>NC_045558.1:61345514-63745514 GCF_009769535.1 Thamnophis elegans | reverse complement strand
TACATCTTGCTGATCTTGGGGATATCGCAAAATCTCTGAGAAAAGCAAGGGAAAGTCTTCTGCTGGTAATAAAAATTCCAGTCTGTCAAGACCGACAAAGTCAGGGCAGCCTCAGAAAGGAATGGAATGATGTGGAAGAGAAAGTGTTTCTAGCTGATGATAAACTTTTATTGTTTTAAAAAAACGGACTGCCTATAAAATCTAAAAACTAATTTAAATCAAAGAATAGAAGAACTTAGCGGTGAATTTGATTTTTGTAATGGTTCTGGACAGTGGTTATCTTACTTTTTAAATGCTATTTACATGGATTGATTCTAAGCAAAACCTTTTCAAATGGATGGATTATCCTTCTAACATTTCTTTGTGACTCTGTAAGCTACAAATGTATTGTTTTGACTTCGACATGCTAAGCTTTTATTGCTTGGCTGTTTGGCTTAAGATCTGATAAGATTTTACAGCTGTCCCTTTGAAGTTTGTTTTCGTTTGCAGAGAGTTTGCGAGTGAGTGTTTCAATCTTGCTGAGCTTCTAAGAAAAAATACAACTGCATATAAACATGGCGTCTCTCCGAGAAGTACTCTTAGCTCTGCAGATAGTGTTGGATACAGAGGAAAGAATTGAGAGAAAATTGGATTATTTGATGCATTTGGCAACAAAATGTGATGTAAAAACTGAGAATGTTCTTCAAACACAAAATAAGAAGATTGAAATTCAAAAAATTGAAATGGAAGACGAATATAAAGAGATTGTTGATACTCGTGGAAATTGGTTTATTTCTGAGGGAGGAAAGAGTGGAATATTGAAAGGAATTAAATGGAGAGAAAATTTATTTCAAAGGACAGTACATAAAAGAAGAAGAAAGCATTAAAGAATTGATGGACTATGAGATACTATTTGCAAAATATTTGATAACAATGCTGAAAATTAAAGACAAGCTGAAAAAGGAAACAGAAGGAGGGCGTCAATATTATATGAGAGATACTATAAACAAGGAGTTGCAAAGAGGAGTCCATACAGATTTGTTTAAG
This sequence comes from Thamnophis elegans, assembly GCF_009769535.1. NCBI lineage: Eukaryota > Metazoa > Chordata > Lepidosauria > Squamata > Natricidae > Thamnophis > Thamnophis elegans. The sequence goes on along the minus strand of NC_045558.1, from coordinate 63,744,488 downwards.
AAGATGTTTGGAGGACTGGATTCACAAATGGCAGAAGACATAAGATTGTTTTGCTATTGGAGAGGTACAGGTTCATAGATGGAAGAGTATAATTTAAAACTAGCTAAACTTAGTTAAATTCAGTGATAATAGGTATAGTTAAATAAAAATTGATAATGATAGTAATGTATACAATGTTGAGCTGTTATGGTAAGTAATAATTGGATATGAGAAGGGAAGGTTAGAAATATTTTTGGACTATATATAAAGGTTATTAATAACAATAAAAAAGAACAAAATTAGACACAGCTAAGTTTTAACTAATAGGGGGAAAATGTTATGATATAGGATATAATTAAATAAATAAAGGATAATGATAATAAATTATATACATGGAGGATTAGAAAATTTTGGTATTAAATATTATGGATGTTTAGTTAAAACAGGATATGAGGATTTAATGTTAATGGAGGATTTTATAAATAAGTAAATGAAATGCCAGCATGTGGTTATGTATTAAATCTTGGTATATTTTATGATGAAGGACGTTTAAATAATTATAGTCAAATAAAAGTGGAGGTATGATGATGGTAATATAATAAATATCTGAGGTAAGATATTAGAATTAATATGAATTATATTTGATGACAGTGGAAGAGATGCACAAAAACCTTTTGTAACCAACTGATACACTTTCTACAGTATGTAGTATGTAAAGAAGGAGGATTTGTATGTTTGTTTTGAAACTAAATTTTATATATATGTATGTATGTACATGTGTGTGTGTATCTATCTATCTATATATCTATCTATCGATCGATCGATCGATATAAACTCAATTCTTCCAAGCGCAATTATACCATTTGGGAGAAGGAGTTACTAGCATTAAGATGGTGTTTGAGGCCTAGAGGCATCATTTAGAGGGGGCCAGACATCAAACTGAAGTCTGGACGGACCATAGAAATTTGAAATTTTGAAAGACCACATGAAAATTGAACCAGCACCAGATTCAATGGTCTCTCTTCTTTGCACGATTCAATTTCCACATGACTACATCCCCAGTGCGCTTCTCTGCAGTTCAGGAGTCTGTGGATTTATGACCTCAGATACGGGAAGTGCAGTGGCATGATGATTGGGTTGAACAATGGAAGGAAGAGGTGGGGCATTCATCAATGAACTCTTACGGTACCGAGACAGACTCTATGTGCCAGTGGGGTCACTTTGGGGACTTATTCTATCCCAGTGCCATGATAATCCTGTGGCGGGCACTTTGGCCTCTTCAAGATCTTGAACCTGATCTCCCGTACTTTCTGGTGGCCCCGATTACATGACATACAATCTTATGTCACGCCTTGTGTACAGTATTGGCAGGCCAAGTCAGTGATGGGAGCCCTGCCAGGGCTGCTCCAGCCATTGCCGACACCGAAGAGACCCTGGGGGGCAATTTCTATGGACTTCTTGACGGACTTCTTGACTTCTTCTGGATTTACCACGGTGTTTGTAGTGATAGACATGCTGACGAAGATAGTGTATTTTATCCCATGTTGGGGATTACCGACAGCCCGCGCCACCGTCCGCATGTTTATCCAACTTATTTTCAGACTGCACGGCCTACCTGACAGGGTCGTGTCAGACAGGGGAACGCAATTTACAGCCCAGTTTTGGAAAGTGCTGATGAAGGCCTTGGATGTAAAAATCTGCTTGTCCTCAGCGCACCATCCAGAAACCAACAGAGGGATGGAGAAAGTGATCGGGATCTTGGAGCAGTACCTGCGCTGTTTTGTGAACCAGCAGCAAAATGATTGGGGCGGACTACCTGGCTGTGGCGGAGTTTGCGTTTCGGCATGTGTGCCACGGCCTTTTCAGATTGAAGATGGACTTAAAATCAATTCGTAAACCTACTGCCAATTCTTAGAAGACACTTTCTTCAAGCAACAGTACAGGAAAAAGTCTGCATCTTTCAAGAAGACCATGGTTTTTATGCAGGACAATGCTCCATCGCATGCATCAAAGTATTCCACTGCATTGCTAGCCAGTAAAGGCCTGAAAGATGAAAGAATAATGACATGGCCCCTTTCCTCACCTTACTTAAGCCCTATTAAGAACTTGTGGGCCCTTCTTAAATGGGAGATTTACAGTGAATGAAAACAGTACACCTCTCTGAACAGTGGTTGCCACTGCACAAAAAAATGATTGTCAACAAATCAAGAAACTGACAGACTCCATGAATGGAAATCTTATAATTGTTATTGAAAAGAAGGGTGGCTATATTGATTTTTTTTTTGAAATATTAGAAATGTTTATTTGTACATTTTGAGTTGTTTCTTTATTATTCCCACTTTAACAGATGCAAATAAACAAATGAGATGGGCAAATTTTCATTTTTATTTAGATGCACAATAATTCTGCACACCAATAGTTGCCCAATAATTGTGCACACATCAATATTCTCCTATGAAAGTCAAAATCTTTTCTTCTTCTTTCTTAAATATTCAGGTTTGATGTTTATTAACATTTTGGATTGACCGAGAGCACTGTAGTTGTTCAATAATAAAATTAATCCTCCAAAATACAACTTGCCTAATAATTGTGCACAGTGTATATACAGTATGGGGGTGTTTGTGTATAACACACACACACACACACACACCCTCTAAAGACCTTCTCATTATCTTGATCATTAAAAGACACTGGAAGAAGCACTCCCTCTCATAGTAAATATGCTTGGCTCCATCTTTGTTTTTCAGTGCTTTTTTTAGGATACCTTTATTATGACAGAATATATTTCTTTGCTTTTCCATATATGTTCTATGACATTTTAGAAACTGCTTTGGATTTTTCAAATGAAAAGTATAGTAATAAAGGGTCAAACTAGTAAAAAATGAAAATTATCTAGGCCAGGCATCCTCAAACTACACCCCGCATCTGGGCCGTCAATACAAAGTATCCAGCTATGAAGTGGTGGGATGAAAAGCAGCTGCCAGCTTGTAAAGTAGTGCTTTCAAAGTCTTTAAAAACAGGCTTTCAGATGTTTTTCACAGCCATGTAATCGAGGGCCAGTGGGTGGGTAGGGAAGTAACTAAAGTAGCACTTTAAAAGTGGGTGGGTGGGTGGGTAGGAGACATGTCTCCACATCTCCTAGCTTTTCAAAATCAGCTGAAGTTGACTAACACTAATTCAAATGCAACCGCAGTATAATGACTGAAGGAGAATTCATCCACTGATTTGATTCTTCCCATATATAAAGTACATCTACCAAATTGGTTGCTGAACAATTTTGGAAGATATTCATGTGTGCATATACACATGCACGAGTGTGGCAAAAAGCAGTTTGTGAATTCTTCTCCAGGCTTAAAAGACCTTTTAGCCCTGTAATCCCAAATAAGTAGGCCCACAGTTCCCATTGAATTAGTAGTATATTTATGTTGGTTAAAATTGTTCTTCATTTTAAATATTGTATTATTTCATGTTTCTTTGCACTACAAATTAAGCAAGTGGCAAGAAAGTTTGCACTCTTTTTCCCTTGTGGGGTGGTCTTAAGGAAATAGATTCCTTGGGTTGAGCAAGTACAGCAAGAACAAGGGCAAAATGGACTGCTAAATTGGCCATTCCTGCCCAGTCACGTGACAACCTAGCCACACCCATTTAGATGGTCCGCCCCCCCAACAGTGTCAGGGACCATGAATCAGCCCCCTGTTCAAAAAGTTTGAGGACCCCCTGATCTAGGCTGTAGACATCCCAGTATTCTCGTTTGTGTTATAATAGATTTGTCCACTCTTGCACAAGAAGGAATTCAAACAGACTTTATAATATTCTAAGAGATAATAAAAGCACATGCATCTCCTTGTTTTATTAAAGCTACTTTACTTCTTAAGCAGAAATTGGAAAATTGCAATCCCATGTTTACTTAATGCCCTAAAGCCAAATTCACATAATACAGTACAATTGTGATTAACTATTACGAAGATTTATCCAAACTGTTAGCTTGGTTAGTTCATATACTTACATTTCCTCTGCTGAGGAACACAGTGACTTGACCTTCATCCCGAATCTCAGAAAACATGGGTGCTCCTACCAGCAGGTCAGAAAGTCCATCAGAATTCAGATCTACTGCACATAAGGAGGAGCCAAAGTAAGAGCCCATCTGCAACCAAATTGAGTCACAACAAAACATTCAGTATCTGCCCACATACAAGAGGAAATCACACAAGCTTTTCTTTTTTTTGCAAGTGGAACTACAGCTTACTGATCTATCTCACACCTGGTAGCTGTAAATGCCAGTTGCAATAGTTTTCTACTATGAATTGGATAGGGCAGCTACTCATTGTTATGCTTGAACACTACTGAACATATCAAGATATATAGACTGGATCTGACATCTTTATCCACCTATCAAGACCCGAGATAGGCAGTTGCTGTTTGATGATGTTAAATGTATTGTTGAAAGATGTTAGCTGTTCCACGTAAAGCTGCCTTTTGCAATTGACTGATGGTGATTTTTATTTCAATGCCAATTGTATTCAAGTGGTACTCCAGTTGTTTTGGAACTACCATTGATACTATCATTTTATTTTATTTTTTGCCACAATCATTCTATTGCTATTTTCAGGTCTTTGTATTTTGTGATTTTCTCCAGTTCTTTCTCTTCTCCTGTCTCCAGGTACTGCCTTGTCTATTATCCAAACTTTCTAATCAAAAATTGTTGAGTCTACATTATTATCATCATCATCATCGTTCTTATTTTTAAAAGCCTCACACAATTCTATCTCATTTTATTTGTCTTCTATCCCATCTTCCTTTTACAACACAAAGCAATACAGGTAGCCCCTTCCCCTGCTTATTTCCCCACAAAATTTACCCTTGAAGTATTGCTAAGCAGCAAAAGTAATTATTTTAATTACTGGACTTCTGGCATTTCAGAGAATACCCACTAGCTTTGGCTACTAGGAATTGTAATTCTGTCTCCTCTTAAAGCTTTCCTAGTCTTGCTTTAAATATACCTGGACTACTGAAGTGATAATGATGATTCACCTACATCAGTAAACATTTCAGGGTTCATGCAGGACACTTTTAAAAATAATCAAACCAGTGCAGTATAAAAATACCATTTGGATATTTGTTTGACCATTCTCTCATAGATTACAAGCAACTTACAATCACTTAAATTGAGTTAAAAGAGAGAATTAAGTGATGAAGTAGATATCTATAGAGATTCTCAGTCATACAGGTCATGGTGGTCCCAAAGGTGCTTTTAAAAGAAGCAACTGGACTGCCTGGTTTTTCCTTTAAGATGTTTTGCTTCTTGTCCAAACTGAAGAAGTTTCTTGGATGAAAAATTCAAAGAAAAACAAGGAAGTTCAGTTGCCTCTTGAAAAACTATCTTTGGGTCAGGAAGTAGGTGTGTCCTCAGTAACTAAAAAGTTCAGGTTTTTTAACAAGACCAGGTCAGGACTATTGATAAAAGGACCAGAAAAGTAGACATATGGCAGGCAAATTATGCCTAGAAATGCAGTGATATGCCTTTCTGATGATATTAAATAATACCAGAAATTATTATCAGCTCAAAAATCCATCCAAGGATTGAATCCATGAGAAATTACTTAATGAAGAAGTTTCAAGATATCTATATAAATAAAAATGTAAATGTTCCTTTGTTCAAAATCTTAAATCTCCAAAAGTTCTTCACCGATTGTTTTGAAATTTTGACACAATGTTGCATTTGAATACGCATGTGTTTTTATATTCCTATATTATATGTTATCTGTGACAGGTAAAAACATGCTTTTTTGAAAACCGGTACCATCTGTTGGACGTAAAAGCAACGCTCGCTATACTAAATATTTCACGATTCCATTTCAATGTTTCCAATTGCATTGTTACATTGAATTTTCATAGATTTTGATTTATTTCATTTTGATTTAATTATTTCATGTGACATTGCATTGGAATTGAGCTGCGTCGTTTACCATAGCGTTCATTTCGTGAGTATAGTATATTCGGAACAGTTCGGTCTCTCTCCAGCTTTGTCCCGATGGTCCCTTTATATGTGTGGCTGGGCTGCGGCTGCACCCTTTTCCCTTTCCGCCCTTCCTCCGATGAGCTTATCCTTCTCCCAGTTGTCCATCCCTCGGCCTCCTCCCCCCGTCCAGCCTAGCGGAGCTCCAGAGGAGGTGGAGGCAGAGCGTCTCCTCAGCCTGGCCGGCCGCACATGCTCTCCACCCCCCTCACAGCGAGCCAGCTACGGCCTCGCCAAAGTGGCTCCGACGGGGCGGCAACGGTGGTGTCAGCCTGAGGTGCAGCAGGGCTGGGGCAGCTGCTTGGTGCCCTGTGAGGCCGCGGCTGCAGTGTCGCCATCATCTCTGGATGGGGCTGCGGCCGACGGGGGCTGCCTCACATCTGCGTTGCCAGGGACGGCTCCTTCCTCCTCCTGCTCTTCAGGGGACACTGGCCACCTTCTCTCCCCACCGCCGCTGAGGGAAGCCAGGTCAGGGGTGGCAGCTGCCTCCCCCTCCTCTCCTCCTCAACCTGGCCGGGCTGGTGTCTGAGGGAGGCGTTGTCATCATCGGTGGTGGCAGCGGGCCTTCCTCCCACCGGCCCCAATGCAGCAGCAGTGGCAGCAGCAGCGGCAGCAGCAGTCTGACTCTGTGGCGGAGGCATGGGAGAGGAAGAAGATGGCACAGCCCATGATGCTGCCTCAGCGGGCTGGCAGCAGCAACAGCAGCGCCAGCTTGGAGGACTTCGCGCCCAGCCTGCTGGCCCAGCTGACGCTGCCTCCCCCAGCCTCCGCCACCGCCTCAGTCCCCTCCTGCCCTCCCGGGGCGCCTCCTCCACAGAGCCTGGCACTGCTCTCCCAGGGAGGAGGAGGCGTTGGGGGTTCAGAAGGTGCCCAGTTGAAGAAGAAGAGAGCCTTCCAGATCACCAGTGTGACCCCGGGGCACATCTCGGCCAGCCTCAGCTCCAACAGCATTGCCGAAGATACAGAGAGCTATGATGACCTGGACGAGTCACACACCGAGGACATCTCCTCCTCAGAGATCATGGATGTCTCACTCTCCTGGGAGAGCGAAAAATTGCCAAAAAGCAGCACACACATGCATACTGGAGCTGACAGGGCAATGCCTCGCTTGCCCTCAGAAATGGCTCCACATGCCACCCATGGCACACATGCCATAGTTTTGCCAACACGATGAGTTGAAACTGCAGGAACCTTAGATGAGAGTGACCATGTCATAGTAAAATTCAACATAATGCAAACACAAACAACTCAAGAAGCTTGGAAAAATATGACCATAAAATCCCAGACCAGCACAATACCACTGAAAAAGAAAAACAATAAAACCAAGAAGAAACCAGCATGGCTGCATCTGATCTCTCTGACAAATTAAAAGACAAAAAGAACAAGTACAAAAAATGGAAAGAGGGATACATAACTAAGGCAAATAGCCAGAATCTGCCAAGACGAAGTCAGGAAAGCAAAGGCTCAGAATGAAGACAAAAGGTCAAAGATAATACAAAAAAGTTTCTTCAAACATATAAATAACAAGAAAAAAATCAAGGAAACTAAAAAGACAGCAAAGAAGTAAAAGGCAGCAGATAGAAAGCAGAGCTGCTTAACTCATTCTTTGCCATCGCTCTTCACGCAAAAAGAAACAATAGTCCAACCTACCAAAAACATAACTGTAAAAGACAAACTAGAAATAAAAGTTAAAATAAGCAAAAAAATAGTAAGAGAACACCTGTCTGATCTTGAGGAATACAAATCACCGGGACCTGATGGATTACATTCCAGAGTCATAAAGGATCTGGCAGATGTCATCTCAGAACCACTATATGACATCTTTCAAAAACCCTGGAGCACCGGGAACTATTAGAGGACTGGAAAGGAGCTGATGTGGTTCCCAAATGTGCAGGTTCAAATTAAGATGTTAATTATTACCTATACATTTTATTAATAAATTTAAGATGCTAATTATTATCCTATAAGTTTTGACTCCTGGTTACCTATAAAACAGTCTGCTCCAAGTGAAATTGCCTATCTAGTAAGAACTAATAGAGAGGGCATATTAAAGTGTCTCATCTGCAAATATAAGCAAGAAGAGGTATAGAAAAGAGTCCACTTTGCAATGTCTTACCTTCTCTGAAATAGTCTATCTCTAGATACAAGGTTGGTATTGCTCCTATTGGTTTTTCAGAAGGCTATCAATAGGCTGCCTTTCTTTTCCATACAGCCTTTGAGGATGGAGTGGAAATATAATGTTTTTTATATCAAGTTTTTTTTTATTTTATTTTGTTTATACGTATCACTGAGTAAATGGTGTGATGCCTTAGTATTATACATTTCAATACAAACAGACAGTGTTATTACTCATAGTTATTGCATTTCATTTTCATTATTTCATATTATTTACCCATATCGTTTACTATTACCCTTCGGTTCTAAACCTTCCTCTTATTTTTTTACATATCTTAATATATTGATATACATATACTATATCTCTATTTTAACTCCCCCACATCGCTATTATTTTTTAATTAAAAGTTTTAAAAAGGTTTTACAAATATTTACCTCCCCTCCCCCACCCGAACCCACCTCTCCCCCAGCCTCCCCCTCCCCCAACCTCCCAGAGCAAATACAGGGTATAAATCTTTAACAATCATATTCTAAAGTAAACTAACAGACTTTAGCATCATCCCTCACTTGTACTTAGTTTTGTTAAACTAACTCTAAATAAATTATATCATCCCTTGCTCTTTCAATCATAAGCTATCTGGAGTTTCTTAGTCCCATATTTATTTTGAATATAATCAATCCATCTTCTCCACTCCAGCTTGTATTTCTTGTCTGAATGATCCTTGAGATATGCTGATATTTTAGCCATCTCTGCTAAATTTGTTACATTTAATGTCCATTCTTGAATAGTAGGCAGATCTTCCTTCTTCCAGTATTGCGCCACCAACAGTCTTGCTGCCGTTCTTAGGTTCAGAATCAAATTAGTCTCTATAACCATACAATCAGTAGTTATACCTAACAAGAATAAGTGAGGGGTAAACTTTATCCTCTTTTTAAAGATATTTTGCATAATCCACCATATTTTTATCCAAAATGCTTTGACCTTTTTACAAGTCCACTATATATGATAATACATAGCGTCAGCACAATCACATCTCCAGCATTTAGGTTGTAGGTTCGGATACATACAAGCCAATTTTTGGGGATCTAAGTGTCATCTATAAAACATCTTGTAGAAATTCTCCCTCAGATTTTGGGCTTGCGTAAGTTTTACATTTCTTACCCATATCTTTTCCCATGTATCCATCATTATTGGTTTTTCAAAATTTTGTGCCCACTTTATCATACAGTCTTTAACTAATTCTGTTTCAGAATCTATTTCTATCAGTATATTATATAACCTTTTTATGTGCATTTGACTTTGATCCCTAATTTGTTTTTCTAGATTATCCTCATTTTGCATAATTCCAATTTTCTGATCTTTTTCCCATTTGGCCTGTAACTGTCCATACTAAAACCATGTTTGGATTACCTTTTCTTCTTTTAATACATTCAGAGATTTTAGCGGTTATATACCACTTTCTATAGTAAGGAGCTGTATGTGATTACATCCTGTTTTTGTGCTATGCTTATATTCTCTATTGCATGTCTGGGAATTGCCCAGATAGATATCTTATCATTTAATTTATGTTGATATTTTTTCCAGACACGCAATAGAGCATTCCTTAAAATATGACTTTTGAAAGTCTTATCCACCTTCTTGTCGTATATCAAATAAGCATGCCAACCGTATACCAAATCATGCCCTTCGATATTCAATAATTCACTAATTATTGATAAAACTACTGCTTCGTAATATAGTTTTAAATTTGGCATTTTCAAGCCTCCTCTCTCCCGTACATCTTGCATTATTTTAAGTTTTATTCTCGGTTTCTTCCTTGCCCAAACGAATTTATTAATACCCTTCTGCCATTCAAGCAAGTTTGCATCTTTTTTAAGTATTGGTATCATTTGAAAAAGAAATAAGAACTTAGACAAAACATTCATTTTTACTGCCACTATCCTTCCCAACAAAGACAATTGTAGTTTTTCCCAATTTTTCATCTCTACTTGTATTCTGTGCCATAATGGTTCATAATTATACTTATATAATTTCCCATTTGAAGTTGTGATATAAACTCCTAAATACTTAACCTTTTTTACTATCTCACATCCTGTTATACTTTCTAATTCTTCCCTTTGGTTAGTGTTCATATTTTTAACTAATAAAATAAGATTTATTTTAAATCCAGATACTTGACCATATTGATTAATCATATTCATTAAAGCCCTAGTAGATTTCCCTGGTTGGGTTAAAGTTACAACCAAGTCGTCCGCAAATGCTCGTAATCTATATTCGTGATGCCTAACCTTAATTTCCTGTAAATCATCTGTAAATCATTTTATTCAGCAACAACTCCAGGGTTATAATAAACAATAATGGTGATAGGCGGCAACCCTGTCTTGTACCTTTCTCAATTTTAAAAGATTCTATTAAACTACCATTAACTATAATTTGTGCTGTTTGTTCCTGGTATATTGCTTTGATAGATTGTAAAAAATACTCTCCAATTTGCATCTTTTGCATTATTTTCATTAGAAATTGCCAATTCACTCGATCAAATGTTTTCTCCGTGTCCAGAAATATAAGTGCTGCGGAGACTTGGTTATTCTTTTCCAGATACTCCAATATATTAACAATTTGTCTTACATTACTTCTCATTTGTCTCCCTTGTATGAACCCAGTTTGATCATTGTGGATCAGTTGCTGTGTAACTAACATCAACCTGTTTGCTAATATTTTGGCAAAAATTTTGTAATCTATGTTGAGTAATGATATAGGCCTATAATTTTTTGGCTGGCTAAGATCTTGATCTTCTTTGGGGATCAAGGATATAAAAGCTGTTCTCCAAGATGGAGGTACCTTTCCTTCCATTTGGATTCTGTTAAATAATTCCTTAAGAGGTTCTACCATTTCTAATTGTAAATTTTTATAGTAAACCGCTGTCAAGCCATTTGTGGCAGGTGCTTTCCCAGCCTTTAACTCTTTAATTACCTGGAGGATTTCCCCCAAAGTTATTAGTTGGTTCAATCTCTCCCTTTGTTTATCTTTAACTATAGGTATTTTTTCTTTCTCCAAATATTTATCTATATCTAAACCTTGTACTTTATCACTCGTGTACAATCCTGTGTAAAATTCTAAGAAGGCCTTTTGGATCATATCCTGTTGATACACATCTTTACCTTTATAATATATTTTTTGTATAATACGAGATTTTTGTTTCTTCCTCGTCATATATGCTAACCATCTGCCTTGTTTATTTGCATTGCAAAAAGTATTATGTTTAGCATATAACAAATTAGTAGCCACCTGATCTGATATCAACATATTAAATTGCGCTCGTAATAGGGTAATTGCCTCTTTTGTCTTCTTGTCACCTGGATTGGATAACTCCTGCTCTTTCTTCTTTATCTCTTCCTCTAGTTCCTTTCTTTTTTTCCCCTGTCTATGTAACTTATTTAAATTTATTAGGACTCCTCTCCTCTGCTTGCATCCCAGACCATTTCCATAGATGTACCCTTGTTCATATTAAAAACAAAATATTCCCTCAGCAATTTTTTATATTCATTGACATTTTTCTCATATCTAAATAAATTTTCATTTAACCTCCAACTCCTTCTAGATTCCTTCCCATATTCCAATTCCATCCAGACCAGGTTATGATCTGTTAAGACTCTGGAACATATCTTCGTCTTCTTTACCTTAGAAAACAAATCATTTGTAGTTAGTATAAAGTCAATCCTAGAAAAAGATTGATATCTATCAGAAAAGAATGTAGTCCTGTTCTTTAACATTTCTTTCTCACCAGATATCTCTTAGCTCCAAATCGTCCATCATATCAAAGAAAGGCTTAGGTAATTTCGCTCGTGTTTGGATATTTTGCAAAAGACCCTTCTTATCTTTCTTGGTATCCAAAACTCCATTCCAATCACCCATCAGTATGCAGGATCTATAGTCCCATTGTATTAACTTGGTATGGAGCATCTTGTAGAATGTTTCTTGTTGTTGATTAGGGACATATACTCCCATTAAGAGTATCTTTTTCCCTTCTAATAATAGTTCTATTGCAATATATCTTCCTTGAGAGTCTGCTTCAATTAGATCAGCCTTCATATCCTTTCTTAAGTATATAACTATACCATTTTTCTTCTCCGAGGCAAAGGCCATGAAATGTTGTCCAAGTCTTGCATTGATCAAATATTTCTGGTCATTTGTTCTAATATGTGTTTCTTGCAGGCAAATTACATCATTTTTGAATTGTTTTAAATAATGGTTTATTTTTTTTCCTTTTCTGTGGTGAATTTAAGCCATTGACATTCCAAGTTAAAAATTTAATTGTCATCTTTAGCTCCCTGAAGCTTTTTAAGAGCCACCTGGAAATCCTGTAATTTGATTTTCGGCCTGGCTCCTCCCACCGCTTCTGAACTAATATTTATGGCTTCTTGAGCTGTTGTCTGAGCTTGTTGCTGGGCTTGTTGCTTCTTCAGTTCTTGTTCCTTATGTTTGGTAGCCACTCGTGTTTGTCTTTGCTCCTTGGCACCTTCTAACTCCACCAGAGGATTCTGAACTTGGGCCACCACCAATATCTTTGAGTATCTTGCTGTCTAGTCTCTCCTGCTTGCTCCCTTTCTCTAGATCCTGGAGATGAGGGATGACCAGCCTTTAGTACGTTGCTGTAGAAATCTCTGGCCTTCCAAACTGAGTTAAGACAGTATCTTTGTCCCAGGTAGTTGACCACTAATCCAGCTGCAGCTGTTTTGTAGCTGACGGTTTTTGAGTTCGTCCACTAGGAATGCATAGTCTTTTCTGGCTCTCAGCATTTTGGGTGGGATTTCCTTCAAAACCATCACCTCCATAGAACTCTTGTAGTATCAGGTTTCTCATATCCCTTGTAGCAAAATAAACTACAATGTCTCTTGGGAGTTGTTTCTGTCTGGCAATCTATGAATTGACGCGGTATATTTTGTCTAATTGCCAGTCATAGTCCCTTCTTGGCTGACCTATTAGTTGATCAAAGGCTTCTGAAAGCATCTCCTTCAGGTTTTCTTGATTATTCTCTTTAAGACTTCTTATTCTCAGAGCAAGTTCCATCTGCCTATATTGTAGCATTATGATTTCATTTTCTGCATCGTGAACCTTGTTTTGGACTTCCTCCATTTTATTTGCTAAATTAACATTTGACTCGTTAACTTCCACTTTTTCCTCCACTAGGGATATGTAGCCAGATAAGCATTTAAAGGTTTCCACAATATCTTCTCTGATCTCTTGGTTACAAATCTAAATTAAGTCTTTAATCTGCAAAATCTCCTCCGAGATCGCCTTGAAGGCAGCAGAAACTTTTTCCTGTATTTTAAGTTCTAAAGCAGCTGCATGGTTTTTTAGAGCGTCGTTTAAAACTCTTTGCAACACCTCTTGGGTTAAAGCTTCTCCAGCAGGAGGAGGGGGGGGGATAGTAATGATTGTAATTTATTTGTCGGGGCTGCAGAGCCGCCAGCACTTTTAGAGCCCGATGTTGTTTTAACTTGTTTTGAAGCCATTTCTAACCTTCAGTTAAGCTTATCTTCCACCAAATTATTAAGTCCAAACAAGCCGCTTATTCCAATTATTACTCTTGTAGCTTGCTAATAAATCAGTAATGTTTTAAGTGATTTTAAGCTCTGTAGTAGTTTGTTAAATTACAATTCAGCCCCGCCTTCAAGATTCCGGCGCCATTTTATCTTCTGTCTCGTTAGTTTTAATAGAAGGAATTTTTAGAAAATTGAGTTAAAGTTTATCTATACATACAGTTGTAAATTCTCCGATATCTGCTCTGCCTGCATTTTGCTCAGATGTGATCAAATGTTGTTATGCAGCGGTGATCGTGAGCCTTGGTTTCTGTGGAAAGGCAGAATGAGTCCCAGGTGCGGAGTTTGCCAAGTTGCAGGGGGGCTCACGCCTTCCACAACGCAGAATTATCTCCTGGAGGGGGGGTTAATGGAGCTCTCCCCAAGCTCAGCAGCTCTCCCCTTCATCTTCGCCCAAGGAAAGGGTTATCAATCTGTCAGACAGTTGATATACGCTGTCCAAACAGTGTAACGTGATCTCGGGGCTAGAGCTACTGGAAAGAGCTGCTTCTTCAGGCTAGGCGAGCACCGGAAGCCGCTATAATTTTCAAAGGCATGATAGTAACAGTTCTTTTCTGTTTCCCATTTGTTTTGTTACTTATATTTCCATTATTTAGCTCTTCACATCTGTTTATGAGTGTGTCTTATACACCAAATGTAGCCCTCCCCACCCACCAGCCCCCACCCTTTGGCCTCTGCCTCCCAGCAATTTACCTCCTTGAAGCAAATTGAGAAAATGGGGCTTGCGGAGGCGGTAATAGGCTAATGCAATCCCTGCAGCCTGAAACAGTTTATCATCAGGAGGCCCATGCTTAAATTGAAATTGAAAGTGAAACTTGCTGTTTGTTGCAAGAGACAAATTGTGGGAGGCAGAGGCAGTTATTGTTTTTTTACCTGCAAGGAGTCAATAACTATAAATGCCTACAGAATGTTCAAATTATTAGGCTTACTTTTTAAAGACTGCTTTATTATTGTTCTAGACAACTTAACAAAATGAAGAAGTGTTTTAAAATAAATGCTTGATCTGAAGAGGCCCAGTGCTATTGTATCTTCTTTTAAATAGCAGAGAATAATGTATACTTCCAAAAAGCCATATCAATTTTAACAGCATCTGTACAAGTATAGCCTGAAATGTAACACCACAAATAGTATTGATCTTCTGTACTGTTTGTTGTTTGCTGCAAAGAGGCAAATTGTTGGAAGGCAGAGGCAGATTCCTCCCTCATGTTTTCTTTGCCAAAAGCTAGATGCGTCTTATATTTTGATATAAGTATATAAGTACATGCGGTACTTATATAATTCTAATATTATTACACATTATTAAAATAACTTCCATAAAATATTGCTTACTTTACTTTCCCTTTCTTTTTCCTTTTCCTTTATACAATGTCTCTTGCACCCATCCTAATTTTTAGTCATCTTTTTTGGGGGGGGAGGGTTGCCTCCCAAACTCTTATTTTAGGTTTTTTAAGCCTTTATTTCATCTGCCTTTAAATCTATATTTTGACTATACATTCTAGCTTTCTCTCCCCTCTCCGGCCCTATGAGTCCCACTCCGAGGCCAGATGGCGCGGGTAATCAGGACCCTGGTCTCAGGCTGTTGTCGCTAAATGCCAGGTCTGTTGTTCACAAGGCTCCCCTCGTCCGGGACTTAATTTTAGACGAGAGGGCAGACCAGGCATGTATTACTGAAACCTGGCTGGGCCCGGAGGGAGGAGTCCCCCTCGTAGAGATGTGCCCAGACAGATTTCAGGTGCTTCATCAGCCGAGAGCCCAGAGAAGAGGTGGAGGTGTGGCTGTTGTTATCCGGGAGTCTTTAGCACCTCGTAGGATCCCGAGCTCCGGAGCTTGTCGGGTGTGAGTCCCTGCTGGTAAAGTTGGACCTCAAGGGTCAAGTGGGTTTGCTGTTAACGTACCTGCCTCCCAACAGCGTTGCAGCAGCCCTCCCCTCGCTCCTCGAGTCGGTAGCCGAGCTGGCAATTGAGTTCCCCAGGCTTATGGTCCTGGGGGACTTCAATTTGCCTTCGCTCGGTGAACACTCTGATGGGGCGCAGGAGTTCATGGCTTCCATGACGGCCATGGGCTTGACCCAGGTAATTCGGGGCCCAACCCATTCAGCGGGTCACATGCTCGACCTCGTATTCCTCTCGGAGCAGTGGACTTGTGATCTTGGTCTGAGGGGTAATGAGATCATACCCCTGTCGTGGTCAGACCACTGCCTACTGAGGCTTGACTTTCGGAGGCCAAACCCCCACTGTAGGGAGGAGGAACTGACCAGGTGGTTCCGCCCCAGGCGACTTATGGACCCTTTAGGTTCCAGACGGAGCTTGGGGTTATTCCTGATACTCTTGCCCACAGTCCGGCGGAGACTCTGGTTGCTGCCTGGCACTTGGCAGCATCGGAGACCCTTGACCGGATTGCGCCACTGCGGCCCCTCCGAGGCGGCGGATCCCGGAGGCCTCCTTGGTTTACCGAGGAGCTCCGGGGGAGGAAGCGCCAGAGGAGACGCCTAGAGCACCTGTGGAGGTCCGATAAATCCGAATCGAACCAAGCACTCTTAACAACTAGCACCAAGGAATACATCAGGGCACTTAGGGCAGCAAAAAGATCATATATTGCCACCTTGGTTGCGTCCGCTGAGTCCCGCCCAGCCGCCCTGTTTAGGATAACCCGTTCCCTCCTAAATAGGAGGGATACGGGGGACCCCTTGCAGGGTAGGGCTGAGGATTATGTCCAATTCTTAGCGGACAAAGTTGCTCGGTTTGGGTCGGATTTGGACTCCACCTTTGCAGATCCAGCCGAGGCACAAGAGGATGAATTGGTAGACCACCCCTGGGTTGAGTTTCAGGATGTTGCCCCCGGGGACGTGGACAAGGCCATGAGGGCTGTGAGTGCCTCAACCTGTGTACTGGACCCGTGTCCCTCCTGGCTGGTTACTAACAGCAGTGAGGTGACACGAGGCTGGATCCAGGCGGTTGTTGCCGCCTCCCTTCGGGAGGGGCACTTCCCCGCCGCACTTAAAGCGGCGGTGGTGAGACCCCTCCTGAAGAAACCATCCTTGGATCCAGCTGTACTCAACAATTATCGTCCAGTCTCCAACCTCCCCTTCGTAGGGAAGGTTGTTGAGAAGGTGGTGGCCTCCAGCTTCAACGGTCCTTGGAGGAAGCCAGTTACCTTGACCCCTTCCAGTCGGGCTTCAGACCTGGTTACAGCACAGAAACCGCTTTGGTCGCATTGACCGATGATCTCTGGAGAGCCAGGGATGGAGGCCATGCCTCCATCCTGGTTCTCCTTGATCTCTCAGCGGCTTTCGATACCATCGACCATGGTATCCTTCTGCGACAACTGCGGGAGGTGGGGGTGGGAGGCACTGTCTTACAGTGGTTCTCCTCCTACCTCTCGGACAGGTCGCAGTCGGTGTTAGTTGGGGGGCAGAGATCGACCCCTAGGCCCCTAACATATGGGGTGCCGCAGGGTTCGGTCTTATCCCCCCTACTATTCAACATCTACATGAAACCGCTGGGCGAGATCATTCGGAGGCACGGGATAAGATACCACCAATACGCGGACGATACGCAGCTGTATCTGTCCGCCCCGTGCCAACTCAATGAAGCGGTGGACGTGATGAACCGGGGTCTTGAAGCCGTTAGGGACTGGATGAGGGCTAACAAGCTTGTACTCAACCCGGAGAAGACCGAGTGGTTGTTGTGTTTCCCTCCCAATAATTTGGTTAGTGTTCCATCACTCAGGCTGGGGGGTCAAATTTTATACCCCCTCAGACAGGGTTCGCAACTGGACTCACAGCTGACCTTCGACCACCATCTGACGGCTGTGACCAGGGGGGCATTTGCCCAGGTTCGCCTGGTGCGCCAGTTGCGACCCTACCTGAACCGGGAGGCTCTCACAACAGTCACTCGGGCCCTTGTGACCTCTAGGCTGGAATACTGCAACGTGCTCTACATGGGGCTGCCCTTGAAGAGCATCCGGCGACTTCAGCTAGTCCAGAATGCGGCCATGCGAGTGATTGTGGGTGCACCTCGGTTCGCCCACATAACACCTATCCTCCGCGAGCTGCACTGGCTACCTGTTGATCTCCGGGTGCGCTTCAAGGTCCTACTTACCACCCATAAAGCCCTTCATGGCAATGGATCTGCGTACTTGAGAGACCGCCTCCTGCCAATTACCCCCTTGCGACCTATTAGATCGCACAGATTAGGCCTCCTCCGAGTTCCATCTGCCAGTCAGTGTCGACTGGCAACTACGCGAAGGAGAGCCTTTTCAGTAGTAGCTCCGACCCTTTGGAACGATCTCCCCGTGGAGATTCGTACCCTCACCACCCTCCAGACCTTCCGCACAGCCCTCAAGACCTGGCTATCCCGTCAGGCCTGGGGATAAAGATCGTAATCTGTCCCCACCCGAATGATGAATGTTGTGTTCTATTTTTACTTGCACTGTTTTCATGTTTATTGTTTTATTGTCTTGTATCCCCCTCCCTATAAATTGTAAGCCGCCCTGAGTCCCCTCAGGGAAAAGGGCGGCCTATAAATAATAAACTAAACTAAACTAAACTAAACTCTCTACCTTTTCCCATTGTCTAGTTTTAAGCTATTTATTCTAACCCCTGTCTCTTTTCCCCAGCTATCTTGCTGTTTCTCTCATTCCCTTTTCAAATATTTTAAACTGTTTTCCTCGTTTTAATTCCCTATTCCAAATGGTGAAATTCAATTTTTTTTTTTACTACCAGTTCTGTGGGCATGTCTTGGTGGGCATGTCTTGGTGGGCATGGCTTGGTGGGCATGGTGGGTGTGGCTTGATTGGCGGGTTAGGGGAAGGATACTGCAAAATCTCCATTCCCACCCCACTCCAGGGGAAGGATACTGCAAAATCTCCATTCCTACTCCACTCTGGGGCGAGCCAGAGGTGGCATTTGCTGGTTCTCTGAACTGCTCAAAATTTTCACTACTAATTCTCTGAACTACTCAAAATTTCCACTATCGGTTCTCCAGAACCTGTCAGAACCTGCTGGATTTCACCCCGCCCTAATCCCTATTAATTTAAATAATATATCCTTATTGTTGTTTTAGTTGTCTTAGGAGATGACAAGTTGAGTCTAAGGGAGGGGTCAAATACATCATAAGTCATGAGTCCCTTCATACCCACAAGAGATCTACGTCCAGCCTACCTTAATTTCCCCTCTCATCTTTCTCATGTTTCCCTTAATGGTCAGCTAGCCAGATTCTTGTTGATTTTCTTGCTTAAGCTAGCAATAAATCTTTATATCATTTGAACGGCCTGAATCTCCTATTTTCCCTGGCACTTGGCAGACTACCATCTGACTTTATTATACTGATTTATTTTTGAAAACGTAACTGTTATAATAGATAATTGTTATTTGGATTAAAGTGGCTGGACTGAAGAAAGACTATATCTGGCAGATTTAAGACTGAAGAGATCACACACTGCATGACTTAACTGAATAATATGTCACTATGGATTAGAGCGATTTCATGAAGGAAAAGACCACTGCTATCTATTTGTCATAGGATTTCCCTGAGAGGAAGTCTAATGTTATTGTGATTTTTTTTTAACTTTTTGCAATTTACATCTGTCAACTTTAATTTACAATTTATTTCCAATTTTTAAAAGTCAACTACTTCAGATTGTGTGCCATTATAATTGAACTTCATAAAAAGAAAGATCCTAGCATTATTTTTTGTGGTACAATTATGTGTCACTCTGCAAGTAGCCAGAGAATGGCTTAGTAGTGTATAAGTCAATCAGAGGTCATCTTACTAAAAGTCTCATCTAAATGCCACACAATTCAGAAAACTTAGCTTTTGCATTATTTTGCTTTACCTGATACCATAGGCTAGATGTGTCAAATTTGAGGCCCACGGGCCAGATACGTCATGTGCTGACCACACCCACCTCCAGTTTAGCAAAGGGGAAAAAAGTTGTGATACGTCGCAAGTTTGACACCCCTGCCATAGGCTTTACAAATAAGAACATATCTTTACCTTAACTGCTTGACAGCATTTGCAAAAAGGCTTCTTATTAAGTTGATTAAAATCTAGCACTAATTTATAATGCATGGTTTATATGGATGGATGATCAAAGACATCTCTTCTTAAAATGTTCTCAACTCAGAAAATTGCAGCAGAAGAAAGAAATGGGATCAATTGAGTAAACTCTTGCCTTGAAAACATTTTGCTAATGAGCCACCTGAATAAAGCTTGGACAAGAACACTGTGGGGTACCCTTTATTACGTTTATTTTAAAAAAGGAAAAATTAATTCTTGACAGTGCTAAATTTCAATGATAATGACTGTGGTCTGGAAAACAAATTTCCAGATATTTTTTGCCAGGAACTGTGGCTGGCATATTCAGATGCAAAGTGATAAGCTATACTGCTGCTGAAGATGCCAGCCAGAGTTTCTGGCAAAATGTTTGGAAATCTGTTCTCCAGACTATGGTCAGTAAATCCTAAAGCCCAACACCCCCAAACACTATTATCTGTGAAAGCTCATTGTAGTGAAATGTATTTTTTCTTGAGGATTACTCACCTTTTTACCAGAAGCCTGAAAGATTTTGATCAAAGAGCCAGAATTCCTATCTGTGCGGAATATGTACACCTATGAAGTTAAAAAACAATGTTTTATCTCCAATAAAATTAGATCAACTGATATAATTCATGCATATCAATGTGCCTATCATGCAACACTTTTTTGGGTAAGCAGTGTTATATGAAATGTAAAAAAGGCATAAAATATAAGAAGCCAAACATGATTAATGTTTAAGAATTTAGATGATAGATAGATAGATAGATAGATAGATAGATAGATAGATAGAGCAAGCAATAAAGCTAAAACAATTTTACACCAAAACAGTCATATAGCACTCCATACTATTTTATCTTTACAAACCATCATTCTTTCCACCACTGCTTCATTGATTCATACATTGCCCTTTATTCTAAAAAAAGTATCTTTTTTTCTTTTTTGATGAACTCTATCCAACCACAACTGTCTCAAGCATCCTCTTTTTCAGTTTTTAAAATATAATTTTGGGGAATTCAATCCTTTTATCTCAATGAACTTCTTTTTTGCTGGTCACTCATTTTACTATTCAATCACATTCATTCAGCCTTCATTCATTTTTGACTCTATATTATTTTGCTTAAACACATCATTTTGACTATATTCAATTTGATTTTATGTTTTTCCTGATATATTTAACTTTCACTTTCATATATGAAAACAGCAACATTTTATTCACAGCCATTTTTGTCTATCTCACCATTCATTCCTTGCAGCAATCCATTCACAGCTTACTACATACTGTCATTTCATCAGATTTCAATTCCTAAAATTCCTCTCTAGTCTCTCATTTCCAATATAAATTGTTCTACCTTCTCTAGTTTAATATTGATAAGCAATTTTCATTCACTTAATTTTTTCCTAAGCAACACAGCTACTTTGATCTTTGATACTTTACTTTTCATATCATTCTCCTCCCTGCATCTTATAATGTAATATTTGCTGAATATCATTCAGGATTATGGTTAAAAACAAGGCATCATGATCCAATCTGATTCAGTTCTAATGTCATTGCAATCATGCCTTACCCATTTATCCATAAATATTCTGAACAAACAAAGAAGATCTCATACTTGTGGCACTATCTGTTCAATATGGACTTCATGACTTCCCAATGTACAGAGAAAGGATACTTTTAAAGTTTCTTTATCAACATTTATTCAAAGGGGATAGGACAAAATTACTGAAATCTCAATCAGATTATTTTCCCATTTATAATTCAATTTATTTCCCAGCTTTCTAGGGTAGAAATGTTCTAAACTCGATGTTTTCTATTCATGGTTCCTATGAGAAATGAAGAGGATGTTCTCCTAACTGATAATAGAGGAATGCCCAGTTTGTTAGAATCCAATGTTCTCTACAGTGCCTTAAACATGCCTTAATAGCTAAATTATTATTTCCATAGCTGTCTTTTCCATCATACATTGCTCTTATTAAACAATCCATTTTAATTCTATTGTCTTTGAACAAAATATTACATATTCCCAACTTATTCACTTTATCATGCATTTGTTTCTCAGAGAAAAAGGGTATATATCTATATATAATGCATTTATTTACATAAAATATAATTATTTATTTTTATAATTAATTTATTTATAATTATATAAATTATACTTTATATAATTTGTATATGTATAAGGAGACATTTCCTGGCAGTGAGAACAATTGATTAGTTAGTGGAATCGCTTCCTTCCAGAAGTTGTGGGTGCTCCTTCACTGGAGGTTTTTAAGAAGAATTGCATAGGGTCTCCTGCTTGAGCAGGTGATTGGAGTAGAAAATCTCCAAGGTCTCTTCCAAATGTTATTCTGTAGAGAACAAAAATTGGTTTGTTGTAGGAGTAATGTGACGAATCACTCCTTCATACATACATTAAAGCTACATACAATTTTAATCCCTGTCACTTCTTGCACCCTTTAATTAGAATTCTGCCATACCCATTCCCAGATATATTTAACAAATGTAAGTCACATGGTTTTACATGTACTCTTGTTACTTTCTCTTTTCCAAAGAGGAAAAGTAATGGCATTCTTCCAATCATCAAGTACAAATGAACTCTTCATGCACACATTAAATGAGTCAGCTTCTTCATAAGCAATTATTATAGGACATCCAAGTTATTAATTCAGTGGCAAAAGATCAGAAGCAGCTGGTAGCATCTTTTTCCATTAATAAATTTTGTTAAAAACCTTAATTTTTGCAGCTCACTTTATCATTCAGATGATAAATAATAAAAATAATGAAGTAAGCACAAAATATCACATTTATGTCTTAATATTAAAAAATTGGTCATGAAAAGTGATACCAGATGCTATAAGCAAATTATATCAATATAGTTTGCTGTTTGAGGTACACTTACATTTCTCAACATTTATTATTTCTCTTTCATTTATTTTTTATTGGATACTAACACAATATATATTTCAATTACATTCTTCAACATATTATTTTTATACCCTTTTCTATACAATTTCCTCATCTTAAATCAAAGAACATAGAACAAAAGAGTTGAAGGGACATTGTCTCCAAGTCCTGCTCCAGCAGGAGACCCTATGCTACTTCAGATAAGTAGTTGTCCAGTCTCTTCTGTGATTGAGTACCCACAACTTTTGAAGACAACTCATTCCACTGGTTGATTGATTGTTCTCACTATCAGGAAATTTCTCCTTAGTTCTAGGTTGTTTCTTTCCTTGGTTAGCCTCCATCCATTTCTTCTTAGTGTGTTTTTTTTCATTAAATCATTTCAACACTTTTTATTTTGTTTCCTCTCCTAGAGGCTAATTAAGACCTTTTCATCCAGTGCCATCTTTTTAAAATGTCCATCAAACTTGTTTTGCATAATTTCTCTCCTTTTCAGTGTTCTTTCCTTTCATTGAGTATTCTACACACTTTATAAAATATCTTTAATTTTTTACATCAATATTAATCTTATATAAATTCTCAATCACATCTTTTTCATTTTCTGTACCATAATTCTTTTCAATCTGTTCCCAACAATTTCCATAGCCTCTTTCAGTTTCCATCTAGTCTCTTGACAAATCAATTTAACCTCCCATGCCCATTTTTGGTCCCAGGAGGCTTCAGAGAGGCCTGCTAGGCCCAAAATGGGGGGTGGGGGTCATGCATTCATGCGGAGGGCAGGGGAGCATGGGGGGAGTCACATGTGCATGTGCGGGGGGGACAAGGGGCAGTGTGTGTATGTTGTGCATGCAATGCATTATGGGTGTGGGTACATTGTGCACGTGGTTGTGCTATGTGTGCTATTGTGCACACAGTTTCGGCAACAACAACAAAAAGGTTAGCCATCACTGATATATACTTTTCCAAGTATATATGCATGAGTAGTATTATGCTCTCATTTTTTCAATAAGCAATTTTTAACAGAATGTACACTATATGGTCATCATCTCATTAATTTTTGAGACTTGAGTGAGTAGAGCATTCACTAAAGTTTGCTTTGCTGTTTTCCTTATGCATTTATCCATGAAAACCAATAGAATTTTTTCCCCTAGATCTGATGCATTTTGAAAGTTACACAATTTTCTCTAAAACTCCTGACTTTTCCTTTATTACCATTCACTCAAGAACAATATGCAGCCATGACTATGTAATGGATCCCTATTTCACACATATCCACAATCTAGAAGATGTCAAATCATAGTTTCTGTCAAACTATATCTATATTCCTCAATTCTAAAGATTTGGCTACTTTCATTCAGACTTATTATATCATTCTCATTTTTAGTTTCACAGTTATATGTTGTCTATTTTTCCTCAACTCATCTGTATTCTTTATGATTTACTCCTCTTGCGTACCGCAGTCTTCCAAATTACAACTAACCCATATATATTAATCTCTAACATCCATCATGACACTGGTTAATTAAAGCTTTCACAAAATGTATTTTAGTAAGATGGAGAAGGTTTAGATTAAGTTATTCAGCTCGGTCATTTCCATTCGCCATGCAGGATACCCTGTTAATAGTA
Organism: Thamnophis elegans; assembly: GCF_009769535.1. Taxonomy (NCBI): domain Eukaryota; kingdom Metazoa; phylum Chordata; class Lepidosauria; order Squamata; family Natricidae; genus Thamnophis; species Thamnophis elegans. The sequence continues at coordinate 63,720,211 of NC_045558.1, read as the reverse complement.
AGCACAATCTAGTTTTACCACAAGCACAATCACATTAGTTTATGTAAGTTGGAATTCTAATCAAGAAACTATATTCCAAGCCAGGGCATTCTTTTTCACATTCTAACAAGGAGGTATCTGCAGTACACTTATATTCACTCAGGATACTAATTACAAAAGTGAGATATATTTAAAGACTAAGAATATACTAAACACATTACATGACTAAGTTTATACACAAGAAGACTGTCTTTCTGGTGTAAATGTTGATAATAATTATTTGTCATATATAAAATATTTTTCTCCAGAAAGCTTTAGTGCCTGAATTGTTGTGCTAGTTTATAGCTTTAATTGTTAAAAGTACAAACTAAAATTACAATTTCAAAATTATAGTAGATTTAGGTATTACAATTACAAATAATATTTGAAGATAGTAACAGCAATCTACTTTACAAGGTTAATGGGTAACCCGTGTTCAAAAAGTAATGATCTTATGTTTGGCATATATGAGATGTCCACTCAGCAGCAGTTGGACTATTTGCCAATTAAACTAAGCCAGAACTTCATATACTGGCCTACAATTCAGTACTTGCTCTTGACCTACAAAATATGATATAGAGCTTCACAGCTATCTTGCCTAATGTAGTAGAATAGCAATTAAACAGTTAGGCCTCCTTACATAGCTGATACAGCATTCCTATCCTGGATCATATATTGCAGTGTTCTATATTAAAGATCAAAATCCTTCCTCCACTTGGGGAAACATGTGGCTATACAAAGCTATAACATAGTTTGTTTTTGGCTCTGGGTGACGTAGAAATGGAGATCCATGAATATGTGACTGTACAGCAGTAAAATCAGTTAGAAAGTAAGGTTTGTGGTTAGCTTCCTGATTTCAACTGTGTATTTAATGAGATGTAAAAACATGGACTTGTTTTTGGTTTTCCAGTTTACTTCTGTGTTATGTTTCTGCCCTATCTAATCCATGAAAGCATCAGGCAATGGCAGTCAAAAAAGGGAAGGGAGGAACCCAAGATCTAACCACACCACTTTTATGCTTTGCTTATCTGAAAAAGTGATTCTGATTCATTTTAGGCTTGTTAAAAATGATTAAAATAAATTAGAGGTTAAATGTAGTCTTTGCACAACTATACAGACTGCATATAGTAGTGATTTTTATGCTTCAACTCACTCTAAAGGATGGAAATCTATGGATTAGGAATGTGGAAGTTCCTGATTAAAAATAAATTCTGCTAGAGTCTATGGAAAACTACTGCTAATTTGAATAAATAATATTGAGTTGGGTAATACAAAGATTTTCTAAATCTTTGGTCTTGATTACTGCCAAGCGTTCATAAAAAATGATTGTGTAGATGGTAGCCACAGCTTGAATTTAAAATGAATTGTGATTTTTAAAAAAGGAAGATTTCTCTATCTGCTGCTGCTAGAAAATGGGTGAGGAGATTCTCAGAAAAAAATGAGAGTAAGACAAGGAAAGACTTGAACAAGTGGGTATTGTTAATTATCCTCCTTTTGTTACTGGAAATAAAATATTTTCAGGAATGTTCTTCAAAATGCTGCAACCCCACACTTCTTCTCCATTTTCTCCTGGATGAACTATCAGTTGAAGTTTGATCAACAGCCAAACCTTTCCAACGCCTCCATCCTGGGGAGCTCCTCCAACGACGTCCATGGTCATCAGTTGAGAGAAGTGACCTGCTGCCACCGCATATCCTGAGCGGGGCATTTTTAGGGTGAAGAAGCAGAGAGAAAAAAATGACCAAAAATATCAGGAAAAAAAAGGAAATGGGGCCAAGGCTTAGGTCATCTATCTGGGTAAAGCATTTTTCCCCTTCTCTCAGAGTGGAAGTTAGAGTCAAGCAAAACACCTTCAAATTCTATAAGAGCCTTACTTTTCTGGAACAGGAAACTCACTGTTCCAGGTCTGAAATAACAAGCAAGTTTTATCTAAAAACAGGGACGTACAGTCAGGGGAGGCAGGGCCTCACCAGTGTCATGAAGAAAAGAAAAGAATAATTAAAAGGAAAAAGGCTAAGGTAGTTGCTGACAGAGTAACAGTGGATGACTCTGCTTAGTGCTTAACTGCAGTGGGAGGCGAGAGAACTATGGGCCTCCTTTACTCTAGCTTTATGATCACTTGATCAGAGTTAAGCAAGGGTTAAAAAGTGGAAAATTTCTTATGCAAAGGAGGCACGTGTTCTCTCGCCTCCTGTAGAGGGCATTTTTAGAGGCTTTTAGAGTTCTCTGGGAGCAACTAGCTCAGTCTGACTCAGAGCTCTGGCCTTTCATGAGGACAGGCAAAAGCAGAGTTGAAATCCTCTCTAAAACAGCTGGAAAAGGTGCATGTGTGGGAAGGGGGGAGGAATTCAAAAAGTTTGATTGCATGCAAAACCACGTTGCCTTTTCAAACACACACACACACACACACACACACACACACACACACAGCTGGATAAAAGTATATAACCCAAGCTTCACTGATTACGTTTGAAAAGACAACGTGGCTTCACCTGCAATCAAAGGCTCCGATCGGAAGGCAGCAGGGGAATGGGGGGGGTATGGCAGAGGAGCTGCTTTCAAGCCATTGGAAAATATATCAAATCCAACTTCTGTGTTTGTGTTTGTTTGAGAGTGAGTGAGTGAGTGAGGGATCCAACTTTTCTGTGTGTGTGTGTCTGTTTGAGAGAGGGGGAGGGAGGGAGAGAGGGAAGAAGGAGGGGGAGGGAGAAGAAAAAGAATGGGAAAACTTATTTTGCAAGGGGAAAAAATGCTGTCACTTTAAATCGGAACTGAGCATGCCTGGCTGTGGAATTCTGGGAGTTGAAGTCCATAAGTCTAAAAAAATTGCTGCCTCACCAGCCATCAAGCTCACCGCATGTCACTGTCTAACAATAAGGTGATAAATATATAAGGAGGAGACACATAAGAACAATAATTTAAGTCAGAAAAGGTATCAGAACAGTTGATAGTTATTACTGAACAAATTAAAAGCAAGGCAATAAAAGGGAAGAAAAGTACTAGAACTGAAAAGCAGACAGTTTTTCAGGTGTAAAATAGATAATTTCTACCACATTATTGATTAAATTTAATATTGCAAATAGCAGATGTTAGAAAAACAAACAACATATGGAATACATGGATAACCAAAGTTTTTCTCCAATTCCTAAAATACTATAATCCATGCTCCTCAAATGATAATGGATTATGAGAGATTAAAGTCAGTTATAAAGGAATTATTCACTTAGATCCAAGTGGAACAGCATAACTCACGTCAAAATATAGTGAATTAGAAACTTGGTTGACTTTACTGGGTCATTAAACAAGTTCATGGAGGTCAATGCTGTGACCTGATTCACAAAACAAAAGCTACATGGGAATCCATGTAGCTACAGCTTAAATTGTAACAAAGGTACAGGATTTCAATCACATTGTACTTTATGTATAAGCAATGATACCTCTAATTTCTAATGTTGTATGTGGAAAGAAACTGTTTTTTGTGCAACTTTTCCCAATCAAGTCAAAATTTGTGCATCACCATATCAGTAAATTGCAACTACTTGTAATAGTAACATGTTAAAATGTTTACATATTTCTCAGTGACAATATAGTAAATATAAAATATAATGGTATGTGGAAAAAGGGAATAAACCCAACAAGTCAATTTAGATTTAAACAAAATAAAATAAAATGTAGCTGAAAGAGGCAAAATATTTATTTGAAAGGTCAATAATATGATTTTATTTGCCTCTCTAAAATGACACATAATGAGACAGGAACACTCTTTAATGTTCAACTCCTTTTCCTTGTAAAACCATTATGTCATATTTGAAAGGCTCCTTGCTTCCTTTATACTATGAATTACAGGTCTTTTACCTGTATTATAAATATTAACTTTCATATTTTTTCAAAGAGAAAACCTCTATGTCTTTTAGAGCAATAGTCTTTTCTTCAGAAAAGAGGTCCACCACCTTTTCTTAAAAGTAGATGAGGACTTAACACACAAATAGTTAAAGAAAGCAGAGATTTGCCATATTCAGCACAACTGAGAACTGGACAGAAGTCATTAGAGGAATTAACATTTCTCCTGTGACAACGACTGCATTTTTAAATAGATGTTTCTAAGCCTTACTAAAAATAATGCTTACATTCCCCTATTACCCTAAGCATATTTTCATGGAACAATAAATCACTGAAAAGGACTTCTTTAAATCAGGATCATTTATTCATTTTCCAAACATGTAATAATGATTTTAACAAAGGCGCATATATATTTTGTAAATGACTTAGCATCAATCTTAGCTTCCCTTTGGGATTTGCAGTTGTCTAAGGGTACTAAGATTTTTCTGACACAGACTATTAAATCGTTCAGTCCAGAAGAAGTTACTAGATTGTTTTAATGTGCACATGCAACATTGTAGTCAGGGCTGTTAGTGGAAGAATTCCTGAATCCAAACTTTCCAGAGATGCAATTCCTGGATTTTTCACCTCTGAGAATTCCAAAATTCTTAGATTTCACTGGCTATACATTTATGCATGTGAGTAACTATTTACCAATAACAATTTGAAAATTGTTGTGCTTTGCTTACCTAGATATATGTAACGCTTGGCTATCATAGATTCATCTTTCAGTTTGAAATATGTATTATCAGTGAGATTCAATACTTTAATCGTTCCTGTCCAATAGTAAGACCCTGGAGCTCCCATGATAACCAACTCCTATCAAAAGAAGAGTTTTGTCATGTTAAATCTCTATAGTCAATGGAAATAAATATTTGAGATTCCTTATGCATAACTAAATCCAGAAACAGAAATATACAGGAGTCATGGGAACAAAAGTTCTGAAAATGTAGAAAAGAGTGTAATAGAATAATCTGCTTTTCTCCTACTCTACTCTACCCCATAAATATCCTGATCCTACCTGTCTTTCAGAAGAAATCCGGCTCTTCTTTCAGAACTTTGGACCAGAATGAGTAGAATCCCCATGAAATATTGTGTACTTTGATCATATTCACTCTTTATCATCTACTTGGTTTTAATTATATGTGCTGCTTTTGTATCTGTTGGTTTTGATGTTTTCTTCTAGGATTACAGGAAATCCACTTTACCATTGTAAAGTATTGTAATAGAATTGGGAAATTTTGCCACTGAGTTCCTCTGTTGCACTCTGCTACAGTCTCAATGTCGTATTAGATTTTGAACCACTCTTCCAATTTCCTATCAGCCTTTATATTGTAACAAGACAGGAACCACCACAGCAGGCAGAAAATTCTTTAGGATAAAATAAGTCTGCTTGTGTGCTCAGGATGTGCAATGTCCTGGTATGTACTGCCCATATCCCGATCCGGATGTAAACAAAGGAAGGAGGGAGTCACCAACCCCTAAGCCAATCATCAGTTTGAACCACAGGGGAAGTAAACACTTATTCTTCTTCAGAATTAATGTACTGATTCAAAAAAAAGTTTTATACATACAACAGAATTAAAGTTAAACATTATAAAAAAAAACTAAAATGCAACTTCTAACCTTTACATTTGTCAGTGAAAACTCATTTTGTACTAGACCAGTCAATTCTCCTTCCACAACTATGCTTAATTTATGTTTACATTAAATTTATATGCCACCATTTTCATTATTGAACGATTCTGGCATGTTAATCCTCTACATATAAAAGCATATATAAGGTGACCAGATTTTCAGATTGGTAAAGAGGGACATCTTTGCCCGGGGAGCGGGGTTGATTAAAAATTTTATACGGAGCAACAAAAATTTTCATACAATGCAAAAATAGTATTGTAATATTTTTTTTATTTCAACATAACTACAATTTACAAATATAAATTGTAACTGTTGCCAAACATCAAAAATTTGATCATGTGACCATGAGGATGCTGCAATGGTCGCTAAGTGTGAAAATGGTCGCTAAGTGTGAAAAATGGTCATCAGTCACTTTTTTCAATTCCATTGTAACTTTGGTCACTAAGCCCATTATACCACCTTTCTTGCCATAGTTCTTAAGTGAATAACTGCAGCTGGTATTTTGTATTTTGGATAGAATCTTTTTTTAAATAGCCTAAGACAATTTAAAAAAAGAATCCACACAGAATAAATTGAAGTAAAACATTTCAAACTATTCTTTCTATGCACAATATATTTCAAAGTATTGTGCATAGAATTTTTAAACATGGTTTCACTTCAATTCATTTTGGATAGAATCTTTTTTTAAATAGACTAAGACAATTTAAAAAAAGAATCCACACAGAATTTTAAAAAATCCTATGCACAATAAATAAAATATTATTTTAAAATACATTAAAAAAATAAAAGAAAAAAACCCAGCTCACTTACCAGCAGGCTTGCACTACAAGTCAACCCAGAATGATGTAGATGTTAATACAAAGAACTGAGCAAATTGAAATGGTGAAATTAGTCAGGGAAATATTTTTCAAAGAAACTTTGCCACCATTTTGGAGCAGACCTCCAACCTCCGTGCCCCTCCCCTCTGTAAAATCCAGGAACTAACACTCACAACCTCTAGCCAAGTGTTTCCTGAAGCTCTATAGTACTTGGTCATTTTTTCTTATAAAAGTGAGTAAAAGGGGCTCGGGGGGGGTCCGTTTTGTTGCTTTAACGTTTTAATATCTTCAATGAAAGTACTGAGACAGAGAGAGGGATTAGACAGAGTGTCTTTTGTCTTGCCCCGGTTAGGATTTCTTAAGCAAATCCACTGGGCATTCAACATGAAGCCAGAAAATCAGGACTTTTTAAAAACGGCCCTGGACACGGGACAAATTGTTATAAAGCATGACAATCCTGCTGAAATCAGGACGTCTGGTCACCTTAGGCATATATGAAATCTGTGCTCAGAAGTAGCAAGTATTGGAAGGAATATTGAGTTACTTATACAGAGTATATCATAAATACTAAGGTCTGGTAGTGAGAAAGAAGATTTCTATTTTTTTTAAAGCCCCCTTTGTCTATGTTCCTCAATTATCACAAGCCCTCACAAGAGTTCACATTCCTAAATCTTCTAAGCCAATGTTGGCAAAACTTTTCAGCACCGAGTGACAAAACGGGAGGGTGTGCACATAGGGGAGCACTAGAAACCAAAAGAGCAATTACCCTGCGCTTGCTGAGCTTCTGGTTTCTGGTATGCATATGCACACCAGTCACCTGGTCTTCTGGTTTCTGGAAAGCATGCACACACAAAGACCAGCTTGCCAGCATGCGCCAAGACCAGCTGGCCAGTGCATGGGATAGCTTGGGTTCCCGACGCACATATGTGTGCCAGGGAGTTGCTCTTCTAGTTTCTGGTGCTCCTGCACATGCGGAGACTAGCTGACCAGTGCACATGTGCACACTGGTACCCGCAAGAGCAGCATGTGATGGCTGGCGTGCCTGGAGAAATGGCACGCCATCATGGCTCTAAGCTGTCTCGATCTCCTCTGGCAGACCAGGGAAATAGCTGGAGGCCAATGGACATGGTTGTTTAATATATATAACCACAGAAGCAAATAAATGTGCAATATTTTGGTGAGTGGCTATCATTCAGGGACAACCTTTCTCTGAGAAGAAAATAGAGTAAGCATGGCTGAATGCTCCTATATTAGATACTTTCCTGTTTGACCCAGATACCATTTATCTACATTTCCTGCTTACATTAGTCACTGGCTAAAGCTTATGTTGTGCACTGAAAGTTCAAAGCCATCTTCTGAATGAGGAATGGGAGGGGGGGGGTTCAGAGCATGGGAAAAGAAACAGGCTTGATACTGCTGACAAGCCAGGAAACAGCTGCTGCTGACATTGCATTGATAATCAAACACTTCATCAGGAAGGTTGCCACCCATTTCTGATTAACCTAGTCCTAGAAAGATCCTACCAGACTGTTTTGAACATCATGACATAAGTTTTGTTTACAAGATCCAGAGTAATTAAACCCATCAGGCCAAATTCAAAGTTGCTTTGAAAATTAGATATAACTATGTCAGAGTTAGACATTACTAAAGCCATATGTCTGTCATAAAAAAATGGCCAGAATCTCAAGTTCAGAAAAACTTACCAGAACAAAATTGTCCATCAATCCAATGTACATTTTCTGATTGAGAAGAGTCGGATTTCTCATACTGAGGGTTTTTTTTTTTATAGATTGAATTTAGGTTGTTCTTCATGTAAAATGGATACAGTCTCATAGAACTATAATTCTAACCAAACAGAACATAGAAATGGGGGTGGGGTATTCCCACTCCCCACAATGGTCCAAGTTATCTAATTTGGGAGCAATTTGCCTCCTAGAAGCTTCTTAATCCTATTGCCATGCTCAACCCCCTACACCCAAAAGAGAAAAAAGACCAAAACACATCCCTTTCAATAATTATATCATACTTCTAGTGAATTCACTTATAGTCGTATAGCTGATCAATGTTAGGAGTGATGGAGGCCTGGCCAAAGGAAGTTTGCTCAGCATTGTTTAAATGTAAAATGCTCCAGGTGCAATCCTCATACATTTAGGAGGTTTTTCTCAACCCTGAAAAGAATAAATAATTCTGAACTGTAGGCACCAAATCCTGACACAGCAGAATGTAACCAAAGGAATAAATGGTAAAAAGTGTGAATTAATAGAGAAATAAAATCATATGTTTTATGAATGCACAACTAAGAGAAAGATGAAGATACAGTAGATCTAAATGAAGGTGGCCTGATCCTACAGAAAGAGAGTAAATGAATATATATTTTATAAATGATGTATCAATGGTATTCAAATCCAGATAAATTATACAAGATATATAAGAGAATATCAATAATATTGGAAATGTAATCAATCTGAAGATGCTTTTATCAAATTGGGTGGACCTGTAGGAAAGCTAAAAACCTTTGTAATCAAATATTAATGATGGTTGAGAATATTATGAAAATGGATTTTAAGGAATGACAGAAAAGCAGCTGGAAAGAAAAACACGGGACTTTATATAAGACATTGGGACAAGGTTCCCATATGCCCATAGGTGGAACGAAAAATATATACCCACCTTGGAAGAATGGAGTTTGAAAGAATGCAGCTAGCTATCATGACAAAATGATGACTTCTTTTCATTTTTTTTCATGAACATTTTCATTTTTGTGTGAGTTGGAGACCACTGTATGATTTATTATAAGACAAATTAACTTTTGAGTTTCTAATTAGAGGATAAGATTTAATTTGACAATAGAAATATTGTTTTGTTAAATATAAGTTTATTTACATTTGAAAATTTATGTGTGAGATTAGAATTAAGAGAATAATAATTTAGGAATAGGGGATTTTTGAAATGTTGATTTTAAAGATTAGTATTATTTAAATATATAGAAAGGTTGTTGTATTTGTATTATTTTTGGAATAAAAGAAAATCAAAAGTTATATTTGTTATAAATTTATTTTTTGTCACTAACTTTGTTTTATTTCCTTTTCCTTTAATATAAAATTTGCATTTTAATATTTGATTCTGAAATTTAATAATGGTATTATAAAAATATTAATGATAGAATTAGAATATATGTCAGAACATAATATTTGAAATCATACAAGTTGCTATATAGTTTTTTATTAGATGTGAATCTATAGCTGGCAATAGTTTTATGTTTTTGACTTGCTGGAGAATGGTATTAATATAAAAAGTAAATTTTGCTTTAAAAATTGTGCAGCATTCTAAATTAATGAAATCTGAGGAAATAATTAATCTATTATATGCAGTGATGGGCTTCAAATTTTTTAACAACCAGTTCTCTGCCCTAATGACAGGCTGGGTGGGTGGGGGTTGGGTGGTCATGTGACTGGGTAGTCGAGGTCTTGACATCACTCATCCGGTCCCAGCCCTCTCAGCTACTCCTGGCCACTGGAGAGCGCCCGGTTGGGAACAGACAGCTAGCCCAGGCTGGTTTCCTAACCACCGCCAAGCAGATATGCAGCTGGTCTAGCTTCATGCCTCTATTTACACATTAGGCTAAGTTCAAAAAAAGTTGGGAAACCAGCCATTTTGGCTTAGAGTGCTGCACCACTCCACAATCTGGCCCTTTGGGGTTCGCGTATTAGCAGGTCCACATCTTGATGCTCCCCCCCCCCCACTTTTCATGCAAACAAATGAAAACCAATTTTGCACTCTGGGGTACCACCAAGCTCTCTTGGATGCAGATTCCCCAGATGTTGCAATGCAGGCAGAATGTGGACGCATAGGAGAGGAAGCATACTTCATCTGCTTCCAACCATGGAAGAAAAGACCGGCTGCCCCATTCTGTTCTCCGCCCCGCTTCTTTCCTCTTCCATCACCCTAATAAACCAGGGAAGTTGAGAGAGAGTGAGAGAGACAGACAGACAGACAGACAGACCCTCCTGGAGCCACCTATCTTCCATCGCCAACTCCGCTCCATGACCTGTGTGATTTTGCATAAGGTTTCACTGCTGCTCCAGCTGCCTCCCCTTGGCTAACGCCCAATGAGGGTAGAAGTTGCTCTGCAACAAACGGGTGGAGACAGGAGGCGAGGGGGGTGCCCGAGTGTGCTCCTACGCTGAAAAATCTTCCCTTATCTTCCTCCTGTGTAAAAATTGGGCCCTTTTTACCCCATCCAGTGTGAGCCCGGTTGCTAAATTCCCTCCCCCCACACTATCAAAGAGGATGGGAGCTGCAGTCAATAGAAAAATGAAAAAGGGAGCTGGCGGCATGAAGGAAAGACAAGCAGTAGACAAGGATAAAAAGCGGCTTCCTTTCCTCATACTGGTTGCTGTCCCCTCCCCACCTTGTGCTATCAAAGAGGATCCTGCCTGGGCATTGCACTCTATAGGAAAATGAGAAAGGGAGCTGCCAGCACGAGAGAAAGGCAAGCAGTAAGTAAAGAAGAAAAATGGCTTCCTTCCCTAATGGTGGCTGCTCTGTTGCCCTTTTCTCCATTTCATCACCACAACATGGAACGTGCCTCCACCCACCACCGCCCACGCCCTTGCATCCACAAGCCTTTTTTTGCCTACCTGATTTCCCTCGGTCACATTTTTCAATCACGTTTCTTGCCATTTCGTAAGTTTGTGGGGCTGAAAAATACCTTCAATCAATCAATTCCAACTTGACAAAAAATTTTTTTGCAAGAAGTTGGAATTGATTGAGTTAAGATTTTTTTAGTCTCACGCAGCATTTGCCAATTAGCTGAACTGTGCAGAATCTTAACTACTGGTATGCCTGAACTGGTGTGAACCAGCAGCAGCCCACGAGATGAGAAAATACAGAAAACGTTATTAGATCATTTTGAGACTCAAAAATGAATGGAGATTGCTGAATATTCATTTAGAGAAAGATCTGTTTCAGTTACATGGTTTAAACATCAGTCTTCTTTTCATACATGAAAAAGGAATTAACATAAATCTAAAAGCAGGATTGAAATGATATTTTATAATGCAAGCTTGAGAAAATTAGTGAAGAACCAAGGATATTGTCAGCCTCTGTTTTGCTGCTTGCTTTTAAGCTGCCATTGAAACGGGGAGGGGGGCATGGTATTTGGGTGTGGGAATTATTCTGTGCAGGAGGATTGTTAATTGGGAGTTGTTCTCACCATCTACTGTGCATGTGGCAAGGAGAGGAGTTTCCCACCAAGGCCAACTGTCTGGCATACCAACCTGATGAAGATTTTTGAAGATGTCTCCCACATGACAGCTGTGGAGACATTGAATTGGACTATGGGTTGGGGTTACCAAGGGGAGGGGAATGGGTCACGTATTGATATTTATGCTTGCACAAGCTTTTGCTCAGATCCAGCTTTGCTTAGCTTCTATTTACTTACAACCAGTAAAAGTACTCTTAATTCTGCAAAATGGAGTTGATTGGTTTCTTTCTTGGTTATTAAGTGAAGCAGCCCTGACATTAAGCTGGATCTTGTCACAGACCCATCCCGGAGCTGACACCTTCTGAGGGGGGCGCACCCAAAACCTAAGATGTCCTATCAAGGAAGTGATCAAGAAGAAGATGCAGCCTATTGCCCTTTGGAGACGGAACGAATGGCTGGCCTGCACTTGGAAGAACGATCCGTTCAGCCCAGATGGACTTGGGGAGTGGGACAGAAAGATGACCCCAAAGAACCTCTGACTGGAATTACTATGAGGAGACCCAGACGACCAGTGGCTGACTGGTGTGACTCTGAAAAGGAGAACCTTATAATGTCCCAAGCGATGAAACTCTTTGAAGGGGCGTGGGAGAGGCGCCGAGCCCGTGAGAGTGGTCTGGAGAGAGAAGCTGATATCCAGGAAATAGAGGGGAAGTATACAGAGACCTTGTTTGACCCGAGAGAAGCTGGAGGGGCCGAAGGGGGAGCTGAACAAGATGACCCAGCGCTGACCCCAATCACTGCAGTTAGAAACATTCCAAGAGGAGGGGCCCCTCCCCGCAGACGCCGGATGGCTAAAGTTCCTCCTTTAAGTGTAAAATATGGGGGGGGGGAAACCAAAGGATTTAGGATTCTTCGTCGTTCAAGTATAGAATTATATGCAAATGTATGGTGATGAACTGGTTACAGATGAAGTGAAGGTAAGAGTTATTACTATGACTTTGGAAAATAAAGCGACGGCATGGATGGTGGGCTTGTATAATGCTGATTCCCCCGTACTGAGACTATAATGGATTTATGGCCACTTTGAGAAAACGCTTTGATGATCCACTCACAGAGCGTAAAGCAAGAATTAAATTTAAAACTCTTACCCAGGGGAAACGGCCAGTAGCTGACTATATACAAGAATTTCATGAGCTATCAGCTTTTATGAGGGGTTGGTCTGAAGAAGCATTTCACTGATGGGTTAAACAAAGGGATTTATCAGCACTGCATGAACTGGAGACCCCCTCCCCCGTAGACAGCAATCCTGGTATGAGGTAGCTGCTGATGTGGAAATTGACTTGGCCAGAGAGAATTACTAGGAGGATAGTGAGAATGAAAAACCCCTGCCTGCCACCCACCCCCCAGCAGCCCTGAAAGGAGGGAAAAGTGGATCTGCAAGTAAACTAAAACCCTTCGTGTGTTTCCGCTGTGGGAAGGAGGGGAATCACGCCGCAAATTGCCGCATCAAGATGACCCAGAAGCTCCCCCCTCGGAGAGAGAAGAAGCTGGAAAAACCTCCCAACAAGAGAAAAGAACCTGCCATGAAAGGTAGGAACCTTTTCAGCATTTCCACCCTGGTGAGAGGGGGGAGAATTCCCCTTGCTCTTCGGAAGAAACCGAAACCGATTCTGATGACAAACGCCTGGTAAGTTCCCAATCGGGACCCATGACTATTCCAGACTGTGGAAAAAGACTGTGCCTGAATATGTACAGGAATTCCAAGAATTATCGGCTTATATGAGGGGATGGTCTGAAGAAGCCTTGCTAGATCAATTCGCAGATGGCTTGAACAGAGATGTTTACCAACAGTGCGTAAACAGATGCATTCCCCGCCGCTTAGAGCCTTGGTATGAGAACGCTGCAGATATTGAGCTGGATTTGACTAGACTTCATTGCAAGGAAGAGGGAGAAGTTGAGGATTCCCCTCCCCCCACTAAAGCTCCCCTCCCAAAGGGACAAAAAGGGGGTAGGGGAGGTTTCACAGGCAAGCCGAAGCCCTCCGCTTGCTTCCCCTGTGGGAAGGAGGGGCACCGTGCTGTGAATTGCCGAGTCAAGCTGACCGACTCTGTTCCACCCCCCCCCCCAGAGGGAGAGAAAACCTGAGAAGTCTCCCGGCAAGAAGAAAGAGCCGGTGTCAGCATCACTCCATTACATAATTAGGAAAGAAAGACTAAGATACTCCATGGGAAGGAAATCCAAAGTACTTTTACTAATTATAAATGGTAAGCACGCAGTTGCGAAGCAAAGTCTGCTTAATTAGGCGCGAAAGCAATTGATATATAGAATAGCCCGTTCCCCCCCCCTTAGGATCATAGCTCCAGTCCAATCATAAGTCCTTCAAGTGTCAGGTGTGAGATAACTTCAAAAAGACAGGCCGAAGATGGAATGTCGAGGCCGTTGATGCAGGCGGGAAACACACACGCATGCGCAATCCCAACGTCTGGTACATCCTAGAACCTTCCTCCAGCACATCAATTAACCCCTCCCAAATACCAGCCCCCCCTCCCCGTTTCATGGCAGCTGAAGCAACAGCAAGGCAGAAGCTGACAGCCGGCTTTGAGAGGGGAGGAGACTTCTCAATGCTTCGAGCCAGAGGAAGGGGGAAGCGGAAGTCCCAGCTCGTCTGGCGACAGTGACTATGAAGATGCTGACCGCTGGGTAAGTTCCCGCTCGGGACCCATGCTTATCCCAGTTGAGCTTAGAGTGCCCTCTTCTGGCACGAAAGAGAAAAATCTCACTCTTTTAGATTCTGGTTGCTCACGTTGCATTATAAGCCCTGAGATAGTTGAGAGAATGGGCTTGAAACTAAGAGCTTTAAAAATCCCTATTGCATTTTGCCAATTAGATGGCTCTATTGCGGGGGGCGGTCCTGCTCATTCTTCTACTGAACCCATCGAGATGTGGCTGGGAACCACCAAGAAATGATAACTTTTATCGTGGCCCCCGGGATGGACTAACCCCTTATTTTGGGACTCACCTGGCTCCGTAAAAGGAACCCACTGGAGAGATGGGTGGTTGCGGATTCGAACTGTCACTCCCCCAGGGGGAAGATGGAGACTCCAGAGTCTGATGATACTGTCCCCAAACTGGCGGCCAGAGGGCAGGAAAAAATTGAAGGGGAGGAAAGAATTCCGAAGGAATATTGAGACCTCAAAGATGTTTTCAGTGAAAAATCTTCTGATAAATTGCCCCCTCATAGAGCCACAGATTGCACCATTGATATTTTACCTGGGGTGAAGCTCCCAAAACCCCAAATATATTCAATGACCCCTAGGGAGATGGACGAAATGAGGAAATTCATTAATAAAAACTTGGAAAGGGGTTTCATTGAACCAGCAAGGCCCAAGGTAGCTGCGCCAGTATTGTTCAGAGAAAAGAACGATGGCTCCTTCAGATTATGTGTGAATTTCAAAAACTTGAACTGCATCTCTGCCCAAAACCTCTACCCTTTACCACTAATGAAGGACATGCTGGCCCAACTAGGGAAGGGGAGAATTTTCACTAAATTGGACCTACGGGAGGCATACTATCAGTTCAGAATTAAAGAAGGAGACGAATGGAAGACTGCTTTCAACTGCCCCCTTGGTTGCTTCCAGTTTAGAGTGATGCCATTTGGCCTCCAGGGGGCACCAGCGGTCTTCCTGCAACTAATTAATGAGGTTTTGCATGACCATCTTTACAAAGGCGTGATGGTCTATTTGGACAATGTCCTTATTTACACGGAAACACGTGAAGAACACGTGAAGCTTGTTCGCACGGTTCTGAAGAAACTCCATGCTGCAGAACTTTATGCCAAATTGTCCAACTGCGAATTTCATCAGGAAAGGATTGATTACCTATCGGATCTCCCACAAGGGGATAGAGGCTGTCACCGAACGGAGGCCCCACGTACATGTAAACAATTGCAGAGGTTTTGGGGGTTTGCTAACTTCTATCGTCAGTTTATTCCCTCGTTCGCTAAGATAGCTCTCCCTATCACTAACCTCCTTAAATCAAAAGGAGGAGCTAAGCCCAAACCTAACAAGCCGTTGAACTGGACTATGGAGTGTCAGACGGCTTTCGAGAAGTTGAAACGCCTCTTTGTGGAGGAACCGGTCTTGAAGCACCCAGACATAGACACGCCTTTTGTGGTCCAGGCTGATGCCAGTGATGTGGCAGTGGGGGCAGTACTGCTTCAAGCAAATAGCCAAGGTAAATTACAGCCCTGCGCTTACACCTCTCGCAAGCTGACCGAAACGGAGAGACATTGGGCTATTTGGGAGAAGGAAGCTTTTGCTGTTTATTGGGCTTTAACAACCTAGCGCCACTTTCTAGAGGGCGCCAAACACCCTTTTGAAGTATGGACTGACCATAAAAACTTGGAAGCTTTGAAAACCCCCGGGAAGCTGCCTCCCAAACAGATGCGCTGGGCTCAACATTTCAATAGATTCAATTTTACTTTGAAATACATTCTGGGAGGGAAGAATTTTATGGCTGATGCTTTGTCGAGACTTCCGCAGTACAACTGTTCAAAGCTCAGTGTTGTCCAGCCTGTCATTCCCACAAAAAGTCTGGCTGCTCCTGTTGTCACTAGAAGTCAAACAACTTCTAAACTAGAGGTCATGAAAGACTTTATCTCTGAACTAAAGGGGGCCCTTGCAAAGGATGACTGATTCCAACAACACATGGATGAATGCACTATGAAAGATGGATTGGCTTGGATTGGTGCAAAATTATACGTTCCTCCGTCCATTAGAACCATTGTCCTCCAACGAGCTCATGACTCTCGCATGGCTGGACATTTTGGCTTCGTCAAAACCCTGCATCTGGTTAAGAGAAAATTTTGGTGGCCTTCATTGAAAAAAGACATTGAGGATTATGTGGCTAGTTGTCCCGTTTGTGCCACTGCGAAACGCCCTCCAGGAAAACCCCAAGGATTGCTCCAGGCGGTAGCTCACCTGGAAGCCCCATGGAAGGAGATCTCTATGGATTTCATTGTTGAACTTCCAGAGAGTCAAGGGAACACAGTAATCTGGGTTGTTACTGACTTATTCTCCAAGCAAGTTCACTTCATTCCTTGCTCCAAAATCCCTTCCACTAAATCTCTCGCTAAGATGTTCATCTCACCTCACCTGAAGGAGGCCCAATCTGTGGGATCTTACTGGCCGCTGGGAGATATGTGGCAGTAGGCGGTCTCGAAGGTACGCTGGCCCTTAGCCATGTAGGGCTTTAAAGGTAATAACCAACACCTTGAATTGCGTCCGGAGACCAATTGGTAGCCAGTGCAGCGCGCGAAGGACAGTGTAACGTGGGTGTACCTCGGTGCACCCAATATCGCTCGCGCAGCCGCATTCTGGACTAGCTGCAGTCTCTGAATGCTTTTCAAGGGTAGCCCCAATTCTGTGTAATGCCATTTGGACTAAAGGGGCGACAGCCGTTTTCATGCAGTTAATAAATGAGGTTTTGCATGACCACCTTTACAAAGGCATGATGGTCTATCTTGATGATATCCTTATTTACATGGAAACACGTGAAGAACAAGTGAAACTAGTTTGTCCAGTGCTGAAAAAACTTCGGGCAGCAGAACTGTATGCTAAATTGTCTAAATGTGAATTTCATCAGGAGAAAGTGCATTTACCTGGGATATCGCATCTCCCACAATGGTATAGAAATGAACCCAGCAAAAGTCCAAGCGGTCACTGAATGGGCGACCCCCCGCACCCGCAAACAATTGCAAAGTTTCTTAGGTTAAACTAATTTCTATCGTCAATTTATTCCTTCATTTGCCAGAATTGCCCTGCCAATTACGAACCTCAAAAAATCAAAGGGGGAGGCCAAACCTAGACCGGGGAAACCCTTGAATTGGACTATGGAGTGTCAGGCTGCGGTCAAGAAATTAAAATGACTTTTTGCAGCTGAACCAGTTTTGAAACACCCGGATATGGATTCACCATTTGTGGTCCAGGCGAATGCTAGGGAGCGGTGTTGTCAGCCTCTGCTTTGCTACTGCTTCGGCTGCCATTGAAACGGGGAGGGGGGGCATGGTATTTGGGAGGGGAATCATTATGTGCTGGAGGAGTGTTCTAGAAGCTGTCCTGACCATCTCTTTGCGCATGTGGAGAAAGGGAGTTTCCCGCCAAGGCTAACTATCCAGCATTTCACTCTGATGATGCTTTTTGAAGATATCTCCCACCTGACAGTTGGGTGAATTATTATTGGACTATGAAATGGGGTGCCAAGGGGAGGGGATTGAACTATACATGATATCCATTGCTTTCACGCCAATTTATCCAGACTCAGCTTTGCTTTGCTCCTTATCGTTTGTAATTAGTAAAAGTACCCTTAATTTCAAGAATGGAATTGAGTGGTTTCTTTCCTGATTATTAAATGAAGCAGTACCTGACAGGTGTTGCTACAAGCAAATGCTGATGGAAAGTTACAACCCTGCGCTTACACTTCTCGGAAGCTAACTGAACAGAGAGGTGATGGGCTATATGGGAAAAGGAGGCTTTTGCAGTTAGGTGGGCTTTGATGACATGGCGACATTTCTTGGAGGGGGCTAAACACCCTTTTGAAGTGTGGACTGATCATAAAAATTTAGAAGCGTTAAAGACTCCCTGGAAATTATTCCCCAAACAAATGAGATGGGCACAACACTTCAATAGGTTCAATTTCACTTTCAAGTATATCCCAGGAGGGAAACATTTTATGGCTGATTCTTTGTCCCGCCTTCCTCAATATAACAGCTCAAAGCTTAGTGTCGTCCATCCAGTCATCCCAATGAAAAGCCTCGCTGCTCCGGTTGTTACCAGAAGCCAGACCGGTTCCAATTTGGAGGTCACAAAGGACCTCGTTACAAAACTCAAGGAAGCCCTTGAAACTGATGAATGGTTTCACCAACATACAGATGAGTGCACCATGAAAGATGGTCTGGCTTGGATTGGGGCTAAATTGTATGTTCGCGCGACCCTTAGGAGTCTGGTTCTTCAACGTGCCCACGATTCACGCATGGCTGGGCATTTTGGTTTTGTGAAAACCCTGCATCTCATTAAAAGACAATTTTGGTGGCCCTCATTAAAGAAGGACATTGAGTATTATGTAACCAGCTGCCCCACATGTGCTGCCGCGAAAAGGCCACCGGGGAAACCCCAGGGATTGCTCCAAGGTGTAGCCCATCCTGAGGCACCTTGGAAAGAAATGTCTATGGACTTCATTGTCGAACTACCGGAGAGTCAAGGATACACGGTAATTTGGGTCTTTACTGACTTGTTTTCCAAACAGGTTCATTTTATTCCTTGTTCCAAGATCCCATCCACTAAATCCTTAGCTAAGTTGTTCATTACACATATATATCGTCTACATGGTGTGCCGGACCGCATCATCTCTGATAGAGGGGTCCAATTTACCTCCTTATTTTGGAAGGAATTTTTGAAGTTGATAGGCTCCGCCCAGGGCCTAAGCTCTGCCCACCACCCTCAGACTAATGGGGCTTGTGAAAGGACTAATTCTGTTTTGGAGCAGTACCTCCGATGTTTCATCAATTACCAGCAGGATAATTGGGTGGAGTTATTGCCTCATGCTGAAGTGGCATATAACAACTCAGTGCACAGCAGCACGGGATTTACCCCGTTCAAAATAGTGTTCGGACATGATTTTGTACCCATCCCCGAGGTGCCACGAGAAAAACCACAAGTTTGTCCCTTTCCGAGTGGAGTGACCAACTCTGAGAGATGTGGCCTTTGGCATACCGAGCGCTGGATGCAACTCATCGGGCACATAAGAAACAAGCAGATAAAAAGAGAATGAGGCCAAGGGATTATAAAGTTGGTGATCGTGTATATTTATCTACCAAGTTTCTCCAGACCTTGCAGAAGTAAAAGAAACTGGGTCCCAAGTATGTTGGCCCGTTCTCGATTGTGAAAGTCATAAACCCTGTGTCAGTACATCTGGAGTTGCCTAAGTATCTCAAACGTGTGTACCCGGTGTTTCATGTCAACCTTCTGAAACTGGAGCACACTTCTCCATTACATGCCCCTTTGGCAGCTTCAACTGCCCCTCTTCTGATTGAGGGAGAGCAACATTTTGAGGTTAAAGAAATTTTGGACTCTAGAAAACATTGAAACCGCATTCAGTATCTTGTTTCATGGAAGCACTTTTCTCCTTCGCATGCTGAATGGTCGATAAGTCCCATGTGCGGGCTCCATGGCTTCTACATAAATTCTACTCTACGTACCCCGACAAGCCTTGAACTCGATTGATTTCTCCTTTTTCCCTTCCCCTTTCTCTTGTGTTATATTGTTTGTCTGCTTGTCTGTTTTCTTTTGTTTCTGCAGGGATGATGTCCTTTTTTCCTAGAGGAGGGCCGGATGTCAGCCTCTGTTTTGCTGCTTGCTTTTCGGCTGCCATTGAAATGGGGAGGGGGGCATGGTATTTGGGTGTGGGAATTATTCTGTGCAGGAGGACTGTTAATTGGGAGTTCTTCTCACCATCTACTGCACATGTGGCAAGGAGAGGAGTTTCCCGCCAAGGCCAACTGTCCAGCATACCAACCTGATGATGATTTTTGAAGATGTCTCCCACATGACAGCTGTGGAGATATTGGATTGGACTATGGGCTGGGGTTACCAAGGGGAGGGGAATGGGTCATGTATTGATATCTATGCTTTTGCTCAGATCCAGCTTTGCTTAGCTTCTATTTACTTATAACCAGTAAAAGTACTCTTAATTCTGCAAAATGGAGCTGAGTGGTTTCTTTCTTAGTTATTAAGTGAAGCAGCCCTGACAGATATTTTAGGTACTGAATGGGAACAAGCTATTTTTTAACATTTCAAGGTGGATATTGGGAGAAAAATGGAAATTGCAGAAATGAAAATAAATTTAAAAAAACAAGAGTGAAAGCAGAATGACAGCAGGAAGAACAAATCTTAAGAAAAAGGAATAGCTTAATCTAGGAAAGAGAATGAAGAAAGCAGATGTACAAGCTACTTGAAAGAGTATGGAGTTCTTCTTTCTTCGCTATATATTGTATTGTTTATCCTGAAAGGGAATGGTATGTATGCATATAATAATGACTGTATAGAACTAATCAATTAAATCAAAGGCAAACAAACTATTTATTCCATACTGAAACTTTCTCGCAATGCTGCACCACTCACCTCTGTGAGAAAACCTGCTATTCCAGCCTGACATGAGCCATGCTCTTCACCATATTTTTTCTTATATTCTAAGATAGAAAAAAGAAATAACAAGATGAGAAGAAATAAGCGCAGTCCTGTCATTCTCCACAAGAAATGTGTAATTCTCAACTCAATGGTCTCTTTATTCTATAAGTACTATCACAAACTGAGACAGTGAAATGCACTACAGCAGTGGTAGTCAACCTAGTCCCCACCACCCACCAGTGGGCATTCCAGCTTGCATGGTGGGCGGTAGGGGTTTGCTGTAACTCTGCTTTATAAATTTTATAAAATAAAGTTACTTCCCTACCAGAAGTGGGTTCCTACCAGTTCGCACCTATTTGGTAGAACCGGTTCGTCAAATCTACCGAACCGGTTAAGCAGGCCACACCTACAGAAGAGGTTCCAAAATTTTTTGAAACCCACCACTGGTCCTTGTATATGATTATTCTACACTATCATGCTCATATTTATAAAACTCAGTGCCTCTGTGAAAGGTAAAGATGACTACTGGATTTGTGGTGCAATCAGAAGATTGTGTGTGTTGAAGTTGTTTTAACGCAAACCAAAGATGCCTTTTAAAAAACAAGTTTACATCATATTCTTATGCATGCCAGTGCTGTGTGTGAGGTAATTTAAGGTGGTTCTGACAAGTGTCGTCGGCATCTTCATATCTGGTCACATGGGCGGCAAGCCACTCCCATCTGGTCACATGGGTGGAAAACCACTCCCACAAAGGAGGTGAAACCCACAGAGTAAGTTCGAACAATTTTTGAAACCCACCACTGTTCTCTACTTTATAAATCACCATTACTGTGGAACCGGTGGGCGGTTAGAAAATTTTATTACTAACAGAGATACAAAAGTGGGCGGTAGGTA
This sequence comes from Thamnophis elegans, assembly GCF_009769535.1. Lineage (NCBI taxonomy): Eukaryota > Metazoa > Chordata > Lepidosauria > Squamata > Natricidae > Thamnophis > Thamnophis elegans. The sequence goes on along the minus strand of NC_045558.1, from coordinate 63,698,576 downwards.
TAAAAAGGTTGACTACCCCTGCACTACAGAGCAAATTCTGGGACATTAGCAAACTTCAAGCTTCTTTGGTTCTTGTCAAACCAAATAACTCCATTCACAGTAGAAAACATGTTTTGGATTTTTTATGATAGGAGGAAGGAAAAAAGCTCTTAAAATGTAGAGGTACAACAGGTGGAGAGCTTGATTATTTATTTACTGAAAATTACAAGGCTAATTGGAGGCTGGCAAGAATACTGTTCAATCAATTCTTAATGAAAGTTAAAGCTAAAATACGCACAACTTTATTGTAAGGTAAAACTCTGTTCTTACTGCTTCCCTCAGTTCTTAGTCTCTCTCCACCATAACTAGGGGTGGGTTGCTGCAGGGGTTACTGCTGGTTCGCTTCGTGTGCGATTTGTGCACACACCGGCCACACATTGCATGCACAGTTGCCTGTAAATTCTTCTGTGCATGCTCAGAACATTATAAAATTATTAAAAAACATGCCGGCAATGGCATGGGTAACTGGGAAACCAGTTTGTGGACGTGGCCAGCCTGCCATCCCTACCAGTTCAGGAACCCAGTTCCAATTTCCATTACCGATTCACTCGAACCGGTGCGAACTGGTGTGAACTGATAGCAACCCATTTCTGACTATGAGGCATAAAATTCATTTGTGAAGTGATCTTTGATTCTGCAACGTCTTGAATATTGACTGTGTTGGGAATGACCAAAATCATTGCTACCATTATTACATCTTATAATATGAACACGTCTATTAATATTTTAAATATTTTCAAATCCCCCAAATAATGCACTTTGGGGGGGGGGACAAGAAATCCCACTCCCTGCTTCTAGAAATATGCTCCCAAGGTATGAATTCAGAAAAACATCAGTTATTTGGTTTCTCTAAACAACCACTATGTAGCCTAGTAACTCTGAAACTAATCACTGCTAAATTTTAAGGAATGAACTTGACAAATTGTCCTATGGGAAACTCAATGTATTCCTTTAGGTTAAACAGACCATAAGAATAATAAACCTCCCTTCAGAAACTTTCTGTTCAAAAGGGGTAAATGGTAAATGGACTGTCTACTTTCTTAAATTGGATAAAATATATTTTTAAAAAATAAAGACTTATTCATTCTAGTAAAATATACAAACTAAAAACAGTTTAATATGTATAAGCCAACTTTACACAAGCTGGAACACAATAAACCAAGATATCCCAGAAATTATGTAAGTCTCTGAAGGTAGAAAGCTGCAAATAATCTTTTCAATTATTTGTCTCACTCTCACTCTCTATAATCACAACATTTGAAGAAATTCTCTCAATATGCAGTTAACATAAAGATCTATGATTACATTTGTCATAAACAATATAATGTGATCCACCAAAACTAAAAGTTAAACGGTTTCTGTCTCCTACCACCATATGTAAAACATAGATTTTAACTACAGTTAAGCCAGATGTACTAAATACACTACAGAGCTTATTTGGCATTAAAATGAGAATGCCAGCATGTTGTAATGGATAAGGTATTGAATCAGAGAACCAAGTTCTAGCCCACACTCAGTCATAACGCACTTCCTCTCAGTCCACTTATCATGTAAGGTTGTTTGCAGGAGAAGAAGAAAAAGAGAATGTTAAACATGCCACTGATATACGAGAGTTGACAGGAAGTTCTCCAGCTAGACAGATGTGGGGTGTGTGGGCTCTTAAGAGTCTCACATGAACCCTGTCTGACAAACCATCTCCGAGATTCTTTTGAATCAGAACCCCCACTCGAGATGGGGATGAAGAAGGGCAGCATCTCATCAGACCCTGGGGAAGCCACAGATCCCTCGTAGGTTAGAGATTTGCCTATGAATCGGAGTTGGGGCGGCAGCCTTCAACATGGCTGACAAGATGCTGACTTTTTGTCAAAATAATTTTGGAGAAGGAGAGGAATGGAAGCTATGAAAGGCCAGGTAAAGAAATTTATTCAACCCACAACTATAAATTAAACCTGGAAAAGGCAAAGAAATTTTGAGAACATAAATAATATTGATGGTCAGATCGGGACCAAAAGAAAAGGAAAAAGAAAGGTGGAGGGTTGTAACACCAGCCCCCCAGAAACTTTTTGTTTGTAACGCTTTCAGACAGAAGGATAGAAAGCAGAGAAGTGGCAAACCCACACAATTATAAACTTTAAATTTGGTTTTGGATCCTGAAGGGTTTTACTTTTACTTTGAATTCCTCCCAGCTAATATAAACAAAAAAAAGTATGTCTTCTTACTGATAACAGAATCTTAACCTTGACTGTGTGGGAAGTTTTAATTAACCAACTTCCATAAATTAGAAGGAGGCAAGGGAAACTCTTGGCTGATTACAAGCTTGCTACAAATGATTTATTTTGAGAGTTATTAAAGGAAAGAATAAAACTTCACACTCAAGAACTGGGAAATACAAGGGGTTTTTTTCTTCTCTTTTTTTCCCCTCTTCTGCAAAAGATTAAGATGGCCTCAGCTTCTCTTCTGGTTTCAAATTACTTGGATTAACTAAATTTAAGGTGGACCAGAAATTTTGAAATAAGACTTGTATAATTAACTGCAATCTTAGAACTGGATATTAAGGAAGAACAAAAGACTAAGATGGTTCCCATTGCGTTTCTCCATAGCAGTTGAAGTAGATAAACTTAAGGTGGATTAGAACTTTGAAACAAGAATTGTATAATTAAATATAACTTTGGATCGGGACATCATGGAAAACTGGGAATTAGAAGAACTATGTGAAATTATAAAAAATATGCATAAATCATTAAAATCAAGCTTAAATAGAATCCTGAACCCAGGGAAGCAGAGGTCTAAAGAATTCAAAGAAGAAGAAGGGGGGCAAGGCAATGAAGGGGGAGAAACGGAGAGAATAAAAAGCAGACAAAAGTGGTTTTGAAGGTTGTTAGTGGTATAAGGAAAATTGAACTAGGAGTTGATGCCACAACAAAGAGAATTTTAAAATACGCTTGTGAGGGTGACTGGGGGAAAAATGATGGGAATGGAGGTGTTAAAATAAAAATAAAGAAAAGGGAAAAGATAGGAACAGAGAACTGGGACAAAAGACTTATTAGGAAAAAATCAGACACCTAGATATGGAAAAATATAAAGCAAGATAAGGGTTTTATTCTTAAATATGATAATAAAATGGAGTTGCTAACTGGTTGAACTTAATAATGGAAAGATAACAAAAAAAGACCAAAATATATGGAATATGGATAAACATGGAACTGATATGGGGAGGTTGTAAAGCAGAGATTTGTGTTTCACTTTTATACATGATAATTAAATTGAGTTGCGAATTGACTGAATATGACAACAGAAGGATAACCAAACATGGGTTAAAATATATAAAACATGGATATATATAGAACTTTTAAAATAATGAACAAAGCAGGGGTGGGTTCCTGCCGATTCTAACCGGTTGGTAGAAGAGGTTCCACAAATCTACCTGCCGGTTAGAACCCATTCCAGCTGTGGAAGGAAGGGAGGGAGGGGGGAGGAAGGAAGGAAGGAAGGGGCTTCTTCAGAGGACCCGAGGCAAGAGCAGCGTTGAAGCCCTCTCTGAAACAGCTGGAAAAGATACCTGTGGGTTGGAGGGAGGGGGAGGAATTCAAAATTCATCCTCCTGGTGCTCTGCGGGGCTTTGGCCAAAGGCTGGAGGGAAGGACTGGCTCACTTGTGCTCTCCCTCTCCAAATATAGTTTGATTGCAGGTGGAGCCACGTTGCCTTTTCAAACCTGTAATCAGTGAAGCTGGGCTGGATTTTTACATAGCCGATCTGGGGAAAGTGTGTGTGCTACAGCATGGCTCATTGTCTGGCTTCCTGCCTCCTCCTGTGGTCTCTTCAGTGCTCGCTCATGCTCTCCCTCCCCAAGTGTAGTTACTTCCTCCCCAGGCCCTCATCCATTTCTCTCTTACACACACAGCTGAATAAAGCTATGTAAAAATCCAGCCCCGCTTCACTGATTACAAGTTTGAAAAGGCAACGTGGCTCTGCCTGCAATCAAACTACACTTGAGGAGGGAGAGTACAAGCGAGCACTGAGGAGACCACAGGGGGAGGCAGGAAACCAGGCAAAGAACCATGCTGTAGCACACACACTTTCCCCCAGCCCCTTTCTTTCAGAAGGCTCTGATCAGCTCCCCTTTGGCTTCTCTGCCTCTCCTATCACCCCAGCCTGCCAGCAGAAGATGAGTGGGTGGGCTTTATTGCGTTCCAGGCATTTCCCATCCAGACAGTAGGCTGCATTTGTAATGGGGGAGGCAGCAGGGGAATGGAGGAGATGGCAGAGGAGCTGCTTTTAGAAAAGATATCCAATCCAACTTGTAATAAGTGAAGCTTTGTGTATGTGAGAGAGAGGGGGGGAGGGAGGGAGGGAAAGGGGTAGGACAGATAATCCAATCCAACTTCTATTAGTGTGTTTGTGTGTTTGAGAGAGGGGAAAGGGAGAAGAGAGGGAGGAAGGGAGAAGAAAAAGAAAGAAACTTCTTTCACAAAGGAGAAAAACAAATGCTGTCACTTTAAATCGGAACTGAGTATGCCTGGCTGTAGAATTCTGGGAGTTGAAGTTCACAAGTCTTAATAACTTTAAATTGAAAAGGTGCAGGAAAGAACAAATTGGTTATATAGTTATATATGGTTATATGTTATATGGTTTTATGTTTTCGAAGTTTTGGGGTTTGTGCAATATAACCATTGTATTTCTAAAAGGGTTTGGATGATTCCTTGCTTGTGAATGGAGCCAAACTTTCTCTAGAGTCATTAACTCATTATCTCTATCTGGCAGGCATGTGGAATGAGCCTCAGGCAGGTTTCTTTGTTAGCAGAAAGAAAGAAAAACAGTACAGCAATTTAGGGCTAGAAGGCTACTAGGAGGTCATCTAGTCCAACCCCCTGCTGCAGCAGGAAACCTTACATTGTATGGATTATTTTGCTGCCTCTAACAGAGAGGAAAATTTCCAGAAAGGAGAAATAGTTTACTAGGACAAGGCTGCCATGCAGAGGAAGGTAGAGATAGTCCTTGATTTATGACTACAATTGAGCCCAAAATTTTGGTTGCTAAGCAAGAGCGTTGTTAAATGAGCTTCACCACATTTTACCCAAACCATGACATCTCCTGGTGAGTGACATCAAGTTGGCCACTCCCACCCGGTCACATGATTGCCAAGCTACTCCCACAAAACAGGCCACACCTACAGAATAGGTTCTAAAAAAAAATTGAAACCCACCACTGGAACAAAGTGAGATGTTTACCATTTGTCATTTTATATAATAGATTAAGGGAATTGCAATGAACATTGAACAGTGAAGTTTGTCATTTATAGACAATTTAAGGGTAATCTAATAATAGATTAGGAAAAATAGAGAGGGTACATGAATATATCTACAATGGGAAACTACTAAGACTTAAGGACAGAACCACAAATTAGGTTTGTGTAAAGATGTATAATTATAAAAGATAATGATGAGAATAGCTGGGAATGGTAACCAAGTCTACATCTCGACCTAAATTAGGCTGGGAGGGGGATTAAAAGTACAATGACTATATATGTATACTTTTTGTTCTATTTTTGGTTTAAGAAAGGAGAATATATGTTAAAAACGAATATGGATATCGAAAAGGAACTATAAATACCATCAACATAAAATGGAGCTTGCTCAGGAGCTGAAATACACCAAGTAAATGAGATGAAGAGTGGGAAGAAAAGGAGAGATGTAAAGGAAGAAGAGAGGAATAGGAGAGAGGGCAAGGAGGGGGAAAGAGGAGAAGAGAAATGAGTGGAAAAGGAAGAGAGGAGAAGGAGAGAGGGGGGAAGTAGAGTAGGGAAGGATGACAGAGGGAAGAAAGGAGGCATTGAGGGGAGGAGAGAGAGGGAGAAGAAAGTGATGAATAAGGATAAATATGGTGTATGGAGAACAGAAGAGCTAATAATTGTGTTTCGGGAGTTGATGGTTAAGATAAATTGATTAATAATACAAAACGATGTTGGCTATGTAATAGTATACATGTGATTATATGTTATGAAAATAAAAAATAACAAAAAAACCCATGTCACTGATATACATGCAATCAAGGCATAAATAAATGATATCTGCAATTATAGAGAGTGCCATAGGTTTACCATCATGGCTCTAGGCCAAGGAACTCACAGATACTTTCTCAAAGTAGATGAAAAAGGATTATCACAGGAAGGCAGGATCTATTTAATTTAAAATACAACACCTTCTGAGAAATTTATAACATCCATCTCTGTAGAAGACATAACTAATTACACAACTGAAAGCTGAATGTTATTGTATTCCCCCACAGCAAATTTGGTCATTCTATGTGATGGGTGTCAAGCCTGCAAGCCATCCTTTCTTTTGGACCTCAGGCCTGCCACACTTTCTATTATTCTACTATGCATTTTCTATTGTGGGAAAATGGGAGGGGGGATTGTACGGAGTTAGATGATATGTAGCCATAACAAAATTCTTTCTAGAAAGCCAATGTCATCCTTTGTCTCTGCACCTCTGCACTTGATTAGAATTGGATGGGTGGAAGCTGCCAGCATGGCAGTGGAAGATTGGACCATGTTATGGACTTGTGGGTGTGGGGGCAATATCTTGAACTTTCAACTGGGTGGGAAAACTGGGAAGCCTTCAGATTTGGGTTTTCCCAGATGTGCCAACATGGCTGTATTAATAAATTGGAACTTTGAGCAATACTTTGCCTTGGACTCTGATTTATTTTTGGATGCTATTTGGAACCATGAAATTAACCCGAATCTCAATAAAAATACTTCACCAGCTACCCCAAATTTTGGGGCACTGTCCGGCGTCCTGCGCCCAGTGCTGACCCGAACCCAGGCAGCATAAAGACTCAGGGAACATGGAGGAAGAGAAGAAGCCCACGGAGGGACCAGTAGATGATGGAACACCAATTTATGTTCAGACCATCTATTTACCTTCCCAAGCTGTAGTGGAAGCTGCAGAGACCGCTGAGAGGGAATGCCTGCTAGGAGCCAGGCGCAAAGAGCTGACTTGTAGGCAAACCTCGCAACTGGACCTAACCCTGAAGGACAAAGCCACAGGATTCATCTTCCCTAAGGAGATGCTGTTGGAACCACAGATGGGTGCGAGATCAGTCTCGATCTACAAGTGAAGGAGACCAGCGCAGATGCCAATCAGGTGCTCCGAAGGTTGGGGACTCCCACTACCTTCACGCAGTTAGTCACTTGCCGGCCTTCCAGATCAATTTGCCTCACTCTGATTTAATTTTGGATGCTATTTGGAACCCTGTCAAGGGACAGTTTGTCAATTGAGACACATGCCTAGTCCCCAATTTTCTATTCAGATTCCAGCACAATAAATTGCATGCTAGCCATGCCAAATCTGTCAACTTTCCAGCCACTCTTTTAAAGATCTTGAATCAACACACTACTATTTTTATAGATATTTCTGGCTGATACCTTTTCAAATAAAAAGTGAGTTACTGGGATATTCTTCTCAAAAGAAAAACAAAACACCCCTCTGCATTCCAATCACGGATACATCCACACATATTTGTGCTCACTTCTATCTCTGATATTGTATTTGTAATATAAGTTCATGCTTTATAACCCTTAAAAGACATCCAGCCCCCCAAAAGAAAGAAAATACTAATCAAGATAATCTTTCAAGTGGGAGGATTTTATAATTTTCTTTAATTTTATTAAAGAGGAGTTGAATTCATGGCTCCAAGCATGAAACTAAAAGCAAACAATTATACTCTAAACAGTTTGCTAATGATCAAATATATAAAAGTTTACAAATTCCAAGCATGTGGTTTCCCCTCTATCTTTCTAGCTTAACTCACTGGCATGTTTTAAAAAAGAAAGGTTAACTTGTAATGTGTAACATCAATTATCAATTGCAAAATCCAATATAACTCAATTCTTGCAAAAAAAAAATTCTGAAGTCTCTTATTTCACCTGTCTCAGATCACATTCTGAATTTGGAGAAGCAGCAATCACTGGAAAATCACAGTGCATTAAAGATATTGTCAGTCCTGGAGTGCTTGCAGCCTGGGGCTGCCATTGCGGCAGGGAACAAAGGAACGGGAAATGCCAGTCAGGACTTGAGAACACCATGCACACCACATACTACACCCAGCGAACAACCAGGTCCACATGAAGAACCTAACGGACCACAAAGCCCACACCAGACCACTGGCTGGATGGGAAAAGACAAGAAACCCCCAGCTGACCTGTTGCTGAGACCGACATCTCCACCGACCAGATGAGAGGCGGCTGAAACTTGGATGGAAACCATGCATGCACGCTGCAGGTAACTGGCAATTGAAATCTGCTGGCTTCCCTTGCTATAGAATAACATGGCTTGTAGAAGAGTGAAGGGTGGGTCATGCAGGGGGGAGGATGGGCGGGGCTAGAGGAAGATTCAAACCGTGGAGACGGAAAGGACAGTTAGTCCTGACTATGTACTTCAGTTGAAGAATGTCAGTTTGTGCTGGGCTTATGTGAGGGAGATAAAGCCTTTCAAACCAGAACTGTGTTTTCTTGTTTTTCCTCACTTTGGACAGGAACCTAACAGATATAGTCAAACCTCAGCTGTATCAAAAATAAATCCAATCAGTTTCATTTTCTGTCATAAGGAACGAAATATTTTTCAAAGGATTTCCAGTTCTGACTACATAGGAAAAGAGGAATTGATCAAGACATTTGGGAGGGAAGGGACTTTTCTTGCTCCACTAAATCATGATTTGTTAAATACTCTTCAAAAAAAGTTATACATCACACTATGCCATTAATTACATGAGCATAATGACAGAAAATATCTATCTATCTATCTATCTATCTATCTATCTATCTATCTATCTATCTATCTATCTATCATCTATCTATCTATGTATATATATATATGTATGTGTATATATATATGTGTGTGTGTGTGTGTGTGTGTGTGTACACACACACACACACACACACATATCAAGCTAAGCTAAATCCAAGCAAACCACAGTTTGAGTTAATGCAATCCAGTCCACAATGGATAGCTTTTTTTTTTCCAAACTAGCAAACTAGTCTTACACTCAAGAAACTTGGAGGAATTAAAAAATTAATAGAGGTGGAAGGGATCTCTAGTCCAGTGGTCACCAACCAGTGGTCTGAGGACCACTGGTAGTCCACAAGAAAAAGTTGGAAGTTCACAGAGAAATCTTTGAATCTCTCTCGGAGAAGCCCAGCTGAAGTTTCCCATGTCATTCGTGCTTCAATGCTTTGGCTCCCAGGGACAGGATTGGGTCCTTCAGGCAGATAGCTTGGCTGCCTATTAGTGGAGAGAGGTACGCAGGGTCAACCCTAGCTCTGCTGTCCACTGCAGCTAGAAATCTCGAATATGGCCAAGAATGAACATTTCTCTTGTAGCCAGCCCGGACACTAGATTGGCCCCCTGCAAACTTGATCTCTCAAGAAGTGCTCACTGAAGCGGCATGGGAAACTTCAGCTGGGCTCCGGGCTCCAGAGACGAGTTTACAGGGGGCCGATCTAGCATCCTCAATGGACAGCAAAGGTAGGGTTGACTCCAGCTGCTTCTCTCTGCTGGATGCAATGTACCGCTCCAAGTCCCAAGCAGCAGGAGACAAGGGATGCTGTGGCGCCACCAGCTGCTGCAAATATACCATGGAGAAGGCAGAATGCTGATGCCGTGAAAATGCAAATAGCACTTCACTCTCGCACTTTCCAGCCATCGCCACCGCCACTTTGGCCTACTTGGGTCGCCCTCTCCCCCACCATAACAGCACCATTACTGCACTTCTTTTTGCACACTGCACCACCTGCAAAGTTGCACATTGCATGTGCCACTCCCTATGACAGAGATTTCCAGCCCCACCATGAACTGGTCTCATATTCCAGAGCTGTAGTAGTCACAGGATAGGACTGGCCCTTTGGTCATCCCGGAGCAGGATGGCCAGGATGCTCTGATATGACCAAAGGGCCAGTCCTGTGACTACTTCAGCTTTGGAATATGGGACCGACTTTCCCCCCATGTCAATCTGTCCATCTTCATTTTCCTTCACTCAGATTGACCAAGGTTCTTAAGAAAAGGAACACAAAAGCAGTTTCCGGGCTGTGTGCCAGGACCAGGTGCTTTCTCTTGGGTCTCCCACCTGGAGGCCTTGCAGAAGCAGACATGCAGTTGATCCTCCCTCCAGTGGTCCGCGGGATTTAAAATTATGAATTTGGTAGTCCCTGAGGTCCAAATATTGGAGACCCTTATCTAGTCCAAACCCCACCCAAGCAGTAAACCCTACAACAGGGTGTCAAACTTGATTTCATTGCATTTTACCTCAGAGCGTCAGAAGGGGTGTGGAGGGGCATGGGCATGGTGGGCATGGCCAGCTTGACATAACTCATGCCAGGGACACCTGTGGTGGCCAAATGCTAAGGTAGGCACTCCCTCACTCTCATTATCATCTCCTTCCTTCCTTCCTTTGCTTCTTTTCGTTCCCTCTTCATTCTTTCTTCTTCCTTCCCCTTTTTCCTTATAATCCTTCCTTGCTCTCTTTCCCTTTCCCCTTTCCTGTCCCTTCTTGCTTGCTCAAATGCAAAAGGGGAAACATTTCTCCATTTGTTTTGTTTTTAGTTTGTTTTGATAGCTGTCTGCCAGCAAAAACAGAGCCCGGGGGCACTGCGCTCCAGAGGCATCATGAGCTGGTCCTTTGCTGTTTCCAGGCTGGCCCCATGGGTGAGATCTAAGCACCCCACAGGCCAGATCCAGCCTGCAGACCTTGAGTTTGACACTCCTGACAAATGGCAATCCAATCTCTTCTTGAAAGTTTCAAGTGATGAAGCTCCCACAACTTTTGAAAGCATTTGGAACATTTTGTTCCATTGGTTGATTCCTCTCACTGTCAGAAAATTTCTCCTTATTTCCAGGTTGAATCTCTCCTTGTTCAGTTTTGATCCATTATTCTTTGTCCGGCCTTCAATTGCCTTTGAAAACAACTTGATCTTTCCTCTCTGTGGCAGCCCCTCAAATATTGGAACACTGCTATTATGTCTCCCCTGGTCCTTCTCTTCACTAAACTAGTCATGCCCAGTTCCTGCAACCATTCATCATATGTTTTAGTTCCCAGTCCCCTAATCATCTTAGCTCCTCTTCTCTGCTCTTCTCTTACTCTTTTTCTAGAGTATCAACATCTTTTTATAGTGTGGTGATCAAAACTGGAGGCAGTATTCAAAGTGTGGTCTTACTAAGGCTTTATTGAGTGGTATTAGTACCTCACTTGATTTTGACTGTATCCCTATATTAATGCAATTTAGGATTGCATTTGCTTTTTTTGGTTGCCGCTGCATACTGTTGGCTCATATTTAATTGGTTGTCCATTAATACTCCAAGATCCCTCTCACAGTTATTGTTATTAAGCCTGGTTTCACCCAGTCTATATGTGTACTTTTGGTTTTTCTTGCCTAAGTGTAAAACTTTACTTTTCTCTGCATTGAATTTCCCTTTGTTAGATAGGGCCCAGTGTTCATGTCTGTCAAGATCCATCTGGATCTTAAGCCTATCATCTAGGGCACTGATCCTCAAACTACAGCCACCGTGCCGGATATGGCCTGCCAATGTGAAATATCTGGGCCACTGAGTGGTGAGATTCAGCCCTGCCCTCATCCGACCCCTCACTGTTGGCCTTATCTTCCAGGAGCATCCACTCCAGCTGCACTTCTCATCAATGTTCCCTCTAATTTTTTTTCAGTGTGCACGGAAAAGTATAGTGTTTGAGTGGCACATTTTCATGCCTGAGCACCTGAATTTTTTTCACAGATGTCACCCAAGACAACAGCAAAATCAGTGTTATTTGAACTCAGTTATGTTTATTCAAGGTACCTGCTTAATTAAAAGTGTTATATAATATCAGTATCACTTATAATACTGCAAGTCTGCAATATTAAAAATACTTCACTTCTACATATTGTGGGTAAAATACATAATAGAGCGAATGTGTTCTGTTCTTGCAGAGAAGGGAATATTTACCCATCCAGTCTGCCTTCAGGTGTGTTTATGTAAGTTATCACACCTGTACTCAATTCCTGAGTGTCCACATCTTCTCTCTGTAGTGCACATTACAGGACATTTTACACAAGAAAATGATGGTGACAATACTTAGAAATTCCAGGGTTCAAGTTCTTACTATTAATCATCACAGCTTAAACACAATAACAACTAAGCCAGACTTTTTTTTTAATTCGTCCTCCACCCACTTTCTGCCATGTTTCGTCTGATCTCTCCACTGAAAAGCGGCTCTTACTGTGACAGGCCTAACAACACTTAGCCCAAACTCAGCGAGGCTCCAGGTTAATTTAGGAGGGGGGGAGAAATCCCTTTAAAGGTGGAAGAGGGAATTATTCTACCATAATTAAAAATAATCAAGGGGGGAGAGAGGGAGAGCAGTGAACGAGCTCAGTTAATTAAGGAGGTTTGAATCCTGCCAACTTCAAATAGAGCCTTCTTTTGTATCCAGCGCTTCTGTCTTATCAAAGGAGGGAAGGGGCTTTGGGTCTCCTAGAAGCTGGGGGGAACCACGATCCGGGTTAAAAAACCAGGAAAGTTCTTCAGATTGGGCATTTTTTAGGCAAGCAGGGAGGAAGAAGCGAGTAACCCCATAAGTTTACAACGTGTGGCGGAAATCCGAATCAAACCTGACCTGCTCAGGCTGTGAGTCATTTAGCAACAGATTATGTTGGTCGCAAAATTACCTTCAGAGCGCTTGGAACTGACTTCCCCTCTGGTGGCCAAAGGTAAAGGCAGTTTTAAAAGGAGGAATAGGGAAAGGAGCGCTTTCTCTCTTTTATTTTTCCCCTCGGCTTCAGCCTGGAAATGCCCAATAAAGGCTTTTTCAACAGGAGGCAGGGGCAGGGCAGAATCCGAAAATGGGACCATTTTAATCAGCCCCTTTAACCACCTCCGCTGCCCTTTCTGAAGTCCTTCACTGCCAGGCGCCACCTTTCACCCCATCTCGGCTGCATTTTCAGCTTCTCTCCCAAAGCCCCTTCTTTAAATAGTGTGAGCAGGGGGAACAAGGGGCGAGTTTAATTTGCTTTTCAGCGTGCTAATTGAAGGGGACAGCGGTCCATTTCTCCATGCTGGTCTCCAAAGGGGGGCTCATTTTGTTGGGGGCTGGGGGGCCTGACACCACCACAATAGACCCCGACCAGCTTCGGAATCAAGCGGCACAAAGACCACCTTATAAAGGCTGCTTTGCCCATGGAAATCAGCTTGTCAGCAGCCCCCTTGTTCAGTGAACCTCATCAAAGCCTTGATCCTGTTGACTGGGGTTTGGTTAAGGGAGGCATGTTTAAAACAAAAAAAATCACTGCATGGCAGTTGGAAACTGTTGCATGGCGTTTTTTTGCGGCCACTCAGGTTAGAGGGAACATTACTTCTCATTAGTAATTTCACCAGTTGAGCTGCACTTCTGATCACACTGCTGCTGCTGAAGTTAAGGTTGAAGAGTGCTGGGGAGGACCAGCTGACTTAGGGGTAATCTCACCAGTGCAGCCATGTGATCCACGACCGGGTGAGTAGGGGAGGGACTGCTGCTGGCTTGAAAAGCAGTTCCGCTGCCAACTTGTAAAGTAGTGCTTTAAAAGTCTTTAGAAACACTTTAAGGATGTTTTTCACAGCCATATGATCCAGGGAGGGTAGGTGAGTAGGAGAGGGGAAAGTACAGCAAGGACAAAGTCAAAATGGACTGCTTAATTGGCCATGACCACCCAGTCACATGACCACCTAGCCATGCCTGCCCAGCCGGTTCGGCTTCTCGACAGTCTGAGGGATTGTAAATCGGCCCACTGTTTAAAAAGTTTGACCCCTGATCTAGGGTGTTGACTATTTCTGCCTTCTTAGTATCATCTGCATATTGAATAAGTTCCTCTTCTATTCCCTCATCGAAGTCATTTATGAAGATATTAAAGAGTACTGGGCATAAGACAGAACCTTGTGGTACCCCACTGCTTACTTTCCTCCACATAGATTAAGGATTAAGGATTACTCGTCAGCCAGTTACAAATCCATCTTTAGATACTTTACTTTACAGGTGAAACTTGAAAAATTAGAATATCGTGCAAAAGTTCATTGATTCCAGTAATGCAACTTAAAAGGTGAAACTAATATATGAGATAGACTCATTGCATGCAAAGCAAGATAGTTCAAGCCATGATTTGTCATAATTGTGATGATTATGGCTTACAGCTCATGAAAACCCCAAATCCACAATCTCAGAAAATTAGACTATTATATGCAATCAATAAAATAATGATTGTATATAGAACAATATCGGACCTCTGAAAAGTATAAGCATGCCTATATACTCAATACTTGGTTTGGCCCCCTTTGGCAGCAATTACTGCCTCAATGCGGCAGGGCATGGAAGCTATCAGCCTGTGGCACTGCTGAGGTGTTATGGAAGACCAGGATGCTTCAATAGCGGCCTTCAGCTCTTCTGCATTGTTTGGTCTCATGTCTCTCATCTTTCTCTTGGCAATGCCCCATATTCTCTATGGGGTTCAGGTCAGGTGAGTTTGCTGGCCAATCAAGCACAGTAATCCCACAGTCATTGAACCAGGTTTTGGTGCTTTTGGCAGTGAGGGCAGGTGCCAAGTCCTGCTGGAAAATGAAGACAGCATCCCCAAAAAGTTCGCCTGCGGAAGGAAGTATGAAGTGCTCCAAAATCTCTTGGTAGACAGCTGCGTTGACCCTGGACTTAATGAAGCACCAACACCAGCAGACGTCATGGCTCCCCAAATCAACACAGACTGTGGAAACTTCACATTGGACTTCAAGCATCTTGCAGTGTATGCCTCTCCATCCTTCCTCCATACTCTGGGTTCTTGGTTTCCAAATGAGATGCAATAGTTGCTCTCATCAGAAAAGAGGACTTTAGACCACTTAGCAACAGACCAGGTCTGTTTTTCCTTAACCCAGGTAAACGCTTCTGACATTGTTTGTTGTTCAGGAGCAGCTTGACAAGAGGAATATGACATTTGAAGCCTGTATCCAGGATCTGTCTATGTGTGGTGGCTCTTGATGCACTGACTCCAGCTTCAGTCCACTCCTTGTGAAAGTCCCCAACACTTTTGAATGGCCTTTTCCTGACAATCCTCTCCAGGCTGCGGTCAACCCTGCTGCTTGTGCACCTTTTTCTTCCACACTTTTCCCTTCCACGTAACTTTCTATTAATGTGCTTTGATACAGCACTTTGGGAATATCCAACTTCTTTTGCAATTACCCTTCGAGGCTTTCCCTCCTTATGGAGGGTGTCAATGATGGTTTTCTGCACAACTGTCAGGTCAGCAATCTTTCCCATGATTGTGATTCCTACTGAACCAGACTGAGAGACTATTTAAAGGCTCAGGAACCCTTTGCAGGTGTTATGGCTTAATTAGCTGATTAGAGTGGGACACTTTGAGCCTAGAATATTGCATCTTTTCACAATATTCTAATTTTCTGAGATTGTGGATTTGGGGTTTTCATGAGCTGTAAACCATAATCATTACAATTATGACAAATCACGGCTTGAACTATCTTGCTTTACATGTAATGAGTCTATCTCATATATTAGTTTCACCTTTTAAATTGCATTTCTGAAATAAATGAACTTTTGCACGATATTCTAATTTTTCAAGTTTCATCTGTATTGTCATTGTACGTATATACGCAGTTTACACATACAGTGAAATTCACATAACACCCAGAGACCAGGCTCAATACACCTAACAATTCCCAAACACACACACACACACACACACCAAAAAAGTCCCCCGCCCCTATACCACCCAAGTATCCACACAAGAGACCAAGTAGTGCTGTCCAATAGCTCACCAATGGTGGCCCTTTAGTTCATTGTTGAATGCAATTATTTCTCTGGGATAAAAGCTATTCAGAAGATGTGTGGTCCTAGTTTTAATTGTTCTTTTTTTTTTAAATTATTTTTATTTTTTATTACACAGACAACAATGGGAAAGGGAGGGGATGGAATGAAAAAAGGGGGGGAGGGGGAACCCATCTTCACATACAATATGTCTTTTAATCACAGGTGCATCCCTACTAAGTTTATACATCCCGTATCTCTCTGTTGTATATTTAATAAGCACCACAATAAGCTAGGGTTTAAAAAACAAAAAACAACAAAATAAAACAAGGGAGAGAGGGGAAAAAAAGGTAGGGGGAGAGGGGGGAGGCCAAAAAGGACAAAAAAAAGTCCAAGAAGGAAAGGGGGGGGAAAAAAAGAAAAAAAAGAAGAAAAAAAACCCATCGTCACATGCAGCATGTCGTTTGATTACGGTTGTTTTAACATCTACATCTTCAAATAATGTTTACCATCTCAGATATTTCCTCTAATGTAACTATAGGTCTCATTTTCCTTCTACAATATATATTCAGTTAACATTAGCATTATTTTCCCCCAGAGAATATACTTCTATTCATTGTTAACCTTGCATTTCATACCTTCAAACAGAGATCTTATTCCTTCATTGTTCAACAAGGCATCGCTGCCTATATATACCAGTTTTCATTTGTTCCCCTATTGGAATTGCCTTATCAGCAGCGAAATATCATTATAATAAGTTCTTAACCTTATACATTATATCACCAGACCTTATATTAGTACTTCCTTATATCATTGTTGAATTATTTCACATCATAATTATATCATCATTTACTTTTTCCAATTAAGGCATAAGTGTATCATTTTTCATTTCCAAAATTTTGTTTTTTTTTCCCTTAGCCATTGATAAAACAAGTCCCATATCTTATAAAATTGTTCATCCTCTTGCTCTCTAATTTCAAATGTCAATTTACTCATTTCGGCACAGTCCATTATTTTTCGAATGATTTCTTCCTCTTTTGGTATTGTTTCATTTTTCCAGTTTTTTGCAAATACAATTCTGGCTGCTGTTAACACATTTACAATCAAATATTTTTAGTTTTAATTGTTCTGTACCTTCTGCCAGAAGGCAACAGTCTAAAATAAGCAGAATGGGTAGAATTTTGTTATGCAACTTCCTCAAACAGTGAGATATCATCCAGGGCTGGTAGCTGGAGCCCGGTGATATTTTGGGCAGTTTTAATGATTCTCTGTAGAGCTTTTTTGCTTGCTGAAGAGCTGCTCCCATATCATGCAAGAATGCCGTATGTCAAGATACTCGCTATAGTGCTGCGATAGTAGGACAGAAGTAGATGCTGAGATAGATTTATCTTCCTTAGCATTCTCAGGAAGTACAGCCTCTTCTGTGCCTTCTTCACAAGTATGCTTGCATTCATGGTTCATGAGAGGTCCTCTGAGATATAAATGCCCAGAAATTTAAAACTACCAGCCTCTCCACCTCCTCGCCATTTATCTGATGGTGATGCTATCTATCCCACTTTTTTCTAGTTTACAAGAAGTAGGTTGTTGTTGTGACTCAGCAGCAGCTTGCTGTGAGTTGCATTGGGATGCAGGAATAATGAGCAGCTGTTGCTCATTCAGGTCGTCTTCTGCAGATAAAAGACAGATGGTGCCACGCCTTAGTTGCAGAAGTCAACGTTTGTGGTTCGTCGTTCGTCGTGTGTGGTTCATCATTTCGAGATTCAAAGAGGCACTTGGATAAGTGATTTGCTTTCTGTAAACCTGGTTTGCTGTAAGAGCTTTTTGTTTTTGCATTAGAACTTTTTGCCAGAGACTTTATCTACGTTTTATTTTGGGCTCGCAGCCAGCTTGAGCCAGGACTGATAAATATATTTCCTTTGAAGTTCTGTCTGACTGTCATTTGTGAACGAGCGAAGAGGGGGGTCAGAACAGATTGTGGTCTACTTTGTCAAATGCCATGCTGAAGTCTAAGAATATTATGTACACAGTATTTTGCTGGTCTACTAATTTAGTCACTATGTTGAAAAATGAAATAAGACTGGTTTGGCATGATCTGTTTTTAACAAGCCCATATTGACTTCTAGTTATTACTTTACTCGTTTCTAGATGTTGGAAGATGTGTTTTTTTATTATCTTTTCCAATATCTTCTTGGGTATTGATAGGCTGATCGATATGAAGTTTAATGAGTCTGTTTTCTGCCCTTTTTTGAAGATGGGATCCATATCAGTTCCTTTCCAGTCCTCTGGAAGTTCCCCAGTGCTCCAGGATTTTTGAAAGTTTTGGTACAGTGTTTCTGAGAGGACATCTGCCAGTTCCTTTAGAACTCTGGGATGTAATCCATCAGGTTCTGATAATTTGTATTCGTCAAGATCAGACAGGTATTCTCTTACTATTTTTTGTTTATTTAAAGTTTTATTTCTAGTCTGTCTTTTACAGTTATGTTTTTGGTAGGTTAACCTACTGTTTCTTTTTGCATGAATACCAATGGCAAAGAATGACTTAAGCAGCTCTGCTTTCTATCTGCTGCATTTTACTTATTTGCCATCTTTTTAGTGGATTGCCGTTTCCTTGATTTTTTTCTTGTTATTTATATGTTTGAAGAAACTTTTTTTATTATCTTTGACTTTGGTTGCAAGTCTTGGTTCATTCTGAGCCTTTGCCATGTCTTGGCAGATTCTGGCTATCTGCCTTAGTTATGTGTCCCTCTTTTCATTTTTTGTACTTGTCCTTTTTGTCTTTTAATTTGTCAGAGAGATCAGATGCAGCCATGCTGGTTTCTTCTTGGCTTTATTGTGTTTCTTTTTCAGTGGTATTGTGCTGGTCTCGGCTTTTATGGTCATATTTTTCCAAGCTTCTTGAGTTGTTTTTCCCTTTAGGATTTTTATCCTAGTAATATTTTCCAAGTTCTCCCTGAGTTTGTTAAAATCAGCTCTTTTAAAATCTAGAATCTAAAATCTAGGACTCTGGTATCATTGTGTTCTGTTGCTTGTGTTTGCGTGTTGAATTCTAGTATGACATGGTCACTCTCACCCAAGGTTCCTGTGGTTTCAACTCCCTCTAACACATCTGTTTGTAAGAATTAAGCCCAGTATGGCTGTCCCTCTAGTTCCCTCTTCTACCTTTTGGACAACAAAATTGTCAGCTAGGTTGGTCAGAAACTTATTTGATTTCTCACTTGGTGTGAATTAAGTCTTCCAATTGATGTCACAATAATTGAAGTCCCCAATTACTATTGTAGTGTGTTTCTACATATAGTGGGTTGGCAAAAAGTACATCTATTTTTTCTGCTTGGTTGGGTGGCCAGTAGTATACACCTATGACAATGTTATTCTTTTTCTTTTATATTGACCCATATGCTTTCTAGGAGATTTTCATCTTTGGTGCATTTCTGTAGCAATGTAGTGGTCCTTTACATACAGTCCAACTCCATGTCCTCTTTTATGAGGTCTGTTTATTTTTGAACAGTTTGTATCCGTCTATCAGTATGTTCCAGTTCTGGGTTCCGTCCCACCAGGTTTCTATAATTCCAACTATATCGTATCTACCTTTATGTATTAATAGTTCAATTTCACCCTGTTTGTTTCCCAAACAGTGTGCATTTGTATATAGGCACTTAAGATCTTTAGGTCTCATTCTCTGTATGCTTCCTATGTCTCCTGGAGATTGGCCATTTAGTTTAAAGCTCTCCTGATAAGTTGAGCCAGTCATTTTCCAAAAACATTCTTTCCAGTATTTGTGAGGGGCAGCCCATCCCTTGACAAAACCCCATCATGGAGGTAGTACAGACCATGATCCAGAAATCCAAATTTTTTTGGTGACATCAACCCTTTAGCCCGTGATTCACCTCTAGAATCCTTTGTTCTCTTACCAGATATTGATCTTTTGTTGGAAGTACAGATGAAAAAACTACTTGTGCATCTAACTCCTTAACTTTCTTGCCCAGCTGCTCATAATTGCTCAATATTGTTTTCAAGTTCTTTTTTGTATCATTTGTTCCTATATGTAGTAGTAGAAAGGGGTAATAATCTGTGGGTTTTATTATTTTGGTTAAGTTATGAGCCACATCCTTGATTTTGCTCCAGGGGGACAACATGGCTCCCTAGATTGTATGTTCGGTCTGCAGATGGCTTCTTCTTCCTCTGAGAATAGAATCTCCGATCATCAACACTCACCTTCCTTTTTTAGGGGGTGCAGTCTGAGGTGCTTTTCTGCTTATCCCAGGTCAGTTTGTTGATGTAACTTTTGAAGGGATATTAGATGTCTCTTTTCTAAGTGTTTGCATGTTTTCTTTGAGGGAGAGGTTGTTGGCCTGAGTATTTTCAACCAGGGAAGGAAATTGATTGTTCAGTTTTATTTTTTTTAAATAATTTTTATTGAACATATTTCAACTTTAACATCACATTTCTACTCTTAACAGCATTTCAGTATTACTATCACTCATATTTACATCATGTCTATTTCAACTTTCTTTATACATCATACATCATAATTCTATGTACTGTATAATTATTCATATATATACATGGTTTCGACCTAACCATTTTAACAAATATATACAATACCTTCCCTTTTTAATATACCTCTTCAGTAGTCTTTTTGTATGATCTTTACATATATTTTCTAGCCAATTTTACCATATATTCCAAATCATGTAGTACTCTGTTTCTTCTCTATCTTTTAATCCCATGGTTAGTCTGTCAATCTCAACACACTCAACCACCTTTTTTATTACCATTATATCTGAAGGAATGTTATCTTGTTTCCAGTTTTGAGCAAATGTAATTCCAGCCACGGTTATTATATGGAATATGATATATTGAATTTTTTTACTTAGGTCATCTCTTATTATACCTAATAGGAATAATTCTAGTCTCAATTCATTTTTTGGCTCCGTAATTTCTTCTATCCATGTCTTTATTTTAATCCAATATTTCCTAACTTTGGGGCACATTCACCACATATGGAAAAATGTGCCTTGTTTGTATTTGCACCTCCAGCATTCTGCCAATCTGTTCGGAAACATTTTTGCCAGTCTCGCTGGGGGTAAATGCCAATGATAAAACATTTTGCATTAGTTTTCTCTATATGCCCCTGATATTGTTAATTTGTAGTTCTTTTCCCAAAGTTTTTCCCAATGTTCTAGTTCAATGTTGTAGCCAAATTTTTTCACATGTACTTCTAATGAAAGTTTGTGTCTACATATATAATTGGAACGAATTCTATAGATCTCATCTATGTCATTTTGAGTCTCTTGTTTACTTTTCTGTAATGCGTCAGTCAACATTTCTACCATTAGTTCTAATAGATCTTTGTCCTTATTTTCTTCTTTACATTTTGGAATCTCAAAAAAATCCTGATTTCTCCATTTCCAAGTGTGCTATTTCCTCTTCCAGATCCCTATTCACTGCAATCATTTTTTTTCCCTATTGTTTCCAATCTTTTCTCGGTTTGTTCTGTTCCACTTTCCACTATCTTTATTTTCTGTTTGTTTCTAGCAATAGCCTCTTGTATCCCTATCTTATCATCCAATTTATGTATGTCTTCTTTTATCTCTCCCATCTCACTCTTTATTTCTACATGTTTTTTTGCTATTGACTCCTGTGTTTTCATCATCATTTCCTGGATCATCATAAGGGTCAACTGCATGTTCTGCAAACTCAACATAGAGCCTGATTTCTTGCCCTCCAACATTCTTTCTATCAAGTGCTGTGCCAATGGGGAGGCTACTGTTGGTGTTTGGTTTGATGTTATTTTTCCCCTATTTTTGTTATTGTTGTCGTACTTGTCTTTTCAGAATCTTAAAAAAAATTCTTCCACAATACCATAAATCAGCTACTACTGTGTTTCTCAAAAATAAGTCAGGGTCTTATTTCTTTTCACCCCCAAAATAAATGCTTGGCCTTATTTTCAGGGAGGTCTTATTATTTTTGAGGTATAGGAGGCACCGAGTGTGGCCACTTATTGGCTGCTGCTGTGTTGCAATATTTTGGGGGATGACTTATTTTCGGGAGAGGGCTTATTTTGGCACATGCATTCAAAAGCCCAATTGGGCTTATTATCCAGGTAGGTTTATATATTATATAATGTGTATAAACTGGGGGAACTGTACACAGGAGAAGTGGAAAACTGATAGATAAATACTCTGTTTCTCTGAAAATAAGACCTACCTGGATAATAAGCACAAGGGGGTTTAAGCGCATGGGTCAAAATAAGCCCTTGTCCTTTAAAATTAGGTATTGTAATATATTATTATACCCATATCAATATCCACAATATCAATAATATAATCTAGGAATTCTAAATATTAATAGACAGAGCAATATTAGGTCTAAAGATTATAAAAAGTTTAAGGATTGCATTGTGTGTATGTATGTGTGTATGTGTGTATGTGTGTATGTATGTATGTATATATATATATGTGTGTGTGTGTGTGTGTGTGTATGTATGTATGTATGTGTGTGTATATATATATATATATATATATATATATATATATATATATATATATATATATATATATATATGTTATATTTATGCTGATAATAAATAAAGGGAGACTAGTATAGATCTATTTCAAGCTATTTAGCTCTCATCAGCTAGCCATATTTGGGCATACCAGGGGTTGTGACTTTAAAATATATATATATATATAAAGTTATAGTTTATACAATTAAAGGTCAGTAGTTAATATATTATAAGTTTATAAACTTTTAAACAGTCTATTAAATTTTACTATTTAATATTCTTTTCTAAGTTAATTCTTTATATTGAGAGATAGATAGATAGATAGATAGATAGATAGATAGATAGATAGATAGATAGATAGATCTAGATCCATTTTTATATACACACTTATATACGCATAGATATGGGAGTGACTAACATATATACAAAGCAGACATATAATTTATCAAGAATATATTTTTAACTGTAAATTGTTATGGTCTATTGTCCAAATTGTATTGTAAAATAGTCTCTTCTAGGATAAGCAATTATAGTCAGTAAGCTCCATCACTATTTGAAAATGGTTCTTTTTCTGCTGGTCTTACTGCTGCATCAGCGCTCTTCTCTCTTTATTGCTAGATCTTAACTTCCTCCTAATTAGCACAGTCACCATCACTTCTCCACACCACCCTTTCCATCTAAAAAGCTTATTATAAATATTCCAACACTGTCTTGCTCCAAACATTTATTCTGTCTTTAGGTCTTTTAATAAACAATTCTTAGTTTCCACACTCTTCTTTCCTCTCGATCTATCTATATCAATATCAGTCTTTCCAATCCTCCATTTCCATCGCTAAATCGCTGCTATTCTCTGGGGCCACATCCCCTTCATTTTGGAAACTCACTTGTCCACAAATGTCCACAAAACTCGAAGTATCAGAATCTCCAGAGTTTCCACTGATCTCCACTAATACTGAATGCTGTTTTCCCTCTCTTCTCTTCCAACTCCTACTTTCTACTTGTAAGCCAACCAACGTCTTGGTTTATTTGCATTTTCAAAAAAGTTTTGTTTTGCCAATTTTATTTTGTTTGCCAGATCCTCATTTTCTATCAAGTTCAGTTTATGTCTTTGCAGTTCCAAATTATTTTTTACTTTTTTATTTGTAGATTTTTCTGCAGCTCCGTCACAAGACTTTTATATTCTGATTCCAACTTCTTTTGAGTTTGTCTATTCTGTCTGTTCTTTTTCTCTATGTATGTCATTGTGAGAACTCTGATATATGCTTTAGAGGTGTCCCATCATGTGAGACTCTTAAGAGCCCACACACAGCCACGTCTCTCCAGCTGGAGAACTTTCTGTTGAATCTTTTTTTCTGGTTCTTTAAGGGTACAAGTTTCGTATCTTTTTTGCTTATCCTTTTTCTGCCTTTCTGTGCTTGTTTTTATACCTTGTTATTTACTTGTTTACTGTTATGCTAGTTTTATTTATCCCTTTCTTACCTATATTTTTAAAAAGTTTTTGAGCTGCAGTTCCCCCTTATCTTATTATTTAAGATTTGCCTTATTTATCAATTCATTTCAATGTTTTTCTCCTCAACTTTTAATTCTCCCAGAGGAAGACAATAAAACATACTTAAATCAATCCAAATATCCGAGAAAGTACATTTCAGAATATTTTTTTTAATTTGTTAAGTCTAGACTAGAGCTGTCAAACTCAATTTCATTGAGGGCCACATATGTGTTGTGTTTGACCTTGGGGGGGACTGGGGTGGCCATGACCATGGTGGGCATGGCCAGTTTGCTGTCACTCATGTTGGGGTACCTCTTGTGGCCTGAGCACTCTTCAAATGAAAATGAAAATGGGCTTCCAAGCTCAGTTTTTGGTTGCAACAGCCTCCTTCAACCCTCTGCCAGCAGTCCTCGCAAGCTCCATTTCACTGCAATGTCCTCCTTCAATTCTCTGCCAGTGAAAACAGAGCTCAGTCCTCCCACGCTCCATTTTCACTGGTAGAGGTATTGCACGCAGGTCCTTGCTGTTTTCAGGGTGGCTCCATGGGCCAGATCTAAACACCCCATGAATGGATCAGGCCCCCAGGCCTTGAGTTTGACATCCCTGGTTTAGACAGATACCAATCTTCCGTATATTGCGGACCAATTAGATCGCGACCAATTAGATCGCATAGATTAGGCCTCCTCCGAGTTCCATCTGCCAGTCAGTGCCGACTGCAACTACACGGAGGAGAGCCTTTTCAGTAGTAGCTCCGACCCTTTGGAACGATCTCCCCGTGGAGATTCGTACCCTCACCACCGTCCAGACCTTCCGCACAGCCCTTAAGATCTGGCTAGCCCGTCAGGCCTGGGGATAAAGCTAATTTGTCCCCACCCGAATGATGAATGAATGTTGCTTACTATTTTACTTCGATGTATTGTTTGTGTCTATTGTCTGTACCCTCCCTTCCTTATTTTATGTAAGCCGCCCTGAGTCCCCTCAGGGAAAAGGGCGGCCTATAAATACTAATAAAATAAAATAAAATAAAAATATGACCTATCAGGTATCTTGCATTATAAAGTACATAATACAAGCATCAAAGTTACCTAGAACCATGAGATATTTTAATTTCATTAAAAATATATAATTGATAAGATGGAGTGCAAATGATTTTTCCTTTGTTAGTACATTAGCAGCAAGTATATGACATTAATTAGATAGTAATATTCAAAAAGCAAAATAGAAGGATCTATTATTCTGATAAAATATATAGCGTGGCCCAAGGACATCAAGATGGCAAGGGAAATGAGGAGGAGGAGGAAGAAAAGGAGAATAGGAAGAGAATGAACAGAACCAAAGCAAGGACTTATGGTTAAACTGCAGTTCTCTGGTGATAAAACATAAGCTGGTTTTTATACAGAGTTGAATGGAAAGGATTTAAGACACAACTGAAAAGGCCTGCAGCTGTTTAGTACACAGTTCTTCATTCAGAGGGCAGTGACTCGCTTCATAGCCTGTAGAATTCAAAACAACTACCAAAAGTATCTCTTAGTATCAGCTTTTCCCATTCTAATGCCTCCAGATTACAGTCCCAACATAACTGGAAAGCACAAGTAAACTAAAGTTGTCCCCTATTTTTATATTGTATTAGGATAGAAGTACTATAGTTAAGTCATAATTTAATTTACAAGATAAAGACAGCATTCAAATGCACTTACTGCCACAACTATAATTAATAGAACAAATGTAAAAAGAAAATCCATCACAAGTACTAGCATAGATATGGAAAAATAACATGCCCTCTTACCTTCATAGCAAGGCATTAATTTTTTACCATTCAATCCAAGATTGGGAGGGATAATGTTGCAAAAACCATGAGGAAGGATGTACTCAGTTTCATAGTAGACATTTTTCCAACGATGGGCACAGGCCTAAGGAAAAAGAGGAAACACTTTAAAAATTTGTTAGTGGTTGTATTCCCCCCCCCTCCCCAAAGTTACAAGGATAATGTCCAACTAAATGGCAACTCTTATACTAATTAAGCCAATCTTCAATTGCAAAGTTAGGTATGGTTATTTCTTAGATGTAAACCACCAAATATGACTCATAAACTGGGGAGAAGGCAACGACACATTA
This sequence comes from Thamnophis elegans, assembly GCF_009769535.1. NCBI lineage: Eukaryota > Metazoa > Chordata > Lepidosauria > Squamata > Natricidae > Thamnophis > Thamnophis elegans. The sequence continues at coordinate 63,672,602 of NC_045558.1, read as the reverse complement.
CTGCCAAAAGAACCCTACACAGATGTGCCCATAAAGTCAGTAGGATTTGAACTAGTCTTGGAAGAAATTTTATGTGAGTATGCTTTCTTTATACCATGATTGGACAAACCTTTCTCAGATAGGGATTGAATGGCAGGATTATCATTAGGTCCATAGTTAAAAGTGTATCCAACTTTCCTCTTCTCTCTAATTTTGTAATCCTATCCCTACAATGCAAAAAATGGATGGAACTCTCCTATCAGAAACCACAATCCTTGATCTACAATTAGCCCATTCCAACAATAGGGCATGAATTTCAGGTTCAATTTGTTGCTCTATTCTACAATCTAATTTTTCATATTGATCTGAAATTAATCACACAATCCTCTAATACCCTTAGTCCTATATAAAGAACTTTTATGGCAGAATATAGAATGCTAGAATAGATTTTATATAGCTCTCTCCTTTCATAGAAAGATGCACATAAGCAATCTTATAAAAAACTGAACTATATTAGCTAAATTTATATTTTTTTAAAATTATAAAATATTTATATTTTAATGTTATGAAGTAGCTCCTTTTCTGAAATATTCCCATTATAAATACAAAATACACACAAACCTCCTACTGGAAGATAGCATTTTATAGGCAATGTACACTATTAAGATAGCATTTTTACAAATCTCCAGGAAACTGGATATTGCAAGAAAGAAGGAATATTTAATACAAAAATATATACTTAGCATAAACCATAATACAAACAATCCTTCACAATAAAGCAAAGTAAATAAAGCTTCCTAATGCTACAATTTCTAAAATGTTTACTTGTTTCTATATCAGGAGAAAATTAGGCTATTAATACCTCTATCAATAACCTAATCTAAATACATATGAAGAAGGATATCTTACACATATAAACCATTTGAGTGGGGTTTATTCAGTACATTATGTGTGTGCTACTAATGAATCAGTTCATTAATTAAATATATTTCAGATTACAGGATATGAGGACATATGGCTAATATTTGACAAGCAAGGATATATCTGATCTCAACAACTAGGTCTTCAAGGCCATTCATTCATTAGGTTTTCCTCATGCAATACAATATGCCATAATTTCATTTGTTTGATTTTGGCTTAGTATACTGAACCCAAACATTATGATCTGCAAAATCACAATTAATAGCTATCACTATGTATCAATTCAGTTTATTGTGTTTATTCAATATATCACATTGAAGTGAATCAAATACAATAGAAGATACAACTACATGGATAAGGAAATGATCCCGAAGTCTCAATCACAGATATTCACCTTGTAAGTTCCATTACAAGTTGCAGTATCAAAACAATGATATGTGCTTCATGGCTTAATTATGCAAGTGATGCAATTATTCCATTTGCCTCCTAATGCCCAATGGAAAATATACAAGTTGGATTATTTGTGATGATATCAGAGATGTTATGTTCCCTGCTCTCAGCTCAGGTCTGCAATCCTATTTCAATGTCCTTAAGAATACCGGACAGAAACAAATAGGTTTGTGCTTTTAGTCATTCTTTAATTTCAGAATTTAGCAGCAGAGAGAAGAAACAATTTCAGAATAAATGTATTAAATGTATGGTATAGCAAAATTAAGACAGATGGTTCTTCTCCAAGTTCTAATGACTGTTCCCAAATAGCACTTTTCCAGCATTAGCATTGGAATAACTTCTCTTTTTCTAACACTTGAGTTGAAGCAAACACCAATCCTCAGGTTGATATTTGAAAATCCAAATCACCTGCCAAAATTATATTTGAAATATATGTTGTCAGCAATTTATTGATCTCTTGTCTTCCATTTAGTTTTCTATTCCAACCTGATATTTAACAGATCCATGATTTAATATGGCATTAACATTTCTGATTCTTTTATTGTTTTAGCCAGTTATGTTTCAAATGAAACATGTTAATGAAAGAACCAATGTTTCATCAAGAAAAAAAATATGTATTTAAAAACTAAACTAAAATTGCACCATTTGCTGCCTAAATCTAATTTAGTCTTGTTTCATACATGGCATCAGTGCTAGCAATGGTTTCATCAGGTGGAGAAACTATGTGAAGTTACCTCTTTCTATTTTAAAACAACATATTGTGCATTAAGACCCATTAAGTCTAATACATCCTTTGTATAATGTCTCCATGTTCACATTTTGTGGTTGAAATACACATAGGTACAGTTACGGGAGAGAGGGGGAGAGAGGGGGAAGGGAGGGAGGAAGGGGGGGAGAGAGAGAGAGAGGGAGAGGAAGAGAGAGAGACTGAGACACTATTTAAAGTATTTTTGGAACACCAAAAGTATTCCAAAGTTTTATTTCAAATAATTGCAACACAACTTTCCTAGATCATACTAGGTTATACTACTCATTCAAAAAAATGTTGAAAAAGGCTGCAAGTCATCAGAATATATGTGTACTGGAAATAGAAAAATCCTCATTATTACAATATGTCTATGCATGTTTGAAAGAAGATGAAATAAATCATCTTCTGCAAAGTTGACTGAATAGAGTCTTCAGCTGAGATTTTTCCTGGTCGAGATTAAATGAATTTAGATTGTATTTGGGGGTGCAAATGGCCTTGGATCTTCCCTCTGAAGAGCTTCTTGTACAATGAACCATGGTATTCTTTGTAGATTTCTTTAGAGAATGCAGCTTGGGGATATAATGGTTTAAATCCTAACTGAAAGAGCAGCTTCAGAAAGCTATTGACTTTTGGTGTCCATCAAAGTTTTACTTGACCTGCTATATATAGTAGAACCTCTGGTCACGAACACTTCTGACCACGACCAAATCGCATTCTGACCAAAAAGTTCACAATTTTCCCCCCTGTGGCTGACTTCCCCTTCTGCGCCATTTTTTTTGTAAGTGACACATTTCCAAAATTAGGTTCGGGTTCAGGTCACAACCAAATCAGGTTGGGATCCAAGTTATGGAACAAATTATGATTGTGACCAGAGGTTCTACTGTATTTAATGTATACTATAAATAATATGGCAAGTCATTTAAGTTTGATACATGATTGGGATTTCCACCACATTTCAGGGAGATTACTGAAATCCTGAATTGCCTGGAGGTCAAATGGTACAATAAACTGAAGTTGAATCAGAAAAGACAAAACATTCACAGTCCAACCTTGACTATTCTGAAGAACTATAATTCTGAGCCATTTACCATCAAGAACAACACACTTCATCATTGAAAAAGTCACCTCCCACTGACATTTTTCATCATAGAAAAAGTTACATTCCACTGACTTCTTAGTTGCTAATTACAAAAAGACCATCCATAAAAATATATAGGAATATCAATATTTAGTTATTTCATTTTTAGTTTAAGCATAAAGCAACAAATAAATTATGAAACATGGCCTACAATATTTACTAAGTCTACACACATGCATAACATCTATGTATATTTTTTAAAGGAAATAAAAAGAGCAGACTTATTTACAGAAACACAAGGTGATATTTGTTCTGTTCCAAATGCTAAATCTACACTTTGAAAAGGAAGCCCTCAGGGATGACAGAAGCAGATGTAAATGCTTTGAAGCTGTCTTTCTAAATGGCAGCTTTGTCCTCAGGATGCAATTTACCTTCCTTCCAAAGGAAGCAGAGAATTAACTGAATTCTCATCAGTCTTTGGCTCAGCATATCTGTTCCCACACATTTTATGTCAATGTCAATATGACACTTCCTACTTCAATGATATCAAGGAAAAACAACTTACCAATATACTTCCTCCAACCGTTGGCTGTCTTGCCAGACTAACACCCATCCATTCATCATCTCTATCTTCTTTACATGTCTTTCCACAGAATGTTCCTCGAACATTAGCTAAAACAAATGTAGGAAGAAGGGTGAGAACTTAAAAAGGATGAAGATGGCAGTAAAGTATATCTACAGGAAATGGCACTATAGATAACAGACCATTATTTTTCCATCTGGTGGATTCAGAATTAATTTATCTTAGCATAGTATATATCTCAATAAAGGAAATACTTCATGGAAAAAAGTTTACCAATTTCATCAGAGACTGGCAATTCTTTGTCAATCCTGGTATTCTACATTCCATAGAAAACCTATATGAAATCATCATTAATATATTGGCTAAGAAGTGTTACTTTCTAACATGTTACATTTTAAGAGTTATATTAGGAGGGAAAGGATCTAATCCAGGGGTGTCAAACTTGTGGCCCACGGGACAGATGTGTCACGTGCTGGCTATGTTCACCCCAGGTTTAGCAAAGGGGGAAAAGTCACAATACATCATGTGACAACAACATAATGCCGTGAGTTTGACACTCCTGATCTAATCTCTCTTAGCCAACAGAATCATTTCTGGCAAATTCCCACCAGCTGTCATTCATAGAAACCTAGATTGTAGTAACATAGAGGGTAGCAGGAAACATGGATAGCAAATCATTCCAGAAATGGCAGGTCTAATGTTTTCTCCTATCATCAATTTCAGAAAGCTATTAGAGCAAAGCACCAAGAGCCTTTGGGGTCATCAAGGAGAAGACATAAGGAAAGGGACTGGGAAAATACCAATATCTGAGGCAGAATCTATATTTCCAGATCACTTTGATTCTTCAAACTAACAGAAAATAACATAAATATGGACCATATTCTGTCCAATGATTCTCATTTCAATGCCCTCCCATACTGTATTGTTTCTAGTTTAAGAATATCACTTCCTGTACATCAACTTGCACACAAGTAAATAAAGATAGTCGGAAGAGTTTTTATGCAAAAGATTCTCTGTTTCTTTGGAAGAATTTTTTTTTGCTTAAAACAAAGAAAGTGAAAATAAAAAAGTTGTGCTCATGCATACCTCGACCCATATCCAGCTCTGTGCACCTCCTATCAGGGTTAGTGTGAACCCGACATTTGAATACAGCTCCTGGTGACTTAAGAGAAGCACTGTACTTAGAATCTGCCTTTGGGGCGCCAACCAAGACCCTGAAAATTAAGAGCAAATAAATGTTTTACATCAGAAGCAAATACACAAGTTTCGCAGTAACAACTCTCTTTCTGATCTCTTGTTTTCCCTCCACTCATGGGAATTGGCAATCACCCACTGCAGTAAGATAAGACAAGGCCTTTCCTTCAATAAATCCATGAAATATTTGAATGAGTAGAAAATCCCAAAATGGCAAACTGAAAATGTTTCTAAGTAATATGTTCTCATACCTCAAAATAAACTGCTAGGAAAGAACAAGAACAAAGTTCTTGTTCAACAAAGTTACAGCTTGGCCTTTATATACAGTGATACTGTGGGGAAGCTATAATTTATTACTTAAAGCAAGAAAATTTGTCATTTGCCCCTAGATCCAGAGATTTGTAGGCAGAGAATTCTAAGCTTACTTATCAGCTAGGAGATTTCATTGTTGTTAAACAAGAACTAATAGAACAATCCAGCCTGAATTGAACAGAAATGTTGGTTTGAATCAAGACATATCTGATTTCACCCTAGTGCAATATATAAACTCGGTCACTGTAGTTCTATAAATTAATACAATCTATGAACTCAATAATAGTTCATTCAATAAACAAAGGAGACAATATGAACTATGCATATGCCATAGAGTATGTGAATCACCAGCAAACATAAAAATTCTACCATTCACAAAAGTCAATGTCATTTTTGTTTATTCAAAACTGATTTATAGAATAAACATACCAATCCACAAGTTGTACTATAGATTTATATTCCCTTTCTCCCCTCCACCCCAATCCTTCCCACAAGATTCTTCTCAGGTCCGCAACATGATTGCTAAAGGGAAAAGAAGAGGTACCCTTAAAAAGGACTGGACAATATTTTAAGTACAGACTCCACACTTTCCTAAAAGTTATGGAACACTATCCATTAACACCATAGTATCACTAGAAGTGTTAGGGGAAAGTATTTTAACTATTTGTTTTTGGAGAGTTATGTTGGAATGGGTACAACTTCCCCTTCATTCCCACTCTTTCTAAGATACCCAAATGCCCCCAAATTCCATAACTTTGCTGTCACAATTTTAGACTGATGGGGAGTAAAATACTGTATTTTTCAGAGTATAAGACACAGTTTTTCCCCCCTAAAGAGGGTAAAAATTTGGGTGTGTCTAACTGAATGTAGTCCTGCCCCCTGCCCCTGCCTGTCTCCACTCTTTGGCTTCTGCCTTCCAGCAATTTGCAGGGTCCATTCCCCCCCCCCCCATTCTGATTCCTGCTGCCCAGAACGGGCAGAAAATGGGGCGAGCAGAGGCTGAAAACAGGGCATGCAGAGACAACAATAGGCTATAGTAATCCCTGCAGCCTGAAACAGCTGATCACCGGGAGACCAATCCAACAACAACTACATGCTTGTGCTAATCAGACTGTTCTGAAACTGAAACATGCTGTTTGCTGCAAGAAGGCAAATTGCTGGGAGGCAGAGGCAGATTTTTTTCCCTTGTGCTAATCAGGCTAAACTGAAACTGAAATAGGCTGTTCGCTGCAAAACTTGAACATTAGAGGAAGGGGGGAAGTAACTATATTAAGAGTTTAATTTTTCCAAAGTTTAGAAGGCTAAGCCATTCAATTGTATGATTCTGACAAGGACTATCTTTAACAATCTTTTTACAAATTAGAACAATTATCCAAATCCTTAAATTACAGAAAATTATGAAGTCAACAAATTTTGCTGTTACCAAGCTCTGATTAAAATGCCTGATTGTTTCTCAGTTTGGAGAATCAGTCAAGTTAAATGAATGAAATATAGTCATGCACATGTGCAGGTGAGCACAACTGGGAGCATCACCAGGTTGGTGGGGTGGCACGGAGATTGCATGGGCCTGGAGGAGATAGGGAGGCAGGGGTCGAGGCCACCCTGGGCAATTGGATGCGGCAGCTTCCTGGGATAGGAGGTGGTGGGAGGCCACCACCCACCCTGTGGCCAGTTTGGGCCCCATTTGAAGGGTTCCCACCTGAAGGAATGGACACTGGGGGTCTTTCTGCCACCAAGCCCACACAAAGCACCCCAGCCTGGGCTTCTGCAGGCAAGGTAAGGTTGAGCTGAGATGCTCCTGAAAAGGCTGCCCGGTGGGCAAAGCTGAGCCTCTCGTGGGAGCAGCGGGCCGGGTTCCCAGTAGGGAAGCCTCCATGCAGCTCTGGGATGGCTCAACAAAGCCTCCTGAAGCCCTTCCCAGGAAAGCGGTAAGTGAACGGGCAGGCGGTGGCTGGAGATAAGGGAAGCCAGGTGCCTGGGCCAATCAGCTACCATCTCTCCACCTCCCAAGCTGTTTGGGGGGAGGGACTGATTGCTTTTGGGGCCTTCTCCCAACTGGGATCAGGGTTAAACTTCCCACCAGAGAAGTTGGAGCCTCCTCAGGCTCAGACAGTGCCTCTTGGGCTAAGAGCAGTGACAATAGCATGAACTTCTGCTGTCACATAAATATTTGTGATTCTTTTCACAAATATCTTTACAGTGTAACATTACATTAAAAGTCATGATATACGGTACTTCATAAAGGTAGGAGGTGGAAGGCGAGTGAGGGGCACAGCAGCGAGAGAGGCTGGCCATCCCTGAAGCCAGTTTTCAGAGGAAGGAGTTCAGTTTCAGTTTATTGTATTTGTATGCCGCCCTTTTCCCCCGAAGGGGGACTCAGGGCGGCTCACAACTCGAACCGGGGAAGGGGGGTTACAGACAAAAAATGTAAAAAGCAAACATAACAATATACAATTTAAAACTCACAACAGTCATACCATTCGCGACGGGGGCAACAGAGGCAGAGATGCCGTCCAGGGCTCACTTACTTGCCTCCTTCCTTCAAGAGCCGCAGGCGGCAGGGAAAACAAGGCTTCTTTGCCAACCTCCCAGCTGGCAAAACAGAATTTTTTGCAGTTCTGTGGGCGTGGCTAGAGGGGCATGTGACTGAGTGTGTGTGTGTGCATGATTTATGTCAAGTTGGCTACGTCCACTTAGCCACATGCCACCCCACATAGCCATGCCCACAGAACCAGTAGTAAAAAATTGAAACCCACCCCTGCTTTGGGATATCCTTGACCAGGATAATAGAGCATCTCCACAGGTATCATGATAAAAATAATAATAATCAGATGTTATGGACAGATTTCTCCTGTTACATTTTGTTTAGCAAATGAAATAGTTTGGGTTTATATTACAAAGTTGAAAAGTTCTGCTATTGTTTTATTGAACATACAGACTGAATATAATTATTGAAAGTACCATATTTATTTCTTGCACAGTAAGAACACAGTAAATAATTTTAGTCACAGGATTGATCAGACAAATTCATTTAATCATTTTAAGGGGTCATAGTATCATAAAATTTCAGAATTTCTGGCATAATTTACTGTAGCTTGATTTAATGAGCAAATCCCATTTAAAGTTGATGTGGAGACAAGAAACCTTCTAAAAATGGTCCTAGTTTTAGCTAGTGGGAGAAAAATCTATAGTATAGAAAATGAAATCGACTCATCACTTTACTTTTAAGTACTAAAACCATTCATCTGGCACAAGTAATCTTTTGAAAACATTTAGAGTGGTGGCCCACTCGCTAAGACACTGAGCCTGTTGATCAGAAAGATCAGCAGTTCAATGGTTCAAATCTCTAGCACCGCATAATGGAGTGAGCTCACGTTATTTGTCCTAGCTTCTGCCAACCTAGCAGTTCGAAAGCACGTAAAAAATGCAAGTAGAAAAATAGGAACCACCTTTGGTGGGAAGGTAACAGTGTTCCATGCGTCTTCGGTGTTTAGTCATGCCAGCCACATGACCACAAAGACGTATTCGCACAGCCTGGCTCTTCAGCTTTGAAACGGAGATGAGCACCTTCCCCTAGAGTTGAGAACAACTAGCACATATGTGTGAGGAGAACCTTTACCTTTAAAGTATTTCTATCTGCTCTTGCTCAGAGTAATGCAAAAAATGTTATCTTACGAATGTGCGAAATGATTCTAGAAGACTACTTGTGTTAAGTTAAATAGAAAGAAAGTAATCTTGATCTTGGGCCTATATTATATTTTATCATATGAAAAGAATTATAACAATATCCACAAAGCACCAAAGACTATACATTAGCATTCCTCCAAAAAATGCTTTTTTCTGAGCAAACTATGGCAAAGACATAGCTGGCATTTTTGCCTGTGACTGACTTAAATTAAGAGAAGCACATATGCAGAAATCATGATGCTATTAATCTGCTAAAACCCTATTTGGAAACCTAAATGTGCCGTATGTATAAGAAGTTGAAAACTTTAAGGTGTTATTAATGGTGGAATTGAGGAGTGCTTTGAAAGCATGTAGTAATGACTATTTTTAAGCAATGACTATTGCTTAAAGGGAACTTTGGAACTAGATAAATTCCCTAAAACTAAGGCAACTAAGAAAAACAGATCATCTCAAGTCTATCTGTTTGTAACCTTGAAATACTTGAAGTAGTTCATTTCAAGGCAACAATTTTTGAATCAAAGTACCTTGAATCTTCTAATTTGAAGAATGTATGGAAAATATGGGACCCATTACTCCCAATGTGATTGAAATGTCAAAGATGTTCACACCAATTGTATTCACAAAGTTGTGATTGTGACGGCATCACTGTAGTCAGCTTCAGTCAGGTGATTGTAATTTCCAATGCTCCTATCACTTTCCCACAGGCAAAGTCAATAGGGAAGCTAGCAGGAAGTCATACATCATTCTACTCCCACTACTTTTCTGTCAACTCCTGGTGATTCTGTTTCTCTCTTTAGGTAAGTAAATACTGAGAAAGGACTGGGTCATAGATTATCTAGTTAATAATAATGAATCATGATGACTAGTTAATATTTAGAGCCAAGGTGGCGCAGTGGTTAAATGCAGCACTGCAGGCTACTGCTAGATCAGCAGTTCAGCGGTTCAAATCTCACCGGCTCAGGGTTGACTCAGCCTTCCATCCTTCCGAGGTGGGTAAAATGAGGACCCAGATTGTTGGGGGCAATATGCTGACTCTCTGTAAACCGCTTAGAGAGGGCTGAAAGCCCTATGAAGCGGTATATAAGTCTACTGCTATTGCTATTGCTATTTCCAGTATAGTAGGCAGTGAGCCACCAAATATCAATTTGTAAAAAAGCAATAAAGCGAATCTGCAGTTGATAATTTGTTGATGGAAGAGGCATCTTGTTGGCAACTAAGGACAATGAGATACTAATCAAGAAATGGTTAGACCCCACCTAATCATCAGAAATATTTTAGAATATGGGATCTAGAGTCTATAGTATAAAGATTAAAGTTTTACACACATGAAGGCAACCTCCTAACCAACTTCACATATATTACTCCTTTGAGATAGCCCGGACAAAACACATAATTATGAGTACTAACATCACCTTTATTAGGTACAGCGTTATATTATCAGAATTTTGAAAGTCTGAAAATATTTCTCTCATCTGCTTTTACTTTCCAGAAAACTAGAGAGGGTCCTTTCTGAAAGGCTTCCTGTACACAATCTTCCTGTGGACCAAGATATCTTTTATATGATGTTTGTCTAATCTGCAGCACTTCCTCCTGTCTCCCAAGGTCCTTCCTACATACTATTACACATATGATACCAGGTTCCTAAATAGTTTTCTAAAAGAGTATGAATAGTGTAGTCTGTGTGTATACATACTCATACATCCAATTCCTATGAACACAATTTATGCTCTAAAAATCTTCACTAATGGCATCTTTTACAAACACATAAAATAGTGTTTCTTCAATCAATGAATCAATAATGAACAATTTTTAGCTTCATGTTTCCTGTCTCTTTTTTTAAAAAGCATTTTTTTTTATTTTTAAACAAACACAAACGGACAGAACAAAAAGCAAAAAACATAAAAGAATCTTCCATTACAAATTATAGAAAGAACGTTGGTCTTGCCTGAACGTGTCTTTTAAGAGGAAGTGAGGGAGTGGTCACATGTGGGTATTCTCAAAGCCTGATTGGTCCAAAGACTGAGAGCAAACTGTTAAATACTGGTGCCTTCCAATCCTGGCCCAGTTTCCTTGAAGGCGCACTGAAACAACAAAAAACAACAACAACCAAACCCCCCAGGAACCACCCGGGCCCTCTCCTTGGCCCCGAAGGAAAAACCCCAGGGCGGGTCATCACCACTCCCTCCCTTCCTCTTAAAAGACACGTTCAGGTAAGACCAACGTTCTTTTTCCAGAGGAAGGGAGGAAGTGGTCACATGTGGGACATACTCAAGCTGCAGTCCCAGGGAGGGAGAACAAGAAACCATTAAGGCCCAAGGGGAGCATCAGACACCATCCTCTGCAAGACCCTCCGACCAAAGGACACGTCTGCCAAAGCGAAGGCATCCAAATGATAATGAGGGATGAAAGGTGTCAGAGAAGCCCAAGTGGCCGCGCGACAAATGTCTTCAAATGGGGCCCTCGTGGCCCACACCGCCATGGTCACGGCACTTCTAGTAGAATGGGCCGTGATGCCTGACGGGGCCGACTGACCAGAAGCTCCGTAAGCCTCCACAATAGCCTGATGCAACCAACGGCCGATGGTGGCCGAGGACACCCTAGAACCCAACGTTCCTGGCTGGAACGAAACAAACAAGGCCTCCAACCTACAGACCCCCTCAGTCCGCCGGAGGTAGATCCGCAGAGCGCAGCGGACGTCCAACCGATGCCAGAGCCTCTCCCTATCATTGCACGGGCCCGGGCAAAAGTCGGGCAGGACGATCTCCTGAGCCCTATGAAAGGTTTAGGTTTAGGTTCAGGTTTAGGTAGTTTTATTTATATGCCGCCCTTTTCCATGGGGGACTCAGGGCAGCTTACAGTTCAAAAGGAAGGGAGGACATACAAATTAAACACATGAGACAGTACATCGTTAAAAAAACACAACATTCATACAATTCGGGTGGGTTGAGATCTTTAGTCCCAGGCCTGTCGGGACAGCCAGGTTTTCAGGGCTATGCGGAAGGTCTGAAGGGTGGTGAGGGTACGAATCTCCACGGGGAGATCGTTCCATAGGGTCGGAGCTGCCACCGAGAAGGCTCTCCTCCGCGTGGTTGCCAGTCGACACTGACCGGCTGATGGAACTCGGAGGAGGCCTAATCTATGGGATCTAATTGGTCGAGAGGAGGTAATTGGCAGTAGGCGGTCTCTCAAGTACCCAGATCCACTACCATGGAGGGCTTTGTAGGTGACAAGTAGCACCTTGAAGCGTACCCGGAGATCGACAGGTAGCCAGTGCAGCTCGCGGAGGATAGGTGTTATGTGGGTGAAACAAGGTGCACCCACGATCGCTCGCGCGGCCGCATTCTGAACTAGCTGAAGTCGCCGAATACTCTTCAAGGGCAGCCCCATGTAGAGCACATTGCAGTACTCCAGCCTAGAGGTCACAAGGGCACGGGTGACTGTTGTGAGAGCCTCCCGGTTCAGGTAGGGGCGCAACTGGTGTACCAGGCGAACCTGGGTAAATGCCCCCCTGGTCACAGCTGACAAATGGTGTTCAAAAGTCAGCTGTGGGTCCAGGAGGACTCCCAAGTTGCGGACCCTGTCTGAGCGGCGTAGTATTTGACCCCCCAGCCTGAGAGATGGAACACTTGGCAAATTAGTGGGAGGGAAGCACAACAGCCACTCGGTCTTATCTGGATTGAGCACAAGCTTGTTAACCCTCATCCAGTCTAACAGCCTCAAGGCCCTGGCTCATCACGTCCACCGCTTCATTGAGTTGGCACGGGGCGGACAGATACAACTGTGTATCGTCCGCATACTGGTGGTATTTAAAGGGAGTATTCACCTTTGGGATGAAGGTAGGATCAAGGCAAAACACCACCCTTTCCTGGTGAAAATGGCAAAGGTCGTCCCTGGAAGACAGGGCGCCCAGTTTTGAAATACATCAGGCAGAGGTAACTGCCACCAGGAAAGCCACTTTCAGAGACAAGAACCGTAGATGAACAGACCAGAGAGGTTCGAATGGGGTCCCTGTCAAAGCCCTGAGCACCAGGGGAAGGTCCCACGTGGGGAACCTGTGGATGGGGGGAGGCCTGAAATTAGTCGCCCCCTTCAGAAAACGCTTGATCAGGGGAACATGGGAGAGGGAAGAAGACCCCACACCCCCCCAGGACTGAAGACAAAGCCACCACCTGGCGGCGCAACGTGTTCTGTGAAAGCCTGCCTTCAAGGCCCTTCTGCAGGAAGTCCAAGACATTGGGAATAGTGGCCCTATCGGGAGAAGTGCCAAGAGGAGAACACCACCGGACAAAGGCCGCCCAGGTGGAATTGTAAATGAGGGTCGTCAATGGACGTCAAGATGCCTCGATGGTACGAATGATCCTGGAGGACAGGTTAGCCCTCCTCAGCAATCGCCGTTCAAGAGCAAGGCAGTCAGATGGAGCCACTGGGGCTCCGGGTGAAGCAAGGCCTCCTGCCGCAAGATCACCTCCTCCCGACGAATCCTCCATGAAGGGGCCACTGGACTAGATCCATGAACCAAGGCCTCCTGCGCCAATAAGGGGCCACCACAATGACTAGAGCTTTCTCCGCTACCACCTTCCTGATAGTCCCTGGGACAAGGAGAATGGGCGGGAAAGCATAAAGAAGGCCCAAGGGCCACCTGCTCCTGAGGGCGTCAGTGCCCTCCACCGACCTGGACTGAGGGTGAAAAACTGAGGGAGTTGGGAGTTCACGGGCGAGGTGAACAGATCCACCAGAGTCCCGAACCTCTGACAGATCCTCCGAAACAACGACGGATGGAGCTACCACTGGCCATTGTCCAGAGTCGCCTGACTCAGCCAATCCACCTGGACATTGGAGAGCCCGGATATGTGTTCCGATACCAAAGACAACAGGTGCCTCTCTGTCCAGGCGCCCAGCCTCAGAGCCTCCAGCCAGAGGGCCTGAGAGTGGGTCCCCCCTTGATGATTGATGTGGGCCTTGGTGGCCACGTTGTCCGTTAGGAGGAGCACGTGACGCCCGTCCACCGAGGACCGAAAGTGTCGCAGAGCCAGGCGGGCCGCCTTCAGCTCCAGCCAATTTATGTTGTGGTGGAGATCCGAAGCCGTCCACCTGCCCTGAGCCATCCGAGAACCCACCAGGGCCCCCCACCTGAACAGACTCACGTCTGTGGTGACGGTCACCCTGTCCGGCTCCCAGAAGCAGCAGCCCCACTGAATGGCTGGGGAAAGCCACCACCACAGCGAGGCCCGGACGCCCCCCCAGGGAGGCGGAGAGTCCGAAGAGAATTGCTCAATCGCCCCTGCTGAAAAGGGATGAGTTCCCACTGGAGAGGCTGAAAGTGAAGTCTGGCCCACGGGACAATCCCAATGCAAGAGACCATCTTGCCCAATAACTGCGATAGAGAGAGGATCGAAACTAACCACTTCCACGAACGCTTCCTGCTATCTGACGAAGGCTGTCCTGACGCTCCCGGGACAGATGCACCACCCCCGACACGGAGTCTATGACCGTCCACAGGTGGAGAATGCGCATGGAGGGGGAAAGATGGCTTTGGGAAAGTTCACCGAAAACCCCAGGCTCTGAAGGCTCCAAATGGTGAGCCGAAGGTCTGAGATGGCCAGAGGAAGAGACCCCACCTGAACCAAGACATCGTCCAAATAACATTGGAGCCGCACTAGGATAGAGCACAGATGAGCTGCCAGGGCCACCAGAACCTTTGTGAAAGTCTGGGGAGCCAAGGCCAACCCGAAAGAAAGAGCCCTGTATTGGTAGTGGTGGGTCCCGTGAGAGAACCTCAGGAACCTGCGGTGAGCGGGAAGATTAGGGATGTGAAGATAGGCTTCCGTGAGGTCCACAGAAGCCAAGAAGTCCCCTTTCCTGATGCCCTGAAGGATAGATTTGAGAGAGGACATTTTGAACCGCCTGTACACCAGGAAATGGTTTAGGTGCTTGAGATCTAGAATCACCTCCAGCCCCCCATGCTCTTCAGAACCACAAACAGGTTGGAGTAGTGGCCCAGGCCCCGTTTCTCTAGAGGAACTGCCTCCTCCACCACCCGAATGTCGAGAAGGTGGGTCCAGGCTCCGAGGCAGAGGGAACGACCTGAAGAGATTCGGTGGGGTGGAGAGAAATTTTAACCTGAGACCATGACGAATCGTGATCTCATCCCATTGATCCGCATAGAGGGAAAGGCAACCGCCGATAGGACGACTCGGGTTCGAGTCACTTCCCCCTGCGGTAGGGACAGCCGCCTCCTCCATGAAAGGACCGCCTGGACTGGTGTTGGAAATGATTTCTGTCCTGAAAGGATGACCTGGGGAACTGCCTGTCAGAGCAGAAAAAAGAAAAACGCTGGTTATAGTCATAATCCGCAGCCCTATACTGATGCCTACAGTAAGGATGAGGCCTAGTGTCGGACTTCTTAGCATTAGATGGAAGAACCTTCTTCTTGTCCTTATTCTCGACCAGAATGGGGTCAAGGGCCTCACCAAAAAGCTTAGGCCCCTTGAATGGGGCGGCCGCCAATTCCCACTTTGTCTTGTTATCCATCTGCCAGTGGTGCACCAAAGGAGCCTGTGAGAAGTGACAGAAGTGGCTAAGGCACTGGATGCAAACTTGAACGTGTCCAGGGTCGCATCAGCGGAAAACTGGCAGGCTGCCATGATCTTGAAGAGATCCTGGTGAAGCCGCTCATCCTGAATGGGAATGCGCTCCTGCAGCTGCTTAAGCCACTTGACCATGGCGCGGTTAAAGTAAGAGGCCGAGGCCACGGACTTGATAGCCCATGCCGTGGCATTAAAATTCTTCCGCAAGGTAAGCTCCGTGCGCTTATCCTCCGGCTTCAATTTATCCGCCACATCGCCTGACACCACTGGAGAGGAGGAGACAAGGGCAGCCACTGGGGAGTCAATGGCTGGTAGCTGAATGGCCTGAGCAAAGGTCTGCTTCACATTATAGTGCCGGCGGTCATTGCTCCCAGGAGCTGAGAAATTGGAGAAACGAGCCCACTGGTTGGTCAAGACCTCCAGAAACAGGAGAGGAACCGGAATCTCCCCCTTGTTCGTGGCCGTGGCAGAAAACATGGCCATGTCAGGATCCCTAGGCGGGGGCACCGAAGGATCCCCAGTCCCCACCTTGGTGGTCTTACGCGCCTTGTCCAAGAGGATCTTGAACATGGCAGGGACAGAGTCCTGCTGAGGAAGGCTCATCTGAAAGGCCCGCATTCTCGTCATCCGAGAATCCCATGACCTGGAGATTATCCACCCCCATGACCAAAGCTTCGCTAACCATGGAAGGAGAGGAAGCATGATACTGGGCCCTGCCTATCCCCCCATGCCTGGAAGAGAAAGAGCCTTTATCCCAGAGGGCAATGCCCCGTGAAATGGCAGCAGAAATAAGCCTCTTAAGACCTTCAGGGAGTTGTTCCAAATCCTCTATATCACCAAAGGCAGAGCTAGGACCCCGTGGAGCTAACCTGTGCAAGGGACAGGGCCCTCTAGATGTACCCTCCAATGGATCCCTCGAAGGGGAAGGAGAGGGGGACCCCCTTCTCCTGTAATAGGAATGAGGCCTATCCGGAGAGACCGAGGGGGAGGAAGGGCTAAATCCCCTAGGGAGAAGAGCATGCAGAAAGAGGCCCCAGAGGAGATCTGGATCTATCTCTGGATAAGGGCCCAGTTGACCTGGCCTGCCTCTCCGCCCTTTCAAACGTTTTCTCAATCGCCCTGTGTCTCCTGGCTTCCTGCCTAGTGGAGGCCCTGAATGAGCGCTGGGCAGCCAAAGAACCTGTGGAGGGGGATCTCCTGCTCCACCCCTGCACCAAGCCTTCTCCACCCCGGATCGGGCCCACCACCTGGCCCTGGGGGATCTCTGCACCCTCGTCCATACCCAACTCACGCGTCCGATGCTTGCACGAGGGTTCCCAGGCTCTGAGGCCCCACCGGGACCTGGGCCTGCTGGCTTCTGCAAGGAATGAGGCCTGGGTTGCCGCAGGTCAAAGCGCGCTCCTCGTGCCACTTGGCAGCAGTCCAAAATGGCCACCGGAACTTTCCGCCCAAGTTTATCGGCAAAAAAACAACTCCACGCGGCTCAGCCGGGCTTTCAGACACCCGCACGGCTGCCAGCAAAATTGGGGGAGGCCACACGGCGCCTGGCTCGTACCTCCCTCCCCCAAGGCCAACCAAAGCAAGGAAACAAAGGGAGCGAAGCACGGAAGCCGCTCTGATCTATTGCTGGCTCCGTGAGCGGCTCATGCGCACCTCGTGGCTCCGCCGCCGCTTCCCTGACTCAAAACTGCAAGTACAGTAGCTGCTATAGCAGCTGAGATAGGAGCTGGCACCCCTGCACTCCCAGAGATAGGGCTAAGGCTCTGGGCCCACGGGGGGAGGCAGAATGCCCCACAGGGCCCTCCCCAACCGCCCGAGGCAGAGAACTGTCCCTTGGGGCCACAGCTGCACAATTTAGAATTTAGGGAAAGATTTTAAAATGCCCAATTAAACCAAATGCGAGACCAAATTGAAAGAAATAAAATCCTACCAGGAATATTCTCACAGTACTTGGACCAAGAAAGACTGAGAGGAAACTGGGCCAGGATTGGAAGGCACCAGTATTTAAGAGTTTGCTCTCAGTCTGGACCAATCAGGCTTTGAGAATACCCACATGTACTCCCTCCCTTCCTCTGGAAAAAGTGTGTCAGTTGGTTACAAGATTTCTGTGCATCCCTTCCATAGTCATCACTTGCAATTCATATCAAATCACATATTTTTAAATCAAATATATATATGTGTGTGTGTGTGTGTGTGTGTGTGTGTGTGTGTATGTGTAGATGTAGATGTATGTATGTATGTATGTATGTAAATATTCTAAATCTAAAGTAAAATTATATAATGGCATTCCATTACATCTTCCTAAAAACATCCAATAACATTACATCTCTATAACATGTTCTAAATAAAAATTGATTATATTTAATAACGAAGCTTTTAAACTTCCTCTCATAGTTAATGGAGTTTATATAAAATTTCATATTGTCACACTAATTATATGTATGTGTGTGTGTGTGTGTGTGTGTATGCATTATCATTATTAATCATTTATTTGACTATAACTATTATCACTTCATTTTATACATAATACTCTAAATTTAACTAAGTTTAACTTAATTTTTATTATACACTTTCATTACATCAACCTGTATCTTTCCAGTAATAGTACAGTCTTATGTCTTTTGCCATTTGTAGCATTAGTATTCTGATTATTTTCTTGGTAAGTCTTGTATGGACTTCGCTTCGTAAGTTGTTGTTCATTTCGTATCTCATAAAAACTCAAAACTCTCCATCTGCTCTTTCCATCAGCTTGTCTTTGGTCATCACTGGTGCTTCTGTCACGATTTCTCTCACCTCCACCAATTTTTCTCTCTTTTCTTCTTCTATACTTTGAAATATGGAGTAGCGTTCCAGTCCATCTATCTCCCTTTTCTACATTCCGCTCTTGCCATTTCCAACCATGCTCAGTTTGTTGTCAGTATCCACAATTTTCTTATCTCTTTGTTCATTTTTTCCTTCAATTTTTAGAACTCTGCCTCCACTTTCTTCATTTGATAAACAGCCTCAATTTTTCCATCAAATGTTTCTGTTTTGTGGTCTATATTCTCCAATCTCTTCTCAATTTTCTCTGTTACTACTAATAATTTTTGAATTTCAAACATAATCATTTGCCATCTTAAAGTTTCTTTTTCCTGCTGTGCCATTCTTCCAATTTGTAAACACTGCCACTATAGCATTCAAGGCTTTTTATTAAATTTCAAGCAAGTTCATTATAATCTTTCAAGGCAAGGTTTTGTCTTCCCTCCAATCCAGCTGGTGATAGAACTCCCGAAGAAGACCTGTGTAAACAATCTGTTTACACTATCTACTTTCTACTATCACTCTCAATAAACAAGCTGAGAAGCCTTGAAGTGTCAAATGATCAAATAGAAAGAAAAAAACCATGTTTCCAAGCCTCCAGCCTCTAAGTGGCAGTGCTACTTCTTTTCCCTCTGTTTATATACCTTTTTATATCTTCTTTATGTTCCAAATTTTTAAAAAGAAATCTTAAATGGAGAAAAAAAACAATCCAATCAAGCATTATACAAAAAAGATAAGAAAGAATAAAAAGTAGTTGAAGAAAAACTAATCCATTCAGTTTAAAAAATAGGGAACATTTGTAAATAATTCCATTTATAAAAAATTAAAAAAAGATAACAGACTAAGTTTAATGTAGTTTAACTTCATCACTTACTCTTTTCTGTCTTCAATTTTAATTTAGCTTTGATTTTGGGGGGGGGTAGTCTCTTTTCTAATAATAAAGTTTCCTCACCAATTCGACACACTTTCTCTTTCCACTTTCTTTCCGTTCCGGAGCTGTCCCAACTTCAGCAACTTCAATGGCTGCGTTTCTGTCATCGGAAATAAGAGCTTCTCCTGGATCAATCAGGGACTTTGTGGTGTCCCTGAGATCAGCAGGACGTACTCTTCTCTATTACTGTCTCAGCAGGATGGTTTAGGTCCAAAAGGACTGTCCAGCAGCAGAAATATCAACTGCAATCTTGGAGCTCCAAGATCGCACGTAGTGTTGTCACAATGTCAATTCCTCCTTTCCCTGGTTCCTGTCTCTTGTGGTAAGAAAGAGGTCTTTCAATCTCTTTAAATCAATTTCTTGCCCAATATTATTTGAGCAGTTCCGTATGAATAATCACTCCAAAGGAAATTGACAACCAAAGTCCAAATGTCCCTGTGTATCAAAGAGCATGACAGCCGTTCATTTTAGGGGCTGACTCTAAGTTGAATGCATCTATTGATATCACAATGTGTTCCAAGGCTACTGTTTCAAGAAATAGAACACCATCTATCAGAAAGAAATACAGGAAAGCATGGTGAACATTTGCAGGCAGGCAAGCAGGCAAATGAGTTCATTCATTCATTAGTTTCCAGGTAAATTTAGTTTGATCTGATCTAGAGAGTTAACTTGCAGAGAACCCCTACTATAAGGAGAAAAATACATATATATTATTTTTTGCCATAGCTGTTTGGTTTTACATATACTAAACATGTTACCAGTAAATACCAAAATATGGAGAAAACTGTTGTGGTTGGCATAATTTTAAATCAATGCTTCACATTTTTCTCTCTTTGTTCTGTCATGGCCTTGTATGCCAATATTTGTTTACAGAGGGTTGCATTCAGCTCTTTGTTGAAACTGCAAGCAGCATGAAAAGAATGCACCCTTGTCAAGCCTGCTGAAAATTGTGATAATCTTTAATTATTATTCTTCAGTGCAACGAGAATGATAAAAGTCAAATATTCAAACTATCTATTGTTCAGATTATGGGCTCTTGAGTGATTCCCGAGACACAGCTGAGAATGAAGATAATCAAATGACATAGAAAGGCCACTTGATGAGGCCTCAGATACAATTGCTCCACTAGCTAAATCTAGACTTTGATTGTGAAGGAGAACACTGGATGAAATGTGACAGCTGGTGGTAGTCATTCATTTGATATATGGAATCAATCATAGGACCTCTTAAGAATCTGGGTTCACCAATCCAATCCAGGGGGCCAGCTTATTTTTGAAGGATGTATTCATAGAATGATACAACCTAAGATCCTATTGACAGAAAACTGGATTTTAGAACTCAGCAGAAATTAGGTGGAAATTTTGGTGATTTAACATCATATACTGTTCCAGGAGAGTGGAAAGAGACAACAGTAGTTGATGCACTGATGCATAATGGGCAGGAACACTCACTGTGGTTCATTGTGTGAGAATGGTCTTATCTTCAAAGCTTTTTTTAGATCTTGCATTACAGTTGTCACATCTTTTTACTCCAAAATGTAGAAAATTAGCTCCCTCTTTTTTGAAATTTTAGAAAGGTCTTGGGGACTACAGGGGGAAAAACAATGTGGGAATTGTGGCTGACTGTAGGCCTCTAGTTCATCATCCCTATGCCTACCAATAACAAGAATACTTTCTAAAATTGGCAGCTTTTCTCAAAAAAAGTGAAAAACTGGCACCTTATAGTGTTATTTACATCCATCCACTACTTTCAACAGCAACAAAGAAAAGATTGTGCAGTTGCACTGAGGAAGCTGATAGATTAAAATTCAGCAGTAGTTTCCCAAATCAACTAAGATATAGCAGTGTTTTATTTTTAATCAGTGGCTAGTTATAACAAATGACTACAGTACCTATTGTGCTGTTTTTAAAAGTGAGCACTGTTTCTAGATATTTAATTTGCAGTTTCTAGGTACAGTCAATACTTATTCCATTTCACTACTTTAACAGTTGGAAACAAGTGGCCTTGGTTGTACTAGAGTCTAATTCAGCACAACTATGGCCTCTTCCTGTAGATCCGTGATGGCAAACCTATGGCACACATGCTACAGGTGGCACATGGAACCATTTCTGAGGGCACGTGAATCATTGCCCTGTCAACTCCAGTGCCATCTGTGTTGGGCTGTTTTTCGCCCTTCCGAGGCTTCAGGGGACCCTCCTGAAGCCCCCAGAGGTAGAAAAACAGTCCAACAGGCAACCCAGAAGCCCATTCCCAAACTTCCAGTTTGAGTGTTGGCCCATTTGTCACCCTCCCCCAGGCTCCTAGAAAGCCTCAAAGCCTGGGACGGCGAAAAACAGACCTACCGGACGCACCAGAAGTTGGAAAATGGGCTGTTTCTGGCCTCCGCAGAGCAGTGGAGCCTGGGGAGGGTGAAAAAAAGGTCCACCATGCCATCACATGCCAAAAGTGGGGGGAATACAGAGGGGATGATGAATGCATGTGCAGGGGGTGCATAGAATAATGGGTGTGGGCACGCATGCGCACAACCCCACCCCCCCACTCCCTCCTCTTTTGGCACGCGTTGGCAATAAGGTTAGCCATCACTGCTGTAAATCTTCTACAAGAGCAAATACACAAACACTTTAAAAAGATTCATATTACTATAGTTGTGAGAGAGTATTTTTGCTCAAACACAAAGATATACATACACACACGACCCATACAATATATTTCTTGTCCACAAAATACTTAGTAATTCATACACTAATTCATATACTAATATGACTAATAGTAGTTAATTCATAAACTAGCCCCTACCAGCTCAGGAATCTCCAAGTGTGGACTATAATTTTCAGCCAGATTTCATTCTTGTGGGCAAGGGAATTCTCAGAGCTGTAGTCCCAACTTATCTGAGTTAGGGAAAAGGCAAGGATTCTCAAATTGTAAATGTCTTTATGAAAACCGCTCCCTTCCTTGTCTTTTGCGAATAAAAAAAAAAATATTAGGCAAAAAAATATATATCACTAACTTTAAATATAAATCTAGATATCTATTTTGGATTCAAAATTTTGATGATATTTCTTCAAAAAAGGGCTATACTTCCAATTATTTATGATCCCTGTTGTTGCGATGTCCTGTATATTATTTTAAAATATTAAGATTAATAGCTGTGACATACTTAGATAGAACTTCATTATATTCTTCCCTTTCCCAAAGCTAGGAGATAAATTAACTGAGAGAAGCAAATCCTGCAAATTCACTATTGATCTCATTAATTATATGTAAACATTTGTTTCGAATTATCCAAATTTTGTCCAATAACTTGAAGAGCCAAAAAGAATCTCATATACTAGTGAAAATGAACTTTCTCACTAGATCACTGTTTTTTAAAGTGATAACTTGAGCTGAAAGAAAAGCAACTTTGCAATACTGAATTCTGGTTTAATGCAGGTTTGATTTAGCATGCTGCACAAAGCAAACTATAGCTTATTCAACATTCAACATAAGCAAATCGTAACTTGGACAGTGCTTCAATCAGGATAAGGCTTCTATATTTCTGAAAGTATTTCATTTTTAATATAAACAACTGTTTATATTACAGCACGAAATACAGCACTAGCAAACATTCTCCAGATTACTCTGCAAACTAATATCAAGGAATAAAACTCTTTTGTTAGGTTCTTGGTATAGTTGATTTGCTTTGGAAACTGACACTAGACTTAATGGGCTTCAGTAAAGTAGTTCTTCAATTCTTACATTACACTAGATTGCCAAATGATATTTTCAGTTTTAGATATCCTAGCTCTTAACCCCAGATATTTGCAAGATTCAAACAAATTCAGCATGTTTATTCCTAGCTGCTAACCTCCCATCACAACAATTTCTGTATACTTTCTAAAAACTCACAAATAAAGAGACTCACCCATTTCTTCACTCAATCTGCACTTTTGCTAAGATTTTTCACAAATGATGTGTCTGGCTGATATTTTTATCCATGATCAACTCCATTAACTTAGTTTTCTGGAGTGGCACAACATACCAAATTATGAACAAACCACATGGGCGAACTTCATGTAGCACTTCTGCCCAACTAAAACATGGCTATCTACTCTAGTCTGTAACTCAATGGGTTAGTGAACCACAACACCATCTAAAGCACAAATACAGAATATAAAATGGTTCCTTATTACTAGATTGTCATCCATTCCCATAGTCTAACAGAACCAATTTAAAGATCCTCTCATGAAGTTCATACATTACATTGTCCCCAATAGCTTTCTCTTAGTGTTCGTTCTCGTTCTCTGTCTCTCTCTCAAAAAGAAATACTACCATTGGTCATTCCATTAGGAAATTGCATCATCATTAATATATGGATACTGTATTATACATATATGCATGTACTGTGGTAAAAATAGTTAGAGGAAACTAACAATCCATTTCACTAAAAGGCAGCCAAGCAATATTATTCCCTCATGCCTATGAGAGGAAAAAGGACCACTGGGTGCAAAATTCTTATATTAATCATTTTCTCTCTTCCATGCAATCAATAGCACTCAAGACAACCCAAATTTAATTTGAGCCATTGAGCCAGCAGAAACTCAGGTGACTTAGTAAAACAGAGAACTGGTTTAAAAGCAATTCTTAAATATATCCATTGTAAATCATAAAACAGCTGCCCAAAGTATAGTTCTTCCCTGTCCCACAGGAAAGACTTGACTGACTTGACCCGAAGATTTAAAGCACAAATGGCAAATTCAGAAACAACAGTATGATAAGGGAACCAATGTCTCCAAGGAATTGTGGATTCTTCCCTGGAAGTTTTCAGACTGAAGCTGCATAAGAACCATATATTGGAGATGCTCAGTTTCTCATTTTTGAAATCAGTTTGATGGTCCACAGGTAGCTTTTTATTGTGCAGTCACATTCACAGAATTTGGGCCAGGCTTTTACTGCACAATTCCCTCATCTTTTTCCTGAGATTTCCCAAAGAATCTAGATGTTGTTGGCTTTCCTTGTAATTCTCCATATTTCTACCACACCTTCTGCCTGGTTGCTATTCCAAAAATTGTCAATGAAAAGGAAGGGAGAGAATAGCTGAGGGTCCTGGATTTGCAGGCAACTTTTCAGCATAAGCCTGGATTCATACACAATATTTTTAGACTGCTGTGCTGAAGTAGCCCATGATTTACTTGTTGGCATTGCATAAACTCCTGGACTATCAAAAATAATCAACTGCACACAGTTCATACTATGCACTCAAATAACATGAAGTTGGATGATTTGTAGCTAAGAAAGTCAAGGAAACACTGGTTTGCCTCTGTGCATGTATAGCCAGTTCTAACCAGAGGATTTCTGGAAGAAACTGGTTCCTAAAAGTGGAGCTGGCTTATCGCAGGAGGCTCAAATTCAAGGCCCACAGGCCAGATCCACCCCATAGGGATAGGAAAGAAAAAGAAAAAGAAGGAAAGAGGGGAAGAAAGCAAGAAAGGAAAAAGAAGAAAAGGAAAGAAGGAAGGGAGATTCTAAGGAGAGAGTGAGGGTCTGAGGTAAATCCTGCCTTAGCACTTGGCCATCAGCAGCTGTGCTGCAGTTTGCCATCCCCTTGTCCCCTCCTCCTGACCTCTTCTGGTGATCTTCCATCCTATCACTGAGGATGCTATGGTTACAAAGCCAGGTCTCCTCACAAACAGGAGTGGGTCTCCCTCTGACCACACTTTGCCCTCTCGCACACACCATGAGCAACTTAGCCACGGAGCAAGCACAGCAGCAGTGGGAGCTGGCCACAGCCATCACACACACACACCCAAGTCAACCACAATCCTGATGCGCCCTCAATGAAATTGAGTTTCACACCCCTGGTTTATTGGAAGATTATATTTAAAACAAACTTCTTAGCATTTTTCTTTTTCAAGAAGAGGGAGAAGGAAGAGTTAAGATATATAAATTGGGTAAATTCACATAAAGGCTTAATAAAGAAAAGCCTGTTCCCTCTCCGGGGAATGACCTAATACTCACCATCGAGTATTGTCGTAATAATGCTCCAGCACCGAGTATCCGAAGAAAGAGTTATTGGGTCCTTGATAAATCACTGGATGATCCAGATCGATGTTATAGGAATAAACCAAAGCCACGGAAAGCGTCGCCACCAGGACTTTAAATCCACCCCGCTTGCCCTCCCAGGGAAATCCAGCCATTCTCTAGTTTTCAAAATTCGCCTCTTCGCATGCCAACTAAGAAAAGCCCTTTCTTGTTGGCTCTCCGGCAGCGGAGAGCTGCGTGGCCGCCCGCGTTTCGACTTTGAGGAGGCAGGATCAGCAGCAGAGAACAAAACGCCCCCGCAGCTTGTAGCATTCAAACAGCTCCTTCGCCACAAACAATAAAAAAGGGAGGTGGAGCGATTAAGCCAAAGTTCCCGAGTCAGCGTTGTCCCGCTGAAGTCTCGAGTACCAGCGAAAAGCGCAGCTAGCAAGAGTAATAGGCTCAATTCGAAGCGCTACTTCACGCCAACCTCCAGCCCAGGTCGCGTGGGGCCACAGTCCTCCTTTTCCAAGACGCCGCCGTCCAAACCAAACCATGGACGCCCTCTGTTGCCCGGTCTAAGAAACACAGCAAGGCAACTCCTCTCGGAACCTTGTCACGCCTCTTTTCTTGGCCCGACTGCGAGTGAAGTTTTATACACACTGCGTGGCTGTGGTCGCGCAACTCCATAGCGGTATAAAACTGGGATTGGAGAATGTACAGCGCAATACATTATACAAAGGCACTCGATTGTGCGGATGAAGGCGGTTGGGTATAACAAATCATAACTTAGTTAAGGAGGATTGAATGATGGGAGGACTGTATATTTCCTATTTTTAGCAGACCATAAAACCACTATTATCCATGGTGTTACCAAATATTCTCTTGCTGGCTTCTCATAAGCAAATTGGAAGCAGCAAGAAGTCAGAAGTCAGACACATGACATCCTCACTTAACAACCTAGGTTGTCCTCAGTAACAGGGTCTGCCATTGTTATGCAAAGAAATTGTATGACATACTTTACAACCACATTGCTTAATGATGAAAATCCCAGTCCCAATTACCATAGTTAAGCAAGAACTATTCACAAAAGCCTAAATAAAGAAGCTGCTGAAATAGACTATTTTATCTTAAGCTTTTAAACTCTTTGATTGTATAGACTTTGGTTACACACAATTGGAATGACCCCAGATAGTAATAAACAGTAGCATGACTCATAGGCCAACTAGCTTTAAGCAGCAAAATTACTTCTTTACTATTGTTTTCATACAGATTTGCAGAATCCAGAGTGCATTGGCATTCTTAACGATAAAGTTAAACTGGATCTTTCCAGTCTTATTTTACTGGTTAGTAATAGTAGTAGTCTTAGGTCAAAACAGAAGATTATATATTGTAGGGCAATCACTCTCTCCTTTCACCTCCCTTTGGCATCTGAAATTTAACTGACAGTTTACACATGCATTTGCAATTTACATTTTAATAAAGAAGAACAAATACATGAAGATAAAGAAGATATTTCAAAGCCCACATACTCAGCATTAATTTAATAGGATTAATAGGATATTTTGAGAATGCCTTTGACCTAGATCAGATGAATCCTGTTGAAGAAATTAGGTGATTTTCACTTGTTTTCCCTTCTGTCTTTGATATTTATAATCTCTAAAACTCTTGGATGCAGTTTGTGAAGGTTCTCCATGATCATATTTAATTTCAACCATGAATCCTTTTTCTTTTTATTATGGGGGGAAATGCTCCTGAAGTTGAGGCAAACACCTACTGTAGATGGAAATTCACATATTCACTCTTCCCAAGTGTTCATTTTTTCTGGAAATACCATTATTTTAACTAACTTGATCTAACTTTTATTTTCACTGAAAATAATCCTTCATCCTTCATCATCATGTCTAACCACCTTTAATTCTTTGACATTAATTGTAATTTTATTAAACATGCTAGAGTAAAACTTTCAAGGAAAAAAAATCTTCATTGAGTTTCTGCTGATTGAAACAAAGCTCAGTAGCAAAACAATGAATATACTTTGATCCAATTTCTGAGTTGGGTAAGCATGTACAGTATGTTTGTGTTACTGTGTTATAATCAGAGGTGGGTTTCAAAAATTGTTCGAACCTACTCTGTGGGCGTGGCCTCCTTTGTGGGAGTGGCTTGCCACCCATGTGACCGGATGGGAGTGGCTTGCTACCCATGTGACCAGATGGGAGTGGCTTGCCACCCATGTGACCAGATGGGAGTGGCTTGCCGCCCATGTGACCGGATGGGAGTGGCTTGCCACCCATGTGACCGGATGGGAATTAGAAAGCCAAAAGTATGAAAGAAAACACCAATTATGTAAGGAAAGGTCCCTAAAATGTATAAGGAAATATTACTAGATAATTATTAATGAGTAGATAACTGCGGGACATTACACACACACACACACACACACACACACACACACAAACTATGATGGAAAACACCAAAAAATAAGAATTCCCCCCCACACACACACACACAAAAGACTGCAAATGAAACCAGGTTTTTTTTTTCCTAAGCCTAAGGACAGGAAAGACAAAGCCACTGGAATAAAAACCATCAAGGCATTGCGGGCAATTATAAAGGACAGGCATTCACAGAACCATCAACCACCTCAGAATTACATAAACAATGAGGGTGAAACACACTAAATCTGATTTTCTAGGATACATACAATGGCATTGAAAACAGTGACGACCATTTTTCACACTTAGCGACCGTTGCAGCATTCTCATGGTCACGCGATCAAAATTTTGATGTTTGGCAACAGATTCGTATTTATGATGATTTCAGTGTCCTGAGGTCATGTAATTGCCTTTTGTGACCTTTTGACAAAGTCAAATGGAGAAACCAGATTCACTTATATTACTAACTTATCAGTTGCAGTTATTCACTTAAGAACTGTGGCCAGAAAGGTGGTATAGTGACCAAAGTTACAATGACATTGAAAAAAGTGACTGATGACCATTTTTCACACTTAGCGACCATTTTCACACTTAGCGACCGTTGCAGCATTCTCATGGTCACGCGATCAAAATTTTGATGTTTGGCAACAGATTCGTATTTATGATGGTTTCAGTGTCCTGGGGTCATGTAATTGCCTTTTGTGACCTTTTGACAAAGTCAAATTTTCACACTTAGCGACCGTTGCAGCATCCTCATGGTCACACGATCAAAATTTTGATGTTAGATCCCAAGGTTTCAGTAAAACTATAATTAGTTTCATGCATTAGGATTATTTCAAAGCACAAGCAATAATTCATATTGTAACCATTTCAAACTATGCCACACACAATAACTTAAAATGAAACCATTAATAATATTCCACACACAATAAGTTACAATAAAACTATTATAAAAAATTCAATGCACAATACATTTCAAAGTATTGAGTATAGAGTTTTCTAAAATGGTTTATTTTAATTTATTTTGGATAGATTTTTTTTAAATAGTCTAAGACAATTTAAAAAAAGATTCTATCCAAAATAAATTAAAGTAAACCATTTTAAAGTATTCTACACTCAATACTTATATGTAAAACTATTATAAAAAATTCAATGCATTAAATAAAATATTTTAAAATACATTAAAATAATTATTAAATAAAAACGGGCCACTTACCAGCAGCAGGCAGAATCAGCAGCACTCTGATGCGATGGATGGATCCTCGTCGCAATGGCAGGCAGCAGGAACAGGTAAGACACCTGACTGGAGGGACAAGGCTAGGGTCACTTAGGTTGCCTGGCAGACTTAGCCAGCCAGGCGAGGGTAGAGGTAGGGGTGGGGGGCTTCCCTAGCGAAAACTAGGCCGCCGCCGCCCGCCCCCCCACCAGAAGACAGCCGCGCAGCGTACGCGAGGCCGCGGCTTTCGCAAGGGAAGGCCTGGAGGAGTTCCCTTGCGAAAGCTCAGCCGCCGCCGCCCCCCCCCCCACCAGAAGACAGCCACGCGGAGTACGCGATGCCACGGCTTTCGCAAGGGAAGGCCTGGAGGAGTTCCCTTGCGAAAGCTCAGCCGCCGCCGCCCCCCCCACCAGAAGACAGTCACGCGGAGTACGCGACGCCGTGGCTTTCGCAAGGGAAGGCCTGGAGGAGTTCCCTTGCGAAAGCTCAGCCGCCACCGCCCCCCCCAGAAGACAGTCACGCGGAGTACGCGACGCCGCGGCTTTCGCAAGGGAAGGCCTGGAGGAGTTCCCTTGCGAAAGCTCAGCCGCCACCGCCCCCCCCCAGAAGACAGCCGCGCGAGTACGCGAGGCCGCGGCTTTCGCAAGGGAGGCCGCCGCCGCCCGGACCACCCGGAGGCGGCCACGCGGCGCACATGAGGTTGCCGCTTTCGCAAGGGAAGGCCTGGAGGAGTTCCCTTGTGAAAGCTCAGCCGCCGCCCCCCCCCACCAGAAGACAGCCACGCGGCGCACACGAGGCTGCGGCTTTCACAAGGGAAGGCCTGGAAGAGTTCCCTTGCGAAAGCTCAGCCGCCGCCGCCCCCCCACCAGAAGACAGCCGCGCGGAGTACGCGACGCCGCGGCTTTCGCAAGGGAAGGCCTGGAGGAGTTCCCTTGCGAAAGCTCAGCCGCCGCTGCCCCCCCCCCACCAGAAGACAGTCACGCGGAGTACGCGACGCCGTGGCTTTCGCAAGGGAAGGCCTGGAGGAGTTCCCTTGCGAAAGCTCAGCCGCCGCCGCCCCCCCACCAGAAGACAGCCGCACGGAGTACGCGACGCCGCGGCTTTCGCAAGGGAAGGCCTGGAGGAGTTCCCTTGCGAAAGCTCAGCCGCCGCCGCCCCCCCCACCAGAAGACAGTCACGCGGAGTACGCGACGCCGCGGCTTTCGCAAGGGAAGGCCTGGAGGAGTTCCCTTGTGAAGCTCAGCCGCCCCCACCAGAAGACAGCCGTGCAAGTACGCGAGGCCGCGGCTTTCGCAAGGGAGGCCGCCGCCGCCTGCACCACCCGGAGGCGGCCACGCAGCATACACGAGGCTGCGGCTTTCGCAAGGGAAGGCCTGGAGGAGTTCCCTTGCGAAAGCTCAGCCGCCGCTGCCCCCCCCACCAGAAGACAGCTGTATGGAGTACGTGACGCCGCGGCTTTCGCAAGGGAAGGCCTGGAGGAGTTCCCTTGCGAAAGCTCAGCCGCCGCCGCCCCCCCCACCAGAAGACAGTCACGCGGAGTACGCGACGCCACGGCTTTTGCAAGAGAAGTCCTGGAGGAGTTCCCTTGTGAAGCTCAGCCGCCCCCACCAGAAGACAGCCGCACAAGTACACGCGACGTACACGAGGCTGCGGCTTTCGCAAGGGAAGGCCTGGAGGCCTTCCCTTGCGAAACCTAGGCCGCTACCGCTGCTACCACCTCTACCACCCCAGCTTCCTACCGCCGCTACCACCGCTGCCGTCACCACTGCCCACCCAAAGTCCCACCATTAGCGTCCCGAGTCCTGCCGCCAGGGCTTGGTTGCTTACCTGTGGGGGAAGCAGCAAGCTCCTGGAAGGTGAAGGGAAGGTGTGAAGCGCGAAACGAGGCGTCTCGGCAACAAACCCTTTTGAAAAACTCTTTGAGAGAAAGATTCTTTTCAAAAGAGGAATGTTAGCCGTTGGCGCCACACTTTCAAACGAGGCCAGCCCACTCACTGATTGGCTGGACTCCAGCCAAACAGTGAGCGGCAACTGGGCTTAGTGCAGACGGGCGGGGGGGCGTGCGACAAGGGCCAGGACCGGTACCGGCGTTCCTGGAAGTTCATTACTTCCGGGTTCACCGACGAACCGGTTCGTGCGAACCGGTGCGAACCAGTAGGAACCCACCCCTGGTTATAATACTATAAAAAGGGATTAATCGATCTAGTAAACTAACAGCCAAAGGGTTAATTTTAATCTGAAACAAATTCAGTGATGCACTGGGTTAAACTAACAGGCCCTTGATTAAATTGTTTCCACATATTTATGTTGTGGAAACATGCCATCCCAGTCAGTTAAATGAATTTGCACATCTATATTTCTCCACATCAAATCAAGAAAAAAGAACTAGAAAAAGGGCATTGGTACTTACCTGAGAAGCCTCTTCTAATAGGGTGGAGATAGCATCCATACATGGGTTGACATTGTCCGCCTTCTGATTAAACTGAGTCTGATAAAGGTTAGTTAAGACATGCCACTTGTTGCTAACCTTACCCAGTTTTTTAGCGAAGAAGAACTTAGACAGACTCAACGTGTCATCGCACAAACATTTTGGTAAACAAACTTCTCAAACCAGAGAAATGAACCACAAATTTACAGTAAAAATTTTGAATACAGAGCTCTTTATAATGTATAGCAGGCAAACTCATTCTTATAGCACTAATGGTATAGCAACGAGAGCAGTCAGAGAGGGAGGAGATTAATGCTATCTCCACCCTATTAGAAGAGGCATATCAGCTAAGTACCAACACCCTTTCTCAATAAAGGTGGAGATAGCATCCATATATGGGACATACCCAAGCCCACATGTCCCTATGGGAGGGAACCAAACTGATCCGGAACAGATGCAGTAGAATGAACGGCCTGTAAGACCCTGCGGCCAAATGCTGCATCCAGAGACGCAAATTTATCAATTTTATAAATTGAAATGAATGGAGAAGGGGAAGCCCAGATTTCTTTGAGAGAAGCCTGGGTGGCCCAGGCTGCTGTCATAGCAGCACTTCTGGTGGAGTGTGCTGTTATGCCCTCAGGTACAGCCCGATGCTGGGAAGCATATGCCCTGGCTATACAACTGCTGAGCCTCCTGCCAATGGTAGAGGCAGACACCTTCCTACCTAGGGTCTCAGCCTGAAAGGAGACAACAATTTGGATCTCCTAAATTCAGAAGTGCAAGAGATATAAATCTTAAGTGGCCTTTGCACATCCAGCTTGTGCCAACGTCTCTCCAAGGGATGAGCCGGAGAGGGGCAAAACTACCTCTTGCGCTCTATGGAACCACGATGAGACTTTTGGTGCAAAGGATCTAATCGAAGTACTATCCTGTCAGTGTGGAAGATGCAAAGATCCTCCCTTACCGACAGGGCCTGCAGCTCTGAGATCCTCCTGGCAAAGGTGATGGCCACCAGGAAGGCCATCTTCCAAGAGAGGAACTGTAGTTCCACTGACCAAATGGGCTCAAAGGGGGCATCCATTAGGGCAGACAAAACCATGGGCAAGTCTCATGTAGAGTAGCGGTGAACCAGGGGTGATCTCAGATTGACTGCCCCTTTCAGAAGCCTTTTCACAGCCGGGTGATGTGATAAGGGTTGTTCCCCCCCCCCAAGTCAGAATCGTAGCCAGAGCTGCTACCTGTCTTCTCAATGTGTTGGGTGATAGCCCTTTCTCCAGCCCATCTTGGAGAAACTCCAACACCTGGGGAACAGATGCAGTGGGGGCATAAATGGTTGTCGCATCACTTGCAGCATATATGCCAAGTGGCATCATATATGCGAACCGTGGATGGTCTCCTGAAAGCTTGGATAGTGCCAATGACCCTGGAGGAAAGACTGTTCTCCCCCAGAGAGTGCCACTCAAGCACCAGGAGGTCAGCTGGAGCCACTAAGGGTCTGGATGCTCCAGTGACCCCTGACTGAGGGCACCTGCAGTCTGAAGAATCCTCCAGGGGCTGGCTACTGACAGGGTCTGTAGGTCCATGAACCACAGCTATCGCAGCCAATGCAGGGCCACTAGGATTACCTCTGCCCTTTCAGTGATCACCTTGTGCAACACCCGAGGAATCAAGGGCAGTGGGGGAAATGCATAAAGTAGTCTGGGGGGCCACCAACACCTGATAACGTCGGTCCCCTCTGTCCCTTGTGTCCTGAACCTCACATAAAAGCTTGGGAGCTGCACATTGTCTGGGGTGGCAAAAAGGTCCGCAACAGGTGGTCCGAAGCAGGCCAAGATTTGATGGAAGAGTTGAGGGTGGAGGCACCATTCCGCATTGTCCACCTTGGCCCAGCTGAGCCAGTCGGCTTGAAAATTTGCCACCTCCGAGATGTGTTCCGCAGTCAATAAAGCCAGGTGCCTCTCTGCCCAGAGGCCTAGTTCCATGGATTCTGTCATGAGGTCCTTGGATTTTGTGCCACCCTAACAGTTGACGTGGGCCATGTTGTCTGTCAAGACCAGTACATGCTGACCCGCAATGCTTGAGAGGAAGTCCTGGAGGGCCAAGTGGATGGCTCTGAGCTCTAATCAGTTTATATTGCGAGTCCTGTCCACCTGGTCCCATTGTCCCCGGGCCATCAGTCTCTGTAAATGAGCCGCCCAACCGTAGAGGCTGGCGTCTGTGATGACCGTCACCTTGTGGACCACCCTGAAGTGGCAACCTTTGGTGATGGCTGCCGATCTCCACCAACATAGAGATCGGAGGACATCCACCAGAACAGCAACCTTCAGCAGTGATGTACTCCTGCGGGCCTTCTGGAAGGGTAAGCGAAACTACCCTAGAGAAGGTCCCTAGTGTGGAGGCACGACCAAGGCATGATATTAATAGCCAACACTAATTTCCCCAGCAAACATGATAAGATAGCCAGGAAGAACCTACGCTGGCCCAATACTTCCCAACCAGTTGAACAATGCTGGTTTGCCTATCCTCCGATAGGAAGACCTGACCTGACACCGAATCAATCCATGCCCCTAGATGCAAAATCCAGGTGGTGGGGTCTAGATGGCTCTTGGCCATATTGATAGAAAAACTGTGAGCCTCCAAGGTAGTTATCATGAGGGCAAGGTCACACCTTGCTCCAGATAGGGACCTGGATAATAATAGAAGATAATCAAGGTAGCATTGGATACGCACTGACCAGAGTATGAGGTGCATGGCCAATGCTGCCAACACTTTGGTAAATGCCCAGGGGGTAGAAGAGAGGCCGAATGGCATGGCCGTATACCGCTAATGTCACCCCCCATAACAGAATCTTAGGAATTTCTGGCGATCAGGCAAAATCAGGCAAAATCAATCAATTGACACCAAGAGGTGGCCTTCCCTCACTCCTGCCAGAATAGATTGTATGAGTACAATTTAAATCGGTGGTATTTTATATGCCAGTTGAGGCATTTTAAGTCTAGAATTGCTCTCCAGCCCCCCGAGGCCTTAGGGATAACGAAAAGAATAGAATAAAAGCCCTGAGTTACTGATCATTCGGAACCGGTTGAACCACCCTAATGTCCAGAAGATGTTGTATTGCTGAATTCATGAGGCTTGCCTGTCCGGAGTGCGAGACATTGGGCAACGAATAAAAAAACTTGGGGGAGTGGAGAGGAATTCTAGAGCTAGACCAGGCCTAATGGTCCTTCGTACCCAGTCATCCTTGGTAGTAGCATCCCATTGGTCTGCAAACTACTGCAACTGCCCCCCCAATGGGAATGGGGACCCCTTGGCATCTATGGTTTTTGGGAGTTACAATCTCCGCCCCCCCCCCCCCGAAAGGTCTTCTTGGCCTGGCTGTCCCTCTGGTAGCGAAAGGACTGCTGGCGCTGCCTCTGGCAGTATCCCCCTGGGCCCTGTAGCCATAGGAGCCATAATCATGGCCTCAGAAGGAGGTACCCTAGTCCTGTGCTTGAAAGGGCTGCCTCCTAGAATATGGAGTAGCATGTGAAGACCCCTTTCTGGAACTGGACGGCAAGATTTTTCGCTTGTTCTTGTCCTCAATAAGAAGTGGCTCTAGAGCCTCTACAAATAGGGACTCCCCCCCATATAAGGGGCGGAGGTTAGCCTATGCCTCATATCCACCTGCCACTGGCGGAGCCAAAGCAGACGGCAGGAGGCAATCAATGCGACCATGCCCTCGAGGCAAAGCGATTGGGATTAAATGTGGCGTCAGCCGTAAATTGGATGGCAGCCACTATTTTATTGAGGTCTTGATGGCCATTAGGTCGGTTGCAGGTAAACGTTGATGCTGCCAAAACAGGCAGGAACAAGAGAAGAACGATGCGGACGTGGAAGCTCGGACCACCCAAGCCGCCGCTTGATGTACACATTGCATCATGAGGTCAGCCCTCTTGTCCTCTGGCTTGAGGACCTCCTCCTGGGAACCTGGAATGTTGGTTGTCGAGTGAAGGGCTGTTACCGGGGCGTCAACCTTCGGAACTTGAAGGAGTTGTCCCAGGTCAGTGGCCACATTGTAAAATTCTTTGTTGTTAAGGTAACAGATGCTTTGGCCTTGGTCAGCAAGGTCTTGAAGTGGGCAGGTTGGAACAAACCCAAAAATAGTATTTTTTTTCTGGTGCTCCTCATCCCCAGAAAACTCAGCATCCTTAATCTCTCCATCTTCAGAGACAGGGGACTGGCTATGCTGGGATCTAGCCAGTGACAAGGGCCTCTGCACTGGTGGAGCTGGCAGTGATGTAGAGTAAGCCACTGGTGAGGCTGGCAGTGATGTAGGATAGGCCACTAGTAGAGCTGGCAGCTACGTAGAATAGGCCACAGGAAGCATTGGGGCAGCGTTAGTCACAGAAACCGCTGGTGTAGCAGACCCAGTCTTCTGCTGGAGACCTGCAGCTATGCCTCGGGTAATGGCTGAAGCTATGGCTTCCTCTATGTCAGGCATGGTCATGGAAGAACAGGGTAGTTCTGGGTGGAGGCCAGCAGCTGTTGAGTGAACTTAGCCTCCACATACTTGCTGCCCCCTGTCCCAAACTGGGTATCTTGCAAAAGATGACCCTGTAGATCAGAGCCATAGCCCCACAGCCCAGAGGTATTTATTGGGAACAGGGGGCTGAAAGGACCAGTTCCAATGTAACTGGAGAGGGCTGAACAGAAATATTGCTGCTAGATTGGGGCACAGTAGTCCCCTTTGAGGAAGATGAGGAATGCCTTTGAGATGAGGCCTTGGAACTTGTATCCTCAGGAGTTAAATCATCTCCCTTGTCAGGTGGGACTGACTCGGAGGACTTCTTCCATTTGGCATGGGCAGTGTCTTTCTCAGATTTTTTTGTGCCCCTTAGGATCTGCTGCAGCCTGGAAGCCTCCATTGTGATTAGAACCTCATGGGCCCCAGTTCCTTCAGCATTTGGAACAGCAATTGCAGCATCCACCATTTTGAGAGGGAATTAGCAACCAAAATGGTGGCTCTGGGCAGAATGCTGCAGGGAGAAAGGCCTGGGCTGATTCAGGGCCTAGCCTCCTGCCTCTCCATTTTGAAGGAATCCGCAATAACACTGCGATCTTTCCTTGCCGTCCGAGATAAGCGGGGATTTGTGATCCAGTTAGTGACCTTTCAAGAGCACTACGCTTTCTCCCACCTAGTCAGGGGCCTGAGAGGCAAATGGCCCACAGGGCGAGCTATGGGCCTAAGCCCTCATGCTCCAGTCCAAGTTGACAGCTCAGAATACTATTCCAGTCCCACTCACAGTATAAGGAAAGAAGTCAATTAATTCTTCAACCAATTATTAAATCAGCAAAGTGCTCATGAGACACACGAAGATACAACCATCCATGAAGTGGACTGAGTTGAAAAGCTGGGTAAAGCTAGCAACAAGGGGTGTGTCTTAATTAACCTTTATCAGACTCAGTCCAATCAGAAGGCAGACAATATCAACCCATGTATGGATGCTATCTCCACCTCTATTGAGAAACAGAGTATTTTCAAAAACCAAGTCCCTTCTTCCAAATCCTAATACCAGTAATCTTATTACGCAAACCAAATAAAAATACAGAACCAATTGACTCGTGTAGTCCTACTTCTCTGATTTTCAAGACTATGAAATCTTTACAAGTATTTTAGCAAATAGATCAGGAACGTTGACTACTAAATATATTAATGAAGATCAAACAGTTTCATTAAAGGTCATCATATAATAGAATCAATGCAGAAACTCACTAATACATTGCACTGAAATAAGAAATCGCAAAACATTTTGCAATTATTTTATTATACTTTGCAAAAGTCTTTGATAAAATTAGTTCATCTTATTTATTTTCTATATTATACTTTGTATTGGCATTTATAATTTACATTATGCAAAAGTCAGTTTAAGATTAATTGGTATAGACTATTCCTCATTTAATATAGAACCAAGGACAAAATATTACTTATCTTCTTCCATTTTTGCTATAAAATAAGATAACTTTATTTTTACACTCTACGGGCCTCCAAAACCCTCTGCATGCCTCATTTTTTGCAAAAAAAGGAGGCATGCAAAACTTTGGGGCATGCAAAGCTTTGGGAGGCTTGTAGAGTGCTCCTGAGAGCTGAGTAGGGCAAAAACAAGCAAAAAATGACAAGTTTTTGACAAAAATGGCCCATTTATTGCAAAAAAGAGAGGGGGGCATGCAGATCTTTGGGAGGCTCTTAGAGTGCCCCTGGGGGCTGGGGGGCAAAACCGAGCAAAAACTGCCCGTCTTATGTTCATTTTTGCCCTCCCCAGCCCCCAGGAGCACTTTGCAAGCCTCCCAAACCCTCTGCATATCCATTTTTGCAAAGGGGAGGGTTTCGGGAGGCCAAAAATGCTGCATTCAGTGTATAAGACGCATCCAGATTTTCATCCACTTTTTTGTGGGAGAAAAGGTGTGTCTTAAAATATGGTAATTTTCTGCGCGGTAGTGCAGTGTTAGAGTGCAGTACTGCACTCTACTTCTGCTGATCACTGGCTGCCTGCAGTTTGATTGATTGAATCTCAGCAGCATAAAGGTTGACTCATCCTTCCATCCTTCCGAGGTGGATACAATGAGGACACAGATTGTTGATGTACCGCAGTCCGTCCCTGGAGGAAACGGCTTCTCCAGGGCGGCACCTGGGCACAACAATCAAGGGGGGTCACCCACGAAGCCAATCCTAGAAAGAACTTGAGGACACGAGCTCTCTCTGGGTGAAGTGACCAGTTTCTTATGTAGCAAAGCTGAATATATAAACTCTCATACGCAAATGAGGTTTGCAAATATTACAAATGTCATTGGTTACAATTTATGCATCTAGACCAATAACAGAATTGATAACTGCGTGCTTCCTAAGTTTCACGTGTGCCCTACTTTAGCGTTTTTCCAAGCAAGTACAAAACAAGCAAATTCTACAGGTGTCAAGAACAGTTTGTGGTCGGCTATATCCGTCCTGTGTGACTAGATGTGCAGACTCTGCAAGTCCTGCCTAACTACCTGTCTAAACCATTTCCTCTAGAAGGTCTGCTGCCAGGTGCAGCCTAGCAAAGGCCTACTAACAGCAAAATACAGTGGAGGCGTGCAAAGAAAGGCATTCTCAGAGAAATAGGATAGCGACATCTCCTCCTTTCTTTTTTATTATCTTTTTGTCAAAAAGACTCTTCCTCTTCATCTACCAGGGCTAATCACAGCATTCTACACATAAACCAATAAAAAATCACATCATGGCAAAGGGGGAATAGACAGTTACAGCACAGCATAGCGGGGAGAAAGGGCATGTGTGGGAGTTGCTGGCTCACATAGTTCATGTTACATGAGGCTGCATAATGAGTCCTGGCCGTTTAGGCCGGAAGGATGCTTCTGGTGCGATGTTTTTGCATCCCTGTGTATGTGTGTTTCAGACAGCAGAAACTGCCCTGCACACACACACCCGGAATGAATTCCAACACTGTTTTTGTTAAAAGGCAGCGTCTCCCTCTTCATCGCTGGGCATGCGGAAGGGATCTTTCCCCATGAAGGGGTTGACTGTTCATGTAACTCCATGTGGTTGACAATGTGAATATTCTTCTGTGGAACCAAGCTAGAGTATATTCTTACACATAGTGAATAAAGAGGGTACACATTGAATACAGCAACACAACAGTATCAGCAAAGCAACAAGGGTTATAACGGTCTTGGAAACATTTCCCAACCAGTTAAAATTTGGTAACCAAGAGGTCATCCAATCCCACCAGGAGTCCAAGGCTTTGTATGTTTGTCCAACTGTTTGAACGGTATCATGTAATTTTTCCACACTGGTTTCAATTTGTCCGGACTGGTTCAAATAATGACAACAGGTAGCATTCAACCAAACACATAGTAGGGGGATCTGCGGCGAAAGACAGGGCAGCTGGTCGGGGGAGTGGAGGGTGGAGGGTGCTCTGCTCTGTGTTCCAGGTCAGAGACAGAGACAGCCTCAAGCTGTAGTTCCTGTTGGTTGGTCATGGTCAGGCTGCTTCTGTGTTTGTGTAGGTGGTTGTATAGGTGGTTTTGGCAAATATGGTCTTACGTGCCGTCCTGGGATCCAAAGAACTTTGTCTTTTAATTGGATTGCAGCGTAGTTCCTTTCCCAGGTCAGCAGGTCAGCAGGTCCTCGCCACGTCAAGTCAGGCAAGCAGCGATAGTAAACAGGTGGACGGGAGGTGTCTGCAGTAGGTGGAGCTGCAAAATGACGAGTCGCTGCCGAGGATGGTGGGCTGCCGGTGTGTTGCACTGCTGGGAGGCCAGGGGGCATTTTCCCCTATTGCCAATATATCTGTCCAGGGCATGTTTTAATGTCTGGTTGGCGCGCTCAGCCAACGCCTGACCCTGGCTGTTATAAGGAATGCCAAATTTCTCTTTTGGGCGTCCCAGCGATGCAAAGGTCCGAATCGAATGATTAATAACATGTTTGGTGGCTTCACCCCTTTGGGGGGGATGCCATAATGTAGCCTGAACACGTATCAATGGAAACATGTAAATATTTCCAAGGAGCAAATGGAGGATATTGGGTAACATGCATTTGCCAAATTTGGCAACACTCTGTCCCTCAGGGATTAACTCCCATAGGGAGAGGGTTTGCCTGCTGGCTACAGGTGGGGCATAGTTGAATAATTGCTGATGCCTCATTTGCAGTAATGCCAAATGGTTTTATGAGCGCTTTTTTATTCTGGTGAAAGTAAGAGTGCCTATCCCAAGGTGTGATAGCAGAACAAACATTGACATGGGGTGGGGGGGCTGATGCCGCAGCGTCAGCAACATCATTGCCCTCCTGGAGAGGCCCAGGGAAGGGCTGACTTCAGATATGGGAGACATGGAAAAAATAACAGCGAGAGGAGACAAGACCTTGTAAAGTGAGAAACAGAGACAAAAGTTGTGAATCAACAGAAGAAGAGAGATAAGACTCACACAAAGAAGTTATAATCTGAGTCACATAAAGACTAGCAAGAATTAAGTTAAACGGTTGTTTGTCAAATAACTGAAAGGCCAAGATGGAAGTGGCCAATTCATCTCTTTGAGCAGATTTTTGTGGCTCTGTGAGCTGGGTGTGCCATGTACCATCCTCCTGCCAGGCACATGCTCCCATCGGCAAAGACAGTTATAGCGTCTTTGATAGAAAAAAGCTGTTGAAGGAGGCTTCCACTGGAGTGGAAGGGCTTTTGTAATTAGGGCTGCAAAAAGGGTGGGTATCTGAGAAATAGTGGACAAGTGTCTGAGATTTTTCAGCACTCTAAAAGGGAGGGCTTCATAGACGGGAGCAGCGCCCGTTATGTCAACGGGAAAAGCAGAAAGAAGTTCCAGATCATCTGGGGTAAGAGAAGGATCGGCTCGGGCAGAAGCCAAACCACGGGCCACAGCACTGCCAGCCATAGTAGGGAGAGCGAGAGAGGATGCAAAATAAACGCCGGCAGGATCAGAAGAAGGAGGGGGAGATGATGTGAGCGAAATGTCGGAAACAGAAGGAGAGGGAGGGGGGGAAACAGAGGGAGAGGAGACAGACGGGACAAAATTTGAAGGGCGATCTAAATAAGGAGGCGGGGGAGTAAGATCAGGGGGTTCTATGGGAAAATCAGGAGAAGGGTCAGAATAATGGAGTCTAAGAGCAGCAAGTGTGACTTTCCAAGTCAGGAGCATCGGAGCAGGAGCACGAGGTTCCTGATGGAGATATGTGCCTATTTTCACCCATGGTCCAGGTTTAAGGGAGCCATGGTGAGGATAGGAGGGGCAGTTTTGCCAAATGTGTATTAACAGTTGGCGTAATTCAGATTTGGTAGGAAAGACAAATTTCTTTGTTAATTGACTTTTAGAAGCTCTGAGAATCTGGCCAAGTTCTGAGCTACCTGCTCCTTGGACAGATCCGCCCCCATACTTACGAAAGATCAGTCGTTTCCACGAACGACGACAAGCGCGCGGGTAAGCGATGAGGTCTCAGGCACGCGGCGGCGAGGCTGCGTCGGTCCGGCGGAAAAAATCACGTCGGGGTCACCACTTGATGTACCTCAGTCCGTCCCTGGAGGAAACGGCTTCTCCAGGGCGGCACCTGGGCACAACAATCAAGGGGGGTCACCCACGAAGCCAATCCTAGAAAGAACTTGAGGACACGAGCTCTCTCTGGGTGAAGTGACCAGTTTATTATGTAGCAAAGCTGAATATATAAACTCTCATACGCAAATGAGGTTTGCAAATATTACAAATGTCATTGGTTACAATTTATGCATCTAGACCAATAACAGAATTGATAACTGCGTGCTTCCTAAGTTTCACGTGTGTGGGAAATTATCCCATAATTGGCTGGGTGAAATTAGCTGGGATCAATAGGATAGGATAGAATATCTGGATCAATATCTATCTGGATCAAAAGGTCCCAGTGAACATTTGCCAAAAGCCATATGGAAAGAACAGTCCTGGGAAAGCTTTTAGATAAGGAAGCCGAATTCATTTCGGGTGTCTATACACAGATACACCAGAGATGAGAGGCCTCTATTATCTGAGATATAAACACACAGAATTAGCCTTGCATCCTTTTGCCGCCTCGTGTAACAAATCAGTCATTCCCATATGCCTAATGTAGCTCTCTGTACAATTCCATACCTCCTCCCTGCCCTTTCTGCCAGAATGTGTATCAAAGAAGTGATTTGTAACATACTGAGAGATGCTTTGTTTGTAATAAACTGCTGACTAGCTTTCTTTGAACTTTCCTAATAAAAAGTGTTCTGGCTTAGCCAGAAGACGCCATTTTCACCCAGTCTGCAGTGTGTGCATGTCTCATTGCCAAAGCAGCCTAGGAATTAGAGATTCGTGAAGTGGTCCATCGGATTGTGAGAGTATGCTTGTATTCCCAATGCAAGCTCCCTCTCGCAAGTGGTGACCTCCGACGTGATCCATTTCACAACGCCAGGAATCAGTCGAGGTGCGACGCAGGAGGCCCGGACAGGTCGAACGGACTCATCGCGTGCCCAACACCCCCATCTCTTACCCAGGCCAATCCGTAAGTATGGGGACAGATTTATCTAAAGAACAGGTGGTTCGCCTTAAGGAAATTGGACATTTGTCTAAAGAACAGATCGCTCACCTTAAGGAAATTAGACAAATAGTTGGAGCTCACAAAATTATATTAAAGGATAACGGAGACACATTCACGCTTTCCAAAAAGCAGGCAGATGAATTAGCATCTTTAAACCCCACTGCCCCTCCCGAGTATGAGGAAATAACAACAAAGGCTATAGGGGGAGAGAAAAGGGAAAGCAAAGAGGAGATTTTAAAGCAAACTCCTCAAGAAGAAAAATCCAACACCCCAGAAAAATCTGATATCCCTCCTAAATATGAAAAAGTAACAACAGAAATTGCAGAGGAAATTAAGGAAACAGAGATCAAACAACAAGTTCCTCAGGCAGAAAAATCTAATATTTATCCAGTTTTAAAAAGTACTGAGTACTCACTCGGTCCCCTCACTGCAGGAATGCAAAAAAAGAGAAGTGGGGAGGACGTGAAACTGAAGGACCTAAAATTAATGGCTGCTTTTCCTGTTGATTTTACAGGACAAAACCCTGTGTTCACTCCCTTGCCATCTAGTGTTTTAAAAGATTTGTCTCCATATGTGCAAGGTTTATTGCAGAGTTTGTCTGAAAATTATGTTTTATTGCCAAATGAATGGTACTCAGCAGCAAAAATACTTTCCACTTGGCAGATCATCACGGAATGTTTAAAAACTCATGAACAAGCCGTGATGGGGGGAACAGACACCCCCCTGCTATATTTGAAAACCTCTTTGCTAAATTCACACTCTCACTCAGAATCCAAGGCTTTCTTTTCCCTTGCATATATGCCCTTGAAGCTTCTCAACGTTACGCTTCTGTCTGTTTCACAGTCGGGAGATTAATTTTGGGGCATTCGGCCAGCCCCACACAAAAGGCTGTCTTTTATTTTCCTTCTCATTTCAATCTCTTGGCAAGTGAATCTGCCTGGCTCTTCCTATTTCTTCCGGTGATTCCGGCTACCTCTATTTCATTTCTTGTCTCAAGGAGTTCTTGTTACTCCCTTTCTTACTGACTCATCTAATTTTTCTTCTGATTACTTTAAGCACACTTTTCTGTCTGAGCACCTGAAACTTTTTCACAGATGTTTCATTTCTCAGAAACCTGCACTCTTTGCAGCTCTAATTACAAAAGCCCGTGTCAGATCTGAATTGGAATGGAGAAAAAATGTTTTTGTGCATGCATGAATGTGTGCCTAAGTTTTTTATGCACCCTCAAGGTAATTGTAGATAAGATGTTTTCAATCCAAAAGACAGGGATTTTAAAGTGTTCAATTTTGTAACAAATTTGCTGACTTTCTGGCCACCATCAGATGAAAATTGTTGCAGCTGTAATAGTTGTCTTTTAAAAGAAAAGTAAGAAATTTAGTAAGTAATGAGGTAAAGCCTGACTGAATGGGAAGACCTAGGTAATTGGACTTGATTACTTTGATGTAATGTCTGTTAAAAACAATTCTTAGGTGTCCATCCCAGGTTCTGTAATTAAGGCACGTACCGGTTGTTTTAAAACTGCATGTTAATTTGTGGGGGAGAGATTTGTTGTCTCAGTTTGGGGCAACCCTAACTTTGAAGTAAGGTAAAGAAAGAGTGAAAAAAGAGAGAAAAGAGAAA
The DNA here is from genome assembly GCF_009769535.1 of Thamnophis elegans. Taxonomy (NCBI): domain Eukaryota; kingdom Metazoa; phylum Chordata; class Lepidosauria; order Squamata; family Natricidae; genus Thamnophis; species Thamnophis elegans. Next base: position 63,628,569 of record NC_045558.1, on the reverse strand, counting down.
GTGAATAAGAGGTAAAGAGAAAGAGGAGAATTGAATTGAATTGATGTTTGAAGTTGTAAATGGGCTTTTGGCTTGAAGCCGTGAGGGTGAGAAGATTAGTTAGGATTTAAACTGCTCTCTGAAATTCCTTGCTGTTTGAAGAATGCATGACTAAGGATTTTGCATGTGAAGTTAATTTACACAAGCAGTTTGATTGCAGTGTTAATATATGTTAAATGGTAAAAGTTGGTATGCACGTACCTTGATTTCTTTCATATAAAGAAACAGTAAGTTGCAAAAGTTGTTTAATGGGATGTGTGTATACTCTTGTGATATCATTTCCAAATTTGTTGAGAGAAAGCATGTTTTAAAGAGCAGGATAGCCGTTTGTAGAATTGTTCAGCCCTGGGCTAACTTAAAGTGATTGCGTGCGTGAGTTCCCCCCCCCCCCTTTCCCCCTGAGTCATTCCTTGGAGGGAAACAGGAGAAGGGGGGGAGAGAGAAGCTTGTTGAGAGAAAGCAGAGTGAGAACAAAGGAGAGTTTGTGAGAGGTTAGCCCAGCCATTCCCCCCCCTTTTTTCCCCCTGAGCCTTTCCTTGGAAGGAAACAGGAGAGGGGGGGAGACAGAGAAGCGTGTGTATGTAACTGCTTTCAGACCTAGAGGGAGAGAGACAGTAAGAAAATAGAGCTCATTGGCTTACATATAGCTCTTTGAACTGATGGTAATGAATGTTTTGTATTAAGAATAAATGAAATGGACCCTTTAATGAAACTAACATTAAAAAACAATGACCCAATTTGGATTGAACAGTGGCCCCTCCCCATTGTCAAGTTAGAAGCCTTAAAAGAAATTGTGCAACAGTTGTTATTAGATAAAAAAATAGAATTGTCAAATAGCCCTAGCAAAGACCTGGGTAGACAGGATGGTTTCACACGTTCCTATCTCAGCTGCTATTTTCAATACCAAAAACTTGCCTACAGGGTGTTTGCTGCAAACACAACAGAACAAAGTGTTAGTGATTGAATGGATACACTTAGCAAACAGCCCGGGGAGAACAGTTTCAACAAAACCTCTATTGTTATCCCAAATAATTATAAAGCTAAGAGAGAGAGCTCGAGCTACACTTGGAACGGATCCAGAAACCATTTATATCCCATATCCGCTACCTTGGTGGGAAAAATATTTTCAAATCTCAGATGCACTTCAATTGGCCTTAAGTGACTATTTGGGGACAATTAAATACCACTATCCCACAGATTATAGGTTTTTGTTACTGAATTTACAACATTTACAATTGACTTCCTTACAAAGTAAACTGCCAATTAAAAATGCAGTTACAGTTTTTGCTGACGGAACTAAGAACAGGGGTGCATGTGTGTATCAAATCTCAGGACAGTGGATAACTTACCACACGCACCCTCAGAGTTCAGCACAGCGTTCTGAGTTGGCTGCATCCATATTAGCATTTGAGAAATTAAAAGACCAAACATTTAATTTAATTGTGGATTCATTGTATGTTTACCAAGTGATTAATAACTTGTTTGATGCCTATCTTTCACCAGCCCTAGATAAGCAATTGTTAGATATGTTTTTACAGTTACAGCAATTAATAATGGATAGAAAATTTCAATATTTTGTGGCTCATATTAGGAGTCACCAGTCACTTCCTGGTATGCTAACAGAGGGAAATGATTATGCAGACAAAGCCGCTAGGGAAAGTTTTATTGGATTTGCAACTCCATGGGAAAGCCATGAGTATTTTCATCAAAATGCAAAAGCCTTAGTGAAGACGTTTGGAATTTCAAAAACTGAGGCTGTAGCGATTATCCAGCAGTGCTCAACCTGTAGCAGGCAAGAGCCCCCTAGAGATTAAAACAGATAATGGACCCGCATACAGTAGCGCTGCTTTCGCTACCTTTTGTGATCAATGGAAAATTGTCCATAAATTTGGCATCCCATACAATTCCCAAGGACAAGGAATTGTGGAAAGAGCAAATTTAACACTAAAAATGATGCTTGATAAACAGCAAGGCCCCTTTAAGATAGGGTTGCCTGAAATCCAAAACCGTTTCATGAAGCAAAGCCTTATACACACAGAATTTTTTAAATCTTACAGGCTCACCCATAGCTTCTACAGCCGGGGAAAGACATTTTCAGCGTAGTGTAGTTTCTCCCCGCCCTCTTGTTTATTACAGACAATTACCAGACCCTCAGTGGAAGGGCCCAGTGGAGCTCGTTACTTGGGGACGTGGATACGCTGCTGTGTAACTCCCGGACAGAGTGTTGTGGGTTCCTGGAAGATGCATACGACCGTTTCATGAGAGACCAGTGAAGACAGATGATAACAAGGATCCCGAAGCAAGCCTATCCCTTTTGTTTCAAGCCACAGACGACTAACATTGCTCCCTGCGAAGCCTGTTGGTGTTTCCATTGCTTCTCCTGTGAGCTGACTGCAAACTCCAGTGCGACATTGTGGTGATTGAACAGCTTTTTGAAGAATATTTTGATTACACAAATCCTTTCTGCACTACTACTTGCCTTCGCATTACCCTTACTGTGCAACAGGCCCTTGACAGTCATTGGGTTAACAACTATCACGTAAGATCTCTTGACCCCTCTTTTGATATCTAGTACTCAAGATGAAAATCCGTCCGGAACAGGTCATTGGCCGGTCATATGTTCCCAGAGTACGTCAGCCCCGATGCCCATTTTTCAGAGGACCGTCGTCTGGACGGGAAATGGGATTTTGGGATTTTTGGGCTCTTCCGATGTCTTGTAAGCATTTTCTGTTACACCTTTTGCTAATGATGTTGGGAATGGGAATTGTGCTTTTAATTACATGGGGGGCATGTGAATATGGACGCAAAAATAAGAAGGGAATAGTGGAGGATATTCAAGAAATTCCTTTCACACACAACCGCTCAACAAGAGCGATCATTCCACACTCCAATGGGGAAAACTGCAATTCTCAAGGGATATGCATCTACCCTCACAATACATACGGAGAAGCCAATACACAAGTTACCTTAACTTGTTATTTGAAAAATCCAGCTGCAGCATGTTTAATTACATGGCAATTTTTGCCTGCAAAATTCAAAAAGGCAATCCAAAATGTGAGAGGTATTTCACACCCGAAAGAGAATGGCTGCTCTTCACATACTAGAATAAAAATTACAGAGAATTCTATAGGTTGGTATCAATGCACACAATACCAAAAAGGGTTACCTAATAAAATAATAAAAACAGAAGTAACCTCAAGAGCAAGTATAAAATTTCCCCCGGTTAGTGAGTGGTTCTTAACACTATTGAGTTATCAACAAGAGATAGGAGGAGACAACTCTCGCCACCTTACAAAAAGAGAGATAAAAGAGGACATTTGCACAGCCTGTTTACAAAAAACCAAACAAGGCAAAACAATTTCCATGACCTTAATATATTATACTATGAAACCTGAATGCAATGGAACTTTAATACCACCATGCACACATAATAATACACAATACAATCAGTGCTATACACCAAATGGAATACAATGTTACTCCAGTCACTACTGATTGTCAATCCCATCACTGCACACCACTCTGCCTTTCTGCACAGGTAGCAGGTACTTTAGGCACCCGATACTATCATTATGGTATTGGTATAGATAAAGCAGGGAAGGATCCTTATGGATACATCATTGTTAAGACTGAAGCAACAAAATTGACAAATCAACCTGTAAAGTTTTTTTGGAGTTATGAGCAGGAGATTGCTAAACTCAACGATCTACCTACACCTCCAAAAGCAAAAAATATGTTTATTAATTTGGCTCAAGAAGTTGCTACAGAACTTATGTTAAAAAATTGTTTTGTATGTGGAGGAACCACTATGGGAGATCGCTGGCCATGGCATGTACAAGAAGCAAATTATACTGAAATAGCACAATGGAAAGGGAACTTCACCTTTAATAACAACTTCAATGAAACCTGGCAAGTTACCTCTCATATAATAGGTCACATATGTTATACCAGAAATAAAAATAATCAGACTAAAAGAAATAAACCTATGGGATTTTTAAAATGTTCTAATGAATGGGAAAATAACACTTGGGTTTCACAAACTAATATGACCAAACCTGAAAACTCATTGCTGGAAGTAACTAAGTTACGAGGACTTTCAGACCCTGAAAATGATACTATTGTGTGGAATTCACCTGATGGGTTATATTGGATATGTGGTAATTTTGCCTATAATATGTTACCCACGGGTTGGTATGGCTCATGCATCTTAGGGGCGATTCAGCCTTCATTCTTCCTAATGCCTATAGAGAAAAAACAAAAACTGGGAGTCCCTGTATATGATACTCTTGAAAGACGTAAACGTACAATAGATCTTGCTAAAGGGATAAAAATAGGTAACTGGAAGGATGATGAGTGGCCCCCTGAGAGAATTATTGCATACTATGATCCTGCGACGTGGGCACAAGACGGATCATGGGGATATAGAACGCCGATATATATATGATAAATCGCATTATTAGATTACAAGCTGTATTAGAAATAATTACAAATGAAACTGCATTGGCATTAACTAAGCTTGCAAAAGAAAGTGTATTGTCAAGAACTTATATTATGCAAAATCGTTTAGCCTTAGACTATTTGCTCGCTGCCGAAGGCGGAGTGTGTGGTAAATTTAATCTTAGTAATTGTTGTATACAAATTGATGATTCTGGAATTGTGATAGAAAAAATAACTCGAACTATGATACAAACTGCACATGTTCCTGTACAAACTTGGAAAGGCATATTGGACACTGACGGTTGGCTTGGAGGTATTTTTAACAATTGGAAGCAAGGTTTATTTTTTATTGGGATGATATTTTTGGGATTAACTATGTTGCCATGCATAATACCATTATTGAGATCCACTATGCAGAGTATTGCGGACGCTGCTATCCAGAAGCATCACACATTATTAATAAGTGTCAATACATCAGAATTAATAATCCCTGGATATCCAATGGAAGGGGGATTTGTGAGAAAGAAACAACCCATGGCAATTGCTTCCATTTAAAAAATAAAAAAGGAGGAGATGTGGGAAATTATCCCATAATTGGCTGGGTGAAATTAGCTGGGATCAATAGGATAGGATAGAATATCTGGATCAATATCTATCTGGATCAAAAGGTCCCAGTGAACATTTGCCAAAAGCCATATGGAAAGAACAGTCCTGGGAAAGCTTTTAGATAAGGAAGCCGAATTCATTTCGGGTGTCTATACACAGATACACCAGAGATGAGAGGCCTCTATTATCTGAGATATAAACACACAGAATTAGCCTTGCATCCTTTTGCCGCCTCGTGTAACAAATCAGTCATTCCCATATGCCTAATGTAGCTCTCTGTACAATTCCATACCTCCTCCCTGCCCTTTCTGCCAGAATGTGTATCAAAGAAGTGATTTGTAACATACTGAGAGATGCTTTGTTTGTAATAAACTGCTGACTAGCTTTCTTTGAACTTTCCTAATAAAAAGTGTTCTGGCTTAGCCAGAAGACGCCATTTTCACCCAGTCTGCAGTGTGTGCATGTCTCATTGCCAAAGCAGCCTAGGAATTAGAGATTCGTGAAGTGGTCCATCGGATTGTGAGAGTATGCTTGTATTCCCAATGCAAGCTCCCTCTCGCACACGTGTGCCTTACTTTAGCGTTTTTCCAAGCAAGTACAAAACAAGCAAATTCTACAGGTGTCAAGAACAGTTTGTGGTCGGCTATATCCGTCCTGTGTGACTAGATGTGCAGACTCTGCAAGTCCTGCCTAGCTACCTGTCTAAACCATTTCCTCTAGAAGGTCTGCTGCCAGGTGCAGCCTAGCAAAGGCCTACTAACAGCAAAATACAGTGGAGGTGTGCAAAGAAAGGCATTCTCAGAGAAATAGGATAGCGACAGATTGTAAGGAGCAATATGCTGACTCTGTAAACTGCTTAGAGAGGGCTGTAAATCACTATGAAGCAGTATATAAGTCTAAGTGCTATTGCTAGTGCTATTGCTAACCAGATGCCATTGAGGCATTTTGGACTCTCAGTATCTCATTCTTTTCCCATTGGCAATTCAGAGTGGAGCTCATTATATTTGAGGTTCTAAATCTCTGGAAAGCTTCATGTGGCTTGCAGAGCGCTAAATAATGTACACTTATTGTAGGTATCCCAAAATATCTAGTTGGGCATCTGCTGAAAGGAAAGACTTCTATTTAAGATGCTGAAAAGTTGTTGAAAAATTGATGAGCCATAGTGTTGCAATGGTTAGAATGTAGTACAGTGTTTCCCCGAAATTACGACATGTCCTAATAATAAGGCCATGCCATATTTTTCCTGTGGGCAAAAATATATGTCCTCCCCCAATAATAAGCCCCCTGGACAACCCCCCTCCAGCCAGGCAGAGCGCCACTCACCAACCTAGCGATATCCTGAAGGCACAAAGACACAGGAGCTGGGAGGAGGGGGGACAAAAGGGCCCACATTGCTTGATGCCTTTGGGATACCACTAGGTTGGTGTGTGGCACTGTGCTAGGCTGGAGCGGAGAGTTTCTGGGCGACTGCTCTCACAAGCAGCTGTCCGGCAATGCCCCTTTCCAGCCGGGCAGAGCGCCACTCACTGACCCAGTAATATCCCAAAGGCACTAAGCCATGTGGTGCTCTGCCCGGCTGGAAAGAGAGGTTGCGCGAGCACTTGTTATGCCTCCAGCTCACATGCCTCCCAGCCTCATTATGCCCTGGCCCAGCTCTCCCTGCAGGGCCAGGCCAGGGCACCACTGCTGCCATGGCTCCGCTGCCGCCACAGCCCCGTTGCTGCTGCCGCCACTATGCTCCAAGCATAACCGGCTTCCAAACTCCAGAGATCCGCTGCCGAGTCTTCTGGCAGCGGCTGCTCTGAGACTACACTCTATGATTGTGGGCTGGCTGTTGGAAGACTGGTGGGACAGAGAGTCTTCTCACAGCCAGCCCACAACCATGGAGCCACTGCTGGAAGACTTGGCAGCGGATCTCTGGAGTTTGGAAGCCGGTTATGCTCAGAGCACAACGGCGGCAGCATGGCAGCGGCGGTGCCTTGGCCCTGCAGGGAGAGCTGGCACAGGGCATAGTGAGGCTGGGAGACATATGAGCTGGATGGAACAGGCACTCACGCAACCTCCCTTTCCAGCCAGGCAGAGTGCAACGCGGCTTAGTGCCTTTGGAATATTACTGTGTTGGTGAGTGGCGCTCTGCCCAGCTAGAAAGTGGGGTTGCCGGGTCGCTGCTCTTGAGCATGGTCACCTCATGGCAGCTTTGTTGCACTGCTGCAACAGCGCAACACAGCTGTTTGCTCCTGAGGCTGTGCCTGGCTCTTCGGTTCCTGCTTGCAAGAGAGCAGCCACCCGGCAACCCCAAACCAATAACCCCCTCCCGATAATAAGGCCCAAGCAACATTTGGGGGGTCAAAAGCAAATAAGACTCTGTCTTATTTTTAGGAAACCACAGTACTGCAGGACTAACTCACTGCTCACACCAGTTCAATTCTGAGCAGCTCAAAGGATTGGCTAAAACTCAAAAAACTATACACAGATGAAGAGGAGAGAATGTTATTAATGGAAATATCAATAAAACAAAAAATGAGCATTATTAACTGTCATATATGCACCAAACAATAACCCAAAGGAATATTATAGCAAATTTCATAGACAGATAGTCAAACTAGAATTGGATAACATATGTTTAATTGGAGATTTTAACATGGTAGAAGACCCTCAAAAAGAGATTCTAAAACAGAAAAAAAAAAAAGAATTCATCAAAGGAGAACATTACCAGATTCATTCTTTGAAATGATTACTGTGTTTCTTTTGACCCCCAAAATATGGCTTGGGCCTTATTATCGGGGGGGGGGAGCTTATTGTTTTGGGGTTGCCAGGTGGCCGCTCTCTTATGAGTGGGCGCCCAAAGAGCCAGGCACAGCCTCAGGGGTGAACAGCTGTGTTGCGCTGTTGCAGCAGTGCAACACAGCAGCCATGAGGTGACCATGCTCATGAGCAGCCGCCTGGCAACCCCCTTTTCCAGATGGGCAGAGCGCCAGCCACTGACCTAGGGGTATCCCAAAGGCACCAAGCCGCATGAGTGCCTGTTCCTCGCCTCCGGCTCCCGCGGCTTCGAGATACCCTTGGTCAGTGAATGGTGCTCTGCACACTGGAGAGGGGCATTCTGGCACCTGTTCTGCCCCCTGCTTGTGTGCCTCCCAGCCTCACCATGCCCTGGCCATCTCCTTGCAGGGCATGGGCACCACTACTGCTGCCGCCTCCATCCCAGCATGGCTTCTTCTGTGGTTTCCAAACCCTGGAGGTTGGCTGCCAAGTCTTCCGGCAGTGGTCGCTCTGGGAGTATGCTCTGTGGTTGTGGGCCGACTGCCAGAAGAGAGAGAGAGTGTGTCTTCCGGCAGCTGGCCCACAACCAGCGGGTTGTAAAGAAAAAAAATACACTCAATACATAGAAAAAGAGTTAATGTTTTTTTTTAAAAAAAATTGGAATGAATACACTTCTGTACAAAATCTATGGGACATAACCAAAGCCTATGTGCAGGGCATAACTATTACATACATGGCAAGAAGAAACAAAGACAAAAAAACAATATGTAGAGCTCCAGGGAAAACTGGAGAAATTGGAACAAAAAATGCCAAATGAATGCCAAAATCAAAAATTTAAAGAAATTTTTAAAGAAGCTAATTTTTGATGATTAATAAGTAGGGATTTTAGTATTTTGTAGACTATTATAGATTATCATTGAATGTTTATCCGTTAACATATAACTTACCATGATATTAACAATGAAATGATAACCTTAATTAGGATAAACAACCGGGCCGCAAATTGCAATTGGGATTTGGTGAAAAGACTTATAAATCTTATAAATTTGTGTTTAGATCTTGTTATGAAGGTATAAATAACTTGGATTAGAATGAGAGGTAACGTGACATAAATAGCAAACAATTGGTTTTTTTCTGTCTTCTTTTAACTACAATAATAAAAGGGAATGTTAATGTATATTTTGGTGATTATCAACTAGAAATGTCAACATTTTTTAGATTGTTTTAGATTTTAAATGGTTATTTTGTTAACACATATTAATAGATTGTTGTTTAGAGATTGTTGCCTTTTTGCACCTGTGGAGAGAAGAGGTGTGAAAAATAGTAAATAACCTCTAGTTAACTATAATAATAATAAAGATATGTTAGGGAGAGGAAATGTTAGATGTCCTATTAATTGACTTTCTTTAGAATAAAAGATGTAAAGATATGGCAGATTGATTGAGACTGGGGGAAGGAAAAAAAAACGCCAGCAGGTGGCTGTGTTCTTGAAATCTTAATTAAATGAAAATGGTGGTATGGTGATAGTAAAATATATAAATTTTTAACATATATAATTCAAAATGAATGGAATATATGTGATTGTGGAAGAAACACATGAAATGTACTTGTGACCAATGGATACGCTTTCTACAAGATGTAATGAAAGATGATTCTTTTTTTTTGTGCTTTTCCTGTAATAAAACCAATACAAAATTTTCAAAAAAAAGAAGAAAAAGAACTAGCACAGGTTAAATTTAATTATGCAAGAAGAAGTGGCCCAAAAAATTAGATTAATCAGACAAAATTATTTTGAAAATGCAAATAAACCAGGGAGATGACTGACATGCAAATTAAAAAAGAAACAGGAAATAAATTAATACAGCAACTAGAGGATGAAGAAGAAAAGATATATTACCAGAAGGGGGGAAAACAACCGATAGCACTAAAATATTTCCAAACTCTATACAATCAGGAGAAAATAGGTGATATTAAACATTACCCAAAAAAGAGAAATCTCCTCATATTTCTGGAATCAACAAAAGAAATGTTAAATGAGAAAATAATGATGTTAGAGTTAAAACAGGCAATTAAAAAAAAACCAATAAAACCCCAGAATCGGATGGAATCCTAGCAGAATTCTACAGAAAAACCCAAAATTTATTAGCGAACCTATTATTAGAGATATATAATGAAGTATTAGAGAAAGCCAAAATACCAAAATCCTGGACAGAGGCACTTATAACTCTTATCTGTAATTCAAAATTACAGAGCAATCTCACTGTTGAATGCCGATTACAAAATATTTGGGGCAATATTGGCAGAAAGAATTAAAACTATACTTAATGAAATCATATATTTGGACCAAAACAAATTCTTACCAAATAGGCATATAAAAAACAATATTCAAACCACAATGAACGCATTGGAATATTACGAGGTACACCCAGCAAAACAATCAGCATTGATATTTATTGAAGCACAAAAACCATTTGATAACCTAATTGGGATTTTCTAATAAATCAATTAGTAGAGATGAACTTTGGAGAAAAATTCATTGGACTGATCAGAGCAATCTACTCAAACCAGGTGGCAAAAATAATACTAAATGGAGATGTAACAGAAGGATTTAATATTATTAAAGGGGTGAGACAGAGATGTCCCCTACCCCCCCCCATTAGCCATTCTCTCAATAGTCATTAATGATACAAATCAGACAAAATCAGGAAATAAAGGGTTTAAAAATTAAAAAGGAGAGATATAAAGCCCAAGCCTTTGCAGATGATCTGGAATTTATTATAGAAGACTTGTTAGAAAGCAGGAAAATATTATCGTGTTTCCCCCAAAATAAGACAGGGTCTTATTTTTTTGACCCATGAAATATGGCCTTGGGCTTATTATAGGGGAGAGGCTGCTCCCCCCCTCGCACCTGCCACCCTTCACTAAAGGGACAGCGCCTCTTACCTTTCCAGATCCATCATGTTCCTCACCCTTTTGTCCAGTGAATCCCCTTGTAAAAAAAACCTCATGAGTTCAACTCACGAGATTTTTTTTACAAGGGGCTTCAATGGACAGAAGGGTGAGGAAAGCAGCGGAGCTGTCAGTCTGGTAGCGCTAGGATACGTGCCTCACTTCTACCCCCCCACCTGCCACCCCTCGCTAAAGGGGCGGCAGGGAAGGGAACCAGGCAGGCTGCCTTTACCATTGGGGTGGGGTGGGTGATGTTTTTTTGCACGTGTTGTTTGCATGGAAAGGAATGGGACATGAAGCACTTTGATTGGCCTGCAGTTCTTTTTGCGGCAGGCCCTCTTTTTGCCCTGGAAGCTGTACTGATAGGTAGTACAGTGGTAATGGCGGGGACCAGTTGCGCATGCACTTAAATAGTTGTGGCAAGCTTATTTTCAGGGGAGGGCTTATTATGGCGCATGCTCTGAAAAGCCCGATTGGGCTTATTAGCAGGGCGTGTCTTATTTTGGGGAAAACACGGTATTATAGGAAATAAGGTAAGGTAGCAGGGCTTAAAATAAATAAAGAGAAACCAAAATGTTAACCAAAAATCTTACCAATAGACAAATTGAAGAACTGGAGAGAAACTGGGGATTTTGAGGGGAAAAATATTAGATATTTGGGAATATGACTAACAGCAAAATGTACAACAATAAAAGAAGACAACTACAATAGACTACTAAAAAAATACAAAAGGATTTGGATAATTGGGCCAAATTACAGATATCATTAATTGGCAGAATTTCAACAATTAAAATGAATATATTACCTAAATTGCCATATCTTTTTCAAACAATACCAATAAAATTGGGCAATTTTTTTTGAACACTTAAATAAAATGGTATCCAAATTTACTTTTTTAGAGGCTTTTTAAACAGTTAAGCAGTAAGCAGAATCATCCACGGTGACTCTGGCAGCAACTAGCTCAGCCTGACCTCAGCTCTTACCTTTTTCCCTTTTACATTTTTTTTCTTTTCATGATGACAGTGTGAGGCTCTGCCTCTCCTGCCTCCTCTGACTGCATGTCACTGAAGAGAATCTATATAAAATGTTCTACCTATGGCTCTTATCACCAGCGAGATTGGCCAAGATGTTTCCAAACCTATCTTCTGAATGTTGGAAATGTAGACATAAATCTGGAACCTTCTATCATATGTGGTGGACATGTCCCCACACCAGGAAATATTGGCTTAAAATTAAGGATTGGCTGGAAGAAATCACAGAACATAGGATAGAACTGAAACCACAACTATGTTTATTAGGTATGCTAGACCCAAAGATGGATAAGAAATATCAATATATAATATCACACATACTAACCACTGCTAGGATTGCCTTTGCACAAAATTGGAAACAAAAAACTATCCCCTCAGATGAAATGGTAATTAGGAAGATACTCGAATGTGCTGAAATGAACAGGATGACCATGGAGTTAAAAGAAAGAGGACAGTCAGACTATTATAAAATGTGAAGTAAACTGTAAAGTGGCTAGAGAACAAAAGCCAAAACAAGAAATAAAAGTTTTAAAAACTATTGATTATATTATGAATAAAAATGTATGTATGTAATATCTGACTATATGTATTATACTATTATATTACAATATAAGTATTATGTTAGTATTATAATTATTAAACTACAATAAGGCAATAACTGAATAGTAAACTACAAAAGCAGAATATACATGCCGATATGGGAAGCTGTAAATTCTATTATATTGTTATGTTCTTTATGTTTTTATCTGTTTTGTATGATTTTGTATTTTTTCTTGTAATTAAAACTACTTTGCATCCTAAGATATTTTAAATTACAGAGCTCAAGAACCAAAGCTCCCGTCTTCTATACTAAAGGTCTGTGCCAGGAATTCACTCCATTTTTATTCTGCTATGCTATTCTACTCCATTGCATTCACAGTCATTTAGCAACTTTTGATAAATTTAATGTCTTCATCCTCTCCAAATATTTTTTAAAAAATAATAATTTAAAATACAAAACAAATACTGCTAAAGTAAAAATTAAACTTTTGATGTTCTCTTAAAATTAAATTTTTTGGATTGTGTCCATATTGTACACATGCATATTGTATACATGTCATACACAACCAGAAATTTCTGCAGCTCCGTTGGTATTGCTTGTAGGCATTTTGGCAGCTTCTTGAACCAGTTTTCTTCTTGTTTTTTTCATCAATTTTGGAGAGCTATCCGGTAATGTCATTTTGTGCCAGATTTTCTCCATTTGTTGTTTACTATCTTCACTGTGTTCCATGATATATCCAATGCCCTGGAAAAATTTTTGTACCCTTTTCTTAACTGATCCTTTCCAACAATGAGATCCTTTTTATGCCTTGTAAACTCTTTGCAAACCATGGCTTTTTGCTTAAGAGGAAACTGAGTAAATGTCAGAAAAATCCTACTTAGAACAACTGAATTTTATATTGGTGTGATCACTTTAATTAATGTAAGGTATGTACTGATAACTAATTATCATCAGTTTCCTTTCTACATAATGTGTCTGGATTTTATTCTGATTTGTTCCTGCACAGTTGAGACACCACATTATTATCCTTACATGTCATACCTCTTCCCTGTGAGCTGTATTGGTTGATAGATTGTTTCCAGGTCCAATTTAAGGTGACCATAAAGTCCTTTATGGCATGAAACTGGGATTTCTTAGCCATGTGTTATAGTATTGCTATTGCACAAATATTTTAAAAATATCATATATCATACAAATATATAAATATATAAATATATCATTCAGGGCCATGCAGTCAGGGGAGGCAGGGGAGGCAGAGCCTCACCACTGTCATCATGAAAAGAAAAAAAATGTAAAAGGAAAAAGGCAAGAGTTGCGGTCAGGCTAAGCTAGTTGCTGCCAGAGTCATCATGGATGACTCTGCTTAGTGCTTAATTGTTTAAAAAAGCCTCTAAAAAGTGCCCTCTACAGGAGGCAGCAGGAGAACAACGTGCCTCATCTAGTCTGGCATTTTATGATCACTCGAGCAGGGTTAAGCAAGGGTTAAAAGCCGAAAAATTCCTGATGTAGATGAGGCACGTCATTCTCTTGCCTCCTCCTGTAGAGGGTGCTTTTTTAGAGGCTTTTTTAAACAGTTAAGCACTAAGCAGAGTCATCCATGGTGACTCTGGCAGCAACTAGCTCAGCCTGACTGCAACTCTTGCCTTTTTCCTTTTACATTTTTTTTCTTTTCATGATGGCAGGCAAGAGCAGAGTTGAAATCCTCTCTGAAACAGCTGGAAAAGGTACATGTGGGTCAGAGGGAGGGAGAGGAATTCAAACTTCATCCCCCTGGTGCAACTTTGTGTCTGTCTGTGTGTGTGTGTGTGTTTGAGAGAGGGGGAGGGAGCATATTGAGACAGTTCTTTAGTTTATGCACTATGTAACACTCCAATACTATGCCTTTGGGTCTTCTGAAATTTTAATTTTCCAATCATAAGCAAAAACAATGTTTTCAGTAGAATGAATTTCCACTTCTACTTACACCTGCCAGCCAAAATGCTGCTAGTGGTATTGCTAATATGGGCTGAGGAGAAAAACCTAAATTTTCTGAATCCTGGTGCAACTTTGTGTCTGTTTGTGTGTGTGTGTGTGTGTGTTTGAGAGAGGGGGGAGGGAGGGAGGAAGGAGGGGAAGGGAGAAGAAAAAGAAAAAGAAAGAAGAAAACTTATTTAGCAAAGGAGAAAAACAAATGCTGTCACTTTAAATCGGAACTGAGCATGCCTGGCTGTGGAATTCTGGGAGTTGAAGTCCACAAGTCTAAAAAAATTGCTGCCTCACCAGCCATAAACCTCACTGCACATCACTGGGGTCATTCCATGTCAAATGGTCTGATTTCAGAAATGACTAAAAACGACTAAATGTTTGGCTACTTGAGCCAGCCTCCAGAGAACATCAACTGACAAAATACTGATGCTGACAGATCTGTTCAACTTTTGCCACGGAAACATTCATGGAATTAAATATATATACATTCTAAAGGAAGAAATGATAACATTTACACATCCGCAAGGCCATGCTCATTCATTATATTGGCCTGAAAGACAAGATGTTTGGTGAGTTCCACAATCACATCTTACTTGCGTGCTTCCAGTGCCTTCAGTTACATCAAGTCCCAGAAGCGACGCTAAAGAACATGGCACATAAATTCAATAATAAATATGTGGTCATTGGTATTTGGCAGTACAAACAGTATGGACTTGGATAAAGGTATTTTTACTGGATATGAAATGGAAGCAGAAAAAGAAAAGCAAGATTTAAGTCAAAAAGGAGTGAACGTGTACATATCAAACATTTACCCAGGACTCTCCTCCCAATTACCCCTATCCAATGTCCAATCTGCAACACCCTGAGATGTCATGCAGGGTGCATCTTCAAAAGATCTCATTCAGTTAGTATGCAGAGACTGTTGACCTTGATCGAGCTCAAATACGAGCTATCAGCATGCACAGAAGATGGTGAGAACAAAACTCCCTTCTTGATAACGCCTCCAGTACCAGTAATTCCCCCGCAAATACTACAAGCCCCCACACACCCTGTTTCTAGGCCAACTGATAGCAGACAAGCAAAGTAGAGGCTGACATTCAGTCCTCCTTCAGAAAGGACATCATCGCTGGAGAAAAAGATAAAATGGATAACAATAACAAAATATATATACCTCACAACTAGGGTTTATCAGGATACTTAGAATGGAACTTTTGCAAATGTTTGGGAGCTCTGACATCAGACTTATTCACCCATACAGCATGGAATGGGGGGAAATGTTTCCAAGCCACCAAATACACAATCCCCTGTGTTTCCTGGAATCCAAGATTTTCTTAACCTCAAAATGTTGTTCTCCTTCAATAAGGAGGGGAACAGGGGGTGGGATTTGAGGTGAATGCATTAAAGATGTGTCTTCCAGTTTCAGTAAGTTCACATGAAACATGGAATGGATTTTCCTAAGGGTTTTTGGCAAGTCCAATTGCACTGATATAGGATTTACAATTTTAACAATGGGGAAAGCATCCACATATTTTGGACCCAGTTTCTTCAACTTCTGGGTGGTTTGAAGAAATTTAGTGGACAAAAACACTCTATCCCCAACCTGATATTCTTTTGGCTTTGACCTTTTTTTATCAGCTTGTCTTTTGTGCGCTTGGTGAGCTGTGTCTAAAGCTTTGTGGATCATAGGCCAAAAACGCTGAAGCTGATCACTCCGCTCAGACAAAGATAAGTTCTGTGGTTTCTCCCAAGGCCATTCAGGAATAGGTAGAAAATCCTGGCCAAACAATACTTTAAAAGAGATCATTCCAGTATTGCTATGTACCAAATTGTTGTACGCCACCTCTGCATAGGGCAAGAGGTCAGCCCAATTATCCTGCTGATAATTGACATAGCACCTAAGATACTGCTCTAGAACTGAGTTAGCCCTTTCACAAGCCCCATTAGTCTGAAGATGGTGGGTGGAGCTTAGACTCTGGGCAGAGCTTATTAACTTCAGGGACTCTTTCCAAAAGTGGGAGGTGAATTGGACCCCCCTATCTGAAATAATGCAATCAGGAACACCATGTAACCTATACACATGTAAAATAAACAGTTTAGCCAGTGTTTTTGCCGACGGAATCTTGGAACAGGGCACAAAATGCACTCAGACCCTGAGAGAAGCAACAGATCTCTTGTGGGTTAGAGATTTGCCTATGAATCAGAATTGAGGTGGCAGCCTCCATGGCTGACAAGATACTGGTCTTTTTGTCAAAATAAGTTAGGAACAGGTGGATACTGGGAGAGATAAAAGACCTGATAAGAGAATTTATCTAACCCATGACTATAAATTAAATCTGGAAAAGGCAAAGAAATTTTGAGAACATAAATAATACTGATGATCAGATCGGGACTTTTTTTTCCTAAAAGAAAAGGAAGAAAGTAAGGTGGAGGGTTGTAACACCAGCCCCCCCAGAAGTTCTTTGTCTGTGCTAAAAACCAAATATTTTGATATCTTTTTCTCTGATAACAGATAACCTAACCTTGACTGTGTGAGAAGTTTTAACTAACCAACTACCATAAATAAGAAGTTGTAAGAGCAGGAGACAAAAGAGACACATACCCTAATCTAGCCCTTTATAAGTTTGTTCTAATTGATATGTTTTAAGCAGCTGTGGCTGATCGGAGATGGAAGGTGACAGGGGGGAGAATTATTACAGAGATAAGAACTGGAAAATGCTAGCGTTTTTTTCTTTCTTTTCTTCCCTCCTTCATCTTTTTATTTTATTGCAAAGGATTAAGATGGCCCCGGCTTCACTTCCGGTCCCACAGTAGCTAAAACGTAAGGTGGGGCAGAACCTCAAAATAAGACTTTGTATAACTAACTGCAATCTTGGAACAGGATATTAAGGAAGAACAAAAGACCAAGATGGCTCCTATCATTCTCCCCTACAGCAGTGGAAGTGGACAAACTTAAGGTGGACCAGAACTTTGAAATAACTGTATAGCTAATTTTAACTTTGGAACTGGACATCATGGAAAGCTGGGAATTTGAAGAACTACATGAAATTATAAAAAATATGCATAAATCATTAAAATCAAACCTAAATAGAATTCTGAACCCAGAGAAGCAGATAACTAAAGAAGAATCCAAAGAAGAAGGGGCAAGATAATGAAGGAGTAGAAACTGAGGGAAACAAAAGGCAGACAAAAGAAGTTGAGGCTGTTAGTGACATAAGGGGAATTGAAAGGGGAGGTTTTGCCCCAACAAAGAGAAATAAAAAAGATCCTTTTGGTGGTGACCTGGGGAAAGTTGGGGAGAGTGGATGTGCTGAAGCAAAGAGAAGGGAGGGGGCAGGAGCAGAGAAGTGGGACAAAAGACTTACTAGGAAAAAATCAGACAACCAGAAATTTTTATGTGGGAGAAGATAAAACTAAGATAAGGGTTTTATTTCTAAATATGACAATAAAATGGAGTTGCTAATTGATTGAATGTAATAATGGAAAGATAATTAAGCAAAGGTTGAAATATATGGAATATGGATGAATATGATATTGATATTAAAGTGGGGAGATTGTGAAAAACATGACAATAAAATGGAGTTGCTAACTGGTTGAATATAATAATGGAAAGACAATTAAACAAAGGCCAAAATATATGGAATGTGGATAAATATGAAACTGACATGGGGAGATTGTAAAGCAGAGGTTTGCCATTCACTTTTATACATGATAATTAAACCGAGTGGCAAATTGACTGGAAATGATAACAGAAGGACAACTAAGCATGCATTAAAATATATGAAAAATGGATATACATAGAACTTTTAAGATGATGAAATAAAGTGAGATGTTTACCGTTTGTTATTCTATACAATAGATTAAGTGACTTGAAATGAATATTGAACAATGAGATTTGCCATTCATAGACAATTAAAGGTAATCTAATCCAAGACATGGAAAAATTAGAGAGGGAACATGAAATGCACTTATAATGGGAAACTATTGAGACTTAAAGGCAGAATCACAAATTGCGGGCATGTAAGGATGTATAATTATATAAAGATAATGATGAGAATAGCTGGGAATTGTAATTAGGTCTACATCTCGACCAAAATTAGGCTGTTTTATTTTAAAGTACAATGACTATTTATGTATACTTTTTTGTTCCATTTTGTTGTATTTTTCTTTTTTTAAAGGAGGAGAATATGTGTTTAAAATTAAATATGTACATTGAAAAGGAACTATAAATACTATCAACATAAAATGGAGCTTGCTCAGAAGCTAAAATACACCAAGCAAATGAGATGAAGAGTGGGAAGAAAAGGAGAGAGGGATAGGAGGGTGGGTAGGAGGGGGGAAGAGGAGGAGAGAAATGAGGAGTGAAAAGGGGAGAGAGGAGTAGGAGAGAGGAAGGGGAAGTAGAGACAGAGAGAAGAAAGGAGGTAGGGAGGGGGATGAGAGAGGGAGAAGAAAGTGAATGCACAAATATAGTGTATGGAGAGCAGAAGAGCCAATAACTGTTTTTTTTTCTTTTTCTTTTGGGAGTTGATGGTAAGATAATTGATGTAAACATTTAATAATACAATACAATGTTGGCTATGTAATAGTATACATGTGATTATATGTTGTGAAAATGAAAAATAAAAAAATTATGGAAAAAATGCACTTGCTTGGAGAATAAATCGGTGATCACCCAGATGACAGTATTTCCCAGGCTTTCTGGTAACTCGACAATAAAATCCATCGATATCTCCTTCCACAGTGCACCAAGTCAGGCAACACTTTGAAGTAGTCCTTGAGGTTTCTTTGAGGTTTCCCTGAGGTTTCCCTGAAGTAGTGCTTGAGGTTTCAAAGAGACCTTTGCAGCCACACAAATGGGACAACTTGCTTTGTAGGATTCTATGTCTTTTTTCAAAGAAGGCCACCAAAACTGCCTTTTAACCAAATACAAGGTTTTCACAAAACCAAAATGTCCAGCCTATTTTGAATCATGGGCCTATTGGAGGACAGCATGTTTTAGACTAGCAGGAACATACAGCTTGGCTCCTACCCATGCAAGGCCCTCCTGCATGGTTCGCTCATCTGAGTGGGACTTGAAACATTCATCAGATGCAAGTGCTTCCCTCAGTCGTTCTGTTAAGTCAGTGGGCACATCTAAATCTGCTTTCCCTTGGCTCCTGGTGATAATCAGAGCAGCTAGGTGTTTAGCTAGAATGAAGGCTGCTTGCATAGTCCAATTCAAAGGTTTACTAGGCCTTGGTGTTGCTTCTCCCAAATAGTCAATATTCTCCTGGTGAAATTCACACTTAGACAATTTGGCATAAAGTTCAGCCACTTGGAGTTTCTTCAGAACTGAACACACCAGTTTTAAGTGTTCCTCATGTATTTCCATATAGATGAGGATGTAATCAAGGTAAACTAACACTCCCTTGTACAGGTGTTCATGCAGCACCTCATTAATCAAGCATTAATGGATAAAAACTGCTGGTACCCCCTGTAGTCCAAATGGGAGTACTCTAAACTGTAAACACCCCAAAGGGCAGTTAAAGGCATTCTTCCACTCATCTCCCTCTTTTATTCAGACTCTGTAGTAAACCTCTCATAAATCTAATTTTGTGAAAAATTTTCCCCATGGCCAAATGAGCTAACATGTCCTTCATGGGGTACACATTTTCAGTGCAAATGGCAGTCAGATTTTTATAGTTGACATACAAGCAAAGAGAGCCATCTTTTTTTCTCTCAGAATAAGATCGGTGCAGCCACTTCTGGCCTAGCAGGTTGTATGAATCCCTTCTTTAAGTTTTTATCAATGAAATTGCATAATTCCTCCAGTTCACGTGGGGTCATCGAGTAAATCTGTGGTTTAGGGAGTTTCTCCCCTGGAAGGATTTCTGTGCTGCAATCTGTGTGTCAGCGTTCCAAGTATCATGCAGAATTAAATCAGAGTCCAAGGCAAAATGATCCTTTTTGTTCCAATTTAATAAGACATACATCTTAGGCACATCTGTGTTAATCCCAATACTGGAAATGACATCAGAATTCCACCCAGTTAAAAGTTCATGATCTTGTCCCCACACCCACAGTCCATCACATGGTCCTTCCATGCTGGCGTCCATGCCCAGCTTCTTCCGGTCAGGTGTGAAAGTGTGGAGACAAAGAATGACCTTGACTTCTAGCAAAGAATGAAAACAATACATTCCACAATTCTATTCCTCCTAATCGTCCCTCCCACTGACTATATTTAAAGAAACAGCATAATGAAATAATAGAAAGTGTGGCAGGCCAAAATTCTAAAAGGAATCTAAATGGAGGCCTGACACTGTGGCACAGTGGGGTGGAAGCTTGTTGGAAGCCCTTTTGCTGAAAACCTCTTTGAGATCCCAATATTCTTTCAGAATTCTTTCTTTTCCCTCAAGTTTCTCACCCGTAACAGTTGCTAAGTCTGTTACAGCTCTGGCTAGGTGGGAAGTCTTTCCCTCCCCCTTTGTTGGTTTAGCCGAACAATGCGTAGCCACCCTTTCTGCCAGTTCACGTGCAGGTTCCATTTCCGTAGCCAAGGTAATCCCAATATGAGGGGCCGATCCCTCACGAAACTCAAGGATTCTTGGTGGTCCCCCATCGACATCTCTACCGGTTCGGTTACAAAATGGGCTGCCCCCCCCCCCAGCAACTGACCCATCCAACTGGCAAAAGGCAATGGGTACATTCATAGTTCTCAGTCTTAAACCCATTTTTTCCACCACCTCCAGACTAATTACACATTGGGTGCAGCCAGAATCTAAAAGGGTCAGCATGTTCTCTGGGCTCCAGTTGGTACTTTTAATTCTACTGGAATGGTTATGGAGCCTGATCAGGGACTTATCAAGTGGTTGTCATAAACATGTTCTAATCCCTCACCAGGGGGGATATCATTGTTGTGCAAAGCCACCATCCAGGCAGCAGCTTTGCCTTCCAATGCCATAGTAACACGTCTCACTTTGGCATCCACTGATGGAAAATCTTCACCATATTGTTGCATGTAATTTCAAACCTGAACTTTTAAAAAACCCA
The DNA here is from genome assembly GCF_009769535.1 of Thamnophis elegans. Taxonomy (NCBI): domain Eukaryota; kingdom Metazoa; phylum Chordata; class Lepidosauria; order Squamata; family Natricidae; genus Thamnophis; species Thamnophis elegans. Next base: position 63,607,209 of record NC_045558.1, on the reverse strand, counting down.
GTTCTTTGGGATCTCCTCCGTGATTCACTCCAAGAATCTTTGGAATTCGATGCCTTCGGGGGCCTACTCCCTGTTGGAGGAGCTCGAACAGCTGCTGCTGCTGCTGTGGCTGGAGCTCCTCCATCTTGAGGAGCTCTGGTGGCAGCTCCCAGGGCCATTTCAGGGTTAGCCAGGTCATCTGCTCCCCCTGCCTGCTCAGCTAATCCAGCCTCCCTTTCAGTGAGACCTTCGCAGAAACGGGGCTTTTCCCAGGCTTCTTTTGATTCCTTCTTGTATGTAAATATGTTTTATTTTCATTTTCATTTCATACAGTCACATATATACTGTGCATAACCGGGGCCATATAACATTGAACAATAAACACAGCCATTCTTGTCAACAATACTCCCCAAAATACAAACCCAATATACCACTTCAACCCTCCATACACCCTTTCTTTCACCCCCCTCCAACTTTCCTTTCTCCCCTCCAACATTCCCCTCTACCCTACTTCCCCTCCCCCTCTATCACTCCTCTCTCCCAATACACTCCCTCCCTTCCATCTCACCCTCCCTCCAATCCTCTCTCCCACCCTCTCTACCCCTCTTTCTTCTTTCCCTCTGCTCCTCCCTTCGGTGTATTTCTACTATCTATCAATATATTCAGCTTCCTATTTTTACACTAGAATTAAAAAAGCAACAGTATACAAGTGCAATCATGTTACTTTAAAATCTAGCACATACTATATTTCCCCCCTCCCCCCCTCCCCCCTAGGACCCCACCACCCTTCCCCCCCTCGACTTCCCAGAGCCCGTACATGGTATAGCTTTTTATCAAACACAGTCTAAAATATATTAAAACCAAGGAAATTAAAAAAAAGAAAAAAGAAAAAAAGTCAATAAAATCTCTGCGTTGAACTCAGCTTCTTGCCGTTACACAAACTTTAAGCAGTTTACATTATTCCTAATCTTAGTTGTTTGATTACCTGCAGGATTTCCCCAGAGGTTATTGGTTGGTTCAACTTTTGCCTGTACTCTTCTCTAACTAGGGGTATTATCTCTTTATTTAAGTATCTATATCTAAACCCTTAATTTTGTCCCCTTTGTACAATTCTGTAAAAAAAATTCCCGGAATGCCTTTTAAATCTCCTCCTGTTGAAACACCTCCTTCCCTCTATAACACAATTTGGATACATTTCAAATTTTTCTTTTAATTTCCTCTTCCAATTCTTTTTGTTTTTGCCCTTGTTTATGTCTATGTATTTTATTTATATTCATCAGTACTCCTCTCATATACGCTTTACTTGCATCCCCTACAAATTCCATGAATGGCTTCTTGAAGAAGGTGTAAAGCATGGATCATCATGAGATCCTCTTTTTCAGATTTCTACCAGGCAGCCTCTAGTTGTCGGCATCAGCTGGTGGTAACCTCTGCTAGAGTCTCCTTGGGATCACTCTTCTGTCCCACTCCCAGCAACTATCTGTGGATCTTTCCTCCAGATTCAGTTCAGCCATCTGTTCTGTTTCCAAGGGAAAGGAGGAACCAGTAGCTCCCATGTCCTCCTGTCGCTGCAGGGATTAGACGTGTTTTTTTTTAAAAAAAAATATTTTATTTTAATTGAACAAAAACACCAAAAAAGAATCATACTTTATTACATCTTGTAGAAAGTGTGTCGATTGGTTACAGATAACTTTCGTGCATTTCTTCCACAGTCGTTACTTATAGTTCATATTAGATTATATACTTTAAATAAAAAATCTTTGTATAACTTACTATCAATGTACCACAATTTTCATTTGACTACAATTATTTGAATATTCTTTTACCTCAAATCATTCATACTTAAAGACACAACCACATAATGGCATTCATTAGCTATTTCAAAAAAATCTCCAATAACATTATACTTTTATAACACCTTTTAAGTAAAAGTCAATTAATAAAGTTTCTAAACCTTTCCTCCCCTTACTCCCCCAACTTACTGTTTAGAATTTATATCCAAGTTACTTTTGCCAATACCATAGCATGTATATATTGTTAAACAATGCCCATTAACATTTCCTTGTTGTTATTAAAATTGGCTAAAAATCATTTACTATTTATGTCCCATCTCCTCTTGTCAGACCCCCCCCCTCCAAAACCTTACAGCTTTATAACAAGATCTAAATAAAAATTTGTTAATAAAATTTATAGGTCTTTTTCTCAAGTCACAATTTGCAATTTATATCCAAATTTCTTTAACTAGATTGCCAATACATGTATATATCATTAAGCTATATCATTATCATTTCATTATTGTTATTATAATTAATTAATTGTTAGCAAATAAACATTTGATAACAATCTAAAACAATCTAAGAGTTACAAAATTCCTACTTATTAATCAGCAAAATCAACTAATTTTTTATTATCAACTTGCATTGTCAACCTGTATCTTTCCAGTAACAAAACAGACTTATCTCTCTTGCCAATTGTGGTGTCAGTCTTCTTTTTATCTCCTTTATAAGGTTTTTATAGACTTCTCTCCACACTTTGTTGCTTCAAGGAGCTTTCAGGTAATCTCGTTGCCCACCAGCTGCTACTAAAATTAATTTGTCTTTGGTTGTCAATCTTGCTTCTGATAAAATTTCTCTTCTTAAGTCCATCATCATTACTATGTTTTTTCTTATGTGTCCTGGAATCTGGGGTAGAGCTCCAATTCATCGAATTCCCTTTTCCATATTCCCTTCTTTCCACTTTCACCCACATTTGCTTCATTAATAAATTCATCTATTGTCTTATCTTTATCTTCTATATATTCATTCTCCCCTTTAATTTTTGGGGTTCCAATCTCATCATATTTTGCTATGAGGAAGACTAGTCTTTCCAACTTCTTCTCAATTCTCCCATATCCTTCCAATAGATTTTGAATTCTAGCCAAGATATTTTGGAATTTTAAGGTTTCCTCATCTGAATTTTCTAAAAAATTCCTCATCTAGGTTTCTAAAACAGAAAAAAGAAAGAAAAAACCTAATAGCCACTGCCACTCTAGTCTTCCAGGCCTCTTTTATTTTTTATTTTAGATTGAGTTGAACACATGTTCTTTTATGCTCTTCAAAGTAGAAGGGTTCTGTTTCCCCTGCCAAAATAGTTCTCAAAGGCACCTGTGAAAACAATTCCTGTCCCTGGCTCTTTATCAGTTTCTGTAAACAAGTTGCAAATCCTTCAGCTACAAAGTCAGTGAAGTCAAAGAAGGAAAGAAAATAGATACATTGTTTCAAAAACCCCAGCCTCTGACCTCCGAGTGGCAATGTGCTACTTTTCACTTTCAAATATTTATCTCTGGCTTATAGGAAACAAAGTTCTTTAGATTTCTTTTAGTGAAATTTAATAACAAGTAATAGGAAGAATTGTTAAAATAAGAAGGAAGGTTTTAATCCAGAAGTCAAAAAATAAAGCAACAAAAAGCAGAAGAAGAAAAAAATCAATCCGTTCACTTTAAGAGGAGAAATGAAAAATGTTGCAAGCACTTCAATCCACAAAGAATAGTTACAAAGAAAAAAAAGCTTTCCACAGCAATCCAATTAGGGTTAATTTCGCCGCTCAGTTCTTTTGCTTAAGGATCTAATTTGGCTTTAAAGAAAATTTCTTTGGGCAGTCTTTCGCAAAATAAAAATATACCTCACCAGATGGACTCACTTTCTCTTTTCACTCCCTTCCTTCTGGAGCATCCAGATTTCATCAGCCTGGGGGCTGCCTGTTTACCACCGGCTTGAAGCGCTTCCCTTGGGTCGATCAGGGACTTTGCAATGTCTCTGAGACCAGCAAGGCTTCATCTTCCTGATCACCGTCTCTACGGGACGACATAAGACCTGGCAGTTGGCCTTGTGGCCGTTGACCTGGCCGCTTAGGATACCCTCTAGGCCTTCTCTATACTGCGGCCTTTCCCTTCTTCTCTGGTCCTCGGTTTGCTCCTACTCAGACAAGGCTCTTTTAACTGGCTTTCTACTCATGCCTGTTCGACACTGGATACTGGACATTGAACTTAAGGCATTCCATCATAGCCTCCTGGAACATTTTGGACCTCTCTTTTGCAATATCACTTATATCATCTCCCGTGCAAGGAAGAAAATTACTTCCCCTTTATATCTTCGCAACCCCCCCCCCCCCGACTGGACTCTTGGTGAACCCACCCACAAACTCTATTTGAATTCGCACCATTTTTAATAACTGCACAATTTTCCTTTTGGTATGGTGAGTGCATGTGGTTTGTGTGTGTTTGATTGAATGATCCCACAGTTTTAATTTAATGAATTTTTGCTTAGCCATTTTATTGTATTGCTGTATTTTAATTAGTGGGGTATGCATACGCAGAGTGCTTGGCTGGTATGGATGGGGGGACTGAGAGTGTGGCCCTGAGCCCCCACCACTGAGTGCACAAGCAGAAGTGGATGTGGGCCCGGATTCGCCTCTCGTCCCAGAATGTGTGGTATGAACGGCCTGCCGGGGAGAACGGAGGCCATGGGAGGGGAAGTGGGGCCTATGGGTGCAGGGATGGGCCGGTGCATCCCGTGCATAGTTGGGAGATGCAGGTTTGACGGGAGTTATAGGGCTAACCATTACCGTGGAAGGAGGGCTCGCTACGTCACAGCGATCCCCCTTTCTGGCCCTGTTAGCTCCACTCCAGGACCAGATGGCGAGAGTTGTCAGGGGCCCTGGTCTCAGGCTGCTGTTGCTAAATGCCAGGTCTGTGGTTCACAAAGCTCCCCTCGCCCGGGACCTAATATTGACGAGGGGGCAGACCTGGCATGTATTACTGAAACCTGGTTGGCCAAGAGGGAGGAGTCCCCCTCACTGAAATGTGCCCAGAAGGGTTTCAGGTGCTCCACCAGCCGTGACACCAGAGAAAGGGGTGGGGGAGTGGCTGTCATCATCCGAGAGTCACTAGTGCCTCGCAGGATCCCTGCTCCAGAGACTGTCGGGTGTCAGTCCCTTCTGGTGAAGGTGGACCTTGGGGGTCAAGTGGGTTTGTTTCTAATGTACCTACCTCCCAACTGCATTACAACAGCCCTGCCTGTGCTCCTCGAGTCAGTAGCCGAACTGGCCATTGAGTTCCCCAGGCTTATAGTGCTGGGGGATTTCAACCTGCCGTCGCTCGGCAAATGCTCTGATGGAGCACAGGAGTTCATGGCTTCCATGACAGCCATGGACTTGACCCAGGAAATTCGGGGCCCAACTCATACAGCAGGTCACACGCTCAACCTCATGTTTCTCTCAGAGCAGTGGACGCATGATCTAGATTTGAAGGGCATTAAGATCTTGCCCTTGTCATGGTCAGATCACTTCCTATTGAGGCTCAACTTTCGGAAACCAATCCCCCATTGTAGGGAGGTGGAACCAATTAGGTGGTTCCGCCCCAGGCACCTGATGGACCCTATGGGATTTCAGACGGTACTTGGTGAGATACCTGACTCTCTGGCCCACAGTCCGGCAGAGTCCTTGGTCGCTGCTTGGAATACAGCAGCAGTGGAGGCTCTAAACCGGATTGTGCCTTTAGGGCCTCTCCGTGGCTGTGGATCCAGGAGGTTTACCGAGGAACTCCAGGAAATGAAGTGTCAAAAGAGACACCTAGAGTGACGCTGGAGGGCTAGTAACTCTGAATCCGACCGAACACAATTAAGAGCCTTCATTATGACTTATCTAGTGGCGATACAGGCGGCAAAATGTGCTCATTTTTTCGCTCTTATTGCATCTGCAGATTGCGCCCAGCCGCCCTGTTTAGGATAGCCCGCTCTCTCTTGAAAGGGAGGGATGCGGATGAGCCTTTACAGGGTAGAGCTGAGGAATTTGTTCAGTTTCTGTCAGATAAAATCGCTCGGATTCGGACGGACCTGGACTGCACTTGGACGGTACCAGCTGAGATGCCGGGGGAAGGTCTTGATTGGATCTTATGGAGCGAGTTTCAACTTGTCGCCCCTGAGGAAGTGGAGAAGGCCATGGGAGTGGTGAGTGCCTCCACCTGTTTACTGGACCCGTGTCCCTCCTGGCTGGTCTCGACCATCAGAGAGGTGACACGTGGCTGGCTCCAGAGGATTGTTAACACCTCTCTTCGCGAGGGATCCTTCCCACACCCCCTAAAGGATGCGGTGGTGAGACCCCTCCTTAAGAAACCTTCCCTGGATCCAGCCATTTTGAACAATTATCACCCAGTTTCCAACCTCCCATTCATCGGGAAGGTTGTTGAGAAGGTGGTGGTGGCCTTTCAACTCTGGCGGACCTTGGATGAAACAGATTATCTGGATCCCTTTCAGTCAGGTTTCAGGCCTGGTTACAGCACAGAAACTGCTTTGGTCGCACTGATCGATGATCTCTGGCGGGCCAGAGATAGAGGACATTCCTCTATCCTTGTGCTTCTTGACCTCTCAGCGGCCTTCGATACCATCGACCATGGTATCCTTCTGCGACGGCTACGGGAGGTGGGAGTGGGAGGCACCATCTTATGGTGGTTCTCCTCCTACCTCTTGGACAGGTCGCAGTCGGTGTTGGTTGGGGGACAGAGATCGACCCCTAGGCCCCTCAAATATGGGGTGCCACAGGGCTCGGTCCTGTCCCCCCTCCTATTTAATATCTACATGAAGCTGCTGGGTGAGATCATATGCCGGCATGGGATCAAATATCATCAATATGTGGACGATACTCAGTTGTATCTGTCCGCCCCGTGCCAACTCAGTGAAGCAGTGGAAGTGATGTGCCAGTGCCTGGAGGCTGTCAGGGTCTGGATGGGAGCGAACAAGCTTGCACTCAATCCAGACAAGACCGAGTGGCTATTGATGCTGCCTCCCAAGGATGGTCCAGACATTAACCTCTTAGCCTGGGGGGGGGGTGAAATTATACACCCCTCGGAGAGGGCGCGCAATTTGGGTGTCCTCCTGGATCCACAGCTGATGTTAGTACACCATCTGTCAGCTGTGACCAGGGGGGCCTTTGCCCAGGTTCGCCTGGTGCACCAGTTGCGGCCCTACCTGGACCGGGAGGCACTTCGAATGGTCACTCATGCCCTCGTCACCTCAAGACTGGATTACTGTAATGCGCTTTACATGGGGCTGCCCCTGAAGAGTGTTCGAAGACTACAGTTGATCCAGAATGCAGCCGCGGGAGCGATAATGGGTGTACCTAGATACACCCATGTTACACCTATCCTCCGCGAGCTGCACTGGCTCCCCATTGGTCTCCGGACGCGCTTCAAGGTGCTATTCGTTACTTTTAAAGCCCTACATGGACCTGGCTACCTGAGAGACCGCTTCCTGCCATTTACCTCCCAACGACCAATAAGATCGCACAGGTTGGGCCTCCTTCGGGTACCGTCGAGTGGACAATGCTGGCTGGCGGCCTCTTGGGGGAGGGCCTTCTCTGTAGCTGCACTGGCCCTGTGGAACGAACTACCCGTAGAGATCTGGACCCTCACCACTCTCCCCGCCTTCCGTAAAGCCATCAAAACCTGGCTGTTCCAGCAGGCCTGGGGCTGTTGATTAATATCCAGCCCCTCTTGGACGAAATGGATGTTGTGTTAATTTTAATATTGTATTTCTTATTTTAAAATTTTTAAAAATGCCTTTATCTTGCCTGTGAGTCGCCCATAGTCCCAATGGGAGTGGGCGGCATACAAATTTCATTAAACTAAACTAAACTAAACTAAACTAAACTAAACTAAACTAAACTAAACTAAACTAAACTAAACTAAACTAAACTAAACTAAACTAAACTAAACTAAACTAAACTAAACTAATTGCCCCAACCCAATGTCCAATCTGCAACTCTCTGAGATGTCATGTGGGGTACATCTTCAAAAGATCTCATTCAGTTGGTATGCAGAGACAGTTGACCTTGACCAAGCTCAAACACGAGCCATCAGCATGCGCAGAAGATAGTGAGAACAAAACTCCCTTCTTGATAACTCCTCCAGTACCAGTAATTCTCCTCTCAAATACCACAAGCCCCCAACCTCCCTGTTTCTATGGCAGCTGATAGCAGGTAAGCAAAGTAGAGGCTGACAAGTTATTTCAGGTTTCCAGATAAATGAACTCATTCATCCCGCTGCCTTAGCTCCCTGTCAGTTGTGTAGCCCCACCTCTTGCCCTCCCTTCTCAGTCACTCCTCATGTGGCCTGAGAAGACAAGGGCAATAGTGGGGATAGTGACTTGCTCCATATTCCAGAGCAGGAGGGAAGTGCCCATGTACTTGCCTCTCATTTCATGGATGCTTCTTGGTGCTGCGCACAAACCTTGGTCATTCAGGGAGATGCCTGACTTGATCTCGGCTCCGAGACATGCCCTACCTGGCTGTGGCCGATGTGCTGCATCGTAATGGGCTCCAGGAGGAGGAGGGGATGCCACATCCTCCATTTTGAAGCACACTAAATTTAAGTGTGCTGTCCAAGGCACTGAGAGAGCAGCAAGCAGGCAATGGAGACATACGAGAGAAAAAGGAGAGATTGTTACTCTAAGCCTGGCCCAAAACCACCTTCACCTAGAGGGAAGAAATCCAACAAGCAATCAAGGAAATGCCGTGAAACAGCCCTGAAAGGTGTGGAAGTCACTGATTTTTCTCCTCCAGGCCAGGGAGGGAAACCCTGGCTTCTTCAGGAGAAAGTGCAACTGACTCCGATGTTGACCCTTTGTTAAGTCCTCATGCGGGCCCAAAGACCATTCCAATAGAATTGAATGTATCCTTGACCCAAGCCCAGGGGAAGATGCTGACCCTTTTAGATTCTGGCTGCACCCGATGTGTTATTACCCTGGAGGTGGTGGAAAAAATGGGTTTAAGACTGAGAACTATGAAAGTATCCATTGCCTTTTGCCAGTTGGATGGGTCAGTTGCTAGCCCCTGGCCCATTTTGTAACTGAACCGGTAGAGATGCGGATGGGGGACCACCAAGAACCTTTAACTTTCATTGTTGCCCCAGGAATGGAACAGCCCCTCATACTGGGATTACCTTGGCTATGGAAATGAAACCCACAGGTGAACTGGAGGAAGGGCTTGCTACACATCTATTCTACCCAGCTGACTAAGGGGGAGGGGACATTTTGGTTTCGTGAAAACCTTGCATTTGGTTAAAAGGCAGTTTTGGTGGCCTTTTTTGAAATATAGAGTAGAGTATATAGAGTATATAGTCATTGACAGCACATCACTTCATGTGGGTCTGAAACTCCTGCACTCTTCCTTGTGGGACTGGAATGCAATGGAGGTGGGAATCTTAAAGAGGGCCACCGCAGTTACAATTAAGGTAAACCCCCCCTTGGGTTCCCCAATATAGAATCCAAACGGAAACAATTGAACCCATATGGAAATTAATCAAAGCATATTTAGAGCAAGGAGTCCTATGCAAATGTACCTCTCTTTGCAATACACCAATCTTTCCAGTTAAGAAATCTAAGGTAGATAAGGAAGGAAATCCCATCTTTAGAATTGTACACAACCGGAGGGCCATGAATAATCACGTGATACCCCAAGCCCCTGTAGCAAAAAGGGGTTCCTACTTGTTTGGACCGCTTTGGCTGAACCCGTAGTGAAAATCAGGCCTAGCTCTCTGAACTGGTAGGACCGGCAAGCTGGCCATGTCTCTGAACCAATCCCCCAGTTGCTGCTCGTTCACCCACCCGATGCATCTGCCGGATAGCAAGCTGACCAGAACTGGGAAGTGGCTGGCTGGCAAAGAAGCCTCTCAGCTGCCTCTTTGAGTGCCGGATGATCGGAGGGTTCTTTTTCACCCAGCTGCTGGTTGCAAGGCACTGAAAAATCTATCAACTAGTGAGAAGAAAGCTGTGCATGCACAAAGATGGCGGCAGTGACTGGAGGCCTTTTTAGTGCCCTGTGCCAGCAGCTGGGTGGAAAAGAAGCCTCTTGGCTTCCAAGTTCAGCAGCAGGCTCAGTCTCTCCACAGGGTTGCTTTTCTCCATGCCCGAGAAAGATCAAAAGGCATAGAGTAGCCTTTAAGGACAAAGTTGGTGTAGCTGCCTAGAGGTAAGAAAATGAACCATTGAGGGAAGGCGCCCCCCAAAGCTGCCAGCATTGCAGCCGCCCCCCTTCCCTCAGCTTGGAGCTCCAAACAGAAGAGGTCCTCAACTGTTGCAAAGAAGCAGCAGCTCTGGGTGCACCACGCCTGCTTCATTCTCTTTGAGAGCCTCTTTGCAAACAAGGTGCAAAGTGGTTCTCAAAGAGAATGAAGCAGGCATGTTGCACCCAGAGCTGCTGCTTCTTTGCAACAGTTGAGGATAGAAGAGTTCTCTCAGGAGCAATGCTGGAGAGAAAGGTGGCCGGGGGAGGGCGGCATAGCCCGGGCTCTCTGGGATGGGTAAACAAGTGTGGGGAGGTGAAGGGGAGAGAGAAGAGAGAGCACTGGGCAAGAGCCACAGGAGGAAGATGCCGGTGGCTCTTCTTCTTCACCCTTGCTCAGAGAAGGATGCTCCCAGTTCAAGGAGACTGAAAGAGGGAAACTCAAAGTGGCTCTACATCCTAACCCAGAGGCAGCAGGGGGTTGCTCTCATCCTTCGGCAACAGCTCCGCCTCCTCCCCTCCTCAAGCCTGGCATGGAAGCCTGCTCCTCCTACCAGATCCACCCAAGGAAGGAAGGAAGGAAGGAAGGAAGGAAGGAAGGAAGGAAGGAAGGAAAGAGAGAGAGAGAGAGACTCCGACTCAGCTGAGCTGCCTCTCCCTAAGCTAGAAAAAGCAGCAAACACCAGATTGCAATCCATTCCGGGTTAGCCCTAAACTCCACCCCACACCGCCTGAGAAAAGGAGCTTTATTTTTTATTGTCTCAGCCCTTAACTGCTTCTTCTGACTTGAGGAGAGGCAGCTCAGCTGAGCTCAGCACCGGACTCCACCATTGCCATGGCTTCAAGAGCTGCTCGGCTCATCCCCAGAGCTGTCCAGGAGACAACGAAGACTCCTGGCCTGGCACACACACCCTTTATCAAAAAAAATGCTGTTTTGGTGGGTGTGGTTTGGTGGTGGTGATGTGACTGAGTGTGCATGAATGATGTCATGTTGGCTTTGCCCACTCAGTCACATGCCTCCCACCTAGCCATGCCCACCAAACTGGTAGTAATTTTGGTCCAACTCTTTAGATAGGATAAAAAAATATGCTGGCATCAGATCCTGCACTTGATCTCCCTGATTATAATAAACCATTTACCCTTTTCATCCTTGAGAAACAAGGCATTGCATCAGGGGTATTAACCCAATGCTTTGGTCCAACACTTTGACCAGTAGTATACTATTCTATAAAATTAGACCCAGTAGCCTAGGGAGCACTTCCCTGTTTAAAAGCAGTAGCAGCTACTGTAGAAATAATAAAGCGAACTAAAGACCTGATCTTTAGTTCCTTAAGGGGGACCTTAAAAGTACCCCACAAAGTTTTTGGCATCCTCCTAAAATCCCAAATCCAGGCTTTTACTCAACAATGCTTGGCACAATACGAAGTCGAGTTCCAGAGTTTGGAAGCCGGAGAAGAAGTTATGTTTGGAGCGCAGCAGCGGCAGCGCCCTGGCCCTGCAGGAAGAGCTGGACCAGGGCATGGTGAGGTTGGGAGGCATGCGAGCTGGGGGCAGAGCAGGCACTCGCTCAACCACCCTCTCCAGCTGGGCAGAGCTCCATGCACTGACCTAGGGAGTGTGTGTGTGTGTGTGTATATATATGTGTGTGTATGTATGTATGTATGTATGTATGTATGTATGTATGCATGTATGTATGTGTGTGTATATATATTTTTTGTTTTTGTGTTTTTTTATTTGTGCTGATAAATAAAGGGAGACTAGTATAGATCTATTTCAAGCTATTTAGCTCTCATCAGCTAGCCATACCCTTACTGGGATTTGAACCTGGATTATATTACATACTAGGCAGACATCTTAGCCATTAGGCCACAGGCTCTTATCCGTTATCAGCGAAGCCAGGGTGAAAGGTATCTATTAGATTTTTACAACCCCTGGTAAGCCCCAATTATGGGAGGAAGCTAACTGCTTCCAACATCTGTCAATCGGCTCGTCACAAGAGTCCATCACGACAGAAACCCAATATTTTTACTGTTGCCATTGTTATATTTTGTGGTTTTTTTATTTGTGCTGATAAATAAATAAAGGGAGTTTATAAAGGAACTTCTCCCTTTATTTATTTATCAGCACAAATAAAAAACAAACAAACATGGATTTTGCCATGCAACAGGGGCCTTATGGAAAAAGGAGGAGGGTTCTAATATCAGCTGGCCATCAGATTGCTTATGCAGCCCAAGTTGTTTTTTAAATAAAGAATTGTATTATTTTTCAATTACAAAAATAAACATTTCATCTTTCCTTATGAAGTGTGTCGTCTGGGTACAAACATCTCTGTGCAACATTGTTTCTCATTTGCCACATCTTTCACATTCATATTAACATTATTTCCCTAAGCTTAGTATTATGATATATTAAATATTTAAACATTATAAAACTCTCCATTTTTCTTCTTAATATCTTCTAGTAATGATATCATATCATAACATTAAACATCATTATTCTCATCATACACATATTAACAGTTTTCATCTTATTTTTATCTCTATCTAAATATATTGTCTACTTATTTTTTAGACTTCTTCATTTCCAAACCACTTTTTTATTCTCCAACCATTGGTAAAATACTTCCCAAATCATATAATATTTAGTTTGCTCTTTCTCCTCATTTCTGCACATTCTAATATTTTCCTTATCACCTTCTCATCAATAGGAATCACTGCACTTTCCAATGTTGTGCAAGTACAATTCTAGCTGCAGTTAATACATGAATGATTAAATATTTCTCTTTATTATAAATTTCAGGTAAAATTCCTAGTAGAAATGTTTCTGGCTTCAGCTCAATATGTTGTTGTGTCATCTCTTCCACCATGTCTTCATTAATTGTTGTCCAATACTTCTTTGCCTCGCCACCACATATGATAGTAAGATCCAGGTATTTGGTGGCACTTCCAACACTTAGCTGAATTGTCTTTAAAAATCTTTGTCAACCTCGTCGGTGGTAGATGCCATCTGTAAAACATCGTAAACAAATTATCTTTATATGCAGTTGACATTGTTAATTTATAATTCATATCTGACAATTTCTGCCATTTATCTAATTCTATCGTATAGCCAACATTTTTTGCCCTTGCTATCATTGTCTCTTTTAATTGTTCCTTTTCCAATTTTATGCCAAATAAGTAATTATACAGTTTCTTTATTAATCTTTCTTCTGTTCCAGTTAAGATTTTATCTAGCTCCATTCTTCATAAAAACTCTGTAATTTAGCATCTTTCTCATATGTAGATTGTATCTGCACATTAGAGTATCACATTATATCGATTCCTTGCTCACTCATTTCTTCTTTCGTTTTAGGTACCCCTTTTTAATTCAAGATATCTTTATATCTGACAATGTTTCCCATAATAATAATATTTAGTTGAATAAATGCTTCCATTGTTGAAAGCCAAACTGGTATCCTCAAATAATGTTGTTCTTTAATTTTCTCCCACACCAATAATAATGCATTTCTTATATAATGTCTCTGAAAATATCCATCTATCTCATTTTCCCCATAGCCTAAAAATGCATGCCAGCCCAATTGTAAATCACGTTTTTACAAAGTTAATAAACTTATATTCCTCAGTACAATCCACTCTTTCATCCATGCTAGCACTGCCGCCTGATAGTACAATTCCCAGTTTGGTGGTCCAAAGCCTCCTCTATTTCTTATATTTTGCATCATTTTCACATCAATTCTTGCTTTTTTCTCTTGCCAAATATATTTATGTATTATTTTATTCAGTTCTTCAAAATATTTCTTTTCCAATTTTAATAGAATTGTTTGGAATAGATACAATAGCCTTGGTAGTATATTTATTTTAATTGTTGATATTCTTCCTACCAAAGATAATTGCAGATTCTTCCATTTTTCCAAATCTACTTGGATTTGCTTCAACAATTTATAGTAATTATCTTCCTTAATTGTTACACATCTTGCTATCAGCTGGATCCCTAAATATGTCTACCCTCTTTGCTTATTCTATTATTTTTGCTTATCTGTCAGATTTTTAACTAAAATCTTAGTTTTCTCTTTATTTATTTTCTGACCTGCCACTTCTCCATGTTCTTCTATTTATTTCTTTTATTAATTTAGGTCCTGTTCATGGGTCTTCCAAATAAAGGCTAAATCATCTGCAAACACCTGCAATTTGTAGCGTTCACATTGTCAAATGCTTTCTGTACATCTAAGATCAACACCATTTGCTTCTCTGGAAGTGCTTCATAATGTACCGTATTCTTCGGAGTATAAGACGCACCTTTTTTCCTCAAAAAAGAGCCTGAAAATCTGGGTGCATCTTATACATCAAATACAGCATTTTTTGCCTCCCGAAGCCCCGCCCCTTCACCAAAATGGTCGTGCATAGCCTTATGGAGGCTTTCAGAGAACTCCTGTGAGCTGGGGAGGGCAGAAATGAGCAAACAACGGGCCGTTTTTGCCCCTCCCCCCAGCAGCACTCTATAAGCCTCCATAAGGCTATGCGTGCAATTTTTTTGACAAAAAATGGGCCCGTTTTCACGAAAAAGTGGGCTGTTTTTTGCTGGATTTTTGTCCCCCCAGAAGCACTCTGCAAGCTCCCCCCAGGCTATTCATGCCATTTTTTTGGGGAAAAAAACAGGCCCAAAAAATGGACTGTTTTTGGGAGGTTTGCAGAGTGCAAACACTTTTTTTCCTTTCTGAAAGCTCTTTAATTGATTAAAGAGAATTACATTGATCAAGTGCTGTACCAGCAGAAACACCTATCTATCTACTGTATTTCTCTCTCTCTCTATTTCTCTCTCTATATCCCTCTACCTACCTACACACACTCTCTCCCTACCTACTGTATTTCTCTATCTCTCTTTCTCTATCTCTATCCCTCTACCTATCTACCTACCTACCTACACACACACTCTCTCTCTCCCTATCGTATTTCTCTCTCTCTCCCTTTATCTACTTACCTACCTACTCTCTCTCTCTAACTCCTACTGTATTTCTTTCTCTCCATCTCAAACTCTACCAACCTACCTACTTCTTAAAAAAAATTGCCTCTTCAAAATCTTGATGCGTCTTATACTCCAAAAAATACGTCATTCAAGATTATTTTCATATTGTCTTTAATTTGTCTCTTAGGTAAAAAAACCATTTTGATCTTTATGTATGAATTGATTTAAAATCATTTTAGTCTTTCTGCAATTATTGACACAAACATTTTATAATCCGCATATGACAAGGATATTAGTCTGTAATTTTTTATTTGTTGTAAATCTGCATCTTCTTTCAGTATAAGGGTAATAATGCTTCCATCCATGTATTTGGTACTTTTGCCTCTAAAAAAAGTTCATTAAATACTTCCAACATTGTTTGATTCAAAGTTTCTTGCAATTCTTTATATACTTCATGTCAGGCCTGCAGGCATATTCCTTTTAGGATCTTTGGCCTGCCACACTCTCTATTATTTTACTATGCTGTTTCATTAGTGTAGTAATTGGGAGGGGGAATAGTAAGAAGTAGAATTGTAGAATGTCTTGTTGTCATAATAAAACATTCCTTTCTAGAAGCCCAAGATCATCTTTTGTCTCCACACCTTTGCACCTGACTGGAACTAGATGGGTGGAAAGAAGATTGGACCATGTGATGAACTTGTGGGTGTGGGGGCAAGGTTTTGAATTTTCAACTGGATGGAAACCCAGGAAGCTTTCAGATTCGGGGTTCCACAATTTGTACCAACATGTCTCTCTTATTAAATTGGAACTTTGATGAAAGCTATGCCTTGAACTCTGATTTAATTCTGGAAGATATTTGGAATGCTGACATTAACCCAAATCTGAAATTAAAATAAATCACCAACAACCTCAGCATGGGGTGCTGGCAAGGGGTGCTGACTGACCTGACCCACTCAGTGTAAAATATCAGTGAACAATTAAGAGAAAGCCTTTTGAGAAAAGAAGCTAATAATGAATTGCTTCTCTAAAGTTCTTCCGAAGTACAAAGGAATTGGTATGGGAGAGGAAATTTTCAGATAAATAGTGTCTGGAAAGATACAGCTGGAGGGGGCTGGGAAAACTAATTCACTGCATGGCTGGAGAATGAAAGTCTCAGATCAACCTGAGCAGCCAAACTTGAGTTCTTACTCCCCCTCCTTCCCCAGCCAAGGCTTGGGGAAAAAACCTGGAATGGAGATTTTGACACTTCCGCTGACAGACCATCCGGTCCAAGTGTCTTCCCATTCTTTTGCTTCTTAATTGCTCTGTTAATTCCATCATGGATATACGTTCATGCTTTAACGGTTTCAGGTATTTTACGTATTTCTGCCTTTTCTAAATATTGATTTATTTTCTCTTCTGATATTAACTCTTGTTCATATAGCTCCAGCAATAAGACCTAATCCTACAATCCCATATGGAGACTTCCTAGAGGAAGGGGAAACACAAATGTGGGAAAAGAAATTAGGTGCAGTTTTTAAAGAAGGATTTTGGAGTGTCCCAGATGGCAGGCCGCCTCATTCGACTAATCTGCCAAAGGCTGTATTCCAAAGGCCACTGCAGGACCCAAGCATTGGTGGATGTCACAAGGAGAGTGTGGCATGAACTGGAGTATATAGTGAAGCAACAAAGATGGCAATCATCTGTCAAGCAAATAACACCATTTCTAGGAAGGCCATTCATGAAGGGGGTAGAAAGGCACAACGGCCTTTCAAAAAAAAAAAAGGACTACAAATGGCTACCAATATGTATTAGTATGGAGGGACAAATTGGCACAATGGATAGAGACCTTCCCATGCCACCATGCCACAGCCATTGAAACCACCAGACACCTCCTTAAGGACATTGTGCTCACGTTTGGGGTACCCACTACTCTGGACATGGACAGGGGCAGGCACTTCATATTCCAGGTCCTCATCCATATATTCCAGGCCCTAGGCATTACCCAAAACCTTCATGTGCCTTATCACCAACATCTTCGGGTGGAAATGAGAGGACCAACAAAGCGATCAAGACCTAGAAAGCATACTCTGCCAGGAAGCACACCTCTCATGGACAAAGGTATTACCCATTACTCTGTTTTATATCAGAACTAAGCCTTGATGGGATATAGGGATTTTCCCTTTCGAAATCCTTTTTGGTTGATCCCCAGACACACTGCAAGGCTTGGACTCTCAATCCCCCAGCTTAGATAGAAGGGATATGGTTCTCTTTTCTTATCTTTCAGACCTGCACAAAAGACTCCAGACCCTGTGGAAACAAAACACATTGAAACAGACCCTGCCCTTGGAAGAAGCCCTGCATCCATTCAAACCAGGAGATGTAAGTGTGGATCAGTGGTGGGATTCAATTTTTTTTACTACAAGTTCTGTGGCCTGGTGGGCATGGCTTGGTGGCCATGTGTTTTTTTATTTTTCCCATTCAAGTTCATTCACAAGTATACATTTTTATAATTGTTATTTAACATTTGTCTATTCATCATTAGTCTCTAATTGTTTTTAGACACATATATAATTCAGTTTGGGTCACTTTCTTGCCACCACGTGCCTCCATCCTATTTTGCAACAATCTTGTTCCTTCGCTTTGCCTAGCCTGGCTTCTTGTGACCATGGGCATGCTGCAATGGTTGTAAGTGTGAAGAACAGTCATAAGTCACTTTTTAGTGCCATTGTAACTTTGAATGGTCTCTAAATGAACTGTTGTAAGTCAAGGATTACCTGTACAAAAATACAAAAAGCTTTTTTGGTAAAAGTTCTGTTCTTACCTGTTCTTGAGAAACAGATAAGAAGGCTCTCTCTCTTTATTACATTTCAAAGAACGTGAGAATACTGCAAGATACTTAGACGTCAGGAAAAACATTATAAAAATACAGCTTATCCCCATGCTCCCCCTCTCTCCATTTGAATGGCAGTATCACGTTAGGGACCTCTCCTCCTTTCCCAAGAAAGTATGGACTCTTGAAATGTGGTATTTTAAAAGGAACCTTTTATTGAGAAGAAGTGATAGTAGGACAGGTGAAGCAGATTCTAAATCTCCCCCCCCCAACTATACAGTTAGAAATAGGGCTTTAGAATCTCTCCCTCCAGTCTGAATGTGGATTTAGCCTATCCACAGCTGTGAAGATGTTTATTGTAATGGCAGTCTTGAGAAACAGGTAAGGAGCCATTCCCAGAATCTTCTTCCACTTTTAGCAAACCACATAACTCTCCCTCCTTATTACATGTCAAAGAAGGTGAGAATACTGCAGGGCACTGCAGGGAAAAAGGTTATAAAAATACAGCTTATCCCCATGCTCCCCCCTCTCTCCATTTAAATGGCAGTATCATGTTAGGGATCTGACATACCACCCTTCTTAAAAAAAAGATAGATCGGAAGAAGGCAGGACTTAGCAGTGAGAAGATGGACTTTCAGGCTACTCCTGAAACTCCTCTATTCTGAAGCATTTGGACGGTCCCTTTTTGGACCCAAGCTGTCCCGGAGAGACAGTGAAAGGTAATAGGAGACCCAGTGGTCCCAGAGACATTCGCAAAGTCTCTGGGGACCTGGAAAAAACCTCCTTTGCCAGTGACTTCCGGATTAGCCATAAGGCTAACTGAAACTGCAGACAGCCCTAAAGAAAGTGTCAAAAGTGTTTCCAGCTGGTAAGATTATTTTATTACTCAGAGAAAAACAGACCGCCTAAAAATTCAAGCTAATTTAAATTAAAGAACAGAAGAATCTAGTGGCGATTTTGATCTTTTTATTGGTTTTTGGACGGTGGTTATCCTACCTTTTAAATGTTTTAAATGTTATTCACACGGACAAAGGATAGATTACTCCAACATCTTCTCTGATCTTCTGCAAGCGGGCTGTAAACCAATTCACTATAATTTGGTTGTTTACAACTTGACACTTTTATTGCTTGGCTGTATTGGCTTAAGATCTGATAAGATTGTACAGCTTTCAGCCTGCTTTTATTTGCAAATACCTCAGAGCTCTCAAGAAAAAATACTAACTGCATACAAACATGGCGTCTATTCAAGCGTCTATTCAAATGATTTTTTCAGCACTACAGAAATTATCTACCACACAAGATAGAATTCAGAGAAAATTGGATTATTTGGTGTTTTTGGCAACAAAGTATGAGGAAAAAACTGAGAATGTTTTTCAAATACAAAATAAAAATTCCGGAGATAAAGAGCCTGATATTCGTGAAAATTGGTTTACTTCTGAGGGAGGAAAGAATGAAATGTTTGAAGAGGAATCAAGCAGACTGAAAGTTTACTTTAAAAGACGGGGCACAAGAGGAATGGGAAGCATCAAAGAACTTACAGTTTATGAAATACCATCTGCAAAACATTTGATACCACCACTGAGAATTAAAGACAAATTGATAAAGGAAATAAAGAGCGGGCGGCAGCATTATATGAGAGGCATTACAGACAAAAAAGTGCAAAGATTTCTTTGTATGAACTTGCTCATAAAGATGTTTGGAAAACTGGACCCACAAAAGGCAGCAAATATAAGACTGTTCTGTTATTGGAGAGACACAGGTTGATAGATGGAAGAGTATAACTTAAAATTAGCTAAACTTAGTTAAATTCATTTGCAATAGGTATAGATGGAAAAAAATGATGATAGTAATATAATGTTGAGTTGATATGATAAGTAATAATTGGATATGAGAAGGGAAGGCTAGAAATGTATTTGGACTATATATAAACATTATTAATAACAATAATAATTATTATAAAAAAAATGAAATAAAACTATATATAGTTAAATCTTAACTAATAGTGGGGAAATGCTATGATATAGGATATAATTAAATAAAAAAAGGAGGATGATAATAAATTATATACATGGAGGATAAATTTTTTGGTATTAAATATTATGGATGTTTAGCTAAAACAGGATATAAGGACTTAATGTTAATGGAGGATTTTATAAATAAGTAAATGAAATGCCAGCATGTGGTTATGGATTAAATCTTTGGTATAGTTAAGGATGAAGGATGTTTAAATAACTGTAGTCAACTAAAAGTGGAGGTATGATGATGTTAATATAGTAAACATTTGAGATATTTGAATTAATATGAATTAATGGAAGAGATGTACAAAAACTTGTTGTAACCAGCTGATATACTTTTTTATACTTGTTGTGGTTTTTTTTGTGAGTGTGTGTGTGTTTTTTAATTGTTGTGTATATCAAATAGATAAATGAATATACAATAGAGAGATACAAAGTGTTTCTGTGGGGGGGAAATATAGTTAGGATAGACTAGTAATGGTAAGGGAATAAGAAATTATACTAAATTATATCTGGGTTGGCGGAAGTACCATCTCAAGGAAACATAAACTGAGATTTAAAATAGAAACACCAATAATAGTAGAAAAAAGGGAAAAAGGGGGAGAGAATGAAAGGAAGATGGGGGAAAGAAGAAAGAGGTAAGGGGAGGAGGATGGAAAGGAGAGAAAGAGGAGGAGAGAGGGTAGAAAGGGGAAGAGGAAGAGTAGGAGTAGGAGAAAGGTACGGGAAGAAGGAAGGGGAAGGAAAGGAGGAAGGAGGAATGTAGAGAAGGGAGAGAGGGAGAAAGGAAAGGGAAAGGAAAAGAAGATTGAAGGGAGAGAAAAGGAAGGAAAGAGGGTAGGAAGGGAAAAAGGAAGAGTAGGAGTGAAGGAGAGGCAAGGGAAGAAGGAAGGGGAAGGAGAGGAGGAAGGAAGAAAGTAGAGAATGGAGAGAGGGTGAAAAGAAAGAGGTAAGGAGAGGAGGATGGAAAGGAGAGAAAGAGGAGGAGAGAGGGTAGGAAGGGGATGAGGAAGAGCAGGAGTAGGAGAAAGGTACAGGAAGAAGGAAGGGAAAGGAGGGCAGGAAGGAAGAAAGTAGAGAAGGGGGGAAGGGAGAAAAGAAAGGGAAAATAAGGTGATGTTATAACAGGAAGAAGGGATGGTAAACAAAGCAACCCAAACCGTATATTATACTTATTAAATGAAATAATAAATGCATAAAAATGATAAATGTTAAAACACCTGTAACCAAATGACATGCTATATGTTATGATGTTTTTTTTCTGTTTTGTTTCTTGTTCTTTTTTGTTCTGTTTTTTTCACTGTTGTGGGTATGTGTTGTTTATGTAACAAAAAATAAAATAATTAAAAAAAAAAGATAGATCCACCTGTAAGAGATAAGGATAAAAAAATCCATTATAATATTTTAGCAAGGTTTGTGAGGCTATTGGGTGTGAAATTTATTTAAGAGTGTGGGGGCGATGAGGTCTTTTTTTTTTTTTTGCGAAGGAGGTAGGTATTTCTACACTACTAGGTATTGGGTTTTCTCTTAAAGGATTTTAGAATGGTTTGGGAAGTTTTGCCCCTGGCAGGATTTCAATTGCAGTTGGTGGCATGGTGGCGGTGAGTTCGTCGAATGTCTTTTCACTGAAAACCTCAGCTATGTCTCTGTATTCCTTTGGTATGTCTCCATTTGGCATTCCCCTGAGCATTGCCATTTAACAGTCAGGCTTCCCTTCCCGGTTCCCCTTTTTGTCATCAGCAAAAATTACTCATTACTAAATTTTGACCAACCCTTGTCTCCAGTTAATTTTGGGATTCCATTTTCTTAGCCATGCTAACCTAATATTAACGGGTGCCGGGTGCTACCACAAATATCAGTGACTCTTTGTGATTATCCATAGTTATTTGTAGGGGCTCAGTGGCAAACATGGCGGGTTCTCCCCCGGATATTGATCTGTTTAATTGGCAAAATTGAATTGGGGTCTTTAGTCTCCTTAGATTTATTCCCAATTTCCCAACTAGGATGGGGACGTATCAGGCAGCTTATGCATCCTGAGTCTAGAAAAACAGAGTTTTACTTCTCTGTCTTAACTGGGTATAAACAGTCTTAGGAGGAGGAAAGCTGTTCAATTGGATTGCTTACCAGGGTTGGCCTTCTGGGTTGCTTTCAGTGAAAGTTGGTTCTTCCAATTGGATTTCTGGAGTTTTGATCCACAAGGGGTGGGGGTCCCTAAACTAGATGGTTACCTTGCTTCGTAGGGCAGTTTCCTTCCCTCAGGGGCTTGGCTTTGTGGGTTTCCCCCTGACAGGCATTTTGATTTCTTCACCAGCATCTTCGATCGGCTTGATGCCCTTCTTTCCTGCACTTAAGACAATCCAACTAGAAATTGGGCTTTAGAATTCCCTCCCTCCAGTTTTAATGTGGATTTAGCCAATCCAAAAGTGTGAAGATGTTTATTGTAACAGCATCTTGAGAAACAGATACGGAGCCATTCCCAGGATCTTCTTCTGGTTCCAGCAAATTGAAATAATCCACATGGCTCTCCCTCCTTATTACATTTCAAAGAAGGTGAGAATATTGCAGGGTGCTTAGACACCAGGAAAAGGGTTATAAAAATAAAGCTTATCCCCATACTCCCCCTTCTCTCCATTTGAATGGCAGTATCACATTAGGGAACTAACACCAGAATTACAAATCAGGCAGGGTGCCAGAGCACCTTGAAGAATTAAAATAGCTAAAATGCAATGATAACTACCAACAGCCAACTCTTGCTCATAAAGTGAAACTCTTTAGCACAGAGGTTATTTAAGCTCTCTCCAGAAAGAGCACCCCAGGAGAAGCAATCATTAGATCCATTTGCGCCACATAAAGATACTAGCTGGTCTCACTCACCTCATAAGATATCCTAAGGAAATCATCCAGATTTAAGGAAAGATCACATGCCCCCCAGAAAGGCAGTAAAAAAATCAGTGCCAAGCTTGCATCCTGCCTCTTGGAAGTACACCCCAAAAGGACAGTGTCATGAACCACTAAAGCAATGAAGGAAGGCCTTCTCCCCAGATAGAAAAAGAAACCATGAACAGAAAAAATTCAAACACAATACAAATAATTAAATCACAAGTTTAAATCCTTTTATAACTAAAACATAAGTTCATTGCCATAGCTCACACCCCAGGCAAGTTCAAGTGTAAACACTTGAGATAAGTGCCAACTACAAAGAAAGCAAAATGTCAGGGCTGCTTCACTTAATAACTAAGAAAGAAACCACTCAACTCCATTTTGCAGAATTAAGAGTATTTTTACTGGTTATAATAGCAATAGCAATAGCAGTTAGACTTATATACCGCTTCATAGGGCTTTCAGCCCTCTCTAAGTGGTTTACAGAGTCAGCATATTGCCCCCAACAACAATCCGGGTCCTCATTTTACCCACCTCGGAAGGATGGAAGGCTGAGTCAACCCTGAGCCGGTGAGATTTGAACAGCCGAACTGCAGTCAGCTGAAGTAGCCTGCAGTGCTGCATTTAACCACTGCGCCACCTCGGCACTATAAGTAAATAGAAGCTAAACAAAGTTGGATCTAAGCAAAAGCCCACGCAAGCATAGATATCAATACATGACCCAATCTGCTCCCCTTGGTAACCCCAGCCCATAGTCCAATCCAATATTTCCACAGCTGTCATGTGGGAGACATTTTCAAAAATCATCATCAGGTTGGTATGCCAGACAGTTGGCTTGGTGGGAAACTCCTCGTCCTGCCACATGCGCAGTAGATGGTGAGAACAACTCCCAATTAACAGTCCTCCTGTACAGAATATTTCCCACACCCAAATACCATGCTCCCCCCTCCCCGTTTCAATGGCAGCCGAAAAGCAAGCAGCAAAACAGAGGATGACACAAAAGTAGCAAAAGAGCAAACACAGTAGCTGTTGCTTGCTGAACCAATTACCAGGACAAATAGACACAGGAACTAGCTAGATTTCTAAAGCTGCTTCTTTTCAGGAACAGAGATTAACATTTTTCCTTCCAAACAAAGATGAATAGGGAAAATTATCCCATCAATAAACACAGGATTAAACATCACTAAAAACCAGTTTTAGACCAATAGTCAGAAAGGGTATGTAAAGTCATATTTGAATGTCAATCTTTCTAGCTAGCGAAGAAGCCTTGCTGGATTTCACTCATCTTGGTTCCTTGTCATTAAAAGCTTCTTTCCGGCAGCTCTGCTTCATTATTCAATTATTACTTCAAAGTGCCGATCATTGCATCCCAGCTGGAAGAACTCCAACAGGGGGAATATTTCCTCCCAACAGCAGTGTAAAAAGCTTAAAACAACCCTTCCCTTTTAAGAAAGTCAAGCCCCAGCAAAGTACCAGCAAAGTAAGGGAAAAAAAACTCCTGAAAAGCTCAGGCAACACTAAGTGGGGCGTACTGCCAAGAACCTTTAGCTGTTACAATGCAAAAACAGTTAACTGAGATGCAGTTTCTGTAAGCAGGGCAATAAAGATTAGACTAGAAACAACACTAGAATGTTTATTTCCTGCCTTCCTTAAATGATTAACCCTGTAAAGTGGAAAAAAACGAAATAAGATTTCTTCTAACAACTGGTTCTCTGAACGGCTTAGAAAATTAACTACAGGTTCTAGTGAATAGGCTAGAACCAGTTGAATCCCACCTCTGGCTGTGGAGCAAATTTTTCATCAGATCTTCACTCCTACAGCCACGGTGGAAAGGACCCTTCCAGATCTTGCTGTTCACACAAAGAGACAAGATTGTGGAACGTGATTCCTGGATCCACTGAACTCAAGCTAAGCTTGCTATAGTGGATCACAGTCCAGCCCCAGAACAAGTATCAAAGGTGCCACCCCTGAAGCTCAAGAAGTACTCAGAAACTGAATGGTGGATTCTAGAAGCTTTCTTTAACATTGCACAGCATGGGGAAGGGGGTGTTAATGGGAAATTTATTTTACAAAATTGTTTGTAAAACAATGTGTGAAATTCCCTAATTAATTTATGAGCCTCGAGACAAAGTTTAAAAAAACCCATTCATTTATTAGGATCAACATCTTGGCATGATTTTCTGTGGAGCCGAAACTAAATTCCACTTAATGGCATCTGAATTTTATCCCTGTGTCCCCTCCGCTCTGCCTGAAGTGATTAATCACATTCACCAACAAGATGTTTCGGCAGATTATAGACATGCACATTCATAGGCCAGCTACAAAGAATATGAGACTTGACGGGCCAAAAGTATGCATGGAATTATCCTCCCTTCCCGAGTTGATAGTAGTCATGGAAACGCTTTACACATTGACATCCAGCTCCCCTCACTTCCTGAAAGCGACCTGTGTAAAAGAAAGCAATTTGATTACAGGTGTATAACTTAAGGATGCATTCCTCCCCCAGGCTTGCTTGGTTTTTCTGCATGGAATTTTGCTATAAGGTGATCAGCCTGAATTTATTATCTTTCTTCACTATATAACTTGTGGCCAATCCTCTGATCACTGCTTTTGCAGTATCCCACACGTTCTGTAGCGAGGTCTCTTCTTTTGTATTCTCTTTTAAAAGAACCCCATTTCTCTTTCTATCATCTGTATGAATTCTTTTTTTTTTGTTATAGATTGGTTTAATAAAAACTATAGACCAATTTCATTATTTAATGCAGATTACAATTTTTTTGCATCATTAATTGCTGAAAGGCTTAAAAGATTTTTAATTGATTTTATTCATCCTAATCAAAATGGATTTTTACCCAAGAGGCAAATTAGGAATAATGTGAGAATAATTTTGGATACACTAGAGTATTATGAATCACACAATGATAAACAATTAGCGTTAATCTTCTTGGATGCTCAGAAAGCATTGAGAACATAAATTGGCAATTTATGTTACAACAATTAAATTGTATGGATTTTGGTGGAAAATTCACGAATGTGATAAAGGCAGTTGATATCCAACAAAAAGCCAAGTGATGGTGAATGGAGATGTGACAGGAAGCTGTAATATACATAAAAAAGGAACGAGACAAGGCTGTCCACTATCTCCATTACTATTCATTATAACATTAGAAGTCTTAACTAGCAACATCAGATTAGACCCAATAATAAAAGGAATGGAAATTTTTAAATGAAAAATATAAATTACAAGCATTTGTTGACGATCTGGTATTGATATTAGAAGAATCACTAAAAACGGCCCCCAAATTGATAAGAATTGAGGAAAATGCAGAGGTGACAGGGATTAAAATAAACAAAGGGAAAACCTAAGAATTAATTAAGAACATAACAGATAAACAAAAGAGGAACTGATAGAGAAAATTGGCCTACATATAGTAAAAAAAAAGTTAAATATTTTGGTATCTACCTAACAGCAAGGTGCGTGACCATCAATAAGGATAATTATATAAAATTAATACAACAAATTAAATTGGATTTAGAAAAGTGGAAGATTTACAACTATGACATGGAGAATAGCCGTTAAAGTGAACATGCTACCAAAAATACTTTTTCTATTCCAAATAGTACTGATAAAATTAGAATTTTTTTTTTGATGAATTAAAAAAATGATTTTGAAATACATTAGTTAAGGTAAAAAAATCCCTGAGAATTAAATTGAAAATGTTACAGGAATCTAGATGTAATGAGGGCTTTGGACTTCCGAACTGGGAATGTTTAAATTTTAAAAAACAGAAGGCTACTATTATTAGAGGGACATGATCCTTTTGTATGGTAGAAGTATGGTACATAAATATTTTTCAGAGGCATTATGTTAGAAACATGTTGCTCAACACATGAGAAAAAATTAAAATACAACATTACAGGAAAATACCAGTTTGGCTTTCCACAATGGAGGCACGAATATACCCAAACCTTATTAATTTGGAAAAATGTATTTCACAAAGATATCTAAATGAAAATGGTGAACTCAAATCTAGGCAGCAACTACAGAACCAAGGGGTTGATCTAGCCTGGTAGCCATACTTTCAGATACAGTCAAGATATGAGAAAGACATCAAAGCATGGGGTTTGAATAAAAAACCAAAAGCAATTGACAACATTTTAATGGTGACAGATGAAAAATTGATTAAAAATATATAATTACTTATTGAATCATAAGATGGAAGACGAAATAGTTAAAGAAACAATTCTTTGGGCAATTTGTTTTGGTTATAATATAGAACTAGAGAAATGGCAAAAAATTTGGGACATAAACTACAAATTGACTATGGCTTCGGCTTACAAAGAAAATCTTTATAAAAGGTTATTCAGGTGGGACTGAAGATTTTAATTTTAGGAATACAGAAAAGGTAGCTCAAGGAGCTGCTCAACATCAGTGTTCTATATGGTATATGCAGGTATCGATGTTCTTAGCCTTCAAATTAGAAAAAAAACTTTTCATTTTTAAAAAATAAAATTGGAAGCTGGAATTTGAAATGTTTGATCACCCACCCAGGCAAAAAAACACAAATGAAAAGTAAGACCTGTGAAGGAACACCCTAAGGACTTATTTTGAAGACACATATACTCAGTGTACATTATTTCTAAATGAGTTTTACTAAATACAGGTGAAACTCAAAAAATTAGAATATTGTGCAAAAGTTCATTTATTTCAGTAATGCAATTTAAAAGGTGAAACTATATGAGATAGACTCATTACATGTAAAGCAAGATAATTCAAGCCATGATTTGTCATAATTGTGATGATTATGGCTTACAGCTCATGAAAATCCAAATCCACAATCTCCGAAAATTAGAATATTACATGCAATCAATAAAACAAGGATTGTACATAGAACAATATTGGACCTCTGAAAAGTATAAGTATGCATATGTACTCTGTACTTGGTTTGGGCCCCTTTTGCAGCAATTTCTGCCTCAATGAGGCGTGGCATGGAAGCTATCAGCCTGTGGCAGTACTGAGGTGTTATGGAAGACCAGGATGCTTCAATAGCAGCCTTCAGTTCTTCTGCATTGTTCGGTCTCATGTCTCCCTTGGTAATGCCCCATAGATCCTCTATGGGGTTCAGGTCAGGCGAGTTTGCTAGCCAATCAAGCACAGTAATCCGTTCCTGGGAGGAGCCTGCTGGTGGTGGCAGCAAAAAATCAGCTGCCTCCGAATTCCTGGCTACGTACCTGTTTAGAGGATCTTCCATCTGACGTCTTATCAGGTTTTCTTATCCTTCAGGCAAGAAGGAAAGAAGAAATTGTTTTGCTGGCAAATGCTCTTCGATTTTTGCAGCTTTTGTGTTTGCAGGGAGAGGGGGGCTAGCCCAAGGCAGAACGGCTGTCCGTGCTGGGAACTTCAAACTGCCATGTGCGGGACAAAGTAGGTCTCCCCCACTCAGTTCAAAGTTTTGATTGATTTAATCTTATCACGAGCTGGATTCGTATTACGAGTGCAATAATTGTTTATCAAGATTTTAGCTTCTTTTCTTTTTCTCCTCCGAAAAACTATTTACTTAGAGGCTTTTAAAATGGCGTTGAGCAGGCTGGTTTCTCCGGTAATAACGAACACTTTTTGTTAATTGTCACAAGAATTCAAAACAAAGGAGATTGCTTATCATTTGTTTTGTTTCACAATCGGCCAGCAGAAGCTTTTTAATTAGTTTCATTTCTACAATATTCTCACTCCCTCATTAATCTTGCTTATCTGGAAGTTAAATGGTGATGAATCTGCTGAATGGTCTTGTTACAATGTTTACTCACTGAAAGTTTTGCCAAGCCTTAAACTTAAACTAAAGTAAAAGGGGAACTCAGCTTCTTTACTTAAAGCTCCATATTCAGGCAATAGAGTTTTATTAACTGCAGGCAGATAAATTTTGAAATGGCTTCAAAACTAAATATTAACTTGAAGTCGTCACCCTCTACTTCCAGGGGCACATCCTCAGTGCCTGGCACAAAGCTGCAGCCTCCGCTTCCTACGCCTCCTGCTGGGGATGGGTTAACAAAAGAATTTTTCCTGAGCAATCTAAGCGAGGCTCTTAATGCACTGACAATTAAAATGGAAGATAAGTTTAGAGATAATAGAGAGGTGATAAAGCAGGAGAGAAAAGAGGAAATAAAAGAAATGAAAGAGGAAATCAAAAGTGAAATAAAAGGACTTAAAAAGGAGCTGTATGAGAAAATCGATGCTAAGGTTGTTAAAATTAGAGATGAAATGCTGAGACTTGTAACTGTATTAACAGAACATACTTCTGGAATGGAAGATACTCTAGAGGTTCTTAATGATGCCAATACTAACTTGACATTGAAAACAGAGGTGGTGGAACAAAAAGTGGAAAATGCTGAAAAAGAAATTATTATGATACAGTACCGACAAATGGAGTTCGCATTAAGAGTAAGGGGGCTGCGTGAGGAGAAACAGGAGAACTTGAAACAGATCCTATCGGAAGCTTTTGACCGCCTGATGGGAAGACCAGGGACCAACCTTGACTGGCAAATTGACAAAGCTTACCGCGTTAACTCCTGGCTGGCAAAGCAGAAGCAGCTTCCTCGAGACATCGTTATATATTTTACTACAAGAGAGCGTAGAAATATGGTATTGCAAGCGTCTTATAACACTAAGCTTCAAATTGGCGGTCAAGACCTGATTGTTTTGAAAGAGATACCACCTCAAATGTTAAGAGCCAGGAGAGACTACGCTTTTTTGGTTGAAGAACTCAGAAATCGTCAGATACAGTATAGATGGGATGCACCATTTGGCATTATATTTACATTTGATAAGCAAAGGTATCGCCTCAACTCTGTATGGAAAGCCCGAGATTTTTATTATAATATATTGAAGGCCGGATACCCTGCACCATCTGGACCTAGAGAAAGACCACAAGAAGGACAGATAGACAGCAAACTACACAACCACCAGACAAGATGGAGCATCTCTCTTTTCTAGAAGTGCAAGGTGTTATGGAACAAAGACCTAGCCGCATGACTACTAGACGATTGGAGAAACAAGCTAAAAAGCAACAGCATCAACAATCACCAGCCATCGATCAAGGAACTACAATAACAAGTCTGGAAGCAGTGGGAGGAGCTAGACCTAAGGTTAAACAGGCCATGCAGGAAGCTCTAAAAATGCTTCAGCCAACCAAAGATGACAACTAAGATTTTAACATGGAATGTCAACGGACTGAATTCTCCACAGAAGAGGAAGAAAATATTTCATTATCTCAAACAGTTTAAGAATGATGTAATTTGTTTGCAAGAAACTCATATCAAGTCAACTGATCAAAAATATTTGATCAACTCAAAACTTGGTCAACATTTTGCAGCTTCCGCTATGGAAAAGAAGAATGGTATAGTTGTATACTTAAGAAAAGATATGAAAGCTGAATTAATAGAAGCAGATCCCTTCGGAAGATATATTGCTTTAGACTTAATCCTAGAAGGGAAAAAGACATTACTTTTGGGAATTTATGCTCCCAATCAACAGCAAGATAGATTCTATAGAAATCTTCATGCTAAATTAGTAGAGTGGGACTATAGTTCCTGTATACTATTGGGTGACTGGAATGGAGTGATAGACACTAAGAGAGAGAAGAAGATTTCCCGCCTAAATACTAAGATGCGAGCAAAGTTACCCAAACCTTTCTTTGACATTATGGATGACTTTGAATTGAGAGATATTTGGCGAGAAAGAAATGCAGAGGAATATGACTTCACTTTCTTCTCAGACAGGCATCAATCCCTTTCAAGGATTGATTTTATTCTAACCACTAATGATTTGCTTTCTAGGGTCAAGAAAACAAAGATTGTGGCTAGGGTCCTTTCGGACCATAACCCAGTTTGGATGGAGTTGGGAAGGGTAGTGCAGGCAAGAAGGTCTTGGAGATTGAATGAAAACTTATTTAGATATGAAAAGTATATTAATGATTGTAAAAAATTACTATCTGAATATTTTGTTTTGAATATGAATAAGGGTACATCTATGGAATTTGTATGGGATGCAAGCAAAGCGTATATGAGAGGAGTCCTGATGAATATAAATAAAACACATAGAAATAAACAAGGGTTAAAATGAACAGAACTGGAAGAGGAAATTAAGAGAAAAGAGCTGGAGTTAACAATGAACCCAGATGATACAAAGGTTAAGGAAGCTATTAACATATTAAAATCTCAATTTGACATGTTGATCTCTGACCAGGTAGCCACTAATTTATTATATGCAAAACACAATACTTTTTGTAATGCAAACAAACCTGGCAGATGGTTAGCTTATCAGATTAGGAAAAAAAGGAAAACTCAAAATATATCTAAACTGATTTAAGAGGGAAGGAGGTGTTTCAACAGGAAGAGATTCAAAAGGCTTTTCGGGAATTTTTTACAGAACTGTATAAAGGGGAAAAAATTAATGGTTTAGACATAGACAAATATTTAGACAAAGAGAAAATACCTTCAGTTAGAGAAGAGCACAGGCAAAAATTGAATCAACCAATAACCTCGGGGGAAATCTTGCAGGTAATTAAGCAATTAAAGTCAGGGAAAGCACCAGGCACAGATGGCTTGACAGTGGTTTACTATAAAAACTTACAGTTAGAAATGGTAGAACCTCTTAGAGAATTATTTAATATGATTCAAATGGAAGGTAAAGTGCCTCCATCTTGGAAGACAGTGTTTATATCTTTGATACCCAAA
The DNA here is from genome assembly GCF_009769535.1 of Thamnophis elegans. NCBI lineage: Eukaryota > Metazoa > Chordata > Lepidosauria > Squamata > Natricidae > Thamnophis > Thamnophis elegans. The sequence goes on along the minus strand of NC_045558.1, from coordinate 63,575,799 downwards.
GAAGATCAAGATACTACTCAACCCAAAAATTATAGACCTATTTCATTACTGAATGTAGATTATAAAATTTTTACTAAAATATTAGCAAATAGGTTAATGTTGGTTATTCAACAATTGATACACATGGACCAAACAGGTTTTATACAGGGGAGACAGATGAAAAGTAATGTCAGATTAATTATAAATGCATTAGAATATTTGGGAAAGAACAACCAGATCCCTGCTGCGTTTATATTTTTGGATGCTGAGAAGGCCTTTGATCGAGTTAACTGGCAATTTCTGTTGAAGATATTGCAAAAAATGCAGATAAGAGATAATTTTTTACAGTTAATTAAAGCAATATACCAACAGCAAACAGCACAAATCATAGTCAATGGAAGTTTAACAGACTCTTTTCAAATTGGAAAAGATACAAAACAGGGCTGTCCTTTGTCCCCATTATTGTTTATTATAACTTTGGAAGTATTGTTGAATAAAATACGGGGCTTGGATGGTTTAAAAGGGATCAAGATTAGGCAGTAAGAATATAGAGTCCGTGCTTTTGCGGATGATTTGGTCATAATATTGGAACAACCGCAGGAATCCAGTATGGTTTTAATGAATACGATTAATCAATATGGTCAAGTGTCTGGCTTTAAAATAAATTTAGGAAAAACCAAAATATTAGCTATAAATATGAATATTAAACAAAAGGAAGAATTAGGAGTGATGCTAGGATGTGAGGTAGTTAAAAAAGTCAAATATCTTGGAGTTAACATTTTAACTTCAAATGGGAAATTATATAAGCATAATTATGAACCACTTTGGCATACTATACAGACGGAGATGAAAAAATGTGAGAAATTGCACTTATCTTTGCTGGGTAGGATAGCAGCAGTGAAAATGAACATTTTACCAAAATTTTTATTTCTTTTCCAAATGTTACCTATACTTAAAAAAGATGTGAACCTTTTAGAATGGCAGAAGGGTATCAACAAATTTGTATGGGCAGGAAAGAAGCCGAGGGTAAAGATGAAAATAATGCAAGATGTACGTGAGAGAGGAGGATTGAAACTACCTAATTTAAAACTATATTATGATGCAGTGGCATTATCTGTAATTAGTGATTGGACTCATTTAACCAATGATAGAATATTGAATATTGAGGGACACGATCTGGTATTTGGCTGGCATGCTTACCTGTTATTCAACAAAAAATTGGATAAGAATTTTAAAAGTCATATTTTAAGAAATGCTTTACTGCGGGTTTGGAAGAAATACCAATATAAATTAAATGACAAGATACCCATGTGGGCAATTCCTAGACACGCAATTGAAAATATGAATATAGCACAAAAACAGGACAGAATTACTTACAGACAGCTTCTTACCTCGGAAAGGTTGGTATTACAATTAAAATCTTTAGAGGTATTAAAAGAGGAGAAGGTAGTTCAAACATGGTTCCAGTATGGGCAATTACAGGCTAGGTGGAAAATAGATCAAAAAATTGGTTTTATCCAAGTTGAGGATAACTTGTTTAAACAAATAAGAGATCAAAGCTTAATGCATATAAAGAGGATATATAATGTATTAATACAGATGGATTCGGAAACAGAATTAGTTAAAGATTGTATGATAAAATGGGCTCAAAATATTGAAGAACCAATAATGTTGGATACATGGGAAAGAATCTGGGTAAGAAATGTGAAATTTACACAAGCTCAAAATCTGAGAGAAAATTTTTACAAGATGTTCTATAGATGGCATTTAGATCCTAAAAAGTTGGCTTCTATGTATCCGAATGTACAGCCTAAATGTTGGAGGTGTGGTTCTCTCAATGCTACATATTATCATATATGGTGGACCTGCCAAAAGGTTAAGGCATTCTGGATAAAAATATGGTGGGTTATGCAAAATATTTTTAAAAGAAGGATAAAGTTTATTCCTCAGTTATTTTTACTAGGTATATGTACTGACTTTACAGTGGTAGAGACTAACTTGATTCTGCACCTAATAACTGCAGCAAGACTGTTGGTGGCGCAATACTGGAAGAAGGAAGACTTGCCTACAATCCAAGAATGGACATTGAAAGTCACAAACTTAGCCGAGATGGCTAAAATATCGGCATATCTTAAAGATCACTCAAATGAGAGATATAAACGAGACTGGAAAAAATGGATTGACAATATACAAAATAAATATGGGAGCAAGAAATTCCAGTTAGCCTATGCTTAAGATCAGAAATGATTTAAACTGTTAAAAGTTAGTTCAGTAAGAAGAAGCTAAGGTCAATGTAGAATGTCATTAATTTCTTAATTTCTTTTTTCTCAATAGATTTTAGACTGTGTTAGTTAAAAATCCATACCATGTACGGGTTCTGGGAAGTCGGGGGGGGGAGGAGGAGGGGGGTTGGGGGGGTGGAGGGAGGGGCATACAAAAAATTGTACTTCAATGTTTTAATGATTGACGAATGATGAAATATTTGTGTTTTTTAAAAGAAATAAAACCTTTTTCTTTAAAAAAAAAAAGCACAGTAATCCCACGGTCATTGAACCCGATTTTGATGCTTTTGGCAGTGTGGGCAGGTACCCTGTTGGAAAATGAAGTCAGCATCCCCATAAAGCTTGTCTGTGAAAGGAAGCATGAAGTGCTCCAAAATCTCCTGGTAGACAGCTGGACTTAATGAAGCAGAGTGGACCAACACCAGCAGATGACATTGCTCCCCAAATCAACACAGACTCTGGAAACTTCACACTGAACTTCAAGCATCATGCAGTGTGTGCCTCTCCATCCTTCCTCCATACTCTGGGTCCTTGGTTTCCAAATGAGATGCAAAAGTTGTTCTCATCAGAAAAAGAGGACTTTTGACCACTGAGCAACAGATCAAGTCTGTTTTTCTTTAGCCCAGGTAAGACGCTTCTGATGTTGTTTGTTGTTCAGGAGCGACTTGACAAGAGGAATACATTTGAAGCCCATGTCCAGGAGCCGCCTGTGTGTGGTGGCTCTCGATGCACTGATTTCAGCCTCAGTCCACTCCTTGTGAAAGTCCCCAACACCTTTGAATGGCCTTTTCCTGACAATCCTCTCAAGGCTGTGGTCATCTCTGCTGCTTGTGCACCTTTTTCTTTCATATTTTTCCCTTCCACATAACTTTCTATTAAACTTCTTTTGCAATTACATTTTGAGACTTTCCTTCCTTATGGAGGGAGTCAATGATGGTTTTCTGCACAACAGTCAGGTCAGCAATCTTTCCCATGATTGATTCCTACTGAACCAGACTGAGAGACCATTTAAAGACTCAGGAACCCTTTGCAGGTGTTATGACTTAATTAGCTGATTAGAGTGGAACACGTTGAGCCTAGAATATTGCACCTTTTCACAATATTCTAATTTTCTGAGATTGTGGATTTGAGGTTTTCATGAGCTGTAAGCCATAATCATCACAATTATGACAAATCATGGCTTGAACTATCTTGCTTTACATGTAATGAGTCTATCTCATATATTAGTTTCACCTTTTAAATTGCATTTCTGAAATAAATGAACTTTTGCACGATATTATTTTTCAAGTTTCACCTGTATTTTTCTGGGAAAGAAAATGAATAGGGAGGGGATTTCACTAAGCATCATCAAATTTACTTTCTGGCCAAATTCATTTTCTTTGCCTTTCAAAAAAATGGATGTTTTCACTAGACTGTGATGGCAAACCAGCTTGGAATTGTTTTTTCTGCTGAGAAAATGGAATTCTATATAAACAAACAATTTCATATATAGGAAAACATTCCCTTTGGAAGCACTGTTTGAAAATACAACATAGTCTCAAAATTCTACATAGACCCAAAAGATTGAAGACTCTTAATGCAAGAGCTCACCAGTTTCCCTCTTACCAGGATAGTAACAGCTGTCCAGGGTGCTGAAGGATTTGTTTTTGACCACCCTTGGGATCTAATACTTTATTTTTTTCACTGTCACATTTTTACTAACAATCCTTATTCTTCTTATTTGTTCTGGATTCCTGCCAGACCTTGTTCCCCAAGATTTGGCTATGGCTCAGCTCCAAAAGGACAAGAATGAACTTCCAAAAGAGATGGCCTTCTTATGTCGAGATATACAGAACACTACATAGCTGTGACAGTTTCTTTAGTTGTGTGATGTTAGTGTGACTATTTTTAGTTTAAACTAGAACATATGACCAGTTTGAGTTCTTCCTGCTGACTGGAAACAAAAAAAATAGCAAGTGTGTACATGGTTCTGCAGAAGCCAACCATATACTAATATTTCTCAAGAGAATAATATGGTGTTCCCCCTGAGACTATGAGTGGTACTTTTTTATGAACTGACAGAAATTCTTAGGATTTGTCTAATTTGTAAAATATAATTTTATAGTTTGTTTTAATTATTGTTTTGCAGAGTCTCTCCTGGTTCTGTAAACTTATAGATTTCATAATAATAACTAAGTGCTGGAAAGATAATTCTTCTGAATATTTTCCTACTACTACTTATTCATGCCAAGATAAATTTGCTTTAGAAATCCTTTCAAAAGAGAAGAGGAAAAATGCTCATATTGACATGCAGGAAATTTGTGTGACTCATATATATATACATATACATATACATGTGTGTGTGTGTGTATACACACACACACACACACACACACACACAGTTTTATTTTTTATTTTCAAAACAGACACAACACAGATTTTGACCGGACCACCTTCTGCGCATGTGGAGGAGGAGTGTTTCCCGCCAAGTCCAATGGACCATCATTCCATCCTGGTGATGCCTTTCGAAGTTATCTCACACCTGACATTTGGGAGAATTATGATTGGATTGTGCACGGTATGCCAAGGGGAGGGGAATGAATTATACAATATATTATTCGCTTTCATGCCTAAATAACCAGTCTTAGCTTTGCTACGCTTCTATTCATTTATAATTAGTAAAAGTACACTTGATTTCAACAAATGGAGTCTGATGGTTTTCTTTCCTGATTTGTGAATGAAGAAGGGCTGACAATTAAGCTAAGACTAACTTTCACCCCATCCGGAGCTACAACCTACCGAGGGGGGTGTCCTCATAAGAAGAAATGTCTTTGCAAGTGAGTGACCAAGAGGAAACTGAGGGAGCGGCGGCAGAACCATCTTTAACTGAAAGGCTGGCTGAACTAAGAATGGAAGAGCCCGCTGCTCATCCCCGATGGACTTTGGGTGTGGGACAAAAAGAGTCAGAGGAGTTGGATGCTGGAGTCACAAGAAGAAGACCAAAAAAATAATAATCAGCAGATGGGGGTGCCGCTGGGGAAGAGGATTACAAGATGTCCCATGCTATGAGACTCCTTGAGGAAGCTTGGTCTGAAATGCAAAAGCCGTGAAAGAGCCGCGGAAAGGGAGCAGGCTGATGATCTTGAACAAAGGTACTCGATGCATAGGTTAAGGGAGGGTGAAGAAGCCGAAGGGGGTTGGGGGCAAGAAAACCCAGAACCAGCCTCCCCCCTCCAGCTAGGGCCGCTCAAAGAGTAGGGGGAGCCCCCAGGTGACGCCAAATGGCAAAAGTCCCTCCCTTAACTGTAAAATATGATGGTGACCCCCAGAATTTGGGGTTGTTTATCATTCAGGTCTGGAATTATATGGAGATTTATGGACCTGATTTAGAGACTGATGATATGAAAGTTAGAATGGTCTTGATGGCCTTGGAGAAAAAGGCGGCTGAATGGATGGTGGGCCTACACAAATGCAATTCCCCTCTCCTGAGGAATTTTAATAACTTTATGGCTGCAATGAAGAGGAGGTTTGATGACCCGCTGATTTAGAGATGCGGGTGGGTGAAATTTATGGCCCTGAAGCAGGGGAGTAGATCGGTAGCAGATTATATACAGGAATTTCAACAGTTGTCAGCCTGTATGAGGGGGTGGTCAGAAGACGCTTTATTGGATCAGTTCGCTGAGGGATTGAATGAAAAAATATACCAGCAATGCATTAACAGACACCTTCCTCGCCGGGTGACTGCTTGGTATGAACACGCAGCAGATGTTGAGTTGGATTTGCCCAGGCTTCAATACATGAAAGAGAGAGAAGCAGAGAAATCCTCCCCCCTGCAGCTCCAAAAGCCCCCCTCCGCCCCAGAAGCAAGGGAAAAGGAAGCTCCGCCAGCAAACCCAAGCCTTTCACATGTTTCCGCTGTGGGAAGGAAGGCCATCGCGCCATGAATTGCTGCGTAAAAATGGCTCAGACTGTTCCACTCCCCCCCGAAGAGAGGGAAGAGCAAGTAAGGCCCCAGGTAAGAAGAGAGAGGCTGCGTGCGCCGCTGAAAATGTTCCCCAGCATTTCCAGCCAGAGGAGGAGTGAGGCGTTAGTTCCAGTTCCTCTGACGAATCAGATGAGGAGCACGATCATCGTTGGGTGAGTTCGAACAAAGGCCCCATGCTTATCCCAATTGAGTTAGCAGTGCCACCTACTGGCACGCCTGAAAAACTTTTAGCACTTCTGGATTCACGTTGCTCTCGCTGTATGATAAGTCCAGCGATGGTGGAAAAACTTGGCTTGAAATTGAGAACTTTGAAAACCCCTATTGTTTTTTGCCAAATTGATGGTTCTATACCGGGAGGGGGTCCTGCTCATTTTTCTACTGAGCCCTTACAAATGAAAATGCGGACCCATCAAGAACTAATCACTTTTATTGTGGCACCTGGAATGGACCGGCCCCTTATTTTAGGGCTCCCCTGGCTTCATAAATGGAACCCTCGCATTAACTGGAGGAAGGGGTGGTTACGCATTCACACTAGCGCGCCCCCTGAAAGAGGGAATGAGACTCCAGACCCTGCTGATTCTAACCCCACTTTGGCAGCCAGGGGACAGGAGAGGATCGAAGGGGAAGAGAAAATTCCGAAAGAATATTGGGATCTGAGAGGAGTATTTAGTGAGCATTCTTCTGATAAGCTTCCCCCACACAGACCCACTGATTGCAACATTGATATTTTGCCTGGGGTGAAACTTCCCAAGCCCCAGATATATTCTATGTCTCCTAGGGAAATGGAGGAGATGAGAAGATTCATTGACAAGAATTTGGAAAGGGGTTTCATTGAACCAGCTAGACCCAAGGTAGCAGCTCCAGTGCTATTCAGGGAAAAGAAAGATGGCTCTCTCAGATTAAGTGTTAATTTCAAAAATTTGAACGCAATCTCCGCCCAGAACCTCTACCCATTACCACTGATGAAGGATATGCTGGCCCAACTGGGCAAGGGCCGCATTTTCACTAAACTGGACTTGAGGGAAACATACTATAGAGTCTGTATTAAAGAGGGAGACGAGTGGAAAATGGCTTTCAACTGTCCCCTTGGCTGTTTCCAATTTCAGGTGATGCCATTTGGCCTGCAGGGGGCGCCTGTGGTCTTCATGCAGTTGATTAATGAGGTGTTACATGACCATCTTTACAAGGGTGTTATCGTATATTTAGACGATATCCTTATTTACATGCAAACACGTGAGGAACACGTCAAGCTGGTTCGTACTGTGCTGAAGAAGCTTCGGGCCGCAGAGCTTTACGCAAAGTTGTCCAAATGTGAATTCCATCAAGAGAAGATTGACTACCTGGGCTATCATATCTCCCACGTGGGTGTGGAGATGGACCCCGCTAAGGTCAAAGCAGTCACTGAGTGGGAGGCCCCTCATACACGCAGGCAGTTACAGAAAATTTTGGGATTTGCCAATTTCTATCACCAGTTCATCCCTTCTTTTGCTAAGATAGCTCTTCCCATAACTAACCTATTGAAGTCCAAAGGTGGGCCGAAACCCAGGCCTAGCAAGCCGTTGGATTGGACCATGGAATGTCAAGCTGCCTTTGAGAAGCTGAAACGGCTTTTTGCCGAGGAACCAGTCCTCAAGCACCCAGACATGGACGCGCCGTTTGTGGTTCAGGCTGATGCCAGCGATGTGGCGGTGGGGGCCGTGTTGCTTCAGGCCAATGATCAAGGTAACTTGCAACCCTGCACGTACACCTCTCGCAAACTGACTGACACAGAGAGACGTTGGGCTATCTGGGAGAAAGAGGCATTTGCTGTTCGTTGGGCTTTAACCACATGGCACCATTTTCTGGAGGGCGCCAAGCACCCGTTCGAGGTGTGGACTGACCATAAGAATTTGGAGGCTTTGAGAACTCCCAGGAAACTTTCTCCTAAGCAAATGCGCTGGGTCAGCATTTCAATCGTTTTAATTTCACCCTGAAATACATTCCAGGTGGGAAGAATTTCATGGCTGATGCTTTATCCAGGCTTCCTCAGTACAACTGTTCTAAGCTCAGCGTGGTCCAGCCGGTCATTCCCACATCGAGCCTCGCTGATCCAGTGGTTACTAGACATCAAGCACGTTCTAAGGTGGAGGTGTCCCAGGATTTTCTTTCCAATCTCAAGAACGCTCTCGCTGATGATGAATGGTTCCAGCAGCACATAAGTGAATGTACCATGAGGGATGAATTGCCCTGGATTGGGGCAAAACTTTACATTCCTAAGTCTCTTTGTCTAGTGGTTCTTTGGCGGGCTCATGATTCCCGGATGGCAGGGCATTTTGGTTTCGTGAAAATGCTGCATCTCATGAAAAGTCAGTTTTGGTCCTTCTTTGAAAAAGGACATTGAACTTTATGTGGCCAGTTGTCCCATTTGTGCTGCTGCTAAATGCCTGCCAGGGAAACCGCAAGGTCTGCTCCAGACTGTGGCTTGCCCTGTCACCCCATGGAAGGAGATCTCTATGGATTTCATTGTCGAACTCCCTTAGAGCCAGGGACAAGCCGTTATCTGGGTGGTTACCGACTTGTTCTCAAAGCAAGTCCATTTCATCCCTTGTTCCAAGATTCCGTCTGCTAAGACCCTCGCTAAGATGTTAATCTCCCACATTTACCGCTTACATGGGGTGCCTGACCGCATCATTTCGGATAGGGGTGCAGTTCACCTCCATGTTCTGGAGGGAGTTTCTTAAGGGGATAGGCTCCGCCCAGGGTTTAAGCTCCGCCCACCACCCTCAGACTAATGGAGCTTGTGAGAGGACTAATTCTGTTCTGGAACAGTATTTACGTTGTTTCATCAACTACCAGCAAGATGATTGGGTAGACTTGTTGCCGCACTCGGAGGTGGCTTATAATAATTCTGTACATAGCAGCACTGACTTCACCCCTTTCCGTGTGGTGTTTGGCCAGGATTTTGTACCTATTCCTGAGGTTCCTCGTGAGCAGCCCCAAGTCTCGTCTCTGTCTGAGTGGAGTGATCGCCTTCGGCACGTTTGGCCTTTGGCACTCCAAACTTTGGATGCTGTGCATCGCGCACATAAGAAACAGTCTGATAAAAAACGGACTAATCCGTATGATTACAAGGTGGGTGATCAAGTTTACCTGTCCACCAAGTTTCTTCAGACTCCCCAGAAGTCCAAGAAGTTGGGGCCAAAGTATGTTGGCCCATTTCCTATTATCAAGATCATCAATCCTGTTTCTGTTCGGCTGCAGCTGCCTAAACACCTCAACCGGGTCTATCCTGTTTTTCATGTTAACCTCATAAAGCCTGTTCACTTTTCGTCTTTACGTCTGCCTGTTCCACCACCGCCCGCCCCGCTGTTGATTGATGGTGAACATTTCGAGGTTCGTGAAATTTTGGACTCCCATAGATGGCGGAATCGTGTTCAGTACCTGATGGCTTGGAAGCATTTTCCCCCTTCTCATACCGAATGGGTGGACAAGTCTCATGTTCGGGCCTAAATTGCTCCGCCAATTCTATTCTGCTTATCCTGACAAGCCCTAGTTTGGCCGGTTTCCTGACGTATTTTCTCTCTCCCTCTCCCCCCCCCTTTACGTTTCTTGTTGTTCGTCTGTTTGTTTGTGCTTTGTCGTTTTGCAGGTCTGACTGGCTTTTTCTGGAGGGAGGCCGGATGTCAGCCTCCGCTTTGCAACTGCTTTGGCTGCCATTGAAATGGGGAGGGGGGGCATGGTATTTGGGAGGGGACTCATTGTTGTGCTGGAGGAAGATTCTAGATTTTGACCGGACCACCTTACTGCACATGTGGAGGAGGAGTGTTTCCCGCCAAGGCCAATGGACCATCATTCCATCCTGGTGATGCCTTTCAAAGTTATCTCACACCTGACATTTGGGAGAATTATGATTGGACTGTGCACAGGATGCCAAGGGGAGGGGAATGAATTATACAATATATTATTCACTTTCGCGCCTAAATAACCAGTCTTAGCTTTGCTACGCTTCTATTCATTTATAATTAGTAAAAGTACACTTGATTTCAACAAATGGAGTCTGGTGGTTTTCTTTCCTGATTTGTGAATGAAGAAGGGCTGACAGAATCCTCCTTCTTTACATACTGTAGAAAGTGTATCAATTGGCTACAAAAGACTTCCGTGCATCTCTTCCACAGTCATCAACCATAATTCATATTAACTCAAGTATTTTAACTCAGATATATTTATACATATTACCATCATCATACCTCCATTTTCATTTGACTAAAATTGTTGAAACGTCCTCCATCATAAAATATACCAAGATTTAAAACATAACCACATACTGGCATTTCATTTGCTATTTCTAATATCCTCCAATAACACTGAATCCTTATGGCCTATTCTGGCTAAACAGCCATAATATTTAGTAACAAAAATTTCTAATCCTCCTTTCCAAATCACTGTTTACAATTTACATTCACTTTTTAAAATTTTTATTATTTTAAACACATAAGCACATCAACAAAAACAAACACATAACTTAAAAACAACATAGGAACAATAAGTTCCATCGTATATCATACCGCAGTTCCGAATCGGTTTCTTTGCAGTTAGTGTTTTTCCTACTATACATTTCTATCTTTCATTCATAATCTCCTTATTCTTATCCATTTTTATGTACATTTCTTTATTTATTTAAATTTAGCTACTTATGACCAAATATTATTTACCTATATTATGCTTTATATTTTTACTGTCGTTTATTCTCTTACATACAGATTATAGCTATACATTCACATAATTATTCTTTTTCTTTGCCATTCTTATATTATTATTATTCCATTTGGAAGGTTATAAGGTATAGTTTAAAATGCTTTGTTTACCATCCTTCGCACCTGCTAAGACACCACCTCATTTTCTCTTTTTTTCTCCCTCCCTTCCTTCTCTACTTCCTTCCTCGTCTCCGTCCCCTTCTTTCTTCCCATACCTCTTCCCTATTCCTACCCTTTTTCTTCCTCTTCCTACCTTCTCTCCTTCTTTCTTTCTCTTCCTCCCTCTTCTTCTTTTTCTCTCCCTTCTACCCACCTTCCCTTACCTCTTTCTTCTTCCCTTACCTCTCCTCCACATTTCTTCTTCCTCTCTTTCTCTTCCTCTCTCTTCTACCCTTCACTCCTTTCCTTTCCTTCGTCCCACCATTCTCTACTTCCTTCCTCCCATCCTTTCCTTCCTTCTTCCCTTCCTTTCTTTTTCTATTGTTATAGGTGTCTCTTTCAGATCCCAGTTCATGTTTTCTTGGGGATGGTATTTCAACACACACAACTTTGTTTCATATCCTTTCCTTTTTTCTTTAGGATTCTACAGTCTATTTTCCAGCTATCATCCTGATTTGAATTCACAAATCTTGACCCCCTTGTTTTACTCATAATTATTATTTTTGAGTGTTATTCTATTTTTTCATTTTATTCCTTTGCTCCATCCAACTATACCAATTATTCCATATCCGATAAAATTCTGATTCTTCTTTTCTCTATTTCTTTCGTTAATTTATCCATTTCGGCACAGTCCAATCTTCATTTGGGGTTAGTTTATTTTTCCACTTCTGGGCGAAAGCGATCCTTGCTGCTGTAAGTATATGTAATATTAGATATTGTATTTCTTTTTTGTATTTTGTCGGTATAATTCCTAATAGAAAAAGTTCAGGTTTCCAATCTAACTTAACCTTTGTTATTTCTTCCAACCAATTTTTGATCCTTTTCCAGAATTTTTTTGCCTCTTCACAAGTCCACCATAAATGATAATATGTGCCATGTACCGAATCACATTCCCAGCAATTTGGAGAGGTATTTGTTGAAATTTTGGCCAACCTTGATGGTGCCAGATGCCATCTATAAAGCATTTTGTACTGGTTTTCCTTGTATGGGATTGATAGTGTCATTCTTAAATTTATTCCCCAAAATTTTTCCCATTTGTCTAGTTCAATGTTATAGCCAAAGTTCTGTGCCCATTTTATCATTGGTTCTTTTACAATTTCCTCTTCCATTTGATACTTCAAGAGGAATTTGTATATTTTCCCTATCATCTTTCTGTCTGGACTTTGAATAATTTTATCCAATTTGTGTGGTTCTGTTTCAATACCATATATTTTAGTGTCTTTATTGTATTTAATTTGAGTTTTAATTTGGAGGTAATTTACATTCACTTTCCTTATGTTGTTATCATTATCTCTCCTTTATTTGACTGTTTCCTTTATCATAACATTTCCCCCAATAATCAAAACTTAACTAAAATTAACTTAGTTCTTTTTATTAACCTTTATATAACAAAAAAAATTTCTAATCTTCCTTTCATAGGTACAATTCAGTATTCATATCCAATTATTACTTATCATAGCAATACATATGTATAGATTATTACCATCAATTATTTATTTAACTATATCTATTGTCACTAAATTTCACTAAGTTTAACTAGTTTTAGATTATACACTTTCATCTATCAACCTGTATCTTTCCAGTAGCAAACCAATCTCATGTCTTCTGCCATTTGTGGTATCAGTCCTCTAATCATCTCCTTAATCAAATTTGTATGGACTCCTCTTTGCAACTCATTGCTTATTAAGCCTCTCATGTAATTTCAATGTCCTTTTTCTGTTTCCTTGATCAGCTTATCTTTATTTGTCAGTGGTGTTTTCAATGTTGTTGCTAATAAAATTTCTCTCTTTAAATCCATAAATTCTTTTATTTCTTCTTCTTCTGTATCTTGCCATCTGGGGTTGAGTTCTCCTCCATTTAATTCCTCTTTCCGTATTCCACTCTTTCCATTTCCAGACACAAACCAATCACCATAGATATCAGCGGATTTAATTTCTTTGTGGTCATTTTTCTCTTTGGTTTTTAGGACTCTAACCTACACTTTTCCCACTTGATAAAGATCTCCAACTTCTTCATCATATTTTAGTATTAGATGCTCTAGATTTTCCAACTTCTTCTCCGTCCTCTCAATGTGTTTGATAATTTCTGAATTTCTAACAATATCTTTTGCAAAATTAAAGTTTCTTTCTGCAGTTAAGATTGTGCCATTATCTCCAGCTGACAAACACTGCCGCTCTGACTTGGAAGGTTTTTACAAGATTAAGCATAAATTCACAATAAGGTCTTATTTTCACTTTTTTTTGGTTAAAGATATACTTCAAAGGAACATCTATCTGCTTTTCTTCTTATCACTCTCTATAGACAAAATGGTGAGACCTTGAAGTGTCAAGCCAGAATAATCAGTGAGAAAAGTAAAAGTGTTTTGTTTCCAATACACAAATCTCCAGCCTCCGAGTAGCAGTGTCGTCTTTCCCTCTGTTGTTACAATTTTCTTTGCTGTTTTTTGTATCTTTTTATTCCAAGTTAAAAAAAGTCAAATTCTTGAAAGAAATAGAGAAGAAAAATGGAAAAACATACACAATAATGAAGAATTTTAGTCCATAGGTTACAAAAAATAATAATAATAAAGAAGAAAACTTAACCCATTCGTTTTAAAAGACTTGCATAAATTCCATCCACGAAAATAACATTTAAAAAGTAAGATAACCCACTGTCCAAAACCTTTCAAAGCTTAATTCCGCCGCTTATTTCTTCTGTTCTCAAATTTAAATTAACTTTAAGTTTTTTATAGGCTGTCTCTTTTAAAACGGTAAAAATTCCTCACCAGCTGAAAACACTTTCTCTTTCCATATCCTTCTGTTTCGGAGCCGCCCCGACTTCATCAGCCTGGTGGCTAGACTTTTTGTCACCAGCTTGAAGAACTTCTCTTGGATTGATCAGGGACTTTGGGGGGGTCCCTGAGATCAGCAAGATGCATTCTTCCTGTTCACTGTCTCTATGGGATGGTTTAGGTCCGATTGGACCACCCAGTGGCAAAAGTATCAGCAGCGGTCTCAGAGCATCTAGACCGCATGTCCGTATCGTTGTGACGTTGGCTCCTCCTCCCAATTTGTGTGACTCTCTTGTCTGTCATCACCTTTCTCCCATCATTTTCATCCTTCTTGGCTTGAATCAACACTCAAGAGAAGATATCCTGAGGAAATCCTTTCTGCTAGGATTTTTGAGTTATTAAATTATTAATAATTGAATTATTAACTTTTCTTCTTGAAGAAATGGCTCAAGAAGTTTAAGAGAAATTGAGAGAAACTCATTTTTTTCTGATGGAAGTTTCATCAAAAGTCTCAGACACTTTAAACCTTAATGTAGACTTCAAGGCCTGGGGAAGTGCTAAATAAATAGGCAGCTAAATCGAGAACTAGGGATTTATTCAATTTCTTATCTATGTGACTAAGTGGTTTACAACATAGTGGAACAATATAAACACATTACCAAAAGTACTATTAAAGAATTTGGGTAGGGGGTGGTATGGAATATAATAACAATGGTCCCAATGGTGGTAGAAGGGCATGGGGCTGTGACTCCTAAGCTGGGAGAATGGCACAACAGATCTCAGAAATAACATCAGAATTGTCCAGAATTGCTAGGAAAAGCTAAGATACTGTGCAGAACTCTCAACCTCCCTGATAGAGGACCAAAAATTGGGAAAGACATACCACATAGAGATTAGAAGGAATATTTTAAAAAAATTCTCATGAATCTAGCTTAATTTATATTTAATAAAATATAAGCTTTATATTTATATGTTAATATAAATTTTATATTTATATGTTCATCCTAGTTTGACTCTATTCTCTTCAAATCCCAGAACATATTAGCTATTGGTTGGCCTTCACATTCTCTCCAGATATTAGTTTATTTTTTAGCAGCCAAATCTTTTTTTTATTGTCATTTATAGGCCGCCCTTTTCCCTGAGGGGACTCAGGGCAGCTTACAATTCGTGGGGAAGGAGTGCAAGACAAAACATGAAATAATATGTGAATAAAATAAAACAATAAAACACAACATTCATTCAGCATTCGGGTGGGGAGGATGAAAATCTTATCCCCAGGCCTGACGGGATAGCCAGATCTTAAGGGCTGCGCGGAAGGTCTGGACGGTGGTGAGGGTACGAATCTCTACGGGGAGATCGTTCCAAAGGGTCGGAGCTGCTACTGAGAAGGCTCTCCTCCGCGTAGTCGCCAGTCGGCACTAACTGGCAGATGGAACTCGGAGGAGGCCCAATCTGTGCGATCTGATGGGTCGAAGGGAGGTAATCGGCAGAAGGCAGTCTCTCAAGTAATCAGACCCACTACCATGAAGGGCTTTATGGATGGTGAGTAGCACCTTGAAGCGCACCCAGAGATCAACAGGTAGCCAGCACAGCTCGCGGAGGATAGGTGTTATGTGGGCGAACCGAGGTGCGCCCACTATCACTCGCGCGGCCGCATTCTGGACTAGCTGAAGTCGCCGGATGCTCTTCAAGGGCAGCCCCATGTAGAGCACATTGCAGTATTCCAGCCTAGAGATCACAAGGGCTCGAGTGACTGTTGTGAGGGCCTCCCGATTCAGGTAGGGTCGCAACTGGGGCACCAGGCGAACCTGGGCAAATGCCCCCCTGGTCACAGCCGACAGATGATGGTCAAAAGTCAGCTGTGGGTCCAGGAGGACTCCCAAGTTGCGAACCCTATCTGAGGGGTATAGAATTTGACCCCCCAGCCTGAGTGGTGGAACACTGGCCAAATTATTGGGAGGGAAACACAACAGCCACTTGGTCTTGTCCGGGTTGAGTACCAGTTTGCTAGCTCTCATCCAGTTCTTAACAGTCTCAAGACCCTGGCTCATCACGTCCACCGCTTCATTGAGTTGGCACGGGGTGGACAGATACAACTGCGTGTCGTCCGCGTATTGATGGTATTTTATCCCGTGCCTCCGAATGATCTCGCCCAGCGGTTTCATGTATATGTTAAACAGTAGGGGGGATAAGACTGAGCCCTGCGGCACCCCATAAGTTAGGGGCCTCGGGGACGATCTCTGCCCCCCAACCAACACCGACTGCGACCTGTCCGAGAGGTAGGAGGAGAACCACCGTAGTACGGTGCCGCCCACTCCCACCTCCCGCAGTCGTCGCAGAAGGATACCATGGTCGATGGTATCGAAAGCCGCTGAGAGGTCAAGGAGAACCAGGATGGACGCATGGCCTCCATCCCTGGCTCTCCAGAGATCATCGGTCAATGCGACCAAGATTTTCTGATAATCAATTATTTTCTGATCTTAATATCCTCCTTTTATATTGCTGGCTAATGGGATTCTCCCTGCTCTAACTTTTATTCAATATGGTTCTGTTCAAAGCATTACCTTGCAAATGTTAATGAATAAATTCCATAGCAATATAGGCATCACTAGAATTTTGTTTAGTCTTCTACTTTAATATGATTATCTAGCTCATTCTTCTATTTTAATATGATTATTCAGCTGCTCTGATGATGACACTGAAAATATAAAAAGACCCATCATACAATAGAGTTTTGAACACTACAGCAAGGAATTTATCAAACATTTCCTTCTGATGAACTTGTCCTTCATTGTTTTTTTTTTGCTTCCAAGTGTTAACTTTAATTTGTTACTTGTGTGAAGTATTCATAAACAGTGATGATTTGCATTGTAGATAGTCATAATGTTTCAAATTCAAATAAGTATTTAAGCTAAGCTGTGGGATGTAAATTTATGGATACTGAATGTATGTATGTATGTATGTATATGTGTGTGTGTATGTATGTATGTATATATTATATTCATATATATGCATATATATAAACATATACACATACACACACACATACATACATACATATTCGTAGATTTTCACGGGTATAGATATGCTGGTCTTGTTGTATTCGAGTTTTTTTCTGTGTAAGATTGAGATATTCTTGGCAACTTTTCGGCACGGTGTCACTTGCCATCCTCAGGCTGGTGTTTTCGGCTTAAAGTGTGATCGGAGCTGCTGTCTTTCTATAAATCTTGGTGGGGTATGTGGAGTGCTGACGTTGTTTCAGTAAGTGGATTGATTGGATGTGTTGCTGTATCATGATTGGTAGATTGGTGCTGGCTGTGTGTCCATTGTTGTTTTGTGTTGTAACGGCCTGGATGGTGGGTGGGACTCATTTGTTGACTAGGGCTGGTTTCCAGATGTCTGGTAAGTGGGAGGTATCATCACATTTATTCATGTTGTGGGGTATTTCTCTATTTCGATAGCTTCCATAATTATTCTCTTGTTGAAGTGTTCAGTTTTGGAGATTAACCTCGTTCCTTCAAAATTAATTTCATGTCCTGTAGCTTTAAGGTGCTGGAAAAGGGAGGAAGTTTTTTCTTTTTTTCTTACTGTGTTCTTGTGTTCTGCGATGCGTGCAATTATTCTCCTGTTTGTTTGCCTTATGTATGTTGCAGGGCAGATTTTGCATGGTATTTCGTAGACTCCTTAGTTTTCTAGCTGGATTTTGTCTTTGCCCAAAGACAAATCCAATCAATCCATTTACTGAAACAATGCCAGCACTCCACACACCCCACCGAGATTTATAGAAAGATGGCAGCTTCGATTACACTTTAAGCCGAAAACACCAGCCTGAGGATGGCAAGTGAGACCTCGCCGAAACTTTGCCAAGACAATCTCAATCTTATATGGAAAAAGACCTGAATATAACAAGACCAGTATACCTACACCCGTGAAAATCTATAAACACACACACACAGAGACAGAGAGACAGGAGGGGTGTGGTCAGCATCTCAGCAACAGGACATGTTCTCCGGGCTCTCTGAGAACCTTCAGAATCCCGGCTGTTTTGGGGGGTTCTTTAAGGACCATAGCTGTCTCATAGCTACAAGCGGGTGTGGTCGGGGAAACAATTCCCCTAAAACACCCGCAATTGCCTCCAGACCCAAAGTTGGGATGGCAGCCATTGTGAGTTGTCACAGCTGAGCGGCTGCACAAAGCAAGAAGAAAAGCGTGGTGATCGTCTGGGTGAGATAACAAGATTGGCTTGAAGTACAGTTTTCCTGTAATTAACTTTAACCTCTGGTTGAAAACTTTAGAGTGACAAGAGACAGGTGGGGGGGAAGCAGGCGTTAGTAAGCCCCTCCACTCCCGAGCTAGCAGCGAACAAACAAAGCCATTAATGTAGAATAAAAGGAATAATAGATCTTAAGAACTGCTTAAGAGTTAGAAAGTAAATTGGAATCTTTTGACTTTTACTCTATTCCTTTGATAACTTTGCTTTTAAAGCCAGGACTTGAAGGGTGAATATTGTGAATTAATTGTCCGCATCACCATCTAGTGGTACTAGATGGGATTTTAAAAACAAGGAATTGCTGGCTGAATAAAGGAAGCTGGTTAAGAAGGTATTGACCTTGAACTGTTGCTGACAATACAGACTGATGATAAAGTCCCTCTAAAAGAAAGAAAATAAGACCAGCTGTGTAAACATTGTACTGTTCTCTCTTGCTACATTATATGAGCTGCTGAGAATGTCTTTCCTACAGTGCGTTTTTCCCCCTCTACTGAAAGAAATTTGGATAACTCAGACAACCTATATTAAAGGTTTGTTTTTGTTTGTTTGGCTATTTGTGGTCCTCTCTTATCTACTCTAATTTTTTCCCCTCCATCTCTTTTTTCCCTGACCTTTTGCAATGAGGCGTGGATTACTATTGTGGAATTAATTTTGCAGTTTTTCTTTTTGGGTGTGTGCTTTTTCTTCAATCTTTTTTCTTTCTTTTTTTTACTTCACATTAGCATTATAAAGCGATTGGATTAAGGTAGCAAGAACCTGAAGACTGGGTCCAGGAACAGGGATTGGTCTACTGGAGGCTGGAGCTTGGGCTGGTGTGGGTGACTTCAGGATTACAATTAATTTGCTTTTTGGATTATAAAATTTAAATACAACTCAAATACAACAATGTCAGAACCCAAGTACCAAGGTGAAGAAAATAACATCATTTACATCATTAACAGCTACACCACCCGGTTCAGTGACACAGAAAGCAAAAAGTACGGCAACGCAACAAGATAAAGCCACCTTGGAGTTAAAAAGTATGTTGCAAACTATATATGAGGATCTCAAGGACAAAATAAACAAGGTAGAAGAGAAAGTGGGCCATCCATCCAGATGCTATGTGCCAGCGTGGCCCCTTTGGGGACTTATTCTATCCCAGTGCCATGATAATCCTGCAGCGGAGCACTTTGGCCTCTTCAAGACCTTGAACCTGGGCTCTTGTACCTTCTGATGGCCCAGATTGTGACATGATGTACAATCTTACATCACGTCGTGTACGGTGTCGGCAGGCCAAGTTAGTGACGGGAGACCCTCCAGAGCTGCTCCAGCCATTGCCGACCCCAGAGACACCTTGGGCAGCCATTTCTATGGACTTGCTGACGGACCTGCCTCCGTCTTCTAGATTTACCACGGTGTTCATGGTGGTAGACATGCTGACAAAGATGGCACATTTTATCCCATGTTGGGGATTACCAATAGCCTACGCCACCGCCCGCATGTTTATCCAACTTGTTTTCAGGCTGCACGGCCTACTTGACAGGGTCGTGTCAGACAGAGGAACGCAATTCACAGACCAGTTTTGGAAAGGGCTGATGATGGCCTTGGATGTCAAGATCTGCTTGTCCTCAGCGCACCATCCCAAAACCGACGGAGGGATGGAGAAAGTAATCGGGATCTTGGAGCAGTACCTCCGCTGTTTTGTGAACCAGCAGCAAAATGATAGGGTGAACTAGTTGGCAGTAGCGGAGTTTGCATTCAATAACTCACGGCACACATCCACGCAGACGACACCCTTCTTGGTCAATGTAGGATATCATCCTTGGTTCTTTCTCCTCACACCCATCAACTCTCTCCACAGCTAAGGATTTCCTGTCAGAACTACAGGTGGTTCTATCAATTGGTGCGGCAATATCTGGATAAAGACAAGGACTATAAGAGAGTTGCAGACAGGTCTCGACACACAACGCCGGCGTTGACTGTCGGTAATCGAGTGTGGCTGTCCACTAGACACCTTCTATCAAACCGGCCAGTCAAGTAGTTAGACCACCATTACCTTGGCCCGTTTCCTGTTGAAGCAGTCATCAATCTGGTCGCCTATCGCCTGACTTTACCATGTTCGATGCGAGTCCATCTGGTCTTTTATTAATCTCTTCTTGTTCCTGAACAGCCAGCTTGTCCTCTTTGCCAACCCAATCATCCCCAGCCAGAACCCCGTGCCGATGAGGAGCCGGCTGAGTATGAAGTTGCCAATATCCGGGATTCCCAATGGCTGAAAGGACAGTTTCAATATCTGGTGGAATGGAAAGGCCAAGAGCCAGAGGATGTTATCTGGAAGAATGCGACTTTCGTGCACACACGTGCTTTGGTGCAGGCCTTCCATGAACAATTCCCAGCTATGCCACACTCTGAGCGTCCTAGGCTCCTAGCCAAGGGATGGCTTTATCTCTGTCATTAGTCGTGGCAGACAGTCAAGCCTGTGTCTGCATATTCATTAGAATCACGGGACAGAACACATCAAAATATTAGTAGTATGTAAAATATTATTAGATATAAAGATATCTTAAAAGAAAGGTGGGAACTAAAACAAAAACAAGAATTAGAAGAACAAGGGATTGATATAGGTTGGTTTTCACAATTGCAAATACTATCAAGATATGGAAAAGTTAAAAGCGAGTATGGTTTTAGTTCAGAGTTGAATAAGATACTTATGGGAATGGAAGAAAGAATAATCAAAAAACTATATAGCCATCTATTAAGAACTAGACTAGAAGAAGTGGTTAAAGATACAATGTTAACTTGGGTAAAGAATTTTGGCCATACGATTGAACTGGAAAAGTGGCAACTACTATGGAAAGGAACTATAGATTAGTTATGTCAACAGCTTACGAAGAAAAATGTCAAGTTCTGCTTCATTTAATAATCAGGAAAGAAACCACTCAACTCCATTCTTAGAATTAAGTGTACTTTTACTAATTATAAAACGAATAGTAGCAAAGCAAAGCTGAGTCTGAGTAAATTGGCGTGAAAGCAATGGATATCATGTATAATTCAATCCCCTCCCTTTGGCACCCCATTTCATAGTCCAATAATATTTCACCCAACTGTCAGGTGGGAGATATCTTCAAAAAGCATCATCAGGCTGGAGTGCTGGACAGTTGGCCTTGGTGGGAAACTCCCCGATGCCACATGCGCAGAGAGATGGTCAGGACATCTTCTAATAACAATCCTCCAGCACATAATAATTCCCCTCCCAAATACCATGCCCCCCTCCCCATTTCAATGGCAGCCGAAGTAGCAGTGAAGCAGAGGCTGACACAGGCCTTCCATGAACAATTCCCAGCTATGCCACACCCTGAGCATCCTAGGCTCCTAGCCAAGGGATGGCTTTATCTCTGTCATTAGTTGTGGCAGACAGTCAAGACTGTGTCTGCATATTCATTAGAATCACGGGACAGAACACATTCAAATATTAGTAGTATGTAAAATATTATTAGATATAAAGATACCTTAACAGAAAGGTGGGAACTAAAACAAAAACAAGAATTAGAAGAACAAGGGATTGATATAGGTTTTCACAATTCAAACTTTCAAAGTTTAATAGCATTTGTATGCCACCCAATCCCGTGGGATTCCGGGTGGCTAACAATACAAATCAAAAAGAATAGAAGGAAAGAAAAGATAGATTTAAAAACACACCATGCACTCCATTCCAAGTGGGGCTGGACCATATTTTGGGGTCAACAGCCCCAGGCCTGCCAGAACAGCCAGGTTTTAGTGGCCTTACGGAAGCCCGAGAGAGTGGGAAGAGTCCGGATCTCTGCAGGGAGATCATTCCACAGGGCCAGAGCAGCTACAGAGAAAGACCGCCCCCGACTAGTCGCCAACCGGCATTGCCCAGTCGACGGTACTCGGAGGAGGCCCAATCTGTGTGATCTTATAGGTCGTTGGGAGGTATGTGGCAGGAGGCGGTCCCGTAGGTATCCAGGTCCTAAGCCATGTAGGGCTTTAAAGGTAACGACCAGCACCTTGAAGCGCATTCGGAGACCGATGGGAAGCCAGTGCAGCTCGCGGAGGATAGGTGTAATATGGGTGTACCTAGGTACACTCAATATCGCTCACGCAGCTGCATTCTGGACCAATTGTAGTCTCCGAACACTCTTCAGGGGCAGCCCCCAGTAAAGCGCATTATAGTAATCAAGCCTAGAGGTGACGAGAGCATGAGTGACCATTTGAAGTGCCTCCCGGTCCAGGTAGGGCTGCAACTAGTGCACCAGGCGAACCTAGGCAAAAGTCCCCCTGGTCACAGCCGACAGATGGTATTCTAATGTTAGCTGAGGATCCAGGAGGACACCCAAGTTGCAGACCCTCTCTGCGGGGTGAAGGGTTTTGCCCCCCAGGTTAAGAGATAAAATACCTGGTCCGTTCTTGGGGGGCAACATCAACAGCCACTCGGTCTTGTCGGGATTGAGTGCCAGCTTGTTTACTCCCATCCAGACCCTAACAGCCTCCAGGCACTGGCACATCACTTCTACTGCTTCGCTGAGTTGGCACGGGGTGGACAGATACAACTGAGTATCGTCCTCATATTGATCATATTTGATCCTGTGTCGACGAATGATCTCACCCAGCGGCTTCATGTAGATGTTAAATAGGACGGGGGACAGGACCGAGCCATGAGGCACCCCATATTTTAGGGGCCTAAGGGTCGACCTCTGTCCTCCAACCAACACCGACTTGTCTGAGAGGTAAGAGGAGAACCACCGTAACACGGTGCCTCCCACCCCCACCTCTCCCAGTCGTCGCAGAAGGATGCCATGGTCGATGGTATCGAAGGCCGCTGTGAGGTCAAGAAGCACCAGGATAGAGGAATGTCCTCTATCCCTGGCCCGCCAGAGATCATCGATCAGTGCGATCAAAGCAGTTTCAGTGGAGTAACCAGGCCTGAAGCCCGACTGAAAGGGGTCTAGATAATCAGCTTCATCCAAGGTCCGTCAGAGCTGAAAGGTCACCACCTTCTCAACAACCTTCCCTAGAAAAAGGAGGTTGGATACTGGACGGTAGTTGTTAAGAATAGCTGGATCCAGAGAAGGCTTCTTAAGGAGGGGTCTTACCACCGTGTCCTTTAGGGGCAGCGGGAAAGAATTGCAAATACTATTAAGATATGGAAAAGTTAAAAGCGAATATGGTTTTAGTTCAGAGTTGAATAAGATACTTATGGGAATGGAAGAAAGAATAATCAAAAAACTATATAGCCATCTATTAAGAACTAGGCTAGAAGAAGTGGTTAAAGATACAATGTTAACTTGGGCAAAGAATTTTGGCCATACGATTGAACTGGAAAAGTGGTAACAACTATGGAAAGGAACTATAAATTAACTATGTCAACAGCTTACAAAGAAAAATTATACAAAATGTTTTATAGATGACACATGTCACTGGAAAAATTAGCAAAGATGTTTAAAGACAAGTCAGCAAAATGTTGGAAATGTCAACAAGCAACAGGTTCTTATTATCATATGTGGTGGACATGTGAAGAAGTAAGGAAATATTGGACTATAATAAGAGGATAGCTAGAGAAAATATTACAACAAGAAATAGAATTTAGACCAGAGATATTTTTACTAGATATCCAGAGAAACTTAAGAAAGGGGATACTTATTTGATTATACAGGCAACTACAGCAACGAGAATTGTATTTGCCCAGAATTGAAAATTAAATAAGTTACCAATTGATGAAGAGATAATAAAAAAGATACTAGATTATACAGAGATGGACAGGTTGGCACTGAAAATAAAGGATAAAGAGGAATTGGTGTACTTCAAGACATGGGGAAGATTTTATGATTGTCTAAAGAAAGGAAGCTACAAAATAAAGTAAAGGAGAAGATACAGAACCCAGATGATGCACTATTAAAGGAAAAAGGGGAGGAAGGGGGGGGGAAACAGAAAAGAAAATATTAAATATACAAGCATATATTCAAGAGCGAGATATAAAAGGGGGGAACATAGGATAGATTAGCAAAAGTAAGGGAATAAGATATGATACTAAATTATATTTGGGTTTGCTGAAATACCATCCCATGAAAACATAAATTGAGATTTGAAAGAGACACCTATAATAACAGAAAAAAAGGAGAGAGGAGAAGAGAATGAGAGGAAGAGGAAGGAAAGATGAAAGAGGCAAGGAGAGGAGGGTGGAAGGGAAAAAGAAAAGGAGAGAGGATAAGAAGGGGAGGAGGAAGAATAGGAGTATGGGAAAGGCAAGGGAAGAAGGAAGGGGAAGGAGAGGAGGAAGGAACAAAGTAGAGGAGGAAGGGAGAAAAGAAAGGGAAAATAAGGTGGTGTTACAACAGACAGAAGGGATGGTAAATAAAACAACCCAAACTGTATATTATAACCTATTAAATGGAATAACAAATGTATAAGGATGACAAATACAAAGAATAACAATTGTGGGAATATATACTTAAAATAGTATGTAAGAGAATAAAAAATAAAAAAATGGAAAAAAAAGAGCGAGATAGAGACAGAGAAACAGACAGAAAGACAAAATGAGAGATTAGAAGGCAATTCATATACCTCCCACTTACCATTAATGTGATAATTCCAGAGTAAGACTATGTTTTTATTTCAGGAATTTTCCTTGGAAGATCTTTAGGTGCAGAAAATTCTTTTCATAAATGAAAATAAATTATTTTCTGAATGAGCTCTTTAAAAAATGTTATACACTGTGGGGATTGATGCTCATTTTGAACTGACTCCTGCTCTAAAATTATTCCTCAAGTAGTCAACAATACATAGCACACAAAATTAGAAATATCTCACTTAGCAAAACACTCTGAGACTGTCTGAAAAGTTATAGAGATACCATAGTATAACTATAGTATAAACCATAGTTTATACTATGGTATAAACATACCCTCATATCTTAATTTTAATCAGTATTTAAAATCAGCCAAAGTAAATACAGTGGGGCAAAAAAGTATTTAGTCAGCCACCAATTGTGCAAGTTCTCCCACTTAAAAAGATGAGAGAGGCCTATAATTGACATCATAGGTAGACCTAAACTATGAGAGACAAAATGAGAAAACCAATCCAGACAATCACAGTCTGATTTGGAAAGAATTCTTTTGCAAATTATGGTGGAAAATAAGTATTTGGTCAATATCAAAAGTTCATCTCAATATTTTGCTATATATTCTT
Organism: Thamnophis elegans; assembly: GCF_009769535.1. Taxonomy (NCBI): domain Eukaryota; kingdom Metazoa; phylum Chordata; class Lepidosauria; order Squamata; family Natricidae; genus Thamnophis; species Thamnophis elegans. Next base: position 63,550,457 of record NC_045558.1, on the reverse strand, counting down.
TGTTGGCAATGACAGAGGTCAAACGTTTTCTTTAGGTCTTCACAAGGTTGGCACACACTGTTGCTGGTATGTTGGCCCATTCCTCCATGCAGATCTCCTCTAGAGCAGTGATGTTTTGGGGCTGTCGCTGGGCAACACGGACTTTCAACTCCCTCCAAAGGTTTTCTATGAGGTTGAGATCTGGAGACTGGCTAGGCCACTCCAGGACCTTGAAATGCTTCTTACGAAGCCATTCCTTCGTTGCCCGGGGTGTGTGTTTGGGATCATTGTCATGCTGAAAGACTCAGCCACATTTCATCTTCAATGCCCTTGCTGATGGAAGGAGGTTTGCACTCAAAATCTCACGATACATGGCCCCATTCATTCTTTCCTGTACATGGATCAGTCATCCTGGTCTCCTTGCAGAGAAACAGCCCCAAAGCATGATGTTGCCACCCCTGTGCTTCACAGTAGGTATGATATTCTTTGGATGCAATTCGGCATTCTTTCTCCTCCAAACACGAGTTGTGTTTCTACCAAACAGTTCTACTTTGGCTTCATCTGACCATATGACATTCTCCTAATCCTTTTCTGGATCATCCAAATGCTCTCTAGCAAACTTCAGACAGGCCCGGACATGCAGTGGCTTAAGCAGGGGGACACGTCTGGCACTGCAGGATCTGAGTCTTTGGTGGCATAGTGTGTTACTGATGGTAGCCTTTGTTACGTTGGTCCCAGCTCTCTGCAGGTCATTCACTAGGTCCCCCTGTGTGGTTCTGGGATTTTTGCTTACCGTTCTTGTGATCATTTTGACCCCACGTGGTGAGATCTTACATGGAGCCCCAGATCGAGGGAGATTATCAGTCTTGTATGTCTTCCATTTTTCTAATTACAGTTGATTTCTTCATATCAAGCTGCTTGCCTATTGCAGATTCAGTCTACCCAGCATGGTGCAGGTCTACAATTTTGTTTCTGGTGTCCTTCAAAAGCTCTTTGATCTTTACCATAGTGGAGTTTGGAGTGTGACTGTTTGAGGTTGTAGGCAGGTGTCTTTTATACTGCTAACAAGTTCAAACAGGTGCCATTAATACAGGTAATGAGTGGAGGACAGAGGAGCCTCTTAAAGAAGATGTTACAGGTCTGTGAGAGCCAGAAATCTTGCTTGTTTGTAGGTGACCAAATACTTATTTTCCACCATAATTTGCAAAAAAATTCTTTCCAAATCAGACAATGTGATTGTCTGGATTTGTTTTCTCATTTTGTCTCTCATAGTTGAGGCCTAGCTATGATGTCAATTACAGGCCTCTTTCACCTTTTTAAATGGGAGAACTTGGACAATTGGTGGCTGACTAAATACTTTTTGCCCCACTGTACCTGCCTTCACTTTCTGTCAGAATGCTTTTAAATAAGTCATCACATTAAAAGATGCCTATTATTTTAAAATAATGTATCTATCCCCTTCTTTTTCAGATGCTTTCTATACTGCATTATTTTTTGTGATAAAATTAGTTTATCAAACTATAAAATACAAAAATACTAAGAAAACGAGAATAATAGGAAAAGAGGGAAAGGGAAGAAGAAAATGTGTAGGGTGAAAGGATAAAGAAATATATTGACTTCTGATTCTTTTTGGTGCAGCAGAATGTGGTAATAACATATAACCTCAATTTTTTACTTTGCATAATAATCTATACCAGTCATTTGTGTAACACAATCTAATCCCCAAATCAAAGTTGCATGCTTTTTTCATCTCAATCACAAGTCCAGAAGCAGTTTCCAAGTAGAAACAAAACTAATTGTATTCTTATCTTAATCAAAGTAGTCAATCTAGCCATCTCTGCTAAATCATCAACTTTTGCAGCCATTCGTCCATTGTGGGAATCAAAGTATCCTTCCATTTTTGTGCACAGGGTGTACTTGATGTCATCAGCATATATTACATCAAAGTTTTAAATGTTCTGCATTAATTTTTGTCATCCCTATTGTGTATTTACAACCTTCCTGTAATTATTATTAAAATAATTTAATAATATTCAATATTATTTTGGTGCACTAAGGTGGGGAGGAGGGGAACAGAAGGAGGAGAAATCCAAATAAAGCAACAAGCTTTAAAAGCTAAACTGAAAATACATTTAAAATATCAGCTGATGTGAAGATATGTAACAAGTAATACAGACCAAGATATTTCTTCAATCTAAGAAATATTTTGTGCTGTGTAATTCAATATCAAGTTCATAATTACAATTCTGAAGAGGAATTGAGGGATGGCTGGTTTTACTTCCTATGATCTGAGAAGTATGGTTTGAGAATTACTCATTGCAAACATCATTGATTGATATTCAATTCAGTAACTGTCCAATGACCAAATAATTGCCCCAAACTAACTGATATCCTACTTTAATGCATTCTATTGTGGGTCAGCCAAGGAACTATGTTGTTCATATCTACAAAAAGCATAATTCCTATTAGATACACTTAAAAGCAAAATCTTATCCCTTTGCGCATGATCAAATCAGTTAGCAATCAAGCCCTGACTTTTGAAAAGGACAGCAGGCTGCAGCACTGTACACTAAATAAAGTTTTATTTTCTTCCAGCTCTGAAAGATTAGTGTTGCCAACAATCAGAGATCAACTTATAATACAAGTAAATAGTACCTATTTACAAATTATAAGACTTCAAATTTATTTCTCCCAAAATATAGTACAAAAGCTATATATTAATAAATGTCTTGCAATCTGGATTCATTATAAGCAAAAGCTTAAAAATAATGGCTTTTAATAAACAATTAATAGAAAGAAAATGGCTAGGCAACTCACATTCAGACTGTATTACATATTGTCTGAAATAATTTTGAAACATATAAACAAAACCCACGATAAAATAAATTGAATCATTCGTTTTTGTGAAAGCAACTTTTTTTTGAAGGAAAATACTTTGATTCCTTTTCAAAAAACTATAAAGCTAAACTGAAAATTGTATCCAAATGAAGCACACAGCAGTTGTTGAACAATCTTTCTTAAAGGCAAAAAATTAACCATATTCATAGTCCCAATTGTCAACTTGTACTTCCTTGCTGTGTATTTCTCAGGTGAAACCTGAATAACTATTCTGTCTGCTACATGCTTCAAAGAGCTAATTTGAGGATATGATCTGATTTCAAAGTTGTGTAATCTGTTACGAAGTTCTCCAATATGAAGATCAAAACCAGAGCTAGGAAAGAATTGGAGAGAAAAGAGGGAAGGGGAAAGAGACAGATAAGAAATGTTATAAATTGAGAGAATAAATGGCATGCAAATATTTGTAAGTATATAGCTAACTAATTATAAAACAAATACATTAGTCTTAACATCAGTGCCACTAACATATTGGCAAATCAATTATTTTTCAGAGTGGCAGTGGGAGTAAAGGCAGACAGCATATGAAGGGAACAGTCACAATAACACGGTGAAAAGACAGCAGATAACATGGTTTGGTAATACAACACATTGCAAGGAAGGGAGGTGTCTATCACCAGGGATGTACAGTAAGTGACATGCAGCCTATAATTGACTGTATTTTCTTTTTTTGCTTTATGTCCCTCTAAAGTTTAGTATGAATTGGGGCATTTGTTTTAATAGCTTTTGTGTGTGCTTATGTGATGGTGCTGGTACCGGCTTCTAGACAGTGTTGATTTTTGACCACTGTGTGGGCATGTTCCTGCAGTTTTCTTGGCAAAATTTCAGACTTGCCACTGTGTCCTTCATAGGGCTGAGAAAAAATGACTGGCGGGTCACCTGGTTGGCTTTTTATCTAAGGCAGGACTGTAACTAAGTCTCCTAGTTTTAACCTGGTGCCTTAATCACTACAGTGAACTGAATCTCTGCAATAGTTTAAAGTTATTAATAATTTCAAGTAATAGTTTTTATGTGATTAAATTATTCTATATATTTTTTCTATAATTTGTTTAGAGTTTTAGTGTCACTGCTCTTTCTGCTTTTTAAAATTGTGACTGTAAATTGCAGTGGCTTCTAGCTAATTAGTGCCATTATCATTTATTAGAACATGCTTTCTTTTGATCTTATGATGCAGGTATGTACAAATTCCACTGGTATAAAGAAGGAATTAAAGCTTGTTAGGAAAATTATTTTAGAAAGAAATAGTTAAGAATGAAACATGATCACTAAGGCATGAAGAAATTACTACTTTGAAGAAAAGGAAAAAACAAATAGTTATATAACACTCACCTACCTACTAACTAAAGCACTGATTGATGATTTATTCAGAAGATACCACTGGAGGTGAAGTGAACTATAAAGCCAGGAGAAGAACAGCTTATTGTGTTAGTGTGTTAATCAAAGCAGATGTGATTATAGAAAGAGCATATTTATTTTATCTATGGCTATTGGTCAAAACAAACACTGCTCTTAACATTAAGCACAGTATGTCTATGTTCTGCAGAATATCCAGCACATTGCAGAGGTTAATTCCAGGTAATGAAAGATACTTAATTTTAAAGGCTGTTTTGTGTAACACACTGATATTGCATTTAAAGCTGCACAATCTTTGTAGATTAGTAATTTTATCTCTTTGTTGTACTCAACAATTCTCTGATAGTTTGCTAATATAACAAATGAGATCATAAAATAAATGTTTTTCTTTTTCTAAATAATCCACTTTGGATTAATTCAAAATGAAATGTTGGGTCCAATACAGTACTCCTACTAACTCATCTAACAGTCAAATGGAAAATTAAAAAGGATGAAGTCCAATGACCCACAGATGTTTGGAATAAAAAGTAAATCACAAATTTTTAGTGTGGAAGTGGAAAATGGGACTCTAAAATAGACTAGGAAATTGAAAGATATCTATGAAAAATAGTGGCAAATGACTTCTATGCAATGGTCAGATAACGTAATAGCTATATCCATAAATGTTTTATCACTCAATGTTTTAATGGTCTAATTATCTAATGATTCAGTTGCTCGAGAGTGAGGTAGACAAATTTAATAAATAAATGAATAAATAAAGTTAGAGAATACAACTCACAGGCTACTTTTAAAAAAAAAATATACATCAATATGTCAAGATCTGATTTCACCTTTGTAGTTGAAATACCTAAACTTTTATGTAGAATAAGAAAACTACATCATTCATTTCAGTTTGTCCAGTTTAAAATAATAAGAAAATACAGAAGACGTGGGAATGAAATGAGCGTTGATTCTTACTCGATAAGCCCTTTCTCCGGACGGTGGAGACAGCAGCCAGGATGGGTTGTCTTTGTCCAGTGACCAATAGGATTGAGTCTACAGCTGTGACATCACGCTACATCTGGTGACTTCTCCCAGCTTTAACGAAGTAGATCATTGTGTTAACTGTTAATTAACATTGTGTTAATCACGAGCATCCAATAACACACACACACTCTCCTCCAGGGCGTATGCCCTGAACTATCCCTAACTTAACGAAGCGGTAACAGTCTCTCAGAGGCTAGTCATCTATGGGGCAGGACTGGTTGCTGTCTCTACCATCCGGAGAAAAGGCATATCAGGTAAGATCCAATGCCCATTCTCCCCAGTTGGTGGAGATAGCAGCCAGGATGGGACATACCAAAGCCTGTCTATGTTTTTAAGGGTGGGTAGATGACTGGCCCGACACCCTTTGTTCTGTTCTGACCTGTTGGAGTACTGCCAAAGGCAGTGTTGGCTGAAGCATATCTGTCTAGTCTATAATGGTTTACAAATAGAGATGGTGAAGACCACGTGGCCGCCTTGCATATTTCCTCGACTGAGGCTTGAATAGACCACACTGCCAAGGTGGTTGTGCTTCTCATTGAATGCGCCTTCACATGAGGAGGAAACAGTAAACCATGGGATCCATAGGTCTTCAAGATGCAGGACCTAATCCAATGTCCAACAGATTTAGAAAAAACTTTGGCACCGATGTTACTTTGTTGAAAAACAAACAAAGCCTTCAAGTGTCTGAATGATGCAGTTTGAGAAATGTAGATGCAGAGTGCATGGCACACGTCAGCTTGAGCCATTTACACTCGAGTCTGTGGCCCAGGGAGGGACAGAAATTGGGTAGGACGATTTCCTGGGCCCTGTGAAACCTACTGTTGCCCTTCAGGATGAACGCCGGGTCCTTGTGGAAAATACAACGGTCTTGCCTAATGAACAGGGCTGCAATTTCAGAGATTGCTACCACAAAGGCGATCTTTAGGAACAGGTATCTCATACAGTGCGAAGTAGTTCAAAGGGAGGTTTGGTGAGAGCTTTCAGCACCTTGTCGAGTCTCACGTGGGGAATCTGTACACAGTGGGCGGACTGATGTTGGCCATCCCCCGGAGAAAGCGAGTCACCAATGGATGGTGGGAGAGTGTCTCAAATGATGGTGAGATTAGGACTGACGTTAGTGCCACCACTTGCCTTTTTAGGGTGTTGATGGAAAGACCCGTATCCAGCCCTTGTTAAAGGAAGTCCAAAGTTGAAGGGACCAATGCTATGGCTGGAACAATATCATGGCTGACACATCAGATGTTGAAGGCCTCCAGGTAGCGTAGTATATATAGTTGGTGGAGGTGTGCCTGCAGGCTTGGAGAGTTTGTATGAACCTTGGAGAGAGGCTGGCTGCTGCTAGGGGTGTTCGCTCAATCTCCAGGCAGTCAACTGCAATCAGTATGGGTCTGGGTCAGAGGTGGGTTCCTGCCGGTTCTAACCGGTTCGGTAGAAGTGCTTCGTCAAATCTACCCTACCGGTTAGAAGAGGTTCCACCGGTGGACCCGGAAGTAAGTTCCAGAATGTCTGCCTTGGCCCTATAGCTCCCTCGCCCCGCCCGTTCCATCGCAGCTTGCTCGCTCCTCCACCCGTCTGCACTAAACAAGCCCAGCCTGCCGCTCACTGATTGGCTGGAGTCCAGCCAATCAGCAAGCGGGCTTGAGTTGACCCACCCATCTCTAAAACCCGTTTAGAAGCACGGCACCAACGGCCAACATTCCTCTTTTGAAAAGAGCGCGGTGGCGGAAAGTTAACGTATGCCAGCCCATGGCTTTTGCATGGGATGGCATTCCCTTGTGACAGCCACGGGCTGGCATATGCCACGTGGCCGAAAGGGGGTGGGCGGCGGCAGGAGGCTAGCGTACACCAGCCTGCGGCTGAAAGAGGGTGGGTGGCGGTGCTGGCAGGCTAGCGTATGCCAGTTCACGGCTTTCAAAAGCCGCAAGTTGGGGTATGCCGCATGGCTGAAATTGGGTGAGCAGCGGTGGGAGGCTAGCCTAGCTGACCCGGTTGTCCCTTCAGTCCAGCTTACCTGCTGTCTCGTCGCCTGCCTGCTCCCTGCTGCATCCATCGCATCGGAGAGCTGCTGATTCTGCCTCTTACTCATTTTTTTCTTTTATGCCTTTAATGTGTTTTTAAAGAATATTTTATTGTGTATAAAATTTTTTATTGTGTATACATTTTTTTAAAATGGTTATTTTAATTTATTGTTGATAGAATCTTTTTTTAATTGTCTTAGACTATTTAAAAAAGATTCTATCAACAATAAATTAAAATAAATCATTTAAAAAAATTCTATACTCAATATTCTTAAATGTATTGTGTATAGAATTTTTTTGAAATCATTTTATTTAAAAGTATTGAGTACAGAATTTTTTAAAATGGTTTATTTTAATTTATTGTGTGTGGAATACTTTTAAGTGGTTTTATTTTAAATTATTGTGTGTGGAATACTTTAAAATGGTTTTATTTTAAATTATTGTTGGTGGAATCCTTTTTTAAATTGTCTTAGACTATTTAAAAATATATTCTATCAACAATAAATTAAAGCAAACCATTGAAAAATATTCTATACTCAATACTTTTAAATAAAACAATTTAAAAATATTCTATCCACAATACATTTAAAAGTATTGTGGATAGAATATTTTTAAATGGTTTATTTTAATTTATTGTGTAAGAATAGTTTTAATGGTTTTATTTTAATTTATTGTGTATAGAATATTTGTAATGATTTTATTTTAATTTATTGTGTATAGAATTTTTTAATGGTTTTTAAGGATTTTTAAATTATTTATAGAATATCTTTTTAAAAAATATTTTAGGGAATTTTTATTTATTTATTGTTTATAGAATACATTTATTACAAGAAATGTTATTCCTTTTTGCAAATGTTTTATTTGTGATGCAATATGTTGCTTCTAACTGTGCAGGTTGGTGCATGGTTTATGTGTCTCAAAGTGGCTGCTTTTCTATAGGCAGGCCAGGTTGGTGCAAGGCAGCTTTGCCAGATTTTGTGTGTTTCTGTGTGCTACCTGGTTGTTTAGGTAATTGTGAGGTGATTGCTGGTTCTGTGAGCTTCCTAGCACCGTCCTTTATAATTTCCCACAATGCCTTCATGATTTTTATTCCAGTGGCTTTGTCTTTCCTGTCCTTAGGGTTAGAGGAAAAAATGGTTTCATCTGCAGTGTTTTTTTTTTTTGGGGGGGGGGGGAATTGTTATTTTTTGTTTTCCTGGCACTGAGATAGTTTGTCTGTGTGGGTGTATAATGTCCCACAGTTATCTACACGTTAATAATGATCAAGTACTAATAATATTTCCTTATACATTTTAGTGACCTTTCCTTACATAATTGGTGTTTTCTTTCATACTTTTAGATTTCTAATTTCTGTTTCTGTTATTTAGCAATTGATAAAACAAATCTCACGTGAAAAAGTATTCAAAGCCTTCTTGATTTTAATTATCAATTTATTCATTCCTGCCCATTCTAATATTTATTCATTTTCATTTCTTTGTTTTTCCACTGTTGTGCAAACACAATTCCAGCAGCTGCTAACATGTGTAAAATTAAATATGTATTGTATTCCCTTTTAAAAAGCCAACAAAATATTTCTGGTTTAAATCCATATCTTGCTTTACCATTGCTTGTAACCACTAACTCTTGAATAGCTACTTGGAACGACCTAAGTACTGAACCTAATTCATATATTCCTGTTTTTTGAACTGAGAAATAAATTTCAGAAAAAGAAATCTGTATTGCTCTGTGAATCTACCTATGACATTCATTCTTGATCTAACTTCTTGGATGTAAGACTATATCTTTCCTGTTTGTTTATATCTTTCCTGTTTGTTGGGGGACATCCTTCCTGAAAAGACTGCACATTGTTGGGTGAAAACAGAGGTCCCTTCTGTTACTTGTAGTCCTCAGCTTACAACCACAATTGAGTCCAATATTGTTTTATTTCTTTTGCAGTTAGTATTATTTAATAAAATGAAAAAGAGGCAACAGAGTATGACTGCTTTCTTCTCCAAAAAACCAAGAGTTGAGGAATCAGCTGATCCACAACAGTCACCAGCACCAACACCATCACCACAAGCACCAGCACCAGCACCACTTGAGGTCGGACAAAGCAGCAAGTCCATCTCCTCCACTGAAGTTCCACAACTTCCTGACTGCTGGAGTTTGCAGCAATACAGACACTTCCAGGAGAAGTATGATGGACTGGCAGTATCTGACAAAAAGTTAGATTGTGAGTACTGTGCAAAATCCATGTTCTCATTAGAGACAGGGATTCATGTTTCTAGAGAGTGGAAACATTTCCAGGTTGTGCCAGCAGGGTCAACTAAGGAGAATCAACAAGCATCACTCAGAAAAAAATTAAAGGAACATTTTCAATCAAAAGCACACCTTGTTAGGAGAGCAGTAAACAATGGGAGCAGGATGCTTTAACCAAATCTGTAGATAAGTTAACTGACAAACATTTATCCAGTACTTGCAAAATATTTTCTACTGTTTATGATCTTGCGCAAAGATGTAATCCATTTTCAGACATCGAAGCGCAGGTACATTTGCTAACTATGGTTGGAGTGGATGTGGGAGTTGGCTTGCATTCACAGAGATCCGCAGTAAAAATAGTTGAATTCATTGCGAACAAAATCAAAACCACCATGTTTTCCAGGATTATTGCAAAGAATCTAAAGGTGTGCCTAATAATTGATGAAGCCTCAACACTTTCCATGAAAGCAGTGCTGATAGTTTTTGTTAGAGTTGAGGATCCAGAATGCCCAGCAACCATTTTGGTTGAGCTTTTGGAATTAGAGAAACAAGATGCGGAGACCATATGTTCTGCAGCAATGGGAAGCTCGCGTAAAGTTGGGTTTACTACCGAATATCTCCAGAAGAATTTAATCGCTTTCTGCTCCGGAGTCAGCACCAGACTAACTCAAGATGTCCCAAATATCATAATTTGACACTACTTGAACCACCGCTTCCAACTTGTGCTGGATGATGCAATAAGAGAAATAAAGCAACTCAACCACTTCAAGATCTTCCTTGATAAAATACACATGACCTTCCACAAATCCTGCAAGAGCCAGAATGACCTTTTCCAAATCTCTGAACAATTGGGCATTGAAATTGGGAAGACTGGCAGCGTTTTGGGACCAAGATGGGCTGCCTGTAGTTTAAGGGCAACCCTGGCTGTGTGGCATGCTTACCAGCGCTACATCAGTTTTTTCTGGGCAATGAAAGATTCCCAGGCATGGCTTCCCATTTTGAAAATCTAATTTTTTTTAAAGAATTTGGCCCTTATGATCGATATTCTTAATGAGATTTTTCTTCTGTCAAGTGCCCTGCAGGGGAGAGACACAGATATCATCAAGGCTGAAAAGTTAGTATTGTGAACAATCGAAGCTTTTGAAGTGCTTAGACAGAGAAAGGGCACTTATGAAACAAACCTTGAAGCAATGCTAAAAACACAAGCCTTCAAAAACATCAATTTAGCTCCAAATCAACTATTTGTTGCCAATTCCTCGTGACAAGATTCTGTCAAGCATCACCAATTTGAAGAAAAGGCTGATGGATTGTGACCATCTAAAAACAGATAGCCAATTGCCAGCCACAAACAAGTTACACTTTATCACATATTTGGAGCCAGATTACTGGAACATTGAAGATGTAGTCATTCCATGGGCTGAGGCAGCATTGTTTGAATTTGGCAAAAAAATTTAATTACGAAATTAATTTGAATGACTAGAGATTTTTTGGAAAATGTGCTCAAAAATCCAAAAAAGTACAAAATTCCTGACGGTATCAGAAAAGCTAGAGCTATTGTCAGGACAATTGCTGTTACTTCAGCAGAAGTGGAAAGGGGGTTCTCAAAAATGAACCTCATATATTCACAGCAAAGGACCCGCCTAATTATTCCAAACGTAAGTAATCTGATGGTGATAAGTGTTCTTGGCATGCCTGTTGAGAGATGGGACCCAATTCCTGCAGTGAAAAAGTGGCTCAGAGCGCACCACCACAGGGCTCATGATCCATGAGTAAAGACCAAGAAAGCTGCAACTGAGGAGTTTGGAAGCCTAAAAACAATATGGAAATATCAACAACCAGAAAACCAATAACACAAGTAAGTACTTGAGTGTATCTCTTTCATTGTGTTATTCTTATGTAAGGTGTAAGTGCATGCTATTAAAGTCTTCCTTTCTGTGTCTCTCCTTTGTGCAGGTCATTCATTGGAGCACGTGTGGTTTAGTGATGTAGAAGACCGGCAAGACCAGTCATCCTTCCTATGTAAGTAGCTGTCTTTATTGCTGGATGTGCTGGGTTCATTCTTAATATAGTAAGTGCAAGCAATTAAAGTCTTCCTTTCTGTGTCTCTCCTTTGTGCAGGTCATTCATTGGAGCAAGATGGTGGGGTGGTGTGCAGAAGACCGGCAAGGCAGTAATCTTCCCTCTGTAAGTAGCTGTCTTTATTGCTTTGTGTGCTGGGTTCATCCTTAATATAGTAAGTACATGCAATTAAATCTTCCTTTCTGTCTCTTCTTTGTGCAGGTTATTCGAGCAAGGTGGTGAGGTGGTGGTGCAAAAGACGCAGAAAGGGATAGTAATCTTCCTTTTCTATTATTTTGTGTGCTTGTTTCATCCTAATGCAGTGCATGCAATTAAAGTCTTCCTTTCTGTGTCTGTTCTTTGTGCAGGTTATTGGAGCAAGGTGGTGAGGTGTACTGCAGAAGACCAGCAAGGCAGTAATCTTCCCTCTGTAAGTAGCTGTCTTTATTGTTTTGTGTACTTATTTTAATCTTATAGTAGTTCATCCATTGGGGCAAAGAATTCAGTAACATTGTCTTGGCCTCTCCTACCTGGTCACATGACTGCCAAGCCACTCCCACCCAGTCACATGGCCGGCAAGCCGCTCCCACAAAGCAGGCCATACCCACACAAGAGGTTCCAAAAATTTTTGAAACCCACCACTGGTCTGGGTGGATAAGAGAGCCCTGGAGAGATTGACCAAGTCCGCAAACCACGGCTTGTGCGGCCAATGGGGGGCTGGTAGGAGCTCCGCCTGCTCCTCGATCATCTTGCGGATTACCCTCTGGACCAACGGAAGGGGGGGAATGCATGGAGAAGAACCTCCGGCCACTTGCAGTGGAGAGAATCCACACCTGCTGACGCCAGGCCCACATACCTGGTGAAGGTAGGCAGCCTGTTGTTGAGGTGAGTCAAGAACAGGTCTATCATCGGAATGCTGATCCTGTTGGTCAATTCGATGAACAGCTCTGGTGTTATGCTCATTCCGCATGATCGACCTGGGAGCAGCTTAGCCAGTCTGCTTGGACGTTGTCCACTCCGCTGATGTGTTCCGCGCGGAAGGACAGCAGGTGCCGTTCCACTCAGGTGCCCAGGCGAATCCATCAGAGTGCAGGACTGCATGCTTCCTTGGTGGTTGATATGTGCCTTTGTTGTTATTTTGTCCGTGAGGACCAGCACATGAGTCTGCTAGTAATGCTCAGAACTGCTTGAGTGCTTGGTGGACTGCTCACAGTTCGAGCCAGTTGATGTTTTGTCTCCTGAGAAGGCCAGGTGCCCTGAGCAATCCAAGTGTGAAGGTGGGCCCCCCAACCCATGAGGCTGACATCCATTGTGATCGTGATACGGGCTAGTTTGCTGAAGGAGGACTCGCTGGTGACCTCTGGAAAGATCCACCACCACAAGGACCTGATTACCTCTATTGGAACGGTGACCAACCTTGCAGCTCCTGTTGGCTCTCTGGTGTGGCAGGGGGAACCACTGCAGGCTTTGACTGTGCAGCCGGGATCAGGGGACGATGCTGAAATAGGAGACCATTTTACCCCAAAGTTGCTAGACTCAGAGAAGAGACGTTCTGCAGCTCCGCTTCACTTGTTGGACTATTTCCTGTAGACTGGAGAGGCAATTTGGGGAGAGAAAGACTGTGCCCTGTACCATGTCGATTGCTGCGCCTAGGTGTAACAGCCTTGTCGTGGGGACAAGGTGGCTTTTCTCCATGTTGATGGAGAAGCCATGGTCCCTGAGAGCTGGGAGGGTGGCCTCGAGAACCTTGTGCGCCTGATTCGCTGAACTTGATTGTATTATGATGTCGTCAAAGTAGCACTGCAGTTTGATGGGTCGGGCGTGAAAGTGGGCTGCCAGAACTGTGAGGACTTTTGTAAATATCTTCAGTGCGGATGATAGGCCAAATGGGAGGGCCCTGTACTGGTAATGCTGTGTTGCATAGCAAAACCATAGGGATTGTCTGTGGGCAGGTAATATGGGGATGTGGAAGTCCACTGATGTCAGGTGGTCACCCTCCCTGATCCCCTCTAGGAGGAAATGCATCTTGAACTTGAGATATTTTACATACTGGTTCAAGGTTTTGAGGTCGAGAATTGCTTTCCAGCCCCCTGATGCATTTGGGACAACAAATAGCAATGAGTAAAAGACTCCATCAGGAGTCTGTGTGACGGCTCCTGAGAGATGGGGCAAGGGAAAAAAAGCATCGGTCTGTGTATGTGTGGAATTCAAGCCGAATTTGACTGTGTTTAGTACACACAGATCTGTGGTTGTGTCCTCCCAGGCAAAGTCCGAGAGACAACCCCTGATTGGGAGATTGTTCAGACAATCGCTTGTGACATCTGAATGGGTAGTTTCCCTTGAAGGGCTTCTTAGAAGGGAAATGCTGACCTCCCCCTCCCAAATTCTCTGTTCTTTGACTAATAGGATTGTCTAGGAGCTGATTGGCGTTGAGGATTGGGGGGTATAAACCCCCATGTCCAATTCCTGAAAGGGAGACCTACGGTAGAAAGGAGAAGGCTTGGGTTCCAATTAACGAAAAAGGGAAGGCAGAATCTTACTGTCAGTGTTCATTTGTCACGTGATTCCACCAGCAGGGGTTCCAGTGGCCCCCCCAAAAATCCCCCCCAAATAGAGAGCTGATGCCAGTTTCCATTTTGCTCTGGTGTCTGCTTGCCATTGTTTCAGCCAGAGCAAGCGTCTGGTAGAAACTGAGGAAGCCATGGCCTTGGAAGTGAACCTTAAGGGATGAGTCCGCTGCAAATTCCATTGCGGCCTTGCTTTTACCTGAGGTCCCCGTGGGTTCTAGAATCTGAAGGGGGAAGTCATTCCTGGATCTGTTTGATCCAGAGAATAACAGCTCTGCTGAAAAAAAGCAGCAGAGGTAGAGGTTCTAACCGCCCAGGCCGCAGCCTGGTGACCCTTGACGAGCGTTTGTTTGAAGCACTTGTCCTTGGGTTTCAAAACTCCCTCTGGGGCTCCGGTGACTGCTGAAGGCGAGGACAAGCTCCCCGTGGAGATTCGGACCCTCACCACCCTCCAGGCTTTCCGCAAAGCCTTAAAAACCTGGCTGTTCCGACAGGCCTGGGGCTGATGAGTTCCTGTCCCCGCTCGAATGATGTAGCTGTTGATTGTTTTTAAAATTGTGGTGTTGTGTTGTCCGTTGTCTTTCTTTTTTTTCCTGTTTGTTCCCCCCCCCCCCAAATTTGGTTTGTGAGCCGCCCTGAGTCCCTCTGGGAATATGGCGGCATAGAAATACAATAAAATCGAAAAATCGAAAAAATCAACAAGACAGCCACTGGAGGGTCTACGGCTGGTGTCTCTAGTAGTTTCACCAGCTGAGGCCCTACATTGTAAAGTCTATTGTCCAGAGAATTGGGGAGAGGCCCTGATCCCAGGGATCCTCATTGTCTTTGGACCAAATCTAGGAAACATTTAGTAGAAGGAATAACTTTCTTCTCTACTGTGAGTTCCAGAAAGAGGGGATCCACCAGATCCCCTTTCTCCAGATCCGAAACTTGAGGGGGAGTTAATCCTACCTTGGTGATCTTTTTAGCCTTAAGAAGGAGAGACTTAAATACTGCTGGTTTGAACAGGCCCACAAAGGTAGGCTGATCTGCTGTTAAGTCTTCATCTTCCGATACGTCAGAGTCTCTGACCACCTCTTCATCCTCCACCCCCACTGAGGCCTGGTCAGAACAGGTGGGAGCAGACTATGTGGATGGGTCTTGCTGGTTTGAGATTGCCGTGGTGATGGAACAGTTGGAGTACCAGTCACAATCCCCCGTTTGATGGCCTCAGAAATAATGGAGGCCATATCTAGTTCTACTTCTGGCAAGGGACCTTGAGCTAATGCGAGAGAGGGCACTACTTCAGAAGGCGGCTGAATGGCCAGAGGTTCAGGGAATGATTCCACAGGCCGTGAGCTGGGTTGCTGTGGTGAGTTCTGTGACTCCTCTTCGCTGTCTGAGGACCGGTCAGTAGGCCTGGGACTATCTATGGGCAATGGGCCTGGCAAAAAAGGATGCTGATGGCAGTCCTTCGCCTTTTGGGCCGTCTTGGTGACCTTGACCAGTCGGCCCTTTGGACGGGGCTCCAGCTCTGCCCCTTTTCTGCCTGCTGGTATGCCAGAGGGCCCTGTGATTGGACTGTCAGGAGAGGCAGGGATGATAATTGTAGCCAATTGAAGAATTTGGACTTCTGATTTTGGAGGAACTGAAACCAATTTATTTTTTTAGTTAAAATTGCAAATTAGTTTGATTCTCTAGCTAAATTGGAGGAGGGTTAAAGAAATGTGTCCAGTCCTGATCGGACTGACTCTTAACGCTGGGAGGAGTCACCAGAGGTAGCGTGATGTCACAGTTGTAGGCTCAGACATATTGGTCACTGGACAATACAATTCATCATGTCTGCTGTCTCCACTAACTAGGGAGAAAAGAAGTTGTTCATCTAGTAAAAGTTAAATATTTTCATAAAATTTGTTTTTCTCAATTTTACTGAATTGTCTTCACATTTACGTTGTGTAGATTTCCTCAGATTTCCTGTTTAACTGTGAGGCAAGCATATCAAATAGATATATGCTGATATAGACATCACAACATACAGTATATGTTAGTGTTTGTTATATTTGCCACTTCTATCACAGGAACATTCCAATATTGTCCAAATTGTTAAGGTACGCCTTTATTTATGACCAGTTGCTTAATGATCATTTGAAGTTATGATAGATTTTTAAAGGCTACTTACGGCCTCTCCATGAAGTTACAATTACTGCATCCTTTTGCCACAGTCATGTGATAACATTTAGGTCCTTGGCAACCTGCTCACATTTATGACCAGTTGCAGCATTTTGTGGTTACGTGATTTGCAAGCCTTTTTGCCTGTTTCTGACATTTTTCCTGTTTTCCAGCAAAAAATTTCCATTGGATATGCTGGATTCACTTAATAACATCTAATTTGCTTAATAACTGTGGTGACTCACTTTACAACTGTTGCAAAAACTATCATAAAATCATGGGTGGTTAAATAGTGCTTCTGCACACAATAACTTACAATCAAAATTCTGGGTCAGTATTGGTAGTAAGTTGAAGATTACCTGAGCTCCAAAACTTCTTATCAATTCTTACCAGTGTCCGAGCATTTTCTTGTTCTAAGATCTTCTGAGTTTGATCAGGAGGAAATTTCAGCACTGAAGTTATAACCTTTGCCATTGTCTAAAATATGATCAAAAGAAATAATGTTCCAACACTCGTCAATTTGTTTATGAAATCTTATATGCTATTCTTAGGAATGTTAATGGAAGCATGGTAAAAAAATAGAAGCATGTATTTGTTTCTTCTCCCATGATAATTTGTAATATAATTTTTGTGTGTGAATAAATCAAGGGAATATTTACATATTAAGACTAACAATTCAAATTACACATTCTATGCCGAGATCCAGTATTTGCATGAAAAGAAATGATAAGAGTCAAGAAGACAGAATAATTCATTGACAATGCATTTTCTCTTCTACTAAATTAAAAACAATAGAAATATAATCACTTAAAAGAGTATGTTTGGCCCTACGTTTATTCACATATTGTTCAAAATATTTCCTTCTATAATCCTAGAATTATCTCTGAAATTAGTGTAAGTTTTCAGCTACATTTTATGGATTATGTTCAGTAATATTGTCCTGTAAATGTTCATATCTAAAGTGGTAGATGGTTTTATCTGTTGCACTGATTCAGTGTTGTCTGACAATATTCTGTATGTAGGCCTTAGATTGGAGCAATCAAAATAGATTGCTTTGCAAGATTGTATCAAGATTAGAGATCCTAGTTGCATAAATTAGTAAAAATATGTTTGGGATAAAACCCAGCTTACATATATGATTAAATATGTTTAAAATATATGCAGATATTTTTTTTAAAATATGCAGATAAATTTGTTCAACACCTGACAAACAAAGTCACTCAATTTATTCCCAGTTGGAATCTATCTTTAGTGCAGGGCCATGTGAGATGCCTGGAGAAAGGTCTTGCTGATTATCTGGGAACAATTAATCAGGAATGGCCATGCTAGTTTTCATCAGGGTCTAGGTGAAGAAATGGATTGGAATCCCCACAGCATATGAATTCTATTAATATGGAGCTCCTGTGGTAAAGTACTCACTGGTCCAAGAAATCTATTCTGAATGAAAATGTATTTCCTCAAATAGGTATTTACAGAAGTCTAAGGATAACAATAGGCTTTATACTTTTTTTTTCAATTGGCACATCTTTTGAAGCTATTCTTAATTGGGGACAGCTTTACTTTAAACATAGTAATAAAATCATCTCTTGATTACTAGAATGTGTTGTTCCTTGGGCTGGCCTTAAGCATTGATTAAAGTTATGGCTACTATAGCGATTTAAGCTATGGTTTTAGCATCTGTCCAAGGTTATCTGCATATAGGCTGGGTTGAGGAATGATCACATATATCTCATGATATTGCCACAAATACAGTAACTTGCATACTTCATGCAAATACCATGGTTTATTTTGTGAGATAAATATATAATTCAGCATTTGTAGGATATCACCACCTATGTCAGTTTGATATCACTATAGTTTCTTGCAAATGCCACTGAACTGTACTTATTACCTCACTTGAGGAAATTGCAATAATAACTAATTTGCTACTTGGTTAGGTTTAAGATTGTGCTATCTTAACTGCTTTTAACAGCTTTTATAAGTGTTTTATATAGTAATTAATATATTAAATAATGTTTTAGACTGCTTAAATAAGATAATTTTGCCAAATGCTTTCAGAAATTGGGTAGAACATATGTATCTCTTTCTTAAGGCTTGTTTGAAAGTTCATTCTGCCTATCAACCTTCCTCTATCCAAATATGTCATTTTTGGGCTCCTCTTGTGATGGCATCATAATATTACAACTATTATCAGAACTACTGGCATCATCACTCAGGTGTTCTTAAATATGAAGTATACCTTTGTTTCATGGCCCATCATATATTCAAAAATCACCTTCCTCAAGTACTCAAATTCAGTTGGTTCACCAAAAACAGACACATCTGAATGACAAAGATTCCCATCTGCATAGAAGAAAAGTTGGATTTTAAACTGATCTCTGTTATTTCAAACTTATTAAGAAATTACAGATTTGGTAATCTTTTTACAAAATATTTTGTAGTTTTGAATCCAGGAGGACTCTAATTTATGGTAATGGAACAACTTGCCACAATCAATTTGCTATGGCCAACTCACTGCACAACAACTCGCCATGGCCAATTTGCCACAAGAAAACTCACTGTGGGACAATTTAACAATTCTATTTAATTATTTTAAAAAATAAAAATTATTTTAATTTTTGCAATTCACATTTCATTCTGTCTCTCCTTTTGCATATTTTCTTTAATGATTCTATTCTACCATTTCTTTGGTGTTAGTGTAACTCTTGTCCCAAATGAGTTGTCCTGTAGTGAGATGGCTGGGGCAAGTTGGCCATGGCTAATTGTCATAGACCTCTAATGTACTACATTAATCTTGTGGTAAGCATCCTCAGAATATTTCAATCTTCGCATAAAGCTCTTGTTTTACTTTCTTTCTTAACAGGTAGATTCTAACCATTTATTATATATATTCTTTGCACTTGGCAAACATTTCAAGTAATTCAAACAATCAATAGAAGAATTAAATATTAGAGGAATGCAAGTAAAGACTATGACATTGATGCTATTATACATCTTGGCACAAATGATCTGTCCCAAAAAGATGTACTTTCTGTGAAGAATGATTTCCAGAGCTTGGGGTATGAACTTAGTAGTGTAGGTTGTAGGCTTATCTTTTCAGAGGTTTTACCAGTATATAAGGAACAAAAAGGGAAGGGCCAGCGTATAGGAGAGTTTAATGTGTGGCTAAAGGAGTGGTGTAAAAGGGAAGGCTTTGGTTTCATTAGTCATGATGCCTGCAGTTGGTCCAATGAAAAATTGTACAAGAGATGGTTTGCACCCATCCAAGAAAAGGACTGAGTTACTTGGCATTAAATTCACAGATTTTCTGGATAAACATTTAAACTGAGCAGTGGGAACAGATAATTAATTGATACAGAACATTTCTGTCCCCAGCAATCTAAAACTCATAGGGTTATCAGTGCATGTAACATAGATGTTTGTGTGGGTAAGATTATCACTACTCCTGTCAAGCAAAACCAAGCATTTAAAAGCGAGTGCCATACCATGTGCATGAATCATACAAGTGGCAAGAAAATAAGGGCAGTCAGGCATAACACAAGTTATGTAGACAGTAAACACAGGGTCAATCAAAATGGACTCAAATGTCTATACACCAATGCACAGAGTATGAGGAATAAACAGGGTGAATTAGAAATTCAAGTAAATGAGGATATGATATTGTTGCCATTACAGAAACTTGGTGGGATGAAACCCACAAATGGAACATACAGCTAGAAGGATTTAAATTATTTAAAAGAAATAGATCAAATAAAAGAGGAGGTGGAGTTGCACTATATATAAGAAATAACTAAATCTCTACAGAAATAGAACACAACAATGATGAGAACTATCTTGAATGCATTGGGTGGGGGGGGGGGATGACATTGCTATATTATAGGCCACCCAACCAAGCAGAGGAAGTAGATGAACTTTTTGCTAGTCAGCTAACTAAGGTATGTAGAAAGCACACCACAATAGTAATGGGAGATTTTAACTACCCTGACATCAACTGGGAAACATACTCTGCACCAAGTGGAAGATCCAACAGGTTCCTAACGAACCAAGCAGACAACTTTGTTTCCTAAAATGTAGAGAAGGGAACAAGGGGATCGGCCATATTAACTTAATTCTCACTAACAGAGAGGAAATGATAGAAGGTGTTGAAGCCATAGGAATCCTGGGGGCAAGTGACCATGCAATATTGGAATTCAACATTATGCAAACACAAGTAGCAGAACAACGTCAAACTAGAGTCTTGGATTTTAAGAGTGCTAATTTCAATAAACTTAGAGAGAGAGAGCTTGGGAAGAATTCCATGGATGAGAATCCTCAAGGGGAAAACAACTCAAGAAGCTTGGGAAATTTTGAAAAATGAGATTACAAAAGCTTAGTCTAGCACAATACCAATGAAGAAGAAAAATAACTGCTCCCAAAAGAAATCAGCATGGCTGCATAAAGAACTCTCTGATAAATTGAAAGACAAAAAAGTTAAGTATAAAAAGTGGAAAGAGGGGGACATAAGTAAGGCAGAATATCAGCAAATAGCTCGAGCCTGTAAAGATGAAGTAAGGAAAGCTAAGGCTCACAATGAAGAAAGGCTTGCCACAAAAGTAAAAAAATAACAAAAAAAGCTTTTTCCAACATGTTAAAAACAAGAAAAAGGTTAAGGAAACAATTGGTCCATTGATGGGAGAAAGTGGCAAGAAGGTGACAAGCAACAGGGAGAAAGCAGAACTATTTAACTCATGTTTTGCACCTATCTTTATACAAAGGGATAAAACAGTCCAACCTATCAAAAACGGCACCACAAAACTCAGATTAGGAACACAAATTGAAATAGGGAAGAAAATGGTAAGTGAGCACCAGTCTACCCTAGACGAGTTCAAATCACCAGAACCGGACGGATTACACCTCAGGGTTCTGAAGGAACTGGCAGATGAGATCTCAGAACCATTGAACTACATCTTTCAGAGATCCTAGAGCACCAGAACTGCCAGAGGACTGGAAAAGAGCTGACGTGGTTTCGATCTTCAAAAAAGGGAAAAAAAAATAGATCCAGGAAACTATAGACCTATCAGCCTGACCTCAATACCAGGAAAGATTCTGAAAAAGATAATCAAGCAATGAATTAGCGAACACCTAGGAGTAAACAAAGTAATAGCAAAAGTCAACATGGGTTTGTCAAAAACAGATTATGCCAGACTAATCTTATTGCATTCTTTGACAAAGTGACAAAATTAGTGGATGAGAGGAAGGCCATCGATATAGTTTACTTGGACTTCAGTAAGGCATTTGATAGACTATAACTACTACTAGATAAAGTAGAAGAATGTGGGTTGGACAGCATCACCACCATATGGATTCGTAACTGTACTCAACGTGTAGTCCTCAATGGAACTGCATCTACATGGAGGGAAGTATGCAGTGGAATACCCCAAGGCTCTGTTTTAGGCCCAGTACTCTTCAAAATCTTCATCAATAATTTGGATGAGGGAATAAATGGGGAACTCATCAAATTTGCAGATGATACCAAGCTGGCAGGAATAGCCAACACTCCAGAAGACAGGCTTAAGATACAGAAGGATCTTGACAAACTTGAACATTGGGCACTATCTAATAAAATGAAATTCAATGTTGAAAAGAGTAAAGTTCTACATTTAGGCAAGTAAAAAGGAAAGGCACAGATACAGTATAGGTGGCACTTGCTCAATAGTAGTAACTGTGAAAGAGATCTTGGAATCCTAGTGGACAACCATTTAAATGAGCCAGCAGTGTGCAGCAGCTGCCAAAAAAGCTGACACAGTTCTAGGCTACATAAACAGACGGATAGAATCAAGATCATGTGAAGTTTTAATACCACTTTATAATGCCTTGGTAAGGCCACACTTGGAATACTGCATTCAGTTTTGGTCACCACAATGTAGAAAAGATATGGAGACTCTAGAAAGAGTTCAGAGAAGACCAACAAAGATGATTAGGGGACTGGAGATTAAAACATATGAAGAATCGTTGCAGGAACTGGGTACGTCTAGTTTAATAGAAAGAAGGACTAGGGGAGACATGATAGCAGTGTTCCAATATCTCAGGGGTTGCCACAAAGAAGAGGGAGTCAAACTATTCTCCAAGGCACCTGAGGATAGAACAAGAAACAATGGATGGAAACTAATCCAGGAGAGAAGCAACTTAGAACTGAGGAGAAATTTCCTGACAGTTAGAACAATTAATCAGTGGAACAGCTTGCTTCCAGAAGTTGTGAATGCCCCAACACTGGAAATCTTTAAGATGTTGGATAGCCATTTGTCTGGAACGGTATAGGGTTTCCTGCTTAGGCAGGTGGTTGGACTAGAAGACCTCAAAGATCCCTTCCAACTCTGCTATTGTATTAAGGTTGTTATTAAGGAATGTTAAAATAAAGCATCTTCCTTAGATATAAGGCCTATATCAGGCCTGAAAGTTTGGGAGGGACAGCAAGCAAAACAAGTTCTTTATAAATAAACTGCTAACTTCTGCTGTACAAAATTAGGGGAGCAGGCAAACTCCTCATACAAGCTCTTGATGTCTATTCTTTGCCATGCTATCACAGAGAGAAATTTATTATCCATTGTTGATAATAATGTTGATTGTTTGAAAAGAGCCTCATTTCAATTTCATCTAATCTCGTAACTAAGGGTATTATATTATGTAGTGTTGTGTAGTAGTTAAGGAAATATTTTACTTCTGATACTGCTCTAATGCTTCTAAGGCTCTCACTTTATCAGGCATGTTCATATTATATTAATTTTAAAATTAATTACATTCATTTTGAATTAATATATTAATTTCCCAGTGAATATAAAGTTGAATTCATAATTTAATATTAAAGCACACGTACATATTTAATACATCTGATCTGTAATATTAAACACATATTAATTTCCTTTATTTAAATACATGAAATTTAAATGGCATAAAACATTCCGTTATGTAATCCAATCAGAATTAGTTGGGAGCAAGATGTCCAGCCTTTGACCACTCATTTGTGGGGTGACACAGACCACAGTACTTTCTCTGCTCTTTTGTTAACATCTACATGAAATTGCTGGGTGAGATCATCTGATACCCTGTAATGAGATATGGTCAGTACTCTGATGATACACAGCTTTACATCGTCAATGACTGCCCTTTCTTAGTACCTGGAGGCTCTAAAGGTCTGGATGGGGGACAACAGGCTTCAGTTGAACCCCAACAAGATGGAATGACTGTGAGTGTATCTAGTGGTTTATCATCATTATTTCAACATGAGACTACCCCTGACAGATCTTGTGGCTCCACATGCTTAAAGAGGAAATGTTAGTCATGGCTTGGATACCTTTGTGTAACTGTGTGTTGTGCACCAGTTGTGCTTTTACCTGGATCCTGAGGCCTGCACATGATCACTCATGCCCTAGTCATTTCTTGGCTAGATTACTGCAACATACCCTACATGAGGCTACCAGAATATTTGCAACCTGCAGCTGGTGAAGAATGCAGCTATGCACACAGACCTGGGAGCTCCTAGGGTTGTACATATAATATCATTACTGCATGAGCTGCACTAGTTGCTAGTTTGCTTCCAGATCCAATTCAAGATGCTGCTCATTATCTTTAAAGCCATACATGGCATGGGTCCAGGGTATCTGAGGAATCATCTCTTTCTGATGGGACAAGCCTGCCTCACTCATGTCAGCAGAAGAGATCTACTATAGATCTTGTCGGCTAAGGAATTGAAGCAGTTAGGATCAAAGAGAAGAACATTTTCTTCTTTGACCCCATTCCTGTAGAATATTATTCCACAGGAGGTAATAACTGCCCCCACCATTTGGCCTTCTTATAGGATATAAAAATCTGGCTTTGCTGGTTGGCCTGAAACCTGATGGGGGCGCTCCACATTGGAGGTCCCATCCGTCTCTTGGCTCTTGAAGCTGTAGGTTTAATGCAGTTTTTAATAAAATGTTAATGTTCACAGTAATCTTTTCACTTATTTCTATAATTTATAAGCCGCCCCAGAGTCAACTTGTAGGAGAAATGGTCAGCATAGAAATTTAATAGACATGTGTTAGTAACAATTTATTTTATTTATTTATTTTATTAAGCATTTATAGGCCGCCCTTTTCCCTGAGCGGACTCAGGGCGGCTTACAATAATAGGGGGGGGGGAGTGCAGGACAAAACACAAAAAGAAAATGTGATTAAAAATAATTAGCAGTAAAAACCCAACATTCATTCAACATTCGGGAGGGGCGAGAGTAAAGTCTTATCCCCAGGCCTGACGGGATAGCCAGATCTTGAGGGCTGTGCGGAAGGCCTGGACGGTGGTGAGGGTGCGGATCTCCATGGGGAGATTGTTCCATAGCGTCGGAGCTGCAACTGAGAAGGCTCTCCTCCGCGTAGTCGCCAGTCGGCACTGACTGGCGGATGGAATTCAGAGGAGGCCTACTCTATGCGATCTGATGGGACGGAGGGAGGTAATCGGCAGAAGGCGGTCTCTCAAATAGCCAGATCCACTACCATGGAGCGCTTTATGAATGGTAAGTAGGAACTTGAAGTGCACCCGGAGATCAACAGGTAGCCAGCGCAGCTCACGGAGGATCGGTGTTATGTGGGCGAACCGTGGTGCGCCCACAATCACTCGCGCGGCTGCATTTTGGACTAGCTGAAGTCGCCGGATGCTCTTCAAGGGCAGCCTCATGTAGAGCACATTGCAGTATTCCAGCCTAGAGATCACAAGGGCTCGAGTGACTGT
The DNA here is from genome assembly GCF_009769535.1 of Thamnophis elegans. Classification (NCBI taxonomy): domain Eukaryota; kingdom Metazoa; phylum Chordata; class Lepidosauria; order Squamata; family Natricidae; genus Thamnophis; species Thamnophis elegans. The sequence goes on along the minus strand of NC_045558.1, from coordinate 63,525,433 downwards.
TGTGAGGGCCTCCCGATTCAGGTAGGGCCGCAACTGGCGCACCAGGCGAACCTGGGCAAATGCCCCCCTGGTCACAGCTGATAAGTGATGGTCGAAACTCAGCTGTGGGTCCAGGAGGACTCCCAAGTTGTGGACCCTGTCTGAGGGGTATAAATTTTGACCCCCCAGCCTGAGTGATGGAACGTCGGCCAAATTGTTGGGAGGAAAACACAACAGCCACTCGGTCTTGTCCGGGTTGAGTACCAGTTTGTTCGCTCTCATCCAGTCTTTAACAGCCTCAAGACCCCGGTTCATCACGTCCACCGCTTCATTGAGTTGGCACGGGGCGGACAGATACAACTGTGTATCGTCCGCGTATTGATGGTATTTTATCCCGTGCCTCCGAATGATCTCGCCCAGCGGTTTCATGTATATGTTAAACAGCAGGGGGGATAAGACCGAACCCTGCGGCACCCCATAAGTTAGGGGCCTCGGGGACGATCTCTGCCCCCCCCACCGACACTGACTGCGACCTGTCCGAGAGGTAGGAGGAGAACCACTGCAGAACAGTGCCGCCCACCCCCACCTCCCGCAGTCGTCGCAGAAGGATACCATGGTCGATGGTATCGAAAGCCGCTGAGAGGTCAAGGAGAACCAGGATGGCTCTCCAGAGATCATCAGTCAATGCGACCAAAGCGGTTTCTGTGCTGTAACCGGGCCTGAAGCCGGACTGGAAGGGGTCAAGATAGTTAGCTTCCTCCAAGGTACGCTGAAGCTGGAAGGCCACCACCTTCTCAACAACCTTCCCCACGAAGGGGAGGTTGGAGACTGGATGGTAGTTATTAAGAACGGCTGGATCCAAGGACGGTTTCTTCAGGAGGGGTCTCACCACCGCCGCCTTGAGCGCGGTGGGGAAGTGCCCCTCCCGAAGAGAGGCGGTAACAACCGCCTGGATCCAGCCTCGTGTCACCTCACTGCTGTTGGCAACCAGCCAGGAGGGACACGGGTCCAGTATACAGGTGGAGGCACTCACAGCTCGCATAGCCTTGTCCACATCCCCGGAGGCAACATCCTGAAACTCAACCCAGAGATGGTCTGCCAAGTCATTCCCCTGTGTCTCGGCTGGATCTGCGGGAGTGGAGTCCAGGTCCGACCGAAACCGAGCAACTTTGTCCGCCAAGAACTGAACATACTCCTCAGCCCTACCCTGTAAGGGGTCCCCCGTCTCCCTCCTATTTAGGAGGGAGCGGGTTATCCTAAACAGGGCGGCTGGGCGGGACTCGGCGGACGCTACCAAGGTGGCAATGTGTGTTCTCTTAGCTGTTCTTAATGCCCGGATGTATTCCTTGGTGCATGCTGTCAACAGTGCTCGGTTTGGTTCGGACCTATCGGATCTCCACTGGTGCTCTAGGCGTCTCCTCCGGCGCTTTATCTCCCGGAGCTCCTCGGTGAACCAAGGAGGCCTCCGGGAGCCGCTGACCCGGAGGGGCCGTAGTGGCGCAATCCGGTCCAGAGACTCTGACACTGCCGAGTGCCAGGCAGCAGCAAGAGTCTCCGCCGAACTGTGGGCGAGAGTATCAGGAATAACCCCAAGCTCCGTCTGGAACCTTACAGGGTCCATAAGTCGCCTGGGGCGGAACCACCTGGTCGGTTCCTCCTCCCTACGGTGGGGGTTTGGCCTCCGGAAGTCTAGCCTCAGTAGGCAGTGGTCTGACCACGACAGGGGTATGATCTCATTACCCCTCAGACCAAGATCATAACTCCACTGCTCCGAGAGGAATACGAGGTCGAGTGTGTGACCCGCTGAGTGAGTTGGGCCTCGAATTACCTGGGTCAAGCCCATGGCTGTCATGGAAGCCATGAACTCCTGCGCTCCATCAGAGCGTTCACCGAGCGAAGGCAAATTGAAGTCCCCCAGAACCATAAGCCTAGGGAACTCAACTGCCAGCTCGGCTACTGACTCGAGGAGCGAGGGGAGGGCTGCTGCAACGCAGTTGGGAGGCAGGTACGTTAGCAGCAGACCCACTTGACAATATTTTTTCAAATAAGGAATACACATACATTAACTGCATACAAAATATCAATGAAAGTAGGTTTCTGCTCTTATAGAGCACAGATTTCTATGTATATTCACATTCTTCAGAAATCTATGACAACATAACTGTTTGTAATATTTCTACAAATTGTTTAAAACACTAAATGTAAGTTACTAAGTTTCTTTAATATCTTTGGGTATATTCATATTTTGGGGATTCTATAAAAAGCGTACTGTAAAATTACTGATCAAAAGGGCTACAAATATTTGTATTCTTATTATTAAAAATGTTAAAATGACTTTATCCTATTGAAACAGAAAATCTACATATAAATTACCTGCTACATAAACCATCTATTGTTTTAACAAGTAATACCCCAATCATTTATTCTCAGTTTAATTCCCAGAGAACTTGCACAGAATTGCAATCTAAATTACACTTCCAAATATTTCCTTAAGTTTCATATTCTATTTTTTAGTGTCAAGAAAATTACTTACCTCTATAAGGTGTTTTAACTGTTGTGACATATACAGCCTTCTCATAATTTTTCAACTTATCTTGTAGTGTGTGAATCTAAAAATAGAGTGAGTCAGGAAGTACAATAATCATTAACCAAAATTAATGATCTTGGTTTAGAATAAGAATTATAAGTTATGGAATGATGGAAATCTTAAAAACAACAGTATTCCCTAATGTTAAAATGTATGTGTGCTTTTCAAATATATATATATATATATATTTCATAAGTTTTTTCATAAGTAGAATTCATATTTGAAATATGAACACGTGACCTGAACTTTAGTTTAATGGAATTAATAGGTAGAATTTGAAAGCTGCACAGGAAAGCAATAGAAAGAGATAGGGGTAAGAAAACGATTAGCATTATGTAGCATTTGATCAAACTCTATTTTGAAATTATCCTTACAAATGTATATGAATTTTAGAGCTAAAACTGAATTTCTGCTTTTTCTCCCAAGAGTAGTTTTTTACCTGTTCTCTGAACTCCTGTTCTTTCAACTTAGAATCATTAACCAGTATTGTCTTTTCGGCTAACTGAACCTGAAATACAGTACATAGACACTCTTCAGCAAAACATCCATATGAAAATTTCAACAGCAAAATTTAACCTTCTTGTTGTTTATTGTAAGCCTAATAATCATGAAGGCGAACCTATGGCAGGCAGGCCACAGGTGGCACATAGAGCCTTCTCTGCAGGCATGCCAGCCATCACCCCAGCCCACCTCTACCGTGCACTCGTGAGGAGCTGGATGCATGCCCGGGAGCGCTTGCATTGCATTTTGGGGTCTTGTGCAGCACCCCTGCACCCCATCTTGGCTTCAAGGTTGGTTCTGGAGGCCTTCCTGGCCCAAAACAGGGCCTGGGGTGCCACACAAGGTCCCCTGTGCCCCATTTTGGGCCTGGAAACCTCCTGCACCAACTTGCAAACCAAACATGGGCAAGGGGGGGTGGGGCACATGCACGAGACGGTGGTGTCTCATGCATGTCTTATGCCTCAGCTGCCGTAGTCTCCTTAGGCGCCCCCCCCTCTACTCTACTCCAACGGAGCACATTTCTGGTCACTCCTGCCGTTTTTGTCATCTACGACTCTGTCTCCGTTGGCGTTTGTGGATTCTGCTGGCTGGCTTTATAGAGGGTTCTTCGGTTTGTCATGGGGCGATATAAGACCTGGCAGTGGGTCTTGTGGCCGTTGCCATGGCCCCTTAGTCTACCCTCTAGGCCTTCTCTATGCTGCGGCCTTTCCTTCCTTCCCTGGCCCTCAGTTTGCTTTTACTCAGACGGGGCTTTTCTACCTGGTTCCCTATTCATGCCTGCTCGACATTGGACATTGGACTCAAGGCACTCCATGATAGCCTGCCTGGAACCTTTTGGACCCCTCTTTCGCAATATCACCTATATTATCTTCCGCGCAAGGAAGTGAGAAGACGTGACTCTTCTTCCCCCTTTACATCTTCGCGAACCCCTCCGGACTGGACTTTTGGCGAATCCACCCACAAACTCTAACTGAATTTGCACATCTTTTAACAACAGCACAATTTTTCTTTTGGTATGTAGAGTGCATGTGGTATGTATGTGTTGATTGAATGATCCCACAGCTTTTTAATTTAATGAATTTTTTCTTAGCCATTGTACTGTATCACTGTATTTTAATTTAGTGGGTTATGTATGCGCAGAATGCTTGGCCGGTATGGATGGGGGGACTAAGAGCGCGGCCCGGAGCCCCACCGCTGAGTGCACAAGCAGAAGTGGATGGGGGCCCGGATCTGCCTCTCGTCCCAGAATGTATGGTATGAATGGCCTGCCGGGGAGAACAGAGGCCACGGGAGGGAAAGTGGGGTCTAGGGGGTGGGGATGGGCCGGTGCATCCTGGTCATAGTTGGGAGAGGCAAGTTGGACGGGAGTTATAGGGCTAGCCATTACCGGGGAAGGAGGGTTCACTACGTCACAGCGAACCCTCCTTCGGGCCCTGTTAGTTCCATTCCAGGACCAGATGGCGAGAGTTGCCAGGGCCCTGGTCTCAGGCTGCTGCTGCTAAATGCCAGGTCTGTGGTTCACAAAGCTCCCCTCGTCCGGGACCTAATATTAGATGAGGGGGCAGACCTGGCATGTATTACTGAAACCTGGCTGGGCCAAGAGGGAGGAGTCCCCCTCACTGAAATGTGCCAAGAAGGGTTTCAGGTGCTCCACCAGCCGAGACACCAGAGAAAGGGGTAGGGGAGTGGCAATCATCATCCGAGAGTCACTAGTTCCTCGTAGAATACCTGCTCCGGAGACTGTCGGGTGTGAGTCCCTTCTGGTGAAGTTGGACCTTGGGGGTCAAGTGGGTTTGTTTCTAACGTACCTACCTCCCAACAGTGTTACAACAGTCCTGCCTATGCTCCTCAAGTCAGTAGCCGACAGTCTACTGGCGGTTAAGTTCCCCAGGCTTATAGTGCTGGGGGATTTCAACCTGCTATCGCTCGGCGAACGCTCTGATGGAGCACAGGAGTTCATGGCTTCCATGACAGCCATGGACTTGAACCAGGTAATTCAGGGTCCGACTCATACAGCAGGTCACACTCTTGACCTCGTGTTTCTCTCGGAGCAGAGGAGACGTGATCTAGATTTGAAGGGCATTAAGATCTTGCCCTTGTCATGGTCAGATCACTTCCTACTGAGGCTTGACTTTCAGAAACCAATCCCCCACTGTAGGGAGGGGGAACCGATTAGGTGGTTCCGCCCCAGGCGCCTGATGGACCCTATGGGATTTTAGATGGCACTTGGTGAGATACCTGACTCTCTGGCCCACAGTCCGGCGGAGTCCTTGGTCGCTGCTTGGAATACAGCGGCGGCGGAGGCTCTAAACCGGATTGCACCTTTACAGCCTCTCTGCGGCAGTGGATCCAGGAGGGCTCCTTGGTTTACCAAGGAACTTCAGGAGATGAAGCGCCAAAAGAGACACCTAGAGCGACGCTGGAGGACTAGTAACTCCGAATCCGACCGAACACAATTAAGAGCCTTTATTAGGACTTATCTAGTGGTGATACGGGCGGCAAAATGTGCTCATTTTTCCACCCTTATTGCATCTGCAGAATCTCGCCCAGCCGCCTTGTTTAGGATAGCCCGCTCTCTCTTGAAAGGGAGGGATGCGGGCGAGCCCTTACAGGGTAGAGCTGAGGAATTTGTTCAGTTTATGTCGGATAAAATCGCTTGGATTCGGACGGACCTGGACTCCACTGGGTCTTGATCGGATTTTGTAGAGCGAGTTTCAACTTGTCGCTCCTGAGGAAGTGGACAAGGCCATGGGAGCGGTGAGTGCCTCCACCTGTTTACTGGACCCGTGTCCCTCCTGGCTGGTCTTGACCAGCAGGGAGGTGACACGTGGCTTGCTCCAGAGGATTGTTAACACCTCTCTTTCGGGAGGGATCCTTCCCGCACCCTCTAAAGGATGCGGTGGTGAGACCCCTCCTTAAGAAACCTTCCCTGGATCCAGCCATCTTAAACAACTATCGTCCAGTCTCCAACCTCCCGTTCGTAGGGAAGGTTGTTGAGAAGGTGGTGGCCTTTCAACTCCGGCGGGCCAGGGATAGAGGACATTCCTCTATCCTAGTGCTTCTTGACCTCTCAGCGGCCTTCGATACCATCGACCATGGTATCCTTCTGCGATGGTTACGGGAGGTGGGAGTGGGGGGCACTGTCTTAAGGTGGTTCTCCTCCTACCTCTCGGACAAGTCGCAGTCGGTGTTTGTTGGAGGACAGAGATCGACCCCTAGGCCCCTCAAATATGGGGTGCCACAGGGTTCGGTCCTGTCCCCCCTCCTATTTAATATCTACATGAAGCCACTGGGTGAGATCATACGCCGGCACGGGATCAAATATCATCAATATGCGGACGATACTCAATTGTATCTGTCCGCCCCATGCCAAATCAGCAAACAGTGGAAGTGATGTCCCAGTGTCTGGAGGCTGTCAGGGTCTGGATGGGAGCGAACAAGCTTGCACTCAATCCAGACAAGACCGAGTGGCTATTGATGCTGCCTCCCAAGGATAGTCCAGACATTCCACCTCTTAGCCTGGGGGGTGAAATTATATACCCCTCAGAGAGGACCCGCAATTTGGGTGTCCTCCTGGATCCACAGCTGATGTTAGAACACCATCTGTCGGCTGTGACCAGGGGGGCTTTTGCCCAGGTTCGCCTGGTGCACCAGTTGCGGCTCTACCTGGACTGGGAGGCACTTCGAATGGTCACTCATGCCCTCGTCACCTCAAGACTGGATTATTGTAACGCGCTCTACATGGGGCTGCCCCTGAAGAGTGTTCAAAGACTGCAGTTGGTCCAGAATGCAGCCGCGTGAGCGATATTGGGTGTACCTAGATACACCCATGTTACACCCATCCTCCACGAGCTGCATTGGCTCCCCATTGGTCTCCGGACGCGCTTCAAGATGCTAGTCGTTACTTTTAAAGCCCTAAATGGTTTAGGACCTGGCTACCTGAGAGACCGCTTCCTGTCACTTACCTCCCAACGACCAACAAGATCGCACTGGTTGGGCCTCCTCAGGGTGCCGTCGACTGGACAATGCCGGCTGGCGGCCCCCCGGGGGAGGACCTTCTCTGTAGCTGCACCAGCCCTGTGGAACAATCTACCCATAGAGATCCGGACCCTCACCACTCTCCCGGCCTTCCGTAAAGCCACCAAGACCTGGCTGTTCTGGCAGGCCTGGGGCTGTTGATCAATATCCAGCCCCACTTAGACAGAATAGATGGTGTGTAATTTTAATAATTGTATCTTTTATTTTAAATTTTTAAATGCTTCTTTTATCTTGCCTGTAAGCCGCCCAGAGTCCCAAGGGAGTGGGCAGCATACAAATTTTATTAAATTGAAATTGAAAAATGTCGCAGTCCGGGACACATGCAAGGGGGTTGTGCGCGTATGTACAGAAGGCGGGGCATGGTGTGTTTGTGGTGCATGCATTGCATTATGGGTGTGGGCTCGCATGCTGTTGTGTGCGCTTTCAGCATACAACAACAAAAAGGTTAGCCATCAATGTCTTAAGACAAAAATGCCTCATTGACATTGCTACATTAAAAACGAATGTGAAGTCATTCTTACCTGAAGTTCTGCTATTTTGTCCTAGGGAATACAAAAGAACAAAACGTATTAAAACATCAATACTGTTTCAACACATGTAATATCACTGCTATGTTAGCAGTGTATTTTAAATGCAATTTAAGTGCTGGTTATCAACCTTTAAAATCATTCATGGATTTTGCCTGGAATATCCAAGGGAGCATCTCCTTCCAGTTGTTTCTATACATCCAATTCAATCCGGTGGGTTGGGTATGTTACAGGTCCCATCAGCCAAAAAATATTGGGTGGCAGGAACTATACCTTCTCTTTAGCACCTACCTCCTGGAACATTCTCCTTCAGACATCAGTATGATCTAACCCTGTTGACCTTTTGTAAGACCATTAATTTGGTTGCATGCACAGACCTGGGCATCTGAGTGTACTAAAGGCCCCATTTCTTGGTTATATTAATATCCATAGCAATAGATGCACTTGGTGAATTTATATATATTTATTTTGTATTATTTTAATTGCTTTTAATTTGTTTTTACATTTTATTATATATCTCACCCAGAGTCATATGTTGAGACGAGCAAATATAGCAATCAAACATATTAACAAACAAATATATAGTGAGCAAACTGTGTTGCAGGAGGCTGCAATAAAACTAAATATAAAAACAAAGTGAAAAATTAGAAACACCAATATGTTTAACAACTTACTTCATCACCATTCCAACTTTCTTCATGTGCTAATCTTTTTTTATTGTCCTCTAATTGCACCAGATGTTCCTCCAATTTATTTACTTTTTTGGTCATTTCCTCTTCTCTGGCCTTTAAAAATAAATATTAATAAATCCATCATCTTGTATATTTGGTTACAATATAGTATTGTAGTATAGTAATATAGTATAGAGCCAAGGTGGCGCAGTGGTTAAATGCAGCACTGCAGGCTACTGCTAGATCAGCAGTTCAGCGGTTCAAATCTCACCGGCTCAGGGTTGACTCAGCCTTCCATCCTTCCGAGGTGGGTAAAATGAGGACCCAGATTGTTGGGGGCAATATGCTGACTCTCTGTAAACCGCTTAGAGAGGGCTGAAAGCCCTATGAAGCGGTATATAAGTCCACTGCTATTGCTATTGATAGTATGGTGCAACCAATTTCAATTTAAAAAGGTCTAGTGATTTGTTATTGTTTTAATATAATTTAGAAAACCATTGATATTTAAAAAGCCATTTAAAAAGAATCCATATTCTACACCAGGACCAAATCTCATATATTAAAATGAATACTAGTCATACTATGATTTGAAGTACTATATCATTAGCTTAAATCAATGAAATGTGTTCTCATTTATCTTATTTATGCATCCACAATTTATCAATATTGTTGAGTATCACTAGAGCTAAATGTTAGAGCAAATGAATGAAAACACAATGCAATGGCTTTTTTGGAGACATTTCTCATTCTAGTGAAATGCCATTATGTCAAGAATTCCATTATGCAGGAAGTTATGAAACAGCTATAAAAGAAAGGCAAAAGTACAAAAGAGAAATATACACACATTACACATATCCACATATGAACACACAAATACACATATAAACACACACAAAGGGATAAAAAAGACATTTGTCTTGTCTATGAAATTTAATTTGAAAGCTTTCATTTTATATTAATCCAAAGCATGATTTTTGGAATGTAGTTAGTATTGTGTAGTCCAGTGCAGTGTAATATGGTATAGTATGAAATACTACTACTACTACTACTACTACTACTACTACTACTACTACTACTACTATATAAAAATAATAATCGAAGTAAAGATAAAAAATCTACTGAAGGCCCAACAGACGAAACAAGAATACAGAAAAGATGTGATAAAATCAAGAATGGGGAGTTGGCTGATGAAACTGTTGATCACATATTCAGCTGCTGTAAAAAAATCGCGCAGACTGATTATAAATTGCGGCATAATTCAGTAGCACAAATGATCCATTGGAATTTGTGCAAAAATTATATTATAACAGCAACAAACCGGTGGGAACATCAACCTGAAAAAGTCACCGAAAATCAGATGGTCAAATCTTGTGGGATTTCCATGTACAAGCAGACAAAATACTGGCGCATAATACACCAGACATCACACTGGTTGAGAAAAATAAGGTCACAATCATAGACATCGCAATACCAGGTGATAGCAGGTTCGCCGAGAAGGAACATGAAAAAATCGCAAAATACCAGGACTTAAAAATTGAAATTCAACGACTATGGCACAAACCAGCAGTGGTAATTCCAGTGGTAATTGGCACACTGGGTGCTATTCCAAAAGCACTGGAATTACATTTAAAACAGTTAAAAATTGACAAAATCGCCATCAGTCAAATGCAAAAAGCTGCACTGCTTGGATCTGCACTCATATTACGAAAATATGTTATGACGTCCTAGGCCCCTGGGTGGGGCCCGACTAGTAACCAATGCCAAATCTGGCAAAACAACTGGCCGCTGTGATACAATTGTATAATAATAATAACAACAACAACAACAACAACTCCGCCGTTGCCGGTCCCAAGCCCGGATGAGAAAGGAGGAGGGTTGGGGTCAGGTTGGCATCTGGTCCCATAAAAAAAACAACCCGCCAACCCATACAATATGGTGAAAAAAACGAATAAGAATTCCATACCGCATCGGTTGTCGCGCGGGTTAACAAGGGCCGCGGCGGATGTTGGGGTCCCTGGACATCCGTCGACAAGTGGGCTACAAGTGGACCAGCCAACAAAACGACAAAAATATAGTGCAGATGAAAACCGTGCCATAATGGCCTGTTACTACAACTCGGAGCCAGAAAAAAGAGGCTATTTAAAACGAATGTATGAATTATGGAAACAACAATATCCAGATTCAAATGTTAGTGAACAATGACTAGCAGATCAAAGGCGATTTATTATACGGAATAAAGTGTTTAGTGAAGTTGAACATGAGGAAATTCAGGCAAATTGCAAAACCCAAAAAACAATATCACAAACGGAAATAACTGATATTCAAGACACAACTAAAGACATTATAGTAGAACTCCCAGAAGAAGCTCTCGGGGAGGAAATAACATCACCACCACTAGAACCAGTTATCACTGAACCAACTGATGAACTAACTCAAAAACAAAAAGAATTGAAGGATAAGATCATGGAGCATTTTCTGCTTAATGAGGAAAGGCAACGTTTACCATCACTAAAAACTGTGCCTAAGAAAATTTTGGCCCCTATCATGAAAATGGTTACTGCAGTGTTTTCAACAATTGAACCGGGATCCATCTTGGAAACAAACCAGTTAATGTACAGAGCAGTTGTAATAGTCACTAATGAACTAGGCATTAAAATTAAAGTACCTAGTCACACAACAGAAAAAGCATCAAAGCCAAAGTGGAAAATCCGTTTAGAACAAAAAATCAAAAAATTAAGGGCAGATGCTAGTAACTTAAAGAACATGCATGAGCAATGGCTTAAAAACAACAAAATCATAGATCGGCTAATCAGAAGATATAGATTGGATACAAGAAACATCAGTGAAGCTGTAGAGATTGTAAAACAGCAGATAACAGCAACAGCTAGAAAAATTGAAAGATATGAGGCACGAATCATCCAATATAAACAAAATCAGCAATTTCGATCAGACCAACGGCGTTTTTATCAAAGTCTTAATGTGAATGGTGACACCAAAAGTGAAAAACCAGAAAAACAGGCCACAGTTGAATTCTGGAAAGAATTGTGGGAAAATGCAAAGGACTACCACAAGGAAGCAAAGTGGATACATGACTTTGAGAAAAGCATTGGCAACAAACAAATGCAAGTATTAGAAATAACAACTGAGATGGTCAAAAATCGAGTAAAAAAGGTAAAGAATTGGACATCACCTGGAAAGGACCAATTACATGGTTTCTGGCTCAAATATCTGACCAGTTTACATGCAATATTGGCCAGGCAACTGAATGAAATTTTACAAAAGGGCCAAATTGATGAATGGTTGACAACTGGAAAAACATACTTGATTCAGAAAGATGCAACTAAAGGAACAACTCCTGAAAACTACAGACCAATAACATGCTTGCCAACAACCTTCAAATTACAGGCATTATTGCAGATAACATGATGGATTATTTGGAAACAAACAACATCTTGCCAGTAGAGCAAAAAGGCAACAAAAGAAGGAGCAGGGGCACAAAAGATCAGCTCCTAATTGATAAAATGATATTAGAAAATTGTAAGAACAGAAAAACGAACTTGAATATGGTCTGGATTGATTACAAAAAGGCATTTGACTCACTGCCACATAGTTGGATCATAAAATGCTTAGAAACAACTGGCACTAGCAAAAATATTACATCCTTTACTGAAAAGGCGATGAAACAATGGAGAACTGAGTTGGCGGTAGGGAATGAGATCTATGGAATGGTTAATATCAAGCGAGGAATTTTCCAGGGTGATTCACTTTCACCTCTTCTCTTCATCATCGCAATGATCCCACTATCAATAATCTTAAAAAAAATGAAATTAGGCTACCAAACAGCCAAAGAAGCTGAAAAAAATTCGCATTTACTATATATGGATGATTTGAAACTCTATGGAAAGTCAGAAATAGAAATCCAATCATTGACAAACACAGTCCGAGTATTCAGCACCGATATTTCAATGCAGTTTGGCATGGAAAAATGCGCCACTGTATCCATAAAAAGGGGCAAAATCACTGCATGTGAGGGAATTGAAATGCCCAATGGCCAATTAATTAAATGCAAAGAAAATGAAGCCTACAAATACTTAGGCATTCTGCAGTTGGATAACATCAAGCATGGAGAAGTAAAAACTATTGTCAGGCGAGAGTACACCAACAGAGTTAGGAAAATTTTGAAATCTAAATTGAATGGTGGAAATACAATCAAGGCCATAAATACCTGGGCAATACCAGTTATAAGATACACAGCTGGTATAGTTAACTGGACACAAGCTGATTTGGACCTTTTGGACCGAAAAACCAATGACAATGCACTACAGTTTACATCCACGTGGTGATACTGATAGACTATATCTGCCCCGAAAATCAGGTGGCAGAGGATTATTACAAGCGAAGCAAACAGTTGAAGAAGAAAAACATGCACTGGCTGATTATTTAAAAGAAAGTCAAGAACATCTATTAATCGAAGTAAAGAACAAAAATCTACTGAAGGCCCAACAGACAAAACAAGAATACAGAAAAGATGTGATAAAATCAAGAATGGAGAGTTGGCAGAACAAAGTACTGCATGGCCAATTTCTGGAAAAAATAAAAGATAAAGTGGACAGTGAACAAACTTGGTTATGGTTAACAACAGGTACATTAAAGAAAGAAACAGAGTCACTAATCCTGGCTGCGCAAGAACAAGCTATCCGCACAAATGCCATTAAGGCCAAAATCGAAAAATCCTCTGATGATGCCAAATGCAGACTTTGCAAAGAAGCTGATGAAACTGTTGATCACATACTCAGCTGCTGTAAAAAAATCGCGCAGACTCATTATAAATTGCGGCACAATTCAGTAGCACAAATGATCCATTGGAATTTGTGCAAAAATTATAATATTAAAACAGCAACAAACTGGTGGGAACATCAGCCTGAAAAAGTCACCGAAAATCAGATGGTCAAGATCTTGTGGGATTTCCGTATACAAACCGACAAAATACTGGCGCATAATACACCAGGCATCACACTGGTTGAGAAAAATAAGGTCACAATCATAGACATCGCAATACCAAGTGATAGCAGGTTCGCCGAGAAGGAACATGAAAAAATCGCAAGATACCAGGACTTAAAAATCGAAATTCAACGACTATGGCACAAACCAGCAGTGATAATTCCAGTGGTAATTGGCACACTGGGTGCTATTCCAAAAGCACTGGAATTACATTTAAAACAGTTAAAAATTGACAAAATCACCATCAGTCAAATGCAAAAAGCCGCACTGCTTGGATCTGCACGCATATTACGAAAATACGTTACGACATCCTAGGCCCCTGGGTGGGGCCCGACTAGTAACCAATGCCAAATCCGGCGAAACAACTGGCCGCTGTGATACAATTGTATAATAATAATAATAAAAATAAAAATATAAAAATAATAATAAAGACACGACCGAGTTGCTAAATTAATCTACTAGTCATTATGTAAAAAATACAAGTTACCTTTATCCAAAGAGTCATGGGAGCACAAAGTGGAAAAAATTACCGAAAATGAGAAGGTGAAAATCTTGTGGGACTTTTGAATACAGACGGATTGTCATTTGGAATACAACATGCCAGATATCAAGGATGTGGAAGGCTGAAGCGTACAGTTTATTGATATCGCTGTACCAGGAGATGCCAGAGTCGAAGAAAAAAAACTGGAAAAAATCATGAAATATTGCAACCTGGCCATTGAAACTACACAGCTATGGATGAAACATGTAACAGTGATATATGTTCATTGGGGCACTTGGTACCATGTCCGAGAATTTTACAAAACTGCAAAAAACTGCGCTATTAGGAACATCGTATATTTTAAGAATACTTGGTTGATACCTAAGATGCTGGCAGTAACCTGTATCAACCATTAGCACCAGTCAACGGTATTTGTGACACATCTTTAAAAGTTCAGTTGATTGAGTTTCATGTTTAATGAATAAAAGAAATAATAATAACAACAACAATTGATCCTTCTTTCCTACCACCAAGCAGGAAGGTAGGCCATTTTCCTCCCCCCCCCATTCCTGATCCTGCCCTTCCTACCACCAAACAGGAAGGTAGGCCTCTCCCCCCCCCCCTGCATTCCTAATCCTGCCTTTCTACCTTCAAACAAGAAGACAGGCCTCTTTCCTCCCTCTCCTTCACCCCCCCCCCATTCCTGAGCCTGTCTTCCTACCACCAAACAGAAAAGTAGGCTGCTTCCCTCCCCTCCATTTCTTATCCTGCCTTCCTACTTCCAAGCAGGAAGGTAGACCACTTTCCTACCGTGGCTGGGCCTGGACAGCTATCTGGTGTGGTTTCTATGGGATTATCATCTTGGATCAATAGTGGCTTAGCCACTGAGAACCAACCCAGGCACCTACCATCACTAATGATGAGAAGAAATCAACAAAATTCCACATCAGGTTGGTCGTCACCCGGGTCAAGGAGGACTGTGTCAGATGCTATGGCTTCTGGACATCTGTCAAAAAAGGGGCGACAGGGCTCAGTTGTTAATGCCAGGGAACCAGGGCGTGCAACTGCAAAGCAACTGGAACCAAAGTGCAAAACTTGGACAACCAAAGAAAATTGAGACATCCTCAAATATTACTACCAGGCAGAACCAACAGCCAGGGGATTTCAAAAAAGAATGATGCAACTGTCAAAGGAAAAACATCTGGAAAGTGATATAATTGAACAAAGATTAATGGATCAAAGACGCTTCATCATCCGTAATAAAGTTTTAGCTAAAAAGAAAACAAGTAATGATGAACAAGCTGAAGAAACTGTTCCAATACCTGAACAAACTGACCAGCCAGTGAAAGAAAGGAGGATGAAGATCCTCCTGTGCAACAACTCAAAAGTGTAGAGCTAAGTGATCTAGCAAAAATGTTGAAAGAAAAATTGAAAAACACATCAAAGAAAATGTAGGAAGAAAAAGACTACCTACCATTCGCAAAATGCATAGCAAACGAGTGAAAGAACTGTTAACTGCTGTGAACAACATTTTAATTTCCATCCCATTCAGCACACTATATGAAAATAACCAACTAATGTATAGCACAGCCACCATTATAACTGCAGAACTGGATTATAAAATGCCAAAAAAGAAATCCACTGGAACACCCAAGTGGAAAATTTGACTTGAAAATAAAATTAAAAAACTACGAGGGGATGTCAGCAATCTAAAGTACTTGAAAGAAGGAAAATTAAAGAACAAAAAGCTGAAAAATAGTTTACAGAAAAAAGACAACCTGGAGGTAAACACAATAACAGAAATCATGGAAAAACTAAAACAATGTGTAATAGCAACAGCAAAGAAAATTGAATGCTACAAAGATTGAATAAAACAATATTGTTAAAATGTCCAGTTCAGAAGAAACTAACACCTCTTCTACAGTTTCTTGATGAAAATTGAGTCCAAACTAATGTTCACCCATATAAAGAAAAAACTTTGAGCTTTTGAAAAGAATTGTGGGAATACCCAGTGGAATACAACAAAATTGCTTCCTGGATCAAAAATATTCAACAACAACACGTGGGGAAGAGTGGTCAGCATCACAGCGGTATGCACACAAACTTCAGGGGCTCCAAAGAAGAGTCGCTATCCCTGCTGTTTTGGGGGTCCCATTACTGATTGGCAAGGCCAGAGATTTCGGATTGAATCATTGCAAGATGCACAAGACTTTATGGAAAGCCAGTTGAAGAGGGGAACTCAGAATAACAATGGAGAATTGGATAACAAGAGCCGAGGAGAGGAGCAAAAGAATAGTGTCCCGGGAGATGAGAAAGGGGGAAATGAGAATCAAAGCAGAGATGAGAGACCGCAGACGAGGCAGACAACAAAATCCAAAGCCTTACACAAATAAACATGGTGGATGAACTCCGCTTAATTTCTTTAAATATAAATGGTTTGAATTCACTAAGAAAGAGAAATAAAATACTGAATGCTTTACGGAAAAAGAATTGTGATCTGACATGCCTGCAAGAAGTACATATAGCGAACCACTAGCAAAATGTGTTGTATTACCCCCGGCTGGGTATAATGTATACAAGTTTAGCAGATGAAAAGAAAAGGGGCATTGTGTTGTATGTTAAAGACCATATTGATTCTAAATTGGTGTATACTGATGGGGAGGGGAGACTTTTAATGGTTGAATTGAAATTTGGTCGATATAAAATTTTGCTGGTGGCCATATACGCACCGAATGACAACCAAAGTACTTTCTTTAGAAAGTTGCATCTAAAAATTGCAGAGTTAGGCTATATGTGTGGTGGGTGATTATAACGCGGTGGCAGATAGGACAATGGATTATAACCCAGGAAACATCCAAAAGGGGGGGGGGAATTAAGAGAAAGGAGGAGAGTTCTCCCCAAAACTTTTGAAGACATGAGGGAGGAATATGAAATAACAGATGTATGGCGTGAACTCCACCCACAGAAACAACAATTTACTTTCTTTTCACATAGACATCAATCCTGTTCTAGGATCAACATGGCCTGGTTGACACCAGAAATTGGGGACTTGATTAAGGATAAGGTGACCAGACGTCCCGCTTTTGGCGGGACACCCCCGCTTTTTGATACATTTTCCCGCGTCCCGCCCGCTTTTTTAAAAGGCACGCTTTTTTTGGCGCTCGCAGCTCCCGCCCATCAGCTGCTGGGCTGGCTCATCGTTCTGTTCTATGCTACCTACAAATTTAAGCCAGCCCAGCCTGCCGCGCACTGATTTAATTGGCCTGGACTCCAGCCAATCAGTGAGCTGGCCAACCAGCTCACTGATTGGCTGGACTCCTTAGCTGAGGACGCCTGTGCGAGTCTCCATTTTATTTCGTCTTTGTTTTGGGCAGCTGCGCTTACTCACTGGTGGTGAGTAAATCATGTTTTGTAATGTACTTATTGTCTAATTTGGTACCGGGGGAATCGGGAGGCGCTGGGGGGAGGAGACAGCCCCCTTCTCCCCCTTTGGCTTTGCGGAGTTCACAGCCAGCCCGTGGTTCCATCCAGAGCTTTGCCGCCCGTGCCTGTGCTGCGCTGGCACGGGCGGCAAAGCTCTGGATGGAACCACATGGAAGTTCTCTGTTGGAGTAAAAAGCCGCTGCCGGTCGCGCAGAGAACTTCCACTCGGTCACGGACGGAGCTTTGTGGCGGCGCCTGTGCTGTGCGCTTGCCTTCCCAGCGACCACGCCGCAAGTCCGCGAGGCGTGGTCGCGTCCCGTCGCCCTCCCCTGCAGCTCTCCTGCCGCAGAGTCCGTTTTTCAGCCTTGCTGCCCTTGCAGACAACTTTCACTTGCTTCCGCGGCTCTCTCGCCGCCCGGCAGAAGCCACGTGGAAGTTCTCTGGGCGAGGTGAAAAACAGCCGCCGCCCCGCCCACCCTCCCCGGCTGGGCTGGCTTAAATTTGTAGGTAGCATAACGAAACGATGAGCCAGTCTGGGCGGGGGAGCCTCCCCCGCCCATCAGCTGCTAGCTAGCTAGCTGGGCTGGCTCATTGTTTCGTTCTATGCTAGCTACCTACAAATTTAAGCCAGCCCAGCCTGCCGCTCACTGATTTAATTGGCCTGGACTCCAGCCAATCAGTGAGCTGGCTGGGATGGAAAATTTTCAGCACGCCACGTGCTGAAAATTTTCCATCCCAACCAGCTCACTGATTGGCTGGACTCCTTAGCTGAGGACGCCTGCGCAAGTCTCCATTTTATTTCGTCTTTGTTTTGGGCAGCTGCGCTTACTCACTGGTGGTGAGTAAATCATGTTTTGTAATGTACTTATTTGGTACCGTGGGAATCGGGAGGCGCTGGGCTGGGGGAGGAGACAGCCCCCTTCTCCCCCTTTGCGGAGTTCGCAGCCAGCCCCTGTGCTGCGCTGGCACGGGCGGCAAAAGCTCTGGAACCACGTGGAAGTTCTCGGGCGGCTGCTCCCTCGCTCTCCTGCCCCGGAGGGAGCAGCCGCCCGAGAACTTCCACATGGTTCAGGGGCTTCAGGGGACATCTCTGATATCTCTAACCGTTAAGGGAGGAAGGCGAGAGCAGCTGCAAGCCAAGAGAAATTGAGAGAGAGGGAATCAGGAGGCGCTGGGGGGAGGAGACAGCCCCCTTCTCCCCCTTTGGCTTTGCAGAGTTCACAGCCAGCCCCTGTGGTTCCATCCAGAGCTTTGCCGCCTGTGCCAGCGGCAAAAGCTCTGGAACCACGTGGAAGTTCTCGGGCGGCTGCTCCATCGCTCTCCTGCCCCGGAGGGAGCAGCCGCCCGAGAACTTCCACATGGTTCAGGGGCAGGGGACATCTCTGATATCTCTAACCGTTAAGGGAGGAAGGCGAGAGCAGCTGCAAGCCAAGAGAAATTGAGAGAGAGGGAATCGGGAGGCGCTGGGGGGAGGAGACAGCCCCCTTCTCCCCCTTTGGCTTTGCGGAGTTCACAGCCAGCCCGTGGTTCCATCCAGAGCTTTGCCGCCCGTTCCAGCGCAGCACAGCCTGTGCTTCCTTCCGACCTTCCCGCAAATGCGCCGCGCTCTCCAGAAGGGCTAGGACGGGTCCGGCGGCTAAGCAACGCGCGGCCTTCGCCGGGACTGTCAGCCGCGGCGAAAGTAGCTTTTGTCTGCTGGGTAGTGAAGGCGGCGGCGGCGGCGGCGGAGGAAGCAGCCCGGCGTCGCTGCTCGCCGCGCGCTCCCTCGCTCGCGGCCAGGCTTTGGTCCCGCCTTTCCCGCTCTGTGCGTGGGAGAATGTGTGTGTGTGTGTGTGTGTGTGTGTGAGAGAGAGAGAGGTAATTCATAAAATCACTTCCCCCTCCAGCCATTCTTCCCCGGCTTTCCTACAACTGACATTTCTGCCACTGCATGGTTTTTTTTTAAAAAAAAAAATTGTGGCGGAGGCTGTTTGCTTCAACGTGGCTTGCCTCGTCTTTTGGGGCGGGAGGAGGGCTCTGCCTTAAGCAAGAATTGCATTAAAGACCAGAGCAACAGGTATTTCCTTATTTGCCTGGAGATAGATAATTCCTAGGGATACTTGCCATGTTCTTTCATCACCATGACAATCTTATTTTTTTGAGCTAAATGTATTTTTCCAGTTTGAATTGGGCATAATCTTTTTTTATTGATCCACTGTCAGGAAGAGGGATTATAATTTAAAACAGATGATTTCAGTGGCATCTTTTTTATTAATTTAAATTTCTTTCCGTTCTCCATACCCATCTTCTTGTATCAATAATAGCTGTGGATTCATTGGTATTAAGTGTATATGTTTGAAGCAGTGCAGGAAATCTTGAAAACTTATGAATTTCTCTCCCCTCTGTGGCATTAGGCCTCAGTATCTGATTTGCTATATAACACCTTGTGTCATATATAGTCAATATAGGCACAGAGTTAATTTTTTTAAACATTTTCTAATGGTGGTGTGCCTCGTGATTTTTTTCATGGAAAAAGTGTGCCTTTGCACAAAAAAGGTTGAAAAACACTGCATTAATATATCCATTTCGGCACAGTCCATAATTTTTCTTATTATTTCTTCTTCATTTAGGTTTAGTTTATTTTTCCACTTCTGGGCGAAAGCGATCCTTGCTGCTGTAAGTATATGTAGTATTAGATATTGTATTTCTTTTTTGTATTTCATCAGTATAATTCCTAATAGAAAGAGTTCAGGTTTCCAATCTAACTTAACCTTTGTTATTTCTTCCAACCAATTTTTGATCCTTTTCCAGAATTTTTTTGCCTCTTCACAAGTCCACCATAAATGATAATATGTGCTATGATGTATTGAATCACATTTCCAGAAATTTAGCGAGGTATTTGTTGAAATTTTGGCCAACCTTGACGGTGCCAGATGCCATCTATAATAAAGCATTTTGTACTGGTTTTCCTTGTATGGGATTGATAGTGTCATTCTTAAATTTATTCCCCAAAATTTTTCCCATTTGTCTAGTTCAATGTTATAGCCAAAGTTCTGTGCCCATTTTATCATTGGTTCTTTTACAATTTCCTCTTCCATTTGATACTTCAAGAGGAATTTGTATATTTTCCCTATCATCTTTCTGTCCAGACTTTGAATAATTTTATCCAATTCGTGTGGTTCTGTTTCAATACCATATATTTTAGTGTCTTTATTGTATTTAGTTTTAATTTGGAGGTAGGTTAGCCAATCACCTTTCATATTCTGATCTGCCAATTCTTCAATTGTTTTTAAATTTCCCTGTCTATCAATTAGATCTCTGTATCTTAGAATTTTGTTCCAATCTGTAAAATTTGGGTGTGTCGTTCTTTCTGTTGGTGATAGCCAATTTGGGGTTTTCACATAGTGGTTTTTTTTTATTTTGAGCCATTGTTGCACTAAAGTTCCAATTAAATGATTTTGAAAGTATTTGTGCGTTTTATGTTTGTCATTCCATAAGAAATTATGCCAGCCTGCCTGCAGGTCATGGCCTTCTAAGATCAGAATTCTTTTATTCTTTAACTCAATCCAATCCTTCATCATTGTCATTGTTACTGCAGTTGCGTATATATTAGGCTCCCTGTGTGCTTCCATCCATCGCTACGAAGATCTGCTGACTCTGCCTGCCTGCTGGTAAGTGAGCCGGGTTTTTTCTTTTATTTTTTTAATGTATTTTAAAATAATATTTTATTTATTGTGCATATGATTTTTTAAAATAGTGGTATTCTGTGTTGATTCTTTTTTTAAATTGTCTTAGACTATTTAAAAAAAGATTCTATCCAAAATAAATTGAAACAAGCCATTTTTATAATTTCTATGCACAATACTTTGAAATGGACTCAGGAGTCATGATTGACACTGAGTGAATTTGCACTTTAATAATCAGGAAGATACAATGGCATTGAAAAAAGTGACTGATGACCATTTTTCACACTTAGCGACCATTTTCACACTTAGCGACCGTTGTGGCATCCTCATGGTTTAAAATGATTTCACTTCAATTTATTCTGTGTGGAATAGTTTGAAATGGTGACAGTATAAATTATTGCTGGTGTAATACTTAACAATGGTTTTTAAGGATTTCTTTTATTTATAGAATACCTTTTTATTATTTTGGGGGGATTTTTATTTTTAAATTGTTTATAAAATGTATTTACTACAAGAAATGTTCCTTTTTGCAAATGTGATCTTTGCAAATCTTTGTGATGCAATATGTTCAGACCAGGTTATGTGTCTCAAAGTGGCTGCTATTCTATGGGCAGGCCAGGTTGGTGCAAGGCAGCTTTGCCAGATTTGGTGTGTTTCACCCTCATTGAATTTTATATCGTATAAAATCATATAATTTTAATTTTTTTTAGATTATTAACATAATGAGTAAGAAAAGAGGATGCAAATTCAACGATGATCTAAGAAATGAATTTCCTTTTCTTAAAAAAACAAAAAGCGATCACATAGTAAGATGTGAGACAACGGTAAATTTTCTATTGCGCACGGTGGGAGGCATGATATTACAAAGCACTTGGAGACGCAGAAACATAAGAGATATGTAGATGCTGTTGCATCTTCCTCCAGAATGCAGGACTATTTTCATAAACCAACGTATGCAGACGAAGACAAGAAATTAGCATTAGCAGAAGGACTTATGTCTTTTCATGCTATTAATCACAATCATTCCTTCAGATCGATGGACTGTACATCACAAGTTGTCAAAAAGTTATTCAACAAAAAATTTACCTGTGCTAGAACTAAATCCGAGGCAATTGTGCGTAATGTGCTTTCCCCATATGCATTTTCAGAATTAAGCAAAAATCTAGAGAAAATTAATTTTGTATCCATATACTCTGATGCATCTAATCATAAGGATATCAAATTATTTCCAACCCTTATTAGATTTTTTGATTCGGAAACTGGAATAAAAATTAGAATGTTAGATTTTGTTTCTTTGCCTGGCGAAACTTCGGAAATAATTTTCAGTTCCATTGTTAATATTTTGGAACAAAACAATTTAAAACACAAAATAATTGCATATTGTGGAGACAATATGAATGCAATTTTGGAGGAAAGTGAGAAGGGGTACAAATAATATTTTTTATAAATTAAACCAAAACCTTAATCAAAACATTATTGGTGTTGGTTGTGCAGAGCACATAGTACATAATGCCATTCAAACAGCTGCTGACTTGTTGCCCATAGATGTGGAAAATATTATTGTTAAAATATATTGTTATTTTCATATATACACTGTGCGCGTTGAAAGTCTTAAGAATTTTGTGAAGATGCGGAAGTCGAATATCGCAAAATGCTTGGATATAGTAAACGCGCTGGTTAGCTCTTTTACCAGCTCTCGAAAGAATTTTGAAACTATACGATCCTTTGAAGTCCTACTTTCTATCACAGGATAAATGTCCTAGAATTTAAAAGGGCTTTTTGAAAAAGAATCTTCAAAATTTGGCTAGAGTTTGTACACAATCAAGCAGCTCTTTTCAAAATAGTATAAAACTTATTGAAGGTGACAAAATTTCGACAATCGAAGTAGCAAATTGAACTTAATTTAAAATTTCAGTGTCAACAGCGGTTAGAAACAATTTCTATTCCCATAACTATCCTTAATATTATAAGGCAGCTAGAAGAAGAAGGTGCAATAAATTGTGCAGATACCATGAATCATTTTAAAACTTCTATAGTAACTGCGTAGATTATTTAGAAGAGTGGACGGTACATTTTAACAATACGAACATTTTAACTGGGTTGAATTAAAAAAGAACTTGATTGGCATGATGTGCAAAATCATTCGAGCATATTCATCAAATTTCCCAAATAGTGATATTTCCGAAACTAATCTTTTTACTGAGGTATCACATTTAAAACTATATATGAATAGGAAAAGGTTGAATCTTGGGCATCAGCAAAAATGACAATAGAGAATAAATGGATAGAAATATTTAATCATTTTCAAAGAAACCATATTTCATATAATAATGTATTAAAAATTGTGGAATACGCGCTGTCCTTACCAGGAACTAATGCTGCGACTGAACGTGTTTTTTCTACGGTAAATCAAGTGTGGACATCAGAAAAATCACAATTAAGTGTTGAGACTTTGAAAGCCATTTTATGTGTCAAATATAATTTAACAAATTCTTGTGAAAAATTTCATGACCTTTTAAAACAATGACAGCAATCTACTAAAAAAATTCACTCAAGTGAGAAATATGCCAGAGTAAAATTATTCTGTACATAAATTTTGTCAATATATTTAATAAATATAAATGTAAATAAACGTATTATATTTGTACTGTACATAATTTTGTCAATATATCTAATAAATATAAATGTAAATAAACGTATTATATTTGTAAATTGTAGTTATGTTTGAAATAAAAAAAATATTACAATACTATTTTGTGATGTATGAAAATTTTTTGTTGCTCCGTATAAAAATTTTTAATCAAGCCCCCCCACACCGGCAGAAAGCCCCGGGACCGAGTGGAAGTTCTCTGCGCGAGGTGAAACGGCCGGCAGCCGCCTCTCCCATGAAGCTGAAAGAATGGAAGGAGGAAGGAAGAGAAAAAAGGAGGAAGGGAGTGAGTGAGGAAAGAAGAGAGGATGGAAGGAGAAAGGAAGGAAGAGAGGGAAAGAGCAGAAGACAGATAAGGTGAACGTAGATAAGCAAGAGGAATGAAGGAAGAAGTGAGGAGTCTCGAGGAGGGGGAAAACATTTAGTGACCAAAGTTACAATGGCATTGAAAAAAGTGACTGATGACCATTTTTCACACTTAGCGACCGTTGCGACCATTTTTCACACTTAGCGACCGTTGCAGCATCCTCATGGTCACGTGATCAAAATTTTGTTTGGCAACAGATTCGTATTTATGCTGGTTTCAGTGTCCTGGGGTGACCTTTTGACAAATTTTTTTTTTTAAAAAAAAGCCCCCCCTCCCTCCCCCCCGGTCAAGGGCGTCCCTCTTTTCCAATCTGAAAATCTGGTCACCTTATTAAGGAAGCAGCAATTGAGGTTAATACCTGGGCCGATCATAATCCACTCTTATTGGTGTGGAAAGGAGTAAGGCAGGGGAGGAAGAGAAGGTGGATGATGAATACAGAGATAGTGAAAGACAAGAATTTCAGCAAATGTTAAAAGGGAAATGAGGTTTTTTTTTTTTGAAGAAAATAGGAAGGGAGTAACTCCACAAATACTTTGGGATACGGCCAAGGCTTATATGAGAGGCCTAGCTATTAAATATACAACAGGCACACAGAGGAAAAAATTAGAGAGAGGGCAAAATGGGTAGCTAAATTGGAGGTGGTAGAAAAAGCCTTGCAACAGGACCCACAGATGATAGGAAAAAGAAGAAATGGCTAGAATTAAGCACGGATCTCTCTTCTAGACCAGGAGGATGCTGCTCGGAAACTTAGGGGGCTTAAGCAAAACTTTTTGGCATGCTAACAAACCGGGTCGTTGGCTCTCTTATTGCTATTGCTATTGCTATTAATGCTGTCTTGACAGATTCTATCGCAACCGAAATCATGGGCTGAGGCCTATATAACCCTTTTGCTAAAGCTGGAGCTGACCATACCCAATTAAAAACTATAGGCCCATTTCACTTTTGAATGTGGATTATAAAATCTTGGCAGCTATACTGGCAGATAGACTTAAATTCTTCCTTAATAAATTTATACACCTTGATCAGAACGGCTTCCTACCATCAAGGCATTTGAAAGATAATAGAATTATTTTGGATGTCTTAGAATATTATGAAGCTCGGCCGGATAAACAAGTGGCCTTTATGTTTCTTGATGCACAAAAGGCTTTTGATCGGGTAAATTGGAAGTTTATGTTGTCACAATTAGAAAATATTAGAAAATATGAAGTTTGGAGAAAACTTCTTAAATGAATTCGGGCATTTATGTACGACAAACCGCGACATTATTGATAAATGGAGAAGAGGCGGGTGATATTGAGATTGGTAAAGGCACAAGACAAGGATGCCCGTTATCCCCCCTACTGTTTATCCTCACATTAGAACCCCTTCTTAGAATAGTGAGGAGTGATACACAAATTAAAGGGTTACAAGCTAAAGCTCAGGAATTTAAGGTCCAGGCTTTCGCCGATGACCTTGTTTTTATCCTGGAGGATCCTATGGCTTCTGGGATACAACTTTTACGTAAAATCGAGGAGTACGGTAGGATAGCGGGGCTATGTATAAACAAAGAGAAGACAAAACTGTTAATTAAGAATATGTCTCTGAACCAGAAAAGGGAAGTACAAAGCCTGTTAGGGATTAACATGGCCTATAAAATACAATACTTGGGAATTTGGCTCACGGAGAGATGTTCCTCTATCAAGGTAGATAACTATATGAAATTGCTATAGCAGGTATCTAAAGATATGACTAATTGGAGTGGTAAACAACTGTCTTTGATGGGCAGGATTGCGACAGTTAAGACATATGTATTACCAAAATTTTTGTTTCTGTTTCAAACGGCACCAACTAAATTGGACAATTTTTTTAAAAAATCTTTGGAGACAATAGTGGCTCGATTTATATGGCAAGGCAAGAAAGCACGAATTAAAGCCCAAATATTGCAAAAACGTAGAGAACTGGGAGGCTTCGGAGTACCCAACTGGGAAGCATATTATAATGCAGCAATTATGACATGGGTGAAGGATTGGGTGATGTTGAGTAGAAGGTGCCTATTGGCTATAGAGGGACATGACCTCCCTCAGGATGGTATGCCTCCCTCTGGCAAGAAAGAGACACCCCCCATAGGTACTTCATGGGACATTATATTCAGAAGATTTTGATGGGGTCTGGGAAAAGATGAGGAAAAAATACTATCTTAGGGTTCCGTGCTGGTTGGCACCGTTAGAGGCCTTAACGCATCCCAGTGTATTTATTGGACAAGAAACATAACATATAAAGACATCATGACAGAAGATGACAACATGAAAACAAAGATGGAATTAGAGCAGCAGGGCAGGAATCTGGAATGGTGGGAATATTTACAGGTTAGAAACAGGTTTAAAAGTGATAAGGTACGGTTTGGGATCACCCAAACCCTCAGGGGCTAGATAAGATTTTGTTTGGCAGAGACAAGAAAATGTTGACCTGCCAAGATGCTAATGAAGAGAAGGATAAAAGCCTTCTAATAGCATGGGAGAGAAACTTTGGCTATGAGATTGAAATGGGCAAATGGTGGGATCTATGTAGTAAGACCATTAAACTTACAATATCTACAGCATTCAAAGAAAACATATACAAGATGGTTTATAGGTGGCACTTCCCCCCAACGAGGTTAGCCAAGATGTTTCCTGGGTTATCTCCACTGTGTTGGAAATGTGGAAGAAAGGATGGCACATTCTACCATATTTGGTGGTCCTGAACTGAGGCCACGAAATACTGGAGAAGGATTAAAAAATGGCTAAAAGAGGTTACCGGGGCAAGCATGGAATGGAGACCTGAGAACCTTCTACTAAGCATTAAACCAGAAAACATGAGCAATTCAATATGGCATTTGAGCCTACATATAATTGTGGCCGCAAGAATAACTTATGCACAATTTTGGAAATCCACTACCATACCATCGGAAGATGCTATAATTAAAAAGATCTATGAATGTGCAGAAATGGACAGAATGACGGGTTGGCTGAGGGACAAAGGAGAAACGGAACATTACCTTAGCTGGAAGTTATGGTATATGTGGGCGACAAGGAGAACAGCAGGGACTTAAAACGGGGAAAGTTAAAAGTGAACATGGGTATTGTAATAGATCCCTGAATTTTGTAATGAGAAGATGTGGCTTAGAGACCTAACAATGAGGAAGGAAAAAAAAAAGTTGGGCTGTGAATGACTGTCACCGCGGGGTGGGGGGAGGGGTGGGGGGTTGTATGTTTAAAATTGTATTTGTATTTGTATGTTTTACTCTTAAAAAAATGTATAACTAATAAAGATTACTTTAAAAAAATCCCTATTGCATTTTGCCAATTAGATGGCTCTATTGCGGGGGGCAGTCCTACTCATTTTTCTACTGAACCAATCGAGATGTGGCTGGGAACCCACCAAGAAATGATAGCTTTTATCGTGGCTCCTGGGATGGACCGGCCCCTTATTTTGGGACTCCCCTGGCTCCGTAGATGGAACCCACGCATTAACTGGAGGGATGGGTGGTTGCGGATTCGAACTGCCACTCCCCGAGGGGAAGATGGAGACTCCAGAGTCTGATGATACTGTCCCGAAACTGGCAGCCAGAGGGCAGGAAAAAATTGAAGGGGAGGAAAGAATTCCGAAGGAATATTGGGGCCTCAAATATGTTTTCAGTGAAAAATTTTCTGATAAATTGCCCCCTCATAGAGCCACAGATTGCACCATTGATATTTTACCTGGGGTGAAGCTCCCAAAACCCCAAATATATTCAATGACCCCTAGGGAGATGGAGGAAATGAGGAAATTCATTGATAAAAACTTGGAAAGGGGTTTCATTGAACCAGCAAGGCCCAAGGTAGTTGCGCCAGTATTGTTCAGAGAAAAGAAAGATGGCTTCTTCAGATTATGTGTGAATTTCAAAAACTTGAACTGCATCGTTGCCCAAAACCTCTACCCTTTACCACTAATGAAGGACATTCTGGCCCAACTAGGAAAGGGGAGAATTTTCACTAAATTGGATCTACGAGAGGCATACTATCGGGTCAGAATTAAAGAGGGAGACGAATGGAAACTGCTTTCAACTTCCCCCTTGGTTGTTTCCAGTTTCAAGTCATGCCATTTGGCCTCCAGGGGGCGCCAGCAGTCTTCATGCAACTAGTTAATGAAGTTTTGCATGACAATCTTTACAAAGGCGTGATGGTCTTCATGCTAAATTAGTACAGTGGGACTATAGTTCCTGTATACTATTGGGTGACTGGAATGGAGTGATAGACACTAAGAGAGATAAGAAGATTTCCCGCCTAAATACCAAGATGCGAGCAAAGTTACCCAAATCTTTCTTTGACATTATGGATGATTTTGAATTGAGAGATATTTGGCGAGAAAGAAATGCAGAGGAATGTGACTTCACTTTCTTCTCGGACAGGCATCAATCCCTCTCAAGGATTGATTTTATTCTAACCACTAATGATTTGCTTTCTAGGGTCAAGAAAACAAAGATTGCAGCTAGGATCCTTTCGGACCATAACCCAGTTTGGATGGAGTTGGGAGGGTAGTGCAGGCAAGAAGGTCTTGGAGATTGAATGAAAACTTATTTAGATATGAAAAGTATATTAATGATTGTAAAAAATTACTATCTGAATATTTTGTTTTGAATATGAATAAGGGTACATCTATGGAATTTGTATGGGACGCAAGCAAAGCGTACATGAGAGGAGTTTTGATGAATATAAATAAAACACATAGAAATAAGCAAGGGTTAAAACGAACAGAACTGGAAGAGGAAATTAAGAGAAAAGAGCTGGAGTTAACAATGAACCCAGACGATACAAAGGTTAAGGAAGCTATTAACATATTAAAATCTCAATTTGACATGTTGATCTCTGACCAGGTGGCCACTAATTTATTATATGCAAAACACAATACTTTTTGTAATGCAAACAAACCTGGCAGATGGTTAGCTTATCAGATTAGGAAAAAAAAGGAAAACTCGAATATATCTAAACTGATTACAGAGGGAAGGAGGTGTTTCAACAGGAAGAGATTCAAAAGGCTTTCTGGGAATTTTTTACAGAACTGTATAAAGGGGATAAAATTAATGGTTTAGACATAGACAAATATTTAGACAAAGAGAAAATACCTTCAGTTAGAGAAGAACACAGGCAAAAATTGAATCAACCAATAACCTCGGGGGAAATCCTGCAGGTAATTAAGCAATTAAAGTCAGGGAAAGCACCAGGTACAGATGGCTTGACAGCGGTTTACTATAAAAACTTACAGTTAGAAATGGTAGAACCTCTTAGAGAATTATTTAATATGATTCAAACGGAAGGTAAAGTCCCTCCATCTTGGAAGACAGCGTTTATATCTTTGATACCCAAAGAAGATCAAGATACTACTCAACCCAAAAATTATAGACCTATTTCATTACTGAATGTAGATTATAAAATTTTTACTAAAATATTAGCAAATAGGTTAATGTTGGTCACTCAACAATTGATACATACGGACCAAACAGGTTTTATACAAGGGAGACAGATGAAAAGTAATGTTAGATTAATTATTAATGCATTAGAATATTTGGGAAAGAACATCCAGATCCCTGCTGCGTTTATATTTTTGGATGCTGAGAAGGCCTTTGATCGAGTTAACTGGCAATTTCTGTTGAAGATACTGCAAAAAATGCAGATAGGAGATAATTTTTTACAGTCAATTAAAGCAATATACCAACAGCAAACAGCACAAATCATAGTCAATGGAAGTCTAACAGACTCTTTTCAAATTGGAAAAGGTACAAGACAGGGCTGTCCTTTGTCCCCATTATTGTTTATTATAACTTTGGAAGTATTGTTGAATAAAATACGGGGCTTGGATGGTTTAAAAGGGATCAAGATTAGGCAGCAAGAATATAGAGTCCGCGCTTTTGCGGATGATTTGGTCATAATATTGGAACAACCGCAGGAATCTAGTATGGTTTTAATGAATATGATTAATCAATATGGTCAAGTGTCGGGCTTTAAAATAAACTTAGGAAAAACCAAAATATTAGCTATAAATATGAATATTAAACAAAAGGAAGAATTAGGAGTGATGCTAGGATGTGAGGTAGTTAAAAAAGTCAAATATCTTGGAGTTAACATTTTAACTTCAAATGGGAAATTATATAAGCATAATTATGAACCACTTTGGCATAGCATACAGACAGAGATGAAAAAATGGGAGAAATTGCACTTATCTTTGCTGGGTAGGATAGCGGCAGTGAAAATGAACATTTTACCAAAATTTTTATTTCTCTTCCAAATGTTACCTATACTTAAAAAAGATGTGAACCTTTTAGAATGGCAGAAGGGTATCAACAAATTTGTGTGGGCAGGAAAGAAGCCGAGGGTAAAGATGAAAATAATGCAAGATGTACGTGAGAGAGGAGGATTGAAAACTACCTAATTTAAAAATATATTATGATGCAGTGGCATTATCTGTAATTAGTGATTGGATTCACTTAACCAATGATAGAATATTGACATTGAGGGACACGATCTGGTATTTGGTTGGCATGCTTACCTGTTATTCAACAAAAAATGGATAAGAACTTTAAAAGTCATATTTTAAGAAATGCTTTATTGCGGGTCTGGAAGAAATACCAATATAAATTAATGACAAGATACCCATGTGGGCAATTCCTAGACACGCAATTGAAAATATGAATACAGCACAAAAACAGGACAGAATTACCTACAGACAGCTTCTTACCTCGGAAAGGGGGGTATTACAATTAAAATCTTTAGAGGTATTAAAGAGGAGAAGGTAGTTCAAACATGGTTCCAGTATGGGCAATTACAGGCTAGGTGGAAAATAGATCAAAAAATTGGTTTTATTCAAGTTGAGGATAATCTGTTTAAACAAATAAGAGATCAAAGCTTAATGCATATAAAGAGGATATATAATGTATTAATACAGATGGATTCGGAAACAGAATTAGTTAAAGATTGTATGATAAAATGGGCTCAAATATTGAGGAACCAATAATGTTGGATACATGGGAAAGAATCTGGGTAAGAAATGTGAAATTTACACAAGCTCAAAATCTGAGAGAAAATTTTTACAAGATGTTCTATAGATGGCATTTAGATCCTAAAAAGTTGGCTTCTATGTATCCGAATGTACAGCCTAAATGTTGGAGGTGTGGTTCTCTCGATGCTACATATTATCATATATGGTGGACCTGCCAAAAGGTTAAGGCATTTTGGATAAAAATATGGTGGGTCATGCAAAATGTTTTTAAAAGAAGGATAAAGTTTAGTCCTCAGTTATTTTTACTAGGTATATGTACTGACTTTACAGTGGTAGAGACCAATTTGATTCTGCACCTGATAACTGCAGCAAGACTGTTGGTGGCGCAATATTGGAAGAAGGAAGACTTGCCTACAATTCAAGAATGGACATTGAAAGTAACAAACTTAGCTGAAATGGCTAAAATATCGGCATATTTCAAAGATCATTCAAATGAGAGATATAAACGAGACTGGAAAAAATGGATTGACTATATACAAAATAAATATGGGACTAAGAAATTCCAGTTAGCCTATGCTTAAGATCAGAAATGATTTAAACTGTTAAAAGTCAGTTCAGTAAGAAGAAGCTAAGGTCAATCTAGAATGTCATTAATTTCTTTATTTCTTTTTTCTCAATAGATTTTAGACTGTGTTAGTTAAAAATCCATACCGTGTACGGGTTCTGGGAAGTCGGGGGGGGGGGGAAGGAGGAGGGGGGTGGGGGGGTGGAGGGAGGGAGGGGTACACACAACAAAAAAAATTGTACTTCAATGTCTTAATGATTGACAAATGATGACATATTTGTGTTTTTTTTTTAAAGAAAAATAAAAACGTTCTGTTAGAAATTGAAAAAAAAAAAAGAATTAAAGAGGGAGACGAATGGAAGACTGCTTTCAACTGCTCCCTTGGTTGCTTCCAGTTTCGAGTGATGCCGTTTGGCCTCCAGGGGGCGCCAGCGGTCTTCATGCAACTAATTAATGAGGTTTTGCATGACCATCTTTACAAAGGCGTGATGGTCTATTTGGAAAATATCCTTATTTACACGGAAACACGTGAAGAACACATGAAGCTTGTTCGCATGGTTCTGAAGAAACTCCATGCTGCGGAACTATATGCCAAATTCTCCAAGTGTGAATTTCATCAGGAAAGGGTTGATTACCTAGGCAATCGGATCTCCCACAAGGGGATAGCGATGGACCCAGCTAAGGTCAAGGCTGTCACCGAATGGGAGGCCCCATGTACACGTAAACAATTGCAGAGGTTTTTGGGGCTTGCTAACTTCTATCGTCAGTTTATTCCCTTGTTCACTAAGATAGCTCTCCCTATCACTAACCTCCTTAAATCAAAAGGAGGAGCTAAGCCCAAACCTAGCAAGCCATTGAACTGGACTATGGAGTGTCAGGCGGCTTTCGAGAAGTTGAAACGCCTCTTTGCAGAGGAACCGGTCCTGAAGCACCCAGACATGGACGCGCCTTTTGTGGTCCAGGCTGACGCCAGTGATGTAACAGTGGGGGTAGTACTGCTTCAAGCAAATAGCCAAGATAAATTACAGCCCTGCGCTTACACCTCTTGCAAGCTGACCGACACGGAGAGACATTGGGCTATTTGGGAGAAGGAAGCTTTTGCTGTTTGTTGGGCTCTAACCACCTGGCGCCACTTTCTAGAGGGCGCCAAACACCCTTTTGAAGTATGGACTGACCATAAAAACTTGGAAGCTTTGAAAACCCCCAGGAAGCTGTCTCCAAACAGATGCGCTGGGCTCAAAATTTCAATAGATTCAATTTTTCTTTCAAATACATTCCGGGAGGGAAGAATTTTATGGCTGATACTTTGTCCAGACTTCCGCAGTACAAGTGTTCAAAGCTCAGTGTTGTCCAGCAAAAAGTCTGGCTGCTCCTGTTGTCACTAGAAGTCAAACAACTTCTAAACTAGAGGTCACGAAAGACTTTATCTCTGAACTAAAGGGGGCCCTTGCAAAGGATGACTGGCTCCAACAACACATGGATGAATGCACTATGAAAGATGGATTGGCTTGGATTGGTGCAAAATTATACGTCCCTGCGTCAATTAGAACCATCGTCCTCCAACGAGCTCATGACTCTTGCATGGCTGGACATTTTGGCTTCGTCAAAACCCTGCATCTGGTTAAGAGACAATTTTGGTGGCCTTCATTGAAAAAAGACATTGAGGCTTATGTTGCTAGTTGTCCCGTTTGTGCCACTGCAAAACGCCCTCCAGGAAAACTCCAAGGATTGCTGCAGGCAGTAGCTCACCCGGAAGCCCCATGGAAGGAGATCTGTATGGATTTCATTGTTGAACTTCCAGAGAGTCAAGGGAACACAGTATTCTGGGTTGCTACTGACTTGTTCTCCAAGCAACTTCACTTCATTCCTTGCTCCAAAATCCCTTCTGCTAAATCTCTCGCTAAGATGTTCATCTCACATATATATCGCTTGCATGGGGTGCCCGACCGCATCATTTCAGATAGGGGTGTTCAGTTCACCTCCTATTCTGGAAAAAATTCCTGAGACGGATTGGCTCCGCCCAGGGCTTAAGCTCCTCCCACCATCCTCAGACTAATGGGGCCTGCAAGAGGACTAATTCTGTGTTGGAGCAATATCTTCATTGTTTCATCAACTACCAACAGGATGATTGGGTGGAATTGTTGCGTCATGCTGAAGTGGCTTACAACAATTCCGTGCACAGTAGCACGGGCTTTACCCCTTTCCATGTGGTATACGGGCCATATTTTGTGCCCATTCCAGAGATTCCTCGCGAGAAACTGCAAGTGTCTTCACTATCCGAGTGGAGTGATCGCCTTCGAGAGATGTGGCCTTTGACGCACCGGGCACTGGATGCTGCACACCCCGCACATAAGAAACATGCTGATAGGAAACGTTCTAAACCCCATGAATATAAGGTTAAAGGAATAAAGTTAAATATAAGGAGCAAGATGAAGAAAATAACTGTATATTCATCATTAGCAACCACATCTTCCAGCCCTACAACACAAAAGTCATCAAATACAACAACGCAACAAGACAAAACTAGTATGGAACTAAAGAGTATGTTACAGGCTATGCATGAAGATCTTAAGGAAAGAATAAATAGAGTGGATGAGAGAATGGAAGAAGTGGAAGAAGAATTGAAAGAGGTTAAAGAGATAATTGGAAAAAATGAGCCAAGTGGAAGAAAAAACAGAAACAACAGAGAAAAAGGTGGAGGAGATGGACTACAGACTTGCAATAAAGGACAAAAATCAAGAAAGGGTAACATATCCTGTGAAATGGATAAGGCTGACTATTATTTAAGATTCCAAAATATTGAAGAAGAAAAGGGGGAGAATCTAGTGGAAAATATTGCAGAGATTCTAGTGGATGCTTTAGAAGAGAGTAAGGAAAAGGTGTTAAATGGGATTGATGAAATATATAGGGTGCATACAAATATGCTATGAGAAATAGTCTGCCTAGAGAGGTACATGTAAGATTTACTAAGAAAACATTGAGAACAGAGATCTTGCAGATTGCAAGAAATACTATAATAAAATACAAATCTAGAGAGATAGTGATCTTGAAGCAAGTAGCAAGAAAGGTCAGAGACCTAAGAAAAGAATATCAATTCCTAACCAAGTGTTTGATTAAAAAAAGTAGTTAATTTCAGATGACTAACACCAGAAGGGATATTAGTGAATTGGCAGGAGTAAAGACACAGACTGGATACGATAGAGAAAGCAGAGCTATTTAATGAACATTACTTTGGATTATAATAGGAAGAGAGATTGCGAGAGGAAAGAGGAATTGAACTTTAAGAAGAGAAGGAGAAAGAATTGAGAGAGCTAGATAAAGAGCAAGAAGAGAGAACATTAAGAGAAGGGGCAAGAGCAAGGGAGATGAAAGAGCAAAGAGAGATAAGAGCGACTAGATCAACTAAACCCACAAACAAGTAAGACATGGAAAAAGAGATAAAAATGATTTCAGTAAATATAAATGGACTAAATTTGGTCATAAAAAGGAAAAGGGCATTTAATAAATTAGAGGAATTAAAATTAGATATAATATGTCTGCAAGAAATGCACATTAAAAAACAACACAAAACATTTCTGGACTATCCAAACTTTGGGAACTTATACACTTGCCTGTCAAAGTAAAAGAGGGGTAGAACTATATATCAAAAAGACAATACAATCAAAGCAAGTATTTGAGGATGAGGAGGGGAGAATATTTATAGTGGAAATAACGATGAATTGTAAAAAAATATGGTGGCAATATATGCACCAAATGAGAACCAAGAAGAATATTATGGGAAATTACGTAGAAAGATAATAGAGTATGAACATGAAGATATATGCATAAATAGATTTCAATGCAATTGTAAACAATGAGTTGGACTATAAAACTACAAAATTGAATAAGAAGTCAAGGAGAACCCGCCCCAAAACATTCTTCACAATGATAGATGAATTAAGTTTACAAGATCTGTGGAGAAGAAGACATCCAAAAGAAAAACAATATACATTCTATTCAAACAGGCATATGTCGTGGTCAAGAATAGATATGATTTGGATGACAACAAGATTAACTGCTAAAACGCACAAGATTGATATAGAAATGAGTACGTGGGCAGATCATAATCCAATAACAATGATTTGGAAAGCACAGAGAAAAAGAATGAGATGGACATTAAATCAAAACTTACTAAATGAAAAGGAAGTTCAGCAATATATTGAAAAAGAATTAAATTTCTTCTTTAAAATAACAGAAAGGAGGATACATCACTGCAGAATGTGTGGGATACCAGTAAAGCATATATTAGAGGACTAGTAATGACATATTCAGGAAAAAGGAATAAACAGAACAGACAAACACGAAAGAAAATAGAATATAGGAGGTTGGAGATAGAATTACAGAAAAACCCACAAAATACAAAGACTAAGAATCTGATGGTCTTGCAAAAACATAAATTGAACTTAATGGAAAATGAAGAAGTGGCAAATAAAATAAGATCAAGAAGACAAAACTTTTTTGAGAATGCAAATAAACCAGGATGATGGTTGGCATATAAGATGAAAAAGGAGAGAGAAAAATATTTATAAATCAATTACTAGATCAAGAAGGAAATACATGTTACCAAAATGAAAAAAAGAAAAAAAATAGTGGAAAATTATTATAAGAAGTTATATCAATGGGAAATAGTGGTAGAGGAAAAGATAAAACAATACTTAGAAAAAGTGGAAACACCTAAGATTCCAGAAAAATGCAAAAGGGCATTGGAAGAGAGAATAACAACAATGGAAGTGATGGAAGGGATTAAGACAAAAAAATGGGAAAACACCAGAGCCGGATGGATTGGCAGTGGAATTTTATAAAACATTACAAGATGTGCTAAGTAATGTAATGCTGAAAGTACTTAATAAGTTGTTACTGAAAGCTAAAATACCGGACTCATGGTTGGAGGCGTATATAACTTTCATCCAAAAAGAAGAGTCAGGCTTGCAAAAAATAAAGAACTATAGACCAATCTCTTTACTAAATGTGGATTTTAAATTTTTTTGCATCAATAATGGCGGAAAGACTTACGAGACTGTTAAATGGAGTCATACATTTAGACCGAAATGGTTTCTTACCCAAGAGGCAGATCAGAGACAATATGCAGATCATATTGAACACTTTAAAATATTATGAAGCACATTTGGAGAAGCAAATGGCTTCTTCGCAGCACAAAAAGTCTTTGACAACGTGAATTGGCGATTTATGATAATGCAATTGCAAATGATGGACTTCGGGGAGGGGTTCACAAATATGGTTAAAACCATCTATAAAGAACTATTGGCAAAGGTGATTGTAAATGATGATATGACAGAAAAGGTGTTGTTATCTCCATTATTATTTATATTGACACTAGAGGTTTTGAACAGAAAGTTAAGGCAGGACAAAGAAGTAAAAGGAATGAAAATTAAGAAAGAAGAATATAAATTACAAGCATTTGCAGATGATTTTGTGTTTATTATGGAAGACCCAGTAGAAACTGGTCCAAAGTTACTTGAACAAATAGCAGAATATGGAGAAATAACAGGACTGAATATTAACAAAGATAAAACAAAATTTTTAATGAAAAATATAACAGAAAAACAGAAAAGGGAGATAATGGGGAAATTAGATATTCAAATAGTGAAGAAAGTGAAATGCTTGGATATACAGCTGACTTCGAGGTGTGTAACTATTAAGGAAGATAATTATTATAAATTGAGAAATCAAATTGAAGCAGATGAAAATGGAAGAAAAGCAGAGAAATGGAAGAACTTGCAGTTATCATTAATGGGAAGAATAGTGGTAATTAAGATAAATATATTATGAAGAATTTTATTTCTATTCCAAACAATAACAATAAAGCTTGAAAAAAAGTATTTTGAAAAATTAAATAAAATAATATGGAAATATATTTGGCAAGGAAAAAAGCAAGAATTAATATAAAAATGTTACAAGACTCAAGAATTAGAGGAGAATTTGGTCTACCGGATTGGGAGTTATATTATCAAGTGGCAGCATTAACTTGGATAAAAGAATGGATGTTATTGAGAAATATAAGGTTATTGTCTTTGGAGAGACATGATATGCAATTGGGTTGGCACACATTTTTATGGTATGGGAAAAATAGGATATATGGTTACTTTCAGAGACATTATGTAGGAAACAGTTTATTTAAAGTATGGGAAAAAGTGAAAGGAAAACACTTTGAAATACCAATGTGGCTTTCAACAGTGGAAGCTTTGACACATCAGAATATTAGTAGTATGAGAAATGTTGTCAGATATAAAGATATATTAACAGAAAGGGGAGAACTAAAACAGAAAAAGGAATTAGAAGAACAAGGGATTGATATAGGCTGATTTACACAAATGCAAATACAAACAAGATATGAAAAAGATGATAGAGAGTATGGTTTTAATCTGGGAAATTCATAATTGGATAGGATACTCATGGGAACAGATGAAAAAATGATCAAGAAATTGTATAGCTACTTCTTAGAATCAAATTAGAGGACGAAGTAAAAGAAACAATGATAATATGGGCAAAAAAATTGGCCACACGATTGAATTGGAAAAATGGCAAGAACTATGGGAAAGGAATTATAAACGAATAATGGCAATAGCATATAAAGAGAATTTGTGTAAAATGTTTTATAGATGGTACATGCCACCCGAAAGACTAGCAAAATGTTTAAGGACAAATCAGCTAAATGTTGGAAGCTTCATCAATTGCCAGGATCATATTACCATATGTGGTGGACATGTAGGGATGCTAGAAGCTATTGGGTTAAAATACAAATATGGTTAGAGAAAATATTACATCGACTTGTAGAGTTGAGACCAGAAGTATTTTTATTGAGAATCTTGCCAGAGAAATACAGTAAAGAAGATACATATTTGATTATACACATAATAACAACAGCTAGAATTGTATTTGCACAGAACTGGAAAACAGATAAAATCCCTTCAGAAAGAAAGATAATAAAGAAAATATTGGACTATGCAAAAATGAACAGGCTGACATTGAGAATAAAGAACAAAGATGAATCAGTGTACTTCAGGACATGAGGGCTCTTTTATGATTGGCTAGAAAAGGGATATGAATTTTAAAAAAAGATTATAGAATAAGCAAACCCAGATGACACATTGTTAAATTAAGGGAGGGGAGGAGGAAAAAGGAAAGCACTAAGATACAAATATACAGTTTGAAATATGATTCAAGTGGAATTATTATAGAGAAATAAAAGGTGGAAGGGGAAATTTATTTGAATGTAAATATAAAGCCAGGATCGCTGGAATTTCACC
Organism: Thamnophis elegans; assembly: GCF_009769535.1. Taxonomy (NCBI): domain Eukaryota; kingdom Metazoa; phylum Chordata; class Lepidosauria; order Squamata; family Natricidae; genus Thamnophis; species Thamnophis elegans. Next base: position 63,486,681 of record NC_045558.1, on the reverse strand, counting down.
CCAAAAATCCATCAGAGTGAAAAAAATATGCAGGGGAAACAACGGAAGGAAGGAGAAAGAGGAGGGAAAAGAAGAAAGGGTAAAGGAGAAGAAGTAAGGGAGGGGTAGTAAGAGTAGGAGAGAGGGTAAGAAGGAGAAGAAGAGAGGAGGAATGGGGGAGAGACAGGGAAAGAAAAAAAGAGGAAGGAAAGGAGGAAAGAAGAAGGCAGAGAAGGGAGGTTGAGAAAAAAGGAGCAAAATAAGATGGATATATGGGGTGGCAAGAAAGCTACTCTGATTAAATTAAACAGATTGTGATAAATGCTAGAAGTCAACAAATGTTAATAGTACCTATGAGAATGTATATTTGTGAATGTATATAGAAAGAAAAATAAAACTTTACAAACAAACAACATGGAACAAAATGGAAGATATTATAATAAAAACTGACATGGTTGCAAAACAAGCAAAGAAGGTCAAGAACTGGAGTGCACCTGGCTTGGATGAATTGCATGGATACTGGCTAAAAGATCTGACCAGCCTCCCCCATTGCATGGCCACTCAATTTGATCAAATGCTTCAAAATGCAATAAGCGAAGAATGGTTAACAGCTGGCGAACATACTTGATAATGAAAGATCCAGAAAAGGGCACAGAACCAAGCAACTATTGCTCAATTTACTTGTCTGCCAACAACATTCAAACTTTTTACAAGAATACTGGCAAATTCAGTATTCAATCATCTGATGGAAAACAGTTTGTATCCAGTAGAGCAAAAAGGAAATTATAAAAAAATCAAGAGGAATAAACGATCAGCTGCTCATTGACAAAATGGTACTAAAAATGCAAAATGAAGAAAAACAAATTTAAATATGGTGTGGATTGATTACAAGAAGGCATTTGACTCATTACCCCACAGCTGGATTAACACCTGTCTGGAAAACTTTGGAATCAGCAAAAATATTTGTACATTTTTTTAAGCAAATATGCAAAAATGGAAAACAGTTTTAACAGCAAATAAAGAGAACATTGGGGAAGTCAACATCAGACGAGGAATCTTTCAGGGGGACTCACTTTCACCACTTCTGTTCAACATCGCATTAATTCCACTGACAATAATCCTACAAAACACAAAACTGGGATACCAAATTTCAAGCCAACATGGCAAGATAAACCATCTACTTATACATGGATGACTTAAAAATGTGTGCAAAAAGCCCCACTGAACTTAAATAAATACTTAACACAGTTCAACTGTTCAAAAGCAACATCAAAATGAACTTTGGACTTGAAGAATGTGCTATATTATCCATGCAGCAAGGAAAAATGGAAAAAAACAGAAGGAATAGAACTGGGAAATGGAATCATAATGAAAGCATTAGCAAAGGATGATGGTTAGAAGTACCTAGGCATATTGGAAGCAGATAACATCTTGAATGGAGAAGTCAAAGAGTCAAAACAAAAGGAATACATCAGGAGGGTCTGCAAAATATTAAATTAAAAACTGAATGCTAGAAACATAATTAAAGCCATTAATACATGGGCAGTTCCAGTGATATGCTATACATCAACTGGACTTTGGCTGAACTGGAAAACCTACACCAGAAAACATGGAAACTTTTGAATATGTACCATGCTTTACATCCACGAAGTGACATCAACAGGTTGTACCTTCCAAGAAAAATAGGGGGCAGAGGGCTATTGCAAATCCATCAAACTGTAGAAGACTAAAAACAAAGTTTGAATGATTATGTGAACCAAAGTACAGAAAAATTGTTGTAGGCTGTGAAAATGGAGAACATTATAAAAACAACAGAAATAAAGGCAGAATATAAGGAAAAAAGTGGATGACAGATTAAATAGATGGAAAACCAAAGCTTTGCATGGACAACATTTGAAAAACATTGAAGGAAAATGTGATCACAACTTTACATAGGCATGGCTTAAGATGGGAACCATCAAGAAAGAAACAGAAGGTTTAACACTCACTGCTCATGAACAAGCACTACAAACTAAAGCCATGAAAGCAAAGTCTCAAAAATCCACTGACAATCCGAACTGCCAACTTTGCAACGACATTTAATATGTGAATGCAGCAAAATCGCACAAACTGATTACAAAGCTAGACACAACCAAGTTGCCAAATTAATCCACTAGTCATTATGTAAAAAATATGATGGATCTATATCCAGAAAGTCATGGGAACATAAAGTGGAAAAAGTTATCAAAAATGAGAAGGTGAAGATCTTGTTGGACTTTCAAAGACAGATGGATCGTCATTTGGAACACAACACACCAGATATCACAGTTGTTGAAAACCGAAACATACAATTTATTGACATCGCAGTAAGAGGAGATGCCAGAGTCAAAAAGAAAGAACTGGAAAAAATTACAAAATACTGCAACCTGCCCATCAAAACTAGGTGATTATGGATGAAACATGTAACAGTGATATCCATTCTCATCGGGGCACTTGGTACCATGTCCAAGAATTTTTTATAAGATACATCAACAAATTGCAGCTTCCTGCAATAACACCATCGGAACATTGTATATTTTAAGAAGGTACTTGGTTGATGCCTAGGACGCTGGCAGCAACCCGTATCAACCATAAGCACCAGTCAATGGTATTTGTGATGCATTTTTTAATGTTCAGATGACTGAGTTTCATGTTTAATGAATAAAAGAAATAACAACAACAACAGCAGCAGCAACAACAATAATAAGAAAGAGCCAGTTTGGTCTAGTGCAGGGCACTGTTCCCTCTAAGCTGCGCAGGTGCATGGCCACGCAGGTGGCAACAAAACACAGCGTAGCAGTTTCCAACTGCTAAAGTGATCTTTAGCATGATGGACTTTAGTCTGCAGGCGGCTAGGAGGCTTCTGTCAGCTGGGCCGGGATATTTTAGTGCCTGGATACACCCACAGGAGGCCGGGTCTTTGGCCAACAGAAATGTGGCCGCCTAGGGTTAAAATGGGCTCCGTCCGCCGGCTGATTGACAGGGAAGCCATTCCCTCCTGGATCAAAGTTACTGAGGGGGGGAGCGGCAGCAGCAGCCAACTCTCCGCAGGACGTGCAGAGCAGCTTCTGTCGCGGTTTGTCGGCTAAGCCACCACGGTTGGCTGGGCTCCCCGCAGTTGGCTCCGCTTCTGAGATGCAGGTGTGTGGGAGGCGCTTGCCACGCAAGCAAGTGGAAACCGAAACTGAATGTGCACATGTCTGAATCCAGCCTCTGTGTTCAGAGCATTGGGGCTCAAGGTTTTTTTCGCAGGAAGGGGGAGTCGAGCTGGTGCTCCGCAGATCTATTGCTCGAAAAGAAAAAGAAAGTAAAGGCTTCTTGGTCTGCCTGGACTGGAAAGTCAAAATCCAGAAAATTAACCTTGTTTAGGAAAGTTGATGGAAAAATAGTGTTTTCCAGTGAAAGTTTTTTCCCTACTTTTCCTTGTTTGCTTTTTTGGCCTCTATTCCATCTCTTCTCTCCTCTTTCTTCCTTTTTTCTTTCTTTTTTTCTTTGCTTCCTTCCTTCTTTCTTCCTTTTCTCTTTCTTTCTCTCTTTTTTCTGCCTCTTTTTCTTATCCTCCCCCCTCTCCCCTTTCTTTTTCTCTTTCTCCTCTTTCCTTTTTTGTCTCTCTCTCTCCCTCTGTCTCTCTCCCTTTCCCTTCCTTCCTTCCTCCCCTCCCTCCTCTCCCCTTTTTGTTTGTTTCTTTATATGCCCCAATTGCTAATCTACATCACTTGGTAATTTATTCATAACTTGCTAATATCACTGCAAACTATTGGATAGTAAGGGGGAAAGTATAAAGCATATAAAGTAATTCATAGTATGGATAGAGGGAAGTTTTGATCCTTTTCCCATAGAGAGTCATCCATTGAACTTGAATACAAGTAGTCATCAACTTACAACAGTTTACTTAATGACTAAAGCTACATCAGCACTGAAAAAAGTGAATTACAGCTGTTCTTCACACTTTTGATCATTGCAGCATTCCCATGGCCACATGATCAAAATTTGGATCTTTGGCAACTGCCTCATATTTATGAGGGTTGCAGTGTCTTGGGCTAACCTTTTGGAACCTTCGGCCAAGCAAATTCAGTAGGAAAGTCAGATTGACTTAACAACCAGGTTACTGATTTAACTGCAGTGATTCACTTAACTGTATGTAGCAAGAAAGGTTGTAAGATGGGGCAAAACTCTCTTAACAAATATCTCACTTAGCAATAGAAACTTTGGCATCAATTATGGTCGTTGATTGAGGACTACCTGTATAGGGAGATTTCTTTACTTAATGGATATTTACATGGTAGAATTGAGTTTCAAATAACACTGATTTCGTTGTCTTGGGTGACATCTATGAAAAAAATTCAGGTGCTCAGGAATGAAAATGTGCTGCTCAAACACTATACTTTTCCATTCATACTGAAAAAAAATTAGAGGGAACATTGGTGCAGGGGTGTCCAAACTTTTTGCAAGGAGGGCCAGATTTGGTGAGGTGAAAGTGTGTGGGGCCGACTTGACATTCTTTGAACTATTAACATTAAATGCAAATGAACTATTTTATGAAAGAATAAACAAATAACTTAACTGCACTAATGTGAAGGGTGATACTGAGAACTTGACTGCATTAAATAGGCCAGATCTGGCTGAAAAACAGTGGTTTTGATGCACAAGATGTCATGCAGGTGAAAGTAACTTAATTTCATCCTCACATGGTTCTTTTAATATTCATAACCGAGACTGTCTTCTCGTACAAGTATGTCAAACCAAACAAGCTCAGCATTTTCTTAGCAAATGTTCGAAACTCTCGGAACCTGTCTTTATCCAACTGGTGGTAAAAGTTGACAAGAGGGAGCTCTTGGTTCCAACTGCGATACTCAGCTTCACACGGCAGCTGAATGAGCTCCAGCTGCAGGTGATCTGGAGTGTTATCAGGGTCCACAGAGAAAGGAGGGGAAAAAAGTGTAATCTCCTTTTCGATAGCTCCGAAATCCTGAAAGCACTGTTGAAACTCCTCAGTCAGAGGTTATATGTCTGCTTCATAACTCCTTATTTCCGCACTCATATTGCTCTGTGGAAAATTGGTCATTATTTCCTGCAGTGATGGGAAATGTGTGGTATTGGGCTGCATTTGTGACAGGTGCCTTTGGAAAAGTAGCAGCTTGGTCCCAAAGGCTTTGGTATGTGAATACAGTTGGCTTACTGCTGCATTTTGCTCTTGAAGACATTCAGTGTCATGTTATGTCAACTAAAAATCCAAAATAAGACAAACAGGATCAGATAGCTCTGGCATTGGTTATTCTTTTTTTGCCAAGAATTGTCCAATTTCCACCCTAAGAAACTAGAAGCACTGCAGTGCAGACCCCCGACTGAGCCATCTTACCTCGTTGTGATACACAACATCTCTGTATTCAGCCTGGATGTTGAGTAAAAACTGTTGAAACTGGCGGTGGCACAGGGCTTTGGAGCAAATATAATTAATAGCCTTCATCACCGGTTTCATAACATGATCATATTTCAGATGTTTGGCACATAGAACTTGTACAGTGGAGTTTTATAGCTTTGCCTCCTTCTTCGCTGACTTTGTTACAGACTAGAGTTGATAATCCACTTTGCTTGCCAGCCATGAAAGGTGCACCATCCATAATAATCCCAGTGACTTTATTCCACGGTAATTTCATGTCATCTACAGCGGAACAAATAGAAAGAAATAAATCTGTTCCTCTTTTTGGTCTTTAAGGCTCTGGAGGTCAAGTAGCTCTTCACTTACATTCATTCATTGTTCACTTCTCTCAAAAAAAAACCAGTAGCTCTTTGTATATTTTTGCTGGTAGTCCATCTGGCCCGGTGTTTTTTGTTTTTTTTTATTGCCACAGTTCTGACATTATTATCCTCTCATTTAACATAGTTTCCATTTCCTCTGAAACTTTAGGCAAGTTGGCTTTTTCTAGGTATTGCAATACTTTTTCTTCTGAATATTGTTCGTTTTTGTTATATAATTTCTTATAAAAGTTCTGAATTATGTTCTTTTTTTCCTCAATTTTGTGACATAAAATTCCATCTTTGTCTAGCAGTTTGTTTAGCCATTTTTCTTTCTCCTCCTTCAATTTGTAGGCTATCCACCTCCCTGGTTATTTGTATTCTCAAAAATGTTTTAGTTCGTAATCATTCTTCTTTTTCAAAAATATTCAGTTTGTATTTAATTAAATACAAAATGTTTTGTTTGTTTTTTGTAGTTCTTTTTATACCTCTATCTCGAGTTTTCTATGTTCTTCTAAAGATTTTTGTTGTTGTTTCTTCCTTTTGATTTTCTTCGCAGTATATGATATAGCAACTCCCCTCATACATGCTTTTGCTATATCTCATAGATTTTATAAAGACGTATCTTCTTTCCTATTTTCTTTAAAAAGAATCCCATTTGTTTTTCCATCATCTGTCTAAATTCTCAATCATTTAAAATCAATTGATTTAAAGTCCATCTTATACTTTTCTTTCATTCTCTCCAGTTAATTCTCATTGGGTTGTGATCTGCCCATAGATTTGTATCTATTTCTGCCTCGTTTATGTTAGAGTTTAATTCCATTGACATCCATACCATATCAATGCTAGACCAGGACTGGAGTAAAATGTGTATTGGTTTTTCCCATGATTCCTCTCTCTCCACGTGACCTGTCAAAACCGCGCTCGACTAAACCGCGTCCGACTAAACCGCGTCGCTGACGTCATCAACAGGGCGACAACAGCCAGCGCGGAGAAAGAAGGGCGCTTTAAATAGCGCTTTGAAAGCAAGCCGATTCAACTTAAGGTAAGGGTTAGGTTTAGGGTTAGGTTAAGGGTTAGGGTTAGGTTTAGGGTTAGGTTAAGGGTTAGGATTAGGTTTAGGGTTAGGTTAAGGGTTAGGTTTAGGATTAGGTTTAGGGGGGTTAGGTTTAGGTGTTAATTTTAGGTTTAGGGTTTACAGCGTGCTTCTGTCTCTGCACTGTTGTCGCCCTGTTGATGACGTCAGTGACGCAGTTTAGTCGGGCGCGGTTTAGTCGAGCGCGGTTTTGTCAGTGAACTCTCTCTCCATACATCTTGTAGGTTTAGTTCTTCTACCATTTTGAAGAAGGCCTTGGTTAGTATCCTTCTAATTCCCTTCCTTGTTTTATTACTTTTGTAATCCAATTTTTTATATATTATTGCATTAAAATTTCCTAAAAGACAAAGATTATCACACTTTATATCACATATAATATGTAATTTTTTATAGAATTGTTCTTGTCCGCCATTTGGTGCATAAACTGCAATCAGGGTTACTTGCTTTTGATTTTTAGTATTGTTTCTACAATCAAAACCTTCCCTCTTCATCTTTGTATATTTGATTAGCCTGAATTGTTTCTTCAACATATAACACCATTCCCCTCAGTAGTGGGTTCCGGATCCCACTGCAACCGGTACACTGCAGCGGGGCTGGGCATCCTCATCAGGCGCACTGTGCACAGTGGCTGCTGTTCCCAGCTACCACTGGTAAGCCCATACCGAGCCATATCACCCAGAACCCACCACTGATTCCCCTCTTCTTTTGTTGTAATGACACAAATAGTTTTCCCAATTTGGGATGTTCCAATAATTGTTTGTGTTATTCTTTTATATAAACTTCTTGCAGTGATATTATATTCAGATTCAATCTTTGTAGTTAATTGACAGTTTTCTTCCTTTTCATAAGAGAGTTCAGTCCATTAATATTTAGTGATAGTATCTTAAGATCTACCATTATTCTATCTATATCTAGGTCTTATACTTCTTGTTTTTCTAATTTCTCTCGATTCATTAGGTCTTGTTTCATTGCTCTCTGGTTTACCTCCCTTTTCTTTTTCATTTTCCTTTTGCTTCAGTTTCTTTTCTTCTATCGCAGGAATTCTTTGATCTCTTTCTTCTATTACTTCCCTTCCTTCTAGTTCCTCTGTTACCAAAGTGCTGATTGTAAAACTCTGATGCTTTGTCCAATGAGTCCACTCTGTATTTCTTATGACGCCATGAGACAGATATTCCTTCCAGAGTCAACCATCTAAAATTGACATTGTATTTAATCAATATCGAGGTAAGATATTTATACGGCCTCTGCAACTTTCTGCCTCTTCTTGGAACCTGTTTAAGGAGTACCAGTTGTTTCTCTTTATATTCTAATGGTTCATCTCTCAATCTATTAAGCACTTCCCTTGGGAGGTTTTGTCTCCTCGCGTGAATTCTGAATGTCTCATCTATTTCTGTCAATATCTCTTCCTTCTCTGTCCCTAATGCCTTTGATAGCAACTCTCCCATGGTGTCTGGTATGTTTTTCCCTTCTCTTCTATCATGTTCTGGAATCTCAGGTAGTGTGTTGCTTTCTCTGACTCCAGGAATATAACTGTGGTTTCTAACTTCTTATTTGCCTGGATTAGTCTATCACTTATTTCATCTACTCTTTTTTCTTCTTTCTCTATACTCTCTTCTATTTCCTGTAATTTCTGTTCAGTTTTTTGTAATCTGTTGCTGGAAACTCAAATTTCTCATCCATCTTTTGCATCTTTTAGTTCTCCCATTTCTTACTTCTCCTATCTTTTTTCATTTCCTGATGATTTCTGGATTCTTGCATCAATTTTAACATAGCCTGCAGGTATTTGAATGAGTTTGACCTTTCCCTTTGTATCACATCTTTGATTGAGCTCTGATTGGACAGACTCAAGGTAGCAGATAGTTGGGAGGCAGGTTTCCTCCCTATCCCTATCTTTGTTAGGTTAGTAATACTTGTCATGTTTAACAATTTTACCACATTTTTTTTATCCAATCCTTCCACCACTTTTTTACCAGTATATAACCCTCTAGTCCCCAATCATACTTAAACTATATATATACACCAAGACTGGAAAGTCTAATCTCACTCCAATCTTCCCTTTAGACCACTCCTGTTATAATCTATGCTATTTTATATATAGTTGGAGGGAAGGTTAGTAATGATAATAGTAATGATAGTTCTAGAAGTAATGATAGTAATACTAATATACTAATAACAAGCGTACTACTACTACTAATAGTAACAGTAATACTAATATTATTAATAATAACAATGTTTCCCGGCTTGGAAATATAAATTGTGGTTCAATTCAAGAAAGTTAAAAACATACCACTCTATTTATCTTTAACATTACATTTTACCTGCCCAAAGCATTTTTGTTTTAAGTTCATCAGGTGCATTTTTAGTTTATAGCATTGATATGTCCCTTCAGGAACCCAGCAGATTTTTTGTTTAGTCCCTACTGGTTATAATCCACTACCAGTCAACCAAGTTGTAAAGTATAAGATATCCAAAGGCCCAAAAAACCAAAGAGGGAAAGGCAAAACAGAGCTAATGTCACAAAGATGATGTCAGGCCTGCAGCGGTTCCTTTAAGAATCTTAAAGGGGGGATTTAGCAAGGTCATGTTTTGTCCCCCAAATCTTTGCACCTGATCGGAAGCAGTTGGGCATAGGTGCTAGCGTGGAAGAAGACTGGACCATGTGATGGACTGTGGGTGTCGGGACAAGATCATGAACTTTCAACTGGGTGGGATTCTGATGTAACTTCCAGAATTGGGATCCCATAGCACGATGCCAATATGCCTGCCTTATTAAATTGGAACTTTAAGCATAGTTTTGCCTTTGACTCTGATTTAATTCTGCATGATATTTGGAATGCTGACATCCCAATTCTCCCTTAAGATAAGTTATCAGCATCCCAAGCTGGGAAGCTGTCAGGGGGTACTGAAACCCAGTTCTGACCCAATCCTGGGCAGTACGAAAATTCAGTGAAGATGGAGGAAGAAAAACATGCTGCAGAGATTAAGGAATGGGAATACCAATTTGGAGCCCGGCGAAAGGAGTTCCGCGATGATGCCTCAAGATTTATGACTTCTGAGGGAGGAGCCAGCGTTGCAACAACACATTTCTCTTGGGGCAACAGAGACGTGATCTTGAGTTAAAGGGAATAGAGACCTCACTCTTGTCATGGTCAGATCACTCCTTGCTGAGGCTTGACTTCAGGACACTACTCCCCCATTGTAGGGAGGTGGAGCCAACTAAGTGGTTCTGCTTCAGGCGCCTGATGGACCCGGAGGGATCTCAGAGGGAGCTTGGAGAGATACCTGACTCCCTTGTCCGCAATCCAACTGAGTCTTTGGTCGCTGCCTGGAACGTTGCGGCGGCTGAAGTATTGGATCGGATTGTGCCTTTGAGGCCTCTCCACGGCAGTGGATCCAGGAAGGCACCTTGGTTTACCAAGGAACTCCGGGAGATGAAGCACCAAAAGAGACGCCTAGAGCGACATTGGAGGGCTAGTAACTCTGAATCTGATCGATCACTATTAAGAGTCTTTATCAGGACTTACCTAGTGATGATACGGGCGGCAAAATGTACGCATTTTTCCACTCTTATTGCATCCGCGGAATCTCGCCCAGCCGCCCTGTTTAGGGTGACCCGCTCCCTCCTGAAAGAGGAGGTGGGGGAACCCCTGCAGGGAAGAGCTGAGGAGTTCGTTCAGTTTCTGTCGGATAAAATCACTCAGATTCGGACAGACCTGGACTCCGCTTGGGCAGTATCAGCCAAAATGCCAGGGTTAGTCTTAATCGGATTTTCTGGGATGAGTTCGAATTTGTCACCCCTGAGGAAGTGGACAAGGCCATGGGAGCAATCAGTGCCTCCACCTGTTTATTGGACCCGTGCCCCTCCTGGCTGGTTTCGACCAGCAGAGAGGTGACACGAGGCTGGCTCCAGATGATTATTAACACATCTTTGCAGGAGGGGTCTTTCCCGCAACCATTAAAGGAAGCAGTGGTAAGACCCCTCCTCAAGAAGCCTTCTCTGGACCCAGCTATTTTGAAAAAATATCGTCCTGTCTCCAACCTTCCTTTTTTGGGGAAGGTTGTTGAGAAGGTGGTGGCACTTCAACTCCGACGGACCTTGAATGAAATGGATTATCTAGGCTCCTTTCAGTCCGGTTTCAGGCCTGGGTACAGCACGGAAACCGCTTTGGTCGCCCTGACCGATGATCTCTGGCGGGCCAGGGATAGAGGACATTCCTCTATCCTGGTGCTTCTTGACCTCTCAGCGGCTTCGATACCATTGACCATGGTATCCTTCTGCGACGCCTATGAGAGGTGGGAGTGAGAGGCACTGTTTTACGGTGGTTCTCCTCTTACCTCTCTGACAGGTAGCAGTTGGTGTTGGTCGGGGGGCAAAGGTCGACCCCTAGGCCCCTCAAATGTAGTGTGCCACAGGGTTCGGTCTTGTCCCCCCTCCTATTTAACATCTACATGAAGCCGCTGGGTGAGATCATGCGACAGCACGGGGTAAAGTACCGCCAATACGCAGATGATACTCAGCTGTATCTTTCTGCCCCGTGCCAGCTCAGTGTAGTGGCGGACGTGCCGATGCCTGGAGGCTGTTAGGATCTGGATGGAGGTGAACAAACTTGTGCTCAATCCTGATAAGACTGAGTGGCTTTGGATGCTGCCCCCGAAGGACAGCTTAGACAGTCCATCCTTAACCCTGGGGGGTGAAAATTTATGCCCCTCAGAGAGGGTCCGCAATTTGGGGGTCCTCCTGGATTTGCAGCTGAAACTGGAACATCATCTATCGGCTGTGACCAGGGGGGCCTTTGCCCAGGTTCGTCTGGTGCACCAATTGCAGCCCTATTTTGGATTGGGAGGCACTTCAAACAGTTACTCACGCCCTTGTCACCTCAAAGCTGGATTATTGCAACATGCTCTACATGGGGCTACCCTTGAAAAGCGTTCAGAGACTGCAGTTAGTCCAGAATGTGGCCGCGCGAGCAATACTGGGTGCACCGAGGTACACCCATGTTACACCTGTCCTCCGCGAGCGGCACTGGCTTCCAATTGGTCTCCAGATGCAATTCAAGGTTTTGGTTATTACCTTTAAAGCCCTACATGGCGTAGGGCCAACGTACCTTTGAGACCGCCTACTGCCACATATCTCCCAGCGGCCAGTAAGATCCCACAGATTGGGCCTCCTTCAGACAGTGTCGGCTGGCGGGCCCCCGGAGGAGAGCCTTCTCTGTGGCTGCTCCGACTCTTTGGAATCAGCTACCCCCAGAGATCCAGACCATACCCACTCTCATGGCCTTCAGGAAAGCTGTAAAAACCTGGCTGTTCTGGCAGGCCTGGGGCTGTTGACCTCACTGTTGAGGTCCAGCCCCGATTAGAATGAATGTATGTGGTGTTGTGATTTTTTTCCCCTCTCTTTTTTCTCTTTTTTCCCCCCTTTTTTGTAAGCAGCCCGGAGTCCTTCGGGATTGGGCGGCATATAAATTTTATAAATAAATAAATAAATAATAAATAAATAAATAAATGGTGATGTGATGTAAATAGCAAACAACTGTTTTCTTTTCTTTTCTTCTCTGTGTTTCTCTAATTACAATAATAAAAGGGAATGTTAATGCATATCTTGGAGATTTTCAATTAGAAATTTTAATTTGGATTAGAAATGACAAACAATTTTTTTCCCCCCGTCTTTCAACTATAAAAACAAAAGGGAGGGTTAACATATATTCTGGTGATTATTAACTAGAAATGTCAATATTTTTTCTTTTCTCTTTAGATTGTCTTAGATTTTAAATGGTCATTTTGTTAACACATATTAATAGATTGTTGTTTAGAGATTGTTGCTTTTTGTGTTTGTAGAGAGAAGAGGAGAGAAAAATGTAAATAACTCTTATTGAACTATAATAATAACAAAGATATGTTAGGGAGAGGAAATATTAGATGTCCTACTAATTGACTTTATTTTTTTACTTAGAATGTTATAAAAATATAAAGATATGGCATATTGACTGGAACAGGGGGAAGGGGAATAAAAATAAAAAATGCCAGCAGATGGCTGTGTTTTTGAAATCTTAACTAAATGAAAATTGTGGTATAGTGATAGTAAAATATATAAATTTTAACATATACAATTTAAACTGAATGGAATATATGGGATTGTGGACAGAACGCACGAAATGTACCTGTGACCAATGGATACGCTTTCTACAAGATGTAATGAAAGATGATGCTTTTCTTTTTGTGTTTTTTTTTGTAATAAAACTAATAATTTTCTTTTTAAAAAAGATTTATGACTTCTAAGGAATGCCTGCTAGAAGAAGAGGGGGTTGCCAGGGAAACTCCGACAAACGACTGGATGATTACCAGAAGATCTGATGAATGGAGAACTCAGCCGCCCTCCCGCAGGCCTTCCAGACCATTTCCTACGGCTAAACATGAGTGAAATAAAAACCCTCCCCTCATCTCCTCAGTGGAACCTGGGACCCCCCACATTCTCCTTTCCTCACAGAGAAATTTCTGCCAAGTGGAGCGGAGATGTTGGCTCCTTCTATACAGTAATTAATGAATCAACCCACACCCTTGCTGCTGGAGTAATGCCTAGAGCAGTCAAATCAGCACCCCTCCCTCCTACTGGAATGCAACCAGACCCCATTCAAGGGAGGTCAATCCAGCTGGCAGAAAGAGGCCTGGAACACATGCACCTCCCCACAGCTGCAAAGGGGTGACTCCGAACCCATGAATCAAGCAAACCAAGGGTGGGCATTCATCCCGGGTCATGAATGGGCTCAATGTCAATGGATGCCTGCCCTCTTCCAGCAGATGGCGCCTTCCCAGATAACTGCTCCTGGACAAACCCAGAGAATGGGACCGCCACCAGGTCCAGCCCCCCCCCCAGCAATGCCTCCAGACTTTTGCCCAACCGATGGGTGTGGGTCAGCAGAGGGGCTTACCACCCCCAGCAGCAGACCAACAAGCTGCCCCTGTTCAACCACCAGCACCCCCACCTTCCACACCCCCACAGTTTCATGCAACATTTGATGGGAACCCAGATAAGCTGGCTTATTTCCTGAATCAAGTATGGGTGTATGTTGATCAAGTGGGGCCACTATACTCATCTGATCGAGAGTTGATCCAAGAAATAGCAGAAGGGATGAATGAAAAGGAGGCTGCGCAGTAGATAGTGGAGCTCCACGAGGAAGTGGCTCCTGAGCTAGATGATATAAATGGGTTCATCCAACTGATGCACGCCAGGTTGAGCGATGTGGCCCAAAATGTGGATGCTGAAGACCAGATCCAGGAATTGCGACAGGCTGGTCGTCCCGTGAAGGAATTAGTTTGGGAGTTCTGGAGAATAGCTGGGAGACTACGCTACTGGCCAGAAAGATTCTTGGTCTACACATTCAAAAAGGCCTTAGATCCCAAACTGAAAGAAGCTTGGGTCATAAGGGGGATCCCAGAACCTCTCCAAGATTGGTACACCACTGCAATTATACTAGACCACGAGATTAACACCTATCGAAAGCCTGGTACCGGAACCCCTGCCAAAAAATCTTTGGGCCAACATACGCAGAGGCAGCGAGCTGAAAGGCCTCCACCAACCCCTCATGGGGCCATTATACAGTGTTACCGATGCGGTCAGATGGGGCACAGAGCAACAGAATGCCTGGCTCCAGCTCCTGTTCTACAACAGCGCCAACCACCTGCCAGCGCAATGAAGAAAAAAACCCAAAAGCCACCAGAAAAGAGCCCTTTACTACAGCAGCCAATGGAGGCAGAGAGCCCTGCTATTGAAGAAGCCCCTGGGGCCTCAGTGGAGGAGGATGAAAATTCCAAAGATGACCAAATGGTGAGTGCATCTATTCCCTCCTTTACCATAAAATCCCAATTCCAAGTGCCCAGAACAGCGGTAGAAGGGGAAGTTGGGGCGATCATAGACACCGGCTGCACCAGATGCTTAATCAGCATGTCAATAGTGGAGCAACTAGGTATACGCACAAGACCCCTAAACCCACCCTATTCGGTTCAAGCAAGTAGATGGAACCCTAATTGGGAGTGCTCCGGCCACAAAGATCACTGAATTAGTAAAGTTGAAGATAGGCCGCCACAATGAGTTCCTCAGATTCATTGTAGCTCCCAAAATGCAGGAGTCAATTATCTTGGAACTTGCATGGTTCGACAAGTGGGCATCTACTATCAAGTGGGAGGACGGTGTTAGAAAATTGTTCATTGATTTTGGGCTGTTACTAACTGTGGAACCTAAAGACCACCCAGGAACAATTAGAACCAACAGCCCAAACCATCCAGAACCTGCAGCCCCTGCAGCAGACACCAAACCTCCGGGGATCCAACGAGTACCAAGGGTCTACTGGGACTTGGCGGGGGTGTTCAGTGAGGGAGACGGAAACTACCTTCCACCTCACCACCCCACAGATTGTGCAACAGACTTCAAATCAGGGGTAGCCTTACCAAAACCAAACAAGTACTCTATGACTCCCAAGGAGATGACTGAATTAAGGAAGTACATCGACACCAATTTAAAAAGAGGTTTTATTGAACCAGCAAAGTTGAAAGTAGCAGCCCCAGTGCTCTTCAGAGAAAAGAAAGATGGCGGAGTTCACCTTTGTGTAGATCTGCGAGCCTTGAATGCAGTATGTGAAAAAAACACCTATCCCCTCCCCCTCATGAAGGATATGTTGAACCACTTGGCTAAAGGCAAAATCTTCACCAAGCTGGACTTGAGAGAGGCATATTACTGCATACGAACCCTGGGAAGCTTCCAGTACAAAGTCATGCCTTTTGACTACAAGGAGCACCCACAATCCTCACGCAGTACATAAATGAGGTGCTACATGACCACCTTTAGACATTTTTTTTAAGACATTTTATGAGGAATTATAGGCTGCCCTTTTCCCTGAGGGGACTCAGGGCGGCTTACAATCGCAGGGAAGGGGGTGCAATACCAAAAGACAAACAATATGTGAACCCACACCCTTGCACCTGTACCGCAGAGTACTCATTTATTTGATAACATCTTGATTTTCTCTGAGACCCTAGAAGAACATATGTGACAAACAATATGTGAACCCACACCCTTGCACCTGTACCGCAGAGTACTCATTTATTTGATAACATCTTGATTTTCTCTGAGACCCTAGAAGAACATGCATCTTGCAGCATCCCGACCCAGAACGACCATTTATAATCCAGACAGATGCCAGTGATGTAGCAATAGCCGCAGTACTACTGCAAAAAAGTAAAGAAGGCCACCTCTTGCCTTGCGCTTACATCTCCAAGAAACTCACCCCTACTGAAAGAAGGTGGTCCATTTGGGAGAAAGAGGCATTCGCAATCAGGTGGAACATGATCACCTGGAGACATCTCCTAGAAGGGGGGGGGGGGAACATATCATTCGAGGTCTGGATTGATCATAAAAACCTCGAAGCTCTTTTAGCCCATCGGAGGTTATCCCCTAAGCAAGTTCGCTGGGCACAATACTTCCAAAGGTTCAAATTCAAAATTAAACACATCCCAGCAGGAAAGAACTTGTTAGCAGATGCTCTGTCGAGAAAACCGCAATGTGACAGTAAGAAGGAAGAAGTCGTCCACCCCATCATATCTCCCTCTCACCAAAAAGCAGCTCAAGTCACCACTCGGAGCCAAGATACGCTGATGACCGAGCTGAAAGCAGCTCTCTGGACGGACCCATGGTTCAACAACAACAAGGACATTCTAACGGTGAGCGATGGCTTAGCCTGGAAGGAGTCCAAGCTGTACGTTTCTGCAGGGATGAGGCTGCAGGTGCTACAGCAGAGTCATGATGCAAAACTAGGAGGCCACTTCGGATTCCTAAAAATGCTCCACCTCACCAGATGTCAATTTTGGTGGCCAAAGATGAAATCGGAGGTGGAAGATTATGTCAAAAGCTGTGCTACTTGTGCCACAATGAAAACCCAGCCGGGAAAACCCCCTGGACTACTACAACGAGTGGCCAGCCCCAGCCAACCATGGGAAGAGATAGCCATGGATTTCATCGTCGAGCTTCCAGACAGCTGCGGTAATAGAGTAATCTGGACAGTTATTGATATGTTTTCCAAGCAAGTGCATTTCATCACTTGCTCAGAGTTGCCATCCACAAAAACATTATCAAAAATGTTTGTGAAACACATTTATCGCCTGCACGGGGTGCCAAAAAGGATCATTTCAGATCGCGGAGTTTAGTTCACCGACAAGTTCTGGAGAGAGTTCCTCAGATCAATTGGGCTCAGCTCAGCATTTCATCCCAGCACAAAAGGCGCAGCAGAGAGGGCCAATGTGATGGTGGAACAATACCTCCAGTGTTATGTGGACTATCAGCAAGACAACTGGTCAGACTTACTACCCTTCACTGAAGTGGCATACAACAATGCGGTCCACAGCAGTACCGGTTTAACTCCCTTCCAGATTACCAGTGGCATGGAGTTCATTTCCATGCCTGAGCTGCCTAAAGAACCTCCCTCCTCCATGTCTCTGAATGAATGGATGGACACACTAAAGACGGGATGGGAAAATATGAAGAAGGCTCTAACCGATGTGGCAGAAGCCTACAAGAAGCAAGCTGATAAACATTGTTCCCTCCAACCCACCTTTAGGGTGGGGGACAAAGTTTTTTATCTACAAATACATAAGACTGAGGATGCCTAGCAAGAAATTGGGTCCAAAATTCCTAGGACCTTTCCCAATAGAAAAGATAATTAACCCAGTTACAGTTAGACTCAGCCTACCCAGAATTCTAGGGAAAATTTACCCAGTATTCCATTGTAGCTTGTTAAAACCTGTAAGGGGATCTAACATAAGGCCAACTACCCAAGCTCCCCCTCCTCCTGTATTGGTAGAAGGGGAAACACATTATGAAGTGAAAAAAATCTTAGACTCCTGGATGTATAGAGGTCGCTTACAATATTTGGTACATTGGAAGGATCCTTTGTCTGAAGCTACGTGGGTGAAAAGTTGGGATTTAAAAGCAGAAAAATTAGTGAAACAATTCCATGAGAAATTCCCTGATAAGCCAAAGGATCCCCCTGGGGGAGGAAGGGGTGGTTAGATATATATAGTAACCTTTCTTTAATTGTCTTTTCCAGAAACTGTTTCTCTTTTGAAGAGAGGCTGCCTGTCAGGCCTGCAGCGGTTCCTTTAAGAATCTTTGGCCTGCCACACACTCATTAAGGGGGGGATTTAGCAAGGGGTAGAATATGTTGTTTTCAAAATAATAAATTCCTTCCTAGAAGCTCAAGGTCATGTTTTGTCTCCCAAACCTTTGCACCTGATCAGAAGTAGTTGGGCGTAGGTGCTAGTGTGGAAGAAGATTGGACCATGTGATGGACTGTGGGTGTGGGGACAAGATCATGAACTTTTAACTGGGTGGGATTCTGATGTAACTTCCAGAATTGGGATCCCATAGCACGATGCCAACATGCCTGCCTTATTAAATCGGAACTTTAAGCATAGTTTGCCTTTGACTCTGATTTAATTCTGCATGATATTTGGAACGCTGACATTATAATTATTTCTCACTTTTACATTCTTTCAGATATATCCTCTTCATCCAGTAGGTTGCATCTTGTTTCCCTTTTCAAAATGCTCTGTCAGCATTGGAAGGAAAAACCATTTGTCTCTCTCTCTCTAACTCTTTATAGAGACTTTCAAAGATTTTTTTTCTTTTTTGTCACCACAGCTCTCCCTTTGCTCCTTTCTTATAATGTGGCAGTATGGCTGCTCGTTTTTGTTTTCTCTCACTGCTTCTGTAATGGAAGGGGGGGAGAATTCCTCCCCTCCTTTCTGGAGGCCCCTTTTCTTCTTAGATCAATTTAGGGAAATTCACTCACTTTGTAAGAGTGAGAACAAGACTACAGCCAGACACATCCACTGTTCTTTCCGCTTTTCCACTGCTTGCTGCAATCAGCTGTCAATGCTGATTCAGTCATTAAAGGTCGTTTTCTTCTCTATTCTCTTTCAAGGATTACTCCTGACCAGCAAAATGGACAGCCATCCAGATTTGATCAAAGGAATGCCCTTCCTCTCCCGTTGCCCCTCCAAGTCAACTTTGGCTTCAAGAAGCCACCCAGATGGACAGAAATCAACTGTACTTCACAGAATACCCGCTTGCACACCCATTTGCGGTGACAGCTGACCCCACCCCCCTCACTGTCTTCCTAATTCCACTCAAAACCCCAATAACAACTTTTAAAGCCTTACAGCATTTGGACCCAGTTTCCCAGTCATTTCCTCACATATATCAATATCATATTTCTCTTTCAAAGAAATATAATATTAATACTGAAATGGGGGCAAGATTTTAAATATTTACAGAATAGTGAATTTAAAATTTGCTTTCTACAATTTTGTTTCAAAGGTTGAAAATAATATTCAGGATTTTACTCATGAAGATCTATGTGGGGTTTGAATATTTTAGAATGCTTGGAACAAAATAATGAAAACTAAGCTGTATTGATATTTTCAGATGCAGAGAAGATTTTGACAATTTGAACTGGATTTATTTTTTGTTTAGAGTTCTGGAACATATTAAAATTTGAGTTAATTTTATTAAACGTGTAAATTATATTTATACTCTTGGAAACAACAAATAATTGTTAAATGAGAACTAATTACAGTCTTATTGGGTTCAAAAAGAGAAAAGGCAAGGATGTTCATTGTCTCCATATTTATTTACTTTGGTTTCTGAGATATTGAAATAAAGATATACATCAAGATAAAAGAATTGAAGGAAGATTGAACAAGAAACATAAAAAAGCAATTGCAGATGACTGGTGTTAATATTAGAAGATCCACTAAAGTGAGAAGGAACATTATTGGAAAATTTTAGGAAGGATATATTCTCAGATTTCAAGATTAATGAACAGAAGACAAAAATGCTACAAAAAATATGCAACTAAAACATCAAAGAGAATTGATGAAAAAAGTGGTTTTAAGATTAATTTAAAAAATTAAAATATTTAGGTACTACTGTAATAAATATGAATTGTATTTTATTTCAAAATTATTATGTTAAGATTGGTTAATTTAAAACTATGATTGTTGGGAAATTTCTGTGATAAAAATGTTTTGTTAACAATAATGTTTTTATTTCAGATGTCATACCTGTCTTGATACTGTATATAATTTTTAACAATGGCAAAAAAATCTAAATTTATACAGAAGAGGCAAAAAACAAGGATTGGTTTTACTAGATTTAAAATTGCATTTTGCTGTTTGATCAGATTGGAGAAATGGATGTGTCAGGGTTCCAAGTAACACCCCTAATGAAAGAAGACTCCAAGGCTTGAGTTTCCTCAAAGTTCCATTTTACTAGAGATGTCATATTGGCACAGCTGGGAAAACTTGAGTCTGAAAGTTTCCAGGTTTTCCCCACCCAAAAGAAAGTTCAAGTCCCTGCCCAGCACCCACATGTCCATCACATAATCCAATCAAGCACCATCCAAACAGCAGATGCCTCCCAGTCTCTTCATCATAGCTGCAAGGCCAGATGACCTTGACTTTCTGAGAAAGCATGTTTTTATGGCTATATATCACCCACATTCTTTTTAAACTCCCCTCCCATTTCTCCACAGTAGAAAATGTGGCAGGCGTAAAGTCCAAAAGATAAAAGATGGCTTCCAGGTCTGATAGGATGTTAGTGAGAAATAAGAAAACTTTCACAGCTTTGAGGTTTGGATTGCATGAGCATTTATAGTATAATAAAGTTAACAGTCAGTGTGGACTTAAAAAATCATTAGATGTTCCACATTTAGAATATGGAATATATATTCAGATTGTTGCTGTATGGCTCTCAGTTCAAGAAGCATATTATGAAAAAGAAATAGTAAATAAAGATAAATGGTTAACATATTAGGAACTATTGGAAAATTATCAAGGGGATTTTTTTAAAAATAAAACAATTAATAGGAGAAGGATATAGTGAGCAATGATTTCCATATTTACAGTTGTCTGAAATATGTAAAATGAATAAAAAGACTCATGGAGTGAAGTGAGTTAGAACTTTAAATACAATTGTGTACTGATGATGAACATGCAAGTTGCTAAAATAGATTTTGTTCAAATCTATGATAGAAGGACAGGTAAAAGAAAGTATGATAAAATGGGCTAAGAATTTAAGTAATAATATATGGATGGATCAATGGGAAAATATATTGTGAAAGAGGTTGAAATTTATAATATTTATGATCTCACAGAGAATTTTTCTAACATAAGTCATCATTGGTATATGATACCAGAAAACTTTCTACAATGTATTAAGGCGCTTGTAATGTATGTTGAAATATGAACAGTATGAAGAGACATTTTATCATGTTTGATGAACATGTAAGAAAGCTAAAGTAAAAGTATGAATACATATTTTGATCTTAAGATCTATACTCAGAACTTTTCATTTTAGGATTAATGAATAAACAGTTTGAAAGTATTCCTGGAAGATTATTTCAATTATGATCACATGAGTTTATTGTATGAATAGATGAAAAATGCAACCATTGGTTGATAACATTGACAGATTTTGCTGAAAAGAACAAATTACTTTCTTTCGTTAGAAGACATTATCTACATTTATTCCTGACTTGAACTGGACTCTTTCTATATTCAATACAAATTTATACCTCAAGTATTTCTTCATACTTTTTCACGACCCTTTGTAGATCATCATCCTTTTCTGAAATCTTTTTATGCAGTTGAACTGTCTCTGTTTGGTGGCTTTCTATCAATTCTGATTCCACTTCCTGGGCTTTACCTATTTAAAAATATACAACAGTGTTACTATGACTAGCTTAATATAATTAGCTTTCTATTTTAGCACACATGCCATAGATTCACCATCATGGCTATAGACTATTTCTAAGTCATCATAGCAACCAAGAAAGGCATGAGTGTTTTATTTAAAAAGATAGACATAAAATAAACATCAGGCACAATAAAAAATGATGGAGATTCATATTTTAACTGTTAAGTTTAACAGTATTTATACTGCCCATCACATTTGTGTAACTTTGAATGTTTAAAAAATCATATAAAAGCCATAAACAAAACCAAAGTTTAAAAAAGAAAATTAAAAAATATAAAGCTAAAACGCAGATGGAACCCACTAACCCAGGGGTGTCAAACTCAAAGCCTAGGGCTCAGATCTGGCCCGCAGGGCCCATACTTAGATCTGGCCTGTAGCGAAGGACTGGCCCATGGCACCTCTGCCAGCAAAAATGCAGCCCTCCAGAGCTCCATTTTTGCTGGCAGAGGATTGCAGGAGGCCGTTCCAGCCAAAAACAGAACTCAGGAGCCCGTTTTCTCTGGCAGAGCGCTTGCACTACAGGCACCTCCGATATGAGTGATGTAAAGCTGGTCACCCCCACCCAAGGTCAAAAACAACCCTGATGCAGCCCTCAATGACATTGAGTATGACACCCCTGCACTAACTACTCCCAGGGTTGCATGATACTTTTAGACTCCAAAGCCTGTTGACAAAACTAAGTCTTGATGCTCTTCCAAAATGTTAGGAGAGTGAGGGCTCGCCTCATCTCCACATTTATAGGATGAGAGCAAAGCAGAAAAGATTTTCTTCCACCCTAGGCAAAGTTCTTTAACAATTTGTTCTGCAACATATTACCTTTGCCTGATTGGGTGGGGTGAGTTAATGAAAAAAGGACAAAAGTTTTTTCAGGCAACCATATGCCATGAAAGGCTTTGAAAGCAATAAATAAATATCTGGCACCCAGTGTGGCTCACATAGCAGAACAAGTGTCTGGGCACCCAAAACTATTCACACCACCACGTTATGCATTTACTGCATCTTCTCGACACTATTCAAGGGTAGTCCCGAGTAATGTATTTTGCAGTAGTCAATATAAGAGATGACCAGGGCATGAATGACTGAAAAAAAGATTGGTTTTTATTTTAGAGTGAACAAAAGATTGGATGATTATTTTCTCTATTGCTAAGGGTTCATTAACCTCTATTCTGTTATTAATGCAATTTGTGTTAAGATTTCACTTTTATCATTAAAACTCTTTTCTTGGTTTCATTAAGATCTGAACATCTATTGTTTTTTTTTACTTTATTGCTCTTCCTGTCTTAGGAAGCCTGCTAATCTTTACTTCTTGACTGTGTTATTACTTTACTCCTAGGTTTTATTATTTAATATTTTTTCTCACTCTTCTCTCTCCAGAGTCACTGGCTTTTTTGGTGCCTTTTTCTTAAGTGACTGAGTTCTGAGTTCACAGCCATCAACTCCTCTCTTCTTTGGTGTTTCTCATGTATCATTCTCCAGGACACGTATTGGCAGTCTTCTCATATTAAAGCAATGCCATTTGAACTAGGCATTTTTAAACTACTTCTCCATTCCTCCTTCATTCTCTACTTTCCTGATAGCTGCAACCATTTTGAAATCTGATTCAGAAGGAAATAAAATGTTGCTGAGGATACTGTTCAAGCCTTGCCCTCACATGACCTTACTCATGCTGGTTCTTGTTTGCCATGGAACTTGTATGCATTAGCGATTTACAACCCCCTCCCCCCCCCAACATTTTTCTTTCCTGTTTCTCCCAGTTTCAACAAAAGTCCCACTTTCCTTCTCTCCACCAGAGACATGCCCTTATCTCACCTTCTGTATTTTCCTGATCTTTTGGTGCTTAAATTCCTTGAATTCTATTTCTTTTTTTCTTCCTCAGTTGTCATATGAGGAATAAACTGGTGGTGGGTGATGCCATTTGTAGTCCATAACAACTGCAGAGTATCATGTCAAAAATGCTACCCAAAATTCTCTGAAAAAACCATATTTGATATTTGTAGCATTTGAGATGTACAAATTATATCACAGTAACTTACTGATAGTTTCTTTTAAAGCCATTTCTAATTCCTGGTCCTTTTGTGCCAGTTGGGTATTGAATTCCCTCATTAGCTGCTTTAATGTGGAATTGTGTTTCAATTCAATGTCTTCCTGTTCATATCTATTAAGATATCAGAATATAAGAAATTAAGAGTTTTTAGCTCAAGCATCATGGTCAAAAACTCTAAAATATTTCTTATAGATTATATTAGGTTAAAATGTAGTTAAAATAATTTGTTTTATTATTTTTCCATACAATATTTATAAAATGACATCTGATCTGATCGTTTAGATTTTTACCACAATGAAATTTAGGAAAATATTGGAATAATGTAAAAAGGTAAAAAGGTGACAATCAAGGAATAATGCACTGTGTTTTTCAGAGTAAAAGACACACCTTTTTCTCCCCCAAAAGAGCATGGAAATGTTGGCGCGTCTTATACACCGAACACAGCCATTTTTGGCTTCCTGAAGCCCCGCCTCCACATACCATTTTTGTGAAAAATGGGCAAAAAAGAGGTTTTTCACCAAAATGGGGTATTTTCCCTTCCCCCACCCCGCAGAAGCACTCTGCAGGCTTCAGCAGAGCTGGGGGAAGGGAAAAATGCTGTTTTAGTGAAAAATGGGGGCGTTTTGCCTTACCCCAGCCCTGTTGAAGCCTGCAGAGTGCTCCTGGTGGCCAGGGAAGACAAAAACTTTTTTTTCTTACCTCTTCAAAATCTTGATGCTTCTTATACACCGGTGCATCTTACAGTCCGAAAAATACGGTAAATAGATTACAGCTTAGGTAAATATATCTATAATGTGATCTATAAATTGATATCCAGCAATTTTAAATATAGCTTCTTAAACATACATCTTAAATGATTAATTGTTGGAAACAGACATGTATTCAATTGCTTTGTATAAATTTAGGCTTATACCTAATTGATGGTTAGATTCCTATTATTATATCTTAGCTCATAAGCTGAAGGTTGAATTAATCTTTTACTACATCTTTATGTAGTATGCAAATATAAATATAAGTTTTTAAATAATCATAATTTCTGGTTTTTATCTGTACTTGTGAAGTTCAACATTTTTACTTTTCTTAAAGCAAATTGACAACTCTGATTTGTATAAAATGGGAAATCATAACTGATATATTGTTCAGATGTGATTGCTTGATTCACAAAGGAAAAAGTAAAGTCATAGCACATTCAGAAAATACACTTTTCCATAACTGGACATTTTACATTGAGAGATGTTCATCCAAACTGAGATTTGTTCTCCATAAAAGTGTTCAACAAATTTAAACAGTAGAGTTTGCCCGCTAGATAATACATATATCCATATTTGGAAAATAATGTTAATCATAACCTTCATTTCATTCAGTTTTACTCTACATACATTTCATTAAATAGTTAACAGTTACTTAATAGTCACTTACTTTATTTTTTGTTCCATTTCTTCTCTAGATTCTTTCTTCATAATTTCCAGCTCTTGCTGATGTTCTTTCCGCAAAGTTCGCAAATCATTCTGAAGTTTAATCAAATTTCTGTGCTGTTCCTGTTTCTCTTGCTCTGCATGTTTCAGTGTAGTTTGCAAATCTTTTTGTTGCAGCTGCATCTTATCAACCATCTTCTGAAGTTCAAAGACTGATTTAGTCTTTTCTTCTATATTTCCTTCCAGAATTTTTATAAGGCCGCTTCTTTCATCTACCTGATTTTGCAGTCTGTTTAATTTCTTGTCATATTCTGTAATTCTATTTTTCACTTCAATCATGTGTTGTCTTTCTTTCATAAAATCTTCACCAAAATGGTGCATCTTTTGTTGTAAAGATTGTCTTTCCTCCTCCTTTTCTTGTAGCTTTTTTTCTAAGTCTTTAAGTGCAATTTCCATATTTTGTTGATTTACTTCTTTGTTTTTCAATTCTACCTTGATATTTGTTAATTCACTCTTACACTTGGTATGTTGTTCAAGTAATGAAGCCTGTTTTTTAATTTCTTCCTCAAGTTCTCGTTGAAGATTTTCAATTTTATTTTTATCTTCTTCAGCTCTTTTAAGAAGTTCTTGCTGATCCTGATTCTCCATTTTTGAAATATTACATCTATTTGTTTCCTCATTATACTTCTCAAGTAATCTCTCCTTATCCAATAAATCCTTTCTTAAAATATCAATTTTTAAATCATACATCTGTTGCATATTCTCTAAAGCATGGACTTTATCTTGCTCTGCAGAAACGTTTATTGTTTCTGCTTTCTGTATCAACTCTTTTTCTAAATCTAAAGACATGATTTTCTTTTCTTTTTCTTGCAATTTTTTCTGTAGCTTATTTTGCTGCTGTTTCTCTTCCATCTGAGTCGTCAGCTGCCTTTTAATAGAAGTAATTTTGTGTTCCGCCTTTTTTTCCAGATCTGCTATTTTAGAAGTTGTTTCTGAAATAATCATTTCTTCTAAAGCCTTTAATTCTTCCTCTTTGGTTTTCAATAGAGCCAGTTTCTTTCCTTCAAATTCTTTTGATTTTTCTTCCAGGTCAATTTCCATAACCTGCATTTTCTTCTCAAAAGTTAGGACTTTTTGTTCCATCTCCTTCAGTTTGTCATCCTTGTCCACTATTGCCCCCTGAGCCTGTTGGAGTTGTTGTGCCATTTCTTTTTGCTCACTGTTTTGTTCACGGTACTTTTTACATTCTTTCATTAAAGAATCATTTTCCATTGTTTTCCGAGCAATATGCTCTTCTAATTCAGCAATTCTCGCTGAATGGATTTTTATCTCAGCAATCAAATCAGATTCCTGTTTTTCTTTTCTGATCTGCTTTTGTTCCATTAAGCTTTTTAAATGTTCTAACTGTTCGGTTTGTTTATCATGCTCTTCCTTCTTTCTATTCAGTTCTTTTTCTTTTTCACTAACTTGGTTATTAATCAGTTCAATCTTACTTTGTAATTCCTTAATAGTATTATAATTTTGTGTAAATCTCAATTGAGCTTTCTTCTTCCATTCTGACATTTTGTTCATCCAGTGGTCTACCTGTTTCAGGGCAGTAACTTTATCTTCAGTCAATGATTCAACTTTGGAAGATAGTACTTCCATCTCATTCAGTAACTGCAGTTGGTTTTTTTTGTGTTGCTTATTTAACATTGTGGCAGTTTCTTTTTCTGATATAGTCTTTTCAAGTCTCAGGTTCAATTCACTAATAATGTTATTGAGATCTGTGATTTCTGCGTTTTTCTCATTTATCTCCTCCCTCATAGAAGTAACAATATTACTATGCTCAGATAATTCTTTTTTCAGCTCTGTGATGCAGGATTCCTTCTCTGTTGCTGTTTGCTGCTGGAGATAACTTTCTTTTCGCAATAGTTCTTTTTCAGTTAGAAGTTTTTCCATGTCTGCTTTCATAGACATTATTAAGTGTTCTTTTTCCTCCAAGTGTTTTTTGGACTCCTGTAAGCTACTGTTTAAAGTTATATGACTCCCTGTTAATTGTTTAAGTTGAAATTCTAGATCTGGAATCTGCTTGATTTTAATTACTATGCCTTCTTTAATTTTTATTGTTTGTTGCTGACAGTAAGCAATTTTAACTATTATTGAAGAAATGTTTTCATTGCATTGTTCAATCAGTTCACCAACTTTTATCTTCAATAAAGTTTCTGCTTTTTGCTGGTAATCAGCCAGTTGTCTAATTGTATCTCTCTTGAAATTTTCAAATTCTGCTTGTTTTTGCTGAAACTCATTTCTTTCCCCTTCTAACTTTGTCTTATAATTCTCCTGTTCTTTAAGATGAGACATCTTCAAGGCATGGAGTTCCACATCAGTCATTTTCAATTTATCTCCCAGTTCCAAAAGATCATATGTCTTTTTTTCTTCTGTTATCTTTATCTCATTAAGCTGTTCCTGTACTGTTAATTTCTCCTTCAAAGAAAAATTAAGATCAGTCTCTAATTTTACAAGTTGCTTTTTAAAATCAATTTCTTTTTCTTTCAAAAAGTTCACTTGTGCTAACGTCTGTTGCAGTTGTTGTTGAAGTTCATGTATAGTTTTATCTTTCTTTGTATCTTTGTCCTTTAACCATGTAATCTCTGCATTATTACCTTCTTTTTCAGCAAAGGTGGTCAATTTTTCTTTCAGATCTCTTATTTCCTGCTCTTTTTCTTGCAATCTTATTTCCTGCTTTCCCCAAAGTTCTTCAGCCTGTTGATTTGGTTTCTTTTCCCAAAGATGTAAAACTTCATCCACTTCTTGCTTGTGAGCTTCATCCATGCTTTTTAGTTGTTTCTTCTGATTCATCTCCAGTTTTGAAACAGCATCATTTATTCCAAGTGAACTGGTATGTGCCATTGCCAGCATTTTTGAAGTGAACTGCTTCTCTTTCTGACAAAATTCCAACTGGTTGCCTTCAATCTCTTTTTTCAGTTTTGCTTCTTGTTCTGAAAATTTTTGCTTAAATTCTTCCTTCATTTTTGTTGCTTTTTCTATAGCTTCCTCTGCTTGTGTCTCTTGCTGCTTTAATTTGAGTTCATATTCGTCTCTGAAAGCACTAATTTCTTCTTCTTTGGTTGATAACAGCTGCCTATACTTTTCAATTTGTTGTTTCGTGAAATGCCTTATTTGTCCAATTTCACTTTCCTTGCCAGTACAATGACTTTTTAATTGACTGATCTCTTCTCCAAGGTTTCTTAACTGTGATTCATACTTTTCTGTCAGAGATGAGATGTTCTGTATATTTTTTCTCTTTTCTTCTTCCAATTCACATGTTAGATCACTTACCTGGGATGTCTGAAAATCTAACTCAGTTTTTACTTCATTCAGCTCGGTTTCAGTTTTTAGAACCAGTTCTTCAAGTTTTGACTTTTTATGCTTTATAACTTCCAATTTATTTTGCAAATTTTTAAACTTATTTTCATAAATACTTGCATTATCGTCCCTTAATTGACATAAAAAATCTAATTCTGCAGACATTCTTTTACATTGTGACTCAGCTTTTCCTAGAGTTTCTTTCATTTTTTTCTGTTCTAATTCTTTTTCACGTTTTTCTTTTGCTTCCAAGAGTTGTTTGAGTTGAATTATTTCTTCTTTAAATGATTTCTCAGTTACTTCCTGTTCTTTAAAAATAGCTTCAACTTGTTCCTTATGAATATTCCTTTGCTGATCAAGTTTTGACTCAAATTCCACCTTTGTTTTATCTGCATCCTTTTTTAACTTAGAAATATATTGTTCAAGATTTTGACAGGTATTCAGAGCATCTGATAATTCAGATGAAAGTGCTTCTAGCTCTGTTTGTTTCACATTCAACTTTTCTAAAAAAATTTCATTCATTTCTTCAATATGAGCATGAAATATAGCCTCTTTTTCTTTTAACAGCTTGGCTGTTTCTTCTTCACAATGTTTTCTCAGTTTTTCCATTTCTGATTGCTGCTGCTGGGTAAATATGTCAAGCTGTTCTCTCCAGTGTTGCTGTTCTTGCTGCTTCACATATTCAATTTCTTTTCTATGTTTTTCAGTCATAGTACCTATTACTTTACTGTCCTCATTTTTGTCTGATTCGATCTGAACAACCATATCTTCTAACTGGCTTTTATCATTTTGTGGACATTTTGGAGGGGAACTTTCCAGCTCAAGAATTCTCTGTTAAGAAGATCAGTGGGAAATATAATGAATAAAATACACTGTTTTTTAAAAAAAATAAATGTTTAAAATATCTACTTAAATGTTATGCATAACAAGATTCTAATTATTTTAATGAAAAAATTAAATATAAACTATGTTGTTTCTTATACTGAAGAATGGAATTAAAAGCTAAAATTTAGCTTTAGTATTGTTACACCCATAAAAATTATATTTCTATATAGGTTTTATCTAAATAAAATTAATAAGTATTTCTGGACTCAAAACCTAGAATTATTGTACTTTGTATAAGGTTATTATGTACAGAAGACTACTGTAAAACTCTCAAACTCACAGTAATAACTGAAACAAAATCACAGAATTATGATGAAGAAAAAAAAATCTCAAAGAATGTTCTATGTGAGAAATGAAATCATCCACATTTATGCACCAACTTTTTTCATGGTTGAGTCTCTCTCCACTGCTCAACAGAGCTCCAAACATGTACCAGAAAGGTTATCAATCCAAGCCTAATACATATTTGAACTAGTGTCTCTCACCAGGATTTAACAGGCATATTCACAGTGTTACTATGTGTTATTAGGAAGCCTCTCAGATTACAACTCTCTTAACAAATGCACACGTTGTTTTTGCCCATGTGTCCCATAACTTCATTGTGAACTGGCTCAGAAACGGCATACAATTGCATTGGATTAAAAATTTCATATTTGCTAAAATTATTTTCACCCACTGAATTACTTACTAATGTTCCTGAAAGATAAATCATAAGAAAGAAAATATGTATCAAAAATAGAAAATCTTTAACATTGATAATGATACCCCGTGTTTCCTCAAAAATAAGACCAGATCTTATATTTTGGGGGGAGGGCTTCAAAATAAGCACTAGAGCTTATTTTGAGAGCAAACACAATTTCAGAGTGATCAGCCCAGCTGGGTGCACCAGCCCTAGTGCACACACAAGAGGCATCAAGCACACATATGGACTGATGGTATCCGGCAGCAGCTGATTCCCTGTCCAAGCAACAGATGGAGGCAGAGGCCTGGGGGGAGGGCGGGAATGGTAGGCAATCCAGATGCATCACAGGAAAGTCATGAGTTGGTGGGCCAGATTGGACAGGCAGCCGCAGGAGACTCATCTTCATGTGGCAGCACCAGCAGCAGATAGAGGCAGAGGTGCAAGGTGGAAGGCAGGCAATCCCAATGTGCCATAGGCAAGCCGACAGATGTGAAGATAAGCCTCTTATGCCATCCACCTATTTCGGCCCACTGAGTCTTGCCTTCCCATGGCGCATTTGGATCATCTGCCTTCCCCCCTGCGCATCTGCCTCCGTCTGCTGCCTGTGCCACCATGTCAAGATGAGCTTCCCACTGCTCTGGCCCAACAACTCTCAGATTTCCCACATGTCCAGATCACATACCTCCTCCCCACCCTGTCTCTGTCTCTGCTTAGGCAAGTAATCAACTCACCTGCTGTCAGGTTTCCAAATAGCATCCAAAAGTAAATCAGAGTCCAAGGCAAAGTATTGCTCAAAGTTCCAATTTATTAAGAAAGCCATGTTAGCACATTTGGGAAAACCCAAATCTGAAAACTCTCCCGTTTTCTCTACCCAGTTGAAAGTTCATGATCTTACCCCCACACCCACAAGTCCATAACATGGTCCAATCTTCCACTGCCTTGCTGATAGTTCCACCCATCCATTTCCGGGCAGATGCAGAGATGCAAAGACAAAGGATGACCTTGGCTGTCTACAAATATATTTTTTTTCCTGTTAAAATGTTTTTATTTTCCATTTTTCATTTTTATACAGTCACATATATACTGTGCATAACCGGGGCCATACAATATTAAACAATAATCACAGCAGTTCCTCTTATCAGCAATACCCCCAGAAATATAAATAAAATAAAACTCAAACTCAAACAGAAACCCAATATACTTCTTCCGCTCTCCATACACCTCTTTCTTCCGCCCCCCCTCCAACTTACTATCTTCCCTCCATCATTCCCCTCTACCCTACTTCCCCTCCCCCTCTACCACTCCTCTCTCCCAGTCCACTCCCTCCCTTCCTTCTCACCCTCCCTCCCATCCTCTTTCCCGCCCTCTCTACCCCTCTTCCTTCTATCCCACTCCTCCTCCCCTTGGTGTATTTCTACTATATGTCAATGTATTCAGCTTGTCCTATTTTTACGGAGAAATTAAAGAGAAACAGTATACATGTAAAATCGCATTACGTTGAAATCTAACTCATAGTATATGTCCCCCCCTACCCTACCCTACCCCCTAACAACCCACCTCCCTCCCCCCCCCGACTTCCCAGAGCCCGTACACGGTATACATTTTTAACAAACAGTCTAAAATATATTGAGACAAAAGAAATAAAAAAAAGAGGTTAATAACATCTCTACATTGATCTTAGCTTCTTCCTGTTACACTAACTTTGAACAGTTTAACTCATTCCTGATCCTAAGCATAGACTATCTGGAATTTCTTAGTCCCGTATTTGTTTTGTATATAGTCAATCCATTTTTTCCAGTCTCGTTTATATCTCTCATTTGAATGATCTTTAAGATATGCCGATATTTTAGCCATCTCGGCTAAGTTTGTAACTTTCAATGTCCATTCTTGAGTTGTAGGCAAGTCTTCCTTCTTCCAGTATTGCGCCACCAACAGTCTTGCCGCCATTATTAGGTGGCAAGACTATTAGGTGGTTATATGGCTATATAGCATCTAACTCTGTACAATCCATCTCCCATTTTCCCACAATAGAAAATGCATAGTAGAAGGAAAAGCAGGAAGCACTATGACGAGACCACTTAGGAAATAGTAGAGCTCTGACAGGCTCCATGCAAACCTAATCGGATATACTGCTGCCAGGGACCTTCGGATCGGAACTGTTCTGGAGGAACGGAGAAAAAGGAGAAACATCTCAAACGACCAAAGATGAACCAGTAGTTCTTCGATAGGTCGGCGATAAAGTTCTCCAAACTGACAGCGGAAGAAGCAGACATGCAAATGGCCACTTCAAAGTCAGGGCAACCGGACCAAGCTATTTGAGCAGGAGCAGTGCTGGAACAAAGCACTGGACCTGGGTGAAAGAGTGACCAACCCAAGGTAAAGAAACTTTAAAATTGGATCTAAAAAGAGACCCAGAGCAGAAATTAACAGCTATTTGGCAGCCGGGGATTTAGTGGACGAAAAAAGAAAGGGCGGAGACTAAAATGGAAAGCCCTAGAAGATTTTTGTTCCCAAATCTGGATCTGCACATGGAGGTGGGGGAAGGCTTGCAATAAGCTGAAGAAATAACATTCATATCTTTGGGATCCTGGTTTTGTTTCTACAGCCCAGCCTAGGATTATATTTATGCGCACAGGGGGGAATTGCCTGCCCTATTTCAGCAGCCATCTTATTCACTCTGTCTGGGATGGCTGTGATAACAGTCACTGATAAGACGCTCACATGGGCACCTTGATTAATAAGGCAATGACTTACAAGCAAAATTCCAAGCTTAATTGTGGTTGTCTATGGAGATTCTCAGTCATCCATATCATGGTTGTCCCAAAGGTGTTTTTTCAAGAGGCAACTGGACTTTCTGTTTTTTCTTTGAAGACATTTTGCTTCCCATCCAAGAAGCTTCTTAGATGAGAAGCAAGACGTCTTCCCCCCCCCCCACAAAAAAAACCAGAAAGTCCAGTTGCCTCTTAAAAAAGCAGCTTTGAGACTCAATTGTGGCTGTAAGTGAACAGCTACTAGTAATAGTCTATTCTGAATCATATTTAATATTTTTGATTTTTGTTGTTGATAATTTTAATAATAAGGTGACAGAAGAGTCTTAACTATATGTATTCTGTAACTTTTTAGTGTATTCAATTTTATGAAGTTAGTAAATTTCTTGTTTATTTGTCATGTATTTTACATTATTTCTCTTTGGATGGATCTCTTTTTTCTTTCTCCTTTTTTTCTTTAAAATATTTAATTTTAACCATATAAATTACGATTTTCCCTCATCATAAAGGGGATTACCAATATGAACTGGCTATTCCACTTCACAAAACTATGAATAGCTTTGTAGTGGAAATCATAGATTACCTGTCCAAACATCAAGTTTTATTTAAAATAAATAATTAATTAGCTAACTAAAAAATAAAATTTAAAACAAAGTAGTATTTTCAAAATTCTGTAACCTGTAGCACGTGATGTTGTATTCCAGTTTACATAGGAACTGTATCACATACTTCTAAGACTAATTAAAATATGCTGTAATGATGCAGACAGTCCAGAAACATTCACACGACTACTTAATGTGACAATGGAAATATATATATATATATATATATATATATATATATATATATATATATATATATATATATATATATATATATATATATATAAGATTTTTTACAACCCCTTATGGGAGGAAGCTAACTGCTTCCATCATCTGTCTATTGGCTCGTCACAAGAGTCCATCACGACAGAAACCCAATATTTTTACTGTTGCCTTTTGTTATATTTGTGTTTTTTTATTTGTGCTGATAAATAAATTTATTTATTTATCAGCACAAATAAAACACACACACACACACACATATAGATATATATATATATTACTTAAAGCCAGGAGTTAAAATCCAAGTCCAGTTTATTGCGCTTATTTCTAAAATGCTATTCAGTTTGAAATCAAGTTAATTGGCAGTACAGCTAGTTATCAATTTAAGAACAAAATTCAGCCAAGAATTATGGTTATACATTCTGACAGTTGTTAAGGGAGACTGTGAAGTGGTTCATGAGACTGTTGGTTCATAAGACTGTTGGTTCATGAGACTGTTGGTTCTTATCTGATACGCCCCTTCTCTGGGCAGGTGGAGACAGTGTCATGCATGGGTTAACTCAGTCAGTAATCAATAGAATTGAGTCTACCAAAGTGATGTCATCGCCTCTGAGGAGCATGCTCCCACTTTTCTTGACGAAGGAGATAAGTAGATTGCTGTGCGCTGAATAATCACTTTCCATCCTATGACTTCACAATATGCTCCCAGATCTCCCTTGCAAAATAGGCCAGGACCCAAATGGGTGGGGATGACCGCTGTCTCCATCTGCCCAGAGAAGGGGCATATCAGGTAAGAACTAACGCTCCATCCTCCAAAGTTGGTGGAGACAGCGGTCATTCATGGGACGTACCAAAGCTAGCGTGTCCCCGGGAGGGAATGAGACTGGCATAGGAGCTGGAGCATAGATTTCCAGCGGTGGTGACTTTTTGTGGCTTTTGGAGGTTCCCTGCGGCGTCCAATGGCTTCTGGCGGTTGCAGTTAGCAGCATTGGCAACAAGGGAGAGCCAGGGAAAGGCAGCAGAGGCGGCAGTGCTGAGCGGAGCCTCCAACGGCTATTACAAAACCGCGCTCCTAGCCAGGGAGCCTCAGAAGCCCATAGGCAAGTTCGGAGGCAAAAGCCTCGAAGAATCCCTGGCAATGTCTTTCCAGCAGCCCAAGCGCTATTGAGAGTCCTGCCTCCAAAGGTCTAGTAGAAGCTTATTCTCTGTCTTTCCAATTTAGATGAAATTTTGTTCTTTGTGTAAAAGCCAATTAAATCCAATTAGAATAGTCAATTATTAAATACTAATTGAGGAGAAAGCGATTAGCACAGCCAGTTCCAATCGAACTGAGTCTAAAAAAGCGTGCTCCTCAGAGACGATGGTATCACTTTGGTAGACTCAGTTCTATTGGTTACTGACTGAATTAACCCATGCATGACCGCTGTCTCCACTAACTTTGGAGAAAGAGTTTTCAACATATCTTCTAACTGCTACCAATAAATATCAGCACAGCATGGTAAATCTCAAGGAACAGTTGGAATAGACCAAAGCACATGGAGAGGTTGGCCACTACTATCGTGAGTACTCCCCAGAGACGTGCCAGAAAAAAAGGAAAACCAAACTTCAGGCTAGCTGAAAAAAGTTCAGTTCCGAAATCTAATTTTTATATGATAGTAGAGATTTTTCAGGAAGCCCCCAGGAATTAACCAGGTGGCAACAATTTGCAACCTTTCTTACTGGTTTCAGTGTTGACTTTCTGAAGAAGCTAGCAGAGAAAATTGCAAATGATAATCACATGATTGTGGGGCACTTGGCAACCCGTTAAGTGCAAATGGGGTGCCAAACATCGAGATCACAATCACATGACTGCAGGGATGCTGCAATTGCTGTATGTTTGGATAGAGGTCCCTTTATTCAGCACATTGTAATATTGAACAGTCACTGAATGAATGGTTGTAAGTCAAGGACTACTATAGTTCATCGTCTACTTTCTGTCTGATATATCTGGAAAGTTGCAAGCCTTTCCAATTTGTACACTTTCCCCTAGCCCCTCTGTATTCACCCCATGCCAACCACTCATGCACTCCATACATAATTATTCAGCAGCTGACCTATTCAGCATCTCTCATGCACCTTCTTTGATCTGCATAGAGCTTTTTTGACAGTGTATATAGATCATGAGCTGGGATAGACATGGCAACAGGACAGCCATTGGGGACTGGCTGGAATAGGACATGGTAACAAGGTCAACCAATGCATAGGCACAGCAACTGTCAGCCTATGAGGGCTGTTTGGGAGCTGAAAAGTTTGAGCCTGGGTGTGGCTTAGGTTAACTGATTTGTATAAACACAAGTTGTGTGCTCCTATTTTTGCGCTGGTCATTGTAGATGACTAGAGCAGGTTTGGGTTCTGCTATTTATTAAAGAGTAAAATAGAGGTGCTACAGGGATTTAAGCAATGGGTAAGCTTTGTAGAAAGAAGATATAAATTAAATTGGTTGAATTTAATACAATTAGAGAAATGGATAAAAATGGAAGAAAGATTCGAGGAGAAAGATAGTTAACAAAATTTGAAATCATTATAAAAGAATGTGAGATGAATGAACAATATATAGGGAAAGGAAGAATTGGGAAAATATGTAGAATATTAATTAAATTAGTGATGGCTAAATATTGGGGACAAAATTGAGATATTCAAAGAAATGAGTGGTATAATGAAATTTGGAGTATGGCAACAAATGATAAATTAACAACAGAAATTAAATTTAAAAAGGGGACGATCAAAGCAAATAATTATAATGAAATATGGGGGGATTTTATAAAATCAGTGTAGGTGGAAGGCAAAGGTAATAAACCTACTCAAGAATATATGTTGTTTTGGAGGGAATAAGGGCACAATTGGAATATATTTTATATCTTTTACTTGTTATAGGCAAAGAAATATAAGCTGTAAAAGGTCTCTGGGGGGGATGCACTGTAATATGTGTTTTTTTCCTTTTTTCTTTATTTTTTTGTATTCAGATGTATATGTACTGTTTGTATTATTTGTGTTTAAAAAAATTAAAAACATATTTTTATACAGAAAATTTACAGAAATTTAAGCAATAGGTAAGCTTCTTGGAAATAAGATATAAGCAACAGGTATGTGAGTTGCAAACTGACAGAAGTTCAGAATTCATGTCAGCAAGTTTTCAACAATGGTTGGGACAGGTATAAAACACAGCTGGATTAATCCATACACTGCAGCTGAGAATGGTGTAGCTGAGAGGTGGAATGGAGTCTTACAAACAATGAAGGACTCACTGATGGAGGACTCTGGTCTGAGCTGGTTATATTGGGGTGAAGCCATGTTGACTGCTAATTATTTAATTAATAGACTGTGGAGTTCATCTATTAATGATACTCCATATGCAGTGTTGTATGGGAGGAAGCTATCTCTGGCACATTTAAGAGTTTTGGAAGCAATGTGTGGGTGCCTTTTCCAAAGGCAATTAGGAGAAAGAGACAACCAAAGGCTAGAAAGCTCAGGTTTAGCCAGACTCTAAGAGCTATCTCTTTACAACGGAAGCAAAAGAGTAGTCATTTCAAGGTCTGCTAACTTTGCAGAGCAAAATTGGAACAGAATTGATGCAAATGGAATGATTCACTTAGTGATGATAACTCACTTAGTAATGGTGTCAGCGTTCAGGGAGGAGAAGCTGAAAAAGATATGAAGAAAGAGAGGCTTGAAACAAAGGAGCAGTCAATGCCATGCAGGTCAGAGCGATGGAACAAGGGGTTTTCACCTGACAGATATTCTGCTAGTAAAGTAAAGGTGTGTAATGTGCAGAATAAGCCTATTATTGTCCTTCTGTTAACTGTGTTTCTGTAAACTGCTTCTGTGATTATGCTTCTGATTCTGAGAACTACATGGGTGTTGTATATATTCTTATATATAAGAAATCGATGAATCTTGCTGAATCAATCATGTGTGCTTTCTAGATTTGATTGCTGCAACAAACTCTGACATTTTTACATACACTGACTTATCTGAGCATTTCTTCACAGACCCACTCATGCTCTCTACCCACTCCACAACCTGTGAAATACCCCTCACACTCCTTGCACTCCCAAATGCCCTCACTAGGTGAAGAGACACCTCTCATACATCCTCCCCAATCTGCAGTGACCCTCATATATCTACTTACATCCCTCCTCAACCATATTTTTTGGAATATAAGACACACCTTTTTTCCTCAAAAACAAGGCTGAAAATCTGGGTGCGTCTTATATATTGAATACAGCATTTTATGCCTCCCAAAACCCCGCCCCTTCACCAAAATGGCCGTGCAGAGCCTTTAGGAGGCTTTCAGAGTGCTCCTGGGGGCTGGGGAGGGCAGAAATGAGTGGAAAATGGGCCATTTTTTGCTCAATTTTGCCGCCCCAGCACCCAGGAGTACTCTATTAACCTCCTAAAGGCTATGCATGCCCTTTTTTGGAAAAAAAGTGTCCATTTTTGTGAAAAACGGGCCATTTTGGGGGGTCTGGAGAGTGCAAAAAAGGTTTTTTTTAATTTGCCCCTTCAAAATCTTGGTGCATCTTATACTCCGGTGCGTCTTATACTCCAAAAATACAGTACTTATTTCTCTGAGGGCTTGGGACTTACAACTTCCTGCTAGCTTCCCAACTGACTTTGATTGTAGGAATCATAGGATTCAGGTAACAATAGTAACTGAAACTGCAGGGAGCAATCTGATCACACTTCATCATCACATCACTTAGAAACAGAAATTGGGTTCCCAATTGCTATGATAAGTCAAGTATTATGTAATATTATCATGATCTGAATTGTGTTATTACATATTATCTGAATCTATATTATTTTATTAATACTAACCACTTCCTGCTTCACCCTTGTTAATTCCTGTTGAAGGATCACACATTTTTCTTCATTTGCCTTTTCAACAGCTTTAATTTTTTCATCCATTTCTGCTTGCACTTTCCTGTGGGATTCTTCAGCCAACTGAGCTGCACTTAAAGCCTTCTCTAGCTGTTCAAATGCTGTAGAAAAAAAAGCATACAACAAATATAAAATTAGATTGTGAAAAATCAGGCTAAAATTAAAATCCAAACTTTTTTTTTTATAATAAATGTTTTTTTAATTTTAATTGAAACAAGTACAGCATCTTTCTTTACATCTGTAGAAAATGTATCAATCGATTACAGATCCTCCACGGTCAACAAACATAACTCATATTAACTTAAGCATTATTATATATCCATTTTCATTTGACTGTAATTATTATTTAAAAATATTAATACAAGTAATAATCTTGAACAATACCTGCCCACACCAGTGGGAAAAGAAAAAATAAAAAAAAAAGGTAAAAAAAAAAATAGAACAAAAAAAAAGACAAAAACGACAAAGGACAAGGCAGGAAAAAAGAACAAAACACAGGTATCTATTATAAACAAGAAGAAGTATATCAACTGGTTACAACATGCTTTGGTGCTTCTCTTCCATTAACTCATATTAATTCAAATATCTTAACTCAAATGTTTACCATATTAGCATCATTATACCTCCAGTTTTAATTACCTATAGTTATTTAAACATCCTTCATCCTTAGCTATGCCAAAGAATTAATCCAAACATATTGTGTTTTCATTGAATTACTAAATAATTTTTAAAAAAAGAAGCTCCAGGTTCTGCATTACCCTTAATATCCATTTTTTAATCTTCTAAATCAGGGGTGTCAAGGCCCGCAGGCCAGATTTGGTCCGCAATGTTATATCTGGCCCGCAGAGCCGCCCTAGAAACAGTGAAGGGCAGGCCCATGGTGCCTCGGTTTGGTCCATGTTGATCAGGCGCTGATCTACAACCTAGTGGCAGCCATCCAGGCTGGAACGCAGTCAGCCTTAGATCCACGGGGCTGCCTTAGAGCGAGCGCAAGGCCGCCCCCATTCCCCCTCTGGGCGTGCACAGAGGAAGTGGTGAGCACGCAAAGGGCCTGGTGTTCCCAGGGACCATTTTGCCCCGCAGGCTGACTGTGTTCTGAGCACTTCCCTTTCACCCAGGATGTGCATGCTCACTGCCTCCTGTGCACACCCAGGGGGCAAGGCAGCAGAATTGGATCTAAGGTTGACCATATGCCAGACCGGTTGGCTGCTCTTACTCCTTCTCTGAGTTTCTTCCAAGTTCTGGTATGTGAGTGCATATTCCCAGATTTTGGAATACCAGGCGCTAGATATTCGTGGCTGGCAATGAGTGCAAGCTGATTGCTGGTGGAATTTGGTGAACAGAAGGGAGGAGGTGACTGAATGTGGTTTTGTTTTATTTTTCTGGGAAGCAGATTATAATGAGACGGAGTAAAGGTTTGAGGAAAGTTTTGCCTTAGCTCTTGGCCCTGCAGCCCTTTTGCCATCCCCTTGTCTTCTCCTGACCTCTTCTGGTGGTCTCCCATCCTATCGATGAGGATGCTTTGGTTACAAAGCTGTGTCTTCTTGTGAGGAGAGGGAGTGACCTGCACATTTTGCCTCCCACATACACCATGAGCAACCTGTCGAAGGAGAGAGAGCACAGCAGCAGTAGCCTCGAGAAGAAGGTAAGTACAGTCAGGTGCCCCCTTGGGGAAGCGTGGCTGGACTGGGCGTGGGATCCCAGTGCCCTGGAAGCTTGAGGGCTGACTGGCTGCTTACCCTCTGTGTTCAGGGCTCTGGGCAGCATGCATCACCATACAGGGGTCCTTCGCATGGCATGAGAGAGATGGTGAGGCTCCTCTGGCATTTAGTGGTCATCCTGCTCTTGCTTTCCTCCACTCAAGACAATGGATACCCCCAGCACTGCCCAGACCATCACAGGCATCTCCCTGAACACGAGTCATGTCAACCTGGCCATGCCTACCCTGGCCACACCCATCACGCCAACAAACCACCCCTACCCCACTAGTTGTCAACTACAACTCTGATGCGGCCTGAATGAAATACAATAAAATTCAGATGCTGTCAATATGATGGGAATAGTATGTTCACTTGTACAATGCTCTCTAAATTAGAAACCAAGTAACCATGCTTGGACATAGTTGGGCTTTGGTTATGCTTATAGCAGGGGTGCAAAACTCTATTTTATTGAGGGCCGCATCAGGGTTGTGGTTGACCTCGGGGGGGGGGGGCTAGAGTGGTCGTGGCTGAGGAATTTGTGGCCAGAGTGAGCGTGGCCAGCTCAATGTCACTCCTGTCAGGGGCCCCATTTTCGCTGGCAGGGGCTACAGTAAGGCAGGAGGCCATCGTGGTCGAAAATGGGGCCTGGGAGGGCTGGATTTTTGCTGGCAGAGGCACCTTGGGCCGGTCCTTTGCTGTTTCCAGGGCAGCCCTGCAGGTCAGATCTAACCACCCCACGGGCTGGATCCGGCCCACAGGCCTTGAGCTTGACACCCCTGGTATACTAGCCAAACAGTGCACACACAAAAACATTTATACCATTAGGAATGAATTCTGTAAATGTCACATATATAAGTCAGGTATGTTAATGCTATGCTTTATCTTCTTAAAAAAAATTCTAATCTTTAGAACATAGCTATCCATCTTACTAAAATCAAAATGAGATGCGGAGGACAATATGTATGATGATCATAACATTTGGCAAATTGTGATTTGAAACATGAGAAGAAAATGGTGAAAAACAGAAATTAATAAATCAAATGAATAAAATAAGAGGAATTGTGTATATCTTAAACTAAGAGAAAAAAGAAATATATTACATCTAAATGAAGGGAGACAAATCTTATGGACTGAGTGAATGAATATATAGATTGATTATGAACAAATGATGAGTAAGAGGACTCAAATCTAGTATACATTAGAATCATCTATTTTATATTAGTGTCATTTATCATCACAGGTATAGAATAGCAATTTATAAAGTGGTGTTGATGGAAATATGTATAAGCCATTACTTGGGGAAAGAGTTTAAAATATATTTTGAATCCAAATAAATGAAGCACCTCAAAAAGACACTTCTCTGAATTATTAACGTGTAAGGAGGTGGGATGGAATGGTATGGATTCTGTTACTAGAGACCAGAGGTCCCCAAATCCTTGGCTCTGTTACTAGAGACTAGAGATCGTCAAATCCTGGGCCATGGACTGGTACCAGGCTACACCCTGTTAGGAATCGGGCTAAGTAGCAGGTAAGCAAGTGAAGCTTTATTTATGCATGCCCGGGATCTAGGTTACATCTAGGATCTAGGTTACATGGGAAACTGTTCCCCCACCCTAGGTCTGTGGAAAAAATGTTTCCTAGTGCAAAAAGGTTGGGTATTGTTATTATAGATTAGTAATGGCGAACCTTTTCGGTACCGAGTGCCCAAACTGGAGCACATGTGCTGGAGTCTCAGAAATTCAAAAACCAGCTGGCCTGGCATATATGCATGCTGGCCACCTGGTCTTCTAGTTTTCGATGCATGCATGCATGCTTGGCATCTAGTCTTTGCGTGTGCTGGAGCGGCGGAAACCCAAAGACCAGGTGACCAGTATGCATATTCGCATCGGCCAGCTGGTCTTCGGGTTTCTGGTGCACCAGCATGAGTAAAGATCATCTGGCCAGCAGGCATAGGCACTCCGGAAATCAGAAGAGCAGCTGGTGATGGCACGCATGGCCACAGAGTGGGCTCTGTGTGTCACCTCACGCTCGCATGCCATAGAATCACCATCACAGTCAATCTTAAATAAAGTAGCCAATCTTAAATAAAGTAGTTTTAAATTTCCTTTTCAGTTGATTTCCTCTTCTGCTCTACCTACTGGGGCTAATAGGCAGCCCAATAAACAGTAAATTGCAGAAGTGAAGCCATGAAGTGATTAGGGAAAACCTGTTTACCCTGTGCATCCCTCACCCAGGAAAGGGCACAACTACCGCATATGTATTCTAGTTTTAATTTGATTTGATTTAATTTGTTAATTTTTTATATTTAATGTTAGTATTGTTGCAGTTTAGTTAGTATTACCGCACACTAGGTTTTGTCCACTTCTTTTTTTCACAAAAATACTATTATATACATTTTGTATTTTATAAAGGAAAATCAGTAATTTCATTTAAAATATGGCACAGGGAAAATTAGTACACAAATAAATCTACATTTCTCAATTTAACTCTGTAATTCCAGTGCTTGGTATATACTAACAATCTCGTACAGCAGTGTTTCCCAAAGTGTGGTACACATACCCCCAGGGGTACGGGAAGAGTTTGGTGGGGGTACGCGTTGCACTGGAGTTTGGTGGGGATCATGTGGGAATATCACAACAGGAGAAGATATCTTTAATGTTATGAATACATTTATGCAAGAGAACAAAATTGATTGGAATAGATGTGTTGGAATAAGCACAGATGGAGCAAAATGTATGGTCGGAATTAATAAAGCACTCGTTGCAAGAATTCAAAATGTTGCTCCAAATGTCGTATCCACACATTGTTGCATACACAGAGAGGCTTTGGCAACATGTAAGATGCCCGCTGATCTACAGAAAGTTCTGGATGAAAGCGTGAAAATCATTAACTACATTTTTTTATGTAGTTATGAGGGGTACTCAGCATTTTTTATGAGGGG
This sequence comes from Thamnophis elegans, assembly GCF_009769535.1. Lineage (NCBI taxonomy): Eukaryota > Metazoa > Chordata > Lepidosauria > Squamata > Natricidae > Thamnophis > Thamnophis elegans. Next base: position 63,443,519 of record NC_045558.1, on the reverse strand, counting down.
TACTCAGCGTTACGAAAATTATAGAAGGGGTACACATATGTCAAAAGTTTGGGAAACACTGTCATACAGTAATATATGTCGTATCTTAGAAAGGAGAAAAGTAAAATATTGAGATAATGAAGCCTAATAGCAGCTAGGGGTGGGAGCAAATGGTTATTAATTGATTAATTCATGTTATTAAGGTCCACAGTAATATAGGACAGACATTTATGAATAAGTGCCTAGGCAGAGTAGTAGACTGGATGCAGGACAATAAAATGAGATTCAATTCAGACAAGATAGAAAAAGTAGTACCCCATAGCACCCTGTCTGTTTTGCAGGGGATCAACATTCAACCTAACAAAGTAGTTTATAATTTGGTGTATAATGTGCAGTACTATGTACTTTTGAAAATGGTTCAGAAACTTCTCCAGATTCAAAATACTGTGGCTAGACAACTCACTGGGACTTGCCAATATGCTCATATTACACAATGCTGTAATATGAGTAAATTTGCTGTTTATACTGGAAGCTTGCTAGTTCTGATCCCTATTAAATTGCTTGTTTTAATGTTTGTTTAAATGGTTTATGACAGGTTATCTGATGCCTTATCCTTTATGCACCTACCTGGATCTTAAAATTGTCTAATGAGGTCCTCCTCCAGATTCTTCAAAAGATGGTAAAGTGGCTTTCTTGCAAACAGCACTTTTTGTGAGACCCTCCATTTATGGAATTCAACTGGTATGCATATTATTGTCATTTCAAGGCCAGGTGAAACCTTCGTATTTTCCTATGCTTGTTAATTTCTTTTTAATTATGTAATTTAAATAATTTAAATAATTTAAATTTAAATAATTTAATTATTTTAGTTTTTGAAATATCTCTTTGCTACCCACTACTTAATATGATGTTTTCATTTTTGCATTTTGATGTTATTCCTCATTTCTTAATATGTTTGACTGTAAACTGCCCAGAGAACTTTAGCTATTGGGCAGTTTTAAATAAATATGTAAGGACTTAATTAAAAGGAAATACTTTTAAATCCATGGATAGAAAAACCAAAACGTTTCCAGTACAAATTATGATATACTGTTCAAATGCAATAATCCAGCAACATGCCATTCTGGTTTAATACAATTGCAAGCACACACCAAGAAAAAAGCTAGGCACACAGAAAAACAAAGAGCTAAATTAGAAAAACATGAAAAAGGACATCACATCAAAGGAACACATTTGTCTTAAAAGTATAATCATATGCATCTCAGGCATTTTAACACACAAGCAGAAATGCATTTTATTATTCTTCCTAGTCAATTCTAAATAAAATGGCATATCATCTCACAAATACACACAGATGCACAAATTTACAATAACCAAATTCCTTTTTTATTCATTCAACATTTAGCTGAATACAAAACTATAAAAGTACAATACAATACAATAGCAGAGTTGGAAGGGACCTTGGAGGTCTTCTAGTCCAACTCCCTGACTATACCGTATCCAACATCTTCTTAAAGACTTCCAGTGTTAGGGCATTCACAACTTCTGGAGGCAAGCTGTTCCATTATTAATTGTTCTAACTGTCAGGAAATTTCTCCTCAGTTCTAAGTTGCTTCCCTCCTTGATTAGTTTCCACCCATTGCTTCTTGTTCTACCCTCAGGTGCCTTGAAGAATAGTTTGACTCCCGCTTCTTTGTGGCAACCCCTGAGATATTGGAACACTGCTATCATGTCTCCCCTAATCCTTCTTTTCATTAAACTAGACATACCCAGTTCCTGCAACCATTCTTCAGTAGTTCTGATATAAGTGGACGGTTTTGGATTTTTTTTATAGAAAGGGTGTGTTTTGAAGAAAAAAAAATTAAATTTCTACATTTTTATCATTTTTACAAAACGACCGTTGACTTACCTGAACGGTCCTTCTATGTGTGTTGCGAAGGGAATCCAATCATGGGTTAACTTTGTCTATTAGCCTAGAGACTGAGTATGTAAATTTTGACCACGCCTCCTCTGACTGGACCGGGTTAGTTTTGCACGAAGTCAGCCGAGAAGATGTATGTCAATGTCACTCATGGCCTTGGCCAAACAATCACTCAAGTCACGTCCAGAAATGTCCAGTCAGGGGAAAATGCAAGGTTAGTCACAGAGTCATAGTCAAGGTGGAACCCTGGCCAGCCGAAACAGCAGGCGGGTTTGGATTCCCTTCGCAGCACACATAGAAGGACCGTTCAGGTAAGTCAACGGTCGTTCTCCTGTTGCTGCTCTGGGAATCCAATCATGGGACATGCCAAAGCAATTAAGTCCCAGGGCGCGAGCTAGGCTGGTCAGGATCCTCCACAGAAGAAAGAACCCTTTGCAACACTCTCCGCCCAAAGGAGGCCTCAGTCGAGGTGTATACATCAACCTTGTAGTGTCTAATAAAAGGTGAGGGCGACGACCAAGTAGCCGCCCTGCAGATCTCCTCCACCAAGGATTGTGTAGCCCAGGCCGCTGTGGTAGCCGCACTCCTGGTAGAATGAGGAGTGATATGTCTGGGAACCGGCCGGGAGTGACTGTTGTACACCAGAGCGATGCACGCCTTCAACCATCGGCCGATGGTATGGGAGGACACCTTCTGCCCCATGGACGACGGCTGGAAGGAAACAAATAGCGCCTCCGATCTCCTGAATGAGGCCGTGCACTTAACATAACATCGGAGGGTTCTTCGAATATCCAAATGGTGCCACTGGCGCTCTTGGGGATGGGAAGGATGCGGGCAAAAGTCCGGAAGGACGAGCTCCTGAGCCCTGTGGAACAATGACCTTTGGGAGGAACGAAGGATCCAAACGGAGGACCACTCTGTTAGGATGGAAAATGCAGAGGTCAGCCGGCACAGAGAGCGCAGCCAATTCCGAAACCCTCCTGGCCGATGTAATGGCCACCAGGAACACAGTCTTAAGCATCAGTAGCCGAAGGCTGATGGACTGGATAGGCTCGAACGGAGCAGAAGTGAGTGCCCTGAGCACCAAGGTCAAGTCCCAGGTAGGATAACGGTGGACTGTCAGAGGCCTCAAGTTTGTCGCACCCTTCAGGAAAGCCTTGACCCGTGAGTGCTGGGACAAGGAACGGCCTTGACCACCTCCCACCACCGTGGATAATGCTGTGACTTGCCGATGGAGCGTGTTGGGCGCGAGGCCCTTATTAAGTCCTGACTGTAAGAAATCCAAGACCTGTGGTACCGAAGCCTTGATGGGGTCAGCTCCGGTTCGGTGGCACCACCTACAGAAAGCCTGCCAGGTGGCCTCGTAAATACATGTAGTGGATGGATGTCGGGTCGCCTGGATAGTGTCGATCACTTGACTTGAATAGTGAAGGTCAGTCAGAATAGCCGCTCACGTGCCACACGGCTAACTGCAGGAGCTGGGGGTTCAGATGGATGAGAGCCCCCTGGTTGAGCTGGATCTGGTCGTCCAGAATCCTCCACGGCCGAAAGACCGACAGGTGCACGAGGTCTGCGTACCAGGGACGTCTGGACCACATCGGGGCAACCAACAGCACCTCCGCCTGCTCTGTCAGGATCTTCTGGATGACCGACGGAAGAATCGGGAGAGGGGGAAAGGCATAAAGGAGGCCGGCCAGCAAGGACTGCATAGAGCATCCACCCTCTCCGCTCTAGGAGCCTGGTATCTGGCGTAAAACCTTGGGAGTTGTGTGTTGTGTGGTTGCGCAAACAGGTCCACCTCGGGACAGCCGAACTGGCGAGAGAGTTCCCCGAAGAGGTCGGGGTGGAGTTGCCACTCCGCTTGATCCACTGTGGCTCTGCTCAGCCAGTCCGCCTGAGTGTTGGTCACACCCGAGATGTGCTCTGCCTGTATTGACAAAAGCCTGGCCTCTGCCCAGCGATGTAACTTCTCCACCTCCAGCATCAGGGCCGTGGAGTGGGTGCCCCCTTGGCGGTTGACATGAGCCTTGGAGGCCACGTTGTCGATTAAGACCAAAATGTGGTTGTGTGATACAATGTCCCGAAACTCCAGGAGTGCCCGCAGTTCTAGCCAATTTATGCTTTTTGACAGTTCCTGATTCGACCAGCGCCCCTGAGTTACATGGTCCAGGGTGTGGGCCCCATCCAAACAGGCTGGCATCCGTTGTAATTTGGATGCGGTCCGGCTCCTTGAAAGGGCACCCCTGCAGGAGCTTGGAGGACGTCCACCAATGGAGGGACCGGAGAGGCTTGTGTGGGAGCCGAACCTTGGTCTGGGAATGGCTGGTGTGTACCCTCTGGAAGGAGAGCAGAAACCACTGAAGTGGGCGCGCATGGAACCTGGCCCAGGAACCACCTTGATGCAAGATATCATTTTACCTAGTAACTTGGACAGCGTTGCTAACGGCAAAAGTCTTTGAGACAAACTTGATTCGCCAGTCGCTGGATGCTGTGCCGCCTCCCCGGAGAGAGAGAGACTTCGCAAGACACCGAGTCGATGATGGTCCCCAGGTGAAGCAGCGATGTGGTTGGCTGCAGGTGGCTTTTGGGAAGGTTGAGAATGAACCCATGAATGCGCAGCAAGGACATCGTGATCTGCAGATCTTGTAGGGCCTGGTTCTGGGACGAGGACAGGACAAGATGTTGTCCAAATAACAATTCACCCATATTGGAACTGAACGAAGTGATGCCGCTATGACTGCCAGGAGTTTCGTGAATGTGCGCGGGGCCGATGAGAGGCCAAAGGGCAAGGCCTGGTATTGAAAGTGACGGCCATTGAACTGGAAGCGTAGGAAGCGCCGATGTGCCGGATGAATGGGCACATGGAGGTACGCCTCCTTGATATCGACTGATGTCATCATGTCGCCTTGGTGGATGGAGGCCAGTATGCTTTTGAGAGATTGCATTTTGAATTTTTGATATTGATGTACCGATTTCGTCTTTTCAAATCTAGGATGGCCCACCATTCCCCCGAGCTCTTGGGCACAAGGAACAAGATGGAATAGAATCCTAGGCCTTCCTGACCCCTTGGTACCTGCTCCACTGCCCTGATGGTGAGAAGGTGATGTATTTCGGCATCCATGAGGCGCCGTTTTGTCGGGCACCTGGGTACGGGGCACTTGATGAACCGTCTCGGGGGAATGGAGAGAAATTCTAGAGTGAGGCCCAGCCTCACGACCTGAAGGGCCCAGGCGTCGGACGTGATCTCCGCCCACTGGTGGGCGAAGGCCAGGAGATGCCCCCTATGGCTTCCTCCCCCTGCGAGTCACAGGTACCTCCAAAAGGACCGGTTTCCGGCTCCACGAAATGGCCTCCTAGTCTGGGGCTGCGCCTGATTCTGTTGGCGACCCCTATCCCTGGCGGCAGCACGATCCTGGCTGCGATCCTGTGACTGGGAGAAACCCGTTGTAGTGGGGGACATAGGGAGCAGGGGCAAACCCGGAGTCCCCAGCCTGAAAGGGCTGTCATCTATTGTAAGGCTGTTGCCTCCTATGGGCACGACCCTCAGTGGAACAAAGAACCTTACGCTTATCCCTGGTCTCAATGAGGATTGGATCCAACACCAACCCAAACAAGGCACCGCCTTTGAAGGGTGTGGATGCAAGGCGCCACTTGGACTTGACATCAGCCTGCCAATGGCGGAGCCACAGCAAACGTCGGGATGCCACATTAGAGACTACGGCCCGAGAGGCGAACTTGGCTGCACTAAGGGTGGCATCTGCAGAAAACTCCAAGGCTGCCATTTGGTAATATTCTGGTGAAGGCGTGCTTCCTCTGGCGCAAGCCTACTCTGCAACTGCTTAAGCCAGACCAAAGAAGTCCTATTAAAGAAGGACGCTGCTGTAGCCGAGCGTAAGGCCCAGGCCGCTGCCTGATGAGTCTTGCGAATAACTGTCTCGGCCTTATGGTCCTCTGCCTTCAGACCCTCTGAAATATTGGATGGAATTAAAGCTGGAGAGACGAGGGCAGCAATAGGAGCATCAACAGTGGGAAACTGGAGAAGAGCTTTCAATTCAGGAGTAGAGGTGTACACTTTCCTATCCCCATTGCTAGGTGGGTTAACCGCAGTCAGTTGATCCCACTGCTTTTGAATCAGATCCAGAAACAGCTTGGGTGAGGGAATAACATCCTGCAAGGCCACCTGTTCAGTGAATAGTTGCTCAGTAGCATTTAAACCTACAGCAGTGCTGTCCTTAGAGGCTGCCTCCCCCATGTGGGTGGTGGTTTTAACCTTATACAGTAATGATTTAAAGAGAGAATGACGAAATAAGCCAGGGGCAGTAGGCTGGTCCAGGGGCAAGCCCTCATCATCAGAAAATTCCCTGTCAATAACTTCACCTTCCTCCACTAATGCCGACTCCTCGCTATAGATGGAAGGTAAAGGTGAAGGTGGATCTGTCTGGAGAACAGGGGAATCCCCCTGCCTCGGCTGGGGATCAGGCCCTGCCTGGGCCGCAGTGGCTCTAGGGGGCTGGGCCCTTCGAAGCAGCTCTGCATCCACCCCCCTAGAAATAGCTGCAGATATCATGTGATATAAATCGGGAGGAAGGCCCAAATCCTGGCCTTCCATAGGCCTGAGGCCTGCAGCAGTAGGGGTAAAGGTGGCAGAAGGCCCTGCACATGGAGGCGAGCGGGCTGAAGCCACACCTAGCTCCGAAAAGGGAGGAGGGGATTGGGCCCTCAAACCCCCCTCTGTGGTAATGGGCACCCTGGGCAATTGCACGTCAGGAGACCAACCCTGCACTGTAGGCCGCGCTGGGGAAACACACTGCGGAATCAGTACCGGGGGAGAATTACTAGGCGCTCCAGATGCCTTAGCTGGCACCTTAGTTTTGTCCTTGCACTTATGGGATTTATCCCTAACAGCGGAGGAGGCCCGAGGCCTATGGCTGGAAGCCCTAGTAGCGGCCCTGACGGGCCTTGGGCTCGCCATCCCCTCCCCAGGGGAACAGGGCTCAGAAACGGGCTCTACAGTACCTCTGGGCACCGATTGATCTGCCATTGTAAATAGAAGAGATATTTGGAAAGGCTCAACCTCGTGTATAGAATGAAACGCCGAAAAAACTGCTCCACCGTACAAGGCGCCATGTGAGAACAGCGATTGCACAGAAAACAACCTCCTCACTGACTCAGCAAGTCGCAAGTGAGGGAAAGAGGAGGCCGTCGGGGCGGCGCCAATGCCTGGGCGCGAAATACGTGACCCCGCCTCCCCCGGGCAATTGCTGCGTGTGCGCAGAGCCCGGTCCAAAATGGCGACCGTCCTGGAGGGCGCGAATTTCAAATCTGCAAGGAACTGATCGATCGCCCGGGATCCTGCAAGCCACGAGCCCTGCGGTTCAGCTGGTCGCAGATCCTCTGAGGAAACGAGGCAGAGCAAAGGAAAGAAGCCTGGGTGAACCGTGCTGCCTAAGCAGGTTGCTCCCGGCGCGAAAGAATGGCGCAGGGCGGCGCACCAGCCCAGAACGCGCCCAACAGCCAGCGAGGGAAAGGAAAGGGCTCCGAATCTCGCTCATGGAACGACCCCGCTGTCCTGGCTTACGAGCCAATGGACCAAGCGGTCTCCAATCTCTAGCAAGGTAACCAACGGCTGGGAGGGTCTGGGCTGACAGCGAAGTGCCGCCTCCACCTCTGTATGGAATAAAGCACTTCAAATAGCAATGAGTAACTGTGGAATCCAATTAGAAGATTAAATTTGTCGATGAGTCTAGAGAGAAAATTGAGATGCATCTCATTAGGCTGGATTGAGTAAAAAAAAGGCCCGGTCCAGTCAGAGGAGGCGTGGTCAAAATTTACATACTCAGTCTCCAGGCTATTGGACAAAGTTAACCCATGATTGGATTCCCAGAGCAGCATACAGGAGAACATGGGCATTGTTTCTATCTAGATCTTTTTCTGCAAGCTGGTGCTCTTTGTAACTCCCAAAATTTAAATTCCTTAAGCAATTCAACCAAACATTAAGCCTAGTATCTACAAATAGCTAAAGTGAGCCTATATTAAGTCTAGGTACACTAACTGCCATATCACATATGAAATATGTTCACTTCAGTGCTGAAATTATTGTAACAGAATGCGTGGTTTTGGAAATGGGAAGAGATACTGCCTAGGAAACAATCATACAAGAGGCAGGAATTCACAGCGGCTTGGAAGTCAGGAAAAGGAACTTAGGAAAAACCTGCCCTAATGGAGTAAGCAGTTGAGAACGGAGTGTTGGAAATTGGTGCTCTCAGTCTTGCAAGGCTGATGTCAGCACTCATATAAACTAGACAGACAGGAAATATGACTGCATAAACTAAATCAACTTCATGGTGAGGCTACATTAATAGAATCTTGCAAGTCTTAAAGTATAAACTTCTCACCGCCATATTCAACTGCTTGATCCATTATGGCGAGTGCTTCCTAAGTTTTTCTCCCCGATTGTTAGGTCACTGGGAGTATTGGTTAAAGCTTTTCATGGCACGTCACCAAACTATCTGAGGAACCATCTCGCCCCAATGGGATTGGCCCATCCTACTCACTCTGCCAGAAGGGGCAAGCTGCAGACCCTGTTGGTCAAGGAAGTTCATCTGTCAGAATCCAGAGAAGAGCTTTTGCTGCCATGGCTCTCACCTCTGGAACATTAAGTCGCTGGAGATAAGGTCCTCGCCCACCCTCTTGGCATTGAAAGGGTCTCAAAAGTGGATCTAGCATTTGAATTGGGCCCAAAGTGGGTCACCATGATGAAGGTGGCTAGTGGACTATGAAAAAAAGATCCAACTCCATTCTGTTTGAATACTGCTTCCTAGTTTTATCCAATCCTTGTTCATTTTAATGTTTTTAACATTTTTAATGGTTTCATGATTTTATAATCAGGCTTTTATTCTGCTGAAACCCCTCCAGTCGCTTTGATAGTAATATGGTCAAACATATAAATTAATAAATGATAACAATAAATCATATTCTATCTTCAAGCAACCTACCCTGTCCAAATATAGAAAAAATTGTGATCACTAAATATTTTGTGATGTTTTAGAAAATACAGATTTTAAATGCAAAGAAAATAATTGAACACCAATTGCATATTTCTAATGCAGAGAATTCAGCATATAAAAAGTTAATGCTGATACTAAAATATAGCATGAAATTAATAAGCAATATATTACCTGCAAACAAAAAGCCAAATATTTCAATCTATTAAAAGATTTAATTGAAATGAATTAAAGGCCTCCACTTTGGGTATAGCCTGAGAAGCATACAATTTATTTTACAAAGCTTGTGCAAGCAGTAGTTTAAATATGACAATAAAGAAATCCCTTACCCCAATCCTGTTCATACATGTCTTGGAAAAGACACCGTAGTTCACATTGGCATGTATGTATGCAAAATATTAGATGCTTATTGAGATTTTAATGCAATATACTTATTGGTACAGAACCAGCATTGGTATACAACCAGTTCGCACCAGTTCGGGCGAACTGTTAGGGGGAATTTGGCCTGGTTTCCTGAACTGGAAATGACCTCTGGCTGGCCCTCCCCCTGGCCTGTTTACTGCTTGCCTGCCCTCTGCCTGCCCGCCGCTGCTCGCTCGCCTGCCCACTCACCTCCCCATCTGCTTGCCCCCCCGCACCCGCTCTACCCAGTCATTCCTCACTCTGGGATGGCATAGCGCATTGTGTGGCACTCATGCATGTGCAGTCTGCTCTATGGCTTGCCTGCCTAAGCTACCTTTCCACTTCTCCTGCCCTGAGCCCCAACTTAGCTAGCGAGTCGCGCTAGCTCCCCATCCCCTGAGTTTGCTGCTCCACCCCCCCAGTCTCTGCATGGCTGGTTAAGCCACGACATCCCAGTGCGGCTCCATTCTAGGCTGCGATGTCTGCAGCCAAGCTTGCCGCGCCCCCTCTCCCCATCCCCACTGGGCTCACATGGTTGGCTAAGCCAACAAAGCCTGGTGCAGCTCCATTCCAGGTTGCTCTGCCTGCATCCCAGCTTGCCGCAGCCCCACCACCACCGTCCCCACCATGACCTTACCTTCCTCTTGCGGCTGGTGGCAGAGGGGAAGGCAAGCCAGCGCCCACAAGGAACTGCGGGCCACTCCTTGGTTCCAGCCATACATTTTCAAGCCTGGGTTATTGCAATAGCTTTTCACTCCAAGAAGCCTGGGCTTGAAAATGCATGGCTGGGGCCAAGGAGTGGGCCTCTTTAATAAGCTCCAAAACTGTTCCAAGCCTGGGTTCTTCATGGGCGCTGAAAGTACCAGCCTTCAACCTAGTTGTTTTTCTGTGCCTGGCTTTCTGGATGGGTCCCCAAAGCGCAGTGCTACGAATGATTTTCTCTCTCTCCTAGCAAGAGACCAGTGGAGAGAAAACAAATTACTGGAGAACACATGGAGTGGCTCCATGTGCTATCTGGGTTGTTGGCTGCTTCTTTCCCCTGCTGCTCTTGCTGGAAATGGGAAAGCGTCTTTTGCAGCACAGCAAAATTTAGCTTTTGGTCCGACTTCACTTCCATAGGTTAAATGCTGTGCGTGGCAAAGAAAAGCTCTGCTGCCCGCAGCATTTTCTGGACTGGGACTTACAGGAGGGCCCAAAGCGGCAACTCCTTGCTGTGTGCTTTCCCAGGGCCCCAAGGGCAACCCATCCAGAGCACTCCCGGATCATGGAGGAAACAGCTTTTAGGTGGTAGCGCTTTCTGCACACAATTTTTAGAATTGGGGAGGGTATCCTCCACCTGAAAATGCTTTCCTCAGGAGAAAAGGGAAGAGAAGGTCTGCAGTGGGAGAATGGGGCGTTGGTTCTTACCTGATACGCCCCTTCTCTGGGCAGGTGGAGACAGCGGTCATGCATGGGTTAACTCAGTCAGTAACCAATAGAACTGAGTCTACCAAAGTGATGTCATCGCCTGAGGAGCATGCTCCCTGCTTTTCTTGATGAAGGAGATTAGTAGACCGCTGTGCGTGAACAATAGCTTTCTCCCCAGATGCAATACAACACGCTCATAGAACACCCCTGCGAGGTAGGCCAGAATCCCAAGGGTAGGGATGACCGCTGTCTCCACCTGCCCAGAGAAGGGGCGTATCAGGTAAGAACCAACGCCCCATTCTCCTAAGCTGGTGGAGACAGCGGTCATGCATGGGACGTACCAAAGCTGGTGTGTCCCCGGGAGGGAGGAGACTGGGCTAGGAGCAAGAGGACGGAAGGATCTGCTGGAGCACACGTCGTCCGAAAGCCGCCTCCGCAGATGCATACCGATCAACTTTGTAATGTCTTATAAAGGAATTAGGGGAAGCCCAGGTCGCTGCCTTACAGATCTCTTCCACAGAGGCCTGCCCATGCTGCTGAAGTTGCTGCGCTGCGCGTGGAATGAGCCTCTGTACAACGTCTATGAAGAACCTTGGTGCTGGGATCACATCCTTCTCCACCGTAGGCTGGATGAAGAGTGGGTCGGTGGTGTCAGCCTTGTCAGCTTCCGAACTCTGAGGTGCCTTTGGAGAGGGAATGCCTGCGATCTCTTTGGCCTTGAAAAGGAGAGAACGAAAGACAGCAGATTTAAACAAACCAACAAATGGGGGAGGGTCGGGAGGTAGGCCCTCATCCTCCGATAGATCTGAGTCTCTTGCAGGACGTTCCTCTTCCCCAAACACTGATGGTTGACTGGAAGTGCCAGGTAGCTTGTGTGAAGAAGAAGCCAAGAGATCTCCATCCCTGTGCCTGGACCTGGAGGAAGAAGCAGACCTGCGAGAAGCAGAACGATTAGAGGACCTGTGTTTAAGGCCTGCTGCTATACCCCATTCTATGGCCTCAGAGATGATATCAGCCATGCCTAGAGAGTAAGAATGACACCGGCGAGGGGTGGGCGAAATATTTCCCTGGTAGAGGGGATCCTCATTAGGGGTAACACTCCTGCTGCAATCTGAATCGTCCCCACTGTACGCTAAAGCATCAGTGCCCCTAGCTTCCTCAGGCTGCAGGATGGACGCAGCAGGGGAGAGGTCATCCTCCGAATCCGAAGCAAAATCAGAAGGGTGACTAGAAGGAATAGGCCCCTGGTCCTGGAATATACGAGGTTCAGCGTGTTTAGTCTTAGACCTGGCCTTCTTAGCCGGAACCTGAAGGGCCCTGTCATCCTCCTGAAGAGATGGATCCTGCACCTCCCTCTGAGTAGGCCTGGGGTCCCTGGAAGGGGGGGGGGCTCTGCGTTGGTAGCCTGAGCAGGCCTGCACTTGCGGCCTCAAGTAGCAGGGGGTTCGATGGTAGGGGCAGGGGCGAAAGAGGTAGGAGGCAGTTGAGGCTCCAGAGGAGGAGAGGAGGCCATAGCCGGTACTCACAGTTCCTTGATCCAAAATGGCCACCGGAAGATCTTCCGCCAAAATTAACGGCCACTGAGGCTGCAGAGCCTATGGGCCGGATCCACGAGGTTGCCTAGGCCTCACAATGCAAATGGGCTTTTTAGGCCCTGTGGAGAGGTCGAGGAGCCAGGAAACAAGCCACAGATCTTTAAAAGCTGATCAGAGCGACGATGAGGCAGCTCTTTGTTATTTCAGAGGAGGGAGGCTCCGTTGCTGATATGAAACTCCCCAGGAGTTCGGGGGCTCTTCAGCTGCAATTAGCAGCAAGGCAGGGACCTGGAATTTTCCCTCTAAGGAGATTGAAATCTCCTGAGAATTTCGGTGAAATTCGAAGCTGCAGAAGCCCGGAGGCTTTCCCCAGCAAGCCAGCAATTAGGCTTTAAAAGGCAAGCCTGCAATTTAGGTGCGATTAGCACTCTCTAGCCTTGAGGCTATTGAGAGATTTCTTTTAAAGGAGCCCAGACCAGAGAGACAATTTAGAAGGACCAATTTGTTAGTAATTTTGATAAATCCAATTAATTTTACCAATTTTTAAGAAATAGTTGAGGAGAAGCAATTAGCACAGCCAGTTCCTATCGAACTGAGTCTAGAAAAGCGGGGAGCATGCTCCTCAGGCGATGACATCACTTTGGTAGACTCAATTCTATTGGTTACTGACTGAGTTAACCCATGCATGACCGCTGTCTCCACCAACTTAGGAGAAGGCTCAGCGGGTGTCAAAGGGGTGAGCGCTTAGCGTGTCTTCACCCTGAGAGCATTGCTGGCAGCTGCTTCTTGCCATCACTGCCAAGCCAGATTCATCAAAAGCGGATTCACCATTGCAGCAGCAACAGAACATGCTCAGGGAAGGGACAGCGGGAACTGACTGCCCAGGATTGTGTTTTAGCCGCTTCTTCTTCTGCTGCTGCAGCCACCAAAGACTCCTTCCACGCCGCCGCTTTGTTTCAGGCCAAGAAGTGGGGGGGAAAAAGAGCAGCTCCACTCTCCCTTCTCACATTACTCAGCCTACTTGGGCGTGGGGTAAAGTACCCCTTGGCTGCCCCTCCACGAGGCCCACCGCATATCCTCCACAGATGGGAAGTTGAAGGGGCAACTGCAGGTGACTAGCAGCAAGGGGTTTTGGCAGCTTGAGAGAAAGACTTCAAAGTCAGTGGTGTGCTGTTCCGACTTTCCCCGGGTGCAAAATGCTTTAAAAAATAAAGTTTTAGGGGTATTTTTTTTGCGGGGGGGGGGGGTTGTGAAGGGTTAGAGGTGCAAGGGTCTTAATAGCTTTAGGTCCTGCACACTTCAAATGCCAGAGTTCCTGAGCCAACATGACTGGAGGAGGAATTCTGGGAGTTGAAGTCCACAAGTCTAAAAGCTGTCAAGTTTGAACACCCCTGGGTTTTTTTTCTAAAGGGTCAGAGGTGCAAGAGTCTTGTAACGATAGCTTTAAGACATGCACACTTCAAATGCCAGAGTTCCTGAGCCAACATTTTGGTTGCTAAGCAAAAGCGTTATTAAGTGAGTTTCACATTTTACAAGTTGGCCACATCAAGCCGGTCACATGGCCACCAAGCCACGCCCACAAAATAGGCCATGCCCACAGAATAGGTAGAAACAATTTTTGAAACCCACAACTGCTGCATATGCATTGCCTTTTGCCCACTGCCACTAGAACTCGCCATCAGGATCAATATTGTTAAGTTCTTGCTTTGTTCCCCAGGAAGGACTTCGTTGTGGAGGGTTGTGTGCCCAGACCAGGTGCTTTCTCTCGGGCTCCCACCTCTCATGTCTCACTCTCCTAGCCTTTGAAGTTGGAAGGGAAGAAGGAAGGGAAGAGAGGGAGGAGGGAGAGAGAGAAGAGACAAAGAAAGGGGAAAAAGAGGGAAAGAAAAGGGAGGGGGGGAAAGAAAGAGACAAAGAAAGACAAAAAAAGAAAGAGAAAGGGAGGGAGGGAGGGAGGAAGAGAGAAAAGAAAAGAGATGAGAAAAGAAACAGGCAGGCAAGGAAAGAAGGAAGGAAGGAAGGAAGGAAGGAAGGAAGGAAGGAAGGAAGGAAGGAAGGAAGGAAGGGAGAGATGTAATGGCTCCTCTCCTAACTTGAGAAAGTAAAGACTCTTGAAATAGAGACAGAGAAAGAAAAAAAGAAAGGAAGGAAGGAAGGAAGGAAGGAAGGAAGAAAGAAAGAAAGAAAGAGGAAAGGAGGGAGGGAGGGGAACAAATCCTGGCACTAGACGTGGCTTCGTAAGTTATTTTGAAATCGCACAGCAATCTAGGGCTTATAATGTCTGGATATTTTGATGCCTCCAATACAGAGGGTAATTGCCAGAACAGAGAAGGAATTTATTAGGACAAAGCTGCCATACGGAGGAAGGCAGAGGTAGAACTTGACTTATTACCACAATTGAGCCCAAAATTTTGGTTGTTAAGCAAGAGCGTTATTAAGTGCGTTTCACTACATTTTACTCAATCCATGATATCTCCTGGCTCTAACAGTCATGTGCAAGCTAGGGAAGAACATTGTAAGCTGTATGTAATGTTCTAATGTACAGAAGTTATAGTTAAATGTGTGACAGAAAGTGGACTGGGTGTGTTTTTCCAAATGCAGTAAGTGAGTTTGAATGCGTATAGTTTTAGAAGAACACTGTTTGTGTGTGTATATGTGTGTGTGTGTGTGTGCGCGCATGCGTGTGTGTACACATATACAGTATATATAGTAGATAATGTATTTTTTGTGTGCTCATACACATCCTATACTGTGTAATATGTATATACCAGTGATGGGTTTCAATTTTTTTAGAACCTCTTCTGTAGGTGTGGCCTGCTTTGTGGGAGTGGCTTGCCAGCCACATGACTGGGTGGGCATGGCCAACTTGTAAAATGTAGTGAAACTCACTTAACAACGCTCTTGCTTAGCAACCAAAATGTTGGTTCAGAAACTCTGGCATTTGAAGCACACAAGTCTTAAAGCTGTCAAGTTACAAGACCCTTGCTCCCCTAACCTTTCAGGAACCCCCCCCCCCAGGTATTCAAACTTGACAGCTTTAAGACTTGTGGATTTCAACTCCCAGAATTCTTCCTCTCACTCTTCATCTTGATGATGTGCGGACAGGCAGGGGGAGGGAGCTGGAACCGGTTCTAAACGGCACTGTAGATTTGTGGAACCTCTTCTATAGAAGTTAGAACTGGCAGGAACCCACCCCTGGTATGTACATATATGGCACATATACATAGGATTAAATAGTACATTTTGGACGTTTAGTAGTAGTAAATAAATAGACACAGAAATTGTATCTTGTTGAGGTCTTTGAGGTGAGGAGAGGCCAGCAAGGCACCCTTGACGTGAATGTCAAGTTGGCCACGCCCACCCAGTCCCACCAAACTACACCCACCCAGTCACATGACCCCCCCCAAAGCTACGTCCACCAAGCAAACCACACCCACAGAACCAGTAGTAAACAATTTTGAATCCCACCACTGTACCGAACCCAATGCAGTAACTATCTTACACATGCATTTTTATGGATTGTCTCCAACTGCCTTATTTTAAGGACTTGTCCATTATATTCATATAAAGTCCCAGACATGCACTGTATGGATCTGCATGCAGTTTTTTAATTTGAAGTTTTCATTTTAAGATCTCGTGGGTCAAATACAAAATGCCCCATCTCACATTAAAAACATTCTGCACTGTTTGAGTTGAAAACATTTCAAAAACGATCCCAGCTATACTCAAAAACGGGCAATTTAACTTCAAAAACATTTGAATATGAAACATTTTACACATCCTTAATTATAATTATTATTATAAGTAATTATAATTTTATCATTTGGTATTTCATTTTGGTTTCTAAAGTGCCAAGAATTGCATTTTTTGCAGAGCACTGAAAAAAAGTGATTAGTGGAAGGACTGATTAGGATTAAAATAGACCCTATGGAATTATAAAGTTTCTCTGCAAATTATTAAGTAGTGGGTGTACAATACCCCCTTCCCTCAAACAATTTCTCATTCAGTATTCTCTATTTTCTCATTGTATATCTTTTTATCAAATAGTATTTAAAGGGAAGTCTTTTTGTAAATCAGAAAACAAAACACAGCCTACATATTAAAGTTATGATACAAAACATGTGTTAATGGAGAGAAAAAATGAGAAAGGTTAGAGACAAAGTGATCTGCAGGACATAAGTGATAATGCACACTGATGAATCTTATTCTTAATTTGAAGAAAGTCTGCACCAGAGTTTTAGTATATAGATTTTCTAATATAAATACAATGTTCTTATCTTTTTATTTAAGGAAAAATAGACAGCTAGCACAAAATCACTTTTTTCAGAATTTAAAATCTTGTTAAGTGACTGTTGTCAGTACAATATTAACTGTTAACTAGTTGATGGAATTTAAAAGATGACTCCCATCAACGCCTTGGCAATTCATAATCTGATCTCCTTGAAAATCAGATAAAAAGTTGATTTAAATTTATATTGAGTGTATATATAGTATTTGGGCCTTAAGAAAAAATGCTTAATAGCAATGTATGAAATGAGGAAAATTAGAGTTCCTTCAATCACAAAACTTTTAACATGCTATTTCTGCATTTATGAGTGCATATCACAAAACATTACCTGTGCAATGTTCTGAAAGACACAAATATCTTACAACTATTTAATTAGTGATATTAGTTTTAATGTTTAGGATAATAAAATTCATGACTATCAGCAGAAAAGCAATGCAAAAAGTGTTACTTGTTCAGTAAGCAATCAAAATTCTTTACCAGCTTTTTCAGAATTTTCTTTCTGTTTTTTTAGTTCTTCACTCTGCAAAACCACCTGCTTCATATGAATATGCAACCGGGCAATTTCTTCCTCCTTCAATTCCAGAGTTTCATGTATTTGACGTTTTGTTTCTGCTATAACCATACCCTAAAAATATGCAGGCACAGATGTAGTCTGTGAGAATACATAAATATAAAACCTAAGCTCAAAAGCAGAATACAATGCTACTTTGCTGATTAAATCACACACTCTTTAGGTTATATCAAAATAAAGTGCTGAGAAAAATGTCGCATTTATTACACAAATAAAATCTAAAGAAACAAAAAGCCAAGGAGAGGAGGAAATGATCTAGAAGTTACTGAATGAAACATGAATGAACATTGTTAAGTCTACGCTGACGCGAAAGAGGTCAGAGAGAATGAAAAAGAGAAATGTTATTTCAAGAATAATTATGATAATTATATAATTTATATAATAAATAATTTTCATTTTTATTACTAGAATTGGTATCACTAAGAAATCATGGTGCTTCAAAAATGTACATTGCTTACTTTATCTTGCTCTAACTGTTCTATCAAGCTTTTGCTTTCACGTAGCTGAGTAATGAGTTTGGTATTTTCAACCATATGACAATCCTAAGAAAAAAGAAACAAAATAAACTTTAGAACACTCAAGACCAGTAATTTTCTCACATTCTTCTATTTTATTTTTAAAAAAAATGAAGAATCCATTTCTTTCTTAAAACTTATATTCTATGTGTTTCATAATTTCCTCTAGCACTGAAGATTAGCAGGAACTTTCCAACTTACATAATAACTATTAATTAACAGTCATTGATGTATACATTAAATATTCAATAAAAAGTGGATGCATGGAATAAAATTGTTTGGCATGTGATTGGTGAAAAAAAATCTAGATTTTATAATTTTATACATTTAAAGTTATAATTAATCCAAAAATATTATTTAACGCGAACGAATGGATGTAAACATAAATTTGTAACTTCGGCAGAATCTATCGAACCGGTTAGAAGAGGTTCCACCAGTGGACCTGGAAGTAAGTTCGGGAACGCCTACCCCGCCCAGTCGCTCGCTTACCCTGCTCATTCTGTTGCAGCTTGCTCACTCCCCCGCCCATCCGCACTAAACTAGTCCAACCCACCGCTCACTGATTGGCTGAACTCCAGCCAATCAGTGAGTGGGCTGTAGTCAACCCACCCACTCTAACACCTGTTTAGAAGCACGGTGCCAACAGCCAACATTCCTCTTTTGAAAAGAGTCTTTCTCGTTCCCGAGCAGCTGTCGCATCACGCTTGCTGATCAGGTTCTCCCTTCATTTCGTTTCAACTCCTATAGCTTGCTGCTTCCCTCAGGTAGGCAATTAAGCACGAGGGGGGACGGCAGAAGGCTAGCTTACGCTGCCAGCTCGCTCACGAGAGCCACGAGCTGGCGTACGCGGCTTTTGCAGGGGAGAGTGTTCAGGCCTTATGCCACATGGCCGAAAGGAGATGGGTGGCAGCGGCAGGAGGCTAGCTTATGCCAGCTTGTGGCTTTCGCGAGGGAAGGCCTTCAGGTCTTGCCTCGCGAAAGCCGCAAGCTGGGGTACACTGCATGGCCGAAAGGGGGTGGGCAGCAGCAGCGGGAGGCTAGCTTACGCCAGTTCACGGCTTTCACAAGGGAAGGCCTGAAGACCTTGCTTCACAAAAGCCGCGAGCTGGTGTACGCCACATGGCTGAAAGAGGGTGAGTGGCGGTGGCGGGAGGCAAGCTGGCGTATGCTGTGTGACCAGAAGAGGGTGGGCGCGGGGATGGCGGGAGGCCAGCTTACGCCAGCTCACGGCTTTTGTGAGGGAAGGCCTTCAGGCCTTGCCTCGCGAAAGCCACGAGCTTGCATATGCTGCAAAGAGGGTGGGCAGCGGGGGGGAGGCGAGCTGGCGTACGCTGTGTGGCGAAAAGAGTTGTCTATACATTAATAATGATCAAGTACTAATAATATTTCCTCATACATTTTAGTGACCTTTCCTTACATAATTGTTATTTTCTTTCATACCTTTAGATTTCTAATTTCTGTTTCTGTTAGCTACCAATTGCTAAAACAAATCCCACGTGAAAAAGTATTCAAAGCCTTCTTGATTTTAATTGTAAATTTATTTATTCCTGCACATTCTAACATTTATTTATTTTCATATCTGTTTTTCCACTGTTGTGCAAACACAGTTCCAGCAGCTGCTAACATGTGTAAAATTAAATATGTATTGTATTCCCTTTTAAATAGCCAAAAAAATATTTCTAGTTTTAAATCCGTATGTTGCTTTACCATTGCTTCTAACCACTAACTCTTGAATAGTTACTTGGACCAACCTAAATACTGAACCTAATTCATATATTCCTGTTTTCTTGAACTGAGAACTAAATTTCAGAATGAAATCTGTATTGCTCTGTGAATCTACCTATGACATTCATTCTTGATCTAACTTCTTAGATGAAAGACTGTGTCTTTCCTTTTTGTTTATATCTTTCCTGTTTGTTGGGGGACATCCTTCCTGAAAAGACTGTACATTGTTGGGTGAAAGCAGAGGTCCCTTCTGTTACCTGTAGTCCTCAGCTTACAACCACCAATTGAGTCCAATATTGTTTCATTTCTTTTGCAGTTAGTATTATTTAACAGAATGAAGAAGAGGCAACAGAGTATGACCGCTTTCTTCTCCAAAAAACTAAGAGCTGAGGAATCAGCTGATCCGCAACAGTCACCATCACCCCAAGCACCAGCACCACAACCAGCACAACGACTTCTACCATTTGAGGTCGGAGAAAGCAGCAAGTCCATCTCCTCCACTGAAGTTCCAAAACTTCCTGACTGCTGGAATTTGCAGCAATACAGACACTTCAAGGACAAGTATAAAGGACTGGCAATATCTAACAAGAAGTTAGATTGTGAGTACTGTGCAAAACTCATGTTCTCATTAGAGAAAGGTATTGATGTTTCTAGAGAGTGGAAACATTTCCAGGTTGTTCCAGTAGGGAAAACTGAGGAGACAGAAGAAGCATCACTCAGAAAAAAATTAAAGGAACATTTTCAATCAAAAGCGCACCTTATTTGTTTGGAGAGCAGTAAACAACAGGAGCAGGATGCTTTAACCAAATCCATAGATAAGTTAACTGAATGTCACAGCTCCTTCACTTAATAACCAAGAAAGAAATCACTCAACTCCATTTTGCAGAATTAAGAGTACTTTTACTGATTATAAGTAATTAGGAACTAAGCAAAGCTGGATCTGAGCAAAAGGCGCAAAAGCATTAGATATCAATACATGATTCATTCCCCTCCCCTTGGCACCCCAGTCCATAGTCCAATCATATATCTCTACAGCTGTCAGGTGGGAGACAACTTCAAAAATCATCATCAGGTTGGCATGCCGGACAGTTGGCCTTGGCGGGAAACTCCCCTCCTTCCACATGCGCAAACGAATGGTGAGAACAACTCCCAATTAACAGTCCTCCTGCACAGATTATTTCCTTCACGCACAGATTATTTCCCTCCCCCCCCTCCATTTCAATGGCAGCCGAAAAGCAAGCAGCAAAACAGAGGCTGACATCCGGCCCTCCTCCAGAAAAAGGGACGATCACCCCTGCAGAAACGAAAGAACACAGACAAACAGACTAACAACATAACATAGAAGAAAAAGGGGCAGAGAAAGAAAAGAGAAATCATTTGAGTTTAAGGCTTGTCTGGGTAGACAGAATAGAATTTATGGAGAAGTCGAGGAGCCCGCACATGGGACTTATCGACCCATTCAGCATGAGATGGAGGGAAATGCTTTCATGCCACAAGATGTTGAACACGGCTTCTAAGTTTCCTATAGTACAAAATTTCTTTGACTTCAAAATGCTGTTCACCCTCAATCAGGAGCGGGGCAGGTGGAGCTTGCAAAGGACCCTGCAATGGAGAAATGCGTTCCGGCTTCAGGAGATTGACATGAAATACCGGGTAGACACGGTTGAAGTATTTAGGCAGTTCCATATGTATGGACACAGGGTTGATGACCTTGATAATTGGGAACAGGCCAACATATTTCGGGTCCAATTTCTTAGACTTCTGAGAGGTCCATAGAAATTTGGTGGATAAATAAACATAATCACCGACTTTATATTCCCTCGCCTTCACTCTCTTTTTATCCACTTGTTTCTTATGTGCCTGATGTGCTGCATCCAGCGCCTGGTAAGCTAAAGGCCACATCTCAGGAAGTTGGTCACTCCACACGGAAAGGGACAGCACTTGCGGTTTCTCCCGAGGTATTTCGGGGGTAGGCACAAAATCATGTCCATACACCACCCCGAAGGGTGTAAACCCCGTGCTGCTGTGTACCGAGTTCTTATACACCACCTCAGTGTGAGGTAACAATTCCACCCAATTATCCTGCTGGTAATTGATGAAACACCGGAGATACTGTTCTAGTACAGAATTAGTCCTCTCACAGGCCCCATTAGTTTGAGGGTGGTGGGCGGAGATTAAGCCCTGGGTAGAGCCTATTAACTTCAAAAATTCTTTCCAAACCAAGGAGGTAAATTGGACCCCTCTATCAGAGATGATGAGATTTGGTACCCCATGTAGACCATATATATGTGTAATGAACAATTTAGCTAGGGATTTAGCAGAAGGGATTTAAGAGCAAGGAACAAAATGAACCTGTTTGGAGGACAAGTCGGTAACAACCCAAATCACTGTTATTTCCTTGACTTTCCGGTAATTCAACAATGAAATCCATAGAGATCTCCTTCCACGGTGCCTCAGGACAGGCTACTGCTTGGAGCAATCCTCGAGGTTTTCCCAGTGGTCGTTTCGCAGCAGCACAAGTGGGACAACTAGCTACATAAGATTTAATGTCTTTTTTCAATGTGGGCCACCAAAATTGTCTTTTGATGAGATGCAGGATTTTTACAAACCCAAAATGTCCAGCCATGCAATAGTTGTGAGCGCGCTGAAGGACCATGGGTCTAATAGTCATGGGAACATATAATTTAGCTCCAATCCAAGCCAGGCCATCCTTCATGGTGCACTCATTTGTATGTTGGTGAAACCACTCATCAACCTCAAGGGCTTCTTTGAGTTTTGCAACGAGGTCTTGCGTGACCTCCAAATTGGAAATGGTCTGACTCCTGGTGACAACTGGAACGGCGAGGCTTCTCGTTGGCATGACAGGTTGGACAATACTAAGCTTTGAACTGTTATACTGAGGAAGTCTGAACAAAGATTCAGCCATAAAATCTTTCCCTCCTGGGATATATTTCAAAGTGAAATTGAATCTATTGAAATGTTGTGCCCATCTCATTTGCTTGGGGGATAGTTTCCTGGGTTTTTTTTAATGCCTCTAGGTTTTTGTTATCAGTCCATACCTCAAAAGGGTGTTTTGCCCCTTCCAAAAAATGACGCCAGGTCATCAAAACCCATCTGACAGCAAAAGCCTCCTTTTCCCAAATAGCCCATCGTCTCTCAGTCTCTGTTAGCTTTCGAGAGGTATTAGCGCAGGGTTGCAACTTCCTATGTGCATTCGTTTGAAGTAGCACTGCACCTAGTGCAACATCACTAGCATCTGCCTGGACCACAAAAAAAGAATTCATGTCCGGGTGTTTTAGAACTGATTCAGCTGCAAAAAGCCGTTTTAATTTCTCAAACGCAGCCTGGCATTCCATAGTCCAGTTCAAGGGTTTACTCGGACTGGGTTTTGTCTCCCCCTTTGACTTTAGGAGGTTTGTAATTGGTAAGGCAATCTTGTCAAAAGAAGGAATAAATAGATGATAGAAATTAGCAAAACCCAAGAAACTTTGCATTTGTTTGTGTGTTTGGGGGGCCGCCCATTTGGTGACTGCTTGGACCTTCGCTGGATCCATCTCTATTCCTTCATGGGAGATACGATATCCCAAGTAATCTACCTTCTCCTGATGGAACTCGCTTTTTGACAATTTAGCATACAGTTCTGCTGCACGAAGCTTTTTGAGAACTGTGTGAACAAGCTTCACGTGTTCTTCACGTGTTTCCGTGTAAATAAGGATATCATTCAGATAGATCATCATGCCTTTGTAAAGGTGGTCATGTAAAACCTCATTAATTAATTGCATGAAAACAGCTGGCGCCCCCTGCACTCCAAATGGCATAACTCAAAATTGAAAACAACCCAGAGGGCAATTAAACGCAGTTTTCCATTCATCACCTTCCTTAATTCTGAACCTGTAGTAGGCCTCTCCTAGATCTAACTTTGTGAAAATCCTTCCTTTACCCAGCTGGGCCAGCATGTCTTTCATTAATGGCAAAGGGTAGAGATTTTGGACACACCCCGTTCAGGCGGAAGGAACCATTTCTTCTCTCTGAATAAGACTGGGGCAGCCACTCGGGGTCTAGCTGGTTCAATGAAACCACTTTCTAAATTTTTGTCAATGAATTTTCTCAATTCATCCATTTCTCTAGGGGTCATTGAGTAAATCTGAGGTTTTGGGAGTTTTACTCTAGGGAGAATGTCAATGCTGCAATCGGTGGGTCTATGTGAGGGTAATTTATCTGAAGATTTTTCACTGAAAACATCTTTCAGGTCCCAGTATTCCTTCGGGATTTTTTCCTCCCCTCTGGCTGTTAGGTTGGGGTCTGACTTATTCAGTTCTGGAATCCTTTCTTCCCTTTCAGGGGCGTAGCAGACCAGATGCGCAACTACCCTTTCCTCCAATTTATGTGTGGGTTCCACTTACGCAGCCAGGGCAATCCCAATATAGGGGGTCGGTCCATTCCTGGGGCTACAATAAAACATTGTCTCTTGGTGGGTTCCCATCCACATCTCAATGGGCTCAGTAACAAAGTGAGTAGGGCTCCCTCCCGCAATAGAGCCATCAATTGGCAAAATGCAATTGGGATTTTCAAAGTTTTTAGCTTCAATCCCAATTTCTCTACTATTTCCGGGCTCATAATGCATTGTGTACAACCAAAATCTAAAAGAGCTAGGATTTTCTCTCGTGTGCCAGAAGAGGGCACTCTAAGCTCAACTGAAATAGTCATGGGTCCCAAACGGGAAGTTAACCATTGGTCATCATCAGAGTCACTTCCTTCCGAATAGCTGGGGGTTTCCTCTCCTCCTTCCACAGGGTTGAAACGCTGAGAAGTTTCCTCCCCTTGCAAGGCAGGTTCTTTCCTCTTGCTGGGAGGTTTTCCAAGCCTCTTGTCTTTCTGAGAGGGTGGGGGGTTTTGGTTCATCTTGACCTGACAATTCACAGCATAATGCCCCTCCTTCCCACAGTGGAAACACACGAAGGGTTTGGGCTTACTTGCAAATCCACCTTTCCCTCCTTTCGAGACTCTTGGGGGGGATTGGCGGGGGAGATTCTTTGCCCTCACCTTCCCCTTGGTACTTCAGCCTGGCCAGGTCAATTTCAACATCAGCGGCTGCTTCATACCAGGGCTGCAATCTACGGGGAGGTCTCCTGTTCAATGCTAGTAAATCTCTTTGTTTAACCCATCAGTGAAATGGTCCAGCAATGCTTCTTCAGACCACCCCCTCATAAAAGCTGACAGCTCCCGAAATTCTTGTACATAATCAGCTACTGGCGGTTTCCCCTGGGTAAGAGTTGTAAACTTAATTCTGGCTCTTCGTTCTGTGAGGGGATCATCAAAGCGTTTCCTCAAAGTGGCCATAAACCCACTAAAGTCTCTCAAAAGCAGGGAATCAGCGTTGTGCAATCCTACCATCCAATCTGCTGCTTTTTTTCCAGAGCCATCAATATAACCCTTACCTTGGCGTCATCAGATCCCAGTTCATCGCCATACATTTGCATGTAGTTCCACACTTGAACAAGGAAGAGACCTAGCTCTTTTGGTTCTCCTCCGTATTTTACACTTAAAGGAGGAACCTTAGCCATCAGGCGTCTGCGCCCCCCCCCCAACTCTTGGAATGTTTCTAGCCAGAGAGGTTGGGGTCGGCACTGGGTCATCTTGTTCAACTCCCCCTTTGAACCCTCCAGTCTCTCTCAGGTCAGGCAAGATATATTTTTTCTCTGTCTCTACCTCAATTTCTCTCTCCATTTCACTCTCACAAGTCGAGCGTCTCTCCCACGCTCCTTCGAAAAGTTTCATGGCTTGGGACATCGTAAGATTTTCCTCCTCAGGATCCCGCCAGTCAGCTGCTGGTTTTCTGGGCCTCCTCATAGTAATCCCAGTCAAAGATTCTTCAGGATCCTCTTTCCCTCCCACTCTCCAAGTCCACCTGGGTCGAACTGATCGTTCTTCCAACTGCAGGCCAGCCATCCGCTCCATCTCCGAAGTGCCTGCAGCTGCTCCCATATCTTCTTCATGATCACTACCTTCGTGGGACATTCTTCAGATTTTGGGTAAACCCCCCTCGGAAGGTGTCAGCTCCGGGATGGGTGTGAGGTGAGATCCAGCTTAATGTCACAGCTCCTTCACTTAATAACCAAGAAAGAAACCACTCAACTCCATTTTGCAGAATTAAGAGTACTTTTACTGATTATAAGTAATTAGTATCTAAGCAAAGCTGGATCTCAGCAAAAGGCGCGAAAGCATTAGATATCAATACATGATTCATTCCCCTCCCCTTGGCACCCCAGTCCATAGTCCAATCATATATCTCCACAGCTGTCAGGTGGGAGACAACTTCAAAAATCATCATCAGGTTGGTATGCCGGACAGTTGGCCTTGGCGGGAAACTCCCCTCCTTCCACATGCGCAAACGAATGGTGAGAACAACTCTCAATTAACAGTCCTCCTGCACAGATTATTTCCCTCACCCAAATATCATGCCCTTCCCCCCCGTTTCAATGGCAGCCAAAAAGCAAGCAGCAAAACAGAGGCTGACACTGACAAACATTTATCCAGTACTTGCAAAATATTTTCTACTGTTTATGATCTGGTGCAAACATGTAATCCATTCTCAGACATTGAAGCGCAGGTACATTTGCTAACTACGGTTGGAGTGGATGTGGGAGTTGGCTTGCATTCATGGAGATCCGCAGTGAAAATAGTTGAATTCATTGCGAATGAAATCAAAACCACAGTGTTTTCCAGGATTATTGCAAAGAATCTAAAGGTCTGCCTAATAATCGATGAAGCCTCAAAACACTTTCAATGAAAGCAGTGCTGATAGTTTTTGTTAGAGTTGAAGATCCAGAATACCCAGCAACCATTTTCATTGAGCTTTTGGAATTAGAGAAGCAAGATGCGGAGACCATATGTTCTACAGCGATGGGAAGCTTGCTTAAAAGTTGGGTTTACCATCGAATATCTCCAGAAGAATTTAATCGCTTTCTGCTCCGATGGTGCCAATGTTACGCTTGGAAGAAAATCTGGAGTCAGCACCAGAATAGCTCAAGACTTCCCAAACATCATAATCTGGCACTGCTTGAACCACCGCTTCCAACTTGTGCTATGTGATGAAATAAGAGAAATAAAGCAACTCAACCACTTCAAGATCTTCCTTGATAAAATACACACCACCTTCCACAAATCCTGCAAGAGCCAGAATGACCTTTTCCAAATTTCTGAACAATTGGGCATTGAAATTGGTAAGATTGGCAAAGTTTTGGGACCAAGATGGGGTGCCTGTAGTTTAAGGCCAACCATGGCTGTGTGGTGTGCTTATCCAGCACTACATCAGTTTTTCTGGGCAATGAAAGATTCCCAGGTATGGCTTCCTGTTTTGAAAATCTTTTTTTTTTTTTTGAAGGATTTGGCCCTCATGATACATATTCTAAATGAGATTTCTTGTCTGTCAAATGCCCTGCAGGGAAGAGACACAGATATCATCAAGGCCGAAAAGTTAGTATTGTGAACAATTAAAGCTTTTGAAGTGGTTAGACAGAGAAAGGGCACATATGAAAACAACATTTATGCAATGCTAAAAACACAAGCCTTCAAAAACATCAATTTAGCTCAAAATCAATGATTTGTTGCCCTTCCTCATGACAAGATTGTGTCAAGCATCATCACCAATTTGAAGAAAAGGCTGATGGATTGCGACTATCTAAAAACAGGTAGCCAATTGCCAGCCGCAAACAAGTTACATTTTATCACATATTTGGAGCCAGATTACTGGAACATTGAAAGTGTAGTCATTCCATGGGCTGAGGCAGCATTGTTTGAATTTGGCGAAATTTTTAATTACGAAATTAATTTGAATGACTACAGAGATTTTTTTGGAAAATGTGCTAAAAAATCCAAACAAGCTAGAGCTATTGTCAGGACAATTGCTGTTACTTCAGCAGAGGCGGAAAGAGTGTTTTCAAAAATGAACCTCATATGTTCAGAGCAAAGAACCCACCTTGTTCCAAACATAAGTAATCTGATGGTGATATGTGTTGTTGGCATGCCTGTTGAGAGATGGGACCCCATTCCTGCAATGAAAAAGTGGCTCAGAGCACATCACCACACGGCTGATGATCCACGAATAAAGACCAAGAAAGCTGCAACTGAGGAGTCTGGAAGCCTAAACAATATGGAAATATCAACAACCAGAAAACCAATAACACAAGTACTTGAGTGTATCTCTTTCATTGTGTTATTCTTGTGTAAGGTATAAGTGCATGCAATTAAAGTCTTCCTTTCTGTGTCTCTTCTTTGTGCAGGCCATTCAAGGAGCAAGTGTGGTTTAGTGATGTAGAACACTGGCAAGGCAGTAATCTTCCCTCTGTAAATAGCTGTCTTTATTGCTGAGTGTGCTTGGTTCATCCTTAATATAGTAAGTGCAACCAATTAAAGTCCTCCTTTCTGGGTCTCTTCTTTGTGCAGGTTATTGGAGCAAGGTGGCAAGATGGTGGTGCAGAAGACGCAGAAAAGGACAGTAATCTTCCTTTTCTATTATTTTGTGTGCTTGTTTCATCCTAATGCAGTGCATGCAATTAAAGTCTTCCTTTCTGTTTCTCTTCTTTGTGCAGGTTATTGGAGCAAGGTCGTGAGGTGGTGGTGCAGAAGATGCAGAAAAGGACAGTAATCTTCCTTTCCTATTATTTTGCGTGCTTGTTTCATCCTAATGCAGTGCATGCAATGGAAGAGTTCATTTCTGTATCTCTTCTTTGTGCAGGCCATTCATTGGAATCAGTGATACCGAAGACTGGCAAGGATAGTCATCTTCCTTCTGTAAGTAGCTCTTTTATTGTTTTGTATGTACTTATTTTAATCTTATTGTAGTTTATCCATTGGGGCAAAGAATTCAGTGACATCGTCTTGGCCACTCCCACCTGATTACATGGCCGGCAAGCCACTCCCACCCGGTCACATGGCCGGCAAGCCACTCCCACCCAGTCACATGGCCGACAAGCCACTCCCACAAAGCAGACGACACCTACAGAAGAGGTTCCAAAAATTTTTGAAACCCACTACTGAACTTCGGCTAAATCCAAGATATGTAGCAACACTGATTAATATGATATAATAATGCCATCATGTGTTATGAGCTCTCTTGTACAGAGGTTATTTAGTATTTTAATTTTGTACTGAAAGGTATTTTTTCAAATACTGATGTCCCTTTGAATTATATATCAATAATTGAAAAAGGACCAACAATGGAAATAGAAATTGAATGCAAACAAACCGTATACTCACTACCTCTAATAATTGAAACTAATAGCCTAGTTGAAACATCTGCAAGGAAATCACTACATTCAGAGAGCACCTAAGAATTCCACATCTCAACCCTGACCAGAAATATTCCCTTATACTGGATGTTCTATTTTTCTTTTAATTTTATCTGCAGGCCATCTAGAGTCCTTATGGAATCAGACAGTCTTGAAATTGAAATAAATATGATAAAAAAATAAATATTTCAAAACTTTTTCCCCTTCTGCATACATATGCATATTACATAAATGATAAACAATAAAAATACTGTGTAAATGCCTGGTATGATTTCCTTATCCTAATATATTTTTTTTAAAAACTTAAATTACTAAAATCTACATTTATGTTTAATCTGAATATATTAACAACCAGTTTCCTTATAAACATTATCAAGTATGATAGAATTTCTATCTTTTAGCATATTGCATTTTATTAATGTTTAGAATTTGTTGTCATGCTGTTTAATCAAAATGAATTATAATCTCTGGCATCTTTTGTAATAAGATAACAATTAATATCATGAGAAGCCTTTATTTTCCCAATACCTTTATTTTCTTTAGCTCCTGAAGCCTCTCATATAGTTGTTCCTGCAGTGCTTCTTTCTCACTGGTCAGCTGTGCTAAGCACTCCTTCTGAGATTTAATTCTTTCTTTACACTGATGAAGCAAATTTTCTTGATGTTTTAATTTCTGAGTTAGAGTTTCTATTGTTTTATCAGCATTCTCATTACCAACTACGAACAGCAAAAAAAAATATGTTTGGTTTTCATTTGATATTTCACATGTACCAAAGTCTACATAGTGCTGTCAATTATATGAACTGCTGCTCTATATGGGAACTCTTTGCATGATTCCTGCTACTTATGGAATTAAGGTTGCCCTTCTATACAACATCTACTCCATATTTAAAGTTGCTTGATCCCAATACAGCTGCTCAACTAGTTAAACAAATAATTCTTGATTTTGATCTTCAGAATGATAGGGGTAAATCTCATTTACAGGAACTCTTTTATAGCCCTGTTGGATTCCCACTTACTTCTATTATACCCAGAAGAACACTGATCCTAGAAAGTTTTAATTCATTACCATTAACCTGAGAGAGGGAAGGTTTAACAATATCCTATATTCAAGACAGCCTTGTATATAATCAAGACTCACTATAAAGTCAGCCACTTTATTTTCTGCTTTGTGATAAATGATGTTATCTACTTCTTGACAGTGCTGGCAGGACAGAAATTGAAATTATCTGTATCTTACTTTTAGTTTAGTTTAGTTTAGTTTAGTTTAGTTTAGTTTAGTTTAGTTTAGTTTAGTTTAGTTTAGTTTAGTTTAGTTTAGTTTAGTTTATTGGATTTATATGCCGCCCTTCTCCCAAGGACTCAGGGCAGCGTACAACATTAAAAAAAATTGCATATTACAAAAGTTAAAAAAAATACTTTCGTATTTTCTGTTGGAAATTTCTAGTAATGTTTCTAAGCTCTGCTCTATCACGACTGACATTAAGATTTTAGGTTTAGCTTTCAATTTAGAGCATCAGTGGGCAATTAATTTTTTCAAGGGCTACATGAGAGGCTGGCCTGAACCAATGTCCTCAATTCTATCACCTCAACTCAGATGAGGAGCAAGTGCTGCACAGGAACAGAAAATGCTTCTTTCCTCACCAACCCATGGACATCAGCTGACTGAAAAAAGCATGGTGACTATGCAGAGCAATATCAAACCTCTTCTCCTGCCCCCTGCAGCATGCTTATTTATATTTGATTTCTAATTTCCAATTGATCTTATTTATACAGGCCGGACAGAGATATGCAAAAGTCCAGATATGGCCCAGGAACCATAAAACATCAGGTCTGTTTTAGAGAGTCTTATGAAGAATATCAATTATGCTAAAAGTTTTCTCCAATGTTCCTTCATTATGTAGCTTTGTTAATATGCATTACTTTTGATTTTATTTGTATTACTATTTTTATTATTACCATTTTTATTATTACTATTATTTTGCTTCACACTTGTGGTTTTTTTTTTGAAATCAATAAATTAAATACATAGTATAAATTTCTGGATAAATTTATGTCTCATTATTAATTAATTTACTGCATTATTTATGCCAAAGATGGCACAGTGGCTCAGTGGTTAAAACGCTGGGCTTGTTAGCTGGAAATTAAAAATATATATATTTATTTTAGCCCAGATATTCCAAAAAGAATCACTGTTAATTTTTAGGATTACTAAATAAATATAATATTTTACCACATTTTACAATTTCTTTCCCCATTTTATTGCTTCTTACCTTTTATTTTTTCCTTTTCTATCGAACAAAATATAAAACTAGAACTAAAAAAAGAAAGTAAGTTAAAAAGGAAAAGAAAGAAGTAACAAAATCAAAAGACATGAAAAAAGAAAATGTGGTAGTATATACTACGATTTCAAAGTTACACTGTTAATTTCTTCCAAAAATCAAGCCTCTAGTTTGTATAAAATAAATTCACCCTCTGCAAGTAGAAATTTTCTCAAGCCATCAGAATCAATGAAATCAGGAAGTGAAAATTTTTGCTGATACACTAGGAAATATTAAGGAAAAAAACCCTTAATTCTGCTAAAATAGTTTTAAAATTACAAGCGGCCATTGCTATGTATCAGAACTCTGAAAATTTCCCACTATTCTTTAACATTTAGTGTGTTTTCTTTTTTAAGATAAGAACTTACCAGGACCTGCTGACTGCAAAGTATTTTCTGTATTCTGATTTTTTACAGGACTCTGAACTTCTGACTGAGTTTGAACGTTTGGATTCGGTAGTTCAATGTTTATCTCATTACTATACAATTGTTGCTTCAGTAATAATACCTGCATGAGGAAAATATTTATCCATTCAACAGTCCGGCATCAGTTAGGATTTACTGATTTTTTTTTAACTAGTAATATAAATTTCTACATTGTCCTATGTGACTGAAACAGCAATATACAAAAGCTGTAGAAAGACAACTCCAAATAAAGTGGAATGATCCATATGGCCTCTGCAAAAGCTTTTTCCTGAACTTTCCTTTTGATACACCTATCTTTCAAAATACTGAAAAGCACACAGTATGTAGTTAAATACATCCAAGTGAGTTTTTTCTCCATATTCAAAAATGATATTCAAATCATTTTTTCTTTAAGTATCATAAATCATAAATAAATGTACGGGTTCTGGGAAGTCGGGGGGGAGGATGAGGGGGTTGGGGGGAGGGTGGAGGGAGGGAGGGGTATACATTAGGCTAGACAAGAATTTGGTGGTAAACTAGAATTATTTTGACATACAAAAAATTGTACTTCGATTGTACTTACTGATTGAGGAATGATGAAATGTTTGTTTTAAAAGAAATAAAACTTTGAACCCGAAAAAAAAATAGTTGATATTCTTCAAGAATGTTTTGGAAACTTCTCTTTTAAAAGAAGCAGTTACCTGTGTCTGCAAGGCACTGATAATTTGGTCCTTTTGCTCTAATGATGCAGCAAATTCTTCTTGAAGATGCCTCTTTGGTTTTTTATCTATCTTAACTTCCTATCATAATATTTTGAGAGAAATATAAAACAACTTTAAAGCATGTGTTTGTATGTATATTCTGTAGAAATCAAAATTTAGCTGGATTTATAACTTTTACTGCTACCATATTAAATCCTATTATAGAACAGTTAAGGTACTATTCTTTTAGTTTTTCCACTCTCCTGTTTGGATCTTATTCTATTTACATCACACTATCTTAACAACCTTATTATACTAAGGAAGTATGAAACTAAATTTTAATATGGAGCAGTACAGTAACACTTTCAATATTTTTCTGTACTTTATTAGTATATTTCAAACAGCAAAAAGAGAGAAAAGCCAATCAGACTTTTATCAAGATGAAAAGCTTACAGAAGTTTAAAAAAGAGAATCACCCCAAGTTTCTTTAAATGGAAACATGAAAGAAATATAGTTAGGAAAACAGGAAAAAATACAGAATGAATATGTAATGTCTATAATCTTAGGTTCTTCAGAAGCTTATCAGAAGTATCCCAATTAGAAGACTGATAATAGACAAACTATGTAGTGGATGTTTCAGAATACAAACTGAAAATTCACATAAAATGATTTGCGCCCTGATCTTTCCCAGTTTTCATAACCAGCAAAAGTTATAGTTAACTGTGCTAACAAAAAATATTGTTTCAAATAAAATAGTATAGTTTAATAAAAATAATTGGGAAAACAGCAATAGATGCCACTTCTACAAAGAAGCTGGAGAAGCAGTAGAATACCTACTAAGATGCTGTAAAAGGTTTGGACAGACTACAAACAATAGCTTGGCAAAGTATTGGTTAATGTATTATCCAGTTGTCTGTGGGTTGGACATTTTTTAAAGGAATTATATAATAAAACCCATGTTTCTGCTTTGTACAACACACTTTGATCAATCATGGTCATGGTCTGATCACTTCCTGCTGAGGCTTGACTTTCGGAGGCCAATCCCCCACTGTAGGGAGGAGGAACCGATTAGGTGGTTCCGCCCCAGGCGCCTGATGGACCCAATGGGGTTTCAGACGGCGCTTGGAGAAATACCTGACACTATCGTCCACAATCCGGTGGAGTCCTTAGTCGTTGCTTGGAATATAGCGGCGATGGGGGCTCTAAACCGGATTGCGCCTTTGTGACCTCTCCGAGGCGGCGGATCCAGGAGGGCTCCTTGGTTCACCGAGGAACTCCGGGAGATGAAACGCCAAAAGAGACACCTAGAGCACCGCTGGAGGGCCAGTAAATCTGAGTCAGACCGAGCACTGATGAGAGCCTTTATTAGAGCCTATCTTGTGGCAATATGGGCGGCGAAATGTTCGCATTTTGCCGCCCTTATTGCATCCGCCGAATCGCGCCCAGCCGCCTTGTTTAGAATAACCCGCTCCCTCTTGAAAGGGAGGGATGCGGGTGACCCTCTACAGGGTAGAGCTGAGGAATTTGTTCAGTATTTGACAGATAAAGTCGCTCGGATTCGAACAGAGCTGGACTCCAATTGCACGATACCAGCCGAGGTACCGGGGGAGGGTCTTGAGCATGCTTTATGGATTGAGTTTCAACGGGCTTCTCCTGATGAAGTGGACAAGGCCATGGGAGCGGTGAGTGCCTCCACTTGTATACTGGACCCGTGTCCCTCCTGGCTGGTCTCGACCAGCAGGGAGGTGACACGGGGCTGGATCCAGATGATTGTGAACACCTCTCTCCGGGAGGGAATCTTCCCACCCCTCCTAAAGGATGCGGTGGTGAGACCCCTCCTGAAGAAATCATCTTTGGACCCAGCCATTTTGAGCAACTATCGTCCAGTCTCCAACCTTCCCTTTGTAGGGAAGGTTGTTGAGAAAGTGGTGGCCTCGCAACTCCGACGGTCCTTGGAGGAAGCAGATTATCTAGACTCTTTTCAGTCGGGTTTCAGGCCGGGTTACAGCACGGAAACTGCTTTGGTCGCGCTGATCGATGATCTCTGGCAGGCCAGGGATAGGGGTCACCCCTCTATCCTTGTGCTTCTTGACCTCTCAGCGGCCTTCGATACCATCGACCATGGTATCCTTCTGCGACGGTTGCGAGGGGTGGGGTGGGAGGCACCGTTTTGCGGTGGTTCTCCTCCTATCTCTCAGACAGGTCGCAGTCGGTGTTGGTCGGAGGGCAGAGATCGACCCCAAGGCCCCTCAAGTATGGGGTGCCACAGGGTTCGGTCCTGTCCCCCCTCCTATTTAACATCTACATGAAGCCGCTGGGTGAGATCATACGCCAGCACGGGATTAAGTATAACCAATATGCAGACGATACGCAGCTGTATCTGTCTGCCCCGTGCCAACTCAGCGAAGCAGTAGAAGTGATGTGCCAGTGCCTGGAAGCTGTTAGAGTCTGGATGAGAGCAAACAAGTTGGCACTCAATCCAGACAAGACCAAGTGGCTTCTGATGTTCCCTCCCAAAGATTGTCCAACTGTTCCATCTCTCAGGCTGGGGGGCGAAATTATACGCCCCTCAGAGAGGGTTCGCAATTTGGGAGTCCTCCTAGACCCACAGCTGACTCTAGAATACCATCTGTCGGCTGTGACCAGGGGGACCTTTGCCCAGGTTCGCCTGGTGCACCAATTGCGACCCTACCTGGATCGGGAGGCCCTTCAGACAGTCACTCACGCCCTTGTGACCTCAAGACTGGATTATTGTAATGCGCTCTACATGGGGCTGCCCTTGAAGAGGGCCAATTAGTCCAGAATGCAGCCACGCGAGCGATTGTGGATGCACCAAGGTATACCCACGTTACACCTATCCTCCGCGAGCTGCACTGGCTACCTATTAGTCTCCGAATCCGCTTCAAGGTGCTGGTCGCTACCTATAAAGCCCTACATAGCATCGGACCTGGGTACCTGAGAGACCGCCTCCTGCCGATTACCTCTCTCAGAACAATTAGATCGCACAGGTTGGGTCTCCTCCGGATTCCATCTGCCAGCCAATGTCAGCTGGCGACTCCCCGGAGGAGAGCCTTCTCTGTTGCAGCTCCAGCCCTCTGGAACGAGCTCCCTGTTGAGATCCGGATCCTTACTACCCTCCCGGCCTTCCACAAAGCCACCAAGTCCTGGCTGTTCCAGCAGGCTGGGGGGAGCTGAGAAGCATCTACCTCCATAGAAATTGTGAATGTTGGTTTTGTTTTTAATATGTTGTCTTTGTCTTGTTCCCCCCTTTCCCTTGTCTTTTGTGAGCCGCCCGGAGTCCTCCGAGAGTGGGCGGCATACAAGACAGACAGACAGACAGACAGACAGACAGACAGACAGACAAACAAACAAATAAATAAATCTTCTTTATCATTAAATATTCCAGTATTTATATGTAAAAACAAACAAACAGAATTTCCACTTGCTTTCTAAAAGCACAGCTTTCATGTGGCTTTTTACAATCTCATTCTGACTCAGCAGATTTAATGAATTGTTTAACAATAGTGATTCAAATAGCAAAATAACCTCATCTAGAGATACCAGTTGTTATTTTCTTACTAGATAATTGATTATGAAATGAAGAATATGCAAACAATACTGAATATTATTGGGTCCTTTGTTTCTGTTATCATGTTTCTCTTAGCAATCTCTGCATAAAAATGTATTACATGTTTTTCACAATACTGTAACATGTCATATAGGCAGTTAACAGTAATTTTTAAAATGAACAGTTTTCAGTCCAGCATGTTATTGTAGCAAAGATTAGCCTGTTACTTCTCATGAGTGACTATAACCGTCTACAAAATACAAAAATAAAGGAAATAACAAAAACTGAATATTCATTATTTCCTCTGATCTTAGTAATATATAATAGCGCCTTATTTAATGGAGTCAATCTTGCATAAGAAACCTCTCAAAGAAAGTGTAATCAAAACATTGAATTATGAACAAAAAATGAATTATGAGTAGAGAATATTCCTGACTAGGATCTTTATGCTGGGACTTCTAATTATGCAATAGGTATATTAAATAGGTCAAGTGGTACATGTATTATTTTAAATTATTTTTGATATAATTTATTTTTAAAAATAGATGCAGGGATTGGAAGTTTACAGAAAAGCAAGAAAACCTATTCCAAAAGATTCAAAGATGAAAGAAAACCTAAGCTCAATCTATCATTAAAATCTAACCTATCAATCTAGATCAGGAGCGTCAAACACACTTTATCAAGCAGCATCACATGACATATCGATACTTTTTTCTCCTTCACTAATCCAGGCATAGGTGAGATCAGTGCATGATGCATCTGGCCCACAGGCCGGGAGTTTGAAAGCCCTGATCTAGGTGGTAGACAGAGATAATTAAAGACTGGAAAAATCAAAATATGAGGAATGAAAGGAAATGAAATGAGAAGCTCCATTTTATCTTTGTTTATCCTTTTTAAAGAGAAACAAGAACATATTTCACATAGCTAAATCTATGGAGATTCTCAGTCATCTAGATCACAGTTGTCCCAAAGATGCTTTTTCAAGAGACAACTGGACTTTCTTGTTTCTCTTTGAAGATGTTTCACTTCTTGGATGACAAGTGCTTCCAAATCCTTCCATTCTCCACCATCCAGTCAGAGATGAAGAACCTTCTTGGATGAGAAATGTCTTCAAGAAAAACAAGAAAGTCCAGTTGCTTCTTGAAAAAGCACCCTGACTTTAACACACATTCTTGATTGTCAGCACTTTCCCCTGTAGCAGCCTAAACTGTTCTATTCATGCAAGATGCAACGAACACTCCTTGAGAAGTCTTTCTAATTTTCTAGATAATTCTTTTGCTTCAATTTCAAAATCAGATTGTGGACCAATTGTCAGGTAAGGAGAATAAAAATTCAGTTTATTCAGGGAATATTTTGAAGATGTCTGCACTAAAGATTCTTACTGAAAGAGATTCTTTTAAGGGATTTTGAAAAATCGACTCCATTAATGAAACCCAAAATTGAAGCTTCTGTGAAAAAGATCATCACTAGGCTGCAAATAATAAGATAACTGAAATTTATGCTATGTTTTTCTCTGAATATCATAGAATTAATACATTCTCATACATACTAAATGTTTAATTATCAACATCAATTTACTGTATTTTTCAGAGTATAAGATGCACTCCTCCCCCCTAAAAGTGGGTGAAAATTTGGGTATGTCTTATAGACCAAATACGGGCCTGTTTTTGACCTCCCAAACCCTCCACACATCGCATTTTTGCCTTTCCCGGTCCCCAGAAGCACTCTGCAGTGTTCCACATGTCTCGTTTTTGCCAAAAATGAGCCCATTTTCACCCAAAATGGGCCTGTTTTTGGTCTCCTGAGCCCTCTGTGCATCCTGTTTTCACCAGAAGCACTCTGCAGTACTTCACACATCCCATTTTAGCTAAAAATGGGCCCATTTTCACCAAAAACGGGTTTGTTTTTGGCATGCAAAGTGTTTATGGGGGCTGGGGAGGGTGAAAATGGGATGCATAGAGCCCAAAAACTATTTTTTTCTTGTTTTCCTCCTCTAAATCTAGATTCAATTCAATTTATTCAATTTATTAAATTTATATGCCTTTAGATGCATCTTATAGTCCAAAAAATCCGGTAGTTCTGAAAGTTCTAAAACTTTTACAATAATAATAATTAAGAACTACATATATGTTCATGTGGAGGGAGGGAGAGGAGGGAGGGAGGGACTAAACAATGTAAATTCAGGAATTTTTATCTATAAAAATTCTAGAACATTATAATTAAATATAAAGCTTTATACTACATACCACTGAAGATGTTTCACTTT
Organism: Thamnophis elegans; assembly: GCF_009769535.1. NCBI lineage: Eukaryota > Metazoa > Chordata > Lepidosauria > Squamata > Natricidae > Thamnophis > Thamnophis elegans. The sequence continues at coordinate 63,405,623 of NC_045558.1, read as the reverse complement.
CATTATTGCTTGTATTTTGTTTATGTATTATCTAGAAGGGTAAAAAGGGAAAATATATATCAGAATAAGATCAATTCTCCTAAAATTGTTCTTTTATTCTATTTCTAAAACAGAAATATTTTTATATAAAATATAATACGAAACAATTATATGAAAGAGCATTGCATTTTCTTTTTTTGCAGTTGTTAATTATTAGTATCTGTATAGTAAAGCACACTGAAAGAAGAATATTTATGCTAATAAAATCAACTAAGATGTTCTTAAAATATATGTCATTTATTGTCAAACCCTAACCCCACAAAAAAACAGACATGATTCTTTATGCTTGGTTTTAGAAAAAATCTAAACAGAACCAAGAATGCACAATTACTTGCAACAATCAATATTTCAATTAATTCACTGTTAATTCATGTTTGTAGCACTCACATTCAAGGCTTAATATGTATTAATCAAGTATTACCATTCTCAAATCCAAATTAATTTTAGAAAGACTTTTAGAAATAATCCATAATTAAATATAAACATCTTTTAATTGCAAAAATGTATTATATATATTATCACATAAATCACACAAAAATACAATATAAAGATTTCCTGAAGTCAATTCTACTTGGCCATATCCATATAATATGATAAATGTGATAAAAAAAAGTTTGGTATGTTGTTGATTTATGATTAGTCACTTAGGGGATCACAGTGTCATATAAAGGGAGTCTAGTAAGAGATCAGTAATATGATCCTTCACATGAGAACAATGATTTATGACTGTAATTCTGGGTACAACTAAGGTCATAAATCAAGGATTACTTGTAGTTTGCCATTCCTTTATTTCATGATATATATTTTTTTAATCTAACCTACTATCAGGAATTTCCTACTGAGCTGACATCCAAATATTTAGCTTGCTCTACATTGTGCCAACTCGTAAAGCATTCCTGGCCTGCTCTCGAGTTCTCATTAGTTAATTAGGGCATCTGTTGAAACCTTGACACATTGCTTTGTTTCTTTGAGATCAGCCACGTTCTGCTGGATACTATGAAATACTAGTCTGTGGCACAGTTCTTGACTGCCAATTATTTAGTGTTGATGGTCAATCGAAAAAGGCAAAAGCTATCCATTGATAATTCTAAAGCTACCTGCTGTACAGTTAAGAAACAAGAAAGAAAAGATGAAGAATACAGCCTACATTCCTAATCATTTAAATTAAAATATAATTCTCATTACACTTTAGAATTAATACCTGAGGAACAGTATTTAAGAGTAGATATTTATTGTCTGATGTTCATACACATAAATTATCCCGTATTTCTTAGGAACATCAAGGACTGAAACAGCTGTTTAAAATAACTACATAGTTTTAATTGTAGTAAAAATAATTTTCTCGCATAGAAACATATAATATTCCAGAAGAATAGACAAATACTAAAACTGATGAGTATCAAGAAAACCATGTGCCTTACTGCTATTTTGGCCAGAAGGCAGCCAATATCAGCAAGTTCTCTTCCTTGCATGTTCACTACCAGAAAAAAGATGAGTGCCAGGGCAAGATTTCTGCTTCAAAATTTGTTGAATACTGAATTCGACAACTTTTGAAGCAGTTGAGTAATTACTTAGCTCAAACACCAGATACCTACATAAATTAATTAATATAAATTATAAATGCAATAAAATTAATTGTAAGTTTAGATAATTAAATAAACATACCGTACATATTAAAAAAGCAAGTGCATCCAGATAAATGCAAAGTAAGAATAGCCAATGAGGAACAATATTTATTTAGCTATGCTGCTGCATCGCTATAAACTTCGTTCTTTAAAACAACTAAATTATTGAAAAGTCAAATAACAAATGGTTTAAGCTATGATACCCTCCTCTGACTTTTTTTTATTTAAAATATTTTTTAAAAAACTGATGCAAACTTTGTATCAATTATGGAACAACATCCTGCCCTGCCCCTACTGAGGCAATCATTTAACTCACAGAAAGGGAGTTTGGGGAGAAAGTACCATATTTTTCGGAGTTTAAGATGCACCTTTTTCCCTCAAAAAAGTGGCTGAAAACCTGGGTGTGTTTTATATACTGAAAGAACGTTGGTCTTACCTGAACGGGTCTTTTCAGGGAAGAGAGGGAGGGGTCACCTGTGGGTATTGTCAACGTCTGATTGGTCCAAAGACTGAGAGAAAGCTTCTTAAATACTACTTCCTTCCATTCTTGCCCAGTTTCCTCGATGGCGAACAACGGTTCTAAGAACAAATCAAACAAAAAAATTCCCGGGAACCACCGGTCCCCCCCTTGGTCCCAATAACCTAACTAGGGAGGGTCGTGATGCCTCCCTCTCTTCCCCTGAAAAGACATGTTCAGGTAAGACCAACATTCTTTTTCCAGTGGAAGAGAGGGAGGGGTCATGTGTGGGACATACCCAAGCTTCGTCCCAGGGAGGAAAGAAACTATGGCCCAAGGGGAGTGTCAGCCGCCACCCTCTGTAGGACCCTATGCCCAAAGGAAGCATCCACTGAGGCGAACGCGTCCAGGCAATGGTGTCGTATGAACAGAGTCGGGGAGGCCCAGGCAGCGGCCTGACAAATGTCCTCAAACGGAGCCCTAGTGGCCCACGGCACTCCTCGAGGAATGGGCCATAATCCGGGAGGGAACAGTATGACCCACTGCCCTATAGGCCTCTGCAATGGCTTGTCGCAGCCAACAGCCAATCGTGGGTGAAGACACCCTGGCCCTGAACATCCCAAGTTGGAAGGAGACAAAGAGAGCCTCCGACCTGCACACCCCCGCAGTCTGCCTGAGATAAATGCGCAAAAATTCAAATTCAAATTTAATAAATTTATATGCCACCCAATCCCGAAGGACTCCGGACGGCTTACAGAAATACATCACTGTTCTGGCCCGCACTTAGCCTGCTCCAAAACTAAAGTCACATAAAGCTTGCCAAACGAAAGTGTTTATCAGTCTCAGCTCAGACTGGCTGCGAGCCCAAAGTAAACACAGATAAAGTCTCTTGCAAACAAGGTTATGCAGCAGAATGCAGAAACAAAGCTCTTACAGCCCCGAATGTTCACGAAGCAAAATCACTTTTCCAAGTGTCTTACAAACCCAAACAAGACCGGAACTGAATTCTCCATAAACGAACCACGTTGGCTTCTGCAACCAGGGTGTGGCACCATCAGTCCCGAGCAACAGCTGGGTGTAATCACCTCCTATGAGTCCTCAATTGTGCCTTACGTCAGTCAGCTCTTCTCCTATGTGCATCTCGAAAAGACTCACAGGAGGGTTCTTGCTCAGTCTCTCTTGTCTCCTCCCCACTGATCCAAGGCTCAGTCTCTCTTGTGTCCTCCCCACTGATCCAAGGCTCAGTCAGTACCTGGGGACCAACTAGTCTCTCCAAGCCCTGCTCGGAGTCAGACCCCTGTCCAGAGCCCTCCTCCTCTTCCAAGCATGACTCAGAAAGCCCCTCGCTGTCAGAGTCTGATAACAGCTCCCAAGGCTCTAGCCAAGTCACATCACTAAAAGGATAAAAATTAAAAAATAGAGAAAAGAAAAACAAATTAAAAAATCACTTCATGCACTCAATCTAGGCGGGGCTGGACATCATTCATGAGGTCAACAGCCCCAGGCCTGCCGGAATAGCCAGGTTTTAGTAGCCTTTTGGAAGGCCGAGAGAGTAGGAAGGGTCCAGATCTCTGGGGGTAGATCGTTCCATAGGGTCGGAGCAGCTACAGAGAAGGCCCTCCCCCAAGGAGCCACCATAGGACATTGTCTGGTCGACGGCACCTGGAGAAGGCCCATCCTGTGTGATCTTATTGGCTGTTGGGAGGTATGTAGCAGAAGACAGTCTCGCAGATATCCAGGTCCTAGGCCATGTAGGACTTTAAAGGTAATAACCAGCACCTTGAAGCGTGTTCGGAGACCGATAGGAAGCCAGTGCAGCTCGCGGAGGATAGGTGTAACATGGGTGTATCTCGGTACACCCAATATCGTTCACGCAGCTGCATTCTGGACCAATTGTAGTCTCCGAACACTTTTCAGGGGCAGCCCCATGTAGAGCGCGTTACAGTAGTTAAGTCTTGAGGTGACGAGGGTGTGAGTGACCATTCAAAGAGCCTCCCGGTCCAGGTGGGGCTGCAGCTGGTGCACCAGGCGAACCTGGGCAAAGGCCCCCCTGGTCACAGCTGACAAATGATGTTCTAATGTCAGCTGCGGGTCCAGGAGGACACCCAAGTTGCGAGCCCTCTCTGAGGGTTGTAAAGTTTCACTCCCCAGGCTTAGGGATGGAATATCTGGACTTTCCTTGGGGGGCAACATCCATAGCAACTCGGTCTTGTCAGGATTGAGTGCAAGCTTGTTCATTCCCATCCAGGCCCTGACAGCTTCCAGGCACTGGCATATCACTTCCACCGCTACACTGAGTTGGTACGGGGTGGACTAATACAACTGTGTATTCTCCGCATACTGATGGTATTTAATCCCGTGCCGGTGAATGATCTCACCCAGTGGCTTCATGTAGATATTAAATAGGAGGGGGGACAAGACCGACTCCTGTGGCACCCCATATTTAAGGGGCCTAGGGGTCAACCTCTGTCCTCCAACCAACACCGACTGCGACCTGCCCGAGAGGTAAGAGGAGGTAAAACGGTGCCTCCCACCTCTTCCAGCCGTCGCAGAACGATACCATGGTCGATGGTATCGAAGGCCGCTGAGAGGTCAAGGAGTACCAGGATAGAGGAATGTCCTCTATCCCTGGCCCGCCAGAGATCATCGGTCAGCGCGACCAAAGCAGTTTTGGTGCAGTAACCAGGCCTGAAACCAGACTGAAAGGGGTCTAGATAATCTGCTTCATCCAAGGTCAGTCGGAGTTGAAAGGCCACCACCTTCTGAACAACCTTCCCTAAAAAAGGGAGGTTGGAGACTGAACGATAGTTTTTGAGGATAGCTGGGTCCAGAGAAGGCTTCTTAAGGACGGGTCTTACCACCGCTTCCTTCAGAGGTTGTGGGAATGATCCCTCCTGCAGAGAGGTGTTCGCGATCCTCTGGAGCCAGCCTCGTGTTACCTCCCTGCTGGTCGAGACCAACCAGGAGGGGCACGGGTCCAGTAAACAGGTGGAGGCACTCATCGCTCCCATGGCCTTGTCCACTTCCTCAGGAGTGACAAGCTGGAACTCACTCCAAGAAATCTGATCAAGGCCCACCCTCAGCATCTCCGCTGGTACTGTCCAAGTGGAGTCAATGTCCCTCCAAATCTGAGTGACTTTGTCCAACAGAAACTGAGCAAATTCCTCAGCCCTTCCCTGTAAGGGTTCCCCTGTGTTCTCCCCTTTCAGGAGGGAGCGTGTTATCCTAAACAGGGCAGCCGGGCGAGATTCTGCAGACGCAATAAGAGCGGAAAAATGAGTACATTTTGCCATCCGTATCGCCACTAAATAAGACCTAATAAAGGCTCTTAGTTGTGTTCGGTCGGATTCGGAGTTACTAGCCCTCCAACGTCGCTCTAAGCGTCTCTTTTGGCGCTTCATCTCCCGAAGTTCCTCGGTAAACCAAGGTGCCCTCCTGGATCCACTGCCGCGGAGAGGCCGCAAAGGCGCAATCCGATCTAGTGCCTCAGCCGCGCTGTATTCCAAGCAGCGACCAAGGACTCTGTCGGATTGTAGGCAAGGGAGTCAGGTATCTCTCCAAGCTCTGTCGAAATCCCAATGGGTCCATCAGGCGCCTAGGGCGGAACCATTTCGGCTCCACCTCCCTGCAGTGGGGGAATAGCTTCCGAAAATCAAACTCAGCAGGAAGTGATCTGACCATGACAAGGGCGAGATCTCTATACTCTTTAGTTCCAGATCACGTCTCCATTGCCCCAAGAGAAACACAAGGTCGAGCGTGTGTCCCGCTGTATGAGTCGGACCCTGAATTACCTGGGTCAAGTCCATGGTTGTCATGGAAGCCATGAACTCCTGGGCCCCATCAGAGCGTTCGCCGAGAGATGGTGGGTTGAAGTCCCCCAGTACTATCAGTCTGGGGAACTCGACCATTAGTCCGGCTACTGACTCTAGGAGCGCAGGCAGGGCTGTTGTGACGCAGCTGGGAGGTAGGTACGTCAAAAACAAGCCCACTTAACCCCCTAGGTCGAACTTCACAAGAAGGGACTCACACCCGACAGTCTCTGGAGCAGGGATCCTGTGAGGAACTAATGATTCTCGGATAATAACTGCCACTCCCCCACCTTTTTCTCTGGTGTCATAGTTGGTGGAGCACCTGAAACCCTTCTGGGCATATTTCTGAGAGGGGGACTCCTCCCTCGTGGCCCAGCCAGGTTTCAGTAATACATGCCAGGTCTGCCCCCTCGTCTAATATTAAGTCCTGGACGAGGGGAGCTTTATGAATAACAGACCTGGCATTTAGCAACAGCAACCTGAGACCAGGGCCCTGACTTCTCTTGTCACCAGGTCCTTGAGTTGAGCTTTCAGGGCCGGAACAAGGGATCACTGTGACATAGCGAACCCTCCTTCCCTGGTAATGGCTAGCCCTGTAGCTCCCGTCATACCTGCCCTCCTGGTCGTAACCGAGATGCTCCGTCCCGTCCCCATCCCCGTAGACCCCTCTTCCCCTCCCACGCCCCCGTTCTTCTCGGCAGGGCATTCATACCATTCACTCTAGGACGAGAGGCGGATCCAGGCCACCATCCACTTCTGCTTCTGCACTCAGTGGAGCAGGCTCCAGGCCGCACTCTCAGTCCCCTCATATATACCGGGCAGGCATTCTCCGCATACATACCCCACTGTAACCGTTAAAAGCATATAATAGTACAATAAAACAGAGGATATAAAATTAAATTAATTTAAAACGTGGGATCATTCATTTACATGCATACAAACACACATTCCACATACAGAAAATTTTGCGCAGGTATTAATATTGTGCAAGCGGTTCATACAGTTCAAATAGTTCAAATAGCTGGAAATCAAGGATAGTGTAGGGGGAGAGTGTCTTGTCTTCCCTCCTCTCCTGTGGACCTGGAACAGTATAGCAAGGGGTCCAGAGTCTGGGGTGGCTGAGGCGGATTGAAGGGAGAGGTGCGTCGGCTGAAAAGGTGTTAAGTCCCCACCCGCGTCTTCGCCATCTTCCGTCGCTCCCTTCCACTGAAAGAGTGCAACAGGGAGCAAGCTGCAGGCGTCGCCAGCATGCCAAAGGACCCTTTCATCTTCTTTCTCATCTTCAGACGGATGATAATCTAGGATGATTAGCTTTGAGCATCTCTGATTTAGGAGCACATATTCGCCAGGAACAGCATTAAGATCTTTCATTTTTTCAATTCTTTTTTTAATGTCATTTCTGTAATCTGGTATAAGTTGGTGAGCATCAACATCTGCAACTTTCTGTTCAATTTCTTTAAGATTTTTAGCAATATCATTTAAATTGCTTTTTTGAAGGACATTGATGCACACACCTACAGCATCTTCTTCATAATATTGAATCAGAAAATCTACAACTTTTCGTCGCTTAGCTTTCTCCAATAGAGCTACAGGAATGTTTTCCTTTCCATTGTAGTCAATAGATTTTAGCCACTCATCCTCAAGAAGGTTATTCAATGCTATGCTGAGATCTCTCTCAGTGTTGTTCATTTCAATTATTATGGATTATATCACTCTGCAGTGAATAGTTCTATGCTGAATTGCATAGCAGATAAAAAGGACTTTCTATTTCACTTTCAAAAGTACAGTTACTCCAACCCACTTCCTACTTGTATCTCAAGTCCACTTTTCCTTGGTGTTGATGGTCGATCCTTTCCAAGGTGAAAAACAGGAGTCTCAAAGCTAAATTGGTCCAGACATTGTAAACAGACCGATAAGGCGGCTATCTTTCGTGGAGGTCCTGTTAAAAGCACTTTCCTTTTCAAAAGTGCCCCTCCTTTCCTCCCCACAGTATTTTCTGTGCGTCACGTTTTCTCTGCCACAAGGTGTGACAAACGTCTAAACGATGCCACAGTCTCTCCCTGTCACTAGAAGGGCCCGGGCAAAAATCGGGCAGTATAATTTCCTGTGACCTATGGAAAGGGGTGTTCACATTTCGGAGAAAAGTGGGGTCAAGTCAAAGAACCACCCTATCCTGGTGAAAATGGCAAAAGTCATCTTTGGATGACAGGGCACCCAGCTCCGAGATACGATGGGTAGAAGTAATCGCCACCAGAAAGGCAACCTTAAGGGACAGAAATCTCATATGAAAGACTGAACAGTTCGAATGGGGGCCCTGTCAAGGCTCTGAGGACCAGGGGCAGATACCATGTAGGGAACCTGTGGATAGGAGGGGGCCTGAGATTGGCCGCTCCCTTAAGGAAGCTCTTGATTAAGGGAACATGTGAAAGGGAAGAAGACCCCACACACCCCAAAACTGAAGACAGTGCCACCACCAGAGGCCGCAGGTTGTTATGGGACAGGCTGTTGTCCAGGCCTTTCTGCAGAAAATCCAGGATGTTAGGGATGGTGGCCCTGGCCAGGTAGATGTCTAAAGGGGAACACCATCTGACAAAGGCAGCCAAGGTGGAGTTATAAATCCGAGACATTGAAGGGCGCCTAGAAGCCTCAATGGTGTGAATGACTTTGGATGACAGGTTGGCCCTCCTCAGGAGGCACCGTTCAAGAGCCAGGCGGTCAGATGGAGCCACTGGGCTCCAGATGGATCAAGACCCCCTGGCACAAGATGACCTCCTCCTGAGGAATCATCCATGGAGGGGCCACTGAAAGCTGGACTAAATCCTGAGCCAATAAGGGACTATCATGACAACCAGGGCCCTCTCCGACACCATCTTCATTAGGGTCCTAGGGATGAGGGGAATGGGAGGGAAGGCATAGAGTAGGCCTGGAGGCCACCTGCTCCGGAGGGCATCCATGCCCTCCGCAGCCCGGCTCTGGGATTGGGTGAAGAACCTTGGCAAGTGTGTGTCAGGCCTACATTTATATTCCTTTTAGAATTTTGGCCTGCCATATTTCATTATGCTGTTTCTTTAGTATAGTTGATGGGAGGGGGGAATAGACAGGAGTGAGATTGTGGAATGTATTGTTTTTCATTCTTTACTAGAAGCCAAGGTCATCCTTTGTCTCCGCACTTTCACACCTGACCGGAAGCAGCTAGGTGGAGACGCCAGCGTGGAAGAAGAAGATGGACCATGTGATGAACTGTGGGTGTGGGGACAAGATCATGAACTTTTAACTAGGTGGGATTCTGATGTAACTTCCAGAGTTGGAATCCCACAGCACAATGCTAACATGCCTGCCTTATTGAATTGGAACTTTAAGCATAGTGTTGCCTTTGATTCTGATTTAATTCTGCATATTTGGAACGCTGACATTATTCCAACTCTGCCTTCAAAATAAATCACCAGCACCCCTCCTCCATGAGGGAGGGGTGCTGGTGAGGGTGGCTGTTTTCCCAACGCTGAACCACCCGGTCAGCGTAAAATATCAGTGAACAATTAGGAGAAAGCCTTTGGAGATAAGAAGCTGAGATGAGACGTATCTCTGCAAATCTGCAAAGGTAAAAGCAGTTTCACTTTTAAAATTTATTGCCGCTGGCAAGAAGCTCAGCCTGTGGGGGATGGAAAGAAGTGGAATGAAGGAGCTTATTCTCAACACGGAGGAAGAATGGCCAGAAGATCTTATGAATGGAGATCCCGGACTATTTCAGACAACTAAATGTGAGTGCATGCTCCCCCTCCTTTCCCCCAGCCAAGGCTTGGAAAAAACCCTGGAGTGGTGATTTTGACTCCTTCCACACGGGGATATTTGAAATGAGCCAATGCCCTGCAACTGAGTTGAAGACAGAATCCCTAGCAAGATGGGATTTTCAACCATCCTTCACTTGCCAGCCACCAGAAATTGGGCTGCAGCCAGTGGATGAAGCACTACTAAATTGGGCTTTCTTCCCAGAGTATGGATGGTTAAGATTCCAGTGGGCACCTCCTGGACCATCAACATGGGAAAGTCCCTCAAGCCAACAGAGGGGCCCTTGGGCCAGAAATCCTCCAAGCCAGCAGAGGGGCCCTTGGCACATAAACCCCCCTAACCAGCCATCATTGGGTAAACTGCAACCTGTGAATCAGGCACCCTCGGGATGAGTCTTAATCCCAGGTCATGGATGCAAGGGTTTCCAGTTGGTACCTGCCCTTCCTCAGCAGATGGCACCATGGCAGACAACTGGGCAGTGGCCAACCGAGGGGTTGACCTCCCCACTGGTTCCAGTCTCCCCTGCAATGCCCCAAAAGGTTCTTGCCCAACCTTCCTACAGAGAAAGGTTCTCAACAATGGAAGAAGGAATTACCAAGGGGCAAGCTACAGAATGAATGGTGGAAAAATGTGATGAGGCGGTTCCTAAGTTTAGCGATGTAACTAGACTACATCCCGTTCCTCGTGGGGACAATTGAAATGCCACCTTTGCTGTCAACTTGGCCACAAAGCATCAGAGTGCTTGGCCCCAGCCCCATTGCCACAAACGTCCGCACCTACTGCCATGACAGAAAAGAGAAGGCCCCAGATGCCACCACAAAAGAGTCATCTGGCCCAACAACCTCTAGAAGAGGATCCCCAACTTAAGGTGACAAAGAGTCCTACCAAGGGGGAGGCCTCGGAGGAGGAAAATGCTGAAGATGACCCATGGTGAATGCACCCATTCGCCCCTTTGCCTTCCAAGTCAACCTCCAAGTGCCTAAGACGGGGTTGGAGGGGGAAGTTATAGCAGTTGTGAGCACCAGTTGCGCTCGATGCTTAATCAGCACGTCGATTGTCAAGCAACTAGGCATAAGCACAAGACCTCTAGCCTGTCCCATTCGGGTTGAGCAAGTAGATGGAACACTAATTGGAGGGGCCCAACCCATGCTAGTAACTGAACTGGTGAAGTTACAAGTGGGTCGCCACTGCGATCTTCTCAGATTTATTGTTGCTCCAGAGATGCTGGAGAAAATAATCTTGGGGCTTGCATGGCTTGACAAGTGGAAACCTACGATAAAGTGGAAAGACGGTGGTAGGAAATTGATGATTGTGGATGAGCCAATACCACCGATGGAGAAAAAGGACCAGCCAGGGATGATTGAATCCAAGAGCCCAGAACCTGCAGCAGAGCCAAAAAACCCAGCTGTCCAACAAGAACCCAAAAACTTGTTGGGGGATATTTTGTCAAGAAAACCGCAGCATGATAGTAATGGAAGCCAGGATAAGCTGATGACAGCTATGAAATTGGCGCTCCCAACAGACCAGTCTGGACTGCTATAATGAGTGGCCAGCCCTAACAGACCAAGGGAAGAGGTTGCAATGGACTTCATCGTGCAACTTCCAGACAGCAGTGGAAACAGAGTAATCTGGACAGTTATGGACTTGGTTTTTAAGCAGGCGCACTTCATCGCTTGCTCAGTTGCCGTCCGCAAAGAAATTAGTGAAAATGTTTGTGAAACACATTTATCGCCTGCATGGATTGCACAAGAAGATCATTTCAGACCGCGGAGTCCAGTTCACAGCTAAGTTCTGGAGCCAGGTCCTGAGATCCATTGGGTCCACACAAGAACTGAGCTCAGAGGTTCATCCCAGCATGAACTGCGCAGCAGAGAGAGCCAATGCGGTAGTGGAACAATACATCCGATGTTTTGTGGACTATCAGCAAGACAACTGGTCAGACTTGCTACCCTTCGCCGAAGTGGCATACAACAATGCGGTTCACAGCAGCACTGGATTTACTCCTTTCCAGATTACCAGTGGCATGGAATTTGTTCCCATGCCTGAGCTGCATAGAGAATCTCCTTCCTCCATGTCTTTGAATGAATGGATGGACATGCTAAAGAAAGGTTGGGAGAATACGAAGAAGGCTCTAGCAGATGCAGCAGAAGCCTACCAGAAGCAAGCTGATAAACACCCATTCCTTTTGGGGGACAAAGTTTTTGTGTCTACCAAATACTTAAGATTAGGAATGCCTAGCAAGGAATTTGGTCCAAAATTTCTAGGTCCATTCCCAATAGTGAAGATAGTTAACCCATCTACAGTTCAACTCAGTCTACCCAGAAGTCTAGGGAAATTTGGCCCAGAATTTCATCGTAGAATGAAACCAGTAAATGGGTCTAGCATATGAGCATCCACCCAAACATTCTTTCCTCCTATAGAGATAGAAGGGAAAACACCATCTATAGCGATAGAAGGGGAAACACAATCTGAGGTGGAAAAGATTGTAGACTCTAGGTTGAATAGGGGTCGCTTACAGTATTTAGTGCAATGGAAGGCTTACCCTTTGTCTGAAGCCACTTGGGTGAAAAGCTGGAACTTAAAAGTAGAAAAGTTAGTAGAACAATTCCACGAGAAGTTTCCCGATAAGCCAAAGGGTCCCCTAGGAGTGGAAGTAGGTGGTTAATTTTTCATGTTAACTTTTATGTTATTCTCTTTTCAGGAAACGTTTTTCTTCTGAGAAGAGGCCGCCTGTCAGGCCTACATTTATATTCCTTTTAGAATTTTGGCCTGCCATATTTTCTCTTATTTCATTATGCTGTTTCTTTAGTATAGTTGATGGGAGGGCGGAATAGACAGGAGTGAGATTGTAGAATGTATTCTTTTTCATTCTTTACTAGAAGCCAGGATCATCCTTTGTCTCTGCACTTTCACACCTGACTGGAAGCAGCTGAGTGGAGAATCAGCGTGGAAGAAGATTGGACCATGTGATGGACTGTGGGTGTGGGGACAAGATCATGAACTTTTAACTGGGTGGGATTCTGATGTAACTTCCAGAGTTGGAATCCCACAGCACAATGCCAACATGCCTCCTTTATTAAATTGGAACTTTAAGCATAGTTTTGCCTTCAACTCTGATTTAATTCTGCATGATATTTGGAACGCTGACAATGCAAGTTCGCCGTGGTGGCAAAGAGGTCCACCAGAAGGGTGCCGAACGTCCGACAGACCTCCCAAAAGATATCCGGGTGGAGCTGCCACTCCCCGTTGTCCAGGGTTGCCCAGTTCAGCCAGTCTGCCTGGTGATTGGACAGACCGGAGATGTGTTCCGACACCAGGGAAGACAGGTGTCTCTCCACCCAAGAGCCGATCCTCAGGGCCTTCAGCCAGAGAGCCCGAGAATGAGTCCCTCCCTGACGATTTATGTGGGCTTTCGTGGATACGTTGTCTGTCAGGAGAAGCATGTTGTGGCCCTCCACAAACATCCTGAAGTGTTGAAGGGCCAGGCGCGCTACCTTCAGTTCCAACCAATTTATGTTGTGTCTGAAGTCTGAGGCAGCCCACCAGCCCTGTGCTAGCCTGGAGTCCATCAGCACCCCCCAACAAACAGACTCGCGTCTGTGGTCACAGTCACCCTGTCCGGCTCCCAAAAAGAGCAGCCCCGTCGCAGGGCAGGGGAGAGCCACCACCTGAGGGAGGCGCGGACCTCCGCCGAAAGACGGAGCGTCCAAAGAGAGTTGCTCCTCCTCCTCCTTTGAAATGGGATGAGAGCCCATTGGAGGGGACAGAGATGGAGTCTGGCCCACAGGACTATCCCAATGCAAGACACCATTTTGCCCAGCAACTGTGATAATGTTAGGACTGAAACTAACTGACTTCTGTGAACTGTGCTCGCGAGCTGCCGCAGATCTGCCTGACGGTCTAGAGACAGGTGGACCGCCCCTGACACTGAATCTATGACCGTGCCCTGGTGAAGGATGTGTGTGGAAAGGATAGGATAACTTTTGGGGAAGTTGACTGAAAACCCCAGGGACTGAAGGCTCTGAATGGTGAACCAAAGGTCTGTGAACCAATCGTCCAGGTAGTATTGGAGTCTCACTGGGACGGATTGGAGGTTAGCTGCCAATGCCACCAACACCTTCGTGAATGTGCGAGGGGGAGAAGCTAACCCGAAGGGCAGAGCCCTGTATTGAAAATGACGGTCCCCCTGTGAAAACCTCAGAAATCTGTGATGAGCAGGGAGAATTGGTAGGTGGAGGTAGGCCTCTGTCAGGTCTACCAATGCCAAGAAGTCCTCTGTCCGGATGCCCTGAAGAATGGACTTGAGGGAGGACATTTTGAAGCGCCTGTAAATCAAGAAGCAGTTCAGGCGCTTGAAGTCCAGAATTGCCCTCCAGCCCCCCGAACTCTTTGGGACCACAAACAGGTTGAAGTAGTGGCCCTGACCGTGTTCTGAATGTGGAACCGCTTCCACTGCCTGAATGTCGAGGTGTTTTATGGCCTGATCCATCAGGCGGCAGCAATCCAGGCTCCGCAACGGAGGAAACGACCTGAAGAGATTCAGGGGTGGTGGTGGAGAGGAACTCTAGCCTCAGACTGTGGCGGATCGTGGATCTGACCCAGGCATCCGAGGTGATCTTGTCCCATTGATCTGCATAGAGGGACAGACGGCCGCCTATGGGGAGACTCAGGTTCGAGTCACTTCCCCTGCGGTAGGGGAAGTGACCGCCGCCACCTCGAAAGGGCCACCTGGATTGGTGTTGGAACCTGTTACGATCCTGGTAGGCCGACCCTGGGAATTGTCTGTCTGACCTGAAAGAAGAGAAGCGTTGGTGATGGTCAAAATCGGGAGCCCTATACAATGGCCTGCGGTAAGGGTGAGCTCGGGACTCATTCTTTTTGGCCGAACCTTTGGGAGAACCTTTTTCTTATCTTTCTTCTCGATCAAAATGGGGCCGAGAGTCTCCCCAAAAAGGTTCCTACCTTGAAGGAGGCAGCTGCCAGATTTCACTTGGCCTTATTATCTATCTGCCAGTTACGCAGCCATAAAAGGCGGTAGGAAGTAACCGAAGTGGCCAAGGCGCTGGAAGCAAATGTGACTATATCAAGGGTCGCATCCGTGGAGAACTGTGAGGAAGATATAATTTTCGTAAGGTCCTGATGGAGGCACTTGTCCTGGATCAGAATGCGATCCTGGAGCTGGCGGAGCCACATCACAATAGTGCGATTAAAGTATGAGACTGCCGCCGCAGATTTTATGACCCAGGTGGAGGCGTTAAAATTCTTCCACAAGGTAAGCTCCGCGCGTTTGTCCTCGGGTTTTAATTTATCAGCGGCATCCCCGGACACCACCAGTGACAAGGAGACCAAGGTAGCAACAGGCTTGTCAACGGTTGGTAGCTGAAGGGCCTGAGCGAAGGCCTGGTCCACATTGTAGAAGCGGCGGTCATTACTTCCACGGTTGGAAAAATTGGAAGGGCAGGTCCACTGATTGGTTACAACCTCCATGAAAAGAGGAGGGGCAGGAATCTCCTCCTTGTTCGTGGCTGTGTACGAAAACATGGCCATATCCGGGTCTCTAGGCGGGGGAACCGTGTGATCCCGAGTACCAATCATGGTGGATTTCCTTGCCTTGTTCAGCAGGGTCTTGAACATGGCTGGGGGAAAAAGCCCCGAAGAAGAGGGGGGATCGGGAGGGGCCGTGTCCTCGTCCTCCGAGACCCCATGTCCTGGAGGTTCTCCTCTCCCAGGATGGAACCCTCGCTGACCATGGATGGAGAGGATGCTCTATACTGCTGACGGCTATGGCCGCCCTGAGTCCTAGAAGAATGGGAGCTCCTGTCCCGCTGGGCAATACCCCAGGAAATGGCTGCAGATATAAGCCTCTTGATACCCTCAGGGAGGCATTCAAGTCCTCAAATTCCTCATAGGAAGAACCAGGACCCTGCGGAGCCAACCTACGAGCAGAATGGTGCATCCTAGATGTCCCTTCCAAGGGGTCCACAGAAACATCCCTTGATGGTCCTGGGGAAACCGAAGGGGAAGGTGACCCTCTGTGCCTGGAATACCTGCAGGATCTGGCCGGGGAGGCCGAAGGAGAGGACGGACTGAAACCCCTAGGTGAGGTCGAATGGGCAGACAAGGGCCTGACTGGGGACCTGGACCTGCTGGTTGAGCTAGGCCTGCCTTTCAGCCCTGGCGAAGGTGTTTTCTAGGGCCTTGTGTCCCTTAGCCTCCTCCCTTGTTGGAGCCCTAGAGGGGCGCTGAGCCGCCAAGGGCTTGGTTGAGGGGCCCTGGGCCTGGGCTCCTGTCCCTGCTCCTCCTTCACTGCCATAGGGGCCTCCACCTGGCCCTGAGGAAGCTCGGAGTTCTCCTCCATTGCCCCACTTACATGTTCAGGAGCACAAGAAAACCAGGCCTCTGTAGGCTCCACCGGAGCCTGGGCCCTTGGGAGCTGGACTGGTTCTGGTCCCGACTGGACTCTCCGACCTAAGGGCCTCCGAGCAGCCACGCAATCGAACCAGGCCCCGTGCACATGGTGCTTACCAAAATGGCCACCGGAGCTGCAAAACACCGGGTGCGGGCAATGTGTCCATCGCAACAGCCTCTGAGGTCGTGACAATCGCCCTGGAGAAGAGGCGGACTCCTGAACCTCCAGGGGCTCCGCGGCTCAGGAGGCTCAACCCCCCCCCCAATTGGCCGCCGCTCCTACAAGCAGGGAGAAGGCACGGTGTGCGGCAGTCATCTGAATTTAAAGCGACGGCTCCACAGGCTTCCCGCACGCGCCTCGTGCAACTCCTGGAAGGCAATGCTCTCCGCCATCCGCCTTTGAAAAATGCTCCCGAAGCTGTGCTTCGGAGCTCGTCACTCCCACAGACCCAGGGTAGGAAGAAGGGCTCCAGGCCCACAGAGGGGGAGGACAATCGTCCCACGGGGCTCTTCCCGACCGCGCGAGGCAGAAGATTGTCCCTTTGAGCCACAGCTGCAATTTAGAATTTGATCAAATTTAGAATCTCCAATTGAGCCAAATACAAGGATTTGATCGAATAAAGAAACTTTCCTACCTATACCAATACTCAACAGTACTTGGACCAAAAGACTGAGAGGAAACTGGGCAAGAATGGAAGGAAGGAGTATTTAAGAAGCTTTCTCTCAGTCTTTGGGCCAATCAGACTTTGAGAATACCCAAATGGGACCCCTCCCTCTTTTCCACTGGAAAATACAGCATTTTTGGCCTCCTGAAACCCCGCCCCCTTCACCAAAATAGCCATGCATAGCCTTTAGGAGGCTTCCAGAGCGCAAAAATGAGCAAAAAACAGGCCATTTTTTGCATTCTATAAGTCTCCTAAAGGCTATGCATGCCCCCCCCCCTTTTTTTTAATAAAAAACAAGTCTGTTTTCGCAAAAAACGCCCGGTTTTGGGAGATCTGCAGAATGCAAAAACTTTTTTAAAAAATTTGCCTCTTTAAAGTCTTGGTGTGTCTTATACTCCAAAAGTACATCTTCTAATTCTGAATAAATTCTTTTATTTTTTTCTCTCATGCCTTGTCTTGTTTTAATTCTTAAATCTCTATCTAATCAGATCCACAAAACATTACTTGCTATAAAACTGATCTAAAATGAAGAGTTGTTATTCTTCAATACCCTCAACTATATCAAACAGCACTCTTCCAAAAACTTACTTTTTGCAGGAAAAAAGTAGTAGTATAAAAATATTTGATTTGATTTTTTAAAAATCTAAACAATCATATATAATCAACTATCTTACAAAAATACTTTGCATGAATGTTTATAATATGTCTAGCTTAGCGATGTTAATTTTCATTGCAATATTAAAGTAAAAAAGGGGAGAGGAACTAATGGCATGCTGTGGCTCCTAACACCCTCTCCATAGCCTGTCAACATCCTGAATTCACACCAGGTGATATTTAGAAATGAAATAGCTAGGTTTGGGCATCAACATTTCAAACCATTTATTTTAGGTTAGATATGATTTTAAGAATAGAAATTGGAACAGTTCATCTGATTCTTTCCTCATATTCTTACTCTTATACACCCTTCCAAAAGCAGTAACCACAATAACAAAAAAGCTGACAAATTTCAACCACATATTTTTCAAAGAAATCACATCATCAAATGGCCTCTTTGGATATTTCAGAAAGTTGAGGTGCTGAGTTACAACCCAGAGTTTCTCAAAAGCTGCTAATTAAGGTGTGTTAATTGAGTGTTAGCATTCTGTAGTACAGGTTAGCAACATAGTATTTAGTATGATTTAAAAACGTAAACAAAAAGCAGGATTATTTTTGGCTTCTAGTATTATAGTATCTTCTTGTATCTGCCAAGCCATCAATGTGAAGGAGAGAGTAGTGGGAACTCACCACACACTCACACTTTGACTTAGGTTGTTTGGTGGGTTCCAAAGCAAAAACAGTATATTCAGAAAGAAAAGCAGGCTCTGATATCATCCCAGCTAGCAGCTGTGACATTCAATGAATAAAACAATAAAGTCAAAAATAATAGTATAGAACAATAGAAAACCACATTGTACATTTATCACAATAGATTTCACATTCAGGTCACAAAGCCGTAGATATGTATAAAATTGCATATATAACTACAACAGATTGTTTAATAGATGTTCAAAGCAACCAAGATTTATACATGGGCATAAATGCATAACACAGCAGGTAAAATTATAACTGCAAACACTGTAATAATTCATGAAACAATAACAGTTCTCGGATCTATTTACACACAATCTTCTACTTATGGCTACAATTGGAACCAAAATTTTGCTCACTAAGCAACAAGATAAGCAATTCCAGATCCAAGTTTAAAACCATTTTTACCATAGTCATTGAGTTATATTGTTATTAAACAAATTTGGCTTCCCCAATAGCTTGTTGGAAGTGGGCTGGGAAAGTTGCAAATCATGATCACATGATAATAAGAGGCTGCAACAATCATAATTGTGAGCCATTTGCCAAATCCTTGAATTAAGATCCTGTGACTGTAGAGGTCATGTGATGGTTCTTAAGTTTGAGATAGGTTGTAAGTCACTTTTTTCTAAGCTCATCAACTTTGAGCCATCATTAAATGAAAAGTTGCAAATCAAAAACTACCTTTAATGTACATACCAGTTTTATACCCAAAGAGTAATCTAAACACTTAATACCTTAATCCCCGAAAATAAGACATATGCTGAAAATAAGCCCTAGCATGATTTTATATGTGCACCAAATATTAAGCCCTACCCTCAAAACAAGCCCTAGTTAAGACCCTGCACACTTTGTCCCCCATCTGGTTGCTCGAGGCCGCAACAGGCAGTAGGCCGCTCAATCTCCCAGTGCTGTTACCAAGAGGTGAAGTGAGGAAGGTGGGGGATGGAGCTGCCCCACACACCCTGGACCTACGCACCTCAGGGACCTAGCAGCCAGACCACTCCTTGCTCCCCGTCTGCCTTTTCAGACCAGGGGATAATGGCAATAGGCCTCCACCACTGCTGGTCAACAGTTGTATCTGTCTCTGGAGGGGCTTTCTTCTGTCCTCATCCCCCACCCAGCTGAAGTCCTCCACCTGCCATGCCTCATCACCTGCTCCCCATTCACCTCATTGTTTGATGGTGAATGGGATGGGGGAGGGGTAATCTTTCTCCACATACACATACTGTATAATCCTTACGAATTCCTGTGGCTACCTGCCTTGCCTCACTATGGCAGCACCCAGTCTCTGTATCGTCCCTGGGCTGGCTAAGCTCTGAAGAAACTGTGCTGCCTGGAGTTGGATGAGGAAAGCTAGGCTTCTCTTCCCTGATGGTTCTGCAAAGCCCTTGAGGTTTTGCATGGAGAGCAGATAGCTTTCCACAGGGCTGGCCTTGGCATCTGCTTTGGAGGGGCAAACGGAAGACATTTGCTCTTGGGGGGAGGAGCCAACGTTGTGACAATATGGACGTGCGGTCTCGATGCTCCGAGACTGCAGCCAATACATTTGCCGCTGGGTTCCGCAGAAATGGTGAACAGGAAGAATACATTTTGCTGATCTCAGGGACATCGCAAAGTCCCTGATAGATCCAAGAAAAGTTCTTCAAGCTGGTGACAAAAAGTCCAGCTACCAGGCTGATGAAGTCGGGGCAGCTCTGAAACGGAAGGATACGGAAAAAGAAAGTGTTTCCAGCTGGTGAGGAATTTTTATCGTTTTAAAAGAGACTGCCTATAAAAAACTTAAAATTAATTTAAATTTGAGAACAGAAGAAATAAGCGGTGGAATTAAGCTTTGAGTGGTTTGGGACAGTGGGTTATCTTACTTTTTAAATGTTATTTTCATGGATGGAATTTATGCAACCCTTTTAAAATGAATGGATTAAGTTTTCTTCTTCTTTTTTATTGTTATTTTTTGCAACCTGTGGACTAAAATTCTCCTTGTTCATTACTGTGTGTTTTCTCCCCTTTTCTTCTCTATTTCATTCAAGAATTTGACTTTTTTTTAAAACTTGGAATAAAAAAGATACAAAAAGCAACAAAGAAAATTGTAACAACAGAGGTTAAGATGACACTGCTACTCGGAAGCTGGAGGTTTGTGTATTGGAAACAAAACACTTTTACTTTTCTCACTGATTATGCGGGCTTGGCACCTCAAGGTCTCACTATTTTGTCTATAGAGAATGATAAGAAGAAAAGCATATAGATGTTCCTTTGAAGTATATCTTTAACCAGAGAAAAGTGAAAATAAGACCTTATTGTGAATTTATGCTTAATTTTGCAAAAACCTTCCAAGCCAGATCAGCAGTGTTTGTCAGCTGGAGATAATGGCACAACCTCAACAGCAGAAATAAACTTTAAGTTTGCAAAAGATATTGTTAGAAATTCAGAAATTATCAAACACATTTGAGAGCTCAACAGCACGTGTGCATATGTGTGTGTGAAAGAGAGAGAGAGAGAGAGAGAGAGGGAGGGAGGGAGGGGGGAGGGAGGAGGACCAAATCCTGGCACTAGACCTTGCTTCATAAGATATTTTGAAACAGCACAGCTGCCCCCTGCTCTGTCCAGAGGAACGTTGGCCTGGCTGCTCACACCTTGGCGGCCTTTCCACCCCCATCCAACACAACCTCTCCGCGGCTGCAGGGGCCAGCCTTGCACGGGAAAGGCATGCCCCCATATCCAACCTCTTCATGTTTCCAAGCTCTGCATCTCATCCATGCGCAGGCAACGCTGTTCTGTTTGTACCAAATTTGCCCCATCCCACTCCTGTGCTCTCACTGCGTGCTGTACATGGGGGGAAATGATATCCCCCCAAAATAAGGCCTAGTATTTATTTTGGAGGGGGCCCCCCCACAAATATAAGACCGGATCTTATTTTCTGGAAAACGTGGTATTAAAAAAACTCCCAGCACATCAGAATGTGGGGAAAAGGTTTAAAAGAAGTTGAACATCTGAGGATATGCAAATATTAAAATCAGTCATATGTAGAGGATCATCTAAAGAAATATACTTTCACTGTTTTTCTAAAAAATGAAGAGAATAGTACCCAAATGCCATATATCCAAGATCGATGATTTTACAACTTAAGGAAAGAAAAACTCCTATACTGTTTCTATGTAGTCAATAAAACGCCACTGAATTTGGGAATATCTTCAAAAAGCCAGGCCAGGTCTTAAATGGAAAGTAGTGAGGAGTGGATCTCCAAGAGGAAAGCGTAGGATGTATTCCAGAGGAAGCAAATCAGTCCAGATATCATGTGCTTGAGAAAGAGGGTGAAACCAACTCTTCCCTAATAGTTCACAAAGTATATTGTTAATTCAGACAATAGAGCTTTCAATCTGGCAAGATTTTGTCTAGAGTGTGAAACAATAAAGAACTCAGCTTGAAAGAACTGCCACATGTAACTCTTGGTTCTAGGCCTGACAAGTTTCGGTGTTTGGAAATATTTATAATGCAAGGTATAGATTAATTAGTCATGTATTATATTAAGCTGTTTATGAATTTGTAGTAGTACTAGCAACTTAAAGTATGTCCATGAAACAACTAGTAATCAGAGTACTGTGGATCTTTCAAAGTATGCATATGATCCTCTTTTATTTAGTACAATTCTACTGCAATAGTCAAGCACCGTAAAAGAAAGATTTGGACAAGAATTATAGGTGAAATTTAGAGAAAGTTACAGCTAGTGCACTAGATATAATTATTTTTAAAAGTTCTTTGTAACCAATTCTTTGACATGAGTTCAAGTCACATAAATAACAATGAAGCTCAATCCAAAGAATATTTTCCTCCAAATCTCTACCTTTTTGTATTTGTTTGTTTTTCTTTATCCAGTCAGTTGTATGTAGGATACTGGTTGTTTTCTTGGTGCTAACTATGCAGCTGATAACATTCTGATACATTTCATACCAAAGCTTTGAATTGATTCTCTCTGTGCCTCAGCTTGATATTAAATAATGCATTAGACAAAAGAGAACCTTACAGAACAATAAAGATAGCAGTAGACTTATATACCGCTTCATAGGGCTTTCAGCCCTCTCTAAGCGGTTTACAGAGAGTCAGCATATTGCCCCCAACAATCTGGGTCCTCATTTTACCCACCTCGGAAGGATGGAAGGCTGAGTCAACCCTGAACCGGTGAGATTTGAACCGCTGAACTGCTGATCTAGCAGTAGCCTGCAGTGCTGCATTTAACCACTGCGCCACCTTGGCTCCTGATCAGATCACTGATACATCAACAGTAGGCAACCCACTTCACAGTTCTGGATATAGCTATTGTAAACCATTGAACAATAGTTCTATTGCAGCCAATTTTCACCAGGTGGCCCAAACGAAAACTGCAATCAATGAAATAAAACTGCCTTTATACTAAGTAGGGCTCATACAATTGAGCCCATAAGATCACCCAGAAAGATTGTCAACTAAGCAATTTTTAGATCCTTAACTCAGATAAAAGCAACAACTGAAATGGGTCTAGCTAACTAATCTGAAGTCACACATTAGTCTTGGCTAGAAGTAATGTATTTGAGACAAATCTGTATTTACATCTACTGAGTTAGGAGTATTTTCAATACATGTTGTATAATGGCTTCTTTAAATCAAATGATTACTTTACTTAATCTTTGGACACATCTCAGCATGTTCAGCTAATTTAATCATCCTATAAGGGCAAGGATCAGGTAAGGAGCAATCCTCATAACTTTAAATAAAAGGATATCATGGTCAATGGTACTGAATATCACTGAAAGGTCAAGGAAAGCAAGAATGGTTGTATTATCCCTATTTCACTCCCATCAGAGATCATCTATGAATGCGGGCAAGGCTGTCTCTATCCAATAGCAAGGCCTGAATTATGACGCGATGGGTCCAGGAAATTGATTTCATCCAGGAGCCCCTGGAGCTGCAGAGCTACTACCTTTTCTACCACCTTCTCTAAAACAGGATGGGAGATTGGATGAAGGTTGTAGTAGAAGACAAATCAGGGTCTCTAAAAGGTTCTCACAATATAAAATTTGCAGTGAGGAATTCATCACTGCATGAATCTACCTGATCGTCACCATCCTCAAGGTTTTCACTAACTAGGAGGGACAATAGTCTGACAAGTGATACTAACCCCAATACTAACAGAATGCAGGCTGCTTCCCTTCCCCACCATCTCTTTAGCAAGAGAGGTGGCAAGTGGGATGGGGGAGAAGTGAGAGGCATGGAGCGAGACGTGGCTCCTCTTGCCATCTCTTCTCACCCCCTCACCAGTCATGGCAGGCTTCCTGTGCAGCTTCCAAGCCGGGGCAGAGAGGTGGCAAAACACTCAACCCTGGGATGAATCAGACGCTTTACTGGAGAAACTGCCCCACGCTAGCCCAGATTTCCTAAATCTCTCGCTCCACAGATTGTCCCCCTCTCAAAGAAAGCCCAACGCAATGCAGGGCAGTGATGGGACACGTCAGGGCAGTACCAGCCAGCGCAAAGAACAGGGAGGGGAGGCAATGGGGGCGACAGGACATGCAATCCCACGCTTGCCACCTCCTGCATTCCCAAAATAATAATACCCCCCTGATAATAAGGCCAAGGCCATATTTTGTGGGTCAAAAGAAAATAAGATCCTGTCTTATTTTAGGGGAAACACGGTAATAACGGGGGAAAGTGACTGGTCCATATGGAAGTGGTGAATGAGATAATAGAGGCGATAGACTAATAGATTTTAGTGAAGGACAGGAATTTTATATTATGAACTCACTTTACAAGAAAAATGGTTAGCAGAAAAGGGGCATTGGTCTTACCTATGAACA
Source organism: Thamnophis elegans (assembly GCF_009769535.1). Classification (NCBI taxonomy): domain Eukaryota; kingdom Metazoa; phylum Chordata; class Lepidosauria; order Squamata; family Natricidae; genus Thamnophis; species Thamnophis elegans. Next base: position 63,381,662 of record NC_045558.1, on the reverse strand, counting down.
CCTTTTCTCATGATGGTCGACGGGAGAGTCCAGGATGGGTTATTCTAGCCTGTTAGCTCGTTGATTGAATTGAAATTCTGAAGACATGCCTCCCTGGTAATGGTCCTCAGTTGATCAATGAAGACAAAGAGAGTGTGATGTCCTTCTCCCAGCAATTGGCCAAGCAGTCAGGTGGGGCTGGATTCTCCCGTCAATCGTCATGAGAAAGGGCGTTCACAGGTAAGACCAATGCCCCTTCTCTATGGTATCGATGGGAGAGTCCAGGATGTGACATACCAAAGCCTTGGATGTCCTACAGGCGGAATTTGTCTTGACCCAAAGGTCCTGATGCACCTTCTGAAGCACACATCAATCAAAAGCTGTTTCTGCTGATGAATATGCATCAAGTCTGTAATGGCATATGAATGACACCAGTGATGTCCATCTAGACTCCTTTCAGTCTGGTTTCAGGCCTGGCTACAGCACGGAAACCGCTTTGGTCGCACTGACCGATGATCTCTGGAGAGCCAGGGATGGAGGTCATTCCTCCATCCTAGTGCTTCTTGACCTCTCAGCGGCCTTCGATACCATCGACCATGGTATCCTTCTGCGACGACTGCGAGAGGTGGGGGTGGGAGGCACCGTTTTTCGGTGGTTCTCCTCCTACCTCTCGGACAGGTCGCAGTCGGTGTTAGTTGGGGAGGAGAGGTCGACCCCTAGGCCCCTGAAATACGGGGTTCCTCAGTGTTCGGTCCTGTCCCCCCTGCTATTTAATATCTACATGAAGCCACTGGGTGAGATCATTCGACGGCACGGGATAAAACACCATCAATATGCGGACGATACACAGTTGTATCTGTCCGCCCCGTGCCAACTCAGTGAAGCGGTTGACATGATGTGCCAGTGCCTGGAGGCTGTTAGGGTCTGGATGGGGGTTAACAAGCTTGTACTCAATCCAGACAAGACCGAGTGGCTGCTGTGTTTTCCTCCCAAAAACTTGGTCAATATTCCATCACTCAGGCTGGGGGGTGAAAACCTACGCCCCTCAGATAGGGCTCGCAACTTGGGGGTCCTCCTGGATCCACAGCTGACTTTAGAACACCATTTGTCGGCTGTGACCAGGGGGGCATTTGCCCAGGTTCGCCTGGTGCACCAGTTGCGTCCCTACCTGGACCGAGAGGCACTCGCAACAGTCACTCATGCCCTCGTGACCTCAAGACTGGACTACTGCAATGCGCTCTACATGGGGCAGCCCTTGAAGAGTATTCGGAGACTTCAACTCGTCCAGAACGCAGCCGCGCAAGCGATTGTGGGTGCACCTCGGTACACCCACGTTGCACCTATCCTCCGCGAGCTGCACTGGTTACCGATCAGTCTCCGGATACGCTTCAAGGTGCTAGTCGTAACTTATAAAGCCCTTCATGGTATTGGATCTGGGTACTTGAGAGACTGCCTGCTGCCAATTACCTCCCACAGACCCATTAGATCTCACAGGGTTGGCCTCCTCCGGGTGCCATCTACCAGCCAATGCCACCTGGCTATTACCCGGGGGAGGGCCTTCTCTGTGGCAGCTCCGGCCCTTTGGAATGAACTCCCCGCAGGGATTCGGACCCTCACCTCTCTCCAGGCCTTCCGAAAAGCCATCAAAACCTGGCTTTGCCGGCAGGCCTGGGGGTGATGAGTTCCCTCCCCTCTCGACATGTATGGTTGTGCGACTGTTGTCTACTTTTATTATTTGTATTTTGTCTTTTATGTTCCCCCTCTTTTCCCCCTTTGAATTGTTCGCCGCCCTGAGTCCTCCAGGAGAAGGGCGGCATACAAATAATAAAATACCAATACCAATACCAATGTTGCTGCCCGACATATTTCCTCCACTGACGCCTGAGTAGCCGAAACAGCTGTAGTGGCCATACTTCTTGTAGAATGGGCTATGGTCCTCTGGGGCACCTGAATGAAGATGTCCTAGAAACATAAATGCGGAGGGTCCTCCTTACATCTAATTTATGATATTGTCTTTCTAATGCATGCTTAGGCCGAGGAGAGAAGTCCAGAAGTATTAACTCCTGTGTTCGGTGAAACAAAGAGTTAACTTTAGGCATAAGGGCAGGGTCCATTTGCAGAACTACCTTGTTTGCATGAAACACACAGAGATCATTTCTCACTGACAACGCTGCCAATTCTGAAATCCGTCTGGCAGACATGATAGCCACTAGGAATGACTTCTTACAGGAGAGGAGACAAAGACTAGGCTCCCTTAATGGCTCAAAGGGTGCTATGATCAGTGCCTGTAACACCTAAGGCAAATCCCAAGTTGGATAATGGTGTACCGCTGAAGGCCATAAATTAGAGGCGCCCCTGAGAAAAGCTCTAACCCTAGATGGTAAGCTAGAGAACTAATAACAGAGGCCAAAGCCGCAACAAGTCATCGAAGTGTGTTTGAAGAAAGTCCTTTTTCTAAACCTTCCTGCAGGAATTCCAGTACAGAGGCCAAAGTAGAATCTACCTGCCCTTTCTGACACCAGGTACTAAATACTCTCCAAGTTGCATTGTAGATGCGGATGATAGAAGGTTGTCTAGCTGCCTGAATTGTTCTTATGGATCTTATTAGATAATTTTTCTATTTTCAGCATTTTCTTCTCAACCAACAGTCAAATGTAACCACTGGGGCTTTGGATGTTGAATGGGCCCCTGACTGAAAGATATTCTCTCTGGGGGAATGGTCCATAGTCTATCTATCAACAGTCTGACCAGATCAGCAAACCATGGTCACCTGGGCCAATGGGGAGCCACCAGCAATACCTCTGTCCTCTCCATTAACACCTTCTTCACTATAGCTGGGATCAGAGGGAGTGGGGGAGAAAGCATACAATAGATCCCAGGGCCAAGGACATCGTAAAGCATCTCCTTCTGCTCCCAGAACTGGAAACCTCAAGTAAAACTTTGGAAGGTGAAAGTTCATTGGAGAGGTGAAGAGATCCCGGACAGTGTGGCCGAATCAGACACCCAGCTTCGCAAAGAGACTGGGATGCAGACGTCACTCTGCATGGTCTACCGTGGCCCTGCTCAACCAGTTTGCTTGCACATTGGTCACCCCCGCAATATGTTCTGCCCTGATCGACAGCAGGTAAGACTCTGCCCACCAAAACAATATCTCTGCTTCTGTCATGAGGGACTTCGACCGAGTCTCCCCCTATCAATTGATGTGGGCCTTCATGGCCACATTGTCTGTTAGAATAAGAACATGGCGCCCAGAGATCTGCTGGTGGAAAGCCCTGAGAGCTAGACGAGCTGCCCGTAGTTCCAGCCAGTTTATATTGTGGTTTAACTCCTGAGGAGTCCACCATCCCTGGACTACCTGATGTCTGAAATGGGGGCCCCAGCCGAATAGGTTGGCGTCTGTTTTATGGTCAACCTGTCCATCTCTCTGAAAACACACCCCTTGTTTATAGCCCTGGATCCCCACCAGTGCAGAGAGTATAGAACCTTTGGCGGCATCTGCACTTTCACTGGAGATGTGCAGTAACACACCTTCTGATAGGGCAGCATGAACCACTGGAGTGGTCTGGCATGGAATCTTGCCCAGGGCACCAGGAAGCTGCAAGATACTAGTTTCCCCAAAAACTGGGACAGCAGTGCCAACGGAACCAGCTTGTCTGCTTGAATCGGAGCTGTCAACGCCCTGATACCGTCCCGCCTCTCCTGAGAAAGAAAGATCTTTCCTGTTAGAGTGTCTAGGAGTGCCCCTAAGTGCACCAGTCTTGTAGCGGGGACTAGATGACATTTGTCCAGATTTACAGAAAACCCATGATCTCTTAGAACCTGAATGAAGGTATCCCTTTCCGCCTGTCAACGGAATGAAGCCTGAATCAGCAAGTCATCTAAATAACACTGGATTCAGATGGGCAATGTCCGAAGATAGGCAGCCAGTGCTGCTAGAACTTTGGTTAATGTCCTTGGGGCCAACACAAGTCCGAATGGAAGGGCTGCATTTGGAAATGCCTGTCATCAGGTTCACTGAAGTCAAAAGGTCCCCGTGTCAGCTTCCCGCCAGAATAGACTGAACCTTCAAGCATCTTAAACCTTCTGTAAACCAGATACCTGTTGAGACCCTGTAGATTGAAAATTACCCTTTGCCCGCCCACCCCCGAAGCCTTTGGGATCACAAAAAGCATTGAATAGAATCCCTGTCCCTACTGTTCCAGTGGAACTGGCTGTATGAACCGAATGTCCAACAAATGTTGGATTGCTGCTTCCATAAGACCCCTGCTCTCTGGGTCCCTAGACATGGGACAGCGAAGGAAGAACCTCGGAGGAAGGGAACAAAATTCCAGGGAAAATCATGATCTTACTATGTCCAATACCCAAGAATCGGTTGGTTTCCCCCTACCCTTTTGCAAAAATTGTAGGCAACCCCCTATGGGGAGGGTCTCCTCTGAGTCATTTCTGCTGTCTGTAAGGCTTATTGTTATTATTCCCAGCACGAAATGGCCATTTGGTCTGTGTCTGCTGCCTGTCTTTTGTTCCTTCCAAATCTGGATCTATCCAACTGGTAAGTGGAGCGGCTAAGAAATAGCCATCGCTGTCTGTTAAAACTAGATCCTGCCACGCCCTGACGAAAGGAAGGGCATCTAAAGTATGGTGAGGGACAAAAATCAGACCTCCTGCCCTGTGAAGGCAGCACCTTTCTTTTATCTTTAGTCTCTATGAGAAAGGGTGCTAAAGAATCCCCAAAAAGGTCTCCTCCCACAAAGGGAGATGATGTCAGCTTCCACTTATGCTTGGTGTCCATGTGCCAATGTCACAACCAGAGGATACGGTGGGATGTAACAGCAGAAACCATGGCTCTAGTGGCTTCCTGGGAGGAGCTTGCTGGTGGTGGCAGCAAAAAAATCAGCTGCCTCCGAATTCCTGGCTACGTACCTGTTTAGAGGATCTTCCATCTGACGTCTTATCAGGTTTTCTTATCCTTCAGGCAAGAAGGAAAGAAGAAATTGTTTTGCTGGCAAATGCTCTTCGATTTTTGCAGCTTTTGTGCTTGCAGGGAAAGGGGGGCTAGCCCAAGGCAGAACAGCTGTCCGTGCTGGGAACTTCAAACTGCCTTGTGCAGGACAAAGTAAGACTCCCCCACTCTGCTCAAAGTTTTGTTTGATTTAATCTTATCACGAGCTGAATCCATTTCCGTGCACAATAATTGTTTATCAACATTTTAGCTTCTTTTCTTTTTCTCCTCCGAAAAATTATTTACTTAGAGGCTTTTAAAATGGCGCCGAGCAGGCTGGTTTCTCCGGTAATAATGAACACTTTTTGTTAATCCTCACAAGAATTCACAACAAAAGAGATTGCTTATCACATGTTTTGGTTTCACAATAGGCCAGCAGAAGCTTTTTAATTAGCTTTATTTCTACAAGAATGTTATTCCTTCATTAACTTTGCCTATCTGGAAGTTAAATGGTGATGAATCTGCTGAACGGTCTTGTTACAATGTTTACTCACTGAAAGTTTTGCCAAGCCTTAACTTCAAAATAAAAGGGGAATTCAGCCTCTTCACTTAAAGCTGCATATTCAGGCAATAGAGTTTTATTAACTGCAGGCAGATAAATTTTGAAATGGCTTCAAAACCAAATATTAACTTGAAGTTGTATTTTTTTCTTATTACTATTCAAAATACCAGCTTCAATTTTGTAAAAGGCTTTCTTATCCAGCTGCGTTACAAGATGGTGATTTTATAGCTTCTGCGTTTGATATATGACACACTCAATCAGTTCTATTCTCCTGAAGACTTCTCCTTATTAACTGTTAAAAATCTATAAATAGTACCCCATTTAAAACCGAGGGGAGCAGAGACTTTGTTTGTTTGTGCGCTTTTTTATAATGGCTCCCAAATCGAAGCAGTCTAAGCGTTTCCTTAATAATACATCTCAAGAAATAGTTACAAAATCGCTGCCCTTGCCTCCCACGCCCTCCACTGGAGATCTCTTAACGCAAGAATTTCTTTTTGAAACCCTTAAAGAGTTCAGACAGGAAATTAAACAACTTTTATCGGACTTATATGATAAACTGGACGCCAAGATTGCTCAAACAAGGGAAGATACGATCAGAGTTATGACTGTTATGACAGGCTATGTTTCTGAAATGGAGGACAAATTGGAACTTTTGGAAAAAACTAATTCTAATTTGACATCTAAAATTCAAACGTTACAACAGGAAGTTGAAAATGCTCAAAAACAACTCGTTATGATAAATTACAATAAGACTGCGTTTGCAATAAGAGTCAGAGGATTGCGTGAAAAGGAACAGGAGAATTTGAAACAGACCTTTTTTGAAGCTTTCAGACGTTCGGTGGGAAGTCCGGGATTTAACTTTGATTGGCAGATTCAAAAAATTTATCGCCAGAACTCGTGTATAGCAAAACAACGACAGCTTCCGAGGGACATAATTATATATTTCACCACAAGAGAATCCAGAAATGCGATAATACAGAAGTTTTACAATAACAGGCTGCGAATCGATGGACAGGACTTGATTGTTTTTAAAGAAATACCATCTCAAATATTAAGAGCAAGGAGAGACTACACTTTCTTAACTGAAAAACTCAGAGATTCTCAGATACAATATAAATGGGAAGTGCCTTCTGGTATCACAGTCACATTTGAGAACCAAAAATATCGTCTCAATTCTGTTTGCGAAGCCCGAGATTTTTACTACAAAACCCTGAAGGCGGGACTTCCTGATTCATCCGGACTTGGAGAAAGACAAGGAGAAGGAGAAGATAAGCAGCGGGACACGTGGCTACAAGGCGGCGGGTGTTGCTTTCCCTTTCCGGAAGGGCAGAAGAGTAAAGAATAAAGATCCAGCTATGCCTTTAAAATACTTCTTAAATTTTTAATTTGAATAAAATTTCAGGACTCCTGTCTGGTATAAAATGACAAAGCTGTATATCGATGAAGAGATATTGAGACTGAAAGAAGCGGTGCTGAATTTGGACATATATTATATGGGACTTATATGAGACTTGTTTGAATCTTAATTTAAACTGCGCATGATCTATTCTTTGGGGCGAGGAGAGCGGAGATCATAGTTTTCTTGGATTGTGGTTTGGGATGAATGGAGTCGGGTGCGTGGGGTAGATGAAAGGGTAGTGAAAGTTCAATTAGATTATCTTGATTCAGAATGTAAGCTGATTTTTGTATAAATTGTTATTTGAATACAAGGTTAAGAAAGATTATCTGGAGAGTCTACACGAGGGTGGAGTAAATATGAGAGGAGCAATGGATGAGGATAAAATATATATGCGGACACGGGTAAAGGCAGGATGGGAGGTATAGAATTTATATGCGGAAGCAGGTAAAGACATTGTTTAAAATTTTAAAAATAATGAGAAGCTGAGTTTAATGTTAGAGAGTATATTGACTTCTCTTTCTTGGGGGGGGTTACCTCCCCTCCTTTTTTTTTCTTCTCTTTTTATTATTCTTTTCTTTTTTGTTCTTTATTTTTTATTATTTTTTATTATTTTGTAACTTCTAATCTATTTGGTTTCAATATACTCCAGACTTTGCTTGATAAAGAACGATGCCGGGAATGGGACCTGGGAAGTCGGAAGGGGGTCAGGGAGGGGGGTTCAGGGGGTGGGTGGGGGGGAGGGTCGAAGTAACAATGAATGCACTTGGATACTGTTGCTTTTTCTTTTTCTTTTTTTCTTTTCTTCTTTCTTTTCCTTTTATTTTCCTTTTGTTTTAGTACAAAACAAATAGACCAATGAATACTAGAAATACACCGAAGCGAGGTGTAGAGGGAAAGAAGAGGGGGGAATTAAGAGGGAGTGAGAAGGGAATGTAAGGAGGGTGAGATGGTGGGAAGGGGAGAAAGGAATGGCTGAGGGGGAGGGGAAGTAGAAGAGGGGATTGTTGGAAGGGAGAAATGAAAGTTGGAGGGGTAGAAGGAAGGGTGTATGTAGGATAGAAGTGTTATGAGTTGTTTATTCTTTTTTTTTTAACTGCACAGTATTTAAGTGATTGTATAAAGGAAAATGAAAATGTAATAAAAGAATCTTTGATAAAAAGAAACCATGGCTCTAGCCAAAAACTTAGCTGCGTTCAGCGAGGCATCTGCTGTGAACTCAGCTGCAGCCATGATCTTCGAGATGTCCTGGTGGGCCTGAATGTCATCTGCTGAAACCCTGCTTTGCAGCTATCAGAGCCAACACAAAGAAGCCCTGGTAAAAAAAAGGAAGCAGCAATAGTAGCCCGAATGGCCCAGGAATCCGCCTGATGAGCTCTGTGGAGAGCCATCTCCTCTCATCTCTCCTCAGTCTTCAAGGTACCCTCAGCATCTGAAGGCAGCACAGAAAGTAGTAGTCAAAGCAGCCACCGGAGCATCCACCTTAGATACCTGCACTAAATTCAAAAGGTCAGAATCAACTGTATAGGGAGAGTTTTCTGAAGAAATGGGTCGAGAATTATTAGCTGGAGCAGTCCATTGGCTCTTAATTACATCCAGGAACATCTGAGGAATGCGAAAAGGAAGTTGTCATCTGTAAACGAACCCTGGGCAGCATAAGGAGTAGTTGGATCCTTCCCCAAGCGGGCAGTGCTCTTCGCATTTGACAGCAGGGACTTAAACAGAGGATTAAACCGGCTCTTAAAAGCTGGTAAGTCCGGCTGTTCTCCTTCTCCTTCGGAAAACTCCCCCTCCCCTGGGATTTCTCCTTCAAATAAAGGAAATGGACTCCTAGCCGAAACCCCAGGAGATGATGATTCAGTCCATTGTCTCTGATAACCTGAGGGATCCCCCCTCAGGGTACCAACTGTACTGCTGTGGATTTCTATGTATCTGATGGCCAGCCACCTGAGCTTGCTGAAACACTATCATCTCCTGTCTAATTGCCTGTGATATCCATCTCCTGAAATAGTCAGGCATCTCCTGCTCTGTCAAGTCCACTGGGCGGGTCCCCACTTCAGTGGGCAACACAATCGCCCCGTGTTTCTCTATCTGAAAAGTCCCTATCACTCCTTCTATCAACGGCCAAAGCCCTGACAGAATCCCAGGACATAGATGGAACAGCTGCTGTAGGCAGCTCTACTTTGTCAGCTTGCTAACTAAAGTGAAGCTTGCTAACTAAACTAAAGCAACCAAACTCTAGATTCAGGTTTATATCCTACAGTTTTAGGTCAATTAGTGTCTTGAGATTGCTTGCTGATCCTGTTGAATTCATGATCCTTTTGACTCTGCTTGGCCGCTTTTTCCTCAGTTCTAGAGGCTCTTTTCTGAGCCTTAGCTTTAGCTTTGATCTTAGCTGCTGCGACTACACTAGCTGACCTAGGCTTGGCAATACCTCTAGTATTGGCTTCAGACCCCAGAGGAGAAGAGTCAAACCAGACAAAGTGTTGTTGTCAGCAATGCTTGTTGGATCACTGCAACCTTGGCCTTATAAAAAATGTGATTATAAATATGAATCACCGATGAGTTACAAATGAGGCTACTATAGTTGAAAAATAAAAACCCCTAATTTGAATTGTCTGGGGTTAGTCACATGGAGTAGGTCTAGATGACCACCAGACCCCTGCTCTGTCAAACCTTGTGCCAATGTGACAGAAGTGTAATTAAATATCTAAATCACCAAAGAACTGCCACTGCTGTGGCCACTGCAGTTCCAAAATAACCCTCCCCCCCCATTTGAATTGTCTGGGGTTAGTCCCAAGGGGTAGATCTAGATGACCACCAGTCACCACTCTGTCAATCTTGTGCAATCTGAATGCCATAATATCTCAAATGATCCTCTCTTCCGAGGTAAGTAGCCTGCGCGTGGGGCAAAAACCATTAGAAAAAGTGTACAAAAAAGAACTGTTATGAAGAGTGCGTGAAGCCACTCTCTCCTGTCAAATTGTGAGGTAGCCAGCCAATACCCAAAGAACAGCTGCTGTAGGCAATTAATGGCTGTAGCCAATCAAACCTCCAATCTCTAAAAATATGTGCTGTAGTAAAAAAAACAAAAAAAACAACTTCCTATCACTGCAACCCACTCCGCCTTCTGCCACACTCGGAGAGATCGGCTTCAGCTGTTGGAGGAGATAAGAAACGTACATCTAGATATAAAGGTGAGTGACTATATCATGTCAAGTGATAAAACCATATTTTGTAATTGTCTGTCATCAATCGTTTAATGTTGGAAGTGACCATAGAATGGTACGAGCTAAAGCGAAGATACTGTTGAAAAGAACATATGAAAATGATAAAGACGTGGCAAAAAGGAAAATAAAGAATGATAACTTGTTAGAGAAGAGCAGCAATTTTGAGATTAATTTATCAAATTGTTTTGCTCTATTGCAAGATTTGGAAGAGATAAACATTATGGACCAAAATGAAAAAAAAGTAAAAAAAAAATGTCCTTGAATCTGGTATGTCTATAACACCACTGGAAAAACACTTTGTGCAGTCAATAAAATTTGTGATGAAACTATTGACTTAATGAAAAAAAGTCAGATAATGAAGAATACTGGAAGTTTCATTAATAAACTGGATTACATTGAATTAACATGAAGCTTGTGAAAAAGGCAATTGAAGAAAACAAAGGGATTAATAGAGCAAAATGTAAGTTTATACATTTTTATACATCTACAAGAAAGAAGGTTTTTGCATTAAATTGTGAAGGTACCTCTGTGTGTAGAACAATCCAGGAAATATTAGAAATAATTGGAAATTTCTATTCAGAGCTATACAAAGATCAACATCATTCAAAGCTAACAACACCCACAACAGAGGAAATGGCAGATATCCTAGTGAAGGAAGTATCAAGTGCCATAAAATCAATAAAAAATGGCATAGTTTGGGAAATGACTGTGTTACAGTTGAAGTACTAACAGCTAATGGTCACAGTTTACACAAGGTACTAGCAAAACTATAGTTAAGATGCTGCACAATAATAAAAATACTCAATGCATGGAAAAATGCTGAAGTGATTCTTAAGAATGATTTAAAGACCTATCACCCAATAAGCCTTCTTTCAGTTATTTACAAGGTTTTCACCAAGCTAATAGCAAAAGGAATATTAAGAACATTAAATGATGCACAGTCAAAAGAACATGCAGGGTTCAGAAGTGGTTACAGCACAATGGATCACATTCAGGATGTCCAGCAAGTCATTGAAAGGCACAATGAATACACCATACCTCTATGCATGACTTTCACTGATTATGAAAAAGTGTTTGACTCAGTATTCCAGCAAGCAAATCAATGCACTACTCAAGCAAAGCATAAACATTGCTTATATAAATTTACTACAATCAATATATGAAAAAACAATGACAACCATTTGTCTTAATGATCTTAAAGTGGAAATCAACATAGGACGAGGTATACAAGGTGATACAATATTTCTCTAGCCTTTTCTCAGCCTGCCTTAAAGAAGTATTTAGCAAACTAGAGGGGGCAAAAGAAAGAATAAAAATGAATGGTGCCTATTTAAATCACTTAAGCTTTGCTGATGATTGTTCTCACAAGATCTAGAAAAGTTATAAAGACACATACAAGAGTGGCACAAAGCAAGAGAACAATCTGGCTTCAAAATAAACCTGAGAAAGAGCCAAGTTATGTTTATGTATCACCAAAGAAATAAAAAAAAATCTGGAGAAGAATTAGATATAGTAGAGCATTATATATACCTTGGCCAATGGAAGGTGATAAAATAAAGGAAATTGAATTGTGTGTTAATTGTGGTTGGCAGGCATTCAACAAGTATAATTTTCAAGAAACATCCCACCCACCCCCCCAATGCCCGAAGAGAAAAGTTTTTGATCGGTGTGTGCTATCTGTTCTAACATACACCAGTGAAACATGGAGACTAACTTCACAATTGAATACAAATCACAGTTACATTTGAAAATCAAAGATTTCGTATTAATTCTGTTTCGGAAGCTCGGGACTTTTATTATAAAACTCTGAAGGCGGGGCTTCTTGACTCACTCGGAAACGCGGAAGGACAAGGTGAAGGAAAGACAAGCAGCAAGTCACTTGGTTACAAGAAGGAGGGAGTTGTTCTCCCCCTACTGGAGAGGCAGAAGAGCGGAAACTGAGGATTCAGTCATATTTTCAAAGCAGCGGGACATGTGGTTATAAGGGAGAGGGTAGCCTTCTCTTTCCGAAAGGGCAGAAGAGTAAAGAATATAGATCCAGCGATGTCTTTAAAATACTTTCTAAGCTTTTGGACTGATTAAAACTTTAGGATTTCTGTTTGGTATGAAATGGTAAAGCTGTGTACTGATGAGGAATGGAAAGAAGCATTGCTTATTCTAGACAGATATTATACGGGACTTTTACAAGACTTATTTGAATCTCAATCCAAACTGCGCATGAAGTGTTTTCTGTGAGGAAAGCGGGGACTAAGATTTATTTGAATTGCGGTTTGGGATGAATGGAGTTGGGAGGAGTGGGGCAGAAAGGAAGGTGGAGCGGGATATTGATGAAGGGATCTTGGGATTGAATGAACTGGTATGGATTTTGGGCACACATTTTACGGATTTACATGCTTGAAGTATAACATAAAAAGCTCAGGATTTTAAAGTGAAGAGCGAGATCCTAATCTTATGCAATTTGGGCTTGGGAGGAATGGAGACGTGAAACGAAGGGTAGGAAGATGAGTAGCGAAAGTATGATTAGACTGCTCTGTATTTGAAGATAAATTGATTTTTGTATAAACTAATATTTGAATATAAGGTTAAGAAAGGCTATCTGGAGAGTCTACAGGAAGATGGGGGTAAATATCAAAGAAGTAAGGGACGAGGACAAAATATAAATGGAATGATTCACACTGTTTAAATTTTAAGAATGATGGGAGGCTGAGCATAATGCAAAAGATTTTTAAAATTTTTTTTTTATTTACTTTTTCGGTTTTTTTTTCTTTTTCTTTTTCGGAGTGTTCTTTTTATTTTATTTTCATTATTATTGTTAATAAGATATTTTGAAGGTGAATGGTACTGAACTGTGCCGGGTGTGGGACCTGGGAAGTCGGAGGGGGTTAGGGAGGGGGGTTCATTGGGGGTGGGTGGGCGGGTGGAGATATAGTTTCAATATATAGAATAAGAAGAATACACTTGTATACTGTTGATCCTTATATTTTCTTTTTATTTTTCTCTTTTTTTTTCTTTTTGCTTTTTTCCTTTCTTTTTTCTTTTTAGCGTAACTGAATAGATTAAGGAATAGAGAAATGCACCATAGTGAGAAGTAGAGGAAAGGAAGAGGGAGAAGTAAGGAGGGAGGAAGAGAGGAATGTAAGGAGGATGAGAGGGGAAGGAGGGTGAGGAAGGTGAGAAAGGAAGATAGGAGGGGAAAGGGAAGTAGGAGGGGTGATCGTTGGAGGGAGAAAGGAAAGTTGGAGGGGGAGAAGAAGGGGTGTATGAAAGCGATAGGTTGGGTTTATGAGTTGTGTTTAGGTTGGGGTTTTTCTTTTCTTACTATTATATTATTATTATTGCAAATATCCAGTATATAAGTGAATTTACAAAATTTAAAATTAAAATTAATAAAAAATTTAATAAAAAAAAAAAAAAAAAAAGAAACATCCCACCCACCCCCCCAATGCCCGAAGAGAAAAGTTTTTGATCGGTGTGTGCTATCTGTTCTAACATACACCAGTGAAACATGGAGACTAACTTCACAATTGAATACAAAAGTTACAAGTGGTGCAAAGAGCCATGTAAAGATACATGCTTGGCATCACAAGACAGAAAGACCTGCACATGGATCAGAGAACAAATGAAATTATATATCGAGAGTAAAATAATTGAAATGGAAATGAGCTGGCTTCCAGTAGCGTCAGAGGCAAGGACCACGAGCTCTGTAGCCCCAAAGCTCAAGACTGTATTGGTTGGAAACATGAGGAAGAGGCCTTCACCCTGCAGTAGACAGACAATGGCTAGAATGATGGTTCATTTAATGATTAATTTATAACTCCCTTTCCTCCAGGAACTCAAGGAAATGTACCTAATCTGTTCTTCCAATTTTTCTCCACTACAGGTAGTTTACAATCACAATTGGGAGTGAAATCACAATATTGAGCAACGTGGCCATTAAACAAGATATCAATAATTGCTTCACACAGCTGGATTCCTGGGTACAGTCACAGGGCATTAAGCAGACAGAATCCCAGGTAAAGAGCATGCAATGCCTGGGACACAGATAGCAGCAATCGTGGGAGGCTCTTTGGGGAAGCTGAAAGTCTGTCAAAACCTATGTAGGATTTTCAGCCTCTGGGTTGAGAGACTTGGCTTTGCGGAAAGAACTGCCTGCTAAGAGAATTCAGTTCTCCTCTGTACATAGAAAGGAACTCCTCTGGAAGGGTGCAGGAATGATGCTCAAATCTTCATGACTTTGGCTTTGTTTCTGCACCCCGCCAGAGCCAGTCCTCCCTAGGAACAGCAACTTACAACTGTCCTGCTGGCTTCCCCTTTGATTTTCTGAGGAGCTATCAGAGAAAGTTGTAAATTGTGATCACATGATTGTGTGGTACTTTGTAATTGTGTGAACACATTTCCAGGCACCTTAATCATAATCACACAATTGTGGAAATGGTAGTGCAATAATTAATGACAGGTGGAAGGGCTTTACAGGGTATAAAACCTTTTCCTTTTTTTCTTTTTCTTTTGAACTTTGAAACACCTTTTCAAAGGCTGTTGTAATACCAGATTTTTTAAGTGAACAGTTGTTAAAGATAATGACTATCTGTACTATCTAAGTAGTGCAGGAAAAGTCGAATTGGGCCAAGAGAGAAAGAGCAATGACAAACTTCTGTGGCTTAGAATAGACTGTAATAGGTTTCCACAGTCAAAGTCTTAGTCCATAATTTTAATCACTACATCACATCAACAATAAATGACAATAAAAACAAGATGATTTGTGGACAAAGATACCTATAGATTTTAAAAACTCAGAAGTACCTACTGGCACTGTAGCTCTAGAAACTCAAATTTCTCTACTGAATTCTTTCAAGAAAGTTACCTTTTTTGTGCTACTCATTTATATAGTAATTGTCACGGCTCCTTCACTTAATAACCAAGAAAGAAACCACTCAACTCCATTTTGCGGAATTAAGAATACTTTTACTGATTAATAAGTAATTAGAAATTAAGCAAAGCTGGATCTGAGCAAAAGGCGCGAAAGCATTAGATATCAATACATGATTTATTCCCCTCCCCTTGGTACCCCAGTCCATAGTCCAATCATATATCTCCACAGCTGTCAGGTGGGAGACAACTTCAAAAATCATCATCAGGTTGATATGCCGGACAGTTGGCCTTGGCGGGAAACTCCCCTCCTTCCACAGGCACAAACAAATGGTGAGAACAACTCCCAATTAACAGTCCTCCTGAAGAGATTATTTCCCTCACTGAAATACCATGCCCTCCCCCCGTTTCAATGGCAGCCGAAAAACAAGGAGCAAAACAGAAGCTGACAGTAATTTATTTATACCACATTAACCAATGAATAACAGATTAAAATTAATTTAATAAAATGTAACAAAAATCATATATTTGTTTTAACTTTGTTGATTCTCCCCCTTTATGATATAGATCTTCAACCCACCTCTCTATTAGGAGTTGAAATATTGTCATCTGTAAGAGATGTTCTGTTCCTGTGTATTGATGGTGGCAGTGCAGAAGATCTCTGTAAAGAAATACCAAGATCAGTTTCTTTTTACAAATAATATAATTATAATCTTAATCTATGTGTATGTGTGTGTGTATATATATATATATATATGTGTGTGTGTGTGTGTGTGTGTGTGTGTTTGTGTGTGTGTGTGTGTGTGCGTGTGTGTATTCCAGCATAACTCTGCCTCGAGAAATTTCAACCAAACTTGGTACACAGATGACTTAAAAATATCAATACTTCATTAAGTATATCCATTTTGAACAATATTGGTTCTTTCAACCATACAGCTTTTAGACTATTGTTATATATTAGACAAGGATGCATATGGTTTTTTATTATCTGATCTTCACATTTTTCCAACTATGCTAATTTTGTTTTCTGGAGATAGTTGTTTGTCTAGAGACAGAAATAAAGTTGTTGTATAGACTAATTATTATGCACATCTAAATGACTAATTTATTCTAATCTGCAACTGACCACTAATGAAATATACAATATATCTGATTGTGCATTGAAAGCTTTGTAGCTGGCCTTTTTTCTAAATCTACCAGTTCAGTAATAAATACATTAGTGGCCTAGAATGTTTGAATGTTGAATGTTTATTTTATTTATATGCCGCCCTTTTCCCCCGAAGGGGACTCAGGGCGGCTCACAACTCAAACCAGGGAAGGGGGATACAAACAAAAAATTAAAACGACACAAAACAATACATAATTTAAAACACACAACAGTCATACCATTCGAGACGGGGGCAACAATTCTTTAGCCCCAGGTCTGTCGGCACAGCCAGGTTTTAAGGGCTTTGCGGAAGGCCTGGAGGGTGGTGAGGGTTCGAATCTCCACGGGGAGTTCGTTCCAGAGGGTCGGAGCAGCCACAGAGAAGGCTCTCCTCTGGGTAGTTGCCAGTCGACACTGGCCGGCGGATGGAATTCAGAGGAGGCCTAATCTGTGGGATCTAATCGGTCTAGTAGAGGTAATTGGCAGCAGGCGGTCTCTCAAGTACCCAGGTCCAATACCATGAAGGGCTTTATAAGTGACGACTAGCGCCTTGAAGCGTATCCGGAGACCAATAGGCAGCCAGTGCAGCTCGCGGAGGATAGATGTTACGTGGGTGAACCGAGGTGCACCCACGATCGCTCGCGCGGCTGCATTCTGGACAAGCTCGAGTCGCCGAATGCTCTTCAAGGGCTGCCCCATGTAGAGCACGTTGCAGTAGTCCAGTCTAGAGGTCACAAGGGCGCGAGTGATTGTTGTGAGAGCCTCCCAGTTCAGGTAGGGACGCAACTGGTGCACCAGGCGAACCTGGGCAAATGCCCCCCTGGTCACAGCCGACAAGTGGTGTTCAAAAGTCAGCTGTGGGTCCAGGAGGACTCCCAAATTGCGAACCCTGTCTGAGGGGCGTACTGTTTGACCCCCCAGCCTGAGAGATGGAACACTTGGCCAATTAGTAGGAGGGAAGCACACCAGCCACTCGGTCTTATCTGGATTGAGTACAAGCTTGTTAACCCCCATCCAGTCCCTAACAGCCTCGAGGCCCTGGCACATCACGTCAACCGCTTCATTGAGTTGGCACAGGGCGGACAGATACAGCTGCGTATCGTCCGCATACTGATGGTATTTTATCCCGTGCCATCGAATGATCTCACCCAGCGGCTTTATGTAGATATTAAACAGGAGGGGGACAGGACTAACCCTGTGGCACCCCATAATTCAGGGGCCTAGGGGTCGATCTCTGCCCTCCAACCAACACCGACTGCGACCTGTCCGAGAGGTAAGAGGAGAACCACCGTAAGACAGTGCCTCCCACCCCCACCTCCTGCAGTCGTCGCAGAAGGATACCATGGTCGATGGTATTGAAAGCCGCTGAGAGGTCAAGGAGCACTAGGACGGAGGCATAACCTCCATCCCTGGCTCTCCAACGATCAATGCAACCAAAGCAGTTTCCGTGCTGTAGCCAGGCCTAAATCCCGACTGGAAGGGATCTAGATAATCGGTTTCCTCCAAGGACCGCCGGAGCTGAAAGGCTACCACTTTCTCAACAATCTTCACCACAAAGGGGAGGTTGGAGACTGGACGACAGTTGTTTAAGACGGCTGGATCCAAAGATGACTTCTTCAGAAGGGGTCTTACCACT
This sequence comes from Thamnophis elegans, assembly GCF_009769535.1. Lineage (NCBI taxonomy): Eukaryota > Metazoa > Chordata > Lepidosauria > Squamata > Natricidae > Thamnophis > Thamnophis elegans. The sequence goes on along the minus strand of NC_045558.1, from coordinate 63,363,907 downwards.
GCCGCCTTTAGAGCGGGGGGAAGGAACCCCTCCCGAAGAGAGGCGGCAACAACCGCCTGGATCCAGCCCCATGTCACCTCCCTGCTGTTAGCGACCAGCCAGGAAGGGCACGGGTCCAGTACACATGTGGAGGCACTTACAGCTCTCATGGCCTTGTTCACGTCCTCAGGGGTAACAGCTTGAAAATCAATCCAGTGATGTCCTGCCAGATTCTCCCCTGGTGCCTCGGCTGGCTCTGCGCAATTGGAGTCCAGGTCCGTCCGAAGTCGAGGAACTTTATCCACGAGGAATTGGACGTAATCCTCAGCTCTGCCTTGCAAAGGATCGCTCGTATCCCTCCTATTTAGGAGGGAACGGGTTATCCTGAACAAGGCGGCTGGGCGCGACTCAGCGGAAGCAATCAGAGAGGCAATGTGTGTTCTTTTAGTCGTCCTAATTGCCCGAAGGTAGGCTCTGATGCTGGATGTTAAAAGCGCTCGGTTTGACTCGGACTTACTGGATCTCCATCGTTGCTCTAGGCGTCTCTTTCGGCGCTTCATCTCCTGGAATTCCTCAGTAAACCAAGAGTAGCTCCATGGCAAGATAGGTAGCAAATAAATTTAACAAAAAAAAGGTTGTTTGAGCACTCCTTGCATTTTTATGTAGGAATTCATTGGCTAGCATTTTCCCATTAACTTTTTACTTAATAATATAGCCGGGAAATGGGGGCTTTGATATATTTTGCACCCTAGACCCGGAATATAATCAGGTTTTTAAGGTAAAGGTAAAGGTTTCCCTCGCACATATATGCCACTCCCAACTCTAGGAGCAGTGCTCATTTCCATTTCAAAGCTGAAGAGCCAGTGTAGTCCGAAGATGTCTCCGTGGTCATGTGGCTGACATGAGTAAACGCAGTTACCTTCCCACCAAAGGTGGTCCCTATTTTTCTACTTGCATTTTTACGTGCTTTTGAACCGCTAGGTTGGCAGAAGCTGGGACACGTAATGGGAGTTCACTCTGTTACATGGTGCTAGGGATTCGAACTGCCGAACTGCCAACCTTTCTGATCGACAAGCTCAGCGTCTTAGCCACTGAGTCCCCTAGTCAGGTTTTTAGGGCCTTACAAAAGACTAATAGATTTGAGGCCATTCTGATCTCCAAAGGGAAGACTAGTGCATAGATCAAGGGCTACTGCAGAAAAAGCTCACCTTCTGGTCCCCTGCCAGTCAACATTCTTTGACTAACAGGATCTGGAACATGCCCATTCTGATTGACCCAGTTGATATGTAGACGCTCTTGAAAAAAAGCAATCCCTCAGGTACTTCCAAACCATGTAGGTAATCACTAGCACTTTGAATTTGTGGCTAAAGACTCCAACCCCACTCGAATAGTATGACTGTTGTGCTTTTTTAATGATGTATTGTCTTCATGTTTGTAACTTGTTTGTCCTTCCATCCCCCTGAATTGTGAGCCACCCTGAGTCCCCTCAGGGAAAAGGGCGGCATACAAAATAAAGTAAATGAATTGCACTCAGAAATGCACTCGTAACCAGCACAGCACACACGAGTAGTGTTACATGTGACATATATCTGGAACCATTTACTACCCATGCAGTGACATTCTGCACCAGCTAGCAGTTTCCAAATGGTCTTCAGGGGAAGCACCATGTAGAGTGTATTACAATAGTCAATCCTGGAGGTTACAAAGGCATGAATTATATGAGCAGGGCCTCCCAGTCTAAGTATGGGTGCAACTGATGCACCATCTGAAGATATGCAAAGGCCCTCATAGCCATGGCTGTCACCTGCTCTTCAAATAGTAGCCATGAGTCCAGGGGAACTCCACATTGTACACTAGATCTGTCTGAGGCATTGCCACCCCATCCAGAATCGGAGATGGAAGAACCGGGGGTGGGGGTGGGGATACCTACAACCACTCTTTCTTGCATATAAAATATGACATTTGCGTTCAGGTTCCTTTTAACATTATTCTAAATTTGTAGTTGATTCTCAAATATAACATTCTATATTCTTTCTGAACTGAAGGAGTTTTGAATATCTGATGCTGATATTTCAATTTATTAAAGATACTTTTTAAAAAATGCATTGTTTTCATAGACATTTTTTTCTGAACATCATAGTTTGCCACTTCAGAGTACAAAAAAATCCTTACAACATAAAAACATGACTTGTATAGCTGCATGAAACAAAACACTTCAGATTTTAAGTAGGGAAGAGTTGACTACTGTCTTTTCTTATAAGTGTTTGGGGACTGCTTTGAAACCCATATAATTTGACTTAAAATTTTCAGTGTTGCTAGTGAAGCTTTGAAATTAGCTCTTACTTCTCAATCATGTAACTACTATGAATATTGGAAAATATCTTGTTATCTTGAGATTAGCATTTATTAACTTGTTTATATCAAGCTCCATTTTAGAAGACATAACAGAAAACACATTAACATCAGAATATATATGTAACTCATATTCAACAGTCATTAAACAATAAAATATCTAAGAATGCATTACAGCATGACCTAGCTATTGAACAGTACATCGCATTCTATCCTTGGCAGATTCTCAAAAATCTCCTTTTCATACACTAGTTTATTTCCATCTCAGGGACGTGCAGTCACTAGAGGCAAGGGAGGCGGGGCCTCACCAGTCTCCTCAGGGAAAGGAAAGGATTTTTCTTAAAATAATTAAAGCCAGGGTAGTTGCTACCAGATTTCAAGTCACAGTGGCTTGGTGTCTGCTCTCAGTATTAACTAGGAGGAGGCCAGAGAACTAGGGGCCTCTTTTGCATAATGAATTTTTCGCTTTTTAAGAGTTAAGCAAGGGTTAACAAGCAAAGAATTCCTTATGCAAATGAGGCACATATTCTCTCGCCTCCTGTAGAGGGCATTTTTAGAGGCTTTTTAGAGTTCTCTGGGAGCAACTAGCTCAGTCTGACAGAGCTCTGGCTTTTCAAGAGGGGAGGGCAGGGCAGGGCAGGGAGAAGCAGAGTTGAAATCATCTCTGAAACAGCTCGAAAAGGTGCGTGTGTGGGGAGGGGGGAGGAATTCAAAAAGTTTGATCGGAAGGCAGCAGGGGAAGGGGGGGTATGGCAGAGGAGCTGCTTTCAAGCCTTTGGAAAATATATCCAATCCAACTTCTGTGTTTGTGTTTGAGAGTGAGTGAATGAGAGAGGGATCGAAGTTCTCTGTGTGCATGTGTCTGTTTCAGAGAGGGGGGAGGGAGGGAGAGAGGAAGGAAGGAGGGGGAGGGAGAAGAAAAAGAATAGGAAAACTTATTTTGCAAGGGGGGGAAATGCTGTCGCTTTAAATCGGAACTGAGCATGCCTGGCTGTGGAATTCTGGGAGTTGAAGTCCACAAGTCTAAAAAGTGCCTCACCAGGGCTAAAGCCGACAGCACGTCACTGTTCCATTTTGAGTTAAGGGGAGTAGAGATCTCACCCTTGTCATGGTCAGATCACTTCCTGCTGAAGCTTGAGTTTCGGAAGCTACTCCCCCACCGCAGGGAGGTGGAACCAATTAAGTGGTTCCGCCCCAGGCACCTGATGGACCCATTGGAATTTCAGAAGGAGCTTGGGGAAATACCTGACTCTCTTGCCCACAATCCGACAAAGTCCTTGGTCGCCGCATGGAATACAGCGGCGACTGAGGCGCTAGATCAGATTGCGCCTTTGTGGCCTCTCCGCAGCAGTGGATCCAGGAGGGCACCTTGGTTTACTGAGGAAGTCCGGGAGATGAAGCACCAAAAGAGACACCTAGAGCGACGTTAGAGGGCTAGCAACTCTGAATCCGACCGAACACTACTAAGAGCCTTTACTAGGACTTATTTAGTGGCGATACGGGCGGCAAAATGTGCGCATTTTTCCGCTCTTATTGCATCCACAGAATCTTGCCCAGCCACCCTGTTTAGGATAACCTGTTCCCTCCTGAAAGGGAGGGAAACGGGGGATGCCTTACAGGGACGAGCCAAGGAGTTTGCTCAGTTTCTGTCGGACAAAATCGCTCAGATTCGACAGACCTGGACTCCATTAGGAGAGAACCAGCGGAGATGCCAAGGGAGGGTCTTGTTCAGACTTTCTGGAATGAGTTCCAGTTTGTCACTCCTCATGAAGTGGACAAGGCCATGGGAGCGATGAGCGCCTCCACCTGTTTACTGGATCCGTGTCCCTCCTGGCTGGTTTCAACCAGCAGGGAGATAACACGAGGCTGGCTCCAGATAATTACGAATGCTTCCTTGCGGGAGGGATCTGTTCCACAACCTCTGAAGGAGGCGGTGGTGAGACCCCTCCTCAAGAAGCCTTCTCTGGACCCAGCTATTCTTAAAAACTATCGTCCAGTCTGCAACCTCCCTTTTTTAGGGAAGGTTGTTGAGAAGGTGGTGGCCCTCCAACTCCGACGGACCTTGGATGAAGCAGATTACCTGGACCCTTTTCAGTCTGGTTTCAGGCCTGGTTACTGCACCGAAACTGCTTTGGTCGCACTGACCGATGATCTCTGGCGGGCCAGGGATAGAGGACATTCCTCTATCCTTGTGCTCCTTGACCTCTCAGCAGCCTTCGATACCATCGACCATGGTATCCTTCTGCGACGGCTGGAAGAGGTGGGAGTGGGAGGCACGGTTCTACGGTGGTTCTCCTCTTATCTCTCCGACAGGTCGCAGTCGGTGTTGGTGGGAGGGCAGAGGTCGACTCCTAGGCCCCTCAACTATGGGGTGCCGCAGGGGTCGGTCTTGTTCCCCCTCCTATTTAATATCTACATGAAGCCACTGGGTGAGATCATTCGCCGGCACGGGATTAAATACCACCAGTACGCGGACGACACACAGTTGTATCTGTCCGCCCCGTGCCAACTCAGCATAGCGGTGGAAGTGATGTGCCAGTGCCTGGAAGCTGTCAGGGTCTGGATGGGAGTGAAGAAACCCGCACTCAATCCTGACAAGACCGAGTGGCTGTGGATGTTGCCCCCTAAGGACAGTCCAGCTAGTCCGTCCTTAAGCCTGGGAGGAGAAAATTTGCTCCCCTCAGAGAGGGTCCACAGCTGACTTTGGAACATCACCTGTCGGCTGTGACCAGGGGGGCCTTTGCCCAGGTTCGCCTGGTGCACCAGTTGCGGCCCTATTTGGACCGGGAGACACTTCAAACAGTCACTCACGCCCTCGTCACCTCAAGACTGGATTACTGTAATGCGCTCTACTTGGGGCTGCCCCTGAAAAGTCTTCGGAGACTACAATTAGTCCAGAATGCAGCCACGCGAGCAATACTGGGTGTACCAAGGTACACCCACACTACACCTATCCTCCGCGAGCTGCACTGGCTTCCCATTGGTCTCCGAGCACGATTCAAGGTGCTGGTTATCTCCTTTAAAGCCCTACATGGCTTAGGACCTGGATATCTACGAGACCATCTTCTGCCGACCCTGCCATCAGGGTCATAAATTTCAACTTTCCCCGTTTCTCAGTCAGGGGGTCATCAAATCTCTTAAACACAGTCATAAAAGCATCAAAGTCCCTCAGGAGGGGGGAGTTGCTTTGGTGTAGACTTAAACACCATTCGGCCACCTCCTCTTCCAAAGCAAGCAACACCATTCGGACTTTTATGTCATCCGATTCTAATTCGGGGCCATAAACTTCCATAAAGTTATAAACTTGCATAATGAAGAGACCCAGTTTTTTCGGATTCCCGTCATATTTCACAGTTAAGGGAGGGATTTTTGCCATTCTTCGTCTTCTAGGGGGCCCCCCAGCTCTGGCAACTGCCCTGGCTGGGGGGGCAGAAGCAGTTTCTGGGTTAGTTTGCTCCCATCCCCCCACGGCCTCTTCACCCTCCCCGAATTTTTGCATAGAGTACCTTTGTTCAAAGTCCTCCGTTTGATCTCTTTCTCGGGGCCTTCTTTCGGGCAAGATTTGTCCCATCTCAAGTGGCTTCGTCTGATGTTTTCTCCTGGTAACTCCAGCATCCCAACTTGCGCTGTCCTCCTTTTGTCCCACAGTCAAGGACCAACGGGGGGGAATCACAGGGCCTGCTATTTCCAACTCAGCCATTCTCTCAGGTAATGATGGGTCAGGGGTTTCCTTTTCAATTTCTTCATCGCTTGCATGCAAAGACATCGTCCTCGTTTCTTCTTGAAAGTACACCCCCCACGGAAGGTTGAAATCTGGTGGGGTGCGAGTGAGATTTCGCTTACTGTCAGCACCTCTCCATTAGATAATTAGGAAAGAAAGATCACGAGACTCCATGTGTGGAATTCAAGTGTACTTTTACTAATTATAAATGATTAACGGCATAGCGAAGCGAAATCTGAATATTTGGGCGCCAAAGCGATTGATATATAGAATAGCCCATTCCTTCCCCTTGGCATCACAGTTACAGTCCAATCATAATTCTCTCAAGTGTCAGGTGCGAGATAACTTCAAAAGGCATCACGAAGATGGAATGTCGGTGCCGTTAGTCCTGGCGGGAATCTCCCACGCATGCGTAGTCCGACCAGCAGCTGAACTCCAGAACCTTCCTCCAGCACAGTGAGTAACCCCTCCCAAATACCATGCCCTCCCTCCTCGTTTCATGGCAGCCGAAGCAACAGCAAAGCAGAGGCTGACACATACCTCCCTAAGACCGATAAGATCGCACAGGATGGGCCTTCTCCAGGTGCCATCAGCTGGACAATGTTGGCTGGCGATGCCTCGGAGTAGGGCCTTCTCTTTGCCACTCTGGCCCTTTGGAACGAGCTACCCCCAGAGATCCGGACCCTACCCACTCTCATGGCCTTCCAAAAAGCTATCAAAACCTGGCTTTTCCAGCTGACTTCCGGTGATGTCATTGGCTATGGCGGCAGGCTTGGAGATAGCTCTGAAGCCTAGCTGACAACCAGGGGTCTGGCGGCATAAAGAGCAGTTGTTTGCTGATCTCGGAGGGACTCAGCAAAGAACAGAGGTGCTTCTCTGCAGGCAGGGGGAAGTGCGATCTCCTCGGCAAGACAGAGGCTCAGCCCTGATCCCAGACGCCTGAAGGGGGACGCATGGCTGTCCCAAAGCCATGACACAGCACTTTTGTTTGGCGTAGGATTTTTGGTGTGGATCTGGACGCCCTAAATTTTTTTGAAGAGTAAGTTGGATTTACTATTTGGTTACTGCATCTCTGGCAATCTTTTTTTTCCCTCTTTGATGGGACTTTTAGCGACAATTAAGACAAACAGGAGCAAATGAATTAACAATTGAAGAAGGATTTACATCATAAAGAGTCATCGAAGGCGGCCTAGGTGGTGGAAACAGAGAAGAGGGAAGTTTTTTTACCCTGAGGCATAGCTGATAGTAATCAGCGGGCTTGCTCTGCCTGCTCCCAAGATTTTTGGAAAACTTTTGTGCTGCTATAGGAGGTTTAAGGCTCCACTTGAGACAGTCAATATTATATCTACTGTGCGCATTCTTTTCTTTTTTTTCTTTTGGAGCTGGAGTTGGACACTTGAAAGGGGAATACTTCGAGCTGAACTTTTCTTCTTTTTTATTCTCTTCTCTTTGAGGTTTGATTTTTTTTTTGTGTTGATGTATTTGCCCCCCCCTTCTTTCCTTTCTTCCCTGATATGAGCCCCCTCCTGTACCATTTTTAGATCTCTCTATGGGACTATATTCATATATATTTTTCCTTATAGATAGCAGCAAAGTAAGTTGGAACATTGCTTAAACTGGTAGCAGATAGCTTATGAAGCAGTGGGATATTCTTAACTTAACTGATATGAGCTGGGCAAAGGGGGGGGGGAACCTCGGCATTACCTACTCAGCCGTCCCCATCTACAACCCCTCCAATAACACACAGAACCTTAGACAATATGGCTGGGGTAGAGAAGGCACCCACATTGCAAAATATACAGACAACTTTGCTATCGATACAAAATAATATGGCTAGGAATCAAGAGATCACCGGAAAATCTCTGGCCGACATTAAAAATGAAATGGGAGACATGAGGGGTGAAATGAAACAGCTGTATTCACAGCAAAAGGAGATCTGGGCAAAAATGGAGAAACAGGAGGGTCAAATTAAAGATTTAGGAGTAAAAATGAAGGAAAGTGAAGAGAATATGGCGAGGTGGGAGATGAGGCAGCTACATATTAATAGAAGGTTGGAAGATGAGATTGCTATGTTGGAATTAGAAAAGTCAGCCTTCTTTCTCAGATTTCAAAATATTCCAGAGGAAAGAGGGGAGAAACTGAAGGAAATTATGGTGGAGATGATAGCAGGGATCGCCCAGAAAGATAAGTTGTCGATACAGAGTGACATCGATGACGTATATAGAGTCTATACTTCCTATACTAGGAGACAGAAACTGCCACGTGAAGTGCACGTGAGGTTTACTAAACAATCCCTGAGAGAAGAAATTTACCAGACGGCACGTGACCAGAATACCATGTATGCGGGGGAAATGGTCATAGTACTAAAACAGATACCAAGAAGAGTGAGGGAAAGGAGGCAGAAATATCAGGACCTAACAACACAATTGAGGAAACTTCAGGTGATGTATAGGTGGCTTTTCCCAGAAGGGATATCTTTTTTCTGGCAAGGCCAGAGGTTTCGGATTGAATCATTGCAAGATGCACAAGACTATGGAAAGCCAGTTGAAGAGGGGAACTCAGAATAACAATGGAGAATTGGATAACAAGAGCCAAGGAGAGGAGCGAAAGAATAGTGTCCCGGGAGATGAGAAAGGGGGAAATGAGAAACAAAGCAGAGATGAGAGACCGCAAACGAGGCAGACAACAAAAGCCAAAGCCTTAAACAAATAAACATGGCGGATGAACTCCGCTTAATTTCTTTAAATATAAATGGTTTGAATTCACTAAGAAAGAGAAATAAAATACTGAATGCTCTACGGAAAAAGAATTGTGATTTGACATGCCTGCAAGAAGTACATATAGTGAACCACCAGCAAAATGTGTTGTATTACCCCCGGCTGGGTATAATGTATACAAGTTTAGCAGATGAAAAGAAAAGGGGCATTGTGTTGTATGTTAAAGACCATATCGATTCTAAATTGGTGTATACTGATGGAGAGGGTAGACTTTTAATGGTTGAATTGAAATTTGGTCGATATAAAATTTTGCTGGTGGCCATATACGCACCGAATGACAACCAAAGTACTTTCTTTAGAAAGTTGCATCTAAAAATTGCAGAGTTAGGCTATGACCACATATGTGTGGTGGGTGATTATAACGCGGTGGCAGATAGGACAATGGATTATAACCAGGAAACATCCAAAAGGGGGGGAAATTAAGAGAAAGGAGGAGAATTCTCCCCAAAACCTTTGAAGACATGAGGGAGGAATATGAATTAACGGATGTATGGCATGAACTCCACCCACAGAAACAACAATTTACTTTCTTTTCACATAGACATCAATCCTGTTCTAGGATCAACATGGCTTGAGGTTAATACCTGGGCCGATCATAATCCACTCTTATTGGTGTGGAAAGGAGTAAGGCAGGGGAGGAAGAGAAGGTGGATGATGAATACAGAGATAGTGAAAGAACAGGAATTTCAGCAAATGTTTAAAAGGGAAATGAGGTTTTTTTTGAAGAAAATAGGAAAGGAGTAACTCCACAAATACTTTGTGATACGGCCAAGGCTTATATGAGAGGCCTAGCTATTAAATATACAACAGGCACAGACAGGAAAAAATTAGAAGAGAGGGCAAAATGGGTAGCTAAACTGGAGGTGGTAGAAAAAGCCTTGCAACAGAACCCACTAGATGATAGGAAAAAAGAAGAAATGGCTAGAATTAAGCACGGGATCTCTCTTCTAGACCAGGAGGATGTCGCTCGGAAACTTAGGGGGATTAAGCAAAACTTTTTTGAGCATGCTAACAAACCGGGTCATTGGCTCTCTCTTATAGACTTCGAAAAGAAACAGAGAGCAGACGTATAGTTCAACTGCAGAATAGTAAAGAGGAATTAGTAGAAACCAAGGGGGAGAAACAGGAAATTATCCAAGGTTTTTTTCAGCAACTATATAGTAGGGAAGAAGTTTCTGAGGACCAAATTAAGGAATGTTTAGACAATGCAAATCTACCCAAGATCTCAAATGAAGCAAAAGGGGTACTGAACCAAAAGATAACAATAGATGAATTAGAAAAGGCAGTCAAAAAAATGGAAAACAACAAAACTCCTGGCATGGATGGTTTGCCAGTTGAAATCTATAAATCTTTTTTGGAAATCTTAGGACAAGAGATGATAGTAATATTTAATGCTGTCTTGACGGATTCTATTGCACCGAAATCATGGGCTGAGGCCTATATAACCCTTTTGCCTAAAGCTGGAGCTGACCGCACCCAAATTAAAAACTATAGGCCCATTTCACTTTTGAATGTGGATTATAAAATCTTTGCAGCTATACTGGCAGATAGACTTAAATTCTTCCTTAATAAATTTATACACCCTGATCAGAACGGCTTCCTGCCGTCAAGGCATTTGAAAGATAATGTTAGAATTATTTTGGATGCCTTAGAATATTATGAAGCTCGGCCGGATAAACAAGTGGCCTTTATGTTTCTTGACACACAAAAGGCTTTTGATCGGGTAAATTGGAACTTTATGTTGTCACAACTAGAAAATATGAAGTTTGGAGAAAACTTCCTAAATGCAATTCGGGCAATTTATGTAAGACAAACTGCGACATTATTGGTAAATGGAGAAGAGGCGGGTGATATTGAGATTGGTAAAGGCACAAGACAAGGATGCCCGTTATCCCCCCTACTGTTTATCCTCACCTTAGAACCCCTTCTTAGAATAGTGAGGAGTGACACACAAATTAAAGGGTTACGAGCTAAAGCTCAGGAATTTAAGGTCCAGGCTTTCGCCGATGACCTTGTTTTTATCCTGGAGGATCCTATGGCTTCTGGGATACAACTTTTACATAAAATAGAGGAGTACGGTAGGATAGCGGGGCTACGTATAAACAAAGAGAAGACAAAACTGTTAATTAAGAATATGACTCTGAACCAGAAAAGGGAAGTACAAAGCCTGCTAGGGATTAACATGGACCATAAAATACAATACTTGGGAATTTGGCTCACGGAGAGATGTTCCTCTATCAAGGTAGATAACTATATGAAATTGCTACAGCAGGTATCTAAAGATATGACTAATTGGAGTGGTAAACAACTGTCTCTGATGGGCAGGATTGCGACAGTCAAGACATATGTATTACCAAAATTTTTGTTTCTGTTTCAAATGGCACCAACTAAATTGGACAAAAAAAATTTAAAATCTTTGGAGACAATAGTAGCTCGATTTATATGGCAAGGCAAGAAAGCACGAATTAAAGCCCAAATATTGCAAAAACGTAGAGAACTGGGAGGCTTCGGAGTACCCAACTGGGAAGCATACTATAATGCAGCAATTATGACATGGGTGAAGGATTGGGTGATGTTGAGTAGAAGGCGCCTATTGGCTATAGAGGGACATGACCTCCCTCAGGGATGGCATGCCTCCCTCTGGCAAGAAAGAGACACCCCCCCATAGGTACTTCATGGGACATTATATTCGGAAGATTTTGATGGGGGTCTGGGAAAAGATGAGGAAAAAATACTATCTTAGGGTTCTGTGCTGGTTGGCACCATTAGAGGCCTTAACGCATCCCAGTGTATTTAATTGGACAAGAAACATAACATATAAAGACATCATGACAGAAGATGGCAACATGAAAACAAAGATGGAATTAGAGCAGCAGGACAGGAATCTGGAATGGTGGGAATATTTACAGGTTAGAAACAGGTTTAAAAGTGATAAGGTACGTTTTGGGATCTACCCAAACCCTCAGGGGCTAGATAAGATTTTGTTTGGTGGAGACAAGAAAATGTTATCGAAGATTTACCAATTTTTGACCTGCCAAGATGCTAATGAAGAGATGGACAAAAGCCTTCTAATAGCATGGGAGAGAAACTGGCTATGAAATTGAAATGGGCAAATGGTGGGATCTATGGAGTAAGACCATTAAACTTACAATATCTACAGCATTCAAAGAAAACATATACAAGATGGTTTATAGGTGGCACTTCCCCCCAACGAGGTTAGCCAAGATGTTCCCTGGGTTATCTCCATTGTGTTGGAAATGTGGAAGAAAGGATGGCACATTCTACCATATTTGGTGGTCCTGTACTGAGGCCACGAAATATTGGAAAAGGATTAAAAAATGGCTAAAAGAGGTTACTGGGGCAAACATCGAATGGAGACCCGAGAACCTTCTACTAAGCATTAAACCAGAAAACATAGGCAGTTCAATATGGCATTTGAGCCTACATATAATTGTGGCCGCAAGAATAACCTTTGCACCATTTTGGAAATCCACTACCATACCTTCGGAAGATGCTATAATTAAAAAGATCTATGAATGTGCAGAAATGGACAGAATGACGGGTTGGCTGAGGGACAAAGGAGAAACGGAACATTATCTTAGCTGGAACTTATGGTATATGTGGGCGACAAGGAGAACAGCAGGGACTTAAAATGGGGAAAGTTAAAAGTGAACATGGGTATTGTAATAGATCCCTGAACTTTGTAATGAGAAGATGTGGCTTAGAGACCTAACAATGAGGAAGGAAAGAAAAAAGTTGGGCTGTGAATGACTGTCACCGCGGGGGGGGGAGGGGAGGGGGGGTTGTATGTTCAAAATTGTATTTGTATCTGTATGTTTTACTCTTAAAAAAATGTATAACTAATGAATGCCGATACAAAAGGGTGTATATCTACTTTATATTGTTATGTATGTTTTGTCTTTTCTTATGTTGTTATGTTTTTCTTTCTGTTTTTAAAGGTAATAGTGTTTAATAAAAACTATTTTTTAAAAAAACTGGCTTTTCCGGCAGGCCTGGGGCTGTTGACCTCTTAATTGAGGTCCAGCCCTGCTTAGAGTGGGTGCATGTTAGTTTCTTTTAATTTGCTGTGTCTTATCTGTTATCTTTTCTTAATATTTCTTATTTCTGTAAGCCACCCGGAGTCCTCCAGGATTGGGCAGCCTATAAATTCAAGAAATGGAAATGGAAATGTTACAATGAAATATAGTATTCTCTAATCATTTACAATTAGGAAACAATAGTATATCTGATATCCTGATTTAAGGAGCTACTACTCAAAAACTATTCGCAACTGTTGACGCACAGAAAAAGGACATATCACTAGAGCAGTGTTTCCCAACCTTGGCAACTTGAAGATGTCTGGACTTCAACTCCCAGAATTCCCCAGCCAGCGAAAGGTTGGGAAACACTGCACTAGAGGAACACATCACCGGAAAATTCACATCAATTATTAATAAAACAGCACTAATATATTTGCTCCTACACAAAATCAAAAGCAACCTTTATATTAATGTTTCTTTTTACTAAGAATTGACACAAATGCTTAATACAATCCAATAAAATAAAAGGCTGTGCTGGCAAAGATAGGATATATTTGAAAGGGAACTCTTTGGGATATATTCTTTTCTGGTGGGTTTAGGCACATAATCCTCTGAGCTCATTGCTGAAATCGAGCCATATCAAACTTAATGGGACCTATCCAGAGCAGTGGAAAGATTGCCCTTAAATTAGCAGGCCTCTGTTCTGAATAAGCATAGTCGAATTGCATTTACATTTCTAATTTGCCCTAGTTCTTAAATACTCAAGGAACACAATTTCTTTAATAAGCACACAGAACAGTGTCTGCTTCTCACACTAGCTAAAATGCAATGAACTTGGTGGGTACATAATGTCTTGTTCAGGCAATTATCGGGTGAGGCTAGAACAAATCCTACAAAGGCAAAAACTAAACTAGACAACCTAAATTAATCTAGAACGAGTAGAAGAAGCCTGCCATTGTGGCTAGCGCAGTGTCCTAAAGCGATAAACTCAAACAATGGCGGCGCCTTAACAGATGTGGCTCGGAGGAGGCCGGCACCTAAACCCTTTCAGATTCCTCCCATGCCATAGAGGGATGCAAAATCAGGAGTCGCACACATTCCGGAGCCGGCCCCTCTGAAGCGTCTAATTACTCCCTTTTAAATCACCGGACATTTTTCGAGAGAAAAAAACTCTCTGTATTCTATGCCAAACAAGCGCGCCGAGTCACGTATTTTCTACCGCGTACCTGAAGAAACCCTGAAGCGCCACCGCCAGGACTTCCGCGGCCCGAAGTTTGTTCCTCGCTTATCTTCTGCTTCAGTTTTTTGAACATGACGGCGGCCGGCTGAAGCAAAAGAAAGGAAGTTTCGGCCGGAGAAAAGCCTTCCTTTTTGCAAGCCTCAGGGCATCAAACCCTCCCGAAGGTACTTTCTTCGAAGATTCACGGAAGTAACGCGAAGAGCTTTATTTCTATTTCCTCTACTCTCGCTTTACCTCTTTACCCCGTTTATAAGCCTCGGGTGATCAAACAATGGTTACAACGCATGCGTAAGCAACGTGGACCAGTGGTTTTTTTTTTAAAAAAAAACCTTCAAGGCTAAGCAACTACGGCAAAGGACGAAGGCCAAAGTTCCTCCTCAATTAGCCCGATTTAAGATCGTCTGTTTCCCCACCGATGTTGCTGTTCCAGATTCCAATGAATCACCAAGCTGATCTCGGACTTGATCTGCATAAGCGATTATTCCTATAATAGCTTTATGACTTCAACTATATGTAGATGTTTAACTCGGAATCCAAATTTAGGCAAGTTGTTTGCCAGTTGAAGCAAAAACGATTACGTAAGCATTTCTCATTGACAATAAACAATAGAGGCAACAACAACAAAAATTAACTATTGTCTCATATTTCTTACACTATCACAATAGAATAGATCTGTGTTGCCCATTGCACTTTACTTAAAAGTAAGATAGTTTAACTAATCCGTGTGTCAAAGTTAGGTTTACTGTATTAGATTTGGGTTGCAGAAATGCAGGCAACCACTAGATAGCAGTAAATGCAAGAATTTCTAGCTCTGTTGCTGTCTAGGGGGTCATCCAGATTTTTGAGCCCAGATCTGATAGGTTTGCTAAAATGATTAAATGGAAATTGTCTTTGTTCTAATTGCTTCTTATGTCTGAACTTTAATAACTCAGTAAAGGAAGTTTTCAAACTGGCTGTGTTATATCAACTCAAGGAACCTGACTGAAAGAGAAAGGATGATATACTGGTAGTCTTTCAGGCCTCTCCCCGTCTTATTATTTAAAAGCATCACAATTAAGTTTGAGACAAACTTCAAAACAGTCAGTTTCACTTTGTGAGGTGAGGTTTCTCTCATTTAAACAGTCTTCTAAAAAAATCAAAATGATACTTTTCCTGCACTGTTTTAGGTCAGGCAGCCTCTTTAATTTCTTGAATACCCGCTGAAATTCCAGGGCTACGATGGCAAACCTATGGCGTCTCTCTGAGCAGGCGAGCTGTTGCCCTATGTCAACTCCAGTGCGCATGTGTGCACCGGCCAACTGATTTTCGGCCTCTTTGGAGGGCCAGGGGAGACCATTTTCGCCCTTCCCAGGCTCCAGGAAAGCCTCCGGACCCTGGGGAAGGTGAAAAACGGGCCTACCGGAAGTTTGGAAGTTATCCATTTCTGGCTTCCAGAGGGCCTCCGGGAGGCCAGGGTGTTGCAGAAAATGACAGGCGTTAGACTTCTCAGGATACAGGAAAAGTTTATTTGGCAGCCAGGTTCAGAAAGCTAGCCCATGGCTTAGCATTGCAAGTTCTGAACAACCTTAATTATCTAAGCACACATTCTTATACATTCTCAAAAGCATTGCAACACGGAAATACTTAACACATTTCTTAGTGGTTACCTTGAGGAGAAAACCTTATAAGGAGATGGGATCTTACTTCTCCTTTTGTTTCAGGTATGGCTTATGTGTTATTAACGAACTTTAATTGAACTTTGTGGTTTGGACTTTTAACACAAGTAGGGACGTTGGCAAGAACATCCTGTGGTTAGTGAATGGGGACACTTCCTTTAAGTAACTTCTAACTGTCCCTGTTATTCTATTGCAAGTTCCAACTCTTGTCTATGTGACTTTTAATATAGAAGTAAAGGAGTTCTAAGAGGCTGTCCAGCCTGACCCAGTAGGTTTCACACTTAATGTCCAAATCTCACTTTATGGCTGCTTTATCCCCCCCCTTCTAGACTCTATTAATACCCACAATTGAGTCTAGCCTGTTAGATTAAAAAATACAAGCAGCATAATACAGAATAGCAAATTAAAGCACATTTTATAGCACATCAATACACATCTTAGGGCTTGTCTTCCGGAATCACTTTCCCTTCTTCTAAGAGTGCAATTTGAATATAGGAGCTACTATCTGAAGCTTCATTGACATTAACTCCTTTTCAGCCCGTATCTCTTTTACAGACCTCATAACGAGCTGTTTAAGCAAAGATATTATGCAAGGGATAATATCTTGCAATTCCACATAATAAAAGCAATAGCATTTGTTTAATCCAATCTGTTTCTGGTACCCAAGAGAACCATTCAGAATCTTGTGGTCTTTAACCAATTGAGGAAGCTGGGTTTTGTAGTTCTTTAACTACCCCTCCCCAGACCACTCCTGATTTATTCATATAGAAACAGCAATCTTCTCCCAGGAATACACATAGCCCACCTTTTTCAGCAGTTAAAAGATCTATGACACGCCAGTTCACAATTTGGTTCAGGCTTTCTTGGAATTCTTCCGACAGCTGCCTGAACTGTGTAATGGAGTGGGTCATTCCACCTATACCCGTTCCAACTGCAGTCCTTATTCTCAAGATCGTTAATAGCGGAATTAGGAGCAGCACTCTTTTCTGGACATGTCCCAAGAGGGGTACAGGGAAGATCTGTTCCCTACTTACCACCCATTTTAGGGAGGAGGTGTATTAGAGTGCATGTGCCAGTCCAATTGGTGGGTAAACATAGATATGCATTTCTCCCACATAGAAAGAAAGCTCCATTTTCTCCTACACATATGCTGATGTTCATGGAGAAGGCATGGGCTCGGAGGTTCCTTCCATTAGTCCAGACTTGTAAGATTCCTGCTAGGAACATACCACTCAGGAGTTATAATGGAACTTATTGATTAGGATCCATTAACTTATTCCTGAGGCCTGGTCCTTCAATAAACACAAACTCCCATATTGGATTGTTTTGAAAGCCAAATGGGAAGTCAGGGTGGGTGGAATGGCCTTGGGCAGCTTCCAGTGGTCAGATTCCCCTCCCTTCAGTTAAAAAAACAAGTGGAGTGACTTTCTGTTGGAAGATCTTGTGAGCAGAGGGAGACATACTGCGAATCAATTTTACATCTACAAGGATTTTCCTGGGGGCAAGATACATTTCAGATGGGCATTGTTCCTCTGATAGTGACCCCACAGGAATGCCAGGCTCCTGATATCGTTTGATGCACAAGAAGGGTGACCCTATAATTTCTACACCAACTGCTATGGGTCAACGATGGGGAGACGGCTCATCCCCAGTCTTTTCGCCATGTAGCTGGCCTTCTGCCGTTTTAGTTCCCCATTTACCTCCCTTCTCAAAGACAATCATAGCTCTGGTCATTTTCCCAAAATCTGGCTCAACTGGAACAGCATTGTAAGATTAAGAGGTTGCAGACAAGCACATCCAGCATTTTTGGCCTAGGTCAGGGTCAGACCGATTGATTAAGCTTTGACTTAACTCCAGCACTCTTAACACATATAGTTCCTTTTTCTCATTTGTTTCAGGGGCCCATTTTCCCTATGCTCTGCCCTTTTTCTTACAGGGTTTGTCATGACTTTAGGTGTTGGAAGTGGCTTACAGTTCGTTCCCAAGCATAAATAATGCGCCCTAGATGGGAGCGGACCTATTCCACCTCCTGTAACTTGATTCCACCCTGTTTTCTGGGATTTTTTGACATCCTCAGATCTTTCTTCAAGAGCAAGGGGGTTGCTCGGGTATTTTCGCAACATTTGGGAACTACTATTCAAGACATTATCACTTAGCAAGCTCTTTGCCAATAACAGCCAGAGTCACAAAAGGCTCATAATCATCCCTCACACAAAACTCCTAACACAATTCTTTTAGTCTACTGAATCACCACATCAGGGAGAAGAAGGCAGGGGTTCTATATAGTTTGAGGAAAGGCAATATCAGCTTTGGGCAATCTATAAACCAAATCTTATTTGCTAAACATATTATCCACAATCCAAAAACTCCTATTATACTGCAAAGAACCCATTCCCACAGTTCCTCAAACATAGGTGTCAACAGAAGATTCACACTTCTCTTTGTCACAGTCAATGATTTTAGCCTCAGCAACTGTCTTCCTCTGGAGGGGGCAATTCCTGGGGATGAATATGCAATACACAATTAAGTACATTCAGTAAAGCAAGAGATAAAGTAGTTATGACTATGAATACTTGGCTTGCCATTTCCTGACAGGTGCTCAAACTTTCTAATACATCTTATAGCTAATAAATGGAACGTTGTCTTCCTTCAATTCTTCAGCCATACGTTGAGAAACCAGCTTCTGGTTGTGATTTCAGTAGGGCTTCTTCTTCTGCCCCGTAAGAGCTTCCCGTTGCCGGTAGGGAAGCTTATAGGGGGCGTTTCTTATCATGAAAACTATTTTATTTCATTTTCATTTTCCTTTTTATACAATCACTTATATACTGTGCAATTAAAAAAGCAATAAACACAACTCATCCACCATAGAAAACCAACATAACACTTCAATCCTGCATACACCCTTTCTTCTCCCCCTCCAACTTTCATTTCTCCCCTCCAGCATTCCCCTCTTCTACTTCCCCTCCCCCTCAAACATTCCTTTCTCCCCTTCCCTCCATCTCACCCTCCTTACATTCCCCTCTCACTCCCTCTTGACTCCTCCCTCTTCTTTCCCTCTACTCCTCACTTCGGTGTATTTCTACTATTCATTAATCTATTCAATTTGTATTTTACACTAAAATTATAAGAAAAGAAAAAAAAGGGAAAATAAAAGAAAAAGAAAAAAAAAGAAAAAAGAGCAACAGTATACAAGTGCATTCTTATTGTTTTGAAAATTGAAACTATATCTCCACCCTCCCCCCCTCCCCCCCATGAACCCCCCTCCCTAGCCCCCTTCCGACTTCCCAGATCCCATTCCCGGCATAACTCTTTATCAAGCACAGTCTGGAGTATATTAAAACCGAATAGATTAAAAATTAAAAGATAAAAAATAAAGGAAAAAAGAAAGGAATAATAAAGAAAAAGAAAACCAAAAGAAAAAAGAAAAAAAGGGAAAAATCAATAAACTCTCTACATTAAGCTCAGCTTCCCATCATTATTAAAACTTAAGCAATGCGCATCATTCCTAATCTCAGTTAATTTATTACTTGCAGGATTTCAAACTATGTGGAAACCAAGTGAGTTAATCAAATAAAATTCTACTGTAGCTAGGGGCCTTATCTCTTTATCTAAATATGTGTCCATTTCCAAACCTTTAATTTTTCTCTTTTACCTCCTTCTCTATAAAGCAATTTAAACACCTCAAATATTTCTCACGGTTTCCGTTCTAACTCCTCTCATCCTGCCTCTACCTGTGTCCATATATATATTTTATTATCATCCGTGCTCCTCTCATGTTTGCTCCGCCTTCCTTCGAACTCCCTGAATATATCCTTCCAAACGTTATATTCAAATAGCAATGGCAATTTCTATAAAAATCAACTTACTTTCTGGCTCAAAATAAGCTCTAATTGAGCCTTCACTACCCTCCCGTCTGCACCACACTTCCCAACTCCATTCAGCCTAAGCCACAATCCAGAAACATCACAATCTCCGCCCTCCTCACCCTAGAGAATAAATCATAAACAATTTATATAAAAGTTCAAAGTTATCCTTCAAGTCTTTTTTTTTTAAGTCCCATACAGTATATTTTCCGAGAAAATCAACAGGATTTCTTTCAGCCTTAATGTCTCTTCATCGGTATACCACTATACCATTTTATATAAGACAGAAGTCACAAAGTATTATTCAACTTAAAATTAAGCAAATGTTTTGGAAGCATAACTAAATCCTTGTTCTCTGCTCTTCTGCCCTTCCGGGGGGGGGGGAACGATACCTCCCGCCTTGTAGTTGTGTGTTTGGTTGTTTCTCTTCTACTTCTCCTTGTCTTTCTCCGTGTCCGGGTGATTCAGGAAGTCCCGCCTTCAGGATCTTGTAGTAAAAATCTCGGGCTTCCCAAACAGAGTTGAGGCGATGTTTCTGGTCATCAAATGTAACCGTAATACCAAATGGCACCTCCCATCTGTACTCTATTTGATTATTTCTGAGTTCTTTAGTTAAAAAAGCATAGTCTCTCCTGGATCTTAACATTTGGGGTGGTATTTCTTTGAAGACGATCAAGTCCTGTCCATCAATTCGCAGCCTGTTATTGTAAAACTCTTGTAGTATCACGTTTCTGGATTCTTTTGTAGCAAAATATATAACTATATCTCTCGGAAGCTGTCTCTGTTTTGCTGTCCACGAATTATGGCGGTAAATTTTTTGGATCTGCCAATCAAAGTTGAGTCCCGGACTTCCCACCAAACGACTGAAAGCCTCAAAAAAGGTCTGTTTCAAATTCTCCTGTTCATTTTCACACAATCCCCTAACTCTTATTGCAAATGCAGTCTTTTTAGAATTTGTCATAACGAGTTGTCTTTCTGCATTTTCAACTTCCTGTTGCAACATTTCAATTTTAGATGTCAGAATTAGCTTTTTCCAAAAGTTCCAGTTTATCTTCCATTCCTGCAATATAATCTGTCATTACAGTTATAACCTCGATCGTATTCTCCTTTGTTTGAGCAATCTTGGCATCAAGCTTATCACATAATTCCGAAACAAGTTGCTTCATTTCCACTCTAAATTCTTTTAGAGTTTCAAAAAGAAATTCTTTCGTTAACAAATCTCCAGTAGAGGGTGTAGAAGGCAAAGGCTGCGGCTTTATGGCGATTGCTTGGGATGTATTATTGAAAAGACGTTTAGGTTGCTTGGATTTGGGAGCCATTGTAAAAGAAAAAAAAGAAAACAAACAAAGTCTCTGTTCACCTTGATTTAAGATAAAATACTTTCAATAAACTTTTGGCAATTAGTAAAAAGAAGTCTTCAGGAAAACGGGGCTAGTTAAATATATCATATATCAAATGCGAAAGCTGTAAAATCGCCATTTTGAAAAGCAGTTAGACAACGCAGTTTTTTATAAAATTGAAGCTGGTATTTTGAGTAATAATAAAAAAAAGGTTCTCAGGAATGGTCGCTGCTCGAATTGATTTTAAATAGCTTAGATTTGTCCTGAGGGGGGGGACATCCTGCCTAGAGCTGAAAAAAAACAGCTGAGAAGATCTGGCTGGAGTAAAAAAAAAACTCAGCTTTTGTTGAACCTCTTTTCCGTTCACAGCGAAAAACAAAAAGCTGTGAACTACAAAGAGATTCTAACGACTGAGTGCCTCCCTGCCCCTTTCTTGCCTGAAAGGGGAGATATCTATAGATTTGTTAGATATACAGACCAGAACTCTGAGGGCAGCTCCTTTGAGCCACCGGCGACGGCAGACTCCTCCCCCGGAAGTCAGGGGGGGGCGTTTCTTTAAAGCATATCACTAGAGGATGGGCTTCATCCTGGTCTGCTTCCCATTACTCATCAGCAGCTGGCTTAACTTGAGTCCAGTGAATCCAAAACTTGGATTCCAACACTTTTACTTACATGATCACAGTATACGGGTCCTTCCATCTAGGTTTCAAATTCCTCTCCTTTCCAGTGGTTTTCCTATACTTTTTCTCTCACCTGAATATTATGACTAGGGACTAGGACACACAGTATTGCTGGATTTCTTGTATTTGCTTTTCAGTTCTCTCACCATTTTGTTTCACCCATAAGGCCCCTATTTGACCTAGGTGCCCTATATGATTGTTCAAGTTAGCACTTATAACTGGGGGTCTCCCAAACATCACTTCAAAAGAAGATAACCCAATTCCCTTTTGCATAGAGCATCACACAGAATAAAGTGGCATTGGCAATGCATTCACCCATCTATGACTAGCATTGCCTTATATAGCCCACACTTGGGCATGTCTGTGAAATCAATAACTAATGAATCCATGGGATAATATCCTTTGGGTTGACTTGAGCACACATGCTACACCTTTCACTTGCATGGGCACACAGTGCGTGTAAGCAGTCAATGTAAGATGGAGTTCTTCTGCTTTGGAATATCTGGAGCTCAGTCTCCTTCACATTTTTCAATGCTGCATGAGTTATCATGTCAAGGTGGCTCTGATCACCTCGGGTTGCTGACAGCCTTGTTTTTCTGTCAGCTGTTTTCCCTTTTCTGCTGGATCCGACCATCCAGTTTAGAGTCCTTTACATGGGGTAAATCTTATAGTCCAGAGGGCTAAGGGTAATGCGTCTACTCATTTAAGGTGGGTTTCAACACATCTTATCTTTTCCTTAACAGTGCGATTCACACATTTGCTTAATTTCTTTCCTGAGGCCGTTAAAAGACCTCTTTCCCCATAATCAGCAGTATTGATATGCAAAGTAAAGAAGGCATATGGAGTCAGTTCAGAAGTTCACCTTTCATTCTTTGTTCTCTTGTAATGCCCTATCTAAAGCCCATAATTTTGCTACTTGGGTTTGTTAACCATAAATGTCCCTTCATTTCTAAAATTCTTTGAATTGCGTGGCTTGTGTAAATAAAAGTAGCCTGTGCAAAAGTTAATTTATTAGCTTCTTCTATCATGAGCCGTGGTGGCTAGAATCTTTAGGCAATGTGGCTAGCCTTTTGCAACAGTCCAGTTGTTTATATAGATAAGCCACAGTTTATTGCCAACTTCCCTTTTCTTATCAGAGCCTGACTTCAGGGCTTTTTACACTTGTTTCTGCTTTAAACCCCAAATAAAGCGTTCTTTTTCACCCCCTTTTGCAAATGTGTAAGGAGGTTGGCTAGAAGCGCAAAATTTGAAACCACCATTGCTCGTCATATCTCATCTGGGAGGTGCCTCATTTTAGGGCCATTTTTTTTCTTCCTCAAAGGACAGTGTAACTCCCATTTTGCATAGGATCACACCTCAAAAGAGGAACTGGGCATTCAGGCATGTCTTGGGACATTTTTGTAGTCAGTGGCCTTTTTTCTTTTCTTTAAATACATTGATCTCTACTTTGGAATTATTTGACAACGCAACTGTCAGCAATTCAGCTTTAAGTTGCATCCTGTCCTCTTTCTTTCTTCACAAAGATCTTTCATGCAATTTCCATTTATTCAAGCCACACAGACCTTCGTGGCTTTCTTTTCTTGCTAACTGGAAGGCTCTTTCTCTGACTGGGCATGGATTCTATCTATTTGGCCCCTCCTAGACAATTCTTCTGGCAAGTCCCCTAGCCTCCCACTCTTTCTGTCTTTCTTCTCTGAAATTTGAGCCCAATTAACATACATTTTGTATACTTATTTCACAAGTTCAGAGATGCCTTTTCTGGGGTCCCTTTTTGTCTTCTGTATTTTATTTATTTGTTTATTTAGCCTAATGTCATCTGCAGAGTGACCAATGAAGATCATATTGATCATTCTCTTACTTTCTTCAAGCTCAGGTTCTAATGTGATATTTTGCCTAAAGGTTTGATAAATGCATTCTAGGATTTCCTCTGGATTTTCATCCTGTTTCTGTTGAATTTAATAGACCTTCTCTAAATTCTTAACTTTTGTTGAATCCTAACAAAACTAAGGTCCAATAGTTTTTCAGCTGAATGGACTAGGTTCCCAATCTGGTCCCTCCAGTAACCATGTCCAGTCTGGAATTTTTTTTCTTTCATGATCCTTCTGCAAAGGCTTATTCATGGTTATCTTCACCAGCCTTCTTTTCTCTGGGGTTAATAAAATTTCCATTAGAATTTATATCAGCTCAAGGATGAAACTTTTCTCATGTCCTTTGGATTGGAGATATCTTAGTTTCAATTACCTTGAGGGTGCACAAAGATTTAGACACACCTAAGAATTTCAACAGACAGTACATCAAATTAATCAAGTCCAATTTACCTAGAACTTCCCATTCAATAGGCTTTCCCCTTTTTTTTTACCTGCTAAATTTCTTACTTTTGCTCAAAGTTATGCCCGATGTTGTATCTCCTTATGCACTAGATTGTTAATACCTGTCTCTGCCCTGGGGTGTTCCATAAATTGGACTTCCCAGTCCATGCTGGCATATTTTTAAAAGTCCAAATTCTTGATTTCCCAGCCTACGCTGGCATATTTTTAAAGATTAAAATATATGGAGACTTTAATTAACTCATCATTTGCATCTGGGTGGGGCTCTTGATTCAACTCATGGTGGCCAGAATCTGATGCCCTACAGAAAGGCACCCCAAATCTTGACACAATGTCTTTTACTACACACAAAACCAAGAGATCTCTAAATCCCAATTTCTGGGAATATTGTGGGGAAATCTATTTGCCACTCAGCACCTGGGAGCCCTGTAAAAGGACTTCCAAAGGAAGTTTCTATCCTGTCTTTGGGTTGTTTTTTTCACAACTGAGACAGGCTGCAGCAATCTGATTAACAACAGCATATGTGTCTCTCACTACCGATCCCTGCAAACAACCTCCTTGAGGCTTGTGCAATGGGGGTGAGGGTAATTTCTCTGCCAGAGACTTTACTAAAACTTTTCTGAAGGTTTTTCTCAACATGTATTGGAGGGGTGTTCGAGGAACGCTCTCCACCCTCCCATGTTCTATTTCTAACACACTTTTTGCTGACCTGTGGCCCCAGGAACTCACGGCCACCAACAGGAAATGCAGCAGATTAACCTCCCACACAAACCTAGAGCCTCATTAGGATACGCCGGTTCCGTTTGGAAGGGACACTATCCCGGGTCCAGGGGGGTGATCGGGCCCCCTCTTCCACTTCTAACCGAGTGGGTCTACAATTCTTTTGATACTTGCCTGCAGGCATCTTCCTTCTCAGCTGGCGTAATTTTTAATTAACTTGTCCTGTCCCTGGTCAGATTCTTGGATCGGTGGTGTCCTCTGGATGCCCAAGAGAGGTCATCAGCCTTCTTCCAGAGAAAGGTCTCTGTGGCACCTGAAGATGGGCAAGATGGTCTCGATGGGGCACCGGTAGGTCCGTTCCGTCCTCAGCGAAATATCGCTCTAACTCCTGCCTGGCTCGCCAGAATATGTTGCAGAAAATGACAGGCATTAGACTTCTCAGGATACAGAAAAAGTTTATTTGGCAGCCAGGTTCAGAAAGCTAGCCCATGGCTTAGCATTGCAAGTTCTGAATAACCTTAATTATCGAAGCACGCATTCTTATACATTCTCAAAAGCATTGCAACACAGAAATACTTAACACATTTCTTAGTGGTTACCTTGAGAAGAAAACCCTATAAGGAGATGGGATCTTACTTCTCCTTTTGTTTCAGGTATGGCTTACATGTTATTAACGAACTTTAATTGAACTTTGTGGTTTGGACTTTTAACACAAGTAGGGACGTTGGCAAGAACATCCTGTGGTTAGTGAATGGGGACACTTCCTTTAAGTAACTTCTAACTGTCCCTGTTATTCTATTGCAAGTTCCAACTCTTGTCTATGTGACTTTTAATATAGAAGTAAAGGAGTTCTAAGAGGCTGTCCAGCCTGACCCAGTAGGCTTCACACTTAATGTCCAAATCTCACTTTATGGCTGCTTTAAGGGGAGGGCAAATGGCCTATTCCGGGCCCCCAGAGGCCTCAGGAAGCCAGAAATGGTCCATTTCCGAACTTCCAGTAGGCCCATTTTTCACCTCTCCTGCCCCCTCCTGAGGAAATACCAAGTTATAGGACTAAGAGTAAATTAATAATGTGTCAACCATGAAGCTGTCCTGGCTGTGGCCATTTTCTTTTCTGTAGGTATTTTTTTAAATTGGGGTTTCTTTTCACATGGCTTCAGCCTTGACAGCCTGGAGCTGAGTGGGGGGTAGATATAGATGGGATTTTGTAGCTAAAACAAAATAGTTCTCTTTTGTATCATGGACATTCCAACTGCTGGCTGGTCAGAGGAGGTGGAGAGAAGTAATCAGGAAACCAGCCAGCACCCAGATTGGACAATGTGGCTTATTGTTTGGGGGAAAAGGAAACACTTTCTTTTTAGTGAAGTGGAAAGCACGGAAACTCTCAGAATTAGCTTTCCACCAGTTTGTGCCAAGATGATATCTCATAATAAATCTGTTCTTTGAGGAACCAACTTGCCTCACAGTTCTGTTTGTGATGGGTGTATTACTTGGAATGTTGACATTAAGCCAATTCTCCAGAATTTTCCGCTTCAACTGAAGCCACACTCTGGGGTCCTGAGCCCTGACTGCTCACCCAGTTTATCCAGGGAGCAGGAAGACTCAGGGAAAAAGGAGGAAAGGGGGGATGAAGCAGATGGCTACTGTAGTGGCTTCCTAGAGAGATTACAAATTCCCTCAGACTTCAACAGCAGGGGCGGAGACCATATGGCTTTTGGGCACCCAGCCTAAGATCATCACTGAATGACTGTGCTGGGTGAAAGGGAACTTCAGGCACCGAGGTTCATTCCAAGGACCAGTAAGGGACCTTCTGATTATAATGATGTGGGAGCCGGGTACCACTACCATCCAGAGGAGAGCAGGGCCCCTGCTGGTTCTGGGTGTTCCGGATGACATCACATGGCCATGGCCTGAAGAATGGCCAGAGGAGTTCGATTGAATGAGCCTCAGGAGCCCAGGCCCAAAATGGTGCCTGCCAAGATGCCACAGAGAATGCAGCCAGCCTGGTTAACAACAACTCCAGCTGAGATACCCAGCTAGGTTTACCATCCCAGTCATGGCTAGTTCCAGGTACAGTGGGGCTCTACCAGTGGTGGGTTTCAAAAAATTTCCGAACCTACTCTGTGGGTGTGGCCTCCTTTGTGGGAGTGGCTTGGCGGCCATGTGACCTGGTGGGAGTGGCTTGCCGGCCATGTGTTTTCTTCCTTTCTTTCTTTCTTTCTTTCTTTCTTTCTTTCTTTCTTTCTTTCTCTCTCTCTCTCTCTCTCTCTCTCTCTCTCTTTCCTTCCTTTTGTCTCTCTGTCCCTTTTTCCTTTTTTTCTTTCATCTCTCTCCCATTTTCTCTTTTTTATTTCTTTCTTTCTTCCTTTCTTTCTCTCTCTGTGTGAGAGTGTGTGTGTGTGTGTGTCAGAGGTGGGTATCAAAACCCATAGAATTAGAGCAGTGGATTATTAATAGGTGGGGCCCCTCCTATGCTCCTCACCAAACCTGTAAAGCTGGAAATGGGCTGGCACTGGGAACCCATCCAAAAGCGGTGATTCTAAGCCTGGCATGGATGGACAAATGGGCCCCACCATCTTTTGGGAAGGGGCTACAGAAAGCTAAATCTGGAGATAGGCCCTGACCTCCCTCCAAAGGTTGCCAATGCAAGGGCTGTCCAAAGACAGAACAGCGCTAAGTGAAGCGAGAAATCTGCCACCTCCTCACAGCCACTCCCAGGCACCCCCCAGATCCCTAGAGAATATCAGGACCTGACTGAGGTGTTCAGTGAGGTGGAATGTAACATACTACCACCTCACTGCCCCACAGACTGTGCTATAGAGTTCATATTGGGGACTAAACTACCGAAGCCATGTTGGCCCACCTGGCTAAGGGGAGATGTTCACCAAATTAGACCTAAAGGAGACATACTACCGGGTGCGAATCAAAGAAGGAAAACTGCCTTCAACTGCCCCTTAGAAAGTTTTCAATTCAAAGTGATGCTTTTGGTTTGCAAGGCCGGTGGTCTTCATGCAATTAATAAATGAGGTGCTACATGAGCACCTGTAAAGGGAGTTCTTATCAGCCTCTGCTTCGCTTGCTTGCTATTGGCTGCCATAGAAATGGGGTGAGTGCGGGCATGGTATTTGGGAAGAGAATTGCATTGTACTGGAGGAGTTATGTAGAAGGGAGTTTTGTTCTCACCATCTTCTGTGCATGCTGATGGCTGATGTTTGGACTTGGTCAAGGCCAACCGTCTTACATATCAACCTGATGAGATGCACCCCACATGACACCATAGGGAATGGCAGATTTGTCACTGGACTGGGGTAATTGGAGGGAGGGGGCTGGGTAATCATTTATATGTGCTTGTTCGTGCCTTTTTGGCTCAGATCTTGCTTTCCTTTTTGCTGCTATCAATTCATATCTAGTAAAAGTACTTTATCTCTATTCAAATGGAGTGAGGTTTTTCTTTCTTGGATACTGAAAGAGGCATGCCTGACATTTCTTGTGTATTTAGTGAGATTCTTGTCTTGCCTGAGGTCCTAGAACAGTGTTGCCCAAACTTTTGACATATGTGTACCCCTTCTATAATTTTCATAACGCTGAGTACCCCTCATAAAAAACGCTGAGTACCCCTCATAACTACATAAAAAAAATCTAGTTAATGATTTTCACGCTTTCATCCAGAACTTTCTATAGATCAGCAGGCATCTTACGTGTTGCCAAAGCCTCTCTGTGTATGCAACAATGTGTGGATATGATATTTGGAGCAACATTTTGAATTCTTGCAACGAGTGCTTTATTAATTCCGACCATACATTTCGTTCCATCTGTGCTTATTCCAACACATCTATTCCAATCAATTTGGTTCTCTTGCATAAATGTATTCATAACAATAAAGATATCTTCTCCTGTTGTGATATTCCCACGTGATCCCCACCAAACTCCGGTGCAATGCGTACCCCCACCAAACTCTTCCCTTATCCCTGGGGGTACGCATACCACACTTTGGGAAACACTATCCTAGAAGAACACATGAGTGGGTCAGATGTTGAAAAAACTCTTTGTGGCCAAAATGTATGCAAAGGTGTCAAAATGCAAGTTTTACAAGATCAGTCTAGACTACCTGGGCTACTGAGTGTCAAGCGAGGGTGTAGAGATGGATCTGGCTAAAGTTAAAGTGGTTCTAGACTGGCAACCATATATGAAAATAGCTGCAAAGCTTCCAGGGGTTTGTTAACTTCTACCAGCAGTTCATCTCTTTTGCTGAGATTGCCTTGCCCATCACCAAACTGTTAAAGAATGTGGGGGATGGGAGGTGTCAACAACCACAGCTGAGTCAACCCCTAAAGTTGACCCTAGAATATCAGCAGGCATTCAAGGAATTAAAGAGGCTGTTTGCCATGGAGCCAATCCTTAAGCATCCTAATCCAGAACAGCCCTTCGTAATCCAAGCTGTGAGAAAAATATCCCAGATATATTTTCTACATATCAAAGAAATGGTCAAGGAGACAATGATCAACAAAAACCATCTATTTTATTACACTTGCACAAGTGGATTCCCATGCAAATGAGAATAATTACAAGGTACATAGGTGCACCTTAAATACACAAAATGACGTATTATATGCGTCATAACTTGGATACAAAAATACAGTTGCCTGCACAAAATACAATATAAAAAGTACATGGAAATTCCCCAAATGTTCCAAAAACATACATGTTCAGAAGCCCCAAAGGACGTTGCTTTCCCAGAATTAAACAATAAGATCATTAACGGCTTCCTGCAAAACATGTCCTCTTACTTCCTGTTACAAAAGGAGGGATCAGGCTATTTCTGATCAAGTCACTGTAACTTTCTGATTATACTCCAAGCTGTGATTTTCCAAAAAAGCTTACTTGATGATCAGATATATTCAAAATGGTTTCAGATTTACCCAAATAATTCAGGGTTCTAGCCTTATTCTCTCAATTAGCTCTCTCTCCAATAAGGACAGTTATTTGGGTAATTTCAGGTGAATTAATTCTCAATTGCTTGCATCGTAATTCTGGCCTCCCTTCTGCTTCTTCTTCTTTGAGCACTTAGATCTTCTGAAGCAAATCAAGCAGCACTGGCTAAATTTGATACACTTTAAGCATAAAAGAGCACATCTTATGTAGATACAAGTAACTAAGCATAACACAATGATTACTATGATTCCCACAAATGCTGCCTTCAGCCAAGAAAAGTCCGGCAATCAGGAAGTCAAAAGATTCCAAATACTCCTAAAAGCAGAGCTTTCAGTGACATGTGTTCAGTGTGTAGTTACATTGTGCAAAGCATTCAGCTTAGCTAAATTTAGCTGTTTCAAGAATTGAAACAACCTCCAACTTTGACACAACAAAGTCTCTCAAAATAGACCTGTCACTCAGGTCTATCTGGTCACACACCCATCTCATCAGTTAAAGCAGATATCGTTGATGAAGGTTCATTGATGCACTCTCAGCCAAGACACAAGCATGATGGTCAAGCATAAGCATGCACATGCTGACCACATTTCTGATAATATTCACTGGTATTATAGACCATCTTACAGGATGTGCACCTGACTATATAATAAATGTGGCTCTTGCCCCCTATAGGTGGTTCCACATGTTCATGTTCCCTTCCAACATCATGTGCATGAACTAGATGTTCATGTGCATGAGTTCCATCCACAGGTTCTGTACCTGCTGTGATATCTGTATCATGCTTAGGATGAGTATCATGTACATCATGGGCATGATGTGTAGGATGTGTAGGTGGAGGCATTACCTTTTTAGGTGATTCTCTCTTCTTTTGATAAAGACTTTGATTTATCTTCTCATAATAAAAAACAGTTTATCACTTAAATGAGTTACTACCATATAAGTAGTCAAGCATCCAATAGTATATGGACTATGGACTAAATACACATGCATGAGCAGGCAAGCCACAGAATAAAAATCATCCCTAGGTAACTATAACCCTGGCCCTGCAGTCTCCAGTCCTTCCACTTCAGTGCAAGCAAAAACATGATCAGTGGGCACTTGCACATAGATGATTTTTCCTGCCTTTCTTCAGGAGGCATGTAATGTACACAATCATAAGCAGACAATATTTTTTTCAACTCCATCATCAGTTGTTTCTAATGAGTCCACTTATTTGGCTTGTGTAGACTCCCAAAAATAGTGATAATGTATGAAAGAGTGTAATTATTAGGTTCTATGATGATTTCCAGGCACTGGTATTTCCACAAAACATGTTGTCATTCTCTCAGAGACTACAGTCTCTCCTTTTTACACAAAAAGATGAGCTATTCAAAGTTATTTGCATTACATCCAAAAAGACATTTCCCTCCTTCTTGTTTGGTTCAAGCATTATTGGTGTAAAACTTCCAGGCTTTAGAAGTCCAGCGACGTTTCTCTTTTGCCCCATTTGTAGCAATCTCATATGAGGAGGACTTTTAACATATCCAATTGCACATCTACTCTTCCACACATTAGGCAAACCTGTTAGGCCTAGACCTCCACACAAAACTATAAGCTTCGAGGGAGCTATGATTTCATCATAAGGGAAAAATAAGGCTCCAGTGATTCTAAATCTTCTATATGAAGGGGCATAGTTCCTATACAGCTCCGTGTATTGCTCATATATGGTTTCCATCGTATAGGATAGCTCAGCATATCATGTAACAATGTCATAGGTTCGGTTGCACCTTGGCACACCTTCCTCAAAGGTCGATCTGATGCAAATGGCATCATCATCAGTAGTTTCAATGTGTGATAACTGTGAATGTCAATGGGCTTCGTATTATGACCCATATAATAAAAATATTTAGAGTTTATTGGACTCTATAATGCCATTACCGAAAATGATTGTTTATGACAACATTTTGTTAAAGATGTAAGAAGGACAATGATTCTTTAAAATAAATGTTTTTACAATGTCCTATATTTATTAAGTTTTGGAAGAAAGTAGTGGATTATGTAAATATGCTTGTAGACAGATAGAAGATAGATAGATAGATAGATAGATAGATAGATAGATAGATAGATAGATAGATAGATAGAAAGAAAGAAAGAAAGAAAGAAAGAAAGAAAGAATTCTTTATTGGCCAAGTGTGATTGGACATACAAGGAATTTGTCTTTGGTGTATGCTCTCAGTGTACATAAAAAGACAAGATACATTTGTCAAGAATCATAATGTCTGGGCCACTTCACTCAGTAACCAAGAAAGAAACCACTCAACTCCATTTTGCAAAATTAAGAGTACTTTTACTGGTCATGAGTAGATAGTAGCTAGGCAAAGCAAGGTCTGAGGCAAAAGCACACGTAAGCATAGATATCAATATGTGACCCAACCCCTTCCCCCTGGTAACCTCAGCCCATAGTCCAATCAGTACACCCCACAGGTGTCGTGTGGGAGACATTTTCAAAAAGCATCATCAGGCTGGTATGCCGGACAGTTGGTCTTGGTGGCAAATCCTTTATTTGCAGCATGCACAGTAGATGGTGAGCACACCTCCCTTTTACAGTCACTCCTGTGCTGACACTTCCCCACCCACATACAACGCCCCCCCCTCCCTGTTTCAATGGCAGCCAAAAGCAAGCAGCAAAACAGAGGCTGGCATCCAGCCCTCCGTCAGGAAAGGAAAGCATCCCTGTAGAAAAAGAACAAACAAACACACAAACAACAGAAAACAGGAACAAGGAAGGGTGAAAATGTCCACACCAATCCAGGTCAAGGCTTGTCAGAGTAGGCAGAGTAGAATTTTCGCAAAAGTCGAGGAGCCCTCATGTGAGACTTATCGACCCATTCAGCATGAGAGGGGGGGGAAATGCTTCCAGGAAATGAGATACTGAATCCGATTTCTATGTTTCCGAGAGTCCAAAATCTCCTTAACCTCAAAATGTTGCTCTCCCTCAATGAGAATAGGGGCAGGTGGTGCAGGTCGAGGAACTCGCAGAGCGGAAGTATGTTCCAGCTTCAAAAGGTTGACATGAAACACTGGGTAAACACGGTTAAGGTATTTCAGCAGTTCCAGTCACACCGATACAGGGTTAATAATCATTACAATAGGAAACGGACTGACGTACTAAGGACCCAGATTCTTAGACTTCTAGGTGGTTTGGAGAAATTTGGTAGACAAAAACAAACTGTCTCCAACCTTGTATTCCCTTTGCTTAGTCCTCTTCTTGTCAGCCCGTTTCTTGTGTGCTCGATGAGCAGCACCCAATGCCTTGTATGCCAAAGGCCAGTGTCAGAACCTCTTCATTAGATAATTAGGAAAGAAGACCACGAGACTCCATGAGTAGAAATCAAGTGTACTTTTACTAATTATAAATGATTAAAGGCATAGCGAAGCGAAGTCTGATTATTTAGGCGCAAAAGCAATTGATATATAGAATAGCCCATTCCCCACCCTTTGGCATCACAGCTACAGTCCAATCATAATTCTCCCAAGTGTCAGGTGTGAGATAACTTCAAAAGGCATCATGAAGATGGAATGTCGGTGCCGTTAGTCCTGGCGGGAATCTCCTACGCATGCATAGTCAGACAGGCAGCTGAACTCCAGAACCTTCCTCCAGCACAATGAGTAACCCCTCCCAAATACCATGCCCTCCCTCCCCGTTTCATGGCAGTCGAAGCAACAGCAAAGCAGAGGCTGACAGCCAGATTTTGCGGAGTTGGTCACTCCATTCTGAAAGGGACAGAACCTTTGGCTTTTCTCGTGGTACCTCCGGAATAGGTACAAAATCATGGCCAAACACTACTTTAAATGGCATAAAACCCATACTGCTGTGCACCAAGTTGTTTTAGGCCTCTTCAGCATGAAGTAACAACTCAACCCAATTATCTTGCTGATAATTAATGAAACACCAGAGATACTGTTCCAAAACAGAATTAGTCCTTTCACAAGCTCCGTTAGTCTGCAGATGGTGGGCAGAGCTTAGCCCCTGGGCAGAACCAATCAACTTCAAAAACTCCTTCCAAAATAAGGAGGTGAATTGGATCCCCTATTGGAGATAATGCGGTCTGGTACACCATGCAGATGATATACATGTGTAATAAACAATTTAGCCAAGGATTTAGCCTATGGGATTTTGGAACACGAAACAAAATGAACTTGTTTGGAAAACAATTCTGTAATGACCCAAATCACAGTTTTTCCTTGACTTTAGGTAATTCAACAATGAAATATTTCTTTCCACGGTGCCTCCGGATGGGCCATGCCCTGGAGTAGGCCCTGGGGTTTCCCTCGTAGGCGCTTCGCAGCAGCACATGTGGGGCAACTGCCCACATAAGACAATGTCCTTCTTCAATGACAGCCACCAAAATTGCCATTTAATGAGATGCAGAGTTTTAACAAATCCAAAATGGCCTGCCATGCGTGAGTCATGGACCTGTTGTAGAACCAAAGTTCTAATGGTGGCAGGAACATACAATTTAGCTCTTATCCAGGGTAGACCGTCTTTCATGGTACACTCATTGGAATGAGTGGTTTAAACAACTCATCAGAATCAAGGCCCTCCTTAAGTTTGGAGACGAGGTCCTTTGTGACCTCAAAATTAGAACTACTCTGGCTTCTGGTGACCACCGGAGCAGCGAGATTCTTCACTGGGATGACTAGGTGAACCACGCTAAGCTTTGAGCTGTTGTATTGAGGGAGTCTGGAAAGAGCATCTGCCATAAAGTTCTTCCTCCACCCCCACCCCCCCGGGATATACTTTAAAGTGAAATCGAACCTGTTAAAGTGTTGTGCCCATCTCATCTGTTTGGGGGATAATTTTCGGGGAGTTTTTAATGCCTCTAAGTTCTTATGATCAGTCCACACCTCAAAAGGGTGTTTAGCCCCTTCCAAGAAATGTTGCCAGGTCATTAAAGCCCACCTGACTGCCCATCGTCTCTCTGTCTCAGTTAGCTTCCAAGAGGTGTAAGTGCAAGGTTGTAGTTTTCCATCAGCATTTGCTTGTAGTAATACCATCTCTACTGCAATGTCACTTGCATCTGCCTGGACCACAAATGGTGAATCCATGTCTGGGTGTTTCAACACTGGTTCAGCTGCAAACAGTCGTTTTAGTTTTTCAAATGCGGCTTGACACTCCATAGTCCAATTTAAGGGCTTACCTGGTCTAGGTTTGGCCTCCCCCTTTGATTTCAGGAGGTTCATAATAGGGAGGGTGATGCTGGCAAATGAGGGAATAAATTGACAATAAAAATTTGCAAATCCCGGGACTTCCTGGGAGGAGCTTGCTGATGGTGGCAGCTAAAAATTAGCTGCCCCCGAATTCCTGGTCACATATCTGTTTAGATGATCATCCATCTGACGTCTTAACAGGTTTCTTATCCTTCAGGCAAGAAGGGAAGAAGATATAGTTTTGATGGCAAATGCCCTTCGATTTTTGCAGCTTTTGTGCCTGCAGAGAGAGGGGGGCCAGCCCAAAGCAGAACGGCGTCCGTGCTGGGAACTTCAAACTGCCTTGTGCAGTACAAAGTAAGATCTCCCACTCAGTTCACAGCTTTGATTTATTTGATTTTAATACGAGCTGAATCCGTTTACGTGGACATTAATTGTTTACCAAGATCCTAGCTTCTTTTTTTTACAAGATCTTCCTCTGAAAATCTATTTACTTAGAGGCTTCTAAAATGGTGCCGAGCTGGCTGGATTCTCCGGTAACAATGATTATCTTTTTAATCTCCTTGTTAAATGCTACAGAACTCTAAAACTTCAAAGGAGTGTCTTATCACTTGTTTCACAACGGCCAGCAGAAACTTTTTAATTAGTTTCATTTTTGCAAGACTTCCTTTCTCTCATTAATCTTGCTTATCTGGAATTTAAATGGTGATGAATCTGCTGAACTGTCTTGTTACAATGCTTATTTTCTGAAAGTTTTGCCAAGCCTCAAATTTCAAAGTAAAGGGAGAACTTCAGCATCTTTACTTAGAGCTGCACAGTCAGGCAACAGAGTTTTATTAATTGCTGGAAGATAAAATTTGGAATGGCCTCAAAACCAAATCCTAATCCGAAACCGTCGCCCTCTATTCCCAGGGGCACATCCCCAGTGCCTGGCACAAGGTTTCAGCCTCCGCTCCCTACGCCCCCTGCTGGAGATTTGTTAACGAAAGAATTCTTCTTGAGTGAATTAAGTGTGGCTCTTAATGCACAGACAATTAAAATGGAAGATAAACTTAGAGATCTCAAAGAGGAGATAAAAAAGGAGATAAAACAAGAGGGAAAAGAGGAAATAAAAGAAATAAAAGGGAAAATAAAAGGGGAAATAAAAGGACTTAAACAGGAGTTGTATGAGAAAATTGATGCCAGGGTTGTTAAAATTAAAGATGAAATGCTGGGACTTGTAACTGTATTGACAGAACATGTTTCCGGAATTGAAGATAGTCTAGAGGATCTTAATGAGGCTAATACCAGCTTGACATTGAAAACAGAGGTGGTGGAACAAAAAGTGGAAAATGCTGAAAAAGAAATTATTATGATACAGTATAGACAAATGGAGCTGGCATTAAGAGTAAGGGGGCTGCGTGAGGAGAAACAGGGGAACCTGAAACAGATCCTATCAGAAGCTTTTGACTGCCTGATGGGAAGACCAGGGACCAACCTTGACTGGCAAATCGACAAAGCTTACCACATTAATTCTTGGCTGGCAAAGCAGAAGCAGCTTCCTCGAGACATCGTTATATATTTTACCACAAGAGAGCTTAGAAATATGGTACTACAAGCGTCTTATAACACTAAGCTTCAAATTGGCAGTCAAGACCTGATCGTTTTGAAAGAGATACCACCTCAAATGTTAAGAGCCAGGAGAGACTACGCTTTTTTTGGTCAAAGAACTCAGAAACTGTCAGATACAGTATAGATGGGACGCACCATTTGGCATTATATTTACATTTGATAGGCAAAGATATCGCCTCAACTCTGTATGGAAAGCCTGAGATTTTTATCATAATATTTTGAAGGCTGGATATTCTGCATCATCTGTCAGGGTCTGGATGGGAGCGAACAAGCTTGCACTCAATCCAGACAAGACCGAGTGGCTATTGATGCTGCCTCCCAAGGATGGTCCAGACATTAACCTCTTAGCCTGGGGGGGGGGTGTGAAATTATACACCCCTCGGAGAGGGCGCGCAATTTGGGTGTCCTCCTGGATCCACAGATTATGTTAGTACACCATCTGTCAGCTGTGACCAGGGGGGCCTTTGCCCAGGTTCGCCTGGTGCACCAGTTGCGGCCCTACCTGGACCAGGAGGCACTTCGAATGGTCACTCATGCCCTCGTCACCTCAAGACTGGATTACTGTAATGCACTTTACATGGGGCTGCCCCTGAAGAGTGTTCGAAGACTACAGTTGATCCAGAATGCAGCCGCGGGAGCGATAATGGGTGTACCTAGATACACCCATGTTACACCTATCCTCCGCGAGCTGCACTGGCTCCCCATTGGTCTCCGGACGTGCTTCAAGGTGCTAGTCATTACTTTTAAAGCCCTACATGGTATAGGACCTGGCTACCTGAGAAATCGCCTCCTCCCATTCACCTCCCAATGACCAATAAGATCGCACAGGTTGGGCCTCCTCCGGGTGCCGTCAACCGGACAATGCCGGCTGGTGGCCCCCCGTGGGAGGGCCTTCTCTGTAGCTGCACCGGCCCTGTGGAACGATCTACCTGTTGAGATCCAGACCCTTACCACTCTCCCGGCCTTCTGTAAAGCGACCAAGACCTGGCTGTTCCGGCAGGCCTGGGGCTGTTGATTAATATTCAGCCTCACTTAGACTGAATGGATGGTGTATTAATTTTAATAATTGTATCTTTTCTTAACTTTTTAAAATGCTTTTATCTTGCTTGTGAGACGCCCAGAGTCCCAACGGGAGTGGGTGGCATACAAATTTTATTAAACTGAAACTGAAACTACAACACTTAATGATAGTCATAGGTTACAAATAACCTATCAGGAAACAATCAATATCAATATAAGTCATAAGGATACAAGCAACAGTTACAATCCTGCAGTCATAAGTGGGGGGAGATGGGTGATAGGAACAATGAGAAGACTAATAGCAATAGTAATGCAGCCTTAGTGAATGGTTTGTAAGTGGTGAGTGAATTGTTTGTTTAGCAGAGTGATGGCATTCAGGGAAAAACTGTTCTTGTGTCTAGTTGTCTTGGTGTGCATCATTTTGAGGGTAGGAGTTGAAACAATTTATGTCCAGGATGTCTGTAAATATTTTCATAGCCCTCTTTTTGACTCGTGTAGTGTACAGGTTCTCAATGGAAGGCAGGTTGGCAGTAATTGTTTTTTTCTGACGTTCTGATTATACTCTGAAGTCTGTGTCTGTCTTGTTGGGTTGCAGACCAAACCAGACAGTTATAGAGGTGCAGATGACAGACTCAATAATTCCTCTGTAGAACTGTGTCAGCAGCTCCCTGGGCAGTTTGAGCTTCCTGAGTTGGCACAGAAAGAACTTTTTTGTTGCACTTTTTTGATGAGATTTTTATGTTAGGTATCCATTTTAATAGCAATAGCAGTTAGACTTATATACCGCTTCATAGGGCTTTCAGCCCTCTCTAAGCGGTTTACAGAGTCAGCATATCGCCCCCAACAACAATCCGGGTCCTCATTTTACCCACCTCGGAAGGATGGAAGGCTGAGTCAACCCTGAGCTGGTGAGATTTGAACAGCCGAACTGCAGAACTGCAGTCAGCTGAAGTAGCCTGCAGTGCTGCATTTAACCACTGCGCCACCTCGGCTCTTTTTAGGTCTTGAGACAAGATGGAACCTAGAAATTTGAATCTCCTTTTGACACTGCGTTGTCTAGTATTATAAAAGGTGGTATTATAAGAGGTGGTAATATGGTAGGGTTTCTCCTAAAGTCTACCACCATTTCTACGATTTTGCGTGTGTTCAGTTCCAGCTTGTTCTGGTCACACCACAAGACTAGTTGTTCAACCTCCCATCTGTATGTGGTTTCATTGTTGTCTCAAATTAGACTAATCACTGTTGTATCATCTGCAAACTTCAGTAGTTTAACCAATTGATCTTTTCAGATGCAGTCATTGGAATATAGAGAGAAGAGAAGTGGGGAGATCACACAGCCCTGGTGGGCTCCTGTGCTAACTGTACAGATATCTGATGTGATTTTGCTTAGCTTCACCTGCTGCTTCCTATCTGTTAGGAACAGAGGGGGGTTGTTCCCGGTTCTAACTGGTTTGGGCAAACTGGTAGTGGTAATTGGGCATGGGCCGTGGAACCGGTAGTGATGGCTGACTGGCCATGCCCCCAGAATGGCCTGCTTGGATGCTCACCCTGCCTCGCCTTTGCCACATGGATCCACAGAACGGCCTCCTCCTGTTTACACCCCTTCAGGGTTAGCCTTAAACTCTACCCCACACCACCTGAGAAAAGGAGCTTTATTTTCTTGCTTGCGCCAGTGAGCGTTGTGGTCTCTGCCCTTAATTGCTTATTCTGGCTCAGAGAGAGGCAGCTCAGCCAAGCCAGGCTCTCTCTCTCTCTTTCTCCCTCTCTCTTTCTCTCTCTCTCTCCTTTGTTGGGTGGATATGATGGGAGGGTGGGAGGAGCAGGCTTCCTTGCCAAGCTTGAAGAGTGGGGAGCGAAGCTGTTGTCCAAGGGTGAGAGCAACCCCCAACCACCTCTGGGTTAGGGTAGAGAGCTGTCTTGAGCCTCCTCTCTCAGTCTCCTTGCACCTGGAGCATCCTTCTCTGGGCAGGGGTGAAGAAGAGCTGCCACCCCCTTCTCTCTCCCCTTCACCTCTCCCCACTTCTTTACCCATCCCAGAGAGCTCTGGGCTATGACTCCTTCCACCCCAGCCACCTTCTTCTCTGGCATCACTCCTGAGTGAACTCTTCCATCCTCGGTTGTTGCGAAGAAGCAATGGCTATGGGTGCACCATGCCAATTTCATTCTCTGTGAGAGCCACTTTGTAACTTGTTTGCAAAGTGTGTCTCAAAGAGAACAAAGCGGGCGTGGTGCACCCAGAGCCACCACTTCTTCACAACAGACGAGAAGAGAAGAGGTGACTCTTCTATCCTTGGCTGTTGCAAAGAAGCAGCGGCTCTGGGTGTGCCACACCCACTTTGTTCTCAGCCCCTCTTTTTCCCTTGCTCAGCTGAAAGGAGGTGTGCAATAATAGAGGGCAAAGGTGCTCTCCTCGACAGGGGCTGCTTTATTGTGCACCTCCTTTCTTTCTCCGGCCCCTCTCCTTCCCTCACTTGCTCTGGCAGCAGCAGTTAAGAAAAGAAAGGAGATGCACGATAAAGCAGCCACCACTGCAAAGGGCGAAGGGGAGCAACCTTCTGGGTGTCCTCTTGTCTCTACTTAACCTCCTGCCATCATTTCTTCAGTCCTTGTGGCAATGCAGGGGAGGAGTGGGAGGAAAAGCAGCAGGAGGTTGGGTGGGCTGTGGTGGTAAAGTGCTAAGGCAGGACTTCCATGAGATCCTCACTCACTCTCATGATAATTTCAGTTTGTTTTGATAAACCTCTGTCAGTAAAACCAGAGCTTAGGGGGCTGTATGCGCCCCCACCCCATTTTCAGTCTGGATGGCCTCCTACACCCCTCTGCCAGCAGAAATGTAGCGCGGGGGCATGCACATCCCCCTGGGCTCAGTTTTGAGCCTGGATAGCCTCTTGCAGACCTCTGCCAACAAAAACAGAGCCAGAGGGGGGGCATGTGTGATCCCATACCCCATTTTCAGCCTGGACTACAGCCCGCTGACAGCAAAAATGGTGCCTGGGAAGCAGAGCATCCCCCCTCCTTGTCTCATTTTAGCCTGTAGCCCTCTGCCAGTAAAAACAGAGCCTTTGGGCTACACACATTCCCATGCCCTATTTTCAGCCTGAATGGCCTCCTTCAGCCTTCTGCCGTGATAATGGAGCCGGGGAGAGCATGCAAAGCCCCCCCATGACCTGTTTCCACTGTGGCCAGCCTCCTGCAGCGGTTTGTCACAAAAAACAGAGCCAGGGGGCTGCATACTCGCCTTCCCCAGCTCCATTTTTACTGGCAGAAGACTGCAGGAGGCCATTGCAGCTGAAAATGAGGCACAGGGGGGTTCATATGTCCACCCCCCAGTTCCATTTTTGCTATCAGAGGGTGTTATGGAGTGAGCCTTTGCTGTTTCCAGGCCAGCCCTGCATGCCAACTCTAAACACCATGTGGGCCAAATCTGCCCTGTGGGCATTGTTTTTGATACCCCTGATCTAATATTATGCATAATATATTATTATTATTTCTTTTATTTATTATGAAATTCAGGGAAGTGAACATTTAAAGATGTATCATAAATACCATTGACTGGTGTTAAAGTTGATATGGGTTGCTGCCAGCATCCTAGGTATCAACCAAGTATTTTCTTAAAATATATGAGGTTTCTAGTAGCAGAGTTTTTTGCAGTTCTGCTGTTGTTATTGCAGGAAGCAGCAATTTCTTTATGTGTTTTGTAAAATTCTTGGACATGGTACCAAGTGCCCTGATGACATTGGGTATCACTGTTACATGTTTCATCCATAGCCATATCGTTTCAATGGCCAGGTTGTTAGATCGGGTAAAGGAGGCACAAAAGGCTTCAGTAAACAACAGCTCTTTATTGCAAGTCAAGTAAACATCCGGCTCGAGAATGGTCGGGCATCATCCACTTTTAAAGGGATCTGTCAGACCTCTTGACCAAAGAGATTCAACCTCTGTCCCCACTGTCAGTGGGAGGGGATATCTAACACCCCTCCCATCTAAGATGGAACAATCTAACTAGTGACGTAGTCATGCAGGTAGGTGGGATTTTGTGTAGCTCTGCCTGACCTGCGCAAATCAGTCTTGGTGTTTCCTTCGCACAAGTTGGACATACCTGTTGCTCCTGTAGACCCACCTGGTGGAACCTCCTGGAACTTTTTCCATGCTGCGCTGGAGCTTCTGGTGTTGACTTTCTTGGAGCTCGCTGTGGGCCTGCATCGAAGTCAGATAAGTCTTCTGACATTCTCAGCCTTTCCTTGGGTTTGGAGGAACTATTATTTTCCGTGTCACTTCTTTTGGTTTGTGCAGGAGTTATATTTGGTTGTCTAAGCGCCGAGTTAGACAAGGGGCTACGGAGTTGGTCTATATGCCTTCTCCAATTTCTACTGTCCTTGAGTTTTACTATGTACGACCTAGGACCAGTAATTCCAATTATAGTTGCGGGAATCCATAACGTTCCCCCGGTGTAGTTGTGTGCATATACCGAATCTCCTATGGTGAAAGGCCTGACCTTGCTTGTCGAATCAGGGGGAGTTGAGATGGAATAATTTGGGTGTAGCCGATCTAAGTAAGACATTAGGCGGCGGCCCATGAGGTGTTCAGCAGGGCTTCTTCCAGTGGTAGCACTGGATGTGATGTGTTGTATGAGTAAGTAGTGATCAATTCGTATTTGCCAACTGTCAGTACCTCTCCATTAGATAATTAGGAAAGAAGACCACGAGACTCCGTGGGTAGAAATCAAGTGTACTTTTACTAATTATAAATGATTAAAGGCATAGCGAAGCGAAGTCTGATTATTTAGGCGCAAAAGCGATTGATATATATAGAATAACCCATTCCCCACCCCTTGGCATCACAGTTACAGTCCAATCATAATTCTCCCAAGTGTCAGGTGTGAGATAACTTCAAAAGGCATCACTAAGAACGAATGTCGGTGCCGTTAGTCCTGGCGGGAACCTCCGACGCATGCGTAGTCCGACAGGCAGCTGAGCTCCAGAAACTTCCTCCAGCACAATTAGTAACCCCTCCCAAATACCATGCCCTCCCT
Source organism: Thamnophis elegans (assembly GCF_009769535.1). Taxonomy (NCBI): domain Eukaryota; kingdom Metazoa; phylum Chordata; class Lepidosauria; order Squamata; family Natricidae; genus Thamnophis; species Thamnophis elegans. Next base: position 63,321,428 of record NC_045558.1, on the reverse strand, counting down.
CCCCGTTTCATGGCAGCTGAAGCAACAGCAAAGCAGAGGCTGACATCCGGCCGTCCTCCGGAAAAAGGCGTTCAGGCCTGGAAAACGACAAAACACAAACAAACAGACGAACAACAAAAACAGAAGAGAAAAAGAGGGGGGGGGGAGAGAAAGTCAAGGCTTGTCAGGATAAGCAGAATAAAACTGTTGAAGCAGTCGGGGAGCACGGACATGGGACTTGTCCACCCACTCGGTATGAGATGGAGGAAAATGCTTCCAAGCCACTAGGTACTGGATCCGATTCCGCCGTCGCCGAGAGTCTAATATTTCTCGAACCTCAAAATGTTGTTCACCATCAATCAACAGGGGGGCAGGCGGTGGGTCCACAGGTGGACGTAAAGATGAGGAACGAACTGGTTTAATGAGGTTAATGTGGAAAACTGGATAAACAGGGCTGAGATGCTTGGGTAGCTGCAAGCGAACCGAAACAGGATTGATGACTTTGACGATGGGAAATGGGCCCCCGTACTTAGGCCCCAACTTCTTAGACTTTTGTGTAGTTTGAAGGAACTTTGTGGATAAATAAACCTTGTCACCCACTTTGTACTGATAAGGTTGCGCACGTTTCTTATCAGCCTGTTTCTTATGAGCGCGATGCGCAGCATCCAAAGTACTAAGAGCCAAAGGCCAAATATGGCTCAATCGCTCACTCCACTCGGAGACAGAGGAAATTTGTGGTTGCTCAAGGGGAACCTCAGGAATAGGAACAAAGTCCTGACCAGACACAACACAAAAAGGAGTGAATCCAGTGCTGCTATGCACAGAATTATTATAAGCCACTTCTGTGTGCGGTAACAAGTCCACCCAATCATCTTGCTGGTAATTGATGAAACAACGTAAATATTGTTCCAGAACAAGCCCCATTAGTCTGAGGGTGGTGGGCGGAGCTTAGGCCCTGGGCGGAGCCAATGCGCTTAAGAAACTCTTTCCAGAAAACAGAAGTGAACTGGACACCTCTATCGGAAACGATGCGATCAGGCACCCCATGCAAACGGTAAATGTGAGAAATGAAAAGCTTAGCAAGTGCCTTTGCAGAAGGAATCTTGTGGCACGGAATAAAATGAACTTGTTTTGAAAATAAGTCAGTAACCACCCATATGACGGTGTGCCCCTGGTTCTCGGGAAGTTCAACAATAAAGTCCATAGAAATTTCCTTCCAAGGGGTGACAGGGCGGGCTACAGATTGGAGTAGACCTTGTGGCTTCCCTGGTGGTCGTTTAGTGGCTGCACAGACCGGACAACTGGCAACATAAAGTTCAATGTCCTTTTTCAAAGAGGGCCACCAAAACTGCCTCTTCACCAAATGCAGCGTCTTCACAAATCCAAAGTGACCCGCCAACTTGGAATCATGAGCCCGTTGGAGGACAATGAGACAAAGAGAGGCAGGGACGTAAAGTTTCGCCCCAATCCATGGTAAATCGTCCCTCATCGTGCATTCACTTCGATGCTGTTGGAACCAGTCATCTTGAGGAAGGGCCTGTTTGAGGTCAGAGAGGAAATCTTGAGGCACGTCTACTTTCGAGCGCGCCTGCTGCCGAGTGATAACCGCAAGGCTGGATGCGGGAACCACGGGTTGAACAATACTCAGCTTAGAGCAGTTGTACTGAGGGAGTCTGGACAAAGCATCAGCCATGAAATTCTTCCCTCCCGGGATGTACTTGAGTGTGAAATTAAAACGATTGAAATGCTGAGCCCAACGCATCTGCTTACGGGAGAGTCGCCTGGGAGTCCTCAAAGCTTCTAAGTTCTTATGGTCAGTCCATACCTCAAACGGGTGTTTAGCGCCCTCCAGAAAGTGGCGCCACATGGCCAAAGCCCATTGTACAGCAAATGCTTCCTTCTCCCAGATTGCCCAATGCCTTTCCGTGTCCGTGAGCTTCCGGGAGGTATATGCGCACAGTTGTAAATTACCTTGGTCGTTAGTCTGAAGCAAGACGGCCCCAATCGCCACGTTGCTGGCATCAGCTTGAATGACAAAAGGCCTGTCCATGTCCGGATGCTTCAGAACCGGTTCCACCGCAAAGAGTTGTTTCAGCTTCTCAAAAGCAGCCTGACACTCCATGGTCCAATCCAGCGGCTTGCTAGGCTTAGGTTTAGGGCCACCTTTGGACTTCAACAAATTAGTGATAGGAAGCGCAATTTTGGCAAAAGAAGGAATGAACTGACGATAGAAATTAGCAAAACCCCAAAATTTCTGCAATTGTTTATGTGTCCGGAGCGCCTCCCACTCAGTGACCGCCTTTACCTTAGTGGGGTCCATCTCAATACCAGTGGGGGAGATGCGATACCCAAGGTAGTCAATCTTCTCCTGGTGAAATTCACACTTGGACAACTTGGCGTAAAGTTCAGCGGCCCGGAGCTTCTTCAGGACAGTGCGGACTAATGTGACGTGTTTGTCATAAGTTTGAGTGTAAATAAGGATATCATCTAAATATACGATAACGCCCTTGTAAAGGTGGTCATGCAAAATTTCATTAATTAATTGCATGAAGACTGCAGGCGCCCCCTGCAGGCCAAAGGGCATCACCCGGAACTGGAAACAACCAAGGGGGCAGTTGAAAGCCATCTTCCACTCATCCCCCTCCTTTATGCGGACCCTATAGTATGCTTCTCTGAGGTCCAATTTAGTGAAAATGCGGCCCTTTCCCAATTGGGCCAGCATGTCCTTCATCAGTGGTAACGGGTATAGGTTTTGAGCTGAGATACAGTTCAGGTTTTTGAAATTAACACATAATCTCAGGGAGCCATCTTTCTTCTCTCTGAACAACACGGGTGCAGCTACCTTGGGTTGTGCTGGCTCAATGAAACCCCTTTCCAAGTTTTTATCAATGAATTTTCTCATTTCCTCCATTTCCCTAGGAGACATTGAATATATTTGGGGCTTTGGAAGCTTTACCCCTGGCAAAATATCGATGGAGCAATCAGTAGGTCTGTGGGGCGGAAGCTTATCTGACGATTTTTCACTAAAAACTCCTTTCAGGTCCCAATACTCCTTTGGAATCTTTTCTTCCCCCTCAATTCTCTCCTGGCCCCTGGTGGCCAATGCAGGGCTGGATCCAGCAGGCTCTGGGGTATCGCCCTCCCCGTTTGGAGCTGTCCTGGTGCGAATGCGCAGCCATCCCTCCCTCCAATTTATGCGAGGGTTCCATTTTCGAAGCCAGGGGAGTCCCAAAATAAGGGGTCTGTCCATTCCAGGAGCCACTATAAAAGAGATCAATTCTACGTGGGTGCCCATTTTCATCTCTAGAGGTTCAGTGTAGAAATGGGCTGGGCCACCCCCTGCAATGGATCCATCGATTTGGCAAAACACAATAGGGGTTTTCAAAGTTCTTAATTTCAGGCCCAGTTTTTCAACCATTGCAGGATTAATCATACATCTCGAACAGCCCGAATCAAGGAGGGCAGGAAGCTGTTCTGTCTCCCCATCGGGTGGTACTCTTAATTCTATTGGGATGAACATGGGGCCTTTATTTGAACTCACCCAACGAGGGGAAGCGTCATCATTGGAGTCATCGAGGAGCTCGGGGTGACGTCTGCTTCTTCCTCCGCCTCCTTCCTGAAGCGCTGGGGGGTGTTTTCAGCAGCGAAAACAGCCTTTTTCTTCTTCCCTGGGGCCTTGCTCACCTTCCCTTCCCTCTTGGCAGGGGGCGGGGCGGTTGCAGGAAGTTTAACACGGCAATCTGTGGCGCAGTGGCCCCCCCTTCCGCAACAGAAGCACGTGAGCGGCTTGGTCTTGCCGGTGGAGCTTCCCTTTCCTTCACCCCTGATGCGGAATGGGGCCTTTTGAGCTGGGGGGGGGTGATCTCCCTGCTCTCTCCTCTCTCGTACGTTGAAGTCTAATCAAATCGAGCTCAACGTCTGCTGCATTTTCATACCAAGCTGTAACTCGCTTGGGAAGGTGTCTGTTAAGGCATTGTTGGTAAATGTCCTCATTTAATCCTAACGCAAACTGATCAAGAAGGGCATCTTCAGACCAGCCTCTCATATAACAAGATAGCTGTTGAAACTCCTGAATATATTCAGCCACCGATCTATCTCCCTGTTTGAGGGCCATAAATTTCACCTTCCCCCGTTTCTCAATTAGTGGGTCATCAAATCTTCTTTTGAATGCAGTCATAAAGGCATCAAAATTCCTCAGGAGGGGGGAATTGCTTTGGTGTAAGCTGACCATCCATTCGGCCGCTTCTTCCTCCAAAGAAAGTAAAACCATTCGCACCTTCATCTCATCTGTTTCTAAATCGGGCCCATAAATTTCCATATAGTTCCAAATTTGTATAACAAAGAGACCCAGTTTCTTGGAATTCCTGTCATATTTTACTGGCAAGGGAGGGACTTTTGCCATTCTGCGTCTTCTGCCCCCCCCTACTCTGGCAGCAGCCCTGGCTAGGGGGGGGGAAGCTGTTTCTGGGTTTGTTTGCTTCCATCCCCCCTCGGCCTCTTCACCCTCCCTAAATTTTTGCATAGAGTACCTTTGTTCAAACTCTTCCATTTGTTCTCTTTCCCAGGGCCTCCGTTCGGTCAAGGTTTCTTCCCAGTTGGCTGGTTTTCTCCTTTGTTTTCTCCTGGTAACTCCAGCATCCAGGCTCTCACTATCTTCTTTTTGCCCCACTCCTAGGGTCCATCGAGGGCGAACCGCAGGGTCATCTATTCCTAGGCCAACCATTCTTCCAGGTAAAGATGGGTCTGTAGTTTCCCTTTCAGTCTCCTCTTCATCGCTTGCTCGCAATGACATTTTTCTCGTTCCTTCTTGAAAGTACACCCCCCATGGTAGGTTGAAGCCTCCTGGTGGGGTGTGAGTGAGTCTTCGCTTACTGTCAGTACCTCTCCATTAGATAATTAGGAAAGAAGACCACGAGACTCCGTGGGTAGAAATCAAGTGTACTTTTACTAATTATAAATGATTAAAGGCATAGCGAAGCGAAGACTGATTATTTAGGCGCAAAAGTGATTGATATATAGAATAACCCATTCCCCACCCCTTGGCATCACAGTTACAGTCCAATCATAATTCTCTCAAGTGTCAGGTGTAAGATAACTTCAAAAGGCATCACTAAGATGGAATGTCGGTGCCGTTAGTCCTGGTGGGAACTCTGACGCATGCGTAGTCCGACAGGCAGCTGAGTTCCAGAAACTTCCTCCAGCACAATTAGTAACCCCTCCCAAATACCATGCCCTCCCTCCCCGTTTCATGGCAGCCGAAGCAACAGCAAAGCAGAGGCTGACATGGGCCCATCTTATTGAGGGCTTCCTTTATGGATCTTACCATCCGTTCTGCCTGGCCATTGGAGGCCAGATGGAATGGCACAACCAGGGCATGTCTGATTCCCTGAGCTGCTAATGGCATGGCCATGAATTGGGGCCCGTTGTCAGAGACTAGTACATCAGGGAGGCCATGCGTGGAGAACAGTCCCTGTAGTACCTTGATGACTGATTCCGCTGTGGTGGAATTCATCAGGATACTTCTAACCATTTTGAATATGCGTCCACAACTATGAAGAAGGTTTGGCCATGGACTGGTCCAGCAAAGTCTATGTGTATTCTGGGCCATGATGTTTGTGGGCGCTCCCATTCCTTGGTGACCGCTTCGAGGGAGCCGGTCTGGATTCCTGACAGGGCATGCATGTAGCCACCCATTCTTGTATGTCTCTGTCCATGTTAGGCCACCAAACATAACTCCTTGCTAGCAACTTCATTCTAACAATCCCAGGATGACCGATGTGCAGCACTTCAAGGACTGCTGTGCTCAATTGTTTGGAAATGACTACCCTGTCCCCCCACAATAAACAACTGTTAATAACTGACAATTCATCCCGCTTGGAAAAGTACATTTTGAATTCAGCCCGAACAGGCCCCTTGGGCCACCCCCTCCACACCTAGTTCAAAATTTGCTTTATTATGGGGTCCTTTGCAGAGTGGCATGCCACATCACTGGATGAGATGTGTCCAGTATCCAGACAGTCAATAAGGAGGACCAATGTCTCAGAGGTGGGGTCAGCGAGAACTTCGGGCAGTGGGCAGTGACTCAAAGCATCCGCGTGTCCTAATGTGGTGCCCGGTCGGTGGACGAGGTGGTAGGAGTAGGCTGTTAGAAAAATTGTCCATCTGGTCATTTGGGGAGATAGTGATACTGGGGTGGAGCGATCCCCAGCCAACAACCCCAACAAAGATTTGTGGTCTGTGACTAGTTCAAAATCCCGGCCATAGAGATTCTCGTGGAATCTTTTTACTCCAGCTCCTGCACCCAAAGCCTCACGGTCCAGTTGGCTGTAGTTCTGCTCTGTGGCGGATAATGTCCTGGAATAAAATGCAATGGGGGCTTCGGTACCATTTAGCATGCAGTGGCTAAGGATTGCACTGACACCGAAGGAGGAAGTGTTGCAGGTCAACACCAAAGGCAGGATTTGGCTGTATTGTACTAGGAACAAGTCTGCTAATAAGAGTCTTTTTAGGGCAGTGAATGTGGTGGCCTCGGTTTTGCCCTAGGACCATTTCATGTTCTTTACTAGGAGCTGATGTAGTGGTTCAGCAACTGTCGCTTTCTGTGTGAGAAATAGGCTGTAGAAGTTAAGGAGCCTGAGGAACACCTGTAGTTCGGTCTGATTGCGAGGTGTGGGGGCTTCCTTAATGGCTTTAATTTTTTGTAAGGTTGGGTGGATCCCAGACCCATCAATCATGTACCCTAGGAATTCGACTTTTGGTACATTGATTTTACATTTTTCTTTTTTGAGGCAGAGGCCCTTGTCTCTGATTCTAGCCAAAACTGTTCATATGCATTTTAAAAGTTGTGCTTCATTTGTGGCCAATACCAAGATATCGTTGAAATAGGGGACGACTTCTGGAATCCCCTGCAAAAGTCATTCCATGACACTTTGGAACAGTCCGGGGGCGATACTAATGCCGAATTGCAGGCGGTTGCATTTGAATGCACCCCTATGCGTCACAATGGTTTGGGCTTCCACAGTAGCACCATCTACTGGCAATTGTTGGTATGCCTGCACCATATCTAATTTTGCAAATATTTTTCTTGGGCCGAGCGAATGCAATAGGTGTTGTACAATAGGTACAGGGTAAGCTCTTTATTATAATGCTTTATTAATTGTACACTTATAGTCTGTGCAGATGTATACAGACCCATCAGGCTTGACAGGTGTCACAGTTGGTGTTTCCCAGCATGCATGATCGCCTGGCTCTAAAATGCCCTGGCTCATGAGCTTATCGATTTCTTTGTCAATTTTTGGTCAGAGAGCGAAGGGTACTCTCCTGGGCTTTAGCCTAATTGGGGCTATTATGGGGTTTAAGCTAAAGGAAATGGGAGTTCCTTTGTACTCACCCAGAATGGTGCCGAAGACATCCTCGAACGCCTTAAAAATGGCTTCAGCGGCATCAGTGGCATCCTCCTCCATGGAGTTGACTCTGGTCACTTCCATTCCCAGAGCTTGGAACCAATCAAGCCCCAGCAGCTCTGAAGGTCGTCTCTGACCACCATGATGGGGAGTTTTTTGCAGAATTGTTTGTGGCTTACCCGGAAGGTGCCTTGGCCCATAATGGGGACCTGATTCCCCTGGTAGTCACGTAGGCAGAGATCAGGGCTTCTGAGGTGTCTCTTTTGTATCTTGGGGATCGTTTGCTTCAGGACTGACCATGGAATTATGGTCAGTGACGACCTGGTGTTGATCTCCATTTCGCATGGAGAGTCCTCGATGAGGACCGTGACTTTCAGCTTTTTGGGGCAAATGGCATGGATATGTCTAACTGGAATTCAGCTTTTTTGTATGCTCAGGGTGGCTTCGTATGACAGAAGTGAGGTTGGCGATTCTATCGTCCCCCTCTGAACCCCGTGGATACTTCTGCCAAGCCCCTGATTTGGGTTGCTGTTTGTGGTTTTGGCCCCTCTTGGGTTGTCCTGCGGTTGCAGGATAATCACTGCGGCACACCTTGGTGATGTGCCCTTTCCGCTCGCATCGCTGGCAAATGGCTTTGTGGAAACAGCAGGATGACCGGCATGGTCTCCTCCACAGCTGGCGCAGGGCAGCATTTGTGAGTTGAATTTCCGCGCTGGCTTTGTTTAGTACTGCGCATGCGGTAGCTGTCTTCCCCTTCACTCTCAGAACTCTCGGGCTCTGTGGTTTCGCGGTGGACATGGGTACTTTTCTGCGCGTCTGGAGGTGCGCTGTGGCACTGGAAGGTCTCCACTGATTGGACTGGTGATCAGGTGATCTAGTGCGATCTGCAGAAAGAGATTGGATCTAGCCAGAAGTCTTCTCTGCAGATTGAGATCTCCCACCCCCAAAATTATGCGATCCAGAATCAAGTCGTCCAGTTCATGGAACTCACAGTGGGCTGCAGCTCTCCGGAGAGACGCCACATATTCCTTGATTGATTCGGCCTCCTTCTGGTTCCGTATATTGAACTGGTACTGGCGAATGTATTTAGATGGCTTTGGCACGTAGTGGATCTTCAGTGTTTGTTATAGTGCAGACCAGGATACTGCTTGTAGAGGGGTCTGTTCTGAGAGGTTTTTCGCCATCTCAGATACTTCCCGGCTGCAGTACCCTAGGAACAAGTTCTTTTTCCGGGCTTCTGGAATGCCCGTGAGATCGTTCACTTCCAGGAAACATTTGAATTGAAGCATGTATGATTCCCAGTGTTCTTTTTTTTTAGAAATGTTTTTATTGTTTTAATTAAACGAAAACACAAAAAAGAATAATCTTTTGTTACATCTTGTAGAAAGCGTATTGATTGGTTACAAATATATTCCGTGTGTTTCTTCCAAAATCCTTACATATACTTCATTCAAATCGAGTTGTACATTTTAAGTCAAGAAAGAAAAATTATGTATTTTACTATCTCTGTACCACAATTCTCGTTTAATTACCATTATTTAAACATGTTTTTATGTAGAATCGTTTATATTTAAAGATACAACCACCTACTGGCATTCATTTGCAGTTTTGATAGATCTCCAATAACATTACGCCTTTTTTTCTTTTTCTTTTTTTATAATTCAAAGATTTTATTTCTTTTAAAACACGAATATTTCATCATTTGTCAATCATTAAAACATCGAAGTACAATTTTTTTTGTGTGTGTGCCTCTCCCTCCCTCCACCCCCCCTAGCCCCCCTCCTTCCCCCCTCCTTCCCAGAACCCGTACACAGTATGGATTTTTAACAAACACAGTCTAAAATCTATTGGAAAAAAAAGAAAGAAAGAAATTAATGACATTCTGCATTGACCTTAGCTTCTTCTTACTGAACTAACTTTAAACAATTTAAATCATTTCTGATCTTAAGCATAGGCTAACTGGAATTTCTTGGTCCCGTATTTATTTTGTATATAGTCAATCCATTTTTTCCAGTCTCGTTTATATCTCTCATTTGAGTGATCTTTAAGATATGTCGATATTTTAGCCATCTCGGCTAAGTTTGTGACTTTCAATGTCCATTCTTGGATTGTAGGCAAGTCTTCCTTCTTCCAGTATTGTGCCACCAACAGTCTTGCTGCCGTTATTAGGTGCAGAATCAAGTTAGTCTCTACCACTGTAAAGTCAGTACATATACCTAGTAAAAACAACTGAGGAGTAAACTTTATCCTTCTTTTAAAGATATTTTGCATAATCCCCAATATTTTTATCCAGAATGCCTTAACCTTTTGGCAGGTCCACCATATATGATAATATGTAGCATTGAGAGAACCACACCTCCAACATTTAGGCTGTACATTCGGATACATGATGTCAGCTTCTGCTTTGCTATCGCTTCAGCTGCCATGAAACGGGGAGGGTGGGCATGGTATTTGGGAGGGGTTACTAATTGTGCTGGTGGAAGTTTCTGGAGTCTACTGATTGATTGGACTACGCATGCGTGGGTGTTTCCCGCCAGCTCTAACGGCACCGACATTCCATCTTCGTGATGCCTTTTGAAGTTATCTTGCACCTGACATTTGGAAGACTTATGATTGGACTGGGTCTATGATGCCAAGGGGTGGGGAATGGGCTATTCTATATATCAACTGTTTTCACACCTAATTAACCAGACTTCGCTATGCATTGCCTTTAACCATTTTTAATTAGTAAAAGTACATTTGATTTCTACGCATGGAGTCTCATGGTCATTCTTTCCTAATTAACTAATGGAGAGGAATTGACAGGTAGCGAAGTCTCAAAACACCTTTCCAGGAGACTATAATCTACCGTGGAAGGTGCAAAAACGTCAAGGAGACAGGAAAAAAAATATATGTCTTCGCCAGTTAGTGATGGAGAAAAGGACAAAGAAACCACTGATATCTTGTTTCCTGAAGAATTGGCTCAGCTGGAGATATCGAGCCCTGCTAGTCCCCCCCCGTTGGTCTATGTCGGTGGGACAAAGAGAGGAGGGGGCAAACTGGGATGCAGCCATTACCAGAAGAAGACACCAGGAAAGGCCGTTCGAGGCAGGAGCCGAACGAAGACCCCAGGAAAGAGATCAACCTGATTACTTGGAGTGGAGGTACTCTGGGCAAAGATGTGGGGAAGGTGAAGAGGCCGAGAGGGGATGGGAGCAAGAAAACCCATGAGCAGCTTCAGCCCCCCCTGCCAGGGGTGCTGCCAGGCCAGGGGCCCCCCTTCCCAGAAGACGCAGAATGGCTAAAGTTCCCCCATTACCTGTGAAATATGATGGAAACCCTAAGAAGCTGGGGTCTTTCATCATGCAGGTTTATAATTACATGGAAATCTATGGGCCCGATTTTGAATCAGATACCTTGAGAATACGCATGGTTTTACTTGCATTAGACGGAGAAGCCTCTGACTGGGGAACAGGCTTACACCAATCAAATTCCCCCCTCCTGAGGAATTTCAATGCATTTATGGGAGCTTTCAAGAGACGTTTTGATGACCCCCTGACTGAGAAATGGGGCAAACTGAAATTTATGACCCTCGCGCAGGAGGACAGGCCAGTGTCCGAGTACATTCAGGAGTTTCAACACCTATGTAATTACATGAGGGGTTGGGGTGAAGAAGCCCTTTTGGACAAGTTTGCTTTGGGCTTGGATGAAGATATTTATCAACAATGTGTTAATCGCCACCTTCCCAAATGCTTGACTGTTTGGTTTGAAAACGCGGCAGACATTGAACTGGATTTAATGAGACTCAAATGTGCTAGGGAGGAGAGGCAGAAGAGAAAAGAGAAAGCTGCGAAATCTTCCCCCCCAAGCCGCAAAACCCCTTTCGGAAGCAGAGGCGAAGGGAGTGGAGGCCCCTCTGGGAAATCCAGACCATTTGTTTGCTTTCGTTGTGGGAAAATCAGCCATCGCGCCCCTGAATGCCGCGCCCAGCTGCCCACGGCCATCCTAACCCCTTCCAAACAGGAGGGAAAACCCACCAAGGCCTCAGATAAGAAAAAGAAAGAAGCTGCATTCGCCGTTGATTCCACCCCCCCCCCCAATTCGCCCAGGCTTTGGAGGGAGAAGCGGAAGTCTCCACCAGCTCCTCTGATGACTCCGATGACGACGCCTCACCTCGCTGGGTGAGTTCAAACAAAGGCCCTATGCTAATCCCTGTAGAGTTAAGAGTTCTGCCCGATGGGGGGTCCGAAAGCCTTCCCGCCCTCCTTGACTCAGGCTGTTCCCGCTCAATGATCAATCCTGCTATGGTGGAAAAACTGGGCCTCAAGTTGAAAACTTTGAAAACCCCTATTGTTTTTTGCCAGATAGATGGGTCCATCGCAGGGGGGGGGACCCACCCATTTCTTCACTGAGCCCTTAGAGATGAAAATGGGATCCCACACAGAACTAATCTCTTTTATTGTGGCTCCTGGGATGGACAGACCACTCATTTTGGGCCTCCCGTGGCTTCGAAAATGGAACCCTTGCATAAATTGGAGGGAGGGTTGGTTATGGATTCGCACAGCCACACCTCCGGAAGGGGAGGGCGTTTCTTCAGAGCCTGTTAGCTGCAGTCCTGTTTTGGCCGCCAGAGGGCAGGAGAGGATTGAAGGAGAGGAAAAAATTCCTAAAGTGTATTGGGACTTGAGAGGAGTTTTTAGTGAGAAATCTTCCGACAAACTTCCGCCCCACAGGCCTACTGATTGCTCGATCGACATTTTACCCGGGGTGAAGCTACCAAAACCCCAAATATATTCCATGTCACCTAGGGAAATGGAAGAGATGAGGAACTTCATCGATAAAAATTTGTAGTGGGGATTCATTGAGCCTGCCTGCCCTAAGGTCGCTGCTCCTGTGCTGTTCCGTGAAAAGAAAGATGGCTCTCTGAGATTGTGTGTTAATTTTAAAAACCTTAACGCCATATCGGCCCAAAATTTATACCCGCTACCGTTGATGAAGGACATGTTAGCCCAATTGGGGAAGGGCCGCATTTTCACTAAACTGGACCTCAGGGAGGCGTACTACAGGGTCCGTATAAAGGAAGGGGATGAATGGAAAACTGCTTTCAACTGCCCTCTTGGTTGCTTCCAATTCCGGGTCATGCCTTTTGGCCTACAAGGGGCGCCTGCTGTTTTCATGCAATTAATAAATGAAATCTTGCATGACCACCTTTACAAAGGCGTTATCGTATATCTGGACAATATCCTTATCTATTCTCACAATTATGACGACCACGCCGCTCTGGTGCGCACTGTTTTAAAGAAACTCAGAGCCGCTGAACTTTATGCCAAATTGTCTAAGTGTGAGTTTCACCAGGCTAAGATTGACTACCTTGGTTACCGCATCTCTCCCACTGGAATTGAGATGGACCCTGGAAAAGTGAAAGCGGTCACTGAGTGGGAAGCACCCCGAACACGCAGGCAGTTGCAAAAATTTTTGGGTTTTGCTAACTTCTACCGTCAGTTCATTCCTTCTTTTGCCAAAATTGCACTTCCTATCACAAATTTGTTGAAGTCCAAGGGTGGGCCTAGACCTAAGCCTAGCAAACCACTGGATTGGACCATGGAATGCCAAGCTGCTTTCGAAAGACTAAAACGCCTGTTCGCTGCGGAGCCTGTCCTCAGACATCCCGACTTGGACAAGCCTTTCGTCGTCCAAGCTGATGCCAGTGATGTCGCCGTTGGGGCCGTCTTGCTACAAGCCAACGACCACGGTGACTTACAACCATGCGCCTACACCTCTCGCAAGCTCACGGACACTGAGAGACATTGGGCCATTTGGGAGAAGGAAGCGTTTGCGGTGCAATGGGCCCTAACCACATGGCGCCATTTTCTGGAGGGCACTAAGCACCCTTTTGAGGTGTGGACTGACCACAAGAATTTGGAGGCATTGAGGACCTCGCGCTGTCTATCCCCTAAACAAATGCGGTGGCCCCAACATTTCAACCGTTTCAATTTCACGCTCAAGTACATCCCTGGAGGAAAAAATGTCATGGCTGATGCTTTGTCCAGACTTCCCCAATACAACTGCTCTAAACTGAGTGTTGTTCAACCTGTTGTTCCCACTTCCAGCCTGGCGGCTCCGGTGGTCACTCGCCAGCAAGCACGTTCGAAAGTGGAGGTGCCTCAAGATTTTCTGTCTGACCTCAAACGCGCCCTTCCCCAGGACGACTGGTTCCAGAAACATCAAGATGAGTGCACTGTGAGGGACTATCTACCATGGATTGGCGCCAAGCTTTATGTGCCCGCCTCTCTTCATCTCGTCGTTCTCCAACGGGCTCACGATTCCAAGTTGGCGGGTCACTTTGGATTCGTCAAAACCTTACATCTAGTCAAGAGGCAATTCTGGTGGCCATCTTTGAAAAAGGACATTGAACTTTATGTGGCCAGTTGCCCGGTTTGTGCTGCCACTAAGAGGCCGCCCAGGAAACCACAGGGGCTGCTCCAGTCTGTGGCACGACCTGTCGCCCCTTGGAAGGAAATTTCGATGGACTTCATGGTCGAGCTTCCTGAGAGCCAGGGGCACACCGTCATTTGGGTCGTTACGGACTTATTTTCCAAACAAGTTCATTTTATACCTTGCCACAAGATTCCTTCTGCTAAGGCTCTCGCCAAACTCTTCATCTCCCACGTTTACCGGTTGCATGGAGTGCCTGATCGTATTGTTTCTGATAGAGGGGTCCAATTCACCTCAACCTTCTGGAAAGAGTTTCTTAAACGCATTGGCTCCGCCCAGGGCCTTAGCTCCGCCCACCACCCTCAGACTAACGGGGCCTGTGAGAGGACTAATTCTGTTCTAGAACAGTACTTACGTTGTTTCATTAATTATCAGCAGGATGATTGGGTGGACTTGTTGCCGCACGCTGAAGTGGCCTACAACAATTCTGTTCATACCAGCACTGGTTTTACCCCTTTCCGGGTTGTTTTTGGTCAGGACTTTGTTCCTATTCCTGAGTTGCCTCGTGACCAGCCGCAAGTTTCTTCCGTCGCTGATTGGAGTGAGCGTCTCAGCCGTGTTTGGCCTTTGACTCTTGCTACGTTGGATGCTGCTCATCGCGCTCATAAGAAACAAGCTGATAAGAAGCGTGCTCAGCCTTATCAGTACAAGGAGGGTGACTTAGTCTACTTGTCCACAAAGTTCCTTCAGACCACTCAAAAATCCAAAAAATTGGGGCCTAAGTATGTTGGTCCTTTCCCCATCCTCAAAATCATCAATCCTGTTTCCGTTTGTTTGCAACTGCCTAAGCATCTCAATCGTGTTCATCCCATGTTCCACGTTAACCTCATTAAGCCTGTTCGTGTTTCAACTTTACGTCCGCCTGATACTCCTCCTCCTCCTCCATTGTTGATTGATGGTGAACAACACTTTGAAGTCCCTGAGATTTTGGACTCCCGCAGGTGGCGTAACCGCATCCAGTACTTGGTTGCTTGGAAACATTTTCCCCCCTCCCACACGGAATGTGTTGACAAGTCCCATGTTCGTGCTCCCCGACTACTTCGGAAGTTTTATGCTGCTTATCCTGACAAGCCTTAATTTTCTCTCTACCCCCCCCCCCATTTTTCTTCTCTGTTTTGTTGTTCATCTGTCTGTCTGTGTTTTTTCGTTTTACAGGCCTGATCGCCTTTTTTTCGGGGGACGGCCGGATGTCAGCTTCTGCTTTGCTATCGCTTCAGCTGCCATGAAACGGGGAGGGTGGGCATGGTATTTGGGAGGGGTTACTAATTGTGCTGGTGGAAGTTTCTGGAGTCTACTGATTGATTGGACTACGCATGCGTGGGTGTTTCCCGCCAGCTCTAACGGCACCGACATTCCATCTTCATGATGCCTTTTGAAGTTATCTTGCACCTGACATTTGGAAGACTTATGATTGGACTGGGTCTATGATGCCAAGGGGTGGGGAATGGGCTATTCTATATATCAACTGTTTTCGCGCCTAATTAACCAGACTTCGCTATGCATTGCCTTTAACCATTTTTAATTAGTAAAAGTACATTTGGAGTCTCATGGTCATTCTTTCCTAATTAACTAATGGAGAGGAATTGACACATAGAAGCCAACTTATTAGGATCTAAATGCCATCTATAGAACATCTTGTAAAAATTTTCTCTCAGATTTTGAGCTTGTGTAAATTTCACATTTCTTACCCAGATTCTTTCCCATGTATCCAACATTATTGGTTCTTCAATATTTTGAGCCCATGTTATCATACAATCTTTAACTAATTATGTTTCCTAATCTATCTGTATTAATACATTATATATCCTCTTTATATGCATTAAGCTTTGATTTCTTATTTGTTTAAACAAATTATCCTCAACTTGGATAAAACCAATTTTTTGATCTATTTTCCACCTAGCCTGTAATTGCCCATACTGGAACCATGTTTGAACTACCTTCTCCTCTTTTAATACCTCTAAAGATTTTAATTGTAATACCCCCCTTTCCGAGGTAAGAAGCTGTCTGTAAGTAATTCTGTCCTGTTTTTGTGCTATATTCATATTTTCAATTGCGTGTCTAGGAATTGCCCACATGGGTATCTTGTCATTTAATTTATATTGGTATTTTTTCCAGACCCGCAGTAAAGCATTTCTTAAAATATGACTTTTAAAATTCTTATCCAATTTTTTGTTGAATAACAGGTAAGCATGCCAACCATATACCAGATCGTGTCCCTCAATATTCAATATTCTATCATTGGTTAAATGAGTCCAATCACTAATTACAGATAATGCCACTGCATCATAATATAGTTTTAAATTAGGTAGTTTCAATCCTCCTCTCTCACGTACATCTTGCATTATTTTCATCTTTACCCTTGGCTTCTTTCCTGCCCATACAAATTTGTTGATACCCTTCTGCCATTCTAAAAGATTCGCATCTTTTTTAAGTATAGGTAACATTTGGAAAAGAAATAAAATTTTTGGTAGGATGTTCATTTTCACTGCCGCTATCCTACCCAGCAAAGACAAGTGCAATTTCTCCCATTTTTTCATCTCCGTCTGTATACTATGCCAAAGTGGTTCATAATTATGCTCATATAATTTCCCATTTGAAGTTAAAATGTTAACTCCAAGATATTTGACTTTTTTAACTACCTCACATCCTAGCATCACTCCTAATTCTTCCTTTTGTTTAGTATTCATATTTATAGCTAATATTTTTGTTTTTCCTAAATTTATTTTAAAGCCAGACACTTGACCATATTGATTAATCGTATTCATTAAGACCATACTGGATTCCTGCGGTTGTTCCAATATTATGACCAAATCATCTGCAAAAGCGCGGACTCTATATTCTTGCTGCCTAATCTTGATCCCTTTTAAACCATCCAAGCCCCGTATTTTATTCAACAGTACTTCCAAAGTTATAATAAACAATAATGGGGACAAAGGACAGCCCTGTCTTGTACCTTTTCCAATTTGAAAAGAGTCGGTTAAACTTCCATTGACTATGATTTGTGCTGTTTGCTGTTGGTATATTGCTTTATTTGACTGTAAAAAATTATCTCCTATCTGCATTTTTTGCAATATCTTCAACAGAAATTGCCAGTTAACTCGATCAAAGGCCTTCTCAGCATCCAAAAATATAAACGCAGCAGGGATCTGGTTGTTCTTTCCCAAATATTCTAATGCATTAATAATTAATCTGACATTACTTTTCATCTGTCTCCCCTGTATAAAACCTGTTTGGTCGGTGTGTATCAATTGTTGAATAACCAACATTAACCTATTTGCTAATATTTTAGTAAAAATTTTATAATCTACATTCAGTAATGAAATAGGTCTATAATTTTTGGGTTGAGTAGTATCTTGATCTTCTTTGGGTATCAAAGATATAAAGGCTGTCTTCCAAGATGGAGGCAACCTTCCGTTTGAATCATATTAAATAATTCTCTAAGAGGTTCTACCATTTCTAACTGTAAGTTTTTATAGTAAACCGCTGTCAAGCCATCTGTACCCGGTGCTTTCCCTGACTTTAATTGCTTAATTACCTGCAAGATTTCCCCCGAGGTTATTGGTTGATTCAATTTTTGCCTCTGCTCTTCTCTAACTGAAAGTATTTTCTCTTTATCTAAATATTTGTCTATATCTAAACCATTAATTTTATCCCCTTTATACAGTTCTGTAAAAAATTCCTGAAAGGCCTTTTGAATCTCTTCCTGTTGAAACACCTCCTTCCCTCTGTAAATCAGTTTAGATATATTTCGAGTTTTCCTTTTTTTCCTAATCTGATAAGCTAACCATCTGCCAGGTTTGTTTGCATTACAAAAAGTATTGTGTTTTGCATATAATAAATTAGTGGCTACCTGGTCAGAGATCAACATGTCAAATTGAGATTTTAATATGTTAATAGCTTGCTTAACCTTTGTATCGCCTGGGTTCATTGTTAACTCCAACTCTTTTCTCTTAATTTCCTCTTCCAGTTCTGTTCGTTTTAACCCTTGTTTATTTCTATGTGTTTTATTTATATTCATCAGCACTCCTCTCATATATGCTTTGCTTGCATCCCATACGAATTCCATAGATGTACCCTTATTCATATTCAAAACAAAATATTCAGATAGAAATTTTTTACAATCATTAATATACTTTTCATATCTAAATAAGTTTTCATTCAATCTCCAAGACCTTCTTGCCTGCACTACCGTTCCCAACTCCATCCAAACTGGGTTATGGTCCGAAAGGACCCTAGCCGCAATCTTTGTCTTCTTGACCCTAGAAAGCAAATCATTAGTGGTTAGTATAAAATCAATCCTTGAAAGGGATTGATGCCTGTCCGAAAAGAAAGTGAAGTCATATTCCTCTGCATTTCTTTCTCGCAAAATATCTCTACATTCAAAGTCATCCATGATGTCAAAGAAAGGTTTGGGTAACTTTGCTCGCATCTTAGTATTTGGGCGGGAAGTCTTCTTATCTCTCTTAGTGTCTATCACTCCATTCCATTCACCCAATAGTATACAGGAACTATAGTCCCACTGTACTAATTTAGCATGAAGATTTCTATAGAATCTATCTTGCTGTTGATTGGGAGCATAAATTCCCAAAAGTAATGTCTTTTTCCCTTCTAGGATTAGGTCTAAAGCAATATATCTTCCGAAGGGATCTGCTTCTATTAATTCAGCTTTCATATCTTTTCTTAAGTATACAACTACACCATTCTTCTTTTCCATAGCAGAAGCTGCAAAATGTTGACCAAGTTTTGAGTTAATCAAATATTTTTGATCAGTTGACTTGATATGAGTTTCTTGCAAACAAATTACATCATTCTTAAACTGTTTGAGATAATGAAATATTTTCTTTCTCTTCTGTGGAGAATTCAGTCCATTGACATTCCATGTTAAAATCTTAGTTGTCATCTTTGGTTGGCTGAAGCATTTTTAGAGCTTCCTGCATGGCCTGTCTAACCTTAGGCCTAGCTCCTCCCACTGATTCCAGACTTGTTATTGTAGTTCCTTGATCGATGGCCGGTGATTGCTTTTTAGCTTGTTTCTCCATTCGTCTAGTAATCATGCAGCTAGGTCTTTGTTCCATAATACCTTGCACTTCTAGAAGAGAAAGATGCTCCATCTTGTCTGGTAGTTGTGTAGTTTGCTGTCTATCCTGTCCTTCTTGTGGTCTTTCTCCAGGTCCAGATGGTGCAGGGTATCCAGCCTTCAATATATTATAATAAAAATCTCGGGATTTCCATACAGAGTTGAGGCGATATCTTTGCCTATCAAACGTAAATATAATGCCAAATGGTGCATCCCATCTATACTGTATCTGACGATTTCTGAGTTCTTCGACCAAAAAAGCGTAGTCTCTCCTGGCTCTTAACATTTGAGGTGGTATCTCTTTAAAAACGATCAGGTCTTGACCGCCAATTTGAAGCTTAGTGTTATAAGACACTTATAGTACTATATTTCTAAGCTCTCTTGTGGTAAAATATATAACGATGTCTCGAGGAAGCTGCTTCTGCTTTGCCAGCCAAGAATTAATGCGGTAAGCTTTGTCGATTTGCCAGTCAAGGTTGGTCCCTGGTCTTCCCATCAGGCAGTCAAAAGCTTCTGATAGGATCTGTTTCAGGTTCTCCTATTTCTCCTCACGCAGCCCCCTTACTCTTAATGCCAGCTCCATTTGTCTATACTGTATCATAATAATTTCTTTTTCAGCATTTTCCACTTTTTGTTCCACCACCTCTTTTTTCAATGTCAAGTTCGTATTGGCATCATTAAGATCCTCTAGAGTATCTTCCATTCCAGAAACATGTTCTGTCAATACAGTTACAAGTCTCAGCATTTCATCTCTAATTTTAACAACCCTAGCGTCGATTTTCTCATACAACTCCTGTTTAAGTCCTTTTATTTCACTTTTGATTTCTTCTTTCATTTCTTTTATTTCCTCTTTTCTCTCCTGCTTTATCACCTCTCTATTATCTCTAAGCTTATCTTTCATTTTAATTGTCTGTGCATTAAGAGCCTCACTTAGTTTGCTCAGGAAAAATTCTTTCATTAACACATCCCCAGCAGGGGGCGTAGGAAGCGGAGGCTGCAGCCTTGTGCCAGGCACCGGGGATGTGCCCCTGGGAGTAGAGGGTGATGACTTCAAATTAATATTTAGTTTTGAAGCCATTTCAAAATTTATCTGCCTGCAATTAATAAAACTCTGTTGCCTAAATATGCAGCTTTAAGCAGCTTTAAGTAAAGAAGCTGAATTTCTCCTTTTACTTTGAAATTTAAGGCTTGGCAAAACTTTCAGTGAGTAAACATTGTAACAAGACAGTTCAGCAGATTCATCACCATTTAACTTCCAGAGAAGCAAGATTAATGAGGGAGTGAAAGTCTTGTAGAAATGAAACTAATTAAAAAGCTTCTGCTGGCCGACTGTAAAACAAATGATAAGCATGCTCCTTTGAAGTTTTGAGTTCTTGTAACAGTTAACAAAAAGTATTCATTATTACCGGAGAAACCAGCATGCTCGGCGCCATTTTAAAAGCCTCTAAGTAAATAGATTTTCAGAGGAGAAAAAGAAAAGAAGCTAAAATCTTGATAAACAATTATTGTCCACGCAATATGGATCCAGGTCGTGATAAGATTAAATCAATCAAAACTTTGAACTGAGTGGGGGAGACCTACTTTGTTCCGCACAAGGCAGTTTGAAGTTCCCAGCACGGACAGCCATTCTGCTTTGGGCTAGCCCCCCTCTCCCTGCAAGCACAAAAGCTGCAAAAATCGAAGAGCATTTGCCAGCAAAACAATTTCTTCTTTCCTTCTTGCCTGAAGGGTAAGAAAACCTGTTAAGACATCAGATGGAAGATCCTCTAAACAGGTACGTAGCCAGGAATTTGGAGGCAGCTGGTTTTTTGCTGCCACCAACAGCAAGCTCCACCCAGGAAGTCAACATTACGCCTTTATGACATAGTCTAAAACAAATTCAGTTAAGTAAGATATCTAAGCATTTTCCCCCCATAACACATCTGTATGTATCATTAAATATTATCCATTAACATTTCTTTGTTATTATTGTAGTTGACTAAAAATTATTTACTGTTTATCTCACCTCTCCTCTCCACAGGCCCACACAATATTATACCTTTTTAGCCATCTTTAAAGAATGATTTATTAATAAGATTTATAGATCTTTTACCTCAATCCCAAATTAGTTAATTACGTGCTAAGAAAATAAACATTAAACATCTAAGACAATCTAAGAGATGTTAACATTTCTACTTAACAATCATCAAAAGTATGCATTAGCACTTCTATGGCCCAGTTATTTATCCTAAGGTTATCATTTCACTATTGGTATCATAGTAAATTATATGTTAACAAATAAACATTCAATGGTAATCTAGAACAGTCTATAAAGTACTAAAATATCTACTTATTAATAATCAGTAATTAACTACCTTTTTTTTCAGCAACTAGAATTATTAACCATTGTCTTTCCAATAACAAAATGGTCTTGTCAGCCTCTGCTTTTCTGCTGCTTCAGCTGCCATTGAAACGGGGAGGGGGGGCATGGTATTTGGGAGGGGACTGAATGTTGTGCTGGAGGAAGTTTCTAGAGTTTGAACTGTCTACCTTACTGCGCATGTGGAGGAAGAGTGTTTCCCGCCAAGGGTAACGGAACAAGCATTCCATCCTGGTGATGCCTTTTGAAGTTATCTCACACCTGACAATTGGGAGAATTATGATTGGACTGAACACAGGATGCCAAGGGGAGGGGAATGAATTATACAATATATTATTCGCTTTCGCACCTAAATAATCAGTCTTCGCCTAGCTTTGCTTCTATTCATTTATAATTAGTAAAAGTACACTTGAATTCTATCAATGGAGTCCTGTGGTTTTCTTTCCTGATTGTTGAATGAAGAAGTGCTGACAATAAGCGAAGACTCAACCTCCACCCCACCAGGAGTTACAACCTACCGAGGGGGGTGTTCTCACAAGAAGAAAAAGAACGTCTTTGCATGTGAGTGATGAAGAGGAAACTGAAGGGGCAGCAGAAGAACCATCTTTAACTGAAAGGCTGGCTAGCCTAAGAGTGGAAGAGGCTACTGTTCGTCCCCCATGGACTTGTCCCCCGTGGGGCAAAAAGAGGAGTCTGAGGAGTTGGATGCAGGAATCACGAGAAGAAGACCGAAAAAAAAATCAGCAGAATGGGGTGACGCTGGGGACGAGGATTATAAATTGTCCCACGCCATGCGCCTCCTTGAGGAAGGTATGTCCGAACGCAAAACGCGTGGAATAGCAATGGAAAGGGAGCAAGCTGAAGAGTTTGAACAAAGGTACTCCATGCATAGGTTAAGGGTGGGTGAAGAGACCGAGGGGGGTTGGGAGCAAGGAAACCCAGAGCAGCCTCCCCCCCACAGCTAGGGCCGCTCCAAGAGTAGCCCCCCCCCCAGGCGATGCCGATTAGCAATAGTCCCTCCCTTGACCATGAAATATAATGGCGATCCCAAAAGATTAGGGTTGTTTGTCATACAGATTTGGAACTATGAGAGACTTCCGGTTTGGCATCATGCCGGTGCGAGCTACCGACAGATCCTCTGCTCAGTTCGCCCAGCCTTTTGCACGAGCGTGGCCGTAGCAGGCAAGGTCTTTTCGAGGTGCGAGGACCAGTGGAGAGGGGAAGCATCGGAGCAGTGGAGGGAGAAAGGCGATCCCCCCCCATGAAGCGAGAGGCTCCCTCAGATCGAGTGCAAAGGAGGTCGGCTGATTAATGGCCGACCAGAAGACGTGACTGCCAGCCTTCAACAAGGAAGGGAAAGACAGCTGCAGGGAACATATCGGATTGGAAGACGGTAAACGGAAGACCTTGATTTAAGAGACTAAACTTGAAGAAACTAATTAATCTGAACACGGATACATAAGTGGGTGCATTGAGTTGAAGCGGCGAATAAAGACGGACAGGGAAAGATTTAAGAGAGCTGAGCGGCAGATCGGATAGAGAAGGACTGAGTTTTTGAATATTTAAGTTTGGAGGATTAACAGTGGGTGAGACGGTGAAGAGAAAGACAGACGGCTGGAGCTGCCCTCCTCGTGGGAAAAAAGGGGAAGAAGATCTTTGAGGCACGAGGGTTTGAATTATCTTTAAAACTCTGGTGAGGTGGGTGTCGAGACATACTGATAGAGACAACAGAGAGGTGACATCTTGAAAGCGAAAACTGAGCGGCGGGGTAAAAATAAGTCCTCTCTCTTCCTGCCTCTTTCATATCGGATTGGAAGATGGTAAACGGAAGACCTTGATTTAAGAGACTAAACTTGAAGAAACTAATTAATCTGAACACGGATACGTAAGTGGGTGCATTGAGTTGAAGCGGCGAATAAAGACGGACAGGGAAAGATTTAAGAGAGCTGAGCGGCAGATTGGATAGAGAAGCACTGAGTTTTTGAATATTTAAGTTTGGAGGATTAACAGTGGGCGAGACGGTGAAGAGAAAGACAGACGGCTGGAGCTGCCCTCCTCGTGGGAAAAAAGGGGAAGAAGATCTTTGAGGCACGAGGGTTTGAATTATCTTTAAAACTCTGGTGCGGCGGGTGCCGAGACATACTGATAGAGACAACAGAGGGGCGACATCTTGAAAGCGAAAACTGAGCGGCGGGGTAAAAAAAAGTCCTCTCTCTTCCTGCCTCTTTCTTTATCACACTGACAACCAGAAGTGATTGATGGGTGAGCTTTGAAACGACTGTCGGGAGCTCTGACCTCTCCCGTCCCTTGACTCTCCACATTGAAATGTACTCTCCCTCCCTAGTGGACTCCTCTTAGATACTATAGAACTGTTCTACTGGATAATACTGCTCTAATTTAACTATCTTTTTCTTTCTTGGGTGTCTATCATAGTGGAGCAATTAGATCAACGGATTAATAACTGATTATCTTCTGGTAGATCAAATTTCAACTGATTGCTTGTTTGATTGCTGAACAATATATTGAGACTTGGATAACTGATATATTATTAACATTATTGACTAGATATTTAACTCATTGATTAATTAACTAATTAATTAAGTATAAGTTATTTAAAAAGTTTATAGATTAATGTAATAGAATTCTATAAATACTTTAGCAGCAATTAGAAGGCACTGGAACTACAGACCAAAGGGGGATAGCTGAATTTAATTAATACTAATGGCAACAAGAATAGCAACCTTAACTAAAGGAAGCAAAAAACAAACTTCTCTATCCACTCCGGTGAGGGCAGGCTGACGGGAGATAAGACAGCCTCAACTTCACAAGGCCAGGAGATAATGATGGACTCTCTACAGGAAGCAATTTTGAAGATGAATGAAAACATCACCAAAGGCCTGGAGGGAGTAAAAAATGGAATGAGCGAAGTCAAAAACAATATGGGGAGGATTGAAGAGCATGTAGGGGCTATCCAAGCAGCTTTGTCAAGAAATGAACAGGAAATAAAAGAAGTTAAGGGGAGAATGGAAATAACAGAAAAAAGAATAGATAAGACAGAGGACAGACTGGAATCCATAAACAAAAATCTGGAGGAGGCCATCATCCACCTAGAATTAGAGAGATCAGCATTTTATTTGAGACTACAAAATGTAGAAGAAGAAGAAGTTTAATAAAGAAGGAACCTCAAGTAGAGGACAAGAAGACATTATAACTGATTCCCAACTGGAGGAGCGAGAGACGAGAGAGGTCAGAGAACGAGAGAGATATGGCAGAGAAGAATCAAGAGCAAGGTCCCCAATTGAGACAAGATCTAAAGGTGCCCTCAAAGCAAACAACATGTAAAGAAGTTGAGGAATAGGAAACGAATATACTATCAGCAAATATAAATGGTCTTAACATAACATTAAAAAGAAAACGTGTACTGTTGGTCTTATTAAAACAAAAGTTAGATGTAATCTGTCTTCAGGAAACCCACATTAAAGAGAAATACAATAATCTGTTGAAATGCCCAAAATTAGGAAAAGTATTTTGCTCATCAGCACAAACTAGAAAAAGAGGAATTGTGAGGTATATAAAAGAATGGTTAAACCAAAATTAAAATATGTAGATAAAGAGGGTAGAATATTAATGGTGGAGATAACGAATGGTGGGAAAAAAATCTTAATAGTTGGAATTTATGCCCCAAACCAAAAACAAGAAAGATTTTATGTAAATTTACATAAGAGGATAAATGAAATAAATTGGCAAAATATATGTATTCTAGGGGACTTTAACGCAGTAGTAGACAGTAAAATGGATTATAAGGGTACACACAAGAAAAGTACTAGAAGGAAATTACTGACCGCCTATACAAATATGGTGAAGGAACTAGACCTCTATGATGTCTGGCGAACAATGAATGATAAGATACAACAGTACACATTCTACTCTCAACCACATAAGTCTTGGCCACGTATTGATATGGTTTGGTCAAACCCGGTACTACTTATGGATACAGTAAATATTGAAATATTTACAAACAAGTGGGCCGACCATCATCCAGTTTTATGGCAATGGAAAGGAAAGACAAAGATAAAACCTAGGTGGACCAGAACATATTACAAGAGAAACAATTTGTACAATCAATAGAAAAAGAATTGGGATACTTTTTCCAAGAAAACGGTAAAGAGCAGACATCAACACAAAACGTCTGGGATATGATGAAGGCAGTTGTGAGGGGAACATCAATAGCTTATATAGCAAGAAGAAACAAAATGCATAGGGAAAAACTCAACACATTGAACAAAGAATTGAGAGAGATAGAACTGTTGATTCAGAAAGAGCCAGACAATATCAAATACATGGAAAAAGGAGATTTAATTAAACACCAAATAAATCTGATTTCTCAAGAGGAAGTAGCATGAAACATTAAGAGAATGAAGCAGAACTACTTTGAACATGCAAATAAAACTGGGAGATGGCTGGCTCACAAAATAAGAAAAGACGATGCAAAAAAAACTATTAAACAACTGAGGGACGAGGAGGGGAATTTGAAACAGGAAATAGGGGAAAAGAAAAAGATCGTACAGAACTACTATAAGAAACTATATGAATCGGATGAAATTAGTGAACAAGACATCAGAAAATACCTAATAGAACAGAAACTTCCAGCCTTGCCGGAGGAGATGAGAGAGATGCTTGACAAGGAAATTACACAAGAGGAATTGAAAAAGGCAATTCAAAAACAAAAAAACAATAAAACACCTGGTCCGGATGGGCTTCCGTCGGAAATCTATAAAAAATTCCAAAACACTTTTTAAGACAAATTATTAGAATTATTTAATGAGGCACTACAAAAAGGTAAGGTCCCAAAATCCTGGGGGGGAAGCTTTCATTACCCTAATACCAAAAGAAGAGGTGGATAGTAGTAAAATTCAAAACTATAGATCTATATCCTTGCTAAACGCGGATTACAAAATTTTTATATCAATTTTGGCGGAAAGATTAAAAATAATATTAAACCAAAACATCCATTTGGACCAATAGCAATAGCAATAGCAGTAGACTTATATACTGCTTCATAGGGCTTTCAGCCCTCTCTAAGCGGTTTACAGAGAGTCAGCATATTGCCCCCAACAATCCGGGTCCTCATTTTACCCACCTCGGAAGGATGGAAGGCTGAGTCAACCCTGAGCCGGTGAGATTTGAACCGCTGAACTGCTGATCTAGCAGTAGCCTGCAGTGCTGCATTTAACCACTGCGCCACCTCGGCTCTTGGTCCTCTTAGGGAGGACCAAAACGGCTTCCTCCCTAAAAGATACATTTGGAACAACACAAGAATAATAATTAACACCCTGGAATTTTACGAAACAAGATCTGAGAAACAATTAGCATTAATTTTTGTTGATGCGTAGAAAGCATTCGATAATTTAGACTGGAATTTTTTAATCACACAACTAAAAATGATGAAATTCGGCGACAAATTTATTAAGATTATAGAAACTATATATTCACAGCAACTAGCAAATATTATAATTAATGGAGAATTAACAGAGAGGGTACAAATCCGAAAGGGTGTTAGACAAGGTTGTTCGCTCTCCCCATTACTATTTATTATGTCGTTAGAGGTACTCCTAAATCAGATAAGATTAAATCAGGAAATTAGGGGTTTGACTATAAAAAAAGAACAATATAAAACACAGGCCTTCGCAGACGACATGGTCTTTATTGTTGAAGACCCTCTAACCTCAGGACCGAAATTAATGAAGGACATTGAGGACTTTGGGCGTGTGGCCGGATTAAAAATAAATAAGGAAAAAACAAAAATGATTATAAAAAACTTTCCCAAAAAACAGATAGAAGAACTAGAGAAAGCAATGGAAATAAAGGTAACTAAAAAGATCAAATACTTAGGGATTTGGCTATCTGCGAAATGTTCTTCTATAAAAGAAGATAACTATGATAAATTATTACGAAACATCCAAAAAGATTTAAAAAATTGGTCGAAGCTACAAATATCGTTGATGGGAAGAATCGCAGTAATCAAGATGAATGTCTTGCCAAAAATACTTTATTTATTTCAAATGGCACCGGTCAAATTAGGAGAAAATTTTTATAATGATCTGGATAAAACAGTACGAAACTTTGTGTGGAACGGCAAAAAGCCTAGGATAAAATATAAACATCTTCAAGATAAAAGAACGCAAGGTGGAATGGGTCTACCGGAATGGAAAACATACCACCAAGCAGCAACAACAATGTGGATAAAGGAGTGGGTAACGTTAACCAACAAAAGAATCCTAACGATAGAAGGTCACGACTTGCAATGGGGGTGGCACAATTACTTATGGTGTGAGGGAAACAAAGTCCACAACTACTTTAAAAGACACCATCTAAGAGGGGTACTGATTAATGATTGGTTTGAAATTAGAAGGAAATTTTATATCCAACTACCCAAATGGATATCCCCGACGGAAGCCCTGATATACCCAAATTTGATAAATTTCGATAAAAATGTTATTTACAAACAACTGTTAGATGACCAAAATAGACTAAACTCCAGAGAAAATTTGGCAGAAATGGGAATAAATATTGATTGGTGGCCATACTTTCAAATACAAAATAAATACAAATCAGATCTAGCACAATTTGGCTTCCAGGACAAGGACCAGGAATTGGATAAAATTTTAATAGGACCAGACGAGAAATTAATCTCGAAAATATATAACTGTTTGCTGATTCGAAAAATGGAAACAGAAAGAGTGAAAGAAGTTATGGTAACCTGGGCCCAGAATATCGGCCACACAATTGAGTTAGATGACTGGGAAAGGGTATGGGAGTGGAACCTGAAATTAACGAAGTCGACAGCCTACAAAGAAAATGTATACCAAATGTTCTACCGCTGGCATCTCTCTCCGACAAGACTGGCAAAAATTTCCACAAAATCATCGGCCAAATGCTGGAAATGTAAAATAACACTGGGCACTTACTACCACATGTGATGGATGTGTCTGGTGGCTAAGACATATTGGAAGCGAATGTTAAGGTGGCTGAATGAAATTATGTCAACTAAATTAAACCTCAATCCGGAAATGTTTCTATTAGGGATAATAGATCCAAAAATAATTAAAATTAATCAATATCTACTCGTTCATATCTTGATGGCGGCAAGGATCGCATACGCACAGTGCTGGAAGAAAGAAAATGCCCCCACTAGTACAATGGTTATCAATAAAATCTTAGAAATAGCGGAAATGAATAGATTGACAATGTGGATTAACGAAAAAGAAGACACAGACTTCTACAAAGTCTGGGAGAAATTATACAAATGGCTGGATAAGAAAGGCAGTGAGAATTAGGCTATAAAAGGAGATAGTTGATTAACTTAAAATGACCTAAGCAACAACTTAAATATACAATACACAAAGACTAAGTGACAAATGAGAGTAGAAATGTATTAGAGGTGAGAATTCACCTACAAGCAATATCATTAGACCACAATGTTGGAAAAACCTGAAGATCTGATAGGAAAAATCCGTTATAGTTACCTGCATGGAATTAGTAACCTATTAGCAATCTTCTGATAAGCTCCCCCCCCCCCCACAGACCCACTGATTGCACCTTCGGGATTTTACCTGGAGTAGCGCTTCCCAAGCCCCAGATATATTCTATGTCTCCTAGGGAGATGGAGGAAATGAGAAAATTCATTGACAAGAACTTGGAGAGGGGTTTCATTGAACCAGCTAGACCCAAGGTAGCAACACCTGTGCTCTTCAGAGAAAAGAAAGATGGCTCTCTCAGATTATGTGTGAATTTCAAAAATTTAAACAGTATCTCTGCCCAGAACCTCTATCCGTTACCACTGATGAAGGACATGTTAGCCCAACTGGGCAAGGACCGCATTTTTACTAAACTGGACTTACGGGAGGCATATTATAGAGTCCGTATTAAGGAGGGGGATGAGTGGAAAACGGCTTTCAACTGTCCCCTGGGCTGTTTCCAGTTCCGTGTGATGCCATTTGGCCTGCAAGGGGTGCCTGTGGTCTTCATGCAATTGATTAATGAGGTCTTGCACGACCATCTTTACACGCAAACTAGACGATTTAGACGATATCCTTATTTACACGCAAACACATGAGGAACACGTCAAGCTGGTTCGTATGGTGCTAAAGAAGCTTCGAGCCGTGGAGCTTTATGCCAAATTGTCCAAATGTGAATTCCATCAGGAGAAGGTGGACTACCTTGGCTATCGTATCTCCCACGCGGGTGTGGAGATGGACCCCGCTAAGGTCAAAGCAGTCACTAAGAGGGAGGCCCCTTGTACACGCAGGCAGTTGCAGAAATTTTTGGGTTTTGCCAACTTCTATCACCAGTTCATCCCTTCTTTGCTAAGATAGCCCTTCCCATTACTAACCTATTGAAGTCCAAAGGTGGGCCGAAACCGAGACCTAGCAAGCCATTGGATTAGACCATGGAATGTCAAGCTGCTTTTGAGAAATTAAAATGACTTTTTGCTGAGGAACTGGTTCTGAAGCACCCAGACATGGATGCACCATTTGTGGTTCTGGCTGATGCCAGCGATGTGGTGGTGGGAGTCGTATTGCTTCAGGCCAATGATCAAGGTAACTTGCAACCCTGTGCATACACCTCTCGCAAACTCACGGACACAGAGAGACGTTGGGCTATCTGGGAGAAGGAGGCATTTGCTGTTCATTGGGTTTTAACCACATGGCGCCATTTTCTAGAAGGCGCTAAGCACCCGTTCGAGGTGTGGACTGACCATAAGAATTTAGAAGCTTTGAGAACTCCCCGGAGACTTTCCCTAAGCAGATGCGCTGGGCTCAGCATTTCAATCGTTTTAATTTCACCCTGAAATACATTCCGGTGGGAAGAACTTCATGGCTGATGCTTTGTCCCACTCCCTCAGTACAATTGTTCAAAGCTCAGCATGGTCCAGCCGGTCATTCCCACCACAAGCCTCGCTGGCCCCATGGTTACTAGACAACAAGCACGTTCTAAAGTGGAGATGTCCCAGGATTTTCTCTCCAATCTCAAGAACGCCCTCACTCATGATGAGTGGTTCCAGCAGCATGTGAATGAATGCACCATGAGGGATGACTTGCCATGGATTGGGGCAAAACTTTACGTCCCTGCATCTCTTCGTCTGGTGGTTCTCCAACGGGCTCATGATTCCCGGATGGCGGGGCATTTTGGGTTTGTGAAGACGCTGCATCTCATGAAACGGCAGTTTTGGTGGCCTTCTTTGAAAAAGGACATTGAACTTTATGTTGCCAGTTGTCCTGTTTGTGCTGCCGCTAAACATCCACCAGGGAAACCGCAAGGTTTGCTCCAGACTGTGGCTCGCCCTGTCGCCCCGTGGAGGGAGATCTCTATGGATTTCATTGTCAAACTCCCTGAGAGCCAGGGGCACACTGTTATCTGGGTGGTTACTGACTTGTTCTCCAAGCAAGTCCACCGTCCCTTGCCCCAAGATTCCGTCTGCTAAGGCTCTCGCAAAGATGTTCATTTCTCACGTTTACCGTTTACATGGGGTTCCTGATCGCATCATTTCGGATAGGGGTGTTCAATTCACCTCCGTTTTCTGGAGGGAATTTCTTATGTGGATTGGCTCCTCCCAGGGCTTAAGCTCCGCCCACCCCCCTCAGACTAATGGGGCTTGTGAGAGGACTAATTCTGTTCTAGAACGTTGTTTCATCAACTACCAGCAAGATGATTGGGTGGACTTGTTGCCACATGCGGAGGTGGCTTATAATAATTCTGTGCATAGCAGTACTGGTTTCACCCCTTTCCGGGTGGTGTCTGGACAGGATTTTGTATCTATTCCTGAAGTTCCTCATGAGCAACCGCAGGTCTCGTCTCTCTCTGAGTGGAGTGATCGCCTTTGGCATGTTTGGCCTTTAGCACTTCAAACTTTTGAGCTGCGCATCGCACACATAAGAAACAGGTGGATAAGAAATGGACTAAGCCTTCTGATTACAAAGTGAGTGACCAGGTTTATCTGTCCACCAAGTTTCTTCAGACTACCCAGAAATCTAAGAAGTTGGGGCCTACGTATGTTGGCCCATTTCCTATTATCAAGGTCATCAATCCTGTTTCTGTTAGCCTACAGCTGCCTAAACACCTCAGCCAGGTCTATCCTGTTTTTCACGTTAACCTCATTAAGCCTGTTCGCTTTTCGTCTTTACGTCCGCCGGTTGACCCGCCGCCTGCCCCGCTGTTGATTGATGGTGAACAGCATTTTGAAGTTCGTGAAATTTTGGACTCCCGCAGGTGGCAGAATCGCATTCAGTACCTAGTGGCTTGGAAGCATTTCCCCCCTTCTCATGCCGAATGGGTGGACAAATCACATGTCCGGGCCCCTGAGTTGCTCCGCCAGTTCTATTCTGCTTATCCTGACAAGCCCTAGTTTCCCATATTTCCCGACTTTCTCTCTCTCCCCCCCCCATTTTTCGCTTTTCATTTCTTGTAGTTCGTCTGTTTGTTTGTGCTTTGTCGTTTTCCAGGTCTGACCACCTTTTTCTGGAGGAGGGCCAGATGTCAGCCTCCGCTGCTGCTGCTTCGGCTGCCATTGAAACGGGGAGGGGGGGCATGGTATTTGGGAGGGGACTGAATGTTGTGCTGGAGGAAGATTCTAGAGTTTGAACTGTCCACCTTACTGCGCATGTGGAGGAGGAGTGTTTCCCGCCAAGGCTAACGGAACCAGCATTCCATCCTGGTGATGCCTTTTGAAGTTATCTCACACCTGACAATTGGAAGAATTATGATTGGACTGAGCACGGGATGCCAAGGGGAGGGGAATGAATTATACAATATATTATTCGCTTTCGCGCCTAAATAATCAGTCTTCGCTTCGCTTTGCTTTTATTCATTTATAATTAGTAAAAGTACACTTGAATTCTATCAATGGTCCTGTGGTTTTCTTTCCTAATTGTTGAATGAAGAAGTGCTGACAGGTCTTTTCTCTCTCACCAGCTGTTGTGTCGATTCTCTTTCCAGGACCTTTCCAGGGTTTAAGACTTCTCTTCGCACTTTGTAGCTTAAAAGATCTCTCATGTAGTTTTGTTGCCCTTGAGTTGTTATTAATGTAAGCTTAACATAAGCTGGTTGTCAGGTTTATTTCTGGATAGATTTGTCTTATTGACTCCATTTTTTTCACTCTTTCTTTTTCTCCTGCATCTTGGAGGTTGGGGTGAAGCACCAAATTATCAAAGTCACTTTTCCAGCTTCCCTTCTTTCCACCTTCACTCATGTTTACTCCATTAAT
Source organism: Thamnophis elegans (assembly GCF_009769535.1). Lineage (NCBI taxonomy): Eukaryota > Metazoa > Chordata > Lepidosauria > Squamata > Natricidae > Thamnophis > Thamnophis elegans. The sequence goes on along the minus strand of NC_045558.1, from coordinate 63,288,873 downwards.
AAGTTCATATAACTTCTTATCTTTGTTTTCTATATTTTCATTCGCTTCTTTAATTTCTGGGGCTGCAACACCATCATCTTTTTTTTGTGATACCCCATAGTCTGTCCCATTTCTTGTCAAATCTCTCAAGTCCTTCTGAGATGTTTTGAAGTCTAGCCAAGATGTTTTGAATTATCAAGTTTTCTTCATCTAAGTATTGATCCATTTTTTAGAGTAAAAAGAAATATAAAGAAAAAGCAAAGAAAGGAATTTGGTACTTTCTGCCACTCTAGCCTGTCAGAAATTTTTGTATATCTATTTTTATTTTAAATCTTAAGCAGATGTTCTTTTATGGTTTTCAAAGAAGAAGGGTTCTAAAGTTTTTCTTTCCTTTTCCAATTCTTGCCAAAATATTTTCCACATGCACCATCAGTACACTATTTGTGACCTTCAGTCTTTATCAGTTTTTAAAAACAAGTTCCAAACCCTTCTGTTGCAAAGTCAGTGTAGTCAAATAGGAGTGAACAAAAGATACATTGTTACAACAGCAAAAGAAAAAGAAAACTTCAGACTTAGGCTTCCAAGTGGCAGATTCAACTATTTTTAAAAACTTTTTCCTTAAGTATCTTTAATATGATATTATAACAAGTAGAAGGAGAAGTTTATTAAAGTAAAAAAAGTTTTAATTTAAGCCAAAAAAGTTAAAGTAGTAAAAAGAAATGGAGGAAAAAAGATCAGTCCCTTCACCTCAAGCGGAGAAACAGGAAACGTTGCAATCTCTTCAATCCACAAAACATCATTACAGGCAAGAGCAAAAAACTTTCTAAGGCAGTCCATTAGGATTAAATATGCCGCTTTGTTCTTACTTAAAGGACTAATTTAGCTTAAGAAAAGAGTTTCTTAGGGCAATCTTCTAAAAGAAAAGAAAAAAACCTCGCCAAATGGAACACTTTCACTTCTCTTTTTTTTCTGGAGCCATCTTCAACTACGTCAGCCTGGGGGCTGCCTATTTGCCGCCAGTTGGAAGCGCTTCCCTTGGGTCAATCAGGGACTTTGCGATGTCCCTGCGACCAGCAAGGTCTTGTCTTCCCAGGCACCGTCTCTTCGAGATGGTTTAGGTCCTACCGAACCGTCTAGGGGCAAAAGTGTCATCGGCGGACTCGGACTGTCGAATCCACATGATGTAACATTGCGACGTTGGCTCCTCCTTTGACGATTCCCAGTGTTCTGTAGCTGGATTGTACGGAGTTGGTGGGGTGTGCATAGCCATTCTGGTTCTCTCTGGTTGTTCAGCGATGGCTAGCTTGATGCCTCACGAGATGCTCCGGGCTGGATATATTTGCAAGGCTTTGCTCTCTTTGTTTGCCTAGTTGCCTTCCAATCCCACCTTCGTTACCAGTGTTAGATCGGGTAAAGGAGGCACAAAAGGCTTCAGTAAAAACAGCTCTTTATTGCAAGTCAAGTAAACATCCGGCTCGAGAATGGTCGGGCAGCATCCCCTTTTAAAGGGATCTGTCAGACCTCTTAACCAATGAGATTCAACCTCTGTTCCCGCCGGAACAGAAAACCTTGGTGGAAACCTCTTTCAGTCTGTCAGCGGAGGGGGGGATATCTAACACAGGTCATGATATTTTGTGATTTTTTCTAGGTCTTTTTCTTTGACTCTAGAATCTCCTGGTACAGTGATAACAATTAACTGTATGCTTTGGTCCTCTATAACCGTCATATCTAGCGTATTGTGTTTCAAATGACAATCCATCTGTATTTGAAAGTCCCACAAGATCTTCACCTTCTGAGATGATCAGAAGCACTGTGACGATACAGACTGGAAATAGCGGGCTCTGTGGAGTGCCATGAAAACCGTAGCTGTGGGGTTTTAGGACCAGAACCTTATTGTAGGGAAGGTGAAGAAAGAATTGTGTCTCAAGCGGCCAAGAGAAATGAAACTGTTTCCTCAAAGGCCAGAGATTAGCTCTTTGATCCGGCGGCGGTGGGGGTGGCAGACATCGTAAAATGCCTGCCATAAAGTTGGGGCAACTGGGATAAGCATTGGTATAGGAGCAGTGTCTTGATGAAATGTTGAGAATGGGTGAGAAGATATAAAACCTATTGGCACAAATAACTTGGAATTTGGAACTGGAAGAGAAATTTTCATATTGAAAACAGCGTTTAGAACTTTGTGTAAAGGAAAAATATGATGGTTTAAATTATCATAGCCCCCCAAAGAGATTTGTTTCTTCTAAGCATTATGGAGGTGGAAATGAGAAACAGATTGAATAACTACAAACTTTGAAATTGAAAAGATTTGGTTTCTTAAAAAGACTAATTCGGCCATCAGAAACCTCATGGAAAGACAGGTGAGGGGGGAAAAATGGTGGCTAAAACATCAAGATTAAGGGAACTTGACTTATTTCAATGTATTAGTTTCAATTAAACTTGGAGGTGGATAATTAAGAAAAAGAAAATTTAAAAAGAAGAAGCCTTTGTTTCTTCTTGGAAAAATACTGGAGTGAAATATCAAGGAGTGGAGCCAGCTATTGGAAAGAAGAAAGCGTTATTTTGTAGCAATAGAGAAACAGAGAAAGCAAAACTTAACATCTGACTTTGAGGCGATGTGGCATGGTGAGAACTACTAGGGGCTGTTTGCAAAGGCTATTTGGCTTTGTCCCTCTGTAACTGTGGAAGAAAGAGGACCTTTCTTTTTTGATGGAGCGAAACTGGAAAATTCATATTGGACTAGAACTGATATAGAAGAAGAAATTGTGGATTTTAAATTGTAATGAACTGAGATATAAATTTAAAGGAAGAAAGCTGCAAATTTGGATACAGGTAAGTCATATTTTTTACAAAATAACCAGTGGATTAATTTAGCAACTCTGTCATATTTAGCTTTATACTCAGTTTGTGTAATTTTGCTGCATTCAAATATTAAATGTGAAACAGTTTAGACTTTGTTGTTGCAAAGTTGGCAGTTTGGATTGTTGGTGGATTTTTGTATCTTGGCTTTTCATGGCTTGTTCTTGAGAAGAAAGTATTAAACCTTCCATTTCTTTCTTGATGGTTGCCATCTTAAGCAATGTCCATGACAAGTTGTCATCACATTTTCCTTCAGTGTTTTTCAAGTGCTGTCCATGCAAAACTTTGGTTTTCCATCTATTTAATCTGTCATCCAGCTGTTTTTCCTTATATTCTGCTGTTGTTTCTGTTGTTCTCCATTTTTACAGCCCGCAGCAATTTTTCTGTACTTTAGTTCACATAATCATTCAAACTTCATTTTTCTTCTTTTACAGTTTGATGGATTTGCAATAGCCTTCTGCCCTCTATTTTTCTTGGCAGGTACAATCTGTCGATGTCACTTCAAGAATGTAACACATGGTACATATTCAAAAGTTTACCAGTTTTCTGGTCCAAGTTTTCCAGTTCAGCCAAAGTCCAGTTGATGATTCCAGCTGGGTAGCGTATCACTGAAACTGCCCATGTATTGATGGCTTTAATTATGTTTCCAGAATTTAGGCTTGATTTTAATATTTTGTGAACCCTCTTGATGTATTCCTTTTGCGTTGACTCTTGACTTTTCCATTCAAGATGTTATCTACTTCCAAGATCCCTAGGTATTTTTAACAGTAATCTTTTGCTAATGCTTTCATTATGCTTCGATTTCCCAGTTCTATTCCTTCTATTTTTTCCATTTGTCCTCACTGCATGGATAATATAGCACATTTTTCAAGTCCGAAGTTCATTTTGATGTCAGTGCTGAACAGTTGAACTGTGTTGAGTATTGATTTAAGTTCAGTGGGGCTTTTTGCATACATTTTTAAGTCATCCATGTATAGTAGAGGGTTTATGTTGCCATGTTGGCTTGAGATTTGGTATCCCAGTTTTGTGTTTTGTAGGATTATTGTCAGTGGAATTAATGTGATGTTGAACAGTAGTGGTGAAAGTGAGTCCCCCTGGAAGATTCCTCATCTGATATTGATTTCACCAATGTTCTCCCCATTTGCTATTAGAACTGTTTTCCATTTTTGCATATTTGCTTTCAAAAATGTATAGATATTTTTGCTGATTCCAAAGTTTTCCAGGCAGGTGTTAATCCAGTTGAGGGGTAATGACTCAAATGCCTTCTTATAATCAATCCACACCATTTTTAAATTTGTTTTTCTTCGTTTTGCATTTTTTTTAGTACCATTTTGTCTATGAGCAGCTGATCTTTTATTCCTCTTGATTTTTTAAATTTCCCTTTTTGCTCTACTGGATACAAACTGTTTTCCATTAGATAATTGAATACTGAATTTGCCAGTATTCTTGTAAACTCTTGAACGTTGTTGGCGGACAAGTAATTGGGCAATAGTTGTTTGGTTCTGTGCCCTTTTCTGGATCTTTCATTATCAAGTATGTTCGACAAGCTGTTAGCCATTCTTCGCTTGTTGCATTTTGAAGCATTTGATCAAATTGAGTGGCCATACGATGATGGAGGCTGGTCAGGTATTTTAGCCAGTACTGATTCAAAGACGATAATCCGATAACTGTAGGAACTGCACCAGATAGCTGTCCAGGCACAAGCGTGGCAGAAAATAGGCCTACCTTCCTGTTTGGTGGTAGGAAGGCAGGATCAGGAATGGAAGGGGGGGGAGAAAGAGGCCTACCTTCCTGTTTGGAGATAGGAAGGAAGGATCAGGACTGGGGGGGGGGAGATTGCCTTTAATCTTTCCCTGGAGAATTAAGTGAAGGATAGGGTGACCAGACGTCCCGCATTTGGCGGGACAGGCACGATTTTTCATCAATTTTCCCGCGTCCCGCCCGCTTCTCAAAAAACCCCGCTTTATTTCGGCGCTCGCTGGCTCCCCCGCCCATCATCAGCTGCCGCTAGCTCGCTCGTTCCATTCCCCAAACTATTCTATCTACATTAAAAATCTAAGCCAGCCCAGCCTGCCGCTCACTGATTGGCCTGGACTCCAGCCAATCAGTCAGCTGGCTGGGATGGAAAACTTTAAGCACGGACGAGGGTGCTTAAAATTTTCCATCCCAGCCAGCTCACTGATTGGCTGGAGTCCGCTTAAGCACGCCGTGCGAGTCGTGACTCTCACGAGTCTCCATTTCATTTCGCCTTCGCTGTTTGTTTTTGCTGCACTGCCCTGGTGAGTAACTCCGGTGCCGGTGGGAATCGGGAGGCTTTGCCGCTTCGGGTGGGCGGCGGCAGCCTTTAGCAAGGGAAGGGAAGGCCTTCCCTTGCGAGCTACTCATGAGAGGAACTGGGGGGGGGGAACCAGGCAACCTGAGAGAGGGGAAGAAGATCGTCCCTCCCCGCAACTCCCCGGATTTTGGAAGCCGGGTGTGTGTGGAAGGCGGGGTTTTTGAGGAAAGCACTTGGCCATCCCTGTTAGCCGCAGCCCCAGACGGAGGAGCGAAGCCTGAGCTTTCATTGCCGTTCCTGCCAGTCGCAGCGGGGAAGCCGGCATCGGTGACTCCGAGGTGTGCTAACTGAAATGCGGTCTTCCTTCAGTCTCTGCTTGCAGCCTCTGGGATGATCGTTGGCGGGGGGGGGAGCGAGGGCGCAACTGAGCCGGGGAGGCAGAGATGAGAAGTGAGGGCTAAAATGCAAAGCGCGCCGAAGAGAGCAAGCGAAGGATCCCCAAAGCGAAGGATGGGCGGGAAGCACTTGACCAGCATGTGAGAAGGCAGGCTGGAAGTGGCCGCAGAAGGGAAAAGAGGCGGCCACGTGTATCGGTTCTCTTTGCGGTAGATAAGGGAGGTTCGTAGCAAGGGTCCGCTGGCAGGTAGGCTTGGGCGGGGCGAAGGCCTCAGTCGGGGGAGCGAGAATGGGTGGGGAGGAAATGGAGCCGAGCCCGGGGAAAACAGTGAGACTAGCCGCGAGGAAGCCACGGTGCCTGCCCTCCAGCTCAATGTATACCTGGCCGGTAAACTCATGGTACAGGTGAGGATTGGCCGGCTGGGGGTGGGGGTGGCTGCTGCCGAGGCCTCCAGCCTTGCAATCCTGGGCGGGGAAGGCGAATGTTAGCTCCGGAGCTGCGGAAGACCGTTGCACCGGGAGGCCTCCGCCCCAGGGATCCCCCGCTCCACCCATTCGGATTAGCCCCAAACCCAAAGGAGCCTGGGTGCAGGGGTGCAGGCCAGGGAAGACAGGGTTTGGGGGCTCGGAGGAGGAAGGAGTGATCTCCCCCTCCATTCGTCTGTCCCGCTGCAGAGCTCCTCCCGGCGGAGGGGGAGGCGGCGAGTGCGCTGATGCCTGGAATCCACTTCCAGCCTGCCTTCTCACATACTGGCCAAGCGCTTCCCGCCCGTCCTTCGCTTTGGGGATGCTTCGCTTGCTCTCTTCGGCGCGCTTTGCATTTAGCCCTCACTTCTCATCTCTGCCTCCCCAGCTCAGCTGCGCCCTCGCTTCCCCCACCCGCCAATGATCATCCCAGAGGCTCCAAGCAGAGACTGAAGGAAGACCGCATTTCAGTTAGCGCACCTCGGAGTCACCGAAAACTCGATGCCGGCTTCCCCGTGTTTTGTTTGTAGCGAAGAATAAACTGACAGTTGGTCGGAGGGAAGGTGGGGGTGGAGGCTGAGTGTCCAAGGAAGCCAACCCAGACGGGCATCGCAGGGCGCAGAGGAACCCAGCAGACAGATGGGAGACCGGGGGGTGGGGGAGGAAGAGATCCCGTCCAGGGTAGGCTCTCCGCTTTTCCCTCTTTTTACCCTGGATGGGATCTCTTCCTTCCCCCCTTCCCCGGTCTCCCATCTGTCTGCTGGGTTCCTCTGCACCCCCCAACTGGCAACGATCAATTCCAGACCCTCTAACTGGTAAATAGACCTGAGGCCATAAGTGGAATTGGGATCCGTGGGGTCCGTGCAGGGCGGAGAAGAGAGATTCCTCCCAGCACGAACTACACTGACTAAAGCGCTTTCACGTGCAGGGAGGAATCTCCTGTCCTCCCAGCTCCCTTTCGCCCGCAGCAGAGATCAGGCGGGCCAGAGGAAGCACTTTATTCAGTGGATGCGTGCAGGGAGGAGGGGATATATTCGTCCCTGCGCGTAGCCCACTGATTAAAATACTTGCTTTTGCTCGCCCGAGCTCTGATGCCGGCAAAAGAAAAGTCCTTTCCTTCACCTGAATCCCGCCCGAGCTCTGATGCAGGCACCGTGGGGTCTGTGCAGGGAGGAGAAGAGAGATTCCTCCCAGCGCACACTCCACTGACTAAAGTGCTTTCACGTGCAGGAAGAATAAACTGACAGTCGGTCGGAGGGAAGGTGGGGGTGGGGGTGGCAGCTGAGTGTCCAAGGAAGCCAACCCAGACGGGCATCGCAGGGCGCAGAGGAATCCAGCAGACAGACGGGAGACCGGGGGGGGGAGGGAGGAAGAGATCCCGTCCAGGGTAGGCTCTCCGCTTTCCCCTCTTTTTACCCTGGACAGGATCTCTTCCTTCCCCCCTCCCCAAGTCTCCCGTCTGTCTGCTGGCTTCCTCTGCGCCCTGCAATGCCCGGCGACTCGTGAACATGGGTAGCAGCGATGTGACGCCTTTGCATCCGTATTGAGGTTGGCATATTTCCGGTGGTGCTCTGGGAGGAGGGGGAATGATGGAGGGGAGGACGGCGGCACGGCGGCCAGTGCCTAGAGCGGAGCCAAAAGAGGTCCGTGACAGTGGCTCGGAGCCGAACGGGAAGAAAAGGCACTGCAGGCCTGGGGAGTGGGGGAGCGGGAGGAGCGCTGGTGGTTTGTTTTTGGGGTGGGGGGCGTGACAGGGAAGGGGGTGACTGCACGGAGAGGCTCAGAGGCGGACCGTGCAAGCTCCCTTTCCCAGCGCACGCCCCTCTCAGCACCGTCCCCACCGACTGCCAGGCGTATCTGCCTCTGAGCCTCTCCGTTTTGTTCCGAGAACGGGCTGCTTGGTGAGAGGAAAGGGAGCTCCCTGGGAAGCGAGAGCAGTGAAGAGGTGATGCAGTCGCAGAATTCCCCGACACTCGCTTTTTTTTAACCCAGCCTACCTCGTAGGGTTGTTGTTACGGGGCTAGACTAGGAAAGGCAGCCTCTCTCCCGTTTTCGAGAAAAAGTAAGGATGTCCATCTGGTAGAACAACCACCTGTGCAATTTGGTGGCGATCCGCGAACGTTCAAGCCATGTAATGCGTGGGAAGGCATAGAATAAAGTTAGCATACTTGAAATGAAATAGGCTTTGGTTATGTTTAGGTTGCATTAGCTAAAATGTGCCAATACCATCCTTGTTGGTAAGAATTGTTGTCATGTTAGAAGAATGACTAAGGCTGACAGCCTAATCTACTCTGTGTTAAATAAATAAAATGGATGGAAGGAAATGAAAGAATACAGAAAAGGTTGGTGAGGCATTTAGTGGCCTATGGATGAGAATGGTGGCTGTTTAGTAAGAAAATCTGTTTGGAATGTGCATATATATTCATATGTGGCCATAGCAAAATAATAAATAGAAATAAAAAAGCATGAGTGATTTTTACTGATTTTTATGAAAGTGAGAGGATTAGTGAAGGCTAGGTGCAGCAAGGATCCCACTATCTTACTATTTTATTTTTCTTTATGTACACTGAGATCATATTCACCAAAGACAAATTCCTTGTGTGTCTAATCACACTTGGCTAATAAACTATTCTATTCTATTTTACTCTACTCTATTCATTTCTATTTCAATTCTAACAAGTTTAGCTTCTCTCTCTTGAAAATGTAAGCTAGCATAAGGCATTATAGTGCAAGCTAGCCTTAACTTTCAAACAGTTCATTTAGTGACCAAAGTTACAATGGCATTGAAAAAAGTGTCTGATGACCATTTTCACACTTAGCGACCATTTTCACACTTAGCGACTGTTGCAGCATCCTCATGGTCACGTGATCAAAATTTTGATGTTTGGCAACAGATTCGTATTTATGATGGTTTCAGTGTCCTGGGGTCATGTTTGACAAAATATAAATTTTTTAATCAAGCCCCTCCCCCCGGGTCAATGGTGTCCCTCTTTACCAATCTGAACATCTGGTCACCTTAGTGAAGGATGCCATACAGTGGTGGTATTCAAAAATTTTTACTACCAGTTTGTGGGAGTGGCTTATTTTGTGGGTGTGGCTTGATGGTCATGTGATGGTGGATGTGGCTTGATAGTCATGACTGGGCAGCAGTGGTGGGTTCCTAACCGGTTTACTACTGGTTCACTGAGAGAGCATTTTGTGCACATGCTGATCAGTATGTGTGTGTGCCGCACATTGCTGCACATGTGCAGTTGACTGAAAACTGTTCTGCACATGTGCAGAAACATGCCGGCAATGGCAGAAGAGACTGGGGAACCAGTTTGGGGGCGTGGCAGGCCTGGGTCACTGCCATTCCAGTGATCCAGGCCACTATACCACTACCAGTTCAGCCCAACCAGTCTGAACCAGTAGGAACCCACCACTGCTGGGCGGGCATGGTTTGGTGGTCATGCTCTCTAAAGGGCAGTCTTTGCTAGAGAATCCTATGAATCCAGGTCTTGAATCAAAGCTATGATTGTATGGACAACTGGTGACCCTGGTTAAATTCCTAAAGGACAGGTAATCCTTGATTTACAGCCACAATTGAGCCCAAAATTTATGTTTCTAAGTGAGACAGTTGTTAAGTGAGTTTTGCCCCATTTTACAACCTTTCTTGCCATGGTTGTTAAGTTAACGGTTACAGTTGTTACGTCAGTAACACAGCTTTTAAGGGAATCTGGCTTACCCATTGACTTTGCTTATCAGAAGGTTGTAAAAAGTGTTCACACCACCCCTGGACAGTGCAATGAATATATACAGGTAGTCCTTAACTTACAACAGTTTATTTAGTAACCATTCAAAATTATAATGGTTAAAAAAGTGACATGACCAATTTTCACACTTATGACTGTTGTAACATACCTGTAGACACATGATCAAAAATCCAATGCTTTGCAATGCTTTGCAACTGAATCATATGTCCGGCATCCTAAAATCATGTGATGGTTCCGGCATCCTAAAATCATGTGATCACCTTTTCTGACAAGCAAAGTCAATGTGGAAGACAGATTCACTTGACAATTGTGTTACTAAATTAACAAACTGCAGTGATTCACTTAACAAATGTAGCAAGAAAGGTGATATAATGGGACAAAACTCACTTCACTGTCTCACTTAGTAACAAATTTTGGACTCAATTGTGCTCATAAGTCAAGGATTACCTTGACTTATGAAGGTATATTACCGGTACATAAAAATTCAGATTCTGTATATTGCACTAAATCCTAGGAATTTCTTTCCCATCATATCCAACAACCAAATTACTGTATTTGGGACAAACCTTATTTTCCCTTAGAACTCAAACGCAGCAAAGATGCAGACCCAGAATGGAGTCTCCCAAACTTCCATTAGATCTGCTCTTCACATTCATTTTAAGTTAAGCATTTCTTCCTTACTGAGATTAAAGTTACTGTCGCTACAATCATCTCCCACGTTTGAGAATAAACTTAAACATGATTAAGTAGTTAACTTCCTTCAAACTGCTTTAGGTCCTCTTGAGGCACATTGTCTTCTTTTGCACTGTACTGCTAATTTAAGTTCTAAACATTTTGTGCTTATTCCGGGAGTGCTTCAGGGAGGGGGCTGACCCTGGCACTGTTGCTGGGGGCGCCAGACCTCTCAAGCCCAGAGGGAGGGAGGCGACTGGAACACTTACCATCTGGGGACCGCTGGCAAGGCAAGATAACTCAAGAAGCGGCAGCGGGTAATCCACAAATGACAGCTGAGTGGAGCATTCCAAGTCCCACCGAGAGCTGAATAGCCCAGTTTGTCAACTTGCTACCTCAGTCTCTGGGCCAGCAGCCTTCCTCCTTGGCCCAACAGCAGAGTGCAGCAATGGCCAAGCACCAGTACTTTCACTGCTCTTTGGTTTGTGGTGCTGCCCAGCGTACATTGATCCTTCACCTGCTGCTGCCCTCACCCCCTCTGCCAGCCTGCCTGGGCAGAAGTCCCACTGTGGGTAGGACATGGCATCTGAGCAGCTGCTTCAGGCTTGGAGCTCCAGGCAATGGGGGTGAGCTCTCAGCACTTTTTCCAGTGGCAGGAAAAGTGCTGAGAGGGATCCTTGCTTACATTTTGCCCACTGCTTGGAACTCACTACAGTCACAGTCACCGACCACCACTTGGAGCTCCAAGCGGCGGAAAAAAGGTGATTGAAGATCCCCCTCAGCACTTTTTGCCACCACTGGAAAATGTCCTGAGAGCTCACCCCCATTGCCCCATCCACCACTTGGAACACACCGCTGTCCCCCACCACTTGGAGCTCCAACATCAATGGCTTCAGGAGATGCTAGCCCAGTGGGGGGCAGCCTGGCAAGCTTTGCAGCTACACATAGTGCCACCAGCAGGTGTGGGAAGGCCTTCTGGGATGCCACACTGCCCCCAAGGCCACCTGGGTAGACTGTGCCCAGAGGAGGCTCTCCGGCCCAGCCACTTCCTCTGTAGCAGCCCCAGCACTCAGGCCCATGGGAATCATGGTCAGCCTGGTGACCCTGCTCCCCACCTCCCCTCCCTGGGAGCACTGCTCACCTGGGACAGCTCCTCTCGTTAAATGAGTAGTGGACCCTAGAGAGTGCCTGCATACACATGGAGTACCAGTAGCAGATGGGGTGCTTGTAGCGGCCTAGGCTTTCTGATACAGTAAAAAGCACACAATTAGGTCCAAAACCCTCTTTTTTATTTCAAAGGCTATAAATTATATTCATTCACAACCCATAATGAGTCCCAAATAGTTGTAAAGAGTTCTACAGTAGACTGCCAAAGTCCTTTGGGATAAGGCTGATAAGCACCCACTTTTACCTTCTTTGAAAACACTGCCAAAGACTTAATTGGCAATTAGCTTGGCAAGGCCACATGGAACAAAGAGTCCAAATGGAGTTTCAGAAGGTAAAGTGACCAGCATGAACCCTCCTTTATGTCCTATGGGAGGGGCCAATCACCTCCAAGTCATCCTTTCTATCTTAACAGTTCTTGCCTTCTTGCAGCTCTGCACATATGTGCACTTGGAACAGGAGGAGCCTGTTCCTCTACCTCACTGCTGTCCGACTCTGGAGCCTCCGGAGGCACCACATAACTCCCAGATGGCCTCAGTCCCCGGTCTGCCTCTGATGCAGACTCCTTCTCTGAACTTTCCCCAGACTCCAGGACTGGGCCATGTTCCTCCCCAACCTTCCCACTGTCCAAATCTGCTGACAGCTCTGCTGGCCACTAGCGGCCTGCAACAGTCACATCACATGTCCAAAATATTCTAACTTTCACTTTTTAATGGCTTTGATTATTTCCCTTTGGTTTTCCAGGCAGCTTATCACCTCCTCATTTGTGATTTTGTCAACCCAGCTTATATATAACAGCCATCTGTAAATCCACATTTCAAATGCTTCTAGTTTCTTCAAATGGTTTTTTGTCAGAGACCAACTCTCTACTTTGTAGAGCAGGATAGAAAAGATGTAACATCTGACAAACCTAATTTTCAGTTTTATGTCGTGACTCCAGAAGACCTTTTTCATTTTGAAGAATGCTGTTCAAGCTTTCTTTATCTTTGTCTTTACTTCACTGATCATGTCCTAGCTTTCATGTAAATTAAAACCGAAGTAAATGATCCTTTCAACTTTTTCTAGTGCTATTCCTTCCTAATGTATTGGTGGTATATTAATGGGTAGTTTGCTGATGACCATAATCTTGGTTTTTGAGGTGTTAAGCTTCAAGCTGTATTGTTCAGATATTTCTGTTGCTTATTGTGGTATCTCTCTCTTTGTTTTGAGTATGTTAGTAGAGTGGTAGATAGTATAATTTCCTATTCTACACATTCCATTTTCTGGCCAGGGCATTTCACTCATTCCCAGTATAGAGCTATTGTATTTTAACATTTCTTGGATAGTGTTGTGTGTTTTCCCAGATTCATATAGGTTTCTCAGGTTTCAGGTTCCAATTTGTACTTTTGGGTTCATCATGCTTCTAGTGGCCTGGGAGATTCTTAGCATTCTAAGAATGCTAAGCCCCATTTAAGGGGCTCCCGTAGTAGGAGTTAAGCTTTGTTGCCATTAACATGATTTTCTTGGGAAATATATATAGTAATCTTTCCTTTGCTTTCTACACCGCTGTGCACATGCTGTTCAAGTGGCTGCCACAACATTGTGTGTTGTTCTTCTGAAGCTGTTCTGACCAATAAGGTCTCTGCCTTCAGTCAATACTGATGAGCCAGCTGCCACTCACCAAATTGGTCCAGGGTAGGTATTTGATTCCCTCCAACTTGTCATTACAGCATAAAAGCCATACTGGGTAGGGGACCCCCAACCCGCCACTGGGGACGTGCTCTGTGAGGGTTCCAAGCTCCCCCTAAGAAATAAGATGTGCTCTGTGAGGGTTCCAGGCTCCCCCTAAGAAAGAAGCCTAACCACCTATTTGGTGGAAGAAAGACAGGATTAGGAATGGGGGGAGGGGGAGGAAAGAAGCCTAACTGCTTGTTTGGTGGAATCTATACAAAACTATAGATTTTCCATAATGCTGGCTGCATTTGATCTCTAAGTATATTATTGTCACATTAGGTTACAATCCTGCACACCAGAGGTGGGTTCCTACCAGTTCGCACTGGTTCGGTAGAATCGGTTCATCAAATCTACCGAACCGGTTAGAAGAGGTTCCACTGGTGGACCCAGAAGTAAGTTCTGGAACGCCTGCCCCAACCCTGTCGCTCGCTCACCCTGCCCGTTCTGTCGCAGCTTGCTCACTCCCCACCTGTCCACACTAAACTAGCCCAGCCCACTGCTCACTGATTGGCTGGGGTCTTAAAAGGATTTAATGGCCAACATTCCTCTTTTGAAAAGAGTCTTTCTGTTTTGAAAAGAGTCTTTCTGTTCCCGAGCAGCTGTCGCCTCACGCTTGCTGATCGGGTCCTCCCTTCATTTTTTTTTTTTTTAAAAATTATTTATTTATTTTCAAAACAAACATATATTGTAGAAAGTATATCAGCTGGTTACAAAAAGCTTTTGTGCATTTCTTCCACCGTAATCAAATATAATTCATATTAATTCAAATATCTTAACTCAAATATTTACTATATTAACATCATCATACCTCCACTTTTATTTCACTACAGTTATTTAAACATCCTTCATCCTTAAGTATACCAAGATTCAATACATAACCACATACTGGCATTTCATTTACTTACTTGTAAAATCCTCCATTAACATTAAGTCCTCATATCTTGTTTTAGCTAAACATCCATAATATTTAATACCAACATTTTCTAATCCTCCATGTATATAATTTATTATCATTATCCTTTCTTTATTTAACTATATCCTATATCATAACATTTTCCCCTTATTAGTTAAAACTTAACTGTATCTAATTTTTTGTTTTTATTATAATTATTATTGTTATTAATAATCTTTATAGATAGTCCAAAAATATTTGTAACCTTCCCTTCTCATATCCAATTATTACTTATCATAACAGCTCAACATTGTATACATTACTATCATTATCAATTTTTATTTAACTATACCTATTACCAATGGATTTAACTAAGTTTAGCTAATTTTGAATTATACTCTTCCATCTATCAACCTGTATCTCTCCAATAACAGAACAATCTTATATCTACTGCCATTTGTGGATCCAATTCTCCAAACATCTTTTTGAACAAGTCCATACGAAGTAATCGTTGCACCTTCTTGTTTGTGGTATCTCTCATATAATGTTGACATCCTCCTTTTGTTTCCTTTATCAGCTTGTCTTTAATTCTCAGTAGTGTTATCAAATGTTTTGCAAATAGTATTTCATAGTCCATAAGTTCTTTAGTGTTTTCTTCTCCTTCTATGTCCTGTCCTTTGAAGTAAATTTTCTCTCCATTTAACTCCTTTTCAAATATTCCATTCTTTCCTCCCTCAGAAATAAACCAATTGTCACGAATATCAACAAGCTCAAATTCTTTATCTCTGTTTTCCATTTCAATTTTTTGAATTTCCATCTTCTTATTTTGTATTTGATGAACATCCTCAGTTTTTTCCTCATATTTGTTGCCAAATACACCAAATAATCCAATTTTCTCTCAAATCTTTCCTCTGTATCAAACACCCTCTTCAAAGCTGAAAATATCACTTGGAGAGACGCTTGAAGAGACACCATGTTTATACGCAGTTGTATTTTTTCTTAAAAGTTCAGCAAGGCTGAAACATTCGCAAGTGAAAGCAGACTACAAAGGAACAGCTGTACAATCTTATCATATCTTAAGCCAGAACAGCCAAGCAATAAAAGTGTCAAAATGTAAACAATCAATTTGTAGTCAATTTGTAGTTTACAGAGAGTCAGAAGAAATGTTAGAGTAATCCATCCATTTGAAAAGGTTTACTTAGAATCAATCCATGTAAATAAGATTTAAAAAGTAAGATAACCACTGTCCAAAACCATTAGAAAGATCAAAATCGCCGCTAAGTTCTTCTATTCTTTGACTTAAGTTAGTTTTAAAAAATTTTAGGCAGTCCGTTTTTCTTTAAACAATAAAAGTTTCTTAACAGCTTAAACAATTCTCCTCCAAATTGCCCTGACTTTGTCAGCCTTGAAAGACTGGAATTTTTACTGCCAGCAGAAGACTTTAGACCTGCTTTTCTCGGGAGATTTTGCAATATCCCTGAGATCATCAAGATATAATCTTCCTGTTCACCATCTCTTCGGGATGATTTAGGTCCGTTGGAACCCCCCAGCAATAAAAGTATCGAGTGCGATCTCAGAGCTTTGAGATCGCACATCATCTCATCATGGCATCCAGGCTCCGCCCCAATCAGTGAGCAGGCTGGAGTCTTAAAAGAATTTAACGGCCAACATTCCTCTTTTAAAAAGAGTCTTTCTGTTTTGAAAAGAGACTTTCTGTTCCCGAGCAGCTGTCGCCTCGCATTTGTTGATCGGGTCCTTCCTTCATTTTGTTTTGTTTCCCTTCACCTTCCAGCAGCTTGCTGCTTCCCACAGGTAAGCAACTAAGCACGAGGGAGGCGGCAGGGGCCGCGGGAGGCTAGCTTATGCCAGCTCGCAGATTTTGTGAGGGAAGGCCTTCAGGCCTTGCCTTGCAAAAGCCACAAGCTGGTGTATGCCGCATGACCAAAAGGAGATGGGCTGAAGCAGTGGTGGTGGTGGGGAGGCTGGCTTATGCCAGCTCACAGCTTTCACGAGGGAGAGCCTTCAGGCCTTACCTTGCGAAAGCTGTGAGCTGGCGTACGCCACGTGGCCGAAAGGAGGTGGGCTGCAGCAGCGGGGGGGGGAGAGGCTATCTTACAGCAGCTCGCAGCTTTCGCGAGGGAAGGCCTAAAAGTCTTCCCTCTGAAAGCCGCGAGCTGGCGTATGCCATGAGACTGAAAGGAGGTGGGCTGCGGTGGCGGGGAAGAGAGGCTAGCTTACACCAGCTCACAACTTTCGCAAGGGAAACCCTTCAGGCCTTGCTTTGCAAAAGGCATGAGCTGGGGTATGCTGCGTGGATGAAAGGAGGTTTCCTGCTATCCCTCGCCCCCCCCATCTCCAGTCTCACCTGGCTGGCTAAGCCTGCCAGGCGGTGGGCCTAGCTGACCCAGTTGTCCCTTTTCCCTTCAGTCCATTTTACCTGCTGCCTCACCGCCTGCCTGCTCCCTGCTGCATCCATGATTTTATTGTAATTTATTGTAATTTCATTGTAATTTATTTAAATTACAATGGTTTTATTGTAATTTATTTTTGTGTTCAAAAGTTTTATTTCTTTTAAAACAAACATTTAATCATTCCTCAATCAGTAAGACATTGAAGTACAATTTTTTGTTTGTCAAAATAATTCTAGTTTACCACCAAATTCTTGTCTAGCCTAATGCATACCCCTCCCTCCCTCCACCCTCCCCCCCCAACCCCCCTCCTCCTTCCCCCCCTGACTTCCCAGAACCCGTACACGGTATAGGTTTTTAACAAACACAGTCTAAAATCTATTGAGAAAAAAGAAATAAAGAAATTAATGACATTCTACATTGACGTAGCTTCTTCTTGCTGAACTAACTTTAAACAATTTAAATCATTTCTGATCTTAAGCATAGGCTAACTGGAATTTCTTGGTCCCGTATTTATTTTGTATATAGTCAATCCATTTTTTCCAGTCTCGTTTATATCTCTCATTTGAGTGATCTTTAATATATGCCAATATTTGAGCCATCTCGGCTAAGTTTGTAACTTTCAATGTCCATTCTTGAATTGTAGGAAAGTCTTCCTTCTTCCAGTATTGCGCCACCAACAGTCTTGCTGCCGTTATTAGGTGCAGAATCAAGTTAGTCTCTACCACTGTAAAATCAGTACATATACCTAATAAGAATAACTGAGGAGTAAACTTTATCCTTCTTTTAAAGATATTTTGCATAATCCACCATATTTTTATCCAGAATGCCTTAACCTTTTGGCAGGTCCACCATATATGATAATATGTGGCATCGAGAGAACCACACCTCCAACATTTAGGCTGTACATTCGGATATATAGAAGCCAGCTTTTTAGGATCTAAATGCCATCTATAGAACATCTTATAAAATTTTTCTCTCAGATTTTGAGCTTGTGTAAATTTCACATTTGTTACCCAGATTCTTTCCCATGTATCCAACATTATTGGTTCTTCAATATTTTGAGCCCACTTTATCATACAATCTTTAACTAATTCTGTTTCCAAATCCATCTGTATTAATACATTATATATCCTCTTTATATGCATTAAGCCTTGATCGCTTATTTGTTTAAACAAATTATCTTCAGCTTGGATAAAACCAATTTTTTGATCTATTTTCCACCTGGCCTGTAATTGCCCATACTGGAACCATGTTTGAACTACCTTCTCCTCTTTTAATACCTCTAAAGATTTTAATTGTAATACCCCCCTTTCCGAGGTAAGAAGCTGTCTGTAAGTAATTCTGTCCTGTTTTTGTGCTATATTCATATTTTCAATTGCGTGTCTAGGAATTGCCCACATGGGTATCTTGTCATTTAATTTATATTGGTATTTTTTCCAGACCCGCAGTAAAGCATTTCTTAAAATATGACTTTTAAAATTCTTATCCAATTTTTTGTTGAATAACAGGTAAGCATGCCAACCATATACCAGATCGTGTCCCTCAATATTCAATATTCTATCATTGGTTAAATGAGTCCAATCACTAATTACAGATAGCGCCACTGCATCGTAATATAATTTTAGGTTAGGTAATTTCAAGCCTCCTCTCTCCCATACATCTTGCATTATTTTCATCTTTACCCTCAGCTTCTTTCCTGCCCATACAAATTTGTTGATACCCTTCTGCCATTCTAAAAGATTCGCATCTTTTTTAAGTGTAGGTAACATTTGGAAGAGAAATAAAAATTTTGGTAAGATGTTCATTTTCACTGCCGCTATCCTATCCAGCAAAGATAAGTGCAATTTCTCCCATTTTTTCATCTCTATCTGTATACTATACCAAAGTGGTTCATAATTATACTTATATAATTTTCCGTTTGAGGTTAAAATATTGACTCCAAGATATTTGACTTTTTTGACCACCTCACATCCTAGCGTCCCTCCTAGTTCTTCCTTTTGTTTAGTATTCATATTTATAGCTAATATTTTGGTTTTTCCTAAATTTATTTTAAAACCAGATACTTGACCATATTGATTAATCGTATTCATTAAAACCCTACTGGATTCCTGTGATTGTTCCAATATTATGACCAAATCATCCGCAAAAGCGCGCACTCTGTATTCTTGCTGCCTAATCTTGATCCCTTTTAGACCATCCAAGCCCTGTATTTTATTCAACAGTACTTCCAAAGTTATAATAAACAATAGTGGGGACAAAGGACAGCCCTGTCTTGTACCTTTTCCAATTTGAAGAGAGTCTGTTAAACTTCCATTGACTATAATTTGTGCTGTTTGCTGCTGATATATTGCTTTAATTGACTGTAAAAAATTATCTCCTATCTGCATTTTTTGCAATATCTTCAACAGAAATTGCCAGTTAACTCGATCAAAGGCCTTCTCAACATCCAAAAATATGAACGCAGCAGGAATTTGGTTGTTCTTTCCCAAATATTCTAATGCATTAATAATTAATCTAACATTAATTTTCATCTGTCTCCCCTGTATAAAACCTGTTTGGTCGGTGTGTATCAATTGTTGAATAACCAGCATTAACCTATTTGCTAGTATTTTAGTAAAAATTTTATAATCTACATTAAGTAATGAGATAGGTCTATAATTTTTTGGTTGGGAAGTATCTTGATCTTCTTTGGGTATCAAAGATATAAAGGCTGTCTTCCAAGATGGAGGCACTTTACCTTCCGTTTGAATCTTATTAAATAATTCTCGAAGAGGTTCTACCATTTCTAACTGTAAATTATTATAGTAAACCGCTGTCAAACCATCTGTACCTGGTGCTTTCCCTAACTTTAATTGCTTAATTACCTGCAAATTTTCCCCCGAGGTTATTGGTTGATTCAATTTTTGCCTGTGCTCTTCTCTAACTGAAAGTATTTTCTCTTTATCTAAATATTTGTCTATGTCTAGACCATTAATTTTATCCCCTTTATACAATTCTGTAAAAAATTCCCGAAATACCTTTTGAATCTCTTCCTGTTGAAACACCTCCTTCCCTCTGTAAATCAGTTTAGATATATTTCGAGTTTTCCTTTTTTTCCTAATCTGATAAGCTAACCATCTGCCAGGTTTGTTTGCGTTACAAAAGGTATTGTGTTTTGCATATAATAGATTAGTAGCTACCTGGTCAGAGATCAACATGTCAAATTGAGATTTTAATATGGTGATAGCTTCCTTAACCTTTGTATCGCCTGGATTCACTGTTAACTCCAACTCTTTTCTCTTAATTTCCTCTTCCAATTCTGTTCGTTTTAACCCTTTTTTATATCTATGTGTTTTATTTATATTCATCAGCACTCCTCTCATATACGCTTTGCTTGCATCCCATACGAATTCCATAGATGTACCCTTATTCATATTCAAAATGAAATATTCAGATAGCAATTTTTTACAATCATTAATATACTTTTCATATCTAAATAAGTTTTCATTCAATCTCCAAGACCTTCTTGCCTGCGCTACCCTTCCCAACTCCATCCAAACTGGGTTATGGACCGAAAGGACTCTAGCCGCAATCTTTGTCTTCTTGACCCTAGAAAGCAAATCATTAGTGGTTAGTATAAAATCAATCCTTGAAAGGGATTGATGCCTATCAGAGAAGAAAGTGAAATCATATTCCTCTGCATTTCTTTCTTGCCAAATATCTCTCAATTCAAAGTCATCCATCATGTCAAAAAAAAGGTTTGGGTAACTTTGCTCGCATCTTAGTATTTGGGCGAGAAGTCTTCTTATCTCTCTTAGTGTCTATCACACCATTCCAGTCACCCAATAGTATACAGGAACTATAGTCCCACTGTACTAATTTAGCATGAAGATTTCTATAGAATCCATCTTGCTGTTGATTAGTGGCATAAATTCCCAAAAGTAATGTCTTTTTCCCTTCTAGGATTAGGTCTAAAGCGATATATCTTCCGAAGGGATCTGCTTCAATTAATTCAGCTTTCATGTCTTTTCTTAAGTATACAACTATACCATTCTTCTTTTCCATAGCAGAAGCTGCAAAATGTTGACCAAGTTTTGAGTTAATCAAATATTTTTGATCAGTTGATTTGATATGAGTTTCTTGCAAACAAATTATGTCATTCTTAAACTGTTTGAGATAGTGAAATATTTTCTTTCTCTTCTGTGGGGAATTCAATACATTGACATTCCATGTTAAAATCTTAGTTGTCATCTTTGGTTGGCTGAAGCATTTTTAGAGCTTCCTGCATGGCCTGTCTAACCTTAGGCCTAGCTCCTCCTACTGCTTCCAGACTTGTTATTGTAGCTCCTTGATCGATGGCCGGTGATTGTTGATGTTGTTGCTTTTTAGCTTGTTTCTCCATTCGTCTAGTAATCATACGGCTAGGTCTTTGTTGGATTTATTGTAATTTATTGTGTATAGAATATTTTTAATGTTTTTATTGTAATTTATTGTGCATGGAATATTTTTAATGGTTTCATTTTAAATTATTGTTGGTAGAATCTTTTTATAAATTGTCTTAGACTATTTAAAAAAATATTGTATCAAAAATAAATTGAAATAAACCATTTAAAAATATTCTATACTCAATACACTTCACAGTATTGTGGATAGAATATTTTTAAATGGTTTTATTGTAATTTATTGTGTATAGAATATTTTTAATGGTTTTATTGTAATTTATTGTGTATGGAATATTTTTAATGGTTTCATTTTATATTATTGTTGGTAGAATCTTTTTATAAATTGTCTTAGACTATTTAAAAAATATTGTATCAATAATAAATTGAAATAAACCATTTAAAAATATTCTATACTCAATACACTTCATAGTATTGTGGATAGAATATTCTTAAATGGTTTTATTGTAATTTATTGTGTATAGAATATTTTTAATGGTTTCAATTTAAATTATTGTGTGTGAAATACTTTTATTTTGTGTGGAATACTTTGAAATGGTTTCATTTTAAATAATTGTTGGTAGAATCTTTTTTAAATTGTTTTAGACTATTTAAAAAAATATTCTATCAACAATAAATTGAAATAAACCATTTAAAAATATTCTATATTCAATACATTTAAAAGTTTTGTGGATAGAATATTTTTAAATGGTTTTATTGTAATTTATTATGTATGGAATATTTTTAATGGTTTTTAAGGACTTTTTATTATTTATAGAATATTTTTTTAAAATTATTTTTAGAGAATTTTATTTATTTATTTTTTTATAGAATACGTTTATTACAAGCAATGTTATTCCTTTTTGCAAATGTTTTATTTGTGATGCAATATGTTGCTTCTAACTGTGCAGGTTGGTGCATGGTTTATGTGTCTCAAAGTGGCTGCTTTTCTATGGGCAGGCCAGGTTGGTGCAAGGCAGCTTTGCCAGATTTTGTGTGTTTCTGTGTGCTACCTGGTTGTTTAGGTAATTGTGAGGTGGTTGCTGGTTCTGTGAGCTTCCTGGCACTGTCCTTTATAATTTTCCACAATGCCTTGATGATTTTTATTCCAGTGGCTTTGTCTTTCCTGTCCTTAGGGTTAGAGGAAAAAATGGTTTCATCTGCAGTCTTGCGGGGGGGGGGGGGAATTGTTATTTTTTGGTGTTTTCCTGGCACTGTCATAGTTTGTGTGTGTGGGTGTGTAATGTCCCGCAGTTATCTACACATTAATAATAATAAAGTACTAATAATATTTCCTTATACATTTTAGTGACTTTTCCTTACATAATTTATGTTTTCTTTCATACTTTTAGATTTCTAATTTCTGTTTCTGTTAGTTAGCAATTGCTAAAACAAATCCCACATGGAAAAGTATTCAAAGCCTTCTTGATTTTAATTGTAAATTTATTCCTGCACATTCTAATATTTGTTCATTTTCATATCTCTGTTTTTCCACTGTTGTGCAAACACAATTCCAGCAGCTGCTAACATGTGTAAAATTAAATATGTATTGTATTCCCTTTCAAATAGCCAACAAAATATTTCTGGTTTTAAATCCATATCTTGCTTTACCATTGCTTCTAACCACCAACTCTTGAATAGCTACTTGGACCAAACTAAGTACTGAACCTAATTCATATATTCCTGTTTTTTTTGAACTGAGAAATAAATTTCAGAAAAAGAAATCTGTATTGTTCTGTGAATCTAACTATGACATTCATTCTTGATCTAACTTCTTGGATGAAAGACTATATTTTTCCTGTTTGTTTATATCTTTCCTGTTTGTTGGGGGACATCCTTCCTGAAAAGACTGTACATTGTTGAGTGAAAGCAGAGGTCCCTTCTGTTACCTGTAGTCCTCGGCTTACAACAACAATTGAGTCCAATATTGTTTTATTTCTTTTGCAGTTAGTATTATTTAACAGAATGAAGAAGAGGCACTAGAGTATGAATACTTTCTTCTCCAAAAAACTAAGAGCTGAGGAATCAGCTGATCCACAACAGCACCAGCTGTTGGAACATTTTCAATCAAAAGCACACCTTATTTGCTTGGAGAGCAGTAAACAACGGGAGCAGGATGCTTTAACCAAATCTGTAGATAAATCAACTGACAAACATTTATCCAGTACTTGCAAAATATTTTCTACTGTTTACCATCTGGCGAAAAGATGTGATCCACTCTCAGACATCGAAGCATAGGTAAATTTGCTAACTACAGTTGGAATGGATGTGGGAGTTGGCTTGCATTCACTGAGATCTGCAGTGAAAATAGTTGAATTCATTGCGAACGAAATCAAAACCACCGTGTTTTCCAGGATTATTGCAAAGAATCTAAAGGTCTGCCTAATAACCAAAACTTTCAATGAAAGCGGTGCTGATAGTTTTTGTTAGAGTTGAGGATCCAGAATGCCCAAGAACCATTTTCATTGAGCTTTTGGAATTAGAGAAATAAGATGCAGAAACCATATGTTCTGCAGCGATGGGAAGGTGCATAAAGTTGGATTTACCACCGAATATCTCCAGAAGAGATATTGCTAGTCACAAACAAGTTACACTTTATCACATATTTGGAGCCAGATTACTAGAACATTGAAGATGTAGTCATTCCATGGGCTGAGGCAGAGGCAGCATTGTTTGAATTTGGTGAAATTTTTAATTACGAAATTAATTTAAACGACTATAGATTTTTTGGAAAATGTGCTAAAAAATCCAAACAAGTACAAAATTCTTGACGGTATCAGAAAAGCTAGAGATATTGTCAGGACAATTGCTGTTAGTTCAGCAGAGGAGGAAAGGGTGTTCTCAAAAATGAACCTCATATGTTCAGAGCAAAGAACCCACCTAACTGTTCCAAACATAAGTAATCTGATGGTGATAAATGTTGTTGGCATGCCTGTTGAGAGATGGGACCCAATTCCTGCAGTGAAAAAGTGGCTCAGAGAGCACCACCACAGGGCTGATCATCCATGAATAAAGACCAAGAAAGCTGCAACTGATGAGTCTGGAAGCCTAAGAACAACATGGAAATATCAACAACCAGAAAACCAATAACACAAGTAAGTAGTTGAGTGTATCTTTTTCATTGTGTTATTCTTATATAAGGTATAAGTGCATGCAATTAAAGTCCTCCTTTTTGTGTCTCTTCTTTGTGCAGGTTATTGGAGCAAGATGGTAAGGAGGTGGTGTGCAGAAGACCGGCAAGGCAGTAATCTTCCCTCTGTAAGTAGCTGTCTTTATTGTTTTGTGTGCTGGTTTCATCCTAATGCAGAGCATGCAATGGAAGAGTTCATTTCTGTGTCTCTTCTTTGTGCAGGCCATTCATTGGAGTCAGTGATACTGAAGACTGGCAAGGACAATCATCTTCCTTCTGTAAGTAGCTCTTTTATTGTTTTGTGTACTTATTTTAATCTTATTGTAGTTTATCCATCCAAAGAATTCAGTGACATCATCTTGGCCACTCCCACCCAGTCACATGAGTGGCAAGCCACTCCCACCCGGTCACACGGGCACAAGCCACTCCCACCTGGTCACATGGGTGGCAAGCCACTCCCACTCAGTCACATGGGCAGCAAGCCACTCCCACAAAGCAAGCCACACCTACAGAAGAGGTTCCCAAAATTTTTGAAACCCACCACTGACAATCAGGATCTTCTGTTTCTGCAGGTTGTTTTCAATCTTTCTATATTTGTCCTTCTTTCCTTCTCCTATTCTCAATACAATTAATTGGTTTGGAGTAAGACATGAATCTATAGTTAAGGCCAGACTAAGACAGGATGGAAGTAGAAAGACAGTAAGTATCATGGCACATTTCTTATATCAATAAATACCCAATAGCAAAAATTGTCTAAAGAATAGAAATGAATATAAAATATAAAAAATAAAACACAACATTTAGCATAGGGAATGGAAAATAGAATAATATATAAGAACTACAAAAAAAGAACAATATACAAAAAACCCAAAGCATCATCAGAATACTGCGAAAGCAGTTTAGAATTGCACCAAATTGTATTTTAAACAGTTAAAATCTAAACTGATTAAAAGAAATAAAGGAATATCTTGGTTTGGTGCTGAAAAGATAACAGTGATGGGTAGAAAGCAAACTTTCGAAGATTGTGTATCAAGGATACAGTAGAAGGAAAATTCTGAGCGGATCTTCCCGCTCATACACACCTTCCTGGCTCCACCAAAGCCAGTGGGGAGTGAGAGAGGAGAAGGAGGGGGAGGGAAGCCTCTGCTGTGACTTGCGTTTGTACCTCAACCAGCCTGGATTTCCAAAAAGAAGAAAAAAAAGGAGTAGGAAAGAGCCCCAAGGAAAGCTCACTGGGCTTTCCGAGAGAGTGAGAAGCTCCTTTTCTTTGTTCACAGCAACATTTTTGAAATCTGTCTAGCTGAGATATGAGTGTGAGCTGCGGCGGAGGTTTCCCTTCTCCTGACCCTCCTCCTCCTCTCATGCGTATCCACCTGGCCACACCACAGCTAGCCAGGGAGTCATGAGAGGAGAAGGAGGTGGAATGGGAGGAGGGTTGCTGGAGCTTTAGTGCAAGAGCAAAGCAGCTCTATGCTTGCCTTCACACCAAATTTGTGCTCAAGGCAGTCTTTGCATCCTGCTTCTTTGGCTAGAGATTGCACCCAATGTGCTCAACCAAAGAGCTGCAAGAGGGGGGGACATGGTAAGGCAATGGCCAGACTTTAGTGCAGGAGCGAAGCAGCCCTGTACTTCCCTTTGCACCACATTTGTGCTGAAGACAGCCCTTGTCTCCCGCCGCTTCAGGCTTGGAACTGTAAGCTGCATCCTGTTGCTAGGGGCGAGTGGGGCGGGGTCACATTGTGGCTCTGTATTGTAATGGGCTCCAGAAGGAGAAGGGACCCCATCTCCCACATTGTGAATCTCACTAAATTTTACTGTGCTGTGCAAGGCACTGTGGGGGTGCCTCATGTTATGCCCAATGCCTCATATCAGAATCAGAGGTGGGAGAGAGAGACACACATATAGAGATACAGAGTGGGGAGATAGAGAGGGGGAGACACACATATACACACATAAATACAGAGAAAGTGACACACAGGGATACAGAGAGACAGGGGAGGGAGGCACAGATAGAGATACAGATAGAAGAGGAGAGAGATACACAGAGAGAGATACATAGGGGGGAGATAGAGATAGAGAAAGAGAGATACAGAGAGGAGGCAAGAGAAGGGAGAGAGACACAGAAAGAAATACAGAGAGAGGAGAGAGAGGGAGAGAGAGCTAGAAAGGGAGAGATACAGAGGGGGAGAGAGGGAGAGAGAGATACAGAGAGAGAGATACAGAGAGAGGGGGAGGGGGGAGATAGCAGGGGAGAGAGACATAGAGAGAGGGGGAGAGAGGGAGCACATATAGAGAAAGAGAGACAGACAGACAGACAGATAGATAGATAGATAGATAGATAGATAGATAGATAGATAGATAGATAGATAGCAGTGACGTGCAGTGAGGTTTATGGCTGGTGAGGCACTGACACAGTGGTGGGTTTCAATTTTTTTAGACTTGTGGACTTCAACTCCCAGAATTCCACAGCCAGGCATGCTCAATTCCGATTTAAAGTGACAGCATTTGTTTTTCTCTTTTGCGAAAGAAGTTTACTTCTTTTTCTTTTTCTTCTCCCTTCCACTCCTTCCTCCCTCTCTCCCTCCCTCCCCCCTCTCTCAAACACACACAAACACACACAGAGAAAAGTTGGATTGGACTATCTCTCCTACCCCCTTCCCTCTCTCACTCACTCACTCTCTCTCAAACACACACACACAAACACACACACACACACACACACACAGAGTTGGATTGGAGGGAGAGCACCAGCAAGGAGACCACAGGAGGAGGCAGGAAGCCAGTCCCGGAAGGATCCCGCCCAGCTTCACTGATTACAAGTTTGAAAAAGCAACGTGACTCTGCCTGCAATCAAATTACACTTGGGGAGGGAGAGCACAAGTGAGCCAGGGTCCTTCCCTCCAACCTTTGCCCAAAGCCCCGCACCAGGAGAATAAAGTTTGAATTTCTCCCCCTCCCTCTGACCCACACGTACCTTTTCCAGCTGCTTCAGAGAGGACTTAAACTCTGCTCTTGCCTCGGGTCCTCTGAAGAAGCCCCACCCAAATGAGCACTCTCTACTATAAGGCAGGAGAACTGCGTGCCTCACCTACATCAGGAATTTTTAGGCTTTTAACCCTTGCTTAGCTCTATTAAAGTGATCATAAAACACCTAAAAAGACTAGATAAGGCACGCAGTTCTCCTGCCTCATAGTAGAGGGCCCTTTTTTAGAGGCTTTTTTAAACAGTTAAGCAGAGTCATCCACGGTGAGGCAGCAACTAGCTCAGCCTGACCTCAACTCTCACCTTTTTCCTTTTAGATTTTTTTTCTTTTCATGATGACAGGGGTGAAGCTGTGCCTCCCCTGCCTCACCTGATTGCACATCACTGATAGCTAGCTAGCTAGCTAGCTAGCTAGCTAGCTAGCTAGCTAGCTAGCTAGATAGATAGATAGATAGATAGATAGATAGATAGATAGATAGATAGATAGATAGATGTTTTCTTTTCTGTGGGAAATAGATCCAAATGGCTCTTTGAGTGTTTAATGTTGCAGACCCCTGGTCTAGACAATGCTTGATGTGTTATAGTACTATACACTAGACATGGCATCATTGTTCTCTGATACTGTGAGGCCCTTCCTTAATCAAATGTGCACCTAGACACAAAATTTGCAATTCAGGAATGAACATATTCTTTATAGCAATAGCACTTAGATTTATATACTGCTTCACAGTGCTTTACAGCTCTCTCTAAGAAGTTTACAGAGTCAGCATATTGCCTCCAACTATCTGCATCCTCATTTTACTGACCTCAAAAGGATGGAAAGCTGAGTCAGCCTTGAGCCACTCAGAATCGAACTTCTGGAGTGAGTTGTGAGTTACCCTGCAGTATTGTGTTTTAACCACTGTGCTACCACAGCTCTTTATAATGGAAAAATGGCAAAAAAGCCTGAAAACAGCCCAAAAAACAGCACGAAAATGGCCCAAAATGGTCTGTTTTTTAAACCAGAAGAACAGCTGGAGATAGCATGCGTGCCCACAGAGAGAGCTCTGTGTGCCACCTCTGGCATGTGTGCCATAGGTTCATCATCACGGTCCCAGATTGAGTTCTTACATTCTTCACTTGTGAAAACTGCAGCTGTTTCTAGTGTAGATAATGCTTTTTTAAAAGGTTTTTATTTTTATTACAAATTCTAACATATTTATGAACAAAGTGTTGTCCAAGGTTTTTTCTTTTACATCCTCTCATATACATAATCCATTTTACATCATAATTCTGTTTCCATTTCAGCCCTATTATTCTCTTTTCATATTTCCATCTTAAACTTATTTTTTTCATAATACAGAAACAATATCACTAATTGCCCCTTCAAAGTTACACCAAATTATCATTTCATATTTCATCTGTTAGTCTATTTTACTCAGTGAAATATCTAGCTGTTTTTTTATTTTCAGTTCCTTTTTCTTCCATATTATCTTCTTTCTTCAATTGAGCCCTCTTTTATCCTCTTCTCTCCTATTTCCTGGTCTGAGTGCTACATCTAAATTTCTGACTTTTTCTTGCCATTTAAAGTTCTACACACATTTTTTAGCATTTCCAATAATTCATTATATATCGATAATACCAATTTAACTAATTTAACAATTTAATTTTTTTTAAGTTGTATCATTTAATCCTCTCATGTACATACTCCCTTTTACACCATAGTTCTATTTCTGCTTTCAGCCCTATTATTCTCTTTTCATATTGCCCATCTTAAACTTATTTTCTCTTAATACATAAATAATATCACCAATAGCCCCTTCAAAACTAAACCAAAGTATCATTTCCTCTTTGATCTGTTAGTTTATTTTACTATAAGCAATCTTTTTAAATTTCTTCTTGCCTCCCTTTCTCCTAACTTCTTCTTCTTCTTTTTCTTCTTTTTATAATTCTTGTCTTCTTTCTTCCAAGTCCTTTTTCTCATTTGTAATTTTATTGTTTTAAGGATTTTCCCCAGCGTATTTCCTTGTCTTTTCCAACTATTCCCTTCTTTGCTATTTAATTGTTTATTTTTTTTGGGGGGGGGGGCATTCCTCCTTGTTTATTTTTTTATGCCATTGTGAATCCCAGTGAAATCATCTAGCTGTTTTTTATTAACAATACAATAGCAGAGTTGGAAGGGACCTTGGAGGTCTTCTAGTCCAACCCCCTGCCTAGTCAGGAAACCCTATACTATTTCAGACAGATGGCTATCCAACATCTTCTTAAAGACTTGCAGTGTTGGGGCATTCACAACTTCTGGAGGCAAGCTGTTCCACTGATTAATTGTTCTAACTGTCAGGAAATTTCTCCTCAGTTCTAAGTTGCTTCTCTCCTTGATTAGTTTCCACCCATTGCTTCTTGTTCTATCCTCAGGTGCCTTGGAGAATAGTTTGACTTCCTCTTCTTTGTGGCAACCCCTGAAATATTGGAACACGGCTATCATGTCTCCCCTAGTCCTTCTTTCTCTTAAACTAGACATACCCAGTTCCTGCAACCGTTCTTCATATGTTTTAGTCTCCAGTTTCCTAATCATCTTTGTTGCTCTTCTCTGCACTCTTTCCAGAGTCTCCACATCTTTTCTACATTGTGGCAATCAGAACTGAATGCAGTATTCCAAGCGTGGCCTTACCAAAGCATTATAAAGTGGTATTATAAATTCACGTGATTTTGATTGTATCCCTCTATTTATGCAGCCTAGAACTGTGTTGGCTTTTTTGGCAGCTGCTGCACACTGTTGGCTCATATTTAAATGGTTGTGCACTAGGACTCCAAGATCCCTTTCACAGTTATTACTACTGAGCAAGGTACACCTATACTGTACATGTGCATTTTGTTTTTGTTGCCTAAATGTAGAACCTTACTCTTTTCACCATTGAATTTCATTTTATTAGATAGTGCCCTGTTCTGGCCCCCACTTAGCCTATTCCAAAACTAAAGTCACACAAAGCTGGCCAAAAGAAAGTCTTTATTAGTCTCGGCTCACACTGGCTGCGAGCCCAAAATAAACATAGATGAAGTCTCTGGCAACAAGGGTTACGCAGCAAAATGCAGAAACAAAACTTTTACAGCATAAAGTTTTCAGAAAGCAAAATCACTTATCCAAGTGTCTCACAAACTCAAACAGGAATGGAACGGAATTCTCCATAAAGGAACAACGAACCACGAAGGAACGTTGACTTCTGCAACCAGGTGTGGCACCATCAGTCCTTTTATCTCCAGAAGATGACACTAACGAGCAACAGCTGGAGCAACATTCCTGCATCCCGACTCAACTCACAGCAAACTTCTGCTGAGTCACAACACTATCCCCCAGTGCAGGGCCCTTTCCCAGGTTCTGATGGCCTGGATGCGGTCGGAATAGATTGTCCATAAGATGGCCCACACTCATTCCTGTATTTCTTCCTTCGTGATTCCCCAATACCTGCAGGAACATTCCCCTTGCTCCAATGCTCCCAAGGTATCCAGTGGCCACAACATCTCCTCCCGCACTTCACGGCGTTGACACCCCGTCCAGGGTCCTCCACCCTCTCCAAGGCCAACCCACCAGCCCCGTACTGTCAGAGTCTGGTGGCAGCTCTAATAGCTCCAGCCGAGCCCTAACACCCTGCCCAGGGTCCTCCACCCTCTCCAAGGCCGACCCACCAGCCCCCATAGTGTTGGAGTCTGGCGACGGCTCTGATAGCTCCGGCCAAGCCCTAACACCCTGTCCAGTGTCCTCCACCTCCTCCAAGTCCAACTCATATGACCCCTCACCATCGGAGTCTGGCGGCAGCTCCACCGACTCCTGCCGAACCACCACACAATCCCCTCCCGCAGGGCCCTTTCCCCGGTTCTGATGCTGGGGGCGCGGCCCAGAAGGGTTGGTGACGGCCTCCATGGAACACAGTCCAAGACACTGGTACCCCGCCGGGAACCTAGAAACAAAGTCCAGTGCTGCGGGGACTGGGGTTGACAAAGGCTGGAATCTTGGCGAAGCCCTCCTCGCAGACCTGGCCCATTGGCACTGGACACATGACTCCACGCACCTCCGCACATCATTTCTCAGATGGATCCACCAAAATTGACAGGAGGCCAGGCGCAACGTCTGGAAAAAACCCCCAATGTCTTGATGCAGAAGCGCCATGAACCTGCGAGAGCACCCGTCTACAGATGTGCCCTGTGAGGACATAGAGCTGGCCCCGATACTTCAAAAGATCCCCTTCCAAAGTTCATGGGGAAGCCGGCCCTATCTCTGCCTTTCCTCGCTCCACCCAGTCATCACCCCGCTGCGCATCCCGTATTGGAGACTGTATGCTCATGGGATGACAAATGGCAGCGCAGGATGCAACGGGTAGAACAGTCCGAGGTGGAAGCGAGTTTGCAGGGTCAGAGTTCTCCGCTTTACTAGACAGGACATCCACCCTGGGATTCCACACACCCCGAATGCACGCTACCTTGTGCAAATGGGGTATCACGGGTGCACAAACGTGCTAGTTGCCCGACATGATATTGTGTTGCTGAGGGATGGCTGCAGTCCATGCAACCCTTCTGTTCTTCTTGGGGCAACTCCATGGCAGGTGTCCAATATCCCCATAGTAGAAGCACAATCCCTCAGTATGCCGTCTGTCCATCTCTGTACATGACACTCGAGGTCTGACAGCACCCAACTCCATGGACTCCTCCCAGTCCACTGCAGTCACTTTCTGAACCGGCATGGTGGTGGTCTCCTGGAATGCACGGCGAGGCCTTCACCTCTGCAGCTGGGCATCTATCCAGAGGCACAAGTGGACCAACGTGTTGAACGTCAGTGGCCTGTCCACCCTCACCAGTTCATCCTGCAAGTCCTCAGACAATCCATCTTGGAACGTGTCCATCAGAGCTGGTTATTCCACATTGAATCCTGGCTACGCAACCTGAATTCACTAACATAGTCTTGCAATGAACCACTCCCCTGCTGCAGTGACTTCAGACTTCTAGCTGATGTTTCCCCCTTAATAGGATCTTCAAACATCCGTTTAAAGTATTGACAAAAACCCTGGACGTCATCTAACAAAGGGCTTGGCTGAGTTAACAAGGGGGTAGCCCAATGGGCAGCTGTGCCTGAGAGCAAACTGATAATAAATCCCACCTTCGTCCGGTCAGTTGGAAAGTCCTCCGCTCTCAAACTCAGGAACAGCTGGCATTGTCCCAGAAACGCGGCAAACATGGCCTGACTCCCATCATATTTACCTGGCATTGCTACTGGGCACTTCCTCCTTGGCTGGTAGGGGGGGGTTGCAGCTCTCTGCAGCTGTGCAATTTGGTCCGCCAATACCGCTATCTGTTGGGCCATTTGCCTATTTTCAGCAATTAATTGCTCCATAATTAATCAAATGGAGGCTTGTCGAGCAGAAGTCAATCTGTTCTGGCCCCCACTTAGCCTATTCCAAAACTAAAGTCATACAAAGCTGGCCAAAAGAAAGTCTTTATCAGTCTCGGCTCAAGCTGGCTGCGAGCCCAAAATAAACATAGATAAAGTCTCTGGCAACAAGGGTTATGCAGCAGAATGCAGAAACAAAACTCTTACAGCACAAGGTTTTCAGGAAGCAAAATTACAAACTCAAACAGGAACGGAACTGAATTCTCCATAAACGAATGACGAACCACGAACGAACGTTGACTTCTGCAACCAGGGCGTGGCATCATCAGTCCTTGTATCTCCAGAAGATGACACTAATGAGCAACAGCTGGAGCAACATTCCTGGATCCTGACTCAACTCACAGCAAAATTCTACTGAGTCACAACAGTGCCCAATGTTCAAGTTTGTCAAGATCCTTCTGTATCTTGAGCCTATCTTCTGGAGTGTTGGCTATTCCTGTCAGCTTGGTGTCATCTGCAAATTTGATGAGTTCCCCATTAATTCCCTCATCCAAATCATTGATAAAGATGTTGAAGAGTACTGGGCCTAAAACAGAGCCTTGGGGTACTCCACTGCATACTTCCCTCCATGTAGATGCAGTTCCATTGAGGACTACACGTTGAGTGCAGTTGGTCAGCCAGTTATGAATCCATCTGGTGGTGATGCTGTTTAACCCACATTCTTCTACTTTATCTAGTAGTAGGTTATGGTCTACCTTATCAAATGCCTTACTGAAGTCCAAGTAAACTATATCGATGGCATTCCTCTGGTCCACTAATTTTTTCACATTATCAAAGAATGCAATAAGATTAGTCTGGCATGATCTGTTTTTGACAAACCCATGTTGGCTTTTGGCTATTACTTTGTTTGCTTCTAGGTATTCGCTAATTCATTGCTTGATTATCTTTTCCAGAATCTTTCCTGGTATTGAACTCAGACTGATAGGTCTATAGTTTCCTAAATCTATTTTTTTTTCCTTTTTTGAAGATGGGAACCATATCAGCTCTTTTCCAGTCCTCGGGTAGTTCCCCAATGTTCCAGGATCTCTGAAAGATATAATTCAATGGTTCTGAGATCTCGTTTGCCAGTTCCTTCAGAACCCTGGGGTGTAATCCATCTGGCCCTGGTGATTTGAACTCGTCTAGGGTAGACAGGTACTCACCATTTTCTTCCCTATTTCAACTTGTGTTTCTAATCTGATTTTTGTGGTGCTGTTTTTTGTAGGTTGGACTGTTTTTTCCCTTTGTGTAAAGACAGATGCAAAACATGAGTTAAATAGTTCTGCTTTCTCCCTGTTGCTTTTCACCTTCTTGCCACTTTCTCCCAACAATGGACCAATTGTTTCCTTAACTTTTTTCTTGTTTTTAACATGTTGGAAGAAGCTTTTTTTTTTTTTTTGATAATTTTTACTTTTGTGGCAAGCCTTTCTTCATTGTGAGCCTTAGCTTTCCTCACTTCATATTTATAGGCTCGGACTATTTGCTGATATTCTGCCTTAGTTATGTCCCCCTCTTTCCACTTTTTATACTTATCTTTTTTGTCTTTCAATTTGTCAGAGAGTTTTTTATGCAGCTATGCGGGTTTCTTTTGGGAGCTGTTATTTTTCTTCTTCATTGGTATTGTGCTAGACTGGGCTTTTGTAATCTCATTTTTCAAAATTTCCCAAGCTTCTTGAGTTGTTTTCCCCTTGAGGATTCTCATCCATGGAATTTTTCCCAAGCTCTCTCTAAGTTTATTGAAATTAGCTCTCTTAAAGTCCAAGACTAGTTTGACTTTGTTCTACTACATGTTTGCATAAAGTTGAATTCCAATATTGCATGGTCACTTGCCCCCAGGGTTCCTGTGGCTTCAACACCTTCTATCATTTCCTTTCTGTTAGTGAGAATTAAGTCCAATATAGCAGATCCCCTTGTTCCCTTCTCTACATTTTGGGAAACAAAGTTGTCTGCTAGATTTGTTAGGAACCTGTTGGATCTTCCACTTGGTGCAGAGTTTGTTTCCCAGTTGATGTCAGGGTAGTTAAAATCTCCCATTACTATTGTGGTGTGCTTCCTACATACCTTAGTTAGCTGACTAGCAAAAAGTTCATCTACTTCCTCTGCTTGGTTGGGTGGCCTGTAGTATAGACCTATGGCAATGTCATTTCCACCCCCCTTTAATATTGACCCATATGCATTCAAGATAGTTGTCATCATTGTTGTGCTCTATCTCTGTAGAGATGTAGTTATTTCTTATATAGTGAACACTACCTCCTCTTTTATTTGGTCTATTTCTTTTAAATAATTTAAATCCTTGTAGCTGTATGTTCCAGTGTCATGCGGTGAGGTTCATGGCTGGTGAGGCAAGCAGGCAGGACCTCTATATTCTCCTTCCCCCCACCCCTCCAATCTAGGCAGGGTCGAAAAGTTCCCTGGGTAGTCCTAAAGCTGGGCCAGATTGCTCAAGAACCTTCTCCAGAGTTCAATGACACGCATTTCCAAGAGCCTGGAGGTTGTGCGGATCTGGATGGGGAGGAATAGGTTCAAGCTCAATCCCTCCAATATGGAGTGGCTGTGGTTTCTGTCATCCTGATTTGTGCATCTTGTTCCATCTTTGATGATAGGGGAAAATTTTTTAGCCCCCTCAGAGAGGGCCCGCAATCTGGGCGTCCTCCTGGATACGCGACTTAGTTTAGAAGAACACCTGACGGCCGTGACCAGGGGGGCCTTTTACCAGGTTCGCCTGGTACATCAGTTGCGCCCCTTTCTGGATCGGGATGCTCTGTGCACAGTCACTCATGCCCTCGTCCTTTCTCGCCTGGACTACTGTAACACTCTCTACATGCGGCTGCCCTTGAAGAGCACCCAGAAGCTTCAACTGGTTCAGAATGTGGCTGCATGGGTTGTCATGGGGGCACCCAGGTACTCCCATGTTACACCCCTTTTAGGCGGCCTGCACTGGTTGCCGGTTGTCTTCCGGGTGCGATTCAAGGTACTAATTATGACCTTTAAAGCGCTCCATGGCTTAGGTCCAGGGTACCTGCGAGACCACCTACTGCCATCGGTAGCCTCCCATTGTCCAGTGTGATCCCACAGAGTTGGCCTCCTCAGGGTGCCATCGGCTAGACAGTGTCAGCTAGTGACCCCCAGGGGGACAGCCTTCTCTGGGAGCTCCTTCCCTCTGGAATGAGCTGCCCCCAGAGCTTCGTATAATCCCCGACCTCCAGTTCTTCTGACGTGCCCTAAAAAGTTGGCTTTTCCAGCAAGCCAGCCTGGCCTGAACAAAACAAATCAAATTATTGATTACTGTTAATTTTAATTCTAATTCTTTTTTTAAAAAAAGTGTCATGTCAATTTTATTTGGTTTTGGGATATCCTGTTTAATTTCTTCTTAACTTTTGTATTATATGTTTCTTTTAATGTTGTACGCCGCCCTGAGTCCTAGGGAGAAGGGCGGCATATAAATCGAATAAACCTAAACCATAAACCTAAGAGCGCCACACTGCGCTCTTTCAAGAGGACTGCTGGGGCAGGTGGTCAAATGTTGCATCCTCCGGCATCCATTCCAAGCCGCTCCGGAAAAAAACAACCTGCCTGCCTCTTGCCTTTGAAGGAGAGGAGGAGGGGGGAACCCACTTGGGGAGGGGGGTAGGACAAGCTGTGGGGTTCATCTCCCGGCCACATAAGGATCGAAGGGCTCACCTTGGAGCCTGCCTCTCTGAGCACGTGCACACTCGCTATAGCTGGGTGAGGGGGCAGCAAGGGGGGGTTAAGGCAAGCGTCTGAATGCCTCCCCTGCAAGAAATGAATCATCTCCCCGAGCCAGCCTCTGGAGCAGCCTCGCACACCAGAAGCACCAAGGAGGGGCATTGGCAGAGCCCCCTGCCTCCACCTGCCCTCGCACGCCAGGATTTTCCTTGTGGATTCCACCTTCCCCCACATTGCCAGCCAGAATAGTGCGCAGGCACGCACCATCTACTTGAGGAGAGGGGGGGAAAGCCAAGCAAAGTCCCCGCCTTCTCACACAAAGCCCCCTTAAAGCAGAGAACAAGCCCGCTCTAGGGCGGACAGGCACGCCAGCACTTTAAAGTGCATGCCACCTCGGCCCACCATAGAGCGAAACATGTCCTGCTTTATGGCTGGGAGCGGGAGCCATGCTGGCACTTTAAAGTGCATGCCGCCGCCCCACTGTATGGCTAGGTCTGGGGTGGTGGCATGCCCTTTAAAGTGCCAGCGTGCCTTCCACTCCCAGCCATAAAGCAGGACATGTTTCGCTCTATGGCAGGGCAAGGCGGCATGCACTTTAAAGTGCCGGCGTGCCTTCCAGCCATTCAGCATGATCTGCTGGAGTGTCCAGCCCCACCCTAAGTTGTGAATGTGTGGACCTTTTAATGTTATTTTGTTTTTGTATGTCTTCCCCTTCCCTTTTTTATTTGTAAGCCACCCTGAGTCTCTCGGGAGTGGGCAGCATACAAACTAATTAAATAAATAAATAAATAAATAAATAAATAAATAAATAAATAAGAGCGATCTTTCCGAAGGAGGGAATAAATTGACGATAGAAGTTAGCAAACCCCAAAAACCTCTGTAACTGCTTACGTGTGCGTGGGACTTCCCATTCGGTGACAGCCTTAACCTTTGCTGGGTCCATCTCTATCCCTTTGTGGGAGATCCGATAGCCCAGGTAATCCACCCTCTCCTGATGAAATTCACACTTGGAGAATTTGGCATATAGTTCCGCAGCATGGAGTTTCTTCAGAACTGTGCGAACAAGCTTCACATGTTCTTCACGTGTTTCCATGTAAATAAGGATATCATCTAGATAGACCATCATGCCTTTGTAAAGATGATCATGCAAAACCTCATTAATTAGTTGCATGAAGACCGCTGGCGTCCCCTGGAGGCCAAACGGCATTACTCGAAATTGGAAACAACCAGGGGGGGCAGTTGAATGCAGTCTTCCATTCGTCCCCCTCCTTAATTCTGACCCAATAGTATGCTTCCCACAGGTCCAATTTAGTGTAAATTCTCCCCTTCCCTAGTTGTGCTAACGTCCTTCATCAGTGGTAAAGGGTAGAGGTTTTGGGCAGAAATGCAGTTCGGATTCTTAAAATTCACACATAAACGAAAGGAGCCATCTTTCTTTTCTCTGAATAACACTGGGGCAGCTACTTTGGGTCTCGCTGGTTCAATGAAGCCCCTTTCCAAGTTTTTATCAATGAATTTTCTCATTTCGTCCATCTCCCTAGGTGTCATCAAATAAATTTGGGGTTTTACCCCTGGTAGAATATCAATGGTGCAATCTGTGGCTCTATGAGGGGGCAACTTATCAGAAGATTTTTCACTGAAAACATCTTTCAAGTCCCAGTATTCCTTCGGAATTCTTTCCTCCCCCTCAATTCGTTCCTGCCCTCTGGCCGCTAGTTTGGGGACAGTTTCATCAGACTCCGGATCCTCCATCCTCCCCTCAGGGGGTGTGGCTGACCAAATCCGTAACCATCCATCTCTCCAGTTAATGCGTGGGTTCCATCTACGGAGCCAGGGGAGTCCTAAAATAAGGGGCCAGTCCATCCCTGGGGCTACAATAAAAGTTATCATCTCTCAGTGGGTTCCCACATTAAACTCTGCTACACGCTGGCCCTTCCCTTTTTGTTCCTTATATACTGATAAAACCTCTGAAAAGATAAGCGTACAACCTATACTATTAAGTTCATACCCCAAGTTCTGGAAATCATTCTGCATAGAAAGTACATCTTTTTCAGACAGATCATTAGTGCCAAAATGTATAATAGCATCAACGTCACAGTCCTTACATGCATTCTTGACTATCTTAAGAGTATGCCTCTTATCTCTGCTGGCAGTAGCCCCTGGAAGACACCTGACCTCTTTTAAACCCTCCATATCCTTTCCTAAATTTACATCCCTTACGATTGAATCAACAACCAGAAGGTGCCTTCTCTTTTTGCATACCTTGCTCTTCTTCTGCGACTCATTTGTGATACCTGGTTCCCCATTTCGCCTTTCAGAAGAAAGTTCTTCATTTTGGACCACGATCCCCTGCTTATTTGAGTCATCATTATCACAACTACCTTGACCTATCTCTTTAATGTCCCCATTAAGGTCAGCAAGGACACTATATTTGTTTTGCTGGGTCACACCAAAAGCTTTGTGTTTACAGTTCCTTTTTCTTCCATATTATCTTCTTGTTCTTCAATTAAGCCCTCTTTTACCCCCTGAGCTTTTCTCTGATCATTATTCCCACTTACAACCTTTACAACCTTTACAACCCCATGGTTATGTGATCAAAATTTGGATACTTGGCAACTGGCATGCATTATGATGATGACATTGTCATGGGGTCATGTGATTACCTTTTGCAACCAACAAGCAAGATCACTGGGGAACCAGATTCACTTAACAATTGTGTTATTAACAACTGCAGTGATTCATTTAACAATTGTGGAAAGGGACGGTCATAAAATTACCTTTTGCTTAGCAACAAAAATTTCAGGCTCAGTTTTGGTCATAAATCAAGGACTACCTGTATTCTAAGTCATAGTTAAATGAACGATGTTTTACTGAACTAATCTTCCTGATTTCATGTAATATATTAAACTATAAATGGCTGATTTGAATGAAATATTGAGGCATAAGTTAACCAAGTGTTTTAGTCTAGATGTTGTATGAACCTAATTAATAAGATTTACCTTGTTTTCAATTAAGTGTGTGAGAATCTAGCTATACTTTATTGATACTCTTAAGAAAATTTATCAAAAAGTTCAAAGGACATCCAAGACATTAATTTTATATTTATCCTCAGGAATTCTCAGGAACAAATTTAAGAAGACTCTCTCAGCCATAAAAGATCTCCTTTTGAAATAGATGGAATAGATTAATTAATCACTTGTACATATTTAACACAGTACTTACTACTGAGGCTTACACAGCAATACCATTGATTTTTTCCCCAAGTATAATTGAATGCATTTTATGTATACAATATTTTGTAGAACCAAAAATACAACCTTTACTGTAGTTTAAATCTTTGCAACAGAAAGCAGAATTTGCTACCACTTAGTACCTAACTGGTGATGGGGATGTAAAGCTTTTTTTTCTTTCTCTTTCCTATTTACTGAATAGCGCACAGTTCTAGTCTTCCTTGTACTATAGATTACCACTTTAAACAAGTAAAACCATTGCTCTGTTTTTCACTTCTTGTGGCAATATTTCTAGTTCAGTGGCAGCTTTCTATTTTTTTCCCTACCAGTTCGTTCGTGCGCGCAATGCTTCTGCACATGCGCAGAAGCATCTGGGCAGGTGGGAGGAGCCTCCCACCACCACTACCAGTTCATCCTATCTGGGCCGAACTGGGAGCAACCCACCTCTGATCTAGTTGTAACTATTTGTAATAATATTTATAATAATGATCAGTTTCATATTAGTAAATATTTCATTTGATAGCGAGAAATCCAAATTGTGTTAGGAAGATTCCACTGCTCATTCTTTCAATCATCATAAAGTTTGCATGCCTATTGCTTCCAAATATCCACATGTTTTAGATGACATGTTGGCTGTACAACCTATATTACAAACAAACAAAACCAGATGATTTGCTCTGGGAGTTATTTCTTCCCATTTTGTGCAACAAGGGAAACTGTACAAGAATGCAGATATTCTAATAACATCCTACCCAAGCAAAATAAATAATCACCCTTCCTTCAGGGAATTTGATTAAACTGAATGTAGAACAGGCTCTGTGCTGTGGGAGCAGAAAAGCAGTTTAAGAAGGTGGCAAGCAAAAACCTGTTACATGGAACAACAGCTGAACCAAGACCTTTATGGTTGAGAGAAGTAAGCTTGTCTCCTGAGACAGTTTCATTCTTGATTTCCCCAATGAGTTTCTCAGTGGCTTCATTGGTGGTAAAATAGGATAATATTTAGATGTAATACAAGTAGCAGCAAGAAGTCTAGCAGATTTTCTGAAGCAGTGGGAGGGAACTCAGGTTTACCGGCTAATCTTCTTGGGTTAGTCATTTATTTAGGCCACAGTCATATATTACATAACATCAGTGATTCTTAATGGGGTTTTTTTCCTCTCAGGACTCTTTTTCCACCACAAAAGAACTTTTGTTTACATGGCTTATATTGATCAATATATACCATATTAAAAATTAAAATTGAGGTATCCACTATCACTAGCATTTCCCATGATTTTTTGATGGAATTTTAAAAATGTATTATTTTCAACATAGGTTGACAAATAATTTTGATTTTACAGATCCCTAAGAAGGTCTTTCCCTTCATGAATTACTGCCTTGTTGTGGTGAAGGGGCTTGCATAACTCAATGAAGCTATGAGCTATGCAGTGCAGGGCCACTCAAGACAGAAAGGTCAGAGCAGAGACTTCTGACAAAACATGATCCACTGGAGAACGAAATGGCAACCCCCTCCAATATCTTTGCCATAAAAACCCCTTGGACAGTACCAAAAGATATGAGGCTAGAAGATGAACCCATCAGATTGGAAGTTGTCCAATTTGCTATTGGAGAAGAGCAGAGGGCTAGTACTAATAGCACCAGAAAGAGTGAAGTGTCTGGACCAAAACTGAAAGCATGCTCAGCTGTGGATGTATCTGGTGGTGAAAGGAAAATCCGATGCTGTAAAGATTTATACTCCTTAGGAATCTAGAATGTAAGATCCATGAATCAAGGCAAGCTGGACCTTGTCAAACAAGAAATGACAAGACTGAACATCAACATCTTAAGACTCAGTGAACTAAAATGAACAGAAATGAGTGAATTTAATTCAGATGACCATCAGGTATACTACTGTGGGCAAGAATCCCTCAGAAGAAATTGAGTATCCTTCATAGTCAATAAAAGAGTAGGAAAAGCAACATTGGAACACAAACCCCCAAATGACAAAATGACAGTTCGAATTCAAGGCAAACCATTCA
Source organism: Thamnophis elegans (assembly GCF_009769535.1). Classification (NCBI taxonomy): domain Eukaryota; kingdom Metazoa; phylum Chordata; class Lepidosauria; order Squamata; family Natricidae; genus Thamnophis; species Thamnophis elegans. The sequence goes on along the minus strand of NC_045558.1, from coordinate 63,247,435 downwards.
ATATCACAGCAGTTCAGGTCTATGCCTCAACTACTGGTGCTAAAGAGGATGAAGTTGATGGGTTCTATGAAACCCTACAGCATCTTATAGAATTAACACCAAAAATGACATCCTTGTCATTATGGGGGATTGGAATGCTAAAGTAGGAAACCAAAAGATAACCAGAATAACAGGCAAGTTTGGCCTCGGAGTACAAAATGAAGCAGGGCACAGGCTGATAGAATTTTGTCAAGAGAATACAATAGTCATAGCAAACACTCTTTTCCAACAACCCAAGTGACTACTCTACACATGGACATCACCAGACAGTCAACAGAGAAATCAGATTGACTATGTGCTCTGCAACAAAGATGGAGAAGCTCTATACAGTCAGTAAAAACAAGACCAGGAGCTGACTGTAGCTCAGATCATGAGCTTCTCATTGCAAAATTTAGGCTTAAATTGAGGAAAGTAAGAAAAAGCACTGGGCCACTCAGGTATGAAATAAATCATATCAGGTGATACCACTCTAATGGCAGAAAGTGAAGAGGAACTAAAGAGCCTCTTGGTGTGGATGAAGAAGGAGAGTGAAAAGGTTGGCTTGAAACTCAACATTAAGAAAACTAAGATCATGGCAACTGTTCCTCTCAATTCCTGGCAAATAGATGGGGGAGAAATGGAGGTAGTGACAGATTTTATTTTCCCTGGCCTCCAAGATCACCGCAGATGAGGACTGCAGCCAAAAAATTAAAATACGCTTGCTCCTGGGGAGGAAAGCTATGGCAAATCTAGACAGCATACTAAAAAGCTGAGACATCACCCTGCCGACAAATGTAAGAAAGGCTGAGCACCAATGAATTGAGACCTTTGAACTATGGTGTTAGGGAAGACTCCTGCAAGTATCTTGGACTGAAAGGCGATCAAACCTATCAGTCCTAGAGGAGATCAACCCTGATTGATCTTTAGAAAGCCAGATCCTGAAAATGAAACTCAGATACTTTGGCCACCTAATGAGAAGGAAGGACTCACTGGAGAAGAGCATAATGTTGAGAAAGACTGAGGTCAAAAGAAAAAGGGGATGACAGAGAATGTGGTGGCTGGATGGAGTCACCAAAGTAGTAGGCCTGAGCTTAAATGGACTCCAGAGGATGGTAGAGGACAGGAAGGCCTGGAGGAATGTTGTCCATGGGGTTTCAATGGGTTGGACATGACTTCGCAACTAACAACAACAGGAAGGTCTTAGAAGACACTCTGGAATCCTTGGGCCACACTTTGAGAATCACTGTATTACACTATCATATGGTTACTTTGATTTGGTTCAGTGGGATGGGGGAACCCAGTACTTGTGATTGGTTAATGCCTGCTTATGTCTCAGCAAGTTTTGTGAATTTGATCAAATGTGATATATTCAATAAATGATAGTTAAAGAAATCAGGAATAGCATAATGAATGAACCAGATTTCAGTGTTCTTAGTTTGTGGATATGGCAAAAATCTTAGGGAATTAAATGGAACATAACTTCTTTAAAAATATTTATTGCTTCACATTGCTCATGAAAATAAAGCTTGTTTGTTTATGTTTATTTATCTTAATAATTTCTGGGAAGCAGAGGTGGACGTAATTATGGTACAGAGTCAAACAAGAAAAAGAAAAAGGTGTTGGAGCAGGAGAAAGGCGTGTTTGCACAATATCCTGAAACACCCACAAACTAGTCCATAATATTTTAGCACAACATGGTGTACAAATTCAGCCCAAGTGCTTAGTTTCATATACACTGATGCTTGTAGAATTATTAAATCCCATCTGCAAAGTCTAAAAAGTGAACACTTTGCTGCCATCTAGTGGTTGCTGGATTTTCCCAATCTTGACCTAATAGTTCTAGTATCTTATGAACTCAAAAAATTGAACTGAGTATCCTATGAGTAGACTAGGTAGGTGTATTGTATAAACAAAATCAAATTCTTTAACCAGGAGAAAAGAGAACAAGATAAACATAGCTATGGAGCAACCATGTATTCATATTAGTGGTAGCCGTGGTGGGTTTCAAATTTTTTTAGAACCTATTCTGTAGGTATGGCCTGTTTTGGGGGAGCAGCTCGGCAGTCATGTGATCTGGTGGGTATGGCCAACTTGTAAAATGTGGTGAAACTCACTTAACAATGCTGTTGCTTAACAACCAAAATGTTGGCTCAGAAACTCTGGCATTTAAAGTGTGCAGGACTTAAAGCTAAGTTACAAGACGCTTGCACCCCTAACCCTTTAGAAAAAAAATCCCAGGAGTGTTTAAACTTGACAGCTTTAAGACTTGTGGACTTCAACTCCCAGAATTCCTTCTCCAGTCATGTTGGCTCAGAACCTCTAGCATTTGAAGTGTGCAAGACTTAAAGCTATAAAGTTACAAGACCCTTACACCCCTAATTCTTCACAAACACCTCCCTAAACTAAAACTTTATTTTTTAAAGAATTTTACACCTAGAGAATGTCAGAACGGCACACCAGCCATACACCACCTCCACAGACTTTGAAGTCTTTCTCTCATGCTGCCAAAACCCCTTGCTGCTCTTCACCTGCGGTCACCCCTTCAACCTCCCACCCGTGGAGGATGCACGGTGGTCAGAGGTGAGTTCCTACCAGTTTGCACCGTTTCAGTAGAACCGGTTCATCAAATCTACTGAACCGGTTAGAAGAGGTTCCACTGGTGGAACTGGAAGTAAGTTCCGGAACACCTGCCCCAACCCTGTCACTTGCTCGTCCTGCCTGTTCTGTCGCAGCTTGCTCACTCCCTGCCCATCCACACTAAACTAGCCCAGCCCAGTCCAGCCAATCAGTGAGCAGGCTGGAGACTTAAAAGGGTTTAAAAGCACAGTGCCAATGACCAACATTCCTCTTTTGAAAAGAGTCTTTCTCTCTTGAAAAGTCTTTCTGTTCCCGAGCAGCTGTCGCATCGCGTTTTCTGATCGGGTCCTCCCTTCGTTTCATTTTGTTTCCCTTCCCCTTCCAGCAGCTTGCTGCTTCCCTCAGATAAGCAACTAAGCATGAGGGGGGCGGCAGGGGCAGTGGGAGGCTAGCTTACGCCAGCTCGTGGATTTTGCGAAGAAAGGCCTTCAGGCTTTGCCTCGGGAAAGCCACGAGCTGGCGTACGCCGCATGACCAAAAGGAGGTGGGCTGCAGTGGTGGCGGTGGCAGGGGGGTGAGGCTGACTTACGCCAGCTCACAGCTTTTGCGAGGCAAGGCCTGAAGGACTTCCCTCGCGAAAGCCGTGAGCTGGCATATGCCACGTGGCTGAAAGGAGGTGGGCTATGGTGGCGGGGGAGTGGAGGGGTGAGAGGCTAGCTTACACTAGCTTGCAGCTTTTGCGAGGGAAGGCCTTTAGGCCTTGCCTCACAAAAGGCGCAAGCTGGGGTAAGCCACATGGGGGTTTCCTGCTACCCTTCGTCCCCCCATCTCCACTCACACCTGGCTAACCCAGTTGTCCCTTGTCCCTTCAGTCCATTGCTGCCTCATTGCCTGCCTATTCCCTGCTGCATCCATGGTTTTATTGTAATTTATTGTAATGTTATTGTAATCTATTTAAATTACAATGGTTTTATTGTAATTTATTGTGTATGGAACATTTTTAATGGTTTCATTTTAAATTATTGTTGGTAGAATCTTTTTTTAAATTGTCTTAGACTATTTTAAGAAAAATATTCTATCAACAATAATTTGAAATAAACAATTTAAAATATTCTATACTCAATACATTTAAAAGTATTGTCTATAGAATATTTTTAAATGGTTTTATTTTAATTTATTGTGTATGGGATATTTTTAATGGTTTTTAAGGACTTTTTTATTATTTATAGAATTTTTTTAAAATTATTTTTAAGGAATTTTTATTTATTTATTGTTTATAGAATACATTTATTACAAGAAATGTTATTCCTTTTTGCAAATGTTTTATTTGTGATGCAATATGCTGCTTTTAAGCGTGCAGGTTGGTGCATGGTTTATGTGTCTCAAAGTGGCTGCTTTTCTATGGGCAGGCCAGGTTGGTGCAAGGCAGATTTGCCAGATTTTGTGTGTTTCTGTGTGCTACCTGGTTGTTCAGGTAATTATGAGGTGGTTGCTGGTTCTGTGAGCTTCCTGGCACTGTCCTTTATAATTTTCCACAATGCCTTGATGATTTTTATTCCAGTGGTTTTGTCTTTCCTGTCCTTAGGGTTAGAGGAAAAAATGGTTTCGTCTGCAGTCTTGTTATTTTTTGGTGTTTTCCTGGCACTGTCATAGTTTGTTTGTGTTGGTGTGTAATGTCCCGCAGTTATCTACACATTAATAATGATCGAGTACTAATAATATTTCCTTATACATTTTAGTGACTTTTCCTTACATAATTTATGTTTTCTTTCATACTTTTAGATTTCTAATTTCTGTTTCTGTTAGTTAGCAATTGCTAAAACAAATCCCACATGAAAAAGTATTCAAAGCCTTCTTGATTTTAATTGTAAATTTATTCCTGCACATTCTAATATTTATTCATTTTCATATCTTTGTTTTTTCCACTGTTGTGCAAACACAATTCCAGGCAGCTGCTAACATGTGTAAAATTAAATATGTATTATATTCCCTTTCAAATAGCCAACAAAATATTTCTGGTTTTAAATCCATATATTGCTTTACCATTGCTTCTAACCACTAACTCTTGAATAGCTATTTGGATCAAACTAAGTACTGAATCCAATTCATATATTCCTGGTTTTTTTTTTAAACTGAGAACTAAATTTCAGAAAAAGAAATCTGTATTGCTCTGTGAATCTACCTATGACATTCATTCTTGATCTAACTTATTGGATGAAAGACTATATTTTTCCTGTTTGTTTATATCTTTCCTGTTTGTTGGGGGGGCATCCTTCCTGAAAAGACTGTACATTGTTGAGTGAAAGCAGAGGTTCCTTCTGTTACCTATAGTCCTCGGCTTACAACAACAATTTAGTCCAATATTGTTTTATTTCTTTTGCAGTTAGTATTATTTAACAGAATGAAGAAGAGGCAATAGAGTATGACCACTTTCTTTTCCAAAAAACCAAGAGCTGAGGAATCAGCTGATCCACAACAGCACCACAACAAGAACCAGCACAACAAACATCAGCACAATAAGCAGCAGCAGCAGCAGCAGCACCACCACCACCACCACCACCACCACCACCACCACCACCACTACCACCACAAACACTTCCACCAATTGAGGTCGGAGACAGCAGCAAGTCCATCTCCTCCACTGAAGTTCCACAACTTCCTGACTGCTGGAATATGCAGCAATACAGACACTTCAAGGACAAGTGTGATGGACTGGCAGTATCCGACAAGAAGTTAGATTGTGAGTACTGTGCGAAACCCATGTTCTCATTAGAGAAAGGTATTCATGTTTCCAGAGGGTGGAAACATTTCCAGGTTGTGCCAGCAGGTAAAACTAAGGAGACAGAAGAAACATAGCTCAGAAAAAAATTAAAGGAACATTTTCAATCAAAAGCACACCTTATTTGCTTGGAGAGCAGTAAACAATGGGAGCAGGATGCTTTAACCAAATCTGTAGATAAATCAACTGACAAACATTTATCCAGTACTTGCAAAATATTTTTTACTGTTTACGATCTGGCGCAAACATGTGATCCATTCTCAGACATCAAAGCACAGGTAAACTTGCTAACTACGGTTGGAATGGATGTGGGAGTTGGCTTGCATTCATGGAGATCCGCAGTGAAAATAGTTGAATTCATTGTGAACGAAATCAAAACCACCGTGTTTTCCAGGATTATTGCAAAGAATCTAAAGGTCTGCCTAATAATCAACACTTTCAATGAAAGCAGTGCTGATAGTTTTTGTTAGAGTTGAGGATCCAGAATGCCCAGCAACCATTTTCATTGAGCTTTTGGAATTAGAGAAATAAGATGCAGAAACCATATGTTCTGCAGCGATGGGAAGCTTGCACAAAGTTGAGTTTACCACCGAATATCTCCAGAAGAATTTCATCGCTTTCTGCTCCGATGGTGCCAATGTTATGCTTGGAAGAAAATCTGGAGTCAGCACCAGAATAGCTCAAGACTTCCCAAACATCATAATCTGGCACTGCTTGAACCACCACCTCCAACTTGTGCTGGATGATGCAATAAGAGAAATAAAGCAACTCAACCACTTCAAGATCTTTCTTGATAAAATGCACACCACCTTCCACAAATCCTGGAAGAGCCAGAATGACCTTTTCCCCAATCTCTGAACAATTGGGCATTGAAATTGTGAAGATTGGCAGAGTTTTGGGACCAAGATGGGCTGCCTGTAGTTTAAGGGCAACCATGGCTGTGTGGCATGCTTATCCAGTTCTACCTCGGTTTCTTCTGGGTAATGAAAGATTCCCAGGCATGGCTTCCCATTTTGAAAATCTATTTTTTTTAAGGATTTGGCCTTCATGATAGATATTCTAAATGAGATTTCCAATCTGTCAAATGCCCTGCAGGGGAGAGACACAGATATCATCAAGTTAGTATTGCGAACAATCAAAGCTTTTGAAGTGCTTAGACAGAGAAAGGGCACATATGAAAACAATATTGATGCAATGCTAAAAACACAAGCCTTCAAAAACATCAATTTAGCTCAAAATCAATGATTTGTTGCCCTTCCTTGTGAAAGATTCTGTCAAGCATCATCACTAATTTGAAGAAAAGGCTGATGGATTGCGACCATCTAAAAATGGGTAGGCAATTGCCAGCCGCAAACAAGTTACACTTTATCATATATTTGGAGCCAGATTACTGGAACATTGAAGATGTAGTCATTCCATGGGCTGAGGCAGAGGCAGCATTGTTTGAATTTGGTGAAATTTTTAATTACGAAATTAATTTGAATGACTACAGAGTTTTTTGGGAAACTGCTAAAATATCCAAACAAGTACAAAATTCCTGACGGTATCAGAAATGCTAGAGATACTGTCAGGACAATTGCTGTTAGTTCAACAGAAGAAGAAAGGGTGTTCTCAAAAATGAACCTCATATGTTCAGAGCAATGAACCCACCTAATTGTTCCAAAATAAATAATCTGATGGTGATAAATGTTGTTGGCATGCCTGTTGAGAGATGGGACCCAATTCCTGCAGTGAAAAAGTGACTCAGAGCGCACCACCACAGGGCTGATCATCCACGAATAAAGACCAAGAAAGCTGCAACTGAGGAGTCTGGAAGCCTAAGAACAATATGGAAATATCAACAATCAGAAAACCAATAACACAAGTAAGTACTTGAGTGTATCTCTTTCATTGTGTTATCCTTATGTAAGGTATAAGTGCATGCAATTAAAGTCCTCCTTTCTGTGTCTCCTGTGCGAGGTGGTGCAGTGGTTAAATGCAGCACTGCAGGCTACTTCAGCTGACTGCAGTTCTGCAGTTTGGCTGTTCAAATCTCACCGGCTCAGGGTTGACTTGCCTTCCATCCTTCTGAGGTGGGTAAAATGAGGACCCGGATTGTTGGGGCAATATGCTGACTCTGTAAACTGCTTAGAGAGGTCTTAAAGCCATATGAAGCGGTATATAAGTCTAACTGCTATTGCTACTGCTATTCTTTCTGCAGGTTATTGGAGCAAGATGGTAAGGTGATGGTGTGCAGAAGATCGGCAAGACAGTAATATTCCCTCTGTAAGTAGCTGTCTTTATTGCTGGGTGTGCTGGGTTCATCCTTAATATAGTAAGTGCAAGCGATTAAAGTCCTTCTTTCTGTGTCTCTTCTTTGTGCAGGTTATTAGAGCAAGGTGGTAAGGTGGTGGTGCAGAAGACCGAGAAAAGGACAGTAATCTTCCTTTTCTATTATTTTGTGTGCTTGTTTCATCCTAATGCAGTGCATGCAATTAAACTCTTCTTTTCTGTGTCTCTTCTTTGTGCAGGTTATTGGAGCAAACTGGTGAAGTAGTGATGCAGAAGACGCAGAAAAGGATAGTAATCTCCCTTTTCTATTATTTTGTGTGCTTGTTTCATCCTAGTGCAGTGCATGCGATTAAAGTCCTCCTTTCTGTGTCTCTTCTTTGTGCAGGTTATTGGAGCAAGGTGGTGAAGTGGTGGTATGCAGAAGACTGGCAAGGCAGTAATCTTCCCTCTGTTAGTAGCTGTCTTTATTGTTTTGTGTGCTGGTTTCATCCTAATGCAGAGCATGCAATGGAAGAGTTCATTTCTGTGTCTCTTCTTTGTGCAGGCCATTCATTGGAGTCAGTGATACTGAAGACTGGCAAGGACAGCCATCTTCCTTCTGTAAGCAGCTCTTTTATTGTTTTATGTACTTATTTTAATCTTACTGTAGTTTATCCATATCAGCAAAGAATTCAGTGACATCGTCTTGGCCACTCCCACCCAGTCACATGGATGGCAAGCCACTCCCACCCAGTCACATGGGCAGCAAGCCACTCCCACCCAGTCACATGGGGACAAGCCACTCCCACCTGGTCACATGGGTGATAAGTCACTCCCACTGGTCACATGGGCAGCAAGCCACTCCCACAAAGCAGGCCACACCTACAGAAGAGGTTCCAAAAAATTTGAAACCCACCATTGGTGGTATTCCTCCAGTGGTGGGTCAGCTGAGGGTCACTTTCCCCCACTCCCAAATAGCATGTATGCTGAGAAAAGTGAGAGGGGAGAGAGGAGCTGCTCAGAAGAAGGCGAGGTGGCCTCAGGCACCATCCGGGAACAGCCTCTCAGAGGCGTCGCTTCTCAGCCCCCAAAAAAAGCAGCAACAAGGAAAGAGTCTCTGGTGGCTGCTGCAGCAGCAGCAGAAGCGGCAGCAGTGGCTGAAACACAATCCAGGGCAGTCAATTCTGACTCTCCCTTCCCCAAGCATGTCCTGCTGCTACTGGTACTGCTTTTGGTGAATCCGGGACATGCTTGGGAAGAGATAGCCAGAACTGACTGCCTGGGATTGTGCTTCAGCTGCTGCCACGAAAATTTATGTTTTGTCAGCTGAGAGGCTGGCAAAAAGCCTCCATTTCCCCGGCGCAGCGGATTCACCAAAAGCAGCTCAAGCAGCAATAGGACATGCTTGGGGAAGGGAGAGCTGTAACTGATTGCCCTGGATTGTGCTTTAGCCATCACTGTGAAAATGTCTGTTTTGCCAGCTGGTCCAATGAAAAACTGTATAAAAGAGATGGTTTGCACCCATTCAAGAAAGGGACTGAGTTACTTGGCATTAAATTCACTGATTTTCTGGATAAACATTTAAACTGAACAGCGGGGACAGAGAATTAATTGATACTGAACATTTCTATCCCCAGCAATCTAAAATTCATAGGCTTAACAGTGCATGTAGCATAGATGTTTGTGCAGGTAAGATTATCAGTCCTGCTGTCAAGCAAAACCAAGCATTTAATAGTGAGTGCCATACCATGTGCACAAATTATACAAGTGGCAAGAAAATAGGGGCAGTCAGGCATAACACAGGTTATGTAGACACAGGGTCACTAAAAATAGGATCAATCAAAATGGACTCAAATGTTTATACACTAATGCACTAATGAGGAATAAACAGGGTGAATTAGAAATTCAAGTACATGAGGGCAGATATGATATTGTTACCATTACAGAAACTTGGTGGGATGAAACCTACTGTGGGGTTATTACCATGCAATCATCTGGATGGTTCTTGGAACTGCGGTTACCCGTAATTACAAACTTCAGCAATTCTCTGCTTGCAGTGTTCCCAAGCAAGTACACAGGATGAAAAAAGGATAACCTGTAACATTTGCTGCTTTGAATGTATAACATTTGATTCTTTCATTGTGTGTGGAAACATGCATATTCTCATGAACACCAATGATGTAATTACTAACCAATTATTGTACCTTGGAGATTTGTTAACCAAAAATGAAATAACATGTAAAGTAGATGAGAACTGAGAAACTAAGAAACTATATAAATCATGTCTGATGCTCAATAAAGTGCTGTTGATTCTGCTGTCCTTGGTTTCCTTTCATTCATCTTCATCCTTCGGGAACAAATGCAACAACCCACAATTGGAACATACAGCTTAATTATTTAAAAGAAATAGACCAAATAAAAGCGGTGGTGGAGTTGCACTATATATAAGAGATAGCTACATCTCTACAGAAATGGAGCACAACAATGATGAGGACTATCTTGAATGCATTTGGGTCAATATTAAAGGGGGGAGGAAATGACATTGCCATAGGTCTATACTACAGGCCAACCAACCAGAGCAAGTAGATGAACCTTTTGCTAGTCAGCTAAATAAGGTATGTAGGAAGCACACCACAATAGTAATGCAGGATTTTAACTACCCTGACATCAACTAGGAAACAAACTGCACTTTGGAAGATCCAACAGGTTCCTAACAAACCTAGCAGACAACTTTGTTTCCCAAAAGGTAGAGAAGGGAACAAGGGGATCAGCCATATTGTACTTAATTCTCACTAACAGAGAAGAAATGATAGAAGGTATTGAAACTACAGGAACCTTTGGAGCAGGCGATCATGCAATACTGGAATCCAACATTATGCAAACACAAGTAGTAGAACAAAATCAAACTAGAGTCTTGGACTTTAAGAGAGCTAATTTCAATAAACTTAGAGAGAACTTGGAAAGGATTTCATGGATGAGAATCCTCAAGGGGAATACAACTCAAGAAGCTTGGGAAATTTTGAAAAATGAGATTACAAAAGCCCAGTCTAACACAATACCAATGAAGAAGAAAAATAACAGCTCCCAAAAGAAACTCGCATGGCTGCATAAAGAACTCTCTGACAAATTGAAAGACAAAAAGGATAAGTATAAAAAAAGAGGCGATAGCTAAGGAAGAATATTAGCAAATAGCCCAAGTCTGTAAAGATAAAGTGAGGAAAGCTAAGGCTCACAATGAAGAAAGGCTTGCCACAAAAATAAAAAATAACAAAAAAAGCTTCTCGCAACATGTTAAAAATAAGAAAAAAGTTAAGGAAATAATTGGTCCATTGCTGGGAGAAAGTGGCAAGAAGGCGACAAGCAACAGCGAGAAAGCAGAACTATTTATAACTCATGCTTTGCATCTGTCTTTACACAAAGGGAAAAAACAGTCCAACCTACAAAAAACAGCACCACAAAAATCAGATTAGAAACACAAGTTGAAATAGGGAAGAAAATGGTGAGTACCTGTCTACCCTAGACGAGTTCAAATCACCAGGGCCAGATGGATTACACCCCAGGGTTCTGAAGGAACTGGCAAACGAGATCTCAGAACCTCTGAACTATATCTTTCAGAGATCCTGGTGCACCGGGGAACTTCCAGAGGACTGGAAAAGAGCTGATGTGGTTCCCATCTTCAAAAAAGGAAAAAAAAAATAGATCCAGGAAACCTTAGACCTATCAGCCTGACCTCAATACCGGGGAAGATTCTGGAAAAGATAATCAAGCAACGAATTAGCGAACAGAAGTAAACAAAGTAATAGCCAAAAGCCAACATGGGTTTGTCAAAAACAGATCATGCCAGACTAATCTTATTGCATACTTTGACAAAGTGACAAAATTAGTGGACCAAAGGAATGCCGTCGATATAATTTACTTGGACAGGTATTTGATAAAGTAGACCATAACCTACTACTAGATAAAGTAGAAAAATGTGGGTTAGACAGCATCACCACCAGATGGATTCGTAACTGGCTGACAACCACACTCAATGTGTAGTCCTTAATGAAACTGCATCTACATGGAGCAAAGTATGCAGTGAAGTACCCCAAGGCTCTGTTTTAGGCCCAGTACTTTTCAACATCTTCATCAATGATTGGCATGAGGGGATAAATGGGGAACTCATCAAATTTGCAGATGACACCAAGTTGGCAGGAATAGTCAACACTCCAGAAGATAGGCTTAAGATAAGGATCTTGACAAACTTGAACATTGGGCACTATCTAACAAAATGAATTTCAATGGTGAAAAAAGTAAGGTTTAGGCAAGAAAAACAAAATGCACATGTACAGTATAGGTGATATTTTGCTCAATAGTAGTAACTGTGAGAAGGATCTTGGAATCCTAGTGGACAACCATTTAAATATGACCCAGCAGTGTGCAGCTGCTGCCAAAAAAGCCAACAGAGTTCTAGGCTGCATAAACAGAGGGATAGAATCAAGATCACATGAAATGTTAATACCACTTTATAATGCCTTGGTAAGGCCACACTTGGAATACTGCATTGATCGCCATGATGTAAAAAGGATGTGGAGACTCTGGAAAGGAGGCAGAGAAGAGCAACAAGGATGATTAGGAGACTGGCGGCTAAAACATATGAGGAACGGTTGCAGGAACTGGGTATGTCTAGTTTTATGAAAAGAAGGACTAGGGGAGACATGGTAGCAGTGTTCCAATATCTCAGGGGTTGCCACAAAGAAGAGGGAGTCAAACTATTTTCCAGGGCACCTGAGGGTAGAACAAGAAACAATGGGTGGAAACTAATCAAGGAGAGAAGCAACTTAGGAGAAATTTCCTGACAGTTAGAACAATTAATCAGTGGAACGGCTTGCCTCCAGAAGTTGTGAATGTCCCAACACTGGAAGTATTTAAGAAAATGTTGGATAGCCATTTGTCTGAAATGGTATAGGATTTCCTACCTAGGCGGGGGTTAGACTAGAAGACCTCCAAGGTCTCTTCCAACTCTGTTATTGTATTGTATTGCATTTTAAAGCACAGTTGTAGCAATTGCAGCCACAAATATTTGACAGTTGCAGAAAATATAATGTGTGCAACTGATAGGGTTACAGAAGCCATGGGAAAAACAACTGATTTGATGGATTACAAAACCATAAAATAAGGATAATGATGGAATTAAAACAAGGTAAATTATACTTGGCTTGTTTATAGTTCAGTAAACTCAATCAATTTTAAGAACATATGATAAGAAAACAGAGACCATGACATTATTACAGCTCACTGCTGAGAATAAATATACCGAATATGAGTTCCATTACTGTAAAATATACCTAAGTACAACATCTAGAAAATTAATATATAAACAGATTGAAATCATGTTTCAGATAGAGATAGTTGAACCACACCCAAGAGTTATGCACACCCTATGGGATTTTTATTTTATTTTTTTGCCCTGTTTTTTGAAACTGACTTCTGAACCAACTTACAAAATGCTTTTGAACTTTCTCTTTTTTCAAAAATTATCAGCAAAAAGTATATGCTATTTAAAGTTTGGCATGTGGAAATACTTACGCATTTCTTAGGACATAAGTTATTAATTGTGAATTATTTTTGCTTATTTTTTGACAGACTTATTCAGATTTCACACAATAAATGGATCCCGAAGTTGAGATGTTTATTTGTATGTTACATAATAATTTGCAATAGCAAAATAAGATTTGAAAATATCTTGGGACACACAAAAGACTAACTAAAAATTAAATAAAATAATAATGACGATTCAGAAGCATTGTTGAAAATAACAAACATCTTGTCTCGTGGAAGCTAATTAATACCTATAGCACACTATAGCTAGGATGTTTAAGTTATTAAATCTATTGCATGCATGGTCACTGTTACTATTTGGAACTATAAGGCAATTATGAATTTCCTGTCTTGTATTTAATGTTGATATGGTCAGTTGCTACAAATTTCCCCCCTCTTCAACCTGATAAATATATTGGTCAGTATGACATTCTATTCATCACAAAGTAGACTCTCCTTCATATGTTTCTGCTGCAATCTAGTTAAACTTTAAAGCACAATAAGAGCCTTCGAGATTTTGCTGCAGCTTTCCAGGGTCATATGCAATTAATCCTTTAAAAGGCACAGAGGAAAGTATTACTGCTTGTGGCTTCAAAAGAAAATATAACCATTCAGTGAAATAAAATGTTACATTTATTCAATGATATTGCTTTAAGACTGGACTGTCAAACTTTTGGTCCACAGGCCCACATCACACGTCATGTGCTGGCCCGCATCCTGCGTCACATGCTGGCCACCCAGTTTAGTGAAGAGGGAGAAAGTCCCAATATGTTATGTGATGCCACCTTGATGACTCAAATTTGACACTCCTGCTGTAAGACAATCTCCTTCTCAAATATCTCTGAAGATTTTTCTACAGTCAAAAATCACAATTACATATTATTATATTCAAATATTCATATATTTTAGGCAGTGTTTAATAGTGGTCAAACTCAAACAAAAATACATTTTTTTTAAATAGAAACTATTCAACCCTGAAACTGATGTGACTGAGGCTATTTTGAGGCTTCAGTGTTGCCACACTGGAGCTAAGAGATAGGGATGGGGGAATAGAGATAGCTGGGGTTTTGTAGCCAAAACAAAATACTTTCTCCTGGAAATCAAGGAGATTCCCACAGGTGGCCGGAGAGAGGAGGAGTTAAGCAGTGATGTGCGGTGAGGATTATGGTTGGTGAGGCAAGAGCGCGGCAGCGGCAAGAAGCAAGGTCCCCACCGCTGTGTCCAACGGGCCATGCATCTCGTGTTTATGGCGGACATAAACGCCTGGCCTGTTGGACACAGCGGTGAGAACATCCCTGCCACTGCCGTGCTCCACTGCCTCACCCCCCGCCTCCTCCCACCCCCTGCTGTGTCCAACAGGCCAGGTGTCTCACATTTATGGCGGACATAAATGCGAGATGCCTGGCCTGTTGGACATAGTGGCGAGAACGTCCCTGCCACTGCCGCGCTCCTCCGTCTCACCCCTGCCTCCTCCGATCCCACCGCTGTGTCCAACAGGCCAGGCGTCTCGCATTTATGGCAGACATAAATGCGAGACGCCTGGCCTGTTGGACACAGCAAGGGGGGGGGGAGGCAGCAACCGGCAAAGAAAGGGGAGAGGAGGAGGAAAGGGAGAGGGGAGTAGGACGAGGCTTCCAGTGGGGGGGAGAGGGCTGCCCCTCTCTTCTCAAACAAACTCTCTCTCAAATTGAGAGAGAGTTTGTTTGAGTGAAGAAAGAAATACATGCACACACAGACACACAGACACACACAAACAAATTACTCACAATAAAAAACTACAAATTAAATTACAATAATTTTGAATTTCCCTCCCCTCCCTCCGTCCGATCCACATACCTTTTCCAGCTGTGGATTTCAACTCTCCTCTTGTCAGCCCGCCATGATCAAAATGTAAAAAATTAAATAAAAAGTCAACTTAGGCACGATTTGCTGCTCCCAGATCAGGAGGTAGAGAACCACGTGCCTCCTTTGCATAAGGAATTTTTCACCTTTTAACCCTTGCTTAACTCTGAGCAAGGGTTAAAAGGCAAAAAATTCCTTATGCAAAGGAGGCCCGTAGTTCTCTCACCTCACCCTGCAGTTAGCATTAAGCAGGCTCAGAGTCATCCACTATGACTCTGGAGTCTGGCAGCAACTACCTTAGCCTTTTTCCTTTTAATTATTCTTTTTTTTTCCTCATGACACTTGTGAGGGCCTGCCTCCCCTGCATCCCCTGACTGCATGTCCCTGGAGTTAAGTTACTAGGCAACCAGACGGTGCCTTGATTGGACCTTGTGATTGATTGTTTGGGGAAGGAGAAAAACTTTTACTTTTAATTAGGTGAAAACCACGGGAACATTCAGAGTCAGTTATCACCAGCCTGTGCCAATATGATATATCCAATAAATCTATTCTTTGAGGAATCTACCTGCTTCGGAGTTCTGTTTGCTATGGGTGTATTACTTGGGATCCTGACAGTAACTAAAAGTATCTTTTTCTATACAATCATTCAAGCCATTTGATCTTTTGATTCAAAGATCAAAAATTGATCTTTCAAGCTTTCTGAAATATGAATATTAAAAATAGTTTGGTGATTTTTTCTGGTTTTCATAATTTTTCTTGAGAGGAATGACACAACAGTTCTTTACTTAATACTGTAAATGAGTCATTAATTCTGGAATTAGGAGATCAGAATCACCTGCCATTGATATGTTAGTAGTGTCATAAACATGGTGCATTGCTGTTCTTATTGCACAATGAGCAAGTTGACAATCTGCTCTTCTGTTTATCTCAACTAAGTTACAACTAATATTACCCCACATAGATAGAAGTGCCTACATGGACTCATACTGAGCAGTCTTTTCATTCTGTCAATGGAGAAGGCTGAGAATGAATACATTTCTTCAGTTTAGGATTTTATGTTTGGAGAGTGGTAATTTCTCTATAACAACACAACAATCTAATCCTATTTTTCATAGGATAAGTCCCATAGTGATGTGGATATTCATGCAGGGTTCTTGACAAACACTATTTTTAATTTGTTTTATATCATATGACATAATATGCTCTCTGATACCAGAGAGTGCATCTCTCCCTGGTTGAAATAAAATGCAGTTATCAGCTCTGGCTAGCCACTGTGAATTAGTGTTTCTGAAATTGGGAAGATAGTTTTTTTTAGGCTGAAGGCAAATTTCTTCTCTCAAAAATCATATTCAGTGGGTTGATTCACATATAATTTTTCTTTTAAGAGCTCTATTGAAATCCATAAATGTTACTTTGATTTCAAAGAGACTATTATAAATATGGTTATAATTTTAATATCTTTATATTTTTATATGTCTAAAATTTTATTTCTGAAAAAATGGTTTTAAATAGTTCGTTAAAAAAAACTAATATTTAAGTAATGTTTAAACAATTACTACTATTTAATGCAGTTTTCAAAAGAGTTCATTATCACTAATGGACATAATCTTATGAATTGTAAATTAAGATCATATCAATAGCATTTTACTAATTTATTTTAGTTTGCACCAGGTAGCAACTATATCATGAGTGTTAAAGATATAGAAATAGATACAAAGTAGAACGAACTCAATTTTACATGAATCAAATGTCCAATTAATCAATACATATTGTGGATAACAAAAATTTAAAGTTGTTTTGGTTAGGGTATCAATAATATTCTGATATTAGTCAAAATATTTATTTAATTCTGTTATTTATTTCTAGAAAAAAATCAGATATATTAATAAATCTGAGTATGAATCTGAGCTATTTTATCCTTTAAATGGAAAATAATTCTGGATGTCCTTCAACATGGGCTACCTGATTCCATTCCAAAGAACAATCTCCACATGTCCTTGTAGATGGTTCTGTTCTGAAGAACAATCTGAGTGACCCAAAATAGGGCCACTGAGTGGCATTCTGTGGAATGTAGTAAAACATAGAAGAATTTATGCTTTACCACTCTTACCATCAGCAGGTAAACCTCAATAGTAGCCTTAACTCATATTTGGTCAAGTTTCATTCTTCATTTTTCTCCAGTGGCATTCCAGCACTCTTCAACTTCCTCAACTCCTCCATAAATTACAGGAAGTAACAAGAGTGATAGGCCAAAAAGGTCAAATAGGTACAATTCTGTCTAAGGCTCTTTCTAATGGAATGGGACAACTCGCCTCAGCCAACTCACCACGATCAACTTGCCATGGCCAATTCACCACAGCCAACTTGCTACTGCCAACTCTCCATGGGACAATTCACTATGCCAACTTGCCAAGGGCAACTCACTGCGGGACAATTCAACAATTCAATTTAATTATTTAAAATAATTATTTAAAAATTTAAAATATATTATTCACATTTTCTTTTGTCCCTCCCTTCTTTAATATTAGTCCAGTGGCATTGACCCAAAGCAAGTTGGCTCTCGTGAGTTGTCCTGTGGCAAGTTGGCGGCAAGTTGGCCATAGCAAGTTGGCTGTGGCAAGTAGGTCGTGGTGAGCTGACCATGACAAGTTGGCTGTGGTGAATTATATTGTTAGCATAGCAGGATTATCTGAAAGGTCAATTTTCAATTTTTAGAAGATATTTTTGAATTATGGTGTATGAGAATAACTTTGATGACAAGAATAAATAATTCAATACATGATGAAATAAAACTACAGTATTCACAGAAAATATTAACAATGATGTTAACACATGAAAATTTTTGACACACAATGCTTAGGCAAGAGCTTTGGAAAGGATCTTGATGAAAAATCAGAGACAAAAAAAATAGGCTGTCAGAAGATAAGGTGACTTGATGGTGACTAGATACCATGATGGATTGTATAAATATAAATTCTGCTGGAAATTGGCACTCTAACTTTTCCATAACTTATTTTGACTTAAAAGGAAGCAATGAGTGATATATCACCCAATCATTTGGGTGATAAAAATCTAAATATGAAATGATCCGGAATGGTCTCTTTAAACTAAGTGAATAGTCAATCAAATTGTAAGTGGTTAATTTGAAACAAACTAGATGATTTCATTTAAGTACCATTGTTTCAGATTATAAGATGCTCCGAATATAAGATGCCCCCAGCTTTTGGGGAGGAAAACAAGGGAAAACAAATCTGCCTCTGCCTCCCAGCAATTTTCTTCCTAGTAGCAAACAGAAAACAGTACAGATGCTGTAAAAATTAATGTGGTTTTCTGGAAGTATATGTTATTCTCTGCTATTTAAAATAAGATGCAATAGCACAGGGCCTCTTCAGATCAAGCATTATTTAAAAAGCTTCTTCATTTTATTAAATTGTCTAGAACAATAATAAAGCAGTCTTTGAAAAAATAAGTCTAATAATTTGAACATTCTATAGTAAAGTGACCAGACGTCCCGCTTTTGGCAGGACAGTCACAATTTTTAAAAATTTATCCTGTGTCCCGCGGCATGTTCAAAAAGTTCCGATTTTCCAAAAGAAAGAAAAGACGCTGAATCATCAATTTTAAAAGGGCACCATTAAAAAAAAGGTGTCAGCCTCTGCTTTGCTCTTGCTTCAGCTGCCATGAAACGGGGAGGGAGGGCATGGTATTTGGGAGGGGTTACTCATTGTGCTGGAGGAAGGTTCTGGAGTTCAGCTGCCTGTCGGACTACGCGTGCGTAGGAGATTCCCGCCTGGACTAACGGCACCGATATTCCATCTTCGTGATGCCTTTTGAAGTTATCTCACACCTGACACTTGAGGAGAATTATGATTGGACTGTAACTGTGATGCCAAGGGGTGGGGAATGGGCTATTCTATATATCAATCGCTTTCGCGCCTAAATAATCAGACTTCGCTTCGCTATGCCTTTAATCATTTATAATTAGTAAAAGTACACTTGATTTCTACACATGGAGTCTCGTGGTCTTCTTTCCTAATTATCTAATGGAGAGGTGCTGACAGTAAGCGAAGTCTCACTCACACCCCACCAGGAGATTTCAACCTTCCGTGGGGGGGTGCACTTACAAGAAGAAACGAGAGAGATGTCTTTGCAAGCAAGCGATGGAGAAATTGAAAGGGAAACCGCTGACCCATCATTACCCGGAAGAATGGCTGGGCTGGGAATAGCGTACCCTGTGATTCCCCCTCGATGGTCCTTGACTGTGGGGCAAAAAGAGGACAGTGAGAGTTGGGATGCTGGAGTTACCAGGAGAAAACAAAAGGCGAAGCCACTCGAGTTGGAACAAATCTTGCCCGAACGAAAACCCTGAGAAAGAGACCAAATGGAAGTCTTTGAACAAAGGTACTCTATGCAAAATTTAGGGAGGGTGAAGAGGCCGAGGGAGGATGGGAACAAATTAACCCAGAAACAGCTTCTCCCCCCCCCCCCAGCCAGGGCGGTTGCCAGAGCAGGGGGGCCCCCCAGAAGATGCAGAATGGCAAAAGTCCCTCCCTTAACTGTAAAATATGACGGAAATCCCAAAAAACTGGGTCTCTTCATTATACAAGTTTATAATTATATGGAAATTTATGGCCCCGATTAGAATCAGATGAAGTGAAAGTACGAATGGTGTTACTTGCTTTGGAGGAAGAGGCGGCCGAATGGATGATGAGCCTGCACCAAAGCAATTCCCCCCTCCTGAGGAATTTTGATGCTTTTATGAGGGTGACCTGGTTTATTTGTCCACGAAGTTCCTTCAAACTACACAAAAGTCTAAGAAATTGGGACCTAAGTACGTGGGCCCATTTCCCATCATCAAGATCATCAATCCCGCCCTCCTTGACTCGGGTTGTTCCCGATGTATGATCAACCCTGCAATGGTGGAAAACTGGGCCTCAAGTTAAGGACTTTGAAAACCCCTATTGTTTTTTGCCAAATAGATGAGTCCATAGCAGGGGGTGCCTGGCCCATTTCTATACTGAACCTCTAGAGATGAAAATGGGCACACACATAGAATTAATCTCTTTTATTGTGGCTCCTGGAATGGACAGACCCCTCATTTTAGGCCTCCCCTGGCTTCGTAAATGGAACCCTCGCATAAATTGGAGGGAGGGATGGTTTGCGCATTCGCACGAGCGCGCCTCCAGACGGGGAGGGCGTTTCCCCCGGAGCCTGCTGGCTGCAGCCCCGCTTTGGGCCGCCAGGGGTCAGGAGAGAATTGAGGGAGAGGAAAAGATTCTGAAAGTGTATTGGGACCTGAGAGGAGTTTTTAGTGAAAAATCTTCAGATAAACTTCCGCCCCACAGACCTACTGATTGCTCCATCAATATTTTGCCCGGTGTCAAGCTTCCAAAGCTCCAAATATGTTCCATGTCCCCTAGAGAGATGGAAGAAATGAGAAAATTCATTGATATGAGAAAATTCATTGATACAAACTTGGAAAGAGGTTTCATCAAGCCAGCACGACCCAAGGTTGCTGCACCCGTATTTTTCAGAGAGAAGAAGGATGGCTCCCTGAGATTATGTGTTAATTTCAAGAACCTAAATGGTATCTCTGCCCAAAACCTCTACCTTTGCCGCTGATGAAGGACATGTTAGCCCAATTGGGGAAGGGCCGCATTTTCACTAAACTGGACCTCAGAGAAACGTACTATAGAGTCCGCATAAAGGAGGGGGATGAGTGGAAGACTGCGTTCAACTGCCCCCTCGATTGCTTCCAGTTCCGAGTGATGCCCTTTGGCCTGCAGGGGGCGCCTGCAGTTTTCATGCAATTAATTAATGAGATCTTGCATGACCATCTTTACAAAGGCATTATTGTATATTTGGATGATATCCTTATTTACACTCAGACTTATGACGAACACGTCACGTTGGTCCGCACTGTTTTGAAAAAACTCCGGGACGCTGAACTGTATGCCAAATTGTCCAAGTGTGAATTTCACCAGGAGAAGATTGACTACCTTGGGTATCGTATCTCCCCCGCTGGCATTGAGATGGACCCTGGTAAGGTGAAGGCGGTCACTGAGTGGGAGGCGCCCCGTACACTCAGGCAATTGCAAAAGTTTTTGGGTTTTGCCAATTTCTATCGTCAGTTCATCCCTTCTTTTGCCAAAATTGCACTTCCTATCACTAACTTGTTGAAGTCCAAAGGTGGGCCTAAACCTAAGCCTAGCAAGCCACTGGATTGGACCATGGAGTGTCAAGCTGCTTTCGAAAAGTTGAAGCGCCTCTTTGCAGCGGAACCAGTTCTGAAGCATCCAGACATGGACAAGCCTTTCGTCGTCCAAGCTGATGCCAGCGACGTGGCTGTTGGGGCCGTCTTGCTTCAAGCCAACGACCAAGGTAATTTGCAACCTTGCGCTTACACCTCTCGCAAGCTCATGGACACTGAAAGACGTTGGGCAATCTGGGAGAAAGAGGCATTTGCAGTACGCTGGGCCTTGGCCACGTGGCGCCACTTTCTAGAGGGCGCTAAACACCCCTTTGAGGTGTGGACTGACCATAAAAACTTAGAGGCTTTGAGGACTCCGCGCGGCCTCTCCCCTAAGCAGATGCGCTGGGCTCAGCATTTCAACCGCTTCAATTTCACACTCAAGTACATCCGGGAGGGAAGAACTTCATGGCTGATGCTTTGTCCAGGCTCCCTCAATACAACTGCTCTAAACCTGAGTATTGTTCAGCCTGTCATTCCCGCCTCCAGTCTTGCTGCTCGGTGGTCACTCGACAGCAGGCGCGCTCGAAAGTGGAGGTGCCTCAGGATTTCCTTTCTGACCTCAAACGGGCCCTTCCCCAGGATGACTGTTCCAGCAGCATCAGGGTGAGTGCACAATGAGGGACGATTTACCATGGATCGGAGCTAAGCTTTACGTCCCGCCTCTCTTCGTCTCGTCGCTCCTCCAGCGGGCTCACGATTCCAAGTTGGCAGGGCACTTTGGATTTGTAAAGACATTACATTTGGTGAAGAGGCAGTTTTGGTGGCCCTCTTTGAAAAAGGACATTGAACTTTATGTTGCCAGTTGTACAGTCTGTGCAGCCGCTAAACGACCACCAGGGAAACTGCAAGGCCTACTCCAATCGGTAGCCCGCCCTGTCGCCCCATGGAAGGAAATTTCTATGGACTTTATTGTCGAACTTCCCGAAAGCCAGGGGCACACCGTCATTTGGGTGGTTACTGACTTATTTTCAAAACAAGTTCATTTTATTCCGTGCCACAAGATTCCTTCTGTGAAGGCGCTTGCTAAACTCTTCATTTCTCACATTTACCGTTTGCATGGGGTGCCTGATCGCATCATTTCCGATAGAGGTGTTCAGTTCACTTCTGTTTTCTGGAAGGAATTTCTTAAACGCATTGGCTCGCCCAGGGCCTAAGCTCCGCCCCACCACCCTCAGACTAATGGGGCTTGCGAACGGACTAATTCTGTTCTGGAACAATATTTACGTTGTTTCATCAATTATCAACAGATGATTGGGTGGACTTGTTGCCGCATGCTGAAGTGGCCTACAATATTCTTTCCATAGCAGCACTGGGTTCACTCCTTTTCGTGTCGTTTTGGTCAGGATTTTGTTCCTATTCCTGAACTTCCCCTTGAGCAGCCACAAGTTTCTTCCGTCTCTGAATGGAGCGACTGTTTGAGCCATGTTGGCCTATAAGCTCTTAGTACTTTGGATGCTGCGCATCGTGCTCATAAGAAACAGGCTGATAAGAAGCGTGCGCATCCTTACCAGTACAGAGAGGGTGACCTGGTTTATTTGTCCACGAAGTTCCTTCAACTACACAAAAGTCTAAGAAATTGGGACCTAAGTACGTGGGCCCATTTCCCATCATCAAGATCATCAATCCTGTTTCAGTTCGTTTGCAGCTGCCCAAGCATCTCAACCGTGTTTATCCAGTTTTCCACGTTAACCTCATTAAGCTGTTCGTATCTCCTCTTTACGTCTGCCTGTGGACCCTCCACCTGCCCCCTATTGATTGATGGTGAATGACATTTTGAGGTTCGTGAGATATTGGACTCTCGACGGCGGCGAAATCGGATGCAGTACCTAGTGGCTTGGAAGCATTTTCCTCCATCTCATACCGAATGGGTGGACAAGTCCCATGTCCGTGCTCCCCGACATGCTTCGACAGTTCTATTCTGCTTATCCTGACAAGCCTTGACTTTTTCTTCCCCTCCCCTCTTTTTCTCTTCTGTTTTTTGTTGTTGTCTGTTTGTGTTTTCTCGTTTTCCAGGCCTGAATGCCTTTTTCCGGGGGACGGACGGATGTCAGCCTCTGCTTTGCTGTTGCTTCGGCTGCCATGAAACGGGGAGGGAGGGCATGGTATTTGGGAGGGGTTACTCATTGTGCTGGAGGAAGGTTCTGGAACTCAGCTGCCTGTCGGACTACGCGTGCGTAGGAGATTCCCGCCTGGACTAACGGCACCGACATTCCATCTTCATGATGCCTTTTGAAGTTATCTCACACCTGACACTTGAGAGAATTATGATTGGACTGTAACTGTGATGCCAAGGGGTGGGGAATGGGCTATTCTATATATCAATCACTTTCGGCGCCTAAATAATCAGACTTCGCTTCGCTATGCCTTTAATCACTTATAATTAGTAAAAGTACACTTGATTTCTACACATGGAGTCTCGTGGTCTTCTTTCCTAATTATCTAATGGAGAGGTGCTGACAAAAGGTTTATTTCTCTGAAGTGTCATTCCCGATGTGGCCTTAGAAGGCAGTGGTTTCCCTCCCTCCACTCGGCTCGCTCGCAGCGCCTGATGAGGGGCAAGTCTCCCTCCCCTCCTGCACATTTTTGCGACAGCCATCCGGTGGCCTCGGGCAGGGGGGCCTTTCCGGTGGTGGCAGCGCGGCGAGGAGGAGGCTCTTCCAACATGATCATATCTCCCTTCCTTTCGATCTGGTTGCTTTTCTCCTGGTCTCTTTTGGCGAGGGGGGGGCGGTGGGAGAGGGGGAGAAGATCTGTCATTTTCCTTCCTTAAAAAAAAAGAGGGAAAAACCCAGGATTTATTACAAATAAAGAAATCCACCCCAAATGGATCGGAGGCAGGATGCAGGGGGGGGGGGGAGTGGAAATTAGGGGAAAGGGGGATTTTCCTCCTGTGCCTTGGATTTCATTCATTCATTATTTATTTATTAAAAAGCCTGCTTTTCTTGTATTTCCTTTGCTCATTTGTTGGTTGAGGGGGGGATGAGTGGAGAAAAAAAAAGAGAGAGAGAGATCTGGGAGTTTGAATTGGTGCGGCTGGAATTGGGGCTGCAGGATGGGGAGGGCAGTGTCTGTGTATATAATTTGGAAGAGGCGGGGGGATGGAGGAGATTTCCTTCTCTCCGTGCTCCTCTCTCGTCTCCTTCTGTCGGATGGGTTGGATAGGGGGGGTGGGGGCATACGATCCCTCTTATTTTTTTAATCTATCCCTTTCTACCTTGTGATCTCCGATCCCAGCCCCAATTGCAGCTGTTGTTGGTGGCAGCTTCCTGGGACTGGGATCAGAGGCATGTTGCTCGGAAGGAAGCCTGGCATGATGGGACTGGGTAGCATAGGTAGGGAGAGGCAAAAGGGAAACTGGGTTTAAAGAGGGGGTTATATTGGGTTGGCTCAACCTCCAGCCCCCGCAGGATCGGTCAAAGCCTAGCTGAGGAGATTCCCCTCCCTCCCCCACGCCTCCTCCCCAGGTTCCCCCATTCCTCCTGAGATCTCGTAATTGCTGTAACCGAGCACTTAACAGCTGCAAATAAAAGAGCCTGCTAGCAATTCCCCTTTTGTTGCTGGTAAAAATCGTACACGCACACACACCACATTTTGACTGCTCTTTTTGTGCATCCAGTGTGAAGTGAGCAGGAATGAAGGCTGGGACACACACACACCACACACACACACACACCACACACACACACAGAGATTAATAACCCTGGTTTGCAGCCCCAGACTCTTAAAAACTCATCCATCCTTCCCCCTTTTCATCATCCATCCTCTTCAATCTTTACATTCTCTACACATTTCTCTATTTATCGTATTAAGTCTATCTCTTTTTAAAAATTATTATTCTTCTGGTCTTCCTGGGCAGACTTGACACCCCCCCTCCCTCCCCAAAAGAGGCAAGTTACAAATTTAAATTTTCATCCAGCATGACTAAGGTGTGCTTTATCCAATTTTCTCCTCTTGAGCTTCTGTGGGCAAGGGCAGTCTACCTGCCAGCATCAGGAGTCCTGGGAAAGGAGCAATAGGGGGATTTACAAACTATATCGTGTAGACTTTCTAAAGAGATTTAGCGATGAAGGCATAATAAGATGTGACAAGGCTTGCGTGATGCCATATAAAGAACTTGACTGCATTGAGTCATTTTAAAAAAACTTACTTTTTTTAAAGGGGGAGTTCTATTTAGGAACCGTCTCCCTGCTTCCCCTCAGCAGATTCTGCTTTAAAGCAGTGGTCCCCGCTGGTGGACCACTGGTAGTCTGTGAGAAAATTTTGGTGGTCCGCATTTTTTATTTTTTATTTGCACTATTTATCTTTTTTTAAAATCATATTAGTGGTCTGTGGGATTTAAAATTATGAATTTAGTGGTCCCTGAGGTCCAAAAGATTGGTGACCCCTGCTTTAAAGGACCCTCTTCTCCCCACACCCCCTTATCTCCCACACCCCTTGCCTCCAGGAGAGCTAGCTGTCCCTTTAACTACTTGGATTCACCACAACCTCTGCAAACCCTCTTTACTGTGTTTTAGACCCCAAGGATAAACACTTTCCAGCTGTCACACATGGTCCTGCTTCATGGAGTGTGCAGAACCCAGACCCCTGCCTCTCCAAGGGAGTTGTGGGAACAGAGCAGCAGAGACTCGGCAATCGCTGCCATTTTTCTTTATCTTCCCTGGAGAGAGACCGAATCCACTCCTGGGGAAACAGAGGTGTTAGAATCCCATGTTTCTCTTCCATGGGTGAAGACCAGAGTCCCCTGCTTTTCCCTCGGACATCACCATGGAGATGAAATTCTCTCCATCATCATCATCATCGTCGTCATGGGAAGAAGGTCTTCTGCTCGTCACCTGGACAAGGCTGGGGTGGCGAGGAGGAGGAATTCCTTCCCTACTTGCACTTGCAAATCCCGTTCAAAAAAATGCTCCGATTCCCATGGCAGGAAGTCCTGTGTATTTTGGAATAGACAGAGGAGGGGTGTTTGCAAAGCGGATAAATTTAATCCATAAAATAAAGCTACCCCTGTGTGCCTTGCATAGAATCCCTGAATGAGGAGGGACCTCTGAGGTCATCCAGTCTAGCCCCATCCTCGGCATAGGAAAGCATTCCCCAGCCATCAAAATCTTCATGTATTTGAACCATGAATATTTTTGCAGGCTACTTTGGTTAATTCCTGGCGGCCTCAGGTGGGGGGGCTTTCCGGCGGCGGCAGCACAGCGAGGAGGAGGCTCAGTCCCAGGCCAAGCAGCTCAGCTGTTGGAAGTTTTTTTTTTGCCCGCTTCTCTCAGGCGCCGCTCTCTCTGCAGCCATGCCGTGCAAGCTGCCATCAGCAACCTGGTCCGGGTGAGTCAAGGGGAGGCAGGCGGGGATCCAGTTGGGAGATGCTGGTGATGGGAGTGGTTTTTGAAAGGATTTTTTCCATCTTGTAAACTGTTCAGAGAGGGCTGTAAACAAAAGCACCATAAAGCGTTACCCCTGCCACCACAGCCACCGTGCTTTTGAGGAGCCACGAGGCTACGGGAGCCAGTCGGAAGGTGGCGGAGGGGGCGGGAGCAGGAAAAACGGCCCCATGCTCCTCAAAACCACGGCGGAGGAGTAGGCGGCGGCGGCAGGGGTAACGCTTCAGGTTTTACAGCCCTCTTTTTTTTATAGCTCAGGTGCTCCGAGCCCCCACCCCCGGTCAATGGTGTCCCGCTTTACCCATCTTAAATCTGGTCACTTTGATTCTATAGGCATTTAGTTATTGACCTACCTCCCTTGCAGCAAGCAACAAATGCTAGTTCAAGGTGCTAGTCATTACTTTTAAAGCCCTACATGGTTTAGGACCTGGCTACCTGAGAGACCGCCTCCTGCACATACCTCCCAACGACCAACAAGATCACACAGGTTAGGCCTCTTCCGGGTGCCGTTGGCTGGACAATGCTAGCTGGTAGCCCCTAGGGGGAGGGTCTTCTCTGTAGCTGCGCTGGCCCTGTGGGACGATCTACCCGTAGAGATCCGGACCCTTACCACTCTCCCGGCCTTCGACAAAGCCACCGAAAAACCTGGCTGTTTCCGGCAGGCCTGGGGCTGTTGATTAATGTCCAGCCCCACCTAGACAGCATGGATGGGTGTGTAATTTTAATAACTGTATTTTTACTCTTTAAATTTTTAAATGTTTTTTATCTTGTTTCTGTAAGCCGCCCAGAGTCCTACGGGATTGGGCGGCTACAAATTTTTATTAAATTTCAAATTTCAAATAGGCGTTTCAGTTTAGCCTGATTAGAAAAAAAAAATCTGTCTCTGCCTCTCAGCAATTTGCCTCCTTGCAGCAAACATCCTGTTTCACTTCAGTTTCCAGTACAGGCCTCCTGATGATCAACTGTTTCAGCTGCAGGGATTGCCATAGCCTATTGCTGTTTCCACAAACCCCATTTTTCCTATTTAGTGCAAGGAGGTAATTTGCTGGGAGGCAGAGGCCAAAGGGTGGGGGCTAGTGAGTGGCGGGGCTACAGTGTATAAGAGCACCCAAATTTTCACCCTCTTTAGAGAGAAAAAAGGTGCATTTTAATCCTCCGAAAAATACGGTAAGTGCAAAGTGAAGTATACTGGTAACAAACCTCACATATATACTGTTGGGATCTGAGGTCTCTATAGCTGCATAGGAAAAAGATATTGTATTAGAATCACATTGCCTAATTTAATCAATTGTCAACTGAAGCACGTGACATCTATAAAAAAAAGACGTATGTAAGGATCAGAGTTTTATTTCTTGTCTTTTATGTTTAAAAATTAAAAATTTAAAAAGACGCATCTCATTTATGTATCATTTGAAAAGGAACTGAAAATAAAAGAGCCAACACTCGCAATGTCCTACGTTCCGGATTAATAGAAGGACCTTGCAATTGTTGGCATCGAGAATACTTTGTACTTTCCTACATCCACATTTTGATAAAATATATAATAGGTTGAAACTTGTCTTGCAATAAAGGACTATAAAATTTGAGTTACTTTTTAGACTAGAAAAAAGTAACATGAATTTGTGAAAGACATGATTAAAGTACATAGATTTATCCATGGCATGGAAAAGTCAGCAGGAAAAAGGTTAACACACTGACCAAGTCATCCAGTGAAGCTGACTGAATGGAGATTTATAATTGACAAAAGAAAGCATTTCTTACACAGTATATAATTCACCTATAGCAGGTGGTTCTTCCCAATGTCGCGGCCCTTTAATACAGTTCCTCATGTTGTGGTGACCCCCAACTATAAAATTATTTTCGTTGCTACTTCATAACTGTAATTTTGCTACTATTATGAATCGTAATGTAATATCTGGATATGCAGGATGTATTTTCATTATTACAAATTGAACATAATTAATCAAAGACCCATTTTGAATCCAACCACTAGTAAGAGTACACATTTGCATCTACATAGTGAAAATTCAACAATCAAATTGAGAATATTTGGCATGTCATTGCATCTGATTAAAAACAGAAAAGATGATTTTCATAAAAAGTCTGAAAGTCCCACTGTGAAGAATTTTATGACTTCTGGGATAATGAAACCACTCAGATTCAAGAGGAGTTGAGCTGCACCATGGACCTGACAAATGTGCGCAATGACAAAAGCACGCTGATGAACCGCGGTTGAGGAAACTGCAATGTCATCAATGCGCTCACCAACAGGGCGCCGACAACAGCATGCCGACCAGAAGTGCGATTTAGAACTCCCAGTTTTCTCGCTGCGGTTTTGTCGGCACGCTTTTGTTGAGCGCGCATTTGTCGGTGAACCGAGCTTCACAGCATCAACAGATGTAACTGGCCCTTTTCACAAGTCACTCACATACTGTATAAACTAAACGTATGTAACTAGAAGAAAGTCAGAGGCTTTCTGGAAATTTATTTATAAGCTTAGAAGGGTACCCTTTTTAAACTCATCACAAACAATTGCAAAATCTCTTCCATGTAATAATAATTCTATTGTCACCAACATATTGAATGAGTTCAGCCAATATCAAAGTCATTATGGCTCACAGTGTACTTAGCCACCATAGTACATGACTACATAACAAATTATATAGTTTATAATTCAGTTTGCCACAAACCTAACAGTAGTTTGATTCATCGCTAGTGTAATGTATGAATACAGGGCTAAGGCAAAAATTAATACTGATTATGGCTTGGGCTGAAGAGACCAGAAAGTGGCTGACTTGGGGCTGATAACACTCAAATTGGCCTTCCTCAGAGGTTGTTATTTGAATGACGATTCCTGGGCCGGGCATTCTAAACTTCCAGAAGGAAGATGGGATAGAAAAGCAATAATTAACTGAATATGAATTAGGGCACTGACCCAACTGGATTCAAAGTCCATACTCAAGCATCGTGCAAAGTTACAGGTTAAATTCGTGCAGCAAAGTAAGCAAAGTGCAAGGATGCCTCCTTTGAGACTCAGCGGGCTGCAGCCCTGGACCCTCACTTCCCTAGTTTGAAGTTAAAACCTGCTGCCTGGCCCAAGAACCTCAAAGGGGGAAGCTGGCACAACCCCCTTGCCACCACGATGGTTCCTCTTCCCTCTCAGTTGCCAGGGCAGCCTGAAGGGAAAGTGGTGAAGATGCTTCCCTCAGCCGCTTGGCGTGAGATATTCCATAAGATGAAAGGTCTTGTGAAAAAAAAGGCCGTGCCAAACAACTGTCACCAATCCAGCTTGCCCTCACCAAGCAGGGCGAAGCAGCCAATGCACCTCCCAAAAGAGGCGGCTGCTTCTCCTTCCTGCCTTGGCCAAAAGAAGAGCATGACCCCAGCAGATCAATGGAATCGATCCCAGCCCCGCTCCCTTCACTGCCCGCTCTTCTCACCCGAGATCTTCGCCGGGCCACCAGGGGCTATCATGGCCGAGCGAGGCTCTCTTTCTAGGAAAGGAGGGACGACTGCTCAGCCCTTGTGGCTCAGAGTGGCTCTCCCAAAGAGCATAGAAGCTTTGCCGAGCAGGAACAGCTGGCTGACACCCATTTCTTTTCCTGGCTCAGAAGGGGATGCCGGGAGCTGTAATTTGAGGTTAGTCTACGCCGTTCCTAAGGCCATCGAAAATATGTGTTTTCCGATGGTCTTGGGCAACCCCTGTGAAAGGGTTGTTCGACCCCCAAAGGGGCCGTGACCCACAGGTTGAGAACCGCTGACCCACAGGTTGAGAACCGTAATATACATTGGTGACCATTAACTTAGATGGCTTTAAGGAGGGTGTGTGTGTAGATAAATTCATATGGGACAAGGGTTATTCATTTCAGAATACTTTAATTCAGGTTTTTAATAGCTTCAGGAAAAACATAAGATTGGGGCATCTTCATCTGTGTGTGGGGGGGGGGAATGACAGCATCTTTCATAGGCGGAAGTCCCTCCCAAGAGTTAGCTGGTACTAACTCTTGGGAGAGAGGAGCTGGAATTTTCTCTCTGTCTGCGCTGAGTGAACTATTTACTGTCAAGATTCAGTGTTCTTCCAGATTGGGCAGCATAAATGTCATGTATTTATAAGATGTACATCCCACTTTCAATCAGGAGAAAAACTCAAAATATACTGCTCTTTTGTTTTCTCACAACAACATTGCTCTGAGGTTGAGAGAATGAACCACTGAACTTTAATTAAGGTAATCAAGCTAATTAGAATCTGGGTTGCCTTGCTCCTAGCCTGACATCTTGATTGGTACATAATGTTGACTCTCAAATATTTTAAATATATTTCAAATATTGATTCTAGAAATATCTGGTTGATCACACTGAAAAACAAACTACTAACCTAAGTAATACATGCTAGGCCTGATCCAACAAGGCTATTTTATTGGTTTTCATCTTCTGGATGTGTTGAATTTCATGTCTCACAATGCCCAATCAATACTGCAATAATATCAATTGTGGTACATAGAGAGTAGCATACTGGAGAATTTGGTGTATAGCAATCTTCAATGTTGGAGATTTCAGTTCTTAGAAGGTAATTCTTTGGCTTAATAGTTTAATGATAAGACCACTCTTTCAAAAATAGATAGAGCATCTATAAATAGAGCAGTGACCCAGAGGTGAAATGTTACCAATTTGGACCCGTTTACCCAAACCGGTAGGAAAAAAAGCTACCAGTTTAGTTGAACCAGTAGGAAACAATGCTATTGGTTCAGGGAAATTGGTATTTCCGATGATTAGCTGTGACACATGATTTATATTAGCTAGTAAGCAGGATTTCCTGCTTTCTAGTTAATATAAATCATGTGGAGCAGCAGATTGCCTCTCCCTGCTGTTCAACT
The DNA here is from genome assembly GCF_009769535.1 of Thamnophis elegans. NCBI lineage: Eukaryota > Metazoa > Chordata > Lepidosauria > Squamata > Natricidae > Thamnophis > Thamnophis elegans. The sequence continues at coordinate 63,215,881 of NC_045558.1, read as the reverse complement.
TATCTTTGAAGGAGCGCTTAGTAGCAGGCTCTGCCCACTCGCCCAGATGTCATCACATCCATTTTTGATGCTTTGCGCATGTGCAGAAGGTTCTGTGTTTGTGCATGTGCATGCACAAACCGGTTGCAAAGGTAAGTAGATTTCACCCCTGCAATGACCCAATTCTTATTTACTATTCTTTTTTTACTCAAACTGCTTTCTGATACAGTTAAGTAAGTACAGATATGATTTGGCTATTTGTATTTAGGTTGTCTGGAATTTAGCAGGGTAATTTGATATTCATAGGTCTTGATTTGCTTTCAGAGAATTGAACTGAAGATCCTGTCATTGAATTGGCAGGATATGTTTACATGCTGTTCTCTAGCTTAAATATATTTCTGGCAAATTAAGTTTAGCAGTTAATAATGCCTTTTATTGGCTTGGTTTCTGCTGATTTATGTTTGAATATTTTGTTCGCATTTTCCTATGAATTCCCAAAGATAGGGAATATCTTCCCAATGCTTCTGAATTTTCAAACTGTTTTCACTATCTTTGGCTTTGATATCCTTCTGAATTATTTGTCAATGATGAAATTTAGGATGTTTTCTTCAGTGTCTTTAATGCTATCCAAATGGGATTTTTTGAGTGGAAATTTCAGAATGAAACCTCTGGTGAAAGGAGTTTCTCTTTCACACAATGTGTTCAAGTATAAGCTAGTGAGAATGATGGTGATGCCCTAATTTGGAGAACCAGGAAGTCTTTTCATCTTTAAAAACAGTAGACCCAGGAAACCATAGACCAACCAGTATCTAGGAAAATCCTAGCAAAATAATCAAACATTCGGCTTGCAAGAACAAAGTATTGATAGAAGCCATCATTAATTTGTTAAAAACAGGCCATGCCAGAAAAATCTTATTGATTTTTCTTTGATAAAGTGACTAGTAAATAGACCAAAGGATTGCTGAGGATATAGTATACATTAGTAATATATTTTATAAAGTTTTAAGGTTTTGAGGTTTATTGGATTTATATGCCGCCCTTCTCCAAGGACTCAGTGCGGTGTACAACATAAAAGAAAACATATTACAAAAATTAAAAGGGACATTAAATAAAGTATCCAAAAAAAACCAATTGATATTTACAATAAAATTTTAAAAATTAAATTAAAATTAACAACCAAATTAATCCTACATTTTATTCTATTCTGGAATAGTTGCTGGAAAAGTTGCTGGAAAAGCCAACTTTTAGGAGGTGTCGGAAGGACCGGGGGTCAGGGATTATGCGAAGCTCTGGGGGCAGCTCATTCCAGAGGGAAGGTGCTCCCACAGAGAAGGCTCTCCCCCTGGGGGTTGCTAGCTGACAGTGTTTGGCCAACAGCACCCTGAAGAGGCCAACTCTGTGGGATTGCATGGACGGTGGGATGCTACTGGTGGCAGTAGGTGGTCTCGCAGGTACCCTGGGCCTAAGCCATGGAGTGCTTTAAAGGTCATAATTAGTACCTTAAATCGCACCCAGAAGACAACCGGCAACCAGTGCAGGCCGCCTAAAAGGGGTGTAACATGGGAGCTGTCAGCCTCTGCTTCACTGCTGCTTTTTGGCTGCCATTGAAACGGGGAGGGGGCATGGTATTTGGGAGGGGAATCATTATGTATGGAGGATTGTTATTAGGAGCTGTCCTGACTATCTATCTGTGCATGTGGAAGAAGGGAGTTTCCTACCAAGGCCAACTGTCCAGCATTCCACCCTGCTGATGTTTTTTGAAGAGATCTCCCACCTGACGGTTGGGTGAATTATTATTGGACTATGAAATGGGGAGGGGATTGAATTATACATGATATCTATTGCTTTCGTGCCAATTTACTCAGACTCAGCTTTGCTTTGCTACTCATCGTTTTAATTAGTAAAAGTACACTTAATTCTAAGCATGGAGTTGAGTGGTTTCTTTCTTGATTATTAAACGAAGGAGCACCTGACATTAAGCTGAGTCTCACCTCGCACCCAACCCGAGAGCGAACACCTTCCGAGGGGGGTGCCTCACAGAAAAAAAAAGTCTTTACAAGGCAGTGACCAGGAGGAAGAAATGGGAGCAATGGCAGCTCCATCATTAACGAAATGCTGGCCACCTGAGAGTGGAGGAACCTACTGTTCGACCCAGGTGGACTTGGGGAGTGGGACAGAAAGAGGAACCTGATGAACCACTAACTGGAGTCATGAGGAGGAGGCCCAGGAAACCAGCTGCTGACTGGCGTGGCTCTAAGGATGAAGACTACAAGATGTCCCAAGCCATGAAACTCCTCGAAGAGGCGTGGGGCGAACGCCGGCTCAGAGAGTGGTGTGGAAAGAGGACCGGGAGGAACTATAGAGAAGGTACCCATTGCTTAGCTTAAGGGAGACTGGGGGGGGGCGAAGGGGATGTGCACAAGAACCCAGCACCGACCTCTCCCCCTGCAGCTAGAGACATTCCGAGAGCGGGGGGGCAGGCGACGTATGGCTAAGGTCCCACCCTTAAGCGTAAATATGATGGAGAACCCAGTGGATTGGGGTTGTTTATAATTCAGGTTTGGAATTATATGCAAATATATGGGCCTGACCTGGATTCTGATGAAGCTAAAGTAAGAATAGTGTTAATGGCCCTAGAGAAGAAAGCAGCTGACTGGATGGTCGGATTACATAATAGTGACTCCCCTCTCCTGAGGAATTTTGATGGTTTATGGCAGCCATGAGAAGATGCTTTGACGACCCTCTCACCGAGCGGGCTAGACTTAAATTTACGACCCTCAGACAGGGGAAAAAGACTGTGCCTGAATAGTACAGGAATTCCAGAATTGTCAGCTTATATGAGAGGGTGGTCTGAAGAGGCCTTATTAGATCGGTTCGCGGATGGCTTGAACAAATTTACCAGCAATGTGTAAACAGAGACTCCCCCGCCGCTTAGAACCTTGGTACGAGCATGCTGCAGATGTTGAAGTTGATTTGGCTAGACTTCGTTACAAGGAAGAGGAGAAGCTGAGGATTCCCCTCCCCCCACCAAATCCTCTCCCAAAGGTGCAAAAAGGGGGAAGGGGAGGATTCACAGGCAAGCCCAAGCCTTCCGTCTGCTTCCTGTGGGAAGGAGGGGCACCGTGCTGTGAATTGCCGAGTCAAGATGACCCCACTTCCGCCCTCCCGAGGGAGAAAAAACCTGAGAAGCCTCCCAGCAAGAAAAAGAACCTGTTTTGAGGGGGGAGGAGATTTCTCGACGCTTCGAGCCAGAGGAAGGAGGGAGCAGAAGCCCCAGTTCGTCTGACGACAGTGACTATGAGCGCAGATGCTGGGTAAGTTCCGCTCGGGCCCATGCTTATCCCAGTTGAGCTTAGAGTGCCCTCTTCTGACACAAAAGAGAAAATTCTGGCTCTTTTAGACTCTGGTTGCTCACGTTGCATTATAAGCCCAGACATAGTTGAAAAAATGGGCTTGAAACTGAAAACTTTAAAAATCCCGATTGCATTTGCCAATTAGATGGCTCTATTGGGGGAGGTCCTGCTCATTTTATTACAGAGCCCATTGAAATGTGGCTGGGAACCCAAGAGATGATAACTTTTATTGTAGCCCCAGGGATGGACCGCCCCTTATTTTAGGACTCCCCTGGCTCCGTAGATGGAACCCACATTAACTGGAGAGATGGGTGGTTACGGATTCGGTCAGCCACACCCCCTGAGGGGAGGATGGAGGATCCGGAGTCTGATGAAACTGTCCCCAAACTAGCGGCCAGAGGGCAGGAAAGAATTGAGGGGGAGGAAAGAATTCCGAAGGAATATTGGGACCTGAAAGATGTTTTCAGTGAAAAATCTTCTGATAAGTTGCCCCCTCATAGGGCCACAGATTGCACCATTGATATTCTACCTGGGGTGAAGCTCCCAAACCCCAAATTTATTCAATGACCCCTAGGGAGATGGACGAAATGAGAAAATTCATTGATAAAAACTTGGAAAGGGGCTTCATTGAACCAGCGAGACCCAAAGTAGCTGCCCAGTGTTATTCAGAGAAAAGAAAGATGGCTCCTTTCATTTATGTGTGAATTTTAAGAATCTGAACTGCATTTCTGCCCAAAACCTCTACCCTTTACCACTGATGAAGGACATGTAGCACAACTAGGGAAGGGGAGAATTTTCACTAAATTGGACCTGCGGAAGCATACTATCGGGTCAGAATTAAGGAGGGGGACAATGGAAGACTGCATTCAACTGCCCCCTTGGTTGTTTCCAATTTCGAGTAATGCTTTGGCCTCCAGGGGGCCAGCGGTCTTCATGCAACTAATTAATGAAGTTTTGCATGACCATCTTTACAAAGGCATGATGGTCTATCTAGACGATATCCTTATTTACACGAAACACGTGAAGAACATGTGAAGCTTGTTCGCACAGTTCTGAAGAAACTCTGTGCTGCAGAACTATATGCCAAATTATCCAAGTGCGAATTTCATCAGGAGAGGGTGGATTACCTGGGCTATCGGATCTCCCACAAAGGATAGAGATGGACCCAGCAAAGGTTAAGGCTGTCACCGAATGGGAAGCCCCAGCACACATAAGCAGTTACAGAGTTTTTGGGTTTTGCTAACTTCTATTCAATTTATTCCCTCCTTCGCTAAGATCGCTCTTCCAATCACTAACCTCCTTAAGTCGAAAGGGGAGCGAAGCCCAAACCTTTGAACTGGACTATGGAATGTCAGGCTGCTTTCGAGAAGTTGAAATGCCTGTTTGCAGAGGAACCGGTCCTGAAACACCCAGACATGGACACACCTTTTGTGGTCCAGGCTGATGCCAGTGATGTGGCGGTGGGGGCAGTACTGCTTCAAGCAAATGCACAAGGTAAATTACAACCCTGCGCTTACACCTCTCGCAAGCTGACACACTGAGAGACTGGGCTATTTGGGAAAAAAGCTTTTGCTGTTCGTTGGGCTTTGACGACCTGGCATCATTTTCTAGAGGGCCTAAACACCCTTTTGAGGTGTGGACTGACCACAAAAACTTGGAGGCATTGAAAACCCCCAGGAAGCTGTCTCCCAAACAGATGCGCTGGGCACAACATTTCAATAGGTTCAATTTTACTTTGAAATACATTCCGGGAGGAAGAATTTTATGGCTGATGCTTTGTCCAGGCTCCGCAGTACAACAGTTCAAAGCTCAGTGTTGTCCAACCTGTCATTCCCACAAGGAGTTGGCTGCTCCTGTTGTCACTAGGAGTCAGACAACTTCTAAGTTAGAGGTCACACAAGACTTTATCTCTGAACTAAAGGGGGCCCTTACAAAGGATGATTGGTTCCAGCAACACATGAATGAATGCACCATGAAAGATGGATTGGCTTGGATTGGTGCAAAATTATACGTCCCTACATCATTTAGAACCACCGTCCTCCAACGGGCTCATGACTCTCGCATGGCCGGACACTTTGGGTTCGTCAAAACCTTGCACTCGTTAAGAGACAATTTTGGTGGCCTTCATTGAAAAAAGACATTGAGTCTTATGTGGCTAGTTGTCCCATTTGTGCCGCTGCAAACGCCCTCCGGGAAAACCCCAAGGGTTGCTCCAGGCGGTAGCTCACCCGAAGCCCTGGAAAGAGATCTCTATGGATTTCATTGTTGAACTTCCGGAGAGTCAAGGAAATACAGTAATCTGGGTTGTTACTGACTTATTCTCCAAGCAAGTTCATTTCATTCCTTGCTCCAAGATCCCATCCGCCAAATCTCTGGCTAAACTATTCATCTCGCATATCTATCGTTTGCATGGGGTGCCGGACCGCATCATTTCAGATAGGGGCGTCCAGTTCACCTCGCTATTTTGGAAGAATTCCTGAAACTGATTGGCTCCGCCCAGGGCTTAAGCTCCTCCCACCATCCTCAGACTAATGGGGCCTGCGAGAGGACTAATTCTGTGCTGGAGCAATATCTTAGTTGTTTCATCAACTACCAGCAGGATGATTGGGTGGAATTGTTGCCTCATGCTGAAGTGGCATACAACAATTCCGTGCACAGTAGCATGGGCTTTACCCCCTTCCGTGTTGTTTACGGGCAAGATTTTGTGCCCATCCTGGAGATTCCTCGCGAGAAGCCACAAGTGTCCTCCCTCTCTGAGTGGAGTAATTGCCTTCGGGAGATGTGACCTTTGACGCACCAGGTGCTGGATGCTGCACACCACGCGCATAAGAAACAGGTGGATAGGAAGAGGTCTAAACCTCATATAAGGTTGGTGATCGTCGGCTTCTGGTTTGGCATCACGCCGGTGCGAGCTGCCGACAGATCCTCTGCTTGGTTCGCCCAGCCTTTTGCACGAGCGTGGCTGTAGCAGGCAAGGTCTTTTCGAGGTGCGAGGACCAGTGGAGAGGGGAAGCATCGGAGCAGCGGGGGGAGAAAGGCGATCTCCCCCCACAAGCGAGAGGCTCCCTCAGATCGAGTGCAAAGGAGGTCGGCTGATTAATGGCCCACCAGAAGACGTGACTGCCAGCCTTTAACAAGGAAGGGAAAGACAGCTGCAGGGAACATATCGGATTGAAAGATGGTAAACAAAAGACCTTGATTTAAGAGCCTAAATTTGAAGAAATTAATAATTTAACTGTTCTGAGCACGGATACGTAAGTGGGTGCATTAAGCTGAAGCAGCTAGTAAAGACGGACAGGGAAAGATTTAAGAGAGCCGAGTGGCAGATCGGATAGAGAAGGACTGAGTTTTTGAATATTTAAATTTGGAAGATTAACAGTGGGCGAGATGGAGAAGAGAAAGGCAGTCGGTTGGATCTGTCCTCCTCGTGGGAAAAAGGGGAAAAATCTGTGAGCCACAAGGGTTTGAATCAGCTTTAAAACTCTGGTGAGGCGGTGCCAAGTCATACTGATAGAGACAACAGAAGGGCGACACCTTGAAAGCGAAAACTGAGCGCCGGGGGGAAAAAAAACAAACAAACCACCCCCCCCCCTGCTCTTTCTTCACCTCACTGACAACAAGAAGTGATTGATGGGTGAGCTCTGAAACACTTTCAGGAGCTCTGACCTCTCCCGTCTCTTGACTCTCCACGCTGAAATGTTTTCTCCCTATCTAGTGGACGCCTCCTAGATACAGAACTGTTCTATTGTATACTGTATAGTACTGCTCTAATTTAACTATCCTGCTTTTTTGGGGGTGTGCATTATAGTGGATTGATTGTGGTTGAACAACACACTGAGACTTGGGTAACTGATATATTGTTAACATTACTGTCTAGATACCTAACTCATTGGTTAACCAATTAATTAATTAAGTATAAACTATTCAAAAAGTTTATAGATTAATGTATAGAACTGTATAAATACTCTAACAGCAGCTAGAAGGTACTGGAACTACAGATCAAAGGGGAGAGCTGAATTAAGTTAAATGGCAACAAGAACAGTAACTTTAACTAAAGGAAGCAAAAAACAAACTTCTCTATCCACTCCGGTGAGGGAAAAGTCGCCTGAGGGCAGGCAGACGGGAGATAAGACAGGCTCAACTTCACAAGGCCAGGAGGTAACAATGGACTCTCTACAGGAAGCAATACTGAAGATGAATGAAAACATCACCAAAGGCCTGGAGGGAGTAAAGAACGAAATGAGTGAAGTTAAAAATAATATGGGGAGGATTGAGGAGCGTATAGGGGCTATCCAAACAGCTTTGTCAAGGAATGAACAGGAAATCAAAAATGTTAAGGAGAGAACGGAAGTAACAGAAAAAAGAATAGATAAGACAGAGGATAGACTGGAATCCATAAACAAATCTGGAGGAGGCCATCCTCCACCTAGAATTAGAGAGATCAGCATTTTATTTGAGACTACAAAATGTAGAAGAAGCGAGAGATGAAAATCTTTGGGAGCTGATTGGAGAAATTCTGGGACTAGTTCTCGACAGGCCCAAAAATGAGGTCATTAACGAATTGGATGAAGTTTATAGAATTAACACAGCTTTGCGAGACGCCATCGACTTCCGAGGGAGATCCATGTGAGGGTTCTAAGAAGACAATTGAGAGAGGATATTCTAAGCACAATAAGAGGGGACTCATTAACATATAAAGGTAAAGAAATTCTCATCTTAAAGCAGATCCCCCGGAGAGTTAGAGAGAAGAAGGAAATATAACTTCCTCTCCTCGCAATTAAATAGACATAGAATCCAGTTTCGATGGCTCCTTCCAGAAGGAATGCTAGTAACATGGAGGGAAAAGAAGTACCGGATAGACACCTTGGAGAAAGCTCAAGAATTCCAGGAACTTTTACTTGCAGACGAAGAGAGGTTTAATAAAGAAGGAACCTTAAGTAGAAGACAGGAAGATATTATAACTGAATCCCAACTGGAGGGGCAAGAGACGGGAGAGGTCAGAGAGCGAGAGAGATATGGCAGAGAAGAATCAAGAGCAAGGTCACCAATTGAGACAAGATCTAAAGGTGCCCTCAAAGCAAATAACATGTAAAGGAGTTGAGGAATGGGAAACGAATATACTATCAGCAAATATAAATGGTCTTAACATAACATCCAAAAGAAACGTGTACTGTTGGATTTATTGAAACAAAAGTTAGATGTAATCTGTCTTCAGGAAACCCACATTAAAGAGAAATATAATAACCTGTTGAAATGCCCAAAATTAGGTAAAACATTTTGTTCGTCAGCACAAACTAGAAAAAGGGGAATTGTGATGTATATAAAAGAATGGTTGAACCCCAAATTAATATATGCAGATAAAGATGGTAGAATATAATGGTGGAGATAACGAATGGTGGGAAAATTTTTTACTAGTTGGAATTTATGCCCCAAACCAAAAACAAGAAAGATTTTATGTAAATTTACACAAGAGGATAAATGAAATAAAGTGGCAAAATATATGTATTCTAGGGGACTTCAATGCAGTAGTAGACAGTAAAATGGATTACAAGGGTATACATAAGAAAAGTACTAGAAGGAAACTACTGACTGCCTATGCAAATATGGTGAAGGAACTAGACCTCTATGATGTCTGGCGAACAATGAATGACAAGATACAACAGTACACATTCTACTCTCAACCACATAATTCTTGGTCCCATATCGATATGGTCTGGTCAAACCCGGAACTACTTATGGATACTGTAAATATTGAAATAACAACAAACAAGTGGGCCGACCATCATCCACTCTTATGGCAATGGAAAGGAAAGACAAGGATAAAAGCTAGGTGGACATTAAACCAGAACATATTACAAGAGAAACAATTTGTACAATCAATAGAAAAGGAATTGGGATATTTTTTCAAAGAAAACGGTAAAGAGCAGACATCAATACAAAACGTCTGGGATACGATGAAGGCAGTCGTGAGGGGAACATCAATAGCCTATATAGCAAGAAGAAATAAAATGCATAGGGAAAAACTTAATACATTGAACAAAGAATTAAGAGAGATAGAACTGCTGATTCAGAAAGAGCTAGACAATATTAAATACAGGGAAAAAGGAGAGTTAATTAAACACCAAATAAATCTGATTTCTCAAGAGGAAGTAGCACAAAACATTAAGAGAATGAAGCAGAACTATTTTGAACATGCAAATAAAACCGGGAGATGGCTGGCCCACAAAATAAGAAAAGATGAGGCAAAAGAACTATTAACAATTGAGCGACGAGGAGGGGAACTTGAAACAGGAAATAGGGGAAAAGAAAAGATTGTACAGAACTACTATAAGAAACTATATGAACCGGATGAAATTAGTGAACAACATCAGAAAATACTTAATAGAACAGAAACTTCCAGTCTTGCCGGAGGAGATGAGAGAGATGCTTGATAAGGAAATTACACAAGAGGAATTGAAAAAGGCCATTCAAAAACAAAAAAACAATAAAACACCTGGTCCAGATGGGCTTCCGTCGGAAATCTATAAAAAACTCCAAAATACCGTAGAAGACAAATTATTAGAATTATTTAATGAGGCACTACAAAACGGCAAGGTTCCAAAATCATGGGGGGAAGCTTTCATTACCCTAATACCAAAGGAAGAGGCGGATAGTAGTAAAATTCAAAACTATAGACCTATATCCTTGTTAAACGCGGATTACAAAATTTTTATATCAATTTTGGCGGAAAGATTAAAAATAATATTAAATCAAAATATCCATTCAGACCAAAATGGCTTTCTCCCTAAAAGACACATTCGGAACAATACAAGAATAATAATTAACACCTTGGAATTCTACGAAACAAGATCTGAGAAACAATTAGCATTAGTTTTTGTCGACGCGCAGAAAGCATTTGATAACTTAGATTGAAATTTTTTAATCACACAACTAAAAATGATGAAATTCGGCGGCAAATTTATTAAGATTATAGATTATAGAAACTATATATTCACAGCAATCAGCAAACATTATAATAATGGAGAACTAACAGAGAGGGTACGAATCAGAAAGGGTGTTAGACAAGGGTGTCCGCTCTCCCCATTACTATTTATTATGTTGTTAGAGGTTCTCCTAAATCAGATAAGATTAAATCAGGAAATTAGGGGTTTGACCATAAAAAAAGAACAATATAAACACAGGCCTCCGCGGACGACATGGTCTTTATTGTGGAAGACCCTCTAATCTCAGGACCGAAATTAATGAAGGACATTGAGGACTTTGGGCGTGTGGCTGGATTAAAAATAATAAGGAAAAAAACAAAAATGATTATAAAGAACTTTCCCAAAAACAGATAGAAGAACTAGAGAAAGCAATGGAATTAAAGGTAACTAAAAAGGTCAAATACTTAGGGATTTGGCTATCTGCGAAATGCTCTTCTATAAAAGAAGATAACTATGATAAACTATTACGAAACATCCAAAAAGATTTAAAAATTGGTCGAAGCTACAAATATCATTGATGGGAAGAATCGCAGTAATCAAGATGAATGTCTTGCCAAAAATCCTCTATTTATTTCAAACGGCACCGGTCAAATTAGGAGAAAAATTTTATAACGATTTGGATAAAATGGTACGAAATTTTGTGTGGAATGGCAAAAAGCCTAGAATAAATATAAGCATCTTCAAGATAAAAGAGCGCAAGGTGGAATGGGCTTACCGGAATGGAAAGCATATCATCAAGCAGCAACAACAATGTGGATAAAAGAGTGGGTAATGTTAACCAACAAAAGAATCTTAACGATAGAGGGGCACGACTTGCAATGCGGGTGGCACAATTACTTATGGTGTGAGGGAAATAAAGTCCCAATTATTTTAGAAGACACCATTTAAGAGGGGTACTGATTAAGGATTGGCTGGAAATTAGAAGGAAATTTTATATCCAACTACCCAAATGGATATCCCGACGGAAGCCCTGATATACCCAAATTTGATAAATTTTGACAAAAATGTTATTTACAAACAGCTGTTAGATGATCAAAATAGACTAAATTCCAGGGAAAATTTGGCTGAAATGGGAATAAATATGATTGGTGGCCATACTTTCAAATACAAAATAAATACAAATCAGATCTAGCACAATTTGGCTTTCAGGACAAGGATCAGGAACTGGATAAAATTTTAATAGGACCAGACGAGAAATTAATCTCGAAAATTATAACTGCTTGCTGATCCGAAAAAGGAAGCAGAAAGAGTAAAAGAAGTCATGGTAACCTGGGCCCAAAATATCGGCCACACAATTGACCTGGATGACTGGGAAAGGGTATGGAAGTGGAACCTGAAATTGACGAAATCGACGGCCTATAAAGAAAATATATACAAAATGTTCTACCGCTGGCATCTCCCTCCGACAAGACTGGCAAAAATTTCCTCAAAATTATCGGCCAAATGCTGGAAATGCAAAGCAACGCTGGGCACGTACTACCACATGTGGTGGACGTGTCCGGTTGCTAAGACGTATTGGAAGCGAACGCTAAGATGGCTGAATGAAATCATGTCAATTAAATTAAGTCTTAAGCCGGAAATCTTTCTATTAGGGATAACGATCAAAAAATATGTAAAACCAATCAATACCTTCTCATCCACATCTTGACGGCGGCAAGGATCGCTTACCGCAGTGCTGGAAGAGTGAAAATGCCCCCACTAGTACAATGGTGATGAACAAAATCTTAGAATTAGCAGAAATGAACAATTGACAATGCGGATTAATGATAAGAAGACACAGACTTTTATAAAGTCTGGGAGAAATTGTACAAATGGCTTGATGAGACAATGAAGATTCAGATATAAAAGGAGATAGCTGACTAACTTAAAACGATCTAAGCAACAAATCAAATAAACAATACACAAAGACAGAGGGAACAAATGAGAGTAGAAATGTATTAGAGGTGAGAATTCACCGTTGAGTAACACCATTAGACCACAACGTTGGAATAACTTGAAAGCTGATAGGTATCCGTTATAACTACCTGCATGGAATTAGCAACCTAGTTTCATACTAGGTAAGGCGAGATGAGCAATGGGAGATGAAAATATGTAAAGAGCTTTATCTATTTTTGTATCTTGTATTTGTAAATCTTGCCTTTTTTATATAACTTTCAAATAAGGGAAAAAAAAGAAAAGAAAAAGAGAACCAGGTCATCCTCTGAAGAGGAGAATATGTAACACAATAACGGTTAGAGTGGATGGAGGAAGGAGTATAAGGAAAGATAGTAAGGAGAAGGAGAAAGGAGAGGAATAGGAGAAAGGGAAAGGCAGAGGAAGAATGGGAGGGATGTAAAGTAGGAAAGAGGGCAGAATGGGAAGAAGAGGGAAGGGTAAAGGGGAGGAAGGGGAAGGAGAGAAGGGAAAGGAGAGGAAGGAAGGAAGGAGGAAGAAGAAGAGAAGAAAGGGGGTAGGAAGGAGGGAGGGAAGGAGGGAGGGAAGCAAGGAGGGAAGGAAGGGAAAGGAGAGAAGGAGAGAGAAAGAGAAGGAGGGGGAAGGAAGGAGGGAAGAAAAAGAGGAGGAAGGAAGGAGGGAATGTAGGATAGAAGGAAGGGGGAAGGAAGGAGGAAAGGAAGGGGGAAAGGAAGGAGAGAAGGAGAAAAGAAAGGAAGGAAGGAAGGAGGGAAGGAGAGAAGGAGGGAGGGAAGGAAGGGGAGTAGGAGAGAAGAAACGAGGGAAGGAAAGAGGGAGGGAGGGAAGAAGAAGTAGGACCGTTGTAAGATAAGATGGATCTATGGGATGATAAAAAAGCAATCTTCAAGTATATTGTCAACAGTAGGGAAAATTGTTATAAATACATATTATTAATAACAGTTATGAGATCATACAATTGTGAATGTATATATGAATTGATAAAATAAAATAAATTATTTTTTTTTAAAAAGGTTGTTGATCGGGTATATTTATCCATTAAGTTTCTTCAAACGACTCAAAAGTCGAAGAAGTTAGGCCCAAAATATGTTGGCCGTTTCCAATTGTCAAGATCATCAACCCTGTTTCTGTCCGTCTCCAATTGCCTAAGCATCTCAACCAGGTTTATCCTGTTTTTCATGTTAATCTCCTGAAGCCGGGACATACTTCTCCGTTGAGGACTCCTCTTCCGCCTCCGCCCACCCCGCTTTTGATAGAGGGGGAGCAGCATTTTGAAATTCGGGAGATTTTGGAGTCTTGTAAATGGAGGAACCGTATTCAGTATCTTGTAGCTTGGGAACATTTTCCCCAACTCACACTGAATGGGTTGACAAGTCCATGTTCGAGCTCCTCGTCTGCTCCGCAAGTTCTACTCTACTTACCCTGACAAGCCCTGATTTTTATGTGGACTGGTAATTTTCCCCTTCCCCTTTCTCTCTTCTATGTCATGTTGTTTGCTGTTTGTCTGTGTTCTTTCGTTTCTGCGGTGTAACCGTCCTTTTCTGGAGGAGGGCTGAATGTCAGCCTCTGCTTCACTGCTGCTTTTCGGCTGCCATTGAAACGGGAGGGGGCATGGTATTTGGGAAGGGAATCATTATGTACTGGAGGATTGTTATTAGGAGCTGTCCTGACTATCTATCTGCGCATGTGGAAGAAGGGAGTTTCCCTCCAAGGCCAACTGTCCAGCATTCCAGCCTGCTGATGTTTTTTGAAGACCTCTCCCACCTGATGGTTGGTGAATTATTATTGGACTATGAAATGGGGTGCCAAGGGGAGGGGATTGAATTATACATGATATCTATTGCTTTGGTGCCAATTTACTCAGACTCAGCTTTGCTTTGCTACTCATCGTTTGTAATTAGTAAAAGTACACTTAATTCTAAGCATGGAGTTGAGTGGTTTCTTTCTTGATTATTAAACAAAGGAGCACCTGACAGGAGCACCTAGGTACCCCCATGATAACCCACGCAGCCATATTCTGGACCAACTGAAGCCTCTGGGTGCTCTTTAAGGGCAACCCCATGTAGAGACCATTGCAGTAGTCCAGGCGAGAAAGGACGAGGGCATGAGTGACTATGCACAGAGCATCCCGATCCAGAAAGGGGCGCAACTGATGTACCAGTCGAACCTGGTAAAGGCTTCCCTGATTACGGCCATCAGGTGTTCTTCTAAACTAAGCCATCTATCCAGGAGGACTCCCAGATTGCGGCCCCTCTCTGAGGGGGTAAAGTTTCTCCCCCTATCATCAAAGATGGAACAAGATGCACAAATCGGGATGACAGAAACCACAGCCACTCAGTCTTGGAGGGATTGAGCTTAAGCCTGTTCCTCCCCATCCAGATCCGCACAGCCTCCAGGTATTGGGACATCACGTCGAGGGCATGGTTTGGGTGGTTTGAGATAGAGATGAAAAGCTGGGTATCATCAGTATATTGATGATACTGTACCCCAAAACCACAGATGATCTTGCCCAGCAGTTTCATATATATGTTGAACAGGAGGGGTGAGAGAACCGACCCTGGGGCACCCCACAAGTGACGCACCTCGGGGTCAATCCCTGTCCTCCAGTCAATACAAACTGAGACAGATCCAATAGGTAGGAGGAGAACCACCGCAAAATGGTGCCTCCCACTCCCACCCCCCTGGATCATCACAGTAGGATACCATGGTCGATAGTATTGAAAGTTGCTGAGAGGTCTAATAGGACCAGGACAGAGGAGCAGACCCTGTCCCGGGCCCACCAGAGATCATCAACCAACATGACTAATGCTGTCTCCATGCTGTACCGGCCTGAAACCCAACTGAAACAGATCCAGGTAGACAGCTTCATCCAGGTACTGGGGAAGCTGACGTGCTACCACACTCTCGACAACCTTCACTACAATGCGAAGGTTGGAGACCGAGCGATAGTTGGCTAAAGAAGCTGGGTCCAGGGAAGGCTTCTTAAGGAGGGGCCTCACCACTGCCTCCTTCAGGGAAAGAACCCCTCTTTCAATGAAGCATTGGTAATTGCCTGGAGCCAGCCTCGTGTCACCTCCCGGGAAGCTGAAACTAACCGAGAGGGACACGGGTCCAACACACAAGTAGCAGCACTGAGTCTCCCCATAACCCTGTCCATGCCCTCCGGGGTCACAGGGTCAAACTCATCCCAGATAGTCTCCACAAGAATCATCCCCATCGACTCGCCCGAATCTACCCAGTCAGAGTCCAAGCCTGTCCAAATCTGAGCGTTTTTATCCTGCACATACTGAACCAATTCTTCAGCCCTACCCTGCAAGGGGTTATTCCCAGTTCCTTGGTTAAGTAAGGAGCGGGTCACCCTAAACAGGGCGGCTGGGCAGTTATCTGCGGATGCGATAAGAGCGGAAGAATGTTGCCGCTTTCCCGCTTTATTGCCACTAAATAGGATTTAATATGAATTCTTACTAGTGTTCGATCGGATTGGATCGGCTGGCTCTCCAACCACTCTCTAAGTGTCTTTTCTGGCATTTCATCTCCCGGAGCTCCTCGGTAAACCAGGGAGCTACCCGGGATCAACACTGGGTCAGAAGCCGCAAAGGCACAATGCGATCCAAGGCCACAATATCCCAGGCTTCCACTAGGGCTTCGGTCGAGCTGTGAGCAAGGGATTCAGGAAAAGTCCCAAGCTCCATCAGGAATCTTTCAGGGTCCATCAGGCGCCTGGGGCGGAACCATATAGTTGGTACAGTATAGTCTCCTTCTTGATAAAATGCAACAATGTGGAATGGTGACAGGGCTGGAAATCAGGTTAGCAAAGAAATGCTGGGGAAAAGCAAGGGTATCTGGGTGATGGTGAATGGGACTAGCTCCATGGCATGGCGCTGCAATGGAGAAATGGGAAATGGAGCGGCCAGCACAAGGGAAGGAGGAGCAGGCTGCTCCATTTCCCATTTCTCCATTGTGTCATAGTGCCCAGGATCTACTTGATAGCAGAGGGTGGGGAGTAGTTTAACAACCAGTTCGCCCAGATTCAGGTTGGCATTCACAGGAAGCTCATCCTGTGTGGCAGAGCTGGAAGATGGGGATGGACGACCCACGATGGCCAACTTTACACTGGGCAAACTAATTGTTAAATTATTTGAATCCCACCACTGGAACTTTCTATCCAATAAAATGGCTGTTCAATGGTGAGAAAAGTAAGATTGTTGTGCACAGTGGTTAGAATGGAGTACCGGAGGCTACTTTTGCTGTTCTGCCTGCAATTTGGCAGTTCGAATCTCATCAGGCTCAAGGTTGACGCAGCCTTCTATCTGTCCGAGGTCGGTAAAATGAGGACCCAGGGTATTGGTGACAATATGCTGATTCTGTAAACTGCTTAGAGGGGGCTGTAAAGCACTGTGAAGTGGTATATGAATCTAAATGCTATTGCTATTGCTATTCTTCACTTAAACAGGAAAACCCAGATGCTCAGATATAAGATAGGCAATATCTAGTTTGGCAGTAGTACTGTCTGGAAGTGTGAAGGATCTGGGAACTTCAAATTAAGTATGAGCAAGGATTGTGCTGTAGCTGCCAAAGAGTCAATGCAGTTTTGATTTAGAGTGGTATAATAGGAAGGTCATGGGTATAACATTCCTGTTCTATGCTGCTTTGGTAAGAGCAGTGTAAAACCATCTAGAATACAAGAAAGAGGCTTAGGAGTTGGAAAGAGTACAGATGAGCAGTAGAGATGGTGAGGCGCTCGGAAGATCAGTTTTAAAAATGTGCATATATTTAGCCTAAAGAAGGACAGCTAAGAGGATCCATATTAGCAATCTTCCAATTATGAAAGGCTAAGGAAACCTGATTTGGATTCATTCTCCACATTCTCCACATTCTGGAAAATACTACAAATATTCCAAAGTCTTACAGAGATACATCCAAGTCTGAAATAAGGAGGATTGACTTTGAGAGCTATAATCAATGGAATAGAGTTTCTCTGAGTTGTGGATGCTCCATTTCTGAAGGTTTTCAAAGATTGGACAACCATTTGCCTGGGCTGGTCAAAGGATTATTGCTCTGTGTAGAAACTAGAGGTCTTTCCCAGCCAGCCTATAACTTTATGGATGAAATAACTCTCCTGAAATCACAAAAGCAGCAGCATCTGTTTGAGTCAGTAGAAAGCAAATTATATTCTCTGTAGTTTGATAGTGCTTTCTTGTGGATTTAAATCAAAATGAGGACCAATTTGTAGGATTAATACTATATGTGACAATATGAAAAATCTCAGAATCTCCAATTTCATAATTCAGATTGAAGAGATTTTGTAATCTGTGTTTGAGATACTTTCCCTTAAAAATAATGGAATTTGGTGGATAAAAAATAACGAATTCTGTGGAAAATGTTGCTTTTTATGTTTTCCATACGAAATAATTTAGATGTTATTTTTGTAATCAGATTTTTATTTATTCAGATCTTCTTTGAACTATCTGTACGACTGTATATTTCCTTTCAATTGCGTAAATTACTGACGGTGTCACTATGGTCTGAAAGTGGCAAGAGAGATCTGACACGTAATGACAGCCGCAGGACACATATGACTTCCATAGGTTT
The DNA here is from genome assembly GCF_009769535.1 of Thamnophis elegans. Taxonomy (NCBI): domain Eukaryota; kingdom Metazoa; phylum Chordata; class Lepidosauria; order Squamata; family Natricidae; genus Thamnophis; species Thamnophis elegans. The sequence goes on along the minus strand of NC_045558.1, from coordinate 63,198,063 downwards.
TGCTGACCCAGCGAACGAGAGAAATTTAAGAGGCGCCGCCCGCAGGAACAATCCGTCCGAAGAAAGAAAGCTCGCCACTGGTTGTCAATCTTGCGCATGCGTTTTCCTTTTATGGGCCGCCTCCGTGAGAAGGCGCGCATGCGCGTCGCTGAAGGCTTTTTCGCTGCAGCTGCCGAATCTCGTTGGTGACATTAGGGGAACTCACTGGCACTCGCTCGTGGAAAGCGTGAGGTCGATTTGGGGCTGTTACATTTTGGGAAAAAAGATAGGATCCTGCGAGGGACAAACTCGTGAAGCCCGCTTCCTTTTCCCTTTCGAGAATCAGCTGAGTCCAAGAATAGCTCCCTCATCTTGCTGCACCGAGGACCCTTCGTGGCTTCGCCTAACCGGCTTGCTCTGAGTCCCTAGTCTTTTCGTTCGGACGAAGCTGATCTTGGGCAAGAAAACTCAGAGCCGCTGGAGCTGGGTGAGAACCGGAATTGGGTAGGGAAGCTGGCAGCCTCTTCTGCCAGAAAGGTGGGCGGGGACCCTTCACCTCTGGAGAGGAAGGTAGGCGGCGAAAGGGTTTCTAATGTCTCAGAACTAGTCGGAAGGGGTAGGCCTGAGTGCAGGAAGCTCTGGACCTATGTTGGACGTTTATGTGCCCGGACTTTTATCACGACACCATGAATATTATTGCTCATTTTGAGACATAACTGTTGTGGTAGTTGATGAGATTCAGCCATTTCGCACCGGTTCAGCAAACCGATACCTAACTTTTTATTGAGTTCTGAGAACCGGTTGGGGTAAAATTTCCAGTAAATCTCAAATTTTCATGTTAGCATATAAATAAACCACGGTTAACTATGGGAAAGTCAAGCTACACTCTCTGTCAGTAGAATGTTGCTGGGGTTCGAGGGTGTTTCACAGGCTTTTTTAGGAAGTATGGTTGGAGGGGGGAGTAGGAGAAAAAGTTGAAAACTAGCCTGCTTGAATTTTCTCTTGTTGGCAAAAGAACTGGGTCTTCTTCTGTTCTTTATAGCAAAAGATGAAAATTCAGGGAATTTACTGTACTGATATAGCTTAATAGTCAGATAGTTAAATTTAGAAAATTCTGTTAATGATTAATATTGTAATGAGTAAACAGCTTACATTCAGATCTCTTACAAATAATTGTAAGATCTTACAAATATTCTAAATAATGATGAATAATCCTTTAAAGAGTTTCATAGGGAAAAAATAGATTGCTGCCCAAATATGATCTAAATATGCTCTAGGCATGAATTTAGAAATAGTGTTTGTGGGCAGAAGGTTATGTTTCAATAATGGTTTTAGTGGTATTCCTTTCCATGCCTATTTCAAATTGAGAGCAGCATTTGCATTCTTAATCCTGTTAATTTAGTATGCTGAATCAAAATTAAGTTTATCTAAAATTCTCTTAAAACCAGTGTGGGAAATTAATTATGATTTCTTCAGGAATCAATTATGAGTTAAGCAAACTACTATAGTAGGGTTTTGATGCTCTTAAAATGGAGACAGAAAATATAGCATGAGTTATATGTAGGCAACCTCTGAAATTTTAAAACTACAGGCAGATGATATTGATAGTAAATTCTTAGCTAGTGTGGTAAAGGAAGTTAAGAGTTGTATATCAGCAATCTCTCAAATTTCCAGAGCTTCCTTATTTTTGCCATAAGTTTTTGTGGATGAGTACAGGTAATCCTCGGCTTAAAACAGTTTGTTTAGTCACTGTTCCAAGTACAACAGCATTGAAAAAAGTGACATGACCGTTTTCACAATTTGAGCATTGTGGCATTTCCATGGTCACATGATCGAAATTCAAATATTTGGCAACTGACTCATGTTTATGACAGTTTACAGATCCTGGGGTCGACCTTCAAAAGATCAACTTTTGCAACCTTCTGACAAGCAAAGTCAATGGGGAAGCCAGAGTCAGCTAATAACCATCTTATTAATTTAGTAACTACAGTGATTAACTTAAAAACTATGGCAGAAAAGATCATAAAATGGGACAAAACTCACTTAACAATGTCTCAGTTGTAGTCATAATATTTTGGGCTCAATTGTAGGCATAAGCCAAGGACTATTTATATCTGTAGTTACATGATTTGAGTTCAACAATGTATACAATATACAGTTATTCCAGAAATAAATGAAATGCGGATATTTATTTATTGAACAAAATTTATATGCTACCTCATCAAATAATGCTAATAAACTATAGTAATTATAAAACAACAGAAACATTTTTTAGCCATTTTTTCTCATCCTCTAGAACAGTGTCTCGAACTGGTGATTCATGGACCACTGGTGGTCCGTGAGAAAATTATGGTGGTCCTCAGAAAAATTATTGCATTTTTTATATTGCACTAAAACAGGGATCCTCAAAGTACGGACCCTTTGCCGGATATGTGTAATGAATGTTTGTGTTGCTGCACTGAATCTCTCCCTTCGAGGTCTTTTTGTGCAGGTCAGAGGGGAGCAGAAATTCCAACTCGGGGTCTGCTTCAGTGTCCTGGTGTAGGGCTTGGGCAAAGGCTGGAGGGAAGTACTGCTGGTAGAGAAGAGCCAGAGGGCCTTGTTCCAGTGGGACTGTACCATGGCCGGGAACTGGCTGACCATCTCAGCCTGCTGAGTCTCCAGGTGCCAGTACCTAGTCTTGCAGTCCTGCAGGTCTTCCCTCTGCTTGGAAAGCCTATGCTCATAGTCTTCAGTGAGGTGCTTCTGCTGAGTTCCTTCTCGGTCAGATACAATTTGAACTGAGTCAGCTGTTTTGCCAACTTTTTCTTGTGGTGGCTGCTTAGTTCCAACAATTGCTTCCCCTTGGGGCCCCAAGGAGCTTGGGCAGGGAGGCAAGGAGTGGCTGGGAGGGGATGGATGAGTAGAAGCTGGCAAGATATCCCTCGACATGAATGACATTGAGTTGGTCATGCCCACCCTGTCACACGACCACCTAACCACGCCCAACCACCCAGTCATTAAGCAGATCATTGAGGAAAAAGGAGAGCTCTAATTGCATATAAAGCTTGTTGCAGTGAGCGCAAGCTAAAGGTTCTGTGAGCTGCTTGTAGCAAAGTCCAACAGACCCACCAGGAAATGTGCTAACAATTATTGGCTGCAGCTTTGCTCTTGGATCCAGATAGCAGCTGACACAGGCAACATCAAGGGGATGTATGATGGCATCAAATAACTCTTAGGTCCAACACAGAAGAAATCTGCCCCTTTGAAGTCTGCTATAGGTGAGTTATCCAGGACTGAGCATAGTAGATGGCATGCTGGATGCAGCACTACTCTGAATTATACTCCAGAGAAAATGTGATAATGAAGAAGCATTAAATTGAGTGATTCCCTGTCTTGGAGGACCTTGACAGTGAACCAACTTTAGAAGAATTAAAGGCGGCCCTGGATTCTCTTGCCTCCCGGTAAGGCACCTGGGAAAGATAACATCCCTGCTGAAGTTCTGAATTGCTGTAAAGAGAACATCCCCACTGAACTGCATGAAATCTTCTATCTTTGTTGGAGGGAAGGTGGAGTATTGCAGGACATGAAGGATGCAAATATCGTCACACTGTATAAGAACAAAGGTTACAGAGATGATTGTAACAACTACTATGGCATCTCTCTTCTTAGTGTTGTAGGGAAGCTGTTTGCCTGTGTCGTACTGAAGAGGCTCCAGGAGCTTGCAGAGAGTCTATTCAGAATAACAGTGTGGATTCCGAGCCAACAAGTCCACTACTGATATGGTATTTTCTCTTAGACAGTTGCAGGAGAAATGCGGGGAACAAAGATAGCCACTTTTCATTAGTAGGAACGGCCTTTATAAAATTCTCCCCAAGATTGGATGTCCATCGCATCAGGTCCTGCTTACCTTAATTCTCTATAAATGGCAATTCTTACTGTTCAATGTTCATTACAATTCCCTTAATCTACTATATAGAATAACAAGCAGTGTACATCTCACTTTGTTCACCATCTTAGAAGTTTCATATATGTCCATGTTTCATATATTTTGACCCGTGCTTAATTATCCTATTGTCATATTCAATCAATTAGCAATTAAGTTTAATTATCATTTATAAAAGTGAATCACAAACCTCTGTTTTACAATCTCCCAATATCAATTTCATATTCCATATATTTTAACCTTTATTTAATTATCTTTTCATTATCATAATCAATAAGCAACTTAATTTTATTGTCATATTAGGAGTAAACCCTTATTGCAGCTTTGTATTTTCCCACATAACAATTTCTAGTTGTCTGATTTTTTCCTAGTAAGTCTTTTGTCCCCACTTCTCTATTTCTGCTTTCTCCCTTTTCTTTGTTTTGACACGTCCACCCTCTTCAATTTTCCCCAAACCATCATCAAGTAATCTTATATATTTCTCTTAGTTGGGGCGTAACCTCCTTCTTCAATTTGCTTATGCTATTGTCAACCTCCAAAACATCTTTTGTCTGCTTTTTATTTTCTTTTGTTAGGACCCATCCCTCATTTTCCTGTACCACTGCCAAACCCCATGGAGGTTTTTGTCTGCTTTTTATTTCCAACAGTTTCTACCTCTTCATTATCTCTCCCCTCCTTCTTCCTTCCCTTCTTCTTTAAATACCTGCTTCTCTGAATTCAGAATTCTATTTAGGCTTGATTATGCATATTTTTTATAATTTCACATAGTTCTTCAAATTCCCACCTTTCCATAATGTCTAGTTCCAAAGTTACAGTTAATTATACAGTTCTTATTTCAGAGTTCTGGTCCACCTTAAATTTATCTAATTCAGCTGCTGTGGAGAAGAGCGACAGGAGCCATCTTGGTCTTTTGTTTTTCCTTATTGTCCAGTTCTGAAATTACAGTTAGTTATACAGGTCTTATTTCAAAGATCTGGTCCACCTTAAATTTAGCTAATTCAACTAATATGAAAATGGAAGAGAAGCTGGAGCCATTCTTGATCTTTTGCAGAAAAAAAGAAAAAAAACCTTTCTATTTTCTCAGCTCTTGACCTTGTTATTATTTTTCCCCTTGCCACTCTCAACCTCTTGTTGGCCATAGTTGTTCAAAATATATCAATTGGAACACACTTGCATACAGCCAAACCCGGGTATGTTTCTTTCACCTTCTGCTTTTCCAACTTCTGATTTATTACTGTTGGTTAATTAAAACTTCCCACACAGGCAAGGTTAGGTTATCAGTTATCAATGAGAAAATAGTGCTTTTTTCTTGATCTTTCTCGGTTGTTGCATTCCACCTCTTATTAATTAGAGTTGCTTAAGATATATTAGTTGGAAGACATTCAGACAAAGTAATTCCTTTGGAGTGTTTGGTTTCAATTTCAAATCCAAATCAAATTTAGAATTTGTATTTGAGTGGGGTTTGTCACTTCTCTGCTTTTTCCCTTTCTGTCTGAAATGTTTCAAACAAATGTCTTTTTGGGAGGCTAGTGTTTCAACCCTCCATTTTCTTTTCTTTCCTTTTGCCAAAATCCAGATCTGCCTATTAATATTGTTTGTACTCTCAAGATTCTTTGCCTTTTCCAAGTTTTGATTTGTGACTGGGTTAAATGAATTTTCTTACCGGTCTTTCATCTCGACCTCACCCTCCTGTTCAGTTGCTTTGGCTGGAAGCCAGATTCTTGTGCAGCCATGTTGCCATGCTGCTGCCTCTACTCCGATTCAGAGGGCCAAATCTCCAACCTGCGAGGGACCTGTTGCCTCCCCCTGGGTCTGATGAGACGCTTCCCCTTCTTTGCCCCCCCTCCAGGGGGGTTCTGATCCAAAAAGGATCCCTGGAGTTGGTTTGTCAGACAGAGTTCATGTGAGGTTCTTCAGAGCTCACATCCCCCACGTCTTTCCAGCTGGAGAACTTCTTGAACCTAAACCAAGATATGGAAAAATGGAGAGGGAACATGAAATATACATGAGAAACTATTGAAATCTAAAGACAGAATCATGAGGTGGGGCAAAATAGCTGGGAATTGTGACCATCTCAGCCAAAATGATACTGGGGGAGGGGGGGGCGTTTAAAGCACTATGACTATATATGTATACTTTTTCTCTCTTTTTAAAAAAGGAGGAAGATATATGTTAAAATTAAATACGTACGTATATATTGAAAAGGAATTATAAATACCATCAATATAAAATGGATCTCACTCAGAAGCTGAAATTCACCAAGTAAATGAGATGAAGAGTGTGAAGTAGAGGGTAGAAGTAAGGGAAGAAGAGAGGAATAGAAGAGAGCGTGGGGGGACGAGGAGGAGAGAAAAAAGGAGTGGCAAGGGGAGAGAGGAAGAGGAAGTAGAGAAGAGAAGGGAAGAAATGAGGTAGGGAGGTGGAAAAGAGAGGGAGAAGAAAGTGACGGATAAGGTACAAATATGGTGTATGGAGAGCAGAAGAGACAATAATTGTTTTTGGGAGTTGATGACAAGGCAAACTGATATAAACATTTAATAATACAATATGATGTTGGCTATGTAATAGTATACATGTGGTTATATGTTATAAAAATGAAAAAATAAAAAACTTTATATATATATAGAAAGCATAGTCAGCAAAGTATATGCATTGGCCACCACAGGGTGTAGCGGGTGAAGCCGGCAAATTGGTCTGTCGTAAATCATGAATAAATCTCCAAGTCCCATTAGACTTAGGGATGGGGGAAATTGACATTGATCATATATAAAGAAAACATCAGGTCCTATCATGAGGAAATGAAGGGCACTGTTGTCTTTGATGGCTTAACATCAAATTCCTTTGACATTTGAAGTGGAGTGAAGCAGGGCTGCGTCCTTGCCTCAGCTCTATTCAGGAACTTTTTTGCTGTCATACTGAAACATGCTTTTGGAACTGCAACAGAGTGTATTTATCTCGGGACCAAATCAGACGGAAAACTCTTTAAACTCTCTAAACTCTAGATTGAGAGCAAAATTTAAAGTCCATCTGAAATGCTTACAGGATTCTCTCTTCTCTGACAATGCTGCTGTTACTGCTGAATCTGACGAAGACCTTCAACGACTTATGGACTGTTTTAGCAAGGCTTGCCAAGACTTTGGACTAACAATCAGCCTGAAAAAACACAAGTTATGGGTCAGGATGTGGATTCACTTCCCTATATTACAATCTTTGCACAAGAACTGGAGGTCATCCATGACTTTGTGTACCTCTGCTCAACTATCTCTGACACTCTTTCTTTAGATACTGAGCTGAATAAACACATTGGCAAAGCGGCCACCACATTTTCCAGACTTAAAGTATGGCTTAATAAGAAGCTGAGAGAGCATACAAAGATCCAGGTCTATAGAGTCTGCCTCATGAGAACAACTCTTGTACTGCAGTGAGTCTTGGACCCTTTATGCACAGAAGGAAAGAAAGTTGAACACCTTTTATATGTGCTGTCTCCGACATATTCTTGGCATCATCTGGCATGACAAAGTTCCAAATAACACAGTCTTGGAATGTGCTGGAATTTCTAGCATGTATACATTATTGAAACAGCAACATCTATGCTAGCTTAGGCATGTTATGAGAATGGCTGGTGCTTGGATTCCAAAAGATCTATATGGAGAATTAGTGCAGGGAAAGTGCCTCAGAAGAAGACCACAGCTGCAATATAAGGATATCTGCAAGAGGGTTCTAAAGGCCTTGGGAATGGACACTAACAGCTGGGAAACCTTGACCTCAACTTTGGCAGTCCCAAAATCAGCAAAATCTGGGGGCTGGGCAGGGGACAGAATGTATGTGCCCTCAGTGTGGAAGAGATTGCCACTCCCAAATTGGCCATTTTAGCCATATCAGATGCTGTGTTAGGACCTTTTTCCAGAGCACTATACCATAGTCTGTTGAGACTGATGTCAATGTATATTAGTGGTCCAGAGGATTTAAAATTATGAATTTAGTGGTCCCTGAAGTCCAAAAGATTGGTGATCCCTGCTTTAGAAAACAGTTTAATTGTAGATTCCATTGTGGGCTACTTTAGTGTTTTAGTATCAGATACAAAACCATCATTGCCATTTCAATGACTCTAGGTGGCTTACAAAAATAACCCAATATGAAAAGAGTAGAAAAAATAACTCCCCCCCCCCAACCAACAATAAGCAACCAAACAAGCCATGTAATGAGTTCCATCCCACTTTGAGTTCCCCAGACCTGTTGACAAAACCAGGTCAGGGGCTTGTAAAAGAGTGTTAAAGTGGAGGCCAGTCTAATTTCTATAGGGATGATATTGCAAAAGAGGGAGCCTTCACAGAGAATCCCTTCTGCTTCCCTCCAGATATACGTTTTTAGGGAATCCAGAACATTTTCCAGTGGAAGAGAGGAAGGGGTTACATGTGGGTATTCTCAAAGCCTGATTGGTCCAAAGACTGAGATAAAACTTCTTAAATATTCCTTCCATTATTGCCCAGTTTCCTCTCAGTCTTTTGGTCCAAACTCTGTTGAGTTTTGGTATAGGTAGGAAATTTCCTTTATTCAATCAGCTTTTGTAATTCGCTCAATTGGAGACTCCAAATTCTAAAATTTCTAAATTATTGCTGCGGCCCAAGGGACAGTCTTTTCTACCTCGTGAGGTTGGGGAGAGCCCCGTGGGGCATTGCCCTCCCCCTCCGTAGGCCTGGAACTCTTCATATCCCCGGGGCAGCGGGGGTGATGAGCTTCGAAGCACAGCTTCGGGAGCTTCTTCATAGGGCGGATGGCAAAGTGGTGAGCCTTATCTTACCGGTGCTGTACGAGGCGCACGTGAACAGCCAGCGGAGACGTCGCTTTTAAATTCGGATGGCTGCCGCCCAACTAATGACTCCCCACTAATAGTAGGAATGATGAGCCACTTGAGGGACTAATGACTCCCCACTAATTGTAGGAATGATGAGCCACTTGAGGGAGTGCGCCAACCGAGCCACGGAGCCCCCAGAGCCTCAGGAGCCCGCCCTGATTCCAGGTGATTGGTCACAGCTTCGGAGCCAGTCGCGACCGCCATTATCCCACACCCAGCGTTTCAGAGCTCCGTTGGCCATTTTGGAAGGCGCCATGTGTGCAAGGCCTATCTCGGCCGCTCGAAGGCCTCAGACCGAAGAGACCGTTCCGAAACACAGCCAATCTAGCTTCCGAGGGCCCAGGCACTGGCGGGGCCTAAAGAGGCCTGTTGTCTTGATTACTGGACACGTGAGTGGGGGCGATGGAGGTGAGCTCCGAGATTCCCCAAGGCCTGGTAGAGGCCCCTATGGCAGTCGGGGACGAGCAGGGACAGGACCCCAGAACCAGGGCCTCCTGAGCCAAGCCCTTGGCGTCTCAGCGCCCCTCTAGGGCCCCAACAAGAGAGGAGGCGAGGAAGCAGAAGGCCCTGGAAAAGACCTTCGCCAGGGCCGAGAAGCAGGCCCGGACAGCCGGGCCCAGATAGACCAGCAGATCCACATCCCCAGGCAAGCTCTCCCCTACACACTCAGCCTCACCTAGGGGCTTCAGTCCGTCCTCTCCTTCGGCCTCCCCGTCCAGATCTCATGGGTATTCCAGGCGGGGAGGGTCTCCTTCCCCTTTGGTTTCCCCAGAGCCAGCAAGGGAGGTAACTGCAGACCCATTGGAAGGTACCTCTAGGGTTTACCTTTCTGCACGTACAGTTGCAAGAAAAAGTATGTGAACCCCTTGGGATTACGTGGAGTTTTGCATGAATTGGTCATAAAATGTGTTCTGAACTTCATCTAAGTCACAACAATAGAAAAACACAGTCTGCTGAAAATAATACTACACAAACATTAGATGTTAACATGGTTTAATTGCACATAACATGTAAACATTCACAGTGCAGGGAGGAAAAGTATGTGAACCCTTGGACTTAATAACTGGTTGATCCTCCTTTGGCAGCAATAACCTCAACCAAACGTTTCTTGTAGTTACAGATCAGACCTGCACAATGATCTGGAGTAATTTTAGACCACTCCTCTTCACAAAACTGTTTCAGTGTAGCAATATTCTTGGGATGTCTGGTGTGAATCGCTCTCTTAAGGTCATGCCACAGCATTTTAATTGGGTTGAGGTCAGGAATCTGACTAGGCCACTCCAGAGGGCGTATTCTGTGCTGTTGAAGCCATTTTTGTGTTGACTTACTTGTATGCTTTGGGTCATTGTCCTGTTGCATCATCCATCCTCTGCGGAGCTTTAGTTGGCGGACAGATGGTCGTAGGTTTTCCTGCAAAATGTCTTGATAAACTCTGGAATTCATTTTCTCATCAATGACAACAATCCGTCCAGGCCCCGAGGCACCAAAGCAGCCCCGAACCATGATGCTCCCTCCGCCATGTTTTACAGTGGGGATGAGGTTTTGATGTTGGTGTGCTGTGCCTTTTTCCCCCTACACATAGTATTGTGTGTTTTTCCCAAACAACTCAATTTTGGTTTCATCTGTCCACAGTATATTTTGCCAGTAGTGCTGTGGAACACCCAGGTGCTCTTTTGCAAACTTCAAACATGCTGCAATATTTTTTTTGGACAGCAATGGCTTCCTCCGTGGTGTCCTCCCATGTACTCCATTCTTGTTTAACGCTTTCCTTATTGTAGATGTGTCAACAAAAATGTTAGCATGTGCCAGAGATTTCTGTAAGTCTTTAGCTGACACTCTAGGATTCTTCTTTACCTCATGAAGAATTCTGCGCTGTGCTCTTGCACTCATTTTTATAGAATGACCACACCTAGGGAGAGTAGCAACAGTCCTAAACTTTCTCCATTTGTAGACAGTCTGTCTTACTCTGGATACATGAACATGAAGGCTTTTGGAGATACTTTTGTAACCCTTTCCAGCTTCATGCAAGTAAACAATTCTTGATCGTAGGTCTTCTGAGAGCTGTTTTCTGCGAGGCATGGTTCACATCAGACAGTGTTTCTTGAAACCAGTAAACCCACAGCAGGTGTGTGTTTTTAAAGGGCAGAACAGCTGTCAGCAACACATCCAACGTCATCACACTGATTGGAGTCAAGGTTGGCTCACTTCTGGCTCCAATTAGCTCTTGGAGACGTCATTAGGCTAAGAGCTCACATACTTCTTCCTCCCTGCACTGTGAATGTTTACATGTTATGTGCAATTAAACCATGTCAACATCTAATGTTTGTGTAGTATTATTTTCAGCAGACTGTGTTTGTCTATTGTTGTGACAGATGAAGTTCAGAGCACATTTTATGACCAATTCATGCAAAACTCCATGTAATCCCAAGGGGTTCACATACTTTTTCTTGCAACTGTAGGTTGGCCCCGCATGGTCCAGGCTCCTCTTATGAGGACTTCGAGGACTTGGACCGCCTCCCTGAGGGTATCAAGAGGCTTATATCTGCAGCCATTTCCCGGGGTATTGCCCAACGGGACAGGAGCTCCCATTCTACTAGAGCCCAGGGCAGCCATAGCCGATAGCACTATAGGGCCCCCTATCCATCTATAGTCAGTGAGGGATCCATCTTGGGAGAGGACAACCTTCAGGTTCTCGGAGGACAAGGATGCTGCCCTTCCTGATCCCCCCTCTTCCTCAGGTCTTTTCCCCCCAGCTATGTTTAAAACCCTTTTGAACAAGGCAAGGAAAACCAACAAGATTGGGACTGGGGATCCTACAGTTCTCCCGCCTAGAGACCTAGATATGACCATGTTTTCGAATACAGCCACGAACAAGGAGGAGATACCTGCCCCTCCTCTATTCATGGAAGTCATAAAGAATCAGTGTACTCGCCCTTCTAATTTTTCCAACCCTGGGAGCAATGACCGACACTTCTACAATATAGAGCAATCCTTTGCTCAGGCCCTTCAGTTGCCAACCATTGACACGCCCATTGCAACCCTAGTCTCCTAGTCACCGGTGGTATCTGGGAATGCAGCTGATAAATTAAAACCGGAGGACAAATGAGTGGAGCTTACCTTGCGTAAGAATTTTAATGCCTCCGCCTGGGCCATAAAATCTGCAACAGCGGCCTCATACTTTAATTGCACTATGGTGATGTGGCTTCACCAGCTCCAGGATCGCATTCCGATCCAGGACGAGCGCCTCCACCAGGATCTCACGAAAATAATAGCTGCTTCTAAATTTTCTGCTGATGTGACCCTAGATGCAGTCAAATTTGCTTCCAGTGCCTTGGCCACTTCGGTTACTTTCCACTACTTATTATGGCTGCGTAACTGGCAGATAGATAATAAGGCCAAATGGAATCTGGCAGCTGCCCCTTTCAAGGGTCCCAACCTTTTTGGGGAGGCTCTTGACCCCATCTTAGTCGAGAACAAAGGTAAGAAAAAGGTACTTCTGTCTAATGCCAAAAAGACCGAGGCCTGCGCTCACCCTTATCGCAGGCCGTCATATAGGGCTCCTGAATTTGACCATCAACAACACTTTCAGGTCAGACAGGCAATTCCCATGGCCTGCTTATCAGGACCATAACAGGTTCCAGCACCAGTCTAGGCAGCCCTTTCGAGGTGGAGGCGGTCACCCATACCGCAGGGGAAGGTACTTGAACCCGAGCCTCCCCATAGGCAGCCATCTGTCCCTTTACGTGGATTAATGGAACGAGATCACTTCAGACGCATGGATCAGATCCACAGTCCGCCACGGCCTGAGGCTAGAGTTCCTCTTCACTCCTCCGAATCTCTTCAGGTCGTTCCCTCTGTCGCGGAGCCTGGATCGCCGCTGCCTGATGGATCAGGCCATAAAACATCTTCTCGACATCCAGGCTGTGGAGGAGGTCCCCCCCCCTATGGAATGCGGTCAGGGCCACTACTCCAATCTGTTTGTGGTCCTGAAGGATTCGTGCGGCTAGAGGGCAATTCTGGATCTCAAGTGCCTGAACCGCTTCCTGGTATACAGATGCTTCAAAATGTCCTCCCTCAAGTCCATTCTGCAGGGCATTCGGAGGGGGGACTTCTTAGCATTGATAGACTTGACGGAGGCTTACCTCTACATACCAATTCTGCCAGCTCATCGCAGGTACCTGAGGTTTTCACAGGGCGACTCATTATCAATACAGGGCTCTTCCCTTCGGGTTGGCTTCTCCCCCCCCCCCCGCACATTCATGAAGGTTCTGGCGGCATTGGCGGTTCACCTCCGGTCCATCCCGGTGAGGCTCCAATGTTACCTGGACGATATCCTAGTTCAGACGGGGTCCCTTCCACAGGCAGTCTCAGACCTTCAGCTCACCATTCAGAGCCTTCAGTCCCTGGGGTTTTTGGTCAACTTCCCCAAAAGTCATCTTACTCCTTCCATGCGCATTCTTCACTTAGGGATGGCCATAAATTCAGTGTCAGGGGTTTTCCACCTGTTCCTGGACCATCAAACAAGTCTGCACCAGCTCGCAAGCACAGTTCACAGAAGTCAGTTAGCTTCACTCCTGACATTGTCCCAGTTACTGGGCAAGATGGTGTCTTGCATCGGGATAGTCCCATGGGCCAGACTCGATCTCCGCTCCCTCCAGTGGGCAGTCATCCCCTTCCAGAAGAGAGGATGAGCATCTCCCTCCGGACTCTGCCTCCCGGTGGGGGTCTAAGCATCCCTCAAGTGGTGGCTTTCCCCAGCCCTTCAATGGGGCTGTTCCTTTTGGGAACTGGACAGGGTGACTGTGACCACAGACGTGAGTCTGTTTGGTTGGGGGGCACTGATGGGCTCCAGGCTAGCGCAGGGCCGGTGGGCTGCCCCAGATCTCTGACACAACATCAATTGGTTGGAACTGAAGGCAGCATGCCTGGCCCTACAACATTTCAAGGCATTTGTCAAGGGCTGTCACGTGCTCCTCCTGACGGACATGTAGCTATGAAGGCTCACATAAATCATCAGGGAGGGACACATTCTCAGGCTCTCTGGCTGGAGGCCCTGAGGATCGGCACTTGGGCGGAAAGACACCTGTCTTCCCTGGTGTCGGAACACATTTCCAGCCTGTCCAACCACCAGGCGGACTGGCTGAGCCAGGTGACCCTGGACAATGGCAAGTGGCAGCTCCCCCCAAACCTTTTTCGGGATATCTCTCGGAGGTTCGGCACACCTCTGGTGGACCTTTTTGCCACCCCGGCGAACTCACAACTGCCAAAATTCTTCACCCGGTTCCAGAGCCGAGCTGCAGAGGGCACAGAAGCCCTCAGGAATAGGTGGCCACCGGGCCTACTCTATGCCTTCCCTCCCATTCCCCTCATCCCAGGGACCCTTAGGAAGGTGGTATCAGAGAGGGCCCTAGTTGTCACGATAGCCCCTTATTGGCCCATGAGGCCCTGGTTCGTGGTCCTAGTCCAGCTGTGAGTGGCCCATCCATGGAAGATTCCTCGGGAGGAGATAGTCTTGCGCCAGGGGCTTTTGATCCACCCGGAGCCCCAGTGGCTGCATCTGACCGCTTGGCTCTTGAACGGGGCTCCTGAGGAAGGCTAACCTGTCCTCCAAAGTCATCCGAACCATCGAGGCCTTTAGGCACCCATCAACAACCCAGATTTATAATTCCACCTGGGCTGCATTCGTCAGATGGTGTTCCCCACTGAACATCAATCCAGCTAGGGCCACAATTCCCAATGTCTTGGACTTTCTACAGAAACACCCTACGTCGGCAGGTGGCGGCTCTATCTTCAGTCTTGGGGAGAGTGGCGTCTTCCTCCCTCTCACATGTTCCCCTGATCAAGTGCCTCCTTAAAGGAGCAGCCAATCTCAGACCTCCTCCTATCCACAGGCTCCCCACATGGGATCTTCCCATGGTCCTCAGAGCCTTGACTGGGCCCCCATTCGACCCACTCCGGATTGTTCATCTGAGATTTCTGTCCCTTAAAGTAGCCTTTCTAGTGGCGGTTACTTCTGCCCGTTGTATCTCGGAGATGGGTGCTCTGTCATCCAAAGATGACCTTTGTCACTTTCACCAGGATAGGGTGGTACTTTGTCTTGACCCCAACTTTCTCCCAAAGGTGAACACCCCCTTTCATAGGGCACAGGAAGGCGTTTTGCCTGATTTTTGCCTGGCCCCTTCTAGTGATAGGGAGAAACTTTGCCATTGTTTGGACGTTCACCACGCTTTGTGCATCTATCTTAGGCGGACAGCAGGGGTGCGCAGGTCAGAGGCTCTCTTTGTCTTCTTTCAGCCCGGGATTTTGGGAGCCAGGGTATCCTCGGCCACCATTGGCTGATGGCTGCAACAGGCCATTGCGGGGACTTATGAGGCAGCAGGTCAGCCTATCCCATCCGGGATTACGGCCCACTCCATTAGGAGTCCCACGACCACAGCAGCGTGGGCCACTAGGGCACCGTTCGAGGACATATGTCGGGCTGCTACCTGGGCATCCCCGACACTTTTCATCTGGCACTATCGACTGGACGCGTTCACCTCGGCGGATGCTTCCTTTGGTCGTAGGGTCCTGCAGAGCATGGCAGCTGACACTCCCCTTGGGCCATAGTTATCTCTCCCTGGGACTAAGCTTGGGTATGTCCCACACGTAACCCCTCCCTCTCTTCCACTGGAAAAAGAACGTTGGTCTTACCTGAACATGTCTTTTTAGGGGAAGAGAGGGAGGAGTTACGACCCGCCCTAGTTAGGTTAGTTAGGGCCAAGGGGAGGACCGGGAGGTTCCCGGGATCTTTTATATTCGGTTTCAGGTCTGGTGTTCGCCATCGAGGAAACTGGGCAATAATGGAAGGAAGGAATATTTAAGAAGTTTTCTCTCAGTCTTTGGACCAATCAGGCTTTGAGAATACCCACATGTAACCCCTCCCTCTTTTCCCCTGAAAAGATGCGTTCCTTATGTGGTGGGTCAGGTCGATCTAACCGGAGAGAAATGGTCCTTCAGATAATCTGGTCCCAAGCTAAGTTTTAAACCAGCATCTTGAATTGCACCCATAAGCAGATCACGGCTCCTGTAGAAGTGATACACATATCGGTCTGCACAAAACCATGTGGGCCATCTTGAACCATTTGGAACTTCTGAATTCTTTTCAAGATGCATGTTGTAATAATAAGTCAGGACATGACTAGGGCATAAGTGAGTGTGAGTAGGGATGGATGGTCCAGGAAAGGGCATAACTGGTGCACAACCCATAGTTGTGCAAAGACCTTCCTGGCTATTGCTACCTGCTCCTTAAGTAGGAATTGTGAGTCCAGGAGAAACTCCACATTATGCACTGGATCTCTTTGGAGCACTGCCACCCCATCCAAGACCAGAGATGGCAATTCTGCATGGACCAAAGAACCAGGGGTGACATTCAATTTTTCCTACTGGGTTCTGTGGGCGTGGCTTGGGGTGTGTGTCCTGTGACTGAGTGGGTGTGGCCAACTAGATGTCACTCATGGCCACACCCACTCAGTCACAGAACCACCACCATCAAACCACAGAACCCAAGTAGGAAAAAATGTGTGTATGAACACGAGGAGGGCTCATAGCCAAACTTTTCTTCCTCCATTCACATCAGAGCTGCTGCTCCCTTTATGGTCTCCCCCTGCCCACTCTCTTCCAGGGGGTCAAAGTACCTTAAAGAGACAGGTTGCAGCAGCTCTGTTGTGAACGGAGGGAGAAAAGTTCAGATTCTCTCTGCCACAGAATTCAATGTTAAATGCAGCAGAGAGAATCCGAACTTTTCTCCCTCCATTCACAGCAGAGCTCCTGCTCCTTTATGGTCCCCTTGTCCTCCTCCCTCCCATGGACTACCTTAAAGGGACAGGCTGCAGCAGCTCGACTGAATGGAGGGAGAAACATTTGGATTGGGTGGGTCGTTTGAGTGGAAGAGGTGAGTGGTTATTGGACGGGCCAACCAGGGGTGATTTTTACCGGTTCGGCAAATTGATTCAAATAGTCCCTACCAGTTCACGCGAATCAGTCTGATTTAGTCAAATTTCACCCCTGCAAAGAACCCCAAACCCAGAGCCATCAGTCTTCTAGGGTTCTACTGCTATCTATCCCACTGCTTCAGTTTGAGCCTATTGCTCCTCTACTAGCCTTTAACAGCCTCTAAGCATTGTGAGAAAAAGGTCACGACATTGTTTAGCTCACCATGGGACATGTAGCTGGGTGTCATCAGCATATTGAAGATACCTCAGTCCATGGTGGTGGATGATCTCACCTAGCAACTTCATGTAGATGTTAAATGGAAGCGGAGAGAGTACTGAGCCCTATGGGACCCCACAAAGCAGGGGATGATGGCTGAACCTCTTGCTCCCTATCAACACTAAGAGCGGCCACAGAGGAAGGAAGTGAACCAGAACAACATAGAGGTCCCCCCCTCCCACTCCTAACACCTGAAGCTGCTCCAGAAAGATCCAGGAACCTTTGGAGCTGCCATAAAACCACCTTCTTAATGACCCTTCCCAAAAAGGGAAGATTGGAAACAGGTTGAAAATTTTATTCAATAGGGTGGAATATAGTGATGGCTTCTTAAGAAGAGGGCAGACAACAGATATCTTAAAATGCTGGGGTACAAACCCCTCCCACAAGGAAGAATTAATCACCACCAGAGACCACCTTCAAGTTGCTTCCTGGGAAGCTTTAACAAAGGAGGGTCATCGATCTGAAACATGGGTCCTTGCACTCAGATTCCCTAGATCCTGTTTACTTTGCCAGGAGCAACAAAGTTAAACATTGCATGGTGGTGCAATGGTTAGAATGCAGTATTACAGGCTAACTCTGCTTACTACCAGGAGTTCTATCCTACTCAGATTTCCATCTTTCTGTGATTAGTAAGAATGGGGATCCAGATTGTTGGGGGCAATATGTTAGCATTGCAATGCTCAGAGAGTGCTGTAAAACACTATGGAGCAGTATGTAAGTCTAAATCCTATTCCCCTTTCTGGATAACTGGGCAAGAACCTGCTCCAGGTGCCTCCATTGGGCCAGCAATCATGCTGGGATCTAATTTGGAATGAAGCTGAGTGATTTTGTCTTCTAGTAAATTAGAAAATTCCTCAGGGCGCCCCTTCAGGTGGACCTCCCGTATCTTTCTTTTCTAGAAGGAGATAGCTCATCTTAAAGAGAGTTGCTGGCTAACTATTTGCAGACATAATTAGTGTAGAGATTCGGGGGCATTCTGGTGTTTAATGTTATTCCTATGATGCTTTTTTGACTTAAATAGTCCAAATAAATGTTTTCTTTCCTCAGTAGTAAACAGATTTTCTGTCCTAGTTTACTCCCTTCATGATAGCCATTCGAGAAATTATAAATGCTGGGAGGTGGGCTAGCTGCCAGCAAGAATGGCTGCTGGAATGGAGTGCTCCATGAAGAACAGCTGGGTTTGGTGTCTGGGAGGGTTTTCTTGAAAGATTTTTGTAAACCGATGATTTCCTGAAGGGAAAACTGAAGTGAAATTTGCTTTGGCATGACCATAGGATGGCAGTTCATGGTCTGGGCTTGAAATCTCCTTCATAACCCCGGGGGTGGAAGAGGGCGATCTGTAAAGGTCGTCCCAGTGAGGATAGCTGTTCAAAGCAAGCGGGAATTCAACAGAGAAAAACTGCAGGAGTTGCTAGTGGCTTATCAGATTCCTGATCTTGTTGGAAGGTATTTTATTCCAAAATAGCCCAGGAGGCTGTGGAGTTTGAAGCTAGGATTGGGGGTGGATTTTTCCTTTCCCCGCTTCTTTAGGGTGAGAGGAATGCGCTGAGCAAAGTTGCCAGCAAACAAGAAGATTGGATAGTCGAAGCAGCGGCTGGATACTTTTTCTTTTCTTCTCTGATCTGTCTGGGGAGCCAAATCTAAACTTAATTAGTTAACATAACAAGGGCTGGCTGTGAATAACTCTGATAACATGGAAGCCTCCAGGAGGAAATAAGTTAACTATTGAAGAAGAAACTTTCACATAAAATGGCTTATGCTGACAGTGCATTTTGTTAGTCTGTATCTTGTTAGTTTATATCTGGATAGCTTGTGGAGGAGTGACATCTACTGGCTAAATCTGGAATTTTCCCCCTATGGTATAATTCAAGAGAAAGCAGAATATTTGGTGACTTGGATAGCAGAGACCTGACTATTGATAACTTTTGGACATTATTAAAAGAAACAATTGGAGATGTGTATACACACACACACACACACACACACACACACACATTGATAAGTCTCTCTCATTCTCTTTCTATCCTCTGATAGCTGTTTACATATAGTATATTAATCTACTGATATATAGATGATACTACCCCTTAATACTTCTTAAAATTTATTGAATAGAGGAAGAGGGAGAAGGAGAGGGGGAGGGAGGAAGAAAGAAAGAAAGACTGGAGAAAGTTATGAGTCAGAGAAAAAAGTGGGAGTTCTGGAAAATAACTAAATTAGGGATCCAATTTTTTTTTTAAAATGACAAGCATTACAAATCTTACAAAAATTGGCATGGGAAGAAGCCAGCATCACAGATGTCTTTAGCGGTCACCAGCCTTTCGAACCAGAGATCCTCTGAGCATATGCTCCAGAGAGAAAAGTCTTAATTCAACCAAGGATCTTCAGATGATATTACAGACTATACAAGAAACAATGGCTAGAAGCCACAAGGAATTGAAAAAAGATATCAGAGAAGTAAGAAATGATACTGGGGAACTAAAGGAAAAAATGCAGAAGATGAATGATAAATTTGAAACGTTTCAGAAACAGATGAATAAAAACAAACAAAGAATAAATGTAATAGAAGGAAGGATGGGAGAAGGAAGAGAAAAGAATGGAGGAGCTGAGTTCTACTTGGTCCAGGTGAACAAAGAACTTGAGCTAACGGTCCTCACATTAAAATCAGAGAAAGTGGCCCAATTTTTACTGTTTCAGAATGTAAAGGAAGAAAAAGGCAAGGATTTACTGGATATGATGGCAGATCTCATGGCAAAGGCTTTGGGAATAGGAAAGGATGAGATGGCAAGTGAGATTGGCAAGACATATAGAATCCAGACAAACTACAGAAAAAAGAATAATGTTCCAAGGGAAATCCATGTAAAGTTGGTTAAAAAATCAATATGTTATGAGGTGCTGAATAGAAAAAGAGATGACCTGATAGTACACAATCAATGACAACTAACAATCCTAAAACAGGTACTGAGGAGAATCAGAGAATTAAGAAGACCCTATCAGTTTTTAACATCAGTGCTGAATAAATATGAAATTAACTTCAGATGGTTGATGCCGGAGGGCATATTGGTAACTTGGAGAGAGAGAAGATTCAGAATAGATATGGTGGAACAAGCGGAAGATTTCTACAGTCATCTTGTTGATCAGGAGGATGAAGAAGACAAAGGGGAAACAAGGATGCAAGGATTCAGGGCACAGATAAGAGAAAAGAAGCTAGTGGGGACAAGAAAGGAGAAAGAAGCTGTTTTAGAGAAAAAAGGGGAAGAACCAAAAGAAGTGAGAAAGATCAGGGCAACAAGAAGCACACGACCTAAAGACACATAGAATTATGTTGGGAGAAGTCAAGATTCTATCACTGAATATCAATGGTCTAAATTCACCACAGAAAAGGAAAACAAAGTTCAATAAATTAAAAGGTCTGAATTATGATATAATTGCATTACAAGAGGTCCATATAACCAAACAACAGATCCAGATCTTGGAATAACTTTACATGGCATTAGCTGATCAAAAGAAAAGAAGAATAGTGTTATATGTTAAAGATATGATCCAGACTAAACTAATTTATCATGAGGAGGAGGGGAGAATATTAATTGTAGAAATAACGTTAAACCAAAAAAAGTTACTAGTTGTAATTTATACACCTAATGAAGGTCAGGAAAATTTTTATTATAAACTACATAGCATTATTTAAGAGATGGGAAATGAAAATGTTTGTTTAATGGGATATTTCAATGCTATAGTTGATCAGAAATGAGATTATAAAAGTGGAAAGAAGAAAAAAGGAGTTAGGAAAACTTTGCCCAGGTCGTTCTTCCAAATGGCTGAAGAATTAAATATCTATGATGTATGGCGAGAAAGATGTCCAGAGGGAGAGCAATATACCTTCTATTCAAATAGACATGAATCCTGGTCAAGGATAAATATGGTCTGGATGCTGATGGAGTTAATTTCGGAAGTGAAGGAGATAGACATAGAACCGAATCCCATGAGGATTACATGGAAAAATCCCATGAGGACCACAATCCCATGAGGATTACATGAAAAAAATAAAAGGGCAGTTATCATTGGTCATTCAATCAAACAATCCTAAAACATCAGGAATATATTAAAAGAGTCAATCAGGAACTGAGATTTCTCTTCAAAGAAAACTGGCCAGGAGATACATCCATACAAAACCTATGGAATACAACTAAGGCATTTATAAGAAGAGTCACGATATTGATTATAGCTAGGAAGAAAAAAAATGAGAATAAAAAAACAAGAGAGTTGAAAGAAAGGTACAGAAATTTAGAGAGTGAACTTCAAAAGAAACTGCAAAATAGAAGTATAAAAGAAAGTATGGAATTGATTAAACATGAATTGGCTATAATTGAAAAAGCAAAACTGGCACAGTCTATAAAAAAAGCAAAACAACATTTCTTTGAGAATGCAAATAAACTGGGGCGGTGGCTATCCTATAGGTTGAAGAAGCAGAAGCAAGAGAATTGGATCAATGAGTTACAAGATGAAAAAGGCGAGATATGCTATCAACTAGAGTAGTGGTTCTCAACCTTCCTAATGCCGCAACACTAATACAGTTCCTCATGTTGTGGTGACTCCCAACCATAAAATTATTTTTATTGCTACTATGGAGCCACAAAACCTGGGTGGGTGTGGCCAACTCAACATCACTCCCACCCAGTCACATGACATTCCCCCCCCCCCCAGACATGCCTACCAAGGTTTCATGGCTCAGTGCTTTCCGTGGGAATAAGGTCTCTCTCTCTTTTCTCCCCCTCCCTCTCATTTCTGTTTTTCTTTATTTTTCCTCTCCCTTTCTCTTCTTCCTTCCTTTCTTTCCTTCCCTTTCCTTCTTTCTTTTTCTTTCTTTCTCATTGAATATGATAGCAAATCCAAAATAAAGTTATTAATTGTAGGAAATTGCTTCTTTGTAATCTTTTCATAGTGAACTCTGTTGATAGAAGCTGGCAAGATTGTACTGACAGCAATAGGATATATATTTTGATTTCTTTTGAGTTTGACAATATAATACGTTATCCAAAATTATAAATAATTTTATTTTCAGATGCATTTTTTTTGCCATCTCTGTTATTTTCTTTTTAAAAAATCAGACTTGCTTCCAATTTGTGCCTTCTGGCAAACTGCAGTTTTCTTGGCAAGAGATCTAACTAACCATTGCTTTCGTCATAGGTCTGAGAAAGTTAGTTTCTTTCTTTCTTTCTTTCTTTCTTTCTTTCTTTCTTTCTTTCTTTCTTTTCTCTTCCTTTCTTTCCCCCTGATTTATTTTCCTCTCTTTTCTTTCTCTCTCATTCTCTCCCTTCAGCTCTCATTTCTCTCTCTCTCTCTCTCTTTCTCCCATGCAGCAGGACAGGTATGGGGGGGAGAAGGAGCCAGAATGGAGGCGAGGAGGGGGAAAAGAAAGATGCATGCAGCACAGAGGATGCTGGGAAAGCAGCTCGCTCTGAGTGATGGAGATTGATGGGCAGAGCTACGGAAGCCAAGAGGTACCATTTCTGAGGCGTAAAACAAGGCGGGGAAAATAAAGGAACGTGGGATGCACGTACGCTGAGATTCCCTATCCCTTTTTTCTTTCATCTCTTTCTTGCGCTTGCAAGCAAAATACCCTTCTGGGCCGGGATCACCACGGTGGGGACAGCGACTCCTTCTGCTGCCGCCACTGAGAAGTGAGTAGCTGGCTGCGCTGCGCAGGAGACTCGTCAGCGCCACTCAGGTCGGTCCCCTTCATGTTGACTCAGGAAAGAGCTGCAGCAGCTGTCTCTGGATGCAGAGAGGGAAGAGTTCCAGAGCCCTGCGCAAGGAGAATCCTGCGCGCAAGAGATGAGCGCGAGAAAAGGGCTGGAGCTCTTCCTGACACTGAGTTTCCTGCGAAAGACGCGGAATCGCAAAAGCAGGCAAGAGGCTCGTGCCTTCTTGGGGCGGAGAGCAGATTGTGCGATTGGGTCAGCAGGGAGCCGCAGGAAAGGGGCCAAAGCCTATTAAGACTGTTACCCATGCTTAGCATGGGTAACAGTCTTAATAGGGAATCTCATCGTACGTGCATCCCACGTTCCTTTATTTTCCCCGCCTTGTTTTACGCCTCAGAAATGGTACCTCTTGGCTTCCGTAGCTCTGCCCATCAATCTCCATCACTCAGAGCGAGCTGCTTTCCCAGCATCCTCTGTGCTGCATGCATCTTTCTTTTCCCCCTCCTCGCCTCCATTCTGGCTCCTTCTCCCCCCCCATACCTGTCCTGCCGCATGGGGAACCCAAACTGCTCCTTCCCTTCGGGCTCATTTCTTGCAAGCCTCTCCGTGGGAGGTCATTCAACCCAAAAAGGGTCGCGACCCACAGGTTGAGAACCGCTGAACTATAAGAAAAGAAAAGGATTACCCAAATGTTCTATGAACAATTATATAGAGAAAACTGAGACTATAAAAGGAAGGAATACTACAATATCTGGAAAAGTTAGATCTGCCAAAGATACCAGAGGAAGTAAAAGATATGCTCAATGAGGAAATTAAAACATCAGAGATAATTGAGGCCATACAAAGACAAAAGAATAATAAAGCAGCAGGGCCGGACGGACTGCCAGCGGAAATATATAAAGAATTCCAGAGTATGCTTGTTCCCATGCCGATGGAGGTTTATAATGCTGTGTTGAAAGAGGCGAAGACACCGCTATCATGGATGGAGGCTAACATTGACATTACCTAAGGTGGACTCGGATCAGATGTCTAAACAAAACTACAGACTAATTTCATTGCTAGATGCAGATTATAAGATTTTTGCTCTGACAATTGCAGAATGGTTGAAAAAATTCCTCACATTGTTTATCCAAACAGATCAAAA
The DNA here is from genome assembly GCF_009769535.1 of Thamnophis elegans. NCBI lineage: Eukaryota > Metazoa > Chordata > Lepidosauria > Squamata > Natricidae > Thamnophis > Thamnophis elegans. Next base: position 63,174,214 of record NC_045558.1, on the reverse strand, counting down.
TGGATTCCTTCCCAGAAGACAAATTAAAAACAATATGAGAACTATGCTAGACATTCTCGAATGTTATGAAGTTCATAATGAAAAACAGGCTGTGTTATTTTTTCTCGATGCTCAAAAGGCATTCAACAATGTGAACTGGGAATTTTTACATCACCAATTGGAACAAATGGAGTTTGGGGATAAGTTTATAAACACAATATATACAAATCAAACAGCCAAAGTAATAATTAATGGTGAATTAACGAAAGTATAGCAATACAGAAAGGTACAAGACAAGGTTGTCCCCTATCCCCGCTGCTGTTCATATTAACCCTAGAAGTTTTAGCTAGGAATGTGTGTAAAGAGGAACAGATAAAGGGATTAGAAATTAAAAAGGAACAATTTAAGTTACAGGCTTTCGCGGACGATTTAGTTTTCATGTTAGAGGATCCTCTAAAGTCTGGTATGAAACTTAATGAGGAATTGACAGAGTATGGGAAAGTAGAGGGTCTAAAGATAAATAGGACAAAGACTAAAATGTTGGTTAAAAATATGACATCCGAATTTAAAGAGGAGTTAAGGAAGAAATTGGCTGTTCAGATTGTCAAAAAAGTGAAATATCTAGCTATACATTTATCAGTGAGGTGTGTGTCCATCAAAGAAGACAACTATATTAATTTGATCAATAAAACTAAGAAAGACTTAGAAAGGTAGAAAAACCTACAATTGTCCCTGATGTGTAGGATTGCAGTCATAAAGATGAATGTACTGCCAAAATTTCTTTTTCTGTTTCAGAACATTCCCATTAAATTAGAAAAAGGTTTTTTTTAATTTTTTTGAATCAATTGGTTTCTAAATTTATATGGCAGGGAAAAAGTCAATAATAAAACTCAAAGCTATGCAAGATACTGAGGAAAAAGGAGGACTTGGCATACTGGATTGGGAACTTTGTTATACTGCGGCCACTCTGACATAATTTTTACCTGTATTATTGGTATAAGACAAGGTGACAAGACTGGAACAAACTGTAAATAATGTGATTGGATAGGATAGATAATGTATTAAGTAGGCTAATAGTTAATGGATGAGACTATTTGTATATAATGTGATCGTATAGTCACTTAGACTTTGCATTACTGCACTGTTTTAAATGTAAAAACAATAAAAATATATTTTAAAAAATTATAAATCCTCTGCCCAATTTGGATCCAATCCAGTGAAAATTTATTTTAAATACACTTAGGATTGCAATATAACAAGTAAAAGAATTTTATTGAGGTCCAGTCTTGTCAGTTCAACTTAATACATGTTACCTATCTCTTTATAAATTGTTTAAATATTTCACTAGGGTATATTCTCAGTCTAACTTAATGGAAAGTTATCCTTTTGTTGTCTTAAACTTCTAATTGCAGTCTCAATCAGGATTTTTTTAAAAGGACAGGGATTTTCCTCTATTACCTGTTTCTCCTGAGAGTCCAAGCATGGATTAACTTCTGTCTATCTGCCGAAGGACTGAGATTAATTTCTTTGACCACACCTCCTGCTCCATACTGAGTTCAGTTTTTCAACACAGTCTAGATGGTAAGGACGTAGCCAAGGGAGTTCCAGCAGTCTTTGAGCAGATATGCTTGGACTCTCCAACCATTTACTTTAATTATTTTATTTTATTTTTATTTATTCTTCATTTTTACCTTGAAAATTGTTGATTTTTCCCATCCTGGCTATTGGAGCAGGGGTAAGCTGTCTGGGGTAAGCTGCTTCTGCGCCGCACACAGCCCAGGTGGAGCATCTCTGCCGGGGCGGTGTCTGACCAGCTGAGTCTGGCGGACATAGGGCGTGAGATTCCTTCAGCCAGGCTTCCTTCAGTGACATGAGCAGCCTGAAGTATTTTTTTTGCCTTCAACAGCCTCATGGAGCTCCCGTATTCCCCCCGACACTCATGGTGGCCATTTTAAAAGCTGCTGCTTTTGCACGCATTTCCACCTACACATTCCTCACCTGTCTCCGTGCAGGTTGCCACCAGGAGTGCCTTGTCCTTGTCCGGATTGCCAGCAGGGTCTCAACCACCCTGTTTTTTTATATAGCAGCCTTGGAGTGGCCTGCACTGGTCATACTCTGCATTAGGAGATCTCCATCGGCGCCATAGAACCATTTCCAGTTTACGTCATTTCTAGCTGCAGTCAAGCCCTCACACCATTGTGGGCGCAGTGGAGCCGTGTTAGGTCATGCCACCTCCAGCTTCCACATATGCAACCGCTGGTTAGTGGAATCATCATTATCATCTCCAGGGTCTCTCTCTCTCCACTTGTGACTGCTTCACCTCCTGTAGTTCAGTCAGTGACAGCTACATTTCCTTGGACTTGATTATCAAGATGGTGGAGTGAGGTTTAGTTGAGGATATTGAACAGGCCAGACCATCCGCCAGCCTGCAAAATAGGCTCTGTCCTAAGAGAGCTGATGCAACTACAAGACAGGCCTTGAGGGGGAAGAAATCCCAATGTTCCTCCAGCAGAAAGGTTTCCAAGGGCCCTGATAGGGAGGCTGATAGATGCCAGAGAGCATTAGAGATTTGCTAAGGTCCAAAGGCAGACCAGGGCACAGGACCAGCGGGCCAGTCTGACTGGGGATATAGAATTTCAGGCCTTCACTCATTTGGATCCCCCCTCCATTATAGAGGAGGAGCAACAGGACTTATCCCCAGATAATTCAACAGGGTTCCCTGGCTCCCCAGCCCCCTCTATTGTGGAAGACCTTGAGCCCTTTGCCTGTACCTTACCAGCTGAAAGGGAGTCAACGGCCTCATCTGGGCATTCTGCCCCAGAGGCTGCATTCACTGCCACTGAGGTGGGGCTCCTCCAAGTGGAAGATTAGGGAAAGAGGTGGGTTTCCCGCAGTCTGGTCCGGTATGCGTGGACCAATGGTGGAAATCCGGCATCCGTACCGGGGCCTCCGGAGGCCCCATACCAGAATGGTCCCTTCCCTGGCCTGTCCCCCTTGCTCCCCCCCACCCGCCCGGTCACTGCTCACTCGCTCTCTTGTCCCGTCTGTCTGCACCATGCTTGCCCCACCCACCTACTTCCTTTGCCGGAGCAGAGGACTCAGCTGTTGGAAGAATTCTGCACTTCTTTTTGACAAGCGCCTTGCAAAACAGGAACTTTGCAAACTGCTTTTCAAAGAGAAGGAAGCTGTGGGGGATGGACTTCTTCAGATGAGTCCAGAAAGGCCTCCGCTGCTCTCCATCCTGCACTGCAGGCATTGCCACGAGGGGAAGATGTCCTACCAAGGCAAGAACATCCCTTGGATCACAGTGAAGTGAAACACTCTGAGGCATATTCTGCCGACCTTGGGCGGGGGTCACCACAACATGAGGAACTGTATTAAAGGGTTGCAGCATTGGGAAGGTTGAGAACCACTGGCCTCTATAATCTTGAGTTTAGAAAATGAACAATTTATCAATGTGCTGATTTAAAGACTGCAAATGAAATCTGGCTGAAGTTAAGTGTGTATATGAGTGTGTCTGTATGCAATATTGTGCAATTATAAAAAAAAAAAAAATACATAGCCCGTCTGCAACCAGAAGAATCTGTGGAAATGAGGTTTAATATATTATGTGTGCCTGAAATGGAGCATAATTTTTAGGACTTCCGGTTGACATCACACCGAGAATGGGTGGAAAATAGCAAGACTGCTGAGCCCTATGAAATCCAGCCGGCAACTCCTGTTGGGAGACCCCATGGAGGCACTTTGCTGACCATGAGGAATCTGCAATTTCCTCATTAGGTCCGAAGCAAGCTCTCCAGAACTTAGATAGATAGATACATGAAGGGAGGGAGGGAGAGAGAAAAAAAGAGGAAGAAAGGACCACAAACCCTGGCACTAGATGTGGCTTCAGAAGACGCTTTGAAACAGCACAACAGTCTAGGGCTGGAAAGGATCTTGGAGGTAATCTAGTCCAACCCCCGGCTCCAGCAGGAGATCCTAACAGAATCATAGAATAGCAAGGTTAATAGGGATCTTGGAGGCCATCTAGTCCAACCTCCTACTGCAGCAGGAAACCTTATATTGTCTGGATCAGTGATCCCCAACCCCTGGCCCGTGGACCGGTGCCGGGCCATGGAGTACCTGGCACCGGGCCGCGCAGCGGCCGGGGGCCATGATCGCTGCAGCGGACGGGGGCCATGATCGCTGCAGCGGACGGGGGCCATAGTTTCTTTCTGTATGCAAATTAGGGCTAACTGGCACAAGGGGTGTTACTGGACTGCTGGTGGCACTCTGACGTCACCAGCGGCCCACCGCCCCCCTGTGTCCAGCGCCGCCCTTCTCATTCCTTTTCAGCGCTTCAGCGCTGGCCGATTCCTGAAAAAAACCTAAGAGCGCCTGCGCAGCTACGTAGGGCTAGCGTAGACAGCGCTAGTAGCGTAGCCTTGCGTAGGCGCAGTTTGTGCTACGCTATCTACGCTAGCCATACTGAACTGCGCCTGCGCAAGGCTACGCTACTAGCGCTGGTCATCGACGTATTCCACCGAAACCGCGAACAACGCCCCCCCACCCCTGCGCGCGCTCAGCGGGCCACGGTAAAATTATCAAAGGCTGACTGGTCCGCGGCTATAAAAAGGTTGGGGACCACTGGTCTGGATGATTTTGGTGCTCTAATATGGAGGAAAATTGCCAGAAAGGAGAAGGAGTTTAGTAGAAAAAGGCTGCACAATTGAGCCCAAAATTATGGTTGTTAAGCAAGAGTATTGTTAAGTGAGTTTCACCATATTTATTCAATTCATGACATCTCCTGGCTCTAACAGTCATGTGCAGGCTAGGGAAAAACATCTGAAGGCACGTGTAATGTTCTAATGTACAGAAATTATAGTTAAATGCGTGGCAGAAAGTGGACTTGGTGTGTTTTTCTAAATGCAGTAAGTAAGGTTGAATTGTTTTAGAAGAGCTGTGTGTGTGTGTGTGTGTGTGTGTACATACACATACAGTATATATAGTACATAATGTATCTTTTTGTGTACCTATATACATTTTATACTATGTAATATGTATGTACACATATGCATAAATACATAGGATTAAAGAGTATATTTTGGATGTTCAGTAGTAGTAAATAAATAGAAAGGGAAATTGCATGTCATTGAGGCCAGGCAAAGTGCCCCTTGATGGGAGTGATGTCAAATTGGTCACACACACCCAGTCACATGACCACTCAGTCACATGGCCACTAAGCCACGTCTGCTCAGTCACATGACCTCCAAGCCACATTCATAGAACCGGTAGTAAAAAAAAATGAATCTCATCACTGATCTACATATAAAAGCTACGCAGATATATTTTCCTCTTGCTCTGAGTACAATTTTGATTTTCTTTTCCTTCTGGAAATTTTGGAGGTTTGCAATGCTTAATTAAACCTATATAACAGAAAAGATAAAATTCTTAGCAAGGTTTACAGAATTAATTCCCAACAAATAATTCCTAACCATAGCAAAGTAGCACAAGCAATTTTTAACAGAAGTAAATAGCAAAGGTTGGATTGATTTGTGTCAATATGTCCTTTCAATGGGAAGTAAGGCAAATTGTTCACTTTAGGGCAGTCACGGCGAACCATTTTCTCATGGCATGGCAAAAGTGCATGCTCAATCTCCCTGCCCACCTGCACATGTGTGTGTTATCCCTCCTCAGGCTCTGGAAGCTTTCCTGAAGCCTGGGGAGGGCAAAAAAGGCCTCTCCCATCCCCTGGAGGCCCTCCAGAAGCTGGAAATAGATCATTTCTGAACTTCCAGTTGGCCCATTGGGGCGATTTTTTGCCTTCTCCAGGCTTCAGTAAAGCCTCCGGAGGCTGGGGAGGGTGAAAAACAGTCCAAACAGGCTAACCAGAAGTTCAAAAACTATCAATTTCCATGTTCCGGAGGGCCTCCGCGGGCCTGGGGGAGGCCGTTTTCATCCTCCCCAGGCTTCAGGAAAGGCTCCGGAGTCTGAGGAGGGTGAAAAATGCCCCCCCCGGCCATCCTGCTGGCCGGTGCACATACCACCAAATATGGCCACCTGTGGCAGGTGTGCCATTGGTTCACCATCATGGCTTTAGGGGATCCAGTATAGTAGTATTTGGTTATATTGATAATCTGTAAAGGATCTTGTTCGCAGATCATTTAAGCATTTAAAGGTCATAAATCAGTAATTTAGATTATGTTTAGAAATACAATATTTGCAATGAAAATGGAAAAGAAGTGTCAGATACTGCTTCATTTAATAATCAGGAAAGAAACCACTCAACTCCATTTGTTAGAAATTAAGTGTACTTTTACTAATTACAAACAAATAGTAGCAAAGCTAAGCTGAATCTGGTTAATTAGCCGCGAAAGGAAAGAATATCATGTATAGGTCAATCCTCTCCTCTTGGCACCCCAGTCCATAGTCCAATTATAATTCACCCAACTGTCAGGTGGGAGATATCTTCAAAAACCATCATCAAGGTGGAATGCTGGACAGTTAACCTTGGCGGGAAACTCCTTTCCTCCACATGTGTAATGAGATGGTCAGGACAGCGTCTAGAATATTCCTCCAGCACATAATGATTCCCCTCCCAAATATCACGTCCCCCCTCCCCGTTTCAATGGCAGCCGAAGCAGCAGCAAAACGGAGGCTGACATCCGGCCCTCCTCCAGAAAAGGGTGGTCAGACCTGGAGAAACGAAAAGAACACAAACAGACAGACAGCAAGAAACAAAAGAGAGAAAGGGGAAGGGAGATAAAAAAACAAAAAAAAATAGCAGACCATCCAAGAATCAGGGCTTGTCAGGATAGGCAGAGTAGAACTTGCGGAGCAGATGAGGAGCCCGAACATGGGACTTGTCAACCCATTCAGCGTGAGACGGGGGAAAATGCTTCCAAGCCACCAGGTACTGGACACGGTTCCGCCGCTTGTGAGAGTCCAAAATCTCACGGATCCCAAAATGCTGCTTACCTTCTACCAAAAGCGGGGCAGGTAGAGGAGGAAGAGGTGCTCTCAAAGAAGAAGTGAGCTGAGGCTTCAGGAGATTAACATGAAAAACAGGGTAAACTTGGTTGAGGTGCTTAGGTAACTGGAGACGGACACAGACAGGGTTGATGATCTTAATAATTGGAAACAGGCCAACATATTTGGGACCCAACTTCTTCGACTTCTGAGTCGCTTGAAAAAATCTAGTGGATAAATAAACTTGATCACCAACCTTATAGTCATGGGGTTTAGTCCGTTTCTTATCAGCCTGTTTCTTATGAGCGCGGTGTGCAGCATCCAGAGTCCAGAGTGCCAAAGGCCATACGTCTTGAAGGCGATCACTCCACTGGGACAGCGAAGAGACTTGCAGCTGCTCGCGAGGAACCTCTGGAATGGGCACAAAATCCTGGCCGTACACCACACAAAAAGGGGTAAAGCCAGTGCTGCTGTGCACAGAATTGTTATAAGCTACCTCAGCATGAGGCAACAATTCCACCCAATCATCTTGTTGGTAGTTGATGAAACAACATAAATATTGCTCCAGCACAGAATTAGTCCTTTCGCAGGCCCCATTAGTTTGAGGGTGGTGGGAGGAGCTTAACCCCTGGGCGGAGCCAATCTGCTTCAGAAACTCTTTCCAGAATAGGGAGGTGAACTATCCCTATCCGAAATGATGCGGTCGGGTACCCCATGTAAGCGATATATATGTGAAATGAACATCTTAGCGAGAGATTTAGCGGAAGGGATCTTGGAGCAAGGAATGAAATGAACTTGCTTGGAGAATAAGTCAGTAACAACCCAGATTACTGTGTTTCCTTGACTTTCTGGAAGGTCAACAATGAAATCCATGGAGATCTCCTTCCACGGGGCCTCTGGGTGAGCCACCACCTGGAGCAACCCCTGGGGCTTACCTGGAAGGTGTTTAGCTGCGGCACAAATGGGACAACTAGCTACATAAGCCTCAATGTCTTTTTTCAGTGAGGGCCACCAAAATTGCCTCTTAACGAGGTGCAGGGTCTTGACGAACCCAAAGTGTCCAGCCATCCGGGAGTCATGAGCCCATTGGAGTACAATGGTCCTAATGGACACAGGGATGTATAACTTTGCTCCAATCCAAGCCAATCCATCTTTTATAGTGCATTCATCCATGTGTTGCTGGAACCAGTCATCCCCAGTAAGGGCCTTTTTTAGGTTAGAGAGAAAGTCGTCAGTGACCTCCAATTTAGATGTTGTTTGACTTCTAGTGACAACAGGAGCAGCCAGGCTTTTTTGTGGGAATGACAGGCTGGACAACACTGAGCTTGGAACATTTGTACTGAGGGAGTCTGGACAAAGCATCAGCCATAAAATTTTTCCCTCCCGGAATGTATTTCAAAGTAAAATTGAATCTATTGAAATGCTGAGCCCAACGCATGTGTTTTGGAGAAAGTTTTCTGGGGGTTCTCAATGTCTCCAGATTTTTATGGTCAGTCCACACCTCGAAAGGGTGCTTGACGCCCTCCAGAAAATGGCGCCAGATTGATAAAGCCCAACGAACAGCAAAAGCCTCCTCCTCCCAGAATGTCTTTCTGTGCCGGTCAGTTTGCGAGAGGTGTAAGCGCAGGGTTGCAATTTACCTTGGCTATTTGCTTGAAGTAGTACAGCTCCCACTGCCACATCACTGGTGTCAGCCTGGACCACAAAAGGCGCGTCCATGTCTGGGTGCTTTAGGACTGGTTCCTTTGCAAAGAGCGTTTCAACTTCTCGAAAGCAGCTTGACAGTCCATAGTCCAGTCCAGCGGTTTGGTAGGTTTAGGCTTAGCTCCTCCTTTTGATTTAAGAAGGTTAGTTATAGGTAGAGCTATCTTAGCGAAGGAGGGAATAAACTGACGATAGAAGCAAATCCCCAAAATCTCTGTAATTGCTTACGTGTACGTGGGGCCTCCCATTCGGTGACAGCCTTGACCTTAGCGGGGTCCATTTCTATCCCCTTGTGGGAGATTCGATAGCCCAGGTAATCAACTTTTTCCTGATGAAATTTGCACTTGGACAATTTGGCATACAGGTCTGCCGCTTGGAGTTTCTTCAGAACAGTGCGAACAAGCTTCACGTGTTCTTCATGTGTTTCTGTGCAAATAAGGATATCGTCTAAATAGACCATTTCGCCTTTGTAAAGATGGTCATGTAAAACCTCATTAATCAGTTGCATGAAGACCGCCCCCTGGAGGCCAAATGGCATTACTCAAAATTGAAAGCAACCAAGGGGGCAGTTGAAAGCAGTTTTCCATTCGTCCCCCTCTTTAATTCTGACCCTATAATATGCTTCCCTTAGGTCCAATTTGGTGAAAATCCTGCCCTTCCCCAGTTGGGCCAGCATGTCCTTCATCAATGGTAAAGTATAGAAGTTCTGAGCAGAGATGCAGTTTAAGTTTTTGAAATTAACACATAATCTGAAGGAGCCATCTTTCTTTTCCCTGAACAATACTGGCGCAGCTACCTTGGGCCTTGCTGGTTCAATGAAACCCCTTTCTAAGTTTTTATCAATGAATTTCCTCATTTCTTCCATCTCTCTAGGGGTCATTGAATATATTTGGGGCTTTGGAAGCTTTACTCCAGGTAAAATATCAATGGTGCAATTTGTGGGCCTGTGGGGGGGGGGTAATTTATCAGAAGATTTTTCACTAAAAACATCCTCGAGGTCCCAATATTCCTTTGGAATTCTTTCCTCCCCCTCAATTTTCTCCTGCCCCCTGGCCGCCAGTGTGGGGGGCGTAGTATCAGAGTCTGGAGGTTCAATCTTCGCCTCAGGGGGTGTGGTTGTCCGAATTCGTAACTACCCCTCCAGTTAATGCGTGGGTTCTATCTACGGAGCCAGGGGAGTCCTAAAATAAGGGGCCTGTCCATTCCAGGTGCCACAATAAAAGTTATCATTTCTTGGTGGGTACCCATCCACATTTCAATGGGCTCAGTAGAAAAATAAGCAGGACCACCCCTGGCAATAGAGCCATCTATTTGGCAAAAAGCAATAGGGATTTTTAAAGCTTTTAGTTTCAAGCCCAGTTTCTCAACCATTTCAGGGCTTATCATGCAGCGGGAGCAACCAGAATCTAAAAGAGCCATAAGTTTTTCTTTTGCGCCAGAAGAGGGCACTCTAAGCTCAATGGGAATAAGCATGGGGCCAGAGCGGGAACTTACCCAGCGATCAGCATCTTCATAGTCACTATCGTCAGATGAGCTGGGACTTCCATTTCCCTCCTCCTCTGGCTCAAAGCGGCAAGAAGTTTCTTCCCCAGCCAAGGCGGTGTCCTTTCTCTTGCCTGGAGGCTTCTCAGGTTTCCTCTCCCTCCGGGGGGTAGTGGAGTGGAGTGTGTCAGCTTGACTCGGCAATTCACAGCATGATGCCCCTCCTTCCCACAGTGGAAACAAGTGGAGGGCTTGGGCTTGCCTGCAAAACCTCTCCTACCCCCCTTTTCACTCTTTGGGAGGGTTTTTGGGGGGAGGTGGAGGCGATGTCTCAACTTCTCTCTCTTCCATGCAACAAAGCCTGGTTAAATCAAGCTCAATATCTGCAGCATTCTCATACCAAGGCTCCAAGCGGGGGGAATGCGTCTGTTTATGCAGTGCTGGTAAAGATCTTTATCTAAGCCATCTGCCAATCGATCCAACAAGGCTTCTTCAGACCATCCCCTCATATAGGCCGACAACTCCTGGAATTCCTGCACATATTCAGGCACAGTCTTTTTTCCCTGACTGAGGGTCGTAAATTTTAGCCTAGCTTGACGCTCGGTGAGGGGGTCATCAAACCTTCTCATTGCCGCCATAAAGTCATCAAAATTCCTCAGGAGAGGGGTGTTACTATTATGTAATCCTATCATCCAGTCTGCTGCTTTCTTCTCTAGGGCCACTAACACTATTCTCACTTTAGATTCATCAGAGTCCAAATCAGGCCCATATATTTGCATATAATTCCAGACCTAAATAATAAACAACCCCAAACCACTGGGCTCTCCATCATACTTTATGCTTAAGGGTGGGACCTTAGCCATCCTGCGTCGCCTGGCCGCCCCCTGCTCTTGGAATGTCTCTAGCCGCAGGGGGAGAGGTCAGTGATGGGTTTTCTTGTGCACATCCCCCTTCGGTCCCTCCAGTCTCCCTTAAGCTATGCACCAGGTACCATTTTTCCAGTTCCTCTGCTGGTTCCCTTTCCACAGCACTCTCTCAAATCTGGCGTTCACTCCATGCCTCTTCGAGGAGTCTCATGGCTTGGGACATTTTGTAGTCTTCCTCCTTAGAGTCACTCCAGTCAGCTGCTGGTTTTTTTGGTCTCCTTCTCGTGACTCCAGTTAGTAATTCCTCAGGTTCCTCTTTCTGTCCCACCCCCCAAGTCCACCTGGGTCAAACAGGAGGTTCCTCCACTCTCAGGTCGGCTAGCATTTCTGTTAAAGATGGTGCTACCGTTGCACCCATGTCTTTTTCCTTGTCACTTTCATGTAAGGACATTTTTCTTTTCCTTCTGTGAGGGCACCACCCTTGGAAGTTGTTCGCTCCGGGTTGGGTGCGAGGTGAGATTCAGCTTATTGTCAAGTGCTGCTTCATTTAATAATCAGGAAAGAAACCACTCAACTCCATTTGTTAGAAATTAAGTGTACTTTTACTAATTACAAACGAATAGTAGCAAAGCTAAGCTGAATCTGATTAATTAGGCGCGAAAGCAAAGAATATCATGTATAGGTCAATGCCCTCCCCTTGGCACCCCAGTCCATAGTTCAATTATAATTCACCCAACTGTCAGGTGAGAGATATCTTCAAAAAACATCATCAGGGTGGAATGCTGGACAGTTAACCTTGGTGGGAAACTCCCTTCCACCACATGCGCAATGAGATGGTCAGGACAGCGTCTAGAATATTCCTCCAGCACATAATGTTCCCCTCCCAAATACCATGGCCCCCCCTCCCCATTTCAATGGCAGCCAAAGCAGCAGCAAAGCAGTGGCTGACAAGAAGAATAAATGCATGCTTTTTAAAAACAATATTCTAATTATAAATATGGTTCTTTCACAGCCTTAAGGCTCACAACAGGTTTTGAGGGCATACATACTCTAAAATGGGACCAGGGTCAAGTCTTAGAAGACATAATGAGTGAGATGAATGTTGTATGACTTTGTGCAGCTTTAAGAACTAATTTTTCTCCATAGCCCCCTTCAGAATGAAAAAAAAAACAAGTGAAATTTTGACTTTATAAACTCTGGGATTCTACAGGAATGATTCTGGCATCCTGAATTTTTTCACCTTTACTCTTAAGCATCAGCGTCAAGGTCCAGATCTTACTGCTTTTTTGATGGGAGGGGTGGAAATGGGAGATCTAATGATTGATTCTTCTCAGTTGGATACTGTAAGTCAGTAGTAATTGAAAGGCAAAATTACATGCAAGTACAAGGCATTTTAGTGTAATGATTAAAGTGTTGGACCAGAGACTAGAACCTAAACTAGGTTCTAGAAACTAAAACAAAACTTAGGTAACACAAGCCTATATGGTAACAATTTGTACACATAAAAGCATGTAAAAAGGTGAAGGTAAAGCTTCCTGTCAGCCTCTGTTTTGCTTGCTCTCTTATGGCTGCTTTGCTACTCTGGCTGCCATAGTAACGAGGGGTATGGTATTGGGTAAGGGAATTATATTGTACTGGAAGAGTCTTGTTCTCACCATCTTCTGCGCATGCTGGTAGCTGATGTTTGGACTTGCTCAAGGCCAACCGTTTCGCATACCAACTTGATGAAACTGTTTGAAGATGCACCCCACATGACACCTAGGGAGTTGCAGATTAGACACTGAGTTGGAGAAAGTGGGGGAGGGTGCTGGGTAAACGTTTGATATGTATATGTTCTCGCCTTTCTGGCTCAGATCCTGCTTTCCTTTTTGTTGCTTTCATTTCATATCTAGTAAAAGTACTTTATCTCTATTAAAATGGAGTTGAGGTTTTTTTTTCTTGGATATTGAAGAAGGCATGCCTGACAGTTCCCCTTGCACAATGTGCTAGTCGTTCCCAACTCCCTTAAAAGCATGTAAATAACTGTTTATATCAGTTTGTGGTTTTTAAAAATGATTTGTGCTTTAGGAAAAAATGATACACTCTTTTTATTTATAAATAAATTTCAAGTGAGCACTTTAATATGTTGTAGACATTTGATATATTCTATTTTAGCATAGACATTTAGCAGATGGAAATTCATGAGATTCTGAATGATATGCCAGGGTGTCGCAGCCAGCCACACATATAAAGGGACCGTCGGGACAAAGCTGGAGGGAAGCCGAACTGTTCTGAATACACTATACTCACTAAATGAACGCTATGGTAAACGACACAGCTCAATTCCAACGCAATGTGGAGAAGAAGGCGGGGCTTAGCAGTGAAAAGACGGATTTTCAGGCTATTCCTGAAATTCCTCTATTCCAAAGGAATTGGACGGTTCATTTTTGAACCCAAGCTGTCCCAGAGAGACAGTGAAAGGTTGGAGGAGATCCATTGACCCCAGAGACGTTCGCAAAGTCCCTGGGGGCTTGGAATTTAACCTCCTTTGCTAGTGACTTCTGGATTAGCCGTAAGCTAACCGAAACTGCAGGTTGCCCCTAAGAATGGTGTGAGTGTTAACAGCTGGTAAGGTGATTTTATTATTCAGAGAGACACGGTCCGCATAAAAATTTAAGCTAATTGAAACCAAAGAACAGAAGAATCTAGCGGCGAATTGGATCTCTTTATGGGTTTATGGCCGGTGGTTACCCTATTTTTTAAATGTTTTAAATGCTACTTACATGGACAAAGGAAAGATTACTCCAACATCTCCTCTGACTCTCTGTAAGTGGGCTGTAAACCAATTTACTATAATTTGGCACCCTACAACTTGACACTTTTATTACTTGGCTGGGTTGGTCTAAGATCAGATAAGATTGTACAGCTCCCAGCTTGTTTTTACTTGCAAATACCCTAAAGCCTCTAAAGGGAAAATACTAACTGCGTATAAAGATGGCGTCTGTTCAAATTTCAAATGATTCATTTCAAATGATTTTTTCTGCACTACAAAAGCTATCTGACACGTACGACAGATTTGAAAAAAAGCTGGATTATTTGCTGTTTTTAACGTCAAAATATGAAGAAAAAAGTGAGAATGTTGAATGTTTGAATGTTCCTGAAATACAAACGAAGGATGTCAGAGATGAAGATTCTCAATTTGCTGACATTCCGGGCATCTGGTTTACCTCTGAGGGAGAAAAAGATGGAACGTTTGAAGGGGGGGCAGCTACGCAGAAGATTTACTTCGAAAGACAGAGCGTAGGAGGAATGAGAAGCATTAAAGAATTTATACTTTATGAAATATCATTTGTAAAACTTTTGATACCACCACTGAGAATTAAAGACAAGCTGAAAAGTGGAATAAGCGTAGGACAACGACATTATATGAGAGGCACCTTAAGCAAAAAGGTGCAAAGATCTTCTTGTTTGGACTTGCTCATAAAGACGTTTGGAGAACTTGATCCACGAATGGCAACAGGATTAAGGAGGTTTTGTTATTGGAGAGACACAGGCTGATAGATGGAAGAATACAATTCAAAATTAGCTAAACCTAATTAATTTTATTTGTAATAGACATAGTTGAATAATAATTGATAATGATAGTAATGTATATAATGTGGAGTTGATATGATAAATAATAATTAGATATGAGAAGAGAAGGTTAGAAATATTTTTGGACCATATACAAAGGTTATTAATCACAATAATTATCACTATTAAAAATAAAATAAAACTATATACAGTTAAATGTTAACTAATATGGGGAAAATGTTATGATATACGATATAATTACATAAAGAAAGGAGAATGATAATAAACTATATACATGGAGGATGGAATTTTTGGTATTAAATATTATGGATGTTTAGCTAAAACAGGATATGAGGATTTGATGTTAATAGAGGATTTTATAAACAAGTAAATGAAATGCTAGCATGTGGTTATGGATTAAATCTTTGGCATAGTTAAGGATGAAAGATGTTTAAACAACTGTAGTCAACTAAAAGTGGAGGTATGATGATGTCAATATGGTAAACATTTGAGTTAAGATATTTGAATTAATATGAATTAATGGAAGAGATGCACAAAAACATGTTGTAACCAGCTGATATACTTTTTTATAATATATACCTGTGTTCTTTTTTTTTCTTTTCTTTTTCCCTGCCTTGTTTTTTGTTTTTTGTCTTTTTTGTGTTTTGATTTTTCCCCCCCCCCCACTGTTGTGGGCATGTGTTGTTTATGTAACAAAATAAAAAAATTTAATAATAATAAAAAATTCCAACACAATGTCACACGAAATAATTAAATAAAAATGAAAATAAATTGAAATCTATGAAAATTCAATATAACAATGCAATCGGAAACATTGAAATGGAATCATGAAATATTTAGTATAGCGTGTGTTGCTTTTACGTCCACCAGATGGTGCTGGAAATGGAATCATGAAATATTTAGTATAGCGTGTGTTGCTTTTATGCCCACCAGATTGCGCGGGTTTTCAAAAGAGCATGTTTTTATAAAAAATCATGTTTTTACCTGTCACAGGTGTGACATCTATATACGTATATAAAAACATTTGCATATTCGAATGCAACGTGTCAAAATTTCAGAGCAATTGGTGAAGAACTTTAGGAGATTAGTGATTTTGAACAAACAGCCATTACATTTTTATTTATATAGATAAAGCTATAATTTCTTCTCCATGAGTTGGGAGTCCAAAGGTTTCTCACAATGGATCTTTCAGATGAAAATAATTGATTTATTAATTTATAGACTATTTAGAGCTTATATTAGGTTATATACTCTTCATTTACAAATAATGATTTTCAGTTTTCTGATCTTAAAGAATATTGAGGCAGTGTGTTTGAATGGTTAAATTCAGAAGTGCAAGAATTTGGAGAATTTGTTTATAATTTTTAACATTCTTCAAATAATCCTTTCATTTCATGGTAGTTGCTTAGCTCTTTATTTTTTAAATATTGTATTGGAATAGATGCCTTTCCTCTGCTCATTCATATCTGAAATAAATGCTAAGAATATGTATTGATTGTAAAGTGAATTACTATATTATTGTACTGATGCTGAATCATCCTCTGTAGCAGAATTGAGCACAACAATGCAGAAGATTGTATATATATGCTGTTTGCAAATGTTGCCAGCCATAGGCAACATTCTGAAAGAAGATAGAGCCAGAACTAAAAATAAATACATATTCATGAATTAATAAGTACAAATTGAATTGTTAATAGGATAAGATCAGAGGTGGGCTGCTCCCAGTTTGGCCTGGATTGGCTGAACCGGTAGTAGCGGTGGCGGGAGGCTCTACCCACCCGCTTGGACGCTTCTGCACATGCCCAAAATGGTAGTAAAAAAATTGGCAACCCACCTGTCAGCTTCTGCTTTGCTCTCGCTTCAGCTGCCATGAAACGGGGAGGGAGGGCATGGTATTTGGGAAGGGTTACTCATTGTGCTGGAGGAAGGTTCTGGAGTTCACCGACTGATCCGACTACGCATGTGTGGGTGTTTCCCGCCAGGACTAACGGCCCCGACATTCCATCTTTATGATGCCTTTTGAAGTTATCTCACACCTGACACTTGGAAGAATTATGATTGGACTGGGACTATGATGCCAAGAGGGTGGGGAATGGGCTATTCTATATATCAATCGCTTTCGCGCCTAAATAATCAGACTTCGCTACGCTACGCCTTTAATCATTCTTAATTAGTAAAAGTACCCTTGATTTCCACACATGGAGTCTCATGGTCTTTCTTTCCTAATTAATTAATGGAGAGGAGCTGACAGATAGCGAAGTCTCAACAACACCCTACCAGGAGAATACAATCTTCCGTGGGGAGTGAAAACTACAAGAAGACGAAACAGAGAAAATGTCTTTGCACGCTAGCAATGAAGAAATGGAAAAAGATCCCACTGATTTATTATTACCTGAGGAGTTGGCTCAGCTGGACATAACGAGCTCTGCGACCCCCCCCCCCCGTTGGTCCTTGTCGGTGGGACAAAGAGAAGATAGTGCAAACTGGGATGCGGCCGTTACCAGAAGGAAACATCAGGAAAGGCCGTTTGAAGCGGGGCCTGAACGAAGACCCCGGGAAAGAGGTCAACCTGATTACTTGGAACAGAGGTACTCTGGGCAAAGATTCGGGGAGGGAGAAGAGGCCGAGGGTGGGAGCAAGAAAACCCACGGGCAGCTTCACCCCCCCAGCCAGGGGTGCTGCCAGGCCAGGGGCCCCACCCCCAGAAGACGCAGAATGGCTAAAGTCCCCCCCTTAACTGTAAAGTATGATGGAAATCCTAAGAAGCTGGGGTTTTTCATCATGCAAGTTTATAACTTCATGGAAATTTATGGGCCCGATTTTGAATCAGATGCCATGAGAGTGCGCATGATTTTGCTTGCTTTGGAAGACGAGGCCGCTGATTGGTGGATGGGGTTGCACCAGACCAATTCCCCCCTCCTGAGGAATTTTAATGCGTTTATGGAAGCGTTCAAGAGACGATTTGATGACCCCCTAACTGAGAAACGGGGCAAACTGAAATTTATGACCCTCATGCAGGGAGACAGGCCAGTGACTCAGTACATTCAGGAGTTTCAACACCTTTGTAATTATATGAGAGGATGGAGTGAGGAAGCCCTTTTGGATAAATTTGCTTTGGGCTTGGATGAAGATATTTATCAACAATGTGTTAATCGCCACCTTCCCAAACACCTCACAGTTTGGTATGAAAATGCAGTTGATATTGAACTTGATTTAATTAGACTCCAATGTGCAAAGGAAGAAAGGGAGAGGGAAAGAGAAAAAACAGCGAGATCTTCCCCCCCAACCCGCAAAACCTCTTTCGGAGTGAGAAGCGAAGGGAGGGGAGGCCCCTCTGGAAAAGCTAAACCGTTCACCTGCTTTCGTTGCGGAAAGGGAGGCCATCGCGCGCCAGAATGCCGTGCTAAGCTACCCACAACCGCCCCAACCCCTGCCAAGAGGGAGGGGAGATCCAGCAAGGCCCCAGACAAGAAGAAAAAGGAAGCCGCCTTCGCTGTGGATTCCAACCCCCCGCAATTCAGCCAGGCCCTGGAGGGAGAAGCTGACGTCTCCACCAGCTCCTCTGATGACTCCGATGATGACGCCTTGCCTCGCTGGGTGAGTTCAAACAAAGGCCCCATGCTAATCCCGATAGAGTTGAGAGTTCCGCCCGATGGGGGGTCAGAAAGCCTTCCCGCCCTCCTTGACTCAGGCTGTTCCCGCTCAATGATCAATCCTGCTATGGTGGAGAAACTGGGCCTCAAATTAAGAACTTTGAAAACCCCTATTGTCTTTTGCCAGATAGATGGGTCCATAGCAGGGGGGGGACCCACCCATTTCTTTACTGAACCCCTAGAGATGAAAATGGGCTCCCATACCGAACTGATCTCTTTTATTGTGGTCCCTGGGATGGACAGGCCACTCATTTTGGGCCTCCCTTGGCTTCGAAAGTGGAACCCTCGCATAAATTGGAGGGAGGGTTGGTTACGCATTCGCACGAAAACACCTCCGGAGAGGGAGGGCGTTTCTTCAGAGCCTGTTAGCTGCAGTTCTGATTTTATCCACCACTGGATAAGATGTCCCATTTATAAAATTGCTTTTCATTTGCAAATATCAAGCATTCTGCCTTACACAGAAACACACTAGACTCACAAATACATTTGTTTCTTTTGAGCAGAAACATCAAAAAAATAAAAATGAGATGAATAATGGAAAAAATATTCTACATTGAAAGAAAAAGAAAGTAGGAAACAAAACTGGATGAAGAAAACTCAACTAGAAAAAAAGAATTAAGTCACTTTTCCTCCTTTTAAAAGAGATGATATGTGAAGTCCTTCTCTTCAAAGCTTTAAAGAACTATTTCTTTCCAAAGCTTGTATATGCATGCAATTATTGGTGGTCACTTAGGATATGTCCCTGTATGAATGTTTGAACAGCCACACAAGCCTGGCAAAGAATACACTATTTCAGTGCTTTGAAAAGTGGGGCTTCATCAGCTGTAATCTGCTTTGTGAAGCTCATCTCTCAAATCGCTTTGCATAGACTCACTATTTAAGATTTATCTTACTTGCAAGTAGCTCTTTCCATACAAGTAAAGAACTTCAGGCTCTTTTCCAGGACTTTCATGCTTTGCAGCATGGGTATCAGCAGGCATTTCCATTTTACCTTCTCCCATTACATGCAGATGGTTTGTAGAAACAATTATAGTACTTTAAATGGACGCTAACATGTTTTTAAATGATGTTCATATTGCTGTTCTTCTTTTGACCTAATTATGGCATTCATTTACTGTGATATAGATTAAAGGTGTCAAACTTGATTTCATTGGGGGCTGCATCAGGGTTGTGTTTGACCTCAGGGTGGGCAGGGTGGGCATGGCCAATTTGACATCACTCATGTTGGGGACACCTGTGGTGGCCTGGGCGGAGCTGGGGAGATCCATTGTCTCAAGTGGACAAAGGCGAGACCAGGAAGAGCACCAAACCCTTGTCCCCCAGAGGAGCCTTACTGTTCCTATTAGGCCACATGGAGGACCCCCGGATGGCGGTGCAGGCTGTCCAGAGTCCTAGGCAGCAGCGAACAAGCACCTAGCCAGGTCCTCCAACTCTTATGGCACTAGGAACCCACAGTTCAGGCCAGCCTCGCTTCCCCAAGAGAAGTGCGCAGCTGCACTTACCTCCTCTTGGAAGCTGCTGCCCTTGGCTAAGTTGCTCATGGTGTGTGCAGGAGGGCAAAATGTGTGTGTCAGAGAGAGGCCCACTTCCTCTCCACACAAGGAGACACAGCTTTGTAACCAAAGCATCCTTAGTGATAGGCTGGAAGACCACCAGGAGAGGTCAAGAGGAGGGAACAAGGGGATGGCGAAAGGGCAGCAGCGCTTCTGATAGCCAAGTGCTAAACATACTAAACCTTCCTTCCTTCTTTCCTTCTTTTTCCTTCCCTCTTCATTCTCCTTCCTTCCCCTCTTTCATTTTTTGCCTTACTTGCTCTTTTCCCATCTTTCCATCTTTTTCTTTGTCTTTTCTCTTTCCCTTTTCCCTTTCCTGTCCCTTCATGGATGTTCCAATGTAAAAGGGGAAATATTTCTTTTGTTTTGCTTTCAGTTTATTTTGCTAGCCCTTCTGCCAGCAAAAACACTTGCATATCGGGGTTCCAAATATCATCCAAAAGTAAATCAGAGTTCAAGGCAAAGTATTGCTCAAAGTTCCAATTTATTAAGAGAGCCATGTTGGCATATCTGGGAAAAATCTGAAGGCTTCCCGGTTTTCCCACCCAGCTGAAAGTTCAAGATCTTGCCCCCACACCCACAAGTCCATCACATGGTCCAATCTTCCACTGCCATGCTGGCAACTTCCACCTATCCAGTTGCAATTAGGTGCAGAGATGCAGAGACAAAGGATGACCTTGGCTTTCTTGAAAGAATTTTGTTATGGCTACATATCACATAACGCCTTATAATCCTCCTCCCATTTGTCCACAATAGAAAATGCATACTAGAATAATAGAAAGTTTGGCAGGCCTAAGATTTACCAGAAAATATGACTGCAGGCCTGACATTGCAGAGAGCTGAAGGTGGCTGCTGTGGCCAAAAAGGGAGGCCATGAGTGGCCCTCCCAAGCTCCATTTTTTTTAAAAAAATATATTTTATTCATTTTCACATTCCATTTTACAATCACTTATATACAGGGTATTTGCTATAAGAAAGAAAAAAAAAGATAAAAAAAATAAAACAAAATAAAAAAGAAAACACAACTCATCATTCACAACCCCACCTGACACTTCCATCCTCCATACACCCCATCTACCCCCTCCAACTTTCCTTTCCTCCCTCTAACACTCCCCTCCTACTTCCCTTTCCCCTCAAACCTTCCTTCTCCCCTTACTCCCAACACGCCCTCCTTACATTCCCCTTACTCCTTCCTTACTCCTCCCTCTTCTTTCCCTCTACCTCCCTCCTTGGTGTATGCCTTTATTCAAGTGTTGTTTAATCTGATAAAAAGTAAAATAAACCAAGGAAAAAAAATATAAAGAAAGAAAAGAGAAAAAAAAACGGAAAAAAAAAACAAAAAAACAACAACCGTATATAAGTGCATTCTTGTTCTTATTGAGACTATGTTAACACCCACCCACCCACCCCCCATAAATCCCTAATCCTCCCGACTTCCCAGGGCCCACACCTGGCACTGCCTTCTATCTAAAGTATCTTGTGTTCGTATGGATTAAAAATAAAAGTAATATATTAAAGGAAAGAAAAACAAGAAAAAAGAAAGAAAAGAAAAAAGAAAAAAGAAAAAGGAAAAAAAAGAAAAAGAACTCTTTGTGTTAAGCTCAGCCCCCCATCTTTATCTATGCTTAAATAGTGTAAGTCATTCTATCTATATTTTATTCTCGTCTCTTGCTTCTTTGTTATTTACCCCAACCTCCTGTAGACTCTCCCGTTCCTCTTCCTTAACCTTGTATTCAGATAAACATTTATACAAATTTGTATAGGCATCAATATACAGTCTAGCTCAAAAGTAATCCCTACCAGTAAAATTTAAGCAGCGTGGATCATTCCACATATTCAAATATTACTTTACAGAAGAATAATCAAACTTTCCCTTCTAATAGGATTTAAACAGCGTAAATAATCTTTCTTAACCTTATTTTCAAACAGTAATTCAAAATAATCTAACCAAACCTTCCCTTCTTAGCGTGGATCAAGTATTACTTTACACAAAAATCAGTTTACATTCTATCTTAAGATGATCCCGACCGGCTTTCCCTTCTAATAGGATTTAAACAACGTAAATCATTCCGCATGCATTTTACCCTCATCCCTTGCTTGTCTGATATTTACCACTATCAAATTTATGCAGACATTAGTTTAAGATCTAGCTCAAAATAATTTCACCAAACTTTCCCTTCTAATAAGAATTAAATAGCATGGCTCATTCCACATATTCAAATAATACTTTCAACAAGAATCAGTTAACCTTCTGTTTTAAAAAATAATCTCGTCCAGCTTTCCCTTCTAACAGAATTTAAACAACATAAATCATTTTGCATCCTTTTACATATATACATTCAATATCACCCCACCAATATACGTAAATCATTCCGCATGCATTTTACCCTCATCCCTTGCTTCTCTAATATTTACCACTATCAAATTTATGCAGACATTAATTTAAAATCTAACTCAAAATAATTTCACCAAGCTTTCCCTTCTAATAAAAATTAAATAGCATGGATCATTCCACATATTCAAATAATACTTTCAACAAGAATCAGTTTACCTTCTGTTTTAAAGTAATCCCTTCTAACAGAATTTAAACAACATAAATCATTCCGCATTCATTTTACATATATACAATCAGTATCACCCCACCAATAAGTTCCGCTTTTTCTACCGGAGAGAGGTCGCAAACCCCCATTCAGTCCACAACTTTGGCAAATATTTTAAAATGTCTAAATCCTCGATCTCCGCTTTTCTGCTTCTCCGAGGGAGGAAAGGCTACCCCCTCCATCTTGCAGCCATGTGGTCTGTTGCTTGCCTTCTCCTTCAGCTTGTCTCTCCTCTTTTCCAAGTGAATCAGGAAGTCCCGCCTTCAAAGTCTTGTAATAGAAATCTCGAGCCTCCGAAACAGAGTTAAGACGAAGTCTTTGATTCTCAAATGTGACCGTAATGCCGGCTGGGGCCTCCCATCTATATTGAATCTGTTGATTTCTAAGCTCTTTTGTTAAAAATGCATAGTCTCTTCTTGCTCTCAACATCTGGAAAGGTATTTCTTTGGAGACAATCAAGTCCTGGTCATCAACTCGCAGACTGTTATTATGAAACTTTTGCATAATCGCGTTTCTGGATTCTTTTGTGGAAAAATATATAATTATGTCCCTCGGGAGCTGTCGCTGTTCCGCTACCAACGAGTTCTGGAGATAGATTTTCCGAATCTGCCAATCAAAGTTAAGTCCCGGGCTTCCCACCGCATGGCTGAAGGCTTCAACAAAGGTCTGTTTCAGATTCTCTAGCTCCTTTTCGCGGAATCCTCTGACTCTTATTGCGAATGCCTTCTTATTAAAATTTATCATCACGAGCTGTTCTTGAGTGTCTCTAATTTTTTGTTGTAATATTTGAATATTAGTAGTCAAATTAAAATTAGCCTCCTCCAAGCTTTCCAATTTATTCTCTATTTCAGCAGAATAATCTGACAGGGCAGACACGGCTGCAAACGTATTCGCCTTCATTTGGTCAATTTTAGACTTTAAATCATCATATAGCTCCAATACAAATTCCTTAATTTCTTGTTTAAAATCATTAAGCATTTGAAAGAAAAATTCCTGTGTTAAAAATTCTCCAGTAGAGGGCGTAAGAGACAAGGGCTGCGATTCCAGTATAGATTCTTTAGATTCTTTAGGCACATTTGTAGAGAGACGCTTTGATTTTGACCTGGGTGCCATTATAAATAAACAAATAAACAGCGCTTTCGCTCCCCTCTGTTTCCCAAAAAAAAAAATTTATTTTGTTAAGGAGCGGTCTGCAGGAAGGTAAAACCGGCTAAGTACATCCCCTATCAGTCACCAACGGAGAGAAATCGCCATTTTGAAGTCCGTTTAAACAAAGGAGCCTCTAAGACAAATGGTGCTGGTATTTAAGATAGTAATAAAAGCATAAATCTCACAGGAGTGGGACCCGCCCGTATTAATCCTAGCTTCAAACAACTTTGCTTTGTCCGGGGGGGGGGGCTCGCCTGTCTGGGGCTGCAAAAAAGGCAGCTGAGAAGAACTGGCTGGAGATAAAAGCTCCGCTCACGCTGGGTCTAATCTCTGTCCACAGCCAAAAAAAAAGAGAAAGGCTGTGGATTACGAATGGACCCTAGCACACAGAGCTACTCCCTGCCCCTTTCTTAGCCAAAAAGGGGTGATATCTATGATCTTATTTAGATATACAGACCAGATCTCTGAGAGGAGCTCGGTTGAGCCCTCCTCGGCAACAGGCTCCGCCCCCCGGCCTCCCAAGCTCCATTTTTGATAGCAGAGGCACCATGGGCTGGTCCTTTGCTGTTTCCAGGGGGGTTCTGTGGGCCATATCTGAGCACCCAGGGGTGGGTTCGTGCCGGTTCTTACCGGTTCGCTAGAAGAGGTTCCACAAATCTAGTGTGCCGTTTAGAACCGGTTCCACTGGTGGAACCAGCGCCACCCCCTCGCTTGCTCACCCCTGGGCCCCGCCCATCTGGTAGCCACTCGCTCCCCCTGCCCATCTGCACCACGGCTCTAAGAGCTGCCTGCCGAGGAGGTAAGTAAGATCTTTGCTGGAGCAGCGGCTTTTGGGGCTAATGGGGCTTGGGTTTCCATCCTGACAGCCCCCGCTGCTTCTGGACGGCTACTGCAGTCACGAGGAACTGAGGAGAGCGCGGAGAAGAGCGCAAAGGTTTTCGGTGCTCCGGGAAGCTGCGAAAGTGGCTGGGAGAGGCATGTGACTTGGTTTAGCCTCCCTGGACGTCGCAGCAGTCCCAAGTGCGCTAATCTCAGCGTTTCACATCGGGGCGTGCTGCAAGAGGGAGTGAAGACCTTTTCCCTCTTGCAGCATGTCCCAATGCAAAAAATACGAGATTAAATACTGTAAGTGACCCCTATTAAGCCTGGAGCCTACGATGTTTTCCAACTCAGATTGTGTTTACCCTTCTACCACTACAGGAGGAGAGAAAGCTTGGGTGGATGGTCTTATGCTAGACCCAATTACTGGTTTCAACAAGCTACAATGAAATTATGGGGCAATTTTCCCTAGACCTCTGGGTAGACTGAGTCGAACTGTAACTGGGTTAACTTCACCATTGGGAATGGACCTGAAATTTTGGACCAAATTCTTTGCTAATCCTATGTATTTAGTAGACACAAAAACTTTGTCTCTCCCCCCCCCCCCCCCGAAAGGTGTTTTGGAGTGAGTGGTTTTTAGCAGTTTGCTTCTTGTAGGCTTCTGCCGCATCGGCTAGAGCCTTCTTCGTATTTTCCCATCCTTTCTTTAGTGTGTCCATCCATTTTCATTCAGAGACATGAAGGAGGCAGGTTCTCTAGGTAACTCATGCATGGCAACAAATTCTATACCACTGGTAATCTGGAAAGCCGTTAATCCCGTGCTGCTGTGGACCGCATCATTGTACGCCATTTCAACGAAGGGTAGCAAGTCGGACCAGTTGTCTTGCTGATAGTCCACATAACACTGGATGTATTGTTCTACCACTGCATTGGCGCTCTCTGCTGCACAGTTCATGCTGGGATGAACCTCTGAGCTCAGTTCTTGTGCGGACCCAATGGATCTCAGGACCTCTCTCCAGAACTTGGCTGTGAACTGGACTCCACGATCCTCTTGGGCAATCCTGCAGGTGATAAATGTGTTTCACAAACACTTTCACCAATGTCTTTGCATATGGCAACCCTGAGTAAGCAATGAAGTGTGCCTGCTTGGAAACCAAATCAATAACTGTCCAGATTACTTTATTCCCACTGCTGTTTGTGAGTTCGACGATGAAGTCCATTGCAACCTCTTCCCATGGTCGATTAGGGCTGGCCACTTGTTGTAGTCCAGGGGACTTCTCTGGCAGTGGTTTCATTGTTGCGCAAGTAGCAAAGCTTTTTACAAAATTTTCCACCTCCGATTTCATCTTTGGCCACCAAAATTGATGCCTGGTGAGGTGGAGCGTTTTTAGGAATCCAAAGTGTCCTCCTAGTTACGCCTCATGGCTTTGTTGTAGACCTTTCAGCCTCAACCCTGCGGGGACGTACAGTTTTGACCCCTTCCAGGCTAATCCATTTTCCATCGTTAGGATATCCTGGTTATTGTTGAGCCACTGGTCTGTTGGGAGCACCAATTTAATAGTTGTCATCAGCTTATTCTGGCTTCAGTTAATGACTTGGGCTGCCTTTTGATGGGAGGAAGAAATGATGGGGTGAACAACTTCTCCCTTCTTATTGTCATACTGTGGTTTTCTCAACAAAACATCCCCCAACAAGGTTTTTGGTACTTGTTGGGTTTTTTGTCTCTGCTGCAGGTGCTGCAGGGTCTGAATTCTTGGGTTCAATCGTCCCTGGGTGGCCCTCTTCCTCCACCGGTGGTAGCAGCCCAAACACAATCATCAATTTCCTACCGCTGACTTCCCACTTTATCGTAGGCTTCCACTTGTCAAGCCATGCAAGCCCCAAGATTATTGGTTCCGGCATCTCTGGAGCCACAATGAATCTGAGTGGCGGCCCACTTGTAACTTTACCAGTTCAGTTATTAGTGTGGTTGGGGTCCCTCCAGTTAACATTCCATCTACCTGCTCAACCCAAATGGGACAGGCTAGAGGTCTTGTGCATATGCCCAGTTGCTTTACAATTGACATGCTGATTAAGCATCGAGTACAACCGGTGTCCAAGACTGCTTCAACTTCCCCTTCCTCCTCCATTTCAGGCACTTGGAGGTTGACTTGGAAGGCGGAGGGATGGATGGGTGCACTCACCATTGGTTCGTCTTTGGCATTTTCCTCCTCTGAGGCCTCCCCCTTGGTAGGACTATTCATCGCCTTAGGTTGGGGATCCTATTCCAGAGGTTGTTGCCCCAGATGATTCTTCTGTGGTGGCATCTGGGGCCTTCTTTTTACCGCCGTGATGGTTGGTACACACGTTTGTTCTTCGGCATTTTCCTCCTCTGAGGCCTCCCCCTTGGTAGGACTCTTCGTCACCTTAGGTTGGGGATCCGAGGTGGCGCAGTGGTTAGAGTGCTGTACTGCAGCCACTTCAGCTGACTGTTATCTGCAGTTTGGCTGTTCAAATCTCACCAGCTCAGGGTTGACTCAGCCTTCCATCCTTCCGAGGTGGGTAAAATGAGGACCCAGACTGTGGGGGCGATATGCTGACTCTGTAAACTGCTTAGAGAGGGCTGAAAGCCCTATGAAGCGGTATATAAGTCTAACTCCTATTGCTATTGCTATCCTCTTCCAGAGGTTGTTGGCCAATATAACACTTTTCTGGTGGCATCTGGGGCCTTCTCTTTACTGCCATGGTGTTTGGTGCATATGTTTGTGGCATTGGGGCTGGAGCCAAGCACTCTGACACTCTGTGGCCAAGTTGACAGCAACGGTGGCATTTTTTTTGGCCCCCACGAGGGAAGGAACCTAGTTACATCTCTAAACTTAGGAACCGCCTCATCACATTGTTCCACTATGCATCCTGCAGCTTTCCCCTTATTCATTTCTTCTTCCATTGTCAAGAACCCTTCTCTGTAGGAAGGGGGGTAAGAACCTGTTGGGGCATTGCAGGGGAGACTGGACTCTGGGGGGGGGGTGTCAATCCCTGGGTTGGCCACTGCCCAGTTATCTGTCAGGGTGCCATCTGCTGAGGGAGGGCAGGTGCCCACTGGCATCTCTTCCATCCATGACCTGGGGTTAAGACCCATCCTGGGGTTGCCTGATTCACAGGTTGCAGTTCAACCAACGATGGCTGGATAGCGGGTTTATGTGCCAAGGCCCCCTCTGCTGGCTTGGAGGATTTTCCCATGTTGATGGCCAAGCAGGTGCCCACTGGCATCTTTTCCATTCATACTCTGGGAAGAAAGCCCAATTTGGTGCTTGATTCATAAGCTGCAGCCCAATTTGTAGTGGCTGGCTAGTGAAAGATGCTGGCCAAATCCCTTCTTGCTGGCTGGGTTGAATTTCCCATTTTGATAGGGAATCTGTCTTCAACTCAGTTGCAGGGTAATGGGTCATTTCATTTATCGCTGTTTGGAAGGAGTAATTATCTCCACTCCAGTCCTCCAGTCCATTGCAGCTTTTACTAGTGAAGTATGGGGGGGAACATCACTCACATTTAGCTGCTCAAGTTGATCTGGGATTTTCATTCTCCAGCCTTGCGGTGAATTAGTTTTCCCAGGCCCCTCTGGCTGCATCTTCCCAGATGCTATTTATCTGAAAATTTCCTCTCCCACAAATTCCTTTGCTGCTTGGGAGAGATGTAGAGAAGCGTCTCATCTCAGCTTCTTATCTCAAAAAGCTTTCTCTTAATTGTTTGCTGATATTTTACATTGATCTGGTCAACGTTGGAAAATCAGCACCTCCCTCACCAACCCCCTTGCAGGGGTGCTGGTGATTTATTTTAAAAGGAGATTTGGGATAATGTCAGCATTCCAAATATCATGCAGAATTAAATCAGAGTCCAAGGCAGAGCTATCCTTAAAGTTCCAATTTAATAAGACAGACTGCAACAAACTGTGGAATCCCTAATCTAAAAGCTTCCTGGAATTCCACCCAGTTGGAAGTTCATGATCTTATCCCCACACCCATAAATCCATCACATGGTCCAATCTTCTTCGGCCATGCTGGCATTTCCACCCATCTAGTTCCGGTCAGATGCAGAGGTGCGGGGACAAAAGATGACCTTGATTTCTAGAAAGGAATGACAACAACACATTCTACAATTCTACTCCTTACTATTCCTCTTCCCAATTACTACACAGCATAATGAAATAAGAGAGAGTGTGGCAGGCCAAATATCCTAAAAGGAATATAACTGCAGGCCTGACACCAAGCTGCATGCCTCTCCCAGCCACTTTCGCGGCTTCGCGGAGCACAGAGAACCTTCCTGGCTCCCCTGGACTTTGCGCTCTTCTCCACATTCTCCTCGGCTCCTCCTCCATCACTCACTCGTTCACTTGCTCACTCTTTCGCCCGCTGCTCTGGCTACCTCCGTCCGTGCCCGGCAGGTGCAGCAACATCATTAAGATGAAGAGTGAGAGGGAAGAGCTGGCATGGAGAGGGCCCTGCTGCCACTTAGGCAGGGCACTGAGGCCACTCACCCCCAAGCCACTTCGTCTTGATGTCGGTGCCGCAGCTCTGGCTACAGCTGTCCAGCCACACCAGCAGCTGCAGTGACATCAAGGGCGAGAGGGAAGAGCCCAGGTGGGAGAGAGCCCTGCTGCCGCTTAGGCAGAGCACCAAGGCCCCTTCGCCTCCAAGCCACTTCGTCTTGATGATGTTGCTGCAGCTGCCAGGTGTGGACGGACGGAGGTAGCCAGAGCGGTGCCGAGGTGGTCTGGGTGGGCGAAAGACCGAGCGAGCAATGGAGGATCAGGCAGCATGATCCTCGCTCACCTGCCGGGCTGCCTCGGTACCACTCCAGCTACCTCCATCTGGCCGTGCCCGGCAGCTGCAGCGACATCAAGATGAAGAGCGAGAGGGAAGAGGCTGACTGGGAGAGGGCCCTGCCACTGCTTCGTCTGAGTGAGGCGAAGGGGCCTCGCTGCCCTGCCTCCTGCGGGCTCACACCAGCCAGAGCTGAAAGGTTTTCCTTGGGGCAGCAGGTGCAAAAACCTCGGGGGGAATTGGGGGTGCGTGGGAGTCTAGGGTGCCTAGGGATAGGTGCGGCTTTTCCTTTTGGCTCACTTGGGCGCAGCCTACTGGAAGTGACCATGTGTGAATGATGAGGGTCAGGCCAAAAGAGTCGATTTCCTATCCTTAGGGCAACCCCTTGGCGTTGTTTGATGGAAGCCTCTTAAGGGCTGAGAAGAAAAGATGAACGGCAACTAAGAAGCCTTTTCTTTTGTTTATATCCCTTCCACCTTCACTGTTTCTCAGTTCTGGTGGCTGCGCCTTCTCGCTGCCTTCATTAACTCCGCTCCTTCTTGTTTACCTGAGTGCGTGGCTTCTTTCATTAGGCTCCACAATTAGTGTGTTCACTCTTAAGCAACATGGAAATAACCTTGGCTTTGGCTCTTTCAAAGTAGATGTATACTTTCTCTTGAGAGCAAACAACACCATTTCAATTTTAATAGATGCCAGCCAGTGTGCTCACTGTAAAGACATGACAACAAAGGTTATCTTAACCTGGAGGCTTTTGTAGGAGTAGATTGAGGGGATAGCAGAGGAGTTATCCCTCCTAATCCCTCCCCTCTCGAAACATTCTCAGTTAATGTGGCTACCTCTAGAGCAGTTTTTCTTAACCTTGGCAACTTTAAGATGTATAGACTTCAACTCCCAGAATTCCCCAACCAGCCATGCTAGTTGAGGAATTCTGGGAGTTGAAGTCCACAAGTCTTAAAGCTGTCAAGTTTGAACACCCCTGGTTTTTTTTCCCTAAAGGATTAGGGGTGCAAGGGTCTTTTAACTTGGCAGCTTTAAGACTTGCGTGCTTCAAATGCCAGAGTTTTTGATCCAACATTTTGGTTGCTAAGCAAGAGCCTTGTTAAGTGAGTTTCACCACATTTTTCAAGTTGGCCACGCCCACCCAGTCACATGACTGCCAAGCCATTCCCACCTGGTCAGTTCAAGCCACTCCCACCCAATCACATGACCGCCAAGCCACTCCCACAAAACAGGCCACACCTACAGAAGAGGTTCTAAAAATTTTTGAAACCCACCACTGTGAGCACCCCACAGGTCGGATGTGACCTTGAATTTGACACCTCTGACTTAGACTTATAGGCTGCTTCACAGTGCTTTACAGCCCTCTGTATGATCCCATGAGGGATTGCAATTTAATTTGGGTGCTCAGAAAATGGCAGCCACTTCTGGGATTATACCACACAGTCCAACAAGTGAATAGCCTGTTTTTCCCTAACCTAGGCTCTGAAAATCTTTGAAAGGTTGTTGCATGATATAGGGTGAGGAAAAGAGTGTGGGGCTTAGTGTGGTGGAAAGCCAACCCAATGCCTGCAGGGACCTGACAAAGGCATCAGGGGGGCACTCCTATAGTCAGGTGTAAAGAAAAATGACCATCACTGTAGACACTACAGTAGTGATTTTGTGATCAGTTGTAAGTAGTTTTTAGTGGGTCCACTGTAATTTTGAATGGTTGCTAAGCAATCAGTTATTAGTTAAGGACTTATCTGTATTATTTCTTGCTCATAAAAAAAGTAAATGGCATTTATTGATTACATATTAAGCATATTACTAAGAGTTATTTCTCTTTAGATTTTGATCTTAAAATGATACGGCTTCTTTTCAAGATTTTTTAAAAATTTCTGTATGATAGATTATTTCACATTATTTTCTGAAGATTATATTGGTAATTCAGTTTAAATCTTATATCAATAATTATTTCATACACTTGGCTTATTGACCCAAAATAAATACTTTAAAATTTAAGAGAATATAAATGTTACTGTGTAAAAGCTTAAAAATTTGAGGATTTTTTTTTAAAGGGTAGGAACAAAATTCAGAACATTGTTTAACTAAACTAACTGAAATGCAGGGGATAATTCTGTTAAATTGCATGGTATACAAAATGTTTAGATTGTTTAGAAAACAAATTTTGCAAAATGATTGTGTGGTTCTTAAAATGTGTACTTCAATTTGAAAATAAAGTATGAAATACTATTTACGACTACGAACAACCTCAGGAAATTGTTGAAAAATTGTTGACAAGCTATAGATACATATATATCATGAAATAATAACTTGATACTTTTTCTTTGTTTCAGATTTAGGTTCTTGGATTTAAAGCAATACTGTGAGAAACTATCTAAGTTTGTATATAAGCATGGGAACCCCTGGCTCAGGAAGGAAAAGAACTCCGATGAAGGACAGATTTTCTGCAGAAGATGAAGCCCTAGGTCATATTGCTAGAGAGGTTGGTAAATTTGTTCAAACATAAGTGACAGGTATAACCTGGGAATCAGTATGTTATT
Source organism: Thamnophis elegans (assembly GCF_009769535.1). Lineage (NCBI taxonomy): Eukaryota > Metazoa > Chordata > Lepidosauria > Squamata > Natricidae > Thamnophis > Thamnophis elegans. Next base: position 63,142,546 of record NC_045558.1, on the reverse strand, counting down.
GCAGCATAGGTAATTATACTTACTCGAACAATTATTAAGTTGGAACTTATTCAGAAAACATACTGTTTTATCAGCATGCTTAGTAATTCAAGCATAGAGATTCTTGCTCTCCTAATAATATGACTGCAGACCGCCCATCTACTGCAGAGTTTCAAGTGGCTGTTGTATGAGTCATTTAGAAAATCTGCACAATGACATCTACTAGTTAGAGTTAAACAGAGAAAGAACTTATGGCTTTTTAGTGAAATTATTGGTCCTTGTATATATAGTTGAACAACCAAATATGAGACTAGTGTTTTGCAAAAAAATGTAAAATATTTATTTATTTGTTTGTTTTTTTTGTTTTTATTTATTTATTATTTATTCAGTCAGTTAATCAACCAATCAATCAATCAGTCGGCTTCCCATCTTTTACTGTAGAGTAATTCTGGGCGGCTTACAATTACATCTATAATAAACATGAGAGATTAAGAACAAATGTTAAAACCAAAATTACATGGGGGAGGGAGGGAAGTGAGTGAGTGGGAGATGGTTTCTGTTGTTACTCAATCAACCACCTCCATTGTGCTGTTCTTCCATTGGGTTCCAAGCTGACTTGGAAAATCTCATCTTTAGGCCCTTACAAAAAAAGAGGAGGGTTGGGGCCAACCTCACATTGGGCAAGATGTTCCAGAGGGCAGGAGCAAAAGTAGAGAAGGCCCTCCTCCTGGACCCCACCAGCTGGAATAATGGGGCTGACAGAACCTGCAGCATGGCTCTTCTGCTGGCATGAGTGGTATGGGCCAATCCCAGTGGGGTGAGATGGCCACTCAAGTAACTTGGATCCATGCCATAAAGAGCTTTAAAGGTGATCACCAGTGCTGTCAAGGTTTTAACTAGCAAACTCAACCAATTCAGTGCTATTGAGACGTCCAGCTTTCTCAAACACCTACTTTATCACCTGTATATCATTTTGGCATGGAAGAAAATGAAACCAGCTCTAAACATTTCCTGCAGTTTCAATATAATTAAAAAATAGATAATTCTCTCCCTCATGGTCACAGGTCACATTGTCCAATTAGGTGTCATGACATCTCCTTGGCAACTCCCCATAGTGTCAGCACCTGTTGAGATGTCCTTGGTTCTCATGGGTTGGTCTGTTATTATTGTCTGGTCTGAGATTCCAGATACTCCTCCCCCCTGGAAACAGAAAGATGGCTGTGGCAGGCCTGATCCATTTCATAGTTGATAAATACCTTGAATTGTACCCGGAAGCAGACTGCAGCTCACGGAGCAATGGTGTTACAGGAGCTATTCTTGTGGGGGCCAAAATTTTCCACACTGCTGCACTCTGCACCAGCTATAGCTTCTGGATACTTTTCAAGAGTAGCTCCATGTAGAGTGCATTACAGTAGTGCAGTCACAAGATGACTAGGGACTGAACAACTATGCAGAGGGAATCCTGATCCAGGAAAGGCCGCAACTGGTGCACAACACGGTTGTGCAAAGACTGTCCTAGTCGCTACTGCTACCTGTTCCTCAAACAGAAGTGAGTCCAGGAAAATTCCCAAGTTGTGGATTGGGTCTTTCTAGGGCAGTGCCGCCCCACCCAAATATGACAAGGTCTCAGATTCCCCAAACCATTTGGTATTACAAGAGTTCAGTCAAAGTTTATTGTCCCCCATCTAAGTCCTCACAACCTCTTGACACTGTGAAAGGGAAGCCACAGCATCACTTGGGTCACCAAGAGTGAAACTATAGAATTAACTTATTTTTCAGAGTATAAGATGCACCTCCCCCTCCAAAAAAAGAGGGTGGAAATTTGTGTGCGTCTTATATACCAAATCTACCCCCACCCCACCAGAGGCCAAAAACATGAGGCATGGAGGCAGCAATGATTGTGGCAATCCCTATAGCCTGGAACAGCTGATTGGGGGTATTCTGGTAGTCAGTTGTGCTGAATCAGACTGCAATAAATGCTGAAGCTGACCTGGTTGGTCAGAGTTTGCAGCAGCAATCACATTCAGAAAGCACACAGAAATAAGCAGGATTCAAAATAATAATAATATACAATACAATACAAAAAGCAGGTTTTCTGTGGTAGCAATAAATACAAGCAAAACACAAGGAGTTTCACTTTCAACTAGTTCTCAGCTAAGCAAGGCTGTCTCATTGTTGCTCACATGGCAAATACTGTTTCAGAGTCCAAATAGCCCTCATTGGCTGACTTAGTTGCCTATTCATTGGCTGGCCTTGTTAACATGTGTCCCAAGTCAGGAAGCAAATACAATGGATGCTGGTAGGCAGAGGCAGAATTTTTCTTATTATTATTTTCCTCCCCAAAAACTAAGGTATGACTTATACTCCAGAGCGTCTTCCACTCCAAAAAAATACGGTAGGTGTCATCAGCATACAATAAAATGTCAATAGAGTAGAATAGAATAGAATAGAATAGGCAGGAAATCTTATATCACTTCAGACAAATGGTTGTCCAGTCTCTTCTTTAAAACTTCCAATGTTGGAGAATTCACAGCTTCTGGAGGCAAGTTGTTCCACTGTTTAATTGTTCTAACTGTCAGGAAATTTCTTCTTAGTTCTATGTTGCTTCTGTCCTTGATGAGTTCCTATCCATTGCTTCTTGTCCTGCCCTCACTTGCTTTGGTGAATAGATTGACTCCCTCTTCTTTGTGGCAACCCCTGAGATATCAGAACACTGTTGTCATGTCACACCTAGTCCTTCTTTTCATTAAACTAGACTAGTGGTAGTCAACCTTTTTCTACCTACCGCCCACTAATGGATCTTTCTTGATGGAAAAATTTCCTTACCGCCCACCAGTTTTTGTGCAAGTGCGTAATATTTTTAGAAAGGAGGGTGTTTTTTTAAAAAAGAAATGTACGTACATTTATCTTTTTATTTCTACTTTATTCATGTTTATAATGTTTTTAACTTTATAAAGTTTAATTAGAAAATAATAAAGTAAATTGAAATTAGCTTTACTAGTGATTAATGAAATCTTTGAGGCTGATGCTGCGAGACTAAATATTTGATATCTGCAAAAACAAAAGGTGCAAAGATTTTTTTGTATGGACTTGCTCATAAAGACGTTTGGAGAACTCGACCCACGAATGGCAACAGGATTAAGGAGGTTTTGTTACTGGAGAGACACAGGCTGATAGATGGAAGAATACATCTCAAAACTAGCTAAACCTAATTAAATTCATTTGTAATAGATATAGTTGAATAATAATTGATAATGATAGTAATGTATATAATGCGGAGTTGATATGATAAATAATAATTGGATATGAGAAGGGAAGGTTAGAAATATTTTTGGACCATATATAAAGGTTATTAATCACAATAATTATTACTATTAAAAATAAAATAAAACTATATACAGTTAAATCTTAACTAATATGGGGAAAATGCTATGATATACGATATAATTACTTAAAGAAAGGAGAATGATAATAAACTATATACATGGAGGATGGAATTTTTGGTATTAAATATTATGGATGTTTAGCTAAAACAGGATATGAGGTTATAGATTAAATCTTTGGCATAGTTAAGGATGAAGGATGTTTAAACAACTGTAGTCAACTAAAAATGGAGGTATGATGATGTTAATATGGTAAACATTTGAGTTAAGATATTTGAATTAATATGAATTAATGGAAGAAATGCACAAAAACATGTTGTAACCAGCTGATATACTTTTTTATAACATATACTTCTTGTCTTTTTGTTTTGTTTTTTTGTTTTTTTTGTTTTTTTCCTCTGCCTTGTTTGTTTTTTGTCTTTTTTGTGTTTTGATTTTTTTCCCCACTGTTGTGGGCATGTGTTGTTTATGTAACAAAAAAATAAAAAAAAAATTTTTAATTAATATTTGATATCTGGTTCAATTTTCGTAAGGAACAAACAAAGGTCTCCTCTTTTGATGATATTCAGACGGTTTCTCTGTTTGCTCATAATATGATTAACAGCACTAAAGCCTGATTCTACAAGATATGTGGTAGGGAAAGGTATCAATAAATTGAACATCATTTTCCACATATTTGGATATAATGCAGGCTTTTTTTTTTATTTTGCCACAGTTTTTGGTATCCACCACTGCCAAAATTACATTTACTCTCTTAGTCATATTTATGTTCTAATAGTTCTTCTTGACAAGTTATATCAACCTCAGCAACATTTGCTGTAAAATGATTTATCATCCAGTCATGCACCTTTAAGTTTAAAATATCTTGAAATTGTTTTCCATATCCAATTTGAGTTCATTGAGGTGGCTACTGAACCTTTCAATATCCCCCGGAGTTACATCATTGTTTATAGAGGACAATTCAGGAAACTGATGAAATTCTCTCTTTAAAATATTATGACAGAGAAGATCAAGCTTTTCGATAAATAATGACCCAATATTTTTGCAACTTATAAGAGTTATATTGGCTTCTTAAAGCTGCAAATTAATTTCATTAAATCTCTTGAAAATGTCTGCTAAATAAAAGGCATCATTCTTTATGGTTTTTAACTGTTCATAGAGACCAGCCTCATTATCACTTTCAAAAAACTGTACGACACTATCAAATAATGCAATAAAACGAGACAAGGATGTACCCTTTGAGAGCCATCGAACTTCTGTGTGTAAAAGTAACCTAATAAACTGCTCGTTATTGTCCTGGCACAGTTGTCGAAACATTATATCACACTTGGCATTAGATTTGATCTTATTTACAGCTTTAATTATTATACTTAATGATGAATGGAGACTTGTACTTAAATGTTTTCCTACAATATGTTGTCTGTGCACAACACAATGAATACACAAAACATTTGGCACTTCTTCCTTCAAGTAAGCAACAAACCCATGATACTGGCCTACCATTGATGGTGCTCCATCAGTAGCACATGCAACAATATTGTTCAAGGGTATATTATTTTTTGCAAAGTATGATTTCACAGCATTAAATATTGATAATCCTTTTGTATCTGTAATCAGATTGACAGTGAATAGCATTTCTTCTTGCAATGTATTGTTTTCATCAAGGTACTGTACATATGTCATCAGTAGAGCATTATTATCTGCAATGACAGACTCATCCAATTGTATGGAAAATGAAGAATTGGTTTTTTTTACCAGGGGCTTCCCCTGGACACAATGGCGAGGAATGTGACAGAGCTGGAAAAGTAAGATGCATGTCTCGCGGCCCTCCCACTCTGCCCCAATGGTAACTGCTGCCTGGCCCTTCCCCGCCATCCCTTTAGTAAGAGATGGCAGACGGGGTGGGGGAAAACTGAAGTGTGTATCCTAACAGTACTGAGACTTGTTCAACTTACGAGGTTCCCCCGTACCACTAGGATGTGCGCCTTGCTTCTCCCCCCCCCCAACATCCACCCCTCACTAAAGAGATGGCGGGGAAGGTAATGGCTGCCTGGATGCTTACCTTCCCTTGCTGTCTCTTTAGTGAGGGGTGGAAGGTGGGGGGGGGGAGAAGCGAGGCGCGCATCCTAGCAGTAGTGGAGACTGGCAAGTCTGCCACGTTCCTCATCCAGGGAAGCAACTTGTAAAAACACCTCTGTTGCTTCCCTGAATGAAACGGCGAGGAACACAATGGAGCTGCCAGTCTCCACTACCGCTAGAATGCGCGCCTCGCTTCTCCCCCCTATCTTCCACCCCTTGCTAAAGAGATGGCAGGGAAGGTAAGCAGCCAGGCAGCCGTTACCATTGGGGGTAGTGGCAAGTGTTCTTTTTGCGCGGAAGGGGACGTGAGGCCCCTTGCTGGCTGGTCACTTTTTGCGGTGGGCCCTTTTTGTGCTGTAGGTAATGGGGCGCGAGGCCCCTTGCTGGCCGGCTGCTTTTTGTGGTGGGTACTCTTTTTGCCTGCCCATCAGCTGTACCGGTAGGTATGGTAAGTGAGTGTGTTGTGTGTGGGGCATGTCCCCGCCCCTGCAGCCTCGGCTCCTCATCTCGGTTGCGCATGTGTTTAAGTATGGTTTTTAACTGTTCATAGAGACCAGCCTCATTATCACTTTCAAAAAACTGTACGACACTATCAAATAATGCAATAAAACGAGACAAGGATGTACCCTTTGAGAGCCATCGAACTTCTGTGTGTAAAAGTAACCTAATAAACTGCTCGTTATTGTCCTGGCACAGTTGTCGAAACATTATATCACACTTGGCATTAGATTTGATCTTATTTACAGCTTTAATTATTATACTTAATGATGAATGGAGACTTGTACTTAAATGTTTTCCTACAATATGTTGTCTGTGCACAACACAATGAATACACAAAACATTTGGCACTTCTTCCTTCAAGTAAGCAACAAACCCATGATACTGGCCTACCATTGATGGTGCTCCATCAGTAGCACATGCAACAATATTGTTCAAGGGTATATTATTTTTTGCAAAGTATGATTTCACAGCATTAAATATTGATAATCCTTTTGTATCTGTAATCAGATTGACAGTGAATAGCATTTCTTCTTGCAATGTATTGTTTTCATCAAGGTACTGTACATATGTCATCAGTAGAGCATTATTATCTGCAATGACAGACTCATCCAATTGTATGGAAAATGAAGAATTTTGGAGAATACCTATTAGTTTATTTTCAACATTAGTCACCATTTCGTCAATGCGTCTCTTTACTGTGTTATCACTAAGGGGCAATGTTTTTAAAACTTCAGTTATATCCTGATGCATTACTGTGGTTAAATGCAGCACTGCAGGCTACTGCTAGATCAGCAGGTCAGCGGTTCAAATCCCACCGGCTCAGGGTTGACTCAGCCTTCCATCCTTCCGAGGTGGGTAAAATGAGGACCCAGATTGTTGGGGGCAATATGCTGACTCTCTGTAAACCGCTTAGAGAGGCCTGAAAGGCCTATGAAGCGGTATATAAGTCTACTGCTATTGCTATTGCTATTTGATAGAGGGTATTATCAAAGTTTCTCCATTATTATGACTTTTACCACTTTTTGCAATTAAATGTGATGTACAATAAACTGCAGTTAATCCATCCTCATTTTTTGCATGTTGTTTTTGAAATGATGCAGCTATTGTTGAACGATTTTGAAATATTTTATAGATTTCTTGAAAATATTCAATGGGCTTATCTTTATCTTGCGAATGCTTTGTAGCAAGATCTTCTCGCCCTCGACTTGGCTTCATTGCTTCATTAGATAATGTCTTGTGGCACAGTAAACACATTGGAAGCTGTTTATTTGTAACAGATTCAATAAAACCCATCTTCAGATACTCTGGTAAATAGCATATTTCTTTTTTTCAGACATGGGTTCTAAATTTGTTTCACAATTTAACAACTACTTTTACTCTTACGTTTTGATCTGCACTCCATGCAGTGCTTTTCCCCCTCCTCTTTTCCCTTTTATTACAAACACCAAAAACAATGCTGTATTAGGTGCCAATTTTTATTAAGTGTCACCATCAAAAAAAATTCATTTTCCTGCCTTCTTCTTCTTTACCTTTCTTATAGTATTTCACTATATCAAGGATCTCTTTTTCCCTTTTTTATTTTCTCCTTTCTTTACTTATTTCTTTCTTTTATTTTATAACAAAACTTAATTTATGAGCCAGACTAAACACTGCTTACTCTCCTCCTTTATTTTATCCCCTTTTCTCTATTTTTCTTCCCTTTTTTTGTTAATTTTTTTAATCTTTTCCTTTTTATCTCTTTTTTTTTTACCTTCCTTAGGGCAATGTACAAAACTAAGGCTGAGCTAGTTAGCCCACTTATTATTATTAGCCAACAACAATTCTCTCCTGCCTATAACTTTTCTTTCTCCTATTTTGCAACTGCTCTGCTCCGCTTCTGCCTGTCCTTGCTATCAGTTTCCACTCCTCCCCTTCCTCTTCCCATGTGTTTGCTTGTTTGCGTGCACGTGCACGTTGGTTTATTGATGTGTGTGCTCACGCCTGCCCACTCGTTCAAAAGGAGGTTTTAACCTCCGAAGTCCCTACCGCCCACCTGGAATCCCGAAACCCCCACTAGTGGGCGGTAGGGACCAGGTTGACAACCCATGAACTAGACATACCCAATTTCAGCAAACGTTCTTTATATGTTTTAACCTCCAGTCCCCTAATCATCTTTGTTGCTCTTCTCTACACTCTTTCTACAGTCTCAACATCTTTTTTGCATTGTGATGACCTAAACTGGATGTAGTATTCCAAGTGTGGCCTTACCAAGGCATTATAAAGTGGTATTAACACTTCACATGATCTTGATTCTATCCCTCTGTTAATGCACCCTAGAACTGTGTTGGTTTTTTGGGCAGATATAGCACATTGCTGGGTCATATTTAAGTGATTGTCTACTAGGACTCCCTCTCTCTCATAGTTACTACTATTGAACTAGAGACCATCTATATTGTACTTGTGCATTTGCTTTTTTTTTGCCTAAATGTAGAACCTTGCTTTTTTCACCGTTAAATTTCATTTTGTTAGATAGCGTATTTCAAAATCTTTCTGAATCTTAAGCCTATCTTCTGGAGTGTTTTCCTATTCTTGACCGCTTGGTGTTATCTGCAAATTTAATGAGTTCCCCATCTATCTCCTCATCTAAATAAGTGGCCTAAAACAGTTTTGGGGTACTCCAGTGCATACATCCTTCCATGTGGATGCAGTTCTGTTGATGACTACTTGTTGAATATGATTGGTCAGCCAGTTACAAATCCATCTGGTGATGGTGGTGTCTAATCCACATTTTTCTACCTTATCAAGTAAATTGTGGTCTACTTTGTCAAATGCCTTACTGAAATTCAAGTAAATTTTATCAAGAATGCAATAAGATTGGCATAATCTATTTTTGACAAACCCATGTTGGCTTTTGGTTATGACTTTGTTTGCCTCTAGATGTTCAGTGATTCATTGCTTGATAATCTTTTCCAGAATCTTTTCCAGTATTGAAGTCAGGCTGATAGGTCTGTAGTTTCCTGGATTTTTTCCCCCTTTTTTGAAAATGGGAACAACATCAGCTCTTTTCCAGTCCTCTAGTGCTCCAGGATCTTTGGAAGATATAGTTCAGTGTTTCTGAAATCACATCTGCCAGTACCTTCAGCACCTTGGGGTGTAAACCATCTGGTCCCAGTGTCTAGGGTGGACAGGTGCTCACTTACCAATTTTTTGTCTATTTTAACGTGTGTTTCTAACCTGTTTTTTACGGTACTGGTTTTGATAGGCTGGACTGTTTTTTCTCTTGCAAAAAATGAGTTAAATAGTTCTGCATTCTCTCTGTTGTTTGTGACCTTCTTGCCACTTTCTCCCACTAGTGGACCAATCATTTCATTGACTTTTTTCTTGTTCTTTTTGACTTTTGTCGCAAGTCTTAGTTCACTTGGAGCCTTAGCTTTCATTACTTCATGTTTGCAGGCTCGGGCTATTTGCTGGTATTCTGCCTTAGTTATGTGTTCCTCTTTCCACTTTTTATACTTGTCCTTTTTGTCTTTCAATTTGAGATTTCTTAATGCTATCATTATCTATCTTTACCACAAAACTCAAGCCTATTATTGAAAGTTAGATATTTGTTTTGTATTATTTTAAGTACACAGATTTTTCATTAACCCTTCTTGTCTTCCTCCATCATTCCCTTTTAATATTAACTTTTTTTTCTGAAGTCCTAAAGTAATTGTGGAAAAGTTGATTCCTAACTTTTGATGCTAGATTTTTTAAATTGCATCTGTATTTTCAATATAACAGGCAGAAGCACGCCTTGCAGCCAAACGTGCAGCCCGAGCGGAAGCAAGGGATATACGCATGAGGGAATTGGAACGCCAACAAAAAGAGGTATGTACTACCAGAAGGAAATATTATTACTATCTTAAATTTATTAGAGTATACATATAATAGAATTCATTTTTCTTGTAAAGCAATGTAGAAAGCTTTTAAAAGAAAATATTATTACTACAGATATTCCTTAATCTAAGGATATAATGAAGCCTGCCTTTGCAAATGAGAATGGTCAGTAAGTGAGACAGCCTCACTTGTCAACTCCCATCAGCTAATCTCCCTGATGCCCTTGTTAAAGAAACACATAGATCGTTAAATAAAGTATGGCATGCGTCATGACTGCGGGAAGCCCTGGGAGGCCTGGGCCAATAAACAAGGCAGCAAAAAGCTTTGCATAGCCCAAAACAGGCAATTGGGTAAAAGATCCCAACTAGATTAGGGTCCAGCATCAAGTTAAAATGCCAGAGAGGCTTCTAAACAAGCCTATGGTGTGACTGATATACCACGCTTTTTGATTGGGCCTATGTCCTGATTAACTGGCCATTGGGAGACTGCAAACGGCCAGCTGCAGCAAAGGCTGGGTCCCAAAAGGGAGTCAGACAAACAGCAAAAAGCTTTCCAAATAAGGTTTCCAAGCTTTTTGCTATTTGTTTGATTTCCTTTAGGACCTAGCTAGGATTATTCTAACGGAAGTCAGATAAACAGTAAAAAGTTTTGCAAGAACCCAGCTTCTGCTATGACCGGCCATTTGTTCCATGTGTTGTGATGTAGCTGGCTAAAGTTTTTGAGCTGAACTTTTTCTTCAGCCCCTCAATGCGAACAAGCTGCAAAAATATTTTCTTTGCTTGCTTACTTCCTTTCTTCTGTTCCTCAACCTGGCTGTCATTCATCAAGGTAAGTAACATACAGATTTTGTCATCATGTTTTCAGGCATGCAGAAAAATTTTGCAAATGGGGTGATTAAAAGGGATAGACTAGAGATTGAAGAGAAATGACAGAGAGTTTAATTTAAGTGCCTAATGGGGGGTGGGAATGGGAGATGGGAATGGGAGATAAAGAATAACAAGTTCTGCCAACTTTTTTTCTGTTTTCTTTTTTGAACATAGGGAGGTGGTTAAGCAAGAAAAAGGGTTTGTGACATTCCTCCTGAAGCTGCTGCTTTTGCATGTGAGCAGCTAGCTTAAAGTCTAGCAAGAGCTAGAAGAGATCTGCAGTCTCCTGACAGCCAACTGATCAGGGCAGAAAGCATGAAAGCAGCTGCCATTTTTGCAAGGAATTGTTGGCATGCTGAAAATAGCAGCTGTTTTCAGGAGGCATGGAGAGCAGGCCCAAGTGTTGTGGGGTCCCAGTGGGGTTGAATGGGATGGGAGAGGCAGGAGGGTAGTGCAGCATCCTTCTGGTCAGAAGTAAGGGTGAATGATCATGGAGATGCTACAGCAGCCCTAACTTCAGAACAAGGTCATATGTAGGTTTTTGGGGACATGTTGTAGTTCAAATGTCCATTAAGTGATGAGTTGGATCTCAAGAATTATCTTAATAGATATATTTATAGTATATTGAATATATTATTCTGCAGCAGAGATGTGCAATGTTTTCAGTGTATGTTATATAAGGTGCCATATACAGTATATTAGTAAGTGAATGCCTGTGTATTTGTTTGTTTGTGAATAGACATATACATGGCAACCCTGTTGTATGGTAGATGAGGACAAAGAGAATGCTTATAGTACAATAATTCTAAGTTACTATAACAGCCATAAGATTGCTATACTACAGAAGGAAGCACTTTGTGCTGGAGAAATAAAGCAAAACAGACAATCTGCGCAAGTAGTTGCTGGGAATCATGCAGAGTATGGGTTACCCCTCAGGATTTAGAATACCATTTCCATATTATAAAAGTAATTTATTGTACTTTGTGCAGTATGTATTCAGAATCTGGGATAATACTTGAGGATTTGTGGTAGTTTTAACAATGGTTTCATTATTACTAGTGTGTTGGTACTGGAACTTCTGGTCAGTTTTATCTTTGCAGAATTGCAGTATTGAATTTAAATATTCTTTAAATTGCTAATGGAATTCTACTTTTCTAGACAGTATTGCAAAATAACCTGTATTTTGTAAGCAGAATTATGGAAGATAGCATCTATTGTTACTAAAGTATTACCCTTTAAAAATCAGATTTTCTACCTTTTTGTAGCTTTTGCAGTGTTCTTATGATAGAAAATGGGGACATATCCAGAGGTGGATGGTAGGCCAGGATTGTGTGTTTTGTGGTGCTTTTGTCTTGGAAAACTAACCTGATTGTGGTGTTTATTTACTAATATTTTAGCATATGATATTTCATAAAAAATAATGGGTCATAGTGAAAACATTTAAATATATAAATATGAGAAACACATGAGAAATACATAAAATGAAGATTAATATAAATATGAGTATAGACGAATCATCATCATTTGCTTAAATTTCCTTTTTAAACCTTAGAATTTTAAGGGCATATACCAGGGAAATGCATTGCCAAAACTATTATTTAGGGTTGTTGAATCATGTCCAATATATATAATTTCAATTGGAGGAAATGATTTTACATTACTACATATCTGTCTTGTGTAAATTTAACTAAAACAAAATAACTGTGATTTTATGTGGCTACTCTTTATTTAGAGAATGTTTTGAAACATTACAACAATTTCTCAGTATTATATACAAGTTAAATTATGTTGTATGTTAATGGAGCCTTCTGATGTGAAAAACTGTGATATAAAGACTATAGTAAGTGGACAGAATGTCAAATGACCCAAAGTAAAGACATTTTATGTGATCTAATAAATGCATCAATGTGATTCCTTAATATAAAGTCATATATGAGTAATTATGTCATATGGTATAGATCCTTTTCACCCATATCCTTTGTAATTTCACTCTGAATTTTAATGATAAATGTACTTAATTTTTATCATCTTTTATTTTCATTTTTATGTTCAAAAGTAATACCCCTCAGAAAAGGAGTGACACATAGGTAGAATAAATATTCTAAATTATAAAGTATCTGATATTATAATTAATATATCATACAATTATATTGGATATATTGTTTATACTATATGCTATAAATAATAATGGGCTTCTAGTACTATTTTGATTTTAGTTTTTTCATTTTATTGGTTCACAGTTCATAGCTGTATTTCTCCAAAGTTGGTGGAGACAGCGGTCATGCATGGGTTAACCTAGTCAGTAACCAATAGAACTGAGTCTACCAAAGTGATGTCATTGCCTCTGAGGAGCATGCTCCCACTTTTTTACACTCAGTTCGATTGGAACTGGCTGTGCTAATTGCTTTCTCCTTAACTAGTATTTAATAATTGACTATTCTAATTGGATTTAATTGGCTTTTACTCAAAGAACAAAATTTCATCTAAATTGAAAACAGAGAATAAGCTCCTACTGAACTTTTGGAGACAGGACTCTCAATAGCCCCTGGGTGGCTGGAGAGACATTGCCAGGGATTCTTCGAGGCTTTGCCTCCGAATTTGCCTATGGGCTTCTGAGGCTCCCTGGCTAACAGCACAGTTTTGCAACAGCCGTTGGAGGCTCCACTTAGTGCTGCTACTTCTGCTGCCGTTCCTGGCTCTTCCTTGCCTCCAGTGCCGCTGACTGCCGCTGCCAGAAACCATCAAATGCCACAGGGAGCCTCCAAAAGCCGCCGCCACTGGGAAGCACTGCTGCTGCCGCCACACCTTGTCACTGTTTCTCCCCGCTGCTGCTGGACCACCCTTGGCTTCGCCCTTGGCTCCGCAGGCTTGCCACATGGAGTCAGACACCCACGTGCACTTCGCAGCCTCGGCTACCTCGTGGCGCTGGCCCATAGGCTCTGCAGCCTCATGGCCATCTTGTTTGGGCGTGAAAATCATCTGGCAGCCATTTTAAGTTTCTTCAAAAGCCATGAGTACAGGTTATGGCCTCTCCTAATCCTGAGCCTCAACTGCCTCCAGTCTCCTTGGCCCCCGCTCCCACCACCTATCCCCTTCATGTGGGGCCCACAGGCACAGGCCTGCTCCTGAAGATAACCCTACTGAGCCCCTTTCCAGGAACCCCAGGCCTAATCGGGGGCGTAGATAATCCTTGGGAGGATGGCAGGGCCTCTCAGGTCCCTACAAAGAAGGCCAGGGCCAAGACCAAGCACAATGAATCTTGCGAATTCCAGGCCCAGAGGCTTGTTCACACCAGTCCCCCTCCTGACTTATTTTCAGATTCGGAGGATGACCTCTCCCCTGTGGCCTCGGGAGGATGCCAGGGGCACAGACGATTTGGCCAACAGTAGGGATGATTCGGATTGTGGCAGGAGCATTATCCCTGATGAGGATCCCCTCTACCCTCTTACTCACTGGGCATGGCTGATATGATCTCTGAGGCCATCGAATGCGGCATAGTGGCTGGTCTTAAATACAGGTCTTCTAACCGTTCTACTTCTCGCAGGTCTGCTTCTTCCTCTAGCTCCAGGCACAGGGATGGCGATCTCTCAGCTTCATCTTCGCATGAGCTACCCGGGACTTCCAGTCAACCGTCGGTTTTTGGGGAAGAGGAATGCCCTGCAAGAGATTCATATCTCTCAGATGATGAAGGTTTTCCTCCCAGCCCACCTCCTTTTGTCTTTTTATTTAAACCTGCTGTCTTTCGATCTCTCCTTTTTAAGGCGGGCATTCCTTCTCCCAAGACGGCTCAGGGTACGGAGGCAGACAAGAATGACACCACTGATCCTCTCTTCACCCAGCCTACAGTAGAAAAGGAGATGATTCCCTTGCCCAGACTCTTCATAGACGTTGTCCAGAATCAATGGGCATCACCAGGTACAGGTCCCCTCCCCAATACCTCAGACAAGCGCCTGTATAATGTCGCTTCTGACCTCGCCAAAGCTTTGGAGGTACTTTCTATTGACTTACCTATAATTGGCCTTTCCTCTCCTAATGCAGCCTCAGCAGCTCCTGAGGAGGCTCTTCGACCTGAAGACAAGAGGAGAAAACAATCTCTGGTCAAGGGTCACCAGGCCTCAACTTCACAGCCGCTGCCTTCAGTGGTTTCTTCTGCCATTCCAGAAGACCAACAGCAGCTGTTCCCTAGTGAAGATCAGCTTGACTCCAGAGGTTCTGCAATCTCTGGACTGGTGGATCTCCCCGCCCATAGCTCAGGGCTCCCTCTTTAGGGAACCTCCGTGTCTCATAGTTATGACGGACGCGAGTTTGACAGGTTGGGGAGCTCACCTGGAGGATCAGGTAGCTCAGGGTCTCTGGTCCGATTCCGACCTATCCCACAGTATGAATTGGCTAGAATTGAGGGCCATCCATCTGGCCCTCCTTCATTTCCAAACGTCTCTTCAAAACACACATGTGCTAATTTGGACAGACAACACTACGGCCAAGGCGCATGTCAACCGCCCAGGGAGGGATGAGAGCGGTATCTCTCATGGAATCTGCCTTTCGCCTAGGAACCTGGGTGGAAGCCAACCTTCTCTCTCTCCACGCTGAACACATCTTGGGATCTGACAGCACCAGGGCAGACTGGTTGAGCTGCACAATGATTGACCCAGCAGAGTGAAGCCTGAATCGTCGCATTTTCCACCAGCTGTCATCCAGGTAAGGGACTCCAACTCTGGATCTCTTCGCAATGGCATCCAACAAACAACTGCCCAGGTACTTGTCTCGCTACACAACACCAGGCGTGGAAGGGACGGATGCTCTACGGTGCAGGTGGCCTCGAAGTCTCCTGTACACCTTCCCTCCCTTCCCCCTGATACAGAGGGTGATTCAGAAACTGATAGAGGAGGAGGCCGACTCATTCTAATCGCTCCCCATTAGCCGCGTCGACCATGGTACGCAGACCTGGTCAATCTTTCCGTGGAATCTCAGTGGCTTCTTCCAATGATACCATCCCTCCTTCATCAGGGCTTCATTCACCATCCCGACCTGCGCTGGCTCCGCCTAATGGCTTCGAGGCTGAGCGGGCGGTCTTGAGGGTGGCTAACCTTTCCGAGACAGTAATCCAAACTATTCAGGCTTCCCGCCACCCAGCCACTAATATAATCTACAAATCTACATGGCAGACCTTTGTGGCTTGGTGCCTGCCTCAAGGGGAGGACTCTCTGAAAGCTTCGGTTTCCCAGCTATTGAAATTCTTGCAACAGGGGCTTGAAAAGGCATTCTCCCCGAACACCTTACAGCGGCAGGTGTTTGCTCTTTCCTCAATTCTCTCACTTCACTGGGACAAACCCCTCTCCTTGCACCCTCATGTCCGCAGGTTCCTTAAGGGGGCTTCTAATCTCTGTCCTCTTGTCATACACCGATTTCCCTCCTGGGATCTGACCAAAGTCTTTGACTTTTTCACTGACCCGCCCTTCGAACCTCTCAAGTTGGCCTCCTTGCATCACCTCACGCTTAAAACTTCCTTTCTGGTGGTCATAACATCTGCACGGAGGGTTTCAGAACTGGCGGCTCTTTCCATCCGGGTTGACTTGTGTGTGTTCCACCCAGACTCTGTGGTCCTTCGAATCGACTCCACCTTTGTCCCGAAACTGAATTTGGCATTTCATCGCTCTCTGGATATCACTCTTTCAAATTTCTGTCCTACTCCATCTCACCGTCTGGAGCGCAAATGGCACAAACTAGACGTCAGGTGTGCTCTTAAGATTTACATCACCAAGACAGCAGTCTTCAGACGCAGTGAAGCCCTATTCGTATCTTTCCACCCTACTAACAAAGGGCTGAAAGCTTCTCTATCTATGATTGGCTCATGGATCAGGTCTGCCATTGCACAGACTTACATCACGCATCATCTCACACCTCCATCTAACATTACGGCTCATTCCATGCGCAGCGCGGCTACATCAGCGGCGTGAGCGCGACAGGCCTTGGTGGAAGAGATCTGCAAGGCAGCTACCTGGTCTACTCCTAATTCATTTATATGACATTATAAGGTGGATTGGTATGGGTCGGCGGATGCGGCCTTTGGACGGCGAGTCCTTCAACAAGTTCTTCCTTCTTCCAGCTCCTATGCCAGTCTCACTCCCTCCCTGGGACATGCAAACTTTGGTACATCCCATCCATGACCGCTGTCTCCACCAACTTTGGAGAATGGGGCATTGGGTCTTACCTGTTATGCCCCTTCTCTGGGCAGGTGGAGACAGCAGTCATCCCCACCCTTTGGGGTCCTGGCCTACTTCATAAGGGAGATCTGGGAGCATCTTGTGAAGTCACAGGAGGGAAAGCGATTGTTCACAGCACAGCAGTCTACTTATCTCCTTCGTCAAGAAAAGCGGAAGCATGCTCCTCAGAGGCGATGACATCACTTTGGTAGACTCAGGTCTATTGGTTACTGACTGAGTTAACCCATGCATGACCGCTGTCTCCACCTGCCCAGAGAAGGGGCGTATCAGGTAAGAACCAACGCCCCATTTTCAGTCATCAGTATATATGTAAGTGTATTTTCTTATCATTTATATAGAGACAGCTGTATTCAGGGATAGGCAGATTGTAGCCTTCTGAGTCTACTGTGATTATGATAACGGAAAAATGAAAACTTCTTGGTATTCTAAGTGGGAAACACATATATAAGGTCTGAAATATTTCACAGTTACAAAAGCAGCAACTCTCCTTTAGGTCATCATAAAATCTACTTCTCCTATAGCCTATTTAGTAAAAGGTTGCTTATCCCTGACTTGACTCAAATCCAGCATATTTTAATTTGAAAAGTATACGTAAGTATCATACAGATGTTCTTTAATTATAATTCTAAGAGAACGAGCCTTTCTAAAAAATAAAAAAATTGCTATTCAGGGCATATATCAGAGAAATGCATTGCCAAAATTATTATTTATATTTAAATAAAATTATATATAGATAATGTTCCCCATAAATAACATCCTTCTGATGCATTAAAATTACAATTTAATAACAATTTAGGAAGATCTCTGTATGCTATATTCAAAATTCAAAAGAGAGATGGGAAGAAAGAGAGACTAGACACAGAGTGAGAGAGGGGAGGGAAAGAGAGACAATATACACACAGAGAGAGAAAGAGATGATAGAGGAGATCAGAGAGGGAGAAAGATGAGAGAGAGAGATGAGAGAGAGAGAAAAGAGAGAGAGAGAGACAGATATATATATATATATATATATATATATATATATATATATATATATATATATATATATATATATATATATATATATATATATATATATATATAAATAAAAGAAATAGAAAAATTGCTTTTTTTAAGGTTTAAGGTTGCAGACCCCTGGTCATTAAGTAAACCTTGTGGTAATTAAGCGAACACTGTGGTTGTTAAATAAAGTCCATTTTCCCCATAGGCATTTTTAACCGGAAACCAGAAGGAATTGTTGGAAACTGACAAAAAACATAGAAAACCTCAGTCACATGACTGTGTGGGATGTTGTAACTGGTCATAAATGTGTGTTTGTGTGTGCGTGCATGTGTGCATGGCTGTCAAAACTCCAAAAACAAGTCAAGTAGCTCTGGGAAGACTTGTTATGCAACCAGCCATTAAGCGAGGACCACTTATATTTGGTTTGCCTTAAGGGTTCAGAGCTGTATGGAATCTGGTTTCCATTGACCCTTTGGGGGATTGCAAAAGGTCCGGATGGGGGAATCCTTGAAGGGGAAAATAGGATCGTGACCACCCAGCTATGCCCACCCAGTCACATGGACACCTAGCCATGTCCGCAGAACCGGTAGTAAAAAAAAATTGAATCCCACACTGATTTAGATGTTTTAAAATGTCAAAATTCATGTTAGTTAATGAGCCATGTGCTATTATTCTGGAGATAGCTATCAAATTTTGTAATCCATATATGTTTTCATATGCCAGTTATTTATACCTATGTAATTAATATTTATTTTCATTTGTTCGTATAGGCCAGCTTAGTACAGATTATTTTGGTTAAATTAATGCTTTAATTAAAATAGTTTTTGATTAATCAAATAGAATTTTTGCAGATGCATTATTACTACAAGGGCTAATAAAATATAAAAAGCTTAAACTATTTTAAAAGAGAAATTGTTAATTATCTAACAGAAAAAAATGACGTGCTTAAATGAACAAATATGCCTTTTTATGTTTGACCAATATTTTTTTTAAAATAATGCATGTTTAATTTATAAATTTTTAAGTAATTACATTAAAATTAATATATTAAGTAGTTGTTATAATACATTCAAAAATAATTAGATAAAGTAATGTAAATTGAAGCTTGTAATGCACTTTGTATGAAAACTAGCTTCCATCATTTTAGTAATCTCTAAAATCTCTCATTTTAAAATATTTTCTTAGGAAAATTCTGAGAAGGCTAGCCATTCATGTCGGTCCAGCCGGCAGCCATACCTGGTTTGTATTAAAGCTAGATTTATTTTAAGCATAATTTCAGTCTTTATCTATTTTTTATTTTCCTTTTTATGAATGTTGCTTCATTATTTAATTTGTTTTATTAGGGAGCTGGTGATTTGGTATCCTCTCAAAATACTGGTAGTCACAGGGTTAGTATTTAAAATTTATTTCAGTAAAAATAATGTATTGGTTTTTTTTTTACTAATATAGTTTAGACTTTGAGTATGCTATGAGATTATTAATATATTTTGTATGCTAGTTATTATGCAACACAGAACTGAATAGAAGAATGTAATTTCTTAGAAAAATTGTTGAGAATTTTTTTAACAACTTGTGGATTGAAATACATAATGATGTTATTTCTTGGTTAAGCTAAATATCTTCTGAATTCAGGTTTTTGTCAGGATAGTAATTACCTTGCATGGTTTTAAAATCTGCATGGGTTATCTACCGTACTGAGCTGCAGTTTGAAGTAGAGTTGGAAGAAAATGCTAACTAAATATATAAGAATATATAAGGATATCAAAGAAATTAAGAGGAGAAGGAGATAAGTTAATGACATATTCTTATTTTTAATAATAAAAATATGAATTATTATAATTACACTGGGGCCATTGCACTGTAATTCACATTTTCCATTAAACATAATGTGATATGTTTGTTGTTGACTTAGAATATTGTGTGAACTGATCACTGTGGCTTGGCAACTATCGCTTACAATTTGATACGTTTGAACCAATTACATTAGCCAACAGTCATAGGTATTCATATCATGATTTGGCTTAACATGCAAATTAGAGCTCTGTTTAAGAAGAGGTACTTTGTAAAATATATTAACATGATTAAAATGTGTGTATGCCTATAAAATATACTTTTCTGGGGCTTTGTATACACAGAGACAGGACTCATAACCTGGAATACTTTTCATTACAACTGCAAAAGTCTTCACAAGGATATATCTATGCAGAAAGGATTCTTTATTCTAACATGCTTTGCATATCACCTCTTTTAAATTCTTTGCATAGCCAAACGTACTAATGAATTTGTAATCCTTTAATAAGAAAAGGAAAACACTCTGGTCAAAAGTGCTCGCAAGAAGGTTTTTTTTACTAGGGGCTTCCCTGGACACAATGGCGAAGAACATGACGGAGCTGGAAAGATAAGACCCGCGCCTTGCTTCTCCACCCCTCGCTAAAGGGACAGCGGAGAAAGGAAGCAGCCAGGCTGTTGTTACCATTGGGGCAGGGTGGGAGGTGTCAGGCTGCAAGGCCCGCATCTTACCTTTCCAACTCCATCGCGTTCCTCACCATTGTGTCCAGGGAAGCCCCTGGTAAAAAAAAACCTTCTCATGAGTTCAAACAAACTTCTTGAACTCACAAGAAGGTTTTTTTTACCAGGGGCTTCCCCTGGACACAATGGCGAGGAATGTGACAGAGCTGGAAAAGTAAGATGCATGTCTCGCGGCCCTCCCACTCTGCCCCAATGGTAACTGCTGCCTGGCCCTTCCCCGCCATCCCTTTAGTAAGAGATGGCAGACGGGGTGGGGGAAAACTGAAGTGTGTATCCTAACAGTACTGAGACTTGTTCAACTTACGAGGTTCCCCCGTACCACTAGGATGTGCGCCTTGCTTCTCCCCCCCCCCAACATCCACCCCTCACTAAAGAGATGGCGGGGAAGGTAATGGCTGCCTGGATGCTTACCTTCCCTTGCTGTCTCTTTAGTGAGGGGTGGAAGGTGGGGGGGGGAGAAGCGAGGCGCGCATCCTAGCAGTAGTGGAGACTGGCAAGTCTGCCACGTTCCTCATCCAGGGAAGCAACTTGTAAAAACACCTCTGTTGCTTCCCTGAATGAAACGGCGAGGAACACAATGGAGCTGCCAGTCTCCACTACCGCTAGAATGCGCGCCTCGCTTCTCCCCCCTATCTTCCACCCCTTGCTAAAGAGATGGCAGGGAAGGTAAGCAGCCAGGCAGCCGTTACCATTGGGGGTAGTGGCAAGTGTTCTTTTTGCGCGGAAGGGGACGTGAGGCCCCTTGCTGGCTGGTCACTTTTTGCGGTGGGCCCTTTTTGTGCTGTAGGTAATGGGGCGCGAGGCCCCTTGCTGGCCGGCTGCTTTTTGTGGTGGGTACTCTTTTTGCCTGCCCATCAGCTGTACCGGTAGGTATGGTAAGTGAGTGTGTTGTGTGTGGGGCATGTCCCCGCCCCTGCAGCCTCGGCTCCTCATCTCGGTTGCGCATGTGTTTAAGTAGTTTGGAGGGGGGGTTATTTTAAGAGGGGAGTTATTTTAGCACATGCCAGAGAAAAGCCTGATTGGGCTTATTATCAGGACATGTTTTATTTTCGGGGAAACGTGGTAGTTGTAGCTTTCAAAAACAAACACTGGAAACATTAAGATGTATAGAATTTGATTATCTGTATTCACATGTGGCCCTTAAACTCTCAGGTACATGCTTTTAAAACAAAAAACAAATCTATTAATCAATTAAATCATTTCATAATTTCCAGCTAAAGAGATAAGGAGCTGCACATGTCCTTTACGTTTACTCTACTCAGAAAATCAAGAGATTATTCTTAAATAGTTTCCTTTCATCCCACCTGGCATTTCGCTTCTCTGGGCAGTCAGCTGGTTCAAGTCCAGGCCACATTGTAAATTTTCGAAATTTGTACAATAGAGAATCCAACAGCAGCTCTTGCTGTTGTCTTAGCTTTCCCTCTGTCATCAGCTTCTGTCCATTACTGCAGCCACTCCTTCATCCGGGGATTTTATGTTAGCAGAACTTAAGTCTGAAAATAATCTTTCTCTGCTGATGTCAGCATTGATTTCATTCAGTAATCAGGAAAGAAACCACTCGACTCCATTTGAATTGAAATCAAGTGTACTTTTACTAATTATAAATGAACAGTTGCAAAGCAAAGCTGAGTCTGGTTAATTAGGTGCGAAAGTGGATAATATCAAGCACAATCCAATCCCCTCTCCTTGGCACCCCCGTTCATAGTCCAATTATAATGCACCCAACTGTCAGGTGGGAGATAACTTCAAAAATCCTCATCAGGATGGAATGCTAGACAGTTGGCTTTGGCGGGAAACTCCCTTCTTCCACATGCGCAGTAAGGTGATCAGAACAGCATCTAGAAACTTCCTCCAGCACATAATGATCCCCCCCCTTCCCGTTTCAATGACAGCCGAAGCAGCAGCAAAGCAGAGGATGACAGCTGATGAACTTTATTTTCAAGGAGCTAGGTATTTTTCTTTCACCACATAAACATTGAAGTAAACATTAATCTTATAATATTAATTTGTTTAAACTTCCAAAGAAAATATTAGTGTAGAAATGCATTATGTTGGTGAATAAAATGAGAATTAAAATGATGAGAATTGAAATCAGGAGCATAATGCTGCAGATTAATATAAAACTGCTAAAAGATTGCTTAGAACTACAAGGAATAAAATTTACCAAAACCATTTTGTTCTGTAATGATATCAATTTTTGAGGTTCATAATTTTTCATAACTTTGTTCTTAAGAGGCTTTCCTTGGATGTCAGTGGGTCCCACAGGAATAGACCAAGTAACTCCAGGAAAAGAGATCTATTGGTTTGTATTCCAGATCAGCATGATATGATTTGGTCATATAACACTTTGTTATGAACTACTAATAATCATAATTTAATAAAAATTTCATTGTGTGAACTGTGCGCATATGAGAGAGATTAAAAAACAATTTAAAATTATTGACTTTAAAACCAGTGCTTATTGCATGAGATACAGAGGTATTGATTAACTAACTAAGTCAGTAAAAAAGTGAGATGAAAATAGATATGGATTAAACTTTTGCTCATATACAATGTTGTCTTTGAAATATTAGTGTCCATAAAATATCTGTAAAGTTTAATTGTGTGCATATAATGTAAACTCTACATATGAAAAAAGTATTTTATCTCTTTATCTACTTTTACTATTTCTAATGACTTGTAGGTGATATCTCCTTCCTCAATCCTCCCTGCACTTGTGTGCATGTCCATGTGCAAACACGCACATACTGAGACATGCATCCCATACATTCTATTCTGCCCCTGCTACCCTTGTACAAATGCAAGCGCTCTGCATCCTCTTTTCCTGCCTTCCTGCAGCCACATACATGCATATGCCCTATGCCCTTATTCCCAGGCCTCCAAGCATGCACACATAGAAACACACAGAGACACACACATTCAGTCTATGCCCTCTTTTCCAGCCTTCCTGCACTCCATACACACATTCAACCATCAATACCTTCCTTCTGAACACATACACAGGCATGCACCATGGTTCCTCTTTTCCATGCTTCCCTGTAATCACATGCACACATCCTTCATACTCTTTTCTGACCTTCTTGGGTTGGCACACACAGGGATGCAACCCACACTCTCTTTCTGTCCTTCCCAGCACTCATACTTAGTACTCCCCTTCCAGGCCTTTCTGTGCTTGCATGAACTCCACACACTGCATTTCCTCACACCATCACCACTTGCCTGGTCTCTCACCTTCCTGTAGCATTCTTGCACTTTTTCCTTGGGAGTTCTTCTGTTCCTTGCTTATCTGTAATTTAAGTTACAATATCACATCACAATGAACAGAAAAATAAATTTCTAAATTACTTTGAAATATTAGGTTTAGGTTTCGTTTTATTTATATGCCGCCCTATTCCCAGCGGGACTCAGGGCGGCGCACAAACCCAAGGGGGGAAAGGGAAACACAAAAACTACAAATACAAGCATTTAAAAATAACCAACAGCCACACAAATCGAGAGGGGAAGGGAACTCATCAACCCCAGGCCTGCCGACACAGCCAGGTTTTAACGGCTTTTCGGAAGGCCTGGAGAGAGGTGAGGGTCCGAATCTCTGCGGGGAGTTCGTTCCAAAGGGCCGGAGCTGCCACAGAGAAGGCCCTCCCCCGGGTGGTAGCCAGATGGCATTGGCTGGTAGACGGAACCCGGAGGAGGTCAGCCCTGTGTGATCTAATGGGTCTTTGGGAGGTAATTGGCAGCAGGCCATATTTCAGAGTCATTCAGTCAGAATTGTTTCTTCAAAGTAGATCACCATTTTAGTTCATAAATCTGTATCAAAGGAATGATTAATCAAGCTTTGTCATATTGAGACAAAATTCAGATCTTCAGAGCCCTAGAAAATCACCCAACAGCTTTGTTCAGTTTTTAAAATCTTGATGTTAGCACTGCTTTCATCTGTGTTTGCTCTTCTATACAAATACATAAGTATGTAACTCTTAAACAATTTCTTCTGTTTTACAACACCTTGGCAAGACATTTGGTATTTCTGGAAGTAAAAGAATGATGCAAATTTTTTGTACATCAGAAATCACAAGTGTACTAGAAAACCTATCTTGATGAGATAGGTTTGACAGACTTCTAGCTAAACTTACACATATTTTCTTACTTCTGATATATCTTCCCTTCTTTGATGAGGATACAGTTTTTTGTTGTGAGAAATTATAAAGTTCTGACTAGAATAGTTGTATTTAGAAGAGCCGAGGTGGCGCAGTGGTTAAATGCAGCACTGCAGGCTACTTCAGCTGACTGCAGTTCAGCAGTTCGGCTGTTCAAATCTCACCGGCTCAGGGTTGACTCAGCCTTCCATCCTTCCGAGGTGGGTAAAATGAGGACCCGGATTGTTGGGGGCAATATGCTGACTCTGTAAACCGCTTAGAGAGGGCTGAAAGCCCTATGAAGCGGTATATAAGTCTAACTGCTATTGCTATTTCTGGATCAACTACCTTACATTGTACACCCAATATGAAATTGTGGATGTGTATTTTAATAGAATTCATTGCCAAATATAATGTGGGTTGGCAGGTTTTTCTGCATATCCATTCCTTCCTTCATTCATTCATTCATTCAATATTGCTACCAATTAATATTGTTGCCCATGGCAACTCAAGGCGGCTTACAGAATATAAAACCACATTTAAAATAATACAAACTAACAAAAAGAATCAAATAAATTAATATAATGTAATAGTATATTTTACACAGTATAACAAATATACAAAATTACAAATTACACCCCCCCCCCATCTCTCATCCCCTGCCCCGGCGACAGTAGATCCCACTCTGGATTCCACAGACCTGCTGGCAGAACCAGGTCTTCAGCACCTTCTGGAAGAGTATTAGAGTGTGGACCATTCTAATTTCTTGGGGGAATGATGTTCCAGAGAGAGAGGGAGCCACCACGGAGAAGGGCCGCCTTCTGGGTCTCACCAGGTGTATCTCCCTCGGGGATGGGACCCACAACATTCCCTGCTTCCCGCTCTGATGGGTCAGAGAATAGGATGGTTTGACCGGCAAGTGACCACCCCTCAGATAACCTGATCCTGTTTGTTAGAAGCGACTACCTTAAAATAGAAGGTTAACTGACTCTTGCTGAAAGTATTATTGGAATATGTGGAATGATTTATGCTACAAATCGCTCTGAGTTATATTTTAAACAAATGGTAGTATAAATTTGATAGTGGTAAATATCAGACAAGTGAGGGATGAGGGTAAAATACATGTGGAATGAACTAAGTTATTTAAATTCTATTAGAAGGGGAAGTCGGTTGGAATTATCTTAAGATAGAAATTGATTCCTGTGTAAAGTAATATCTGATCTACGCTGCTTAACTTTACTAAGAAGGGGAAATCTGGTTAGATTATTTTGAATTACTGTTTGAAAAAGGGGTAAAGAAAGATCACTTACGTTGTTTAAATTTTACTAGAAGGGAAAGTTTGATTACTTGTCTGTAAAGTTATATTTGAATATATGGCATGAACCACGTTGCTTAAATCTTATTGGAAGGGATCATGAGGTTTAGGAAGGGAACGGGAGAGCCTACAGAAGGTCGGGGTAAATAGCAAAGAAGTAAGAGATGAGAATAAAATATAGATAGAATGATTTATACTATTTAAGCATAGATAAAGATGGGGGGCTGAGATCAACACAAAGAGTGGTTTCTTTTTTTCTTTTTTCTCTTTTCTCTTTTCTTTTTTTCCTTTTTTTTTTCTTTCTCTGCTTTTCTTTTTTTTTTTTGATATATTACTTTTATTTTTTAATCCATATGTATACAAGATATTTTAGATAGAAGGTAGTGCCAGGTGTGGGCCCTGGGAAGTCGGGAGGATTAGGGATGGGGATTGTGGGGGGTGGGGTGGGGGGGTGTTAATATAGTTTTAATAAGAACAAGAATGTATTTATATACGGTGGTTTTTTTTTTAATTATTATTATTATTATTATTATTATTATTTTCCTTGGTTCACTTTACTTTTATCAGATCAAACAATACTCGAATAAAGGCATACACCAAGGAGGGAGGTAGAGGGAAGGAAGAGGGAGGAGTAAGGAAGGAGTAAGGGGAATGTAAGGAGTAAGGGGAATGTAAGGAGGGTGTCTGGGGAGTAAGGGGAGAAGGAAGGTTTGAGGGGAAAGGGAAGTAGGAGGGGAGTGTTAGAGGGAGAAAGGAAAGTTGGAGGGGGTAGATGGGGTGTATGGAGGATGCAAGGGTTAGGTGGGGTTGTGAATGATGAGTTGTGTTTCCTTTTTATTTGTTCGTTTTATTCCCTTTTTCTTTTTTTTTCTTTTCTTATAGTAAATACCCTGTATATAAATGATTGCAAATGGAATGTGAAAATTGAATAAAATATTTTATACGAGATAACCTGATCCCAAGCCATATGTTTTGTGCATATCTTCAAAGCCAATTGTACCAAGATTTTTCTATGTATCATGAGTTATTTTGATAAGCATCTATAACTTCTGCAAACTTGCAACGTTAAATGTTACTACTAAATGTTTGTTAGTATATTATTATTGTTTTTGTTGTTGTTGTTGTTGTTATTATTATTATTGTACAATTGTATCACAGCGGCCAGTTGTTTCGCCGGATTTGGCATTGGTTACTAGTCGGGCCCCACCCAGGGGCCTAGGACGTCGTAACATATTTTCGTAATATGCGTGCAGATCCAAGCAGTGCGGCTTTTTGCATTTGACTGATGGTGATTTTGTCAATTTTTAACTGTTTTAAATGTAATTCCAGTGCTTTTGGAATAGCACCCAGTGTGCCAATTACCACTGGAATTACCACTGCTGGTTTGTGCCATAGTCGTTGAATTTCGATTTTTAAGTCCTGGTATCTTGCGATTTTTTCATGTTCCTTCTCGGCGACCCTGCTATCACCTGGTATTGCGATGTCTATGATTGTGACCTTATTTTTCTCAACCAGTGTGATGTCTGGTGTATTATGCGCCAGTATTTTGTCGGTTTGTATACGGAAATCCCACAAGATCTTGACCATCTGATTTTCTGTGACTTTTTCAGGCTGATGTTCCCACCAGTTTGTTGCTGTTTTAATATTATAATTTTTGCACAAATTCCAATGGATCATTTGTGCTACTGAATTGTGCCGCAATTTATAATCAGTCTGCGCAATTTTTTTACAGCAGCTGAGAATGTGATCAACAGTTTCGTCAGCTTCTTTGCAAAGTCTGCATTTGGCATCATCAGAGGATTTTTCTATTTTGGCCTTAATGGCATTTGTGCGGATAGCTTGTTCTTGCGCAGCCAGGATTAGTGACTCTGTTTCTTTCTTTAATGTACCTGTTTTTAACCATAACCAAGTTTGTTCCCTGTCCACTTTATCTTTTATTTTTTCCAGAAATTGACCATGCAGTGCTTTGTTCTGCCAACTCTCCATTCTTGATTTTATCACATCTTTTCTGTATTCTTGTTTTGTCTGTTGGGCCTTCAGTAGATTTTTGTTCTTTACTTCGATTAATAGATGTTCTTGACTTTCTTTTAAATAATCAGCCAGTGCATGTTTTTCTTCTTCAACTGTTTGCTTCACTTGTAATAATCCTCTGCCACCTGATTTTCGGGGCAGATATAGTCTATCAGTATCACCACGTGGATGTAAACTGTAGTGCATTGTCATTAGTTTCCTGGTTTTTCGGTCCAAAAGGTCCAAATCAGTTTGTGTCCAGTTAACTATGCCAGCTGTGTATCTTATAACTGGTATTGCCCAGGTATTTATGGCCTTGATTGTATTTCCACCATTCAATTTAGATTTCAAAATTTTCCTAACTCTGTTGGTGTACTCTCGTCTGACAATAGTTTTTACTTCTCTATGCTTGATGTTATCCAACTGCAGAATGCCTAAGTATTTGTAGGCTTCATTTTCTTTGCATTTAATTAGTTGGCCATTGGGCATTTCAATTCCCTCAGATGCAGTGATTTTTTTTTTTTAAACAGAACTTTTTTATTTTTCTTAAAAAAAAACACAAATATGTCATTTGTCAATCATTAAAACATTGAAGTACAATTTTTTTTTTGTTGTGTGTACCCCTCCCTCCCTCCACCCCCCCACCCCCCCTCCTCCTCCCCCCCCCGACTTCCCAGAACCCGTACCCGGTATGGATTTTTAACTAACACAGTCTAAAATCTATTGAGAAAAAGGAAATAAAGAAATTAATGACATTCTAGATTGACCTTAGCTTCTTCTTACTGAACTAACTTTTAACAGTTTAAATCATTTCTGATCTTAAGCATAGGCTAACTGGAATTTCTTAGTCCCGTATTTATTTTGTATATAGTCAATCCATTTTTTCCAGTCTCGTTTATATCTCTCATTTGAATGATCTTTGAGATATGCCGATATTTTAGCCATTTCAGCTAAGTTTGTTACTTTCAATGTCCATTCTTGGATTGTAGGCAAGTCTTCCTTCTTCCAATATTGCGCCACCAACAGTCTTGCTGCAGTTATCAGATGCAAAGTCAAATTGGTCTCTACCACTGTAAAGTCAGTACATATACCTAGTAAAAATAACTGAGGACTAAACTTTATCCTTCTTTTAAAAACATTTTGCATGACCCACCATATTTTTATCCAAAATGCCTTAACCTTTTGGCAAGTCCACCATATATGATAATATGTAGCATCGAGAGAACCACACCTCCAACATTTAGGCTGTACATTTGGATACATAGAAGCCAACTTTTTAGGATCTAAATGCCATCTATAGAACATCTTGTAAAAATTTTCTCTCAGATTTTGAGCTTGTGTAAATTTCACATTTCTTACCCAGATTCTTTCCCATGTATCCAACATTATTGGTTCCTCAATATTTTGAGCCCATTTTATCATACAATCTTTAACTAATTCTGTTTCTGAATCCATCTGTATTAATACATTATATATCCTCTTTATATGCATTAAGCTTTGATCTCTTATTTGTTTAAACAGATTATCCTCAACTTGAATAAAACCAATTTTTTGATCTATTTTCCACCTAGCCTGTAATTGCCCATACTGGAACCATGTTTGAACTACCTTCTCCTCTTTTAATACCTCTAAAGATTTTAATTGTAATACCCCCCTTTCCGAGGTAAGAAGCTGTCTGTAAGTAATTCTGTCCTGTTTTTGTGCTGTATTCATATTTTCAATTGCGTGTCTAGGAATTGCCCACATGGGTATCTTGTCATTTAATTTATATTGGTATTTCTTCCAGACCCGCAATAAAGCATTTCTTAAAATATGACTTTTAAAGTTCTTATCCAATTTTTTGTTGAATAACAGGTAAGCATGCCAACCAAATAGCAGATCGTGTCCCTCAATGTTCAATATTCTATCATTGGTTAAGTGAATCCAATCACTAATTACAGATAATGCCACTGCATCATAATATAGTTTTAAATTAGGTAGTTTCAATCCTCCTCTCTCACGTGCATCTTGCATTATTTTCATCTTTACCCTCGGCTTCTTTCCTGCCCACACAAATTTGTTAATACCCTTCTGCCATTCTAAAAGGTTCGCATCTTTTTTTTAGTATAGGTAACATTTGGAAGAGAAATAAAAATTTTGGTAGAATGTTCATTTTCACTGCCGCTATCCTACCCAGCAAAGATAGGTGCAATTTCTCCCATTTTTTCATCTCTGTCTGTATGCTATGCCAAAGTGGTTCATAATTATGCTTATATAATTTCCCATTTGAAGTTAAAATGTTAACTCCAAGATATTTGACTTTTTTAACTACCTCACATCCTAGCATCACTCCTAATTCTTCCTTTTGTTTAATATTCATATTTATAGCTAATATTTTGGTTTTTCCTAAGTTTATTTTAAAGCCCGACACTTGACCATATTGATTAATCATATTCATTAAAACCATACTGGATTCCTGCGGTTGTTCCAATATTATAACCAAATCATCCGCAAAAGCGCGGACTCTATATTCTTGCTGCCTAATCTTGATCCCTTTTAAACCATCCAAGCCCCGTATTTTATTCAACAATACTTCCAAAGTTATAATAAACAATAATGGGGACAAAGGACAGCCCTGTCTTGTACCTTTTCCAATTTGAAAAGAGTCTGTTAGACTTCCATTGACTATGATTTGTGCTGTTTGCTGTTGGTATATTGCTTTAATTGACTGTAAAAAATTATCTCCTATCTGCATTTTTTGCAATATCATCAACAGAAATTGCCAGTTAACTCGATCAAAGGCCTTCTCAGCATCCAAAAATATAAACGCAGCAGGGATCTGGTTGTTCTTTCCCAAATATTCTAATGCATTAATAATTAATCTAACATTACTTTTCATCTGTCTCCCTTGTATAAAACCTGTTTGGTCCGTATGTATCAATTGTTGAGTGACCAACATTAACCTATTTGCTAATATTTTAGTAAAAATTTTATAATCTACATTCAGTAATGAAATAGGTCTATAATTTTTGGGTTGAGTAGTATCCTGATCTTCTTTGGGTATCAAAGATATAAACGCTGTCTTCCAAGATGGAGGGACTTTACCTTCCGTTTGAATCATATTAAATAATTCTCTAAGAGGTTCTACCATTTCTAACTGTAAGTTTTTATAGTAAACCGCTGTCAAGCCATCTGTACCTGGTGCTTTCCCTGACTTTAATTGCTTAATTACCTGCAGGATTTCCCCCGAGGTTATTGGTTGGTTCAATTTTTGCCTGTGTTCTTCTCTAACTGAAGGTATTTTCTCTTTGTCTAAATATTTATCTATGTCTAAACCATTAATTTTATCCCCTTTATACAGTTCTGTAAAAAATTCCCAGAAAGCCTTTTGAATCTCTTCCTGTTGAAACACCTCCTTCCCTCTGTAAATCAGTTTAGATATATTTCGAGTTTTCCTTTTTTTCCTAATCTGATAAGCTAACCATCTGCCAGGTTTGTTTGCATTACAAAAAGTATTGTGTTTTGCATATAATAGATTAGTAGCCACCTGGTCAGAGATCAACATGTCAAATTGAGATTTTAATATGTTAATAGCTTCCTTAACCTTTGTATCATCTGGGTTCATTGTTAACTCCAGCTCTTTTCTCTTAATTTCCTCTTCCAGTTCTGTTCGTTTTAACCCTTGCTTATTTCTATGTGTTTTATTTATATTCATCAAAACTCCTCTCATATACGCTTTGCTTGCGTCCCATACAAATTCCATAGATGTACCCTTATTCATATTCAAAACAAAATATTCAGATAGTAATTTTTTACAATCATTAATATACTTTTCATATCTAAATAAGTTTTCATTCAATCTCCAAGACCTTCTTGCCTGCACTACCCTTCCCAACTCCATCCAAACTGGGTTGTGGTCCGAAAGGACCCTAGCTGCAATCTTTGTTTTCTTGACCCTAGAAAGCAAATCATTAGTGGTTAGGATAAAATCAATCCTTGAAAGGGATTGATGCCTGTCCGAGAAGAAAGTGAAGTCATATTCCTCTGCATTTCTTTCTCGCCAAATGTCTCTCAATTCAAAATCATCCATAATGTCAAAGAAAGATTTGGGTAACTTTGCTCGCATCTTGGTATTTAGGCGGGAAATCTTCTTATCTCTCTTAGTATCTATCACTCCATTCCAGTCACCCAATAGTATACAGGAACTATAGTCCCACTGTACTAATTTAGCATGAAGATTTCTATAGAATCTATCTTGCTGTTGATTGGGAGCATAAATTCCCAAAAGTAATGTCTTTTTCCCTTCTAAGATTAAGTCTAAAGCAATATATCTTCCGAAGGGATCTGCTTCTATTAATTCAGCTTTCATATCTTTTCTTAAGTATACAACTATACCATTCTTCTTTTCCATAGCAGAAGCTGCAAAATGTTGACCAAGTTTTGAGTTGATCAAATATTTTTGATCAGTTGACTTGATATGAGTTTCTTGCAAACAAATTACATCGTTCTTAAACTGTTTGAGATAATGAAATATTTTCTTCCTCTTCTGTGGAGAGTTCAGTCCGTTGACATTCCATGTTAAAATCTTAGTTGTCATCTTTGGTTGGTTGAAGCATTTTTAGAGCTTCCTGCACAGCCTGTTTAACCTTAGGTCTAGCTCCTCCCATTGCTTCCAGATTTGTTGTTGTAGATCCTTGATCGATGGCCGATGATTGTTGATGCTGTTGCTTTTTAGCTTGTTTCTCCATACGTCTAGTAGTCATGCGGCTAGGTCTTGGTTCCATAGCACCTTGCACTTCTAGAGAAGAGAGATGCTCCATCTTGTCTGGTGGTTGTGTAGTTTGCTGTCTATCCTGTCCTTCTTGTGGTCTTTCTCTAGGTCCAGATGGTGCAGGGTGTCCGGCCTTCAATATATTATAATAAAAATCTTGGGCTTTCCATACAGAGTTGAGGCGGTATCTTTGCTTATCAAATGTAAATATGATGCCAAATGGTGCATCCCATCTATACTGTATCTGACGATTTCTGAGTTCTTCGACCAAAAAAGTGTAGTCCCTCCTGGCTCTTAACATTTGAGGTGGTATCTCTTTCAAAACAGCCAGGTCTTGACCGCCAATTTGAAGCTTAGTATTATAAGATGCTTGCAGTACCATATTTCTAAACTCTCTTGTAGTAAAATATATAACGATGTCTCGAGGAAGCTGCTTCTGCTTTGCCAGCCAGGAGTTAACGCGGTAAGCTTTGTCAATTCGCCAGTCTTGATTGGTCCCTGGTCTTCCCATCAGGCGGTCAAAGGCTTCCGATAGGATCTGTTTCAGGTTCTCCTGTTTCTCCTCACGCAGCCCCCTTACTCTTAATGCGAACTCCATTTGTCGGTACTGTATCATAATAATTTCTTTTTCAGCTTTTTCCACTTTTTGTTCCACCACCTCTGTTTTCAATGTCAAGTTAGCATTGGCATCATTAAGAACCTCTAGAGTATCTTCCACTCCAGAAATATGTTCTGTTAATACAGTTACAAGACTCAGCACGTCATCTCTAATTTTATCAATCTTAGCATCAAATTTCTCATACAGCTCCTGTTTAAGTCCATTTATTTCACTTTTAATTTCTTCTTTCATTTCTTTCATTTCCTCTTTTCTCTCCTGCTTTACCACCTCTCTATTATCTCTAAACTTATCTTCCATTTTAATTG
The DNA here is from genome assembly GCF_009769535.1 of Thamnophis elegans. NCBI lineage: Eukaryota > Metazoa > Chordata > Lepidosauria > Squamata > Natricidae > Thamnophis > Thamnophis elegans. The sequence goes on along the minus strand of NC_045558.1, from coordinate 63,108,999 downwards.
TCTGTGCATTGAGAGCCTCGCTTAGATTACTCAGGAAAAATTCTTTCGTTAACACATCCCCAGCAGGGGGTGTAGGAAGCGGAGGCTGCAGCTTTGTGCCAGGCACTGAGGATGTGCCCCTGGAAGTAGAGGGTGACGACTTCAAGTTAATATTTGGTTTTGAAGCCATTTCAAAATTTATCTGCCTGCAGTTAATAAAACTCTATTGCCTGAGTTTGCAGCTTTAAGTAAAGAGGCTTTTATTTTGAAGTTTAAGGCTTGGCAAAACTTTCAGTGAGTAAACATTGTAACAAGACCATTCAACAGATTCATCACCATTTAACTTCCAAATAAGCAAGGTTAATGAAGGAGTAAAATTCTTCTATTGTGAAACCAAAACAAATGATAAGCAATCTCTTTTGTTTTGAATTTTTGTGAGAGTTAGCAAAAAGTGTTCGTTATTACCGGAGAGGCCAGCCTGCTCGGCGCCATTTTAGAAGCCTCTGAGTAAATAATTTTTCGGAGGAGAAAAAGAAAAGAAGCTAAAATGTTGATAAGCAATTATTGTCCACAGTAAACGGATCCAGCTCGTGATAAGAATAAATCAAACAAAGCTTAGAGCAGAGTGGGAGAGACCTACTTTGTCCTGCACAAGGCAGTTTGAAGTTCCCAGCACGGACAGCCGTTCTGCCTTGGGCTAGCCCCCCTTTCCTGCAAGCACAAAGGCTGCAAAAATCGAAGAGCATTTGCCAGCAAAACAGTTTCTTCTTTCCTTCTTGCCTGAAGGATAAGAAAACCTGATAAGACGTCAGATGGAAGATCCTCTAAACAGGTACGTAGCCAGGAATTCGGAGGCAGCTGATTTTTTGCTGCCCCCACCAGTAGGCTCCTCCCAGGAAGCCCCTCCAGATGCAGTGATTTTGCCCCTTTTTATGGATACAGTGGCGCATTTTTCCATGCCAAACTGCATTGAAATATCGGTGCTGAATACTCGGACTGTATTTGTCAATGATTGGATTTCTATTTCTGACTTTCCATAGAGTTTCAAATCATCCATATATAGTAAATGCGAAATTTTTTCAGCTTTTTTGGCTGTTTGGTAGCCTAATTTCATTTTTTTTAAGATTACTGAGAGTGGGATCATTGCGATGATGAAGAGAAGAGGTGAAAGTGAATCACCCTGGAAAATTCCTCGCTTGATATTAACCATTCCGTAGCTCTCATTCCCTACTGCCAACTCAGTTCTCCATTGTTTCATTGCCTTTTCAGTAAAGGATGTAATATTTTTGCTAATGCCAGTTGTTTCTAAGCATTTTATGATCCAACTATGTGGCAGTGAGTCAAATGCCTTTTTGTAATCAATCCAGACCATATTCAAGTTCGTTTTTCTGTTCTTACAATTTTCTAATATCATTTTATCAATTAGAAGCTGATCTTTTGTGCCCCTGCTCCTTCTTTTGTTGCCTTTTTGCTCTACTGGCAAGATGTTGTTTGTTTCCAAATAATCCATCATGTTATCTGCAATAATGCCTGTGAGTAATTTGAAGGTTGTTGGCAAGCATGTTATTGGTCTATAGTTTTCTGGTGTTGTTCCTTTAGTTGGATCTTTCTGAATCAAGTATGTTTTTCCAGTTGTCAACCATTCATCAATTTGGCCCTTTTGTAAAATTTCATTCAGTTGCCTGGCCAATATTGCATGTAAACTGGTCAGATATTTGAGCCAGAAACCATGTAATTGGTCACTTCCAGGTGATGTCCAATTCTTTACCTTTTTAACTCGATTTTTGACCATCTCAGTTGTTATTTCTAATACTTGCATTTGTTTGTTGCCAATGCTTTTCTCAAAGTCATGTATCCACTTTGCTTCCTTGTTGTAGTCCTTTGCATTTTCCCACAATTCTTTCCAGAATTCAACTGTGGCCTGTTTTTCTGGTTTTTCACTTTTGGTGTCACCATTTACATTAAGACTTTGATAAAAACGCCGTTGATCTGATCGAAATTGCTGATTTTGTTTATATTGGATGATTATTATGTGTTGCCCAAAGGAAAAAATACAATGATTCATTAAGTTAATTAATTTGATTTGATCTTAATTAATTTTGCTTATTCTTTTTTTTTCAGATGGCCATGTTATAATTTAAAATTCTTTATATGGCTAACATTTATGTTGATAATTATTTATGTGGATGATAATTACAAAATTATTGTAACTTTTATAATTTTTACAGAGCCATATTTACAATGATTCTTATGGTGGGAAGAAGTCTTCTAGCTCTCGTAAAGATCTGTTGGTTAGTGTTCTTAATTGGGATTTGTTACAACACCTCTTAATATTTTTTACATAATGTATTCTATGTGTGCTTTATTATTTTTAACTTACCTCAGTAAAGGATACAATTAACTTAAAACCCGGGAATAATCTGTAAGTCATTATATAAGTTAGAGCTGTGTGGTGATTTTGGAACCAAAGAGGAAGAGTTGAGTCAATGCAAATAGGTCACCTATAGTGACTATATAGAACTTATAGAAGTTATTAATATGTATGATGCTAATGAGATGCTGAATCCTGACCTAAAGGTTTTTGGAAGCCAGGCAGTTCCTATAAAACCAGTGTAAACTTAGTGTTTTTCTCTTTCTCTAAAACCCATATTTGGTTGTAGCTACAACTTTAATTGAATTGAAAGATAAATGAATTGTACTAGATAGATGGGAAGTTCCAGGATGTAAATGATTGGTCATAACTATTTAACCAAGTGTGTGAAGCATATAGAGTCTACAAGGTAAACCTATCTAGAGCTCCAAATCCTCTTTTGAGAAAGATGAAAATAGCAAAACTTTCAAGCTATGTGCTACCTCAGATGAAATATGATTCTATCCTAGTTCTCAAGTTGGAAACCATATAGCCACAGGTTTTCTGGTTATTAATTCTCTTCCAACTCATTAATGTCTGGTCTTATTTTTAGTACTAGTTGTTATTTTATTTATTATGTGCTTGTCTACTTTAGTCTATAATTTTAGTTTTAATGTTAAGAACTTACATAGAATTTAGTACTAACATAATAGCAATAGCACTTATATACTGCTTCACAGTGCTTTACAGCTTCTCTAAGCGGTTTACAGAGTCAGCATATTTCCTTCAACAATCTGGATGCTCATTTTACCAACCTTGGAAGGATGGAAGTCTGAATCAACCTTGAGCCACTCAGGATCAAACTCTTGGAGTGAACAGTGAGTTAGTCTGCAGGACTGCATTCTAACTGCTGGGCACCATGGCTCTTTTAATAATTAGCAAACCTAACTTTTAGTTCTCCATGGTATCGATAGGAGAGTTCAGGATGGTTATTCCAGCCTGCTAGCTCATTGAATGAATTGAAATTCTGAAGACATGCCTCCTTGGCAACGGTCCCCAATCTTTCAATTCAGTCTCAGCTCGCAAGACTGGTTTTCTTGAGCTCTCAGCTCAGATTTTAAAAGATTGTTGGATTGTGGTATAAATTAGTTTGACATCAATAGAAGAGAACGACAGTACATTATGCTGTGAGTTAACGCCGTAGGTGCCATTGCGGGACTCTTTAACCCTAGATTTAGCGCTTTCCGCATTCGCCCCTTTGAGCTACTTTTTTTTTGCCTCAGGGAAGTTTAACGGACATTGAGGCTGCTCTTAGTTGCTCAGGAAAGACCACGCTGATTAAAAGCATAGTGTGGTCTTTTTGTGTGTGGTGTGGCTACAGTCGGAGGATTAGTAGCAGATTTCCGTGAATTGTAGTTTGCTTTTCGCTAATCTGGAAAGTGGGGTGCTAAGTATTCCACGACCAATGGCTTTTCCTGCTTCTTTTTTTGATGCGCAAACATGCCAAAGTATCAGTATCAGTATGCCTCAGTATCAGACTTACAGCGGTGACCATTTGGTATACTCTGGTGGCGATTTTATGCCCTCTGGCTGATATTTCACCTCATCGGCTGTCCAAAACATTTTATTGCTATTGGCGCCGTGATATTTTGGCCTTTGTATTCACCATGGGGGAATGGGTCATTTAGGCCTACCCCGCAGGCTTGTCGTTGGTTCACAGGGTTCAGTCAGCTAGGCCTACCTTGTCTATTGCACTGCCTCAATACGATTGAAGTTATTAGATCGGCCTCAACTTGGCAGCAGGCTGATCTTCATTGGGATGATTCTAACGGCCTAAAACTTTTTTGGAGAATGCTCATCATTGACTGCAGATTGCTTTGATCATTGGATGGTTGGTGCTACGATGGCTGAAAACTATGGCTGCTTGGGCCGAGCCCGGACTGATTCTTCACCGCAAGGGTCTGAGTGTCATGTCAAAGGGCTTAGCTAGCCTTGATCTGTTAGTCTGGCAGCAGCAGCCAAAATTGAGGCCAAGGCTAGGGCTCAGAAGAAGGCTTCTAGAGCCAAGGCAGCCAGTCAGAGCAAAAAAGCCTTAGAGTAATTGCGAAGGTCAGTAAACAATCGGTTAGTTCTAAACATACTAAAACGAAGCCATCAGAGGCTTCTCTGTTAGGGGTTGGTATGGACAAGTTTGGTCCTTCCAAACAACTAGGATCACGCCCACCACTTAGGATTTGGTCACTGGAGACTCTTAGTGAGCAAGGGGAGAATGTAGATCTGACTATACCATCTGATCCTTCTACTTCTCGAGATTGTTTAAGACCATCTCAGCCCACAGGCCCCTTCAACTGAGGCGGAGACCTCAGTGGACATGGAGGAGCTGGAGATGCCTGCCTATTTCAGGAAGTAGATCTTCCAGGCAACTAGGCAGGAGATGGATGTATTCCAAAAATTCAGGCGCCTCAGCCTTACAGTACAACTATATAATTGGAGATGGGGTATCCTGGGGGGGATCCCAGATATGATCAGGGGACTTGGAGTGAACCATCATCTCCTGGGCCTTCGGCTAGAAGTCCATCTCCCTTATCTGAGGGAGAAATCCCAAGGAAGGGTGAATTTCCTTAAGGAGAAAGTGAACAACCAGCTTGCCAAATTTTAAAGACCTATTTAATCCGTCTCTTTTTAAGTCCCTGCTTTCAAACGCAAAAACAATGGCCCGCCTAGGAAAGGACTCAACTGCTCCGGATTCTGCCCAAGGGTCAGTGGCAGAGGACAACTTCCTTTTCATGGAAAAGACGACAGTTGCAAACATTCCTGGGATGTTACTGGATGCAATTAAGAGGCAATGGACTGCTCTGCTCTTTCTAGGCCAACTAATTATGAAAACTCTCTATATGCAGTTGACTGACCTTTTGACTCTAGTGCAGGTTCCCAAGGTGGATGCGCCGGTGGCCGCATTGATTTCTACCTCAGTGCTGCCATCCGATGCTGAGGACGCCTTGAAGGCTGAGGACAGATAGGAGGAGAGAGTTCTGCACAGAGTCCATCAGGCTGATTCCTGGGCCATCAAAGCTATGACAGCTGCTTCCTTTTTTACCAGGGCATCTTTGGGTTGGCTCTAGCAACTGCAAGGTAGGATTCCAGCAGATGATCTCCGTGCACATCAGAACATCTCAAAGATCATGACTGCAGCTTAGTTCACTGCTGATGTGCCACTGAATTCAGTTAAGTTTGCGGTTCGAGATATGGTTGCGAATGTTACGGCTCGTCATATGATCTGGTTGCAGCATTGGTGCATGGATGCTAAGCATAAGTGGAAGTTGGATTCTCCTTTTCTGGGGGAAAAACAGCTTTTTGGGGATTCCTTGTCACCTTTCCTTGTTGAGACTAAGGACAAGAGGAAAGTGCTGCCTACACATGGCAGAAGGTTGGAATTTTGTCCTTCACTGTATTTTAGACGGCAGCCCTTTTGTCAGGGCAAGGAGGGGTCTAATTTTACACACCAACAGTGGCCATTTCTCAGGAGCTCCAATTATAAATATGATAGATACCAATCAGATAGATCTGGATATTGGACTGGGGCCAGAAGTAGACAGCAAGCTCAGGACAGCAACCATTTCGTGGTGTTTAACTGTTTAACTGTTTATTAAATTTATAGGCCGCACAAACCCGGAGGACTCTGGGCGGCTTACAGAAACAGAAATTAAGAGAAACTAAAAACAGATAAAACACGACAAATTTAAAAAGACACAACATGCACCCAATCTAAGCGGGGCTGGACCTCAATCCAGAGGTCAACAGCCCCAGGCCTGCTGGAATAGCCAGGTCTTAATAGCTTTGCGGAAGGCCATGAGAGTGGGTAGGGTCCGGATCTCTGGGGGTAGCTCATTCCATAGGCCGGAGCAGCAACAGAGAAGGCCTTACTCCAAGGCGTCACCAGCCAGCATTGTCCAGCTGATGGTACCTGAAGAAGGTCCATCCTGTGGGATCTTATCGGTCTTAGGGAGGTGTGTGGCAGAAGATGGTCTCGAAGATATCCGGGTCCTAAGCCATGTAGGGCTTTAAAGGTGATAACCAGCACCTTGAATCGTGCTCAGAGACCAATAGGAAGCCAGTGCAGCTCGCGGAGGATAGGTGTAATGTGGGTGTACCTAGGTACACTCAGTACCGCTTGCGTGGCTGCATTCTGGACTAATTGTAGTCTCCGAACACTTTTCAAGGGCAGCCCCATGTAGAGCGCATTACAGTAATCCAGTCTTGAGGTGATCAGGGCGTGAGTGACTGTTTTCAGTGCCTCCCGATCCAAATAGGGCCACAACTGGTGAACCAGGCGAATCTGGGCAAAGGCCCTCCTGGTCACAGCCGACAGATGATGTTCCAACGTCAGCTGCGGATCCAGGAGGACCCCCAAGTTGCGGACTCTCTCTGAGGGGAGCAAATTTTTTCCTCCCAGGTTAAGGGACAGACTAGCTGGGCTGTCCTTAGGAGGCAACATCCACAGCCACTCAGTCTTGTCAGGATTGAGTGCAAGTTTGTTCACTCCCATACAGACCCTAACAGCTTCCAGGCACTGGCACATCACTTCCACCGCTACGCTGAGTTGGCACTGGGCGGACAAATACAACTGTGTATCGTCCGCATACGGATGGTATTTAATTTCGTGTCGGCGAATGATCTTACCCAGTGGCTTCATATAGATATTAAATAGGAGCGGGGGACAGGACCGACCCCTGCGGTACCCCATAATTAAGGGGCCTAGGAGTCGTCCTCTGCCTTCCAACCAACACCAACTGTGACCTGTCGGAGGGGTAGGAGGATAACCACCGTAAAACGGTGCCTCCTACTCCCACCTCTTCCAGCCGTCGCAGAAGGATACCATGGTCAATGGTATCGAAGGCCGCTGAGAGGTCAAGGAGCACTAGGATAGGAATGTCCTCTCCCTGGCCCGCCAGAGACCATCGGTCAGTGTGACCAAAGCGGTTTCAGTGCTGTAACCAGGCCTGAAACCAGACTAAAAAGGGTCTAGATAATCTGCTTCATCCAAGGTCCGTCGGAGTTGGAGGGCCACTACCTTCTCAACAACCTTCCCTAAAAAGGGAGGTTGGAGACTGGACGATAGTTTTTAAGAATAACTGGATCCAGAGAAGGCTTCTTGAGGAGGGGTCTCACCACTGCCTCCTTCAGAGGTTGTGGAAAAGAACCCTCCCGTAATGAAGCGTTCGTAATTCTCTGAAGCCAGCCTCGCGTCATCTCCCTGCTGGTTGAAACCAGCCAGGAGGGACACGGATCCAGTAAACAGGTAGAGGCACTCATCGCTCCCATGGCCTTGTCACTTCATCAGGGGTTTACAAGCTGGAACTCATTCCAGGAAATCTGAGCAAAACCCTCCCCCGGCATCTCCGCTGGTTCTGTCCAAGTGGAGTCAAGATCTGTCAGAATCTGAGCGATTTTGTCCAACAGAAACTGGGCAAACTCCTCAGCCCGTCCCTGTAAGGCATCCCCCGCTTCCCCCCCTTTCAGGAGGGAGAGTGTTATCCTAAACAGGGCGGCTGGGCGAGATTCTGCAGACGCAATAAGAGTGGAAAAATGCACACATTTTGCTGCCCGTATCGTCACTAAATAAGTCCTAGTGAAGGCTCTTAGTAGTGTTCGGTCGGATTTGGAGTTGCTAGCCCTCCAGCGTTGCTCTAGGCGTCTCTTTTGGTGCTTCATCTCCCGGAGTTCCTCGGTGAACCAAGGTGCCCTCCTGGATCCACTGCCGCGGAGAGGCCACAAAGGCGCAATCCAATCTAGTGCCTCGGTCGCCGCTGTATTCCATGCGGCGACCAAGGACTCCGTCAGATTGTGGGCGAGAGAGTCAGGTATCTCCCCAAGCTCCTTCTGAAATCCCAACGGGTCCATCAGGTGCCTGGGGCGGAACCACTTAACCGGTTCTACCTCCCTGCAGTGAGGAGTAGCTTCCGAAAATCAAGCCTCAACAGGAAGTGATCTGACTATGACAAGGGCGAGAGCTCTATACCCCTTAACTCAAAATCACGTCTCCACTGCCCCGAGAGAAACACTAGGTCGAGCGTGTGTCCCGCTCTATGAGTTGGACCCTGAATTACCTGGGTCAAGTCCATGGTTGTCATGGAAGCCATGAACTCCTGGGCCCCGTCAGAGCGTTCGCCTAGGGACGGCAGGTTGAAGTCCCCCAGTACTATCAGTCTGGGGAACTCAACCGCCAACCTGGCTACTGACTCCAGGAGAGCAAGCAGGGCTGTTGTGACGCACTGGGAGGTAGGTACGTCAAAAGCAAGCCCACTTGAACCCCTAGGTCCGACTTCAAGAGAAGGGACTCACACTCTACAGTTTCCGGAGCAAGGATCCTGCGAGGAACTAATGATCCTTGGATAATAATGCTCTATTGCCGTCAGAAATGACTTGGAAGCATCACTGCCGATAGGGGTTGGCTGGCATTCTTCTCTGGGGGGAGATCATGACTGTTACCTGGGTACTGGAGACAGTGACATCAGGGATATCCCTGGAATTTTGTTCCCCTCCTCCGAGGTTCTTTCTCCGCTCCCATGTCCAGAGAGAAGAGGAAGCGATAATCCAACATTTGTTGGACATTTGGGCCATACAGCCACTTCCATGGGAACAGCGGGGACAGGGATTCTAATCAATGCTGTTTGTAATCCCAAAGGCTTTGGGGTGTGTGTGTGAAGGGCAGTTCTCAATCTATGTGTCTCAACAGGCATCTGGTTTACAGAAAGTTCAAGATGCATTCCCTTCAGTCTATGCTGGCAGGAATCCGGCACAGGGATCTTTTGACTTCAGTGGATTTGATGGAAGTTTACCTCCATATCCCTATCCATCCAAATTACAGATAGTACCTGAGATTCTGTTACAACAAGAGGCATTTCCAAAATGCAGCCCTTCCATTCGGACTTGCGTTGGCCCCAAGGACATTCACCAAAGTTCTAGCAGCACTGGCTGCCTATCTTCGGACATTGCCCATCCAAATCCAATGTTATTTAGATGATTTACTGATTCAGGCCTCGTCATACAAACAGGAGGAAAGGGGCCTTCATACCACCATTCAGGTTCTAAGAGAACACAGGTTTTCTGTGAATCTGAACAAATGTCATTTAGTCCCCTCTACAAGACTGGTGCACTTAGGTGCACTTATACACACTATTACCAGACATGTCTTTCTTTCCCAGGAGCGGCAGGACAGCATTGGGGCGCTGACAGTCCAGATTCCATTGGTTCCATTGGCACTGCTGTCTCAGCTGCTGGGGAAACTAGTATCTTGCATCTCCCTAGTACCCTGGGCACGGTTCCATGCCAGACCACTTCAGTGGTTCATGCTGCCCTACCAAAAAACGCATTGCAGTATGTCTCCAGTGAAAGTGCGGGTGCCACCAAAGATTTTACAATTGCTGCGATGGAGGGGGTCCAGGGCCATAATCAAGGGTTGTGTTTTCAGGGAGATGGACAGGTTGACCATTACAACAGATGCCGCCTATATGGCTTAGGAGCCTATTTTAGAGACAGGGTAGCCCATAGTTAGTGGACTCTTCAGGAGTTAACTCACAGTATAAACTGGTTGGAACTGAGGACAGCATGCCTAGATCTCAGGGCCTTTCACCAACAGATCTCGGGTGGCCATATCCTGATCTTAATGAACAATGTGGCCACAAAGACCCACATCAATAAGCAGGGGGGCTCAGTCAAAATCCTTCATGACAGAGGCAGAGACATTGTGTTGGTGGGCAAAGGCTCACCAGTTGTCGATCAGGGCAGAACATATCGCAGGGGTGTCCAATGTACAAGCGGACTGGTTGAGCATGGCCATGGTGGACAATGCAGAGTGGCATTTGCATCCCATTCTCTTGAACTGAACTGTCTGATCGCTTTGGTCATCCTGTCCTGGATCTATTCGCCTCTCCAATGAACTCTCACCTGCCAAGGTTTTTCTTCAGATTTTGAGCCCTGGGAGCAGAAGGAGAAGATGCCCTAAGATGTCTATGGCCCAGGGGGCTGCTGTACACCTTTTCCCCGATGCCTCTGATCCCAGCTGTAGTGAGGAAGGTGTTGTAGGAGAGGGCAGAAGTTCTGTTGGAGGCTTCCCATTGGCCCCGGCGACTGTGGTTCACTGACATGGTCAGCCTCTCGGTGGCCAGACCATGGATCATTCCCCCGGAGAAGATCTCTCTAAGTCAGGGGCCCATCCAACACCCAGAGCCCCAGTGGTTATGCTTCACTGTTGGTGGTTGAGCGGAATCTGCTGAAAACAGAAAGATTGTCTAACAAGGTCATTAGCGACCATTCAGGTGGCCAGGTGGCCTTCCACCATCTGCATTTACAATGCAACCTGGAAGGTATTATGTACCTGGTGTCAGAAGGGGCACGTAGATCCTCTGTTGGCCTCGTGGATGTACTGGAATTCCTGCAAGAAGGTTTAGAGAAAAGACACTCTTCAAACACACTCTTAACAACAGGTTGCAGCTTTGGCCTCTGTTATTAGTATAGAGGGTTCTAGTTCTTTAGCTCACTATCCTAGAGTTAGAGCTATTCTCGTGGCACCTCTAATTTGCGGCCCCCAATGGTACACCATTATCCCACCTGGGATTTGTCCAAGGTATTACATGCCCTGATCAGAGCACCTTTTGAGCCCTTAAGGGAGGCTAGTCTTCATCTCCTTTCATGTAAGATGTCATTCCTAGTGGCTATCACATCTGCTAGATGGATATCAGAGTTGGCAGCATTGTCAATGAGAAAGGATCTCTGTGTGTTTCATGCGAGTAGGGTGGTTCTGTGGGTGGACCCTGCCTTTATGCCTAAGGTTAACTCCTTGTTTCACTGAGCTCAGGAGTTAATACTGCCAAACTTCTGTCCTAGGCCTCAGCATTCCTTAGAAAGGCAATGGCATACATTAGATGTATGGAGGGCACTCCACATTTATATTTCTAGGACCTCTTCATTTAGGAAGACTGATGCCCTCTTTGTACCCTTTCTTCCGTCAACTCTGGGCCACAGGGTAACACCTTCCACGGTGGGTCATTGGATAAGGGCTTGTATAGCCAGAGCATATGAGAGCCAGGCTCTCCCAGTGCCCAGGGGGATCATAGCCCATTCTACAAGAAGTGCGGCTTCTACAGCTGCTTGGGCTATTCAGGCATCAGTACAAGAGATATGTAGGGTGGCAATGTGGACATTACCTGTGTCGTTCATAAGCCAATGCATACTCTTCTGCAGAAGCAGTTTTTGGTTGGTGTGTTCTTCAGAAGGTGCTTGAGGAGGATGGCACTTTGGGCCAAGATAGATCCCACCCATAGGACTTCCAAGACTTTGGTATGTCCCATCCTGGCATCTCCCGTCGATACCATGGAGAAGGGACGCTGGTCTTACCTGTGAATGCCCTTTCTCATGAAGATCGATGGAAGAGTCCAGACCTGCCTGGTTGACTGGCCAGTGGCCAGGAGAGAGTGAAGTTTGGACTGGATGTAGTACAAGGTTCCGCTCGTTTTGTCTTTATTGTTCAAGACTGGGGACCATTGCCAAGGAGGCATGTCTTCAGAATTTCAATTCAGTCAACAAGCTAGCAAGCTAGAATAACCATCCTAGACTCTCCCATCAATCTTCTTGAGAAAGAGATAAGACCAACGCTTCTTCTCTTTTATCACTTAAGCTGATAACCCAACGTTGCCCAGGTGTTTATAAACATTGAAGCATTTGTCTAAGAGGGAGCCATTGATAGGGGCCTTTCTTCCCCCTACTTCCATGCCCATCATCCCTGCCCTCTCCCTTCCACCTCCCATGTGCTCCTTTCCCGCCCTGTCTATGATCCTGGCACTTTGTGCTAAAGCATTTGTTTGACAAGGAGCCATTAAGAGGGGCCTTTCTTCCCCCTACTCCCATGCTCATCATCCCTGCCCTCCCCTTCCCCCACCCATGCGCTCCTCTTTCCTGCCCTGTCTAGTATCCTGGCACTTTGTCCAAATCCATCAGGCACTTCCCCATTGGTCCACTGGAGGGCAAAAGTCATGGCTGGCTTTCCAGAGGAAGCTGCAAAGGAACTGACATCACAAACAATTGCCGCTCTAGGATGCTGCACTCGCTCTCCTTAACTGCCCAGGGGTTCCCAAGTTATGCTGGAACCCACACACTCTCTCTCACACACACACCACAGGGGTATCTTACACCCCCCCCCCCCAGTATTTGTTTCCTGAGGGTAAGTCATCTGTGTACCAAGTTTGGTTGAAATTGCTTGAGGCGCTCCAGAGTTATGCTGGAACATACATACATACATACAGCCTTTTTTATATAGATAGAAGAAGAAAGAAGAAAGAAAAGAAAGAAGAAAAAGAAGAAGAAAGAAAGAAGGAGGAGGAGGAAGAAAAAGATAGAATAGATAGAAGAAAAGATGATGAGGAAGAAGAGGGGAGGCTTAGCATTACCAAATTGGGATTTATATGCATCAGCAGTAACAATAACATTCGTGAAGGACTGGATAGAACTAAAGAATAAAAGAATTCTGACCTTAGAAGGCCATGACCTGCAGGCAGGCTGGCATACATATCTATGGGATGATAAAAATAAAACGCACAAATACTTTCAAAATCATTTAATCAGAAGAGCCTTACTGCAACAATGGTTCAAAATCAAAAATATCCACTATGTGAAAATCCCAAATTGGCTATCACCAATAGAAAGGACGACTCACCCAAATTTTACAGATTGGAACAAAATCCTAAAATACAGAGACTTAATTGATAGACAGGGAAATTTAAAAACAATTGAAGAATTGGCAGATCAGAACATGAAAGCTGACTGGCTAACTTACCTCCAAATCAAAACTAAATACAATAAAGATACTAAATTATATGGCATCGAAACAGAACCACACAAATTGGATAAAATTATTCAAAGCCCAGATAGATGATAGGGAGAATATATAAATTCCTCCTGAAGTATAAAATGGAAGAGGAAATTGTGAAAGAACAAATGATAAAATGGGCGCAGAACTTTGGCTATAATATTGAATTAGACAAATGGGAAAAATTTTGGGGAATAAATTTAAAAATGACACTATCAGTTCCATACAAGGAAAACCAGTACAAAATGTTTTACAGATGGCACCTGGCGCCATCAAGGTTAGCTAAAATCTCAACAAATACCTCCCCAAAATGCTGGAAATGCGAATCAATACACGGAACATACTATCATTTATGGTGGACCTGTGAGGAGGCAAATTTTTTTTGGAAAAGGATCAAAAATTGGCTGGAGGCAATAACAGGGATTAAAATAGATTGGAAACCTGAAGTTTTTTTTATTAGGAATTATGTTGGTGAAATACAAAAAAGAAATCCAATATTTAATACTACATATACTTACAGCGGCAAGGATTGCCTTTGCCCAGAAATGGAAAAACAAATTAACCCCAAATGAAGATGAAATAATAAGAAAGATTATGGACTGTGCCAAAATGGATAAACTAACTAAAGAAATACAGGAAAAGGAAGAATCAGAATTCTACCAGATATCGGATAAATAGTATAGGTGGATGGAGGAAAGAAACAAAAATCAATGAAAGAATATAACAACACTCAAAAATAATAGTTATGAGTAAAATAAGAGGGTTAAGAATGGTGAAATCTAAATGAAATATGATAGAAGGGGAAATAAGATAAGGTGAGCGATATCGATTGATGATTGCTAATATAAAAAACAGGAAGTTTGTGTTCGCACTGTATTGTATAAATGTGTATGTCTAATTTTTGTGTGTGTGTGTGTATTTTACATGTTTGTTAATAAAAATCTTTAAAAAAATTTTTTAAATGAAGTTATTAAAATAGATGTAATTTTTCTTGTTTGAATTTTATGTTTGTCTATGTTAAGAAAATTAAAATTACCAAATTTTTGACTTTTCCACTCCAGCTTTGTTGCCTTGTTTCTAGTATGTGCTTGCTCCTCTGAGTTTTTTTCTGAAATGTTTTAAATTGTTGAAGTTGAATCATGAAAATAAATGTTGCTCTTCACTGTATGTTTAAATGATCATAGAAATTTTCTTTATTAAGCCTCTCAGTAGTAAATGTTTGACATTCCACCAGAGAACAATTCATATAAGGTAAAATATTTGACTAGGTTATATCTGTTATGAATTTTTGCAACAAAGCGTAAATACTCTAATATTTTTTTTAAAAAAACATTACTGAATAATTTCAGAACTTTTTAAGTTTGTGGAATTTTGTTCTTTGCATATGGTAATTGATTAAATCTGAGAAGTTATCTGTATAGAAAGATGAAGCTAGTATTAATTTTCTCAAATCTTTCAGATACAATAGTAAATTTAATTTATTACATTGTGAAGTTAGCATATATGGTATATTTGTCACCGTTTCAGGATAATATGGAACAATCTTATTTAGTGGACATATAACCAAATAATCGTCATGTATATAAAAAAAGTAGGTAGAAAGTTTGAACTTTTATATGAAAACATTGCATTACCATGTAATACAATGCATTCAACTGAATCAACTCAAATTGTTTACTGTATTAATGCACTTTGGAGCTTGTAATATATTTTGAATACCAAGGTAATATTATTTGCAATCCCTTATGAGTTTGTGTTTGAGTATCTTTTATACTCTTGTCATTTTTTTAAACAGAGTGGATTTTATCACGACCAGCGAAATTACAGCAGTCTTAGACATAGCAAAGCACTTCCTTCTTATCAGCCTCGGGTTTGTTTGGTTTTTTTGGATGAATTATTTTGCTGAATAGATTTTTTCTTCCGTAAAGCATAACAGCATGAGAATTAGCATAAATGCTTTGTTTCATTTGAGTTGAATTAACAATTGGTCAAGGATCCAGTGAAGGGTTTTTTGATCCTATATTAGTTGATGCAGCATGAATCAAGTTAGAATTAGAAGTAGAGCTAGGTTCAGGAATTTAGATTTCTTTTCACTTTTTGTCATGCAACTCCCTGATTTAAATTTGCCATTATGTTAACCATAAATCTAACACATTTTAGTATTATATGCAATTATTCTAAAAAGGGTTATTCTAAAAGATAGGGCCAGTATAGGCTTATGGATGACATTTTTTTAAAATTAAATATCTAATGGAGTGTTTAACCTATTATTGCCAGCTTTGGACTGTGTATGCACTCTTTCTGTTCCATCATTTTATGACAATGCACTCACACTGTTCCTTACCTGCATGTTTGATGAAAAATGTGCATCATTTATACAGCATTCAGTACAATTCAATCCTTATTCTTCTCACAGTCATCATCTCTATATAATGAACCTCTGGCAACCACCAAGAATTACAGGGTTAGTAAAATGTAACATGATACATAATGTTTAGTTATTGTAATGTTTATGTATTCTGAAATCTAAAAAAAAGTACTCTGTTCTATAGGCTTCTCCAGATGTAAACACTGGTTTGATAAGAAGTACCAGTTTGGTTCGTATGTAGATCTGCATGGTGACTTTAGCCTGAGCATACTGTTTACTGACAGCTTTCTGTATCATTATCTTGTAAATATATAGCTTAAGTTTGAAAAAAATATAAGAATGGAGAACATCAGGAAACTATCTTGAGAAGAAACAAAGTATATGTAAGCACTGGGGCTCTTAAATTTGTAGAGATTTTCTTAAACAAATAACAGCTGCAGTGATTAATTTAACAACTTAGTCAAAAAAGATAATAAAATGGAAATAAAACTCACTTAGCAACTGTCTCAGAAACAGAAATTTGAAGCTCAATTGTGATCGTAAATCGAGTACTACCTGTAATCTCTGTCTGCATGCTGCTATTGCCTAGAAAAAGAAACTAAAATATTACTTTCTGTTTTTATATGATCTGAGCTACTTATATCATTTCCCCCTACCCCATCAATATGTCTGTTTACATGTTTAAGTTGCCCTTCTTCCTTTCCGTTTCCTTGTTCTCCAGCCAATGAAACAAGACACATTATGTTGTTTAGTTGTTTATCCAAGTTGTATGAGAAAGTACTTACGGGCTTATTCTGTACTTTTATAGAACAACAAACACTATTTTCTCTGTTCTCTAGGCATCGTTATGTGATGATGGATTGTATAAACGGTACAGTAATCATCCTGTAAGTCTATAGGAATTTCATTTTATATGTTTGCATGTGTATGTGAAAATAAACAGCTGAAAAAGTATTTCACAACATTTGTTTTTTAGCCTTCAGAAGATAGTTATTATTCTTCAAGAGCAAGTTCATCACGAAGTAGTCCAGTGGTGAGATGTCTCTGCATGTCTTAAACACTTCCATTTTTATGGATAACTCTGATATTAAATAGATAGAGATTACTAATATGCATTATTGATAATATAAATGTAGAGTTGTTGGCTGCCATTCTGGGAATCTCCACTTTTTCAATTATGTATTTTGAAAGAAGAATATTATTTATTCTTAGCAAGAAAAGTATAGTTGAAAGAATGTAATACTCTAAAATCATTTTTAAAATTTTATATTTAAAAATATGGAAATTTTCCATGCTTATCATATTGTATGTGTTCTGTAGCTAATATTAAGCAGAGAGAATACAAGGTTTTCAGTTAAAGCTTCCTTTTATATTACCTTCTAATTTTATATGCCTATTGTATCAGGAACTGATGTAATATAACTTCCACTAGTACTCCATTTGATAAAAGCTCAGTTGTTCACTATTGCAAGTTAACACTGGATGTAATTTGGTCCTATGATAACAGATAGCTTTCTTTACACAGGGTCAGAATGGGGAAACTGATGATCAAGGATTATATTTCATGTTTTTAGAGGGAGGGAATAAGTTCAATGTTGTCAAGATTACATGAATTTGTTTAGGATGTGGAATGTGCAAAAATAGATTCAGGGATCCAAAATTGACCATCTTTCCATAAATAGAGACTTACATTCTTTTCCTTTAGTTGGATGCAGGCTTTACACTACTTAGGTATTAGGAATGAAAGAGCTGAGCGGTTTTGTATTCTATCTAGCCAGGCAGAGTTAAAGTATATACCAAATTGATTGTTGATTATTTGTAATCTCACATAGAGTTGCCAAGTTAGAAAAAATAGCTTGAATGTAACTAAAGAAAATTTTTGAAAATGGGACTATGTAGATAGTGGTAGTTTAATTAAGCCAACTAAATCTTCTAATTAGGCAATTATTTTGCATAAATACTAGTTTGAAACATTATTAAGGTACTGAAGTGAAAATTTGCAGGTTAATTTGACTGTGAAGTCTACATCTATCACATCAGACTCTAGCATCACAAAGGTTCTTCTTCACCACATTGCACTGGTTTATTTATTATCCAGTTAAGTCCTTAATATTGTAGAAATCTTATTATTGATTTAGATAAATATGTACCATATATAATAATAACTTAGTTAATTATTTATTTCCAACTCTGATAGTTTACAGATGGTGAATCAGACAACATTGCATCCTCTGACCATGCTGTACAAAGTCATAGGGATAGTGTGGTGAGCAATTGCATGATTGATATAGGTCTGCTGTGTTCTAATTTCATCAATTCATAACCTGTGAAATTTTACAGATCCTAATCTTGATATGTATAATAAATATTCCTATATACTCTATATTGAATATACATATTAAAGTATTTCATCACCTTTAAAGATAGAATTGCACTATTTTTAAAATACTCTTATTTCTTATCCTTGTTATTAGTTGTGAAGACATGTCCGACTCATCGCGACCCCATGGGCAACATTCCTCCAGACTTTCATGTCCTCTACCATCCTCTGGAGTCCATTTAAGCTCATGCCTACTGTTTCGGTGACTGCATCCAGCCACCTCATTCTCTGTCATCCCCTTCTTTTGCCATCACTTTCCCAGCATTATGCTCTTCTCTAGTGAGTCCTTCCTTCTCATTAGGTGGCCAAAGTATTTAAGTTTCATCTTCAGGATCTGGCCTTCTAAGAGCAGTCAGAGTTGATCTCCTCTAGGACTGACTGGTTTGATCACCTTGCAGACCAAGGGTCTCGTAGGATTCTTCTCCAGTACCATAGTTCAAAGGCCTCAATTCATTGGCACTCAGCCTTTCTTATGGTCCAACTTTCATCACCATACATTGCAAATGGAAAAACCATAGCCTTGACTATACGTACTTTTGTTGGCAGGGTGAAGTCCCTGCTTTTTAGTATGTTGTCTAGATTTGCCATAGTTTTCCTCCTCAGGAGTGTCTTTTAATTTCTTGGCTGCAGTCCCCATCTACGGTGATCTTGGAGCCCAGGAAAATAAAATCTATCACCACCTCCATTTCTTCCCTATCTATTTGTCAGGAATTGAGAAGGCCGGATGCCATGATCTTAGTTTTCTTAATGTTGAGTTTCAAGCCAACTTTTGCACTCTCCTTCTTTACCCTCATTAAGAGGGTCTTTAGTTCCTCTTCACTTTCTGCCATTAGAGTGGTATCATCTGCATATCTGAGGTTGTTGTTGATATATGTATTGTTGATTGTTGATATTTCTCCTGGCAATCTTAATTCCAACTTTTGATTCATCTAGCCCCGCCTTTTTCATGATGTGCTCTGCATAAGTTAAATAGCAGGGTGACAGTATACAGCCTTGCTGGACTCTTTCCCCAATTTTGAACCAATCAATGGTTCTGGGTCCAGTTCTCATTGTTGCTTATCCTTAATATGTTTACTAAATTATCTCCCAGTTTATGTCCTAACTTAATGTAGACAATGTATTATTTTGTGTTTAAAATGAGAAGAATTAATTGCATATATATAATAAATGTATGTACATAAATATATTAATATACAGTCTTTGCTTCTGAAAGGATAAAACAGGTCCTTTTCCAGTAAATGAAATAGATTCTTGGTTCCTTTAGAATTAACAGTTATACTGTTATAACTATAGTATTTTCAAATACTAAAAAAATCTTCCTTTTCATATTAAAGTACAAGCAATCATATCCAAATTCATTTATATAGATTATGCATTAACATTTATATATTTCTAAACAACAATGTTCCTAATACCTAATTTGCAATGCATTTTAGATTTATTATCCAATAAACTAATAAATTTAGAATAGACTTTAGAAGGAATAAGAGGCTTAAAAGTGTTAGATAAACTCACTGTAGTTGAATTCCAAATCTAATAATGACTACAAAGAAATTCTACGTCTTACTAAATTGACTATTTTAAAAATGTCTCTCCATTTATTTCACTTTCAAGTAGTTTCACTAAGTCTTATATGCCTTATTTTTTCAGAATATAAGACGCCCAGAGTATAAGACACACCAAGATTTTGAAGAGGCAAATTAATTAGCCTTTAGGAGGCTTATAGAGTGATCCTTGGGGCTGTGAGGGGCAACATTGAGCAAAAAATGGCCTGCTTTTCGCTCATTTCTGCCCTCCCCAGCACTCAGGAGCATTCTGAAAGCCTCCTAAAGGCTATGCACGGCCATTTTGGGGAAGGGGCGGGGTTTCGGGAGGCAAAAAATGCTGTATTCCGTGTATAAGATGCATCCAGATTTTCAGCTTCTTTTTTGAGGGAAAAAGGTGCGACTTATACTCCAAAAAATACAGTAATTCATCTAAATGTCTCATAAGTTTTTTTTAAAAATTGTGAATTACATAAAGGAAACTATATTTTTAATGATGAATAATTTCTATTTAATTATTGAATTACTCGATAACGTCAACACTTTTTATACCTATATGTCAGGCTAAACCAGGAGTCTGCAACCTTAAACACTCAAAAGAGTCATTTGGACCTGTTTCCCACAGAAAAGAAAACACTGGGAGCCACAAAACCTGGGTGGGCGTGGCCACCTCAACATCACTCCCACCCAGTCACATGACCCCCCCAGCCACGCCTACCCAGGTTTCATAGGTCTAGATGTTTTCTGTGGGAAATGGGTCTCTCTCTCTCTCTCCTTCCCTCCCTCCTTCCCTCCCTCCCTCCCTTCCCTTCCCTTTCCCTCTTTCTCACTGAATACGATAGCAAATCCAAAATAAAGTTATTAGTTTTTTTCTGAGTATAAGATACACCTTTCCCCCCACTAAAAAGCGTGTAAATGTTTGTTGGTCTTATAGATCGAATACAGCCATTTTGCGCCTCCCGAAGTCCCGCCTCCACATCCCATTTTTTGAAAAATGGGCAAAAAACAGGCCATTTTTCACCAAAAGGGGGGGGTTGCCTTCCCCCACCCCCAGAAGCACTCTGCAGGCTTCAGGAGGGCTGGGGGAAGGGAGAAATGCCCCCCATTTTGGTGGAAAAACAGGGAGGTTTTTGCCTTACCCCAGCCCTGCTGAAGCCTGCAGAGTGCTCTTGGGGGCCGGGAAGGACAAAAACTTTTTTTTTCTTACTTCAATATCTTGGTGCGTCTTATACACTGGTGCATCTTATAGTACGAAAAATATGGTAATTGTGGGAAATTGCGTCTCTGTAATATTTTCATAGTGAATTCTAAGTTGATAGAAGCTGGCAAGATTGTACTAATAGCAATAGCATATATATTTTGATTTCTTTTGAGTTTGACAATATACTATATTATTCAAAATTATAAATAATCTTATTTTCAGATGCATTTTTTGCCCTCTCTGTTATTGCCTTTAAAAAACAACAACAGACTTGCTTACAATTTGTGCCTTCTGGCAAACTGCAGTTTTCTTGGCAAGAGATCTAGCTTGCCATTGTTTTCATCATAGGTCTGAGAGACTTCTTTCTTTCTTTCTTTCTTTCTTTCTTTCTTTCTTTCTTTCTTTCTTTCTTTCTTTCTTTCTCTCTTTCTCTCTCTTCCCTTTCCTTTTTTATTTTGCCCCCTCTCTCTCCCTTCTCTCTCGCTCTGATTTGTTTCCCTCTCTCATTTCCTACAGCTCTCTTTCATTTCTCTCTCCTTCTCTCTTCCTGTTTGTTTCCCTCTCTCTCATTCTCTTTTTCTCCCATTTTCTTGCCCCCAAGTCTTTCTCGCGCATGTGCACAAGCAAAATACCCTCCTGGGCAGGAGGTGAGTAGCCGGTCCCCTTTGTGTTGGCTCAGGAAGGAAGGGAATGGTGAGCAGTAGCAGGAGAGTCCTGTGCAGCTCATGAGAGCTGGCGCTTCCCTTCCTGCATCCAGCGACAGCAGTTGTTGCTGCTCCCCATTCCTCTCCTTATTGAGCCAACATAAAGGAGACTGCAGCTGGTGCTGAGCTGCCTGTGAAGGACGTGGAATCAGAATCACAAAAAGCAGCTAGTCACAGACAGTGCAGAGAAAATGCTAGGGATGCTTCAGCCACACAGCTCTGTGGAGAGGCTTATGCCTTCTCAGGCAGAGAGCAGATCATGGGACTGGGTCAGCAGAGAGCTGCAGGAGAGGGGTCAAAGAGTCATGTGGCTCTTGGGTTACCAGTTGCCAATACCCAGGCTAAATCCAAGAACAGCAATAGCAGTAGCAATTCAGTTCTTTATTTGCTTATACATAACACAGAAACTTGCCAGGCTAAACGCTCAGGACTCACTGCTTAATGGATATACCCTGAGAGATTCTAGGGAGTGTGGGTCCTTAGGCTCTTCCTCTGAGTCCATTCCCAGGGTCTGTCTCTTATTTCTGTCTCTTATTTCTCCAGCCCTCCCTTCTCAAATATGCTCTCTCCCTCCTGGAAACTGTGACTTCACTGTGGTCTATTAAACCCCTGCCAGGCATCTTCTCTCATACCATGATCCAATATAATGCAAACTTATATTCATTTAAGAGCCCTGCTTTGTACACATGCAATGTGCTTCTTTGCAAAATTAAACACTTACTATTGATTTATATAAAACAAGAATTTGTATTTTCCATGAGGAACGATTCCTTTATATATAGCTTTAATCTGGAACAGTTAAAATAACAGAAGATTGACTTAATGTTTTAATTGGGAATCAAAACCTTCATTTATTCTCCTAATGACTGAATCTGTAAATCAACTTCCAATTCTAGATTATTTAGAGTCTAAATGTGGACATAACATTAAGCATTTTTCCCAATATTGTGAAATAAGATACAGTTAGTGAGAGGGACCTGGACGAATAAGTATATTAAATTTTTAGAATACTCTAGGTGTGTAATTTATTTCAGTTTATTTATTTATTTTTTAAAAATATTTTTATTAAACTGTGTTTTTTTTATTTTTATTTTTAAACACATAAACACATCAACAAAAACAAACACATGACTTAACACAACATAGGAACAAAAAGTTCCATCATATATCATACAGCAGTTCCGTATCGGTTTCTTTACAGTTAATGTTTTCCCTTCTATACATTTCTATCTTGCATTCATGATCTCCTTATTCGTTATCCATTTTTATGTCCAATTCTATATTTATTTATACTTAGCTATTTATACCAAAATATTGTTTACCTATAGTGTGTTTTATATTCTTACTGTCATTTATTCTCTTACATACAATTATAGGTATACATTCACATAGGTATTCTTTTTCTTTGCCATTCTTATACTTTTGTTATTCCATTTAACAGGTTATAATATACAATTTGAGTTGTTTTGTTTACCATCCCTAGCGCCTGTTGTAACACCACCTTATTTTCCCTTTCTTTTCTCCCTCACTTCCTTCTCTACTTCCTTTCTTCCTCCTCTCCTTCCCCTTCTTTCTTCCCTTACCTCTCCCCTACTCCTACCCTCTCTCTTCCCCTTCCTGCCCTCTCTCCTTCTCTTTCTCTCCCTTCCACCCTCCTCTCCTTCTCTTTCTCTCCCTTCCACCCACCTCTCCTTACCTCTTTCTTCTTCCCTTACCTCTCTTCCACTCTTCCTCTTCCTTTCCTACTATCTCTCCATAATCTCAGTTTATGTTTTCTTGGGGATGGTATTTCCACAAACCCATATAGTTTCGTATAATTTCCTTTTTTCTCTTTTGTTCTACAGTCTATATGCCAGCCATCGTCCTGATTTGATGGCTTATTCCAAGTAATTCAGTCTGACTACTTTAATTTTCTGTGCTAATTCCTTTTGAGTTATTAAATTGGTCTGCCCATTCATTTGGTATCGAGATAATTGTAATTTCTTGATCCATCTTTAGCTGGGTTTGTTCTAGTTTGTATCTGACTTTTCCTTCTCGCCCCTTCGTTCTCTGCTCTCTCTCTTTCTTGCCTCTGTTCTTCTCTCCTGTTTCTTTCCTTGTCACTGAATGTTTCTTCCTCTTGACCCTACTTTCTAGTCCCTCCTTACTTCTTTGTTCTTCTTCTGCTTTGCTATATTCTTCATAGAATTTCTGTGCGTCTTCTGTAGTCTCTATCTTATATCTTTTTCCTTGCCAAGATAGCAGAACCCCTTCAGGTACCAACCATCTGTATATTGTTCTATTTTTATTTAACTGGTTTGTTAAAAATTGGTACTGCCTATGTTGTTCCCGAATTCTCCGTGGAATCTGTTTGAGAGTGATCAACTCTTTTCCCTGTAATGTAATCGTCTCTTCTCTAGTTTTTTTCTACACTTCATCTCTTGTTGTTGTTTTTTTAGCAAATCTTATATGCACTTCTCTCGGGAGTCTATGTCTTCTGGCATAGTTAGTATGCACCCGATAAGCTTCATCGACTTCCCCTCTTAACTATTGTTCTTTTCTTTTGAGAATTTCAGGGAAAATTTCAGTCATTTTTTTTTCCAGGTCTTCGTCCTTCTGTTCCGGTATGTTTTGGAATCTTAGGTAGAATGCAGCTCTTTCAATTTCAAGTCAGGTTATTGATATTTCTAGTTCTTTATTAAGTTTTTTATATTCCAATTCCATTTTTCCCATCTTCTGATCTGCTTGTTCTATTTTTTCTTCCATACACTGGATTTTCTGTTCATTAATTGCTAAGGCATTCTGTATACTTTCAATTTTGTCATCTACATTTTTGATAGTTCCTTTCAATTCTCCCATTTCATTTTTCATTTTTTCATGATTCCTCCTTGTCTCTTTATGGTTAGTAGTTGTCACTTCCTGGCTTTTTGCCAATGTCTCTTGTATCATCTGGAACATCAATTGCATACTCTGCATCGTTGGAGCTGGCCCTATTGTTCATGCCATCTTTTTGCCTCTCTCCAACCCCAACACGCTCTCAGTTGATCTTTGATTTGAGGAAGGGAGTGTGGCTGAAATCACATTGGGTATAGTTTTTTTCACTATTTTTATTGAGATTGTCATTTTTATCCCCCTATTTATCCTTGCCCACAATTGCAAATAAGTTTTATTTTACTTCTACTTTATCAGTAATATCAATAATATAAGTAATTGTATAATTCAATATTTGACAATAGTTAACTTTCCTTAATATCACGTTTCAATACCTGAACATTCCTATATAGTATTCAATTCTATTGTGGTCCTTAATTAATATATATCATAGATTTATATACCATACTATTATCCTATACCAATAGATGTCTCTCAATTTTATCATTTATACAGGTATTCAATTTTAGTAGTTAGTTTATCTCTATGTATATATAGATATATAGGTATTCAATTTTAGTAGTTAGTTTATCTATGTGTATGTATGTATGTACGTATGTATGTACGTATGTATATACATACATACATACATACATACATACATACATACATACATACATGGAAGTGTGATCTTCCTCCCATATTTGGGCATACCAATGTGATATATATATATATATATACATACATACATACATACATACATACACACACACACACACACACACACACACACACACATACATATACATACATACATACATACATACATACATACATACATCAACTTATGTCACGGTTGGTTTTCTTGCATCAGATTTCACAGTCCAAATTTACAGTCTACTAGGTGTCACTCTCCCCTCACAGAGACTGTTAATATCCAGGTTTCCAGCAAAGAAGTAAGGAAGAGGTCCCTTCCAAAACATTCTTCTCTCTCTGATACTTTTCTGAGGCAAATAAATATCGAGTACTTATCTTTGGGGAAAACAAAACAGCAGAGAGAAAAGCGAGAAGAAAAAGCAAAAAAAAAACTAAACTACCAACCCGATTGTTAAACAATCTGAGCTTTCCAAATCTTCTTGGCAGATGTCATGCCGGGTTTTTGTTCTCACTTGGCCAACTCCTTCAAGTTATTCGGGCTGTCCCTTCCAACTCAGCGAACTCAGCGTCTCTGCTTCACTTCTTTTCGGCAAAATTGAACTGCAAAAACAGTCTCCTTCCCAGCGTCTCCTTCTTTCCAGCTCACCCTCTCTGCCAATTTTGCGTTGACCTCCTCTTTGGGTTGTCAGCAATAGTAACAAATATCCCAATTTCAACTGCTTCCCTCTCTGTTTCCTTCCTTCTTATGCGGGCACCATCGCTGGTCCTAACCAAATGGCAGGATAGTTCCTCGTCCGTTTAGGGGGGTTCTCCTATCCGCTGGGGGATTTGCCTTATCACCCCAGCGTCTACAGAGAATCCCCTTTAATCTGCTGGCCCCTTCAGGATCAACAGTGCTCAAAAATGAGCCCAAACGAAGAAGTTAGAGTTAGAAGTTAGGAGAGCTCCCTTTCCTCTGCTCTAAGCACAGTGATGTCGCCACAGGAAATCCTAAACTGTGTTTTTTTAAAGACATTTTTTTTTGCAATTTTCTTCTGTACAACATTTCCACCTCAGTATACATTTATTTTAAATGTACTTCTTCCCCCTTATTTCAGTTTCTCTTTGTCTATACATATGATACAATTATATACATTCTATCTATACATTGCTAATTTCTAACTCCTGTGTCCTCTTCATTTAGTCTTTCCTTAAGCTTTACACCTGTTCTCTAGCCATTTGTACCACTTGTTCCATACAATATAATATTCTGTTTCCTCCTTTTCTTTTACTTCTTTTATAAATTTGTCCCTCTTTGCACACTCTAACACTTTCATTATAACATTATCCTCTGTTGGTGTATTATTATTCTTCCAATTTTGTGCATATTTATTCTCGCTGCTGTTATGATATGTATAATTAAAAATTGTGGTTTTTAAAATTTCCTTGTAGTTATTTGCTTTTTAGTAATTTCTTCGAGCCATTTTCTTATTCTATTCCAGTATTGTTTAGCCTTTGGGCATAACAACCACATGTAGTTTCTTGATTTTGCCTACATTTCCAACAGTCCAGTGATAAGTTCGGGTACATTTTAGCCAATCTCGCTGGTGGGAGATGCCATCTATAGAATGTTTTATACATATTTCTCCAAATCAATACTGTAGCCAAAATTTTTGGTTATCATAGTTTCTTTAACTACCTCCTTCTCCATTCTGTAATTCAATAAGTAGTTCTATAGTTTCTTGATCAATTTATCCTCTGTATCTTGTAAAATTTTATCTAGATCTTGCGGTTCTGTTTGGAATCTGTACTGTTCTTTATCCTTCTTATATCTAGCCTGTCTCTGCATGTACGGCCACCAATCAATGTCTATGCCCTGTTCTTTTAGTTTTAATCCTGTTTTTAATTCCCCCTGATCGTTTAGTAATATCTTTATATCTTTTTATTTTATCTATGTCTAATACATATGGGTAGATTAATGCTTCCATCATTGATAGCCAATTTGGAATTTTAATATAGTGTTTTTCTTTAGTTTTTTGCCATACTTGTAGCAAATCATCCCTAATTAAATGTTTCTGAAAATAACTGTGGATTTTATTTTTGCCATCCCATTAAAATGCGTGCCATCCTAACTGTAAGTCATGGCCTTCCAAAATCAACTTTCTTTTATTTTTTAACTCAAATCAATCTTTGATCCATGTAAGTGCTGCTGTCTGATAGTAAGTCTCCCAATCCGGGAGCCCGGATCCTCCTCTTTTTCTACTATCCCACAATTGTAAGGTGACCAGATTTTCAGATTGGTAAAGAGGGACACCATTGAGGGGGGGGGGGGGCTTGATTAAAAATTTTATATTTTGTCAAAAGATCACACAAGGTGATTACATGACCCCAAGACACTGAAAGCATCATAAATATGAATCTGTTGCCAAACATCAAAATTTTGATCACGTGACCATGAGGATGCTTCAACGGTCGCTAAGTGTGAAAAATGGTTGCTAAGTGTGAAAAATGGTCATTAGTCACTTTTTACAATGCCATTGTAACTTTGATCACTAAATGAACTGTTTGAAAGCTAAAGCTAGCTTGCATTATGCTAGCTTACATTTTCAAGAGAGAGAAGCTAAACTCCTTATTAGAATTGAAATAGAAATGAGTAGAGTAGAGTAGAGTAGAATAGTTTATTAGCCAAGTGTGATTGGACACACAAGGAATTTGTCTTCGGTGTACATAAAAAAAATAAAATAGAATACATTCATCAAGAATCATAAGCTACAACACTTAGTGATAGTCTCTCTCTCTCTCTCTCTCTCTCTCTCTCTCTCTCTCTCTCTCTCACACACACACACACACACACACACACACACACAAACACTCCTCCTCTGGATTCAATGGGACTTTTAGAAAATCTCCCCTCCTGTGCACACACTCCCTCTTTCTCTCTCCCTCTCCCTCCCTCATCTCATTATGGGAGGGAAAAGCGCTTGGCATGAAGAACTTTCTTCCAAACAGCGGAACCCCCAATCGCCAGGGACATCGGACTCCAAATCCCATCGCAGGAATCCCCACTCGCCAAGATCGTAGGACTCCAAGTCCCATCCCCCCGCCCGTCCCCGCCAGTGCAGCCCCTGGCGCAATAGGGCTGCAATCAGCAGCCGTCCCTGCTGCAATCCGCGCCGCCCGCCGCATCAGCCGGAATCTGACAGAAAGCACTTTTCTTTCGCCCACATCAGAGGTGGTGGGGGGAAGGAGAGGACTTTTCTTTTGCCCGCATCAGAGGTGATGGGGGGAAAGAAAGGACTTTTCTTTCACCCGCATCAGAGATGGTGGGGGGAAAGAAAGGGGGGAAAGAAAGGACTTTTCTTTCGCCCGCATCAGAGGTGGTGGTGGGGGGGAAAAGGACTTTTCTTTCGCCCGCATCAGAGGTGGTGGGGGGAAAGAAAGGACTTTTCTTTCACCCGCATCAGAGGTGGTGGGGGGAAAGAAAGGGGAGAAAGAAAGGACTTTTCTTTCGCCCGCATCAGAGGTGGTGGGGGGAAAGAAAGACTTTTTTTCGCTTGCATCAGAGGTGGTGGGGGGAAAGAAAGGACTTTTCTTTCGCCCGCATCAGAGGTGGTGAGGGGAAAGAAAGGACTTTTCTTTCGCCCGCATCAGAGGTGGTGGTGGGGAAGAAAGGACTTTTCTTTCACCTGCATCTGAGGTGGGGGGGGGAAGAAAGGACTTTTCCGCTCGCCTCACCTGCCAGCCCCCGAAGTGCACAAGGGATGCTTTGGCGGGAAGGCGCCACTTCCAGACCCCGCTGAGGGCCACACACACAGGTGGCTCTTTTTGGAGAGGCAGAGGCTTTTCCACGGCTTGTCCAGGTGGAAGTGGGGCTGGAAAGGTGAGCTCGCTCCCCCGCTCACTCGCTATGCTACCCCGCCCATGCGAGCGGCAGCGGATGGCGGGGGAGCGAGCGATTGAAGAAGGCGCCAAAATTAAAAAGCGGGATGTTTTGAGAATGGCCCGGGAGGTGGGAAAAATTATGAAAAAGCGTGCCTGTCCCGCCAAATGCGGGACGTCTGGTCACCCTACACAATTGGTTTTATTTTAATTAATGCTCCCCCCCCCAGCCAAATGTATTTCATAGTTAGCTTATTTAACTCTTTAAAAAAGCTTTTGCCTAATTTTATTGGTGCTACTTGAAAGAGGAACAGTATTTTTTCTAAAGGTTCATTTTGATGGCAGCTGTTCTTCCTATAAGGGACAGTGGTAGTTTTTTCCATATTTCCAAATCTTTTTTAATCTGTTGTATTAATTTAGTGTAGTTATCGTCTTTGATTGCAGAACATCTGGTTGATAGCCAAATTGCCAGATATTTTTTTTTTTGGTGACTTGTATGCACATTCTTTCTTCCAATTCTCTTTCCTGATTTTTAGTAAGATTTTTTGTTATTGCCTTTGTTTTCTTTTTGTTAATTTTAAGTCATGCTACTCTACTGTATTCTTCTATGTGTTGCACCAGTTCGGGTCCTGTCTCTAGCAGTTGTTCCAATATAAATACTTAGTATATAAATACTAAGTCATTGTCAGCTTCTGCTTTGCTGTTGCTTCAGCTGCCATTGAAACGGGGAGGGAGGGCATAGTATTTGGGTGGGGTTACTTATTGTGCTGGAGGAAGATTCTGGAGGTCTTTGGATGGACAGACTACGCATGCGTGGATGTTTCCCGCCTGGGTTAACGGCACCGACATTCCATCTTCGTGATGTCTTTTGAAGTTATCTCACACCTGACACTTGAAGGACTTATGATTGGACTAGGCCTATGATGCCAGGGGGTGTGGAATGGGCTATTCTATATATCAACTGCTTTCGCGCCTAATTAACCAGACTTTGCTATACAACCGCTCTTTAACCATTTTTAATTAGTAAAAGTACATTTGATTTTCCACAAATGGAGTCTCATGGTCTTCTTTCCTGATTATTAAATGGAGAGGTGCTGACAGTCATCCACAAATGCTTGGACTTTGTATTCTTCTTTCCTTATTTTCAAGCCCTTTAGTTCCTGATCCTTTCTGATTTTTATTAGCAATACCTCCAAGGTTAATATGAATGATAAAGGTGAAAACAGGCATTCTTGTTTTACCCCCTTTCCAATAATAAATTTTTCGGTAATATCACCATTTATTATTAGTTTGGCTGTTTGGGTTGTGTATATTTTTTCCACCATCTTTACAAATTTCTCTCCAAAGTTCATAGTCTCCAATTGTAAAATAATAAATCTCCAATTTAAATTATCAAAGGCTTTTTGGGCATCCAAAAATATTAAGGCAGCTTGCTTTCCTGGATGTGCTTCATAATATTCTAGTGTGTTTATAATGGTTCTCATGTTGTTTCTTATTTGTCTTCTTGGTAAAAATCTGTTTTGGTCTGGAGGAACCTTTTTAACTTGTTCTGCCATTATGCATGCCAATATTTTATAGTCTGTGTTTAACAGTGAAGTAGGTCTGTAATTTTTAATCTGATGTGGGTCTCTATCTTCTTTTGGAATCAGTGTTATAAGTGCTTCTGTCCATGAATTTTATATTTTCGCTTCTACAAGGAGCTCGTTAAATACTTCCATCATTAACATATCTAATGGTTCCTGTACCATCTTGTATAGCTCCACAGGTAATTTATCTGGGTCTTGTGTTTTATTATTCTTTTCTATTCTTTTCTATTCTCTCTCTTCTTACCTCTGTAATTTTGGTCAAGTTCATTTTATCCAGGTACTGTTTGATATTATCCTCCAATACATGCTCCTGCCGATACAAGCTTTGAAAAATATGTTTTGTTATATTCTTTTTTTTCTCTCTTCTATGGTGTGTCACTCCCTCCTCATCTTGTAAATAGGCTATTATTCTTTTCTCCTTTTCTTTCCTTAATCTATATGCCAGCCAACACCCTGGCTTATTTGCATGCTCAAAAAAGTTTTGCTTTGTTATTCTAACTTTCTGGGCCTTTTCATCTTGTGTAATCAGGTTCAGTTTATGTCTTATGAGGTCTATTTTTCCTTTTATCTTTTTGTTTTGTGACATGGACTGTAAATCTTTCTAATCTTTCAGTTTCTTCCCGCAACCCTTCTTGTTTTTGTTTCCTTTTCTTGTTTCTTCTTGCTGTGTATGCTAGAGTAGGTCCTTGTATATATGCTTTGGTGGTATCCCACAAGTTTTGTAGCGATGTGTCTTCCTTTTTGTTTATTTTGAAAAATGCTATCATCTCTTTTTCAATCATCTGTGTATATTCTTTTTCTTTCAATATTTCCTTGTTCATCACCTACCTTCACTTTTTCTTTTGTCCTTTCCATATTATTTTCATGGGGTTGTAGTCTGCCCAGTTGTTAGCTATTATTTCTATCTCTTCAATCTCTTTAATCAGCTCTGAGGTAATCTGTGCCATATCTATCCTAGACCACAATTTATGTGGATTAGAATAGAATGTATATTGGTTCAGTCTCCTATTTATTTATTTCCACGTGTCTCGTAGGCTCAGTTCTTGTGTCATTTCGAAGAAAGAGTCTGGCAGTGTTCTCTTCCTTATCTTATTCTTCTTGTTACTTTTATAATCCTTTTTGATGTCCACTATTGCATTGAAATCTCCAATTAAACATATGTTTTTGTACTCTAATTTAGTTATTTTGTTATGTAATTTTCTGTAAAGTTTAGTTTGGTTGTTATTTGATGCATAGATTATAGTAAGAAGTATTTGTTTTTCCTCTGTTTTAATCTTTATCATTAAAATTCTTCTCTCTTCGTCTGTATAGATTACAGTATTTTTCAGAGGATAAGACGCACCGGAGTATAAGACACACCAAGGTTTTGAAGAGGCAAATTTTAAAAAAAGCTTTTGCACTCTGTATACCTCCCAAAAATGGCCCATTTTCCCCCCCAAAAGGGGGGGGGGCACGTATAGCCTATAGAGGGCTCCTAGGGGATGGATCCTGCTACTAATTAAAAACATTTTTTTTAAAAAAATCAGACAACTAAAAGTAATTAACTTGTTAATCCGATGTCTGCAAACTTGAATTTCTACTTGGCAAACATTATTATATTGATGACACAGACTATTTTCTGAAGGAAGTGCTGTAGGGAGTGAGGTTAAATTATATTACAATAAACTTTAAATAAAAGTGGATCTTGAGAAAAATGGATGTGGAAAGAAATGTAGAATCAATGCAGGAATAGAAAGTATGAGACTTGCATGAAAAAATACCATAAATTAGATTACTCTTCCAATCTAATGAATAAAAAGAGGATGCATGGAATTGTATGGAACAGAGTAAAAACAATTATATCATGCACAGAAGCATGTGAAGTTATATTAATGTGAAGTATGAAAAGATCTTCATATTCCAAAGTGATAATGATTAAAAATATGCATAAGGAGTGACTGCAATTATAGATGATAAATAGATTGTAGGAAGATTTGGCATTATAGGTATATAGATTAAAAAGAGAGTTGTAAGGAATGTAATGAAAACAAGAGTTAGGATGAGAATAGAAATGCAACAATTTTGATGAAAAAATTAAAATAACATCAATAGAATATTTGTAGCTCAGGATTGAACTGTGGAGACCATTTTAATTTTAATTTTTTGGTTGGGACCCAGTGCTATCTGAGATTAGTTTGCATTGGGTAGACCAGGCCAAAGCGATGTGGGCCAGTCCCTTACATTTTCCAGGACAGCTCCACAGGCCGGATCTGACCACATTGTGGGCCAGATCCAGCCCACTGGCTTTGTGTTTGACACCCCTGGAGTAAACCATCTTTTCAACAGAGCTGAAGAAGCTTCTTGTATGAGAAGTGAAATGTCTTCAAGGAAAAATAAAACAAAGTCCAGTTACTTTTTGGAAAAGCACTTTTGGGACAAACATGACCTCAATGACTGAGAATCTCCATAGACATCTTCCCAATATCTGGATTTCTCCCCCAAGAAATCAGATGTTCAAAGTAAAAAAGAACTTTGCAAGATCCAATTTGGGTCATTCACCAGGACCACAGGTTTAGTTTCCGGGCTTTCGGACTTAGCAGCCCATCTTCAGGGAACTTTACTCTGCCAGAATTTGTGCTGGGCTGTTTTTTGCGTCATATTTATGTGGTTCCTGATTGGGTGTGGCTTCTTATTGGTTGACTGGGATTTGTGGCTCCTAACGAGATCATGGTTTCCTTTCATGTAATGTCCATATTTACAATTCATAAATATATTTCTTTTATAATTTTTCTATTTGTATAATACAAGGATCTTCAAATTTGTGGCACAACAATTTCTGGTTGTAAGTTTATCCAGGCAAAATGAGGGGCAAATCCCAGAATACGTTTTGACAGTGTTTCCTATTTGCCTCTATTAATCTGATCAAGTTTAAAACAATTATTCTCTCCATAAAGTTGTTTGTTCCCCCCTTGAGAAGTAAGATGTTTATTACGGTCAAAGACCAGCAATGTACATTTGTCTTTACACTATATTAAAAATACTAACATTAAAATATAATTAAAAGTATTTACATTAAAAGTGGATAATAACATTATGGTCCAAAGATTGTTAAAGGTATGTCCAGATAATTGGTACAAGATGGTACTATACTGTAGCCAATTTTTTTCTTATAGACATTGCAGCAGCACAGAACTTTGCCACTGCATACGTGGTAACCGGGTTAGTGTCCTGGAGGAGAAAGCCTAGATAAAAATTGTCTGCCCTCCCTGGCAATCTCTCTAATAAGGGGAGAATACATGTAGACCTACAAGCTCTGTATAGCTCGCAATGTAATAGTACATGTGAATTATCTTCCACTTCTCCTTTACCACGTATACAAACGCGTTCAGCTATAGGTGTTCTCTTATACCTGCCCTGGAGGAATGCTGAAGGAAGAATGTTAAATCTGGCTCTGAAGAAAGCTATTCTTTGTTTTGGAGAGATCAGGTCATTTAGATATCTTGCTGATTCCCACACACCCTGTTTGATTCTGTCCCTGCTGTGGAAAGGCAACCTATTTAGTTCTTCTTCGAACTCCATGTCCCTCATTCTATTGATTACTACTTGCTTTGCTTGCTCAAAGCCTAAGGACATTAAGAATAATGGTGAAAGCCCATAAGAGCCTAGCTTGTGATCAATTGCTTGTTTAAATTGTCAGTCAACGCTAGTGGGGACAGTCCCTCTGGAAAGAAATGCATTTTAAGCCAATAAATGACCATCATCTTCCAGGCTCTTACTTGAATTTGAGGCATGCCTGTCTCAATTCTTAACTGGGCATTTGGAGTTCCATTGGGAGCAGCTAAGATGGCTCGCAGGAATTTTGTTTGAATGGTTTCTAACAAGTCTCTCTTTGCAAGGATTCCTGTTTGTGCCCCGTAAAGAATTTGTGCCAATGTTTTGGCCTCAAAAAGTTTTAAGGCAGCAGGTACTAACTGACCTCCACCTGTATAAAAGAAATGTTTGATTGCATTTGAGGACCTAATGGCTACTTGCAATGTGTGATCCAGGTGTGCCTTCCATGTCCCTAGCGAGTGGAAAACCACACCAAGGTATCTAAATGTTCTAACCTGTTCCAAACTATATCCTTCTATTTGCCAGGAGTATTGGCATGATCTTTTAACAAAAACTAAAATTTTTGATTTATCGAAGTTAAGGACCAGCTTGTTTTGCCTGCAATAGCCGAGTGTTGCCCTAATTGCTCTCTTCAGTCCTATGGGGGTTTGTGAAATGATAACGGCGTCATCAGCATATAAGAGAATTGGCACTTTGCGTTGTGCTAGTTAGGAGGATGGAAATCAGGGTTCTGTAAAAGATCAATCAGGGGATTAATATAGGAGTTGAAGAGGGAGGGGGACAGGATGCAACCCTGCCGTACCCCTTTTTGTACTCTTACTGAGCCGGTTAAACTCCCTTGGGGATTGCACCTCACTTTCAGGGTGGAATTGGCATACAATTTTTATATGAGGAAGAGGAGGCGTTTATCGAAAGTGGTGCATTTTAAATTCTCCCAGAGGGTGATCCTGGATATTGAATTGAAGGCCTGTTTAAAATCCAGGAAGGCCACAAAAAGAGAGGATTTTTTTTATGTGTGTATTTTTGTACTAAATGGTGGAATACCAAGATATGATCCACTGTCGATCTTCCTTCTCTAAAACCGTCTTGTTCATCTTTGATTATCCTCCCTGAAATTAGCCAATCTTGAAGTTTATAATTTAGGTGTTTGGCATACAGTTTACTAATAACTCTTAGAAGACTAATGGGTCTGTAGTTGTCTGGGTCATTTCTATTCCCTTTTTTATAAATTGGTATGATAATTGCTACTCCCCAATCTCTAGGCATATGGCCTGTATTGTCTATAAATGTAAACAGTGATGCTAAAAATGGAGCCCACCAACTGGCGTTCTTTTTAATTATTTCTGGCAGGACATTATCAGTTCCGGGTGCCTTATTAGCTTTTAGGGCTCCAATCAACCGGGATATCTCTTCTGGTGTAACGGGGCCAGTGAGGAGTGTGGTCCAAACTAGCTTGGCTCTCCTTGGTTACATAGTCAGGATCTGTATAAAGCTCCCTAAAGTACTCTTCCCAGGCATGAGTTGGAACCTGATTTGTAGAGGGTAGGGGAGGTTTTCCCAGTCCCCTGGTGATGTACCAAAAAAGGGATGTATTTTTTGTCCTGACTGCCGTAATTAGTCTATGCCAAGAGTCCTTCAGGCAGCACTTTTCTTTTCTTTTAGAAGGTTCTTATATTGTGTTTTTAGCTGCTTTAAGTAATAAGTGTGCTCCTCGGAGGGGGCACCTTTACTTTTCTTGTATTCTTCATTATATATCTTTTTTAGTTGAACTCAATCTCTATCAAACCATTTTTTGTTTTTTGAAACTAGCATTTTGGGGTGAGCTAGTGATCTGTTACTGAGAACCGAATTCAAGTTTACAATTAAGGATTCAAATCCCTCTAGGTAAGATCCCCCACAGTTATTTCTTAGTAGAGATGTACGTAACTCTATGGTTTCAGGGGCTAACATCCATTTGGTAACTTCCTTAGCGTTTTTCTCATTCCATTTAATTTTTACCTGGGTATTTTGAGTTTCTAACCTGGGTAGGTAGGCTGTGCCTGCCCTTAGAGAATTCTAGTGCAATGTGAGAGTAAGGAGTATTGTATTATGATCACTTTCCAATCGCGAGTCTACCTCTATCTTCTGTAAGAACTTCAGGAGGTCATATGATATTATCCAGTAGTCAACTGTGGATTTTCTTCCTGCTCCCCGGTAAGTATATTCTGCTGGAAAATCGCCCCATGGGGACCCATTAAGGATACACAGATCCAAACGTTCAGTCATTTGTCTTTCACATAAGCCTGCCCGATTAGCTTTAGGGTCTTTAAATTGTCTGGCATGCAAAGATTCATCTGTTACATTTTCATCATAGTGAGTCTTAAACTGCTTATGTAATGCTTGATCATTTGGACCCATCCTAGCGTTTAAGTCCCCCCCTATAATTATTGCAGCTTTGGGGAATTTGGCTGAATAGCCAAGAATAAAATCTTCTATGCTGTCCCAAATCTTGTTAATCACATTATTCTTATTAAGTGGAGGAATATAGATATTGAAAAGCAAAATCTCCACCTGTTTAAATAAGAGTAATGTAGTTTCAACCCATGACTGGAAAGGTGGCAGTGGTACACATTTAAAATACAAGGATGTAATACATCATTATGCCATATTGCATAATATAGTTTTCTAGTACACTGCTTCTGATTTTCATATTTTAAGAAATTATACTTGTTTTTTAAAATTTTCTATGATAAAACAAATAATAATTAAAAAAAAGAAATTATACTTTTTCCATCACACAGGATTACTACCAAAAACCATTCATTAGGAAATAGCTATCTTGACTTCATGGAAAAAGTGAACTATAGATAATGAGATGTTTCTAACTCAAAAAATGGATAATTCCAATTCAAAACATTTTGATTTTATTTAAAAATAATTAAGAAAGGAATATTGCCAAAAACTTCATTATGATTCTACAGCCATGGACATAATGTGAAAGTGAATTATAGATATTCAAATATAAAGCATTATGAATTTGATGAAAGAATTTACATATGTGTGCCCCTAAAGAGAATTTCTTTATCAATTAAATCACATTGTACAATTTCCAATGTTGCATACAAAAGTATTTTGCATAGAGGAAGTAGAAGTTAATATATTTCAGTCTGACAAAAATACTGATATGTCTATTGAATGAAGATGTAACTTGAAGTGTGCATATATCAATGTAATACTTTTGTTAAAATTAAAATACTTCCTTTTAGATAAGTTGGTGTAGGATTATAATTTTAATTTGTTCTCATCTATTTATAATGTGTTTGATTAAGGACTATATTTAGAGACTCTTTGTGTAAGATAGTATATTAGGGAAAAAAAGGGAAATCAATTATATTAATATTCTAGTTATATGCACATGGATGAAAACTAATCTTTTCAACTCAAATATATAGTTGAAATTAATTTAAAACATTAATTTTTTAAAATATTTTTCAGCTTGAAGAGAGGACTGACAAACCATATTCTGATTTATACACAAGGGTGAGTTTTTGAACAGATTGGTTTTCAAATCATCAGTACACAGTGATATGCCACTCAAAATATATGCTGTATTTTTTGGACTATAAGACATACCCCCACCCCCAAGTGTGTGAAAATGTCTATGCATCTTCTACAGCAAATATTTTATTTATTATTATTTTTATTTTATTTTATTTATTAGTTTTGTATGCCGCCCACTCTCGGAAGACTCCGGGCGGCTTACAATAAAAAGGGAAGGGGAATATAAAAATAAATAAATAAACAGTTTAAAATTGCAATAACATCCACAACTTGAAATGGGGCTGGACAATTCAACAGCCCCAGGCCTGCTGGAACAGCCAGGTCTTCGTCGCTTTACGGAAGGCCGGAAGGGTAGTAAGGGTCCGGATCTCAACGGGGAGATCATTCCAGAAGGCCGGAGCAGCAACAAAGAAGGCCCTCCCCCAAATATTGCAATAGCTGGGGATTTGCATACTTGGTGGGAGGGAGTTGGTGTGGTAGCAGTGGTGACAGGCAGCAGCGATCCCCTGCTGATCCTGGGACAGCTGATTGGTGGTATTCCGGGAGGCTGATCCAACTGCCAATCAGCTGTGAAGGCTTCAGCATTCCCTGGGTGAGGCAGCAATGCAGAAGTAGGATTTAGCCAGTTGTTAATGATGTGTGCAGTTCAGAGAACTGGCTGATCCCAGCACTGGCTGGCCTGGGCACGTTCTATGTCTGCCAGGCCTGCAAAAGGTCATTGAGCAGTTTCCCGAGGATGCCTTGCCACTGCCTGCCACTCTGCTGCAAGTTCGCCTTTCCTGGTCTGCGCGGTGGCAAGTCCAGAGACATGGAGAGAGAGAGGTATGAATGGATGACACTTAGCTCCAAGTGCTGGAGAAGGCGAACAAGGAAAGTGGTCGGGTTGCCGCTGACTTTCATTAGGGCGAGAGAGATAGGCTCTTGTTGCCATCCCTTTCCCCCCCATCGCTGTGCATGGCAAGGCTTCTTGCCCTTCACTTAGCCATCAATGCAATTTAAGGGTGGCAGGTGGGGAATGGTGTGTTGGTGTGGGGGAGGAAGGGTACCCAACCCGGCAGGTCTTTTGCTGCCTTTCGGCGTTGGCCATCAAAGACAAGTCAATGGAGAAATGGGCAACAAATCAGACAGCTTGAGGTAAGGAGACTACTTTCTCCTCTTTTCCTACTCCTTGTCTTTCCCTTGTGCTGACCTCTCCATTGCAGTGCAACGCTCAGGATCCATTAGCGAAGGGCAAGCAGTTGAAGCAAGGCGAGGCAGGGAAGCCTTGTGCAAAAATACATGGACGAGGGAGGCAAGTTGGCGATCCCAGCTGCCTGGCTCACAGGAAGCTTGCAGGAACCTTGCTGGATGCTTTTGTGGTTCCTCCAGCAGCAATGGAAGGCAGAGACACGGGGGGGGGGGGGGAGAGAGAGAGAGAGGCAATCCCAGCTGCCTGGATCATCAAAGCAAGTATCCATTTAAGCCAGCATCCATCAGAAAGATCTTATCTGTTCACCTGGCATGGTTAAAATCTGAAATCTGACTACCATTCCAGTCGGCCATTCCTTTGTTTTTACTTTCATAACCACACACAAACCTGGGGGTGTAAGGAGGCACTACAGAAACAAAATACGCTCCTATGAATAGTGTCTAATGTTCTCCTTGATGTTCTCAGCTATAGTGCTCTTATAACAATAAAGGACACATTGCTGTCAGTTCTTTCTTGCAGAAAAATATTACGGTACCTCCTCACGCTACATACAAAGATGTCAAATCAGAAAAGACTAGCATATAAAATTTCTTTTAAACTGGAAGTAGTAAAATATGCTGAGGAACATGAAAACAGAGCAACACAGAGACATTTTGGACCATGTCCAACTGAAAAAAATGATAAAAGAGTAGAGGAAACAGGTGGATCAGCTGCAAAAAGTAAAAGATAAAAGTAAGCACAATTTTCATGGGCTTGCTGCAAAGTGGCTATGAAAGATGGACATAAAAGAATGGATCACACGTCACCGGAATAATGGATTCGTAGCTTCTACAAAAATGGTAATATATGAAGCCAAATGCATTGCTGTAGAGAAAGGCATTCAGGATTTTACTGGATCACCATCGTGGTGCCACAGATTTATGAGACAATATGGCCTTGCTATGTGCACCAAAACTAGAATTGCGCAAAAATGCCAAAAAGAATATGAATCTAAGATTCTGTTTTTTTCACACATTTGTAATAGATGCTAGGAATAAAAATAATTTTGAAATTGGCCAGATTGGGAATATGGAAGAAGTCCTGCTAAACTTTGATGTGCCATCTAATAAGATGTTTGATGTTAAAGGTGCCAAAAGCATAACCGTGAAAACCTCAGGACATGAGAAAATACATTACACGGTTGTGTTGTCCTGCTGTGCAGATGGCACCAAATTGCCACCAATGTTAATTTTCAAAAGGAAAACTTTTCCAAAATAAGTGATTCCATGAGGAGTTGTTGTGCATGTTCATGAGAAAGAATGGATGGACAAAATGGAATGAGAATATGGATTGAAAAAGTGTGTCCTGGAGAGCTTCTAAAAAAGCCTACTTTATTAGTGCTTGACCAGTTTAGAGCACATATTAGCAAAACCACTACAAAGAGATTTAAAGAAGTGAAGACTCTCATCTAGCTGTAATTCCTGGGGGTCTTACAAGCCAGTTGCAACCTCTTAACGTTTCCATCAACAAACCATTTAAAATCTATATGTGAGAAGAGTGGAACAAATGGATGGCTGGTGATAATCATGATCTGACTCCTACTGGATGAATGAAGAGGCCTACTATCACTCAAGTTTGTGAATGGTTTAAAACATGGATTTCAGTGAAGGACGAAATTGTTGCACGGTCATTCAAAAAATGTAGCATTAGCAATGCCTTAGATGGAACTGAAGATAGTAACATATATGAAGATAGCGAAGAAAGTGATAGTAGTGATTGTGAGCATCTGAACTTTCTTAATTCTGCTACTAGTGACAATGAGTTCTTTAGGTTTCCAGAAAATTAGAAGAGTGAGTCTCTCCTCATTTTTGGTACAACTGAGTCCATCAGGAATCACTGCTTTACTTAACAAACATAATAACAGTGATGATGGTTCTTAATACCGCTGTTTACTTTATATGATTGAAATATTATTCTGATATATTTTATTAAATATATTACTACACTATTTGGTTCAGAATATTTTTTTCTTGTTTTCCTCCTTTAAACCTAGATGCTTCTTATTGTCAGGTGGGTCTCATAGTCCAAAAAATACGGTTACTTCAGATCCCCTGCATGCAGAAAGGATGTGTTTTCTTGTGTATCACTGGTTGTCTTCATTATTTCTTAACATCTTTACAAGTAGAGTAATTTGGATAATTTATGCAATTAAACCTATGCAAAATATTTTGCAAAGTTAATTAGCATAAATTAAACACCTGCTTTGAAAGCACTAAAGTGGCTTCAAACTTTGCAAAACTTGTGCAGCTGTTTCAAAAGCTGTTCCCAATTGTGCAATTTGTATGCAAATGCACAAATCACATTTCTACTTAGAGGTCTGATGGACCAGAGCAAGTTTTCAAAACAACAAGATAACGTTATTGAAATATTGAGTCAATTTTAATACTCAAATAGAGTTGCTTCATCTGCACTAATGTAATTTGTGAAGTACCTCTGCTGAATACTTTGCATAGTAAATTATGGAATGAAATCTGAAAAAAATAATAAACCATTAGGTCAGATTGAATGGAAAAGACATATGTTTAACATTTCCTGATACGATTCAATAAATTCATTTAATGTTACAATGGTCTATATATGAAAATATTTTTGTTCAAAATTATAATATTATTTTTGTATTGATATATTATTTATATATTTATCTAAGAAAACTCTTAAAATGTAAAGGAAATTTTAAAACAATTGTCTTCTTTAGCCAGCATCTCGCAATTCAGCAACCCCTATAAGTGGAAATTCTTCCAGACGAGGAAGCGGAGATACAAGCAGCCTAGTTGATCCTGATACCTCATTAAGTGAATTACGGGTGAGAAATTTTTATTGGTTAATAATGAAAGAAAACTCATATATTTGTATCAATCAAATCATAGACTAGCTTAAGAAGCATAATTGTATTTTTGTAATATGGAAGGAAGGAGAGAGAAAGAAGATCGAAAAGGAGAGGGAGGGAAGGAAGGAAGGAAGGAAAAGGAAGGAAGGAAAATAATGTAGTTGAATGTAATGTAGCTACATTTGTCTATCATAAATTTAAATGAGGGAATACGGTACATTATCAGTTTTTTTAAAATGATTTATTATTATCTATGTCGTAATTTACCAATGGAATTCTAAGTGGCTATACATATTAAAATAACAATAATATAACACACTGAACAATGAAATCTATATAACAAATAGACTCCCTATCTAGTTGCACTTGTGACTATATAAATGTATTTACTTTTTCAAAATTTTAAAATCGGTTGAGTGTATTTTGTAAATAACCATTTCTTATCTTACTATAAGAAGGAAGCAGAACTTTACTAAAAGGGTAATATAATTTAGCATAGTTCTAAAATTCTATAGTTTTTGACACCGTATGTTGCAATGATTTTAAAACAGGTTGATTATGTGACCAACCTGATTTTATAAACTTTTTTTTGCAAACATTAAGTGAATGCCATGTGTGTTAAGTAAAGCAGTGGTTCCTGATGGACTCAGTTGTACCAAAAACTAGAAATAAGTGCAGTTTTTGGCAAAACTGAAGAAAAAAATGAGGTGATATGATTATGGGATGCTTTAAATGCCCATAAAAGTGGCTGTGTTGCTGAATAATTGAAATTCAGTTATGTCATTGCAGAGGGGGCTCACACATCAGAACTTTGAATCTGATTTGTAGTGCCCTGCTTTAAGTTAGGGACAACTTTTAATGGTTTCTAACCGACCAATCATAAGTTGAGGACTACCAGTATATAGAACTCTGCTGTTATAATGTTTTAGTTTGCAAATGTCATTAAGCACCTTTTCAGATTTGTATTCAAAATAAGATTGTGAACAGTTTATATCTGAAATTGGTGTTCTCAGAGATTTTGTATTTTAAATGTACATAGGCCTGTATAAGAAATACTGACTTAAATTTTATTATGTCATCTTCAAGTATCAGGGATATATCATTAATTTAATCTGTAATTTGATAGTAAAACTTACACCAAATCACCTAATTTTTAAATCATACAATTATATAATCAATCTTTATGATGTTCTTATGCAATGGTTCATTCCTATGTCCTGCAGGATATCTATGATCTTAAGGACCAGATACAAGATGTAGAGGGGAGATACATGCAGGGACTTAAAGAACTAAAGGTATTAGGTTTCTCCCAAGCATGTACTCACTATGGTAATACTGTGGTAATGACATTTTTGCAAATTTCATTAAGAGTTTACTAACATACTAATTACTCCTTTTATTAAGGATGTGTCCAATGAGTAAATTGGAAAATGGGTTTTGTACATAGTTATTAGTGTATACTCATGTCTTCCAATGGTGCATTTATTGCCACTGTAACTCTGTCCATTCACATTGCTTCTGTATGTCCTTCTCTTTCCTTCCACCTTTCTCAGCATTAGAGCCTTCTCCAGAGAATTAAGTCATCACATAGTATTTCTGAAGTAGGATAATTGAAGTACTTAATATTATATAATGTAATTTCCTTTCAATAATTTGAATTGTCAAGTAAACATTTTATAAGACTAATAATTAGGAACCACTCTGTTAGAAATTGATAGTGAAATTAAAATTAGAATTCTGTTCTGAAGTGAAGTAATAAACCACTAAATAATTTTTAGTAATTCTTTAAGTCACATGAGGAGCGCGTAAAGAAAAAATAAATGAAGTACATACCAAATACATCATTTAGAAAGAAAATGCAAAATAAGGCTTATATTTGTGTATTTGATTCCAGGGCCAAATGTCAATCTTTGTTTATAGAATTATTGGTTATAGATATGAGCACGTTATATTAAAAAATTATCTGAATATTGTACATTTAACATTCAGGACACTTCCTAAACTTTAGAATCTAAAGGATGTTGTACATAAAATGTGACTTGATTTTTCAATAATTTTGTCTTTTTATTGATCCTTCTTCAATGAGTGGGAAGTAAACACTTTTCACTTGTGCTTAACACTCTTTGATTCAAGTTGTTCAATGTACATAAATTTTATTAGATATTTAAACATTTTTTTAAAAAATTGCAGTATGCAAAAGTCAATACCATTTTTGGGGGAAGGGGCACGATTCATTTTTAAACTAATACTCCCAAACCATTCAGGTATAGATTTGGACACCAAGGGGTACCATTTATTGTGTGTGTGTGTCTGTCTGTCTGTCTGTCTGTCTGTCTGTCTGTCTGTCTGTCTATCTGTCTCTCTCTCTCTCTCTCTGTGTGTGTGTGTGTGTGTGTATGTGTGTGTGTGTGTATCTGCAAATTTATATATAACTTTGCTTCCCAATTGTAAAGTTATATTACTGTTCAAAAAATCCACTAGTTGAATTTGATAGGATTAAAGTCATTTCTTATTGGACTAAAGTCATTTCTTAGCCATAATATTAGTGATGACTATGAAGTTTGAAAGAAGTTAAAGAGAGAAATATGCATTTCTTAGACTTCAGTTTATGAAAAAAATGCTGTGATTAATGATTATACATAAATATAAAAATTACTTGCTAATTGTTTTTGGTAGATCAAACTAACATAACTGTATTCTAAAACTATTATAAATAACTTGCTTAAATTTCTGGCATTGGCAAAGAAAATAATAAAATCAATTCCTTAAATGTCCAGGTGCATGTTAAAATTTCATTGACTTGCATATTTAAACATACTTAACTAGAAAAATAACATGATTAAGTATGGAACATTTTGTGTGCTTCTATTTAAATAATGCTTAATAAATAAAGGAATAAAATGTTTCTAGGAGTCACTTGCTGAAGTTGAAGAGAAATACAAGAAGGCCATGGTTTCTAATGCCCAGCTTGATAATGAAAAAAACAATTTAATCTATCAAGTGGATACTCTAAAAGATGTCTTTGAGGAAAGAGAAGAGCAATTAGCAGAATACTATAGGGAAAATGAAGAAAAGACTAAGGTACAATTTATAATTTATTGTATGCAGAATGTAGATTTTAAATAGCAGAATATTAAACAATATCTGTGTACTTGGGCATATTAGTACTTGAAAATAACATTGTATACTTTTAATGAAGACAAAAACCTTACTAAGATCTATGAAGGCTCAGACATGGAAAAATTAATTTGTTTTAGCAGCAATTTGCCCTCCTTTTCTTT
The DNA here is from genome assembly GCF_009769535.1 of Thamnophis elegans. Lineage (NCBI taxonomy): Eukaryota > Metazoa > Chordata > Lepidosauria > Squamata > Natricidae > Thamnophis > Thamnophis elegans. The sequence continues at coordinate 63,064,191 of NC_045558.1, read as the reverse complement.
CTTTTGATTCTGCTACTCTTCTTCTTAAATACTGACCAGCCATTTGTCTGAAATGGTATAGAGCATGGGTGCCAAAGTAAATTTAATTGCGGGCTGGATCAGCATTATGATTGCCCTAAAAGGGCCAGTTAGGTGTGATGGGTAGATGTATCTGGGTGGTCATATGACCAGGTGGGTGTGGCCAACTCAACCTGGCTGGCTTGACGTTGCTTACATCAAGAGACCAGACAAGGCTGGGAGAAGGGATCCAGAGGTCTCGAGTGGAGAGGAAGGAGAGGCCAGGGCTAGCACCAAAGCCTCATCCATCAGAGGAGCCTTGATGTCTGGGAGGGATCACACAAGTGAGCAGCAAGGCCAGAACATCTTCTGGCATTGCAGGCTGGGTGCCTGGTGGGGCTACGCAGACAGGAGAAAAGTACTGTATTGCTTGGGGGAGCCCCATTACCACTCCGGCGTGACATCTAACAGGTAGTTCAGCTGCCCCCAAGAATGTGCCACCTCATCTGATGAATGAGGCTTTGATGCTCACACTGGTCTCTCCTTCCTCTGTTGGAGACCTCCAGATCCTCCCCTCCCATCCCCCTGCATTTGCAAAGCTGTGCTGGCCCCCTGCAGCAGCCGAACGGTAGTGATGCATGGCAGGCCAACTGCCTGATCCTGTCTGCCTGACACTGAATGGGCAGTTGGCCTGCCGCACCACGCCACCCTCACCTGATCCTGCCTGCCTGACAATAGCAACTCCAGGGTCTCCACAGGGCACAGATGTCTTTGATCATGTATTATGCCACCCAATGCTCCTGTCCTGCTCCGTGCTTTTCTGATGCTGGGGGGGGGGGGCATCAGTGCTTGTGTGAGGCTGGGGGTCTAAAGGTGCTGGGGTGGAGGGGGACAGGCCATTTGGTTTTAGACTGGAGTCCAGGCTGAGAGTCCAAAATGGGAAGCCCTGGCTCACAGCTGCCTGGACCATTGCTCGTGACAGCTTCCTATTTTTAACCACCCTCTCCATTAGAGTTCAGCTGCTCTTCCCACCACATCCCAGCATTGACCCCTCCAGGGCACCCTTTCCAGCTGTACACAAGCACCGATGCCCTGCCAGCCTCTCCCCAGACATCAGTAACAGACATGTGCAAGCAGCCTTTGCCTGCCACATCCCCAGACATCCTTCCCAGCCCTGCTTCCCTAAGAGGGCACCCAGCAGTGCTTACTTTCTCAAAGCTGCTGCCAGTGCCACCCTGGGGTGAGGCAAGGCCAGAAGCCTGGCAAAGAATCTGGCCGCAGAGGCGAGAGGCCAGGCCAGATGCAGAGGTGAGGCCAGGTGCAGAGGCAAAAGGATGGGTGTGGCGAGGCCACTAAGCACAGCCAGTCTCCACATGCTTGCCGCCTCCTGTGTGTGCACCCAACAGGATGGGGTGGGCCTGGCCAACACAATGCGGGCCGGCCCCTTGCAATTTCCACGATGACCTTGCGGCCTGATCTGACTACATCACGGGCTGGATTCGGCCCACGGGCCTTGAGTTTGACACCTCTTGCCTGGGAAGGGAATTGGACTTGAAGACCAAGGTCCTTTGCAACTGTTATTCTGTTATTCCTTGCCCATGATGATTACAGTTTACTAAAACAGATTTGAAAAATGCTGTCAGATATAGTGGTAAATTGACAATATTGGCCTAATGTCAAGCATTGGAGACAAACAGTCTATTCAAAATTGGGTCTTGATTACAATATTGGAGTTTAGGGGGTTAGGATGAGGATGAGGTGTTTACTCAGATATTGTGAAAATGCTTAAGCCAGATTTCATAATTTGGTTCCTTTAACTGTGAGTAGTTACAATTCTTGCCTACCTAATAAATGAGGGATGCTGTGGATCAGTGGCTAAGACACTAAGATTGTCGATCAGAAAGGTTGACAGTTCAGCAGTTCGAATCCCTTGCGCTGCGTAAGCTTGTCCCAGCTTCTGCCAACCTAGCAGTTCGAAAGCATGTAAAAATACAAGTAGAAAATAGAAACCACCTTTGGTGGGAAGGTAACAGCTTTCTGTGCGCCTTTGGCATTTAGTCATGCCAGCCACATGACCACGGAAACGTCTTTGGACAGTGCTGGCTCTTTGGCTTTGAAATGGAGATGAGACTGTTCCCTAGAGTCAGGAACGACTAGCACACAGGTTGGCAACCTTAAACACTCAAAGAGCTACAAATGTCCTAACCGGAAGCCCCCCTGTTCAATTCTGAAGTCAACCTTAAGTCCGGTTCCCCACCATAGTCTCCTAGCGCAGCATCGTTTTTCCTCTACTTGTCCTAATTAAAAGCCCTACCAATTGTGGAGCTGGCCAGAAAACCCACTCCTTGCCATAGAGTCTCCTCCTGGGGTGCTGTCCCCCCCCCCCAAACTGGAAGTTCCTCTCAAAATTATGATGCCAACTGGTGACAGGGAACCACAGCAGAGAGATGAAAGAGCCACATGTGGCTCCACAGCCATGGGTTGCTGACCCCTGGATTAGCACATATGTGCAAGGGGAACCTTTACCTTTACCTTACATAATAAATATTAAGAGTACCCTCTTACTAGATGACAGAATCTTGAAATTAGTTTACATCATTGTAACAAGGTTCAAAATATTATTTAATAATAACCAAAGCTACTGAAACAAATTCTAAAGTCATCTAATTTCCACTTTTTTATTTTTTTTGTTCAAAAGGAATTGGAAAGACAGAAACATATGTGCAGTGTGCTACAGCATAAAGTAAATGAACTCAAGGAAAGCCTTTGCCAAAGAGATGAATTAATAGAGGTATATACTCATGCTGGAAAATAACTAATAATATTGTGAATGGTGTTTAAATGGTGATGTATAATTTATTTCCTTAAGTTTGACATGTACTACACTGTTTGTGCTTTTCCTCCTAGTTTATACTTTGAGAAAATAATGAAAGAGTTTTTTCCTTTATATGAAGGGCTCCAGATAGCAAACATTCGTGATACAAATTGTTTCTGTGTCCAGAGAGGATTGCAGTGCTTAGATGTTATATTGATATATCATTTATCTTGCTTCCCAACACTTTTTCTTTCTGAGCCAGCTGTTTTAGTTTCCAGATTGGTTCTAAATTATTGGATATCTTGCTTTGTTAATACTGAAGTTGCAGAAGCTCACTTAAAATTTCAATGTCATGATCCCTATTTACTTACTTATTTTAAACTTTTACATGCCATTAACAATTCCAAAATAGTTTTCAATATGATTAAACAATGAAATTAATTGATAAACAATAACACTTATTATAAAATGTAAAATAGACATGATTAAATTTATAATAAAATATTAAGACAGTTTATAATTTTCATGACAGTAATGTGGCTACCCTAATTAGTAACTACTAAAAGATACAATATCTTTTGCTCCATAAGACACACTTTTTTTTTCTCCCAAAAGTGGGTGGAAATGTCTGTGCATCTTATTGAGCGGATATGGGCAGCATGCAGCAGCGGTGAACAGCAGCAGCAATCCCTAATGCCTGGAACAGCTGATCGGCAGTATTCCGGGAGGCTGATCCAACAGCTGATCAGTTGCTTGGAGTTGCTTAAAGACTCCAGCGTTCCCTGGTGGAGGCAGTAGACATGGAGGAAACAGGGACTAGCCAGATGAATACCAGATGGCCGCTGGGAGACAGAGGCAGATTTTTTTTTTTCTTGTTTTCCTCCTCTAAACCTAGATGCGTCTTATAGTCAAGGGCATCTTACGGAGCGAAAAATACAGTAGGTTCTCAAATGAAGCAGTTTCTTCTCAGCTTAATTTGCTTATATAAACATGCTTGTCAGGTAAGCTCCCTGTTGGGAGAGCGAGTACGTTCAGCAAAGCGTTGTGAGAGTTGTGTTGGAGAACACACAAACCAGCATACAGGGACGCTGCAGTTTAAATAGGCTTTTACTTTTGTGGAAATAGAAGTATCAGAGTCCATCAAACAGTCCAAGTCATACACGGATAAGACAGTCAGTCATCAAGGTCTTTCCGTTAAGGGATAATCCAAATAACATAGTCCAATAATCATATAATCAGTCCGGTACAAAGGTTTGCTAACAGTTGCAAAACTTACAACAGCTCACAGCAATTTCTAACAGCCAACTTCCAAAAACTCAGATCAGATCAGCCCAGCATCTAATGAGCAGCGAGCTAACAGTCATTCTGGCTCCCTCTTATGGCTGATGGAGGAAAACAGCAACCAATCATATTTTACAGTATGATTTGAAGAAACAGGTACAACATTGTTATATGATTTATATATTGCGAACCCAACCGTTAGATTATGTTCCTAACATTCTCCCCTTTGGGTAGGACAATATATACATCTTACAATCTTAATCCGTATTCTTTGCAACAACGTTTATGCTTTATATTACCTTGGGCCTTAGTAAAATGGTCTGCAATGTTATGTTCAGACATGCAGTACTCCAGTGAAACTAATTTACCATTCACACTTTGCCTTACATTTAGATATCTTAGATCAGTGTGTTTTGACCTAGTTTTTACAGCAAGATTGGATGCCATCTGAATTGCTGCTTGATTGTCTTCAAAAACAACAATAGGCTCTCGTATGTCAATCCCCATATCAAGTAGGAGTTATTTATAACAAACCAAATCTGTACATAATAATGACAAACATGAGAATTCAGCCTCCATAGTCGATAGACTTAAATGTTTTTGTCTAATAGACTGCCATCCAATCAGTGCTTTTCCCAGGAATACAACAAACCCTGATGTTGATTTCCGTGTAGACACATCTGTAGCAAAACGTGTATCAGCATATGCAGTTAAACTCAGATCACCTCTAGGTTCTAAATACAAAGCATCGTTTGCTTAAGATATCTTAATATTCTCTTAGCAGCTTGCCAGTGCCTTTCAATAGGTTCAGCGTTAAACCTGGCTAATTGATTTACACTATATGATATGTCAGGCCTTGACCAATTACTCAGATACGATAAACTATCAATCAATGATTGATAAATACCTTGATCAAATACAGGGCTTTTTACATCATCATGGCTAAATTCCTGACCCATTGTAGTTTTAGCTGGTTTACACTGTTCCATCCTAAACGTTCTGAGTAGCTGGTTAATCTTCTGTTTCTGAGATTTTGTATCCTCCCCTAGTTTTATCTATCTTTAACTCAAAATATTGCCTAATCTCACCGAGATGTTTTATACTGAACTTCATCCTTAACAGTGTTATAATCCTCATAGCTTCTTGCTCAGTTTCAGTGATTAATGCTATGTCATCAGTGAACAATACCAACAATGAAATCACACCATTACTTTCTTTCTTAAACAAACATGGATCAGCCATGCCAGCTTTAAGACCTATCTTAGTTAACTCTTTCACTATACATTGATTCCATTCATATCCTGATTGCTTCAAGCCATACAGACTTTTTTTCAACCTCCAGCAATCAGTTTTACTATCAGTTTTTAATCCTGCAGGCTTCTGTAAATATATAGTATGTTGCAACGGTGCATGAAGATATGCTGTCTCTACATCTAAATGATTAAATATATATTTATTCTTAGCTGCCCACACTAATGCTGCACATAACGTTGTAGCCTTTAAACTAGGCGCAAAGACCTCATCATAGTAATTTGCTTACTGAGCAAACCCTTGTGCAACTAACCTGGCTTTATGGGTTACAGTCCCATCTACGCTATTTTTAATTTTGAAAATCCATTTACAACCAATGGCATGTTTACCTGGTGGTAACTTTATATTTTCATATACCTCTAACCTTTGCAATTATTTCAATTACCTTTCCATTGCATCTTTCCAAGCTTTCAGTTGGATATAAAGTTAATTCTTGGTAATTAGCAGGAACCTTATTTGCCTGACATGGTATAGACGCCTGATACCTGTCAGGTGGTCTAGTTACACATATTTCAGGATTCACCAGTGGACAACCTGCTCTTGTTCTTCTGGTTCGTCATGTACTTCTTCTTTAATTTCTTTAACTACCGTTTTTCTTACCTCATCATTAGGGACTCTACTTGGGTGTTGATAATTACATTATCATTTGTATCTAATTTATTCCACCCCACAGTCTTTCCGGCAAACCTGAATCAGCTATCATAGTCCGAGCTATAGCCTGTAATGTTTGCCCCCTTCGTTCTACAAAAGAGTTATGTTGTGGCCTATAAGGAGCAGAATGTTTGTGCTTGATTCCAGCTGTTCTTAACATTGTTTGGAATTTATAATCGGTAAACTCCGTCCCATTATCAGTAACTACAGTAATAACCTTGGCTTTCATCTTTCTCTCCGCAAACCTCAGCCAATTAAAGAAATGCTGAAACGTTTCTGTTTTGCTTTTCATTAAGTAACAGAAACCGTATCGGGAATAATGATCTATGATACTCAAAACATAACAGGCACCTTCCAAACTGAGTTTTAAAGGTCCTATTAAATCAGCAAAAACAACCTCCAGAGGTTCCTTTGTTTTAAAACCATTTAGTCTGTTTGCTGGAGTAACTTTGCTTTTCTCCTGATTGCAAACATTGCAGTTTAAATATTTTCCGCCTGGTTTTAGTTTTATTCCTTCTGCCAACTTAACATTTTGTTGCAGCATCTTGAAATTAATGTTCCCCATGCATCTATGTAGTAAATGTATGCATTCATCATGGGGTTTAACATTATGATAAGCTGTGTTAGCCATCTGGCCATCTGGTATAACATACAAACTTTTTTTTTAAGTAGCAGTAATCCTGTTATCCTCCTTTTCAATAATACAGATATCTCCCCTAAAGGTTACCACATAGCCAATGTTAACCAGAGCCCTAACTGATAGTAAGTTGAATTTCAGGTTAGGTACATATAACATTGGTAACTGCTCATTTTAAGGGGAGGGATGCGGGCAATCCTCTACAGGGTAGGGCTGAGGAGTTCGTCCAATTTCTCGCGGATAAAGTTGCTCGGCTTTGGGCAAACCTGGACTCCAATTGTGCAAAGCCAGCTGAGGTACTGGGGGAGGGTCTTGAACGACATTGTTGGATTGATTTCCAGTCTGTTACTCCCAAGGAAGTGGACAAGGCCATCGGAGAAGTGAGTGCCTCCACATGTGTACTGGATCCGTGTCCCTCCTGGCTGGTCGCGAACAGCAGGGAGGTGACACAGGGCTGGATCCAGGCGATAGTGACCGCTTCTCTCCAGGAAGGGTCCTTCCCCCCCCCTCTAAAGGTGGCAGTGGTGAGACCCCTGCTGAAGAAGCCGTCCTTGGATCCAGCCATTCTTAATAACTACCGTCCAGTCTCCAACCTCCCCTTTGCTGGGAAGGTTGTTGAGAAAGTGGTGGCCTCTCAGCTCCAGCGGTCCTTGGAGGAAACCGATTATCTAGACGCCTTCCAATCTGGTTTCAGGCCTGGCTACAGCACGGAAACTGCTTTGGTCGCACTGGCCGATGATCTTTGGAGAGCCAGAGACGGGGGGCGGGCCTCCATTCTGGTGCTCCTTGACCTCTCAGCGGCCTTCGATACCATCGACCATGGTATCCTTCTGCGGTGGTTGCGAGAGGTGGGGGTAGGAGGCACCGTTCTTCGGTGGTTCTCCTTCTACCTCTCGGACAGGTCGCAGTCAGTGTTGGTTGGAAGGCAGAGGTCGACCCCTACGCCCCTTAATTATGGGGTGCCGCAGGGGTCGGTCCTGTCCCCCCTCCTGTTTAACATCTACATGAAGCCGCTGGGAGAGATCATCCGATGGCACGGGATAAAATACCACCAGTATGCGGACGATACTCAATTGTATCTGTCCGCCCCATGCCAGCTCAGTGAAGCGGTTGAAGTGATGTGTCAGTGCCTGGAGGATGTTAGGGTCTGGATGGGGGTGAACAAGCTGGCTCTCAATCCTGACAAGACCGAGTGGCTTGTGTTTTTCCCTCCCACAAATTGGCCAGGTATTCCATCTCTCAGGCTGGGGGGTGAAATTATACGCCCCTCAGACAGGGTTCGCAATTTGGAAGTCCTCCTGGATCCACAGCTGACTTTAGATCACCATTTGTCGGCTGTGACCATGGGGGCATTTGCCCAGGTTCGCCTGGTGCACCAATTGCATCCCTACCTGAACCGGGAGGCTCTCACAACAGTCACTCGTGCCCTTGTGACCTCAAGACTGGACTACTGCAATGCGCTCTACATTGGGCAGCCCTTGAAGAGTGTTCGGAGACTTTAACTTGTCTAGGATGCAGCCGCGCGAGCGATTGTGGGTGCGCCTCGGTACACCCACGTTACACCTATCCTCCGCGAGCTGCACTGGCTGCCTATTGGTCTCCAGATACGCTTCAAGGTGCTAGTCATCACTTATAAAGCCCTACATGGTATTAGACCTGGGTACTTGAGAGACCGCCTTCTGCCAATTACCTCCCATAGACTCATTAGATCCCACAGATTAGGCCTTCTCTGAATTCCATCTACCGGCCAATGCCGGCTGTCGACCACCCGGAGGAGGGCCTTCTCTGTGGCTGCTCCGGCCCTCTGGAACTATCTCCCCGTGGAGATTCGGACCCTCGCCACCCTTCAGGCCTTCCGTATAGCCATTAAGACCTGGCTGTCCCAGCAGGCCTGGGGTTGTTGAGTTCCACCCCTACTCGAATTGGTTGTGCTTGTTGTGTTTTTTAAATTGTCTATATTGTTGTCTCATTTTTTGTCTTACTTTTTTCTATTTGTTCCCCTCCCCTTGGCTTTTGTTCAGCCACCCTGACTCCCTTCGGGAATAGGGCGGCATACAAGTCGAATAAATCCAAATCCAATCCAATCATTTAGGAATGAATATCATGCATTACCTTCACCAGATGCCTTCACCTTCCATCCATTTGCCAGAAATACATGTTCCTTGATCATGGTTATTTTTACAAATCTTTTTCTTTCTCTAGCAATGCACTGTGATGCTCCACTATCAATAACCCACAAATCATGGTTTACTGGTGCATTTCTAGACATAGCCAAAGTAGACATAGCTAAATTGAGATTAGCATTTTTTTCTAGCTGTTCCGGCATTCTGTTGTTTTGCCTTTTTACAGAACCTAGTTATATGTCCCTTAATCCCACAAGAAAAACATTTTCGAACAGTATAGGCAGTAGAATGTGATTCCTCATATTGTGGTGGTTTCTCTCTCAGTTGTTCCCTCTCCATCCTTCTCCTTGACCCTTCCAACAGTTGTGCAATAATGTCAGTCAATGTTAGTTCATTTCGGGTTAGGATGTCAAGAGAAGATACAAAAACATCATAACTCCCATCCAGTGAGGAAAGTATGATATAAACTTGATGTAGCTCAGGGAAAATTAGTTCTTTTTCATGTAGCTCCTGAAAAAACCCTTTCATAAAGGTTAAATGAGCTAACATATCTCCACCTTGTTTTAAAATTGATGGAAATAAAATTTTAATTGAATTCATGGGATTTTCTTATTGAAGTCTTTTTAATTAATTCTTATTCAATTGACATATCTCTTCCTCAATCTAGAGCAGTGGAGTGCTGGAGAGCCGGAAGAGAGCAGTTAGCCGGTGTGCATACGTGTGGTGGCCAGCTGTTCTTTGGGGTTCCGTTGTGCCCATGTGTGCCAGCCAGCTTCTCCTCCAGGTTCCGTCGTATACATGCAGGCCGGAACCGGGAAGACCAGCTGGCAACTGCGCATGCCCACAGAGAGGGCTTGACGTGCCACCTATGGTATATGTGCCGTAGGTTTGTCATCACAAATCTAGGATCTTCTACCAGAGGCTTGGAAGTTTGAGGATTCTGTACCCTATGTAGCACTGCACTCTTTTGGATAGATTGCATTGAAATTCCTGGGTTCTATTAGAGCCACTCTCCCAGCTAATGAGTCATAGCCCTGAGTCTATGGGATCTCTTTAGCCTTTCCACATGCTCTCTAATTTCTTATTCAGATTCTGATATTTCTCCAGTTTCTCATGCTCCTCTTTCCTGGTGTTGCTGTCACTTACTCACTACATCTATCATCACCACTGTCTTTTAGTCCTTGTCTACTGTCATGATGTCTGATTGATTGGTCAGTACATGCTTGTATGTTGAAGCCAGAAATTCCAATTTTAGCCCTGCTATTCTCTGTCACATTCTGTGGAATCTCCTATCTGGACTTGAGAGGGTATAGAACAGCGATGGCGAACCTTTTTTGGCTCGTGTGCCATAAGTGGGGGGAGCGCAGGGGGGGGTCATGTGCGCGCGTGCCGCACACATGCAATGTGTGAACACCCCCCCCCCCCCCCAGTGAGCATGCACGCAGTACAGGCACTCCCCTCCATTTTTTGCATACTTTTTTCACCTTCCCCAGCCTTCAGAGGCTTTATAGAAGTCTGGGGAGGGCAAAAATAGCCTCCCCCCCCCCTCGGAAGCTTCAGAGACCTTCAGGAGGCTTCCCTGAAGCCTCCGGAGCAGTCAAAATGACCCTCTGAGTAAACAGGAAGTCACTTACGGTTTGCTCAGAGGGTCGTTTTGAGCACTTCGGAAGCTTCAGGGACCTTCAGGAGGCTTCGCGCCTCGCGTGACCTGACAAACGGGCACAGTGCTATTCACTGACCTAGGGGAATCGCCAAACCGCATGAGCGCCTGTTCGCTGCTGCCCAGCTCCCATGGCTTGGCGCCCTCCAAATGCCAGTGAATGGCACTCTGCATGGCTGGAGAGGGAGGTTGAATGCCATTCACCGATGAGGCTGCGCCTGGCTCTTTGGGAGCCTGCTCATAAGAGAGCAGCCGCCTGGCAACCCCGCTCTTCAGCTGGGCACAGCGCTGCTCAGCAACCTAGCGGTATCCCAAAGGCACCAAGCTACGCGATCACCTTTGCCTCCCCCCAGGTTCCCATGGCTTGGCACCTTTGGAATACTGCTAGGTTGGTGAGAGGTGCTCTGCCTGGCTGGAGGTAGGAGCTTATATGCAGGGGGGGGGCATATATTTTTGCTCACCAGAAAAATGTGGCATGGCTATATTATGAGGACATGTCGTATTTTCGAGGAAACATGGTAGTTCCACCTTTTAAGTTGCATTTCTGAAATAAATGAACTTTTGCATGATATTCCAATTTTTCACGTTTCACCTGTAATGTAATAGTGATATTGTACCAATACTTTAAATGTTTGAATATTATTAAAGTTTTGGTCAAATTATATGTTTATACATTTATTTGTGGTAGTCCTCAACTTACAGTCATAATGGAACTTGCCAATTATATGCAGAAATATGAGGTACCCATGTGATTACCTCACTTAATGATCCCAATCACTACTCTCCCTATTATAGTTATTAGCAGAGCCTGAGGTGCCACAGAGGTGGAGGAAGCCATAGGAGACCTGGTGCACGCCCAGGTTTGCATTGCAAAACCTTCAGTTCAGATGTTGCCTCTGTTAGGTCTCCCAGGACTTCTCCACTCCCTTCCCATGCTCCCCTTCCTGCATCATTGCGATTGTGGCCACTCCTAAAATTATGCCCACTTCTGGAACAGTGAATACAGCCACAACTGTGCAGAATGGCCATGTGGCAGAATAGCTGCTTCCTAGAGGAAATCTATCCTAAAAGGTAAGTGGTCAAGCCACGATGTGGGGTGGGGAAGAGTGTACAACCTAGTGGAGTGGGAAGCAGATCCAAGCCCTTTGAGGCCCAGCAAGGCAGGATAGGGGAAATGGTGGAGAGGGCTCTGTGGCATCCTTGTGATTGGTCATAAGGGTGGGTGAATTGCCAAGTGAAGCACAAGGTGCTACAGCGGCCATAAATTTGGGTATGAGTCCTAAATCTCTTTTTTCAGTGCTATTTTTATTTTGAATGGTTGCTGAATGAATAGTCATAAATCAAGGACTGTCTATAATGCTAGACAGTTGTAGGTTATTTGAACATCAATCCTAAATCTGTTTATAACTCTTCAAATCTTTGTTCATAAAACCTCAGTCTTTCACGTTTCTTTGGCTTATTTACTCACTTCTTTCTATCTTTTTGTAATTCCTTTTACTTGTTTTTCCTCTTCTTTTATTCTTTTCCCTGTGTTTACTGCAGGAGAACCAGCGCATGCAGCAGAAAATAGAATCTATATCCAAAGAGGTGTTTGACCTCCAGGAGACAGTTAATTGGAAAGATAAAAAAATTGGGGTATGAGATTATTCTGAGGTGAAAAATGATTAGGAATAGACTGGCAAAGGTTGACAAGATTGTTAATGGTTTCAGTATGCAGAGGATCTGAATATAGTAATTACAAATACAGCAATAAATTAGATAAAATAAATTAATGCTGGATACTAGAGAATAAATAAGTGCCATTCAAGAGGATGTGCATGAATACATTTATGATAAAACAGAATAGTTTTTCAGTACTTCCAGTGTTGCAGTTAAGTTTTGTATTTGGATGCTAGTTGTTTATGATTAAAAATTATAATATAAAATTAAATATAGATTTGAGAATGGGGGATATGAACCACCTGTTTAGTGACCTATGGATTACCTATAGGTGCAGTTCTCTCTTCACTCCATAGTTATTGGGAATTTACTGATTGGTGGACTGCTGGGGAAACTATTTAAAAGCTTACCAATTTGCTAACTGATTGGCTTCTGAGAAGCAGGTATTCTATAAAATCTAGCATACAAATCAGAATCAGGGCCCTGGACAGAAATTGGAAACCATATGGTTTCCTCTTTCTTTTAATGTTCTTTCACTAAAAACTCTGGTTGACAACATTGTTTCATTTAAATTACAAATCATAATACCATGCATATAATTGTGTAGGTCTGCTATCAAATCCAAAGGTTTATATCTGAAAATCTTAATGCATCACAGAGGATTGTATTTTCTTGCTCTGTATGGTTCTAGGTTTTGGATGAATATTTTAATGTTCTTTGGTACAGTTTTAATTGCAAAATAGAATTACTGAAATTCATGGTTTTAATTTAGTTGCATTAAGTTTAGTATGTCTGAACTGCATATGACCAAAATTCAATTCAATTCAATCATAATTTATGTGATATATTTTATCAATTCCATGCTAGGTTTGGGATTTATTTGTGAGAATGAAAGGCTTAGTCATTGTGGAAGAAATATTACACTGGAATTATATTTAAAGTGTATATGAAATATAATGACCAAGACATATTTGACAGATCCATTATAACTGAGAAATTCTAGTGCTAAATATGACTTTTGTGTCAAACAGAAGATTATGTAAAGCTTTTTTCTACTTTTTGTTTAGTACTCTTCTTGGATTTACAAGAAATCTCTTTTATCTATCACACATTCTTTTTCTATACTATTTCCTTTGTGCTACTTGGCTGTAACCAGGCTCTAGAGAGACAAAAAGAATATTTTGACTGCATTAGAATTGAGCGAGATGAGCTCAGAGATGAGCTGGCTAACCTGAAGGAAACAATGAAGAAAGGAGAGGTATGTTAGCAGTAGTACTTTTTACAAATGTAGATTGGGGAATCAGAAGATAGGTAGTGTAATGGAAAGTATAGCATCATTACCACATCATTTTCTCATTTGTACTAATTCATGTATAGAAGCAATAGTGTTGTAACTTTTGATTATGTCAGCTAAGTAAAGAGTTTATCTGTAAAATAAAATTTTCTGATAGATATTGTTAATGTTACTTCCCCCCCTCCAGAAACATGGATTAGTAATAATCCCAAATTGTGATATTAATCATGAACCAGTAATTGGTGCAATTACAGTTGTATCACAAGAAGCTGCTCAAGTTTTGGAATCAGCGGGGGAAGGACCACTAGGTAAATAAGCATTTTCTTAAACGATTAAAATTATATTGGGGCTTCAATGCATATACATTTAAAAATTACACCAAAAGAATTGTACTTTTAGAGAGATCAGCCCTTCAGTTCTATGTAAGTAGTTCCAGCACTCCATAATTTTTTTCAGGCTTAGAAAATTTCTATAGACATACAGTAAATTTCTATTTTTAAATATTTAAATTTAAATAGCTTTGTAATAAGAATACTTCCTATAGAAAGTATTCCAAGTATGCGGCATTGAAAGAGCTGGCTAGAAACTGACAATACTAATCAGTTTCACATCTTAGCCTTTAGTTTGTCTCCTAACCTCACCCCTCTTTGGAATTTTCACTTTGGCACTGGGATAATTAACCAGAAGGGAATTGCCGTAATATTTATATTCATAGGAAAGGGACAGATGACAAAAAGTAAGCAGGCACACAATAGGGTGTACATCTGACTGTTTGTGTATTGTCCCCACACCTATTTAAATAAACATATTCTTTTGACTATATTCCCCATTGTGTGCCTGCTTACTTTTATAATCTATTGTCTCCAACCTCTCCACTGTGCAAGGGGCAATAGATACAATGTATACTAATTATAATTGTGATCACATAACTGACAGATATTGCAAAAGTTATAAATGCAGGCATTGGTCGTAAAGTTATTTCGGCACTGTTGTAACACTGTTGTTATGAATAGTGCCTGAACAAGGCAGTTGGTAAGTGCGGATTACTTAATTCATTAATTATAAGGATTAATGAATCTAACTGCTTAGTTGGCCCTATGCCTTAAATTACAATTATTAAAGTGATCTTACTGTATTTCAGTTATGCCCAAATTACCCTCCTCAAATTTTATTTGTATTTGCAAGTTAAAGATAACAGTCTTAATCCACTATTTTGTAAATTTTGTGTGCTACCTTTATTTTAAAAAGGTCCACCTGTCTTATTGTGAGTTTTCAGATGGAATTCCAACCATATAAAAGTAGTCTTCAAAAGCCTTAAAATTTGAAAAATTAAACTCTTTGTTTGTTCCAGATGTTAGGCTACGAAAGCTAGCAGGAGAAAAGGAAGAATTATTGTCACAGGTAAGTCTCCTGAAGATTTCTAAAGTGAAAAAATAAACAACTTCCATAATGAGGTTTTAATTAAATAAAAGAAACTACAGTTGCTTCATGACTTCCACAGTTAGCTTTGTTTGTTAGGATATAATTCTGTAGCTTCTGCAATAATCCAGGAACCATAGGATTCATGGTTTTTTTTCTGTATTCTCTTCTGTGTTTATTGACGGAGAATAATCCATGAGGGGCTTTATATATGTTGAATTCTAAGGTTATAACTGGAAACTTGTCATAAAAAGTTAAACTGGAGATGGAAAACTATCTTACAGATGAAAGATCCTGTTGCTGTATTTAAAGAATGTACAGCAATCTGATCTTATTTATAAAACACAATCTCCATCTTAATTGTACATATGTGTATATATGACCGGGATGGCGAACCTATGCCACGCGTGCCACAGGTGGCACATGGAGCCATTTGTCAGGGCACGTGATCAATTGCCCTCCCCAGGCTTCTGAGGCTTTATAGGAGCCTGGGGAGGGTGAAAACAGCCTCCCCTGTCCCCCCTGGAGGCCCTCCGGAGGCTTCAGGGACCTTCAGGAGGCTTCCCTGAAGGCTCTGGAGACTAAAAACGACTCTACGAGCAAATCGGAAATGATTTCTGGTTTGCTCGTAGGGTCGATTTTAGCCCTCCGGAGCCTTCAGGGAAGCCTCCTGAAGGTCCCTGAAGCCTCCGGAGGGCTTAAACTGACCCTACAAGCAAACCGGAAGTCAGTTTCCGGACTTTCGGTTTGCCCATACAGACATTTTTTTGCACTCTGGAAGCTTCAGGGAAGCTCCTGAAACCTCCGAAGGGCTTCGGGTGGGGGGAGGCTGTTTTCACCCTCTCCAGGCTCCTATAAAGCCTCTGAAGCCTGACAATGGATCGCAATGAATCATGTGCCCTGACAAATGGCTCCGCGTGCCACCTGTTGCACACGTGCCATAGGTTTGCCATCACGGTCATATACACTTAAATTTAACTCAGTATAAAGATATATAGATGTCAATTTCTTAATAATTTAATTATTTTTCTGTTACTTACTAAAAATTACATTTTATTAGCAATTTTGAAGGGCCATGGCAAAACCTTTTAGGAGCAATAGATAGTGAATTTCTGCTTTATGTATTAAATACTTAATATGTGTATATGGCAAACTCTATTTATTTGTGTATTTGCAAGATTGATATTCCACCTTTCAATCCTGAATCCAAAACTGCAAAGTGTTTCTTTCCTCCTCCTCCCCAACCTTGAGAAGTAAGTTGAGCTGAGATTTAGTGATGGCTCAAAATCATTTCATAAGTTTCTATGGCCCAAAGTGAATGTGAACTTAGGTCTCCCTAGTACCAATCCATCTTTATGCCACATTGATTACATCTGCAGAGAAGAAAACATAAATAAAACCAGACTATTCTAACAATAGCATTTTTGTCTCAGTTAAAACCATTCATATAACATAGCAATTTATTCGGTGCAAATATTCACAACTATTTTTCCTATAATCTTAGCATTTTAAGGAATGTAGATATCCACAGCTAAATTGCCAATTTATTGGAATAGCAGATCTTGTTCAGACAAATCCTGTAACTTTATTTAAAGCTGAAAACAATCGCACTGGATTCCTAATTATAGCAGTAGATGCTAATTATTTGTTAGATATGATATCCATTCATTTTTAGATAAAGAATAAATAAAGTTTGAAGTGAAATATTGAAAATATTGTATTTTAATTTCAGATTAAAAAATTGAAATTGCAATTGGAAGAAGCACAGCAGAAATCCTCTAGGAATGACAACACAAATTCTGATTTAACAGGACTGGAAAATGGTTCTGATTTGCAATTAATTGAAATGCAGAGTATGTTAATTCATTCAGTATTCATAGAAGTTGCACTTTTAAATAGTCATGTCTTAATTTCTATACAAATTTTGCAATTTTATACCAGATGATAAAACAGATTTAATGAAGGTATTTGTATATAGTTTTGGATGTATACGGTACAATTTAAAATAAAATGAGGGAAAATTAAGGAAAACAAGCAAAGTCTGGTACCAGTTGTGAAATGTATAGAGTTCTTGTCATAACCAAAGAGAATGGAAACTTCAGAAATAAAACCTGTTTCTTGTTTGAGCTGTTACATTCTCTCCTGACACTATAAGAAATATCTTGACCATTAATTTGTATAATCTTTTGATCTATCAGTCAGCTATCTTTAAATAACCACATTTTCATTGTATTTAAGATTAAAATACTGTTACACAAATCATTCTGTTTTTTATATTCCAATAAAAGTGTTGACTAAGCTCCTAAGATCTTAAGTATTTACCTCATTAACTTTCAGGAATAAATATTGAAAAATATCAGTCTCCAGAGTTACCTAATTGCCATATTTAGTGCTCTGTTTTTCTCCATAACAAACATTTGCAATAAGTAAAGGTTTGATTGGTAAGTTTTGAAGTTTGATTCACAGTCCTTAAATTTTAAATTTTCTTGTCTTTAGGAGATGCCAACAGACAAATAAGTGATTTCAAATTTAAACTTTCAAAAGCTGAACAAGATATAACAACTTTGGAACAAAATGTAGGTATCTTTTAAAATGTTGATATATTCCAAACTTAAGGGCCCTATACCCCACCCCCCTTATTTTTTTCTCTACATCATCCCAAAATATGGCTCTCTTGCATCACTAGTATGGGAATCCTATCACTATATTAATCAGGCCAATGATGTACAAGTTTTGATATTTTCTTAAGAGGACCATTCTTCAAGCAAATAGTGTAAATCTATATATAAGCTGATGGTCAGGAAAGATATTTGAGCATCTCAAGTTAAAAGAAATGAAAGAGGACTGTGTCAAATCTAGAAACAGTGCATATCAACATTTACACTGAGAAAATCTTTACTTATAATCAGTGATAAAATCAATGTCATGTTTGCATTTCATTTGAATTAATTAGTATTTTGTTGAGTTTCTGGGTATCACTTGACTACGTATTGTTGACTTCATTGGTATTTGTATTGGTTCCTTGGGAAGAATAGTGAAAAATAAATGTTTTCCATTTAGTGCTTTTAAGGAAAGGTCAAAGTTACATTGAATCTTCCTTGCATGTAGGAAGATAAACAAATCATTGATCTTTTAGGTTTTAAGACTTGAAGGACAGGTGGTGAGATATAAAACTGCTGCAGAAAATGCAGAAAAAGTAGAAGATGAACTGAAAGCAGAAAAGAGAAAACTTCAGCGAGAGGTAAGTATCTCCTTTTCCTTTCAGTGAAAACAGATTAGTAATAGTATAGTAGTTGAGATGTGAATAATGTGTGCTACATTTAAAGGAAGCTTGAGATTATTGTTATTTCAAAGTAGTATAAATACTCTGTCCATAGGTTTCTTACAATTGTGGTGTGAAATTATGTGTTTGCAGGACTGCCAGAAACCAATCATTTGCAGAATTCAGCATCCAGTAAGGCTTATTAATATTTAGCAATAACATTTCCAGCAGTATAATTTCTCTCCATTATCCCTTGAATCCTCCCAAATATACAAATGGGAATATAAGGCCTTTGGGAGGCAGACATTCTCAATTTCTGTCCTTAATACCTCCCGTTCATATAGATCGTTTCAAAATGACAGATTTAACATTGGCTCAGTTTTAGAACAATTGGAGGGAAAATAAGGGTGAAATAAGAATAGTTTGCTTCCCAAAGGCATTATGCTCCCATTTCAACCCTTAAAAAAGCAAACAGTATCCACTACTTGGCATTTATCATTGCTTAAGGCAATATAATGATACCATATCATCACAAGATCATCTAGTTCAGAAAATGAATCCCTTGTTTTTAAATTTGGAAGGAATCAATATATAGGAATGCAAATGTTCATTTTGTATCCAGGAATTACCTAGACTAGGAAAGGCCCTTTCTCTGGTTGTGAAAGTACTCTGAATTAATTTCCGTAGGGAGGTAGGGCTGCAATCAGAATCTTTTCAAATTAAAGTTTTTTATTTTTCCATTTTCATAACATATAATCACATGTATACTATTACATAACCAACATCATATTGTATTGTTAAATGTTTACATCAGTTCATCTTACCAACAACTCCTCAAAACCATTTATTGGCTCTTCTGTGCTCCATACACCATATTTGTGCTTTATCCATCACTTTCTTCTCCCTCTCTCCTCCCCCTCTCTACCTCCTTTTTTCTCTCTGTCCTTCTCTTCTCAACTTCCCCTTCCTCTCTCCTTCTCCTCTTTCCTCTTACCACTTCTCATTTCTCTCCTCTTCTTCCCCCACTATCCCTCTCTCCTATCCCTCTCTTCTTCCCTTCCCTTTCTCTTCTACTTCCCACTCTTCATCTCATTTACGGTGTATTTCAGCTTCTGAGCAAGCTCCCTTTTAGGTTGATGGTATTTATAATTCTTTTTCAATATGCATATTTATTTTTTCTCTTTTTTAGTAAAAAAAAGTGATATGACAGAAAAGACAGAAAAGCGCAATTTTCTTTCTCTCTTTTTCTCTTTCTTCTTTTTTTCTCTCTTTTGTATGGGATATGCATGGGATATATATGTGATTGAGTGAATGATCCCACTTTTATTGACCTACTATTGTTGTATTTTGTGTGTTTTAATTATTACGTGGGGATTGCTTGGGTGAACGAATGAGTGTGTTTGATTCGGAGGACCTGCCGAGGAACGCGGGGGTCGTTGGGGTGGTTGAGGGAATTACGGACACGGGAGTGGGCCGGAGCATTACGGTCGTAACAGGGAGGGGCAGATATGGCGGGGACTTTAGGGCAGGCCATTACTGGGGAAGGAGGGCTCGCTACGTTACAGAGATCCCTCCTTCCGGCCCTATGAGTCCCACTCCAAGGCCAGATGGTGCGAGTAATCAGGACCCTGGTCTCAGGCTGTTGTCGCTAAATGCCAGGTCTGTAGTTCATAAGGCTCCCCTCGTCCGGGACTTAATTTTAGACGAGAGGGCAGACCTGGCATGTATTACTGAAACCTGGCTGGGCCCGGAGGGAGGAGTCCCCCTCGTAGAGATGTGCCCAGAAGGTTTTCAGGTGCTTCATCAGCCGAGAGCTCAGGGAAGGGGTGGAGGTGTGGCTATTGTTATCCGAGAGTCTCTAGCACCTCGTAGGATCCCTGCTCCGGAGCTTGTCGGGTGTGAGGCCCTGCTGGTGAAGTTGGACCTCAAGGGTCAAGTGGGTTTGCTGTTAACGTACCTGCCTCCCAACAGCGTTGCAGCAGCCCTCCCCTCGCTCCTCGAGTCGGTAGCCGAGCTGGCAATTGAGTTCCCCAGGCTTATGGTTCTGGGGGATTTCAATTTGCCTTCGCTCGGTGAACACTCTGATGGGGCGCAGGAGTTCATGGCTTCCATTACAGCCATGGGCTTGACCCAAGTAATTCGGGGCCCAACCCACTCAGCGGGTCACATGCTCGACCTCGTATTTCTCTCGGAGCAGTGGACTTGAGATCTTGGTCTGAGGGGCAGTGAGATCATACTCCTGTCGTGGTCAGACCACTGCCTACTGAGGCTTGACTTTCGGAGACCAAACCTCCACTGTAGGGAGGAGGAACCGACCAGGTGGTTCCGCCCAAGGCGACTTATGGACCCCTTGAGGTTCCAGACGGAGCTTGGGGTTATTCCTGATACCCTCACCCACAGTCCGGTGGAGACTCTGGTTGCTGCCTGGAACTCAGCAGTGACGGAGTCTCTTGACCGGATTGCGCCACTATGGCCGCTCCGAGGTAGTGGATCCCGGAGGCCACCTTGGTTCACCGAGGAACTCCGGGAGAGGAAGCGCTGGAAGAGACGCCTAGAGCACTTATGGAGATCCAATAGATCCGAATCGAACCGAGCACTTCTAACATCGTGCATCAAGGAATACATCAGGGCAATTAGGACGGCAAAAAGAGCTTATATTGCCACCTTGATTGCCTCCGCTGAGTCGTGCCCAGCCGCCCTGTTCAGGATAACCCGCTCTCTCCTAAATAGGAGGGATACAGGGGACCCCCTGCAGGGTAGGGCTGAGGATTACGTCCAATTCTTAGCGGACAAAGTTGCTCGGTTTCGGTCGGAGTTGGACTCCAATTCTGCAGATCCAGCTGAGGCACAAGGGGATAATCTGGTAGACCATCGCTGGGTTGAGTTTCAGGATGTTGCCCCTGAGGATGTGGACAAGGCCATGAGAGCTGTGAGTGCCTCCACATGTGTACTGGACCCGTGCCCCTCCTGGCTAGTTGCTAACAGCAGGGAGGTGACACGGGGCTGGATCCAGGCGGTTGTTACCGCCTCCCTTCGGGAGGGGGTCTTTCCCCCCGCACTTAAAGCGGCGGTGGTGAGACCCCTCCTGAAGAAACCATCCTTGGATCCAGCCGTTCTTAACAATTATCGTCCAGTCTCCAACCTCCCCTTTGTGGGGAAGGTTGTTGAGAAGGTGGTGGCCTTTCAGCTCCAGTGGTCCTTGGAGGAAGCTAGTTATCTTGATCCACTCCAGTCCGGCTTCAGACCTGGCTACAGCACAGAAACCGCTTTGGTCGCATTGACCGATGACCTCTGGAGAGCCAGGGACGGAGGCCACGCCTCCATCCTGGTTCTCCTTGACCTCTCAGCGGCTTTCGATACCATCGACCATGGTATCCTTCTGCGACGACTACGGGAGGTGGGGGTGGGAGGCACTGTTTTGCGGTGGTTCTCCTCTTACCTCTCGGACAGGTCGCAGTCGGTGTTAGTTGGAGGGCAGAGATCGACCCCTAGGCCCCTAACATATGGGGTGCCGCAGGGTTCGGTCCTGTCCCCCCTACTTTTCAACATCTACATGAAACCGCTGGGCGAGATCATTCGGCGGCACGGGATAAAATGCCATCAGTATGCGGACGATACTCAGTTGTATCTGTCCGCCCCGTGCCAACTCAATGAAGCGGTGGACGTGATGAACCAGGGCCTTGAAGCTGTTAGGGACTGTTTGAGGGCTAACAAACTTGTGCTCAACCCGGATAAGACCGAGTGGCTGTTGTGTTTCCCTCCCACTAATTCGGCAAGCATTCCATCTCTCAGGCTGGGGGGTCAAACACTACGCCCCTCAGACAGGGTCCGCAACTTGGGAGTCCTCCTGGACCCACAGCTGACTTTCGAACACCATCTGTCAGCTGTGACCAGGGGGGCATTTGCCCAGGTCCGCCTGGTGCCACAGTTGCGCCCCTACCTGAACCGGGAGGCTCTCACAATAGTCACTCGTGCCCTTGTGACCTCTAGGCTGGAGTACTGCAATGTGCTCTACATGGGGCTGCCCTTGAAGAGTATTCGGCGACTTCAGCTAGTCCAGAATGCGGCCGCGCGAGCGATTATGGGTGCACCTCGCTTCACCCACATAACACCTATCCTCCGCGAGCAGCACTGGCTACCTGTCGATCTCCGGGTACGCTTCAAGGTGCTACTCGTCACCCATAAAGCCCTTCATGGTAGTGGATCTGGGTACTTGAGAGACCGCCTACTGCCAATCACCTCCATTCGACCAATTAGATCTCACCGATTAGGCCTCCTCCGAGTTCCATCCGCCGGTCAATGTCGACTGGCAACCACGCGGAGGAGAGCCTTCTCAGTGGCAGCTCCGACCCTATGGAACGATCTCCCCATGGAGATTCGTACCCTCACCACCCTCCAGACCTTTCGCACAGCCCTTAAAAACTGGCTATCCCGTCAGGCCTGGGGCTAAAGATTGCAACCTGCCCGAATAGTATGAATGTTGTGTTTTAATGATGTATTGTTCTATATGTTATAAGTTTGTTTCCCCCCCCCCCTTTTTTAAGTTGTAAGCCGCCCTGAGTCCCCCCAGGGAAAAGGGCGGCATATAAATAAACTTAAATACAAAATACAAATACAAATAGTATGCATATATAGTCATTGTCATTGTGCTTTTTTTGAGAAATTTTTTTATTGTTTTAGTTAAACAACCCACCCCCCCAAAAATCATCTTTCATTACATCTTGTTGAAAGCGTATCAATTGGTTACAAATATATTCCGTGCGTTTCTTCCACAATCCTTACATATGCTTCATTCAAATCAGGTTGTACATTTTAAGTCAAGAAAGAAAAGTTATGTATTTTACTATCCTTGTACCATAATTCTCATTTAGTTACCATTGTTTAAACATGTTTTTATCTAGAATCATTTATATTAGAAGACACAACCACCTATTGGCATTCATTTGCAATTTCAATAGATCTCCAATAACATTGCACCTTCATAACATATTCTAAAATTGATTCGGTTAAGTAGGATATCTAAGCATTCCCCCCCCCCCCCCCCCCCCCCCCGTAACACATTTAATGTATGTATCATTAAATATTTTCCATTAACATTTCATTGCTATTATTGTAGTTAACTAAAGATTATTTACTGTTTATCTCACCTCTCCTCTCCAGGCCCACACAATATTATAACTTTATAGCTGTCTTTAAACAATGATTTATTAATAAGATTTATAGGACTTTTCCCTCAATCCCAAATTAGTTAGTAACGTGCTAAGAAAATAAACCTTAGTCATCTAAGACAATATAAAAGATATTAACATTTCTACTTGACAATCACCCAAAATATACATTAGCATTTCTATGGCCTGGTTATTTATCCTAACTATGGTTATTATTTCTCTATTAGTATCATGGTAAATTTATGTTAATGGATAAACATTCAATGGTAATCTAAAACAGTCTATAAGGTACTAAAATCACTACTTAATAATCATCAAAAATTAACTAGCTTTTTTCCATCAACTAGCATTATTAACCAGTATCTTTCCATTAACAAAATAGTCTCGCCTCTCTCGCTGACCTTTCCAGGATTTAAGACTTCTCTCTGCACTTTGAAGCTTAAACGATCTCTCATGTGGTTTTGTTGCCCTTGAATTGTTATTAGTGTAAGCTTAACTTTGGTTGTCAAGTTTATTTCTGAATAGATTTGTCTTATTAACTCCATCTTTTTTGCTCTTTCTTTTTCTCCTACATCTTGGAGTTTGGGGTGGAACACCAAATTATCAAAGTCACTTTTCCAGCTTCCCTTCTTTCCACCTTCACTCATGTTTACTCCATTTATAAGTTCATCTGAGTTCTTATCTTTGTTTTCTGTATTTTCATTCACTTCACAATATAAAGAAAAAGCAAGAAGAAGAATTTGGTGCTATCTGCCACTCTAGCCGGTCACAGATTTTGAAGGATATATCTATTTTTATTTTAAAGCTTAAACAAATGTTCTTTTATGGTTTTCAAAGAAGAAGGGTTCTAAAGTTTTTCTTTCCTTTTCCAATTCTTGCCAAAATATTTTCCACACACCACTATTTGTGACCTTGGGTCTTTATCAGGTTTTAAAGAGAAGTTCCAAACCCTTCTGTTGCACATTCAATGTAGTCAGATAAGAGTGAAAAAAGGATACATTGTTACAACAGCAAAGGGAAAAAAAACGCTTCAGACTTGGGCTTCCAAGTGGCAGATTCGACTATTTTAAAACCTTTTTCCTTAAGTATCTTTAATATGATATTGTAACAAGTAGAAGAAATTTATTAAAGTAAAAAGAGTTTTAATTTAAGCCAAAAAAGTTAACGTAATAAAGGGAAATAGAGGAAAAAAAGATCCCTTTACCTCAAGCAGAAAAAACGGAAACGTTGCAATCACTCAATCCACAAAAGATCGTTACAGGCAAGAGAAAAAAACTTTCTAAGGCAGTCCAATAGGTATTAAATACTTTGTTCTTGCTTAAGGGACTAATTTAGCTTAGGAAAAGAGTTTCTTAGGGCAATCTTCTAAAAGAAAAGAAAAAAAACTTTACCAGATGAAAACACTTTCATTTCCCTTTTGGTCGAGATGTAGATGTGGTTACAATTCCCAGCTATTCTCATCATTATCTTTATATAGTTATACATCCTTACATGCCCCCAATTTGTGATTCTGTCTTTTTATCACAATAGTTTCCAATTGTAGGTATATTTCATACCCTTTCTATTTTTCTAGACCTTGAATTAGATTACCCTTAGTTATCTCTAAATGACAATCTTCACTGTTCAGTATTCATTACACTTTCCTTAATGTATTGATAAATACATTAAGGAAAGTGATAAATGTCTCACTTTGTTCATCATCTTAAAGATTGTATATATGTCCATGTTACGTAGATTTTGACCCATGCTTAGTTGAATTATTGTCATATTCACTCAATTCACAACTCAATTTAATTATCATGTTAAAAAGGTAAATCACAAACCTCTGCTTTACAAGTTCCCCATATCAGTTTCATATTTATCCATATTCCATATATTTTAACTTTTATTTAGTTATCTTTCCATTATCATATTCAACCAGATAGCAACTCCATTTTATTATCATATTTAGGAATAAAGTCCTTCTTAACTTTATATTTTCCCATATAGTAGTTTCTAATTATCTGTTTTTTTCCTGATAAGTATTTTGTCCCACTTCTCTTTTCCTGTTTTCTCCCTTTTCTTTATTTTAACAGATCCACTCCCTTCAAGTTCACCCAGGTTACCAAGTGAATAATTTTTATTCCTCTTTGTTGGTGGGTAACTTCCTGCTTCAATTTTTCTTATACCACTAACAGACTCCAAGATTGTTTTTGTCAACTTTCTTTTCCCTTTTGTTGGGACACCTCCCTTTTTCACAATTTTCCCTACACCATTGCAGGGACCAAAAGAGTTATTTGTCTGCTTTTTATTTCCCTCCGCTTCTACCCCTTCAAAGCCTTGCCCCCTCTTCTTCTTTGAGTTCTTCTATAGCTATCTGCTTCTCTGGATTCAAAATTCTAATTAGGCTTTATTTTACTGATTCATGTATATACTTTAAAATTCCACATAGTTCTTCAAATTCCCAGTTTTCCATGATGTCGAGTTCCAAAGTTACAGTTATAATGATATGGTTATTCAGTTCTTATTTCAGAGTTTTGTTCCACCTTAAGTTTGTCTCCTTCAATTGCTATGGAGAAAAACGAAGGTGGTCATCGTAGTCTTTTGTTCTAACTTAATGTCCAGATCCAGAATTGCAGTTAGTTATACAAATCCCACTTCGAGACTCTGGACCACCTTAAATTCAGACTGGAAGAGAAGCTAGGGCTATCTTACTCTTTTGCCGAGCGAAGAAAAGCGAGGAGAAGAAAAAAGCAAAACAAAACAAAAAAAAACCCTTCGTATTTTCCAGTTTGGATTCCGTTATTATTCTGTTGTTATACTTTCCCTTACCGGGTCCGGTCTCTTGTAGCTGCTTGCAAAATATCACTTGAAGATAGCCTTGTGATCTGCGATCATACTTTCCAAAGTTCTGATTTATGGCAGTTAGTTAATTAAAACTTCCTGCACAGTCAAAGTTAGGCCAAAGTTAAGTTAAGATTTATCAATTGGAAAAAGTTCAAACAAAATAAATCTTTCAAAGTATTTGGTTTCTTTTCTTTTTCAAATCCAAAACCAAGTTTAAAATTTATATTTGAGTGGGTTTGTCATTTCTCTGCTTCCTCCTTTCTGTCCAAAAATTGATTCAAGTAAATAGCTTTTTTTGGGAGGGGGCTGGTGTTTCAACCCTCCATTTTCCCTTTCTTTCTTTCTGTTTGGAAAATCGTGATCTGACCATCAATATTATTTATATTCTCCAGATTTCTTTGCCATTTCCAGGTTTAATTTATGGCTGTGGGTTAGATAAATTATCTTACCAGCCGTTCATCCCTTCTGAACTCTCCTGTTGTTCTTTTTGCTTTCACAAGAAGTTCAGCATCTTGTCAGCCATATTTATAGGCTGATGCCCCGACTCGGATTCAAAATACGAATCTCCGACCTGCGAGGGCTCTGTTTGTTGCCTCCCTCTGGATCTAACAAGACACTGTCCTCTTCGCCCCCCCACCTTCTGGGAGGGGTTCCAGTCCAAATGGACCTCGAAGTTAATTTGTCAGACAGGATTCATGTGAGGCTCCTGAGAGCCCACACCTCCCACGTCTGTCCAGCTGAAGCACTTCCTGTTGGCCTGCAATCAGAATCTTAAGTCTCTTTCTATTTTGTAATAAAAGACCTCATGAAGAAATCTCAGAAAATTGCAAAATGAGGAGGGAAATATGTATTATCAAAATGAAGAGAAGAAAAACATAATCCATGATTTCTACAAGAAATACAAGGATGATGAATGTAATATTGAAGAAAAAGCACTACAATGTTTTAAGAAAGCTGAATTACCCAAGGTGTCAGAAGATATAAAAAACATGTTGAACGAAGATGTAAGAATGTCAGAATTAATAGAGGAATGCAAAAATAGAGAAATAATAAATCGCCAGTCCCGACCAGTTACCATCAGAACTATATAGAGAACTACAAGATTCTCTAAGACAAACAATAATCGAGGTATT
The DNA here is from genome assembly GCF_009769535.1 of Thamnophis elegans. NCBI lineage: Eukaryota > Metazoa > Chordata > Lepidosauria > Squamata > Natricidae > Thamnophis > Thamnophis elegans. The sequence continues at coordinate 63,036,955 of NC_045558.1, read as the reverse complement.
TAATGTAGTATTAAGAGAAGCAAAAACGCTGATTTCATGGGCGGAGGCAAACATGCTGATTCCAAAGGAGAATACTGATTTGATATTAATTAAAATTACAGGCCCATATCATTGCTAAACTTGGATTATAAAATATCCATGACAATAATGGCCAAAAGATTAAAGAGGTTGCTTAATGAATTTATTCATGTTGACCAAAATGGTTTCTTATAAAAAAGACAAATAAGAAATAATATGCGGACAATATTGGATATACTGGAAGAGACACCGGAAGAGATGCCTAGAGCACTCGTGGAGATCCAACAAATCCGAATCGAGCCGAGCACTTTTAACATCGTGCATCAAGGATTACATCAGGGCAATTAGGACGACAAAAAGATCTTATATTGCCACCTTGATTGCCTCCGCCGAGTCCCGCCCAGCCGCCCTGTTTAGGATAACCCGTTCCCTCCTAAATAGGAGGGATACGGGGGACCCCTTGCAGGGTAGGGCTGAAGAGTACGTCCAGTTATTGGCGGACAAAGTTGCTCGGTTTCGGTCGGAGTTGGACTCTGATTCTGCAGATCCAGCCGAGGCACAAGGGGATAATCTGGTAGACCATCGCTGGGTTGAGTTTCAGGATGTTGCCCCTGGGGACGTGGACAAGGCCATGAGAGCTGTGAGTGCCTCCACATGTGTACTGGACCCGTGCCCCTCCTGGCTGGTTGTCAATAGCAGGGAGGTGACACGGGGCTGGATCCAGGCGGTTACTACCGCCTCCCTTCGGGAGGGGATCTTTCCCCCTGCACTCAAAGTGGCGGTGGTGAGACCCCTCCTGAAGAAACCATCTTTGGATCCAGCCGTTCTTAACAATTACCGTCCAGTCTCCAACCTCCCCTTTGAGAAGGTGGTGGCCTTTCAGCTCCAGCGGGCCTTGGTGGAAGCCAGCTATCTTGACCCATTCCAGTCCGGCTTCAGACCTGGCTACAGCACAGAAACCGCTTTGGTCGCATTGACCGATGATCTCTGGAGAGCCAGGGATCGAGGCCACGCCTCCATCCTGGTTCTCCTTGACCTCTCAGCGGCTTTCGATACCATCGACCATGGTATCCTTCTGCGACGACTGCGAGAGGTGGGGGTGGGAGGCACTGTTTTGCAGTGGTTCTCCACTTACCTCTCGGACAGGTCGCAGTCGGTGTTAGTCGGGGGGCAGAGATCGAACCCTAGGCCCCTAACATATGGGGTGCCGCAGGGTTCGGTCCTGTCTCCCCTACTTTTCAACATCTACATGAAACCGCTGGGCGAGATCATTCGGCGGCATGGGATAAAATACCACCAGTATGCGGACGATACCCAGCTGTATCTGTCCGCCCCGTGCCAACTCAATGAAGCGGTGGACGTGATGAACCAGGGCCTTGAAGCTGTTAGGGACTGGATGAGGGCTAACAAACTTGTGCTCAACCCGGATAAGACCGAGTGGCTGTTGTGTTTCCCTCCCGCCAATTTGGCATATATTCCATCTCTCAGGCTGGGGGGTCAAACATTATACCCCTCAGACAAGGTCCGCAACTTGGGAGTCCTCCTGGACCCACAGCTGACCTTCGAACACCATTTGTCAGCTGTGACCAGGGGGGCATTTGCCCAGGTTCGCCTGGTGCCACAGTTGCGCCCCTACCTGAACCAGGAGGCTCTCACAACAGTCACTCGGGCCCTTGTGACCTCTAGGCTGGAGTACTGCAATGTGCTCTACATGGGGCTGCCCTTGAGGAGTATTCGGCGACTTCAGCTAGTCCAGAATGCAGCCGCGCGAGCGATTGTGGGTGCACCTCGCTTCACCCACGTAACACCTATCCTCCGCGAGCTGCGCTGGCTACCTGTCAATCTCCGGATATGCTTCAAGGTGCTACTTGCCACCTATAAAGCCCTTCATGGTAGTGGATCTGGGTACTTGAGAGACCGCCTACTGCCGATCACCTCCACACGACCCATTAGATCTCATCGTTTAGGCCTCCTCCGAGTTCCATCTGCTGGCCAATGCTGACTGGCCACCACGCGGAGGAGAGCCTTCTCGGTGGTAGCCCCGACCCAATGGAACGATCTCCCCGTGGAGCTTCGTACCCTCACCACCCTCCAGACCTTCCGCACAGCCCTTAGAACCTGGCTATCCCGTCAGGCCTGGGGCTAAAGATTGTAACCCGCCCGAATGGTATGAATGTTGCGTTTTAATCATGTACTGTCTTATATGTAAAAGTCTGTCCCCACCTCCTTTTGATTGTGAGCCGCCCTGAGTCCCCCCAGGGAAAAGGGCGGCATACAAATAAATAAACTATAAACTACTGAAATATTATGAAGTGCATAGCGAAACTTTTCAACTTTCAACTTTAATAAGATTTGTATGCCGCCCACTCCCTTGGGACTCTGGGTGGCTCACAGCAAAAGTAAAAACATTTAAAAATTTAAAAAAATACAATTATTAAAATTAATACATCATCCATTCAATCAAGTGGGGCTGGATATTAATCAACAGCCCCAGGCCTGCTGGAACAGCCAGGTCTTGGTCGCTTTATGGAAGGTCGGGAGAGTGGTAAGGGTCCAGATCTCTGTGGGTAGCTCGTTCCACAAGGCCGGTGCAGCTACAGAGAAGGCCCTCCCTCGGGGAGCCGCCAGCCGGCATTGTCCGGTCGACGGCACCCGGAGGAGGCCCAACCTGTGCGATCTTATTGGTCGTTGGGAGGTGAATGGCAGGAGGCGGTCTCTCAGGTAGCCAGGTCCAATACCATGTAGGCAATGTTCCCTCTAATTTCTTTTCAGTGTGAGCGGAAAAGTATTGTGTTTGAGCGGTACATTTTCATGCCTGAGCACCTGAATTTTTTTCACAGATGTCACCTAAGACAACAACGAAATCAGCATTATTTGAAACTCAAAGTTATGTTTATTCAAGGTACCTGCTTAATTAAAAGTGTTATATAATATCAGTATCACTTAACAATGCTCCTGCTTAGCAACCAAAAGGTTGGCTCAGAAACTCTGGCATTTGAAGCGCGCAAGTGTTAAAGCTGCCAAGTTACAAGACCCTTGCACCCTTTAGAAAAAAAAAACCCCAGGGGTCTTCAAACCTGACAGCTTTAAGACTTGTGGACTTCAACTCCCAGAATTCCTCCCTGAGGGGAATTATATATTTGGACTGTTTCATAGTTACATTAGAGAACTACATTGTTAGAACTTAGCACAAAAGATACCTTTTATCTGAAAATCCAAATAGAGTAAACCTGCTATTATCCCAGAGCACTAATGTCATTTGTCCCAATCTGTTGTACGAGTCTGTATTAAAATAGATAGAAATATTTTCACTAAATTTTATAGATCTATATTTCAGGAACCTATCAGAAGTTAGGGCAAGATAAGAGTGGAAGAATGAATTTTGTTGCAGGTCATGGGGATTTTTTCACCTCCTCCTCCTCCTCCTCCAATAGCACCGACACATTTGCTGCCCAGCGCTGTGGCTGAGGTGAAGCCGCCAAAGCTCCCGCTGGCGCCCCCACAGCGTTGGGCGGAAATCCGGCAGTGCTGTTGGAGGAGGAGGAGGAGGAGGCAGCAGACATAGGAGAATGATTTCTTACTGTTGCTTGATAAACAGTTGGAATCTGAATTTTTTCCTGAAGAAGTTAAAGGTTTAAATTTTTAACCAAAATGTCTTTTAAACTCTGTATTATCTACTTAATGTTAATCATGCTTGCTCATTTTAGTTCCACTTATAAAAATAAATTTACTGGACCAAAATTGAAGCCAATATAGAAAATATTTCAATTAAAGCCAACAAACAGGTTGGCTTTAAACTTCCTATAATTAAAATATCAAGCTGTATTCTCTGAAGTCAGCCATGTTCATTACTATACCTACATTTCTCTATTTGCCCCAAAGGATTTAAAAATATCTTGAAAATAAAGAGAAAAAAAACTTTTTCTAGAATAAAGCTTAAACAAGTAAATAGGAAAAAAGACATAAACACATACAATAGATTATGTAATGTCCATTACTTCACTTTGTAATTCTTCCGTATAAACCAATCCTTGCCATTCCATTAAATATGTGCCCACAACAGACTTTAATATTTGTATGTGTGTAAGTATGTATAAACATACATGTTCAAGCAGATATACCTCCTAATCATATACTGCAACAGTAAGAGCAATAAAGTTTATATTCATTAATCAAATTTATATAGCCACACATCTATCTCATCCAAGGCAACTCTTAGACATATTAGACAACTTCCACTCCAATCTTCTCTTTTGGATGCCCCCCTCGCCCGCTGCCAGAAGAGCCTCCCTGACACTGAGCCGGAGAGCCTCATTCTGATGCAGCCCCAGACAGGAACAGTGCATGAAGTTGTGACACTCCCACTGAAAGTACAGGAGACCCACTTGGAGAGATCAATGGGATCTTCTAGTCCAGAAACCCAATGGTGACCTCATACTACTTGCAACCGCTAAGGTATTTACTTTACAAACAAGCAAATCAAAATAAAAATCAGAAAGGAGGTACTGATAACATCTTCAGAAATGTATCTTGATGTAGGACCAAATCCCTTCCTAAAATGAAAAGCCCACCAGTAAAACACTACGGAAACCGCCGGAGTCAAACTTCCTCAAGAAAATGGGAAAAAAAAAATGTTTGCCACGAAGGCTGCCGGACAATTGGAAACCTTTGCCTCTTTAGTGAAGGGGGAAGCATCTGATTCCCCCTTCTTCCCTTCTTGAGAGATTAGTGGAGCGTGAGAAGAACTTTTGAAGTATCAATTCTTAAATCCTCCTTTATCGGAGAATCTTTGAATGCCCGGTTGCAAATAAAACCCCATCTTCAGAGGCGGACTGGCTCTGGATACCTTCCTCCTGGCCCCGGAAAGTAAAAGCCACCACCCCGAAGAAGTTGACGCTGGGCGTTCTCTTCTCCCTTTCTCGCGCTGCCGAGGCCAGAAGGGAAGGGAGCATAGAGGGTCCCCCGGACTCTAGCTGCTCCCCAAGAATGCCAACGCCCTCCTGGGTCACCTCCCAAAGTCCGGACCGCAGATAGCAAGTCCGCCGCGGCGGCCAGCTCGGGCAGAACCGCCATCCCACCCTCGCTGCCTTGGTCTGGGCGGCAGCGCGGAAGATGCTCCGCACTTGGGCCACCCCGACATGCCTTTCTGCCCGAGCCTGGGTGACCCCCACCGCCTCCCCGACAGGGAGAAGCGCGGCGTGTTCGGGACTCACCAGCTTCGGCACGGGGAAGCAGCCCGCCCCCCCCCCCCGGGAGAACGGCCTTGACGCTGCGGTGGCCACTGCGGTGCAGAACTGCAGTGCTGGGAGCCCGGCCGGGAAGGAGGAGCAGCGGGATCCCTCTAAGGGATCCCCCGAACATGGACTTGAAGAGCCGTGCTCTTCAAAACAAGTCTCGGGAGGTCCTTTGCAGGCGGCCAGTTCTAGCCACCTGCAAAGGACTTCCCCACGTTTGCTTTGGCAGAAATCTCTGCGCGGCAGATAGAAACACCTTAAAGGGAACAGTGCATGTACGGCTTTAAAAGTAACGACTAGCACCTTGAAGCGGGTCCGGAGACCAATGGGGAGCCAGTGCAGCTCGCGGAGGATAGGTGTAACATGAGTGTATCTAGGTACACCCATTATTGCTCGCGCGGCTGCATTCTGGACCAGCTGTAGTCTTCGAACACTCTTCAGGGGGCAGCCCCATGTAGAGTGCATTACAGTAATCAACAAGTGGCATTGATATTTTTAGATAGAATAAGGAAAAAACCAAAATGATAGTTAAAAGGAATCTCAGAAAATTAGAATTTGGACCTATTTAGAACATCAATTTACCCCATGGCTGATGAAACAGGGTTTACATAAACTGAAAGCATGTGCTTTCTGAAAGCATATATCAGGCCATATATGATGAAATTGCCATCCCATTTTAGGAAACAGAAACCAAAACAAATTTATGTTATCCAGGTACATGATTAGATATTTAAGATTTCAAATTTTCTCTGTTTTGCCTTCTGAAGCACCCCTTTTTCATTTTTATATTTCACAATAAGATACTAGGAAGAATATGCAGTACGTCTGTACAAGTATTCCTCATTTAGTGACCACAATAGGGACAGACACTTCAATCATTAACTTTGTAACAGCACTTATGATTTTACTTAGGCTCTCCTATGCTTACAAAATTGCAAAAGGTATAAATGCAAGGATTGATAACAAAGTTACTTTTTATCATTGTCACTAAATGAGGACTACCTTTATTATCAAATTGCAGAATTGTCAAAATAATAATTTTATGTCTCATTTCTTATTCATGGAACCCTAAAGGATCATATTTTCTTAGAATCCTAAGCCATTTATATTTAACTAGTATTGTCTAAATAAGAATTAACTTACATTATTTTGATTTAATAGTGTGAGATTTGGAAAAAAAACCTCTCACATAAAAATGAGGAGACCTTGAACAATAAAAAACATTTATTTAAAATATATAAAAAATAAAAGACTTTTGCAAAAGGGTCTTACCAAAAGGAAAGAACGCTGTATAGATTTGAATACATGTCTTAAAAATATTTTCAACAAAGCAGCAAAACAATCCAATGACCCAACTTATCATTGGCTATCAGAAGATATAGAAGTTTTTGGCTATTCTGCAACAATTTCCCAAAACAGAAATCCCCATGGAAATATCCTTACAACATTTCTTCATAACAAGACTATTAATCATAACATAACAGCTTCCTTTTGGCCACTGTGAGCAACAAGGAAGGAGACAGCAAGGAGCTACTAAAGCTGCATGCTGTGCTGATATCTGAAACTAAAACTGAAAGTGAAACTTCTCTCCTCTTCTGAACTACCACATTGGAAAACCTGCTTTTGGTATTGTATATTTACTTAGTGTGTTATATTATATATAAAGATAAGTTATTGAATCCTGCTGAATCATTACTTGTGTGTGCTTTCTGAATGTGATTGCTGCTGCAAACTCTTGACATGTCCTTGAAGCAATAGTGAACAACCAGGTCAGCTTCAGCACATCATTGCAGCCTGATTCAGCATGGGTAACTGATTGGTGGGTGGATTGGCCTCCTAGAATACCCCCAATCAGCTGTTCCAGGTTGCAGATTGCCTCAGACCATCGTCTCCTCCGTGCCTCACGTTTGGTGTAGAAGACGCACCAAAATTTTCACCCTCTTTTTTTTTTGGGGGGGGGGGATGTGTCTTATACTCCGAAAAATATAGTAGTTTATTTATTTTTATTTATTTAGTTTGTCACTCATGTACAAGTTCTAATGCCACCTCACTTCTGTTTCCTTTGAGAAGTGATGCATGCTGTATAACCAGATATATAAATGCAATCTGGGTTACGACATTACACAGTATCTTTAGATCTTTTGTTTATTTTCCAAGAGCAAGGTCCACCTGTGCCATATTTAAGCATATATATATATAGAGAGAGACTATATCCTATTCCTTTAGTGAATCACTGGCTTAAATCCTAGCAAACATCATTAGGTTTTTCAAACTTAATATGAAAGCATTCCCATCCTGAAAGGGTGCCTTTGAGGGCATTCCCCACAGAATATTAGAAGAGGGTTACAGGTAAGTCGAGGAGTACTTTATTTGGCGATTGTTTTGCCCACTCAGTGATTTTGTTCCCAAGCTACCACATTTCCATAGAGAGTGAGAAACATACATTCTTAACTTACTCTTGAATTTCCATTCTCCTTAGTTTGGTCTTAACCCCAGTCAGAGTCAGTCCAAAGCTAGATACTGATAGATGGACCCATTGAACAATAGCTTGATTAGAAGCATCTTTCAATGTTTTTAGAAAAGACCATATCTCCAGAAAGGAAGATGTCTTCTGAACCACACATAGGCCTTTCTGAAGCTACCTGACTACCTTCACTTGAACAGAAAGGGAAAAATTATGAATAAATAGTCAACTTACTGAGAAACTCTGAGAAAAAGGATGGCATTCCTTCTTCATCTTTAGACCGTGGGATTTCTTTGGAAGCATTACATTTAGTGGTGCTCTGTTACTATTAGAGGTCCTCTGTGTACAGTTTTTCTAATACATAAAATCACTTGAATTGTATATTTAGTCAAAATGATGGCACTGCAAATCTGGGTACTTTTATAGGAAATGAACTACTTAAATCTTTCTACTGTAGGTTTTGTAGCTTTGTTGCAATTTGCCTTCAATGAATATTAGAGAAATGTAATTTTGTTTTTATTGCAGTTTCTCAAGTGCTTCTTATAGGGTTGACAGTGTCCTACTCTTTGCTCCAGTTGCTCAGAAAGTGGCATTAGGCAATATTATCTTGGGAGAGCCTAAAGGTACTTTTCAAAAGGCAACTGGACTTTAGATTTTCTTTCTTTTTTAAATAGTCTTTATTGGTTATACATTTTTTTAATAAGACATACAAATACAGCTTTAAACATACAAACCTTCCCCTCCCTCCTCCCCTCCCCCCCCCGGTGACAGTCGTTCACAGCCCAACATTTTTTTTCTTCCTCATTGTTTAATCTCTGTTAGGGTCTGGATGGGGGTTAACAAGCTTGCACTCAATCCAGACAAGATCGAGTGGCTGGTGTGTTTCCCTCCCAACAATTGGCCAAGTTTTCCATCTCTCAGGCTGGGGGGTCAAATTGTACACCCCTCAGACAGGGTCCGCAATTTGGGAGTCCTCCTGGACCCACAGCTGACTTTAGAACACCATTTGTCAGCTGTGACCAGGGGGGCATTTGCCCAGGTTCGCCTGGTGCACCAATTGCGTCCCTACCTGAACCGGGAGGCCCTTGCATCAGTCACTTGTGCCCTTGTGACCTCAAGACTGGACTACTGCAATGCGCTCTACATGGGGCAGCCCTTGAAGAGCATTCGGAGACTTCAGCTTGTCCAGCCGCGTGAGCGATTGTGGGTGCACCCCTGTACACCCAGGTCACATCTATCCTCCGCGAGCTGCACTGGCTGCCTATTGGTCTTCGGATACGCTTCAAGGTACTAGTCGTCACTTATAAAGCCCTTCATGGTATTGGACCTGGGTACTTGAGAGACCGCCTGCTGCCAATTACCTCCAACAGACCTATTAGATCCCAGAGATTAGGCCTCCTCCGAATTCCATCTACTGGCCAATGCCGATTGGCCACCACCCGGAGGAGGGCCTTCTCTGTGGCTGCTCCGGCCCTCTGGAACGAGCTACCCGTGGAGATTCGGACCCTCACCACCCTTCAGGCTTTCCGCAAAGCCCTTAAAACCTGGTTGTTCCGATAGGCCTGGGGCTGACGGATTCCCCGCCCCCGCTCAAATTGTGTGGTTGTTGAGTGTTTTTAAATTGTTTGTCCGTTGTTCCTCTTGTTTGTATTCCCCCCCCCCCTATTTTTGGTTTGTGAGCCGCCCTGAGTCCCTCTGGGAATAGGGCGGCATAGAAATCCAATAAATCAAATCAAATCAAATCTAACCAGCATCTTCTTGTTACAAAATTCAGGGATCTATTACAATACCTATGTTCACTTTTAGTTCCCATTGTTAACAACTGCTATTTAACTTTCCCATTGTTAACAACTGCTATTTAACTTAACTGCTATTTAACAGACCCTGCTGTTCTCTTTGTCGCCCACATATACCATAGGTTCCAGCTAAGATAATGTTCCGTTTCTCCTTTGTCCCTCAGCCAACCCATCATTCTGTTCATTTCTGCACACTCATAAATCTTTTTAATTATGGCTTCTTCCAATGGTATGGTAGTGGATTTCCAAAATTGTGCATAGGTTATTCTTGCGGCCACAATTATATGTAGGCTCAAATCCATATAGATTTACTCATGTTTTCTGGTTTTATGCTTAGTAAAAAAGTCTCGGGTTTCCATTCCATGCTTGCCCCGGTAACCTCTTTTAGCCAGTTTTGAATCCTTCTCCAGTATTTCGTGGCCTCAATACAGGACCACCAAATATGGTAGAATGTGCCATCCCTTCTTCCACATTTTCAACACAGTGGGGATAACCCAGGAAACATTTTGGCTAACCTCGTTGGGGGGAGGTGCCATCTGTAAGCCATCTTGTATACATTTTCTTTAAATGCTGTAGATATCATAAGTTTAACAGTCTTACTCCATAGATCCCACCATTTACCCATTTCAATCTCATAGCCAAAATTTCTCTCCCATGCTATTAGAAGGCTTTTATCCATCTCTTCTTTAACATCTTGACAGGTCAAAAATTGATAGATGTTTGACATTTTCTTATCTCTGCCAAATGGCACGGACTAAATTGGACAATTTTTTAAAAAAATCCTTGGAGATAATAGTGGCTCAATTTATATGGCAAGGCAAGAAAGCACAAATTAAAGCCCAAATGTTGCAAAAACGTAAAGAGCTTGGAGGCTTCGGAGTACCCAACTGGGAAGCGTATTATAGTGCAGCAATTATGACATGGGTGAAGAATTGGGTGACGTTGAATAGAAGGCGCTTATTGGCTATAGAGGGACATGACCTCCCACGGGGATGGCACGCCTCCCTCTGGCAAGAAAGAGATATCCCCGATAGGTACTTCATGGGACATTTTCAGAAGATTTTGATGGTGGTGTGGGAAAAGATGAGGAAAAAGTACTATCTTAGGGTTCTGTGTTGGCTGGCATCGTTGGAGGCCTTAACGCATCCCAGTGTATTTAATTGGACAAGAAACATAATATATAAAGACATTATGACAGAAGATGGCAACATGAAAACAAAGATGGAATTAGAGCAGCAGGGCAGGAATCTGGAATGGTGGGAATATTTACAGGTTAGAAACAGGTTTAAAAGCGATAAGGTACGGTTTGGGATCACCCAAACCCTCAGGGGCTAGATAAGATTTTGTTTGGCCATTATTCCTTGTCTGGCTTTCAGGTGCTTTGGAAAATAGCTTGACCCCCCTCCTCTCAGTGGTAGCCTTTCAAATATTTGAACAGTGCTATCATGTCTCCCCGGGTCCTTCTCTTTACTAGGCTAGCCATGCTCACTTCCTGCAACTGTTCATCATATGTTTTAGCCTCCAGTCCCCTAATCATCTTGGTTGCTCTTCTTTGCACTCTTTCTAAAGTCTCAACATTTTTTTTATAGTATGGTGACCAAAATTGGATGCAGTATTCTACATGTGGTCTTACTAAGACTTGAGTCCCCTTCGGGGGAAAAGGGCAGCATATAAATTTAATAAATTGAATTGAATTGAATTTTATAGAGTGGTATTAGTACCTCACTTCATCTTGATTGTATTCCTATTAATGCAATTTAGGATTGCACTGGCTTTTTTGGCTGCCATCACACACTGTTGGCTTGTATTTAATTGGTTGCCCACTAAGACTCCAAGATCTCTTTCACAGTTACTGCTATTAAGCCTGGTTTCACCCAGTCTATATGTGTACTTTTGGTTTTTCTTGCCTGTGTAATACTTTACTTTGCTCTACGTTGAATTTCATTTAGTTCAGTTGAATTGTGGACCTTATTTCAATAAAAAAGCTGCAACCAAGTATTTTGTGGTATTATGATATATTTAGATGCTACATTGGTTTTCTCAAACCTAACTGTTTTGTCTCTCTTTTTTAGTTAAGAACAGCATTGGATAGAATAGAAGAGATGGAGATGACCAACAGTCACTTAGTGAAACGGTTAGAGAAAATGAAGGCAAATCGAACTGCACTACTATCTCAACAATAGAAAGGAAACTAAAGAATGCACTGCTCCTTGAAATGCTTGAGCTTATTTTAATACAGACTTTCCTTTGCATAAATTTGAAAAAAGCTATTCATTGTCTTTTAGTTTCATAATTAAGTGGCAAATATTTTAACTTGAGTAAATGGGAAAAACCACTTAAATCTTTGTCGGTGATGAGTTTTAACAGCTTAATTCAAAAATCTGATTGAACCCAATATTTATGATTGATTTACTTTATATAAACTACTATTTTCACACTTGTGAAATCAGGTTTATTCTCTGAATTAGTTTCAACTGTTTTAATGCTTGGTGCTTGGAAAGAGATGCACAAATTCAAGTGTATGTTGCACAACAAGCTAGCCAATTACATGCTCAACATCAAATGGCACAAGTGCCTTTAATATGGTGCAATGAGTACTTAAGATATTAGAACAAAATATAATATGGAAATCAAATACCATTTATTTTAAAATACAATCGGAGTCTTGTTTGCTAAATTTTATACATTTTGATGGAAAACACTTTTGTACAATATTTAAATTTATATAAAAATAGAAATGACTGTATAAAATCTGCTTTATTGCATGGTGATGCACACTTGAGATTTCAATTTTAAACAGAACCATCCCTATTCTTAATGTAAGAATAGTGAGCAAGATTTGTTACTGTACAGTGTGTAAAACGTGATATGTGTGATGCTTAAGTGTGGAGTGAAATGTGGGTGGGCGAAATGTGGCAGGTACAAACCTATTAAATGGACACTTTGCATAGCATGGGTGTGTCTTGTCTTAATGTTCTCTAACATTTTTATTGTTTAGCTTTTTAATGTGCTAATTCTAAGAATGTTTATCCTCCATATAACTCAAAACATTACAGACTAAAAATGTTTCAGTTACTTATTTTGAATAATAAACTTGACAGGATATAATTAAGTAAAAGCTGTATTAACAGAAGCTGTTTATATTCATTGATACTAATAAAAAGTTGCTAATTTCTAGGTAGTCCTCGACTTACAATAGTTTGTTTAGTGACCATTCAAAGTTACAATGGCACTGACAAAAGTGACTTATGACCATATTTCATATGACCATTGCATCATCCCCATGGTCACAGGCTTAAAATTAAGATGCTTGGCAATGGATTTGTTTTTATGACGGTTGCAGTGTCTCAGGATCATGTGATCACCCTTTGCAACTCCTTGACAAGCAAAGTCAATGGACAAGCCAGATTGACTTACTTAACCATATGGTCATAAGTCAAGGACTACCTTTATCACCATTTAAAATTTGAATGATCCTTTATATGTAAGGGTGCTCTAATAATCTATTCCCAAACTACCTGCCAGCAGAAATACTAAAATAGGATCAAGTAGAAAAGAGAATTCTGGTCTTCCATATTTTTCCAATTCATCAGTTGTATCGTTCATTAATAGTAGGATGAGAATTTAAATATTCTTCACATTTTTGGTTATAAACAGAAATCTGTGAGTTTAATTAAGTTTTCTTTATTTGCTCACTGTACAATATGTGGATATTGTAAAACGTTGAACAACAGTGGATTAGTTTTCTAACCATACAATAGCCATTTTTATGCAGATATTTATGCAGTAATATTCAATAACTGATTAAAGATTATAATGATGAGAAAGAAAATATATTAAATAATTCTAGATTAAATATTTGTATTTAGCATCTCTCAAAAACTTTGTACAAGTCAGGTAGATTAGCAAGTTGTAAAACATTGCCATCTTCTCTAAAATTTGCAGGAGGTAAAAGGTATGACCGAAAAGCTTTGTAGAGTGTATGTTCCACTGTCCATTTCCATGATCTCAGACATTTTCCAGATTCTTCAACCTGTAAAAGCAGTGTTAATATCTCAGAGTTCGTAGCGAAGTTTAAAACATGCATTATTGAATAACAATATGCCTTTTTAGATTCCAAGTTGACAATTCAATTTGTAAGTCATTATAATAATATAACAATAATCAGAGATATGCCTAAGTGTCTAACAGTTAATTTGTTCAATCTCTTTTCAGTTTTCAATTCTTTATCATTTTTAGAATAATTATACATTCGTTACAAATAATCCATGCAAAAATGAACGTTTTGTAAGTTTTCCCTGTCAAGTGTTGCCTATACTGTGATACAAATGAATGACAAATGCAAGGATAGGTTTGTTTTTTACTTTACGTAACAGTTTGAGCAAAGACTGACTAAAATTCCCATAAAGTCTAATACCTGGTTGTTTTTAGTACTGCAGCCCATAAATCTTTTGGCGCCAGGGTCCGGTTCCACAGATTGAGGTTTTTCCATGGACCAGAGAAGGATGTGGTTTCATGTGCTGCCTACATCCTGTGTGTGCACAGATGTGGCTTTCTTTGTTTCTCTTTGGTTTCTGGTGCACCCTGGACCAGTCATGGTCCACAGCCTGAGCATCTCAGCTTCAGTATACGGGTAGTTTTCAACTTGTAACATTTAGTGACTGTTCAAAGTTACAAAGCACTGAAAAAAGTGATTATTACCATTTTTCACACTTATAAACATGACAGCATCCCTGTCATCATGTGATCCAAATTTTGATGTTTAACAACTGACTTGTATTTATGATGGTTACTGTGTTCTGGGCTCATGCAATTATCATTTACAACCTTCTGACAAGCAAAGTCAATAGGGAAGCCAGATTGACTTAGCAACTATGTTACTAACTTAACAACTATAGTAATCAACAAATGTGGTAAGAAAGGTGGTAAAATGGTGCAAATCTCACTTAGCAATAGAAATTGAGCTCAATTGTAAGTCAAGGACTACCTTTACTTGAACTCATCTGCAATGTGGATGTGCTACACATCCTACAATAAACATTAAGATGAAATATGTTCATTCTTTTTCATAGCAAATATGTATAATAAATCTTGTTATCCAAGGCTGAAAAATGGAAAGGTCAAATTATAAACACCTAGTAAATGACATCTGACAAATTTAATTGCTTGTATTTCAAAAGTAGCCAGTATTTATATACTCAAAGATCAAAAGTTTTTGACTTTCTCATAGCAAACTTCACAAGGCCAGCAAGAATTTTGAAGAGGAAGGGAGGGAAGAAAAAAGAGAAGGAAGAAGGCAAGAGGAAAGAATAGGGGAGGAGAGATGGAAACAAGGAAGATTTTTGATGCTCTTTACCAGCTTTCCAAAATAAAGCTCAATGGGGAAACTGGCAGGAAATTGGAAGTTGTTTTCACACCTACAGCTTTTTTGCCCATCCATGGTTATTCTATGTTTCTTGTTTAAATAACACAGAGGAAGCACGTCTGAATCAATTATCCAACTGGGTATTGGTTGTCTAATAAGCTTCTAAACATAAACTTCAGCCATATCAGATCATATACAAGTAATCTCCAGTTCCCAAATAGCAACTATTCATACAAAGGGCAATGAAAAAGTAGGTTTAGGATGGCTATTGCAGCATTGTTATGGTTACATGATCCTAATTTGGGCACAACTGGCATAAACAACTCATAATTCAGGTGCTTCATCAGCCGAGAGCCCAGGGAAGGGGTGGCGGTGTGGCTATTGTTGTCCGGGAGTCTTTGGTACCTCGTAGGATCCCTGCTCCGGAGCTTGTCGGGTGTGAGTCCCTACTGGTGAAGTTGGACCTCAAGGGTCAAGTGGGTCTGCTGCTAACGTACCTGCCTCCCAACTGCGTTGCAGCAGCCCTCCCCTCGCTCCTTGAGTCGGTAGCCGAGCTGGCAATTGAGTTCCCCAGGCTTATGGTCCTGGGGGACTTCAATTTGCCTTCGCTCGGTGAACACTCTGATGGGGCGCAGGAGTTCATGGCTTCCATGACGGCCATGGGCTTGACCCAGGTAATTCGGAGCCCAACCCATTCAGTGGGTCACATGCTCGACCTCGTATTCCTCTCGGAGCAGTGGATTTGTGATCTTGGTCTGAGGGGTAATGAGATCATACCCCTGTCGTGGTCAGACCACTGCCTACTGAGACTAGACTTCCGGAGGCCAAACCCCCACCGTAGGGAGGAGGAACCGACCAGGTGGTTCCGCCCCAGGCGACTTATGGACCCTCTAAGGTTCCAGACGGAGCTTGGGGATATTCCTGATACTCTCGCCCACAGTTCGGCGGAGACTCTTGTTGCTGCCTGGCACTCGGCAGCATCGGAGTCTCTTGACCGGATTGCGCCACTACGGCCCCTCCGGGTCGGCGGATCCCGGAGGCCTCCTTGGTTCACCGAGGAGCTCCGGGAGATGAAGCGCCGGAGGAGACGCCTAGAGCACGTGTGGAGGTCCGATAGGTCCGAATCGAATCGAGCACTTCTGACAGCATGCACCAAGGAATACATCCAGGCACTAAGGACAACTAAAAGAACACACATTGCCACCTTGGTTGCGTCCGCCGAGTCCCACCCAGCTGCCCTGTTTAGGATAACCCGCTCCCTCCTAAATAGGAGGGAGGCAGAGGACCCCTTACAGGGTAAGGCGGAGGATTATGTCCAGTTCTTGGCGGACAAAGTTGCTCGGTTTCAGTCGGACTTGGACTCCACCCCCGCAGATCCAGCCGAGACACAGGGGAATAACTTGGCAGACCATCTCTGGGTTGAGTTTCAGGATGTTGCCTCCGGGGATGTGGACAAGGCTATGTGAGCTGTGAGCGCCTCCACCTGTATACTGGACCCGTGTCCCTCCTGGCTGGTTGCCAACAGCAGTGAGGTGACACGAGGCTGGATCCAGGCGGTTGTTACCGCCTCCCTTCGGGAGGGGCACTTCCCCACCGCACTTAAAGCGGCGGTGGTGAGACCCCTCCTGAAGAAACCATCCTTGGATCCAGCCGTTCTTAATAACTATCGTTGGGAAGGTTGTTGAGAAGGTGGTGGCCTTCCAGCTTCAGCGTACATTGGAGGAAGCTAGCTATCTTGACCCCTTCCAGTCCGGCTTCAGGCCCGGTTACAGCACAGAAACCGCTTTGGTCGCATTGACCGATGATCTCTGGAGAGCCAGAGATGGAGGCCATGCGTCCATCCTAGTTCTCCTCGACCTCTCAGCGGCTTTCGATACCATCGACCATGGTATCCTTCTGCGACGACTGCGGGAGGTGGGAGTGGGAGGCACTGTCTTGCAGTGGTTCTCCTCCTACCTCTCGGACAGGTTGCAGTCGGTGTTGGTGGGGGGGCAGAGATCGTCCCCGAGGCCCCTAACTTATGGGGTGCCGCAGGGCTCGGTCTTATCCCCCCTACTATTCAACATATACATGAAACCGCTGGGTGAGATCATTCGGAGGCACGGGATAAAATACCATCAATATGCAGACGATACACAGTTGTATCTGTCCGCCCCGTGCCAACTCAATGAAGCGGTGGACGTGATGAACCGGGGTCTTGAGGCCGTTAAGGACTGGATGAGAGCTAACAAACTGGTACTCAACCCGGACAAGACCGAGTGGCTGTTGTGCTTCCCTCCCAACAATTTGGCCAATATTCCATCACTCAGGCTGGGGGGTCAAAATTTATACCCCTCAGACAGGGTCCGCAACTTGGGAGTCCTCCTGGACCCACAGCTGACTTTTGACCACCATTTGTCAGCTGTGACCAGGGGGGCATTTGCCCAGGTTCGCCTGGTACGCCAGTTGCGGCCCTACCTGAATCGGGAGGCCCTCACAACAGTCACTCGAGCCCTTGTGATCTCTAGGCTGGAATACTGCAATGTGCTCTACATGGGGCTGCCCTTGAAGAGCATCCGGCGACTTCAGCTAGTCCAGAATGCGGCCGCGCGAGTGATCGTGGGCGCACCACGGTTCGCCCACATAACACCGATCCTCCGTGAGCTGCGCTGGCTACCTGTTGATCTCCGGGTGCGCTTCAAGGTGCTACTCACCATTCACAAAGCCCTCCATGGTAGTGGATCTGACTATCTGAGAGACCGCCTTCTGCCAATTGCCTCCCTCCGTCCCATCAGATCGCATAGAGTAGGCCTCCTCCGAATTCCATCCGCCAGTCAGTGCCGACTGGCGACTACGTGGAGGAGAGCCTTCTCAGTTGCAGCTCCGACGCTTTGGAACGATCTCCCCGTGGAGATTCGTACCCTCACCACCGTCCAGACCTTCCGCACAGCCCTCAAGATCTGGCTATCCCGTCAGGCCTGGGGATAAGATCCGAACCTCGCCCCACCCGAATGCTGAATGAATGTTGTGTTTTTATTGGTTTATTTTTTTTTTATTCACATTTTTTTCTTTCTTATGTTTTGTCTTACACTCCCTTCCCATTGATTGTAAGCCGCCCTGAGTCCCCTCAGGGAAAAGGGCGGCCTATAAATGTCAATAAAACTATAAAAAACTATAAACTATAATGTCTTATGGTCATGAGCCTCATAGCTGATTTCTGACAAGAAACCATGGTCATGTGGTGTCACATATTGAGTCCAGCAGAATTGACATTCCCAGTGCAGTTACGAGATGTTTCATTTAATGACATCACTTAGCAATAGACTTATCAATTCCAATTTTAGTTGTTAAGTGAGAACTATCTCTAATCAAACCTCTAGCAAAAGAGTTCATTAGCAAAAATATATCCAACTTATTGTCAAGTATTAATTTCATTTGTTAAAATTTCTACCCAGTATTTTTTCTAGTATGAGTATATAATGAATAGGAAGTAGCAGGTGAAGTTTTGATTATACATGTAACTACAGCATCGAGAATTCTATTTGCCCAAAATTGGAAATTAAATAAGCTACCAACAGACGAAGAGATAATAAAAAAGATGTTAGATTGTGCAGAGATGAATAGGTTGACAATGAAAATAAAGGATAAAGAGGAATCGGAGTACTTCAAGGCTAGAAAAGAAAGTAGGGAGAAGATAAAGTACCCAGACGACGTACTATTAAATGGAAAGGGGGGGAGGGAAGAAGGGGAAAGCAGAAATGAAAATATTAAATATAAAAGTATATATTCAAGAGTGAGATATAAAGGGGGGAAAACATAATTAGGGTAGACTAGTGAAGGTAAGGGAATAAGAAACGATATTAAATTATATTTGGGTTGGCAGAAATACCATCCCTAGGAAACATAAACTGAGTTGAAATATACACCAACAACAATAGAAAAAAAGAGGAGGATGAAAGGAAGACGGGGGAAAGAAGAGGTAATGAGAGAAGAATGGAAGGGAGAGAAAGAAGGAGAGAGGGTAGGAAGGGGAAGAGGAAGAGTAGGAATAGAAGAAAGGGAAGGGAAGAAGGAACAAGTTGGCACTCAATCCAGACAAGACCGAGTGGCTTTTGATGTTTCCTCTCAAGGATAGTCCGAATTTTCCATCCATTAGCCTGGGGGGGGTGAAAGCTTACACCACTCAGAGAGGGCTCGCAACTTGGGTGTCCTCCTGGATCCACAGCTGACTTTAGAACATCATTTGTTGGCTGCGACCAGGGGGGCTTTTGCCCAGGTTCGCCTGGTGCACCAGTTGCGACCCTATCTGGACCGGGAGGCACTTCAAATGGTCACTCATGCCCTGGTCACCTCAAGGCTCGACTACTGCAACGCACTCTACATGGGGCTGCCCTTGAAGAGTGTTCGGAGACTGCAGTTGGTCCAGAATGCAGCCGCGTGAGCAATATCAGGTATACCTCGGTACACCCGTGTTACACCTATCCTCCGCGAGCTGCACTGGCTCCCTATTAGTCTCCGGACGTGCTACAAAGTGCTGGTGATTACCTTTAAAGCCCTACATGGCACTGGACCTGGATATCTGAGAGACCGTCTCCTGCTACAGACCTCCCAACGTCCGATTAGAACTCATAGGTTAGGCTTCCTCCGGGTGCCGTCGGCTGGACAATGCCGACTGGCGACCACTCGGGGGAGAGCCTTTTCTGTAGCTGCTCCGGCTCTGTGGAACGAGTTACCAGCAGAGATCCGGACCCTCCCCACCCTTGTGGCCATCCAAAAAGCCACCAAAACCTAGCTGTTCTGGCAAGCCTGGGGTTGCTGACTCAAATCAGGTTCAACTCCCAATTAAATCGGTTGTATGTTGGGTTTTTAAACTGTTTGTATTGTTTGTATCTTCCCCTGTGTGTTATTTTATTCATTCGTATTTGTAAGCCACCCTGAGTCCCCCGGGATAGGGCGGCATATTAACCTATTAAATTGACAAATTAAATTGAGGGGAAGGAGAGGAGGAAGGAAGAGAAGGGAGGGAGGGTGTTACAAAAGGAGGAAGGGTTGATAAATAAAGCAACCCAAACTGTATATTATAACCTATTAAATGAAATAATAAATGTATAAGAATGATAAATGAAGAATAACAATCATGAATGTATATTTAAAATGGTATGTAAGAGAAACAAATAAAAAAACAGATAAAGAATATAACACAACCAAAAAATATTTTAGCAAATGTTAAATTACATTGGTTGAATTTAATACAATTAGAGAAATGGATAAAAATGGAAGAAAGATTCAAGGAGAAAGATAGACAGTTAACAAAATTTGAAATCATTATAAAAGAATGTGAGCTGAATGAAGAATATATAGGGAAAGGAAGAATAGGGAAAACATCCTCCTCCAGGATACTAAAAAACAAAGCACGTCTATCTCCATAATTCAAGATGTTGGTCATCACCTTTAAAGCCCTTCATAGCATGGAACCAGGTTATCTAAGGAAATATCTTGCCCAATGGGATTGGCCTACCCCACTTGCTCAAGCAGAAAAGGCCTATGGACTCTACCAGCCAAGTAATTTTGGCTAACAGATCCAAAAAGCCTTGTCTGCCATGTCCGACTCCCTGTAACATCTTGCAACTGGAGGCCTATCTCCACCCTCCTGGCCTTCCAGAAGAGTTTTAAAACTGAGCTCTGTGCTTGTTGGCTTGGGATGCCAAATGGGGAACGGTATGCTGGAAGTGGTTAATTGAGTCAGAGGCAAAAGCCTGCCTCTGCAACATCTGAACTTTTGGTTTTTAATTTTTGCTTAAAGGTTTTCAATTTTAATGCTTTTATATTTATGCTTTATGTTGCTATAAGTTGCCCAGAATCACTTTCGATAGTGAAATGGGCAGCATATACATTTAATTAATAAATAAATACACTTTTGATATACAAAGTTTTCAAGAGTCTATACCTATGAAGGCGAACCTGGCACACGGTGCCCTCTCTGTGGGCACGCAAGCCATCGCCCAGCTCAGCTTCCCACCAACCAGCTGATTTTTGGGTCTCTGCTGCACATGCGGGTGATAAGCATGCATGCATGGAGGGGGTCACATGTGAATGTGTGAGGGTGTGGAGGAGAGCATGCAGTGTCCCCCCGCAGCCACTTTTTGATCCTAGGAGACTTCAGGGAGGCTTGCTAGGCCCAAAACAGGCCAAGTGCGTGTGTGTGTCACACACACCCAGGCAGTTTTTGTCCCAGGTGGCTTCAGGGAGGCCTGCTAGGTTCAAAACGGGATGCAGGGGGGGGGGGGTGTCACATGCATGCATGGGGGGGTGTGGTCATGGAAGGAGTCTTGTGCACATGCGCAAGGGCTGGGACACATTGCATTATGGATGTGGGTGTGCACACTCGGGGTTTTGGCATGCAAGGAGAAAAAGGTTAGCCATCACTGGTCTGTACTTTTTTGGAAGGGGGAGAGGTTGGTCTTTACATATACAAATAATAACACTAGATACAAGATTTACAAGTACAGCTTTTATGCTCTTGTTTTTCCAAACTTGGTGCCTTCTAAATGTACACTTCCCAAATTCTAAGACAAGACTGGGAAATCTGGAAATTGTAACTCTAGTACATGATGGCTACAGATGAAATCCAATCTGTTCACTCTTTACTACTATAGACAATACCTGTTGAAAAGTGAGATCAGACTCTTCCAATATATACTGCTTTCTAATAGAGTAGAACATGGCACATTCTTTACTAAGACTATCAAAACACTGCTTTTCTTCATCCCAGTTTACCTGGTTAAAAAAAAAAAGTATAGTTTTAGATTTAGTGAAATGGTCAGTGACAGAGAGACAAGTTATGCATGAATAAATAATATTTTAGTTTTAACCTTTTAGTGATGGTGATGATATGACAGCTAGAAACTGAAACACTCCATTCTGATTGTTTAATCTAATTTTTATTAGTTGTTTAGGTTATATTTGTATATATCTATGTAACATTAAACTTCATAAGTATCTTTCATACACAGACTAAGTTGAGAATATATAAAAGATTTTTTTGGGGGGTGTTAAAAGTCACCTATTTGCAGGTTCTACTTCCTATGAATGGAGATATCCCAAGAATGAAGAAAGCAAGCTAATATGGTGTAGTGGTTAAAGAGTTGACAAGGACTTAGGAGATCCAGATTCAAGTCTACCCTCAAGCTACCACATGGTTCTTGTGGGGAAAAAACTGAAGAATGGACTATGTACATTGCCTTACAAACAATCCTATCATAATCTTTATAGAGATAAATGGCAGAAGATTATAGTGATCATAGTCATGTTTCTAAAATGGAAAGTATATTAATGAAACTATGTTTGATAAGAGATTTGGCAACCCATTGTAATTTAAGAAGTTGGATGCATGATTGGAAAAAAGGAATTAACGTTTTCCATAACTTAAGTCTTTCACAGAACTGGTAATATTAAAATAAATCATAATCAGGCCTCAGTTCAGAGATGCCTTTTTAGAACACCTTTTTTGCTATCTTTTCTCATGCTGAATATTAAGAAATAAAAATGACCTAACCATGACTGCATATGGCTTGAAAAATAGTAATTTGTGCTGAATATCAACATACCTCTGTGGCCAAACGAAGGATAAACATAGGTAGCCCTTCCAGTGGAGGAACATAATTATCTATCAGAAGCGGCAGTCCAGTAAGATTTCCCGCCTGCAAACAGAAAGCCATATTTTCACTATCACATTCAATAAAGTCATTTGTTTAAAATGACTGCAAAGAACATTAATAACATGTATGAAGATATTAAATACAAAAGAACAAGTGTTGCATATGTAAAAGCCCACTGTAAGCTATTTCTATTAGATCAATTAAAATGCCAGATTACGAACACACACACACACACACGTTGTATTTGTGCTGATAAATAAATATTTATTTATCAGCACAAATACAACACAAATGTAACAAAGGCAACAGTAAAAATATTGGGTTTCTGTCTGGATGGTCTCTTGTAATGAGCCGATACAGAATGGAAGCTGTAGACTTCCTCCCATGTTCGGGCATACCAGGGGTTGTGACTTTAAATACATACATACATACATACATACATACATACATACATACATACATACATACATTTATTTCATACAGATAGTCCTTGTTTTGCGACTGCCTTGTATAGCAATTGCTTACAGTTATGATAATCATGAAAAAGTATCTTTGTAACCAATCCTTGCATTTACAACCTTTGTAGGTCGATAAAGCAAAGCATGCTGAAGTAGGATCATAAGTACAGTTGCAATCACTTTGCTTAACAACAAAATTGCCAATTCCAATTGTCCTCATTAGGCAAGACTATATGTACTGGAATTACTAAAGTAAATAAATTGGGTATATTCCTAATAATCATAAATTCCTTGTTTAGAAGCCAAATGCTATGTACATCAATTTCAAGGGAGAAATAGTCTTTTAGCATTTCACTCTTCTTTGATAGGAAGTCAACAATATATTCAGCAAGGCCTTCCTTTGGACCATCTTCTTCTGTCCAACCACTTTCAGCATTCTCCAAGGCCAACATAGCCAGATCAAAGAGAGGAGCTGCTTCCTAGATATACAGAAGAAACATAAAACATTATTGTTTATGAAAACAATATTCTCTCTAGAAGCATCCAAAAGATTGACAATCTGAGAACATTTCTTTATATGAATTATTATAAAGATGGGGTATGAAAATTATTAATTGCATGTCACCCTCCCGGAGATTAAATACTGTGTAAGGCTGCAATAATACACTTCCACAATTTAATTAGAATACAATTTATCAATCCTGAACAGCTGCAGAGACTATGCAGCTAAATATAAATTGTAATCAATACACATAACAAGTATGTAAATAATAAATTATAAAAATAAATTTGAGAATTAAACCACACTTTGGCTCTTAAAAGATATGTGTATGCGGGTCATGTGGATTTCTGGGAGTAATATCTACAAGGATGGAACAGCATGCAAAAACATCACAGCTCTACTTTTAATGTATCAAGCAACTACCCATCAATATATTGAGAACCTGATTGAACTTGCTACCGATGAATGGAATCTGGTAGACAGAGATTCTGTATGGATGAATGAAATTAAATAGAGGACTAATTTATGCAAAACATAATAGATTAAAAATGATTGTTCACTTCTGGTTGAAGCCAGAATTCTGATTGACATTGTAGCAATATTAGTCACAGGAACCGGTCTCCGCGTTCCCTATGCTGACTTCCCTGTTGGTGAGTTCCGAGAAGAGCCAAAGCTGCCTTGTAGGGGATGATGAAGTAAGGAGGTTGAGGAGAGTCGCAGCTCTCCTGTTTGACCTGGTCTGCCACAAAGCTGAGACAACCGAAGAACCACAACTAAGACGGGTGCTAAGGTGAAGTAGGTGAACAGTGACTGGAACTGGGGGAGCAAATTTCTTTTTGCCTTAAACTTAACCATAAGGAATAATTTGGAACTATTTGCTCAGAATTATTTGTTAAAGCAGTATCTAAGAATTTTGAGAAATACCAGACTGAAAGGGGAAGACACAAAAGAGAAAATTATTAAATTTTGAAATGTATAGAAAATTTGGAAGACGCAGTACTGGGAATGCCTTTTAGGGAAGAGGTGGGAAAAATACTCAAATTGAACAGCCAAGAAGCAGATGTAGAAAGAGATACAGATCTTAGAGAGGAATATGGGACACAAGTCAAAAAGAAAAAAAGCACAGCAATTAAAGTAATGACGTGGGCAAGAGATTATGGATAGATGATTTTTCATTCTTGGTGTTGTTTTGATTTGCTTTTCTCTTCCTCTCTTTTTCTTTTTGTAGGTAGATGACATGATTAGAAGTTAGATAGGATAGAAAAAATGTTTTAACAAAGGATGGCATGATTAAAAGTTAGAATTAGAGATAGAAATAAGAGAAAAGGGGAATATTAATATATATACTTTTATATAATAAAATAAGTGCAATAATAAGAAAAAACATGGAATAATTGAATAATGACAGATTGCAACTTTATATAAATATGTATTATTAGAAAATATGTTGGTTGAAAGTAATAACTATGACTAATGCTATTTGTTTTATTTGTATTACAATGTATGACACCCAGGTGCCACACTGTTCACACATTGATGTTTGTAAAAAAAAATAAACACTAAAAAAATAAAAATGATTGTTATATAAATGTATGAGAAATATATATGTATTTAAATAATAACTACATTGTATGTATATATATGTATATGTATATGTATGTATATGTATGTATGTATGTATGTATATATATATATATATATATATATATATATATATATATATATATATATATATATATATATATAATTGTAGTTACTGTTAAAGTAATGTACAGTATTATACTTTTCCTTTATTTTCCTTTGAGTAGTCCTCAACACCAAAATTGAGCCCAAAATTTCCATTGCTAAGCAAGGCAGTTGTTAAGTAAATTTTACTCCATTTTCTGATTTTTTTTTTGCCACAGTTAAGTGAATTACTGCAGTTGTTAACTGAATCATGTGGTTGTTAAGCAAATATGAATTGAATTTTGAGCATAGGGATGCTGGAATGGTCATAAGCGTGAAAACTGCCATAAGTCACTGTTTTCAATGTTGTTGTAATTTTGAATTGTCACTAAATGAATGTGTCAACTTTGAATCAAACCTGGCAGAAGCCATTTTTCTATTCCTCAATTGCCAGTTTGGGGAGGGAGAAGGAAATCCTGCCAGCACCAAAGCTTCTCAAACCAAAGTGTTAAAAGAATACATTGACAAAAACCTAGCCAGAGGTTGCATCCAGCCAGTAAAATCCCGCATGGCAGCCCCTGGGTTATTCAAGGAAAAGAAAGATGGGGCCGTGAGATTATGCATGGATTTTAGAGGAATAAACAGTATGTGCGTGGACAACTCCTTCTTATGAAGGACATACTGGCTCACCTAGTGAAGGAAAAGATCTTCACAAAGTTAGACCTGAGGGAGGCTTAAGGTGAGGATCAAAGAGGGAGATGAATGAAAGGCTGCTTTTAACTGCTCCTGGGTAGTTTCCAGTTCAAAGCGATGCTTTCTGTCTCCAAGGGGCTCCCACCGTGTTCATGCAACTGATTAACGAAGTGCTTCATGATCATCTGTATAAAGGGGGCCTATCTATTTAGATGATATTCTGATCTTTACCGAGACAATGGAGGAGCATGTAAAGCTGGTTAGCAAGGTATTTAAAAACTCCCGAGGAAATGTGAAATGAGCACTAGCCAAAGTCACAGTGATGCAAAAAGAACAAGTAGATAAAAGGTTGTTTTATAAGAGACTGTTTCACATAGGAGAGAAAGTTTACCTTTCTACCAAGTACCTGAAACTGAAGTTGCCTTGCAAAAAACTGGGCCCTTTATAGGACCTTTCCCTATTATAAGAATCATCAACCTAGTAACAGTAGAACTGAAACTCCAGGCTTCCTAGAGAAAGTAGATCTGGACTATCATAGCAGCTTATTGAAGCCGATAATAAGGTTGGTGTTGAGGCTGGTAGCTCAGGCATCCCCCAGTCCTATTGTAGCGGAAGGGGAAACCCACTATGAAATATAAAGGATCCTAGACTCAAGATTTTATAAGGGAAAACTGCAATACTTAGTGCAGGGGAAGGATTACCCCCTGTCAGAAGCCACTTAGGGATGTTAGAGCAGAGAAATTAGTCAGGACATTCCATGAAAAATATCCTGAGAAGCCAAAGGAACTGCCTGGTGATGGGAGGGGGATAACAGGAAATTAACCTATCTATAATTGATATTTTCCAGGTATCCCTCAGTCACTAGAGAAGATCCAACTGTTAACTTCGAATTGAACATGGCAAAAGCCATTTTTCTATTCCTCAATTGCAACACAGAGTGGGGAGGGAGAGGGAGAATGAAATGTGTTACTAGACAAAACACAGAACTTTTTCGTGAGAACCAAGGTCATCTCTGCAAGTGGTACAGACGAGGCAGAGTGTCTGGAGAGCCGGCCAATTAACCTAATTGGCCAACGTGACTTGTAACTTTGGGGATGGGAGTTATTTCCTATTTTAATTATACTGAAACACGTGAAAACATTTAGAACTGGTTTTTCATTTGATTGTGACGATATGATATACCCAATAAAGAAATTCTTAGAGAATACCTTAGCCTCAGGGTTCTGATTTGTTTAATTGGGATCACAACAAAATGGTTGTAAATAGAGGACTATCTGCATTTTACTTCATTTCTAATGCTCTTTTTTCTATGATAATTTATGTATTTTTATCTTTGTTTTGGTTCTTTTTCTTTTTGTCACTATTTAAAAATAATAAAAGAATAAATATTGAAAAATAATGAGCCGTAATAGTTAACTAATAAAGCATTGGGAAAAGCAAGCGAATTGTGATGATTTTTATTATTTATTTATATTTCACATTCCTGAACTGTTCAAGTCCCTCAAATAAGGGCTCTGGGCGGCATAAAATAATAAAACATATTAAGCAAGAAGTTAATACATTTAGGACAGTGATGGCTAAACTTTTTTGGCTTGGGTAGCAAAAGCGCACGTGTGTCTGTGTGTGATAGCGCATGTCCGCGTGCCCATACCCATAATTCACTCCCCCTGCGCACCCCTAGCACATTCCTGCATAACACCCCCTTGCTCTCCCTCCCGTGCATGCATGCATGACCTCTCTCTCCTGAAACCTCCCCTGGCACCTGGAGGCCCCCTGGAAGCCGGAAACGGCTCATTTCTGAACTTCTGGTAGGGCCATTTTTTTTTGCCCTCCCCAGGCTTCGGAGACTTTCCTGAAGCCTGGGCAGGGTGAAAACAGCTTTCCCCAGCCTTTTGGAGACCTTTTGAAGGCCAAAAATCAGCTGGTCCATTTGTGCATGCACGCTGCAAGTGACCTACCACAATGGCTCACATGACTTCAGAGATGGCTCCGTGTGCCACCTGAGGCACATGTGCCATAGGTTCATCATGGATCTAGGATAATTTGAGTGGTATCATGGAAGCTATTGATAGATAAGTAAAAATCTTATTTCAGAGTGCAAAGAAAAAAAACAAAAGGCCACACAAACTAAGATGCATATTGTGTATGCACACACACTCACACACACACATATGCAAGCAAGACCTGTATAGAAGAGATGGGGGTTGTGGGGGAGGGAGAAGCAGTCATTATGATAGTTAATTACTATTGCTAAGAACAGTAAAAGGACTGGAAAATTGAAGAACAAGGAAGTTAAAGAGCAAGTTAAAGAAATTAAAGGATGAACTTTGCCAATATACACTGGTTAAGAGAAAGTCTGAAGATTAACTCATATTTTCTAGAAGGAAGTCTGAGGAACTCAGGCAAATAGATAAAAGTTTTATATCTTACTAGAACACACTGTACTGTATATATCAAAAATACTTAATAGTTTAAATATGAAGTTAGTTTTTTATTTTTAAGTAAGGTATCCCTAAAATCAGCATTTCTACCAAATGCCTTAATGTATGGTTCTGTTAGTATAGTGAAAAACATTCTTAAACATAACATTATTGGAAGTGGAAATCTCTGAAATTTCCAGTATACTTTGCTATTATTCAGGCTGTTTTAGCAACCATATAACAGTATTTGAAAAGTTGCAGTTTCCCCTCCCCAAACAGAAGGAAAAATCTTGCTAACCATTAAAAGATTTTGTAGATATCTACAAGAATATGAGCAAGAGAAATCCAGTAAATTCTGTACTCTTGATCTTTCAAAAACATTTTGGCAAAATTTTCATAAATTTCTGAGCAAATAAGGTAGGAAAAGCAATTTCTATTTCCTTCATAACACTAAAATTTGAAATCATCAAAAAAACTAAGCTACAGATAAATGGGGACAGGCATTGTATCCATACAATGTATGGATTTAAAAACAGACCATGTAAATATTTGCAGAGCATAAGAAAACCATATTTGTCTTCCAAATATTGCCGGAATATAAGCCTCATGCCTAAAAATTTGTTATATCAACAAGACTTGATGAAAATTGAGTCAGTAACAATGTCAGCACTTGGGAACAGGTGACTATTTCTGCATTCTTTTGTACCTCTCACCATTGGCCCATTAGAAATAGATATCAAAACTAGATAGATCTCTGGCTGAATTTTTTGTTGTTTTGCTTTACAATGTCTTATATGCGAGCCTAAAATGTATAAAAAGAACTACTATCTTTAAAAGGATTAGTAAAGTATCTAATTTAAACCCACCCCAAAATATACTCACTGATAATCTTAAAACTCCAAAATTTCCAAAGTCATAAATAAGGATCTGATAGAACATTTCTTGACTTGAATCAAAAGAAAACAAAAATAATTAAATGCACATTCTCTTATATATTTAGCATCTGCAGAATATTAAGGTCTACCATCAAATTATTAGATTACAAATTATATTCTAATTTATGAATTAGAAGTGACGATCAATGGTGTATCAACTTATTTTAGCAGAATATTGAAGCTAATATTTATCACATATAAACCCGTAGGACAAAATGCTGATAAAGTCCTTCAACTGCTAATTATATATTATTTCAAAATATCATTATCTTCAACAAATTGCTCCAAAGAGTTCTATATTCTATCACCAATCACATACTAAAGTTGTACTTAAATTGGACCATGCTTTCTCCCATCTTCTGGGCTATAAACAAAATGCAAAAGCTAAGATGCAATCCAGAACATCTATTTAATATTTATTTCCTAATTCAGGTAATTAAATCATTTTATTTTGACAAAAATAACAATACATTCAGACTACCACCTGAGTTTTGTGGTATTCAGAAGATAAAGTTTTGTCTGATGCTGAACCAGTGCCCATTGAGGACTAACACATCCAACAAAGGAATGATCACGAAGCAGCTCTTGAAGACCTGAAATAACAAGTTTATTTACATTTAGGATATCCTACAAAATTAGCAATAATATTGCTCTTTAAAAATCACTATGGATTTTGCAATTTATTTCTAATCTACTTTAGTTACTTTTAAACTGTATGAAATTAAGAAGCCAGTTTTAATTGTCCTATTTGTAAAACTGACTGCAAATTTTATTTTTTTCTGTTTAAAAGTAAATATATTATTTAAATAAGAAATGTGTTGCCAAAAATCTGACGGTTAGCAAATATTTAAACCCATTTCTAAATTCAACTCAAATAAAACAATATCTATTTATAAACTTTTAAAATCCAATCCAGATTTTTCAAAATACTTGATAATATTAATATATTGGCTATTTGTACTAGGAGAAAAATATGAAGGACAAAATAATAAATCACTAGTAATTGTAGATCAAGATATGTTGATTACTATCAACTGAATGCCAGCCAAGCTTGAGTTATATCTATCATATGGATATTCTGTTCTGAAACATACAAACTTAGAGCTAAGAAGATCTACTCATATAATGTACAACTATTTTTATTTCCTTCAAAATATTTACAGAATTCTAAGTGATTCTCCTATACAATAAATTGTATCTAAAAGTACACGAGATTGTTTTCACACTAACATCAGCTTAACTGCAATCTAGTCTCTGAATTAAGTTCTTACTTTGCTGCTCAGAAATACACAACTTGTTAACCCTGTTGCTTGATCAAGAATATGAATCAAACTTTGCTTTCTATTTTGCAGATCTTTCAATTTGAACACCCATTCACAAAGTAATAGTTTTAATAAAATAGTTTATAAAATAATTTATAATTTATAAACAAATAGTGAACAGATAATTCTATTAATTCTATTAATTCAATTAGGATTCTGGAAAATAACGTGATGAAGACGTTCTGTCTTTCTGTAGTAGCAGCTGGTTGGAGAAATGAGTGTCTGGAAAATGGCACCATATTTCCTCCTTCCCACTGCTACCATAATATTCTGACCTGACTCTAATCCTCAAATAGTAGCCCTATTCTCATTTCCTAGGCCCTGACTTCCCCAACCTCGGAGCCACCAACTGTCCTCAGTAGACATCCTTGGAAGAGGAAGCTGGCCATTCTGAGGCATTTTATTTTTACCAGCTCTCATCACCAGCAACACCTCTCCATCCAGCATAGCACATTCACACACTCTACAAGCAAATGAGTCCTCCCTTGCTGCTAAATTGTTGAAAAAGGTTACAGACAGTGTAAGAAACTAATCACAGAAAGAAATAAATAACTTACTTGCATTTGCCCTTTTATTAATTTCTTCTTGAAGAGTCAATACACTGGTTAGATTAATAATTCTTCTTCTTGGAGTGGAAACAGCATCCATTTCCTTTTGTGGATTTTTTTCCATTTCAAGACTATGATCTGTTCGCTGCCTCTTTCTACAAGAGAAATTAAACTGAGTAACATCTCTTTCAAAGAACCCATTTAAGAAAACAAATAGTGTCTGCTGATTTAAAAATATTACCATAATATTTATAAATAACAAAAATATTTATTTAAGGTCCAAGACCAAGTCAAGAATTTAAAAATATAACACAAGCAATTAAATGTATAAAAGGAAGAAACCTTATAAAGTTACATTTTCATTGAAGGGACTAAAGTTACATCCCAATTACGCAGGTGTGTGCACAATCTATTTTACAAATTATTATTAAAAACAAAATGTTGGTTGGATGATAGAACAACATATATTATGAAATGAAGTAAAATAATACTCCTCTAAATACAGGAGCTATAATAATTTGATATAAAATAGATTTAATAGAAAGCCAATTTGATGTAGTAGTTAAGGCACTAAGGCACTAGGCTAGAAACAGAAGTTCTAGACCCTCCTAGGCACAAGTCAGCTGGTTGACCTTGGGCCATTCACTCTCTCTCTGTCCCAGAAAAAAGATAATGGCAAACCACTTCAAAAACCTTGCGAAGAAGATTCACTGGTTGACGTCATAGCAGGAAAGATATGGTATAGTGGTGCTCTGGAAGGCACTGTGAAACCCAGCCAATACCTGCCTGTCAGAAGACCCTGCAGGGTCAAAGTCACTCCGGACGGTTGGTGAAGAAAGGAGGGATGCTTTGTAGATCGTGAGGAAACAGCAATTTCCTCGCTTGATCCAAAGAAACCCTCTTCATTGGCAGCAGAATCAATGGCCATTTTAGCAAAACTGAAGCTGTGACAACGAGATAATGAGCTGCAGCTGTTCGTGGACAGAGTTTTGAAACTAGGTGTGGTGACTTTCAACTTCTGTACTAGAGATCCAAACCCAAGAAAAAGAACTTTTAAAAAAGACTCTCCAAAATGCTAAGAAAGCGGCGAATTAACAGACGGAGAAAGATTATAGACCCAAAAGTGAAACAAACTTTTAATGGAAGATTATGAAGGTTTAAAATATAGAAAACCCTGACTGGAACTTGCAGTAGTATAAAAAGTGACTTAATCTGTGGATAACATTGTTTGATTATTGGAAGAAATTGTATAAAGAAAAAGGAATCTTGGGAGCTGATGTCACGGTGATATGATACATTTCCACGGGGCTCTGTAGAATTGCACAAAATTCAACCTGCCAGGAGGTTCTGAGGGAATCAAATTACCCTGGAGGGGTGAGGAAGACACAGAGGACACCCCACTGATCACAAAGAGACTGTATACTTGTTTGTTGTGGAGGAAGCTCTTAATATGGTGGGAAGAAAAGGACGGTCACTGCGCCCCTGACCACAGCTATGACAGCCGATCGATACAGCAAGCATAGAATTTGAGAAACAGTGTGATCGATCTGGGTGAGATTTTTTTCAACTTCTGTTGTGGAATTTACTCCTTTAAAATAAATCCGGGAAAAAGTGGGACTCAAAGAAGAGGAGGTGGAATTGTTTGTTATCCACCCCCAAGAATATCAGCGAGTAAACTTGTGAGCTATTTATAGAACTGGAAGTAGAGGGAATATTTTTTTTTAAAAAAAGAGAAGAAATGTTAAAGCTAGGAAGTCGGACTGGTGATTTAAAATACGATAGATTAAGTTGGAAACTTTTTGGAATATGAAACTTGGACTCCTGGGACTTTTAAAAAGCGGAGCAGGTTATACAATTTAAGATAACAAAAGAGAAAGAAGAGAAATAGAGCAACAGTGATATCTACTGAAGAAAATTGCAGAGAAGTTAAAGTGATGAAAGTAGGATCTTGACTGTGTATTGAAGATAAGCTTGTTTGTTAACACCTGCTCTAGCAAATTGTTTATGGGACAGCAGAGACAGAGAGTGAAACACTGTAACTTTTTAAACAGTGTAGCTCTTGGAACGTAGATGAAAGCTAAACAGATAAATAGAAGCTGGAAAGCAGCAAAGAACTTTCTTTTTTCCTTCCTGTTTGAACTTTTTCTTTTAGATGATTTATAAACCTGAGTGGTTAGGACTTGGTGAGCCTAAGTGAATTATAAATTTATCAATGGGCCTAAGTGAATTATAAACTGATAAATTTATAATTCAATTTCTTCTCTTGATAAATTTATAATTCACTTAGGTCCACCAAGCCTAAATTATTAAATCTATCAAGAGAAGAAAGGATTAGGGTTTCAAGAACCTGAAGTTTAACAAGGAACTTTATTTCCTTTTTTTCTATTTTCCTATTTTTTGACTACATAACAGCAAGTTTGTAACTATTTGGAGATTTTGGTGGTGGCCTGATTTCTGAAATATTCTTTAGGTGGAAATTGATGGGGATTGAGGGAATATTAGAATATTATTTGTGTTATTGTTGATTACTTTTTATAAAAAATTTTGAGAATCTCAAGACTACTGGAAATGACTAGTACTTCAAATTTAAGCAAAGTAGGGAGAAAAAAAATACACTGGCGTCCTTAGCAGCAGCAGCAGCTGCTGCTGCATCTAGTCCAGCAAGATAAAGATCTTTAGATAGCATGATGCAGTAGGAAAAAATGAACATAATGAATACTATGCAAGCAGAACTGAAATTAATGCTCCAAACATTTGAAGTAGCCACAACAAAACATTTTGAAGACATGAAAGAAAGAATGGAAAATATGGATAATAAAATGGAGAATATTCAACAAACAATAACCAAAAATGACAAAGGATGCAGAAAATAGAGAAATCAGAACAGAGAAGAAAGTGGAAGAGATGGATTATAGACTTACACAGCTGACAAAAATCTTGAGAGAACAGTAATCAAGTTGGAGATGGATAAAGCTGAATACTTCTTGAGATTTCAGAATATTGAGGAATAAAAAGAAGGAAACTTGCAGAGATAATAGCAGAATTGTTGGCGGAAGCCATGGACAGGGACAAGCAAAAGGGGCTTGCTGAGATTAATGAAATATTTAGAGTATACACAAGCAATGCATCAAGAAATAAACTACCTGGAGAGGTACATGTGAGATTTACCAAGAAGGCACTAAGAACAGAGATAAAAATAATAGTTCTGAAACAAGTCCCTAGAAGAGACATGAGAAAACAATACCAATTTCTGACAAGACAATTAATTAAGCATGAAGTAAGTTTCAGATGGCTGATACCTGAAGGAAACCAGGTAATCTGCATAGATCAAAGGAAGAAATCAGAGCAATTTTATGATGAGCAATTTGGATCATATGAGGAAAAAAGAGAGAGGAGATAGATGACAAGAAACAAGAAGAAGCAGTAGGAGGAAGAAATGTACAACAAAAATAAAATGAAACAGAATTAAAGGAGAGAGCAGATCGAGAAGGTTCAAAGACAAAAGAACAGAGAGAAATAAGAGCAACCAGAACAATAAGACCTATCTACACGTACAACTATGGAAGATGAAATAAAACTACTGTCGATTAATATAAATGGACTGAATTCTATGAAAGGAAAAGGACTTTTAACAAATTAAGAAAGTTAAAATTAGATTTTATTTATCTTCAAGAAGTCCACATAAAAAACAACACAATAAATTATTGGAATATCCTAAAATTGGGAAACTATAATCATTAGCACAAAAAAAGAGTGTGGTTGTATATATTAAAAAAAACCAATAAAAGCAAGACAAATTCATGCAGATGAAGAGGGAAGAATATTGATGGTGGAGGTAACAACGAACTATAAACGAACACTTTTGGTAGCAATCTATGCACCAAATTATAAAAAATGACTTTTTTATGAAAAGCTGCATACAATAATTACTAAAATCAATACTCATTTTATTCAAATAGATATATGTCTTGGTCAAGAATAGATATGATATGGATGTCACCGGAGTTAAAATCAAATGTGCAAGAAATAGAAATAGAAGCAAGCACTTGGGCAGATCATAATCCAATTGGAGTTAAGTGGAAAGGAGAAAAAAGAAAATGGAGATGGACATTGAATCAATCAATACTAAAAGATAAGGAATTTGTACAAAGTATGAAGAAAGAAATGGACTCCTCCCCGCCAAGAGAATACAAAAGAAGAAATCTCATTACAAAATGTAGGAGACACTGCTAAGGCATATATTCGGGAACTAGCTATGACCGTGATGGTGAGCCTATGGCACATGTGCCAGAAGTGGTAAACAGAGCCATCTCTCTCCGCACGCTAGCCTTCGCCGGTTGCTCTGCCGGGTTCCGGCAGGCCAGCTAGTTACTCTTTATACACGAAGGAGCACCAGAAACCAGAAGAGCAGCCGTCCAGTGTTCATGGACACGCTGGGAAGATTATCTTTTGCTTTCTGGTCTGCGCATGCACCGGCCACTTGATCTTTTGGTTTCTGGCGCACATGTGCAAAGACGAGCTGGCTGGTACATGCCGGAAACCAGAAGATCATCACACGTTCGTGGTCCAGAGCACCTCACCAGCTCGGGAGCACAGGACAGTAGGACAGTATTAGCTGGCTGGGTAGCTGACTGCCCTGCCCGCTGCTCCTACTGCCCCCAGGGGTGATGCCAGGATGCTGGAGCAGCCAGGAGGAGCTGCCTTCTCAAGGATAGAGATACTGCCAAGGGCCCGGCTTGCCAGTGGAGGAGCGGCTGCATGGGCTCACTGGTTTCTCCTGTGCCTCACCCTGTGGCTGCTGCCACCGTTCTTCTGGGGTGGTGGGGCTATGGAGAAACTGAGTCTGTGCAGGAGGAACCTCTGTCTGGCACCAGGGTAAGAGGTCACACTCCCTTGGCAGAAGTGGGGGGGAAGTGCTGGCTTGTTCTTGTTGACACGATCATCTGCTCTTCCATTTCTGGCGCATGCACACAAACTCCCATTTTGGTACTTGGTGCAAAAAAGGTTCACCCAACACAAAACAAAAAGATGATAGCAAAAGAACATAAGAGACTGGAATTAGAATTACAGAAAGTACCAAACAAGATCTTAAAAAATCAAATGGAATTATTAAAACATAAAATGAATCTACTAAAGAAGAATTGGCACAAAAAAATCAAAAATGCTGAACAGATTTTTTTGAAAATGTGAATAACCAGGAAGATGGTTGGCATATATATTGAAAACAGAAAAAGAGAAGAAACCGATACATAGGCAAACCAGAAGTTCGGGAACAGACTTCCGGTTTGCTCGTAGGATCGGTTTAAGCCTTCCGGAGGCTTCAGGGACCTTCAGGGAGGTGGGGGAGTGTTTTCACCCTCCCCAGGCTCCTATAAAGCCTCCGGAGTCTGGGGAGGGCGAAAAAAGCATGCAAAAAATGGGGGGAGCCGCTCATGCGCGCATGCGCCTTTGGGGGTCGCACATTGCATTAATGGGAGCGGCACGCCCGGGCACGACCCCCCCTGTTCTCCCCCTTTATGGCACGTGAGCCAAAAAAGGTTCACCATCGCTGCTCTAGGCCCATCAATGTTGGAAGTCCATAATGAAGTATTGATTGATATGAAGGTACCAAATTCGGGGATGGAAGCAAATATTACTCTGATTCCGAAAGCCTTAGATTTCACGCAGATAAAAAATTATAGGCCCAATAGATATCTTTACTGAATGCTGACTATATCTTTACTGAATGATGACTATAAAATATATGCTTCAATCATGGCAAAGAGGTTTAAAAAGTTTCTAAATAAACCTAAGAGATAGAATAAAAGTAATTTTTTATTTTTTTAAGACAAATTTTATTGCAATTTCCCCCCCATGATACATACTTTATGGACAGAGTGTGAACCAGGTCAGCTTATGAATCATATTTATAATCATAGTTTCAATATATTCTAAGCTTCCCACTTTTATCAATATTCATCTCTTTTATATAATCCTTTATCATTAATTCACTTAACCTTACATATCATTACTAAGCACCCTTTTCTTTTTGTCTTCAACTAATAACTATTAATTCATCTTTACAAATTAATAATTTTTAACCATACTTTGCTATTCTAACTTCCAAAGTATTATTCTCTTTACATAATTCTTCATTTCTTATTCAATTTTTACACATAATTAACATCACTGTACACCCTGTATTTCACCTTTTTTTACAGTTTTTCCAGTTATTTACCCTATTTTTTCTTCTCAGAAAATATCTCAAATTCCCAATCATTAACATTTTAAATTCCCAACATTCTTTAAATTACATTCAAAATTAATAGTATTTATTTAATTATCTACTTTCACATTCCCATCTACTGATCTAACTCATTATATTTATATATATGTATGTATGTATGTATGTACGTATGTACTAATATTTACCCTATAATTATATCTCTCTTCTGTTAACCTTTCCCTCCTTATCCATCATCTCTTGCTCTTTTAAGGACTCCATTTTCAGATTCTTCTTCTATTTTTTTTGTGTGATTAAACTTTGTTTCTTTATTACCTGTCAAAGATTCATGTACTTCTTTTAACATCAAAAATATTTCTTCACATATCTTAAACTCCATTTTATAACAATTTAAAAATCTCTTAAACCCTTCCCAATTATCTTTCTTCACATTTAATCCAAATTTAAAGTTTATTTAATTTCCTTGTTTTTCTTCTTTTCTTCGATTATTCCTCTTCTTTTCAAAAGTAGGGTGCTCTAATTTATATAATCAATTGTAATCCAATTCCAGAAATGGACAAATCCAGTTATCAGTTAGCTTTCATCAAAGAGAGCAAAACAAAAAGGAAAAACACAAGCACTCCTTAAATTTCTCACAATGTCCAATTTATCTTCTTCTCTATAGCCAAGGTCAGATCTTCCAACTGCTACTTCTCTTATTTTGCTTATTGTAGTCGCTCACCAAGCCTGTTGAGCTTTGTAGTGGTTTTTTTCCTCCAGTAAATGGCACTCTGAATTTCTATTCCATGTAAGGCAGTCTAACAGATACAACTGATTTTCAAAATATCCCGGAACTTTAAAATACAGATAAAAATTGCCATTTTCTCCCAAATTTTTTTTTAAAAAAATGCTTTGGCTTTCCCCAGCTTCCCAAATACATGAATTCTACTTGGACTTTTTATTTTATAATCTCTGGGTTTTTTCTCTCTCCCAAGTGCCTGGTAGCCACTATTCTAAACTCCGGAATAACTTTTAAAACACCGATTTCTGATTTCCAAAAAATTTCTTTAAGTGAGAATTGGCAGTTATCTCACCCAGGTCCAGTACTCCATCCAAACACTGTTCCAGCTGAATTCTTCAGTTTGGTTGTTCCAACTTTCAGACGGCCATCGGAAAATATCCAGCGCCACTGCTGCAGATCGGAAGAGCTACTTCTGTCTTGGTGAGGAAATTGCCAACTCCTCGCCGTCCAAGAAATGCCTCTCCTTTCTTCACTGTCCCTTCAAGATGGCTATGCCCCGAAGGCCTCTCAGCAGCAGGTACCAACTGAATTTCATGGGGCTCATCAGAGTTCCGTTAATTTCCAGTCCATTTCCACTGCGATGTCAACCAGAAATCAGTTTAAAAACAAAATGGGAATGATTTTAAATATGTTGGAATATTATGAACCACATCCTGGGGAAAAAATGACTGATTTTCTGAGATGTACAGAAAGCATATGACAATGCGAATTGGCAATTTATGCTGTCACAACTGAAATTTATGTACTTTGGTGAAAGATTTATTAACATGATAAAGGCAATATACAATAAACAAACTGAAAAGGTGATGATAAATGGAGATATGACAGAGAACTTTGGGAGACCCAAAATAGAGTGCAGGGGAAACCTAGTAAGCCTCCCAGCAGCCCCCTGGAAGCAAAAACGGGTTGCAAGGGGGGAAGGGTTCAAGGGAGAAAGAAAGAAATCCTTACTGTTTCGGGATCCCCAAGTGCATGGAGCAGATGTCTTCAAACTTGGCAACTTTAAGACTTGTGGACTTAGCTCTGCTAGCTAGAGAATTCTGGAAGTTGAAGTCCACCAGTCTTAAGGTTGCCATGTTTGAAGACCTCTGGAATGGAGCTTGAGTTGAGAGCTTATTGAAAGTGTGGCTAGCTATCCTTGCTCAGGCTAAGCTAATCAATAGTGGGGCTCTAAGAATGCCAGATTATCAATGGGCATGTCCCTGGCTTTTCTTCCTCCTACCAAAGACCTTCTGGGGTTCTTCACAGGAAGGAGGAGGGAGGGAGGGAGGGGAAAAATAAAAAAGGGAGGGAAGGGAGAAATAAAGAAAGAGGGAGGGAAGGGAGAGAGAGAGAGGGAAGGAAGGAAGGAAGGAAGGAAGAAAGGAAGGAAGGAAGGAAGAGGGAAGTGAATAAGATATGGATGGATGGATGGATGGATAGAGGGAAGGAGGGAGAGAAAAAGGAGAGGAAGGAAGGACAACAAATCTGGCACTAGATGGAGCTTCAGAGGATGCTTTGAAACAGCACAACAATCCAGAGCTGGAAGGGACCTAAGAGGTCCTATAGTCCAACTCCCTGCTCCAGCAGGATACCTTATATTATCTTGGTCATTTTGATGTCTCTAACACAGAGGGGAAATCCCCAGGCATTGCCAACCCCTTCTCCCTAGTAAAAAAAACCTAGACAAAAAACTTCATGCAGTATTAAAAAGAATAGAAAAGGGGGTTGCTATGTATTGTTTAATGGGCTGCTAAAATGGCAAATGGATGGATAAATTGGCCATGACCGCCAAGCCACTTCCACCTGGTCATATGACTGTCAAGCCACTCCCACCCGGTCACATAACTGCCAAACCACTCCCACTGGATCACAGGACTGCCAAGCCACACCCACAAAATAAGCCATGCCCACAGAACCAGTAGTAAAAAAATATTTGAAACCCACCACTGCATTGGAAGTGTTAAATAGAAATATGAGACAAGATATAGAAATTAAAGGTATGGAAATAAAAAAGGAACAATATAAACTACAGGCATTCACAGATGATTTGGTTTTTATCTTGGAAGACCTACAAGAAAATGAACTTAAACTAATTAGGAAAATAGAAGAATATTATGAAATTGCAAGACTGAAAATAAATAAAGAAAAACCAAAACAATAGTGAAAAATGTTACAGACATACAGAAAAAAGAACTAATGAGGAAAACAGATAGTCAAGAAAGTTAAATATTTAGGAATTCAATTAATGGGAAGGTGTAACAATTAAAGAAGATAATTATTATACATTGGCACAACAAATTAAAAAGGATTTGGAGAAATAGAAAAATCTACAATTATCATTGATGGGAAGAGTAGCCACTATAAAAATGAATATCTTGCCAAGATTAATATATTTATTTCAAACAATAAATCTGGAAAATGTATTTATTCCAAAACAGGAAAAATATTTTGAAGAATTAAATAAAACAATATTAAAATATATTTGGCAAGGGAAAAAAGCAATAAGAAGTCTGAAAATGTTGCAAGTTTCTAAAAATAGAGGTGGTTTTGGGTTACCACATTGGGATTTATCCACATATTACTGATATAGAGCAGAGGAGGTCGGCAACCTTAAACACTCAAAGAGTCACAAAGGTCCTAAACGGAAGTCCCCCATTCAATTCTGGAACCAACTGAAAGTCCAGTTCCCCCTTATAGTGTCCTTGTAATGTGATATCCTTTTTCCTCTACCTGTCCTAACCAAGAGCCCTATCAATTGTGGTGCTGACCAGCGACAAGGAGCTGCAGCAGAGGGATGAAAGAGCAACATATGGCTCCAGAGCTGCGGGTTGCTGACCCCCGATATAGAGAATGCTACCAGATATAAAGAGGTTTTAAATGAAAAGGGGGAACTTAAAACTAAGCAGGAACTGAGTGAGCAAGGGATTGAGATAACATGGTGGTCATATGTGCAGATACAATCTACATATGAGGATGTTAAAATGTATGGTTTGTATGAAGGACTAACAGAATTAGATCAGATATTAACAAGGACAGCTGAAAAATTAATAAAGAAAATATATAGCTACTTGTTAAGTATTAAGATGGAAGAGGAACAAGTAAGAGAGATAATGATAGTATAGACTAAAATCTTTAGCTATTCGATTGAGTTAGATCAATGGCAGAAATGGGATAGAAATTATAAATTAACAATGTCTACTGCATGTTTTATAGATGGCATTTTCCACCCCCAAGGCTAGCAAAGATGTTTAAGGATAAATCTCCAAAATGTTGGAAATGTCATCAGACACTTGGTTCATACTATCATAAGTGGTGGACATGTCAAAAAGTGAAAAAATATTGGACAAAAATACATACATGGCTGGGAAAAATGATAAAACAACATATAGATTGGAAACCAGAGACATTTGTATAGTTGATTTTACATGCAGCAATGTCAGGTAATGAGGATTTAATAGCTGCTAACTGATGTAAGGTTGGAAGCTGTAAATTGTAAACTGATGCAATAAGTATGATTAAGCAATACATGTATCACCAGTTTAAGACTCTGCTGGGGTGGAAACTCTAGTGAGGTGTCTATATATAAGTGGCCATTAAAGGGTATTTCTCTCTCTCATCATGTATCTCATTTCTATCCTTGTGTCCACAGCTGACTGGTAAGGAATTTTATCTACCATGTGTATGTATGTGTGTGTGTGTGTGTGTGTGTGTGTGTGTGTGTATGTATGTATGTATGTATGTATGTATGTATGTATGTATGTATAAACCACTATTAATTGTATAAAGATTCTGTGTGCTGTGTGCTCTGTATTGCTCCTGGGTTTATCTCACATTAATAGTCATGCTACCAAAACTCCGACAAGCGAGAATAGTATTTGTACAACAATAGAAAAGTGAAGATGATGATGTGATTAGAAACATATTAGAATGTGCAGAAATGGATAAGCTAACACTTACAATAAAGGAAAAGAAAGAAACTGAATACTTTTTGACATGGGACTTATGACTAGCTGACAAAAATGGGAGCTGGAAATAAGGAAATATATGGAAGGATCAGTGATATAAGGAAGATAATTTGGTTAAACTATTATTATTATTATTATTTGCAACAACAGAATTGTATCACAGCGGCCAGTTGTTTCGTCGGATTTGGCATTGATTACTAGTCAGGCCCCACCTAGGGGTCCAGGACGTCATAATGTATTTTTGTAATATGCGTGCAGATCCAAGCAGTGCGGCTTTTTGCATTTGACTGATGGTGATTTTGTCAATTTTTAACTGTTT
Source organism: Thamnophis elegans (assembly GCF_009769535.1). Lineage (NCBI taxonomy): Eukaryota > Metazoa > Chordata > Lepidosauria > Squamata > Natricidae > Thamnophis > Thamnophis elegans. The sequence goes on along the minus strand of NC_045558.1, from coordinate 62,994,628 downwards.
TAAATGTAATTCCAGTGCTTTTGGAATAGCACCCAGTATGCCAATTACCACTGGAATTACCACTGCTAGTTTGTGCCATTATCGTTGAATTTCTATTATTAAGTCCTGGTATTTCGCGATTTTTTCATATTCCTTCTTGTCGACCCTGCTATCACCTGGTATTGTATGATTGTAACCTTATTTTTCTCAACCAGTGTGATGTCTGGTGTATTATGCGCCAGTATTTTGTCTGTTTGTATGCGAAAATCCCACAAGATCTTGACCATCTGATTTTCAGTGACTTTTTCAGGCTGATGTTCCCACCAGTTTGTTGCTGTTTTAATATTATAATTTTTGCACAAATTCCAATGGATCATTTGTGCTACTGAATTGTGCCGCAATTTATAATAAGTCTGTGCGATTTTTTTACAGCAGCGGAGTATGTGATCAACAGTTTCATCAGCTTCTTTGCAAAGTCTGCATTTGGCATCATCAGAGGATTTTTCGATTTTGGCCTTAATGGCATTTGTGCGGATAGCTTGTTCTTGCGCAGCCAGGATTAGTGACTCTGTTTCTTCCTTTAATGTACCTGTTGTTAACCATAACCAAGTTTGTTCACTGTCCACTTTATCTTTTATTTTTTCCAGAAATTGGCCATGCAGTGCTTTGTTCTGCCAACTCTCCATTCTTGATTTTATCACTTCTTTTCTGTATTCTTGTTTCGTCTGTTGGGTCTTCAGTAGATTTTTGTTCTCTACTTCGATTAATAGATGTTCTTGACTTTCTTTTAAATAATCAGCCAGTGCATGTTTTTCTTCTTCAACTGTTTGCTTCACTTGTAATAATCCTCTGCCACCTGATTTTCGGGGCAGATATAGTCTATCAGTATCACCACGTGGATGTAAACTGTAGTGCATTGTCATTAGTTTCCTGGTTTTTCGGTCCAAAAGGTCCAAATCAGCTTGTGTCCAGTTAACTATACCAGCTGTGTATCTTATAACTGGTATTGCCCAGGTATTTATGGCCTTGATTGTATTTCCACCATTCAATTTAGATTTCAAAATTTTCCTAACTCTGTTGGTGTACTCTCGTCTGACAATAGCTTTTACTTCTCCATGCTTGATGTTATCCAACTGCAGAATGCCAAAGTATTTGTAGGCTTCATTTTTGTTGGATTTAATTAGTTGGCCATTGGGCATTTCAATTCCCTCACATGCAGTGATTTTGCCCCTTTTTATGGATACAGTGGCGCATTTTTCCATGCCAAACTGCATTGTAATATCGGTGCTGAATACTCGGACTGTGTTTGTCAATGATTGGATTTCTATTTCTGACTTTTCATAAAGTTTCAAATAATCCATATATAGTAAATGCGAAATTTTTTCAGCTTCTTTGGCTGTTTGGTAGCCTAATTTCATTTTTTTAAAGATTACTGATAGTGGGATCATCGCGATGATGAAGAGAAGAGGTGAAAGTGAATCACCCTGGAAAATTCCTCGCTTGATATTAACCATTCCGTAGATCTCATTCCCTACTGCCAACTCAGTTCTCCATTGTTTCATCGCCTTTTCAGTAAAGGATGTAATATTTTTGCTAATGCCAGTTGTTTCTAAGCATTTTATGATCCATCTATATGGCAGTGAGTCAAATGCCTTTTTTTAATCAATCCAGACCATATTCAAGTTCATTTTTCTGTTCTTACAATTTTCTAACATCATTTTATCAATTAGGAGCTGATCTTTTGTGCCCCTGCTCCTTCTTTTGTTGCCTTTTTGCTCTACTGGCAAGATGTTGTTTGTTTTCAAATAAACCATCATGTTATCTGCAATAATGCCTGTGAGCAATTTGAAGGTTGTTGGCAAGCATGTTATTGGTCTGTAGTTTTCAGGTGTTGTTCCTTTAGTTGCATCTTTCTGAATCAAGTATGTTTTTCCAGTTGTCAACCATTCATCAATTTGGCCCTTTTGTAAAATTTCATTCAGTTGCCTGGCCAATATTGCATGTAAACTGGTCAGATATTTGAGCCAGAAACCATGTAATTGGTCCTTTCCAGGTGATGTCCAATTCTTTACCTTTTTTACACGATTTTTGACCATCTCAGTTGTTATTTCTAATACTTGCATTTGTTTGTTGCCAATGCTTTTCTCAAAGTCATGTATCCACTTTGCTTCCTTATTGTAGTCCTTTGCATTTTTCCACAATTCTTTCCAGAATTCAACTGTGGCCTGCTTTTCTGGTTTTTCACTTTTGGTGTCACCATTCACATTAAGACTTTGATAAAAACGCCGTTGGTCTGATCGAAATTGCTGATTTTGTTTATATTGGATGATTCGTGTCTCATATCTTTCAATTTTTCTAGCTGTTGGTGTTATCCGCTGTTTTACAATCTCTACAGCTTCATTGATGTTTCTTGTATCCAATCTATATCTTCTGATTAGCCGATCTATGGTTTTGTTGTTTTTAAGCCATTGCTCATGCATGTTCTTTAAGTTACTAGCATCTGCCCTTAATTTTTTGACTTTTTGTTCTAATCGGATTTTCCACTTTGGCTTTGATGCTTTTTCTGTTGTGTGACTAGGTACTTTGATTTTAATGCCTAGTTCATTAGTGACTATTACAGCTGCGCTGTACATTAACTGGTTCGTTTCCAAGATGGATCCCGATTCAATTGTTGAAAATACTGCATTAACCATTTTCATGATAGGGGCCAAAATTTTCTTAGGCACAGTTTTTAGTTTTGGTAAACGTTGCCTTTCCTCATTAAGCAGAAAATGCTCCATGATCTTATCCTTCAATTCTTTTTGTTTTTGAGTTAGTTGGTTCAGTGATAACTGGTTCTAGTGGTGGTAGTGTTATTTCTTCCCCGAGAGCTTCTTTTGGGAGTTCTATTATAATGTCTTTAGTTGTGTCTTGAATATCAGTTATTTCCGCTTGTGATATTGTTTTTTTGGTTTTGCAATTTGCCTGAATTTCCTCAAGTTCAACTTCACTAAACACTTTATTCCGTATAATAAATCGCCTTTGATCTGCTAGTCATTGTTCACTAACATTTGAATCTGGATATTGTTCTTTCCATAATTCATACATTCGCTTTAAATAACCTCTTTTTTCTGCCTCTGAGTTGTAGTAACAGGTCATTATGGCACGGTTTTATCTGCACTATATTTTTGTCGTTTTGTTGGCTGGTCCACTTGTAGCCCACTTGTCGACGGATGTCCAGGGACCCCAACATCCGCCACGGCCCTTGTTAACCCGTGCGATGACCGATGCGGTATAACATTTTTATTCATTTCTTTCACCATATTGTATGGGTTGGCAGGGTTTTTTTATGGGACCAGTTGCCAACCTGACCCCAACCCTCCTCCTTCCTCATCCGGGGTTGGGACCGGCAACGGCGGAGTTGTTGTTGTTATTATACTTTATTCATTAAACATGAAACTCAGTCAACTGAACATTCAAAAATGCATCACAAATACCACTGACTGCTATTAATGGTTGATACCAGTTGCTGCCAGTGTCAAATAAACAATATTCCAAGTAGCACAATTTTTTGCACTTCCACTGGTGTTATTGCAGAAAGCTGCAATTTGTTGATGTGTCTTATAAAATTCTTGGACATGGTACCAAGTGCCCCGATGACAATGGGTATCACTGTTACATGTTTCATACATAATCTGGTAGTTTCGATGGCCATGTTGTGGTTTTTCATAATTTTTTCCAGTTCTTTTTCTTCAACTCTGGCATTTTCTGGTACCCCGATGTCAATAAATTGTATGTTTTGGCCCTCTACAACCATGATATTTGGCGTGCTGTGTTCCAAATGATGATCTCACTGTATTTGAAAGTCCCACAAGATCTTCACCTTCTCATTTTCGGTAACTTTTTCCACTTTGTGTTCCCATGACTTTTTGGATATAGGTAAGTCATATTTTTTACTTAATGACCAGTGGATTTATTTAGCAACTTGGTCGTGTCTAATTTTGTAATCAGTTTGTGCAATTTTGCTGCATTCACATATTAAATGTCAAACAGTTTAAACTTTGTTGTTGCAGTCAGCAGTTTGGATTGTCAGTGGATTTTTGTATCTTTGTTTCATGACATTAGTTTGCAGTGTTCGTTCTTGAGTAGCCAGTATTAAACCTTCCGTTTCTTTCTTGTGGTTCCCATCTTAAGCCATGTCCATGTCAAGTTGTCATCACATTTTCCTTCAATGTTTTTCAAGTACTGTCCATGCAAAGCTTTGGTTTTCCATCTATTTAATCTGTTATCCAGCTGTTTTTCCTTATATTCTGCCTCTGTTTCTGTTTATACTGTTCTCCATTTTCACAGCCAGTAGCAATTTTTCTGTACTTTGTTTCACATAATCACTCAAACTTCATTTTTCTTCTTCCACAGTTTGATGGATTTGCAATAGCCCATGTCCCCTATTTTTTGTGGCAGGTACAACTTGTCGATGTCACTTCATGGATGAAAACCGTGATACCTATTTAAAAGTTTGCACATTTTCCGGTCCAAGTTTTCCACTTCAGCCAAAGTCCAGTTGATGATTCCAGCTGAGTAGTGTATCACTGGAACTGCCCATGTATTAATGGCTTTAATTATGTTTCCAGAATTCAGCTTTGATTTTAATATTTTGTGGACCCTCCTGATGTATTCCTTTTGCATTGATTCTTTGACTTTTCCATTCAAGATGTTATCTGCTTCCTATATGCCTAGGTATTTGAAACCGTCATCCTTTGCTAATGTTTTCACTATGCTTCCATTTCCCAGTTCTATTTCTTCAATTTTTTGCATTTTTCCTAGCTGCATGGATTGAAAAGCACATTTTTCAAGTCCAAAGTTCATTTTGATGCCACTGCTGAACAGTTGAACTGTGTTGAGTATTGATTTAAGTTCAGTGAGGCTTTTCACATGCATTTTTAAGTCATCCATGTATAGCTGATGGTTTATCTTGCCAAGTTGGCTTGAGATTTGGTTTTGTGTTTCGTAGGATTATTGTCAGTGGAATTAATGCAATGCTGAACAGTAGTAGTGAAAGTGAGTCCTTCTGGAAGATTCTTTGTCTGATTTTGATTTCACCAATTTTCTCCCCATTTGCTGTTAGAACTGTTTTCCATTTTTGCATATTTGCTTTCAAAAATTTTGCTGATTCCAAAGCAAAAATTAACACCAGACAGGTGTTAATCCAGCTGTGGGGTAATGAGTCAAATGCCTTCTTGTAATCAATCCACGCTATATTTAAATTTGTTTTTCTTCATTTTGCATTTTTAGTTCCATTTTGTCTATGAGCAGCTGATCTTTTGCTTCTCTTGATTTTTTAGAATTTCCTTTTTACTCAAACTTTTTTCCATCAGATGATTGAATACTGAATTTGTCAGTATTCTTGTAAAAAGTTGGAATTTTATTTTAAATAATTATTTTAAATTATTTTAAATAATTATTTTAAATTATTTTAAATAATTATTTTAAATTATTTTAAATAATTATTTTAAATTATTTTAAATAATTATTTTAAATTATTTTAAATAATTATTTTAAATTATTTTAAATTATTTTAAATTATTTTAAATTATTTATTTTAAATTATTTTAAATTATCTATCTATCTATCTATCTATCTATCTATCTATCTATCTATCTATCTATCTATCTATCTATCTATCTATCTATCTCCACCTCCCCATCTGAAAAGAAATCTGTTCCAAATGCAAAACACAATTAGAGGAGAGGAGATTCAGTTTCTGTTTTACTTTCATAGCAGGAAGCAAGTTTATTACAGAACAGTTGAGCTAAGCCATGCCCAGGTTCCTTTCTGTCTCCTTCTTGCTCACACAACAAATACTGTTTGAGTTTCCAAACACCTCTCAACTCTCTCACATACTGACAGGACACTAGCCAGATGAATACTGATGGATTCTGGTAGGCAGAAGCAGATTTTTTTCCCTTTATTTTTCTCCTCAGTTCTGATGAATCTGTTCCTTCTACTGTACTGAGTTTTAAAGGAGGCATGCCTGACAACACCAGTTAAAGGGAAAAGAGGCAAAAAAGGCAGAAAAACACTTACAGGTACAATTAGGAAAACATAAGGCAAGCTGCAGACTATCATCAAACTCATCCCCAAGTCAGTAGAGAGGCTGTAAAAAAGTATACATCTAATAACCCCTACATTAATCAGTCAGAAATAAGATCAGTGCCATGGACTAATAAGTATTTGTCTCTGGTTGAACCTCAAATTGATTACTCCAGGGACAAGGTTGTTGATCTTGAACACCAGTTACCTTATGCCTGGTGCTGTGCTGTACCCTGAACCCTTACACAGCCTTGTTACCCACCAGCATCCAATGGCAAAGCACTTTCTTTCTGCTGTCCAGAAGTACAATGGATGCTTCCAAGTGACATCTTTTGGAGCCAGAGAGGTGAAGGAGGGAAATTTTATGCCAATATTCAAAGTACAGGGGGAGGTCTACTACTGGATAGGGGGTATCATGGCAGGGCCTCAGCAGCAGCCTTCATTTCTTCAGATATACTTTGTTAGTGATGATGACAATGAGAGGGACATCTGTTGTGGAATCTACCCAGGCATTAATGCACACTTGCTAGCCAACTGCAGAAGTTGCTGTGTGAACACAAGAATATTCTGGAATTTAAGGCTGATGTTGATTCTATTCCTAAGGGCCACAAGGACTTCCAAGTGGTGATTAACAACAATAGGAAGTCTTCTGGAGAGCACCAAGGTCGTTTCAATTCCCACATGACTACAGAAATTGCTGTTCTCATTGTCAGCCAGGATTTTGAGAAGAGAGATATTGTTCTCCACAGCAGAGACAACAGTTACAAATCAGTGAGACACACTGTGCCTATGACACTCTCCAGTACCCTCTGATGTTCTGCCATGAAGATGGCTGTAACATCAATATACCTCAGTGTGACCCAAACACCAAGGTTCCTCTCAAGAAGACCATGTCTGCTGTTGCCTTTTATAGCTACAGGACAATGGAGAGTGATGGTGAACAATGCTACCCACTGCTGTTCCTGTTCTGTAGTGAAGCACAGGTATCCAATTGACTAATAATAATAATAATAATAATAATAATAATAATAATAATAATAACAACAACAACAACAACAACTATGCCACATAGTTGGATCATAAAATGCTTAGAAACAACTGGCATTAGCAAAAATATTACATCCTTTACTGAAAAGGCAATGAAACAATGGAGAACTGAGTTGGCAGTAGGGAATGAGAGCTACGGAATGGTTAATATCAAGCGAGGAATTTTCCAGGGTGATTCACTTTCACCTCTTCTCTTCATCATCGCAATGGTCCCACTATCAGTAATCTTAAAAAAAATGAAATTAGGCTACCAAACAGCCAAAAAAGCTGAAAAAATTTCGCATTTACTATATATGGATGATTTGAAACTCTATGGAAAGTCAGAAATAGAAATCCAATCATTGACAAACACAGTCCGAGTATTCAGCACCGATATTTCAATGCAGTTTGGCATGGAAAAATGCGCCACTGTATCCATAAAAAGGGGCAAAATCACTGCATCTGAGGGAATTGAAATGCCCAATGGCCAACTAATTAAATGCAAAGAAAATGAAGCCTACAAATACTTAGGCATTCTGCAGTTGGATAACATCAAGCATGGAGAAGTAAAAACTATTGTCAGGCGAGAGTACACCAACAGAGTTAGGAAAATTTTAAAATCTAAATTGAATGGTGGAAATACAATCAAGGCCATAAATACCTGGGCAATACCAGTTATAAGACACACAGCTGGCATAGTTAACTGGACACAAGCTGATTTGGACCTTTTGGACCGAAAAAACCAGGAAACTAATGACAATACACTACAGTTTACATCCACGTGGTGATACTGATAGACTATATCTGCCCCGAAAATCAGGTGGCAGAGGATTATTACAAGTGAAGCAAACAGTTGAAGAAGAAAAACATGCACTGGCTGATTATTTAAAAGACACTCAAGAACATCTATTAATCGAAGTAAAGAACAAAAATCTACTGAAGGCCCAACAGACAAAACAAGAATACAGAAAAGATGTGATAAAATCAAGAATGGAGAGTTGGCAGAACAAAGCACTGCATGGTCAATTTCTGGAAAAAATAAAAGATAAAGTGGACAGTGAACAAACTTGGTTATGGTTAAAAACAGGTACATTAAAGAAAGAAACAGAGTCACTAATCCTGGCTGCGCAAGAACAAGCTATCCGCACAAAAGCCATTAAGGCCAAAATCGAAAAATCCTCTGATGATGCCAAATGCAGACTTTGGCAAGAAGCTGATGAAACTGTTGATCACATACTCAGCTGCTGTAAAAAAATCACGCAGACTGATTATAAATTGCGGCACAATTCAGTAGCACAAATGATCCATTGGAATTTGTGCAAAAATTATAATATTAAAACAGCAACAAACTGGTGGGAACATCAGCCTGAAAAAGTCACCGAAAATCAGATGGTCAAGATCTTGTGGGATTTCCGTATACAAACGGACAAAATACTGGCACATAATACACCAGACATCACACTGGTTGAGAAAAATAAGGTCACAATCATAGACATCGCAATACCAGGTGATAGCAGGGTCGCCGAGAAGGAACATGAAAAAATCGCAAGATACCAGGACTTAAAAATCGAAATTCAACGACTATGGCACAAACCAGCAGTGGTAATTCCAGTGGTAATTGGCACACTGGGTGCTATTCCAAAAGCACTGGAATTACATTTAAAACAGTTAAAAATTGACAAAATCACCATCAGTCAAATGCAAAAAGCTGCACTGCTTGGATCTGCACGCATATTACGAAAATACGTTACGACGTCCTAGGCCCCTGGGTGGGGCCCGACTAGTAACCAATGCCAAATCCGGCGAAACAACTGGCCGCTGTGATACAATTGTACAATAATAACAACAACAACAACAACAACAACAATAATAATGTAACCTTAAAAAAAATGAAATTAGGCTACCAAACAGCCAAAGAAGCTGAAAAAATTTCGCATTTACTATATATGGATGATTTGAAACTCTATGGAAAGTCAGAAAGAGAAATCCAATCATTGACAAACACAGTCCGAGTATTCAGCACCGATATTTCAATGCAGTTTGGCATGGAAAAATGTGCCACTGTATCCATAAAAAGGGGCAAAATCACTGCATGTGAGGGAATTGAAATGCCCAATGGCCAATTAATTAAATGCAAAGAAAATGAAGCCTACAAATACTTAGGCATTCTGCAGTTGGATAACATCAAGCATGGAGAAGTAAAAAACTATTGTCAGGCGAGAGTACACCAACAGAGTTAGGAAAATTTTGAAATCTAAATTGAATGGTGGAAATACAATCAAGGCCATAAATACCTGGGCAATACCAGTTATAAGATACACAGCTGGTATAGTTAACTGGACACAAGCTGATTTGGACCTTTTGGACCGAAAAACCAGGAAACTAATGACAATGCACTACAGTTTACATCCACGTGGTGATACTGATAGACTATATCTGCCCCGAAAATCAGGTGGCAGAGGATTATTACAAGTGAAGCAAACAGTTGAAGAAGAAAAACATGCACTGGCTGATTATTTAAAAGAAAGTCAAGAACATCTATTAATCGAAGTAAAGAACAAAAATCTACTGAAGACCCAACAGACGAAACAAGAATACAGAAAAGAAGTGATAAAATCAAGAATGGAGAGTTGGCAGAACAAAGCACTGCATGGCCAATTTCTGGAAAAAATAAAAGATAAAGTGGACAGTGAACAAACTTGGTTATGGTTAACAACAGGTACATTAAAGAAAGAAACAGAGTCACTAATCCTGGCTGCGCAAGAACAAGCTATCCGCACAAATGCCATTAAAGCCAAAATCGAAAAATCCTCTGATGATGCCAAATGCAGACTTTGCAAAGAAGCTGATGAAACTGTTGATCACATACTCCGCTGCTGTAAAAAAATCACGCAGACTGATTATAAATTGCGGCACAATTCAGTAGCACAAATGATCCATTGGAATTTGTGCAAAAATTATAATATTAAACAGCAAAAAAAACTGGTGGGAACATCAACCTGAAAAAAGTCACCGAAAATCAGATGGTCAAGATCTTGTGGGATTTTCACATACAAACAGACAAAATACTGGCGCATAATACACCGGCATCACATTGGTTGAGAAAAATAAGGTCACAATCATAGACATCGCAATACCAGGTGATAGCAGGGTCGCTGAGAAGGAACATGAAAAAATCGCAAAATACCAGGAGTTAAAAATTGAAATTCAACGACTATGGCACAAACCAGCAGTGGTAATTCCAGTGGTAATTGGCACACTGGGTGCTATTGCAAAAGCACTGGAATTACATTTAAAACAGTTAAAAATTGACAAAATCACCATCAATCAAATGCAAAAAGCCGCACTGCTTGGATCTGCACGCATATTACGAAAATACGTTACAACGTCCTAGGCCCCTGGGTGGGGCCCGACTAGTAACCAATGCCAAATCCGGTGAAACAACTGGCCACTGTGATACAATTGTATAATAAAGTTAGATTCAGTTAAGTCTTGATTACTAGGGGAAAAATGGTATGATGAAGGATATAGTCAAATAAAGGAGGGATAATGATAATAATGTATATGTATGTATGTATGTATGTATGTATGTATGTATGTATATATATATATATATATATGTGTGTGTGTGTGTGTGTGTGTGTGTGTGTGTGTGTGTTCTGACCCCACCTTTCCCGTTCAAAAACTACAGCCAAACAGAACTTCAAAGGAAATATTTTTATCAGTCCCGGCTTTTGCTGGCTGCGAGCCCAAAATAAACATAGATAAATTCTCTGGCAAAAAGTTAAACAGCAAATGCAAAAACAAACTCTTACAGCAAACCACTTCTCCAAGTTGGTTTTCTCTGAATCATGAACACGAACAGGGAACCTTGACTAGAACAGGAACAGAACGGAATAGAACGGAATGAACGTTGAGTTCTGCAACTAGGGCGTGGCACCATCAGTCTTTTATCCGCAGGAGATCCTTAACGAGCCACAGCTGCTTGTTATCCTCTCCTGTGAGCATCCTGAAACCACTCACAGGAGGTTTCTGTGTCAGAGTCTGATAGCAGCTCCAAAGGCTCCTACCGAGCCACAACATGTATGTATGGGTACAATATAAGGAAATGAGATGTAAATTGTAAACAGTGATTTGGAAAGGATAGAAAACTTTGTTATTAAATATTATGGATGTTTAGCTAGAATAGGATATAAGGATTTAGTGTCATTGGAGGATTTTAGAAATAGTAAATGAAATGCCAGTATGTGGTTATGTATTAAATCTTGGTATATTTTATGATGAAGGACGTTTAAACAACTACAGTCAAATGAAAATGGATGTATGATGATGGTAACATGTATAAATATCTGAGTGAAAACACTTGAGTTAATATGAATTATGCTTGATGACTGTGGAAGAAATGCACGAAAGTCTTTTGTAACCAACTGATACACTTTCTACAGTATGTAAAAAGGAAGATTTTATGTATTCTGTTTGTTTTGAAAATTAAAAATAAAAAAACTTTATAAAAAAGAAAGAAGATGGAAGTTAGAAAGAGATATCAATAGAGGAAATCTTAAAGAGGAGAATTGTTAAAGCAGAGGATGTTAAGTATCATTGTGATTATGTTATTGCACTATTACTATTATGATGAATGTTATAACAAGAATAAATACTATGTCTGATGAAATGTTTCTGTATCCAGACCAAACACTGTTTGATGAAAATTGGATTGAATATAAATAAAACCGATAAAAACATTTTTTTTAAAAAGGGAAATGACGAACGGAGCTCAGGCAATGAGCAAGAACTTATTCCTCCTGATCCCTGAGCATGAAGAATGGAGAGGTGGAAACAGCGAAGGCCAACCCAATGACTCAGGATGAGAGCCCCCTGTTCCTCTTCACAAGGCACAGCTGGGGACTGAGACTTAAGAAGATACTGTGGGGAGGGGCATTTGTTTGTTTGCCCCGCACATGTGTGCTAGTCATTTCCATCTCTAGGGGCAGTGCTCATCTCCGTTTCAAAGCCGAAGAGCCAGCGCTGTCTGAAGATGTCTCTGTGATCATGTGGTTGGCATGACTAAATGCTGAAGGCGCATGGAGCGCTGTTACTTTCCCACCAAAGTGGTCCCTATTTTTCTACTTGCATTTTTACATGCTTTCGAACTGCTAGGTTGGCAGAAGCCGAGGCAAGTAATGGGAGCTCACTCCATTACACAGCACTAGAGATTCAAACAGTTGAACTGCCAACCTTCTGATTGCACAAGCTCAACATCTTGGCCACTGAGCCACTGCCTCCCTCACAATTGCATCTATGAAACCAAACTATGGACTTAATATCCTCCTACAGCAGACATGGGCATTTTACAGTACAGAACACATCTGGCCTTTTGACACTACCTGAGTGGCCCATAGCAGTGGGAAGGAATGGGGGCAGCAATGGTAGCCCTCTACAACAGTTCCAGTTTCTCATGCAACCCTTTGGGAAAATTGTCCACCTACGGTCTACAATGTAAAACTTTTTCTATGGGAGTATATGGAAATTTACTTAATCAGAAAATCACTGGAAAAGGGCGTAAGTAATAAATTACATTAGAAATGGGATACTTATCAGAATAGATAATGCTAAGCAGCCCGGACAAATATTAAAGAATTTTTAAAAGAATCTACATGAAGATTCATCTTTTTTCTATCAAAGGCTTAAAAGCATATAGATTTTGATTTAATGTAACTAGAAAAGAGAACAAGTTTCAAAAGAAATATAGTGTTGTACAAAAAAACCTCTTACCTTTCAGATACTTCTTCAATTGGCATTGATTGGCTCTTCATTGATCCTGTCAGAGTCTCTTCAGCTCTTGAAGCACTTGTACTCAAATCACATTCTTCCATTTCAACATCTTGTACTCCAATAGTCTTGCAACATTGCATGTTGCTATTGTCCTCCGGTTCTACCACAACAAGCTCTGCATTCTTAGTTTTATTAACTGGTTGAAGAAAAGCATCCAATTTTTGGTCCCTTGAGTCAGTACGGATCATCTGGCAAGCATAAATCTGCTCACTTCCTTGAATAGCTGAAGATTTCGCTGATTTAACAACTTCAGTGGAAGGGACGGTAATGGCTGGTAATAATGTCTTCATTGCAGAAAAATAGTGATGAAAGAATATTTTAATGTTTGTACAAATTAAAGTCCTTTCCAAGCTCTGCTTTACATGAAACCTACCTTAATTTTATATTACACAATTAAATTATTAATTTATATCAAGATAATGTATTTGGATTTTCAGTGAGTCCACAGATTTTCAATGATTTATCATAAGATGCAATACTGTTTCTTTATAAAATGAAGAAAAATCCTCTAAATAAAGGAGAATGTTATTTAGCTCAGAGTTGAAATGAGAGGTCCTTGGTGCTCTCTGAGCTTTCTTGCAGACATTTCATTACTAGTTAAGATCCTAACTTCGGTAATGAAACATCTGTAAGAAACAAACTCACTCAGAGAGCACCAAGGATCCCTCAAAGAGCTCTCTAACTGAATTGTGCACTTAGTTATGCAAATATTCAGCAAGAGAAGTGCTTCTCATACACAATATACTATAATCTAGTTTGGAATTATTTTCATAATATTATTATTAATAAAACATATATCATTACTCCTTTGGGAATAAAGAATCCACTTACTTGAGTGAAATACATCCTTGATGAATTGGAATCTAACAATTTGCTCTCTATATGTTGTTGTACACGCTCCAGGATGCTGTCTTCATGGAGGAAATGTACTTCATGCTTTGTAGGATGCACATTCACATCCACATTCGGAGGTGCAATCTCAAGACTATAAAACATTTTGAGAACAGTAAGTGTAAGTTGATCAGACGTGTTCAATTACAAACTTGCGTTGTAACCAGAACTGTGGTAGTATGTTTTTTTTCAAAACCAGAAGTAAATCATAACAATCCTTTAATCACATGACTGAGAGATATTTATTGTATAGCCCATTGTGCATTTTGAAACAAAACAGATACAACCAGAGGTGTATTCAGCAGGTTCTGACCAGTTCTGGAAAACTGGAAGTGGAAATTTTGAATAGTTTGGAGAAGTGGTAAATACCACCTCTGACTGGCCCCACCCTCATCTATTCTCTGCCTCCCGAGTCCCAGCTGATCAGGAGGAAATGGGGATTTTGCAGTAACCTTCCCCTGGAGTGGGGAGGGAATGGAGATTTTACAGTAACCTTCCCCTGCCATGCCCGCCAAGCCACACCCACAGAACGAGTAGTAAAAAAAAATTAATCCCACCACTGGATAAAACATTAATACAATAACATTCATTTACTGCAATTTATTTTGTGGCTTTTTTTCTTAAGGAAATCAGAAAAAAATACATAAGATGTTAAGTACAATAAGCAACTGTCAGAGTTCAAAATATCATCCAAAATTAAATCAGAGTCCAAGGCAAAGTATTGCTCAAGGTCCCAATTTATTAAGACTATTACTATAGGGAAGGGACCTAAAAATTTCAGCCCTAATTTCTTGCTAAGCATTCTTAACTTTATGTATTTGGTAGACAAGAAAACTTTATCCTCCACATGGAAGGAGGGTTGGAGTGATTGGTGCTTATCAGCTTGTTTCTTTGTACTCTTCTGCTGCTTCTGGCAGAGCTTTTTTCGTATTCTCCCACCTTTTAAGATTGTCCATTCAGTCAGAGACATGGAGGAGGGAGGCTCTCTGGGCAGTTCAGGCATGGGAACAAATTCCATGCTGCTGGTAACTTGAAAAGGCATTTTAAGGGCTTTGAGGTTTTTATGGTCAGTCCAGACCTCAAATAGCATGTCTCCCCCTCTAGGAAATATCTCCAGGTGAGTAGGGCTCACTGGACCGCATAGGCTTCTTTCTCCCAAAAGGCCCACCTTCTTTCTGTGGCAGTGAGTTTCTTGGAGACATAAGTACACGGCAAGAGTTGTCCCTCTTTGTTGTTTTGCAACAGCACTGCCACTACAGCCACATCATTAGCGTCTTCCATTCATCTCCTTCCTGATACGTATGCGGTAATACACCTCTTTCAAGTCCAGTTTGGTGAACACTTTGCCTTTAGCTAAGTTGTTCAACATGTCTTTCATGAGGGGGAGGGGGAGGTTTTTTTATGCAAACACAGTTGATTCTCAGGAAGTCAACACAGACACACACACATACATATGCACACGTCTTTCTTCTCTTTGAAAAGCACGGGGTGCTACTTCTGACTTGGCTGGTTGGATGAAGCCCTACTTCAAATTAATACTGATGTATTTCCTTAAGTCCACCATCGCTTAGGAGTCATGGAGTACATTTTTGGCTTTCAGTAGGGCTGCCCCAGGCATGAACTCTATCGTGGCAATTGGTGGGTCGGTGAGGGGGAGGAAATAATTGCAATCTTCCTCACTGAAAAACCCTGCCAGACCCCAGTATTCTTTTGGCATTTGCTGAATGCCTTGGAATTTAGTGTCTGCTGTGGGAACTGCAGGCTCTAGACAGTCTGTTTTAAGGGGTTCAATGGTGCCTGGTGGTCTTCTGGTTTTACAGGGGTAGTGGCCCAATGCCTAGGGTCAATTTTCAAATGCCGTCCTCCCATTTTATAGTATGTGCCCATTTGTCCAACCATACAAGCCCCAAGATGATTGATTCATTTATTTTTGGTGCTATGATGAATCTAAAAAGTTCATAGTGGCGCCCTATCTGCAACTTCACCAAGTTGGTAATTAGCTTGGTGGTGGCCCCTCCAATTAGCGTCCTGTCCACTTGCTCAAGCTGAATGGGATTGGCTAAGGATCTTGTGCCTATGCCCAGCTGCTTCCTGATGGACATGCTGATTAAGCACGACTGCCTCAACTTCCCCTTCTACCCCAGTCTTGGGCACTATGAGTTTGGCTTTGATGGCAAAGGGGCAGATGGGTGCACTTATCACCCGCTGCTTTTTTCCTCCTCTGAACTGGGAGGGGTTTCTCCATCTGGCGGAGTCTCTGTCTCCTCAGACTGGGCATCGGATCCTTCTGTTTGTTGGGTGAGACAACTGTTTTCAGGGAGGTTTGGGGGTCCTTTTTTGTCTCACTGGCGGCTTGGGTGCACACTAGTGGGACTGGGGCTGGGGCCAAGCATTCAGATTCTCCGTGTCCATGTTGACCACACTGGTAACATTTTATTGCTTCTGCAGACTTGGTGGCAGGCGTTTTGGCTTGCTTCATTTGTCTTCAGTGATCCAAAGTTCTTCTAGCCGGCTTTTCGGCAGTGGGCTTTCGATGACGGTGAAATTTGTGATCAAGAATGACCTGCGGTATTGTACCAATTCTGGATCTGTTCTGGCACTCCCCCTTATTGCTGCATGCTTTTCTCAGTTCAAGAATTAGGGCATCTTTGAATGTGTGCACAAGGAATCGTTCTGGCCAGTCCCTTAGTTTTTCGGGTGCCCTTCTAAATCCTAAACTAATTCCTTCACGGGGACAGCCAGCCTGTCGCAAACCTTGGATCTGCTCTTCTGCTTCCACTTGTTGGGCTACATTGCTAAATTGGATTCCGATCAGTCTGAACAAACCTGTCTGCATCTTCTAATTTAGAAGCCATCTCTTGTGGCAACTTTGCTACCTATTTCGCCACTTCCCCTTTATTCACCCATCAGTGAAATCATCTCTCAGTCAGAAGGGTATTGATCCTCAAATTGATCAATGTGCACCGAGAGTTGATTCAAGAAGTATGCTAGCTTCCCAGGGGTCCCTATCAAATGTTGCCTGAAATCGACAGGGCACAGGAGCTGGCGGGGCTGGTGCCTGGATTTGCCAGTGTGGTTGGGTGGGTGCTTGGGGGTGGAGCCCCCCTTGTGGCGGGTGCTCCCTGCGCTGAGGTTGGGCAGGAACCTGTTGGGGCATTGCGACTGGAATGCCCCTGCAGTGGTGGCTGGCCTGGAACCTGTTCAGGGGTCACTCCCTGGGGTTGTCCTCAGTTATCTGAAATGGTTCCATCTGCTGAGGAAGGGCAGGCATTCCTTGGTATTGTGCCCATCCATTTCCCAGGAAGAAAGCCCACTCTGGGGGACTTGACTTGCAGGCTGCAACCCAAACATCAGTGGCTGGCTAAGGGCCAAAATCTCCCCACCCCTCTGCTGCTGGTTGGGTTGATTTTCTCATCCCAGTTGATGGGCCGTCTGTGCCCCAGAGTGAAGGGGCACTGCTGTGGTATTATTCCAATGGTGAGGTTTTGGGCTGACCTGCTTTTCCATAAATCCCCACTCCATTGCGTTGCAGAGTCTCGACCTGGGAAGGCGAACATTGGCTGGGCCATGGTCTACCTGTGTGGTTCGGAGCTAAGGTAAGGGTTGATTCCACTCATGTTAAGCTGTCCGAATTGGTCTGGGAGGCTGGTCAGAGACTGACTGCGGTGAGACTGGCTGGGATCCCCAATCATCGGAGCGCCTGGTTGTGTCTACTCTGATCCCCTTCATTCGTGGCTGATCCCGCACCCACTTCTGGCTCCAACAGCAAATCCTTAGGGGAAATAAATCCCGTGGCTTCCATCTTGCAGAGTTTGGCCTGATTGCGAGGGATGCATAGGAGCCGGCTTTGCGCCTGGCTCCCAGCTGGCATTCCCCTCCTTCGTGGCTTCCACGGCTTCCACCATGGCTTTTGAAGGCAGGTAGATTATCTCGACAGATAGGCGATCCATCATCTGCTGCTTTCTCCGTGGGAGAATTATTGAATATTGAATAAATAGGAATTAATTTATTCATAAGAAGTAGTAGCAAGCATAGTTTCTGAGAATAAGACAACCAGCAAAATATTCACAACACAGTATTGTTATTTATAACTTTACAAATTAACAATAAATTTAAATTGTATTTTGAAATGGACAGGCAGATATAGATAAAACTGAAGCTGGCTAAAGCATTTGCAGCCAATGAAATTTGCAAAATTATATTCAAAGCAATAGATTACCCATGAACCATCACAACCACTAGTGAGAGGTCCAAAAGAAAAAGTGCTGGTCCACTTGGCAAAGAGATTCAGATCATAGCTGGGATCTGAAATTCCAGATTTAAGTCAGGATCCAGAAGACTCTTAATTACATTGTTTGTAAAGGAAGAACTATTCTACCAACACTTTTGAACATTCAAACAAAAACTTTTCCATTGTACATAACCACCTCCTTCTTATGCCGATTTAATTTCCATTCAATAATCCTTATCCAGTCAAATTCATATATCAAGCACTGGTCCTAACATCTACATTTTTGGATGTTAGGAAGGAAAGTCCTCCTCTTCTTGCCAAACTGAATTTCAATGGCAAAGTTATTTCTCAGTATTACCTTATATATAAAAATGGATACATGCTTTTGGGTAATAAGCAGCATATAGTCTCTATTGCTCTGCGCAAGGCAGTTGACTCTAACCAATCGATCTGGAAAGAGAATGGAAAACATTGTTTCAATTACTTTTCCAAATTATCCTTTTATAACCATTTCTGAAAAAGCTTAGCATTTATATTCAAAGAACCTATACCAAATATATAATACAAAATTAAATTTATGATTGTAAAATGTTCTTAACAATCGTATATAAATCATATCACATTCAACAAATATTCTTAAAGACATAGAAACTCAATGATTTGGAACCAAGATCTGTCCGTTTTTAATGACAATTAAGAGCCTTCTTATAAAAAGAATGATCTATTTAGCCCAAAATTATATTTTAATTAAGATCTAGTTATTTGGTAAACAACTTATATTTCTTTCTACATCACTGCGCATAATGATTCTGTCATGACTGTGATTTTTTTCTTCTTTATGATTTCTTTATTTATGATTTCTTTATTTATGATTTCTAGTATATAGTCAATCAATAGTTTACAGTTTTCATCTTTAGGCTCTCCTTACCCGGATCCTCACCCGGATTGTGTTGGGGCAATTGCTATTCTGTAAACCGCTTAGAGAGGGCTGAAAGCCCTATGTATTGTATTGTATTTATTTGTCTTGTATGCGCCCACTCCCGAAGGACTCCGGGCGGCTCACAATAGACAAGGGAAGGGTAAATAACTAGACAAAGACAACACTTTAAAAAACGCAACATTCACAGTTTCCGTGGGGCTGGATGTTTCACAAGCCCCCCAGCCTGCTGGGAGCAGCCAGGACTTGGTGGCTTTGCGGAAGGCCGGGAGGGTAGTAAGGGTCCGGATCTCCACAGGGAGGTCATTCCAGAGGGCTGGAGCTGCAACAGAGAAGGCTCTCCCCCGGGGAGTCGCCAGCCGACATTGGCTGGCGGATGGAATCCGGAGGAGACCTAACCTGTGAGATCTAATCGGTCTTATGGAGGTAATCGGCAGGAGGCGGTCTCTCAGGTACCCAGGTCCGATGCCATGTAGGGCTTTATAGGTAGTGACCCAGCACCTTGAAGCGGAATCCGGAGACTAATGGGTAGCCAGTGCAGCTCGCGGAGGATAGGTATAACGTGGGTGTACAGGGGTGCACCCACAATCGCTCGCGCGGCTGCGTTCTGGATTAACTGAAGTCTTCGAACACTCTTCAAGGGCAGCCCAATGTAGAGTGCGTTACAATAATCCAGTCTTGAGGGTCACAAGGGCGTGAGTGACTGTCTGAAGGGCCTCCCGATCCAGGTAGGGTCGCAATTGGTGCACCAGGCGAACCTGGGCAAAGGTCCCCCTGGTCACAGCCGACAAATGGTGTTCTAAAGTCAGCTGGGAATGCAGGAGGACTCCCAAATTGCGAACCCTCTCTGAGGGGCGTATAATTTCCACCCCCCCCAGCCTGAGAGATGAATAATTGGCCAATCTTTGGGAGGGAACATCAGAAGCCACTCAGTCTTGTCTGGATTGAGTGCCAACTTGTTTGCTCCCATCCAGACCCTAACAGCCTCCAGGCCTGGCACATCACTTCTACTGCTTTGCTGAGTTGGCACGGGCGGATAGATAAAACTGCATATCGTCCGGGTATTGGTGGGACTTAATCCCGTGCCGGCGTATGATCTCACCCAGCGGCTTCATGTAGATGTTAAATAGGAGGGGGGACAGGACCGAACCCTGCAGCCCCCATAGTTGAGGGGCCTTGGGGTCGACCTCTGCCCTCAGACCAACACGGACTGCGACCTGTCCGAGAGGTAGGAGAACCACCGAAGGACGGTGCCTCCCACTCCCACCTCTCGCAACCGTCGCAGAAGGATACCATGGTCGATGGTATCGAAGGCCGCTGAGAGGTCAAGGAGCACGAGGATAGAGGGGTGACCCCTATACCTGGCTCGCCAGAGATCATCGATCAGCGCAACCAAAGCTGTTTCCATGCTGTAACAGGCCTGAAACCGACTGATAGGAATCTAGATAATCGGTTTCATCCAAGGACCGTCGGAGTTGAGATGCCACCACTTTCTCAACAACCTTCCCAACGAAGGGAAGGTTGGAGACTGGATGATAGTTGCTCAAAATGGCTGGGGTCCAAAGATGGTTTCTTCAGGAGGGGTCTCACTACCGCATCCTTTAGGAGGAGCGGGAAAATTCCCTCCCGGAGAGAGAGGTGTTAACAATCATCTGGATCCAGCCACGTGTCACTTCCCTGCTGGTCGAGACCAGCCAGGAGGGGCACGGGGTCCAGTATACAGGTGGAGGCACTCACTGCTCCCATGGCCTTGTCCACTTCCTCAGGAGAAGCAAGTTGAAACTCAATCTCAAGACCTTCCCCGGTATCTCGGCTGGTACCGTGCAATTGGAGTCCAGCTCTGTCCGAATCCGAGCGACTTTATCCGTTAAATACTGAACAAATTCCTCAGCTCTTCCTTGTAAAGGGTCATCGCATCCCTCCCTTTCAAGAGGGAGCGGGTTCTAAACAAGGCGGCTGGGTGCGATTCAGCGGATGCAATAAGGGCGGCAAAATGGGAACATTTCGCCGCCCGTATTGTCACGAGATAGGCTCTGATAAAGGCTCTCATCAGTGCTCGGTCTGACTCAGATTTACTGGCCCTCCAGCGGCACTCTAGGCGTCTCTTTTGGCGCTTCATCTCCCGGAGTTCCTCGGTAAACCAAGGAGCCCTCCTGGATCCGCTGCCTCGGAGAGGTCACAAAGGCGCAATCCGGTTTAGAGCCCCGCCGCCGCGGTATTCCAAGCAGCGACTAAGGACTCCACTGGTTTGTGGACGATAGTGTCAGGTATTTCTCCAAGCACCGTCTGAAATCCCATAGAGTCCATCAGGCGCTTGGGCGGAACCACCTAATCGGTTCCCCTCCCTACAGTGGAGGATTGGTTTCCGAAAGTCAAGCCTCAGTAGGAAGTGATCAGACCATGACAAGGGCAAGGTTTTAATGCCCTTCAAGTCTAGATCACATCCATTGCTCCGAAAGAAATACGAGATCAAGCGTGTGACCAGCTGAATGAGTCGAACCCCGAATTACTTGGGTCAAGTCCATGGCTGTCATGGAAGCCATGAACTCCTGCCCCGTCAGAGCGTTCACCAAGTGTAGGCAGGTTGAAATCCCCAGAACCATAAGCCTGGGGAACTCTACCGCCAACTCGGCTACTGACTCGAGGAGCGAGGGGAGGGCTGTTGCAACGCTGTTGGGAGGTAGGTATATTAGCAACAACCCACTTGACCACCAAGGTCCAACTTCATCAACAAGGACTCACATCCGACAAGCTCCGGAGCAGGGATCCTACGAGGAACTAAAGACCTTCGGACGATGACAGTCACTCCCCACCCCTTCGCTGGAGTCGCGGCTGATGAAGCACCTGAAATCCTTCTGGGCACATTTCAGTGAGGGGGACTCCTCCCTCCGGGCCCAGCCAGGTTTCAGTAATACATGCCAGGTCTGCCCCCTCATCTAAAATTAGGTCCCGGACAAGGGGAGCTTTGTGAACCACAGACCTGGCATTTAGCAACAACAGCCTGAGACCAGGGCCCTGACAGTTCTCGCCATCTGGCCCTGGAGTGGAACTAGCAGGGCTGGAAGGAGGGATCTCTGTGATGTAGTGAACCCTCCTTCCCTGGTAATGGCTAGCCCTCAAGTTCCCGTCATACCTGCCCCTCCCCATAGTGACCGTAATGCTCCGGCCCACCCTGCAACCGTAGACCCCATAACCCCTCCCACAGCCTCCGCACCATCCAGCAGGCGATTTTTATCACTCATTCTGGGACGGGAAGTAGGCCTGGGCCCCTATCACTTCTGCAATAGCACTCAGTGGAGGAGGCACCAGGCTGTACTCTCAATCCTCTCATACACACACAGCCACTCATCCATGCATTCCCTATGAAGCAGTATATAAGTCTAACTGCTATTGCTATTATGCTATAGGATATTAATTAAATATTACGGAAACCATGTAGGTTGAAAATTATACTTCTAATATAGTTGATCTTACTACATTAAATCAAATCAACATATCTTGATTCAGGACCTTATTTGTTTCCTCAGATGCAAGTTGCATAATTAGCTGAAGACTACACTTGGCTTTCAAAAACACATCAAAGGTTATGTACACAAAAATGTATACATTTTTTCCTTTTCCCTTTTTATTTTAAATATTTTTATTGTTTTTACATTTAAAACAGTGCAGCACAGTGAAGTCGTAATGACCATACAATCAAATTATATACAAATAATCTTATCCAATAACTTACTTAATACATTATCTATCCTTCTATCCAATCACTATTTACAATTATTCCAGTCTTGTCACCTTGTCTTATACCAATAATAAAATTTATTCCAAACATCATAGTATTCCGATTCCCCTTTATTTTTTTTGAGGGTGAGCCTATCTGCTTCCGCACAGGCCAAAATTTTCCTAATTATATCTAACTCTGATGGGATATTTTCTTTTCCAATACTGTGCATAAATTATATGTGCTGCAGTTAATACATGTACAATTAGATAGAGCACATCTTTTTTATACCCCTCCGGTATTATGCCTAGGAGAAAAGGCATAATGGTTTGGTTTGTATAAATTTGATCCCCACCATTTGTTCCAACCATGACTATATCATTTTCCAATATCTTTTCGCCTCATTGCATGTCACCACATATGATAAAAGGTGCCTGGACGTTTTTTGCACTTCCAACAATTTGGGGGTCAAATCTTTAAACATTTTGGAGAGCTGTGCTGGGGAAAGTTGCCATCTGTAGAACATCTTATACAGATTTTCTTTATAAGCCGTGGCCATTGTTAGCTTCCGATTAAGTATCCAAAGTCTTTCCCATTTAGCCAATTTCACATTGTAACCAAAACATTTTGCCCAGGCGACCGTAGTTTCTTTGACATGTTCTTCCTCAAGTTTATATTCCAGCAAAATCTGTACAGCACTTTGATCAACCTATCTTCTATCTCTATCAGAAGTTTATCTAATATTGTGTAATCTTTGGCAATACCTTCCTTTTTCCCATCCTGTGCAAACCTTGATTATATCTGTAGATAAGACCACCATTCTAGGTGTACCCCTTGTGATGCCAATTCTAGTCTAGTTTTATTTCCCACTGTCTGTTCAATAACTCTTTGTATGTGACAATTTTTTTCATGTTGATTAAATTTGGGTGTATGTATTCTTCCTTTGTGGATAGCCAAATGAGTAGTTCATATAATGGTCATGTTTAATTTTATTCCATACTAATAACAGGAACTGTCTGATATAGTGTGTATTGAAATATTTATGTGCAGATCCTTTTTCATACCATAGGAAGGCATGCCATCCTGCTTGGAGGTCATGTCCTTCCAATTTGAATAATCTTTTGTTTCTCAACATTATCCTTTTTTATCAATCTTAGAATGGCTGCAGTATAGTAAAGGTCCCAGTCTGGAATGCCAAATCCTCCTTTTTCCTTGGTATCTTACAGAGCTTTGAGTTTTATTCTTGTTTTTTTTCCCCCTGCCATATAAATTTAAAGACCAATTGATTCAAAATCTTAAAAAAACCTTTTTCTAATTTAATGGCAATGTTCTGAAACAGAAAAAGAAATGTTGGTAGTACATTCAGCTTTATGACTGCAATCCTACCCATCAGGGACAATTGTAGATTTTTCCACCTAAATCTCTCTTAGTTTTATTAATTAAATTAATATAATTGTCTTCTTTGATGGACACACACTTCACAGTTAAATGTATATCTAGATATTTGTTGTTTCGTTATGTGGACCTCTTGCAATGCAATTATATCATAATTTAGATGGTTTTAATTTATTAAAAGTTGTTTCCTTATCTGGGGCGAATTTAAACCATTGATATTCAGTGATAGGATCTTGACTTCTCCCAACATGATTCTATGTGTATTTAGGTCATGAGCTTCTTGTTGCCCTGATCTCTCTCGCTTCTTTTGGTTCTTCCTCTTTTCTCTTAAATCAGCTTCTTTCTCCTTTTTGTCTCTGATTGCTCCTTTTCTCTTATCTGTGCCTTGAGTCCTTGCATCCTTGCCTCCAACAGTTCTCCTTCCTCATCATCCTGACCAACGAGTTGATTGTAAATTCTTCCGCTTGTTCCACCATGTCTATTCTGAATCTTTTATCTCTCCAAGTTACCAGTATGCCCTCTGGCATCAACCATCTGAAGTTAATTACATATTTATTCAGCACTGATGTTAAAAATTGATAGGGCCTTCTTAATTCTTTAATTATTCTCGGTACCTGTTTTAGGACTGTTAGTAGTTGTTGACTGTCTACTATCGGGTCGTCTCTTGTTCTATTCAGCACCTCATTGTGTATTGATTTTTAACAAACTTTACATGAACTTCCATCAGGAGATTATTCTTTTTTGGGTAGTTTGTCTGGATTCTATATGTCTTGTTGATCTCGCTTGCCATCTCATCATTTTCTATTCCCAAAGTCTTTGTCATGAGATCTGCCATCATATCCGGTAGATCCTCACCTTTTTCTTCTTTTACTTTCTGAAACCGTAGAAATTGGGATGTTTTCTCAGATTCTAACGTAAGGACCATTAGCTCAATGGAACAACCTGGAACAACCTAGAGCTCAACTCCTCCATTTTTCTCTTCCTTCTCCATCCTTTCTTCTATTGCATTATTCTTTGTTTCATTTTTATTGATCTGTTCCTGAAACCTTTCGAATTTATCATCCATATTCTGCATTTTTCCTTTAATTCTCCCTGTCATTTCTTATTTCTCCAATATCCTTTATCAACTCATGATTTCTAGCCACGTTTCTTGCAGAGCCTGTATTAACGTCTGAAGATCCAGAATTGAATTATATCTTTCTCTCTGGAGCTGTCCTCGGAGGATCTCTGGTTGGAGGGGCTGGAACCCAGGGCCAACTGCACCAGCATATGGTCTCACAAGGGGTCTGAGGATCTCATCTCGGTACCTAATGGCAGTCAGCTCTGGCAAGTACATGGAGGACTGTGCGGCCCCCTAAAGAAATGCCACCCCACACCACTACTGACCCACTGCCAAACCAGTCATGCTGGAGGATGTTGCAGGCAGCAGAACGTTCTCCAAGTCACGTCTGTCACATGTGCTCAGTGTGAACCTGCTTTCATCTGTGAAGAGCCAGTGGCAAATTTGCCAATCTTGGTGTTCTCTGGCAAATGCAAAACGTCCTGCATGGTGTTGGGCTGTAAGCACAACCCCCACTTGTGGACGCCGGGCCCCTATACCACTCTCATGGAATCTGATTATGACCATTGAGCAGCCACATGCATTTGTGGCCCGCTGGAGGTCATTTTGCAGGGCTGTGGCAGTGCTCCTCCTGTTCCTCCTTGCACAAAGGCGGAGGTAGCGGTGCTGATCCTGGATTGTGCCCTCCTAAGACCTCCTCCACATCTCCTTATGTACTGGCCTGTCTCCTGGTAGCTCCTCCATGCTCTGGACACTACGCTGACAGACACAGCAAATCTTCTTGCCACAGCTCGCATTGATCTGCCATCCTATCCAGGATCCATCCTGGATACCTGCACTACCTGAGCCACTTGTGTGGGTTGTAGACTCCGTCTCATGACACCGCTAGAGTGAAAGCATCACCAGCATTCAAAATGACCAAACCATCAGCCAGAAAGCATAGGAACTGAGAAGTGGTCTGTAGTCACCACCTGCAGATCCACTCCTTTATTGGGGATGTCTTGCTAATTGCCTATGCTTTCCACCTGTCGTCTATTCCATGTGCACAACAGCATGTGAAATTGATTGTCAATCAGTGATGCTACCTAAGTGGCCAGTTTGATTTCACAGAAGTATGACTGACTTAGCGTTACACTGTGTTGTTAAGTGTTCCCTTTATTTGTTTGAGCAGTGTATGTGTGTTATAATATCAAGAACGGTAGAATTAATAATCTTATGACAATAACAATATATTTCTTTGATAGTAGTATTATAACATTAATTCCTAATCCTTAAATTCAACCTTACATATGCCCCTCCTATTAGTTATATGAATATTCTGAATCCCCTTAGTGTTCTTTCTCTCTCTCCAAAGTCGTTTCTTTTAATAATGTCCCAAAGTTGTTATCAATGTCCTCCAATAGCCAGGTCTCTGCTATCCAAGGGGTATAGTCACCAAAGATTCTGCTTTCTCTTGAAATATGTTTCTTCTTCAGACCGTGTATAATTTACCTATTTTCCCCTAGGTGCTTCAATATTATCAAAGTTGTTCAAAGCCAGCCCTTGTTATGATGACTAAGTTTAAATTCGGCTTCCCAGTCAGTTCAGAGAAGGCAGGGGGGGGGATTTCCTGTCTCCATTTTGACTATTCAATCTTCTCTTCTTGCTTGCTTACTGGCATTCAACTTCGCTCAGCACTTTCCTCTCGCCGCTGCAGTGTGGGAGATAGAAGGGAAAAATCCACCCCCAGTCCTAGCTGCAAGCCCCTCAACCCCCTGGGCTATTTTGGAATAAAATACCTTTCACCAACATCAGGAATCAAATAAGCCACTCGCGACTCTGCCACTTCCTCTGCTTGATCCCAGCTTACTCCGACCAGCTGTCAGCACTCTGGGACAGCCATTGCAGATCACTCTCTTCCGCATCCGGACTTATGAAGGAGATTTCAAGCCCAGACCATGAACCACCATCCTATGGTCGTCAAAACCACTCTTCTTCTTCGGTTTTCCCTACAGGAAACCTCTGGCTTGCAAAAATTTTGCAAAACAAACTTCCCAGATACCAAACCCAGCTGCTCTTCACGGAGCTCTCTTTTCAAACAGCCATTCATGCTGGCAGTTAACCCCACCTCCTCCTTTTCCCTTTTTTAATTGCATTCACCTAGAGAAATTGATTATTGTAATGCAAAAACATGAAGCTTTTTTCATTTTCAGATCATGCTATTTCATTAAGATTCAGTGCTATAGTTATTGCTATTTTTAAAAGGTCTGTTTTAATTTCAATACATGGATGAATTATGTGGAAGAAAAAATAACCAGTAGTTTCAGGACGGAGTTAATAACAAAATGGGCCTTTAATGAGTGAAAATATCCCTTAAACATTCAGTGAAAACATGAAAGTGAATATATTTGTACTTACGATTTACAAAAAGTAAAAAGATGCACTTCTTCATAGAATAATTTGCATTCGTTACCAAACCTTTCATTTTAAAAGCCAATGTTGCATCTTCACAGCCCACTTCAATCAATTCTCTAAAGATATTTAAATAAAAATATAGTCCTTTTACTTTTTAAATAAAACTTTAACACACTAAAACTATTGTAATTAATAATTATTAAATATGCAGCACATATTCTGCTCATGATTCCACTGTTTTATAATCTTTAATCCAGATAAAGCCAGATTACATCTTCTATATCTTTAATATTACTACTACTAACCAGTAATTAACAGTTTTAGATACAACAGTAAATAATATCACTGTAGAAATTAGTCAAAATTCCTTATTCACAAAAAAAACTAATTTCAGTAAATACATCCTCTTATAGTTATTTTCATACCTCCATAGAAGTACAGAGTAATTTTTTTCATAATATACAATTTAGGGAAACACCTTAAATTGTTTTTAGAAGCACATGGTAGCCCATTTAAACTATTATCAGACAATCATGAACCAGCTTTCATAAGCTTCAAAGTGCCCTTCCCTTTCACATTCTTTTGCATATGCAAGTACTTGTTTTAGAAGAGTCAGTTCATTTTATCAATGAAGAAAAATAACAATTACTCCAATCATGCTCAAAAAAATCAGTTAACAAAAGATAATTATTATAAATCAGAGATCTCAAACTTTTCTAATCCTTTTGTGCACTATTGAAACATGTATATAATGATAAAATATTTGGAAGAACTGAAAAATAATGTTACCTTCAACCCATTTATTTCAAGTAACCCATTTTTTAAAAAGCCAATTCAATTGTTCGATGTGGCCCTTAAATAACTAAACTAACAAATTTAAAAATCAAGTATTTTACAAACTTAGGAGGCGTTGGCAAAC
Source organism: Thamnophis elegans (assembly GCF_009769535.1). Classification (NCBI taxonomy): domain Eukaryota; kingdom Metazoa; phylum Chordata; class Lepidosauria; order Squamata; family Natricidae; genus Thamnophis; species Thamnophis elegans. Next base: position 62,966,177 of record NC_045558.1, on the reverse strand, counting down.
CCCAGAACGATTGCCTGGTGATACATTTGTGCCTACAGACACTATGATTCATGTTTCTGGGTTAGATCTAAACTATACTAGTCTAACTAGTGAATATCAATACAGCAACAAAAGGAACCTTATTTGAGCCTTAACTATTATTTATCTATTTATATCTCACTTTTATTATTTTTATAAATACCTCAAGGTGATGAACATTCATAAGTTCTTCCTCCTATTTTTCCCACAACTATCCTGTGTGGTGGGGTGGGCTAAAGAAAGTATCTGGCCCAAAGTCATGCAGATCTAAAACTCAGTCTCTTGTTTACTACCTGATGCCTTAACCATTAAATCAAATTGGCTCCCTGTATATTAATATTAACAACTGTCACTTTCATTTAAAAGAGATAGTTAATATATATCCAAAAACTCAGTTAACATTTAGGTTGTAAGTATTTATATCTTTAATCTATGTTCTTTCACAAATCAAAGGTCAGGAGATTTATCAAGGGAAAAATAAGGGCGGATTTAAAAAACCCTCAAACGATCAAATAGAATAAGATTGAAGGTCTTCTAGCAGAACCTATACCATTTTAGATAAGTGACTGTCTAGACCCATGTTGGCGAACCTATGGCACATGTGCCACAGGTGGAACATGGAGCTATTTCTGAGAGCATGTGATGTATTGGCCTGTCAGGTCCAGCGTGTGCAGCTGATTTTAGACCTTCATTGTCACCAATTTTCACCCTCCGGAGGCTTCTCCAAAGTTCGGGAATGGACTTCCGTTTTGAGTGTTCGGCTGTTTTTCACCTTTCCCAGGCTCCTAGAAAGCCTCTGGAACCTGGGGAGGGTGAAAAACGGACCTACTGGGCCCACCAGAAGTCGGAAAACGGGTCATTTCTGGCCTCTGAGGGGGGGGGGGTCATTTTTGCCTTCCCCAGGCTTCTAGAAAGCCTCTGAAGCTTGGGGAGGGTAAAAATGAACTTACCGCACCCATTGCAATCGGAAAATTTGCCTTTTTTTGCCCCTAGACGGGTGAGGGAGGGCGTTTTGCTCTCTCTCGATTCCTAGAAAGCCTCTGGAACCTGGGAACGGCAAAAAACAGACCTGTTGGTCCAACTGGAAGTCAGAAAATGGCAGTTTCTGGCCTCTGGAGCACTTCCAGGGGGAATGGGCAGGGCGTTTTCGCCCTCTCCAGGCTCCAAGAAAGCCATGCCCGCATGCGCAGGGCAATCACACGTGCATGCGCAGGAGGCACAGCATGGGGGGCATTAACTAGGGGGCATTGACTAGCCAAACCTGAATCCTGTAGCTGTTCATGTTTTTGTCTCCAGGTCTTTAATCATCTTAGTTGCTCTTTTATGAACTTTTTCCAAAGTCTCAACATTTTTTTTGTAGTATGGTGACCAAAATTGATTGCAGTATTCCAGGTGTGGTCTTATTAGGGTTTTATAAAGTGGTTCTAGTACTTCACGTGATACAACCCAGGATTGCATTAGCTTTTTTGGTGCCTGCTGCGCACTGCTGGCTGATATTCAAGTGATCATCCTTTTGGACTCCAAAGTCCCTCTCACACACAATGGGCCCTATATATATTATAAACTGGCAGAACACCCCAGAAATCAAGCTCAGGATCCAAAAGATCTTGACAAACTAAACAAGAGCCTTGTGGAACCCACTACTTCTCTCCATGTGGATGTAATAAGAACTACATCATTTAGTAGTTTGTCAGCTAGCTACAAATCCATCTGACGCATTGGATTATAATCTCTTTTTTTGAATACTGATCCAAATAGGTTAAGCAGCTCTGCTTTCTCCCTACTGCCTGTTATTTCCTTGCCATCTTCTTTCTCTCTTTAGCAGACCTACTGTTTCCTTGATTCTTTTATTAATGTTTATTTTTAAAAAATATTTGACTTTTGTTGCGAGTCTTTGTTATTCTGAGCCTTTACTTTCCTCACTTCATTTTTGCATGTTCTGACTATCAGCTCATAATCGGCCTGAATTCAAAGTGTTTCTCTTTCCATTTTTTGTACTTGTCCTTTTGTCTTTCAGTATGTCAGAGATATCTTTGTGCAGCCATGCTGGTTTCTTCCTGGATTTCTTATTTTTTCAGTGTATTCTGCTGGACTGGACTTTTATGATCACATTTTTCAGAGTTTCTCATGCTTCTAGGGTTTTTTTCCCGTTAGGATTTTCGTTCATAGAATCTTTCTTAGGCTATTTTTGTTAAAATCAGTTCTTTTAAAGTTTAAGATGCTGGTTGGATTATTCTATTACTTATATTTGCATATTTTATTATATGAATTCCAGTATAACGTGGTAACTACCATCAAAGGTTCTGGCAGTTTCAACTCCTCGATCACTTCTTCTCTATTAGTAAGAATTGGTACATTATAGCTTTACTTCTAGTTCCCTCCTCTACTTTTGGATGACAAAGTTATTGGTATGTTGGTTAGAAATCTATTTGATCTCCCAGTCGCTGCAGTTAGTCTCCCAGTGGACATCGTTAGTTAGTCTCCCGTTACTATTGTGGTAAGTTTCCTACATACTTTGTTAAATGGTTGGCAAATAGTTCATCTATTTCTTCTGATTGGTTAGGTAGCCTGTAATATACACCTATGGCAATGTCACTTTTTTATATTGACTCATATACATACTGGAGAAGTTTTATTTTTATCATATGCATTACCATAAATATGTATCTTTTAAATATAGTGCAACTCTACTTTCTCTTTTTATTGATCTGTTTTTTTGAACAATTTGTATCCATCCCTCAGTACATTCAGCCTCATGGGTTTTCATCCCACCAGGTTTTTGTAATGGCAACTGTCATACCTGCCCTTGTGTACTACTCTGCTTCTAGTTCACCGTTTCCCAAGCTTCGAGTTCAAGACATCTTAGAAAATTGGAGGATTTTGCACAGGCATTAGCTTTACATTCGATATCTCTCAGGTTTGCTATTATGAGAAAATTTGGAGGAAGAATGCTTTATATGTCAGAGGAATTCCTAGAGGAATGGTGGCACATAAATTCTACTACTTAAACATCCCAGCTAAAATATTGAAAGTTGTAGTAGTTGTAGTTGTAGTTGTTTATTTATAGGCCGCCCTTTTCCGAGGGGACTCAGGGCGGCTAACAACTTATGGAGGGGAAGACGTACAATAACATAAAAATACAGTATGTAGTTAAGATCAAACAACATTCATTCAACATTCGGGTGGGGGCAAACTATGGTCTTTACCCCCAGGCCTGGCGGGATAGCCAGATCTTGAGGGCTGTGCGGAAGGTCTGAAGGGTGGTGAGGGTACGAATCTCCACGGGTCGGAGCTGCTACAGAAAAGGCTCTCCTCCGCGTAGTTGCCAGCCGGCACTGGCTGGCAGATGGCACTCGGAGGAGGCCTAATCTGTGGGATCTTATGGGTCGAGAGAGGTAATTGGCAGGAGGCGGTCTCCCAAGTACGCAGATCCACTACCATGAAGGGCTTTATAGGTAGTAAGAAGCACCTTGAAGCGCACACGGAGGTCAACAGGTAGCCAGTGCAGCTCGCGGAGGATAGGTGTTATGTGGGCGAACCGAGGTGCACCCACGATCACTCGCGCGGCCGCATTCTGGACTAGCTGAAGCCGCCGGATGCTCTTCAAGGGCAGCCCCATGTAGAGCACGTTGCAGTATTCCAGCCTAGAGGTCACGAGGGCGCGAGTGACTGTTGTGAGAGCCTCCCGATTCAGGTAGGGTCGCAACTGGCGCACCAGCGAACCTGGGCAAATGCCCCCCTGGTCACAGCCGACAGGTGGTGATCAAAGGTCAGCTGTGGATCCAGGAGGACTCCCAAGTTGCGAACCCTGTCTGAGGGGTGTAAATTTTGACCCCCCAGCCTGAGCGTTGGAACACTAACCAATTTTTGGGAGGGAAACACAACAGCCACTCGGTCTTTTCTGGTTGAGTACAAGCTTGTTAGCCCGCATCCAGTCCCTAACGGCTTCAAGACCCCGGCTCATCACGTCCACCGCTTCATTGAGTTGGCACGGGCGGACAGATACAGCTGCGTATCGTCCGCATATTGGTGGTATCTTATCCCGTGCCTCCGAATGATCTCGCCCACGTTTCATGTAGATGTTAATATACGGGGGACAGGACCGACCCCTGCGGCACCCCATATGATAGGCCTCGTGGTCGATCTCTGACCCCCGACCAACACCGACTGCGACCTGTCCGAGAGGTAGGAGGAGAACCACTGCAAACAGTGCCTCCCACCCCCACCTCCCGCATCGTCGCAGAATACCATGGTCGATGGTAAAAGTGGCAATTTATGGAAAATACAATAGATGAGCTTTCTAAGATTTTGTTGCAAAAAGTACTGTGTATGACATCTCAGTTCCTGGAGAAATGGTGAGATATAATTCAATTTCACTTTTTAAAAATCTGGTTTTAATACATGTAACTGGCTTAGGTAGCTAAAGATGATCTTTTCTGACACTCTATACCCAGTGTCCAATTACAGAGCTGTACTAGTGTGAGGCCCAGATGCCTGAATTTGTTGAAAAATGGCGATCTCCTGCCTAATTGCCTGGAAGATCCACTTCCTGAAATAGGCAGGCATCTCCTCCTCCGCCATGTCACTGGATGGGTCCCACCTCAGTGGAAAGGAAGTTGGTCTGTGTGGCCTTAAACAATCTTGAGAAGTAGAAGGACCAGATAGTCTAGTCAGGTCGATGTTCTCCCCTTGCTCACTAAGAGTCTCAGGTGACCATGTTGTAGATGGAGGACGTGATCCTATTTGTTTGGACCAGGCTTGTACCAACCCTTAATAGAGAAGCCTCTGATGTGTCTTCATTTTAGTAAGCTTATTACTACCAAATTGTATACTGGCCTTTGCAATTTCCCTGTCTAAGGCTTTTTGGCTGTTTGGCTGCCTTCTCCTCAGCTATAGAAGCCCTCTTCTGAACCTAGCTTTAATTTTGGCTGCTGCCACCAGGCTAGCAGATCTAGGCTTACTAAGCCCTTTGATATGAAATTCAGACCCCAGCGGTGAAGAATTAGTCTGGGCTAGGCCCAAAGCAGCACTGTTCTCATCCATAGCAGCACCAACCATCAGAGGGGAAGGTAAGTGCCGTAGTCAATTGTCAGGCCCTCTGCAAAAATATTTTGGCAGTTGGAATTGCCCTAATGAATGTCAGCGATTCTGCAGATTTGAGGCAGTTGTAGGCACTTTAATCATACCGAGGCAATTCACCATACAAGTTAGGCTGAGATGACCTGAATCCCTGTAAGCCGACAGCAAGCCCACAGGTTAGGCCAAAATGACTCGATCCACATGGTGAATTAAGAGCCCAATACTGTGTAATAGAATTCTGTGTAGTAGAATGAGGCCAATATAATTCAAAAAGGTCTTGTTCAGCCGATGCAATCAAATAGCAGCTGGAAGGCAACAAATGGCCACTGGAGCAGTTAAAATGGCTGCTGGAGCAAACAAAATGGCCACCGCTTTAATCAGAACCCTGAGGCAACCGTTTGAGCACCAAAAAAAAGCAGGAAAATCGTTGGGGCTGTGCACGTTAATGGAGCCCTCGGCACCCAATGTCATGGCTTAGAAACTGAAGCCTCCCTTTATGCCCCTGTCTGCTATTTTAAACGCCCAGCCAGGGCAGTCAAAAGGGGCTTTGCAGGCTCCGAAACCTCTGCCACTGCTGCCAATTTGAAAGGCGGCGAGAATAATGAATGCGAAAAGAGCAAAGGCTGTTACTTCAGTGAAATTGGCTCTAAGTTGTCCAACTGCAGCCGGACTGCAATCCAAAAGATCCCGCACTAGGTTGTTAATGTGCTCAGTCTTTCCTGAGTTAGAAGTCACCCTCAACTTCTGTTAATCATCCATGAGGCAAATGTTCGGAGCACCAAAGGGGTGTGAAAACGGCAAGTGCTATAATTTGGGCTAATGGAGCTCCGCAGCAGCACCTATGGTGCTAACTCGCAGTGCAATAACAGTTCTTCCTCTGTAGTCCAAAAAATCAGTTTATAGCACAAATTGAAAAATCTTTCAAAGCTTGAGCTGAGAGCTCAAGAGAAACAGTCCTGCGAGCTGAGACTAAATTGAAAGACTAAGGACCGTTACCAAGGAGATGTCTTCAGACTTTCAATGCAGTCAATGAGCTAGCAGGCTAGAATAACCCTCCTGGACTCTCCCGTCAAACCATGGAGAAAAGAGACACAACAGAAAAGATCATCTTTAGCTACCTAAGCCAGTTACATGTATTAAAACCAGATTTTTAAAAAGTGAAATTGAATTAATCTCACCATTTCTCCAGGAACTGAGATGTCATACACAGTACTTTTTGCAACAAATCTTAGAAAGCTCATCTATTGTATTTTCCATAAATTGCCACTTTTCAATATTTTTAGCTGGGATTGTTTAAGTAGTAGAATTTATGTGCCACCATTCCTCTAGGAATTCCTCTGACATATAAAGCATTCTTCCTCCAAATTTTCTCATAATAGCAAACCTGAGAGATACCGAATGTTAACAGCTAATGCCTGTGCAAAATCCTCCAATTAATTTTCAAGATATCTTGAACCTACATTCCGTCTAGAGTAGCATGTGAACCATTACATCATTCTACACTCAATTTATGGGCATAGTAATACTAATTTAGATTGTAAGTTTACATTTTAACTATACCTGCTAACAGCATTTCCAAAGACAGACCGAATATTGTCGATAGCTGTATTACTTGACAGTGTTCTTATATCTGCAACTGTCTCGCTTTGCTACAAAGAGAAGATAGCATGCAATTACCAATGCTTTTAATATATATGAAAAAAATAGGTGAATATAAATTCACATAATTTTCCTGGGATTTTGTGCATCTTCTATAAGCATTACAGCAGTAACGGAAACAAATTATCCTGGGAAAATATCTCCTTGAGCTCTGTTTAAATTAAAGAAAGATTAAGATGACAACAAAAGAATTCTGAACAGTATCTGCTTTTAAATGTCAACCATATACACTATAGTATACAGGCTACTCAAAACAGTTAATGCATCTCTTCTGTCACACTTTTGGAAAATAGTGAATATAGACTTTTGCTTCTAATTGTGAGTTAGATTGCACTATTTATAAAAAACCCTTTTAGATGTGTAAGTTCACTCTCCCATAAGAAGATAAGAGAAGGACTTGAGGACATTTTCCATCCACCCCCAACTTTGTATCAGTGGCTAATTTTTCTCCCTTATTTCCGCCTCTGATGCTTAGGAATATTGAACAAATAAGGATAGACATGTGGCAGGGACCAGAATAAATTATAAATTAAATTAATAATAGAGGGAAACAAAAAAAGAGAGGAGGAAGAGAAATGAAAGAGAGATGGAGAGAGAGAATGAGAGAGGGCAAAATCAGAGAGGGGGGAGAGAAATGAGAGAGCTGGAGGAGAGAATGAGACAGACGGAAAAGATAGGGAAACAATTCAGAGAGAGAGAAGAGGGAAGAGAATGAAAGAGCTGGAGGAGAGAGAAGAAGGGAAACAATCAGAGAGAGAAGGAAGAGAAATAAACAAAGAAGAGTAAGAAAGAGAGCGAGAGAAAGAAGAAGAAAGAAAGAAAAGAGAGAGAAGAAGAGAGAGAGAAAGAAGAAAGAAAGAAGAAAGAAAGAAAGAAAGAAAGAAAGAAAGAAAGAAAGAACTCTCTCAGAGCTATGATGAAAGCAATGGCAAGCTAGATCTCTTGCCAAGAAAACTGCAGTTTGCTATAAGGCACAAATTGGAAGCAAATCTGATTTTTTAAAGAAATAACAGAGATGGCAAAAATGCATCTGAAAATAAGATTATTTATAATTCTGGATAATGTATTACATTGTCAAACTCAAAAGAAATCAAAATATATATGATACTGCTGTTAGTATCTTGCCAGCTTCTATCAACTTAAGAATTCAATATGAAAAGATTACAGAGAAGCAATTTCCCACAATTAATAACTTTATTTTAGATTTGCTATGGTATTCAAAGAGAAATAAATAAAAAAGAAAGATGGAAAGGGAAGGAAGGAAATAAAGAAAGAAAAAAGGAAAGAGGGAGAGGAAAAAGAGAGAAAACCAGAAATGAGAGGGAAAGAAGGAAGGATAGGGGTAGGCATGGCTGGGGGTGGGTGTCATGTGACTGAGTGGGAATGACATTGAGTTGGCCAGGTTTTTTGGCTCCCAGGTTTGTTTGTTTTTTTCTGTGGGAAACAGGTCCAAATGGTTCTTTAAGTGTTTAAGGTTGCAAACCCCTGCCCTAGAGGTTTTTTAATTATTTTATTAAACATTCAATATAATACTATTTTTAAATATTGAAGAAAAATTATGTTTTACCTTTTTAACAGAAAAACTGATGCCAGAGTTGTGAATGGCATACCTGGTATGTGGAATACATAAATAGAAAAACAAATAGGAGATAGCCAAACAGACATTGAAAAAACTATTAGTGAAGCATGCATAAACTGATATTGATATATCAAACTGAGTAAGACCTAATCCAAAAAAGGTGGATGGAAAGTATACTGCTACCACAGAATGGGACTGTACACCACATCTTTTCCCCATGTTTGGTAATATATGGTAAAAGTAAGAAGGCATCATGGCATCAAATATTGAATTTCACTGTCTGCAAAGCAACAACCATGAAGTGGAACAAAAAAAATTAACATGATACTATCATGACATATGTTTAGGTTTTATTATATATAAGTGGGGAGAGAAGTTACTAAATGATAAGATCTAAAATTAAATAAGCTCTTTCTAAGGAATGTTTATAATCAATGACTTGTAATCAACTATAATGGTATAATATTTTATTTATTTATATGTTAAATTATTGTATTTTATTCCAATTTCATTTTAAACTGTATTTTATTCAAATTTTACTTTAAATTGTATTTTATCCAATTCCATTTTAAATTGTTTTTATCAGATTTTAGTAATAATTTGTGTCTGGAACTGTGCACTTTTATAAGGCAAAGGGCTAATCAATAAAGTAAACTAATCAACTATATGACTCAGAACAAATGTTCTATTGTCTTTTGGTAGTCTTTGTTGGCTTTACAATCATGAGAACAGAAGAAACTCACTAGGCCAATTAGTGTTAGTACTTTTACAGATACTTTCAAATATTTGTACCAATTGTTCTTGGGTTTTCCTCATCTCAAACGTATGATCCAGATGTATATCATAAAGTAATCTCTATTGCTGCATGTATTTTTAATGCATCAAAGATATAATTTTTGGCTAAAAGGAGAAAAATGTTGCAATCTAACAAAAAGCAGCCCTCCTTTTAAGTAGATCACCTGCTGACAACATCCAGTATTTTTGTATATTCTTCACAATAATTTTTAAAAGCTTTTCTCCTGGTGGCTATATTGTAAAATAAATCTTCAACCTGTGGAGACAAACAACAGATTTTAATACAAACAAAAAATTCAAAACCAAAGTAAAGGTTATAAGAATAGTATTTTATTGTAAAGCACAAGAAAAGGAAATGCTGCCAATCACAGTTTGTCTTGCTCCACTTAATTATGCTCTGTCTTCTCTATTTGTCTTAATGTTTTTTAGGACCCCAGAATATTGTCTCTCCCTGCAAGGTCCAGAAAAAATATTATTTGAATGCTGTCATAAAGCAGCATATCATTATATTTAAATTCAGCTCTGCTTTTATATGAAACTTATACATTAATACAAATATCAATTGCAATACACTATGAATATAAGATGAATAACTTAATTGAAAAACTTTCTAATTATGGTGTAATAAAAAGCAGGTTTTTAAAAAAATAATGGATTAAAGTAGCTATCCCAATACATTTATACAAATTTCTATTCAATTTCTGATTAAGTTATTACTTTTCAATATTTAGCATAATCAGTTTTGGTTGCAATGTAATCTCATATGTTTCAGTGCTTAAATATTTTAGTATCTATGTAAATGTTAAAGGTAGAGGTTCCTCTTGCACATATGTGCTAGTTGTTCCCGACTCTAGGGGGCAGTGCTCATCTCCGTTTCAAAGCTGAAGAGCCAACGCTATCCGAAGACATCTCTGTCGTCATGTGGCTGGCATGACTAAACACCGAAGGTGCACGGAACGCTGTTACCTTCCCACCAAAGGCGTGACCCGTCAAAACCGCGGTCCACTAAAGCGCGCCCGATCAAAGCGCGTACGTGACGTCATCAGCAGCGCGACAAATAAAATTAAAAATAAATTAAATTAAATTAAAATTAAATTAAGCAAGCCGATTCACATAAAGGTAAGGGTTAGGTTTAGGGTTAGGGTTAGGTTAAGGGTTAGGGTTAGGTTTAGGGTTACGTTAAGCGTTAGGGTTAGGTTTAGGGTTAGGTTAAGGGTTAGCGTTAGGTTTAGCGTTAGGTTAAGGGTTAGGTTTAGGATTAGGTTAAGGGTTAGGCTTAGGGTTAGGTTTAGGGTTAGGGTTAGGTTAAGGGTTAGGCTTAGGGTTAGGTTTAGGGTTAGGTTTGGGGGGGTTAGGGTAAGGTTTTCGCGTTAATTTTAAATTTACCGCTCACAGCGTGCCGTTTTCGTCGCACTGTGATGACGTCACGTACGCGCTTTCGTCGAGCGCGCTTTAGTCTACCGCGAATTTGTGGTGGAACCACAAAGGTGGTTCCTATTTTTCTACTTGCATTTTTAATGTACCGTATATACTCGAGTATAGGCCGACCGAATATAAGCCGAGGCACCTAATTTTACCACAAAAAAACTGGAAAGTTATTGACTCGAGTATAAGCCTAGGGTGGGAAATGCAGCAGCTACCGGTAAATTTCAAAAATAAAAATAGATACCAATAATGTTTTTGAATATTTATTTCAAAGAAAACAGTAAACTAGCGGTGTATTCAATGAAATACTTCACTCACCTCATGATGCTGATGTCCCGCTGTGATGATGATGTCCCGTGTAGCCGCGGGAGCGATGTCCGCCTCATATGACACACGGCACAGTGATTCCTATCATTGGATCACTGTACCAGAGGAGGTGGGACATCGCTATGTGGCTGCTTGCCATAACAAGGAGGAGGTGGGACATCGTTGCAGAGCGGCAGGAGGGGGAGGAAGGGGAATCGTAAGACAGCCCTGCATTACATTAGAACGTGAGGAGGGGGGATGGTGCGGTGCGCGCTGCGCGGCAAACTGACACAGAGGGAGGGGAAACTCACAGGGGCACTGGGCCATTCACGAGTGTCACCCAGCGGCATGGCCCCGCCCCTTTTTCTCCTCCATTTCGGGCAAATTTTTCACTGACTCGAGTATAAGCCGAGGCGGCTTTTTTCAGCCCAAAAAGTGGGCTGAAAACTAGGCTTATACTCGAGTATATACAGTACTTTTGAAATGCTACGTTGGCAGAAGCTGGAACAAGTAATGAGAGCTCACTCCATTACGCAGCGCTAGGGATTTGAACTGCTGAACCACTGATCTTCCTGATGGAAAAGCTCAGTGTCTTAGTCACTTAGCCCCTGACTCCCTTAATATCTATGTACTTTTCTTCAAAATTATTAAAATATAATTTTACTCAAACCCACATAAATCATGATCATGGATAGACATGGTATGGATGACACCGGGACTGAGAAGGGATACTGAAGAGCTGGATATAATGATTATATCCCAATCATCATAACCCAATAAAAGTGACGTGGAGAAGAGAGAAAAGAGGAGGAAATGGACAATGAATCAAATATACTGAAAGGTAAAGATATATAAAATGGAAAAGGAAATGAATCTCTTGTATAAAGTAAACAGAAAAGAAGAAACATCATTGCAAAGGACTGACAATAGCATATGTGACAAGAAAAATAAGAAAAAGAAACAACAACAAGAGTTACTAGAGAAAGAACTTAAAAAACTAGAATCGGATCTGCAGAAAGAACCCCCCAAAAAGAAAAGAAAAGAAAAAGAGATTTGATAAAATATAGACTTAATTTGATGACACAGGAGGAAATGGCTCAAAAAATCAAAATAGCTAAACAGAACTTTTTTGAAAACGCAAACAAGCCGGAAAGTTGGTTAGTCTATGTTAAAAAAAGAAAGGAGAAGAGAATAATACATCAACTACAAGATGAGAAAGGAAATATACAACATTGGAGAGAAGATAAAAAATATATAATGCATTTTTTTTAAGTCTATACAATCAAAAACATACTACAAGACAACATTGAACAATACCTAGATAAGCTGAATTTAATAAAACTGTGGAGACGAAAAGAGAAATGTTAAATGGGAAAATAACAATGATGGAACTATCTAAAGCAGTGAAGAGACAAAAAAACAATAAGACACTGGGCCCAGATAGACTCTCTGCAGAACTTTATAAGACCATACAAGAACCAATAGAAATAGTAATGCTGGATTTGTACAATGAAACATTTGCAGAGGCCAAACTACCAAAAACATGGACTGACATACGTTACACTTATACCAAAAGAAGATTAGGACCACCAACAGATAAAGAATTACAGACCCATTTCATTATTAAATGTAGACTACAAAATTTACATCCATAATTTCAGAAAGACTAAAAAAAAGTACTAAATGAATTTATTCATCCAGACCAAAATGGATTTTTATCAACAAGACAATTGAAAATAATATGAGAATAATTACAAATACACTAGAATATTACGAAGCACACCCTAGAAAACAAGTTGCATTGATTTTTCTAGATGTCCCAAAAGCCTTTGACAACTTGAATTGGTAGTTCATTATTACACAATTAAAAAACATGCATTTTGGAGAGAAATTTGTGAAGATGGTAGAAACAATATATTCGACCCAAAAAGGCAAAAGTAAATAATAAATGGAGACACCAAGAAGAATTTGATATCTCTAAAGATATAGATTAGTACGCCCCCTATTGCCCCTATTCTTCATCTTAATTTTAGAGATACTACTATTGGAAATTAGACAGGAACAAGAAATAAAGGTCTAAAAATAAAAAAGAAGAATATAAAGTTCCAGGGTTTGAAGACGACTTAGTATTTATCCTAAAGAACCATTAGAATCAGGATCTAAATTAATACAAAAAAAGAAGAATTTAGCAAGGTAGCAGGTCTCAAAACCAAAAAGAGCAAAACAAAGATAACAACAAAAAAATCTTACTAAAAAACAGGAGAAAGAATTGGAGGAAAAAATAGGGATGCAGATGATAAAGAAAGTGAAATATTTGGGAATTTGGCTAACAGAAAAATGTTCATCGATCAAAGAAGAGAATTATTAACAAGACTATGCAACAAATAAAAAAACATCTAGAAAATTGGAGAAAACTGCAACTTTCACTCATGGGAAGAATAGCCACAATCAAATGAATGTATTACCAGATCTTCTGATTTTATTCCAAGTAGTACTAATAAGCCTAGGAATTTTTTTTTAATAACTAAACAAACTAACAACAACATTCATTTGGTTAGGGGGGGAAAAAACCACGTATCAAATTAAAACTATTACAGGATAGTAAAGAGAAAGGCGGCTTTGGGCTCCCAGGTTTACTATCAGGCAGCTGCTCTTACATGGATAAGAGTTTGGATAAAACTGAAGAATAAAAGAATTTTAACAATAGAAGGACATGACTTATAATTAGGTTGGTATGCTTTCATATAGGATGAGAAAAACAAAATACACAGTTACTTCCAAACACAACAAATTAGAAACGCTCTATTACAAACATGGTAAAAATTAAAAGAAATCACTACAACAAAGTACCAATTTGGTTATCAATTATGGAAGCACTAATCTATCCCAATGTAAACAAAATAATAAGATATGAAGACCTATTAGATAACCAGGAGAAATTTAAAACGAAACAAGAACTAAAAAACCAGGGAATAGACATTGATTGGTGGCCATATAGTAGATTCAGACCAGATACAAGTAAGATTTAGAATTATATGGATTCTATAAAGAACTACAAGAATTAGATTAAATTTTACAAGGGACAGAAGAAAAACTGATTAGAAAAATATACAATTATTTACTGTGATTTAAAATAGAAGAAGAAATAGTGAAGGAAACTATGATAACTTGGGCAAAAAAGTTTGGCTACAACATAGAATTAGAGAAATGGGAAAAGCTTGGGGGGAGGGAATTACAAATTGACAATGTTGACAGCCTACAAAGAAAACTTATACAATATGTTCTACAGATGGCATTTACCACTAGTGAAAATGTTTTCAAATAGTTCACCGGATTGGTGTAAATGCAGTCAGCCCCAAGGAACATACTATCATATGTGGTAGACATGCACACTAGCAAAAAAAAAACCTGTCAAACTGGCAGCCTGCAGGCTGGATGTGTCATGGGCAGGCCGCACACATCCCAGTTTTTTACTGAAAGGAGATACTCTTGTTATCTCTCCATGGGTTTTCAGTGATAACAGCTGCTTCAAAAACATTGAGGTTAAGTACAGCAAATCCTCCACTCCCAGTTGTCTACAATGATGTATTCCTGCTGTGATAAACTACAATAAAGTTAGCTCTAGAGTGTAAAGTTATTGGAAAAAGTGGCTACTCCAAATTGTAAACATTAAAAATGGAAGTAACCTACTATGATCTGAGTTCCTTGGTTTCCTGCACAAGGTTTTGGAATGCTCTTCAGTTTTCCATCAGAGTAATTTGCCCTGATAGTAAAACAAAACAAGAGTTAGCTCTTCAAATTTCAAGAACAAATGGAGACCATACAGTTTCACTATGCTATTTTCTAAATCTTTAAGCTAAAGAGAAGCAAACTATCTCTTAGCAGGTTCATTACAGAAACGAAACATGACTCTTTTACAGTTTAATGAGCTAGGTGTGATTCACAAACTCCTGGAGGAAAACATAACAGATCTATCTATTTATCCTCAGATTAATTAATCATTTTAAATGGGCTGGCAGGGAGCAGAAAATTCTAATTAAATAATTTGTATAATTGGCTCAAAGGAATACAAGATTAGCTATCGCTTGGGACTACTTTAGAAAGTACCATAAACCATTGTTACACAGTAGGCTTTACAAGCAATAGCCTAAAAGTTAATCTAAATATTGCATGCTGCTCAAAGGAAAAAGTCAGTTGAAAATATTTGAAATGTTAAAGAATATTTTACTTTTTCATCACTGCTAATACTTTAACCACACCTTTCAGGACATGTGCTTTCCGATCGCCATTTTTATTATACCTGTACTCTTTCCAGAATATTCGCTTTTATTTGTCCTTGGGTTGCTGTACTATATATACTGACAATACATAACAATGCAAAATGATGTGTTCTTAGCCACGCCACCCAGTATTATGTATTTATTTACTTATATAAACATTGATAAGTTGCCTACTGGGAAGCCAACTTGAATTGCACTAAGAAAATTGGAAGCCATGCAGCTCACATAACCGATATGTTTACCTAGCCAACCCTCCGATCCCATTACGTGACACTGCTGACCTGCATGCATCTGGATCAGTAGAAGTTTATGGGTGGTCTTCTAGGGCAACTCCATATACAGCATACTGACGTAATCTGGACAGGAGTTGACCAAGGCATGAATGACCATAGTAAAGGTCGCCTGGTGCAGAAAGGGCACAAATGGTGCACCAAGAAGAATGCTAGCAAAGGAGTTTTAGTCCAGGAGGATCTCCATAATTACTCATAGTCGCGGAAAGATAAAGTATTTGGGTGGGAGGTTCCAGTTGCAAAATCCCATTTTGGTAGTGGCCCAGATCTAGTATTAGGTTGTTTACTTTTGTCTGGATCAGCTGTATTGGAAGTTATAGTAACATGTACAATAGGACATACTAGCCCAACACAGAATAAAGAAAAGAACAAACTTTCTCATTCAGTCTATTTCTCTATGTACCAGCAATATTTTAGTTAGACACCATTGAGGGGGGAAAAACTTCTCCAAAGTCTTTCTTGGGCAAAGCCAAAGCAACTGAATAGGTGGGATTTGATTCAGTAGAAGATATCTTGGATTTTAAAGCCCAAAGTATAATAGAGGTTGTTTAGTTTTGTTAATATTTTTTAATAAAATATATTGCTATTATGGTCCATATTTCTTTTAGAGAGAGTAGAGAGATTCAAAAAAACACATTCTTCCAATAATTGCTAGTTTCCCGGCCGTTCTGACACTGCTTATCTCCAATGGCTGCTTAACGACAGTCCAAACTACAATGCAGGTAGCTAGATTCTGCACAGCAGCACTGGGAATCATCGGAAATACATGTCTAATCCACCATAGCTATTTTATACAACAAATGTGGCAAACCATTGCACACGTTTCTTCTTTCCCTTTTAGTATTAAACTAACTATGGCCACATAGTTTATGGATTGTAATTTTTGGATAATTAGACCATATATTTGACAAATTGGATTTTATCAGATTTTACTGTTTTTTTATTTATATTAGATTTTATAATTGTATATTTACAGAATATTTTTGTTTGTTCTGGTCTGTGATCTATGACTGTATAAATTAATTGAATATTGCTATTAGATTCCAAGTCAAACAGTTAAACATTTTCAGAAGACATACAAGCATGAAGCCAAATTCAAAAGTTTTATAGGTCCTGGGGAGGGCAAAAACATGCGCGTGCACACACACACACACACACACACGGAGGCCCTCTGGAGGCTTCAGGAGCTTCCCTGAAGCCTCCGGAGCACAAAAAACCGGCCCTATGGGCAAACTGGAAGTTTGGGAATGGATTTCCGGTTTGCTTGTAGGCCGGTTTTAGCCCTCCGGAGCCTTCAAGGGCCTTCCGGAGGCTTCCCTGAAGTCTCTGGAGAGCAAAAAACAACCCTACAAGTAAACCAGAAGTCACTTCTGGTTTGTCCGTAGGGCCGTTTTTAGTCCTCTGGAGCCTTCAGGGACCTTCAGGAGCATTGTATTATGGTGTGTCATGCCCACATATGCCCCCCCTGTGCCCCCCCTTTTGGCACGCGAGCCAAAAAAAGTTAGCCATCACTGGCTTATTGTATCCTATAACCACAAGGAATAGGTTTCTTCACCGTTTCTATAGCAAGAGAAGGCTTTGTTAAACATTGTATTAGAAACATTCATCTTCTGTCACAATGTAATTTTTGTGTTAGTTTCAACTATTAACATTCTATGCACACATTAGTACGTTTACAATCCTTTGTTTTACATTGTTCTTTTGTCAAGAGTCTCCTAGATTTTCAATAGTAGTATTAGTGCTGCTAATAATTGTTTTATTCATTTTGTTTAATATGATTTGCCTCTTATTAAAAGCTGTTTCAATTGTGTATTTTTTTGCTCTCTCTGAATGTTCATCAATTTTTTCTTTGTCTATGTTGCTTTGAACTGTTTTTAATACTATAAGCAGCCCAAAGTAACTATAGAGACAGGCAACTTTAGAACTGGATAAACAAACAAATAACTAACTAACAAATATATAATAAATACTTAAATAAAAAAATCTATAGTGATACTAGCTGACACATATGCAACATTTCCCTGGATTCCCCTAGATCTCTTTGAACTGTCTTCTATTCAGTAATCAGCTGGAGCTAAACCTTGGTCTGAGCGTGCCAGAACCAGCAGCTGAATGATGGCGTGGATCTTATGATGGAGACAGAGCTGACAGAAGAAACAAGCTTCCCTTGTCTTTGTCGGCAGCTGGGCCTACTCATGTGGTCATGAATGCTGTGGAATGTGACAAGCTGCATTGGGATTTTTGAGGTTAACTGGTGAGTGGGAGCTTGGAACTGTGTGAACTTCAGGACAATCGTACAACTACCCACTGCTACAATATCTAGTGCAGCATAGCAGGCCTTCTGGCTACTCTTTCGACTACTTTTTGCAATCTCCTGAACGTTCTGTAATTGCCTGGGAAGACTATTTGGGAATTTGGGACTGGAGGGAAGTTGAGTGAAAGGCAGTGTGTTGGTCCCTCTCCCCTGGTGAAAGCTGGAAAAGGGGTGCTCCCTGCTTGGCAGGTGAGAGCAACTGGCAGCGGTGCTGTTTGTGCATTGGGTGGCTGTATTATGAGTGTGTTGGTAGTAAACAGGTGCTGGATGTGACTCCTCTGCAGCAATGAGGAAGGATGATATGAGTTTGAGGACACTAAGAGCAAGTGCTATAGTGTCTGTAAGGCTCACCTTGCCGTGACAATTTGTCAGTGGAGGAGGTTTCCCACCGTTTAAGGAAGAATGTTAGTAATGAGAATGTTTTTCAGGGAAGGCAGAGGAGGGCAGTATATTTCAGTGATGTCATAATGGGAGATACGGGAGGCAAGGAAGGGGGCAGGCACGAAAAAGACAACCTCGGTTTAGTACCGGTCTTGTGTTCTGCCCCCTTGTACTCACCTCCTCATTTATCTGGTCACTTGATCTGTGGTGTCGTAGTCTAAGGCTGCTGCTTTTAAATGTCAGAGCAGAATGCAATAAAGCTAGCCTTATTGCCAATTTGATCCTTGAAGAGAAGGCCGATCTGGCTTGCATAACTGAAACCTGACTGGCCCCACAAAAGGGAGATGTTCCCCTCTTAGAAATGTGCCAAAGGGTTATCAATCATGGCACCAGTCTAGACCAGAGAATCCCAGCAGCCTCCAGGAGCAGTCCTCCACAAGTGCCCAGCTGTGAGACCCTTTTCTTAGTTTGGATCAGGTGGGATCAGCTGTACCTGCTTCCCTACCCAGGTTCCTGGGAACAGGACTGGCAGTGGAGTTCCCCTGGCTTATAGTTCTGTGGGACTTCAACCTCCCATTTCTGGGGATGAGGAAAGAGGTAGCCCAAGATTTCATGGAAACCATAATTCCATGGGCCTCTCCCAAGTCATCCAGGGCCCAACTAGGAATAGTGGTCACACACCCGATTTGATGTTCTTGTCAGAGCAGTGCTTATGTGACCTGAAATTGGTGGATTTGTCCTTGGTCCCAGTCATTGTCGGATTACACTCTGATGGCTATGAGTTTTTCAAAAGCTATACACCCCACCCCACCCCCCCGCAAAAAAGTGGGACATATTAATTGGTCCGCCCCCATCAATTAGTGGACTCTGATGGGTTCCAGAAGGAGCTGAAGGTTATAACTGCAGATCTGCTGCACAGTCCAGCCAACTCTTAGTCACTATTTGGAATAGGAAGGTAATTGAGGCTCCGGATAGGATTGCACCATAGAATCTCTCTTCACCCATAGACCTCTCTGCCCTCCATGATATACAGAGGAACTGAGAGGGATGAAATGGATGAAGAGACATCTAGAGAACCGCTGGCAAAAGGGATGAATTCGATCAAACACAGGTAAGAGTCACTATTGAGGCCTACCTTGTGGTGATTTGTGCGGCGAAGTGTAAATACTTTTCCACACTAATTGCATCTGCAGATAATTGCCCAGTGACCCTCTTTAAGGTGAGCTGCCTCCTCCTGGGGAAGGAGGAGGTTGAGGTCCACCTGAAGGAGCACACTGAGGAATTCATGGATTTTCTGACAAAATCACTCAACATTTCTCCCAGTTATGATGCTACCATAGTTGCTGGTCTAATGGAAGCCCGAAGCAGGTTCTTGCCCTGTTGTTTGGGAATGGTTTGATCTGTTCCTCATGGGAAAGCAGACAGGATCCTAGGGAGTATGCATGGAAGTACCTGTATTTTAGATCCATGTCCCTCCTGGCTTGTGAAAGCTTCCCAGGACGTGATAGGCGGGTAGACTCTGGCGGTGATTAATACTTCTCTACAGGAGGGGGTAGTGCCCACTTTAAGGAGGCTGTCATCCACCCTCTTCTTAAGAAGCCATCACTGGATTCCACCCTGTTGGATAATTTCCAATTCCACTTTTTGGGGAAGGTTGTTGAGAAGGTGGGTTGTGCGGCAGCTCGAGGTTTCTGGATGAAACTGATTATCTAGACCTATATCAGTAATGAGTTAGGCCTGGATATGGGACAGAAACAGCATTGGTTGCGCTTTTGGGGGATCTCTGGCAGGAACGGGATAGGGGTAGTGCATCCATCCTTGTTCTACTTCTTGGCAACTTTTGATACCATTGACCATGGTATTTGTCTGGAATAACTTCGGAAGATAGGAGTGGGAGACCCTGAGCTATCCTGGTTCACTTCCTTCCTCTGCAGCCACTCTCAGTCAATGTTGATAGGAGGGGAGAGATCAGACCTCGCCCCCAGCTTTGCAGGGTTCAGTACTCTACCCACTCCTGTTCAACATTTATATGACTCTGTTGAGTGAGATCATCTGTCACCATGGACATATCATCAAAATGCTGATAATACTGTTGTATGTCTCAGCCCGTGGTGAGTTAAGTGATGCAGTGTCTTCCCTCTTGCAGTGCCTGGAAGCTATTATGGGCTGAATGGGGAGCGACGGATTGAAACTGAACCCTAGCAAAACTGCGTAGCTCTGGGTTTGGGGTTCTTTGGTCCAGGGAGAATTGCTACCTTTGGTTTTGAATGGGTGGCATTACCCCAATAGATCCTGTGCATAATTTGGGTTCTCCTAGACTCACAACTCCCACAAGAGCAGGGAGGCAAGGAATCTTGTGGGTTTTATCCCCAGGGAAATACACCTGGTGAGACTCAGAAAAAGGGCCTTCTCCTGGTGGCTCCTCTCTGGAACAGCATTCCGGCAGAGATTAGAATGGCCCCCACTCTAACACTCTTCCAGAAGGCACTGAAGACCTGGTTCTGCCAGCAGACTTGGGGAACCCGGAGCGGGATGGAGCCTATTAAATGGCTCGGGTGATATCATCAAGGTGGGGAGTTATTATATTTTTATTAGTTTTATTTTTATATATGAGGTTTTTATATTCCTGTAAGTCACCATGTGTGATTAGGTAGCAATAAAATTTCCTAAAATAAATAAATAAATAAACATTTATATACTAAACATACCTACCTGTAGGCACATTTTCCATCAGCTGTTTTAGAAGTTATAGTAATATGAGCAATATGACTTATACTAGCCAACGCCTAGAGAAAAGAAGTTAAGTTCAGTTTTAAAAGCAACATTACTTCATATAAACATGACACTTCACTGCTTTCAACAAATATCTCTATTCTTTATCTGTAATAGATGCATTTACAATTCAGGCATGCACAAGCTCACAAAATTTGGCGATCTCATGTAACAAGGAGCATTTTCTATTTTTATTTAATTTTGAAGTTTTATGGCTAATTGGAGGGTAAAAGAGGCATCATGTTATGACTCTTGCTCTAATTAGAGAGCAAATGATCTCCATTTTGAGATAAATTATCCAACGTTTGACTGAGAAAAAAAGTAGGCATTTAAAATGCATAGATGACATGCAACTCAGGTATTTAACAAAATACTTATTTCAAAATCTGCTTTAGACTTTGTTGTGCTTTCTAAATAATGGCTAATAATTCTATATCTATTTTGTAAACTATATAAACAAATTTTACTTAATGAACATTAAGTTAATTTTTTAATTACCTAAATACGCAGAAAAGCCAAGTCACAATACAGTTAGATTTCCCTTGGTTTGTGGATATTACGTAAAGAGTGTGTATGCAAAACTAACTACACTCAGCAAATGTTATGAAGATAGAAGGAATGATTTCTGAAATATTAAGATCCTAAATTGTTTCAGCTGGTAGCTACCGATATTAACCTTAAGCTCCTGAAAGAGAGTCGGGAATTAAATTTATTTACAGTAGTCCTCAACTAATGGAACCACAATTGGAACCAGAAACTCAATCACTGAGTAAAGCCAAAATTCAGCAAGAGTCCACATGATGTTTAGCTCAAAAACTATCATCCCTGCAATGCTAGTTGTTATTAAGCAATATCACTGGTTGTTAAACAGACAGAGTCCCAGATAAGGAATCTAGGCTGGGAGAAACCATGGAAGTCTCCATTCATGAACTGATAATCTTCCCTGCTGAAATACAAGCAAGATTTTCAGACCTTGAGCAAAGACACACACTCATGAGGCCTGCACTGATCCTTCTAGAGCAGGGATGTCAAACTCAATTTCATGGAGGGCCACATCAGGGCTACGGTTGATCTCAGGGTGGGGGGGATGACTGGGTGGGCATGGCCAGCTTGACACAGCTCACTGGGCGTGGCCAAATGGGTGGGCGTGGCCAGCATAATGCCACTCACTGGGCATGGCTAACTCAGGACGGAACAAGTCATACCAGCTAACTTGATCTGGGACAATTTGGTGCCCCACAAGCTTACCTCAAACTTCTGGCAGCCAAGTGCATGCATGCACTTACATACACCCATTCCAAATTTGGGGACTTTTATCCACTTAGGAAGGAGAGCCTTCTCCCCAAGCCGAGGCATGATTGGTAGTTTGTAAGATCAAATGTGGATAAAAATCTCCAAACTTGGAATGGGTGTGTGGGTGGATGTGTGGGTGGATGTGTGGGTGTGGGTGGATGTGTGGGTGTGTGTGCACAGCACGCCAAAGGAGATATTCTTCTCCCAATCCCAGACTGTTGGCATTCCCCCGTCTGATGCACCCTCACAGCAAAGAAGGAGGCGGAGGTCGCCACTGATATATGTGGAAACGTGGAGGAGAAGGTTTGCAGAAAGCAGTTTCCTCTGAGTCCAAATTCTGCCTTGGCAAATATCTGGAGAGTAAGAGAAGGTGGCAGGGGCAGCACTCACTGGTCCTGCATGAGGCTGGGCCTTCTCAAAAGGGAAGCCCTGTTTCAAATTATGAGTGGTAAGGATGCTAGCTTGTTGGGGCAGCTTTCCCTTATGCTGCTCCCCCCCACCATCCTCTCCTCCTCTCCAGAGATCTTTCAAGGTAGAAGTCAGACTTGGAGGAAACTGCTTCCTGCAAACTTTCATTGCATCAGCATTATGGTTTCCCTCAAAATCCCAGGTGCTGCTTGAGGCGAACAGTTTTAAGTGTTCTTCAGTGACTCTGAAGACTTCAGTAGGATGCTGTGATGTTTTGAGCAGGTTTACCAACATCACAGAATCTATGGAGGGAAGCAAGTAACTACAGCCCTCTTTGATACAATTGAAATTATATATTTTATATAGGAGAGCTCCTGGATGGAAGAAAAAATCAGCAATCTATCATCACTCTGAAACTGGTCTAGAAGCCACAAGGGCCACAGCCTTTCTAGTTAAGCTATCTCCATTTCTGATCAAATTCTGATATTTTCAGGGCTGCCTTTCTCTGATTTTAGGGAACACAATCCAGCTTTCCCAATAGGAAAGGCATCAGTGTCCATCTTTTTCCAACAATTCTCCAACATCCAAAAATAGAGTTCAAAATGCCTGAAATGTCCATTCAAAATTTAGCTCTTGCAGGCAATGCTGGTTAGATCCCTCAGGGCCTCTTTGTGGCCCTTTTTTTGGAGGGGGGGAGGAGATCCAAAGTACCCTTCCATTGACTTCCAGACATTTTCCACAAAGCCTTGGAGCATAGTGTGCTTAGAAGGCCCAGGGGGCAAGGGGATGGGGCTCATGGGAGAAGCATGCCCATCAGGTTTTGGGTGGTCATGTGACTAAGCTGAAATGGCTTGTTAGCACCAATCTAGAGAGACAGATAGAGCTGATCATTTCTTGAGCAGCTTTTTTCAAACTTGGCCACAGGCCCAGGGAGGGGTTCTGTGTGTGAATCAATTTATCAGGAAAATACCTGGAGATAACTGGCATTTTAACCTCACCTTCCCGCTGCTCACTCCCCTGGCCTCCCGAGGGGGGGGGGCATTTCCTTTGATGCTTGTCCTGCAGAAGAAGAGCCCCTTCCCTCAGCCACTGTTACGTGACACAAACCTTCCTCCCCTTCTTTCCCAGCACGAACAAAGTCAAAGGGACAAGTGACTGGGAGGCAAAGCGGGAAGCGAATTATCACCCACCCAGCAGAGACAAGAATGGGACTAGCCTACACCGCACTCACCATGCTACAGCAATCCTCCTCAGGCTAAAACCACTGGGGGGGGAGGGAAGAAAAGAGCATGCCCAAAAGGCTGGAGAGTTTCCTCCTCAGCTGAAGCCACCAGAGGGAAGGGGAAAGGGGGAGTGTTGGTCTGACAGTAATGGCTGCGCTAACCACATTTGCGGCATTCACATGGGATCTTATTTAGCGTGATTTGAATGTTTCCTTGTAGCCAATCATTATGGAGAACTCTCCAGCGACAGTAAAAAGCCTACTTTTTAAAGTTTCTTTGGTAACAAAGTGTTTGAAACGGCGTGGGCTCTCATTGTACCTCAGCTGGTAACTTTGGTACCTTTGGACGAATTATTAGCAAAGCTTAAAACAAATACGCCCCAAGGCTTTCTCAAATTGCCCACTATCACACGTTTCACAACAGAAACCAATCTGAGGGCGAGACTATTAATCAATTTGTGATCAGCGGCTCCCTACTGTGACTTAGATGTCCTTCTTGATAGAGTGGTCTGCAGAATGCAATGCCTCCGTTTACATTGCTGCTTCCTGGCCGAGCCTAACTTAACACTCCAAATCGCACTAGATGAAGCCCATGCTACCGAAATGTCTGACCTGTCAACGACAAAATCCAGAAGGCCATCAGCCTGCCAGTACCAAGGAAGCCATCACGATTCACTGCGATGAACTAGACCCCGGTGAGGTGACGGACGAGGATAATGACATCCACTGCCTTAAGACGACAAGGTAAACTTGGCCCAGTGAAATGAAATCCCCTTAGACAATCTGTATTGGAAATCACCCATCAACAGCCTGCAGATTTAAAAATGCAAACTGCTCGTGTTGTGGGTCAAAAGGCCATTTAACTAGGGTTTGCCGCGCATCCTAGCCAGCAATCATGTTGCCGGAAGGACCAATGTTTACTAGAAAACAAGCCCAAAATCAAATAAGACGGGGCAATGACTGTTTTGCAATATTGAGAGATTCAGCCGAAACAGTCATAGGGCAAGCCAGCTTAGCCCCCAGGATTTTTTTTTGTCTCTGTTAAAATAGAGGGAGCACCCTGCCACATGGAAGTCAACTCAGATCCTCGTTATCATTGGCATCCTGGAGCACCATTAAGAAGTTGGTCCCCAGGATTGCCAAAGGCAACTAAGACCCTATCAATTAAAGCTCAGAATCTACCAGAATAAGAGCATCCCAGTTCTGGATAGCTGCAAGCTCCAGGTAAAGTTTAAAGGATTCATTGGGAGGCTAAAATTAGTCAAAGTCGAAAGAGCCCTACCTAGCCTTTTGGGCCTCAACTGGTTCGAACCCCTGGGATTAGGAATTTGTGGCAGAAATCACATAGGCAGCCCCGATTTAGACATCCTATCCGAAGAATTTGCCAGTGTATTCCATGAGGTAAATACAATGGCACCCCAGTTTCATTTAATTTAGATCCCCGGGTCACACCAAGGCATCTTAGCCTCGCAGAGTGCCATTTGCACTATGTGCAAAGGTTGAAGCAGAATTAGATAAATTAATAACTCAGGCATCCTCAAACCTGTATATCGTGCCAGGTGGGAGACACCTATTGTCACCCCCATCAAGGCAGATGGTTCAATCTGCATTTGTGCAGACTACAAATGCATCTTGAACCGAGCCCTCCAACAGAGTGCCTACCCAGTTCCAGTTGTGCAGCATCTACTGCACTCATTAGGAGAAGGAAAAGTTTTTGCCAACCTGCATTTGGCACAGGAATATAAGCAGCTCCCCGTGGACAGTGCCACAGCTGAGTCCCAAACAATAGTGATCCACAGCGGAATGTTCAAGTGCCACCGCCTCCAATTTGGAGTCAGCATGGCACCTGGCATTTTCCAAAGTTTAATGCAAAGGCTTCTGCAGGAAATACCGGACGTCATCTCCTATTGTGACAACATCCTATTGTCAGCCCCTAACCGTGCTACACCATTTTCAGGAAGTAGGACTCAGATTAAAAAAAGAAAATGCAAATTTGCAGTACCCCAGGTAGAATTCCTAGGCTATCTAATCGACGCTGCCAGACTGCATTCAACCAATGCAAAAATACAAGCCATTCAGAAGGCACCAACTCCCACCAACAAAACGAAACTACAAGCCTTCTTGGGACTTTTAAATTTTTACAGTATGTTCCTACCCCACAAGGCATCAGTGACAGAACCATTACACCGACTCTTGTACAGTAAAGCTCCATGGTTTGGGGTCGAAAAGAGGGGAAAGCATTCCAAGCTGTCAAAGTCTGCTGATGTCAGAGAGCATGGTAGTCCAGTACAATGAACTTTTGCCACTGGTTCTAGCCTGTAACGTTTCCCTTTATGGGGTTGGAGCCATCTCAGGCATAGACTGCTGAATGGCTCTAAAGCCCCAATAGCATTTTTTCCAAGAACCCTGCCTTCTGCAGAAAGAAACTACAGCCAGCTCGACCTAGCAATCGTAGCTGGCATAAAATGTTACCACAAATGTGTATGGCCGCCATTTCACTTGGTGACTGACCCAGAAGCCCCTTCTCAGACTTCTGGCTAGCGATCGATAGACACCACAGGTGCTGCCCCACCAATGTCCCAATGGACAGTTTTCCTCACAGCCTACAGCTATACACTCTCCCACTGCACCAGGAAGCATCTTTCCCACAGATGCCCTGAACCACTGCCCGTTGCCAACCAATGTCAATGACCCAGCCCCTGAAAGTTTGGTCCTACTTGTCAATGAATGGACATTGCAACTCACTCTGCTAGGGACATATAGGCTCAAGTCCTGGACTGGATGAGAAGGGGGACCACGAGGGCCAGTGGGCCCAGAGTTCAAGCCATTTAAAATAAGGCAGTACAAGCTATCAGCTCAGCAAGACTGCCTGCTATAGGGAAGCAGGTGAGTGGTTCTAACCTCATTACAGGAATTGATCTGGCTGCCTTATACGAGGGGCACTCAGGTATAGTGAGAATGAAGGCATTGGGCCACAGTTATGTATGGTGGCCCAACATAGACCAAGCTATCATGGAGTGGGTATCATGGTGTAAGCTGCCAGGAAACTAGGCTGACACCTCCCAGGGTCCCGAACTGGGACTGGGAGACCCCCCTGGGGGCCTTGGTCCAGAGTGCACATTGATCTGGCAGACCCCTTCCAAGGGCAAAATTTCCTTATAGTTGTGGATTATATTCCACAATACAGGAATATATAATCAGCACAGAGACCGCTGTATTCAAAATGGTAGAGGTTATCCTCATGGCGTCGACCACATCTGAGGCTGTAATGCGAGCCCTGGAAAAATTGTTCATGATCCATGGGTTGCCAGATACTGGTTTCAGATAATGGGTCTCAATTTACTTCTGCTCTATTTGAGGGTTCCTAGCGAGTCAGGGATCACCCCTTTTAACCTTTCGAGTTAATGGGCAGGCAGAAAGGATAAGGTGATCATCCAAGGAGGCACTGGGCAAAATGAGCATCGGAGACTGGCACACTAAAATAGACGGTACCTATTGGTACCCCATGCCACTCCTTGCTCAGTGACTAATTGCAGCTCAGCATGGAGGCCAGTGTCTATGCCCGAAATGTTCAGGCAGCCCGTTCTGGTTGCCGGGCATGATTGTAGAGGTAACAGGACGCTATTCTTACAAGTGGAAATGGAGGATGGAAAATTATGGAGGCAGCACATCAATCAAGAGGGAGAGGAGAGGCTACGCTATACCAACACTTAGAGGAGGCCCAGTAGAGGTCCTGCACACTCAATGCCAACGGAGGACGGGAGAGCCACCCCAATTGAAACACAGAAACAAGTGACGGCACCCAAGGGGTAGAGTTATCATTGGAACCGGGCCAGTCCCTGTGAAAATTGCTGCCAGCAGTAGCAGTGACGCAGTTTCCAAGCAATCTGGGAGCCACCAAGAACCATCCTTCTGCTCTGGCTGGCAAAAACTAACTGAGAAGATCTGGGTGAATCATGCACCAGCAGGGGTGCCTAAAGGACTACACATGCAAGGAACTTTCTAGGTGGGAAGGAGTGCTGTGTGTGAAGTTTCCACTCTGGTCTGCTTCCTAGAGGGCGCTGCGCTTGCACCTGATTGGCTCCCTGTCTGACAGCTGAGTATAAAAGAAGCTGCCAGAGCGAGCTTCAGCTGTTGCCATCAGCTGAACGGGCACTGTGTTAGCTGCCTCAGTGGCAAGCATTTGTTAGAAATAAACGTGTTAGCTTTGAAATTCTATCTCGCCTCCATTCTTAACTCGCTGCCTCCAGTACATAATAGAGATAAAGGAGCGTACCCAAAAGGAGGGAGAGTTTCGATTAAAGAGCACGCAGCAACCTGGAACCAGCAGTCATTTGGGACTCAAAGGACTCCCCGTGGATGCACACTCTGGCATTAATACAGTGTGGGTTCCCTCAAGATCAGCAGTGGCCTCGGGTGGGTGCCGGCTGTGGGGAGAGAATCCCAGGAGAGCATGTCACTTGGAATAAGCAGGGAGAAAAAGAAAAGAGGCGGGAAGCCCAAGCACACGGTTTTCTCCCACAGCAGCTGTACCGCAGCTGTGTCACAAGCTCTGCATCTGGAGCTGAGGGACGAGGAGTGTAAAGGCTGCTCCTCAGAGGGCACATTCGCTTTTCCTCCTAAGCTGGAATGTATCAGGCATGGCGGGAGTGGAGGGGAACGGACGGTGCCGTTGATAGAGGAGGTGCCACCGTCGCCTACCTGGCTGCTTGTATTGCTTCCTTAAAACACGCCGACACTACTACCACCAATACCCCTCCTCCTGTTTTCCCGACTTGCCAAAAATTAAATCTAGAGTTGCTCAGTTGAATCTTCACCTCGGAACTGATGAGATGGTTTACAATATTGGGAGTACGGAACAAGCAAGGATGTGGACGCAATGTGTCCTAGACAAGGTGGAGGTTTGGTTTTGGAAGGACTGTCCGAGCCACAAATTAGCCACTTGTGTGGGCACAAGGGGAGGATTGGCTGGGAGGGAGAGACAGGGGCGAGTGTAGTGAGTGTAGTGAGCTGGCTCGTCAAACTGCACAAAAAATTAGTTAACAGTTCTCTCGAGCTGGTATGAGCTGGCTGAATCCCACCATTGCCTCCAATGTCCAGGGCTCTGGCGTGAAAGGAAGGCAGGCCTTGAGCCTTCCACTTTGTACTTTCACTCCAGAGCCCTGGGTTGCAGTTTGTTGGCCTTGGTCCGCTCAGCCTCTTTGCCTAGCCAGTACACACCCACCACCTCTCCCCTCACCCATGTTTTGTTTTCACATGTGCACTTCCCCCGGGATCGGGTGGGATAGGTTGGGCAAAATATCACGGGATAGCCCCTTTAATTTTTCAGGACAGCCCCGCAGGCCGGATCTAGCCCCGGTCGAGTTTGACACACCTGTTCTAGAGCCTTCTCTTCCTGCCTGATTCACCTTCACTCCTTCCCTTACATGCTCCCTCCCTTCTCTCTGTTTAGATTTTGACCTCTTCTCATCTCTAAGAGCTGGTGAAAGAGCTGTCTGCTGAAGAAGTTCATTATCCATCTCTGTATGAATGTACCATATTTTTGGAGTATAAGACACACTTTTTCCTCAAAAGAGGCTGAAAATCTGGGTGCGTCTTATACACCGAATACAGCATTTTTTGCCTCCCAGAGCTTTGGCCCTTCACCAAAATGGTCGTGCATGGCCTTATGGAGACTTTCAGAGAAATCCTGGGGGCTGGGGAGGGCAGAAATGACCAAAAAATGGGTGTTTCCCCATCCCCCACAGCACTCTATAAGCCTCCATAAAGCTATGCATGCTTTTTTTTTACAAAAAACGGGCCCGTTTTTGCAAAAAACAGGCCATTTGTTGCTCGTCCCCCCCCCCGAGCACTCTGCAAGCTCCCCCAAGGCTATTTATGCCTTTTAAAAAAACAGGCCTGTTTTCAGGAGGTTTTTCTTTCCTTTTAGAAAGCTCTTTAACTGATTGATGAGCATTACATTGATCAAGTGCCAGCAGAAACAAAGTCTTAGGTGCTGCAGATTGTCAGTGATTTCCTTCTCCAGCACATGGATAAATACACCTGGAAACATCTCCTACCTAACTACTGTCTCTCTCTCTCTCTCTATCCCTCTATCTACTACTTACTCTCTTTCTCTCTCCCTACTATCTACTGTATTTCTCTCCCCCCCCCTACCTAGGTACCTACCTACTCTCTCTCTCCTACCTATATACTGTATTTCTCTTTCTCGTTCTCCTCTCTCTATCCCTCTACCTACAAACCTACCTACTCTCTCCCTCTCCCTATCTACTGTATGTCTCTGCCATTCTATTTCTCTCGCTACCTTCTGCCTACCTACCTACTCTCCTACCTACTTATTTTATTTCTCTCTCTCTCTATTGCTCTCTCTCTATCCCTCTACCTACCTACCTACACTCCTACCTCCTACTGTATTCTCCTCCTCTCTCTTTCTCCCTAGCTATCTACTGTATTTCTCACTCTTTCTCTCTATCCTCTACCTACCTACTTTTTTTTAATTTGCCTCTTCAAAACCTTGGTGTGTCTTATACTCTGGTGCGTCTTATACTCCGAAAAATACAGTAAGTCCTTCAGTCAGATGCAGAAATGGAGTTGAAATATTCATAATTTCAGCTCCATTTCTGCACTCTGCCAAAGGAGTTCAGCTCCCCTTGGCAAGTGACTTTTCAGCCATCCTCCGAAGAGGGAGTGTTTTTTTAACAAGTGGCAGCAGATCGTAACCTACCCTGCTGGTTTCTTCATTGATTTTTCTGGGTAAAAATGACAAAAGATTGGAAATGGCAATTACATGATCGCGGGGAGCTTGTCAATCAGTCATATGCAAATAGATTACAAAGCAATCAGATCACAATCATGTGACCATGAGGATGACAATGCAATGTTCTATGATGACTGAAAAGTGCTTTATGGACCATAAAATACCCTTTTCAATGGTATTATAATTGTCCATAATTCGGGACAATAGTTAAACGGCTGTAAGTTGACAGCTAACTATAAAGAAGCTAAAGAGTTATTACGCATATTATTACATCAATCAGCTATACTCCCATCTTTATGACAAACCAAATAATTGTAATTGTAATTATTGCTAGAATCTCTTAAGAATCAATATATTATATTAAAAGGGAAAAACAGAGAACCACAAAAATATTGGATTGTAGTATCCATCTCAACATACCTCACCTCTAAATCCATATGTAGAAATACTAGCTAGATCATCAAAAGTTTGCAGTTTACTTGTAGTGAATCTTTCACACACAATATCCAAGTCTTCCTTCTATAGAAGAAAACCACATCAGTGTTTTTTAAACCATATTCTTATATAAAGTCTAGTAACTAAACAATCAAGTACTTTACTCACCCTAATTCCAGAACCGTTATCTTGTACCTGAATAAGTTTCAAACCACCATCTTTAATTGTCAGCTGGATGTTGGTGGCTTTAGCATCTAAACTAAAAACAAATAATATGTTGTGAGATATTGCCAATCCAATGACATTCTACGTGAATGTTTAGAATAGGTGCATGAAATTCTAAATAGGCAACAATTTATTCTCATTATACAGATTATACACATTGAGGTAGTCTTTGGATTATGACAGCAATTGGGACCAGAAACTCTGCCATTAAGTGACATATCATAAAGCAGAAGTTTCAAACTGGCAACCCACAGCTGAATGAGTCATGTGCAGGCCATGCCAATCCCAGCTCTGCAAAGGAAATAAATGTTGTGAAATATCGTGATGGCAACTTGACACAATGAGTTTGACACCTGTATCATAAAGTATAACATTATATCACTATATCACTTAGTCATAGCTATTCCAGCAGTCCTAGTCGCCAAGGACCACATGGGATTCTAAGTGAAAACCTCACATAATTGTGACTTCCAATTTCCGACAGCTTCTTCAGTGACTTGGCTCAGAAAAAAAATCAGAAACCACATCATGTGATCACAGCTTGCTATTATGTCATAATTGTGAGACAAGTCCTAAGTGTCTGAATCATGGATATGTTACCACAAAGATGCCACAACAACTTGATCTCCAAGGAGCCATTCAAAAACTTCAACTGATGCAAAATGAAGTTACGTGGACATTCTAACTACTCTAGACATGTAATACCATTATTATATGTGCTGCACTAGTTGCCAGTTTTTTAGGTACAATTCAAGAGGCTGGTTTGGGCCTGGGTTATCTGAAGGACTGTCATTTTCCAAGAACCTACCAGCACAATTCGATTCAGCAGATTGGGCAATGCTGCAGACCTCATCAGACAATGAATTTTGATTGGCAGGAAATCTGCTACAGCCTCTGTCTTGTGGAATACTCTCCCAATGGAAATTAGAATGAACTTGGTCATGTGCCCAAATCTACAGCTCTGAATATGTTAATGACACTGTCTCTTGGTTTTACTATGATTAATTCTTGGCTGTTATATATTTTCTGGATGTTTTAATTGCTTTATTTTGATTGTTCTATAATTTTAGAATTGTAAGCATACTAGAGTCACTTGGTTGAATTGGATGGCTACAGATAAGGAAGGAAGGAAGGAAGGAAGGAAGGAAGGAAGGAAGGAAGGAAGGAGGAAGGAAGGAAGGGTTCATCTTATTTACTGTGCTTGTGGTGGAATGTATTCTAGATTCCCAAGAGGGATGACTTCCTGGGTGGGACTTACTGATGGAAGCAGCTAAACATAGCTGCTCCCGAGTTACCAGTCGCGTTATCTGTTTAGATGATCATCTATCAGACATCTGACAGACACCTTACTCTTCGGGCAAGAAGGGAAGGAGAGAAGTTTTGTCGAGCAAATGCCTTTCTGATCTTTGCAGCTTCTGTGTCTGCGAAGAGAAGGGGGGCCAGCTGAAGGCAGAACTGTTCCGTGCTGGAAATCTCAAGCTGCTTTGCAGCACAAAGTAAGCGTTCCTCCCACTCAGAACAAAGATTGAATTACTTGATTTCAAAACGAGCGAACTCGTATGCGAGAGCATTGTTTATTTAAATCCTAGCTTCTTTTTTACAAGATCCTCTTCCGTTATTCTATCTATTTAAAGAGGCACTTAAAATGGCGACGAGCCAGTTGAATTGCTGAGTAACAATGTTTATCTAGTTTTACGGAGTTTCAAAACTTCAAAAGAAGGGAGTGACTTATTATTTTGCCTCATAGCCGGCCAACAGATCTTTACTAATTAGTTTCACTTTTAAAAGACTCTTTGCTAATATAGAGACATTCCAAACGGTGATGAATATGCTGAACTGTTTTGTTACGAGGCTTATTTTTTGAAATCTTCTGCAAAGTCCTACGAAGTTTTTTTAAAAAAAAAAAACTTCAAAATAAAGGGGTGATTTAGTACCTCTTTCCACAACTGTATAATGGGCCAGTAGAGTCTTCCTAATTGCTTGAAGATAAAACTTGGAATGGCCTCAAAACCAAATCCTAATTTGAAACCCCCTCCTTCAGCCCCCAGAAGGACATCGCCAATACTTGGTACAAAGTCGCAGCCACCGCCCTCTATGCCCCCTACTGGAGAGTTACTAACGACAGAACTCTTCCTGAGAGAACTGAGTGAAGCTCATAACATGCTGACAATTAAAGTGGAAAACAAACTGAAAGATTTTAAAGGGGAGATAAAAGGGGAGATAAAAGGGGAGATAAAAGAACTTAAGGAGGACGTGTATGATAAAATGGATGCCAGGGTTGCTAAAATTAAAGATGATATGCTGGGGCTTGTAACTGTACTGACAGAACATGTTTCAGGAGTTGAAGATAGTTTAGAGGATCTTAATCAAGCTAATACTAATTTGACATCGAAAACAGAGGTGGTGCAACAAAAAGTCGAAAATGCTGAAAAGAAATTATGATACAGTACAAATGGAACTCGCATTAAGAGTAAGGGGTTGCGGGAAGAAAAACAGGAAAACCTGAAACAGATTCTTTCAGAAGCTTTTGATAATCTGGTGGGAAGACAGGGGCTTGACTGGCAAATCGATAAAGTTTATCGTGTTAACTCTTGGGTGGCAAAGCAGAAGCAGCTTCCTCGAGACATTGTTATATATTTCACTACAAGAGAGCTCAGAAACACGATATTACAAGTGTCTTATAAAACTAAGCTCCAGATTGGGGGTCAAGATCTGACTGTTTTGAAAGAGATACCACCTCAAATGCTAAGAGCCAGGAGAGATTATGCCTTTTTAGTTGAAGAACTTAGAAATCGTCAGATACAGTACAGATAGGACGCGCCATTTGGCATCATACTTACACTGGACAGGCAAAGATATCGTCTCAACTCCGTATGGAAAGCCCGAGATTTCTACCATAATATTTTGAAGGTTGGACATCCTGCACGTTCTGGACCGAGAGAAAGATCACAAGAAAGACAAGACAGACAGCAAATCACACAACTACCAGATAAGATGGATCATCTCTCTTCTAGAAGCGCAAGGTGTTATGGAACAGAGACCTAGCCGTATGATTACTAGACGAATGGAGCAACAAGTTAAAATGCAACAACCGCAACAATTACCGGCTATCGATCAAGGAGCCACAGCAACAACCTCAAAAGCAATGGGAGGAGCTAGGCCAAAGGTTAAACAGGCCATGCAGGAGGCTCTAAAAAAGCTTCAGCTTTCAGCTTTCAGATGACAACTAAGATTTTAACATGGAATGTCAACGGATTGAATTCTCCACAGAAGAGAAAGAAAATATTTCACTATCTTAAACAGTTCAAGAATGATATAATTTGTTTACAAGAAACTCATATTAAATCAACTGATCAAAAATATCTGAGTAACCCAAGATTCAGTCACATTTGTAGCTTCTGCTATGGAAAAGAAAAATGGTATAGTTGTATACTTAAGAAAAGGTATGAAAGCTGAATTAATTGAAGCAGATCCCTATGGAAGGTACATTGCATTAGATCTAATCCTAGAAGGGAAAAAGACATTGTTTTGGGGAATTTATGCTCCTAATCAACAGCAAGACGGTTTCTATAGAAATCTTCACGCTAAATTAGTACAGTGGGATTATAGGTCTTGTATATTAGTGGTGACTGGAATGGTGTTATAGATACCAAGAGATAAGAAGATTTCTCGCCCAAACACTAAGATACGAGCAAAACTACCTAAATCCTTTTTTGACATGATGGATGACTTTGAATTGAGAGATATCTGGCGAGAAAGAAATGCAGAGGAATATGATTTTACCTTTTTTTCTGATAGGCATCAATCCTTTTCTAGGATTGATTTCATATTAACCACTAATGATTTGCTTTCTAGGGTGAAGAAGACAAAGATTGCGGCTAGGGTCCTTTCGGATCATAACCCAGTTTGGATGGAATTGGGAGGGGTGGTACAGGCAAGAAGGTCTTGGAGATTGAATGAAAACTTATTTAGATATGAAAAGTATATCAATGATTGTAAAAAATTGCTAACTGAATACTTTGTTTTAACATGAATAAGGATACACCTATGGAATTTGTATGGGATGCAAGCAAAGCGTATATGAGAGGAGTATTGATAAATATAAATGAATCACATAGACATAAACGGGGTAAAACGAACAGAGTTGGAGGAGGAAATTAAGAGGAAAGAGCTGGAGTTAACAATGAATCCAGGCGATTCAAAGGTCAAGGAAGCAATCACCATATTAAAATCCCAATTTGATATGTTGATCTCTGACCAGGTAGCCACCAGTTTGTTATACGCAAAACACAATACTTTCTGTAATGCAAATAAACCTGGCAGGTGGTTAGCTTATCAGATTAGGGGGAAAAAAGAAAATTCGAAATATATCTAAATTGACCTACAAAGGGAAGGAGGTATTTCAACAGGATGAGATTCAAAAGGCATTTCGGGAATTTTTTACAGAGTTGTATAAGGGGATAAAATTAATGGTTTAGATATAGACAAATACTTAGATAAAGAAAAAATACCCTTAGTTAAAGAAGAACACAGGCAAAAATTGAATCAACCAATAACCTCAGGGGAAATTTTACAGGTAATTAAACAGTTAAAGCCAGGGAAGGCACCAGGCACAGATGGCTTAACAGCGGCTTACTATAAAAACTTACAGTTGGAAATGGTAGAACCTCTTAAGGAATTATTTAATAAGATTCAAACGGAAGGTAAGGTACCTCCTTCATGGAAGACAGCCTTTATATCTTTGATACCCCAAAAGATCAAGATACTATTCAACCAAAAAACTACAGACCTATTTCATTACTTAATGTAGACTACAAAATTTTTACTAAAATACTAGCAATAGGTTAATGCTGGTTATCCAACAATTGATACACGCTGATCAAACAGTTTTTATACAAGGGAGACAGATGAAAAGTATGTTAGATTAATTATTAATGCATCAGAATACTTGGGAAAGAACAATCAAATCCCTGCTGCGTTCATATTTCTGGATGCTGAGAAAGCCTTTGATCGAGTTAATTGGCAATTTTTGCTGAAGATATTGCAATCAAAGCAATATATCAACAGCAAACAGCTCAAATTATAGTCAATGGAAGTTTAACAGAATCCTTTCAAATTGGAAAGGGTACAAGACAGGGCTGTCCTTTGTCCCCACTATTGTTTATTATAACTTTGGAAGTATTATTGAATAAAATACGGGGCTTGGAGGGCCTAAAGGGAATTAAGGTTAGGCAGCAAGAATACAGAGTGCGGGCTTTTGCGGATGATTTGGTCATAATATTGGAACAACCGCAGGAATCCAGTATGGTTTTAATGAATACGATTAATCAATATGGTCAAGCATCTGGTTTTAAAATAAACTTAGGGAAAACGAAAATATTAGCCATAAATATGAATACTAAACAAAAGGAGAATTAGGAGGAATGTTAGGATGTGAGGTAGTCAAAAAGGTTAAATATCTTAGAGTTAATATTTCAATCTCAAATGGGAAATTATACAAGTATAATTATGAACCATTCCGGCATAGTATACAGATAGAGATGAAAAATGGGAGAAGTTACACTTATCTTTGCTGGGAAGAATCGCGGCAGTGAAAATGAATATCTTACCAAAATTTTTATTTCTTTTCCAAATGTTACCTATACTTTAAAAAAGATGTGAATCTTTTAGAATGGCAGAAGGGTATCAATAAATTTGTATGGGCAGGAAAGAAACCGAGAGTAAAGCTGAAAATAATGCAAGATATACACGAGAGGGGAGGCTTGAAACTACCCAATTTAAAACTATATTTTGATGCAGTGGTGTTGTCCGTAATTAGTGATTGGATCAATTTAACTAATGATAGGATACTGAACCTTGAGGGATATGATCTGGTATATGGTTGGCATGCTTACTTGTTATTTAACAAAAAACTGGACAAAAACTTTAAAAGTCATATCTTAAGAAATGTTTTACTGCGGGTTTGGAAAAAATATCAACATAAATTAAATGTATATACCTATGTGGGCAATTCCTAGACATGCAATTGAAAATATAAATATAGCACAAAACAGGATAGAATTACTTATAGACAGCTTCTTATTTTGGAAGGAGGGGCCCTACAATTAAATCCTTAGAGGTATTAAAAGAGGAGAAGCAGTTCAAACATGGTTCCAGTATGGGCAATTACAGGCCAGGTGGAAAAATAGATCAAAAAATTGGTTTTGTCCAAATTGAGGACAACTTATTTAAACAAATAAGAGATCAAAGTTTAATGCATATAAAGAGGATATATAATGTATTAATACAGATAGATTCAGAAACAGAGTTAGTTAAAGACTGTATGGTAAAGTGGGCTCAAAATATTGAAGAACCAATAATGTTGGATACATGGGAAAAAATTTGGGTAAGAAATATGAAATTTACACAAGCTCAAAACCTGAGAGAAAATTTTTACAAGATGTTCTATAGATGGCATTTAGATCCTAAAAAGCTGGCTTCTATGTATCCGAATTTACAACCCAAATGTTGGAGATGGTTCTCTTGATGCTACCTATTTCCATATATGGTGGACTTGCCAAAAGGTTAAGGCATTTTGGATAAAAATATGGTGGATTCTGCAAAATATCTTTAAAAGAAGGATAAAGTTTACTCCTCAGTTATTTTTGCTAGGTATAAATACTGACTTTACAGCGGTAGAGACTAATTTGATCCTGCACTTAATAACGGCAGCAAGACTGTTGGTGGCGCAATACTGGAAGAAGGAAGACCTGCCTACAACTCAAGAATGGACATTGAAAGTTACAAATTTAGCCGAGATGGCTAAAATATCAGCATATCTTAAAGATCACTCAAATGAGAAATATAAACGAGACTGGAAAAAATGGATTGACTATATACAAAATAAATACGGGACCAAGAAATTCCAGTTAGCTTATGCTTAAGATCAGGAATGATTTAAATTGTTTAAAGTTAGCTTAGCAAGAAGAAGCTAAGATCAATGTAGAGATGTTATTAATTTTTTTTATTTCTTTTTTCTCAATAGATTTTAGACTGTGTTTGTTAAAAATCTATACCGTGTACGGGTTCTGGGAAGTCAGGGGGGAAGGACGTAGGGGGTCGGGGGGAGAATGGGGGGAGGAGGGATATATATAGGCTAGACACGATGTGTTAGATCTCAATGCAATGTGACTTCACATGTATACTGTTTTTCTTTAATTTTTCTTTAAAAATAGGATAAGCCAAGTACATTAACATATAGTGGAAATACACCAAGGGGAGGAGGAGTAGGAAAGAAGGTGGGTAGAGTGGGATGGGAGAGAGGGTGGGGGGGAAGGTGAAAAGGAAGGGGGGGAGCGGATCTGGAGAGAGGAGTGGTAGAGGGGGAGGGGAAGTAAGGTAGAGGGGGATGATGGAGAAGATAGAAAGTAGGAGGGTGGTGGAAGAAAGAGGTGTATGGAGAATGGAAGAGGTATATTGGGCTTTTATTTTCTGCGGCATTGTTGACAAGAGGAATTGATGCAATTATTCTTTAATACTATATGGTGTATACATGTGAGTGTATGAAAATGAAAATGAAAATAAAATACTAAAGCACATAAAAAAAATAGATTCCCAAGAGGGAGGAACTGCATCCCAGAGAGCAAAGAGGTAGAGGAGCTTGGAACATTTGGTCTGCAAGAAGAGGATTAAAACTGTTTCTTCATAGCAATTACCAGAGAATCTCTGAACTTCTGCAAATACTTGCTTTAGTCTGGTAAGAGTCTGTGTATAGATAAGGTACAATAAAGAAAACTACTCAGATGTAACTCCACATGTCATTCTTAAGGCCTGACTGTGTCAAACCCAAGCCCAAATCTGACATGAGATCTAATCAAGTGCAGTTCTTTATTTGCTTACACCTAATAGAATCTGATAAGACAAAAGTTTCTAACCTAATAGATATATCCTGGGAGATTCAAAAGTATGGCTACTCTGAATTTTTTCTTACCTTCCCCAAACAATTGCTTGTTTTAGGCCTCTCACTGAAATGTGCCAAGGAAATCACAATGTAATTGCCTCCATCCCCTCTACTCCTTTTCCAGTTACACATTCCATCACATCCTGAATGGTTGTGAATACCTGTATGGCCTTTTCCCCCCTTTTCAGAAATGTAAAGCTATACACATGTATAAATTTATTTTAAATGAAACCTTCATACTTATGGCCCACTGACAGGAGTTAACAACATATAAGTATAAAGGAATTTAGAGCTGACCTTGGGCAAG
This sequence comes from Thamnophis elegans, assembly GCF_009769535.1. Classification (NCBI taxonomy): domain Eukaryota; kingdom Metazoa; phylum Chordata; class Lepidosauria; order Squamata; family Natricidae; genus Thamnophis; species Thamnophis elegans. The sequence continues at coordinate 62,926,693 of NC_045558.1, read as the reverse complement.
ATATAGGAAAGCAACTAAGGAATGAAGGAAGGAGCTTTATTTACTTACTTACATTTGCCTTATTTTTACAAATATTTTTTCATCACAATGTGAGGTGGGTTGATCTGTTGCTAAGAAGGGAACTGAAAACATAACACAGTTCAGAAATAGAAAAAAAGGGAGAAACTCAACAATATTTCCACCTTAATTTTGTTCTGCATAAAATGGGACAGAAAAAAACTTGAATAGGCTTCTAGTTTCTATTAAAATACTCTACAATAAAATACAGTGGTATTTGTGTTTCTTTTTTGATCTGCCCTACCTTGAAGGCCTGACATGAGTCTTGAAAGCCTGTTCTAATTTTTCTGTCCCAACAAATTCAAAGTGGGCTTATTTTGAGTTTCTTTCTTACACTACCAATACACTCTTCTCCAAAACTGTCCTCAGTAATTCGCCTTTTCCTGCTCGGTTAGCAGCTCTCATACTTTTTCTATCAGAATGTAGGTGAATTGTAAAAAAAAAATTCAGGAAGACATAACATCCCATACTATCCTCAAACCCAAAATTCCAGTAAGACATAACATCCCATACTATCCTCAAACCCGCCCTAAATTCAGATATATACTGTCTTTTATGCAATAGGTGTAATTGAAATATTCCACGCTAGGAACTATTTTTGCGAGTGTATGCTAGTACGCCCCTTGCATCCCTACAACTATTAGGAGCAACCAACCCCAGGGCCCACTGGGCATATTACCAGTTCTCGATCATCTCTTTAATGGCATTAGCGGGTCGCTGGATGACCTCTCCGGCTGCGATGCGGTTCACTACTTTCTCATCTAGCCGACGGATGACACCAGCTACAAGAGCCATGACAGGACTGAACACCGAGGTTGAACCGCGAGTATTGAATTGAGGGAAAGGAGAAATTACACGCTCAAACGCTCCGGTAGCTTGAAACTACGGAGGGGGGCGGGCACAGTACAAATAAGAAGGATCCAGGGAGAAAAACGCACGGTGCTCCTCGAATAAGGAAAGCGGGACTTAATTTAAAAGCCCGGGGAAAAATAAACCACCACCACCACCATCTTCCAAGGGCGCCAAAAAATCGACGGAGCACTATTGTTATAATCTCGCGCTAAAACTCCGGGATCGAACTCATTGTTGATTGGTTGCGAGGATGCCAATCAAACTTCCTGGTTCCTTTTTTTAAAGGAACGGTCTTCCGTCGAAAGAAAGACAAAGGCATAGAGAACGTTTCCTGTGGCTTTAAAAAATAATTAAGGTGGGCTTTACTAAGTAAGAGCTGTATAAAACTGCTCGGTTTATTTGCACACTAGTCTCCTGTAGGGTAGGATTTTTTTTTAAAAAAGTATTGTACATGAATTGGGGGAAATTTCTTGTAAGAGAAAAAAAAGACTCTTACTGATTAGTGGCTCTTTATTGCAAAATATCAGACAAGTTTGCTTCATCTATTTAACCCAAGCACGCGTTATTAATTTAAAAAAGACTTGGATAAACCCTATTCGCGTCGCCTTCTACCGAAACCAAACAATTACAATGAGATAAATGGCGACATTTCCAATTTACCAGGAATCAGTTTGCCTTCATTCAAAAAAAAAAGTCTGAGTCCCATTGCAAATTCGAATGTGCATAGTAGTGTTGCAGAAAATGACAGGCTTTAGACTTCTCGGGATACAGGAAATGTTTATTTGGCAGCCAGGTTCAGAAAGCTAGCATTGCAAGTTCTGAACCACCTTCATTATCGAAGCACACGTTGTTATACATTCTCAAAGACAGCGTAACTCGGAAATATTTAACTCATTTCCTATTGGTTACCTTGAGAGAAAAGCCTTATAAGGATAGGGTCTTGCTTCTCCTTTTGTTACAGATATAATATTGAGTATGTGTCTCTAAGCGAACTTTAGAGACCACCCTTGTGGTCTTGTGAGACTATTGAACTCTGCAGTTAGGCACTTGCTTCCTATTCTTTTGCAAGCTGCCACTATGTCTATGTGGCTTTTTAATATAGAAGTAAAGGGCCCCCAAGAGGTTGTCCAGCCTGACCCAGTAGGTTTCACACTTAATGTCCAAATCTCACTTTACGTCTTACTTTATCCCCACCCCCCCTTTTAGACTCTATTAATACCCACAATTGAGTCTAGCTTGTTAGATCAACAATATAAGCATGCAGGATACAGAATAGTAAAAAAGCAAGCATACAAGCAATACACATCTTAGAGCTTATCTTCCGGAATCACTTTCTCTATTTCTAAGAGTGCAATTTGAATATAGGAGCTAGTATCTGAAGCTTCATCTTCCTTGAGGGTATGTGGGATTAGGCTTTCCATTAACATTAACTCCTTTTCAGCCCGTTTTTTTTTTTTTAGACCTAATAACAAGCTGTTTAAGCAAGGGTATGTCAGCCTCTGATTTGCTATCGCTTCGGTTGCCATGAAACGGGGAGGGAGGGCATGGTATTTGGGAGGGGTTACTCATTGTGCTGGAGGAAGGTTCTGGAGTTTACCGGCTGATCGGACTACGCATGCGTGGGTGTTCCCGCCAGGACTAACGGCACCGACATTCCATCTTCCTGATGCCTTTTGAAGTTATCTCACACCTGACACTTGGAAGAATTATGATTGGACTGGAACTGTGATGCCAAGGGGTGGGGAATGGGCTATTTTATATATCAATTGCTTTCGCGCCTAAATAATCAGACTTCGCTTCGCTATGCCTTTAATCATTCTTAATTAGTAAAAGTACACTTGATTTCCACACATGGAGTCTCGTGGTCTTTCTTTCCTAATTAATTAATGGAGAGGTGTTGACAGTAAGCGAAGTCTCATCAACACCCTACCAGGAGGAATACAACCTTCCGTGGGGGGTGAAAACTACAAGAAGAAGAAACAGAGAAAATGTCTTCGCACGCTAGCGATGAAGAAATTGAAAAAGAGACCACTGATTTATTATTACCCGAGAAGTTGGTTGAGCTGGAAATAACGGGCCCTGCGACACACACACACCTCCGGTTGGTCCTTGTCGGTGGGACAAAGAGAAGATAGTGCAAGCTGGGATCCTGGCGTTACCAGAAGGAAACATCAGGAAAGGCCGTTTGAAGCGGGGCCGAACGAAGACCCTGGGAAAGAGATCAGCCTGAAAACTTGGAACAGAGGTACTCTGGGCAAAGATTCGGGGAGGGAGAAGAGGCCGAGAGGGGGTGGGAGCAAGAAAACCCACGGACAGCTTCACCCCCCCCCCAGCCAGGGGTGCTGCCAGGCCAGGGGCCCCACCCCCCAGAAGACGCAGAATGGCTAAAGTCCCCCCCTTAACTGTAAAGTATGATGGAAATCCTAAGAAGCTGGGGTTTTTCATTATGCAAGTTTATAACTTCATGGAAATTTATGGGCCCGATTTTGAATCAGACGCCATGAGAGTGCGGATGATATTACTTGCTTTGGAAAACGAAGCCGCTGATTGGTGGATGGGTTTGCACCAGACCAACTCCCCCCTCCTGAGGAATTTTAATGCGTTTATGGAAGCGTTCAAGAGGATTTGATGACTCCCTAACTGAGAACGGGGTAAACTGAAATTTATGACCCTCACACAGGGAGATAGGCCGGTGACTCAGTACATTCAGGAGTTTCAACACCTTTGTAATTATATGAGATGGAGTGAGGAAGCCCTTTTGGATAAATTTGCTTTGGGCTTGGATGAGGACATTTATCAACAATGTGTTAATCGCCACCTTCCTAAGTGCCTTACGGATTGGTATGAAAACGCAGCTGATATTGAACTTGATTTAATTAGACTCCGATGTGCAAAAGAGAGAGGAAAGGGAAAGAGAAAAAGCAGCGAGATCTTCCCCCCCAACCCGCAAACCCCCTTTCGGAGTGAGAAGCGACGGTAGAGGATGCCCCACAGGAAAAGCTAAACCATTCACATGCTTTTGTTGTGGAAAGGGAGGCCATCGCGCGCCAGAATGCCGCGCTAAGCTTCCCACGACCACCTCAACCCCTGCCAAGAGGGAGGGGAGATCCAGCAAGGCCCCAGACAAGAAGAAAAAAGAAGCCGCGTTCGCTGTGGATTCCACACCCCCGCGTTTCGGACAGGCCCTGGAGGGAGAAGCTGACGATCCCACCAGCTCCTCTGATGACTCCGATGACGACGCCTCGCCTCGCTGGGTGAGTTCAAACAAAGGCCCCATGCTAATCCCAATAGAATTAAGGATTCCACCCGAGGGGGTGTCAGAACGCCTTCCCGCCCTCCTTGGTTCAGGCTGTTCCTGCTCAATGATCAATCCTGCTATGGTGGAGAAGCTAGGCCTCAAGTTAAAAACTTTGAAAACCCTATTGTCTTTTGCCAGATAGATGGGTCCATAGCAGGGGGGGGGGCGCCCATTTCTATACTGAACCTCTAGAGATGAAAATGGGCTCCCACACCGAACTAATCTCCTTTTTGTGGCTCCCGGGATGGACAGGCCCCTCATTTTAGGCCTCCCTTGGCTCCAGAAATGGAACCCTCACATAAATTGGAGGGAAGGTTGGCTGCGCATTCGCACGAAGACACCTCCGGAGGGGGAGGGCGCTTCCTCAGAGCCTCTTAGCTGCAGTTCTGATTTGGCCGCCAGAGGGCAGGAGAGGATTGAAGGAGAGGAAAAAATTCCAAAAGTGTATTGGGACCTGAGAGGAGTTTTTAGTGAACAATCTTCAGATAAACTTCCACCCCACAGACCTACTGATTGCTCAATCGACATTTTGCCCGGTGTCCAGCTTCCAAAGCCCCAAATTTATTCCATGTCGCCTAGGGAGATGGAGGAAATGAGAAAATTCATCGATAAAATTTGGAACGGGGTTTCATTGAGCCTGCGCAACCAAAGGTAGCTGCCCCTGTATTATTCAGAGAGAAGAAAGATGGCTCCCTGAGATTGTGTGTTAATTTCAAAAATCTTAATGGGATCTCGGCCCAAAACCTCTACCCGCTGCCATTGATGAAGGACATGTTAGCCCAATTGGGAAAGGGCCGCATTTTCACTAAACTGGACCTCAGAGAAGCATGTTATAGAGTCCGTATAAAGGAGGGGGATGAATGGAAAACTGCGTTTAACTGCCCTCTTGGTTGCTTCCAGTTCCGGGTCATGCCTTTTGGCCTGCAGGGGGCGCCTGCAGTTTTCATGCAATTAATGAAATCTTGCACGACCACCTTTACAAGGGCGTTATCGTATATTTGGACGATATCCTTATCTATACTCAGACATACGACGAACACGTCGCCTTAGTACGCACTGTGTTGAAAAAACTCAGGGCCGCTGAACTGTATGCCAAATTGTCCAAGTGTGAATTTCACCAGGCGAAGATTGACTACCTAGGATATCGCATCTCTCCCGCCAGCATTGAGATGGACCCTGGGAAGGTCACTGAGTGGGAGGCGCCCCGAACACGCAGACAATTGCAAAAAATTTTGGGTTTTGCTAATTTCTACCGTCAGTTCATTCCTTCTTTTGCCAAAATTGCGCTTCCTATCACGAATTTGTTAAAGTCCAAAGGTGGGCCTAAACCTAAGCCTAGTAAACCACTGGATTGGACCATGGAATGCCAAGCTGCCTTCGAGAAACTGAAACGCCTCTTGCTGCAGAACCTGTCCTGAAGCATCCCGACATGGACAAGCCTTTCGTCGTTCAAGCTGATGCCAGTGATGTTGCTGTTGGGGCCGTCTTGCTACAAGCCAACGACCAAGGTAATTTGCAACCTTGCGCTTACACCTCCCGCAAGCTCACGGACACTGAAAGACGTTGGGCCGTTTGGGAGAAGGAGGCATTTGCAGTCCGATGGGCTCTAACCACGTGGTGCCATTTTCTGGAAGGCGCTAAGCACCCGTTTGAGGTGTGGACTGACCACAAGAATTTGGAGGCTTTGAGGACCCCACGCCGTCTATCTCCTAAGCAGATGCGTTGGGCCCAACATTTCAACCGTTTCAACTTCACGCTCAAGTACATCCCTGGGGGGAAAAATTTCATGGCTGACGCTTTGTCCAGACTCCCTCAATACAACTGTTCTAAACTGAGTATTGTTCAGCCCATTGTTCCCACATCTAGCTTGGCGGCTCCGGTGGTCACTCGCCAGCAAGCACGCTCAAAAGTAGAGGTACCTCAAGATTTCCTCTCGGACCTCAAACATGCCCTTCCCCAGGATGACTGGTTCCAAAGGCATCAGGATGAGTGCACGATGAGGGACGATTTACCTTGGATCGGACCCAAGCTTTATGTCCCCGCCTCTCTTCGTCTCGTCGTCCTCCAACGAGCTCACGATTCCAAATTGGCGGGTCACTTTGGGTTCGTAAAGACGTTGCATCTAGTGAAGAGACAATTTTGGTGGCCCTCTTTGAAGAAAGACATTGAACTTTATGTTACCAGTTGTCCGGTTTGTGCTGCCGCTAAAGGGCACCTGGAAAACCACAAGGCCTGCTTCAATCTGTAGCCCGGCCTGTCGCCCCTTGGAAGGAGATTTCGATGGACTTCATTGTCGAGCTTCCCGAGAGCCAGGGGCACACTGTCATTTGGGTTGTTACGGACTTATTTTCCAAACAAGTTCATTTTATCCCGTGCCACAAAATTCCTTCTGCTAAGGCACTGGCTAAGCTCTTCATTTCCCACGTTTACCGTTTGCATGGTGTGCCTGATCGCATTGTTTCCGATAGAGGTGTCCAATTCACCTCAACTTTCTGGAAGGAGTTTCTTAAACGCATTGGCTCCGCCCAGGGCCTTAGCTCCGCCCACCATCCTCAGACCAATGGGGCTTGCGAGAGGACTAATTCTGTTTTGGAACAATATTTACGTTGTTTCATCAATTATCAGCAAGATGATTGGGTTGACTTGCTACCGCATGCTGAGGTAGCCTACAATAATTCTGTGCATACCAGCACTGGGTTCACCCCTTTTCAGGTTGTCTTTGGTCAGGATTTTGTTCCTATTCCTGAGTTGCCTCGTGACCAGCCGCAAGTTTCTTCCGTCGCTGAGTGGAGCGAACACCTGAGCCATATTTGGCCTTTGACTCTTGCTACTTTAGATGCTGCACATCGTGCTCATAAAAACAGGCTGATAAGAGGCGTGCGCAGCCTTATCAGTACCGGGTGGTGACCTGGTTTACTTGTCCACGAAATTCCTTCAGACCACACAGAAGTCCAAAAAATTAGGACCTAAATATGTTGGTCCATTTCCCATCATCAAGATCATCAATCATGTTTCCGTTCGATTGCAGCTGCCTAAGCATCTCAACCGTGTTCATCCCGTGTTCCACGTTAACCTCATTAAACCTGTTCGTATTTCTTCTTTACGTCCACCTGATGACCCTCCTCCCGCTCCCTTGTTGATTGATGGTGAACAACACTTTGAAGTTCACGAGATACTGGACTCCCGCAGGCGGCGTAATCGCATCCAATACTTAGTGGCTTGGAAGCATTTTCCTCCCTCTCATACGGAATGGGTTGACAAATCCCATGTTCGTGCCCCCCACCTACTTCGGAAGTTTTACGCTGCTTTTCCTGACAAACCTTGATTTTCTTTTCCCCCTCCCCCTTTTTCTCTCTTTTATGTTTTGTTGTTCATCTGTTTGTTTGTGTTTTCTCGTTTTCCAGGCTTGACTGCCTTTTTCCGGGGGACGGCCGGATGTCAGCCTCTGCTTTGCTATCGCTTCGGTTGCCATGAAACGGGGAGGGAGGGCATGGTATTTGGGAGGGGTTACTCATTGTGCTGGAGGAAGGTTCTGGAGTTTACCGGCTGATCGGACTACGCATGCGTGGGTGTTCCCGCCAGGACTAATGGCACTGACATTCCATCTTCCTGATGCCTTTTGAAGTTATCTCACACCTGACACTTGGAAGAATTATGATTGGACTGTAACTGTGATGCCAAGGGGTGGGGAATGGGCTATTCTATATATCAATCGCTTTCGCGCATAAATAATCAGACTTCGCTTCGCTATGCCTTTAATCATTCTTAATTAGTAAAGTACACTTGATTTCCACACATGGAGTCTCGTGGTCTTTCTTTCCTAATTAATTAATGGAGAGGTGTTGACAGGTATTATGCAAGAGAGGAAGGCTAAACTTGCAATTCCACATAATAAAAGCAATAGCATTTGTTTAATCCAGCCTGTTCCCGGTAGCCAAGAGAACCATTCATCTGTCCCTTGCATTCTTTAACCAATTGAGGAAGCTGGGTTTCGTAGTTTTTAACTACCCCCCCCCCCCCCGCTTCTGATTTATTCATATAGAAATGGCAATCTTCTTCTAGGAACATACATAGCCCACCTTTTTCAGCAGTTAAAGATCTATGACACGCCAGTTCACAATTTGGTTCAGGCTTTCCTGGAATTCTTCCGACAGCTGCCTGAACTGTGTAATGGAGTGGGTCATTCCACCTACCCTGTTCTAACTGCAGTCCCTATTCTCATGATCGCTAATAGCGGAATTAGGAGCAGCAATCCTTTCTGGACATGTCCTATGAGGGGTACAGGGAGGGTCTGTTCCCCACTTGCCACCCATTTTAGGGAGGAGGTGTATTAGAGTGCATGTGCCAGTCCAATTGGTGGGTAAACATAGATATGCATTTCTCCCACATAGAAATAAAACTCCATTTTCTCCTACACATACGCCGATATTCACAGAGAAGGCATGGGTTCGGAGGTTCCTTTCATTAGTCCAGATTTGTAAGGTTCCTGCTAGGAACATACCGGTCAGGGGCTGTAATGTAACTTCTTGATTAGGATCCATAAACTTATTCCTGAGGTTTGGTCCTTCAAAGAGATATTGCAAAAGTAAACATAAACTCCCATAGTGGATTGTATTGAAATCCAAAACTGGAAGGGGGATAGAATGGCCTTAGGTAGGTTCCAGTGGTCAGATTCCCCTCCCATTGGTTAAAAACAAGTGGAGGTGGGAGGAAGAAAGTGGCTTTTGTTGGAAGATATTGTAAGCAAAGAGAGACATGCTGCGAGTCAAATTTACATCTACAAGGGTTTTCCTGGGGGCAAAGTACATTTCAGATGAGCATTGTTCTTCTGATAGTGACCCCACAGGAATGCCAGGCTCCTGATATTGTTTGATGCACAAGGAGGGTGACCTATAATTTCTACACCGACTGCTATGGGCCCAACAATGGGGAGATGCCTCATCCCCAGTCTTTTAAGTGTCATACAGATCTCCATGTAGCTGGGCTTCTGCCATTTTAGTTCCCCATCTACCTCCCTTGTCAAAGACAATCGTAGCTCTGGTCTTTCCCCCAAAATCTGGCTCAACTAGAACAGCATTGTAAGATGAAGAGGTTGCAGACAAGCACAACCACCATTTTTGGCCTAGGTCAAACATCCTGTAACTTGATTTCACCCTGTTGTCAGCCTCTGCTTTGCTGCTGCTTCGGCTGCCATTGAAACGGGGAGGGGGGGCATGGTATTTGGGAGGGGAATCATTATGTGCTGGAGGAATATTCTAGATGCTGTCCTGACCATCTCATTGCGCATGTGGTGGAAGGGAGTTTCCCGCCAAGGTTAACTGTCCAGCATTCCACCCAGATGATGTTTTTTGAAGATATCTCCCACCTGACAGTTGGGTGAATTATAATTGAACTATGGACTGGGGTGCCAAGGGGAGGGGATTGACCTATACATGATATTCTTTGCTTTTGCGCCTAATTAACCAGATTCAGCTTAGCTTTGCTACTATTCGTTTGTAATTAGTAAAAGTACACTTAATTTCTAACAAATGGAGTTGAGTGGTTTCTTTCCTGATTATTAAATGAAGCAGCACTTGACAATAAGCTGAATCTCACCTCGCACCCAACCCAGAGCGAACAACTTCCAAGGGGGTGCCCTCACAGAAGGAAAAGAAAAATGTCCTTACATGAAAGCCCAGGAAGAAGACATGGGTGCAACGGCAACACCATCTTTAACAGAAATGCTAGCTGACCTGAGAGTGGAGGAACCTGCTGTTTGACCCAGGTGGACTTGGGTGTGGGACAGAAAGAGGAACCTGAGGAATTACTAACTGGAGTCACGAGAAGGAGACCAAAAAAACCAGCAGCTGACTGGAGTGGCTCTAGGAGGAAGACTACAAAATGTCCCAAGCCATGAGACTCCTCAAGAGGCATGGAGTGAACGCCGGATTCGAGAGAGTGCTGTGGAAAGGGAACCAGCAGAGGAACTGGAAAAAAGGTACCCGTTGCATAGCTTAAGGGAGACTGGAGGGCCGAAGGGGGATGTGCGCAAGAAAACCCATCACTGACCTCTCCCCCTGCGCTAGAGACATTCTGAGAGCGGGGGGGGGCAGCGACGCCGGATGGCTAAGTCCCACCCTTAAGTAAAGTATGATGGAGAGCCCAGCGGTTTGGGGTTGTTTATTATTCAGGTCTGGAATTATATGCAAATATATGGGCCTGATTTGGACTCTGATGAATCTAAAGTGAGAATAGTGTTAATGGCCCTAGAGAAGAAAGCAGCAGACTGGATGGTCGGATTACATAATAGTAACTCCCCTCTCCTGAGGAATTTTGATGACTTTATGGCGCAATGAGGAAAGGTTTGACGACCCCTCACCGAGCGTCGAGCTAGGCTAAAATTTACGACCCTCAGACAGGGAAAAACTGTGCCTGAATATGTGCAGGAATTCCAGGAGTTGTCGGCCTATATGAGGGGATGATCTGAAGAAGCCTTGTTGGATCGATTGCAGATGGCTTAGATAAAGATCTTTACCAGCAGTGCATAAACAGACGCATTCCCCGCCGCTTGGAACCTTGGTATGAGAATGCTGCAGATATCGAGCTTGATTTAACCAGGCTTTGTTGCATGGAAGAGAGAGTTGAGACATCCCTCCACCCCCCCAAAAACCCCTCCCAAAGAGTGAAAAGGGGGGTAGGGGAGGTTTTGCAGGCAAGCCCAAGCCCTCCGCTTGTTTCCGCTGTGGGAAGGAGGGCATGCTGTGAATTGCCGAGTCAAGCTGACACACTCCGCTCCACCCCCCCCGGAGGGAGAGGAAACCTGAGAAGCCTCCAGGCAAGAGAAAGGACAACCGCCTTGGCTGGGGAAGAAACTTCTTGCCGCTTTGAGCAGAGGAGGAGGGAAACGGAAGTCCCAGCTCATCTGACATAGTGACTATGAAGATGCTGATCGCTGGGTAAGTTCCCGCTCTGGCCCCATGCTTATTCCATTGAGCTTAGAGTGCCCTCTTCTGGCCAAAAGAAAAACTTATGGCTCTTTTAGATTCTGGTTGCTCCCGCTGCATGATAAGCCCTGAAATGGTTGAGAAACTGGGCTTGAAACTAAAAGCTTTAAAAATCCCTATTGCTTTTTGCCAAATAGATGGCTCTATTGCGGGGGCGGTCCTGCTCATTTTTCTACTGAGCCCATCGAATGTGATGGGTACCCACCAAGAATAACTTTTATTGTGGCACCTGGAATGGACCGCCCCTTATTTTAGGACTCCCCTGGCTCTAGATGGAACCCACGCATTAACTGGAGAGAGGGTGGTTACAATTCACAACACACCCCCTGAGGGAAATTGAAGCTCCAGACTCTGATACTATGGCCCCCACACTGGCGGCCAGGGGGCAGGAGAAAATTAGGGGGAGAAAGAATTCCAAAGGAATATTGGGACCTCAAGGATGTTTTTAGTGAAAATCTTCTGATAAATTACCCCCCCCCCACAGGCCCACAGATTGCACCATTGATATTTTACCTGGAGTAAAGCTTCCAAAGCCCCAAATAATTCAATGACCCCTAGAGAGATGGAAGAAATGAGGAAATTCATTGATAAAAACTTAGAAAGGGTTTCATTGAACCAGCAAGGCCCAAGGTAGCTGCGCCAGTATTGTTCAGAGAAAAGAAAGATGGCTCCTTCAGATTATGTGTTAATTTCAAAAACTTAAACTGCATCTCTGCTCAGAACCTCTATCCTTTACCATTGATGAAGGACATGCTGGCCCAACTGGGAAGGGCAGGATTTTCACTAAATTGGACCTAAGGGAAGCATACTATAGGGTCAGAATTAAAGAGGGGGACAATGGAAAACTGCTTTCAACTGCCCCCTTGGTTGCTTTCAATTTCGAGTAATGCCATTTGGCCTCCAGGGGCGCCAGCAGTCTTCATGCAACTGATTAATGAGGTTTTACATGACCATCTTTACAAAGGCGTAATGGTCTATTTAGACATATCCTTATTTACACGGAAACACGTGAAGAACACGTGAAGCTTGTTCGCACTGTTCTGAAGAAACTCCGAGTGGCAGAACTGTATGCCAAATTGTCCAAGTGCGAATTTCATCAGGAAAAAGTTGATTACCTGGGCTATCGATCTCCCCAAGGGATAGAAATGGACCCCGCTAGTCAGGCTGTCACAAATGGGAATGCCCCCACTCACTTGCAATTACGAGATTTTTGGGATTTGCTAACTTCTATTGTCCAGTTATTCCCTCCTTCGCTAGATAGCTCTACCTATAACTAACCTCTTTAATCAAAAGAGGCTAGCCTAAACCTAGCAACCGTTGGACTGACTAGGACTGTCAAGCTGCTTTCGAGAAGTTTAACGCCTCTTTGCAAGGAACCAGTCCTAAGCACCCCTACTGGCGCGCCTTTTGTGTCCAGGCTGATGCCAGTGAGTGACAGTGAGAGCTGTACTACTTCAAGCAAATACCAAGGTATTGCAACCCTGCGCTTACACCTCTCGCCAACTGACCGACACAGAAAGACTTGGGCTATTTGGGAGAAGAGGCTTTTGCTGTTCTTTGGCTTTATCTACCTGACGCCTTTTCTGGAGGGCACCAAGCACCCTTTCGAGGTGTTGACATGCCATAAAATCTGGAGGCATTGAGAACCCCCAGAAAACTTTCTCCAAAACATCGCTGGGCTCAGCATTTCAAGATTCAGTTTTTACTTTGAAATACATTCCGGGAGGGAAAATTTTATGGCTGATCTTTGTCCAGACTCCCTCAGTCACTGTTCAAAGCTCAGTGTTGTCCAGCCTGTCTTCCCACAAGAAGCCTGGCTGCTTCTGTTGTCACTAGAAGTCACAACTTCTAATTGCAGGTCATTGACGACTTTCTCTCTAACCTAAAAAGGCCCTTACGGAAGATGACTGTTCCAGCAACACATGAATGAATGCACTATAAAAGATGGATTGGCTTGGATTAGAGCAAATTATCATCCCTGGGTCCCTTAGGACCGTACTCCAACGGCCATGACTCCCGGAGGTGAGATACTTTGGGTTTGTCAGACCCTACCTTTCGTTAAAGGCAATTTGTGGCCCTCACTGAAAAAAGCATTGAGGTTTATGTGGCTAGTTGTCCCGTTTGTGCTGCAGCTAAACGCCCTCCGGGTAAGCCCCGGAGGTTGCTCCAGGTGGTGGCTCGCCCAGAGGCCCTGTGAGAAGATCTCCATGGATTTCATTGTGATCTTCCAGAAAGTCAAGGAACACAGTAATCTGGGTTGTACTGACTTATTCTCCAAGCAAGTTCATTTCATTCCTTGCTCCAAGATCCCTTCCATTAAATCTCTCGCTAAGATATTCATCTCACATATATATCACTTACATGGGGTACCCGACCGCATCATTCGGACAGGGGTGTTCAGTTCACCTCCCTATTCTGGAAGGAATTCCTGAAACAGATTGGCTCCGCCCAGGGTTAAGCTCCTCCCACCACCCTCAAACTAATGGGGCCTGCGAAAGGACTAATTCTGTGCTGGAGCAATATTTACGTTGTTTCATCAACTACCAACAAGATGATTGGGTGGAATTGTTGCCTCATGCTGAGGTGGCTTACAACAATTCCGTGCACAGCAGCACTGGCTTACCCCTTTTTGTGTGGTGTACAGCCAGGGTTTTGTGCCCATTCCAGAGATTCCTCGCGAGCAGCCGCAAGTCTCTTCGCTGTCCGAGTGGAGTGATCGCCTTCGAGACGTATGGCCTTTGGCACTCCGGACTCTGGATGCTCCACACCGCGCTCATAAGAAACAGGCTGATAAGAAACGGACTAAACCCCATGACTATAAGGTTGGTGATCAAGTTTATTTGTCCACTAGATTTCTTCAAACGACTCAGAAGTCGAAGAAGTTGGGCCCCAAATATGTTGGCCCGTTTCCAATTATCAAGATCATCAACCCTGTCTCTGTCCGTCTCCAGTTACCTAAGCACCTCAACCGAGTTTACCCTGTTTTTCATGTTAATCTCCTGAAGCCTCAGATCACTTCTTCTTTGAGAGCACCTCTTCCTCCTCCACCTGCCCCGCTTTTGGTAGAGGGTGAGCAGCATTTTGAGATCCGTGAGATTTTGGACTCTCGTAAGCGGCAGAACCGTGTCCAGTATCTGGTGGCTTGGAAGCATTTTCCCCCATCTCACGCTGAATGGGTTGACAAGTCCCATATTCGGGCTCCTTGTCTGCTCCGCAAGTTCTACTCTGCCTATCCTGACAAGCCCTGATTCTTGGATGGTCTGCTAATTTGTTTTTTGTTTTTTTTTTCTCCCTTCCCCTTTCCTCTTTTGTGTCTTGTTGTCTGTCTGTTTGTTTGTGTTCTTTTCGTTTCTCCAGTCTGACCCCCCTTTTCTGGAGGAGGGCCGGATGTCAGCCTCTTCTTTGCTGCTGCTTCGGCTGCCATTGAAACGGGGAGGGGGCATGGTATTTGGGTGGAATCATTATGTGCTGGAGGAATATTCTAGATGCTGTCCTGACCATCTCATTGCGCATGTGGAAGAAGGGAGTTTTCCGCCAAGGTTAACCGTCCAGCATTCCACCCTGATGATATTTTTTGAAGATATCTCCCACCTGACAGGTGAATTATAATTGGACTATGGACTGGGGTGCCAAGGGGAGGGGATTGACCTATACATGATATTCTTTGCTTTCGCGCCTAATTAACCACATTCAGCTTAGCTTTGCTACTATTTGTAATTAGTAAAATACACTTAATTTCTAACAATGGAGTTGAGTGGTTTCTTTCCTGATTATTAAATGAAGCAGCACCTGACACCTGTTCTCCCGGGATTTTTGACATCCTCGATCTTTCTTCAAGTGTAAGGGGGGTTGCTCAGGTATTTTCGCAATATTGGGAACTACTATTCAAGTCGTTATCACTTAGCAAGCTCTTTGCCAATAACAGCCAGAGCCACAAAAAGCTCATAATTGTCCCTCATGCATAACTTCTTCTAATACAATTATTTTAGCCTACTGAATTGCCACATCAGGGAAGGCAGGGGCTATATGTAGTTTGAGGAAGGGCAATATCAGCTTTGGGCAATCTATAAAACCAAATCTTATTTGCTAAACGTATCACCCACAATCCAAAAACTTCTATTATACTGCAAAGAACCCATTCCCACGGTTCCTCAAACATAAGTGTCATCAGAAGATTCACACTCCTCTTTGTCACAGTCAATGGTTTTAGCCTCAGCAACTGTCTTCCTCTGGAGGGGGTAATTCCTGAGGGATGAATATGCAATACACAATTAAGTACATTCACTAAAGTGAGAGATAGAGCAGTTATGACTATGAATACTTGGCTTGCCATTTCCTGAGAGGTGCTCAAACTTTCTAACACATCTTATATCTAATAAATGGAACGTTTCTTCCTCCTCCAAATCTTCAGCCGTACGTCGAGAAGTCAGCTTCCAGGGTGTGACTTCAGTAGGGCCTCTTCTGCCCCATATATTCTGCCCATTACCGGTAGGGCAGTTTTTAGGGGGGTTTCTTTAAGCATATCACTAGAGGACGGGCTTCATCCTGGTCTGCCTCTCAATCCATCAGCAGCTGGCTTAACTCGAGTCCAGTGAATCCAAAACATGGATTCCAACACTTTTACTGCAAGTGGAGAACACATGACCACAGTATACGGGCCCTTCCATCTAGGTTTCAAATTCTTCTCCTTTCCAGTGTTTTACCTATACTTTCTCCCACCTGAATATTATGACTAGGGGTGGTCAGAAATGGTGGACTGAGGGACACACAGTATTGCTGGATTTCTTGTATTTGCTTATTCAGTTCCTCACCATTTGGTTCACCCATGAGGCCCCTATTTGATCTAGGTGCCCTATGTGATTTTTCAAGTTAGCACTTATACTGGGGGTCTCCCAAACATCATTTCAAAATGAGTAACCCAATTCCCTTTTGTGTAGTCCATCACACAAAAGTGCCAGTGGCAATGCATTCACCCATTTATGACTAGCATTGCCTTATATACCCACACTTGGGCATATCTGTGAAATCAATAACTAATGAATCCATGGGATAATATCCTTTGGGTTGACTTCCAGGAGGGAGTCTAGGTCCCTTGCCTTGGGTTTACTTGAGCACACATGCTATACCTTTCACTTGCATGGGCACAGTGCATGTAAGCAGTCAATGTAAGGAGTTCTTCTGCTTTGGAATATCTGGGGCTCAGTCCCCTTCGTATTTCCAATGCTGCATAAGCTGTCATGTCAGGGTGACTCTGATCTCTCGGGTTGCTGACAGTCTTGCTCTCTGTCAGCTGCTTTCCCCTTTTCTGCTGGATCTGACCATCCAGCTTGGAGAGATTATGCAGATTTCCTCATATGGAATCTTTAACTCCCTTGAGCAAGCAAGTAGTTTCCTCTCTAATGCATGGATTAAAGCCCATAATTCTGCTACTTGGGCATTAGTGCCTTTTGAGTCAGGAATGCCTGATATTTGTAAATCTAGGGTTTGTTAACCATAAATGTCCCTTTGTTTCTAAAATTCTTTGAATTGCATGGCTTCCTCCATTAAGAGTAGCAGCCAGCCTTTTGCATCAACTGTTCGAATAGATAAGCCAAAGTTGTTGCCAACTTCCCTTTTCTTATCAGAGCCTGAGATAATTATGACTTTAGGGCTTTGTACACTCGTTTCTGCTTTAAACCCCAAACAAGGGTTCTTTTCACTCCCCTTCATAGATAGGAGGTTTGGCTGGAAGCGCGAAATTTGAACTTCTCATCCTGCAATATCCTGCCACGCCCAAAGTCCCCGTAACTTTTTTTTCTTAGTCCTTGGTTCTGCAATTTGGCACATAGCTTCTTTTTCTCATGTCCTATTGCCTTCTATCCTCAACTTATGGTGTACCTTAAGTATTTACTTGGGGCTTTTCCAGCTGAGCTTTTTGTCTTGGGGCATGGAGTCCCTTGTCCATTAACAAATGGAGCAATTGATTATTATTTTTTTCAACAAATCCTTCGTCTGTACGATTACTGAGATATTATCTACATATTGGAGTAGCACATCTCCATCTTCGCAAGGCTGGAAATTTTCTAGGTCTGAGGCCAAGGCCTAGCCAAAAAGGTAGGTGAATTTTTAAATCCTTGGGGAAACTTGGTCCAAGCAAACTGCCTCTTGTGACCTGTTACTAGGTTTTCCCAAAGCAAACAGTTTTTGGCTGTATTTGAGATGGTGAAGAAGGCATAGGCAGACAGGCATGGCTAGAGGCTTTACTTGTATAATTATTGGTGCATGATGAGATGCAGGCTTGGTGGATTAATTCTTGAACCACCATTACTCGCCATATCTCATTGGGGGGGGTGCCTCATCATTAGGGCCATTTTATCTTCCTCAAAGGACAGAGTAGCTCCCATTTTGCATAGGATATCACGACCCAAAGAGGAACTGGGCATTCACGCATGTCTTGGGACATTCTTGTAGCCAGTGGCCTTTTTCTTTCACCAAATACATCGACCTCTGCTTTGGGCTTTGGAATTATTTGACAATGCAACTGTCAGCAATTCAGCTTTACGTTGCATCCTGTCCTCTCTCTCTCTTTCTTTCTTTCTTTCTTTCTTTTTCTTTTCTTCTTTCTTTCTTTTCTTTCTTTCTTTTCTTTTCTTTCTTTCTTTCTTTCTTTCTTCTTCTTTCTTTCTTTCTTTCTTTCTTTCTTCTTTCTTTCTTTTTCTTTCTTTCTTTCTTTCCAAAGACCTTTCATGCAATTTCCATTTATTCAAGCCACACAGACCTTCATGGCTTCCTTTTCTTTGCTAACTGGAGGGCTCTTTCTCCGACTGGGCATGGGATTCTATCTATTGTCCCCTCCTTGACAATTTCTTCCGGCAAGTCCCCTAGCCTCCCCCACTCTTTTGTGTCCTTCTCTGAAATTTGAGCCCATTACATACATTTGTATGCTCATTCCACAAGTTCAGAGATGCCTTTCCTGCCCCCTTTTTTTACCCTAATGTCATCTGCAGAGTGACCAATGAAGATCATATTGACCATTCTCTTACTTTCTTCAAGCTCAGGATCTAATGTGGTACTTTGCCTAAAGGTTTGATAATGCATTCTAGGATTTCCCCTGGATTTCATCCTGTTTCTGTTGAATTTAATAGACCTTCTCTAAATTCTTAACTTTTGTTGAATCCTAACAAAGCTAAGGTCCAATAGTTTTGAAGCTGAGTGGACTAGGTTCCCAATCTGGTTCCTTCAGTAACCATGTCCAGTCTGGATTTTATTTTTGCATGATCCTTCTGCAAAGGCTTATTCATGGTTCCTTTCACCACCTTCTTTTCTCTGGAGTTAATAAAATTTCTTTCTTTTTTTAAGTTTTTATTTACACACATAAACACATCAACACGAACAACACATGACTTAAGACACATAGGAACAAGAAGTTCCATCATATATCATACAGCAGTTTCCGTATCGGTTTCTTTGCAGTTAGTCTTTTCCCTTTCTATTGTTAGCTATTTATCACCAATATTGTTTATCTATAATGTGCTATATATACATACAATTCCAGGTAAACATTCACATGGTTATTCTTTTCTTTGCCAATCTTATACTATTGTTATTCCATTTAAGAGATTATAGAGTACAGTTTGTTGTATTGTTTACCCCCAAGCATCTATTATGACACCACCTTATTTTCTCCTTTCTTTTCTCTTCCTTTCCTTCTCTACTTCCTTCCTACCTCCTCTCCTTCCCCTTCTTTCTTCCCTTACCTCTCTCTACTCTTACCCTCTCTCTTCCCCCCTACTCTCTCTCCTTCTCTTTTTTCTCCCTTCCTCCCTCCTCTCCTTCTCTTACTCTCCCTTCCACCCCCTTACTTACCTCTTCTTCTTCGCTTACCTCTCTCCACTCTTCCCTTCCTACTATCTCTTCTTCTCTTTCTCCCTTCCATCCTCCTATCCTTTCCCTTCCTTCTTCCCTCCTTTCACTACTTCCTTCCTCCTCTCCTCTCCTTCCTTCTTCCCTCCCTTTCTTCTTCTATTGTTATAGGTGTCTCTTTCAAATCTCAATTTATGTTTTCTTGGGGGTGGTATTTCCACAAACCCATATAATTTCATATTTCTTTTTTCACTCTCTCTTTGTTCTATAATCTATATGCCAGCATTCAATCCATTCAACTTTCTCGATATAATTGTTGTTTCTTGATCCATCTTTAACTGGGGTTGTTTTTTTTGCTTCTGGTTTGTATCTGACTTTCCCTCTCCGCGTTCCTTCTCTGCTCTCTCTCTTTCATGCCTCTGTTCTTATCTCCTGTTTCTTTTGTTATGTTCTGATGTTTCTTCCATTTGACCTCCACTTTCCAGTTCCTCCTTGCTTCCTTTTTCTATTTCCCTCTTGCGGAATTCTTCATAGAATTTCTGTGCATCTTCTATATTTTCTATCTTATACTTTTTCCTTGCCAAGATACTAGAACCCCTTCTGGTATCAACCATCGTACATTATTCTTTTTATTTAACTGGTTTGTTAAGAATTGGTACTGCCTACATTGTTCCCGAATTCTTTGTGGAATCTGTTTGAGCATGATCAACTCTTTTCCCTGTAGAGTAATTGTCTCTTCTCTGGTTTTTTTGTACACTTCATCTCTCGTTATTTTTTTAGCAAATCTTACATGCACTTCCCTTGGGAGTCCATGTCTTCTGGCATATTAGTATGCACTCTATAAGCCTCATCAATGTCTCCTCTCACTTTAGAGATTCAGTGAGAATTTTAATTACTTTTCCTTTCACATCCTCCTCCCCTCTTCCGTATGTTTTGGAATCTTAGGTAGAATGCAGCTCTTTCATTTTCCAGTCGAATTAATGATAGTCTAAATCTTTATTAAGTTGTTTATATTCCAACTCCATTTTTTCCATCCTCTGGTCTGATTGTTCTATTTTTTTTCTTCCATACACTGGATTTTCTGTTCATTGATTGTAAGGCCTCTGTATCTTTTCAATTTTGTCATCTACCATCTTAATAGTTCCTTTCAATTCTCCCATTTCATTTTTCATTTCTTCATGATTCCTCCTTGTTTCCTCATGATTAGTAGTTGTCACTTCTTGGCTTTTCGCCAGTGTCTCTTGTATCATCTGGAGGATTGATTGTATACTCTGCATTGTTGGAGCTGGTCCCCTGTTTTTCTGCCATCTTTTCACCTTTCTCCAACCTAACACGCTCTCAATTGATCTTGATTTGATTTAAGGAGGGGGGGTGTTGCAGAGATCACATTGGTGTAGTTTTTTTCACTAATTTACTGAAGTTGCCATTTTTATCCCTCGTTTATCCTTGCCCACAATTGCATATAAGGTTTACTTTTACTTCTACCTTGTCAATAATATCTACGATATAAATAATTGTATATTTCAATATTCAACAATAATTAACTGTCTTAATATTACATTTCAATCCCTAAACATTCTATGTAGTATTCTATCCTATTTGATTATTTGGTTTTTGGTCTTTACTTAATATATATCATAGATTTATAATTACACTATTATCTTATACCAATAAATGTCTCTCAATTTTATCAATTATGCAAGGATTCAATCCTAGTAATTAGTCTCTGTGTATCATCAAAGATTTCCTTACATCAGGTTTCAGGGTTCAGATTTACAATCCACTAGGTGTCACCCTTTCCTCAGTCTCACTGTTATTATCCATGCAGCAAAACTCTTTCCAATACAGTTCTCTATCCGTGTCTCTGGCACTATTCCAAGCTCAGAGGCAAATAATGTCAATACTTATAATTCAACAAGCAGCAGAAAGAATTGAGCAGAAAAGAAAAGGAGCTCAGTGTACCAACCCGACTATTAAATCTCTTCTTTGAGCTTTCCAAATTTTTCGGCAATATTATCTCCCATTCCACTCCTGTTTGTCCATTCGGATTTTCGTTCTCACTGTGGCTAATTCCTTTAAACTCTTCCAGCTGTCCCTTTCGTCCCAGCGTCTCAGCGTCTCTGCTCCACTTCTTTTCAGCAAAATTGAGCTGCAAAACAGCTTCTCTCCCGCTCTTTCTTCTTCCCAGCTCACCCTCTCTGCCAGTTTCGCATTGCCTTCCTCTTTGGGTTGTCAGCAATAGTAACAAGTATTCCAATTTCACTGCTTCTCTGTCTATTCACTCCCTTCTTATGCGTCTGCCATCACTTCAGTCCTAACCAAAGGGCAGGATATCTCCTCGTCCATTTAGGGAGGTTCTCCTATCTGCAGGGGGATTTGCCTTATCACCCCAGCATCTACAGAGTATCCCCTGTAATCTGTTGACTACGTCAGGATCAACAGTTCTCAAAAAAGAGCCCAATGAAGGAGTTAGAGTGAGAGGTTAGGAGAGCTTCCTTCCCTCCACTCTAAGCATGGTGATGTCACCACAGGAAGTCCCTGGAGTTAATAAATTTCTAACAGACTTTGTATGTCAGCCCCAGCTACGGTGGTTCAGAAAAATGGATGCAAAAACATGTATCTCATCTGGATTTTCTCTATAAGCAGGAATTTGATTTTTCCAATTATATAAATCAGCCATTGAGAATGGAGCATATATCCACACCTCACGTAGCTCCCCCTCAGCTTCTGGCAATAAAATTCCTTAGGGCAATCTGAGTTTTTGTCTCAACTGCTCACTTGGACCAGGTTTGTGGTCCACTTGATCTGTCCCTTCGGTAACCTTTTTGGTTTCCTTCCTCCTGGTCCCACCTAATGGGACCGTTTGTTCATTCTAATCAATATCTGATTCCACCTTTTATCTCCCTGGGTTTCCTACCCCTTCAGTGTCAACCACTTCATGTTAAGGCTACACAGTGGAGGACACACTCCTCTTTCTCTTTTTAAACACTTAAACATATCAACAAAGACAAACATACAAGCTAAAACAGCACAGGAACTAAACGTTTCGTTGAGACTTTCTTTTTCTTTTATTTTTTTTTCTCTTATCTATGTCTCTTTTGTGGATTCATACGGTGGTTTGGCTAGAAGGCAAAATTCAGTATCCATATTCTACATACCCTGCTACAACCAAACCCCTCATAATTGTCTCCTATTAGTTGGTTTTGTCGTTAAATCAAGTCATTAAATTTTTTCAACACCACTACTCTGTGGGGAATAGACAGCATGAAGTTTCCACTTAATTCCAAAAGCCTAGGAAACAGTTTGTGTCACCTGAGCTGTGAGTATGGGTTCTCATGCTTCAGGATGAAATGAGCAGGTAAATCATTTAACACACAATACCTACAAGGATGAAAATTTTCACGTAATGACCTTAAACATTTCATGGATTGTTACTTTAAGGTATGGGAAGGAAGGAAGGGAAAAATACTTTTCTTTATTCTGTTTTTGTTGGCCAAACAAACGCAAAGTAAGGACTCCCCTTCCCCTTCACTCAGTTTTCTGGGCCCGACAAACTGAGCAAAGGCAATTTCTGCCAGTTTAAAATTCTTATCCTTTTGGATTGGAGACATCTTAGTTTCAATTACCTTGAGCTGCACAAAGACTTAGACTCACATATACAAGAACAAGAGCAGGAAGCTTCTTCTCTTTTTTTTTCACAAGCCATCAGGTTTGGAAATGATAACACACACATACATGCACCAATACCATGAACAATACTTTCAGGCCTGGGGAGATTCTGTCTCTCAACTTCAATTTTCTTTCCTTAGGTAACATGTAGCTCATTCTCCAAGCATGGAAAAACTCAGAGCACAGTTTGAATCCTACTAACTACCGTTCCCCAGAGCTTCAAGCCAAGCTGAGAAGCTTACTTATTTTGCCATTGGTCAAACATATCAAAATCAATTCAACGCTATTCATTCTACTGTTATTAGACGCATTCTTATACATTCTCAAAGGCAGCGTAACACGAAATACTTAATTCATTTCCTATTGGTTCCTTGAGGGAAAAGCCTTATAAGAGATAGGGTCTTACTTCCTTTTGTTATAGTACAGTATTGAGTACATGTTTCTAAGCGAACTTTAGCTGACCCTTGTGGTCTTGTGAGACTATTTGAACTCTGCAGTTAGGCACTTGCTTCCTGTTCTTTTGCAAGCTGCAACTCTGCCTATGTGGTTTTTTAATATAGAAGTAAGGGCCCTCAAGAGCTGGCTACCTGACCCAGGAGGTTTCACACTTAATGTCCAAATCTCACTTTTATCCTACTTTAGTAATTTTGACTGCTTACCCCCCTAATCAATTATATGAACTCTTAACAAAAACATCTGTCCTACAAATATAGTAAGATCTTTATCAGATCATAGTTTGACTACAGATTTTGAAGGCAACTGCAGCATTCCTAGAGAAGAAATACGGCCAGTGGTGGGATTCTTTTTTTTACTACTGGTTTGTGGGCGTGGCTCAGTGGGCATGGTTTGGTGGTCATATGAGTGGGTGGCAATGGTCAACTCAATATCACTACAATCCATCACATGACACCCCATCCAGCCACATGTGTTTTTCTGTGGGAAATGGGCAGTGGTGGGTTTCAAAAATTTTGGAACCTCTTCTGTAGGTTGGCCTGCTTTGTGGGAATGGCTTGCCGGCCATGTGACCAGGTGGGAGTGGCTTACCACTCATGTGACTGGTGGAAGTGGCGCTGTGGCCCTGCTTTCTCCGGCGGGACGCCGCTGGGCCATGCTGCCACCCTGGGGGTTTGGTGAGTTTAACATTGCTGTGCTATGGATCCGTGTGATTGGCCTTCTTGCCGTCGCCATTGCTGATCCCAGCGCGCTTCCCCCCCTTCCATCGTGGCCTTTTGACTTTAACCATCATTTAACTATCACTGCCATGGATCGCTGCTGTAATTCTGGCTTGTGATCACTGTGGCCGACTTCAGCCTCCGACTTCCACTACCATTGCCGCTACCATCCGCGATTGTTCCTGGCTTGCCTTCTTCAGACAACGCTGCCTCCCTGAACTGTTTCCACCTTTCGACCGCTCCCACCCGTGCCACTCTGGCTGCTGCTGCTCGGTCATGGAGTTCTTCGATCTCCTCTTCGCCGAGCGCTTGTATGCCATTCTGTATTTACAATCCTTGCAGAAAGGGAAAGCGAGGACAAAGAGGACGTGGGTAGGGAATTTGCCCTCTCCCCCTTCGACTGGGATTAACCCCCCATCACTGTTCCCTCTAAGGTCGTGGCTGCGCGGCCGTGCACGTTGCAAGAAAACCCCGCGCAGCAGTTTCTGTCTGCCGCGCAGAGATTTCTGTAAAGGAAACGTGTGGAAGTCCTTTGCAGGCGGCTACAACTGGATCCAGCATGCTGTTGGAGGAGGAGGAGGAACCGCCATGCCACCGCCGGCCACTGCCAGCCCCGCCGTCTTCCCGCCCCCCTTCCCAGCCCCACAGTCCAGCGTCGCAGCAGAAACAGCCCTGGGTCTCCGCTGCCGCTCCCTGCATTTTCTGGACGGGGATCCCTTGGAGAGGGATTCCTTCCTGCGACAACCCCGTCCAGAAATGCGGGAGCGGCAGAGGAGACCCGGGCTGGTTCTGCTGTGACCGCTGGACTGTGGGGCTGGGAAGGGGGCGGAAGAGCGGCGGGGCTGGCGGTGGCCGGCGGTGGCAGGCTCGCCTCCTCCTCCTCCAACAGCACTGCCGGATTTCCGCCCAACACTGCGGGGGCGCCAGCGGGAGCTTTGGCGGCTTCACCTCAGCTGCAGCGCTGGGCAGCAAATGTGTTGGTGCTGTTGGAGGAGGAGGAGGAGGCGGCAGCAATAGCACCTGAGGACAGGACAAGAAGCAATGGAAACTTGTCAGAAGGAGACTCAAGCTGGAAATAAGAGAAATCTGACAGTAAGAACAATTAAAATAAATGGAATCTTAATTCATTTGCTACAGGTTTTCAAAGACTGGACGGCCATTTGTCTCAGATGATATAAAGACTCCTGCCTTGGACAAGGGGCTGGACTAGAAGACCTCCAGTATCCCTTCTGATTCTACGATTTAAAAACCACAAGCTTTTTTCAGCTCGCTTGCAACTTTACCAAATTTAATTCAGCCATTACCTTTTGTTTTAAATGGGTATTGCTAGTTCAATGCACATGCGCTCCACTTTTAAGATGCTGAAAAAATCCCCATGACCTGCAACAAAATTCATTCTTCCACTCTTATCTTGCCCTAACTTCTGATAGGTTCCTGAAATATAGATCTATAAAATTTAGTGAAAATATTTCTATCTATTTTAATACAGACTCGTAAAACAGATTGGGACAAATGACATAGTGCTCTGGGATAATAGCAGTTTACTCTATTTGGATTTTCAGATAAAAGGTATCTTTTGTGCTAAGTTCTAACAATGCAGTTCTCTAATGTAACTATGAACAGTCCAATATATAATTCCCCTCAGGGAGGAATTCTGGGAGTTGAAGTCCACAAGTCTTAAAGCTGTCACGTTTGAAGACCCCTGGGTTTTTTTTCCCCTAAAGGGTTAGGGGTGCAAGGGTCTTGTAACACAGCTTTAAGACTTGCGTGCTTCAAATGCCAGACTTTCTGAGCCAACATTTTGGTTGCTAAGCAGGAGCGTTGTTAAGTGATACTGATATTATATAACACTTTTAATTAAGTGGGTACCTTGAATAAACATAACTTTGAGTTTCAAATAATACTGATTTTGTTGTTGTCTTAGGTGACATCTGTGAAAAAAATTCAGGTGCTCAGGCATGAAAATATGCCGCTCAACACTATACTTTTCTGCTCACACTGAAAAAAATTAGAGGGAACATTGCCCCCCATCTACCTTAAACTGTAGAACTTTGTCCTTTCTATTTGACCCAGCAGAGGAGACGCTCCTAAGCGTAAAGACTTTCCTCCTTTTTCTATTACTAACTATTACTATTACTTATTTATCTCCAAACTGCACCAACTGCCTGGCGGCTCAAGAATGGCACCCATCTTTGTTTGTTGAGTGTAGGAGTGAATGTTGGTATGACTGAGAGAATGTTCCCACGTGTTCTAGACTTAAATTTTAATTTTTTATCTGCTTTTATTGTATATTTTAACACTTTACTATCAGTGGGGTATGCATGTGGAGAATGGTTGGCCAGTGTGTATGAGGGGATTGAGAGTGCGAACTGGTGCCCCTCCACTGAGTGCAGAAGCAGAAGTGGATGGGGCCTGGACTCGCCTCTCGTCCCAGAATGTGTGGTTTGAATGGCCTGCTGGGAAACGGAGGCTACGGGGAGGGGAGTGGGGCCGACGGATGTGGGGATGGCCGGTGCAATCCTGGTCATTGTTGGGAGAGGCAGGTTCGACGGAGAGCTATAGGGCTAGCCATTATCATGAAGGAGGGTTCACTACGTTACAGCAATCCCCCCTTCCAGCCCTACCAGCTCCACTCCAGGATCAGGGCCCTGGTCTCAGCTGCTGTTGCTAAATGCCAGGTCTGTGATTCATAAAGCTCCCCTCGTCCGGGACCTAATATTAGACGAGGGGGCAGACCTGGTATGTATTACTGAACCTGGCTGGGCCATGAGGGAGGATCCCCCTCACTGAAATGTGCCCAGAAGGTTTTTGGGTGCTCCACCAGTCGTGACACCAGAGAAAGGGGTGGGGGAGAGGCTGTCATCATCCGGGAGTCTCTAGCTCCTCGTAGGATCCCTGCTCCGAGATTGTTGTGTGAGTCCCTTCAAGTGATTTGGACCTTGGGGGTCAAGTGGGGTTTTACTAACGTACTTACCTCCCAACTGCGTTACAACAGCCCTACCTGTGCTTCTCGAGTCAGTAGCCGAGCTGGCGGTTGAGTTCCCCAGGCTTATAGTGCTGGGGGATTTTAACCTGCCGTCGCTTGGTGAACGCTCTGACGGAGCATGGGAGTTTATGGCTTCCATGACAGCCATGGATTGACCCAAGTAATTCAGCGTCCGACTCATACAGCGGGTCACATGCCTCGACCTCGTGTTTCTTTCGGGCAGTGGAGATGTGATCTTGGTTTGAGGGACATTAAGATCTTGCCCCTGTCATGGTCAGATCACTTCTTGGTGAGGCTTGACTTCCGAAACCAATCCCCCACTGTAGGGAGGTGGAACCGATTAAGTGGTTCCGTCACAGCGCCTGATGGACCCTATGGATTTCAGACGGCACTTGGGGAATACCTGACTCTCTGGCCCACAGTCCGGTGGAGTCCTTGGTCGCTGCTTGGAATATAGTGGCGGCGGAGGCTCTAAACCGATTGCGCCTTTACGGCCTCTCCACAGCAGTGGATCCAGGAGGGCTCCTTGGTTTACCGAAGAACTCCGGGAGATGAAGCGCCAAAAGAGATGCCTAGAGTGATGATGGAGGGCTAGTAACTCTGAATCCGACCGAACACAATTAAGAGCCTTTGTTAAGACTTACCTAGTGGCGATACGGGTGGCAAAATGTGCGCATTTTTCCACTCTTATCGCATCCGCAGAATCGTGCCCAGCCACCCTGTTTAAGATAGCCCGCTCCCTCTTGAAAGGGAGGGATGCAGACGAAGCTCTACAGGGTAGATCTGAGGAATTTGCCCATTTTCTGTCGGATAAAATCGCTCGGATTCGGATGGACCTGGACTCCACTTGGATGGTACCAGCCGAGGTGCCGGGGAAGTCCTGATCGGATTTTATGGAGTGAGTTTCAACTTTCGCTCCTGAGGAAGTGGACAAGGCCATGGGGCGTGAGTGCCTCCACCTGTTTACTGGATCCGTGTGCCTCCTGCTGGTTTCGGCCAGCAGGGAGGTGACGTGTGGTTGGCTCCAGGGGATTATTAACACCTCTCTTCGGGAGGGATTCTTCCCGCACCCCCTAAAGGATGCGGTGGTGAGTCCCCTCCTCAGAAACCTTCCCTGGATCCAGCCATTTTGAACAACTATCGTCCAGTCTCCAACCTCCCATTCGTGGGAAGGTTGTTGAGAAGGTGTGGCCTTTCAACTCCGACGGACCGTGGATGAAACAGATTATGTGGATCCCTTTCAGTTGGGTTTCAGCCTGGCTACGGCACCAAAACTGCTTTGGTCACGACCACTTTTATTGTTTTATTACTATTGTATTCTTATATGTTTTTTAAATATTACGTGGGGATTGCTAGGTGGATAAATGAGTAAGTTTGACTCGGAGGGCCTGCCGGGGAAGGCGGGGGTCAGTGGGTGGTTGGGGGGGACTACTGCTACGGAGTGGGTCGGAGCATTACGGTCATTACAGGGAGGGGCAGACATGGCGGGGACTTTAGGCTAGCCATTACCGGGAAAGGTTCGCTACATTACAGAGATCCCTCCTTCCGCCCTATGATCCCACTCCAAGACCAGATGCCGCGAGTAGTGAGGACCCTGTCTCAGGCTGGTTTTGCTAAATGCCAGTCTGTTGTTCACAAGGCTCCCTTGTCCGGACTTAATTGTTGATGAGAGGCAGACCTGGCATGTATTCTGAAACCTGGCTGGGCACAGAAGGAGGAGTCCCCCTCGTAGAGATGTGCCCAGAGGGATTTCAGGTGCTTCACACCGAGAGCCCAGGGAAGGGTGGCGGGGTGGCTATTGTTCTCCGGGAGTCCTGTTACCTCGTAGGGTCCCTGCTCCGGAGCTTGTCGGGTGTGAGTCCCTGCTGATAAAGTTGGACCTCAAGGGCCAAGTGGGTCTGCTGCTAACGTACCTGCCTCCCAACTGCGCTGCAGCATCCCTCCCCTCGCTCCTCGAGTCAGTAGCCGAGCTGGCAGTTGAGTTCCCAGGCTATAGTTCTGGGGGCTTAATTTGCATCGCTCGGTGAACGCTCTGACGGGGCAGGGGTTCATGCTTCCATGACAGCCTGGGCTTGACCCAGGTTCGGGGCCCAACCCACAGCGGGTCACATGCTCGACCTCGTATTCCTCTCGGAGCAGTGGATGTGTGATCTTGGTCTGAGGGTAATGAGATCATACCCCTGTCGTGGTCAGACCACTGCCTACTGAGGCTTGACTTCTGGAGGCCAAACCCCCACCGTAGGGAGAGGAACCGACCAGGTGGTTCCGCCCAGGCGACTTATGGACCCTTTGAGGTTCCAGACGGAGCTTGGGGTTCTTCCTGATACTCTTTGCCCACAGTTCGGCAGAGAGACTCTGGTTGCCGCCTGGTATTCGGTGGCATCGGAGTCTCTTGACTGGATTGCACCACTACGGCCCCTCCAGGGTCAGCGGATCCTGGAGACCTCATTGGTTCACCGAGGAGCTCCGGGAGAAGAAGCGCCGGAGGAGACGCCTAGAGCACCTGTGGAGGTCCGATAAGTCCGAGGCGAACCGAGCACTTCTGACTACCTGCACCAGGATTACATCCGGGCACTAAGAGCTGCCAAAAGAACACATATCTCCGCCCTTGGTAGCGTCCGCTGAGTCACGCCCAGCCACCTGTTTAGATCACCCGCTCCCTCCTCAATAGGAGGATGGGGGGAGACCCCTTGCAGGGTAGGGCTGAGGACTATGCCCAGTTCTTGGCGGACAAAGTTGCTCGGTTTCGGTCGGATTTGACTCCACCCGCTGTAGATCCAGCCGAGACACAGGGGGATTACTTGGCAAACCATCTCTGGGTTGAGTTCCAGGATGTTGCCTCTGGGGATGTGGACAAGGCCATTCGAGCTGTAAGTGCCTCCACCTGTATTCTGGACCCGTGTCCCTACTGGCTGGGTGCCAACAGCAGCGAGGTGACACATGGCTGGATCCAGGCGGTCGTGACCGCCTCCCTTCGGGAGGGGCACTTCCCCGCCGCACTTAAAACGGCGGTGGGTGAGACCCCTCCTGAAGAAACCATCCTTGGACCCAGCCATTTTAAACAACTATCGTCCTGTCTCCAACCTCCCCTTATTGGGAAGGTTGTTGAGAAGGTGGTGGCCTTCCAGCTTCAATGGGCCTTGGAGGAAGCTAGTTATCTTGACCCCTTCCAGTCCGGCTTCAGACCTGGTTACAGCACAGAAAACCGCTTTGGTCGCATTGACCGATGATCTCTGGAGGGCCAGAGATGGAGGCATGCGTCCATCCGGGTTCTCCTTGACCTCTCAGCGGCTTTCGATACCATCGACCATGGTATCCTTCTGCGACGACTGCGGGAGGTGGGGGTGGGAGGCACTGTTTTGCAGTGGTTCTCCTCCTACCTCTCGGACAGGTCGCAGTCGGTGTTGGTCGGGGGGCAGAGATCGTCCCTGAGGCCCCTAACATACGGGGGTGCCACAGGGTTCGGTCTTATCCCCCTACTATTTAACATATACATGAAACCGCTGGGCGAGATCATTCGGAGGCACGGGATAAAATACCACCAATACGCGGACGATACGCAAACTGTATCTGTCCGCCCCGTGCCAACTCAATGAAGCGGTGGACGTGATGAACCAGGGTCTTGAGGCCGTTAAGAACTGGATGAGCGCTACAAACTGGTACTCAACCCGGACAAGACCGAGTGGCTGTTGTGTTTCCCTCCCAACAATTTGGCCAATGTTCCAACCTCAGGCTGGGGGGTCAATTTTATACCCCTCAGATAGGGTCCGTAACCTAGGAGTCCTCCTGGATCACAGCTGACTTTTGACCACCAGTTGTCGGCTGTGACAGGGGGGCATTTGCCAGGTTCGCCTGGTCCGTCAGCTGCGGCCCTACCTGAAACCGGGAGGCTCTCGCAACAGTCACTCGAGCCCTTGTGATCTCTAGGCTGGAATACTGCAATGGGCTCTACATGGGGTTGCCCTTGAAGTGCATCCGGCGACTGCAGTTAGTCCAAAATGCAGCCGCGTGAGTGATAGTGGGCGCACCGCAGTTCGCCCACATTACACCCATCCTCCGTGAGCTGCACTGGCTACCTGTCGATCCTCCGGGTGCGCTTCAGGTATTGATGACCACCTTTAAAGCACTCCATGGTAGTGGATCTGGGTACTTGAGAGACCGCCTTCTGCCGATTACCTCCCTCCGACCGATCAGATCGCACAGACTGGGCCTCCTCCGAATCCCATCTGCCAGTCAATGGTCGACTGGCGACTACATGGAGGAGAGCCTTTTCTGTTGCAGCTCCGACCCTGTGGAACGACCTCCCCAGCGAGATCCGTACCCTCACCACCATCCAGACCTTCCGCACAGCCCTTAAGACCTGGCTCTCCCATCAGGCCTGGGGATAGGTTCCCAATTTACCCCGCCCGAGTGTTGACTGTGAATGCAAGTTGTGTTTTATTATTTTATTTCTGTCACATATTGTTTGTCTTTTGGTATTGCACCCCCTTCCCTGCGATTGTAAGCCGCCCTGAGTCCCCTCAGGGAAAAGGGTGGCCTATAAATCCTAATAAAATGTCTAAAAAAAATGTCTAAATGTCTAAATGACGATGATCTCTAGCGGGCCAGGGATAGAGGACATTCCTCTATCTAGTGCTTCTTGACCTCTCAGCGGCCTTCAATACCATCGACCATGGTATTCTTCTGCGACGGTTACGGGAGGTTGGAGTGGGAGGCACTGTCCTAAGGTGGTTCTCCTCCTACCTCTCAGACAGATCGCGGTTGGTGTTGGTTGGGGGACAGAGATCGACCCCTAGGCCCCTCAAATATGGGGTGCCACAGGGTTCAGTCCTGTCCCCCCTCCTGTCAATATCTACATGAAGCCGCTGGGTGAGATCATACACTGGCACGGGATTAATATCATCAATATGCGATGATACACAATTGTATCTGTCCACCCTATGCCAACTCAGTGAAGCAGTTGAAGTGATGTGCCAGTGCCTGGAGGCTATCAGGGTCTGGATGGGAGGGAACAAGCTTGCACTCAATCTAGACAAGACCGAGTGGCTATTGATGCTGCCTCCCAAGGATGGTCCTAACATTCCACCTCTTAGCCTGGGGGTGAAATTATTCACCCCTCAGAGAGGGCTCGCAATCTGGGTGTCCTCCTGGACCCACAGCTGATGTTAGAACATTTGTCAGCTGTGACCAGGGGGGGCTTTGCCCAGGTTCGCCTGGTGCACCAGTTGCGGCCCTATCTGGACCGGGAGGCAGTTCGAATGGTCACCCACGCCCTTGTCACCTCAAGACTGGATTACTGTAATGCACTCTACATGGGGCTGCCCTTGAAGAGTGTCCGAAGACTACAGCTGGTCCAGAATGCAGCCACGTGAGCGATATGGGTGTACCGAGGTACACCCATGTTACACCTATCCTCCGTGAGCTGCACTGGCTTCCTATTGGTCTCCGGACCCGCTTCAAGGTGCTAGTCATTACTTTTAAAGCCCTACAGGGTATTGGACCTGGCTACCTGAGAGACCGCCTCCTGCCATTTACCTCCCAACGACCAATAAGATCACACAGGTTTGGGCCTCCTCCGGGTGCCGTCAACTGACAATGCTGGCTGGCGGCTCCCCGAGGGAGGGCCTTCTCTGTAGCTGCACCAGCCTTGTGGAACGAGCTACCTGCAGAGATCCGGACCCTCACCACTCTCCCGGCCTTCCATAAAGCAACCAAGCCTGCTGTTCCGGCAGGCCTGGGGCTGTTGATTAATTTCCAGCCCCATTTGATGGAATGGATGTTGTATTGATTTAATTTTGTATTTTAAATGTTTTAAATGCTTTTACTTGTTGTGAGCCACCCAGAGTCCCCTTGCGAGTGGGCGGCATACAAATTCTATTAAACTTTAAAGTTTGCCACCCATATGACTGGGTGGGAGTGGCCAAGATGATGTCACTGAATTCTTTGCCCCAATGGATAAACTACAATAAGATTAAAAATAAGTACACAAAACAATAAAAGAGCTACTTACAGAAGGAGATGACTGTCCTTGCCAATCTTCAGTATCACTGACTCCGATGAATGGCCTGCACAAAGAAGAGACACAGAAATGAACTCTACCATTGCATGCACTGCATTAGGATGAAACCAGCACACAAAAAAATAAAGACAGCTACTTAGAGAGGGAAGATTACTGCCTTGCCAGTCTTCTGCACACCACCACCTCACCATTTGCTCCAATAACCTGCACAAAGAAGAGACACAGAAAGAAGGACTTTAATCGCTTGCACTTACTATATTAAGGATGTACCTAGCACACCCAGCAATAAAGACAGCTACTTACAGAGGGAAGATTACTGTCTTGCTGATCTTCTGCACACCACCACCTTACCACCTTGCTCCAATAATCTGCACAAAGAAGAGGACACAGAAAGGAGGACTTTAATTGCATGCACTTATACCTTACATAAGAATAACACAATGAAGAATACACTCAAGTACTTACTTGTGTTATTTGTTTCTGGTTGTTGTTATTTCCATATTGTTCATAGGCTTCCAGACTCCTCAGTTGCAGCTTTGTTGGTCTTTATTCGTGGATGATCAGCCGTGTGGTAGTGCGATCTAAGCCACTTTTTCACTGCAGAAATTGGGTCCCATCTCTCAACAGGCATGCCAACAACACTTATCACCATCAGATTACTTATGTTTGGAACAATTAGGCGGGTTCTTTGCTCTGAACATATGAGGTTCATTTTTGAGAACCCCCTTTCCTTCTCTGCTGAACTAACAGCAATTGTCCTGACAATATCTCTAGCTTTTCTGATACTTTCAGGAATTTTGTACTTGTTTGGATTTTTAGCACATTTCCCCCCCAAAAATCTCTGTAGTCATTCAAATTAATTTAGTAATTAAAAATTTCACCAAATTCAAACAATGCTGCCTCTGCCTCAGCCCATGGAATGACTACATCTTCAATGTTCCAGTAATCTGGCTCCAAATATGTGATAAAGTATAACTTGTTTGCGGCCAGCAATTGGCTACCTATTTTTAGATGGTCGCAATCCATCAGCCTATTCTTCAAATTGGTGATGATGCTTGACAGAATCTTGTCACAAGGAAGGGCAACAAATAGTTGATTTGGAGCTAAATTGATGTTTTTGAAGGCTTGTGTTTTTAGCATTGCATCAATGTTGTTTTCATATGTGCCCTTTCTCTGTCTATGCACTTCAAAAGCTTTGATTGTTTGCAATATTAACTTTTCGGCCTTGATGATATCTGTGTCTCTTCCCTACTGGGCATTTGACAGATGAGAAATCTCATTTAGAATATCTATCATGAGGGCCAAATCCTTCAAAAAATTTAGATTTTCAAAATGGGAAGCCATGCCTGGGAATCTTTCATTGCCCAGAAAAAACTGATGTAGCGCTGGATAAGCACACCACACAGCCATGATTGCCCTTAAACTACAGGCAGCCCATCTTGGTCCCAAAACTCTGCCAATCTTCCCAATTTCAATGCCCAATTGTTCAGAGTTTTGGAAAAGGTCATTCTGGCTCTTGGCTATGTGGTAACCTTTAGGGAGATATCTGTATTATTGAAAAGGAGGGTAACAGGGTTACTGCTACTTTAAAAATGGTTTGTATGTTATACCGGATGACCAGATGGCTAACACAGCTTATCATAATGTTAAACCCCATGATAATGTATACATTTATTACATAGACGCATAGGGCACATTAATTTCAAGATGCTGCAACAAACTGTTAAGTTGGCAGAAGGAGTAAAAATAAAACCATGCAGAAAATATTTAAACTGCAATGTTTGCAATCAGGAGAAAAGCAAAGTTTCTCCAGCAAACAGACTGAATGGTTTTAAAACAAAGGAACCTCTGGAGGTTGTTTTTGCTGATATATAGGACCTAAGAAACCCAGTTTGGGAGGTGCCTATTATGTTTTGAATGTCATGGATCATTATTCTAGATATGGTTTCTGTAATGAAAAACAAAACAGAAACATTTCAGAATTTCTTTAATTGGCTGAGGTTTGCAGAAAGAAAGATGAAAGCCAAGGTTATTACTGTAGTTACTGATAATGGGATGGAGTTTACCAATTATAAATTCCAAACAATATTAACAACAGCTGGAATCGAGCACAAACGTGCTGCTCCTTATAGGCCACAACATAACTTTTTTGTAGAACAAAGGGGGCAAACATTACAGGCCATGGCTTGAACTATGATAGCTTATTCAGGTTTGCCATAAACACTGTGGGGTGAAGCTATGATGTGTAGTAACCATATTTTAAATAATGTGGTGAATGCAACAACCGGTGAATTGCCATTCACTAGGTGGCATGGCAGAAACCAGATTGAGTTACCTACATACATTTGGAGCCCCAGCATGGGTGCATATACCATCACAAGTGAGACTGAAAGGGCAACATAGAGCTCGATAGTTATTTTTTGTAGGATATGAAGCAAAGATCATTTAGGTTTTGGGAGAAAGGCACAGCTAAGGTTTACTGTAGTGCTAGTGCTAGGTTTATAGAACACGTGGGGTGGAATAAATTAGAAACAAATGATAATGTAATTATTGATACCCAAGTAGTCCCTAATGATCAGGTAGGAAAACCAGTAATTAAAGAAATCAAGGAAGAAGTACAGTTACAGGAAGAACCAGAAGAACAAGAGCAGGTTATACAGGAGAGTCCACTGGTGAGTCCTGAAATACCTAGACGTTCAACCCATGTAACGAGACCACCTGACAGGTATCAGGCATCTATAGCATGTCAGGCAAATAATGTTCCTGCTAATTACCAAGAATTAACTCTATATCCAACTGAGGAACAGAAAGCTTGGAAAGATGCAATGGAAAAGGAATTTAAATTATTGCAACAGTTAGAAGTATATGAAAATGTAAAGTTACCACCAGGTAAACATGCCATTGGTTGTAAATGAATTTTCAAAATTAAAAATAGTGTAGATGGGACGGTAACCCATAAAGCCAGGTTAGTTGCACAAGGGTTTGCTCAGTCAGTCAATGACTATGATGAGGTCTTTGCACCTAGTTTAAAGGCTACAATGTTACATGCAGCATTAGTGTGGGCAGCTAAGAATGAATATATAGATAATCATTTAGATGTAGAGACAGCATATCTTCATGCACCATTGCTACATACTATATATTTACAGAAGCCTGCAGGATTCAAAACTGATAGTAAAACTGATTGCTGGAGGTTGAAAAAGAGTCTTTATGGCTTGAAGCAATCAGGATATGAATGGAATCAATGTATAGTTAAAGAGTTAACTAAGGTTTTAAAGCTGGCATGGCTGATCCATATTTGTTTAAGAAAGAAAGTGATGGTGTGATTTCATTGTTGCTATTGTTCACTGATGACATAGCATTAATCACTAAAACTGAGCAAGAAGCTATGAGGATTATAACACTGTTAAGGACACAGTTCAGTATAAAACATCTCGGTGAGATTAGGCAATATCTTGGTTTAAAAATAGATAAGACTAGGGGAGGATACAAAATCTCACAAACTGAGAAGATTAACCAGCTACTCAGAATGTTTAGGATGGAACTGTGGAAACCGGCAAAAACACCAATGGGCCAAGAGTTTAGCCACAATGATGTACAAAGTCCTGTATTCGATAAAGGTATTTATCAATCCCTAATTGGTAGTTTATATTATCTTAGTAATTGGTCAAGGCCAGATATAGTGTTTATCAATTAGCCAGGTTTAATGCTGAACCTACTAAAAGGCACTGGCAAGCTGCTAAGAGGATATTAAGATATCTTAAGCAAACGATGCATTATGCATTGTATTTAGAACCTAAGGATGATCTGAGTTTAACTGCATATGCTAATGCATATTTTGCTACAGATGTGTCTACATGGAAATCAACATCAGGGTTTGTTGTATTCCTGGGAAAAGCACTAATTGGATGGCAGTCTATTAGACAAAACATTTAAGTCTAACAACTTTGGAGGCTGAATTCTCATGTTTGTCATTATTCTGTATGGATTTGGTTTGTTATAAATAACTCCTACTTGATATGGGGATTGACATACGAGAGCCTATTGTTGTTTATGAAGACAATCAAGCAGCAATTCAGATGGCATCCAATCTTGCTGTAAAAACTAGGTCAAAATACACTGATCTAAGATATCTAAATGTAAGGCAAAGTGTGAATGGTAAATTAGTTTCACTGGAGTACTGCATGTCTGAACATAACATTGCAGACCCTTTTACTAAGGCCCAAGGTAATATAAAGCATAAATGTTGTTGCAAGGAATACAGATTAAGATTGTAAGATGTATATATTGTCCTACCCAAAGAGGAGAATGTTAGATATATAATCTAATGGTTGGGTTGGCAATATATAAATCATGTAACAAAGCTGTACCTGTTTCTTTAAATCATGCTGTAAAATGTGATTGGTTGCTGTTTCCTCAATCGGCCATAAGATGGATCCAGAATCACTGTTAAATGCTGATCTGATTTGAGTGTTTGGAAGCTGGCTGTTAGAATTGCCGTATAGTGATCAGCGTGAGCTATTGTAAGTTTACAATAGAGATATCTGTGGCTCATAAAGAACTGTCTGATAAACTTGAGACCCGGGTTCAGAAGATCAGGGATGATATGTTCGGGGTTGTTAATTCATTAACAGAATATGTTTCAGGAATTGAAGACAGATTAGAAGATCTTAATGATGCCAATATTAATTTGGTATCCAAAATGGATGTGGCGCAACAGAAAGTTGAAAATGCTGAAAAAGAAATTATTATGTTACAGTATAGACAAATGGAACTTGCACTAAGAGTAAGAGGTTAGCGTGAAAACATTCAGGAAACATTCAGGAAAACTTGAAATAGATTCTTTCAGAAGCCTTCGATAGCCTGATGGGAAGGCCAGGGGAAAATTTTGATTGGCAAATTGATAAGGTTTATCGTGCTAACCCCTGGCTGGTGAGGCAGAAGCAGCTTCCACGGGACATTGTGATTTATTTTACCACAAGAGACATGAGGAATACGATATTGCAAGAGTCCTACAAAACCAAGCTTCAAATTGGGGGCCAGGAAGTGACTGTTCTGAAAGAGATACCACCTCAAATGCTAAGATCCAGGAAAGTCTATGCCTTTCTAGTCGAAGAGCTTAAAAATTGTCAGCTACATCAGACTTCCGGGGAGGGGCTTGCTGATGGGAGCTACTCATTATAGCTCCCGAATCCCTGGTCGCGTTATCTGTCGGATGATCAATCCATCAGACGTCTGACAGTTTGTTTACCTTATTATTCAGGCAAAGAAGATAAGGTGAGCCATTCTGCTGAGCAAAGTGCCATCCGACCCTCGCAGTTTGTGTCTGGGAGAGGGGGAAGGCCAGCTGAGGGCAGAATTGTCTCCGTGCCGGGAATTCCAGCTGCGATTTGCAGCGCGAAGCAAACTCTCTCTTCCTCAGAACAAAACTTGATTTATTGAGTCCAAGGCGAACAGGACTGGTATACGTGAGCCCTTAATTGTTTGTTTAAATCTTAGCTTCATTTTTACAAGAACTTCTTCCGATATCTTAACTATTAAAGAGACAGTTAAAATGGCACCGAGCTCGCCGAGCTGCTTCGTAACACTGTTTATGTTTTGAATTTCTACGGAGTTTTAAAACTTCAAAGGAAAGGAGTGATTTATCACTTCACTTCACAGCTGTATAATTGGCCAGCAGAGTTTTATTAAGTGGTTGAAGAAGAAACTTGGAATGGCCTCTAAGCCAAATCTTACTCTAAAGATGCCCCCTGGCTCCTAAAGGCTCTGGCACATCGCCCACACCTGACACAAAACTGCAGTCTCTGCCTCCTACTCCCCCTATAGGTGAGCCACTAATGAAAGAATTCTTCCTGAAGGAACTGGGTGAGGCTTTTAATACTCAGGCAATTACGGTGGAAACAAAATTCAAAGAACTCAAAAAAGGGCTCAAAGAAGAGATATCCATGGCACATAAAGATCTGTCTGATAAACTTGAGACCTGGGTTCAAAAAATCAGAGACGATATGCTGGGGATTGTAAGTTTATTGACAGAACATGTTTCCGGAATTGAAGACAGACTAGATGATCTTAATGACGCCAATACTAATTTGGTATCGAAAATAGAGGTGGTGCAACAAAAAGTTGAAAATGCTGAAAAAGAAATTATTATGATACAGTATAGACAAATGGAACTGGCACTAAGAGTAATGGGTTTGCGTGAAAACAAGCAGGAAAACTTGAAACAGATTCTTTCAGAAGCATTTGATAGCCTGATGGGAAGACCAGGGGGTAACTTTGGCAAATTGATAAAATTTACTGCACTAATTCTTGGCTGACGAAGCAGAAGCAGCTTCCATGGGACATTGTGATATATTTTACTACAAGAGACATGAGGAATATGATATTACAAGAGTCTTATAAAACCAAGCTTCAAATTGGGGGTCAGGAATTGACTGTTCTGAAAGAGATACCACCTCAAATGCTAAGATCCAGGAAAGACTATGCTTTTTTTAGTTGAAGAGCTTAGAAATTGCCAGCTACAGTTCAGA
This sequence comes from Thamnophis elegans, assembly GCF_009769535.1. Classification (NCBI taxonomy): domain Eukaryota; kingdom Metazoa; phylum Chordata; class Lepidosauria; order Squamata; family Natricidae; genus Thamnophis; species Thamnophis elegans. The sequence goes on along the minus strand of NC_045558.1, from coordinate 62,887,285 downwards.
TGGGATGCACCATTTGGCCTAGCGCTCACATTTGAGAGGCAAAGATATCATCTTAATTCTGTATGGAAAGCTCGAGATTTCTACCATAATATTTTGAAGGCAGGACATCCCGCACCATTTGGACCTAGAGGAAGATAACAAGAAGGACAAGACAGACAGCAAACTACACAATTACCAAATAAGATGGATCATCTTTCTCTCTTAGAAGCACAAGGAGCCATGGAACAAAGACCAAACCGTATGATTACCAGACAAATGGATCAACGATCAAAAATACAACAATCCCAACAATCACCTGCCATCGGTGAAGAAGCTACAGTAACCAGTTTAGAAGCAGTGGGAGGAGCCAGGCCAAAGGTTAAACTTCAGGATATCCAGGAGGCTCTAAAAAAAAGCTTCAGAAAACCAAAGATGACAACTAAGCTTTTAACATGGAACGTCAATGGATTGAACTCTCCACAGAAAAGAAAGAAAATATTCCACTATCTTAAACAGTTCAAGAATGATATAATTTGCTTGCAAGAAACTCATATCAGATCAACTGATCAAAAATATCTGCTCAATACAAGATTTGATCAACACTTTATAGCTTCTGCTATGGAGAAGAAAAATGTTATAGTTATATACTTAAGAAAAGACATGAAAGCTGAATTAATTGAAGCAGATCCCCACGGAAGATATATTGCAATAGATCTGCTATTAGAAGGGAAAAGGACATTGATACTGGGAATATATGCTCCCAACCAACAACAAGATGGATTTTATAGAAAACTTCATGCCAAATTAGTACAGTGGGATTATAGGTCTTACTACTGGGTGACTGGAACGGTGTTGTGGACACTAAGAAAGATAAGAAGGTTTCTCGCCCAAATACTCAAATGCGAGCAAAACTTCCTGTCCTTTTTCGATATGATGGATGACTTTGAATTGAAAGATATTTGGTGAGAAAGAAATGCAGAAGAACATCACTTTACCTTTTTCTCTGACAGACATCAATCCTTTTCTAGGATCAATTTTATATTAATTACTAATGATTTGCTTTCCAGGGGGAAGAAGACAAAGATTTCAGCTAGAGTTTTATCAGATCACAATCCAGTTTGGATGGAGTTGGGAAGGGTGACACAAGCAAGAAGGTCTTGGAGATTGAATGAAAATTTATTCAGATATGAAAAGTACATTAATGAATGTAAAAAATTGCTAACAGAATACTTTGTTTTTAATATGAATAAGGGTACACCTATGGAAATAGTATGGGATGCAAGTAAAGCGTATATGAGAGGAGTTTTGATAAATATAAATAGATTATATAGACATAAACAAGGGGTAAAATGAACAGAAATGGAAGATGAAATCAGGAAGAAAGAGCAAGAGTTAACTTTAAAACCAGGAGATACAAAGATTAAAGAAGCAATTACCATATTAAAGGAACAATTTAACATGTTGATCTCAGACCAGGTAGCCACTAGTCTGTTATACATAAAACATAACACCTTTTGTAATGCAAATAAATCTGGCAGATGGTTAGCATATCAGATTAGCAAAAAACCAGATTCTCGAAACATAACTAAATTGCTCTATAGAGGGAAGGAAGTGTTCCAACAGGATGAGATTCAAAAGGCCTTCCGGGAATTTTTTACAGAGCTGTATAAGGGTGATAAAATTAACGGCCTAGATATAGAGAGATACTTGGACAAAGAAAAAATACCCTGAGTTAAAGAAGAGCAGAGGCAAAAATTGAATCAACCAATAACTTTGGGGGAAATTCTGCAGGTAATTAAGCAGTTAAAAGCAGGGAAGGCACCTGGCACAGATGGCTTGACAGCGGCTTACTATAAAAATCTACAATTAGAAATGGTAGAACCTCTTAAGGAATTATTTAATAAGATTCAAACTGAAGGTAAGGTACCCCCATCTTGGAAGACAGCTTTTATATCCCTGATACCTAAAGAAGACCAAGATATTACTCAACCCAAAAACTATAGACCTATCTCATTACTTAATGTAGATTATAAAATCTTTACTAAAATACTAGCAAATAGGTTAATGTTGGTTATTCAACTTGATTCACAGTGATCAAACAGGCTTTATTCAAGGGAGACAAATGAGAAGTAACGTAAGATTAATTATTAATGCACTAGAATACTTGGGAAAGAACAATCAAATTCCTGCCGCATTCATATTTCTGGATGCTGAGAAAGCCTTTGATCGAGTTAATTGGCAATTCCTGTTGAAAACACTGCAAAAAATGCAAATAGGAGAAAATTTCTTACAATCAATCAAAGCAATATATCAACAGCAAATGGCTCAAATTATAGTCAATGGAAGTTTAACAGACTCTTTTCAAATTGGAAAAGGTACAAGACAGGGTTGTCCCTTGTCTCCACTACTGTTTATTATAACTTTGGAAATACTGCTGAACAAAATATGGGGCTTGGAGGGTCTAAAGGGAATTAAGATTAGGCAGCAAGAATATAGAGTGCGTGCTTTTGCAGATGACGGTTATAATATTAGATCAACCGCAGGAATCTAGTATGATCTTAATGAATACGATTAACCAATATGGTCAAGTGTCTGGCTTTAAAATAAATCTAAGGAAAACAAAAATACTAGCTATAAATATGAATACTAAACAAAAGGAAGAACTAGGAGGAATGATAGGATGTGAAACAGTTAAGAAGGTCAAATACTTGGGAGTTAATATTTCAACCTCAAATGGGAAATTATATAAGTACAATTATGAACCACTTTGGCATAGTATACAGACAGAGATGAAAAAATGGGACAAGTTGCAGTTATCTTTGCTGGGAAGAATAGCAGCAGTGAAAATGAATATTTTACCTAAATTTTTATTTCTTTCCATGTTACCTATACTTAAAAAAGATGCGAACCTGCAAGAATGGCAGAAGGGTATTAATAAATTTGTATGGGCAGGAAAGAAGCCGAGAGTAAAACTAAAAATAATGCAAGATGTGCGTGAGAGGGGAGGTTTGAAAGTACCCAACCTAAAATTATATTATGATGAAGTAGCATTATCTGTAATTAGTGATTGGATTGATTTAACAAATGATAGGATACTTAATATCGAGGGGTATGATCTGGTATATGGCTGGCATGCTTATCTGTTAGATAACAAAAAAGTGGACAAGAATTTTAAAAGTCATATCTTAAGGAATGCTTTACTGCAGGTTTGGAAAAAATATCAATATAAATTAAATGATAAGATACCCATGTGGGCAATTCCTAGACATGCAATAGAAAATATGAACATAGCACAAAAACAGGATATAATTACAGACAGACAGCTTCTTACCCTAGAAAGGGGTGTATTACAACTAAAATCCTTAGATGTATTAAAAGAGGAAAAGGTAATTCAAACATGGTTCCAGTATGGACAGCTACAGGCCAGGTGGAAAACAGATAAAAAAATTGGTTTCATGCAAGTCGAGGATAATTTATTTAAACAAATAAGAGATCAAAGTTTAATGCATATAAAGAGAATATACAATGTATTAGTACAGATGTTTTATAGATGGCACTTGGATCCTAAAAAGTTGGCTTCTATGTATCCGAATCTACAACCCAAATGTTGGAGATATGATTCTCTTGATGCTACATATTTTCATATATGGTGGACTTGCAAAAAGGTTAAGGCATTTTGGATAAAAATATGGTGGATTATGCAAAATGTTCTTTAAAAAAGGATAAAGTTTACTTCTCAGTTATTTTTGTTAGGTATAATTACTGATTGTACAGCTGTAGAGAGTAATTTGATTTTGCACGTAATAACTGCAGCTAGATTGTTGATGGCACAATACTGGAAGAAGGAAGACTTGCCTACAATTCAAGAATGGATATTGAAAGTCACAAATTTAGCCGAGATGGCTAAAATATCTGCATATCTTAAGCATCCCTCAAACGAGAGATATAAACGAGACTGGAAAAAATGGATTGATTATATACAAAATAAATACGGGACTAAGAAATTCCAGATAGCTTATGATTAAGATCAGGAATGATATAAATTGTTTAAAGCTAGCTTAGCAAGGAGGAGCTAAGTTCAAGGTAAAGATGTTATCAATTTCTTATTCTTTTTTCCAATATATTTTAGACTGTTTTTGTTAAAGATTTATACCGTGTATGGGTTCTGGGAAGTCGGGGGAGGGAAGGTTAGGGGGGCTAGGGGGAGGGTGGGAGGGAGGGATATATATTAGGTTTGATGAGAGGTGTGAGATTTTAATGTAATTTGACTCCACATGTATACTGTCTTCTCTTATTTTTTCTTTAAAACTAGGATATGAAGTATATTGATATGGAAATACACCAAGGAGAGGAAGAGTGGGAAACAGAAGGGAGAAGAAAGATGGGAAGAGAAGGATAGGAGAGAGGGTAAGAGGGTAAGATGAGGAGGATAAGGAGGAGTGGAATGTAGAGAGAGGAGAAAGAGAAAGGAAGGGGAAGTAGAGTAGGAAAGGATGATGGAGGGAAGATAGGAGGTAGGAGAGAGGGAGAAGAAAGAGGTGTATGGAGAGCAGAAGAGCTAATAATGGGTTTTTATTTTTTAGGGGCGTTGATGACAAGATAGTAGTAATAGTAATAGAAAATTACTATTTAAATTAAAACAGTATTAAAAAAAATAATTTTTTTTTAAAAAAGTTACAACAACACTGAAAAAAGTGACATAATCAGTTTTCATACTGACGACTAATGCAGGATTCCCTGGTCATGTGATCAAAATTCAAGTATTTGGCAACTGACATTTATTTATGATTTAGGCTGCACTGTCCTAGGGTCATGTGATTATCATTTGTAACCTTCCCAGACAGCTTCCAATAAACAAAGTCAATGCCATAATGATTGTATGACTCACTTAATAACTGCAGTGATTCACTTAACAATTATGGCAAAAGAAATCATAAAGAGGCAAAATTCACGTAACAACTGGCTTGTTTAACAATGGAAATTTTGGGCTCAGTTGTGGTCAGAAGTCAAGGATTATCTTTAAAATAAAACAGAATGAGACATAATAATGTATTACAGTCAACAGTGAAATATCAGTGGATAGCCAAAGTGCTGCCTAATTTTACAAGCACCACAGTTGAATTTAGCTACCTCTAATTTATGAAAATTTATTTAATACCAAAAGAGTGTCACGTTGAAGTGAGAATTTGAATATAGGCCTAACAAGAAAGGCTTGACATGCCAAGTAACAATGAGAAGGCTCCTTCTGCAGTCGTTTTGAACCTTCTGTCTGCATAAGGCTTGGTTATGTACATATTTTCTTATAATTTATATTACTTCAATAAATACCTGGGCTCTTTTTTCTTTGATTTGTTTGTTGTCTTGAATCCTAAAGAATTGTTACCTAACAGCAGCCATTTGTTGTCAGAATATACAGCAACTTCCAGTATTTCTAGATAAATGTGATTTATTTCTAAACCTTTCTCAACTGCCGACCTTCTACCTCAGCTTTTACCAATTAGATATAGTGAGAGTACCATTTTCAGAAGTCCTGTAATTGTTTAAAATCTCTGTTGCTGCCAGCTAACATATTAATCTAGCTGGAAGCCTATCCATATCCCACCAATTCCTTTCTCTGTGGACCCTGATGATCCTCCAGACCACCTGGAGCTGGTGTCAGGCCTGCAGTCATATTCCTTTTGGATCTTTAGCCTGCCACACTTTCTATTATTCTACTATGCCTTTTCTATTGTGGGGAAATGGGAGGGGGAATTGTACAGAGTTAAATGCTATGTAGCTGAAATAAAATTCCTTTCTAGAAAGCCAAGTTCATCCTTTGTGTCTGCACCTGCTCTCAATGGAACTCCAAATGCCCAGTTAAGAATTGAGACAGGCATGCCTCAAATTCAAATAAGAGAAGATGATGGTCATTTATTGGCTTAAAATGCATTTCTTTCCAGAGGGACTGTCCCCACTAGTGTTGACTGACAATTTCTCTTTCCCCTGGAAACAAGCAATTGATCACAAGCTGGGCTCTTATGGGCTTTCATCATTATTCTTAATGTCCCTAGGCTTTGAGCAAGCAAAGCAAGTAGTAATCAATAGAATGAGGGACATGGAGTTCCAAGAAGAACTAAATAGGTTGCCTTTCCACAGTAGGGACAGAATCAAACAGGGTGTGTGGGAATCGGCAAGATATCTAAATGACCTGATCTCTCCAAAACAAAGAATAGCTTTCTTCAGAGCCAGATTTAACATTCTTCCTTCAGCACTCCTCCAGGGCAGGTATAAGAGAACACCTATAGCTGAACACGTTTGTATATATGGGAAAGGAGAAGTGGAAGATAATTCACATGTACTATTACACTGCGAGCTATACAGAGCTTGTAGGACTGCATATATTCTCCCCTTATTAGAGAGATTGCCAGGGAGGGCAGACAATTTTTATCTAGGCTTTCTCCTCCAGGACACTAACCCTGCTACCACGTATGCAGTGGCAAAGTTCTGTGCTGCTGCAATGTCCATAAGAAAAAAATTGGCTACAGTATGGTACCATCTTGTACCAATTATCTGGACATACCTTTAACAATCTTTGGACCATAATGTTATTATCCACTTTTAATGTAAATACTTTTAATTATATTTTAATGTTAGTATTTTTAATATAGTGTAAAAACAAATGTATATTGCTGGTCTTTGACCGTAATAAAGATCTTACTTACTTACTTTGTACAGAAAATGGGAAAAGAACTGGCTTTTTTCTTTAAAGAAAATAGAAAAGAAGACACATCAATGCAGAATCTTTGGGATACAATGAAAGCTGTTACTAGAGGTCTGATAATAGACTACACAAGGAAGAGAAATTTAAAGAAAAGACAAACACATAAAGGTTTAGAGAATGACGATAAAATAGCTGAAAAAGAGCTACAGAGATCTCCACACAAAAAAAGATGTTAAAATAAAAATGGACACAATTAAACACAGAATGGATCTACCAGAAAAGGAAGAATTGGCGCAAAAAATTAGAGGTGCTAAACAGAACTGATTTGAAAATGCAAACAGCCAGGCAGATGGTCAGCATATAAACTGAAAAAAAAAAAGAGAGAAGCAAGAAAATATTGCAGCTAAGAGATGAGCAAGGACAAATTCAGTATGGAAATGCTGAGAAGAAAATTATACAAGACTATTATGCTAAGCTGTATGAACAAGAGAAAATAGAAGAGAGAGGAGTTAAAAAATATTTACAGGACGCTAATCTTCTCCAGATATCAGATGAAACTAGAACAATGTTGGAAGATAAAATAACGAGGATGGAGCTAACGGAAGCACTTAAAAAACAAACTAATGGAAAGAACCCGGGACCGATGGATTACCAGTGGAATTCTACAAAACACTTGAGGAATCCTTGTCTCTCCCACTCTTAGAAGTTATGAATGAAGTGATGTCTGAGAGTAGAACACCTAAATCATGGTCAGAAACATATGTAATGGCTCCTCTCCTTACTTAAGAAAGTAAAGACTCTTGAAATGGATTATTTCAAAAGGAACCTTTAATCAATCAGGATGGAAAAACATTAGAGCCAAAGCAGCATCTGAAACCCTTTAGACAATACAAGAGGGATTAAACTCATAATGACCCCTCTCCTTTGTCCAAATGCAGATTCCGACCAATACACAAGTGTGAAGATGTTTCCTTAACTCTTCTGCACTGAGAGTCAAATAACACATGTATCCCTAGCTATCTCTAGTTAGACATTAAAGTAAGATATCCCACATGGCCATCATAAACATCCCTTCAGAGATGCTGGGACCTTCAGTTTTCCGGTGACAGGAAACCAGTTGTAAAGTTGTAAAACTCAGTTGTTACAGATACAGCTAGTGATTTAATTACGAGCCCCCCCACACTCCTCCCAATTGAATGGCAGTATCACTTTTAGGGATCTGACATGCTGCTGTTCTTTAGAAAAAGGAGAATCCACCTGTGAAAAGATAGAAAAAGAAATTGCATCATAGTAATTTAACAAGGTTTGTCAGGATATTGGGAGGGAATTTTTTTCAATGGGGCAGGGGTCCTAACGTGGTGTTTCACTACCCATTCATTTTTGGATGAAGGTAAATGCTTCCAAGCAACTAAGTATTGGGTTGTTCCCCTTTGGGTCCTAGAGTCCAGGATTTCCTTAATTTCAAAATGTTGTTCACCTTCTATCATGATAGGAACAGGAGGTGTAGGTGCAGGTTGTCTGAGTTGTGAGATTACTTCTCATTTGAGTAAACTAATGTGAAATACTGGATGGACTTTCCTGAGTGTCTTTGGAAGGAGTAATTCTACTGTTACTGAGTTGTTAACTCTGGTGATCGGGAAATTTGGCCCTAGTTTCTTTGATGGCTGCAATGACTTCAGGAATTTTGTAGATAAGTATTCTCTATCTCCAACATGGAAAGGTTTGGGATCTACTCTTTTTTGTCAGTTGAGTTTTAAAAGCCTTTCTAGCTTCCTAATCTAACCACTGGCCATGTGTTTTGTAGGTTGTCTATCCATTCTTTTAATGAGGGGATAGTGGGTTCTTCTGTGGGTAGCTCAGGCATGGGGTTGAAATCCTGGCCTGTTGCTATTCTAAAAGGGGTGAACCCAGTGCTTGAGTGCACAGCGTTATTGAAGGCCACTTCTGCAAAAGGTAAAAGATCAACCCAGTTGTCCTGTTGAAAATTAATAAAACATCTTAGGTATTGTTCTAGAACCATGTTCCGATTTTTAGTTTAACCATTGGTGCACAGAAGGTGACTAGAGCTCAGTCCTTGGGTGGTGCCAAGTAAGTTTAAGAATGCCCCCCGAAATTTTGAGATGAATTGGACCCCTCTGTCGGAGATGATTCTCTGCGGGCCTCCATGAAGGCGATAAATGTGTATCAGGAATAACTTGGCTAGACTTTTGGCAGTTGGGATCATTTGGCATGGTATGAAATGTGTCTGTTTTGAAAACAAGTCTGTTATGACCCAAATGACAGTATTCCCTGCACTTTCTGGTAGTTCGACAATAAAATCTATAGCAATCTCCTTCCAGGGTGCTGAAGGCTCAGCTACCTTCTGTAACAATCCTGGCATTTTGTCTTGGAGTCTTTTAGCTGCTGCACAAATTGGACAGCTGGCTATATAGCTCTCTATGTCCTTTTTTAGTGATGGCCACCAAAATTGCCTTTTAATTAGATGTAAAGTTTTTACAAAACCAAAGTGTCCTGCTAGTTTGGAGTCATGGCACCTTTCCATTAAGTACAGTCTTTGGCTAGCTGGAACATACAACTTCCCTCTCACCCAAGCTAGGTTATCTTTCATCAGGCAGCTGTCTTTGTGGCTCAAAAACCATTCATCGGTGGTCAAAGCTTGTTTAAAAGTTTGTGTAGTGTTATTGTCCTCCAAAGTGTCTTTTTTTCCCTGGGATCTGGTGGTTACTTTAGCGCTAGTTGATTGTCTTGTATCATGGGTTTGATTGCGTTTGGCTTCATACTATTGTATTGCGGTTTCCTGGATAGTACATCTGCCAGAAAATTCCCCTGCCCGGAGGTATCTGAGCGTAAATTCAAACCGTTTAAAGTACTGAGCCCCTCGTACTTGTTTTGGAGAGAGTTTCTTTGGGGTCTTTAGGGCTTCCAAATTTTTATTATCCATCCAGACTTCAAAAGGGATCTTACTCCCCTCTAGGAAATGTCTCCAGGTTAAAAGAGCCCATCGACCTGCATAAGCCTCTTTCTCCCAAATGGCCCACCTTTGCTCAGATTCATTCAATTTTTTGGATGTGGAAGTGCATGGTTGTAATTGGTATTTCTCATTTTTCTGAAGTGGGACTGCTCCTATCGCCACATCACTAGCATCTGCTTGTATGATGAATGATTTCTCTGTATCCGGGTGCTTTAGGATTGGTTCTGCCGAAAACAGCCGTTTAAGTTTTTCAAATGCTGCTTTGCATTCCACTGTCCAGTTCAAAGGCTGTTTCAGTTTCGGGTTTCCCTCCCCCTTCGTTTTTAAGAGCTTGGTGATGGGGAGAGCAATTTGGGCGAAAGTGGGGATAAACTAGCGGTAAAAGTTGGCGAATCCCAGGAAGCTTTGCAACTGTTTGCATGTTCTGGGTGGTTCCCAGTCAATTGCACTTTCAAAGGATCTATTTCTATGCCCTGGTGTGAAATGCGGTATCCTGAGTAACCAATTTTTTCTTGGTGGAATTCGCATTTGGAGAATTTAGCATAAAGTTTTGCGAGCGAAGTTTGTTCAGAACCACCCGGACTAGTTTTACATGTTCTTCATTGGTCTCCGAATATAATAAAATGTCATTGTTATAGACTATGCAGCCCTTATATAAATGCTCCTGCAACACTTCGTTTATTAATTGCATAAATACTGCAGGAGTCCCTTGTAGCCCAAATAGTAGCACTTTGAATTGATAGCATCCAAGAGGGGTGTTAAATGCCATTTTCCATTCATCTCCCTCCTTAATTCTGATATGGTAATAAGCCTCCCTTAAATCTAGCTTTGAAAAAATTCTTCCTTTAGCTAGGTGTGCTAGTATATCCTTCATGAGTGGGAGGGGATATATATTTTTCATACTGATAGAATTCAAATTTTGAATATTGACACATAGGCGTTTAGAGCCATATTTTTTCTCTTTAAACAACACTAGGGCTGCAACTTTTGGCTGGGCTGGTTCAATGAAACCCCTTGCTAGGTTTTTTTTTCAATGAATGGCCTCAGTTCTTCCAGCTCCCTTGGAGACATGCTATACATCTTGGGTTTAGGGAATTTGGCTTCAGGTAGAATTTCTATCACACAGTCACTGGAGCGGGGGGAAGCTCCACCCCACCCTTCTTTGAGGGGGGGAAGCTCATCAGATGCTTTTTTCCTAAAAACCTCAGCCAAGTCCTTATATTATTTGGGTATACCCTGGGTTGGCATAGTGTAAGCAGGCATTGCTGTTTCTAGGTGCTCTGCCCCCTCAGTTTCTTTGTCTGGATTCTCAGCAAAAGTTACGTGCATCTGCACTCTTATGGTGCCTTGCTTCCAATTAATTTTGGGGTTCCATTTTTTCAGCCATGCAAGACCCAGAACTAGTGGCCATTCCATGCCAGGTGCCACTATAAATGTAAGCATTTCCACGTGGCTTCCAATGCCTATCTGTAGAGGCTCAGTGGCAAAAAAAACCTGGCTCCCCTCTGCTATTGACCCATCAAGTTGGCAAAAAGCTATGGGGCTTTTCAGGTTCCTTACATTAATCCTCAACTTCCTTACCAGGGTTTGGCTGACAAAACAGCGGGTGCACCCTGAGTCCACTAAAGCTGAGATTTTCAACCCCCCCCCAGTTGGGGATAAACAGTCTTAGGGGGAGGGTAAGCGGTTTAATTGGTTTGCTTACCAGTGGTTCATCCTCTGGATCGCTGGGGTTTCTTCCTCAAAGAAGGGAGGGGTGGAGATTCTATGGTCTCCCTACTCCTCAGGACCATCTCCTTTCCGCGCTGGCCAGGTTTCCTTGGATTTCCCCCCAATGGGTGGTCTGGTTTCTTAGCCAGCACCTGGGAACAGCATTCTGCAGGTCGGTGCCCCTCTTTTCCACACTTGAAACAGGCTAAGGATTTCAGAGAAGGTGTCGTTTGCAGTTTAAAAGGTTCTTGTTTCCATTGGAGTGGGGATTTCTTCCACATTCGTCCTGCTCGGTACTGATTTCTGGCCATGTCAATTTCTGCTTCTTCAGCAATGAGATACCACTCATGGTTTGGGGCACCTCGGGCGACACAGACATTGTAGAGGTCATCACTCAGCCCATCCTTGAACCAGCTTATCAGGATATCGTCTGGCCAGTTCACATGACATGCCAGGTCTCAGAATTCTTCAGTATAATCTGCCACTGGCCAGCATCCCTGCTTCACAACTTTAATGTGGTCACATGCTTTGTGGTCTGCGAGGGGGTCCTCGAACCGCCATTGCAGGGTGATCATGAAATGATCAAAGACCACTTTGCAGACAGATGCTGCTTTATGTAATGGCTCCTCTCCTAACTTAAGAAAGTAAAGACTCTTGAAATGGATTATTTCAAAATGAACCTTTAATTAAGCAGGATGGAAAACAATTAGAGGCAAAGCAGCATCTGAAACCCTTTAGGCAATACAAGAGGGATTAAACTCATAATGACCCCTCTCCTTTGTCCAAATGCAGATTCTGACCAATACACAAGTGTGAAGATGTTTCCTTAACTCTTCTGCCCTGAGAGTTGAATAACATATGTTCCCATGGCTATCTCTAGATAGACATTAAAATAAGATATCCCATATGGCCATCATAAACATCCCCTCAGAGATGCTGGGACCTTCAGTTTTCCGGTAATAGGATACCAGTTGTAAAGTTGTAAAACTCAGTTGTTACAGATACATCTAGTGATTTAATTCCGAGCCCCCCCTCCTCCCAATTGAATGGAAGTATCACTTTTAGGGATCTGACACATACATTGCATTGCTACCCAAAGAGGAGACTGATTTAACACAAACTAAGAACTATAGAACAATTTCCTTATTAAATTCAGATTATAAATTATTTGCATCTATAATGGCAGAGAAACTTAAAAAATATTTAAATATTTCTGATCAAAATGTTTTTTTTTTTACCAAAGAGACAAATCAAAGACAATATGAGAATGATTTTGGAGACTTGGAGTATTATGAGGCCCATCCCGAAAAACAAATTGCTTTGATGTTTCTTGATGCACAGAAGGCTTTCGATAATGTGAATTGGTGATTTATGTTCCCACAATTGGAACAGATGAATTTTGATAAGAAATTTATTCAAGCTATACAAATGGTATATCATAAACAAACAGCAAAGGTAATGGTAAATGGAGAACTGACAGATTCTATTGAAATAAAGAGAGGTACGAGACACGGCTGCCCACTATGACCATTACTTTTTGTCTTAACATTAGAAGTTTTAAACAGAAAGATTAGAGAAGAAGAAGAAATAAAAGGAATGAGAATTAAAAAAGAAGAATACAAGCTACAAGCATTTGCAGATGATTTGGTATTTATTCTTGAGGACCCAACAGAGACAGCATTCAAATTGTTAGAAACTATAGAGGAGTATGGAAAAGTAGTAGGCTTGAAAATAAATAAAGATAAAACAAAGATCTTGACAAAGAACATGCCATTAAGACAAAAAGAAGAGTTGGCGGAAGTCTTGCAGATTCAAGTTACAAACAAGGTTAAATATTTGGGGATAAACCTAACAGCTAGATGCAGCACTCTTAAGGAGGACAATTATATTAGACTGAAGCAGCAAATTGCGACTGACTTGATGAAATGGGAAAACCTACAACTATCAATGATAGGAAGAATTTCTACAATTAAAATGAACATTTTACCCAAAATCTTATACCTGTTCCAGACAATCCCAATCAGATTGGGCAAGGACTTTTTTGAAGATCTAAACAAAATAGTTCTGAAATTTATATGGCAGGGGGGAAAAGCAAGAATGAAACTCAAATTGCAACAAGATGCTAGAATAAGAGGAGGATTGGGCTTTCCTGACTGGGAGCTATATTACCAAGTAACAAACTTGATGTGGATTAAGGAGTGGATAACACTAAAAAAACCTCTAGATTATTGAATGTAGAGGGTCATGATTTACTGTTTTTTATGGTATAAAGGAACTAAAGCACATTGTTATTTTAGAAGACATTATATAAGGGAGGCTTTGCTATTAAATTGGGAGAAGGTTAAAAGTTACATTACTTAAAATTCCAGTCTGGATATCAACCATTGAAGCATTTTCATATCTAATAATATATAAAAAGGAATAAACAGTTAAATATGTTGAAATATTGAATCCAGAGGGTGAACTCAAATCTATGCAAGAGTTGAAAAAAGAAGGAATAGAAGTGAATTAGTGTTCATATGTGCCGATACACTCTAGATATAATGAAGATAGAAAATCAGAAGGTCTTTACAACAAAATGTCTGAGCTAAACAAAATTTTAACAAGTACTGATGAAAAAGTAATTAAAAAACTATATGGATATCTATTAGAGGTTAAACTACAAGAGGAACAAGTCAAAGAAACTATGATAGCTTGGGGAAAATTTTTTAAACATGGGATTGAGTTAGAGAAATGGCAGAAATTGTGGTCTCAAAACTATAAAATGACAATGTCAACTGCATATAAAGAAAATCTGTATACCGTATATACTCGAGTATAGGCCGACCCGAATATAAGCCAAGGCACCTAATTTTACCACAAAAAACTGGAAAAGTTATTGACTCGAGTATAAGCCTAGGGTGGGAAATGCAGCAGCTACTGGTAAATTTCAAAAATAAAAATAGATACCAATAATGTTTTTGAATATTTATTTCAAAGAAAAACAGTAAACTAGCAGTGTATTCAATGAAATACTTCACTCACCTCATGATGCTGATGTCCCGCTGTGATGATGATGTCCCGTGCAGCCGCGGGAGCGATGTCCCGCCTCCTATGACACACGGCACAGTGATTCCTATCATTGGATCACTGTACCAGAGGAGGTGGGACATCGCTATGTGGCTGCTTGCCATAACAAGGAGGAGGTGGGACATCGTTGCAGAGCGGCAGGAGGGGGAGGAAGGGGAATCGTAAGACAGCCCTGCATTACATTAGAACGTGAGGAGGGGGGATGGTGCGGTGCGCGCTGCGCGGCAAACTGACACAGAGGGAGGGGAAACTCACAGGGGTACTGGGCCATTCACGAGTGTCACCCAGCGGCATGGCCCCGCCCCTTTTTCTCCTCCATTTCGGGCAAATTTTTCACTGACTCGAGTATAAGCCGAGGCGGCTTTTTTCAGCCCAAAAAGTGGGCTGAAAAACTAGGCTTATACTCGAGTATATACAGTAAGATGTTTTACAGGTGACATCTAACCCCAACGAGAATTGCATGAATGTTCAAGAATAAGTCTGAAAAGTGTTGGAAATGTCATTAGACAACTGGGCTCATACTACCACATGTGGTGGACTTGCACTGAAGCCAAAAGATACTGGACTAAAATTCACATGTGGTTGGAGAAAATGATACATAAACACATACTTTAAACCAGAGATTTTTTTATTGGGAATCATACCAGAAACTTAAAACTTGAAATATTTGATTGTAAAGGTTTTAACAGCAGTTAGAATTGTATTTGCAAAAAATGGAAAAATGAGACAATACCAAAACAGGAGGAAGTTATTCGAAAAATAATGAAGTGTGCTGAAATTAGTAAATAGACATTTGAAATTAGAGAATAAGAAGATGAGCTATTCTGTAAGATATGAGATTTGTTTTATCAGTGGCTTGATAAAAAAAACCTGGAAATGAAAAATATTTTATTCATGTTTCAATTAAAGGAGATAAGTGATAATAAAATACATTTTGTTGTTAAATAAATTAATACAATAATACAATAATAATACAATGAAAGACTGGCATATATATGAATTGAATAATTTAGAATATTTTGTTCTAAAATGAAGGATAAGGATAATAATGAACCTATGTATATTTGATAGATGATTGGTGATATTACGCATAATTGTAAGTAGTGATGTACATCATAAAGATATTTTGTTGTTAAAAATGAAGGAATAACATTTGTGCTTGAATGTATGATGCACAAGGCCAACAATGAACATAAGCATACTTGATGGATGATTGGCAAGACTATGCATAATCAAAAGTAGTGATGTATAAACATAAAAAGTTGGAAAATTCTTTCACACTGTAAAAATAACTAGAATGAGATAGATGATTATATAAAGTTATATTGTTATTAAATAGATAATTAAGGATGCAAGGGAAATAGGTTTGCTGAAAAGGAAGGTATATTAATTGTAACTGAATACATGATGCACAATGAAAGTGAGGTACTTAGTTATATTTGATGAAAATTTTGTGATCGTATAGGAATTGAAAATATGGATGCACATATGAATGCTTGTAACCAAATGACATGCTATGTGTAATGGACGAGAGTTTTATATGTTATGTGTTGTTGGTCTTTTATGTTTATAAATTATATATATATATAATGTGGCGCAGTGGTTAAATGCAGCACTGCAGGCTACTGCTAGATCAGCAGGTCAGCGGTTCAAATCTCACCGGCTCAGGGTTGACTCAGCCTTCCATCCTTCCGAGGTGGGTAAAATGAGGACCCAGATTGTTGGGGGCAATATGCTGACTCTCTGTAAACCACTTAGAGAGGCCTGAAAGGCCTATGAAGCGGTATATAAGTCTACTGCTATTGCTATATATATATGTTTTCTGAGGTTTTCGCAGGTGTTAGTATGTAGGTCTCTAGTTATTCCGGTTTTCTCCCGCGTAAAATTTTACGCGGGAGAAAACCCGAATAACTAGAGACATATATATGTATGTATGTATGTATGTATGTATGTGTGTGTATGCATGCATGCATGCATACACATACATACATACATACATACATACATACATACATATATATATATATATATATATATATATATATATATATATGTATATATGTTATATTTGTGCTGATAAATAAATAAAGAGAGACTAGTATAGATCTATTTCAAGCTATTTAGCTCTCATCAGCTAGCCATACCCTTACTGGGAATCAAGCCTGTGCTGTATTGCCTCTAAGGCAGATGTGTTAACCATTGAGCCACAGAGCTCGACTCCTTATCAGCCAGCCAGGGTGAAAGGTATCTATTTAGATTTTACAACCCCCGGTATGCCCAAATATGGGAGGAAGATCACTACTTCCATTCTCTGTCCTTCGTCTCATCACAAGAGACCATCCAGACAGAACCCAATATTTTTTTACTGTTGCCTTTTTGTTACATTTGTTATATTTGTGCTGATAAATAAATAAAGGGAGACTAGTATAGATCTATTTCAAGCTATTTAGCTCTCATCAGCTAGCCATACCCTTACTGGGAATCGAGCCTGTGCTGTATTGCCTCTAAGGCAGATGTGTTAACCATTGAGCCACAGAGCTATATAAATATATATAAAAACCCAGGCATCCAGCAAGTGCCAAAAGAGTACTAGGACATGGCAGGGGTTTTCAGTGAGGAAGAGTGTCACCATCTCCCCCTTCATTGGCCCACTGATTGTGAAATAGAGTTCATGGCTGGGGCTACCCTACCAAAGCCGAAAATGTACTCCATGACTCCTAAAGAGATGGTAGAATTAAGGAAGTACATTGACAACAATTTGAAGTGGGGCTTTATTGAGCTACCTAAGTCAGAAGTAGTAGCCACTATGCTCTTCAAAGAGAAGAAAGATGGCGGGGTGTGTCTTTGCATTGATTTGCATGGGATAAATACTGTATGCATAAAGAACACCTATCCCCTTCATGAAGGATATATTGAACCACTTGGCGAAAGGCAAGGTGTTTATCAAACCGGACTTGAGCGAGGCATATTACCACATACGTATCAGGGATGGAAATGAATAGAAGACCACTTTTAACTGCCACCTTAGCAGTTTCCAATTCAATGTTATGCCATTTGGGCTACAAGGGGCCCCTGCAGTCTTCGTACAATACATAAATGTGGTGCTACATGAACACCTATACCAAGAGGTGCTCATTTACCTTGTGACATCCTCATTTTTCTGAGACCCTAGAAGAGCATGTGAAGCTGGTACGACAGGTCCTAGAAAATTTCTAGCTGCCAAGCTATACGCAAAATTATCAGTGTGAATTCTACAAAACGTTACTAGATTACCTTGGCTATTGCATCTCCAGGGAGGGGATAGAGATGGGTTGTCAAGCTGGCCTTCCTCAGCAACCAAGAAATAAACCACTTAACTCCATTTCGCAGAATTAAGAGTACTTTTACTGGTTATGAAAAGATAGCAGCTAAGCAAAGCAAGATCCGAGGCAAAAGCATGCAAAATCATACATATCAATGTGACCAAACCCCCTCCCTCTGATAACCCCAACCCACAGTCCAATCTGAAAATCCCTTAGGTGTCATGTGAGTTCCATCTTCAAGGAGCATCATCTGGTTGGTATGCAGGACGGTTGGCCTTGACCACACCAAGCACTAGCTCCAGCATGCACAGTAGATGGTGAGAACAAAACTCCCTTTTTACAATCTCTCCTGTACTTAAAACTTCCCTTCTCAAATACCAGCCCCCCCCTCCCTGTTTCAATGGCAGCCGAAAGCAAATAGCGAAACAGAGGCTGGATCCAGGGTAAGTGAAAGCTATATTAGACTGGAAACTTCCAAGCACCCGCAAAGCTTTCTTGGATTTGCCAACTTCTATAAGCAATTCATCCTGGCTTTTGCAGAAGTTGCCCTGCCATTGACTAAACTGTTAAAAACAGGGTCTTCCCCGACAAAACCAAAGGCAAACCAACCTATTGGGTGGACAATGGACTATCAAAAAGCATTTGAGAAATTAAAACAATTCTTTGCCCAAGAGTCCATACTGCAACACCCCAACCCAGAGCAGCAATTCATAATCCAGACAGATGCCAGTGATGTGGCTGTAGCAGCAGTGCTATTGCAAAAGAACAAAGAAGGGCACCTCTTGTAATGTGCTTATGTCTCCAAAAAACTCAACGCTACTGAAAGGAGGTGGGCCATTTGGGAGAAAGAAGCGTATGCAGTCAGATGGGCCCTACTCACTTGGAGACATTTCCTGGAAGGGAGAGTTGCCTATTTGAGGTCTGGACTGACCATAAAAACATCAAAGTCCTCAAAGGCCCCCCAAAACTGTCTCCAAACCAAGTTATCTGGCCACAATACTTTCGAGGCTTCAAATTTGAACTGAAGCACATCCCTGCAGGGAAGAACTTGCTGGGAGATGCCTTATCAAGAAAACCGCAATACATCAGTAAAAGGGAAGAAGTGGTTTACCTCATCCTTCCCCCTTCCCATCAAAAGGCAGCCCAAGTCACCACCAGAGACCAGACTAACTGGCCGCCTAGCTCAATGACAACAAGGACATCCTGACAATGAGAGATGGCTTAGCCTGGAAAGGATCCAAACTGTATGTTCCCACAAACCTGAGGCTGGAAGTACTACAGCGGTCTGAATTGGTCTGGGAGGCCAGTCAGAGACTGACTGCGTGAGGGTGACCCAATCATCAGAGTGGCCAGCTGGCATTTGTTTGGTCCCCTCCAGTCATTTGTGGAGTGATCTGGAGCTTTATCAGGGTCCACAGAGAAAGGAGAGGAAAAAAGCATGATCTCCTTTTCAATAGCTGCAAAATCCTGAAAGTGCTGTTGAAACTCTCAGTTAGAGATGAGATGTCTGCTTCATACCTCCCTATTTGTGCACTCATATTGTTCTGTGGAAAACTGGTCATAATTTTCTGCAGCGATGGGAAATGTGTGGTATTGGGCTGCGTTTGTGACAGGTGCCTTTGAAAAAGTAGCAGCTTGGTCCCAAAGGCTTTGATATGTGAATACAGATATGTCTTCAATTCTCTGTACCACAGGATTACAAGCCAGGTAAACATTGGTAAACTCTTGCTTTTCTTCAAGATAAATTTTCTCCACCATTTTAATCATGCAGTCTTTAATAAATTCACCCTCAGTAAAAGGTTTGCAGTGCTTGGCAATCAGCGTTGCCACCTCGCAGTTTGCCTTTGTGGCATCTTCATTTGATTCACGGGGTAAAAAAGCGCTGCTGTGCCATTAAAGCATCTTCCAATTCTTTCACTTTTTCACTGTGTTTGTTCCCAGTCAGCTTGTTATAGTTAGCATGTTTCAATTGGTAGTTCCTCTTGATATTGAATTCCTTGAAAACAGCCACAGTCTCTTTGCAAATTAGGCAGATGCAGTTGTTTCATATTTCAGTGAAAAAATACTCCAATTTCCACTTCTCCTGGGAGCGGCGGTCCTTGCTGTCAACTTTCCTTTTTAAATTACAGTCGCCATTTTAGAAATGGGCACACAAGCCTTGTGTCAAAAGGGTCATGCGGCGAGAGTGCTGACAGGTCTACTGCCATCTTCTGGTGAAATATAACCACCAGCCTTGAAGGCGGTGCTCAGCCAGTTGTGGAGGGACAGCAGGGGATAGCTGCAGTGAAGAAAAAAACACTGGCCATTTGGGATAAGTGACAGGCTGAGCCGGTGGGGAGGCTGCGGCCTGCTTGAAATTTTAAAATGGGCTGCAATTTGCCCTCTGGCTGGACTTTGAACATGTGTGCCCTACATCATTTTTGACAAATGGGAGTCCAATCTCTTATTGAAAACCTCCAGTGATGAAGCTCCCACAACTTCCAAAGGCAAGCTGTTGCATTGGTTGAGTGTTCTCACTGTCAGAAATTTTCTCCTTATTTCTAGGTTGAACCTGCTTGATCAGTTTCCATCCACTATTCCTTGTCTGGCCTTTAGGTGCCTTAGAAAATAATTTGACCATTTCCTCTCTTTGGCAGCCCCTCAAATATTGGAACACTTCTGTAATTTCTTCCCTGGTCCTTTTCTTCACTGGACTAGCTCCTTCCCAAGAATGGTTATTCTTCATGTTTTAGTCCCCAGTCTCCTAATCATCCTGATTGTTCTTCTCTGCATTTTTTCTAGAATCTCAAGATCTTTTTTATAGTATGATGACTAAATCTGAATATAGTATTCTAGGTATGGTCTTACTAAAGCTTTATAGAATGGTATTAGTACTCACTTGATCTTGATTATATCCCTCTGTTAATGCAGCTTAGAATTGCATTGGCTTTTTGGCAGCCGCTGTACATTGCTGGCTCATATTTAGATGGTTGTCCACTAAGACTCCAAAATCCCTCTCACAGTTACTGCTATTAAGCCTTGTTTCATCCAGTCTAAAAACCAAACTTTTTCTTGCCTAAGTGTAGGACTTTACTTTTCTCTACACTGAATTTCATTTTGTTAGATAGGGCCCAGTGTCTTTCAAGTCTGTCAAGATCCATCTGGATCTTGAGCCTATTTTCTAGGATGTTAGCTATTCCTGCCAACTTAGTATCATCTGCACATTTGGTAAGTTCCTCTTCTATTCCCTCATCTAAGTCATTTATGAAGATATTGAAGTGTACTGGGCCTAAAACGGAACCTTGTGGTACCTGACTGCTTACTTCCCACCGTGTAGACAACCTATTAAGGACTACTCATTGAGTATGGTTTGTCAGCCAATTATGAATCCATTTGGTGGTGATGCTATCTATCCCATTTTTTTCTAGCTTACCAAGAAGTAGGTTGTGGTCTACTTTGTTGAATGCCTTGCTAAAGTCTAAGTGTATTTTGCTGGTCTACTAATTTAGTCACTATGTTGAAGAATGAAATAAGATTAGTTTGGCATGATCTGTTTTTAATAAACCCATGCTGACTGCTAGTTATTACTTTACTCATTTCTAGATGTTGGCAGATCTGTTTTTTAATTATCTTTTCCAGCATCTTCCCAGGTATTGATGTTAGGCTGATTGGTTTGTAGTTTCCTGAGTCTGTTTTTCCTCCTTTTTTGAAGTTGGGAACCATATCAGCTCTTTTCCAGTCCCCGGTAGTTCCCTCATGCTCCACAATTTTTGAAAGATGTGGTACAGTGATTCTGAGATGACATTTGCCAGCTCCTTTAGAACTCTGGGATGTAATCAACCAGGTCCAGATGATTTGTATGTGTCAAGCACAGACAGGTGTTCTTTTACTATTTTTTTTACTTATTTTAACTTTTATTTCTAGTCTTGTCTTTTACAGTTATATTTTTGTTTTTTTAATAATTTTCAAAACAAACACAACACATCCTTCTTTACACTGTAGAAAGTGTATCAGTGTAACCAGTGTAGTTGGTTACAAAAGACTTTCGTGCATCTCTTCCACAGTCAACAAACATAATTCATATTAACTCAAGTATTTTAACTCAGATATTTATACATATTTCCATCATCACACCTTCATTTTAATTTGACTATAATTGTTTAAACATCCTTCATCATAAACTATACCAAGATTTAATACATAACCACATACTGGCATTTCATTTACTATTTCTAAAATCCTCCATTAACACTGAATCCTTATGTCCTATTCCAGCTAAACATCCATAATATTTAATAACAAATTTTTCTAATCCTCCTTTCCAAATCACTGTTTACAATTTACATACAGTTTCCTTATGTTGTATCCATACCTATATATACATTGTTATCCTTATCCCTCCTTTATTTAACTACATTCCTGTATCATAATATTTCCCCCCTAATAATCAAGACTTTAACTGTATCTAACTTAGTTCTTTTTTTATTAACCTTTATATATAATCCAAAAGGATTTCTAATCTTCCTTTCATGGGTACCATTCTATATTCATATCAAATTATTACTTATCATAATACTACACATTGTATACATTAGTAACGTTATCAATTATTTATTTAACTATATCCATTGTCACTAAATTTCACTAAGTTTAACTAGTTTTAAATTGTGCTCTTCCATCTATCAACATGTATCTTTCCAGTAGCAAAACAATCTCATAACTTCTGCCATTTGTGGTGTCAGTCCTCTAATCATCTCCTTAATCAACTTTGTATGGACTCCTCTTAGCAACTCCTTGCTTATAAGATCTCTCATGTAATTTCGATGCCCTTCTTCTGTTTCCTTAATCAGTTTACCTTTGATTGTCAGTCGTGTTATCAATGATATTGCTAATAAAATTTCTCTCTTTAAATTCATAAATTCTTCTATTTTTTCTCCTTCTGTATCTTGCTATCTGGGGTAGATTTCCCCTCCATTTAGTTCCTCTTTCAGTATTCCACTCTTTCCATTTTCAGAGACAAACCAATCACTATAAATATCAGCAAATTTAATTTCTTTATATTCATTTTCCTCTTCGATTTTTAGGGTTTTAACCACCACTTTTTCCACTCGATAAATCTCCTCAACTTCTTCATCATATTTTGCTGCTAGATGCTCTAAGTCTTCTAGCTTCTTCTCTATCCTCTCATAAAAGCCTGCATCGGAGCATATCTATCGGCATTACGGACAGCCAAGAACAACCACATTGCGGCTCTGATTGTGTCCGCTGAGTCCCGCCCTGCCGCCTTGTTTAGGGTGACCCGCTCCCTCTTAAACACGAGGTTGCGGAGAACCCTTTACAAGGTAGAGCAGAGGAATATGTCCAGTTCCTCGCGGACAAAGTTGCTCGGCTTCGGATGGACCTGGACTCCAATTGCGCAGAGCCAGCCGAGGTACCGGGGGAAGGTCTTGAACAACACCTCTGGACTGATTTTCAACCTGTTGCTCCTGATGAAGTGGACAAGGCCATGGGAGCGGTGAGTGCCTCCACATGTGTACTGGACCCGTGCCCCTCCTGGCTGGTCGTGAACAGTAGGGAGGTGACGCAGGGCTGGATCCAGGCGATGGTGAATGCCTCTCTTCGGGAGGGTTTCTTTCCACCGGCATTGAAGGTAGCGGTGGTGAGACCCCTCCTGAAGAAGCCATCACTGGACCCAGCCAGTTTGAACAACTACCGTCCAGTCTCCAACCTCCTCTTCATTGGGAAGGTTGTTGAGAAAGTGGTGGCCTCGCAACTCCGTCGGTCCTTGGATGAAGTCGATTATCTAGACTCCTTTCAGTCGGGTTTCAGGCCTGGCTACAGCACGGAAACCGCTTTGGTCGCACTGACCGATGATCTCTGGAGAGCCAGGGATGGAGGTCATTCCTCCATCCTAGTGCTCCTTGACCTCTCAGCGGCCTTCGATACCAACGACCATGGTATCCTTCTGCGACCGTTGTGAGAGGTGGGGGTGGGAGGCACCATTTTTCGGTGGTTCTCCTCCTACCTCTCGGACAGGTCGCAGTCGGTGTTAGTTGGGGAGGAGAGGTCGATCCCTAGGCCCCTGAAATACGGGGTTCCTCAGGGTTCGGTCCTGTCCCCCCTGCTATTTAATATCTACATGAAGCCACTGGGTGAGATCATTCGACGGCACGGGATAAAACACCATCAATATGCGGACGATACACAGTTGTATCTGTCCGCCCTGTGCCAACTCAGTGAAGCGGTTGACATGATGTGCCAGTGCCTGGAGGCTGTTAGGGTCTGGATGGGGGTTAACAAGCTTGTACTCAATCCAGACAAGACCGAGTGGCTGTTGTGTTTCCCTCCCAAAAACGTGGTCAATATTCCATCACTCAGGCTGGGGGGTGAAAATCTACGCCCCTCAGACAGGGTTCGCAACTTGGGGGTCCTCCTGGATCCACAGCTGACTTTAGAACACCATTTGTCGGCTGTGACCAGGGGGGCATTTGCCCAGGTTCGCCTGGTGCACCAGTTGCGTCCCTACCTGAACCGGGAGGCACTCGCAACAGTCACTCATGCCCTCGTGACCTCAAGAGTGGACTACTGCAATGCGCTCTACATGGGGCAGCCCTTGAAGAGTATTCGGAGACTTCAACTCGTCCAGAACGCAGCCACATGAGCGATTGTGGGTGCACCTCGGTACACCCACGTTACACCTATCCTCTGTGAGCTGCATTGGTTACCGATCAGTCTCTGGATACGCTTCAAGGTGCTAGTCGTAACTTATAAAGCCCTTCATGGTATTGGATCTGGGTACTTGAGAGACCGCCTGCTGCCAATTACCTCCCACAGACCCATTAAATCTCACAGGGTTGGCCTCCTCCGGGTGCCATCTACCAGCCAATGCCACCTGGCTATTACCCGGGGGAGGGCCTTCTCTGTGGCAGCTCCGGCCCTCTGGAATGAACTCCCCGCAGGGATTCAGACCCTCACCTCTCTCCAGACCTTCTGAAAAGCCGTCAAAACCTGGCTTTGCTGGCAGGCCTGGGGGTGATGAGTTCCCTCCCCTCTCGACATGTATGGTTGTGCGACTGTTGTCTACTTTTATTATTTGTATTTTGTCTTTCATGTTCCCCCTTTTTTCCCCTATTGAATTGTTCGCCGCCCTGAGTCCTCCCGGAGAAGGGCGGCATACAAATAATAAAATACAATACATTACAATACAATTTGTATTTGATAATTTCTGAGAATATATTTTGTAGATTTAAAGTTTCTTTCTGCTGTTGAGATTGTGCCATTATCTCCAGGTAACAAACACTGCTGCTCTAGCTTGGAAGGTTAATAAGATTAAGCATAGATTCATAATAACTTTTATTTCTTCTTATCACTCTTCATAAACAAGCAGCAAGACCTTGGAGTGCCAAGCCAGGATAATCAGTGAGAAAAACAAGAGTGTTTCATTTCCAATACACAAACCTTCCAGCCTCTGAGTTGCAGGGTTACTGTTGCAACTTTCTTTGTTTCTTTTTGTATCTTTTTTGTATTTCAAGTTTTAAAAAAGTCCGATTCTTGAATGAGTTAGAACACCCACAGTAATAAAAGAGGAGAATTTTAGTCCATAGGTTACAAAGAATAATGAAAAAAATAGAAAAAGAAAACAATCCATTTGTTTTAAAAGGCTTGCATAAATTCCATCCATGAAGATAGCATTTAAAAAGTAAGATAACCCACTGTTCAAAACCATTCCAAATTTAATTCTGCCACTTATTTCTTCTGTTCTCCAATTTAAATTAATTTTGTTTTTTAGCAATAGCAATAGCAATAGCTATATAGCAATAGCAATAGCAATAGCTATATACCGCTTCATAGGGCTTTCAGCCCTCTCTAAGTGGTTTACAGACTCAGCATATCGCCCCCACAATCTGGATCCTCATTTTACCCACCTCAGAAGGATGGAAGGCTGAGTCAACCCTGAGCCGGTGAGATTTGAACCGCCAAACTGCAGATAACAGTCAGCTGAAGTGGCTGCAGTACAGCACTCTAACCACTGTGCCACCTCGGCTCTTTTATAGGCAGTCTCTTTTTAAAACGGTAAAGATTCCTCACCAGCTGGAAACACTTTCTCTTTCCGTATCCTTCTGTTTTGGAGCCGCCCTGACTTCATCAGCCTTGGCTGGATTTTTTGTCGCCGGCTTGAAGAACTTCTCTTGCATTGATCAGGGACTTTGTGATGTCCCTGAGATCAGCAAGATGTATTCTTCCTGTTCATCATCTCTGTGGGATGGTTTAGGTCTGATTGGACCACCCAGCAGCAAAAGTATCAGCTGCGGTCCTGGAGCATCAAGACCACATGTCCATATCGTTGCAACATTAGCTCCCCCTCCTACAGTTATGTTTTTGGTAGGTTGGACTACAGTTTCTTTTTGTGTGAAGACCAATGCAAAGAATGAGTTAAGCAGTTCTGCTTTCTCTCTGTTGCCTGTTACTTCCTTACTGTCTTCTCTCTTTAGTGGATTGAGTGATTGATTTTTTCTTGTTTATATGTTGGAAGAAACTTTTTTATTAGCTTTGACTTTTGTTGCAAGTCTTTGTTCATTCTGGGCCTTTGCTTTCCTGATTTCATCTTTGCAGATTCTGTCTATCTGCTGATATCTTGCTTTAATTATGTAAGTAAGTAAGATCTTTATTACGGTCAAAGACCAGCAATATACATTTGTCTTTACACTATATTAAAAATACTAACATTAAAATATAATTAAAAGTATTTACATTAAAAGTGGATAATAACATTATGGTCCAAAGATTGTTAAAGGTATGTCCAGATAATTGGTACAAGATGGTACTATACTGTAGCCAATTTTTTTCTTATGGACATTGCAGCAGCACAGAACTTTGCCACTGCATACGTGGTAGCAGGGTTAGTGTCCTGGAGGAGAAAGCCTAGATAAAAATTGTCTGCCCTCCCTGGCAATCTCTCTAATAAGGGGAGAATATATGCAGACTTACAAGCTCTGTATAGCTCGCAGTGTAATAGTACATGTGAATTATCTTCCACTTCTCCTTTACCACATATACAAACACGTTCGGCTATAGGTGTTCTTTTATACCTGCCCTGGAGGAGTGCTGAGGGAAGAATGTTAAATCTGGCTCTGAAGAAAGCTATTCTTTGTTTTGGAGAGATCAGGTCATTCAGATATCTTGCCGATTCCCACACACCCTGTTTGATTCTGTCCCTACTGTGGAGAGGCAACCTATTTAATTCTTCTTGGAACTCCATGTCCCTCATTCTATTGATTACTACTTGCTTTGCTTGCTCAAAGCCTAGGGACATTAAGAATAATGATGAAAGCCCATAAGAGCCCAGCTTGTGATCAATTGCTTGTTTCCAGGGGTAAGGGAAATTGTCAGTCAACACTAGTGGGGACAGTCCCTCTGGAAAGAAATGCATTTTAAGCCAATAAATGACCATCATCTTCCAGGCTCTTACTTGAATTTGAGGCATGCCTGTCTCAATTCTTAACTGGGCATTTGGAGTTCCATTGAGAGCAGCTAAGATGGCTCGCAGGAATTTTGTTTGAATGGTTTCTAACGAGTTTCTTTGCAAGGATTCCTGTTTGCGCCCCGTAAAGAATTTGCGCCAATGTTTTGGCCTCAAAAAGTTTTAAGGCAGCAGGTACTAACTGACCTCCACCTGTATAAAAGAAATGTTTGATTGCATTTGAGGACCTAATGGCTACTTGAAATGTGTGATCCAGGTGTGCCTTCCATGTCCCTAGCAAGTGGAAAACCACTCCAAGGTATCTAAATGTTCTAACCTGTTCCAAAGTATATCCTTCTATTTGCCAGGAATATTGGCGTGGTCTTTAATTATGTGTTTCTTTCCATTTTTTTAACTTGTCCTTTTTGTCCTTCAATTTGTCCGAGAGATCTTTGTGCAGCCATGCTGGTTTCTTTTTGGATTTTTTCTTTTTCTTTCTCATCGGTATTGTGCTGGTCTGAGTTTTATGACCATATTTTCAGAGTTTCCCAAGATTCTTGAGTTGTTTTCCCCTTTAGGATTTTCATCCAAGGAATCTTCCCCAAGGTCTCTCTGTATTTTTTTTAAATCAGCTCTTTTAAAATCTAAGATTCTGGTATCATTATGTTCTATTGCTTCTGTTTGTATTATGTTGAATTCTAGAGTGACATGGTCACTCTCACCCAAGGTTCCTGCAGTTCAACTCCCTCTATCACTTCTTCTCTGTTTGTAAGAATTAAGTCCAGTATAGCTGTCCCTCTAGTTCCCTCCTCTACCTTTTGGACAACAAAATTGTCACTTAGGCTGGTTAGGAATCTATTTGATTTCTCACTTGGTGCAGAGTTAGTCTTTCAATTGATGTCAGGGTATTTGAAGTTCCACATTACTATTGTAGTATATTTCCTACATATATTTGTAGTTGGTTGGCAAAAAGGACATCTATTTTTTCTGCTTGATTGGGTGGCCTATAGCAGTGATGGCTAACCTTTTTCTAAAGGTGTGTCAAAACTGTGTGCACATGCGCTATCACACGTGCATGCCCACTCCCCTGTGCATTCACATGCAACCCCCCACCTGTGCATGCACAAATGACCCCCTGCCCCATGAATGTTCGAGTGACCCCCACAAGGGGGGATTTTTACCCTCCGCAGGCTTCAGAGGCTTTCCAAAGCCTGTGGAGGGTGAAAATGGCCTCCTTCGGCCAGGGGAGACCATTTTTGCTCTCCCTATACTTCAGCCCAATGGCCTAATGGTCCAACTGTAAGTTTGGGAATGTACTTCCGGTTTGCCTGTTAGGCCATTTTTCGCCCTCCATTTTTTCGCCTTTAGGGAAGCCTCCGGGGAGGGCGAAGAACAGGCCCAACAGGACAACCGGAAGTTCATTTCCAAACTTTCAGTTGGCCCATTGGGCCTGTTTTTTATCCTCTAGGCTTTCCTGAAGCCTAGGGAGAGTGAAAATGGCTCAACAGGCAAACCAGAAATTTGTTCTCAAACTTCCGGTTGGGCCATTGGGCTGTTGGGCTGAAGTCTAGGGAGGGCAAAAATGGCCT
Organism: Thamnophis elegans; assembly: GCF_009769535.1. Classification (NCBI taxonomy): domain Eukaryota; kingdom Metazoa; phylum Chordata; class Lepidosauria; order Squamata; family Natricidae; genus Thamnophis; species Thamnophis elegans. Next base: position 62,858,526 of record NC_045558.1, on the reverse strand, counting down.
CCCCGGGTGAGGGGAGACTGTTTTTGCCCTCTCCAGGCTTTGGAAAGTCCCCAAAGCCTGGGGTGGGTGAAAATCCCCCCCCATGAAAATCAGCTGGCCAGTGTGCACATGCGTGCCGGAGCTGAGGGCTCCTGAGGGCTGCTGAAGACTGCCGTGCCAGCAAATATGGCTCTGCATGCCACCTGCGGCACGTGTGCCATAGGTTCGCCATCACAGGCCTATAGTATACTGAACACCTATGGCTATGTCATTCTTTTTTTCTTTTATATTGACCAGTATGCATTCTAGGAAGTTTTTGTCTTTGGTTTCATGCATTTCTGTAGCAATATAATGGTTCTTTAATACAGTGCAAATCCACCTCCTCTTTTATGGGGTTTGGGATTTCTGAACAGTTTGTATCCTTCTATCACTATGTTCCAGTCATGGGTTTCATCCCACCAAGTTTCTGTTATTCCAATTATATCACATCTATCTTCATGTATTGATAGTTCAAGTTCATTCTGTTTGTTTCATAGATTTTGTGCATTTGTATATAGGCACTTGAGATCTTTATGTCTGACTGTGTGTATGCTTCCTATGCTCCCTATTTGGTGTTTGTGTTTGTCTTTCTTCCCATACCTCCTTATTTCATTATTTGACTTGCTTTCTGGGGTTTTTTGCTTAGAATTAGGTCTTGAAGATCTTAAAGATTGATCACTTTCCCTTTCAATTTTAGTTTAAAGCCCTTCTGATAAATAGAGCCAGTCATTGTTCGAAAACATTCTTCCCAGTCCTTGTGAGGTGCATCCCATCCCTTGCCAGAAGCCCAGATAATACAGACAATGGCCCAGAAATCAATTTTGTTTGGCAACACCAACCCTTTAGCCAGTGGTTCACTTCTCAAATTCTTTGTTCTCTTGCGGGATGTTGTTCTTTCATCGGCAATAAAAAAATATTGGGCACCTAAATTCTTGACTTTCTTGCCTAGCTGCTTATAATTACTCAATATTGTTTTCAAGTCCTTTTTGTGTCATTCATCCTGATGTATATAGTACAAAAGGGTAGTAATCTGTAGATTTTATTATTTTAGTTAGATTCTCAGCCCACATCTTTGATTTTAGCTTCAGGGAGACAAAATACCTCTTTGGATTGACAATCTAGCCTACGGACAGCTGATTCTGTTCTCTTGAGAACTGAATCTCCTACAACCAACACTCACCTTTTTTTTCCTAGAGAGGTTTGGAATATTTTTCTATCTATCACAGAAGTATTTGATGGTGGTACTTTTTAGGGATGTTTAATGATAGATATTTTCTATGTGTCTGCATGTTTTCTCCCAGGTAGAGTCCATAAAATTGATTGCTTGGCACCAGTGCAGCTGCATCAGAGTACGTTGGGATGGACAGGGGTTTGTGTTTTCTTCTATGAGTGACATGTTTCCATCTGTCATCATCTTCCTCTATGGCGAGTGTCAGCAACCCATAGCTCCAAAGCTACATGCGGGTCTTTCACCCCTCTGCTGCAGCTCCCTGTGGCCCTGTCACAGCAGAGGGATGAAAGAGTTATCGCCTTATCATGGCGGTGGAGGTGGAGCCTTAGTGTGGGAGGAAAAAGCTCCTGCACTTGACTTTGTGGGGCAACAGGATTCTGCCTTCATCGTGGTACATTTGAAGTTGCCACCAACAAAATGGATTGGGAGAAAATGGCAGGGGTGGTTCTTGCAGGGTGTGGGCTATCCCCCAAGCCTGTCCTTCCTCTTTCCCCATCAGCGGGGCAAAGAGAAAGAAGAGGGCAGTGTGGGGAAGTGCTCCCTACCCCTGGACAAGTGGCAAGCACAAAAGCCCAGTGGGATGGGGAGCAGTTGGGTGGAGAGGCCTGGCCTGGATTTCACAGTGAGACACTGTTTGGCACTTCCAGACATGAGCTGCTGCCTTTAAAAAAGGCTACACCTTTGGGGAAGAAGGCAGGGCTTAGCAGTGTGAAGACGGACTTTCAGGCTGCTCCTGAATGACCGTCTAAACCGGATCATCTGGACAGTTCTTTTTGGACCCAAGCTGTCTTGAAGAGACAGTGAAAGGTAGGGGGAGACCCAGTGGTCCTAGAGATGTTTGCAAAGTCTCTGGGGACCTAGGAAAAACCCTCTTTGCCAGTGATTTCCGGATTAGCCGCAAGGCTACTGAAACTGCTGATAGCCCTAAAGAGACTGGATAAGAACATGTCGTTTGGTGTGAGTTTTTAAAATCTTTTTTTATTGGAAAGAGAACATTCTAAATTTGGAAACTTGGTTTAAAATAAGGCTGACTAGTGAGAAAAGCAGCGGGTATAAGATTTGCCAATTGAAGGATTATTTTTTATTTTTTCTGTTTCTCTTTTTATCTTTGAAAACTGGGCTGGACATTCTTGTAATTCAAATCAGCTTTTTGCGTTTTTCTTTTTACTATTGATATCTTTAACTTTGGACCTTGTGGGGACATTGAATTTAAACTTAAAGTGCTCTGAAGATCTGTTTTTTGTTTTCTTTTAGCTTTTTGGTTATGTTTCAATAATTATTAATCTGTAAACAAAGAAGCTATGGAAGCTTTAATACTGAGTTAATGCAAGCTAACAAGTTAATACAAGTTAATACTGCCATCTAGCGGACTTGAACTATTGTTACCAAAAGTTCCCCTGTAATTTATCTGACTTTAAAAAAAGGCTTTATTTACACAGCTGCTGCTTTTTCTTACCTGGAGCTCTGTCTCAGACTAAATAATAAAGTGTCAAAGGAGGCTGAGAATGACCTTGGAAAGACTTTTATCTTAGGGGGAAAAAAGTCTGAAAAGACTATTTGTTTTAGCTTGGTGGCATTTTTTCTTTTTTCAACATTACTTTCACATCATTCTGCTGGGGAGATATTGACATTGACTTTTTTCCTTTTTTATTATTACTCTTTTTGACTTTTTGACTACTTACATTTTTTTTCTTTTTTGTGGCTGGAAGCACCCTTGCTTTTTCTTTTTTGGGGTTTTCTTTTCTTACCTTATGTCTTCTTTTTGTATTTTTTTGAAGACATTGGGACATCAATAGATGGCTCACCTTAAATTTTGAGCAAAATAGTCTGAAGAGTCTTTTTTTCTTCCTCTTTCCTTCCTTCCTTCTTCCTTTATTCTTTCACTATCTCTCCCCTTTCTCTCTCCTTTTTTTATCCTCTTTCTTAAGCCAGATTTCCACTCTCCCCCCATCTTCTGTCTCTTACGTCTTTTTCTCATCGTACTTATAATCTTACACCTTCTAAAACTTGCTGACTATGAGTAGAAAAGCAGCCCCCCTTGGCTCTACATCAACTTCCATCCCCTCACCTGTGGGAGGCCAGAGGACAATACAGCCAATGCTTCAGCAAGAAAAAGAGAAAGGAGCAAATTTTGAAACACTCCTGCAAGCAATGCAGAAAATGCAAGCAGGACTTGACAGTAAGGATGACAAGCTAGACACCCTTGTAAAGAAGTTTGAGAGTATGGAAAAAATGGAGATAATGGAACAACAAAACCAAAGCATAGTACAAAAAGTTGATAAGATGGAAGGGAAAATTGAAAGTATGCATAACTGGATGACGAAATATGAAGACAGGATTCAAAAAATTGAAGATAAAATCCAAGAAGGAGAGAAGAAAACCGAGAAGCTAGAGAGCAGACTAAGCGACATTGAAAGAGAGAGTAGTGGAATACTAAAATGGGAGAGGGATAGGTCTGAATTTTTCTTAAGATTTCAAAACATAGAAGAAGAAAAAGGAGAGAACTTAGTTCAGATAATATCCAAGATTCTGATAGATGTATTAGAGATATTCAAAGATAAGATGATAGATATGATAGATGAATCCTTTTGAGTACATACAAGATATGCAATGAGAAATGCTCTTCCAAGGGAAGTGCATGTAAGATTTACTAAGAAAACAACCAAATTACAAATCTTACAAAAAATGAGAGATAGAAAATTAGAATACAAAGGCAAGGAGATTGTAGTTCTCAAACAAATCCCGAGAGAGGTGAGAGAGAGGAGAAGAGAATACCAATTCCTGACCAAAGTTCTGATTAAAAAAGGTGTTAATTACAGATGGCTCATACCGGAAGGTCTACTATGTACATGGCAAGGACAAAGACACAGAATAGATACAACTGAGAAGGCAGAAGCTTTTTATGCAGAATATTTTAGAGAAATGGCTGAGAAAACTGGGAAAGATGACTCTGTGGCACAACTACTGGAATCACCACAACTGCGACTGAAAAAATAGAAGGAGCTGTAGGTGGAATTGAGAAAGAAGAAGGTGCGGTGGGGGATGTAAGCTGTAGAGAAAAATGAGAACCCAGATCTACTAGAAATATAAACCCTGTATATAAAGCATAAACATGGAAGAAAGAAAAATGATTACAATTAACATTAATGGACTTAATTCGGTAACTAAAAGAAAGAAAACATTCCATAAATTAGAGAAGTTAAAACTTGACATAATTTGCCTACAAGAAATACATATCCAAAAGAGATATGAACATCTACTAATTCAACCAAAGCTTGGGAAAATGTTTTCAACACTGGCGAACTGCAAGAAAAGAAGAGTGATCTTCTATACTAAAGGCAATATTCCAGCAAAATTAATTTATGCAGAGGAAGAGGGAAGAATTCTGATGGTGGAAATTATGGATACTAAAAAAACACTCCTAATCAGAATTTATGCCCCCAATGAAAAATAAGATGAATTCTATAAAAAATTACATAAAAGAATTTTGGACTTAGACTATGTTGATATTTGTATGATGGGAGACTTTAATGGCATCGTGAACCAAAATATGGACTATAAAACACACAAAACAAAAAAGTTAAATAGAAAGCTGCTGCCGAAATCCTTCTTTAGGATGATAGATGAAGTAAATCTAAAAGATATATGGAGAGAAAGAAATGCCAAAAAAGAACAATACACTTTCTATTCAAATAGACATTCATCATTTTCTAGAATAGATATGATATGGGCTTCAGCTGCAATGTACAAGAAATTGAGATTGGAGCAAGCACTTGGGCGGACCACAACCCAATTTCAATTAAATGGAAAGGCCAAAGGGCAAGATCCAGATGGACATTAAATAATACTATATTGAAAGAAAAAGACTTTGTACAAAAAATGGAAAAAGAGTTAGTCCTTTTCTTTAAAGAAAATAGGAAAGAAGATACATCAATGCAGAATCTTTGGGACACAATGAAGGCTGTTACTAGAGGTCTGATAATAGACTACACAAGGAAGAGAAACCTAAAGAAAAGACAAATGCATAAAGCTTTAGATAATGATTACAAAATACTTGAAAGAGAACTACAGAGATCGCCACAAAAAAAGATGTCAAGATAAAAATAGGAGAGACTACACTTTCTTAACTGAAAAACTCAGAGATTCTCAGATACAATATAAATGGGAAGTGCCATCTGGTATCACAGTCACATTTGAGAACCAAAAATATCGTCTCAATTCTGTTTGCGAAGCCCGCGATTTTTACTACAAAACCCTGAAGGCGGGACTTCCTGATTCATCCGGACTTGGAGAAAGACAAGGAGAAGGAGAAGATAAGCAGCGGGACACGTGGCTACAAGGCGGCGGGTGTTGCTTTCCCTTTCCGGAAGGGCAGAAGAGTAAAGAATAAAGATCCAGCTATGCCTTTAAAATACTTCTTAAATTTTTAATTTGAATAAAATTTCAGGACTCCTGTCTGGTATAAAATGACAAAGCTGTATATCGATGAAGAGATATTGAGACTGAAAGAAGCGGTGCTGAATTTGGACATATATTATATGGGACTTATATAAGACTTGTTTGAATCTTAATTTAAACTGCGCATGATCTATTCTTTGGGGCAAGGAGAGCGAAGATCATAGTTTTCTTGGATTGTGGTTTGGGATGAATGGAGTCGGGTGCGTGGGGTAGATGGAAGGGTAGTGAAAGTTCAATTAGATTATCTTGATTCAGAATGTATGTTGATTTTTGTATAAATTGTTATTTGAATACAAGGTTAAGAAAGATTATCTGGAGAGTCTACACGAGGGTGGAGTAAATATGAGAGGAGCAATGGATGAGGATAAAATATATATGCGGACACGGGTAAAGGTAGGATGGGAGGTATAGAATTTATATGCGGAAGCAGGTAAAGACATTGTTTAAAATTTTAAAAATAATGAGAAGCTGAGTTTAATGTTAGAGAGTATATTGACTTCTCTTTCTTGGGGGGGGGGTTACCCCCCCTCCCTTTTTTTTCTCTCTTTTTATTATTCTTTTCTTTTTTGTTCTTTATTTTTTATTATTTTTTATTATTTTGTAACTTCTAATCTATTTGGTTTCAATATACTCCAGACTTTGCTTGATAAAGAACGATGCCGGGAATGGGACCTGGGAAGTCGGAAGGGGGTCAGGGAGGGGGGTTCAGGGGGTGGGGGGGGGAGGGTCGAAGTAACAATGAATGCACTTGGATACTGTTGCTTTTTCTTTTTTTTTCTTTTCTTCTTTCTTTTCCTTTTATTTTTCTTTTGTTTTAGTACAAAACAAATAGACCAATGAATACTAGAAATACACCGAAGCGAGGTGTAGAGGGAAAGAAGAGGGGGGAATTAAGAGGGAGTGAGAAGGGAATGTAAGGAGGGTGAGATGGTGGGAAGGGGAGAAAGGAATGGCTGAGGGGGAGGGGAAGTAGAAGAGGGGATTGTTGGAAGGGAGAAATGAAAGTTGGAGGGGTAGAAGGAAGGGTGTATGTAGGATAGAAGTGTTATGAGTTGTTTATTCTTCTTTTTTTTAACTGCACAGTATTTAAGTGATTGTATAAAGGAAAATGAAAATGTAATAAAAGAATCTTTGATAAAAAAAAAAGATAAAAATAGACATAATTAAACATAAAATGGACCTACTGGGAAAGGAAGAACTGGCACAAAAAATTAGAGGTGCTAAACAGAACTATTTTGAAAATGCAAATAAACCAGGCAGGTGGTTGGCATATTAAGCTGAAAAAAGAGAGAGAAACAAAGAAAATATTCCAATTAAGAGATGAACAATGACAAATTCAGTATGGAAATATTGAGAAAAAAAATATTATACAAGACTACTATGCTAAGCTCTACGAACAAGAGAAGGTGGAGGAGGGAGGAGTCAAAAAGTACTTACAGGATGCCAATCTTCCCCAGATATCAGATGAAATTAGAACAATGCTAGAAAGTAAAATAACAATGATGGAGCTAACAGATGCACTTAAAAAACAAAACAATGGGAAAGCCCCAGGACCGGATGGACTACCTATGGAATTTTACAGAACATTTGAAGAAACATTGATTCTCCCACTCCTACAAGTCATGAATGAATTGATATTTGAGAGCAAAATACCGAAGTCATGGTCAGAAGCGTATATTACATTACTACCCAAGGAAGAGACCGATCTAACACAAATTAAGAATTATAGACCAATTTCCTTATTAAACTCAGACTATAAGCTATTTGCATCTATACTAGCTGAGAGACTTAAAAAATATTTAAATGGCTTCATCCACCCAGATCAAAATGGCTTCTTACCTAAGAGACAAATTAAAGATAATATGAGAATGATTTTGAATACTTTGGAATATTATGAGGCCCACCCCGAAAAACAAATGGCTTTGATGTTTCTCGATGCTCAGAAGGCTTTTGACAATGTGAATTGGCAATTTATGTTTTTACAACTGGAGCAGATGAACTTTGGTAAGAAATTTACTCAAACCATACGAATGATATATCAGAAACAAGCAGCAAAGATAATGGTAAATGGAGAATTAACAGATCCTATTGAAATAAAGAGAGGTATGAGACAAGGTTGCCCATTATCACCACTACTCTTTATCTTAACATTAGAGGTCCTAAACAGAAAGACCAGAGAAGGAGAAGAAATAAGAGGAATGAAAATTAAGAAAGAAGAATATAAGCTACAAGCGTTTGCAGATGATCTAGTTTTTATTCTTGAAGATCCACTAGAAACAGCACCCAAACTGCTAGAAAGAATAGAGGAATATGGAAAAGTAGCAGGCTTGAAAATAAAGACAAAACAAAGATTATGACAAAGAATATGCCAGCAACACAAAAGGAAGAGTTGTCAGAAACTTTGCAGATTCAAATTACAAGTAAGGTTAAATATTTGGGGATATACTTATCACCTAGATGCAACACTCTTAAGGAGGACAACTATACTAGACTAAAACAACAAATAGCGACTGATCTGATGAAATGGGAAAATTTGCATCCATCAATGATGGGAAGAATCTCTACAATTAAAATGAACATTTTACCTAGAATTTTATACCTGTTTCAGACAATCCCAATCAGATTGGGTAAGGATTTTTTTCAAGATTTAAATGAAATAGTTTTGAAGTTTATTTGGCAAGGGAAAAAAGCTAGAATAAAACTTAAATTGCTATAAGATGCTAGAATTAGAGGAGGATTTGGCCTACCTAATTGGGAGCTATACTACCAAGCAACAAACTTGATGTGGATTAAGGAATGGATATCATTAAAAAACTCTAGATTATTGAATGTAGAAGGTCATGATTTACCGTTGGGATGGCATGCTTTCTTATGGTATAAGGGAACTAAAGCACATGGTTATTTTAGAAGACATTATATAAGGTAGGTGTTGTTATTAAACTGGGAAAAGGTAAAAAGATTACACTACTTAAAAATTCCAGTCTGGCTATCAACAATTGAAGCATTTTCATATCCAATAATATATAAAAAGGAACAAACAGTTAGATATGTTCAATTATTGAATGCAGAGGGTGAACTCAAATCTATCCAAGAGTTGAAACAAGAAGGGATAGAAATGAACTGGTATTCATATGTACAGATACAATCTAGATATAATGAAGATAGAAAATCCAAAGGTTTTTACAATAAAATGACTGAGTTAGACAAAATTTTAACAGATACTGATGAAAAAGTAATTTAAAAACTATACGGATATTTATTGGAGGTTAAACTACAAGAAGAACAAGTCAAAGAAACTATGATAGCTTGGGGGGAAAACTTTAGTCATGGGATTGATTTAGAGAAATGGCAGAAACTGTGGTCTCAAAATTATAAAATGAGAATGTCTACTGCATATAGAGAACATTTGTATAAGATGTTTTACAGGTGGCATCTACCCCCAACCAGAATTGCAAGAATGTCCAGGAATAAATCAGAAAAGTGTTGGAAATGTCATCAGATACCGGGCTCATATTACCACGTGTAGTAGACTTGCATTGAAGTTAAAAGATACTGGACTAAAATCCACATGTGGTTGGAGAAAATGACACACAAACAAATAGACTTTAATCCAGAGATTTTTTTATTGGGGATCATACCAGAAATCTATAACAAAGACTTAAAATATCTGATTGTAAATGTGTTAACAGCAGCCAGAATTGTATTTGCAAAAAACTGGAAAAATGAAACAATACCAAAACAGGAAGAAGTTATTCAAAAAATAATGGACTGTGCTGAAATGAGTAAATTGACACTTGAAATTAGAGAACAAGAGGACAAGCAATTTTATAAGATATGGGACTTGTTTTATCAGTGGCTGGGGGAAAAAACTTGGAAATGAAAAATGTTTTACTCATGCTTTAACTGAAGGAGTTAAATGATAACACAATCATGCTGTGAAATAAATTAACAATGATACAATGAAAAACTAATATATCTATGAATTGAATACTTTAGAACTTTTTGCTTTAAAAAGGATAAGGATAATAATGATTTTATGTATACTTAATAGAGGACTGGTGATATAATGTATAACGTTAAGAATGTACTATAATGATATCTTGTTGTTGATAAATAATTTTAATAAGGGAATAATTGAAAATTGGTATATATATGTAGCGACTATTTAGAATATTTTGTTGAAAAATGAAGGAATAAGACTTCTGTTTGAATATATGATGTACAAGGATAATAATGAACATAAGCATATTGGTGGAATTATGCATAATTGAAAACAGTGATATACAAATATAAATGGTTGGTTAAAATTTTTTTTTCCTACTACATGGGATTATACAAAGGTATACTGTTATCAAATAGATAATCAAGAATGTAAGGGAAACATGATTTTCTGGAAAAAAATAATACTAATGGTAACTGAATATATATTGTACAATGAAAGTGAGGTAAGTGAGGAAAAATCTGAGATGGTAAATATTATTCGAGAATATGGATGTTAAAACACCTGTAACCAAACGACATGCTGTATGTGATTTTTTTTGTGTTTTTTGTGTTTTTTTAATTGTTGTGTGTATTAAATATATAAGTATATATACAACAGAGAGATACAAAGTGTGTGTGTGGTGGGAAATATAGTTAGGATAGATTAGCAAAGGTAAGGGAATAAGAAATGATACTAAATTATGTCTGGGTTGGCGGAAATACCATCCCAAGGAAACATAAACTGAGATTTAAAATAGACACACCAACAACAATAGAAAAAGAAAGGAAGAGAGGAGGAGAGAATGAAAGAAAGATGGGGGAAAGAAGAAAGAAGTAAGGAGAGGAGGATGGAAAGGAGAGAAAGAGGAGGAGAGAGGGTAGAAAGGGGAAGAGGAAGAGCAGGAGTAGGAGAAAGGTACGGGAAGAAGGAAGGGGAAGGAGAGGAGGAAGGAGGAAAGTAGAGAAGGGAGGGAGGGAGAAAGGAAAGGGAAAGGAAAGGAGGATGGAAGGGAGAGAAAAGGAAGGCGAGAGGGTAGGAAGGGAAAGAGGAAGAGCAGGAGCAAAGGAGAGGTAAGGGAAGAAAGAAGGGGAAGGAGAGGAGGAAGGAAGAAAGTAGAGAAGGGAGAGAGGGTGAAAAGAAAGAGGTAAGGAGAGGAGGATGGAAAGGAGAGAAAGAGGAGGAGAGAGAGTAGGAAGGGGAAGAGGAAGAGCAGGAGTAGGAGAAAGGTACAGGAAGAAGGAAGGGAAAGGAGAGGAGGGAGGAAGAAAGTAGAGAAGGGAGGGAGGGAGAAAAGAAAGGGAAAATAAGGTGGTGTTACAACAGGAGGAAGGGATGGTAAACAAAGCAACCCAAACTGTATATTATAACCTATTAAATGAAATAATAAATGCATAAGAATGATAAATGTTAAAACACCTGTAACCAAACGACATGCTGTATGTGATGATAGTTTGTGTGTGTGTGTGTGTGTGTGTGTGTGTGTGTTTTATTGTTGGGTGTATGTGTTGTCTATGTAATTAAAAAAATTATATAAAAAAGGCTACACCTTTGAGGAAACCCAGCAGTGATGGCTGGGGCCATGGGAGGGGGGAAGTAGAGGCATCAGGGCTGCTCACCCCCCAGCAATCTGGGCCTGGAGGAGCATGGAGAGTTGCAGGCCAAGCACTAGAGCAGTGTTTCCCAAACTTTTCACATATGTGTACCCCTTCTATAATTTTCGTAACGCTGAGTACCCTTCATAAAAAACATATGCTTTAATAAAAATCAAAATATATTTATTTTTTATTTTTTTGGTACATACTCAAAATAAACGAAAGTTATATTATAAAGAACATTTATTTGATTCAATGAGAAGGATGAAATTGTTTATGTTGAGATGACAGATCATCATAATTTGGTTCCCTGGTTGTTAATTTTAATCTGAGATGCGGTTCCACATCCAATACTCTGTTCCTTTTTTTTTTTACTTAATGTCTACAAATGCAGAAAAAGCAACTTCGCATAAATATTAAGTACCCCCACCAAACTCTTCCCATACCCCTGGGGGTATGCGTACCATACTTTGGGAAACACTGCACTAGAGGGTCAGAAAGCACACTCCAACATCACTCCAACACGCATTTCCAGTGTGTACTCTTCCATCCTGAAATGAGATTGAGTGGGGGTAGGGGAAAGAGAGCAGGGGGAAGGGTAGGACGGCTTCTAGGAGAAGAAGCCCAGCTGGCTTTCATCTTGGCATCAGGCAGGGGAAAGAACCAATAAAAATCCAATTTCCCCCAATAAATGGAGAAAATAAAGACCCACCAGTCCATAATCCAAAAAGGGGAATGGGGGTCTGTTCGTCAGAGGATCAGAGAAGAAATCAGTCAAAATCTGGGTGGGAGACTATTCAGAGAGGGATCTGCCTAGGTCTCCCTCCCCCTTAGATTCCCCCCTCCCGGCTTTCTTCTCTAGCCCCAATTTAAGAGGAGGGGAAGCAAGGTGAGACAATAGTAGTTAAAAGGCTGAAGCTTGCTCTTGTCTCTGGGATGTCAGTTGCTGTAATACCTAAGGTGACCAGATTTTCAGATTGGTAAAGAGGGACACCTTTGACGGGGGGGAGGGGCTTGATTAAAATTTTATACAGAGCAACAAAAATTTTCATACAATGCAAAAATAGTATTGTAATGTTTTTTTTATTTCAACATAACTACAATTTACAAATATAAATTGTAACTGTTGCCAAACATCCAAATTTTGATCACGTGACCATGAGGATGCTGCAATGGTCGCTAAGTGTGAAAATGGTCGCTAAGTGTGAAAAATGGTCATCAGTCACTTTTTTCAATGCCATTGTAACTTTGGTCACTAAGCCCATTATACCACCTTTCTTGCCACAGTTCTTAAGTGAATAAATGCAGCTGATAAGTTAGTAACATAAGTGAGTCTGGTTTCCCCATTTGACTTTGTCAAAAGGTGATTATATGACCCCAGGACACTGAAACCATCATAAATACGAATCTGTTGCCAAACATCAAAATTTTGATCATGTGACCATGAGGATGCTGCAACGGTCGCTAAGTGTGAAAATGGTCGCTAAGTGTGAAAAATGGTCATCAGTCACTTTTTTCAATGCCATTGTAACTTTGTCACTATACCACCTTTCTTGCCACAGTTCTTAAGTGAATCTTAAGTGAAGATGTTATATCTTAAGTGAATCTTAAGTCTTAAGTGAAGATGTTATACAGTAGAACCTCTGGTCACAAACGCTTCTGACCAAAATATTCACATTCTCCCCGCTGCTGATTTCCCCTTCTGCACCATTTTTTTGGTAAGCGCCAAGTTTCCAAAATTAGGTTTGATTCATGACCAAATTAGTTTGCGACCAAAGTTATGGAACGAATTATGCTTGTGACCAGAGGTTCTACTGTATTCATGCCTTTACATACTCTATATCACCTCAAAATGTGGCACAGCCTTCATAAGTTTCTAATACAGATAAAATTAAATACAACATCAAAACCATAAAAAAGTAAAATTAACGTGGCTGGAAAATCCTATGCCTGTCTTGCTATTATTACTGACACACTTGCTGCAGTATTTGATGGCTAAAAGAAAAAAAAATATTGTTAAAGTGTGTATTATGTTCACTCCCGTGTCTTGTCTGCTGCGTTGATTTTGAATTTATTAAAAGAGCTTATTTTACATCAAATCCCTCTCATATTATTCTCCTATGTTCAATAAACCCTAAGAGACAGCATACTATACATGAAATTCCTGTAACTGTATATTTAGTAAATTGTGGAGCTGAGTTTATCCAATTAACTCAGTTTTTGGACTTGAGTAATCACATACAATAAAGGAAATAAAACTATTTAGAATGAAGTGTAGTTGGCTATTTGTGATTAAGGGTGTCATGCAGAAACAATTATAGTTTTGATCAGGAAAATACCCTAAAAAAACCCTTTTGTTCTTTCAGGGTTTTTTTTAATGATTTTTCCATGGCACATCATAGTATTACACATATTGTTTTGAATTAAAAAACAGCAGCTGCACATTTTTAAAAACCTACATTATTTTAAAATGCATTAAAAAATAAAAGAAAAAAACCCAGCACACTTACCAGCAGGCAGAAACTCCAAGTCAATCCAAAATGATATAGATGTTAATACAAAGAACTGAGCAAATTGAAACTTTCTCACCATTTTGGAGCAGTCCTCCAACCTCCATGCCTCTCCCCTCCGGAAAATCCAGGAAGTAACAGTGGCGACCTCTCTAGCCATTTCCTGCAGCTCTATGGTACTAGATCATTTTATTCTTATAAAATGAGGTAAACGCAACGTGGCACGGCGCGGGGGGATCCGTTTTGTTGCTTTAACATTTTAATATCTTCAATGAAAGTACTGAGACAGAGAGAGAGAGGGATTAGACAGGGTGTCTTTTGTCTTGCCCCGGTTAGGATTTCTTAAGTAAATCCACTGGGCTTTCAACATGAAGCCAGAAAATCGGGACTTTTTTAAAACGCGGAGGGACACGGGAAAAATTGTTATAAAGCATGCTTGTCACGCTGAAATCGGTACGTCTGGTCACCTTAGTAATACCCTATGTTTGGTACTGTTGGAAGAAATATTCATCTGGGTTCAGTTCCAAGTGGACACTGGAAACATGGAGGCTGTTTGTAAAGATGGTTTAATGGTGGACAGGATCACATGGCTTGAGTTCTTGAACAGAAAAGGGGAGAGATGCTTAGAGTCCCTGGGTTTTATGCCCTCTCCTGGGCTTTGAACTTCCTGGGGCACAGGAAGAGTGTCCTGATTGCTTGCTGTCAGAGGTCATAGCTGGCTTTGTAGGTTGTCTATGTGCTAAGTTTGGTTGAAACTTGGTGGATGGTGCAATAAATGGCAATGAAATGGGATAGATCTTTGTTATATAGAATAGACTGGCCCAGGTTTTAATGGCCCATTAACAAAGATGGGGTATGAGTTTCTACTTCTCTTTTAGGAGAAATTTTCTGCCTTTTTAGTATATCCTAAACTATTTTATTTTTCTAGTAGACGGATGATCATTTAAATTGTCCAATTTTAAAATTTTCAGTGGGCTTAAGTGCGAAGTTCGTTCTTAGCCTGTACTGGAATGTTCTATAATTATCCCTTTCGTCAGTGGTGGGATTCAAATACTTTAACAACCAGTTCTCTGCCCTAATTCCTTGTGTGTCCAATCACAGTTGGCCAATAAAGAATTCTATTCTATTCTATTCTGTTCTGTTCTGTTCTATTCTATTCTATTCTATTCTATTCTATTCTATTGACTGGCTGGGTGGGCATGGCCAGTGGTATGACAGCACTCAGCCTCCTGCCGCACTCTGCCAGTCAAAATGGGGGTTAATTACAAAGGTTCTACCACAAAACCGCGGACGACAAAATCGCGGTCGACGAAAGCGCGTATGTGACGTCATCACAGCGCGACGAAAAAGATCGAAAAAGATCGAAAAATGTAAAAATAAAGCTAAAACCTTCCCCTAACCCCCCAAACCTAACCCTAACCCTAACCCTAAACCTAACCCTAACCCTAACCCTTAACCTAACCCTGACCTTTATGTGAATCGGCTTGCTGTAATTTAATTTTTATTTCAATTTTTCGATCTTTTTCGTCGCGTTGTGATGACGTCACATACGCGATTTCGTCGACCGCGCTTTTGTGGAATGCGCTTTTGACAGGTCACGAATTACAAAATGTGGACTTTGCTTTGTGATATTCTGATCCAGTGAGCAAGGGATGTGAAGTGCACATAAAATACACTTTTGTTTGCTTATGAAGAAATATCCCCAAAGTCAGATGTACACTAAATATAGATTGACATTTAGCTATACACCTTCCCATCAAACAGCAAATTTTGAAGTTCCAGGTAAAGAGGATTCATTTTAGGACAAGTAACCACAGTTTGCATGTTGGAGGTTCCTAATGGAATGCTGGGAAACTCTGTATTTTAAAAACATTTGAGGGAAGGGTGCAGAATAATCCTTCTCTGCCTGAGGCTGTAGAGACCCAGCACCAATCAAAACACTTTTTGTGAAGCAACTGATCAATATTGACATGGTAAGCCACTAGTATATAAAAATAAGAGCAAACTCCACTCCCTTCTAGTACTGATGATGTTAGCTAGTTTGGTAAGGAAACATCTGCAAGAAAACCATCAAGCTCAGAGAGCGCCAAGGACCCCACAGTTCAATCCTGAGCTACAAATATTCTCTTCTATTGATGAACACTTTTTGGTTAGAGGGACTTAGAGCCTGCCTTATAAGAGATGGTCCCAGTGCATTTCATTCTAAATTTTGATATGATTTCTGTAAAAAAGAAATATAGAATTATAATAGCTGAGTATTTGATACATACATAAAAAATTACAGAGCTAAGGGATAAACAAATAAAAAACATTTGAAAAAAGAAAAGGCTCAGGAAAGAAAAAGAGTGAAAGCGTAAGAAAGAGGAAAAGAAGGAAACCCCAAAAAGAATGACTTCCAACTTTCTTTTGTACAAATATGTTAAAAAATATATTAAACTCTTACTCTAATATTAACATTTGTCTACATTATTTTCATAATCCCATATCTAATCATCAAAACCCAGATCAATTTTTTTGTTTCAGTTTCTTACAAAAATTCCAGTAATGGTTCATATCAATTTAATCACAATTTGTTAAGGAACATATGCAAATTCATATTGAATTATCATTTTACATTTTTTGTTTAGTCAGTAATTCTATGTATTGTTTTAATGCAAGACCCCATATTATTTAAATATTAATACCATCATTCATAAAATATTATCCAGCATATTTATTACAATTAATAAACATATATTTATATTAAGATCTTTCATTATTTGCTTATTCAACTTATAATCCTTCATTTTTAATTATTCAATATTTCAATAATTTTATATCAATCTTGATCTTCTGCATATCATATGTTTTAATACAAATAAAGTATTGTGAATCATATTTATTATATTTAACAATCCTACCAACATTCATATTGAATTATAATTTAGTAATACCACCCTTCCAATTCTATTTTCCCCTTATTATTGCTTCTCCTTATTACATAAAAATGTGCATTTCATGAACCCCCCTTTCTCTAAATCCCCTCCCTCTGATTTTTTAAATTCTATTTTGTTATGCTACTACTATATTAAACATATTCCCTATTATTTTTTTTGAATATATTTTTTATTATTTTTACATTTAAAACAAACTATATACAACTAGTCTCAACCATTAACAATTAGCTTACAATCCAATCAAAATATATACAGTTTGTTCCAGTCTTGTCACCTTGTCTTATACCAATCATAAAATATGTTCCAGACTTCAAAATACTCTGATTCCACATCTAACCATATTCCCTATTCTAACCATCATCTCTTACCCATTTTAAGGCTTTGATTATTCTTTTCTTAGCTTGTCTCCCATATTCCACTCTTGAATCTTTATTTCTATCTGTTTCCTCATCTTGCCTACTCATTTTAAACTTTCCTCCTTTTTCTGTCTTTTTCTGCCTGCAGCCCACTTGACTTTCAGACTTGCCTGGATTTGCTCTGGACTATGTGAACTACCATTTCATGTCCCACTACCCTTGGACTCCGGATATCTATTTTTCGGGAAGTTTGGACACTATTCCCTGGCCTCTTTGGACTATACAATTGGCTGGACTGCGCAGGCCCATAATCTTAATTTTTATACATTTGTAAATTTTTTATTCAATTTTTATATTTATGTGTATGGGGAGTGTATGGTATGACTGTGATTGACTAAATGTCCCACTTTTATTATTATATTGCTGTTTGTTTTTAACTTGTATTGTGGGGATTGACTGGTTGTATGTATGGGTGTGCTTGGTGGGCCGGGAGTTTAGCTGGGACCTCATGCACTGAGTGCTTTGGCAGAAGTGCTAGGGGGCCCCGGGCCTGATCCCGGCCCTTGGTTGTGTGTATCGAAGGGCCTGCCGATGAATCCGGTGGCTGGGGGGAGAGGGTGAAGGGACCACAGATGCGGGAGTGGGCCGGAACATAGGGATCATAATGGGGAGGGGCAGATATGGTGGGAACTTCAGGGCAAGCCATTACCGGGGAAGGAGGGTTCCCTATATTCGAGGGATCCCCCCCTTCCGGCCCTGTGAGTTCCACTCCAAGGCCAGATGGCGTGAGTAATCCTGTTGCTAAATGCCAGATCTGTGGTTCATAAGGCTCCCCTCGTCCAGGACCTAATTATAGACGAGGGGGCAGATCTGGCATGTATTACTGAAACCTGGCTGGGCCCGGAGGGAGGAGTCCCCCTCACAGAAATGTGCCCAGAGGGTTTTCAGGTGCTTCATCAACCACGACCCCAGAGATGGGTTGGAGGAGTGGCCATTGTTATCCGACAGTCTTTAGTTCCTCGTAGGATCCCTGCTCCAGAGCTTGTCAGGTGTGAATCCTTGCTGGTGAAGTTGGACCTTGCGGGTCAAGTGGGCTTGTTGTTGACGTACCTGCCTCCCAACAGCGTGACAACAGCCCTCCCCTTGTTCCTCGAGTCAGTAGCCGAGCTGGCAGTTGAGTTCCCCAGACTTATGATACTGGGGGACTTCAATTTGCCTTCGCTCGGTGAACACTCTGATGGAGCACAGGAGTTCATGGCTTCCATGACAGCCATGGGCTTGACCCAAGTAATTCAGGGCCCGACCCACTCAGCGGGTCACACACTCGACCTCGTATTTCTCTCGGAGCAGTGGAGTTCTGATCTTGATTTGAGGGGTAGTGAGATCTTGCCCCTGTCATGGTCAGACCACTTCCTACTGAGGCTTGACTTTCGGAGACCAATCCCCCGCTGTAGGGAGGAGGATCCGATTAGGTGGTTCCACCCCAGGCGTCTGATGGATCCTCAGGGTTTCCAGACAGCGCTTGGCGTTATGCCAGATACTCTCGCCCGCAGTCCGGTGGAGACTTTAGTTGCTACTTGGAACTCGGTAGCATCTGAGGCTCTCCATCGAATTGCGCCTTTATGGCCGATCCGCAGCAGTGGATCCAGGAGGGCCCCTTGGTTTACCGAGGACCTCCGGGAGATGAAGCACCAAAAGAGATGCCTAGAGCGCCGCTGGAGGGCCAATAAATCTGAGTCAGACCGAGCACTTCTGAAAACCTGCATCGGAGCATATCTATCGGCAATACGGACAGCTAAGAACAATCATATTGCGGCTCCGATAGCGTCCGCTGAGTCTCGCCCTGCCGCCTTGTTTAGGGTGACCCGCTCCCTCCTAAACACGAGGGTTGCGGATAACCCTTTACAAGGTAGAGCAGAGGAATATGTCCAGTTCCTCGCGGACAAAGTTGCTCGGCTTCGGATGGACCTGGACTCCAATTGCGCAGAGCCAGCCGGGGTACCAGGGGAAGGTCTTGGACGCCATCTCTGGACTGACTTTCAACCTGTTGCTCCTGATGAAGTGGACAAGGCCATGGGAGCGGTGAGTGCTGCCACGTGTGTACTGGACCCGTGTCCCTCCTGGCTGGTCACGAACAGCAAGGAGGTGACGCAGAGCTGGGTCTAGGCGATGGTAAATGCTTCTCTTTGGGAGGGCTTCTTCCCACCGGCATTGAAGATAGCGGTGGTGAGACTCCTCCTGAAGAAGCCATCGTTGGACCCAGCTAGTTTGAACAACTACCGTCCAGTCTCCAACCTCCCCTTCAATGGGAAGGTTGTTGAGAAAGTGGTAGCCTCTCAACTCCGACGGTCCTTGGATGAAGCCGATTATCTGGGCGCCTTTCAGTCTGGATTCAGGCCTGGATACAGCACGGAAACTGCTTTGGTCACACTGACTGATGATCTCTGGAGAGCCAGGGATGGAGGCCATTCCTTCTTGGGAGTCCTCCTGGACCCACAGCTGACCTTTGATCATCATATGTCGGCTGTGACCAGGGGGGCATTTGCCCAGGTTTGCCTGGTGCGCCAGTTGCGACCCTACCTGAACCGGGAGGCTCTCACAACAGTCACTCGTGCCCTTGTGACCTCTAGGCTGGAATACTGCAACGTGCTCTACATGGGGCTGCCCTTGAAGAGCATCCGGCGACTTCAGCTAGTACAGAATGCGGCCGCGCGAGTGATTGTGGGTGCACCTCGGTTCGCCCACATAACACCTATCCTCCGCGAGCTGGCTACCTGTTGATCTCCGGGTGCGCTTCAAGGTGCTACTTACCACCCATAAAGCCCTCCATGGTAGTGGATCTGGGTACTTGAGAGACCGCCTTCTGCCAATTACCTCCTTGCGACCTATTAGATCACACAAATTAGGCCTCCTCTGAGTTCCATCCACCAGTCAGTGTCGACTGGCAACTACGCGGAGGAGAGCCTTTTCAGTAGTAGCTCCGACCCTTTGGAACGATCTCCCCGTGGAGATTCGTACCCTCACCACCCTCCAGACCTTCCGCACAGCCCTCAAGATCTGGCTATCCCGTCAGGCCTGGGGGTAAAGATTATAATCCGTCCCCTCCCGAATGATGAATGAATGTTGCTTTTATTTTTAATTACGTATTGTTTTTATATGTCATTGTGTGTACTCCCTTCCCTATACGTTGTAAGCCGCCCTGAGTCCCCTCAGGGAAAAGGGCGGCCTATAAATAAATTTATCTACATCTACATCTAATCAAGAAAGAAACCACTCAACTCCATGCTTAGAATTAAGTGTACTTTTACTAATTACAAACGATGAGTAGCAAAGCAAAGCTGAGTCTGAGTAAAATGGCGCGAAAGCACTAGATATCATGCATAATTCAATCCCCTCCCCTTGGCACCCCCTTTCATAGTCCAATAATAATTCATCCAACCGTCAGGTGGGAGATGTCTTCAAAAAGCATCATCAGGGTGGAATGCTGGACAGTTGGCCTTGGCGGGAAACTCCCTTCTTCCACATGCGCAGATAGATGGTCAGGACAGCTCCTAATAACAATCCTACAGTACATAATGATTCCCCTCCCAAATACCATGCCCCCCTCCCCGTTTCAATGGCAGCCAAAAAACAGCAGCGAAGCAGAGGCTGACAGAATGATAATAATTCCGACCAATTGTCCTGCTGGTAATCTACATAACAATATATGCATTGTTCCACAATTGCATTTGCTCATTCCGCTGCTCCGTTCGTACTCAGATGGAAAGCCAAGCTAAGTCCTTGCATGGATCCAATGGATTTTAGGAACTCTCTCCAGAACTTTGCAGTGAATTGGATTCTGTGGTCAGAGATGATTCTTCTGGGTACTCCATGTAGTCAATAGATACATTTGCAAACATTTTCGCTAGCTTCTTTGCTGAAAGTCATCCTGAGCAAGCGATGAAGTGGGCTTGCTTTGACTGTCCAAATCACTTCATTTCCGCTGCTGTTTGGGAGTTCTATGATGAAATCCATTGTGTTCTCTTCCCATGATTGGCTAAGGCTGGCTACTTGTTGCAATAGTCCAGGAGGCTTCCCAGGTCATATTTTCATGGTTGTGAAAGTAGCACAATTTTTACATAGTCTTCTACTTCTGCTTTCATTTTAGGCCACCAAAATTGACATCTGGCAAGGTGGAGGATCTTTAGGAATCCAAAGTGTCCTCTTACTTTTGCATGTGGCTTTATTGGCTTTATTGTAGTACCTCCAATCTTAAAGTGGCCGACACATATATTTTAGATCCTTTCCAGGCTAGTCCTTCTCTCAACATTAAGACATCTTTGTTTGTTGTAAACTAAGGGTCAGTTGGTAGTGCCATTTTCATCACAGTGGTCAGCTTGTCCTGTTAGTGTCTGTCAGCCATCTGGTTTGGCCTCGGATAGTGACTTATGCTGCCGACTCATGAGAAGGAATCATTGCATGGATTTCCTCTTCCCTTAAGCTGTCAAACTGTGGTCTCCTTGATAGGGCATCTGCTTACCAGGTTCTTCCCTGCAGGGATGTGTTCTAGTTCATAGTTGAATCTTCTGAAGTATTGAGCCAAACGGACTTGCTTGGGAGACAGTTTCCTAGGGGTGTTAAGGACCTCAAAGTTTTTATGATCAGTACAGACCTCAAAAGGCATTTCCCCTCTTTCTAGGAAGTGTTTCCATATGAGTAGGGCCCAACAGATTGCACAAGCTTCTTTCTCCCAGATGGCCCATCTTCTCTTGGTGCTGCTGAGCTTTTTGGAGACATAGGTGCAGGGCAGAAGTTGTCCCTTTTGATCTCTTTGCAGCAGCACTACCGCTACCACTATGTTGCTGGCATTTGTCTGGATGATGAATTGCTGTTCTGAGTGTTGTAAAATGGGCTCCTGGGCAAAGAGCTGCTTCAGTTTTTCAAAGGTCCACCTGATTGGCTGATTTGGCTTTGGCTTAGTCATTTTTAGTAGTTTAGTTAGGGGCAATGCCACTTCTGCAAATGCCAGGATGAATTGTCTGTAAAAGTTCACAAATCCCAGGAAGCTTTGTAGCTGCTTGCGTGTGCATGGGGGTTGCCAATCCAAAACAGCTTTTACTTTTCCTGGGTCCATCTCTATTCCCTCGTTGGAAATATGATACCCAAGATAGTCTAGAGAGGTCTTATGGAATTCACACTTTGATAGCTTTCTCCAGGACTTGTTGCACCAGCTTTATGTGTTCCTGTAGGGCAGCGGTTCTCAACCTGTGGGTCGCAACCCTTTTGGGGATCAAATGACCCTTTCACAGGGGTTGCCTAAGACCATCAGAAAACACATATTTTTGAAAAAATACAGAAAAAATAATTTTATGGTTGGGAGTCACCACAACACGAGGGACTGTATTAAAGGGTCGCAGCATTAGGAAGGTTGAGACCCACTGCTCTAGGGTCTCAGAAAAGATGAGGATGTAATCAAGGTAAACAAGCACCCCCTTGTAAAGGTGCTCATGCAGCACCTAGTTAATGAACCGCATGAAGACCGCAGGGTCTCCTTGTAATTCAAATGGCATGACTTTGAATTGGAAACTACCAAGTGGGCAATTAAAGGCAGTCTTCCATTCATCCCTCTCACGAATGCATATGCAGTAATAGGCCTCTCTTAAATCCAATTTGGTGAATATCTTCCCCTTGGCCAGGTGGTTCAACATGTCCTTCATGAGGGGGAAGGTGGAGGTGTTCTCTACGCAAATCCTATTGATGCCCCGGAAGTCACATGCAGTTTCACCACCCCATCTTTCTTCTCCTTGAAATGGATAGGGGCAGCTACCTTGGATTTAGCTGATTCAATGAAGCCCCATTCCAAATTGGTATTGATATATTTTCTTAATTCTGTCATTCCCTATGGGGTCCTGGCTTAGACTTTGGTATTTTGGCTCCTGGCACGAACTCAATCGCACAGTCAGTAGGTCAATGAGGGGGAAGATAATTACAATCCTCTTCACTAAAATTCCCTTCCAGATCCTGATATTCTTTTGGTATTTGCTGGAGACCGGGGAGTTTAGCCTCTGCTGCTGGGGCAGCCTGTTCAGAATTGTCTGCTTTGGGATGCTTGATTGTCCCTGAATGACCCACTGGCTTCACAGGGGGCAACAGGTTGTGACCTATGATCAACTTTTGGTATCCATCCTCCCACTATATGCTGGGTGCCCATTTGCAAGACCTAGGATGATTCATTCATCTTTGGTGCAACAATGAATCAGAGATGTCTGTAATGCCACCCTATTTGCAATCTCACTAACTCAGTAATTAGCTTGACTGAGGTCCCTCTGATTAGCATCCCATCGACTTGCTCAAAATAGATGGGATGGGCTAATAGCCTGAGTGTATGCCTAATTGCTCAACAATGGACATGCTAATTAAGCACCAAGTGTACCCTGTATCAATGATAGTCTCTACCTCCCCTTCTACCTCTGTCTTGGGCACTGTAAGTTTGGCTTTGATGGCAAAGAGGCAGATGGCTGCACTTACCATCATGTCATCTTTGCAGCTGTTCTCCTCAGAATTTGGAGGGGTTTTGCTGTCTGGTGGCTTTTCCATCTCTTCCAGTTGGGGAGAGGTTTTGTCAGGTTGGTAAGCTAGATGACCTTTTTCAGGTGGCTTTCATGGGCCCCTCTTCTTCTTCTGGCTGGTGTGCAGGCTTGTGTGATGGGATCTGGGGCCAAGCATTCCAATGCCCTGTGCCCAGTTTTTCCACACCAGTAGCATTTTATTGTTCCAAGGAGGTTTGGTAGGTAGTCTGGCTTGCTTCGGTTGGGTTCAGCGACCCAGGGGCTTTCTGGTAGGCTTTTTGGTGGTAGGCATTCAGTGGGTTTGGAGCTTGAGGTCCAGAGTGACTGCAGTATTGTACCAATCCTGGATGTGCACTGGCACCCCTCGAATGCTGCATGTTCTTCGCAGGTCAGGGTCTAGGACGTTCTTGAATGTGTACATAAGGAGTCACTCTGGCCAGTCTCCCAATTTGCCAGGCAGCCTTCTAAACTCCCAGACCAACTCTTTCACAGGATGGCCAGTTTGCTCCAACCCATGGATCTGTGCCTCCGCCTCCACATGTGGGGCCACACTGCTGAATCAGATTCGGACCAGTTGAACAAATCCAACAGTGTCTTCTAATTCAGGGACTGCTTCATCGTGGAGTTCTTCTACCCATTCGGATGCCTCCCCCTCATTCAGCTCTTCAGTTATGCCTGACACCAATTCTTGGTCGGAAGGGTATCGATCACCACATTGGTTCATGTGCACTCAGACCCAGTTTAAGAAATAGGCTAGTTTTTTTGAAGTCCCATCATGTGGCCCAACATGAGGGAGGTGCATGAACTGGTGGGTCTAGCGTTTGAACTTGCATGGGCTGTTGGACCAATGGTTGGGTTTGCACCTGCCTTGAGGCACTAATCCCAGCTGCAGCTGCAGGGCAGAGGCCTGTTGGGGAATCATGGCTTGGGGATCAAGTAGCCCAAATGCCTGCATTGGTGCTGCCTTGGAAGGGGGGGCTGGCATCCACTGACATGGCATCCATCCTTGATCTGGATAGAAAGCCCACCCCGGCAGGATTTGACTCACCAGCAGCAATCCACTCACTGGTGGCTGGCTGTGATTCAAATTTCCCCAAAGCAGTCAATGTGGGCTGGTTATCAGCTGGCTAGATGGTCCCCCCAGCTCTGGTATTGGACCCTCTATCCCATTGGATAATGGGGTCTTGCCATTAGCCTCAATCCAGCGGCAAGGTTATGGCCTGACCTCCTCTTCACTGTATGGAAAGAGCCAGAATCTCCACTCCAGGGTGCTACAAGGTCTTGACCCAGGAAGATGAACATCAATCAGTGCCAGAATCCACCTGGGAAATTCAGTGCCAAAGCAAGGAGTTGGACCATTTACAGTTAGCTGTCTGAATTGATCTGGAAGGCTGGCCAGTGACTGACTGCATGAAGGTGATGGGAGTCCCCAATTTTCTGGGTACTTGATTGGAGTCTGCACTGGTCTCCTCCACTTGTAAGTCAAGGCTGACCTCGTATTTATCTGTGGTTCCAACAGCATCTCCTTAGGGGAGGTGAAACCCATGGCTTCATCCTATAGGGTCAGGTCTGGCTATGAGGTTTGCCAAGAAGTTGACTCTTTGTGCCTGGCTCCCAACTGGTGTTCCCTCTCAATGGCTTCCTTAGCTTCCACCATGACTTGGGAAGGTGAGTAGATGGTTACGACAAAAATGGTGTTCCATCATCTACTGCTCCCTCCATGGGCTTTTTCTCTTCCTCCATCTTCCCTGAATCTTTACACCATTTTCACGTCAGCACTGGGGCTCAGAACCCCAGACAGTGCCCTGAAATTCAGAGTGGGCCTAGCTGACTGGGTTGTCCCTGTGTGCCTCCAGTCCTGTTTACCTTCAGTCGGAGTGCCTGTCCTCATCGCCTGCTGCCTACATCCATTCCAGCATCCATCACATCAGAGATCAGCTGATTCTGCCTGCTGGTAAGTGGCTGGTTTTTTAAAAAAGAAATTCAGGATTTTTTTTTAATTTTTATTGTTTTGAGGATTTTTTTTAAAATTACTGTTAGGATTTTTTTTTACAGAAATTTTATTGTTTTGAGGAAAAAAAATTTTACAGAAATTTTATTGTTTTGAATAAATGTTTTTTTAAAATTATTGTTTTTAGGAATGTTTTTTTAAATTTATTGCATTCAGGAAATATTTATTAAATTTTTTTTATTGCTTTTAGGAAATGTTTTATTTGTGATGCAATATGTTGCTTTTAAGTGTGCAGGTTGGTGCATGGTTTGCGAGATTTTGTGTGTTTCTGTAATGAGTGTGAATCATTACAGAAAGAAACACACCAAATCTTGCAGAGCTGCCTTGCACCAACCTAATACCCACCCCTGAAATAAAGCAGTACAACCTGTTTTGAACTAACTTGTATATAGCTTGGAACAAAGTCTGAAGGAAAAATAATTTACTTAGTTTTAATAGCTCAAAGATTAAAATGTATAAGGTATTGGTTTCCTGAAATAGAGATGTGGTGGTTCAGTGGTTAGCATGCAGTACTATAGCCTACTTCTGCTGACTGCTGGCTGCCTGCAATTTGGCAGTTTGAATCTCACCAGGCCCAAAGTTGACTCAGCCTTCCATTCTTCTGAGATCAGTAAAATGAGGATCCAGATTGTTGGAGGCGATATGCTTTGTAAACTGTTTAGTGAGGGTTGTAAAACACTGTAAAGATATATAAGTCTAAGTGCTATTACTATTGATAAATACTAATCTTTGTCCCCTTTCCCAAAATTTCAGTCATAAAATTTAGAAGCAAAATGGCTAAATTTTGCCAGTCCTTCCATTTCTTTCCCCTCCCTTCCTCTTCCCCCCTCCCTTCCTCTTCCCCCCTGCAAATAAAATTGAAAGTTGGAAACTACTTGATAACTTTAATTTCATCCTTCAGAATTCTCAGTCTCAAAAATAGGTCTGAATTGGAAGAAGGCGGGGCTTAGCAGTGAGAAGACGGAGTTTCAGGCTACTCCTGAAATTCCCCTATTCCGAAGGAATTTTGGACGGGTTGTCGGACCCTAGCTGTCCCGGAGAGACAGTGAAAGGTGAGGGGAGATCCAGTGACCTCAGAGACGTTCGCAAAGTCTCTGGGGGGCTTGGAATTAACCCCTCCTGCCAACTCCTTTCTGGATTAACTGTATGCTAACCGAAACTGCAGGTTGCCCCTAAGAATGGTGAAAGTGGATTCAATTGGTAAGCTGATTTTATTACTCAAAGAGAGACGGTCCGCACTAAAATCTAAGCTAATTGAAACCAAAGAACAGAAGAATCTAGCGGCGAATTGGTTTTTTTTAAATGGATTTATGGCCGGTGGTTACCCTATTTCTTAAACGCTTTAAGGAATTCTTCAACATTCCCCCCTGACTCTTTCTAAGTGGGTTGTAAAACTAACCTACTACAAATTGGCCCTTCACGATCCGACACTTTTATTGCTTGGCTGTGTTGGTCTAAGATCAGATAAGATTGCACAGCTCCCAGCGTGTTTTTACTTGCAAATATCTTAGAGTCTCTAACTGCGTCACAACATGGCATCGATCTATATTCCCAAGGGCTCATTTCAAATACTTTTTTCTGCATTTCAAAAACTGTTTGATTCACATCAAAGATTTGAAAAAAAAACTGGATTATTTGACATTAAAATATGAAGGAAAAGGTGAGAACGTTGAATGTTGAAATGAAAAATGTGAGAAATGACGTCTGGTCTATCTCGGAGGAAGAAAGAAATGCAATGCTGGAAAGGGGGGCAGTACAGAAGATTCATTTTAAGAGACAGAGCACAGGAGAAATGAGAAGTATTAAAGAATCTACACTTTATGAAACATCATTGGCAGATTTCTTAATTCCACCCTTGAGAATTAAAGTCAATTTGAAAAGTTTAACAAGCCTGGGACAACATTATTATCTCATCAGAGACATCCTGAGCAAAGGTGCGAAGATATCCCTGTTTGGACTTGCTTATAAAAACATTTGGTAAATCTATTCAACGAATGGCAATAGGACTGAGAAGGTTTTGTTATTGGAGAGACATAGGCTGACAGATGGAAGAATACAACTTAAAATTAGCTAAATCTAATTACTCTTATTTGTAATAGATATAGCTGAATAATAATTGATATTGATAGTAATGTATATAATGTGGAGTTGATATGATAAATAATAATTGGGTATGAGAAAGGAAGGTTGGAAATACTTTTGGACTATATATAAAGGTTATTAATTACAATAATTATCACTATTAAAAAATAAAATAAAATATATACAGTGAAATGTTAATTAATATGGGGAAAATGTTATGATATACGATATAACTACATAAAGAAGGGAGAATGATAATAAATTATACTGCATGGAAGATGGAATTTTTGGTATTAAATATTATGGATGTTCAGCTAAAATAGGATATGAGGATTTGATGTTAATAGAGGATTTTACAAACAAGTAAATGAAATGTCAGCATGTGGTTATGGATTAACTCTTTGGCATAGTTAAGGTTCAAGGATGTTTAAATAACTGTAGTTAACTAAAAGTGGAGGTATAATGATGTCAATATGGTAAACATTTGAGTTAAGATATTTGAATTAATATGAATTAATGGAAGAGATGCACCAAAACATGTTGTAACCAGCTGATATACTTTTTTTAATAATATATACCTCTATTCTTTTTTTTCTTTTTTCTTTTTCTTTTTTCTTTTTTCTTCCCTGCCTTGTTTTTTGTTCTTTTTGTCTTTTTTTGTCTTTTTTTTTTATTTTTTTCTTTTCCCACTGGTGTGGGCATGTATTGTTTAAGAGTATTATTATTATCAATATTTTAAAATAATAATTACAGTCAAATGAAAATGGATATATGATGATGGTGATATGTATGAATATCTGAGTTAAAATGCCTGAGTTAACATGAGTTATGTTTATTGACTGTGGAGGAGATGTACGAAAGTTTATTTGTGACCGACTGATACACTTTCTATAGCATGTAAAGAAAGATGTTGTACTTGTTTTAAATTAAAATTAAAAAATTTTTTAAAATAAAAAATAGGTCTGAATCATATTACTGCAATGTGGCAGCTAATGTCCAATGATGTAACTTCACTCAGTTTAGAGTTGGAAAAAATTAACAATAGGAATTTCATTAGTGGCTTCCCATTTGCATTCTCGCTCTTAATACACACTCTCCCCAACTAAAAACACAATTGAAAATTAACTTTCCTCTTGTGGTGACAATATCACTTAATCTGAAGGACTCTTGAGAAGTATGTTTCAGCTGTAAATTTTGATTAAGCAACAGTTAGATGAGATTATATTCACCACGACTCTCTCTTCCTCCTTCAAAATAAAACAACTATATGTTGTTCAGCAACTATACAGAAGCAACTATTTTATTATTTTTATAAATAACTCAAAGCAGAAGAATAATCCTTCATCCTATTTTCCCCACAATAACTTTCTAAGGTGTATTGAGCTGACTTCCCAAAGTCACCCAGCTAGTTTTCTTCTAGCTTGGTGCCTTAACCACTAGAGCAGTGGTTCTCAACCTTCCTAATGCCGTGACCCTTTAATACAGTTCCTCATGTTGTGGTGACCCCAACCGTAAAATTATTTTCGTTGCTACTATGTAACTGTAATTTTGCTACTGTTATGAACCATAATGTAAATATCTAATGTATTTTTATTGCTATAAATTGAACATAATTAAAGCATAGCAATTAATCACAAAAACAATATGTAATTATATATTGTGAAATATTTATTTCTAATTACAAGTAAATGAAATTTTGTCTTGAACATGGTGTAGTATTGGGGGCGGCAATCTTAAACACTCAAAGAGCCATTTGGATCCGATCCCACAGAAAAGAAAACACCAGGAGCCACAAAACCTGGGTGGGTGTGGTCAACTCAACATCACTCCCACCAGTCACATGACATCCCCCCCAGACATGCCTACCCAGGTTTCATGGCTCAGTGTTTTCTGTGGGAATGGGTCTCTCTCTCTTCTCTCCCCCTCCCTCTCATTTCTGTTTTTCTACATTTTTCCTCTCCCTTTTTCTTCTTCCTTCCTTTCTTTCCTTCTCTTTCTCTCTTTCTTTTTCTTTCTTTCTCGTTGAACATGATAGCAAATCCAAAATAAAGTTATTAATTGTAGGAAATTGCTTCTCTGTAATCTTTTCATAGTGAACTCTAAGTTGATAGAAGCTGGCAAGATTGTACTAACATCAATAGGAGTTCCCAGGCAGGAACAGTCGCTGAAAAATGCCTGCATGGGAGGTCAGCCGGACTGGCCTGCTTGGAAGCCCGTCAGTCTTTTGGCACCTCTCCTTCCATTGTGCGGGGAACCCGAGCCGCTCCTTCCCTTCAGGCCGGCTTCTCGCCAGCCTCTCCATGGGAGGCTCCTCGGTGACCCCTGTGAAAAGGGGTTGCACAGCATCACTGCTTTCATCATGAAAAGAAAAAAAATGTAAAAGGGAAAAGGCGAGTGCTGAGGTGAGGCTAGCTAGCTGCTGCCTCACTGTGAATGACTGCCTAGCTGTTTAAAAAATCCTCTAAAAAAGCACCCTTTACTATGAGGCAGGAGAACTGCATGCCTCATCTAGTCTGACTTTTTAGGAGTTTTATGATCGCTCAAGCAGAGTTAAGTGAGGCTTAAAAGCCTAAAAAGTCCCGAGGTAGGTGAGGCACACCATTCTCCTGCCTCATAGTAGAGGGTGCCCGTTCTTGCTGTGACTCAAGGGCATCGCAGCTACCCCTCTTCCCTTTTTCTTCCCTTTTCTCTTGCAATACAGTGACAATAAAGCGGGAACGCAGAGATGTAGCTTCATCTCTTCATTGATTTCCCTTTTTACAGGATGAGCCAGCTTCCTGCTTCTTTTATTTTCTGGAAGTCTCACTTCTTTCTCCATTTCTGCCATTTTTTATTTTATTTTATTGTTTAGTGTGCGTGCGTGTATGTGGGTGGCGTGCGCATGTGTGTGTATGTATCTATTTTGGTAGAGATGAAATGGCTGCTGGTATTATTGGGGAAAAAGCTTTCGGGGGAAGGTTGTGGAGAGGAAGGGAGGGAGAACAGGGGTGGCTTTTAGCGCTGATTTGTTTCCCTCTCTTTTCTTCTCTCTCATTCTCTCCCTTCAGCTCTCTTTCATTTCTCTCTCCCTCTAATGAATTATTTGATATGTTAAAAAATGCACGCAAAATGCTAAATAGTAAAGAAAAAGTGGAAAGAGGGAACACTTAGAACAAACCGGAAGAGAAAAGGAGATAGAAAAGGGACTAAATGAATAAGAAGATACTAGAGAAGAAAAAGAAATTGAAAAAGAAAAATATTCAGATGATTGTATTGGGATTTACAGTGACACACCAAAAGGAGACAAGGGGGAAGTGACCCTCCCAAAAAAGAAAACTAAACAGCAAAGGTGGGAATAATGGGGAAAGATTGGGGAAAGTTACTAAAACAATAGAACTAAAAGGGAGAAAAAAAGTGGGAAGAAAAAACATAGAAACTACAAAAACAAGAAAAAGGAAATGGTAGGTGAATGGGAAGAAAGAAAAGAATATAAGAAAAGTGGAGTTCCTGAGAGAAAATGGTTGAAAGGAGGAAAGAAGGGAAAGGATTTACTAGTAGAATAGAATGAAATATGGTAATATTGTCAATGGTATACAGCTAATATGATGTTAGATAAACAGATTAATATTATTAATTATGGATAATTAATTAAGTGAAATGTTTACTATACAAATTAAATTTGTGGATATATGTTATCAATAGTAAAATAGAATAATAGATGGAAATGAAATGTTAAATTTGATTAACTTGAAGAGGCAAATAATGATATTGTTTATATATTAAGAAGAAATTAAAGAAGTTGGAAAATATGGAAAGAAAATAAGGTGGCTGAAATTTGAAATGGAAATATGATGTAAAATGAACTATGCATAAGAGAAGATGTAAGGGAGGAAATCCAGGCAACACTTTGTTTATAAAAAAAGTTAAAATATGTAACAAAAAAATAAAAAAAAATTGTTTAAAAAAACCAACCAATTTCAGCAGTTGGATGGTCTGCTAATTATTCTTTTTTTTTGTATTATTTTTTATTTTTATTTTTTTTTAATAAATGTTTTTTAATTTTAGTTTAAAACAGGTACACATCTTTCTTTACATCTGTAGAAAATGTATCAATCAATTACAGATAAGTTTTGGTACATCTCCACAGTCAATCAACATAACTCATATTAACTAAAGCATTATTATATATCCATTTTCATTTAACTGTAATTATTATTTAGGAATATTGATGAAAGTAATAGTCTTGAACAATCCCTGCCCACACCGGTGGGAGAGGAAAAAATAAAAAATAAAAAAAAGAAAAAGAAAAAGGACAGATAAAAAATAAAAATTAAAATAAAAAATAAAAATAATACAAAAAAAGACAAAAACGACAAGAGACAAGGCAGGAAAACAAAACAGAACACAGGTGTCTATCATAAGAAAAAAAAAGAAGTATATCAACTGGTTACAACATGCTTTGGTGCTTCTCTTCCATTAACTCATATTAATTCAAACATCTCAACTCGAATATTTACCATATCAACATCATTATACCTCCAGTTTTAATTACCTATGGTTATTTAAACATCCCTCATCCTTAGCTATGCATTACATAATTAATCCATAACACATGCTGACATTTCATTTACTTATTTGTAAAATCCTCTATTATCATCAAATCCTCATATCCTATTTTAGCTGGACATCCATAATATTTAATTATATCATATATCATAACATTTTCCCAGTATTGATTAACATTTGATTGTATGTATTTTATTTAGTTTTTTAATAGTGATAATTATTGTAGTTAATACTCTTTATGTATAATCTTCCAATTGTTAGTTATCATATCAACTCCACATTATATACATTACTATCAATATCAATTATTATTCAACTATATCTGTTACAAGAAAAAGCAATTAGATTTAACTAGTTTTCAATTGTATTCTTCAATCTATCAGCCAGTTCCAAATTATATATATTACTATCCATATCAGTCATTATTCAGCTATATCTATTACACATTAAGGTAATCAGATTTAGCTAGATTTTAAATTACGTTCTTCCATCTATCAGCCAGTGTCTCTCCAATAGCAAGATCTTCTCCAGCCAATTGCCACGCGTTGGATAAATTTACCAAATGTTTTCATAATCAAATCCAGACAAAGATATTTTGGCACCTTTGGACTCTGAATGCCATTGATGAAATAATAATGTTGTCCTGGGCTTGTAAAATTTTCCAAATTAACTTTAATTCTCAAGGGTGGATTTTCCATTCCTTCTGCACTCTGTCTCTTTAAATGAGTCTTCTTTGTAGCTTCCCCCCTCCTTTCTTCCTCTGAGATAGACCAGACACCATTTCTCACATTTTCCGTTTGTATTTCAGGAGCATTTAAACATTCAACGATCTCAGTTTTTACTTCATATTTTAAAATCAGATGATCCAGTTTTCTTTCGAGCCTTTGATAAGAGTCAAATAGTCCTCTGCATGCGGAAAAAAGAATCTGAAATGAAATCTTAGAGGTATTTTGGGACGCCATGATGTGTCGTATTTAAAAATTGCAAGCTCTTTTTTTTTCCCCACGGACTTCTTGGTCTCTTACAGGCTGTGCAATCTTATCTAATCGTAAACAAAGTCAAGTAGTAAAGTAATAAAAGTGTCGAATCGTGACGGGCTAATTAGTAGCAAATAAATTTTACGATCCACTTAGGGAGATTCAGAGGGGGGAGGGTGTCGAGGAGTTTCTTGAAGCATTTAAGAAGTAAAGTAACCACCAGCCATAAATCCATTAAAAAAAGCCAATTCGCCGCTAAATTTCCCTGTTCTTTGGTTTCAGTTATCTTAAGTTTTTAACGCGAACAGTCTCTCTTGGATAATAAAATCAGCTTACCAGATGACATCACTTCTACCATTCTTAGGGGCAACCTGCAGTTTCAGTTAGCACGCAGCTAATCCAGAAAGGAATTGGCACAAGGAGTTAATACCCCCCCCCCCATAGATTTGCGGGTATCTCTGAGGTCCTGGGTCTCTCCTCACCTTCACTGTCGTCTCCGGGACAGCTAGAGTTCAAAGAACCCGTCCAAAAATCCTTCGGTATAGAGGAATTTCAGGAGTAGCCTGAAACTCCATCTTCTCACTGCTAAGCCCCGCCTTCTTTCGGTATTATTTTTTATTTTAAACACATAAACACATCAACAGAAACAAACACATGACTTAAAAACAACATAGGAACAATAAGTTCCATCGTATATCATACAGCAGTTCCGAATCGGTTTCTTTGCAGTTAGTGTTTTCCCTTCTATACATTTCTATCTTGCGTTCATAATCTCCTTATTCGTTATCCATGTACAATTCTTCATTTATTTGTACTTAGCTACTTATGACCAAATATTATTTACCTATATTGTGCTTTATATTTTTACTGTCATACAGTTATAGATATACATTCACATAGTTATTCTTTTTCTTTGCCATTCTTATTTTATTATTATTCCATTTAAAAGATTATAAGGTATAGTTTGGAGTGCTTTGTTTACCATCCTTCGGACCTACTATGACACCACCTTATTTTCTCCTTCTTTTCTTTTTTCCTCCCTTCCTTCTCCCTTCCTTCCTCCTTTCCTTCCCCTTCTTCCTTCCCTTACCTCTCCCCTACTCCTACCCTCTTTCTTCTCCTTCCTGCCCTCTCTCCTTCTCTTTCTCTCTCTTCTTCCCTCCTCTCCTTCTCTATCTCTCTCTTCCACCCACCTCTCCTTACCTCTTTCTTCTTCCCCTACCTCTCCTCCACATTTCTTCTTCCTCTCCTACTATCTCTCCTTCTCTTTCTCTCTCTTCCACCCTCCACTCCTTTCCATTCCTTCGTCCCTCCATTCTCTACTTCCTTCCTCCCCTCCTTTCCTTCCTTCTTCCCTTCCTTTCTTTTCTATTGTTATAGGTGTCTCTTTCAACTCCCAGTTTATGTTTTCTTGGGGCTGGTATTTCCACAAGCCCTTTTTGTTTCATGTCATTTCCTTTTTTCTCTATCAATCTACAGTCTATATGCCAGCTACCCTCCTGATTTGATTTCACCAATCATGACCCCCTTGTTTTACTCATAACTATTATTTTTGAGTGTTGTTCTGTTCTTTCATTGCTTTTTATTTCTTTGCTCCATCCATCTAAAGCAATTATCCCATATCTGGTAGAATTCTGATTCTTCCTTTCCTTGTATTTCTTTCGTTTTAAAAAAAAAAACTTTGTTTAAAAAAACAATCAATTTCAGCAGTTGGATGGCCTGCTAATTATTCTAATCATTATTTTTTTTACATAGCTTCAGCAAAGCATCCCTTTTTCCCTTTCAGGAACCATAAGATCAAATGAACCCATTAATCTGTTTCTTGGAATAATGCAAAGCTGGCAAATAAACCAAATTATTATTCTATTCCAGAAGAAAATAGAAATGATTCACATTTATATGCCAACGTTTTCTTCTTTGTTTACCATTAATACCTGAGAAATGATTTATAAGGAAACAGAAGTGCTGGCACAGATGTTTTACAGCTTGAACCTGTTTGTTTCACAAAGTATGATGGGCCATTCTATGAACATGAGCCAGCACACAGGTAGTCTATGAAATGACACATGTGCCAGAAGCATCCTTATTGTTGAAACAAAAACCAGTGGGGATCCTGATGGGTAGGAAAATGTTTTGGCAATATTTCAAGGGTGTTTCAGTGTTTCTTATATGTAGAAAGGAAAAAGAAAATAGCTAGTTCCATTAATTAGTTTCCTTACTTAAATTCCTAATGCCAAAAATGGTTTTACTGAAGAACTGTACACAGCTTTAGATACATTTTTTCCTTTAAAAAAATTGAAAGAATGAACGGACCCAAGGAACAAAAGTTTACTATGCAAAGAGCTTCTATTATGTCCCATTGGAAGGCAGAGGCTACCCGGAAAAAAAAGAGAGGAATTTAATATTGGTAGGAGAAATAAGAATCTCAAATTATTTTAGTGGTCATTCAATTAATGTACTGATGAAAACAATATGTTTATAAGATCAACATCTTAACTGCTATAGTTTCACAGAAGCACAAATAAAACTTAGATTTTGGTTCTGATGCTTCAGATTTCTAAAGTCTCTCAAACAAGGGAATTTGCTTAAATTGTGTGTGTGAGAGAGAGAGGAGGGGAGAGAGAGAGGGAGGGAGAGGGAGCTTCTTGGGGATGCATTTTGGAGAAGTATCAAGAGAAATGCCAAAAGGGCAATCAGCTTGGGTTTAAATTCCAAATAAAATTGGGTCTTTGGGGTAAGGAGACATGAAGAACTTTCAACTGCAGGTTTCTAAAAATCTTATTAAAATGAATGTCTAGAGGCAACTCTTTAACTCTTAGCTATTTAGCTCAGGAATGAAGAATAACAGAGTTGAAAGAGACCTTGGAGGTCTTCTAGTCCAACCCCCTGCTAAGGCAGGAAAACTGAGGATGCCAAAATCTGAGAAGTCCTGGGAAAGTCAGAATAACAAAATAACACTTAGAAGGGGCCTTGGGGGTGGGGTGGGGGGCAGGACCCTATACCATTTTAGAGAAATGGCTGTCTAGCTTTTTCTTAAAAACTTGCAGTGATTGAGCACCCAGAACGTCTGGAGACAAGCAGTTTCATTGGTTAATTGTTCTGACTGTCAGGAAGTTTCTTTTTAGTTTTAGATCATTTCTCTCTTTGTTCAGTTTCCATCTATTGCTTCTTGTTTTCCTTTTGCTTCTTTGGAAAATATATTACTCCCGCTTCTTTGTGGCAGCCCTTCAAAAGCCTGTTTTGTGACCTGTCTATCCAGTGATGTGTGGTGAGGTTTATGGCTGGTGAGGCACTGAACCAATATTGGTTTCAAATTTTTTTAGACTTGTGGACTTCAACTTCCAGAATTTCACAGCCAGGCATGTTCAGTTCTGATTTAAAGCGACAGCATTTGTTTTTTTCCTTTGCGAAAAAGTTTCCTTCATTCTTTTTCTTCTCCCTCCCCCTCTCCCTTTCTCCCTCCCTCCCCCCTCTCTCAAACAGACACACACACAGAGAGAAGTTGGATTGGATTATCTCTCCTACCCCCTTCCCTCTCTCACTCACTCATTCTCAAACAAACACACAGAAGTTGGATTGGATATATTTTCCAATGGCTTGAAAGCAGCTCCTCTGCCATACCCCCCCCCCCATTCCCCTGCTGCCTTCCACAAACATCTCCACCATTAGGAAATGCAGCCTGCTGTCTGGGTGGGAAATGCCTGAAATGCAATAAAGCCCACCCACCCACTCACCTCCTGCTTGCAGGCTGGGGTGAGAGAAGAGGCAGAGAAGCCGGAGGGGAGCCGATCCGAGCCTTTGATTGCAGGCGGAGCCACCTTGCCTTTTCAAACTTGTAATAAATGAAGCTGGGCTTATATAGTTTTATCCAGCTCTCTCTCTCTCTGTGTGCGTGTGTGTGTGTGTTTGAAAAGGCAACGTGGATCTGCCTGCAATCAAACTACACTTGGGGAGGGATCTACACTTGAGGATGAAGTTTGAATTCCTCCCCCTCCCTCGGACCCACACGTACCTTTTCCAGTTGTTTCAGAGAGGATTTCAACTCTGCTCTTGCCTGTCATCCTGAAAAGAAAAAAAATGTAAAAGGAAAAAGGCAAGAGCTGAGGTCAGGCTGAGCTAGTTGCTGCCTGAGTCACCATGGATGACTCTGCTTAACTGTTTAAAAAAGCCTCTAAATGTGCCCTCTATAGGAGGAGGCAGGAGAATGTCGTGCCTCACCTACGTGAGGAATTTTTAGGCTTTTAACTCTTGCTTAACTCTGCTCGAGTGATCATAAAATGCCTAAAGTCAGACTAGATGAGGCACGTCGTTCTCCTGTCTCCTCCTGTAGAGGGCACTTTTTAAGAGGTTTTTTAAATAGTTAAGCAGAGACATCCACGGTGACTCTGGCAGCAACTAGCTCAACCTGACCTCAGCTCTTGCCTTTTTCCTTTTACATTTTTTTTTCTTTTCATGATGACAGTGGTGAGGCTCTGCCTTCCCTGCCTCCCCTGACTGCATGTCCCTGTGCCTATCACACTCTTGGGCAAAGTATCTTTTCAATAGTCCATGAAAGTACATCTATACTATGTAGATGCCGATAATAAAGTCAAAAAAAGGTGAACAACATTTTTATACAGTTATAGATACTTTGAGGCCAGGCATGACAAGGAGGGGCTGGGGGGAGGGGTTGGGGGAGGCGCCCCTTGATGTGAGTGTGTTGAGTTGGCCATGCCTACCCAGACACATGATCACCCAGCCATGACCACCCAGTCACATGATCGCCAGGCAGTGCCAATTTTTTTACTAGTGGTTCAGGTGTGTGCCTGCTCCAGTGGTGGGTTGCAGGCAGTATGCCCCGGTACAGGCATACTGGAGCCTGCTGGGAGCACTGGGTACCATTCCAGTATGGTGTTCCTGAGGGCTCAACCTCCTGCCCGCCCTCCTTACTTGTCTTTAAACTCTTTCACACTTCCACGCAGAGGCATGAGCGCATACAGCGCCTGCGCGACACTACGCCGATCAGCTGGAATGTCACAGAGTCTCACGGAGGCGTCGCTGGATGGTAAGACGCATATGCGTGCTTCACATGTGTGTGTGCATGCTGCGTGCATTCATGTGGAGGATGCCGGGTCCCGTTGCAACCATACTGGTATGGTTGCAACAGGATCGGGAACCAATCACTGGCCCGCTCACACATGTGCGTGATTCTTCTGCGTATGCGCAGAGGCATCTGGGTGGGTGGGCAGAGTCTCTTGCCACTGTTACTACCAGTTCACCTGATTAGGGCCGAACCGGGAGCAATCCACCTCTGCCACCAGGCCACGTCCACCCAGTCACAAACGACCAGGCTTTGCCCACCCGGTCACATGACCACTAAGTCATGCCCACAGAACTGGTAGTAATTTTTTTAAATTCCACCACTGGATGGAATGTATATACTGTAGCTTCATTGAAAGAAAATCATTTATTTTCTAATGAGACAACATTTTAGCATTTAGCATTAAACTAAAAATCACAATACATCCACTGCCTTCATGGCTGAGGATTACAGGGTAGAAGTGAAAGATATTCAGCCTCCTTGTTCCTTTTCTGATGCATCAGGAATTTTTCATTGCTGAAACAGAAACTGTGGGAGTTGGAAAAAAGAGATGCTGTGTCTGATTTTCCCAAAGAGTCATACTATTGGAGACAAACTGCATTTCTTACCAATGTGAAAATGGGCCTCTTTATTTTAACAAAGGAATTAAATCTTGATGACAGAATGAATTATCTTTAGTTGGTTGGCACTCTAATTTTAAAATGTGTTCATTTTTTAATTAATAGAGAGAAGCAAATGGAGTATCTAAATCTGGCTAAAACCTATCTGGAACATTTTGAGCCAAATTTGATTATCAAATGTTTGTTTCATGGCAAAGAATACCAGCTTTGTGCAAAAAGTTACGAAAAACTTGGAAAGGTGTTGTGACTCAGCAGATGTCTGCTGTGAGTCTTTTTGGGATACAAGATTCATTATGTAGCTGGGGCTTGTGAGAGGCAGGTTTGGAGATAAAAGGACGGATGCTGCCATGCCCTAGTCGCAGGAGTCAATGTTCCTTCGTGCATACAACATTGCTTAATACACTTGGATAAGTGTTTTGGTGTTTCCTATAACCCTGATTTGTGGAGACTTTGGAAGAAGTGCATTGCTTGTAAGAGTTTTGTTTTGCATTCTTGTCGGAGACTTGTATTTATGTTATTTTTGGGCTCGAAGCCAGTTTGAACTGAGAACTGATAAACAAAGACTTCCTTTTAAGTTTGTCTGCTTGCGTTCGTTAAGAGCCGTGAAGGGGGGACAGAACAGATTGACTCCTGCCTGACAAGCATTAATCTCAGTAATTATGGAACAGATAATGGCTGAAAATAGATTAATGGCGCAGCAAATCGCAATGTTGTTGGATCAAATTCAACAGTTGCAGAGAGCTGCAACCCCCCCCCCCACAGCCAAGGAGGAAGTGCCCAGTAGCCATGCCAGATAAATATGATGGGAGTCTGGCCATGTTTGCAGCATTCTTGGAACAATGCCAGCTGTTTATTAGCCTGAGAGCAGAGGACTTTCCCACTGACCGGATGAAGGTGGGATTCATGATCAGTTTGCTCTCAGGCACAGCTGCCTGGTGGGCTACCCCCTTGTTAGTTCAGCAGAGCCCTTTGTTGGATGACTTCCAGGGCTTCTGTCAGTATTTCAAATGGATGTTTGAAGATCTGATCCAAGGGGAAACAGCTACCAGAAGTTTGAAATCACTGCAGCAGGGGACTGGGTCATTGCAGGACTATATGTCTGAATTCAGGCTACGTAGCCAGGATTCCACATGGAATGAACCAGCTCTAATGGACACTTCCAAGATGGATTGTCCGAGGCCTTGCAGGATGAACTGACGAGGATGGACAGGCCACCGACATTCGACACATTGGTCCACTGTGCCTCTGGATAGACGCCCGGCTGCAGAGGCGAAGGCCTCACCATGTATTCCAGGAGACCACCAGCATGCCGGTTCAGCAAGGGACTGTAGTGGACTGGGAGGAGCCCATGGAGTTGGGTGCTGTCAGACCTCGAGGGTCACGGACAGAGATGGACAGACGACGTGCGGAGGGATTGCGTTTTTACTGTGGGGATCTTGGACACTTGGCAGGGAGCTGCCCCAAGAAGAACAGAAGGGTTGTGCAGACTGCAGCCGTCCCTCAGCAACGCACGATCAAGTCGGACAACCAGCATGTTGGTGCAGCCGTGTTACCCCGGTCGCACAAGATAGCGTGCATTCGGGGGTGTGTGGAGTCCCATGGCGGATGCCCTGCCGAATAAAGTAAAGAACTCCGACCCTGCGAACTCGCTTCCACCTCGGACTGTTCTACCCGTTGCATCCTGCGCTGCCATTTGTCATCCCGTGAGCATGCAGACTCTGATACGGGATGCGCAGCGGGGTGACGACTGGGTGGAGCGACAAAAGGCGGAAGTGAGGCCGGCGTCCCCATGGACTTTGGAAGGGGATCTTTTGAAGTGTCGGGGCTGGCTCTATATGCAGGGCACATCCCTTGACGGGTGCTCGAGCAGATTCATTGCGCGTCTGCGTCAAAACATTGGGGTTTTGTTCGGACGTTGCGCCTGGCTTCCCGTCAATTTTGGTGGCCCCATCTGAAAAATGACGTACAGAAGTGCGTGAAGTCATGTGCCCAGTGTCATTGGGCCAGGTCTACAAAGAGAACTCCG
The DNA here is from genome assembly GCF_009769535.1 of Thamnophis elegans. Classification (NCBI taxonomy): domain Eukaryota; kingdom Metazoa; phylum Chordata; class Lepidosauria; order Squamata; family Natricidae; genus Thamnophis; species Thamnophis elegans. The sequence continues at coordinate 62,817,554 of NC_045558.1, read as the reverse complement.
CCGAGATTCCAGCCTTTGTCAACTCCGGTCCCCGCAGCACTGGACTTTGTTTCTGAGTTCCCGGTGGGGTACCAGGTCTTGGACCATGCTCCGGGGAGGCCATCACCAACCCTTCTGGGCCACACCCCGATCATCGAAACCGGGGGAAGGGCCCTGCGGGAGGGGATTGCGTGGTGGTTCGGCCGAAGTCGGTAGAGCTGCCGTCAACCTCCGACGGAAAGGGGGTTGGTGGGTCGGCCTTGCAGAGGGTGGAGGACCCTGGACAGGGTGTTAAGGCTCGGCCGAAGTCGGTAGAGCTGCCGTCTACCTCTGACGGAAGGGGGTTGGTGGGTCGGCCATGCAGAGGATGGAGGACTCTGGACAGGGTGTTAAGGCTCGGCCAAAGCTGACAGAGCTGCCATCAACCTCCGACGGAAAGGGGGTTGGTGGGTCGGCCTTGCAGAGGGTGGAGGACCCTAGACAGGGAGTTAAGGCTCGGCCGAAGTCGGTAGAGCTGCCATCAACCTCCAACGGTAGGGGGGCTGGTGGGTTGGTTTTGTGGAGGGTGGATGACCCTGGACGGGGTGTCGACGCCGGGAAGGGCGGAAGGAAACATGGTGGCTACTGGATACCTAAAAAGTTCCAATTCAAGGGGGCTATGCCTCCAGAGGTTTGGGATTCATGAAAAAGGCACCAAGGGAAATGGGTGCGGGTCATCTTGGGGACACGTCATCTCGACCATCGGACCCCGGGGAAAGGGCCCTGCAGTGGGGGATAGTGTTGTGACTCAGCAGTTGTCTGCTGTGAGTCTTTTTGGGATACAAGATTCATTATGCAGCTGGGGCTTGTGAGAGGCAGGTTTGGAGATAAAAGGACGGATGCTGCCATGCCCTAGTCGCAGGAGTCAACGTTCCTTCGTGCATACAACATTGCTTAATACACTTGGATAAGTGTTTTGGTGTTTCCTATAACCCTGATTCGTGGAGACTTTGGAAGAAGTGCATTGCTTGTAAGAGTTTTGTTTTGCATTCTTGTCGGAGACTTGTATTTATGTTATTTTTGGGCTCGAAGCCAGTTTGAACTGAGAACTGATAAAGAAAGACTTCCTTTTAAGTTTGTCTGCTTGCATTTGTTAAGAGCCATGAAGGGGGGACAGAACAGAAAGGTAAACACAAATGCTCCTCTGATTTCTGAATTAAAAATTAGGAGTTGAATGCCTTGTTGCAAAGATAGGATTTTCTATTTCTTGACTGTTCTCTCAGAAGATAATAAGAAATCTAGAACAAATGAAGGCAGGTATATTTTTATCTCTAGTCTAAAGAAAATGGATTTTAGTTCCTATTGTTTCTCACTTTCTGCCTAAATCTGTTCTTGAAAATTCAAAATTCTCCAAATCAGATTTGAGTGGAAGTATCCTAGGAACAGGAGAGAGAAAGAGATTTGATTTTGTTTTTTTATAAAGTGTTTTTTATTTGACATTTTCCAAATATTAAAATCACAATTACACTTTTACAGCTTTCCGTTATCGGTATTTCTTTTTTCTGATTTCGGGTTTTCCATTTTCCATTCTATTATCTTATACATATTCTTATTTGTTTCATACTTTCTCATTTTTACAATATATACATCTATATACAATATTTCCATCTCTATTGCTTTCTAAGTATATGCCATCTCTTTTCATTGTGTTTACTATGTGTTCCTTATGCATTGATTTTACATCTCTTTTTGAGCCAGTTATACCATCTATTCCATATCTTGTAGTATTCTGTTTCCTCTCTATCTCTTAGTTCCATTGCTAATTTGTGTAGCAGCTTTTTTATGATTTCTGCATTTAGGAAATGTTTTTTTGTTTCCAACTTTGGGCAAATGAGATTCTGACAACAGTAATTATATGAAGCATTATATATTGGGTATCCTTACTAATATATATTTTTATTATTCCTAGCAGAAACAGCTCAGGGTTCATGTCATTTTTTTGTTCTATTATTTCTTCTAGCCATTTTTGAATTTTTGTCCAGAATTCTTTGGCTTTCAGACATGTCCATATGATAGAGGGTCCCCTGTTGGTAGTTACATTTCCAACAGTTTGGAGATCTATTTGGGAACATTTTGGCCAATCTCACCGGGGGTAAATGCCACCTATAAAACATTTTGTAGATGTTTTCCTTGTAGGATGCCAACATTATCAATTTATAATCCCCCCCCCCCATAATTTTTCCCAGTGTTCCAATTCAATATTGTACTTGAAGTTTTTAGCCCAAATTATCATTGTTTCCTTCATGGTTTCCTCCTCCATTTTGAATTTTAAGAGACGATTGTATGTTTTTGTAATCATTTTTTTTTCTGTTCCTGTTACTATTTTATCCAATTCTTGTTGTTCATTTTGAAATCCTTACTGTTCTAAGTCCTTTTTGTATCTTGTTTGAATCTGTAGATATAGCCACCAGCCTAATTCAATTCCTTGTAATTTTAACTCCTGATTTGTTTTAAGTTTTCCTTGCCCATCCAATAACTCATATATGTCAATATCTTGTTCAAATCTATTACATTGGGGTAGATCATTGCTTCCATGGTTGATATCCATATAGGAATTTTTGTGTAGAAGTTTCTTTTGATTTTCATCCATAGTTCTAATAAGGCCCCTCTTACCTGATGTTTCTGTAAATATTTATGGGCTTTACTCTTTCCCTCCCAGATAAAAGCATGCTAGCCAAGCTGTAAATCATGGTCCTCTATCATCAATATTCTTTTATTTTGGAATACTATCCATTCTTTGAACCATGTTACTGCTGCTGCCTGGTAGTAAAGCTCCCAATCTGGGAGGCCAAATCCTCCTTTGATTCTAGAGTCCTGTAGTAATTTTAATTTTATCCTAGCTTTTTTCCCCAGCCAAATTAAAAAAAAATATTTAGTTCCATGAAAAAGTTTTCCCCTAATTTTATTGATAGAGTTTGGAATAGAAATAATTTTTTTGGTAGGATATTCATTTTTATGGTCACAATTCTTCCAATCAGCGATATTGTAATTTAGCCCAATTTTCCAAGTCCTTTCTTATTTGTTGTAATAATTTTGAATAATTGTCTTCCTTTATAGTAGAACATTTAGCTGTTAGCCAGATTCCAAGATATTTTACCTTTTTAACTATTTTCAATATTCTCTTTAATTCCTCATTTTGCCTTTGTGTAAGATTTTTAGTAATTATCTTTGTTTTATTTTTATTTATTATTAAGCCTGCATCTTTACTGAATTCTTTTACTTCCTGAATTAATATTTTCCCTATTTCAAGGAGGTTTTCTATTATAAAAACCAGATCATCCACAAACGCCTGTGTTTTGTATTTTTCCTTTTTCCTTTTTAACCCTTTTATTTCCTCTTTTCCCCTAATCCGTGTTAGTAAAACCTTCAATGAGAGGCTAAATAGAAGAGGAGATAGTGGGCATCCTTGTCTGACTTCTTTATTTATAATGACTTTCTCTGATAGTTCTCCATTCACCATTATTTTAGTTGTCTGGTTTGAATATATTGCCTTAATCATTCTGATAATTTTTTCTCCAAATTTTATAATAGCTAATTGTGTAATAAGAAACTGCCAATTTAAATTATCAAAGCTTTTTGCATGTCTATCAATACTAATGCTAATTGTTTCTCTGGATGTACTTCATAGCATTTTAATATGTTCATTATAATTCTTGCATTATTTCTTAATTGTCTTTTGGGTAAGAATCCATTTTGATCCAAATGAATAATTTTATTTAATATTTTTAAATCTTTCCACAATAATCATCATAAATATTTTATAGTCAACATTTAGCAGCGAGATTGGCCTATAATTTTGAATCAATTGATTGTCTGTTTCTTCTTTTGGGATTAATGTTATAAATGCTTCAGTCCACCAATTTGGCATTTTTGCTTGTTCTAATATTTCATTGTACAATTCTAACATGATTTCCTCAAAGTTTCTTGAAATTTTTTATATATCTCCATGGGAATCCCATCTGGTCCTGGTGATTTATTATTTCTTTGTTCCTTACTTGCCTCCTTCATCTCTGTTAGAGTTATTTTCTCATTTAGCATTTCTCTTGCTTCCTCTGAAATACTTGGTAGGTTTCTCTCTTGCAAATAATTTTGGAGTTCTTTTTCTGAGATGTTTTCCTGACTGCATAGAGTTTGAAAAAAGTTTTGTATTATACTTTTTTTCCCCTTTGGTCTTATGGAACAAATTCCCATGTTTGTTCTGTAACTGCTGTATTAGCTTTTTGGTTTTTTTCTTTCTTCAATTTGTGTGCCAGCCATCTACCTAGTTGGTTTGCTGTTTCAAAATAGTTTTGTTTTGCCATTTTTATATTACATATCATTTATTCTTGAAGTGTTAGATTGATTTTATGTTTCACCAAATTTCTCTCTTCTTTGATTTTAGTATTTTGTGGTTCTTTCTGCAACACGGTCTCCAACTCTTTAAGTTTCTCCTGTAATAATGTTTGCTGTTTCCTTTTTTCCTTATTTCTCCTTGCTGTATATGCTATTGTTATACCCTGCATTTAGGCTTTTGTGGTATCCCATAAGTTTTATAGTGTTGTTTTATCTTTCTTGTTTTCCTTGAAGAAAATATCTAATTCTTTGTCCATCATTTATATATATGATTTTTCTTTTACAATTTTCTGAGTTAATGTCCATCTTAATTTTTTCCTCTGACCTTTCCATTTTATCATTAGTAGATTGTGGTTTGTCCACTTATTTGGCAAAATCTCCATATTTTCTATGTCCGGGATGGCAAACGTATGGCACGCATGCCACAGGTGGCACATGGAAACATTTGTCAGGGCACGCAAGGTATTGCCCTGTTAGCTGACCAGCAAGGCGTTGCCCTGTTAGCTGGCCAGCATGCATGTGCGCGCTGGCCAGCTGAGTTCAACCTTTTTTAAAGCCATTTTCCCCCTCCCCAGGCTTTAGAGCTTTATAGCAGTCTGGGGAGGGCAAAAAGAGCCTTCCCCGCCCCTCAGAGGCCCTCCGGAGGTTTCAGGAGCTTCCCTGAAGCCCCCAGAGCACAAAACGCTGGTCCTATGGGCAAACCAGAAGTTCGGGAACGGATTTCCAGTTTGCTCGTAGGGTCAGTTTAAGCGCTCCGGAGGCTCCAGGGACCTTCAGGGACCTTTCCAGCGAGTCCTGAAGTTCCCTGAAGCCTCCAGAGGGCCTTTGGGGGGGATGGGGAGGCTGTTTTTGCACTCCCCAGGCTCCTATAAAGCCTCTGAAGCCTGGGGAGGGCGAAAAAAGCATGCAAAAAATGGGAGGAGTGCCTCTCATCCTCGTATGCGCACTGGGGGGTTGCATGTTGCATTATGAGTATGGCATGCCCATTCACAACCCCCCCTGCACTCCCCCCTTTGGGCAAATGAGCCAAAAAAGGTTCCCCATCGCTGTTCTATGTTATTGATCAATTCTAGGTTCATCATGCCATATCTATTTGCGACCATGAATTGTGCGGGTAGGAAAGGAAAATGTACTGCTTTTTCTTTGGATTTAGCTGTCTTCATGCATTCCTTAAATTCAATTCTTGCACCATTTCAAAGAAGTACTTGGTAGTTGTTGTCTTTTCTTTTTATTCTTCTTTGCATTCTTATAATCTATTTTGTTGTTTGCCACCATATTGAAATTGCCTATTATACAGACATTTTCCCAATCTGATTCTATTATTTTCTTGTGTAATTTATTATTTAATTATTTTTATTTATATTTGGAGCATAGATTGTCACCAGCAGAATTCTTTTTTGATTTGTTGTTATTTCCATCATTAAAAATTTGCCTTCTCTATCACTAAATATTTTCCTTAAATTTAACCAATCTTTTCTGTATACTGCAATCCCTCTTTTCTTATTTTGTGTTAATGTCAGATGCAGCTTTCTAGCTTTCTAGGGGCATTCTAGAATATTACCATATTTTTCTTTGATATGAATCTCCTGTAGGCAGACAATATCCATATTCTGCCTTTTGAGTCTTGTTAATGTTTGTTTTCACTTGGCCGGTGAGTTGATAGCATTGATGTTCAAGGATCTTTATTTCAACATCCATCTTATTTGTATGTTGGCTTTGGTCCTTTCCTTGTTCTTGTCTCGGTTTGTGTTCTTGCCCTGGCTCCTTCTCTCTCCTGTCCTTCTGTTTCCCTTTGGTCCCTTATATCCTGCTCTGTATGCTTTTCCTCTGATGTCTGTTCTTCCTGACTTATTTTCTGCTTCCTCTCTACTATCTTGTTCTCCTATTATATAGTGATCATAAAACTCCTATGCCTTTTCCAGTGAGTCAATATGGATTTTTTTTCTGCCAGGTTATTAGCATCCTCTCAGGGATAAGCCATCTAAACATCACTCTGTATTTGAGCAGTTGGGTTGATAGGAAATGGTAGTTTCTTCTCTGTTCCCTTATCCATTTTAATATCTGCTTTAATGTTATGATTTATTTTTCCTTATAGACCAGAGGCTCTTCTCTTGTTTTGCTGTAGACTTCGTCTCTTGTCTTTTTTCTTATGAATCTTACAAGTATCTCTCTTGGAAGTTTGTGTCTGCATACATAGTTTGTGTGGACCCTATACACTTCATTCAAGTCATTTCCCACTTCCTGCTTGCTTTTTTGCAGAAGTTCTGCCATTAACTTTGGAAGATCTTCCCACTTAGTTTCCACTATGTTTTGGAATCTAAGATAAAATATTGATTTCTCCATCTCTAAATTTATAATGGCCTCTTCATTTCTTTGTTTACCACCATCATTTTACTTTCTGTTTTATCTAGTTTCTTTTCCGTTTGTTCCATTCTAGCTTCCACTATTTTTATTTTTTGTTCATTTTGTGTTATCTTTTCCTGCATTGTACCAATTTTATCATCCAGTTTACATATCTCTCCTTTAACCTCCCCCATATCACTCTTAAGTTCTTCATGATTTTTTGTCATTATCCCCTGCATCTTCATCATTGTCTCCTGGATTAATGTTAGGGTTGATTGCATGCTCTGTAGATTCATAGTGGAGCCTGACTTCTCACCTCCTAGTATGCTTTCCACTGAACATGGTCCTGACCGGGATGCTGTCATTGCAGTTGTTTCCCCCCTCATTTTGGTAACTGTGGTGGTTGTACTTATCATTTTAATGTTTTTAAAAAAGTTTTTCCACAGTACCATATATCCCCATTTTTCTCCTTTATCTATCTTTTTTGTCTCTACTTCACTTCCTCAAAATTCTACCTACTTCACTAATTATAATTGGTGACCACAATATAGAATGACCTACATTATAATACAATCAATACCCTATTTATACAATTGATCCATACAATTAATAACCTAATAATAATCTAATGATGGTCTAAAGGTTCTGACTACTAACTAATCTTAATCTAATTGTTATTTAATTATAAGAAATAAGTTATAGATATTGCATTTACTATGAGTAATACTTACAAGATAATACTTATATCACAGGTTTAATACCTTACGTCTACTTATAAAAATATAAATATAAATAAATTAATGTAATTTTTACTTGATTATTAAATTGATTACGTTATAAAAATATATAGTATTTATAAATACACTATATAAATATACATATAAATACACACAAACACACACAAACACACACACACACAAACACACACACACATATAGAGAATATATAAATATAAAGGTTTTTAAGGTATTCTATATAAAGTTCTAAGTCTAGTTTTAAATGAACAGCTATACAATAAATAATATCTATACAGGATTTTATATAATTGTAACAGATTACTTAGATTGCACAGATTTCCAGAAACTTAGAAAGTTCTTTTTCTTTGTTCTTACTGTTGCATCAGCTTGTCCTTCCTTAATGTCCAGGATATTGCCTTCTGTCTATTTAACACAGTCGCTAACACAGTTCTCTCAATTCCCCTGCCAGATCAAATCTTCACTGTCTTCTTCCCAGGCAGAAGCTTCTTATAATTGTTTCTTTTCTTTTCTGCAATCCACAATGTTTAGACCCTGTCTCAACTCATGTTCCTTCTGCCTGTAGTAATTTTCCAGTAAGCTCAAGCTATCAGTACATCTCCATTCTTTCTCTGAATGTTAGCTCCATTTTTTCAAGGGTCTGCTTCCGCCGCTAAAGTGCCGCTTTTTTTCTGCCTTGGAGACTCACTCACCTACCAAGCTATAGATTCACACTTCCTGAGAGTCACACCAGTACTTCATTCCTACACCTCAAATTCCACCGATACTTTCAGCTGTTTCCTTCTTCTCACTTCCTTCTCCATTTAATGGGTTGTCACGCCTCCGGATCCAGCCATAAAGGCCAGTCTCTCCCATGCCAGATTTGAGAAGTTTCTCATACTATAACAGGGGATCACACATCTCCCTATTATCCTCTGAGTTTCCCCTCTCTGTTGCTGGTCTCTCTGAGACCCAGCTCTGCCTTTGCAAGCCTCCTGGCAAGGAAAATCAGGCAGAAAGAACAGAGCCCTGTTCTGCTTCGCGCTGGCATGATATCACCCCGGAAGTCTCGAGATTTGATTTTGTTAACAGATGGCATTTTGTCCAAGAACAGTTATAAGAACAGCACAAATAAGCCATAACATTTTTATTCAGGAAGAGTATTCCTCTAAATGTTTAATTTTTTCTTTGCTTCATAATACCAAACCTAGTTTATTTTGCTTACAATTCCACATCCTAAAACATACATTTTTATCATACAGGTGAAAGAGGCAGAATATTTGTATAAGAGATGCCAATGCTTCAAGGATGCATCCAGATAGGGGAAGAAGGCGGGGCTTAGCAGTGAGAAGACGGAGTTTCAGGCCATTCCTGAAATTCCCCTATTCCGGAAGAAATGGACGGGTAGTTTACGATCCTAGCTGTCCCGTAGAGGCAGTGAAGGTTGGGGGAGATCCAGTGACTTCAGAGACGCTTGCAGGTCTCGGGGGGGGGGGGGGCTCGGATTTCAACCCCTTTTGCCATCCCTTTCTGGATTAGCTGTATGCTAACCGAAACTGCAGGCAGCCCCTAAGAATGGTAGAAGTGTTTTCAACTGGTAAGCTGATTTTATTACTCAAAGAGAGATGGTCCACATTAAAATCTAAGCTAATTGAAACCAAAGAACAGAAGAATCTAGCGGCGAATTGGTTTTTTTTTTTTTAATGGATTTATGGCTGGTGGTTACCCTATTTCTTAAATGTTTTGAATGCTGATTAAGTGGATAAAGGAAAGTTTACTCTACTTCAACATTCCCTTCAGGCTCTCATTAAGTGGGCTGTAAACCAATTTACTATAATTTGGCTTCCTACAACTTGACACTTTTACTACTTGGCTGTGTTGGTCTAAGATCAGATAAGACTGCATAGCTCTCAGCGTGTCTTTACTTGCGAATATCTTCTGCGTCACATCATGGCGTCTGTACTTGCTTCAAGTGATTCATTTCAAAAGATTTTTTCCGCTTTTCAGAGGTTGTTTGATACGTATGAAAAATCTTCAGAAAAATCTGAAAAAAACCTGGACTATCTATTGTTTTTAACATCAAAATATGAAAGGAAGAGTGAGAGCGTTGAATGTTTGAGTGCTCCTGAAACTCAAATGAAGAATGTCAGAAAGGAAGTCTCTCAACTTGCTGACACGTCGGGCGTCTGGTTTATTTCGGAGGCAGAAAGAGAAAGAGATACAATGCTTGAAAGAAGGGAAGCCATACAGAAAATTTATCTCAAAAGACAGATTGCAGGAGGAATGAGAAATATTAAAGAATCTATACTTTATGAAACATTATTTGCAGAATTTTCGATACCACCCTTGAAAATCAAAAACAAATTGATTACAAGCCAAGGACAAAGTTATTACATCAGAGGCACCCTAAGCAAAAAGGTGCAAAGATACTTCTCTTTGGACTTGCTTATAAAAACGTTTGGAGAACTTGTTTTAAGAATGGTAACAGGACCAAGGAAGTTTTGCTATTGGAGAGACATAGGCTGATAGATTGAAGAATACAATTGAAAATTAGCTAAATCTAATTACTCTTATTTGTAATAGATATAGCTGAATAATAATTGATATTGATAGTAATGTATATAATGTGGAGTTGAAATGATAAATAATAATTGGATATGAGAAAGGAAGGTTGGAAATATTTTTGGATTATATATAAAGGTTATTAATCACAATAATTATCACCATTAAAAAATAAAATAAAATATATACAGTTAAATGTTAATTAATATGGGGAAAATGTTATGATATATGATATAACTACATAAAGAAGGGAGAATGATAATAAACTATACTGCATGGAAGATGGACCTTTTGGTATTAAATACTATGGATGTTCAGCTAAAATAGGATATGAGGATTTGATGTTAATAGAGGATTTTACAAATAAGTAAATGAAATGTCAGCAGGTGTTATGGATTAATTCTTTGGCATAGTTAAGGATGAAGGATGTTTAAATAACTGTAGTCAATTAAAAGTGGAGGTATAATGATGTTAAGATAGTAAACATTTGAGTTAAGATATTTGAATTAATATGAATTAATGGAAGAGATGCACCAAAACAGGTTGTAACCAGCTGATATACTTTTTATATATATATATATATAATATATACCTGTGTTCTTTTTTCTTTTTCTTTCTTTTTTCTTTTTGTTTTTGTCTTTGTTTTTGTTTTTTGTTCGGTTTTTTCTTCCCTGCCTTGTCTTTTGTTCTTTTTGTCTTTTTTTTTTTGACCTTTTTTCCCCCCACTAGTGTGGGCATGTATTGTTTAAGATTATTATTTTTATTAATATCTTTAAATAATAATTACAGTCAAATGAAAATGGATATATGATGATGGTGATATGTATGAATATTTGAGTTAAAATGCTCGAGTTAACATGAGTTATGTTTGTTGACTGTGGAGGAGATGCACAAAAGTTTATTTGTGACTGACTAACACACTTTCTATAGCATGTAAAGAAAGATGTACTTGTTTTAAATTAAAAATTAAAATCTTTTTAATAAAAAAAAAGGATGCATCCAGATATTTTGAACAGATGCAGGAGTTTGATCTAGACTCAAAATGTGTTGGCATGAAGAACGGTATGAAGAGGCAGCAAAATCTATTGAAAGGTCCATATTGTGCAAAGTAATAAAATGCGGTGTACATTTCCACTTTTTGAAGTGTAGTTCCGAAATTGGATTCAAAATTAGGACTGTTCATATTTGGCCTATAAAAATTCAGATATAGTTTCATTTATTATCATATATTGTTGTTTTTCACATTCAGCTATCATGACATTATTCAATACATAGATAAACATGTACATTTCAAGACATGCACATAATGCAACTGTTTTAAAATGAGGTGTTTTTTCATATGTATGGTATTTCTTCTTTCTCTTTTCCTTTTTTACCATGTGAAACTATGGTATTTTTTTTCTCTGTTGTGTTGAAATTTGTAAAATTAGTTTAGTTTTGTGACTGACATTTGTCAATAATATCTCTTTCAGATAAAATAAAATCAATAAAATGATGGAGATGCTCTCTCACTTGGATACAAAAGACAAGCTTGCATTCTTGAAAGCACACAAACACATTGAGAAAGCAGCTGATCTGTTGAAAGCAGAAGGCAGAGATGAAGAAACTGCAAACTTATGAAACAGCAGGGTTTTTTCTTGGAAACAGCAAAACTTACTACCGTATTTTTCAGACTAGAAGACGCTTTGAAGTATAAGATACACCTAGATTTTGGGGAGGAAAACAAGGGAAAAATATCTGCCTCTGCCTCCCAGCAATTTGCCTCCTTGCAACAAATAGTACAGACAATATACAATGTTTGTAGTGTTATATTTCAGACTATACTTGTACAGATACTGTTAAAATTGATGACAACGCTGACATTCTGACCCGGATGGTTGTACCAAGTTGTAGATCAGTGCTGTGCCTGCATCATCCTCTCCATGACCCATTCACCCACCTGGCCTTGCAACTTGCAAGGCTTCCCTTTCACCAGGACCACCCCCACCTCCGAATGGGAACAGAATGGGACCTTTAGGACAATCGGGTGGCCTGGGGTTGGGGGGCTTGGAAGGAGAACAGCCATTTCGGCATCAGGCATAAAGTCAGCCCAGGCAATGGGGAGGATGAACAAAAAGAGAAGCTGCAACTCCCTTTTTGGGTTTCTTTTTAAAGCTGTCAAAGGCTCTGAGGAGAACTGGCAACAGGCAGGCAGCAGTGGGCAAAGGCTTTGGGGGTCATGGTGCCCTGGGAGGTTGAGGGTCAGGCTCAGCACTTGCCCTCTGCTGCTAGGGCTGCAGACAGCCTGCACTGCCATCTGGGGTCTTCATGTAGCCTGAGAGGGATGGTAAAACTCCTCTGGTGGAGAAGAGTTTGGTGCTCACCCTGGTCTCACCTTCCTCCACTGAAGAAAATGGATCCCCCTAGCCCTGCCCAGGCCACTACAGGGACGTCCCGATGCAAGCAACGTTGAGCTGAACAATGAAATTGAGTTTGACACCCCTGTTATAGAGCCATAATAATGGAGAAGCAAAGTCAAGCTGTGATTTGTCTATATAATAATTTTGATGTGCAAAATCTGAAATATAATGCTTAATGCTGGTCTTTTTTAGTGCAAAGCATTGTTTTTTTTCTTATTCTCTGCTGCATGTTTTTTGAAACTTTATTAAAAGTAAAAGTATATTGAAAGATTATTTCATACTACTTTTAATACTCTATTCTAAAATTTTGACAGACAGTGGAAAGATTTTCAAAAGTCTACCTATAAATCTTTCTTGGTGCAGTACAATTGAATGTTTTTGTAATTTTGGTCTTCCAAATTGTGGCCCATTGTTGCCATACTTTAAATTTTATTGAGTTTTTTCCAATTCACTGAAATTTTGAAGTCATATTAATTATACTTGTCTTTGCTCTTAATGATAGTTGATACTGCTCAACAAGTTCTTTGGCACCTATGGATCCACACAGCTGGAGAAAGGAACTGTAGAAATCTCCAAAGGGAGATGACCATCAGTCTTGAGAAACACTTTCGAAGTCAGTGTAAGTCAGTGTAAAAAAGTACCAAAGAAGACTCATAAGGGATCGTACACACCAAAGACAATGTTTTTCCATTCTGTATCCATACAATCTTCTTTTGGAGATCAAATGTTAGGGTTTTAGGCAAATTCATTACTTCTGCTGGAGTTGAAGTCTGCTGAGCATATATCAATTTAACTGATTTTATGTGGTATCATGCAGTCATTTCCTGGTTCTTTGTACACAGTAATTAGTCATTTTTGAAAAAGGATTTCTTTTTAAGTGAACAAAAGAACTCACACCTGAAAGGCAAGATTTTGATTGACTTTGCCATGCATTTTGATGATTAAGACACTTCTTTTTGGTCTCCAAAATGAAATAAGAGGCAATGGTGATGAAATATATGTGATCTTGGTTAAATTATTGTTACAGAAATAAATTTTGAAAAAACATTTTGAAAATGTGACTTACCCAAGAGCTGGTTAAAATAAATAAGCCTATTTTTGAATCATTCACATATATTAAATATGGTTACAGAAAGGCCAGGTTCAGAGAATTATTTTCAGTATGCTTAATTTCCTGGGAATAGAACGAGCTACCTAGATTTTTTTTAATTAAAAGCCATGAATAGGTTTCTTTTCTTTTTTTTTTTTAAAAAAAAAAACAAACTTAGTTTCAAAAGCTTGTTGTGGTATGAGTTGCTTAAAAGAAAAATTCTTTGGGGGCATATTAATTTTTTGAAATCATGTTATTGAACATATCCTTGATATTTTATATTGTTAATATTTAAAATATTTGTATATCAAGGATGGAAATGATTTTTTGTACAAACTATATATAATTCATACCAGAGCTTTGTTTTAATTGTGCATAGCTATTAGAGTTTATGTGAAATACTATTTACTTTTCCATATTCAAAGAGAAAGAAAGAGGGATTAGACTAAATAAAGAAAATGGCCCTCTTCTTTTAAGTAAGCTGTTAGCAGGGACGTGCAGTCAGGGAAGGCAGGGGAGGCAGAGCCTCACCACTGTCATCATAAAAAGAAAAAAAATGTAAATGGAAAAAAGCAAGAACTGAGGTCAGGCTAAGCTAGTTGCTGCCAGAGTCACCATAGATGAGTTTGCTTAGTGCTTAACTGTTTAAAAAAGCCTCTAAAAAGCGCCCTCTACAGAAGGCGGCAGGAGAACGACGTGCCTCATCTAGTCTGACTTTTTATGATCACTTGAGCAGAGTTAAGCAAGGGTTAAAAGCTGAAACATTCCTGACATAGATGAGGCACGTCATTCTCCTGCCTCCTCCTGTAGAGGGTGCTTTCTAGAGGCTTTTTTAAACAGTTAAACAGAGTCATCCATGGTGACTGGCAGCAACTAGCTCAGCCTGACCTCAGCTCTTGCCTTTTTCCTTTTACATTTGTTTTTCTTTTCATGATGATAGGCAAGAGCAGAGTTGAAATCCTCTCTGAAACAGCTGGAAAATATATGTGTGGGTCGGAGGGAGGAGGAGGAATTCAAACTTCATCCTCCTGGTGCAACTTTGTGTCTGTGTGTGTGTGTGTGTGTGTTTGAGAGAGAGGGCAGGGAGAGAGGGAGGGAGGAGGGGAAGGGAGCAGAAAAAGAAAAAGAAAGAAGGAAACATTTAGCAAAGGAGAAAAACAAATGCTGTCGCTTTAACTGAGCATACCTGGCTGTGGAATTCTGGGAGTTGAAGTCCGCAAGTCTAAAAAAATTGCTGCCTCACCAGCCATAAACCTCACCGCACATCACTGGCTGTTAGATATATTCTGGATTTATCTGTGTCTATGTACATGCTTTAATTATTTCTAATATTACATAAACAGATTATTTTTGATATTGTGATTTTTTTTCTTTAGGACCTTTATGTTTAAATGGGTACTGTGAATTATATACCAGATAAAGTTGCTGCTTTGATATAATTTTTAAAAGGTATGGGCCTTAAATAAGAACTCTCTGAGGTTGCAATCTAGAATAGTAGCTTTGGCTAAATTATGATCTCAAAGTTGGATTGGCAGTATGAATCCTGAGATATGTACATGTCTTTTTGAAGTTGTATAGAGTTGGCCATTGTTCCTAATTTAATTGTCACTGTCTTGTGTTCCTTATAGGGAGGGCCCTATACTCAGAAGTGGAGAAACTGCCTATAGGCGGGGAGGATGGGCACGTGCGGTAATGCCTCTGTGAGGTCCAATGACATGAGGAAGGTTGAATCCCCTGTCCAACCCTTGAAAGGGCGAGTGATGAAAATAAAGCAGTGGATGAGCCTTAGCATGTTGATAAAGGGATGGCATAATTTTGCCTGTATCCCTGGACTCAATCAGGAGAGGCTCTAGGGAATCCCCAAACAATTGATCTCTGGTGAAGGGAGGGAGGATGCAAGTCTCCATTTGTGTCTAGCATCCACTTGCCATTGGCAGAGCCAGAGAAAACGTCTGTTGGAACCCAGCCAACTGCTGTGTGATGGACTTCAGCAGGCTTGGGCAGAAGCCCCAGCCACTGGGACAGGAGGCTGCTCTGCCTGCTGTTGATGGGAGCCAAAGTTCCAGAAGAAAATCCCTTTTCTTGATTTCTTTGGATATTGTGGAAGATATAAAACATTCAGGAATGGAGGAGAATTTAAACAGACATCTTGTCCTAAGATAGACTGTGTCTAAAAGCTGGAAGGAGCTACAGCCAGAGGAGGCGTGTCATCACAGCTTGTAGATTCAGCCTGATTGGGTGACAGATGGTGTTAACTCATTCCTGAATGCTAGCTCCACCACTTTGGAGTATAATTAATTGGAAGAGTGATTTTTTAAATTCATTAATAATAAAGTATCAAAATACTGCAAAAATTACCATTATACATTAAATCTATATATGTAAAAGTGAAACCCACTCATGCTGGATCACAAAATCTCCAGAACCATAAAGCCTACAAACTTGAAATGTGGCACATATGCTCCTCTTGGCTTCTAGATACTCTCTTAGAAAGGATTTTTCAAAATGACCATCAGATAATTAGTATTTGTTATATTATTATTAACATGCTCTGATACTAAGAGGTTCTACTCCCCCCTACCCACCTCAAAAGATCTCTGTTCAAACTGCTATTTGGGCATAGCCAGCATGTGACTGATCCAGCCTGCTGGCTGGGAGTTTGGAGAGGAGCCTGAAGGGGATAAGATAGGAAACATTTCTGTGGGGCAAGCCTGAGGGAGAGAAGGGGATAGGATAAGAGACATTTGGGGGGGAAAGCTGAGGGAGAGAAGGGGATAGGAGAGGCTGATCATAACTACTTATTAATTTTAAACCTGTAAGTGTCGATTTATCAAGTCTGATCACATAGTTTCATAGCGGAGCACGGGTATTCAGCTAGTATTGAATATACTTCAATTCCGTTGAAGTAGATGATCATGGAAGTAAAACCATATCAGACAAAGTTCAGGAATATTTGCAAGTGTTTTATCCATTAACTATTTACATTTCCAATCAGTCAAGAAATACTTTTCTCAAGACCAATATTTCATAAACAAATACAATTTTCTGACAAAACCAAACCAAGAGAAAGATATTCCTATTGTTTTTTTACAAATCTGCTTATCAGGATTACCATGGAGGTCACCTAGCCAAAACAATTCTCACTATCTATTCACTCCTTCCCCCCACCTTAAAAATGTGGTGAGCCTGAGACCCCCCCCCTTACATAGTAAAGAGAAAGAAAAGGAATAAATGAGTACAATAGAGAGCTAAATAAAATGGCTACACATATGTCAAATTCAGGCTCAACAAACCTCTTGTTCTGGAGACACCCAGCCCTTTGGCCAGATCAAACAGCATGCATCAAAATACAGTTTCATATCTGGTAGGCCCCAACCCCCTCTTTCCTTAGCATCTTGTAATAGCTTATATCTAATTCTTATTTTTTCCCCTTGCCATATGAACTTAGAAATACCCTTCTGACATTGTTTAAATGGACTGTCCATTGTAAATATTGGTAACATCTGAAACAAAAAAGCATCCTTGATAAGATATTTATCTTGATTACAGAGATTCTACCCAATCGTGATAAATGCAATTTATCTCATCTTTGTAAATCCCTCCAAAGAAGTACATAGTTATTTTGAAACAGTTTTATGTTTGTATTTGTCAACATAACCCCTAAGCAGTTCACCTTTTTCTCAACCCTAAAACTCGACTTGTTATTGAATTGAATATATCACTATCCTGAGAAGGCATATTCTCAATCAGCATTGTTGTTTTGTGTTTATTTATTTTGAAACCTGCCAAAGCCCTAAACTCATTCAATTTCCTCATCAAATATTCTATATTATTTTTGGATTCTGTAGAAATATAGCCAGAACATCAGTGAAGGCCCCCAATTTATGAATTTATTTCTTAATATTTATGCCCCTTATTTTGTCATTTTGTTTAAGATTAAGATTTATTAGCATTTGTAGGCCGCCCTTTTCCCTGAGGGGACTCAGGGAATACCTCTATTCAGGACTTCCAAAACCAAAATAAATACAGAGGGGACAAAGGGCATCCTTGTCTTTTACCCTTTTCAATTTCACATTAATTAGTCAAGTCATCATTTATAACATTTTTTGCATTCTGTGATGTGTAGCTCGCTTTAATTCCTGGGATGAAATTCACACCAAAGTCCATTTCTTCTAGCACCTTAAACATAAAGGCTTAATTTAGGTTGTCGAATACCTTCTCTGCATCTAAAAAAATTAAGGCAGCCTATTTCTCATTTCTCAATAGTATTTAAGACAGTCCTCGCATTATCTCTTACCTGTCTTTTCAGTAAAAAGCCTGTTTGGTCTTCCTGTATACATTCCTGTAAAATCTTATTTAGTCTTTCTGCCACAATAGTGGTAAAGAATTTGTAATCTTTATTTAATAATGAGATTGGTCTATAGATCTTTGTCTTTTTAACATCTTGACCCTCCTTTGGGAGCAAAACAATATTGGCTTCTTTCTACAGCTGGGTTATATTTCCGTTCGGTAGTATATTATTCATTGTGTCTTTTAGTGCTTGAACAAGTTCATCCTCAAAACACTTATAGCATTGGCTTATGAGACCATCTGGGCCTTGGGCTTTGTCTAGCCTCATTTTTAAATAGCTTCTGATATTGTAGGGACCTGCCTCCCCCCCCCCCCTTCAAAAAAGTGTAGACTCTTGTAAACCTGGTATTTCAAAAGGAATCTTTTTATTTGGAAGGGGGTGAAAGCAAGTCAACATTCAAAGCAGGCTCTTGGAACCTCGGCTATACAATCCATGATAAAGGAACTTAGGAACCCCTCCCAACCATCTAATGTGGATTCCTACCAATCTGCAAGTGTGAAGATGTTTTTGTACCTGCCTCTCTGAGAAACAGATAAGCAGGGATTCTCAGGATCATCTTCCAGAGTTGCAACCCATATGCCACCCCTTGCATCCCCCAAGAGGTGAGAATTTTCCAGACCTCTGAGGCCCTAGGCAACAGTTATAAATCAGGTGAAAGGTTATACAAACAGGCAAGGCAAGACATAGGATACTTTGAAAGGAGAAAGAAAAAAATGCATCAAATCCAAGCCCCTTTGTCCATCGAAGCATGAAAGCATACACGGAACTGACATATATCTCAAAAGCAGTTATCGGATCATTCATAAGTTTTTTGTGGGTTTGTGATAATTTAAGTAACTGTTGTCTTAAAAGGTATTCATCTATTTTTCACCTATTGGTCTCCTCTTTTATACAAATTTGGATAAAAATTATGAAAGGACAATACATTCTCAAGTTCAATGTACCTTCCACACGGGAAGCTGTGTCTCTTGTCCTCTAAGCACACATATTATAATTTTCCGTTCCGTAAAAAAGGGGAAGATTTTGTTTACAATAAATTATTAAGGATGTTCTTTGTATTACCTACAGCCCAGAAAAGATATTGTAATTCTGTCTACTTAGCTCCCATTGTAGTTATACAGACAAAAGGCAAAGAAACTAGAGCTAAACCCAGCACACAGCATGTGTGTATGTATCTGTGTGTGTATGTATCTGTGTGTACATATATATGTATGTATATATATGTATGTGACATTAAATACATACATACATACATACATACATACATACATACATACATACATAGATGGTATACTATATTTTATGGTAGGAAAAATATATAGGATATTTCTGCTATATTGACTAACAAAAACAGTTATTCATTTATGTTGCTACTATAACAAATATTAGGGACTGGTGAGAAATACTGCATAAAGTTTATAAAATGTTTGGAAATTGTTTTGCATATACAGTATATGCTTAATTAAATGAACAAATGGAATTATATATAATTGTTTTAACCTATAGAAGTGGGAATGGCTTAGCGGACATGAGACCAGGTGGGAGTGGTCAAATCGATGTCACTGAATTCTCTGCCCCAATGAATGACCTACAAAAAGAAGATATACAAAAAGGAAATTTATTATTTTGTGCACTTACTATTTAAATAAGAATAAAATAAGTACACAAAACAATAAAAGCTACTCACTTACAGAAGAAAGATGACTGACTTGCCTCTCTTCAACAATGACGACCACCTTGCCCCAATGAATGACCTGCACAAAGAAGAGATACAGAAAGGAAGTCTTTAATTGCATGCACTTACACCTTACATACAGTATGAATAACACAATGAAAGAGATACATTCAAGTACTTACTTGTGTTAGTAGTTTTTTGGTTTAAAATATTTCCACATTGTTCTTTCGTTTGGGCCTCCTCAATTGCACTTTTCTTACTCTTCACTCTTGGATCATTGGCTGTGTGATGGTGTGCTCTGAGCCACTTTTTAACGGAAGGAATTGGGCCCCATTTTGTTACAGGTACGCCAATCACGCTAATTGTCATCAAATTGCTAAGGTTTGGAATAGTTAGGTGTTCTTTGTTCTGAACGTATGAGGTTCATTTTTGAAAAACCCCTTTCTGCCTCTGCTGAACTCACAGCAATTGTCCTGACAATATCTCTAGCTTTTTTTGATAATGTCAGGAATTGTGTACTTCTTTGAATCTTTTAGTATGTTTTCCACGAAATCTCTGTAGTCATTCAAATTAATTTCGTAATTAAACATTTAACCAAATTCAATTAATTCTTCGTCTACTTCTGGCCATGGAATGACTACATCTTCAATGTTCCAGTAATTGGCTCCAAATAAGTGAGAAATCATAATTTATTTGAGTCTGGCAATTGCATACCTGATTTTAGATGTTTGCAATCCATTAGTTTTTTCTTCAAATTGGTTAGGATGCTTTCCAAAAGTTTTTCCTGAGGAAGTGCAACAAATCATTGATTTTTAACAAATTTTATATTTTGGAAGGCTTCTGAAGTTGTCATATCAACCTTTTTATCATATGGGCTCTTTCCCCATCAAAGCATTCCAAATGCTTTAATTGATCTCAGCACAAATGTTTCGCTCTTGATGGTGTCTGTATTTTTCTCTTGCAGGGCATTTGACAGAAATCTTGTTTAGAATGTCAATCATCAGAGCAAAATCAGTCAAAAAAAAATATTTTGATGAGTAGCCATACCTGGGCATTTTTCATTTCCATGAAAAAACTTATGTAGTCAGGACGATACTAGATGTCCACAGTGAAGTCCACAGTGAGAAATAAATGGCCTTGATATTTATCGATGCACAAAAAGTGTTCAATGATGTCAAATGGATTTTATGTTGTGCCAGTTAAAATACAGGAAATTTGATGAAAACTTCATAAATATGTTTAAGGCAAATTACTGCAATCAAATGGCCAGAGTGGTAATAAAAGTGGATACAGACCTTTAAAATCCAAAATGGCACAAGGCAAGGGTGCCCATTATCACCACTATTATTTGTATTAACATTGGAGATCTTAACTAGAATAATTTGGAAAGATGAACAAATTAAGGGTCTAGAAATTAAAAGGGAAGTATTTAAGCTTCAAGCGTTTGCAGATGACCTGGTGTTTATTATGGAAAAACCATTGTGGTCTGGTATGTATGAGGCTAATGGAAGTACTGGGAGAATATGAGGAAGCAACCGGTCTGAGGGTAAATAAAGAAAAAACTAAGATGTTAGTGAAAAATACGACAAAGAGAAAAATGAATTGGTTGAGAGAATAAGCATTCAAACAGCAAAGAAAGTGAGATATTTAGGAATACAATTAATGGCGAGATGTGTAACACTCAAAGCAGATACTGTGTTTCCCCAAAAATAAGACAGGGTCTTATTTTCTTTTGACCCCCAAAATATGGCTTGGGCCTTATTATCGGGGAGGACTTATTGCTTTTGGGGTTGCCAGGTGGCTGTCTCTTGCAAGTGGGTTCCTGAAGAGCCAGGCATAGCCTCAGTGGCGTACAGCTGTGTTACACTGTCACAACAGTGCAACACAGCAGCCATGAGGTGATCATGCTCATGAGCAGCTGCCTGGCAACCCCCTTTCCAGTCAGGTACAGTGTCATTCATATATTTGGTGTTGTGGCCCAGCAGGAGCTGTTGGAGCTGTCACCAGATAGTGAGGGGCTGATGGCAGCTCTAGACGTCCAGGTGTGTTTGTCCTCAGCGCACCATCCCGAAACCAATGGGGGTATGGAGAAGGTGATTGGGATCCTGGAACAGTATTTGTGCTGCTTCGTGAATCAGCAGCAGAACAACTGGGTGGAGTACCTGGCCATGGCAGAGTTTGTGTAAATATCCCTCGAGGCCGCATCCCGAGCATCAGACCCAGAGGAAGGACCCTGCGGTGAGGGATAGTGTTGTGGCCCAGCAGGAGCCGTTGGAGCTGCCACCAGACTCTGACAGTGAGGGGCCCTATGAGTCGGCTTTGGAGGATGTGGAGGACCCTGGACAGGGTTCCAACTCCGAACAGGGTGCAGAGAGGCTGTTTGGCCACTAGGAGGCGCCTGAGCCTTAGACCAGTGGGGAGGAGACAAGGGAGTGTGATCCGGATGTTAGCAGTGGGGAGAAGCCAAGGGAGTTGTTCCTGGATGCCCGGCACCAGAGAGCTAATAGGCATAAGGAACAGTTGCGCAGTTACAGGAGGTAATTGCACTCAGCTGGTGGTAATTAGGCTCCTCTCAAGACTATAAAAGTAATGCTTGTGCACAGGCCCCTTTTGCAGGAGTCAACACATTGACTAAAAGTTGGAGAACTTTTGTGTCTAGCTTGGCAGGCTGGTTTGCTGCCAAGGCTTGTCTGTGCTGGATTGCTGCCAAGGCTTGTCTGTTCTGGTTTGCTGCTAAGGACCTGTCTGTCTGTTAATAAATTCCATAAAGTATCTTTGGCTCGGCGTGCTTTGGTGTGGGACGAGGGGGGTCAGAACAATTTGGTATCCCAAGGGCACCAAGCCACCCCCCCGGCTCCCATGGCTTGGCGCCTTCGTAATAACCCTAGGTCAGTAAATGGCGCTCTGCATGACTGGAGGGGGGGGTGTTGCACAAGCACCTGTTCTTCTCCCCACTCACACACCTCCCAGTCTCACCATGCCCTGGCCAAGTTCTCACTGCAGAGCTAGGGCATTGCTGCCATCCCAGTGGCTTCTTCTCTGGCTTCCAAACTCCGTAGATCAGCTGCTGAGTCTTCCAGCAGTGGCCACTCTGGGAGTGCGCTCAATGGTTGTGGGCTGGGTGCTGGAAGACTCTACCTGGCTGGAGGGGGGGTTGTCAAAGAGGCTTATTTTCAGGGGAGGTCTTATATTTTTGCCCACTTGAAAAATATGGCATGCCCTTATTTACAGGACATGTCATATTTTCGGGAAAACACGATAATTACAATAAACTATTTTACCAAATTAAGATGGATTTAGAACAGTAGAAAAATTTACAGCTCTTCTTCATGGGGAGAATAGCAACAGTCAAAATGAACATCTTACCCAAAATACTTATTTTATTTCAAAACATACCAATAAGATTGGAGAAAGAATATTTTACAAATTTAAAGAAAACAGTATCTAAATTTATTTGGCAAGGAAAGAGGCCCAGAATTAAATTGAAACTCATACCGAATTCCAAGGAAAGAGAAAGATTCAGACTGCCAACTTGGGAAAGATATTATCAAGCATCAGCACTAACATGGGACTGGATAGGACTTAAAAATAGAAGACTATTAGCTTTGGAAGGTCATAGTGTGCAAATGGAGTGGCATGCCTTCCTATGCTTTCAGAGGCACATATAAGATGAGCTCTTCTTGATGTGTGGATGAGGATCAAACAACAAAACTACATGGAAAACCCAAACTGGTTATCGACGCTGGAGATGTTCGTACATCCCAATTTTATTAATTTAGGGAAAGTAATTACTTTATAAGGAGATACTAAATGAAAGAGGTGAACTAAAATCTAGAAGAGAATTATATGAGGAAGGAAAAGAACTGGAATAGTGGGGTTATTTATAAGTCCAGTCCGGATACGTAAATGACAAAAAAGAATGGGGCATTAAGAAAGAACCCACAAAATTAGATAAAATTTTACTATGTGAAGAGGAGAAAATGATTAAAAAATTACATCAATACTTATTGGATTACACAATGGCAGAAACCATGTTAGCATGGAGTAGGAACTTTGGTTACAGCATAGATTTGGACAATTGACAAGACCTATGGGAATGAAACAGAAAGTTAACTTTAGCCACGTATAAGGAAAATTTATACAAGATGTCTATAGGTGGCACATCCACCACAAGATTAGCTAAAATTAATAAAAACGTCTTGTCATGATGTTGGATGTAATGTTGCATTAGGAACCTTCTACCATATGTGGTAGGAGTGTCCAAAAACTAGGGCTTTTTGGCACAAGATAAGAAAGTATTTGGAAGAGTTGCTAAATCAAAGGATGGAGTTGAGGTCAGAACTATTTTTATTAGGGATCACAAAAGAAAAATATGGCAAAAGTGGATTATATTTAAGGCTGCATATTTTAACAGTGGCAAGACTGGTTTTTGCACAAAAATAGAAAAATAAAGAGACTCCCTTGGAACAAGAAATAATAAATAAGATACTGACGTGTGCAGAAATGGACAGACTGACTCTAGAGCTTAAAGACAAGGGTGAGATGGAATATCATGAAATCTGGAACAAATGGTACTGATGATTTGCGCTGTTCAATGTAAATTGTTCTGAGCACATGTGCAGAAAAATTTACAATGAACTGCACTTGCGCAGTCACTAAAACCCAAATGGTGGCAGCCAAGCGGCAGTGAAGGAACCAGTTGGGGGCATGGCAGGCCTGGGTCGCTCCCAGTTCTGCGACCCAGGCCTGAATTCCACTACCAGTCCAGCCGAACCAGGCCAAACTGGCAGCAACCCACTTCTGTCACAACCTAACTTTTTGTCTGAAACTTCCGGCCCATCATACTTCTCTTGAAAGTTTCTGTATTGCTGCAAAGTCCAACAGTCAGGAAGATCAGGAAGATCAGGAAGACTTTCAGTTGAGATTGACTTGATGCTGTCTCCAACTTCAAGTGGACGAAGGGATGGTTGTGGCAGTTCTGCATCCAATTCTGTTGTATCTGATTGTTCCAGTCTTAGTCTCTTGATGAAGAAAGAGGTCAAATTACTTTGACTTTTCATCCTGTTAAATACTACTACTGCAAAAGAAAAAAAATATTGTGCTTTGGACTCAACTGTGGTGGCAAGCTGAGGACTACAGGTAACAGAAGGGATCTGTGTTTCACCCAACAATGTACAGTATTTTCAGGAAGGATGACCCCAACAAACAGGAAAGATAGTTTTTCATCTAAGAAGTTAGATCAAGAAGAATACATGTCATAGGTAGATTCACAGAGCAATATAGATTTCTTTTTCTGAAATTCATTCCTCAATTCAAAAAACAGAAATATGTGAATTAGGTTCAGTTCTTAGGTCAGTCCAAGTAGCTATTCAAGAGTTGGTGTCATGGTTAGAAGCAATGGTAAAGCAAGATATGGATCCGAATTGTAAGCCGCCCTGAGTCCCCCCAGGGAAAAGGGCGGCATATAAATAAACTATTAAAAATTTTTTTTAAAACCAGGAATATTTTGTTGGATATATCAAAGGGAATACATATTTAATTTTACACATGTTAACAACTGCTAGAATTGTGTTTGTACAACAGTGGAAAAACAAAGATAGGAAAATGAATAAAGAAAATATAATGTGCAGACATGAATAAATTAACAATTAAAATCAAGAAGACTTGTTTTTATCAATGGCTAACTAACAGAAACAGAAGTTAGAAATCTAAAAGTATGAAAGAAAACACAAGTTATGTAAGGAAAGTTCACTAAAATATATAAGCAAATATTAGTATTTGATCATTATTAATGTGTAGATAACCATGTGACATTACACCCCCCCCACCTCACCCCCCCAAACTATGACAGTGCCAGGAAAACACCAAAAGCATAACAAAAGTTTTCCTCCAAAAGAATTACATTTCCCCAAAACAATAACATTTCCTTAAAAAAATTACACTCATTTTTTTTGAAAGCATAAAGAAAAAACCCCAGTCACTTACCAGCAGGCAGAATAAGTTGCTCGCCAATGAGATGGATGCTGGAATGGATGTCTTCCACTTCCAGGCAGGCAGGCGACTAGACCAACAATTCCGAGTCAGCTGAAGGTAAGCTTGAGGCTCTGGGGACAAGCCAGTCAGCTAGATCCACCTGGGATGATGCTGAGGCGGCTTAGCCACCCAGGAAAGACCAGGGACTGGGAGTGGAAAGAAAGACCTCAACTGAGTGCCAGCAGGCTTCGTGACCTACATGAGCCTGCTAGTGGTTGGCTGAGGCCTTTCTTGCTGCCCCCCAGCCCGGCCTTGTGTAGGTCATGAAGCTGCAGCCTTTTTTGCAGTCGCCTTACCATCCCCCCCCCAGTGAAGTCACAGCCGAGGCCAAGCACTGGTGAGCTTTGCAACCTATGTGAGGCCGGAGACTGAAGGGGTGGCAAGGAAAGCCTCAGCCAAGTGCTGGCTGCCTTTGCAAGCAATGTGAGGGCCTGGGTGTGGTAGGCTTACTTACCTTTAGTCAGCCTCAGGAGGAGGCAGCACTTCCATTGCAGTGCAGGACAGCACCACAGTATGGAAATCAACAAGCAAGGTCTCAGGTGGTCATGACGATGTGAGGCCAGTAGAAGTAGGTGGGCCATGTGGTGACTGTGGTACATATAAGACTCAGATGGGTTGGGCAAGTGAGCGAGTCAGTGAGTGGCCAGCGGGTGGAAAGCTGGGTCGAGCATCATGCCGGTGGACGGGGAGAGTGAGTGAGCAAGCAGTGACCGGGTGAACAGGGAGAGCAAATGGGGACAGGCCAGGTGACCGGTTTGGGGACGTGGCCCAGGCCCAATTACCACTATTGGTTCAGCCAAATTGATAGGAACTCACCTCTGCCTCTAGCACCACTAAGGTTCATTGACACAGTGGCTAAGGATAGTCAATTTGGAAAACCTGGATCACATGAACAAAAGCAAGGATGTGTATGGGAGGGAAGTGCTAGTGCTAGGATGGGACCAAGCGATCCCCAGGAAGATGAACTAGCAGTATATATGGTAAGCATCTAAATTATCTAAATTAGGAATCTAATACATAGATTTGATCTATGTCATGGATCAAATTGGAGGATAAGATGCAAACTTAACTTTGAGCAAGTAGGGAAGACACTTTTGCTTGCACCAGCTATGGGTCATAATTGAGATTTACAGTGGCACATTTTAGAATAATGCATTATACTTTGTTTAGAATATAGATTACAAATCACACTTGAACTGGTCAATAATTAGAAGATTGCTTTTCGCTGAGATGTTAATTTCTTATGTGAATCAGCATTGTAAACAGCCAAACAAATCTTCAGCCATTGAGATGAAAGAATGCTTTTTTCTGCTTAGTTAATATTCCATATGCCATTTCTGTTTTGCTTTGGGGGAAGTTACTTCCTTATAAACGCTTGGATAATCTTATATTCCTCTGAAGATTATCATTCCCTAATGTAAGGCAGAAATAAGTGAATATGTTGGTGGAAAGCAAAGTCTTATAAAACAGTCACTGACCGACTTCCGGGGGAGGAGCCTGCCGTCGCCGGTGGCTCAAAGGAGCTGCCCTCAGAGTTCTAAAAAATCTATAGATATCTCTCCTTTCAGGCAAGAAAGGGGCAGGGAGGAACTCAGTCGTTAGAATCTCTTTGTAGTTCACAGCCTTTTGTTTTTCACTGTGAACGGAGAAGAGGTTCAACAAAAGCTGAGGTTTTTTTTTTTTACTCCAGCCAGATCTTCTCAGCTGTTTTCAGCTCAAGGCAGGTCGTTCCCCCCCCCCTCAGGACAAATCTAAGCTATTTAAAATCGATCCGAGCAGCGACCATTCCTGAGAACCTTTTTGTTTATTATTATTCAAAATACCAGCTTCAATTTTACAAAAAACTCCTTTGTTTAACTGCTTTTCAAAATGGCGATTTTATAGCTTTCGCAGTTGATACATGATATATTTAATCAGCCCTGTTTTCCTGAAGACCTCTCTTTATTAATTGCCAAAGTTTACTGAAAGTATTTTATTTTAAATCAAGGTGCTCAGAGACTTTGTTTGTTCTCTTTTTTTCTTTTATAATGGCTCCTAAGTCCAAGCAATCTAAACGTTTTTTTAACAATACATCCCAAGTAATTGCTATAAAGCCACAGTATTTGCCTTCTACGCCCCCTACTGGAGATTTGTTAATGAAAGAATTTCTTTTTGAAACCCTTAGAGAATTTAGAGAGGAAATGAAGCAACTTATTTCGGAATTATGTGATAAACTTGATGCCAAGATTGCTCAAACAAAGGAGGATACCATCGGGGTTATAACTGTGATGACAGATTATATTGCAGGAATGGAGGATAAACTGGAACTTTTGGAAGAAGCCAATTCTAATCTGACATCTAAAATTGAAACGTTGCAACAGGAAGTTGAAAAGGCAGAGAGACAACTTGTTATGACAAACTATAAAAAGACTGTGTTTGCAATAAGAGTTAGGGGATTGCGTGAAAACGAACAGGAGAATTTGAAGCAGACCTTTTTTGAGGCTTTCAGTCGTTTGGTGGGAAGTCCGGGATTCAACTTTGATTGGCAGATCCAAAAAATTTACCGCCATAATTCGTGGACAGCAAAACAGAGACAGCTTCCGAGAGATATATTATATATTTTGCTACAAAGAATCCAGAAACGCGATACTACAAGAGTTTTACAATAACAGGCTGCGAATTGATGGACAGGACCTGATTGTTTTTAAAGAAATACCACCCCAAATGTTAAGAGCCAGGAGAGACTATGTTTTCCTAACTAAAGAACTTAGAAATAATCAAATACAGTATAGATGGGAGGTGCCATTTAGTATTACAGTTACACTTGATGATCAAAACATCGCCTCAATTCAGTTTGTGAAGCTCGAGACTTTTACTACAAGATCCTGAAGGCGGGACTTCCTGAATCACCCGGACACCGAGAAAGACAAGGAGAAGTAGAAGAGAAACAACCAAACACACAACTACAAGGCGGGAGGTATCGTTTTTCCCCTCCGGAAGGGCAGAAGAGCAGAGAACAAGGATTTAGTTATGCTTCCAAAACATTTGCTTAATTTTAACCTGAATAATACTTTGTGACTCTGTCTTGTATAAAATGGTATAGTTGCATACCGATGAAGAGACATTAAGGCTGAAAGAATGATGCTGATTCCTTGGAAAATATACTGTATGGGACTTGAAAAAGACTTGATGGATAATTTTGAATTTTTATATAAGTTGTTTATGTTTTATTCTCTAGGGTGAGGAGGGCAGAGATTGTGATGCTTTTGGATTGTGGTTTAGGTTGAATGGAGTTGGGAAGGGTGGCGCAGACGGGAGGGTAGTGAAGGTTTAATTAGAGCTTATTTTGAGCCAGAAAGTATGTTGATTTTTATAGAAATTCTTATTTGAATATAATGTTTGGAAGGAGATACTCAGGGAGTTCGAAGGAAGGCGGAGCAAATATGAGAGGAGTACGGATGATAATAAAATATATATATGGACACGGGTAGAGGCAGGATGAGAGGAGTTGGAATGGAAACCGAGAGAAATATTTGAGGCGTTTAAATTGCTTTATAGAGAAGAAGGTAAAAGGGACAAATTAAAGGTACGCATATTTAGATAAAGAGATAAGGCCCCTAGCTAGAGTAGAATTTTATTTGATTAACTCACTTGGTTTCAACATAGTTTGAAATCCTGCAAGTAATAAATTAATTGAGATTAGGAATGATGCACACTGCTTAAGTTTTAATAATGATGGGAAGCTGAGCTTAAGGTAGAGAGTTTATTGATTTTTCTCTTTTTTTTCTTTTTTTGGGTTTTTTTTTTAAATTTTATTATTCCTTTATTTTTTCCTTTATTTTTTATTTTTTAATTTCTAATCTAATTGGTTTTAATATACTCCAGACTGTGCTTGATAAAGAGTTATGTCGGGAATGGGACCTGGGAAGTCGGATGGGGGCTAGGGAGGGGGGTTCACGGGGGGGGGAGGGGGGGAGGATGGAATATAGAATCAATTTCCAAAACAATGAATGCACTTGTATACTGTTGCTCTTTTTTCTTTTTTTCTCTTTTCCTTTTATTTTCCTTTTTTTTCTTTTCTTATAATTTTAGTGTAAATTACTAAATGAACAGATTAATGAATAGTAGAAATACACCGAAGTGAGGAGTAGAGGGAAAGAAGAGGGAGGAGTCAAGAGGGAGTGAGAGGGGAATGTAAGGAGGGTGAGATGGAGGGAAGGGGTGAAAGGAATGTCTGAGGGGGAGGGGGAGGGGAAGTAGAAGAGGGGAATGCTGGAGGGGAAAAATGAAAGTTGGAGGGGGAGAAGAAAGGGTGTATGGAGGATAGAAGTGTTATGAATTGTGTTTATTGCTTTCTTAATTGCACAGTATTTAAGTGATTGTATAAAAAGGAAAATGAAAATGAAATAAACAGTTTTCAAACCGAAAAGAAAAAAAAACAGTCACTGACCCACTATAGAAATAAAGTAAGAGTAAACTGAGGAATGGCATTTACATTTAAGTTCTGGGAAAATTCATTTTAAGTTTGCAAAAGAATGGATCTGCCAGACTGCAGTATGTCTGTTCTAGTGAGACATCTCTTATGAATTGAAGTAGGACACCTGTAATTCAATGGACTCAACTTCCAAATGCTTAGATGATCTCTAGAAAGGACATAGAACAAACAATAACAGAGTTGGGAAGGAGTGACTTCTGGTTGCACTTCAGGCACGACCTCCCCAACCCGCTTCTGAGCCCTCTCCATCGGAAGACTCAAATCGATCCATAGCCACTCTGGAGGAGTGGTGAAGTAAAGTGGGACCATCATGCAGGTCGAGGAGAGTCACATCTCTCCTCCTTGACTCAGAAAGCTGCCTCATCTGAAGACGAAGAGCAGCAGCAGCAAAAAATGTCTTCCATAAAGCCAGGGACAGCCTGAATACCTAAGACTGTGCTGGAGCAGAGAAAGCGAATGGTATGTCAACTGGGTGAGAGAAGCTTTTGTTGGAATTTGACCCTAAGAAATTTAAGGGGGAAGTATATTTAGAACTATTTGTTGAAGCAGTGTATAGGCACTGGAAAAAATACCAGAGAATTTAAGAAAGAAAGAAAGTACTTTTTAAAATAAGTAGAAATTTGGATTTCTCAAAGTTAAAAGACATGTTATTGTGAACATTTTAAAACGCTGGAACTAAAGCCTCAAATTTCTTCTTACAAATATTGTAATTATTGGATTTACAACTTAAAATAATTGAAATTGGATTTGTCAATAATATTACAGAGAAGCTGTAGCAGACTGAAGCGAGATTGCCATCTGCTGATGAAAAGGGAACAATGCAATTTGGAATAATCATTTTAAAAGATTCAAAAATATTTGCTGGACATGGATCTACTTTAAGACAACTAGAGATTTGATTGTTAATTAAGAACCTTAGTTAAAAGATGCCTGAATATTACTGATATTCAGTAATAAAGGTGACTTGAAGAGGCGGGGACAACTCCCTGGTGAATTTAATCTGATTGGACTGATTCTTGATGAAACATTCAAAAATTGTGACCTGGAAGTTTTGTTTTGAACTAATGAATTCAGGACAGCTGGCTAAAAAGGAGAACTACTAAACACAGACACAATGCAAGATGGAAGTGAGAAGAAGTCAAACAGAATGGAAATTTTCCAAAGCATCAAGGAAATATTGACCATACAGAACAAAACAGGAAAATATAATGCAAGGGATAAAGGGCAAAGATCAGGACAATGAAGAAAGAATAGAGCCATCAGAAGGAATGGAGGGGAAAGCAGAATTCAGAAGGCAGCAAGAAGAAGATAACAAGGAGGAGGTGTTATTAAAACTAATAGTGACTAAGGAACTAAAAAAAAAGGACAATACTGTAAAAGGCTTAAAAATGGAATGGGAGAAACAGGAAAAGAACTGGGGAAAAGAGAGGAGGGTTGGAATAGACAGATCTGAAATCAGACAGTGTGAAAAGGTAGAGATAGGAGAAAAATCTACATTGCACAGACAAACAGATGGGATAAAAGATTTAAGGGACAAATATGGGAGGCAAGTTAAGAAGAAAATAAGAACAAAGGTTTGGATGAGGGCAAGAGATGATGGTTAAGGGGAAAAGAAAAAAGTAGAAAATTTCTTATGAATATATTTTAATGTGTATCAGTGACGTGCGGTGAAGCTTATGGCTGGTGAGGCAAAAAGAAAAAAAGCGGCTTGACAGCGGGCAAAAAGAGATTTAAAGGAGGAGAAGCTACTGGGAGTGGGAGGGCCGGTGTGGGGGAGAAGGACCATAGACGATGCGGTGCTGCACAGGCTCCAGGATGAGCTCGAACTGCTCCTCCACCTGCTGGAAGGGCCACTTTTCTGCTACATGCCGCGCCACGATGTCCAGCAGGGACTCTGGGCTTGCCCAAGGGCAGCACTCCGAACACGGCATACGCCACAGCCAGGGTAGAGGGGAAAGTGGGCGGCAGCGGATGAAGCGGCATAGGCGGCCGATGAAGTTCCCATGATGCAAAGTGCCCCGCCGATGTTGCCGCCCGCCCGCTGCCCTGACCTGCAGCCAGCCCAACACCATACCCAGGTCTGCAGCAAAGGAGCTTGGCAGCTCCTGCGATGCAAAGTCCCCCGCCGCCCCCGATGCTGCCGTCTGCCCACTGCCCTGGCCTGCAGCTCGCCCAGCACCATACTCAGGTCTGCAGCAAAGGCGCTTGGTGGCTCCCGCGATGCAAAGTGGAGAGTTGAACTTGCTCGGAGCATGAACTTTTCCAACACAGGTGCGTTTTAACAAGCAAGGCTCCTGCTGCTAGATTGCGCAGTTGCTCAACTGCAAGGCATGATTCACTGCTCCCAGATCAGGAGGTGGGAGAATCATGTGCCTCCTTTGCATATGAAATTTTTCGCTTTTTAACCCTTGCTTAACACTAAAAAGGCGAAAAATTCCTTATGCAAAGGAGGCCCATAGTTCTCTCGCCTCCTCCTATAGTTAACACTAAGCAGACTCCAAGTCACTGTGACTTGGAGTCTGCCAGCAACTACCTTGGCTTTAATTATTTAAAAAAAAATTCTTTAAAATTCTTTCCTTTTCCTCATGACTGGTGAGGCCATGCCTCCCCTGCCTCTAGTGACTGCACGTCCCTGATGTGTACTAATATTAGAATTATACAGGTTGGACAATTATTTTATAATCAGTGTGAGGTATTAGGATAATAATATAAACAGATGAAGAATTGGAAAATTATATTTTAAATGAGGATTAAATGTGTATAAAAATATGATTAGTAGTGAAATGTTAGAATCGAACAATCGGTGATTCAGAAATATATGTATTTTAATTTAAATATGTGTATTAAAAGCAGAATTATATGGATTGAAAGACTGGAAAGAATATGAATAGATGTATTTTAATGTATAATTATTGTGATTTGTTTTTACAATATTATACTAGATTTTGAATAATTAAAGAATGGATGAAATTCTGAACTAAGGAAATATGAAAAATATAACAGTTGAAAAACACTTTTGAATATAACAGTGGGGGGCGGGCGGGAGTCCAAATAGGGACAGAAGTAAGAGGGGAATAATGGTTTGTGTGTGTGAAGATATATTCTATCCCGCTATTAATGCATTCTAGGATTGTATTGATTTGTTGGCTGCTGCTGTACACTGTTGGTTCATATTTAAGTGAATTCTAAGATCCCTCTCATAGTGGCATTGAGCCAAGTTTAACCAAAACTATAGTGTGAAATTTCCAAAAGCTGACTTAATTATTTACGAGCCTTGAGACAAAGTTCAAAAGAAATCCAGTCATTTATTAGAATCAACATTTTGGCATGTTCTTCTGTGGAGCCGAAACTGATTGCTGGTTAATAGTCTTTGCACTTTACCCCTAACTCTCCCCTCCCTCAGTCTGTGTCATAAATCATATTCACCAACGAGGTTGTAGAAATATGAGATATGACTCTGGCTGAAGGTATGCATGGAATCCTCCCTCCAATGTCAACTTGATAATAGTCATGGTAATGCTTTACAAGTTGACATAGAACAGTGATGGCAAACTTTTTGTAAACGCATCCCAAAATTGTGTGTGTAAGAGGGGCTCATGTATGTGCTCCACACCCCAATGCAATGCAGCCTGCCTACCTGTGCAGGCACATGCCCCCCCCCCGTGCATGCATGCACAACACCTACATGTGTGTATGGGGGGAATTTCACCCTCCCTAGGCTTCAGGAAAGCCTCTAGGGAGGGTGAAAAACAGGCCCAATGGGCCAACCAGAAGTTCAGAAATGATTCATTTCTGGCTTCTGGAGGGCCTCCAGAAGGCTGGGGGAGGCCATTTTTGCCCTCCCCAGGCTCAAGGAAAGCCCCCAGAGCCTGGGGAGGGTGAAAAACAAGGCCCAGCGAGCCAAACAGAAGTTCAGAAATATTCTGTTTCTGGCTTTTGGGGGGGCACTTTCACCCTCCCCTGGCTCCAGGAAAGCCTCTGGAGCCTGGGAGGGTGAAAAACAGACCCAATGGGCCATGCAGAATTTTGGAAATGATTGTTTCTGGCTTCTGTGGAGGGCTGTGGGAGGCTGTTTTTGCCCTTCCCAGATTCCAGGAAAGCCTCCATGCCATTGGTTTATGATCATATAGAGTAACATATTGGAAGTTGAAAATGAGAATGTTTACGGGGGAGGCGGGTCTGATGTCACGGCATTACGATGTGCATCTTGCAGCTCCAAGATTGCCATCGATATATCTGCTGCTGGATGGTCTTTTTGGACCTAAACCATCCCGTAAAGACAGTGATAGAGAAGGACACATTCTGCTGATTCCAGGGACATCGCAAAGTCCGTGGTTGATCCAGGAGAAGCCCTTGTTTCCGGCAGCTATGAAGCAGCCATTAAAGCTGCTGAAGTTGGGGACAGCTCCAAATGGAAGAGAAAGCAGGAGAGAAAATGTGTTGATTTGGTGAGAGAACTTTTCTTCATTATTATTTGAGAGAACACCCTAAAAGACTAAAAGTAAAATTAATGTTGAAGACTGAAGAGGTTAAGCGGCGAGATTAAGCCAGAGTCAAACTGAGTGGTTTTTTTCTTCCTTTTATTGCTGGAATTTGACTGGACTTTTAAAATACTTTCTACTTTTTAAACTGGACTGGTTTTTTCCTTTTTTAAAAAATATTTGCATAATAATTTTTATTGTCTAAGACTTTTTCCCTTCTACTTTTTTTCCAATGCTTTATTGCATTTTTTTGAATTTCTTTTTCTTTTTAGTATAAGGAAAAGAGGTGAAAGTGGAAGAAAATAAGTAACACTGCCACCCAGAGACTTGGAAATATTGTTTTCCTTTTTTTTGTATGAGTGTTTAGAGAAAAGTTAACAGTTGTGTTATATTTCAAGGACTCTAAGCCTGTTTATTGAATGATAGTGGGATGAGCATGGAGGATTGTTTATACAGGTGCTCTTCTGGGTCACTATTAATGTGTGGCGTTTGGGCTTGAAAGAAAACTTGGAGTACAAAGAAAGAAGACTGCAGTGACCTTGAAAAAGAGAATTGCTAATTTTGTTTGGAACTTAACACAAGAGCTTTGGATTTTATCCAGTGGCAGTGTTTTTCTTTTCCATTTTTTTCTCTACTCCCTTACTTTCCTTCCTCACTTAGCTATTCCCAACTGATCTGAGACCTTTTGTAGAAGAAGTCTGGATTTCTCCTTTCCTTTCCTTTCCTTAAATAAGCTGTGCTTCTTTTCTGGGGTTTTTTTTTTTTGGATACATAGATATTTTCTTTTTTTTTCCCTGCTGGATTTTGTCATTTTACTCCATTGAATTTGATTAAGGTAAAGAAGAGCCTGAAGACTTTTATTTTTATTCCTTTTTATTTATTTATTTTGTTGTTGTTGTGATTGACCTGTAAAAAAAATTCTTTTCCTTTTTTTTCTTTTAAACAATTGGAACCAATTGGATTAGGGCATACAAGACCCTGAAGTTTTTTCTTTCTTTTTTCCATTCTTTTTTTCTTTCTTATTTTATAGTCATTTGGGATTATAACTGCCCTCGATATAAGCGGATTAAGGTATAGAAGAACCTGACAACCTTGCATTTCTCAACTACCATATAGTATATTAACAGTTGGGAAATGAGTAAAAAGTTAATGGCCACTGGTTCTTCAATACCAATTTCCTCTTCTTCACCTCTGGGAGGACCAATCAATACAGACAATGTTGCAGCAGGAAAAAGAAAGAGAACCGACATTGCAGATGATTATGCAAGGAAGTCAAAAGATAGAATTAACAACAGAGAATATTGAAAAGAGAACAGAGCATATTGAACAAAGAATAGAAAAACAAATGGAAAAATTGAGAACATCTACCAAATGATGTTGAAATATGAGGGCAGATTCCAAAAATTGAAGAAAAAGATGAGCAAAGAGATAAGAAAATTGGAGGTATTGATAGCAGATTGAGTGTGGTTGAAAAAGAGAAGAGTGGAATATTAGAATAGGAGATTGACAGATCAGAATTCTATCTCAGATTTCAAAATATAGGAGAAGAAAAGGGAGAAAACATGGCAGAAATAATGATAGAAATTCTGGCAGATGCCTTGGGAATAACCAAAGAGAAGATGATGGATGGTATAGACCAGATGTTTCGAGTATTTACAATATATGCAATGAAAAACAAACTACCAAGAAGAGTCCATATAATATTTACTAAGAAGCACTTAAGACACAAATATAACAGATGGCAAGAGATAAAAACTTGAAATATAAAGTCAAGGAGATTGTGGTTCTGAAACAAGTACCAAGAAGAGTGAGAGAGATAAGAAGAGAATTATATGACTAAAATTCTAACTGTTAATTACAGATGACTGATTCCAGAAGGCCTCATGTTTGTATGGTAAGGACAAAGACACAGAATAGATTCAATTGAGAAAACTATTCTAAGCAGAATATCTTAGAGGGAAAAAGAAGGAAACAGGAAAAGAAGAATCATTAATTGTATTTCAGATGAAAGCCTGGCAGTGACTGAAAAGAAGAAGGTGCAGTAGGTGGCATTGTGGACCCTAGAGAACAACGAGAACCAAGATCTTCTAGAGCAGTAAATCCTTCCTATAAAGTAGAAACATGGAAGAGAAAAAATTGATTACAATTAATATAAATGGACTTAATTCAGCTACTAAAAGAAGGAAAACATTCCATAAATTAGAGAAATTAAAATTGGATATAATCTGCCTACAAGAAGTATATATTAAAAAGCAATAGGAACAATATTCATACAGCCAAAATTAGGAATTTTTTTATTGCAGTGCCATGATGGTTTTGTATATTAAATATACAATTCCAGCAGAACAAATCTATACAATGATGATGGAAGAATCTTGATGATGGAAATTATGGACAATGATAAGAACATGTTTTTAATAGCAATTTATGCTCCTAATGACAATCAAGATGAATTTTATAGAAAATTACACATGAAAATAATTGAATTGGACTATGTTAATATTTGCATGATGGGAGATTTTAATGGACTCGTAGATCAGAGTTTGGACTATAAAACACACACACACACAAAACAAAATTAAATAGAAAGACTCTTCCAAAATCCTTTTTGGAATTGGAATTGGAATTGGAAAAGTTTATTTATAGGCCACCCTTTTCCCTGGGGGGACTCAGGGCAGCTTACAACTCATAGGGAAAGGGGATACAAACAATGACACATAAGCACAATACATAATTAAAAAGAACACAACATTCATACCATTCGGGTGGGGATGGATTACAATCTTTAGCCCCAGGCCTGACGGGATAGCCAGATTTAAGGGCTGCACGGAAGGTCTGGAGGGTGGTGAGGGTACGAATCTCCACGGGGAGATCGTTCAAAGGGTCGGAGCTACAACCGAGAAGGCTCTCCTCCGTGTGGTTGCCAGTCGACACTGACTGGCAGATGGAATCCGGAGGAGGCCTAATCTATGTGATCTAATTGGTCGCGAGGAGGTAATTGGCAGGAGGTAATTGGCAGGTCTCTCAAGTATCCAGATCCACTACCATGATGGGCTTTATAGGTGGCAAGTAGCACCTTGAAGCGCACCCGGAGATCGACAGGTAGCCAGCGCAGGTCGCGGAGGATCGGTGTTATGTGGGTGAACCGAGGTGCACCCACAATCACTCGCGGCGGCCACATTCTGGACTAGCTGAAAGTCCGCCGGATGCTCTTCAAGGGCAGCCCCATGTAGAGCACATTGCAGTATTCCAGCCTAGAGGTCACAAGGCACGAGTGACTGTTGTGAGGGCCCTCCCGGTTTCAGGTAGGGTCACAACTGGCGCACCAGGCGAACCTGGGCAAATGCCCCCCTGGTCACAGCCGACAAATGGTGGTCAAAGGTCAGCTGTGGGTCCAGTAGGACTCCCAAGTTGCGAACCCTGTCTGAGGGGTGTAATATTTGGCCCCCCAGCCTGAGAGATGGAAACACTTGCCAAATTAGTGGAGGGAAACACAACAGCCACTCGGTCTTTTTCCGGGTTGAGCACAAGCTTGTTAGCCCTCATCCAGTCCCTAACAGCTTCAAGGCCCCGGTTCATCACGTCCACCGCTTCATTGAGTTGGCACGGGGCGGACAGATACAACTGGGTATCGTCCGCATATGAAATAGATTTAAAAGATCTATGGAGAGAAAGAATCCCACAAATAGACAATATACCTTCTACTCAAATAGACATTTATCAGTGGTCCAGAATAGATATGATATGATATCAATGGAATTGATTGTAACATACAGGAAATTGACATAGAAACAGGTACTTGGCAGACCACAATCCAATGACGATAAAATGGAAAGGACAAAGGAGAAGATCTAGATGGATGCTAAATAATACTATAATTAAAAAGAAAAGGACTTTGTACAGAAAATGGAGAAAGAACTGCATTCTTTTTAAAGAAAACAAAAAGAGGACACATCAATGCAGAATCTTGGGACACAATGAAGGCTTATGCCAGAGGCTTGATAAAAAGGCTATACAAGGAAAAGAATACAAAGAAAAAGAAAGGGCAAATTTGCCATGGAAATGGAGAGAAAAAAAAATTATACAAGATCATGCAGGGAGGGGGTATTGCAGCATCGGCTATTTCAGCAGTATCAATTTGATCCCCAGTGGCAGGGTCTGGGGTAATCAGCTGGATGTAATTTGTGGCTTATGCTCCTCTGAGTGGCAGTTCCCCCCTCAGCTTGATGTTTTCTAGTGCCTCCCCCCTGGTTTCTTCAAATGTTTCCTCTACATTGGACAGGGCTTCCAGCTCTAATTTCCAGTTGGGCTTTTGACTTTAAGGTGACTCCTTGGGTTCCCAACTGTCTTCATTTTCCCAATTCTGAGCAACCAGTGCGGTTTCTTGCAAGTCCTCTCAGGATATCCCCATCTCCATGAGGGTATAGGGGCATTCACACACACACACACACACACACACACACACACACACACCACACAGTCGGAGATTATATGACATAGGCACCATGGTACATGTGGTGAAGGGACAGTTTTGGAAGTGGAGATCTTTTGACTTGGGACACAGTGGACCTGTTTCAAAAATAGGTCAGTGATCACTCAGATGACAGTGTTTCCCGCACTTTCTGGCAATTTTACTATAAATCCCATAGAAATATCTCTCCACTGTGCTGAAGACTCTGCTGCTGGCTGCAGAAAGTCAAGAAGTTTCTCTTGCCTTTGCTTGGCAGCTGCACAGATGGGGCAGTTGGCTACATAGCTCTCAATGTGTTTTTTTGAGGGATGGCCACCAAAATTGTCCTTTCAGAATGTGTAAGGGCTTTTACAAACCCAAAGTGCCCCACTAGCCTTGAGTCGTGGCAGGTTTGCATGGTTTTAAGTACAGCTTCCCGCACCTGGAGCAAGCTTTCATGCATGAAGCAGGAGTCTTTGTGACAGAACACGCACTCATCTTTGTTTAAGGCCTGCTTAAAAGCCAAGATAGTAGCATTATCTGGGGAAGGGTCCCTCTTCACTTCCGCTCTAGTGGTTAGTTGAAAGAAATGATAAATTGTTTTATTTTTAAAGGGAAGGAAAAATTATGTTGTTTGTACATGTTAAAAACTAGAAAGAAATATGAGGAAAAGTAATATGGCTAAAATTGGAAATAATAGAAATATAATATAACTGAATTATGGTTTCTTTATGTGGAATGTTAAAGGGGTATCCGGACAACACTCTGGGCTTCCGGGGCAGGACCTGCTGATGGCGGCAGCTTAATGAGCTGCCCTCGGGTTCCTGGCCGTGTTATCTGCCTAAATACATGGTAGATACCTCATTCTTCAGGGCAAAGAAGAGTGAGAGAGAGATCCAGCTGGTAAGAGCTTTTCTTTGAAGTTTGCAGCCTTTTTTTTTTTTGTGCTGCGAATGGAAGGGGGCCAGCCAAGGCTGAATCACGTGCCAGAAATTCCTGCTGTAATCATTACGGCGCAAAGTAAGGAACCCCCGCTTAGGACAATTTTTTGATATATTTATTTGAGATTAATACAAGCAGAGTCCTTACCGAGAACCTTATCTGCCTTTTTTAAAAAAGAAAGAGCTTTCTTTGTGCACTTGGTTTCTTAAAAAATAAAGTCCTAAATGGCAGGTGCCACATTCCTAACTATCCGGCAAAGAATAGTGAAAAAAAAGATCAAAGGAACAGCCAGATAGCATTCTTTTACTAATTAGTTTCATTTCTCTGAGAGGCTTACAAGATTTTTTTCTTATCAACTTTTAAAAGTCTTAAAAGACTCCTTGTTAATATAGAGACATTCCAAACAGAGATGAATATGCTGAACTGTTTCGTTACAATGCTAATCTTTTGAAACCTGCTTTGTTACAAATGCTCTTTTCTGAAACCTTTTGAAAAACCTCTAGAAACAATAAAGGGGGGACTTAATACTTTCTTTCCTCGTAAGCTACACAGCGGGCCAGCAGAGGTTGAATAATTGTTGAATAATGTTTGAAGAAAAGATATAATGGCATCAAAATAATTCGGGGAGACCTCTTCTTAGGAGTACATCTCACCGCACTTGGCACAAAGTTGCAGCTTCCACCCTCTATGGCCCCCTACTGGAGATTTGCTAACAAAAGACTTTTTTTTGAAACTTTAAGAGAATTTAGAGAGCAGAATTTAGAAACTTTCAGAGAATTCAGAGAGGAGATAAGAAATTTAAAGCAGACTTATATGATAAGCTTGATACTAGGATTGCCAAAACAAAGGACGATATGTGGGACTTGTAACTGTATGACAGAATATGTTCTGAAATGGAAGATAAGCTAGAGGTTCTTGATGAAGCCAACACTAACTTGACATCCAAAATTGAAGTGTGCAACAAAAAGTTGAAAACACTGAAAACAAATTGTTATGGTACACTACAGACAAATGGAGCTTGCATTAAGAGTCAGGGGGCTGCACGAAGACGAACAGGAGAACTTGAAGCAGATTTTTTCAGAGGCTTTTAACCATCTGGTGGAAAGACCGGGGTCCAACTTTGACTGGCAGATCGAAAAAATTTATCGCGCTAACTCTGGGTGGCAAAACAGAGGCAACTCCCCCGAGATGTAATTATATACTTTACTACAAGAGAGTTCAGAAACATGATACTACAAGAATCTTATAATACCAGCTTCAAATTGGCGGACAGGACTTGATTGTCTTGAAGAAATACCACCCCAAATGCTAAGAGCCAGGAGAGATTATGCTTTTCTAGTGGGAGAACTCAGAAACCGTCAGATACAGTATAGATGGGATGTGCCATTTGGTATCATAATTACATTTGATAAGGAAAAATATTGTCTCAAACTCTGTATGGGAAGCCCGAGACTTCTATCACAAGATCCTGAAGGTGGGACACCCTGAAATTATCTGGATCTGGAGAAAGATCACAAGAAGGACAAGATAAACAGCAAATCACACAACTACCAGACAAAAAGCACCATTTCCTCCTTCCAGAAGGGCAAGGACCAGGGAACAAGGATCTAGCCATATGACATACCAGACGAATGGGAAACAGGCATATTGCAACAACCTCAATAATCATCGGCCATTGATCAAGGAGTTGTGGTCTGAAACTCTTTACAGAAGAGAAGAAAATATTTCACTATCTCAAACAGTTCAAGAACGATATAATTTGTCTGCAAGAAATTCATGTTAGTTTAGTTTCAGTTTAGTTTCACTTTATTTGTATGCCGCCCCTTTCCCTGGGGGGACTCAGGGCGGCTCACAGTTCAAAGCGGGGGGGAGGAGAAACAATTTACAGCATAAAAGCACTACATCATTTAAGAACTCACAGTCATACAATTCGAGTAGGGGTTAGAGTCTTTAACCCCAGGCCAGCCGGATAGCCAGATTTTAAGTGCGGCGCGAAGGTCTAGAGGGTGGTGAGGGTCCGGATCTCCATGGGGAGTTCGTTCCAGAGGGTCGGAGCAGCCACCGAGAAGGCTCTCCTCCGAGTAGTTGCCAGTCTACA
Source organism: Thamnophis elegans (assembly GCF_009769535.1). Classification (NCBI taxonomy): domain Eukaryota; kingdom Metazoa; phylum Chordata; class Lepidosauria; order Squamata; family Natricidae; genus Thamnophis; species Thamnophis elegans. The sequence goes on along the minus strand of NC_045558.1, from coordinate 62,775,572 downwards.
CTGGCGGCTGATGGAATTCGGAGGAGGCCTAATCTATGCAATCTTATCGTCTAGTGGAGGTAATTGGCAGTAGGCGGTCTCTCAAGTACCCAGATCCAATACCATGAAGGGCTTTGTAGGTGACAAGTAGCACCTTGAAGCGCACCCAGAGATCAACAGGCAGCCAGTGCAGCTCGCGGAGGATAGGTGTTACGTGGGTGAATCGAGGTGCACCCACGATCGCTCGCAGCGGCTGCATTCTGGACTAGCTGAAGTCGCCGAATATCTTCAAGGGCAGCCCCATGTAGAGCACATTGCAGTACTCCAGCCTAGAGGTCACAAGGGCACGAGTGACTGTTGTGAGGGCCTCCCGGTTCAGGTAGGGATGCAACTGGTGCACACAGGCCAACCTGGGCAAATGCCCCCCTGGTTACAGCTGACAAATGGTGTTCAAAAGTCAGCTGAGGGTCCAGGAGGACTCCCAAGTTGCGAACCCTATCTGAGGGGCGTACAATTTGACCCCCCAGCTTGAGAGATGGAACACTTGCCAAATTAGTGGGAGGGGAAACACAACAGCCACTCGAGTCCTTTTCTGGATTGAGTCACAAGCTTGTTAACCCCCATCCAGTCTCTAACAGCCTCAAGACCTGGCTCATCATGTCCATCGCTTCATTGAGTTGGGCACGGGCGGACAGATACAACTGTGTATCGTCCGCATATTGATGGTATTTTATCCTGTGCCGTCGGATGATCTCACCCAGCGGTTTCATGTAGATGTTGAAAAAGAAGGGGGGACAGGACCGATCCCTGCAGCACCCCATGTGTTAGGGGCCTATGGGTCGATCTCTGCCCTCTGACTAACACCAACCTGCGACCTTGTCCAGAGTAAGAGGAGAACCACTGTAAAACAGTGCCTCCCACCCCCACCTCCCGCAGTCGTCGCAGAAGGATACCATGGTCGATGGTATCGAAAGCCGCCGAGAGGTCAAGGAACACCAGGATGGAGGCATGGCCTCCATCCCGGGCTCTCCAGAGATCATCGGTCAATGCGACCAAAGCGGTTTCTGTGCTGTAGCCAGGTCTGAAGCCGGACTGGAATGGATCGAGATAACTGGCTTCCTCCAAGGATCGCTGGAGCTGAAAGGCCACCACCTTCTCAACAACCTTCCCCACAAAGGGGAGGTGGAGACTGGACGATAGTTGTTTAAAACGGCTGGACCCAAGGATGGTTTCTTCAGGAGGGGTCTCACCACCGCCGCCTTTAAAGCGGGGGGAAAGACCCCCCTCCTGAAGGGAGGCGGTAACAACCGCCTGGATCCAGCCTCATATCACTCTCTGCTGTTTACAACCAGCCAGGAGGGGCACGGGTCCAGCACACATGTGGAAGCACCAACAGCTCTCATCGCCTTGTCCCCGTCCTCAGGGTAACAGCTTGAAAATCAATCCAGCGATGGCTTACCAGATTATCCTTAGTGCCTCGGCTGGTTCTGCAGGATTGGAGTCCAGGTCCACCCGGAGCCGAGCAACCTTGTCCGCGAGGAATTGGACGTAAATCCTCAGCCCTGCCCTGCAGCGGATCGCCCGTGTCCCTCCTATTTAGGAGGGAACGGTTATCCTAAACAGGGCGGCTGGGCGTGACTCAGCGGACGCAATCAGAGAGGCAATATGTGATCTCTTAGACATCCTGATTGCTTGAATGTATTCTCTGATACAGGTTGTTAAAAGTGCTCGCTCGATTCGGATTTACTGGACCTCCAATTGTGCGCTAGGCGTCTCTTCTGGTGCTTCATCTCCTGGAGTTCCTCAGTGAACCAAGGAGCCCTCCGGGATCCACTGCCTCGGAGCTGCCGTAGAGGCGCAATCTGGTTAAGGGACTCCGTCGCTGCTGAGTTCCAGGCAGCAACCAGAGTCTCCACCGGACTGCGGGCGAGAGTATCAGGAATAACCCCAAGCTCCGTCTGGAACCCCAAAGGGTCCATAAGTCACCTGGGGCAGAACCACCTGGTCGGTTCCTCCTCCCTACAGTGGGGGTTTGGTCTCCAAAAGTCAAGCCTCAATAGGTAGTGGTCCGACCATGACAGGGGCAAGATCTCGCTGCCCCTCAGACCAAGATCACAATTCCACTGCTCCGAGAGAAATATGAGGTCAAGCGGGTGACCCGCTGAGTGGGTTGGTCCCCGGATTACTTGGGTCAAGCCCATGGTTGTCATGGAAGCCATGAACTCCTGCGCTCCATCAGAGTGTTCCCGAGCGAAGGCAAGTTGAAATCCCCCAGAACCATAAGTCTGGGGAACTCAACGCCAGCTCGGCTATTGACTCGAGGAGCGAGGGGAGGGCTGCTGCAACACAGTTGGGAGGCAGGTACGTTAGCAGCACACCCACTTGACCCTTGTGGTCCAACTTCACCAGCAGGGACTCACCACCCGACAAGCTCCGGAGCAGGGATCCTACGAGGTGCTAGAGACTCTTGGATAACAATGGCCACACCCCCACCCCTTCTCTGGGCCCTCGGCTGCTGGAGCACCTGAAATCCCTCTGGGCACATCTCTACGAAGGGGACTCCTCCCTCCGGGCCCAGCCAGGTTTCAGTAATACATGCCAGGTCTGCCCTCTCATCTAAAATTAAGTCCCAAACGAGAGGAGCCTTATGAACTACAGACCTGGCATTTAGCGACAGCAGCCTGAGACCAGGGTCCTGATTACTCGCGCCATCTGGCCTTGGAGTGGGACTCATAGGGCCGGAAGGATGGATCTCTGTAACGTAGCGAGCCCTCCTTCCCCGGTAATGGCCAGCCCTAAAGTCCCCGCCATATATGCCCCTCCCTGTTAAGACCATAATGCTCCGGCCCACTCCCGTGTCCGTAGTCCCTCCACCCACCCCCATAGTCCCCGCGTTTTCCGACAGGCCCTTCGAATCAGTCATCCTGAGATTGGAGTAGGCCCAGCTCCCCCCACACTTCTGCGAAGCACTCAGTGTGGGGGAACCCAGTTCCCATCCCAGTCTCACTTACATACCCAAACACTCAATCACTCACTCACACCCCCGGAAGAAAATTTAAAAATACAATATGATAAAAAGGGAATTACACAAGTCTAAAAGTGGGGTCATTCACTTACAGTCATACACATCCACACTACTTACAAGGAAAAATTTGCGCAGGTATAAAAAGTGATAAAAATACGGGAGTAGTCCATACATAGAGATATAAAGTCCAAAGGGCAACAGCACGGTGGTAGACACAGTCCAGGGGGAGAGATGTAAAACTAAAAGTCCAGCGAGATAGTTCATAAAGGTGAAAATGTAGTTGGAGAAGCAAGCTAAGGTAGATGGTAAAGATGGTAAGCAGGAAAGCCCCCCCCCAGCCAAAAAGGAGGGCAAAGCGGGGGGGCCTTGCACGCCCAATAAGATGATTGTAGATTGTAGATTGAAAGGCGCTGGATGGGGGGAGAGTTCAAAAGGGCTGTAATGGTGGTTACAAACTAGCCACCCAATCCTGGCAGACATGATTAATAATTAATCCACTCACCGCTCCTCCTCAGGGCCCCAATACAGCACACTAATCCCAAAGTCCAGCAACCAAATCTAGGGTCCAATAAGCCCAGATTAGAAGCTCACGTCTTTCTAAACACACCACTGCCACTACCATTCACAGAAGGTTCGCAGAAGGCTTCAGTCTCGCATTCAATGCCTAACACAGATGGAACTTCAAACCAGCATTCACTTTGGCGCCCCCCTCCAATATCAAGGTCAGGAGCCACAAGCCACCCCAACGCTGTCGCCGCTGCCGCTGCCAATCTCAAAGCGACTCCATCTCATCGCAAGCCAGCATGGAGATAGAAGAGTTTCAGGAGCATTCGTCGTCCAGGGCCGCCTAAGCGACCCCTACCGCCCAATGCTCCCCTGGGCCTGCCTGATGAATGGAATAGTCTTACACAAGGGGACTCCTCCCTTCGGAATCTAGGAGCCCGCCATCCCAGCACCGTTGCCGTTTCCACTGCCAAACTCAAGACGTCGTCTCAGAGCGCCGATCTCAAAGCGCCGCCGTCTCGTCGCAAGCCAGTATGGGGGGTGGGAGAGTTTCAGGAGAGTTTAAAGCGTCTAGGGGGCGTTTAAGGCAACCCCCTCTCAACTAATGCTCCCTCGGCTTAATAGCAGTTAGACTTATATAACCGCTTCATAGGGCTTTCAGCCCTCTCTAAGCGGGTTTACAGAGTCAGCATAATCGCCCCCACAGTCTGGGTCCTCATTTCACCCACCTTGTAAGGATGGAAGGCTGAGTCAACCTTGAGCCGGTGAGATTTGAAACGTTGAACTGCAGATAGCAGTCGCTGAAGTGGCCTGCAGTACTGCACCTAACCACTGCGCCACCTCGGCTGGCCTGATGAATAGCCTCAACGGGGGGACTTCTCCCTTCCAAGGTCTAGGAGCTCCGTCCCTCACAATTCTGTTTTCCTCTCTTCGCGAGGCTCGAGCGTTCCACTCGAGCAGCCATCTACCATTCCTGCACATGCGCCTTTGTCCCAAATCAACTGATACAATCAACTGATCAAAAATATCTGTTCAAACCCTGAACTTGGTCATATTTTGTGACCTCTGCTACGGAAAAGAAAAATGGTATAGTTGTATACTTAAGAAAAGATATTAAGGCTGAATTAATTGAAGCAGATCCCTTTGGAAGATATATCGCATAGACCTAATTCTAGAAGGGAAAAAGACTTGATGGACAACTTCGAATTGAGAAATGTTTGGCGAGAAAGAAATGCAGAGGCATATGACTTCACCCCTTTTTCTGATGGACATCAATCCCTTTCAAGGATTGATTTTATAGAAATCACTAATGATTTATTTTCTAGGGTGAAGAAGACAAAGATTGCGGCGAGGGTCCTTTTGGATCATAACCCAGTCTGGATGGAATTGGGAAGGGTAGTGCAGGCAAGAAGGTCTTGGAGGTCGAATGAGAGTTTATTTAGATATGAAAAGTATATTAATGATTGTAAAAAATTGCTATCTGAATACTTTGTTCTGAATACAAATAAGGGTATATTCATGGAATTTGTAGGGGATGTAAGTAAAGCGTATATGAGGGGAGTACTGATGAATATAAACAAAATACATAGACATAAACAAGGGCAAAAACAAAAAGAATTGGAAGAGGAAATTAAAAGAAAAATTTGAAATGTATCCAAATTGTGTTATAGAGGGAAGGAGGTGTTTCAACAGGAGGAGATTTAAAAGGTATTCTGGGATATATTTTTTTTTACAGAATTATACAAAGGGGACAAAATTAAGGGTTTAGATATAGACAGATACTTAGATAAAGAGATAATATCCCTAGTTAGAGAAGAGTACAGGCAAAGGTTGAACCAACAAATAACCTCTGGGGAAATCCTGCAGGTAATCAAACAAGTAAGATTAGGAACAATGTAAACTGCTTAAAGTTTGTGTAACGGCAAGAAACTGAATTCAATGCAGAGATTTTACTGACTTTTTTTCTTTTTTCTTTTTTTTAAATTTCCTTGGTTTTAATATATTTTAGACTGTGTTTGATAAAAAGCGATACCGTGTACGGGCTCTGGGAAGTCGGGGGGGGGGGAAGGGAGGTGGGGTCATAGGGGGGAGGGGGGAGGAGGGAAATATAGTATGTGCTAGATTTTAAATTAACATGATTGCACTTGTATACTGTTGCTTTTTTAATTCTAGTGTAAAATAAGAAGCTGAATATATTAATAGATAGTAGAAATACACCGAAGGGAGGAGCAGAGGAAAAGAAGAAAGAGGGGTAGAGAGGGTGGGAGAGAGGATTGGATGGAGGGTGATATGGACGGGAGGGAGTGTATTGGGAGAGAGGAGTGATAGAGGGGGAGGGGAAGTAGGAGAGGGGAATGTTGGAGGGGAGAAAGGAAAGTTGGAGGGGGGTGAAAGAAAGGGTGTATGGAGGGGTGAAGTGGTATATTGGGTTTGTATTTTGGGGAGTATTTTTGACAAGGATGGCTGTGTTTATTGCTCAATGTTATATGGCCCCGGTTATGCACAGTATATATGTGACTGTATGAAATGAAAATGAAAATGAAAATAAAACTATTTGAAATACGGACAATACTCTGTTCACAAAATAGAGAGAGAGAGAAAGATCTAATTCAATTCAGGATCTTAAGATTATATGACAGGCTATGCAAGAAACAATGGCTAGAAATCATGAGGAGTTGAAAAAGGATATTAGAGAAGTAAGAAATGACACTGGAGAACTAAAGGAAAAAATGCAAAAGATGAATGATAAATTTTAAAAGTTTCAGGAACAGATTAATAAAAATAAAACAAAGAATAAATGCAATAGAAGGAAGGATGGAGAAGGAAGAGAAAAGAATGGAGGAGCTGCATTCTAGATTGATCCAGTCAAAGAACTTGAGCTAACAGTCCTCACATTAGAATTGAAGAAAGGAACCCAATTTCTATAGTTTCAGAACATAAAGTGGGGGAAAAAAGGCAAGGATCTACCAAATATGATGGAAGATCTTATGACAAAGGCTTTGGGAATAGGAAAGGATGAGATGGCAAGTGAGATCAATGAGACATATAGAATCCAGATGAACTAGGTAAAAAAGAACAAGATCATCAAGGGAAATTCATGTAAAGTTTGTTAAAAAAATATATGATGAAGTGTTGAATAGAACAAGAGATGACCCAATAGTACACAATCAATAACTAACAGTCCTAAACAGATACCAGGAGAATCAGAGAACTAAGAAGGCCCTATCAATTTTTAACATCAGTGCTGAATAAATATGAAATTAACTTCAGATGGAGGGCATACTGCTTATGGAGAGATAAAAGGTTCAGAATAGCCATGGTGAAGCAAGTGGAAGAATTCTACAATCAACTTGTTGGTCAGGAGGATGAGGAAGACGAAGAAGAATGGTTGGAAACAATCATGCAAAGACTCAGGGCACAGATAAAAAGAGTGGAGGCAAGAAACGAGAAAGAAGCTGTTTTAGAGAAAAAAGGGGAAGAACCAAAAGAAGCAAGAGAGATCAGGGCAACAAGAAGCACATGACCCAAATACACATAGAACCATGTCAGGAAAAGTCAAGATCCTATCACTAAATATCAGTGATCTAAATTCACCCCAGAAAAGGAAAACAACCTTTAATAAATTAAAACATCTGAATTATAATATAATTGTATTGCAAGAGGTCCATTTAACCAAACAACAGATCCAGACCTTGGAATATCCTAGATTGGGTAAACTTTGCATGGCATTAGCTCATAAAAAGAAAAGAGGAATAGTGTTATATGTTAAAGACATGATCCAGACTAAACAAATCTATCATGATGAGGATGGGAGAATATTAATCGTAGAAATAATGTTAACCAAAAAAAGTTGTTACTGGTTGTAATATATGCATTTAATAAAGATCAGGAAATTTTTTATTATAGATTACATAGCATTATTCAAGAGTTGGGAAATGAAAAGGTTTGCTTAATGGGAGACTTTAAGGCTATAGTTGACCAGAAATGGGACTATAAAAGTGGAATAGAGAGAAAAGGAGTTAGGAGAACTTTGCCCAGGTCATTCTTCCAAATGGCCAAAGAATTAAATATTTATGAGGTATGGTGAGAAAGATCTCCAGAGGGAGAACAATATACCTTCTACTCAAATAGACATGAATCCTGGTCAAGGATAGATATGGTTTGGATGTCGATGGAGTTAATTTCAGAAGTGAAGGAGATAGATATAGAAGCCAATCTATGGGCTGGCCACAATCCCATGAAGATTACATGGAAAAAAACAAGAGCAGTTATGGTTGGTCATTCAATAGAACAATTCTAAAAAATCAGGAATATATTAAAAGAGTCAATCAGGAACTGAGATTTTTCTTCAAAGTAACCTGCCAAGAGACACATCCATACAAAACCTATGTGATAGAACTAAATCTCATAAGAGGGGTCATGATATTGGCTACAGCTAGGAAGATAAAAAATTGAGAATAAAAAACAAGAGAGTTGAAAGAAAGATACAGAAAGTTAGAGAGTGAACTTCAAAAGAAACCACAATATAGAAGTATAAAAGAAAGTATGGAATTGATTAAACACGGCTATATTTGAAAAAGCAAAACTGGCACAGACTATAAAAAAAGCAAAACAAAATTTCTTTGAGAATGCAAACTGGGCAGTGGCTAGCCTATAGATTGAAGAAGCAGAAGCAAGAGAATTTGATTAATAAATTACAACATGAAAAAGGTGAGATCTGCTATCAACTAGAGGAAAAGAAAAGGATTACCCATCAGTTCTATGAACAATTATATAGAGAAAACCGAGACTACACAAAGGAAGGAATACTACAATATTTGGAAAAGTCAGATCTGCTAAAGATACCAGAGGAAGCAAAAGATATGCTAAATGAGGAAATAATATCATCAGAGATAATTGAGGCCATACAAAGACAAAAGAATAATAAAGCAGTGGGGCTGGATGGATTGCCAGCAGAAATAAATAAAGAATTCCAGGAGATGCTTGTTCCAATGTTGATGGAGGTTTATAATGCTGTTGAAAGATGCAAAGACACCACTATCATGGACGGAGGCTCATTGTCTTATTACCCAAGGACTCAGATCAGATATCTATACAAAACCCCAGACTGATTTCATTGCTAAATGCAGATTATAAGATTTTTGCTCTGACAATTGCAGAATGGTTGAAAAAATTCCTCACATTGTTTATCCACACAGATCAAAATTCCTTCCCAGAACACAAATGAAAAACAACATGAGAACTATACTGGACATTCTCGAATATTATGAAGTGCATAATGAAAAACAGGTTGTGCTACTTCTTCTTGATGCCCAAAAGGCATTCAACAATGTGAACTGGGAATTTTTACATCAACAATTGGAACACATGGAATTTGGGGATGTTTATAAATACGATTAGAGCAATATACACAAATCAAAAAACCAAAGTAATAATTAATGCTGAATTAATGCAAAGTATAGCTATGTAGAAAGGGACAAGACAAGGTTGTCCCTTATCCCTGCTGCTGTTCATATTAACCCTAGAAGTTTTAGCTAGGAATGTGCATAAAGAGGACCAGAAAAAGGGACTAAAAATTAAAAAGGAACAATTTAACTTTTTCCAACAATCTGACTCAAGCTGTTGTTTAAAATTATTTGTAAAGTGCTGAATGAGAATAATAAATATATTGTGTGCGCACAAACAATCTTGTTTGCTTCCTAAATCTTGAGAAAAGTACATCCTTTTGTAGTCCTAGTTTAGCTTGCAGTATTTTTTAGGATGTCAGGCCAGGAGGACCATAGATGGTTGTGTTAAACGTGGTTGCAATAGTTTGTAATGCTATATTTGAAAGAAGTATCAATGGTGAGGGTAAAATATCCAGGGCTTTCATTCTGAATATTTGATTGTAGTGTATTGTCTCCTCTGTTTTGCAAGATAGCCATAAATTCTAAAACGATGGTGAGCCATTTGTTGCTCTGCAAATACTGTTGAATGCCAGTTGCTATGTTGAATTGATTTATGAATGTTGGAATATATGACATCTGGAGAAATATTAGATGCCCACCTCTTCAGTATAGAATTTGAGGGCTCTTTGTTATACAATGCAATAAAAAATGCAATAAAAATTCATTGTATAGACTTTCCTGCAGAGTTCATTTTTATCTGCTAAGGAGAAATTGCTTTAATAAATTTATATAGTTAGCTTTTCTGCCTGGATAAACATGGCAATCCTCTTTGGAGAAGCCCAGCACATTTTTCACATCAATGGACAGCTTTCATCAGTTTTGCACAAAAGAACCTCTAAAATGCATGGGCAGTTAAAGTGAATAACAGTTTTAAAAACAATGGACATCTTCTCTCAGTGTATTTCTCACCCATTATTTAAAGCCTCTGTTTAGGGTTGAAGTGGTATATTGGGTTTGTATTTTGGGGAGTATTGTTGACAAGGATGGCTGTGTTTATTGCTCAATGTTATATGGCCCCGGTTATGCACAGTATATATGTGACCGTATGAAATGAAAATGAAAAAATGAAAATAAAACATATTTACAGAAAAAAACAATGAGTCTTGACAGACACTATGTTGGGTATGGATCCTGTTCAGAGTTGACCAATTCTGGTGAGGAAGATCAAAACCTGGCACCTTTTGTGTAGGGTCATCTACATAACTGCCTGTGTCTGGGTGTTCAGCAGCCCAGTTGGTTTTCCATTGTGTGTTGACATCAAAGTTGTTAGACAATTGTTGAGTGAGTGCCAGAGAGGTTTCTCATAATTCTATTGTACTCCTTCACTAAACCTTCCTGCCTTCATAGGGCTGGTGGTGCAATGTTGCTCAAGATGGGGAGCCAACAATTCCATAAATTATTGCAGATAAGTAAATTCTTCTCTTAATTTTATGGAGTGATAGCATTTTCAGAAAAGTACTGCTCCCAGTATTGTCTAAAGCAGAGGTCTTCAAACTTGGCAACTTTAAGACTTGTGGACTTCAACTCCCAGAATTCTCCAGCCAGCATAGCCATGTGTTTTATATATATAGCTTCCTTAGCTTCCTCCCATAATTGGGGCTTACCAGGGGTTGTAAAAATCTAATAGATACCTTTCACCCTGGCTTCGCTGATAACGGATAAGAGCCTGTGGCCTAATGGCTAAGAAGTCTGCCTAGTATGTAATATAGCCCAGGTTCAAATCCCAGTAAGGGTATGGCTAGCTGATGAGAGCTAAATAGCTTGAAATAGATCTATACTAGTCTCCCTTTATTTATTTATCAGCACAAATAAAAAAACACACATATATACACACACACACACACTTACACATATACATACATACATACACACACACACTTACATATATACATATATACACACACACACACACACACACACATACATACATATACACACACTTACATATATACATACATACATATATATAAATATATAAATATATATAAAACAAAGTATAATATTAATAACTGATTATAGCTGAAGAGGTGGAGGTCTATATTGTTGGGAAGATAAAGTGGGAGAATTTGATAAAGGGTGATTTTGGGAAGAGGCTGTTAAAAATGACAAGTGTTATAAATTTAACAAAGATTTGGACAGGGAGGAAAGAGGGGCAACTTCGAATCCATCAGGCCAATGATCTATGGAAGAAATGGTTTAGAGAGAGAGGTCAAATTCATTTAAAGATCTACAAGAGATTGGAGAAGTAAGAAATGATACAGGAGAACTAAAGAAGAAGATGCAGATGATGGCTGAGAAATTTGAATCCTTTCAACAACAAATCATGAAAAATGAGCAAAAACTACAAGAAATGGAAGTGAGGATGGAGAAGGAAGAAAAAGAGTAGATGAAATTAGTGAAAAACTAATCCAGGCAAATAGGAAGTTGGAAAATATGATCATATTTTTAGAATCTGAAAAATCAGCTCATTATCTACACTTTCAGAACATGAGAGGAAAAAGAAAGTTTCCTGGAAATTATGGCAGAAATTAGTGAAAGCACTTGGAATAGAGAAAGAAGAGATGCTGATAGAGATAGATGAAACCTACATACAGACAAATTATATGAGGAGACATAAGGAAATACATGTTAGATTGGTGAAGAAATCAATCCAGGATAAAATACTACATAGAACTAGTAATGAGCTGAATATAGAGGAAAGCAACTAATAGTCCTAAAGCAAGTACCAAGAAGGATCAGAGAAATGCCAAGACCTTATCAATTTTTGACACAAACTAATCAAATATAACATCAATTTCAGATGGCTGATACTGGAAGGCATTATGGTCTCATGGCAGGGTAAAAGACATAGAGTAGACATCATGGATAAGGCAGAGGAATTCTATAATCAATATGTTAGCAATGAAGAATAAGTGGAAGAAAGGGAAGAAATAGTGTCTTCCATAGAATGCCCCTTGACATGTATGACTGCTACTTATTCTGGCTGCCAAACTGCTTCCAATAATTCTAAAATTTGTGGGCCCCTTTGCATTTAACAATCCTCTTTCCTTCATGGGCATGCAAGATTCCAAAGACATATTTGCTATTTGTGAAAATATTTACTGTTAGTCCTACAGCCAGCTGTAAGACTCCAATTAAAGTTATCAGCTCAGTCAGTTGAGCAGAAGTGTTTCCTGGTAGTGGTTTGGCTTATATAACTTCCCATAATGTGACCACTGCATATCTTGCCTTTCTCAGGCCTTCCATCATAAAGCTACTATCATCTGTAAACCATTCACAGTCAGCATTTGGAAGAGGTTGATCACTAAGAATGGGTCCACTGGCATACAGAATCCTGACCTGTATGCAATCGTGATGCAATTCAGTATCTACCTGGGGCAAGAGTGTGGCTGGATTGAGGGTATTGCATACCTCTAATTGTATGGCTGGGAGTCAAGCAGGATAGTTGGCTTGGAAGTCCTCAGTCATCCAAAATGCTTCCTTCACTTCTATAATCTCCTGAACCCTGTATGGGACTTTGACTTAGATGTCCCAGTGTTAACTTTTGTGCTTCCTCAACTAGCAGGGCAGTTGTTGACATAGCTCTCAGACATCTAGGCCATCCCAATGCTACCCCATCCATTTGCTTACTAAAATATGCCACAGGGCTTCCAGATGGTGACGTCACTGTGCCTAGAGTGAGTTAAGGGAGCTCCTCTAACCCCTAACTCTAATTTCTTCATGTGGGCTCACTTTTGGAGCACTGCTGATCCCGAAGAGACCAGCAGATCAAAGGGGATATTCTGCAGACGCCGGGGTGGTAAGGCAAATCCCCCAGCAGATAGGAGAAACCCCTCTAAATGGATGAAGAAATATCCTACCATCTGGTTAGGACTGAGCAATGGCGGTCGCATAGAAGGAAGAAACAGAATAGAAGCAGACAAATTCGGGTGCTTGTTATTATTGCCGACAATCCAGAGAGGAAAGCAACGCAAAACTGGCAAAATGGGTGAGCTGGGAGAAGAAGGAGCCGGGAGAGAGACTGTTTTTTACAGTTTAATTTTGCCGAAAAGAAGCAGTGCAAAGAGGCTGAGTTAGAATGGACAGGAAGGGACAGCCGCAGGAACCTTAAGATCAGCCACAGTAAGAACAAAATCCCGACATGGACTTCAGGGGATAAAATTTGCCGGAAGGATTTGGAAGGTTTAAAGAAGTGACTGCATAATAGTCGGGTTGGCAAACGGAGTTCCCTTTTTTTCTGCTTACCAGTTCTTCTGCCGCTGGGTTGAATTTTTTCAAGTATTTGATATTGAACTGACTAGGAGCTTGGAGCAGTGCCAGAGACAAGAAATAGAGGTCTGTCTTTTGCTTAATGGACATTAACACTGACATCAAGGAGAGAGTGACTTAGAGAGACTAATTATTAGAACTGAATATTGAACAACCGATAAAACTGAGAGACATTTATTGATATAAGAATAGGGTGTGATATATAAATTTATGATATCTACTAATCAAATTAATTAAATAGAATATTACTAGTATTATTACATAGGACTGTTTAAGTATTTTTGTATTCAAAAGTTTTATTTCTTTTAAAACAAACATTTCATCATTCCTCAATCAGTAAGACATCGAAGTACAATTTTTTGTATGTCAAAATAATTATAGTTTACCACCAAATTCTTGTCTAGCCTAATGCATACCCTCCCTCCCTCCAACCTCCCCCTCAACCCCCCTCCTCCACCCCCGACTTCCCAGAACCCGTACACAGTATGGAATTTTAACAAACACAGTCTAAAATCTATTGAAAAAAAGAAATAAAGAAATTAATGACATTCTACATTGACCTTAGCTTCTTCTTGCTGAACTAACTTTAAACAATTTAAATCATTTCTGATCTTAAGCATAGGCTAACTGGAATTTCTTGGTCCCGTATTTATTTTGTATATAGTCAATCCATTTTCTCCAGTCTCGTTTATATCTCTCACTTGAGTGAATTTTAAGATATGCTGATATTTTAGCCATCTTGGCTAAATTTGTAACTTTCAATGTCCATTCTTGAGTTGTAGGCAAGTCTTCCTTCTTCCAATATTGCGCCACCAACAGTCTTGCTGCCGTTATTAGGTGCAGAATCAAGTTAGTCTCTACCACTGTAAAGTCAGTACATATACTTAGTAAGAATAACTGAGGAATATACTTTATCCTTCTTTTAAAGATATTTTGCATAATCCACCATATTTTTATCCAGAATGCCTTAACCTTTTGACAGGTCCATCATATATGATAATATCGAGAGAACCACACCTCCAACATTTAGGCTGTACATTCGGATACATAGAAGCCAGCTTTTTAGGATCTAAATGCCATCTATAGAACATCTTATAAAATTTTTCTCTCAGATTTTGAGCTTGTGTAAATTTCACATTTCTTACCCAGATTCTTTCCCATGTATCCAGCATTATTGGTTCTTCAATGTTTTGAGCCCACTTTATCATACAATCTTTAACTAATTCTGTTTCCGAATCCATCTGTATTAATACATTATATATCCTCTTTATATGCATTAAGCCTTGATCTCTTATTTGTTTAAACAAATTATCTTCAGCTTGGATAAAACCAATTTTTTTATCTATTTTCCACCTGGCCTGTAATTGCCCATACTGGAACCATGTTTGAACTACCTTCTCCTCTTTTAATACCTCCAAAGATTTTAGTTGTAGTACCCCCCTTTCCAAAATGAGAAGCTGTCTATAGGTAGTTGTATCCTGTTTTTGTGTTATGTTCATATTTTCAATTGTATGTCTAGGAATTGCCCACATGGGTATTTTGTCATTTAATTTATATTGGTATTTTTTCCAGACCCGCAGTAAAGCATTTCTTAAAATATGACTTTTAAACTTCTTATCCAGTTTTTTGTTGAATAACAAGTAAGCATGCCAACCATATACCAGATTGTATCCCTCAATATTCAGTATTCTATCATTAGTTAAATGAGTCCAATCACTAATTACAGATAGCGCCACTGCATCGTAATATAATTTTAAGTTAGGTAATTTCAAGCCTCCTCTCTCGCGTACATCTTGCATTATTTTCATCTTTACCCTCGGCTTCTTTCCTGCCCATACAAATTTGTTGATACCCTTCTGCCATTCTAAAAGATTTGCATCTTTTTTAAGTATAGGTAACATTTGGAAGAGAAATAAAAATTTTGGTAAAATGTTCATTTTCACTGCTGCTATCCTACCCAGCAAAGATAAGTGCAATTTCTCCCATTTTTTCATCTCTATCTGTATACTATGCCAAAGTGGTTCATAATTATGCTTATATAATTTCCCGTTTGAGGTTAAAATATTAACTCCAAGATATTTGACTTTTTTGACCACCTCACATCCTAGGGTCCCTCCTAGTTCTTCCTTTTGTTTAGTATTCATATTTATAGCTAATATTTTGGTTTTTCCTAGATTTATTTTAAAACCAGATACTTGACCATATTGATTAATCGTATTCATTAAAACCCTACTGGATTCCTGCGGTTGTTCCAATATTATGACCAAATCATCCACAAAAGCGTAGACTCTGTATTCTTGCTGCCTAATCTTGATCCCTTTTAGACCATCCAAGCCCCGTATTTTATTCAACAATACTTCCAAAGTTATAATAAACAATAGTGGGGACAAAGGACAGCCCTGTCTTGTACCTTTTCCAATTTGAAAAGAGTCTGTTAAACTTCAATTGACTATAATTTGTGCTGTTTGCTGTTGATATATTGCTTTAATTGACTGTAAAAAATTATCTCCTATCTGCATTTTTTGCAGTATCTTCAGCAGAAATTGCCAATTAACTCGATCAAAGGCCTTCTCAGCATCCAAGGATATGAATGCAGCAGGGATCTGGTTATTCTTTCCCAAATATTCTAATGCATTAATAATTAATCAGACATTACTTTTCATCTGTCTCCCCTGTATAAAACCTGTTTGGTCAGTGTGTATCAATTGTTGAATAACCAACATTAACCTATTTGCTAGTATTTTAGTAAAGATTTTATAATCTACATTAAGTAATGAGATAGGTCTATAATTTTTTGGTTGGGTAGTATCTTGATCTTCTTTGGGTATCAAAGATACAAAACACTGTTTTCCAAGATGGAGGCACTTTACCTTCCATTTGAATCTTATTAAATAATTCTCTAAGAGGTTCTACCATTTCTAACTGTAAATTTTTATAGTAAACTGCTGTCAAACCATCTGTACCTGGTGCTTTCCCTAACTTTAATTGCTTAATTACCTGCAAATTTTCCCCCGAGGTTATTGGTTGATTCAATTTTTACCTGTGCTCTTCTCTAACTGAAGGTATTTTCTCTTTATCTAAATATTTGTCTATATCTAGACCATTAATTTTATCCCCTTTATACAATTCTGTAAAAAATTCCCAAAATACCTTTTGAATCTCTTCCTGTTGAAACACCTCCTTCCCTCTGTAAATCAGTTTAGATATATTTCGAGTTTTCCTTTTTTCCCTAATCTGATAAGCTAACCATCTGCCAGGTTTGTTTGCGTTACAAAAGGTATTGTGTTTTGCATATAATAAATTAGTAGCTACCTGGTCAGAGATCAACATGTCAAATTGAGATTTTAATATGGTGATAGCTTCCTTAACCTTTGTATCGCCTGGATTCATTGTTAACTCCAACTCTTTTCTCTTAATTTCCTCTTCCAATTCTGTTCGTTTTAACCCTTGTTTATATCTATGTGTTTTATTTATATTCATCAGCACTCCTCCCATATACGCTTTGCTTGCATCCCATATGAATTCCCTAGATGTACCCTTATTCATATTCAAAATGAAATATTCAGATAACAATTTTTTACAATCATTAATATACTTTTCATATCTAAATAAGTTTTCATTCAATCTCCAAGACCTTCTTGCCTGCACTACCCTTCCCAACTCCATCCAAACTGGGTTATGGTCCAAAAGGACCCTAGCCTCAATCTTTGTCTTCTTGACCCTAGAAAGCAAATCATTAGTGGTTAGTATAAAATCAATCCTTGAAAGGGATTGATGCCTATCAGAGAAGAAAGTGAAGTCATATTCCTCTGCATTTCTTTCTCGCCAAATATCTCTCAATTCAAAGTCATCCATCATGTCAAAAAAAGGTTTGGGTAACTGCTTGCATCTTAGTATTTGGGCGAGAAGTCTTCTTATCTCTCTTAGTGTCTATCACACCATTCCAATCACCCAATAGTATACAGGACCTATAGTCCCACTGTACTAATTTAGCATGAAGATTTCTATAGCATCCATCTTGCTGTTGATTAGGGGCATAAATTCCCAAAAGTAGTGTCTTTTTCCCTTCTAGGATTAGGTCTAAAGCAATATATCTTCCGAAGGGATCTGCTTCAATTAATTCAGTTTTCATGTCTTTTCTTAAGTATACAACTATACCATTCTTCTTTTCCATAGCAGAAGCTACAAAATGTTGACCAAGTTTTGAGTTAATCAAATATTTTTGATCAGTTGATTTGATATGAGTTTCTTGCAAACAAATTATGTCATTCTTAAACTGTTTGAGATAGTGAAATATTTTCTTTCTCTTCTGTGGGGAATTCAATCCATTGACATTCCATGTTAAAATCTTAGTTGTCATCTTTGGTTGGCTGAAGCATTTTTAGAGCTTCCTGCATGGCCTGTTTAACCTTAGGCCTAGCTCCTCCCACTGCTTCCAGACTTGTTATTGTAGCTCCTTGATTGATGGTCGGTGATTGTTGATGTTGTTGCTTTTTAGCTTGTTTCTCCATTCGTCTAGTAATCATACGGCTAGGTCTTTTTTCCATAACACCTTGCGCTTCTAGAAGAGAGAGATGCTCCATCTTATCTGATAGTTGTGTAGTTTGCTGTCTGTCCTGTCCTTCTTGTTGTCTTTCTCCAGGTCCAGATGATGCAGGATATCCAGCCTTCAAAATATTATGATAAAAATCTCGGGCTTTCCATACAGAGTTGAGGCGATATCTTTGCCTATCAAATGTAAATATAATGCCAAATGGTGCGTCCCATCTATACTGTATCTGATGATTTCTGAGTTCTTCGACTAAAAAAGCGTAGTCTCTCCTGGCTCTTAATATTTGAGGTGGTATCTCTTTCAAAACAATCAGGTCTTGACCACCAATTTGAAGCTTAGTGTTATAAGACTCTTGTAGTACCATATTTCTAAGCTCTCTTGTAGTGAAGTATATAACGATGTCTCGAGGAAGCTGTTTCTGCTTTGCCACCTAAGAGTTAACGCGATAAACTTTGTCAATCTGCCAGTCGAGGTTAGTCCCTGGTCTTCCCACCAGGCGGTCAAAGGCTTCTGATAGAATCTGTTTCAGGTTCTCCTGTTTCTCCTCACGCAGCCCCCTTACTCTTAATGCGAACTCCATTTGTCTATACTGTATCATAATAATTTCTTTTTCAGTATTTTCCACTTTTTGTTCCACCGCCTCTGTTTTCAATGTCAAGTTGGTATTAGCCTCATTAAGATCCTCTAGACTATCTTCAATTCCGGAAACATGTTCTGTCAATACAGTTACAAGTCTCAGCATTTCATCTTTAATTTTAACAACCCTGGCATCGATTTTCTCATACAACTCCTGTTTAAGGCCTTTTATTTCCCCTTTTATTTCCTCTTTTATTTCTTTTATTTCCTCTTTTCCCTCCTGTTTTATCTCCTGTTTTATCTCCTCTTTAAAATCTCTAAGTTTATCTTCCATTTTAACTGTCTCTGTGTTAAGAGCCACACTTAATTCACTCAAGAAGAATTCTTTCATTAACAAATCTCCAGCAGGGGGCGTAGGGAGCGGAGGATGCAACCTTGTGCCAGGCACTGGGGATGTGCCCCTGGGAATAGAGGGCGACAGTTTCGGATTAAGATTTGGTTTTGAGGCCATTCCAAATTTTATTTTCCAGCAGTTAATAAAACTCTGCTGCCTGACTGTGCAGCTATAAGTAAAGACGCTGAGTTTCTCCCTTTACTTTGAAATTTGAGACTTGGCAAAACTTTCAGAAAATAAGCATTGTAACAAGACAGTTCAGCAGATTCATCACCATTTAAATTCCAGATAAGCAAGATTAATGAGAGAGTGGAAGTCTTGTAAAAATGAAACTAATTAGAAAGTTTCTGCTGGCCGATTGTAAAACAGGAGATAATACACTCCCTTGAAATTTTAGAGTTCTGTAGCATTTAACAAGGAGTTTAAGAAGATAATCATTATTACTGGAGAATCCAGCTGGCTCGGTGCCATTTTAAAAGCCTCTAAGTAAATAGATTTTCAGAGGAAGATCTTGTAAAAAAAAAGAAGCTAAGATCTTGGTAAACAATTAATGTCCATGTAAACGGATTCAGCTCGTAATAAAATCAAATAAATCAAAGCTTTGAACTGAGTGGGGGAGACCTTACTTTGTACTGCACATGGCAGTTTGAAGTTCCCAGCATGGACGCCGTTCTGCTTTGGGCTGGCCCCCCTCTCTCTGCAGGCACAGAAGCTGCAAAAATCGAAGGGCATTTGCCAGCAAAACTATTCTTCTTCCCTTCTTGCCCGAAGGATAAGAAACCTGTTAAGATGTCAGATGGATGATCATCTAAACAGATATGTGACCAGGAATTCGGGGGCAGCTAATTTTAAGCTGCCACCATCAGCAGGCTCCGCCCAGGAAGTCCAGGACTGTTTAAGTATTGAAAGGTGATACCAAGGAAGGATAATTGTGGAATTGTTGTTGAATATTGGTTTATACAATTATAATAATTATAATATATTATTGATATTACTGACAAGGTATAAATAAGGTAAAAGTTATAACCAATCATGGGCAAGGTCAAAAAAGGGGGTTAAAAATGGCAACCTCATCAAAATTAGGAAAAAAGACCATACCCATTATGAGTTCAGCAACGCCCCCCTCCTCAAATAAAAAAACAATGGAGAGTGCGTGGGGGTTGGAGAAAGGGGAAAAGATGGCAGAATCAGGGGACCAGCATCTACCATGCAAAACATGCAATCGATGCTCCAGATGATACAGGAGACCTTGGCTATAAGCCAAGTAGAGACAAGGAAAAATCATGAAGAATTAAAAAAGGAAATGGGAGAATTGAAAGAAACAATAAAAAATGTAGATGATAAAGTTGAAAAGATACAGAAAGCCTTAACAATCAACGAACAGAAAATCCAATGTATGGAAGAAAAAATACAACACTCAGATCAGAAGATGGGAAAAATGGAAATAGAATATAGGCAACTTAATAAAGAATTGGAATTGTCAATAATCCAACTCGAAAACGAAAAAGCGGCATTCTACCTAAGATTTCAAAACATACCGGAAGAGAAGGAGGAAGATCTGAAAGGAAAAATGATTAATATCTTTACTGAATTTCTACAAAAAACAGAACAGGAACTGAGAGAAATTATTGATGAGGCTTACAGGGTGAATACTAATTATGCAAGGAGACATAGGCTCCTGAGAGAAGTACATGTAAGATTCACCAAGAAAACTGCCAGAGATGAAGTGTACAAAAAAACCAAAGAAGAAACGATTATACTACAGGGAAAAGAGCTGACCACGCTTAAACAGATCCCACGGAGAATCCGGGAACAACGCAGGCAATACCAATTTTTAACAAACGAGTTGAATAAAAACAGAATAATGTACAGATGGCTGGTCCAGAAGGGGTTCTGGTATATTGGCAAGGAAAGAGATATAAGAGAGAATTTAGAAGAAGCACACAAATTCTATGAAGAACATTGTAATAGGGAAGGAAAACAAGGAAGCAAAGAGGAACTAGAATACGGAGGTCAAGTGGAAGAAACATCAGAAGACAGCGAAAGAAGCAGGAGAGAAGAACAGAGGCAAGAAAGAGAGAGAGCAGAGAAGGAAGACAGTGGAAGAAGCAGGAGAGAAGAACAGAGGTAAGAAAGAGAGAGAGCAGAGAAGGAAGGCGCGAGAGGGAAAAGTCAGATACAAACTAGAAGTAAAAGAAATAATCCCAACTAAAGATGGATCAAGAAATAACAATTATGTCGATAAACTTGAATGGACTGAACACACTAAAAAAAAAAGAGCCCAGATGTTTAATATTCCTAAGAAATTGAAAGTAGACCAGATATGGGTTAATTGGTATAGATGGATGGAGCAAAGAAATAAAAAGCAATGAAAGAATAGAACAACTCTCAAAAATAATAACTATGAGTAAAACAAGGGGGTCATGATTGGTGAAATCAAATCAGGATGATAGCTGGCATATAGACTCTAGAATGATAGAGAAAAAAGGGAAATGATATTAAAAAAATGGACTTGTGGAAATAACACCCTCAGGAAAACATAAACTGGATTTGAAAGAGACACCTATAACAATAGAAAAAGAAAGGAAGGGAAGAAGGAAGGAAAGGAGGGGAGGAAGGAAGTAGAGAATGGAGGGATGAAGGAAAGGAAAGAAGTGGAGGGTGGGAGAGAGAAAGGGAGAAGGAGAGATAGTAGGAAAGGAAGAGGAAATGTGGAGGAGAGGTAGGGGAAGAAGAAAGAAGTAAGGAGAGGTGGGTGGAAGGGAGAGAAAGAGAAGGAGAGGAGGGAGGAAAAGAGAAAAAGAAAAGGAGAGAGGGTAGGAAGGAGAAGAAAGAGGGTAGAAGTAGGGGAGAAGTCAGGCAAGGACGCAGGGGCAGGAGCGGAGCCAGGGAGGGAGAAAACAACAGAAAGAGAAAATAAGGTGAGATGTGGAAGAGAGGTAGGGGAAGAAGAAAGAGGTAAGGAGAGGTGGGTGGGAGGGAGAGAAAGAGAAGGAGAGGAGGGAGGAAAAGAGAAAAAGAGAAGAAGAGAGGGTAGGAAGGAGAAGACAGAGGTAGGAGTAGGGGAGAAGTAAGGGAAGGAAGAAGGGGAAGGAGAGAAGGAAGGGAGGGAGAAAAGAAAAGAAAGAGAAAATAAGGTGAGATGTGGAAGAGAGGTAGGGGAAGAAGAAAGAGGTAAGGAGAGGTGGGTGGGAGGGAGAGAAAGAGAAGGAGAGGAGGGAGGAAAAGAGAAAAAGAGAAGAAGAGAGGGTAGGAAGGAGAAGACAGAGGTAGGAGTAGGGGAGAAGTAAGGGAAGGAAGAAGGGGAAGGAGAGGAGGAAGGAAGTAGAGAAGGAAGGGATGGAGAAAAGAAAAGAAAGAGAAAATAAGGTGGTGTCATAGCAGGTGTGAAGGATGGTAAATAATACATTCCAAATTATACCTTATAACCTTTTAAATGGAATAATAATAATATAAGAATGGCAAAGAAAAAGAATAACTATGTGAATGTATACCTATAACTCCATGTAAGAGAATAGATGACAGTAAAAATATAAAGCACAATATAGGTAAATAATACTTGATCATAAGTAGCTAAGTATAAATAAATAAAGAAATGTATATAAAAATGGATAATGAGTAATGAGATTACGAACGCAAGATAGAAATGTATAGAAAGGAAAACACTAACTGCAAAGAAACCGATTCAGAACTGCTGTATGATATATGATGGAACTTATTGTTCCTATGTTGTTTTTAAGTTATGTGGTTATTTTTGTTAATGTGCTTATGTGTTCTGTTGATGTGTTTATGTGTATAAAATAAAAAAATAAATTAAAAAAATAAAAATAAAATATGCCACAGGCCTTTGCCATGAGCTAAGTTTCTGGGTGAGAAGTCCTGCTGCAATGCCTTTCCACTCATGTACAAAGAGGGTAAAAGGTTTAGTGGGGTCCAGAAGCCCCAGTGCCAGTGCTTTCATAAGCTCACTCTTTATTTGTGTGAATGCTTGTTGGCATTCTCCAGTCCATTCAAATATTTCCCATCCCCTCTTTAACAGCCTCATAAAGGGGCTGTCAGGCCTGCAGCAGTTCCTTTAAGAATCTTTGGCCTGCCACACTCTTATTATGGGAGGATTTAGCAAAGGGTAGAATGTGTTGTTTTCAAAATAAGAAATTCTTTCCTAGAAGCTCAAGATCATCTTTTGTCTTCCAAACCTGAACACCTGGATGGAAGCAGTTAGGCGTAGACGCCAGCGTGGAAGATGAAGATTGGACCAAGTGATGGACTGTGGGTGTGGGGGAAGGATCATGAACTTTTAACTGAGTGGGATTCTGATGTAACCTCCAGTGTCGGAATCGCATAGCACTATGCCAACATGTCTGCTTTATTAAATTGGAACTTTAAGCATAGTTTTGGCTTCGACTCTGATTTAATTTTACATGGTATTTAGAACGCTTACATCATTCCGACTCTCCACTAAGATAAATTATCAGTATCCCAAGCTGGGAAGCTGTCAGGGGTACTGAATCCCAGTTCTGACCCAACCCTGGGCAGTACAAAAATTCAGTGAAGATGGAGAAAGCTAATATTTACGGCACAATTAATTTGGCCGAGACTTAAGAAGTGCCTCTTAAGGAATTTATAGAAGCTGCAGAGATTAGGGAATTGGGGGCCCGGCAAAAGGAATTCCAGGAGGAGACATCAATATTTATGACTTCTAAGAAATGCCTGCCAGAAGAAGAGGGGGTTGCCAGGGAACCTTCGACAGATGACTGGATGATTACCAGAAGAACTGATGAATGGAGAACTCAGCTGCCCTCACGCAGTCCTTCTCTAATGGGCCTCCCAGACCATTTCCTACGGCTAAACGTGAGTGAAATAAAACCCCTATCCTCTGAAGAGACCCCTCAGTGGAACCTGGCACCCCCCCCACATTCTCCTTTCCCTGTAGGGAAATCTCTGCCAAGTGGAGCGGAGACATGGGCTCCTTCCATACAGTAGCTAATGAATCAATCCACACCTTTGCGGCTGGATTGATGCCTAGAGCAGTCACATCAGCACCCCTCCCTCAATACCCATCTGATCGAGAGTTGATCCAAGAGATAGCAGAGGGGATGAGTGCTCTACATGGGGCTGCCCTTGAAGAGTATCCGGCGACTTCAGCTAGTCCAGAATGCGGCCGCGCGAGCGATTGTGGGTGCACCTCGCTTCACCCACATAACACCTATCCTCCGCGAGCTGCACTGGCTTCCGGTCGATCTCTGGGTACGCTTCAAGGTGCTACTTATCACCTTCAAAGCCCTTCATGGTAGTGGATCTGGGTACTTGAGAGACCGCCTACTGCCAATTACCTCCACCCGACCAATTAGATCCCATAGATTAGGCCTCCTCTGAGTCCCATCTGCCGGTCAATGTCGACTGGCAACTACACGGAGGAGAGCCTTCTCGGTGGCAGCTCTGACCCTATGGAACGATCTCCCCGTGGAGATTCGTACCCTCACCACCCTCCAGACCTTCCGCACAGCCCTTAAAAACTGGCTATCCCGTCAGGCCTGGGACTAAAGACTGTAACCCACCCGAATAGTATGAATGTCGTGCTTTTAATGATGTATTGTCTTATGTGTCAATTGTTTGTTTCCCCCCCCCCTTTTCAAGTTGTAAGCCGCCCTGAGTCCCCCCAGGGAAAAGGGCGGCATATAAATAAATTGCTCTCTCTAAACTCTAAAAGGAGCAAGTAGATGGAACCCTAATTGGCGGCACCCCAGCCACAAAGATCACTGAATTAGTGAAGTTGAAGATAGGCCGACACTATGAGTTCATCAGATTCATTGTAGCCCCAAAAATGCAGGAGTCAATTATCTTGGGACTTGCATGGTTGGACAAGTGGGCACAGACTATCAAGTGGGAGGACAGTGTTAAAAAATTGATCATTGGCTTTGGGCCATTACCATCCGTGGAGCCTAAAGGCCACCCAGGAACAATTAGAACCAACAGCCCAAACCTTCCAGAACCTGCAGCCCCCGCAACAGACACCAAACCTCCGGGGATCCAATGAGTGCCAAAGGTCTACTGGGACTTAGCGAGTGTGTTCAGTGAGGAAGATGGAGACTATCCTCCACCTCATTGCCCCACAGACTGCGATAGACTTCAAACCAGGGGTAACTTTACCAAAACCAAAAATGTACTCTATGACTCCTAAGGAGATGACTGAATTGAGGAAGTACATCAACACCAATTTAAAAAGGGGTTTTATTGAACCAGCCAAGTCAAAGGTAGTGGCCCCCCTGCTCTTCAGAGAAAAGAAAGATGGCGGAGTTCGCCTCTGTGTAGATCTGCGAGCTTTGAATGCAGTATGCGAAAATAACACCTATCCCCTCCCCCTCATGAAGGATATGTTGAACCACTTGGCTAAAGGCAAAATCTTCATCGAGCTGGACTTGAGAGAGGCATATTACCGCATACGAATCCGGAAAGGGGATGAGTGGAAAACTGCATTTAACACTCCCCTGGAAAGCTTCCAGTCCAAAGTCATGCCTTCTGGACTACAAGGAACACCCGCAGTCTTCATGCAGTACATAAATGAGGTGTTACATGACTATCTGTACCATGGAATAGTCATTTATTTGGATGACATCTTGATTTTCTCTGAGACTTTAGAAGAACATGTAAAACTGGTGTGTCAAGTTCTGAAAAAACTTCTAGATGCCAAGCTGTATGCCAAGTTGTCAAAGTGTGAATTCCACAAGACCTCGCTAGATTACCTGAGGTATCGAATCTCCAACTAAGGAATAGAAATGGATCCAGGAAAACTAAAAGCGGTGTTGGATTGGAAACCTCCCAGTACTCGCAAACAACTGCAAAGCTTTCTTGGATTTGCAAATTTTTATAGGCAGTTCATCCCAACTTTCGCTGAAATTGCCCTACCATTAACTGAGTTACTAAAGACAGGTCCTTCCCCAACAAAGCCAAAAGCTAACCAACCACTAAGGTGGACGATGGACTGTCAAAAAGCCTTTGAGAAATTAAAATGGCTCTTTGCCCAAGAGCCCATCTTGCAACATCCCAACCCAGAACGACCTTTTATAATCCAGACAGATCCCAGTGATGTAGCAATAGCCGCAGTACTACTACAAAAAAGTAAAGAAGGCCACCTCTTGCCTTGCGCTTATATCTCCAAGAAACTCACGCTTACTGAAAGAAGGTGGACCATTTGGGAGAAAGAGGCATTCACAATCAGGTGGAGCATGCTCACCTGGAGACATCTCCTAGAAGGGGGGGACATACCATTCAAGGTCTGGATTGATCATAAAAACCTCGAAGCACTTTTAGCTCATCGGAGATTATCCCCTAAGCAAGTTTGCTGGGCACAATACTTCCAAAGGTTCAAATTCAAAATTAAACACATCCCAGCAAGAAAGAACTTGTTAGCAGATGCTCTGTCGAGAAAACCGCAATATGACAGTAAGAAAGAAGAAGTCGTCCACCCCATCATATCTCCCTCTCACCAAAAAGCAGCTCTAGTCACCACTCGGATCCAAGATAAGTTGATGACCGAGCTGAAGGCAGCTCTCCAGACAGACCCATGGTTCAACAACAACAAGGACATCCTAACGGTGAGCGAGGGCTTAGCCTGGAAAGGGTCCAAGCTATACATTCCTGCAGAGATGAGGCTGCAAGTGCTACAGCGGAGTCATGATGCAAAACTAGGAGGCCACTTTGGATTCCTAAAAACACTCCACCTCACCAGACGTCAATTTTGGTGGCCAAAGATGAAATCGGAAGTGGAAGATTATGTCAAAAGCTGTGCTACTTGTGCCACAATGAAAACCCAGCCGGGAAAACCCCTTGGACTACTACAATGAGTGGCCAGCCCCAGCAGACCGTGGGGAGAGATTGTGGATTTCATCGTCGAGCTTCCAAACAGCGGTGGTAATAGAGTAATCTGGACAGTTATTGATTTGTTTTCCAAGCAAGCATATTTCATCACTTGCTCAGGGCTGCCATCCGCAAAGAAATTATCGAAAATGTTTGTGAAACACATTTATCGCCTGCATGGGGTGCCAAAAAGGGTCATTTCAGATCGCGGAGTTCAGTTCACCTCTAAGTTCTGGAGAGAGTTCCTCAAATCAATTGGGTCCATGCAAGGGCTCAGCTCAGCATTTCATCCCAGCACCAATGGCGCAGCAGAGAGGGCCAATGCAATGGTGGAACAATACCTCTGGTGTTATGTGGACTATCAGCAAGACAACTGGTCAGACTTACTACCCTTCGCTGAAGTGGCATACAACAATGCAGTCCACAGCAGTACCAGTTTAACTCTGTTCCAGATTACCAGTGGCATGGAGTTCGTTCCCCTGAGCTACCAAAAGAACCTCCCTCCTCCATGTCTCTGAATGAATGGATGGACACACTGAAGAAGGGATGGGAAAATACGAAGAAGGCTCTAAATGATGTGGCAGAAGCCTACAAGAAGCAAGCCGATAAACATCGTTCCCTCCAACTCACCTTTAGGGTGGGAGACAAAGTTTTTGTATCCACAAAATACGTAAGATTGAGGATGCCTAGTAAGAAACTGGGTCATGCAAGACCCAAAACTAGTGGCCATTCCATGCAAGGAACACTATAAATGTAAATATTTCTTCATGGCTTCTGATGCTGATTTCTAGAGGCTCAGTGGAAAATGGAGGTGGCTCCCCCCTGCTATTGACCCAACTAGTTGGCAAACAGCTATGGGGCTTTTCAGCTTCCTTACATTAATCCTCAACTTTCTTACCAAGGTTGGGCTGATCAAACTGGGTGCACTCTGAATCCACCAAAGCAGAGATTTTCATCCCTGTCTCCCAGTTGGGGATAAACAGTCTTAGGGAGAGGGTGTGGCTTAATTGGTTTGCTTACCAGTGGTTCATCCTCTGGATCGCTTCCCGACGAGTATGGTTCCTCCTGCTGTGAAGCTGGGGTTTCCTCCAGAAAGAGGGGAGGGGGGGAGATTCTATGATCTTCCCGCTCCTCAGAGCCCGTTCCTTCCCATGTTGGCCAGGTTTCATCGGTTTTGCCCCCAGTGGGCAAAACCGATGGGTGCTCTGGTTTCCTAGCCAGTGCTTGAAAAAGGCATTCTGCAGCTCGGTGCCCATCTTTTCTGCACTTGAAACAGGCTGAGGGTTTCGGAGAAGATGCCGTTTGCGGATTGAAAGCCTCTTGCTTCTTTTGGGGTGGGTTCCACATTTGGCCTGCTCGGTACTGGTTCCTGACCATGTCAATCTCTGCCTCTTCAGCAGTGAGATACCACTCATGTAGATGATTTGGCACACCTTGGGCCATGCAGGCAATGTAGAGGTCATCACTCAGCCCATCCTTGAACCAGCTTACCAGGATATCTTCTGGTCAGTTCACAACATACGCCAGGTCTCGAAATTTTTTGGTATATTTTACAACTGGCCACATCCCTGCTTCACAACTTTAATGTGGTCGCATGCTTTGCGGTTTGCAAGGGGGTCCTTGAAATGTTGTCGCAAGGCCATCATGAAATGGTTGAAGTCCCACAGTTCTGGCACATTGGCATCTTGTAGGGTCACCATCCATCTGGCAGTAGCTCTTTCCAGGGCTAGGGTAACCACTCGCACTTGGGATCCTTGGGTTTGAAAATCACACCCATATTCTTGCATGTAGGTGAGCACATGTGCCACCAAGAATCCCAATTTTTTCAGGTTCCCATCAAATTTTACCCCAAGGGAAGAAGTTTTTCTTTCTAACTGCAGGTTTCGGGTTTGGTTGGGAGCGGCCCACAATCCATTCACCAACTTGGGGGGGAAGTTTTTCTGGGTTCCTTGCTCTTGCTGTTTTGCCATCTGCTTGATCAGCAGGGTCCAGAGGGGGGTTAGCCCCCCTGGTGTCATCCCTGGCTGCCGCCCTTCCAACGCCTCTTGGTTGCCATTTTTGGCTCCCCCCTGGTTGTTGACATATTCCAAAATCTCCATCACCAACTGGTTTACACATCTCTTCAGACGATCCTCTCTCAGCAAGGCTTTATTTAGCTCCTCCTGGTCAGAAGGGGCTTCTAGCTGCAATTTCCACCCCAGTTTTCAATTACCATGGGTGAGGGTGACTCCTCTGGTTCTCCCATCCCAGCAGTTTTTCGTCCCTATGGCGATTGACCAATGGGATTCACCTCATCCTCTCCGACAGGGTACATGGAGAAGGTCTCTGGTTGGGGGGGTTTGACATCTCCCTCCAGCATTCAGCTTCCCTTTGTTCGCTATTGTGTTCGGACATGGTTTGCTGGGTCCCCTCGATAGAGCAAATATTGTCCCTCCTGGCTGACCATTTTGCAGATATGTTGCTTTATGTAACTTTCTCCTAAGAAAGTGGACTCTTGAAATGGAGTATTTCAAAAGGAACATTTAATTAAGAAGGATGGAAACCATTAAAGACAAAGCAACATCAGAATCCCCTTAGGCAATGCAAGTAGAATTAAAGCAATAGTGACCTCTCCCATTTGTTCTGGTATCTTGGCAAGGAAAAAGATATAAGATGGAGAATATAGAAGAAGCACAGAAATTCTATGAAGAATACTGCAAAGGGGAAGAAGAACAAGGAAGTAAGAGGAACTAGAAAGTAGAAGTCGAGAGGAAGAAACATTGAGAGACAATGAAAGAAACAGGAGAGAAGAACAGAGGCAAGAAAGAGAGAGAGCAGAGAAGGAAGGCACAAGAGGGAAAAGTCAGATACAAACTAGAAGTAAAACAAAACCAACCCCAGCTAAAGATGGATCAGGAAATAACAATTATTTCAATAAACTTGAATGGACTGAATGTACCAAAAAAAGAGCCCAGATGTTTAATAAACTTAAGAAATTGAAGGTAGATATAGCCTGTATACAGGAAGTGCATATTAAAAGGGAACATAGGAACTTACTGGAAAACAAAAAACTAGGGAAATTATATACAGCATTGGCAGATAAAAAAAGAGGGATAGCAACCTATATAAAGGAAAAAATAAAATCCAAAGAAGTCTACTCAGATGAAGAAGGCAGAATGCTAATGATTGAATTAGAGACAACAGAAAAACCAACATTATTAATAGTCATATATGCACCAAACCAGAAACAAGAGGAATTTGATAGGAAATTACACAACAAAATAAATGAATTAGAATATGAAAACATTTGCTTAATTGGGGATTATAACACAATAGTGCATTTAAAAAATGGACTATGAAAGCAAAAAGAAAAATAAAACAAAAAAAATACATTACCCAAATCCTTTTTTGAAATGGCAATGGAATATAAATTACAGGATATTTGGAGAGAAAGGCACAAAACAAGAAAGCAATATACCTTTTATTCGAACCCCCATCAATCTCTATCAAGAATCGACATGGCTTGGATCTCATCTGGGCTATGTAATCAAGTAGACGAAATTGAAATAGAAGCAAATAAGTGGGCAGATCATAATTGAATAAAATTAAGATGGAAAGTTCAAAGAAGAAGAAAAAGATGAATGATGAATTCGAGTATTGTAAATGAAATAGAATACACTGAAATGCTAAAGAAAGAATTAAAATTGTTTTTTAAAATAAATAAAAAAGAAGACACCTCAATTCAAAATCTCTGGGATACTATGAAAGCATATACAAGAGGCCTTATGATTGCCTACATGGCGAGAAAAACTAGAAAACAAAAAGAGCAACAAGAAGGCATGCAAAAAGAACTTAGGGAAGCTGAAGAAGAACTATAGAAAGATCTAAAGAATAAAACTAAAAAGGAAAAAATAGAGGTGATAAAACATAAGATCAATTTAATAACTCAAAAGGAATTAGCACAGAAAATTAAAGTAGTCAGACAGAATTACTTTGAACAAGCCAACAAACCAGGATCATGGCTGGCATGTAGACTGAAGAACGAAAGAGAAAAAAGGACAATATATCAATTAAAGGATGATAAGGGAAGAATTCACTACAAAGCGGAAGAAAAGAAGCATATCATTCATAAATACTTCACAAAACTATACACACAAGATAGTATGGAGGAAATCAAAATAAAACAATATTTAAACAGAGAAAAGATAACACCAATCTCAGAAGAACAAAGGGAGGCGATAAACAGGTCAATAACATTAGCTGAAGTGGAATTAGTCCTGAAAAATCAGAAAAATAATAAAACCCCAGGACCAGATGGAATACCGGTGGAACTATACAAATATAACAAAATAATATTGGAAGAGCTAGGAGTGGAAATGTTTAATGAGGTTTTAGGAAAAGCCAAGATACCTGAATCATGGACTGAAGCAATAATATCGCTGATCCCAAAAGAAGAAACCAATCTACAAGAAATTCAAAATTACAGACCAATTTCATTATTAAATTCCGATTATAAAATATTTGCAGCTATTATGGCAGGAAGAATTAAACAGGTTTTAAATGAACGAATACATCCAGACCAAAATGGATTTTTACCCCCCAGACATATTAAAAATAATACGTCTAAATGTTATTTACATGGATTGATTCTAAGTAAACCTTTTCAAATGAATGGATTATCCTAACATTTCTTCTGATTCCGTAAACTACAAATTGATTGTTTTCATTCCGACACTTTTATTGCTTGGCTGTTCTGGTTTAAGCTCTGATAAGATTTTTCAGCTGTTCCTCTGAAGTTTGTTTTCGCTTGCAGAGGGTTTGCGAGTGTGTTTCAATTTTGCTGAGCTTCTACGAAAAAATACAACTGCGTATAAACATGGCGTGTCTTCAAGCGGTGCTTTTAGCTTTGAAGAGGGTGTTGGATACAGAGGAAAAAATTGAGAGAAAATTGGACTATTTGGTGCATTTGGCAACAAAATGTGATGAAAAAACTGAGGATGTTCTTCAAATACAAAATAAGAAGATGGAAATTCAAAAAATTGAAATGGAAGACGAATATAAAGAGATTGAGCCTGTTGATATTCATGGCAATTGGTTTATTTCTGAGGAAGGAAAGAGTGGAATATTTGAAGAGGATTTAAATGGAGAGAAAACTTATTTCAAAGGACAGGACATAGAAGGAGAAGAAAGTATTAAACAATTTATGGCTTATGAAATACTATTTGCAAAATATTTGATAGCACTGCTGAGAATTAAAGATAAGCTGAAAAAGGAAACAGAAGGAGGGCATCAACAATATATGAGAAATACTACAAACAAGGAGTTGCAAAGAGGAGTCCGTACAGATTTGTTTAAGAAGATGTTTGGAGAATTGGATCCACAAATGGCAGTAGATATAAGATTGATTTGCTATTGGAGAGATACAGGTTGATAGATGGAAGAGTATAATTCAAAATTAGCTAAACTTAGTTAAATTCAGGGATAATAGGTATAGTTAAATAAAAATTGATAATGATAGTAATGTATACAATGTTGAGCTGTTATGATAAGTAATAATTGGATATGAATAATGAATGTTACCTGAGAGGGGAAGGTTAGAAATACTTTTGGACTATATATAAAGATTATTAAATAACAATAATAATAAAAAAGAACAAAATTAGACACAGTTAAGTTTTAACTAATAGGGGGAAATGTTATGATATAGGACAGTGATGGGCAACTTTTTTGGCATGGTGTGTCAAAAATCGGCAAAAAATCGAGCATAACTCGCATTGTGTGTCACTTCGACAAAAACATAATTTTGCGCAATTTATAGTTTAAACTACAAAAATGTATAATTGCAATATATAATTGTATTTAATAAACCAAAAACAAATTATTTAACATACCTGCTTAGTAACTTCTTTGTTAAGCGCTTTTGCATGCTGAGCTATGGAGTGAGCAATGCTCAAACTTGCAGAGTTTAAATTTGTAGAGCCTTTCATAAATTTAAGGATGGAGTTAGATTGGCTCTTATAAAGGTGTAGCTTCCTGGAAATGTATTCCCTCCTTTCATCCTCACTTTTTTCCAAGAGCTGGGAATTATTAGTTTCAAAATGTCTATTTATATTCCACATTCTGCTTACTACCGTTTCAGTACATAGAACGCAAAATGATCTGCCATTTTTTTCTATAATGCCATACATCTCGCTCCATGTCTCTTGAAAGGGTCGGCCACTGCCACTACCACTCCCTTTACTTAACCTTTGTTTTTTATTTTTTGGGTGCTCCATCAGTGGGCCAGTGACAGCAGATAGAATTATAGATAGCCAATTAGGGGTTAACTAGCCTAACAAGCTAACACAACCTCCCCCTCACTTATCTCAGTTATTGTGGGCAATTACAAGTCCATGGCACCCCAATAGTTGCTGCTAATGGCGCTCACAGTTCCCGTTGGCACTCCGCTGTTCCCTGCTGTGGTGCGGTCGTAACCGACAGTCCCAGGAGTAGACTCTCTGTGCCGGCCTGACTGGAGAGACTGTTCCCGCGCTCCTCTCCTGTGGGTCCTCCCTCGCCACGCTGATGACGTGTGTGCGCACGGCACACACGCCTTACCAGCAGCCCCTGCGCTCAGAAAGGGGCGGCGGAGATACAGTAAGTGAGTGTGGGCGGGGGAGATCACACGTCCCGCCCCCCCGTTCCTCCAGCACAGATTCTTTCATCCTCGGTGGCCGTGCAGGAGCCGAGGATGAATCGCATGAAATCCTGTGCGTGTCACCCCAAATGGCTACGCGTGTCAGCACTGACACGCGTGTCATAGGTTCGCCATCACTGATATAGGATATAGTTAAATGAAGAAAGGATAATGATAATAAATTATATACATGGAGGATTAGAACATTTTGGTATTAAATATTATGGATGTTAAGCTAAAACAGGATATGAGGATTTAATGTTAATGGAAGATTTTATAAGTAAATAAATGAAATGCCAGCATGTGGTTATGTATTAAATCTTGGTATATTTTAGGATGAAGGACGTTTAAATAACTATAGTCAAATAAAAGTGGAGGTATGATGATGGTAATATAATAAATATTTGAGTTAAGATATTTGACTTAATATGAATTATATTTGATGACGGTGGAAGAGATGCACAAAAGCCTTTTGTAACCAGCTGATACACTTTCTACAGTATGTAAAGAATGATGATTAGTATGTTTATTTTGAAAATAAAAAAAATCTTTTAAAAAATAGTACGAGAG
This sequence comes from Thamnophis elegans, assembly GCF_009769535.1. NCBI lineage: Eukaryota > Metazoa > Chordata > Lepidosauria > Squamata > Natricidae > Thamnophis > Thamnophis elegans. The sequence goes on along the minus strand of NC_045558.1, from coordinate 62,741,744 downwards.
TCATTCTAGACATAATAGAGTATTACGAGGCCCATCCAGAAAAGCAAATGGTACTGGTTTTCCTTGATGCACAAAAAGCATTTGACAACGTAATCTGGAAATTTATAACAACACTATTGGATGAGATGAAATTCGGAGAAAAATTTATAAAAATGATAGAAGGTGTTTATAACACTCAGACAGCCAAAGTTCTGATGAATAGAGATCTAACAGAAAAGATTGAAATAAAAAAGGGGTCAGACAGGGATGCCCCTCTCTCCTTTGTTGTTTATATTGACTTTGGAAATTTTACTAAATGAAATTCGGAAAAACCAGGGAATAAAAGGTTTGACTCAAAAATGAAGAATATAAGATCCAAGCCTATGCCGATGACTTAGTATTTATTCTAGAGGACCCATTAGAATCCAGCTTGAAATTAATTCAAAAATTAGAAGAATATGGCGAAGAGGCAGGACTAAAGATCAATAAAGACAAAACAAAAATGATAACCAAGAACATGACAAAAAAGCAAGAAGAGGAATTGGAAGTAGCAACCAGATTGCAATTAACTAAGAAAATGAAATACTTGGGGATCTGGTTGTCAGAAAAATGTTCCACAATTAAAGACGATAATCATAATAAATTAGTGATACAAATAAAGAAAGATTTAGAAAATTGGAAGAATATTCAGTTATCACTTATGGGATGTATAGCAACAATTAAAATGAATAGCTTACCAAGAATCCTATTCCTGTTGCAAGCCACACTTATTAATCCAGATAAAAAATTCTTTCAAGAATTAAAGAAAATAACCACTAGGTTCATTTGACAGGGACGAAAACCGAGGATTAAACTAAAGTCAGTGCAAGACAGCAAGGAGAGGGGAGGCTTAGAATTACCAAATTGGGATTTATATGCATCAGCAGTAACAATAACATTTGTGAAGGATTGGATAGAGCTAAAGAATAAAAGAATTCTGACCTTAGAAGGCCATGACCTGCAGGCAGGCTGGCATACATTTCTATGGGATGATAAAAATAAAATGCACAAATACTTTCAAAATCATTTAATCAGAAGAGCCTTACTGCAACAATGGTTCAAAATAAAAAAAACCACTATGTGAAAATCCCAAATTGGCTATCACCAACAGAAAGGACGACTCACCCAAATTTTACAGATTGGAACAAAATCCTAAGATACAAATTGATAGACAGGGAAATTTAAAAACAGTTGAAGAATTGGCAGATCAGAACATGAAAGTTGACTGGCTAACTTACCTCCAAATCAAAACTAAATACAATAAAGATACAAAATTATATGGCATCGAAACAGAACCACACGAATTGGATAAAATTATTCAAAGCCCAGATAGAAAGATGATGGGGAGAATATATAAATTCCTCCTGAAGTATAAAATGGAAGAGGAAATTGTGAAAGAACAAATGATAAAATAGGTGCAGAATATTGAATTAGACAAATGGGAAAAATTTTGGGGAATAAATTTAAAAATGACACTATCAGTTCCATACAAGGAAAACCAGTACAAAATGTTTTACAGATGACACCTGGCACCATCAAGGTTAGCTAAAATCTCAACAAATACCTCCCCAAAATGCTGGAAATGTGAATCAATACATGGAACATATTATCATTTATGGTGGACCTGTGAGGAGGCAAAAAATTTTTTGGAAAAGGATCAAAAATTGGCTGGAGGCAATAACAGGGATTAAAATAGAATGGAAACCTGAAGTTTTTTTTATTAAGAATTATGTCGGTGAAATACAAAAAAGAAATCCAGTATTTAATACTACATATACTTACAGCGGCAAGGATTGCCTTTGCCCAGAAATGGAAAAACAAATTAACCCCAAATGAAGATGAAATAATAAGAAAGATTATGGACTGTGCCGAAATGGATAAACTAACTAAAGAAATACAGGGAAAGGAAGAATCAGAATTCTACCAGATATGGGATAAATTGTATAGGTGGATGAAGAAAAGAAACAAAAATCAATGAAAGAATATAACAACACTCAAAAATAATAGTTATGAGTAAAATAAGAGGGTTAAGAATGGTGAAATCTAAATGAAATACGATAGGTGAGCGATATCGATTTATGATTGCTAATATAAAAAACAGGAAGTTCCTGTTTGCACTGTATTTTATAAATGTGGTGTACGCCTAATTTGTGTGTGTGTGTATTTTACATGTTTGTTAATAAAAATCTTTTTAAAAAAGAAAGAATGCAAATTCTAACCAATACACTTGTGAAGATGTTTCCTTTATCAACTGCCCTGAGAGCCGAATAAACATACATTCCCATGGCTATCTTCCGTTAGGCATTAAAGTGAAACGTCCTACATGACCATCATAAACATCTCCCCAAGAGATGATGGGACCTCAGGCATTTCTGCGTCAGGAAACCAGTTGTAAAATATCAGTTGTCACAGGCATTGCCAATAAATTGACTCCAAGGCCCCCCTCCTCCCAATTGAATGGCAGCATCACTTTTAGGGATCTGATACTCTTCTTCTAAATTTATTCTAAGTAGATAACTGTACAATTTTTAATCATTTTTTTCATCCGTTCCCATATGTATCCTATCTAATTCTGTTTATTCCATAATAAAATCATACGCTTTAACATTTCACATCTTGTTTGTATTTGTATTTGTATTTGTTTAAACTATCCTATATCAGTCCCTTATTCTTCTCATTCTTTCTTCTGTTTTAGTTCTGCCTGTACCTAATAACCTTTTTCATCCTACTAATATTCAGATGTATCAAACCTTTCACTGTTGAAAGCCACATTGATACTTCCATATAGTCCTTTTCTTTTACTTTTTTCCAAACTGCGTATAAACCATTTCTTGCATAGTGTCTCTGAAAATAACCATTTATTCTATTTTTCCCATACTGAAATGTAGTTAGGAAAGAAAAAAAAAGAATTCCAAGAGCAATCTCAGAGTTTCGATTTCTTCAATATCAATATCAAGATTTAAAAATTTCACTGGCAATCAACTCTGTCCAGACTGCTCTCTATTTCTCCAAACTACCCCCCCCACAAACTTTTTTGCCCATATTATCATTGTTTCTTTAACTTCTTATTCTAAGTTTATTCTCAGTAAGTAACTATATAATTTTAAATCATTTTTTCATCCGTTCCCATGAGTATCTTTTCTAATTCTGAATTTTCCATATTATAACCATACTCTTTAACATCCTTCTCATATCTTGTTTGTATTTGCATTTGTTTAAACCATCCTATATCATTCCCATGTTCTTCTAATTCTTTATTCTGTTTTAATTTTCCCCTTGCTGTTGGTATATCTTTGTACCTAATAACCTTTTTTCATATTACTAATATTCAGATGTGTCAAAGCTTCCACCATTGAAAGTCACATTGGTACTTATATATAGCTTTTTAAAACTTTTTTCCATACTGTGTATAAATCATTTCCTACATAGTGTCTTGAAAATAACCATGTATTCTATTTTTCCCATACCACAAAAATGTGCCAACCCAGTTGCATATCATATCCCTCCAAGGATAGTAACCTTGCATTTCTTAGTAATATCCATTCTTTTATCCACGTTAGAGCTGCTGCTTGATACTATAATTCCCAATTCGGTATACCAAATCCACTTGTAGTCCTTGAAACTTGTAACATTCTTATATTAATTCTCGCTTTCTTTTCTTGCCAAATATATTTTCCTATTATTTTATATAATTTTTGAAGTACTTTTTTCCAGTTTTATTGGTATTGTTTGGAATAAAAATAATATTCTTGGTAACATATTCAATTTAATTACTGCTATTCTTCCCATTAGTGATAGCTGTACATTTTTCCATTTTTCTATATCCATCTCATTTGATTTCTGTTTATAATAATTATCTTCCTTAATAGTTACACATCTTAAAGTCGACTGTATTCCCAAATATTTCACTTTTTAATATTTGAACATCTAATTTCTCCATTATTTCTTTTCTCTAATTTTCTGTTATATTTTTCACTAAACTTTTTGTTTTATCTTTATTAATTTTAAATCCTGGCACTCCTCCATATTTGTTCTAGTAGTTTTGGACCTGTTTCTATTGGATCTTCCATAATAAATACTGTCATCTGTGAATACTGGCAATTTATATTCTTCTTTCTTAACTTTCATTCCTTTTATATCTTTGTTTTGCCTTATCTTTCTATTCAAAACTTCTAGTGTCAAAACTAATAGTGCAGATAGCGGACACCCGTGCCTGGTCCCTTTTCTAATCAGCACTTTTTCTGTCATATCTCCATTTACCATCACTTTAGCCTGTTGTTCTTTGTAAATAGTTTTAACCATGTTTATGAATCCTTCCCTAAAATCCATCATTTGCAGTTGCATTATCATAAATTGCCAATATACATTATCAAAAGCTTTCTGTAAACTCAAAAATAATAGCCATTCGTTTCCTGGGGTGTACTTCGTAATATTCTAATGCATTCAATATAATTCACATATTATCTCTAATTTGTCTCTTGGGTAAAAAGCCATTTTTATCTGAGTGTATAAATTCATTTAACAGTCTTTTGAGTCTTTCCGCCATTATCGATGCAAAGATTTTATAATCCACGTTTAATAAAGAAATTGGTCTATAGTTCTTTATTTGCTGCAAGTCTTGATCCTTCTTTTGGGATAAGAGTTATATAGGCTTCCATCCAAGAATCCAGTATTTTTGCTTTTAATACCAGTTCATTGAATATTTCTAGCATGATGTTGCCTAGGACATCTTGTAGTGTTTTGTAGAATTCCGCTGGTAATCCATCTGGACCAGGTGTTTTCCCTTTTTTTGCCTTTTTATTGCTTCTATTACTTCCATCATTGTTATTCTCTCTTCTAGTGCCTTTTAAAAATTTTCTGAAATCTTAAGTATTTTCACCTTCTGTAGATATCGTTTTATCTTTTCCTCTGCCACTGTGTCTTGCTGGTATCATTCCTTATAATATTTGTCTACTATTTTTTTCCTTTTCTTCCTTTTGATAACAAATATTCCCTTCTTGATCTAACAGTTGATTCATGATTTTTTTTCTTTCTCTTTTTTCACCTTATACACCAACCATCATTCTGGTTTATTTGTGTTTTCAAAGAAATTTTGTCTTGTGGCTTTTACTTTATTTGTCAGTTTTTCATTTTCCATTAAATTCAATTTATGCTTTTCTAGGTCCATCAAATTTTTAATTTTAATTTAATAGAAATGAGTCTCCTGTGTTCCTCCTCTATCTTCTTTCATGTTTGTCTCCTTTGTTTCTTTCTTTTTCCTAGATAGGTCATTACTAGTCCTCTAGTATATGCCTTGCTGGTATGCCACATATTCTGTAGGGATGTGTCCTCCTTCTTATTCTCCTTTTAAAAAGGTTCAATTCTTTTTCCATACACTTTCATTTAATAGATATTGATTTAATGCCCATCTCATTTTTTTCTTTGACTTTTCCATGTCATTATTATTGGATTGTGGTCTGCCCATATGCTTGTTTCTATATCAATCTTTTGTGTTTTAGCAATTAGATCTATTGTTGACCAAACAAGGCTGGGGGGTGAAATTTTATGCCCCTCAGACAGGGTTCGCAATGTGGGAGTCCCCTTGGACCCACAGCTGACTTTAGAACATCATTTGTTGGCTGTGACCAGGGGGGCATTTGCCCAGGTTTGCCTGGTGCACCAATTGCGTCCCTACCTGAACCGGGAGGCACTCGCAACAGTCACTCATGCCCTCGTGACCTCAAGACTGGACTACTGCAATGCGCTCTACATGGGGCAGCCCTTGAAGAGCATTCAGACACTTCAGCTCATCCAGAATGCGTGAGCGATTGTGGGTGCACCTCGGTACACCCACGTTACACCTATCCTCCGCGAGCTGCACTGGTTACCGATTGGTCTCCGGATACACTTCAAGGTGCTAGTCGTCACTTATAAAGCCCCTCATGGTATTGGACCTGGGTACTTGAGAGACCGCCTGCTGCCAATTACCTCCCAAAGACCCATTAGATCACACAGAGCAGGCCTCCTCCGGGTTCCGTCTACCAGCCAATGTCATCTGGCTACTACCCGGGGGAGTGCCTTCTCTGTGGCGGCTCCGGCCCTTTGGAACGAACTCCCTGCAGAGATTCAGACTCTCACCTCTCTCCAGGCCTTCCGAAAAGCCGTTAAAACCTGCCTGTGTCGGCAGGCCTGGGGTCGATGAGTTCCCTTCCCCTCTCGAATTGTGTGGCTGTTGATTGTTTTTAAATGCCCTGTTTTTTTGTAGTTTTTGTGTTTTTCCCTTCCCCTCCTTGGGTTTGTGCGCCGCCCTGAGTCCCGCAGGGAATAGGGCAGCATATAAATAAAATGAAACTCAAACTCAAACTCAAATCATGTCTATTCTTGACCACGACATGTGTCTATTTGAGTAAAATGTATGTTGTTTTTCTCTCAACTGTCTTCTTCTCCATACATCTTGTAGACTTAATTGCTCCATCATTGTAAAGAATGTTTTAGGCAGTATTCTCCTTAACTTCATATTCAACTTTGCAGTTTTATAATCCATCTCATTATTTACAATCACGTTAAAGTCCCCTAATATGCATATTTCTTCATATTCATATTCTATTATCTTTTTGTGGAGTTTTCCATAAAATTCTTCTTGATTGTCATTTGGTGCATATGTTGCCACTATCAATTTTTTTATAATCATTATTTCCACTATCAATATTCTTCCTTCTTTGTCTTCAAGTATTTGCTTTGATTATATTGACTTTTTGATGTAGAGTGCCACACCTCTTTTGCTTTAATTGGCCAGTGTCATATACAGCTTCCCCAATTTCGGATAATCCAAATATTTTTGTGTTGTTTTTTTAACATGTACTTCTTGCAGGCATATTGCATATAATTTCAGTTTCTCTAATTTATTAAATGTCCTCTTTCTTTTTATGCTTGAATTTAGTCCATTTATGTTTAATGCGATTATTTTTATTTCTTCTTCCATGTCATTTTTTGTCATTTTAGTTGATCTAGTCACTCTGACCTCCATTTGTTTTTTCATCTCTTTTGCTCTTGCTCCTTTTCTTAATGCCCTTTCTTCTGTTCTTTAGCTAGTTCTCTCTGTTCTTTCTCCTTCTCTTTGTATAGTTTTGTTCTTCTGTCCTCTCTTCGTCTCTCTTCTTGTGGTCCAAAGTATTGTTCATAAAATAACTCTGCCTTCTCTACTGTATCCAGCCTGTCGTCTTTGTTTCTGCCAAGTTACTAGTATCCCTTCTGGTATTAACCATCTGAAATTATTTCCCTTTTTTTAATTAGGCATTTGGTCAGGAATTGATATTCTCTTCTTAGATCTCTCACCCTTCTTGGCACTTGTTTGAGAACTATTATTTTTTTAGATTTGTATTTTATTGTGGTTTTCCTTGCAGCTTGTAGGATCTCTATTTTCAGTGTTTTCTAAGTAAATCCTACATGTACCTCTCTGGGTAATTCATTTCTTATAGTATATATTGTATGGACCCTGTAAATTTCATCAATCCCACTTAGCATCTTTTACTTGGGTTCTTCCAGTCCATCCACCAATATGTTGGCATTTTCTGCTAAATCCTTTTCCTTTTCCTCTTCGATATTTTGGAATCTTAAATAGAAATCAGCCTTGTCTATTTCCCACAAAATATTTTTTTTGCTTTTTATCTGTTGTTGTCAGTCTATAATCCATTTCCTCCATTTTCTTCTCTGTTATTTCTACCATTTCTTCCACTTTCTGTAGTCTCGGCTCATATTTTTCCCATTATCTCTTTAACTTCTTTCAGGTCTTCATCCACTTTGTCCATTCGTTCTTTGAGTTCTTCATGCATAGCCTGTAACATACTTTTTAACTCCATACTAGCTTTATCTTGTTGTGTTGTTGTATTTGATGATTTTTGTGCTGTAGGGCTGGAGGTTATTGCTGTCAATGAGGAATATGCTGTTATCTTATTCATATTGTTGATTTATTTTTATAATCCAGATATCCAAAAAGAGAAAAGAATAAAAAAAACCCAAATTTTGAAGGTCACCTCTCCAAATCTCGTGGGCCAAGCTTCAGGTTCTTGTTACCTTAATCCAATTGTAGTAGTAAAGTAAAAAGAAAAAATAAGAAAACCAAATTACCCAAAAAGGACAATAAAAAATAGTAAAAAATTCACCACAATTTATGTCTTTGGTCCCCCTTATTTCCTCCAAGCTTCAGGTTCTTGTTACCTTAATCCAATTGCAGTGGAAGGTAGAAAGACAAAAACAGAAACAAAAACAAAAAAATACAAAATTCTAACAGAGAGCAGAGAGAGAGAAAATAGTAAAAAAATGACCACAATTGTAAAATAAAAATATATCTTTAATCCCCTTTATTTCCCACCTCTAACAGTAGGAGGGAAAAGGAGGAGAGAAAAAGGAGAGAGAAAAAATAAAAGGAAAAAGGAAAAATCCAATAAATCCAATCCACTGTGGAAAATTATATGGAAAAATCAAGAATGAAGTCGATTTAAAAAAAAGAATGAGGTATAAATCCACCTAAAGAAAATAACTTCCATTCTTAATATAAAGCAAAAGGTCCAAGATTCCACACAATTCCAAAACAATTCCAGAGCTCCAAAGTTACAATCAGGAAAGTGGAAAACAAAAGCACCAAAGAAGAATCCACAGCTGGTGTTTTCTCTTATGTGTCAGTTTTTATCACCACTCTGTTTATCAAATCACTACGCATTTGTTGAAGGCCATTTTTAAAAATATATTCTCTGTGTTGTCACTAGATGGCAGTGTTGTTACTGAAAAGAGTAGTTAGGAAAGGAAAAAAATTCCAAGAGCAATCTCAGTTTCTTCAATATCAATTATAAAAATTTAAAAAATTCACTGGCAATCAACTCTATCGAGACTGCTCTCTATTTCTCCAAACTATCCTACCAAAACTATTTGATGAATCTTTTATTTATATTGGCATTCTCTTCCCCACCTCTGTTTCTTAGAGGGGTAATACACTCCCCCCCCTTTTGCCTTCTCTCTTTGTCCTCACAGTCAATCAGGGAGAAAAAACAAATTTTTGAATACAGTATGCCCCAGGGTATTATCACAATCTCACCCAGACGTTCCAAACCACTTCCTTCTCTCTTTTTGTGAAGCTGCCTTAACTCTTGACATCTCACAATGTCTGTCTTCCTTGTTACCTGGGTCAAGGGCTATTGTAGACATTCCAAGAGGTTTGCAACACCCCCCTTCTCTTCATGAGAGCCTGTGCTCTCATTCCTCACTGTCCCTTGAAGACAGTTCCAGGCTCAAATGAGCCTCCCAGAGTGGTAGGATATCACCTCTCCTCCAGAGACCTGAAGTTCACATCCATACTATTGAGATGCTGGCCCCTCCCTCCAGAAGTTTGGATTTGAGTACAAAAAAAAAACTACTGGGAACATCAAGTTGAGAAGGTTCTAGAGAATGAAAAAGTCAAGATCCTGTGGGATTTCAGAATTCAGACTGACAGACACTTGGTCCACAACACACCTGAATAACAACAGTTGAAAAGGAAAAAAACTTGCCAATACTTGAAAAGTATAGAAGGCAAAGCTGACCAAAAGGTAACTTGGAACTGGTTAAGATCAGGAGCACTGAAAAAAGAAACAGAAGGCTTTATTTTGGCAGTTCAAGAACAAGCCTTAGCCACAAACTACATGAAAGCAAAAATTCAACATGTTACCACCAACAGCAAATGTCGCCTCTGTAATGAAAAAGACGAGACAGTGGACCACTTGATCAGTGGTTGCAGCAAAATTTCACAAACTGACTACCTACAACGCCATGACTGCTTTGCTAAGATCATTCACTGGAAATAGTGCCAAAGGTTTGGATTTGAGTACAGCAAAAACCACTGGGAACATCAGGTTCAGAAGGTTTTAGAGAATGAGAAAGTCAAGATCTTGTGGGATTTCAGAATTCAGACTGACAGGCACTTGGCCCACAACACATCTGACATAATAATAGTTGAAAAGAAAAAAGTATGGTTCATTGACATTGCAATACCTGGAGATGCACAAACTGAAGATAAACAGCAAGAAAAAATCACAAAGTACCAGGACTTGCAAATTGAAGTTGAGAGACTGTGGAAAAGGAAATCGTGTGTTGTCCCAATTGTAATTTGAGCCCTTGGAGCAATACTTAAAGGGCTACCTCACTATTTGGAAATTTTAAATTTATCAGACTTGAACATTCTGATTCTACAAAAAACCACCCTACTTCTTATATCCTCTGACATTACCTTAGGTCCTTGGGTAGGACTCGAGCTCTTGAGCTACCAACCAGCCCCAAAGACTGTGAATCTCACCAAAGATTAACATTATTATTATTATACAATTGTATCACAGCGGCCAGTTGTTTCGCCGGATTTGGGATTGGTTACTAGTCGGGCCCCACCCAGGGGCCTAGGACGTCGTAACGTATTTTCGTAATATGCGTGCAGATCCAAGCAGTGCGGCTTTTTGCATTTGACTGATGGTGATTTTGTCAATTTTTAACTGTTTTAAATGTAATTCCAGTGCTTTTGGAATAGCACCCAGTGTGCCAATTACCACTGGAATTACCACTGCTGGTTTGTGCCATAGTCGTTGAATTTCGATTTTTTTAAATCCTGGTATTTTGCAATTTTTTCATGTTCCTTCTCGGCGACCCTGCTATCACCTGGTATTGCAATATCTATGATTGTAACCTTGTTTTTCTCAACCAGTGTGATGTCTGGTGTATTATGCGCCAGTATTTTGTCCGTTTGTATACGGAAATCCCACAAGATCTTGATCATCTGATCCTCGGTGACTTTTTCAGGCTGATGTTCCCACCAGTTTGTTGCTGTTTTAATATTATAATTTTTGCACAAATTCCAATGGATCATTTGCGCTACTGAATTGTGCCGCAACAAACTTGGTTATGGTTAACAACAGGTACATTAAAGAAAGAAACAGAGTCACTAATCCTGGCTGCGCAAGAACAAGCTATCCGCACAAATGCCATTAAGGCCAAAATCGAAAAATCCTCTGATGATGCCAAATGCAGACTTTGCAAAGAAGCTGATGAAACTGTTGATCACATACTCAGCTGCTGTAAAAAAATTGCGCAGACTGAATATAAATTGCGGCACAATTCAGTAGCACAAATGATCCATTGGAATTTGTGCAAAAATTATAATATTAAAACAGCAACAAACTGGTGGGAACATCAGCCTGAAAAAGTCACTGAAAATCAGATGGTCAAGATCTTGTGGGATTTCCGTGTACAAACCGACAAAATACTGGCACATAATACACCAGACATCACACTGGTTGAGAAAAATAAGGTCACAATCACAGACATCGCAATACCAGGTGATAGCAGGGTCACCGAGAAGGAACATGAAAAAATCGCAAGATACCAGGACTTAAAAATCGAAATTCAACGACTATGGCACAAACCAGCAGTGATAATTCCAGTGGTAATTGGCACACTGGGTGCTATTCCAAAAGCACTGGAATTACATTTAAAACAGTTAAAATTGACAAAATCACCATCAGTCAAATGCAAAAAGCCGCACTGCTTGGATCTGCACGCATATTACGAAAATACATTATGACGTCCTAGGCCCCTGGGTGGGGCCCGACTAGTAACCAATGCCAAATCCGGCAAAACAACTGGCTGCTGTGATACAATTGTATAATAATAATAATAATAATAATAATAATAATAATAATAATAATAATAATAGCAGCAGCAGCAGCAGCAGCAGCAACAACAACAACAGTGCAGCTGTGACCTTGGCTACAGGGAAATATACTTTGAAACTGTGAGAATTGTTAAGTAGTATCTGTTATTGCAACATTGTATTCAACCAGTTGCACCTATTTGCTAGAACCCATTGTTAACTTTCTAAGCAGTTCAGAGAACCAGTTGGAAGAAATCTCCTTTTGTTTTTTTTCCCCCACTTTACAGGGCTAATCCTATAAGGAAGGCAGGAAGGAAACATTCTGGTGTTGTTTCTAGCCTAATCTTTATTGCCTGGCTTACAGAAACTGCCTCTTGGTTAACCCTTATTACATTGTAACAGCTAAAAGTTCGTGGCAGTATGGCCAGATTTACTGTTGACTGAGTTTTTCCAGAATTCCCCTCCCCCTTTGCTGGTACTTTGCTGGGGCTTGACTTTCTTAAAGGGAAGGGTTGTTTTAAGCTTTTTACACTGCTGTTGGGAGGAAATACTCCCCTGTTGGACTTCTTCCAGTCTGAATGCAATCATACAACCATCAGCACTTTGAAGAAATAATTGAATAATGAAACAGAGTTGCTGGAATGAAACAATGGTAAGGAACCAAGATGCAAGGCTTCTTAGCTAGAAAGATTGACATTCAAATGTGAGTTTACCTTTCTGAGTTTTGGTCTAAAACTGCTTTTTGGTGAAGTTTAATTCTGTGCTTGGTGACATTTAATCCTGTGTTTATTGATGGGATAATTTTCCCTATTCAGCTTTATTTGGAAGAGAAAAGGTTAATGGCTGCTCCTGAAAAGAAACTGCGTTGAGAAATTTGGCTAGGTCCTGTGTCCTGTGTCTATTTGTTCTTGTAATTGGTTTAACAAGCAACTGCTACTATGTTTGCTACATTCTAGAGCTAATTGCTTTCTTTGTAGTTAAGCTTATCTCAAGTGTTTACGCTTGAGCTTGCCTTGGGTGTGAGCTCTGGCAATGAGCCAGACAAGGCTTATGTTTTAGTTTTAGAAGAATTTAAACTATTGTGATTTAATTATCACAAAAATTCAAACAGAATACAATCATTAAATTGTATTGTGTTTGGTATTTTTCCCTGCTTCATGGTTTCTTTTTCTATCTGGGGAGAAAATTGGCCTTTTGGGGTGTACTTCCACAGAGGCAGGATGCAAGCTTGGCACTGATTTGTACTGCCTTTCTTGGGGGGAGGGGCATGTGACCTTTCCTTAAATCTGGATGGTTTCCTTAAGATATCTTGTGAGGTGAGACCAATTGTGGTCGACAAACTTGGGAGGGCAGAGGCTTGAGCCTGGGTTGGTTCCCTATATAATTTGTTAGTTTGTCTCTTTAGCTTGGCATTTTGTAGTCAAATATGCCCACCCATTTTCTGGACAGCTTAAATGACCTCTCTGGTAAAGGGTTTCACTTCATGAGCAAAAGTTGCTGATAATTATCATTACATTTTAACTATTTCAATTCCTCAAGGTGTTCTGGCACTCTACCTGATTTGTAACTCTGGGTTGCATGTATTTCTAATGTAATGGTTGGTATTTAGAGCAGCTTTTTGCAAGCAAAGAAGCTTTGTGTACTTTTGTACAGATAATCCTTTAAAAAGTGACATGACCATTTTTCACACTTAAGACTGTTGCAGGATCCCCATGGTCACAAGAGATCGGAAGAGGAGAAATGCCCCTCAATGTGAGTGATGCCAAATTGGCTACACCCACCCAGTCACATGGCCACCCAGCTGGTTATTAGGACAGAGAACCAGTTAAATTATTTGAATCCTGTCACTGGCTTGGATGGCCTCCTGTACCACCCTGGCAGCCAAAATGGGGCATGCCACACACCCCTGTGCCTCATTTTGAACCCGGACAGCCTCCTACAATACCCTGGCAGCCAAAACAGGGCATGCAGCCTGCTGCACTCCCCGCAGCCAGTTTTGGGTATGGACAACCTCCTGCATTACCCTAGCAGCTAAAAAGGGGTGCATTGAGGTTGTCCACACACCCCGAATGAAACCCTGTCCCACAGAGATCAATGCTGCTAGAGTGGGGAGGAGGAGGAGGAGGAGGAGGAGGAGGAGGAGGAGGAGGAGGAGGAGGAGGAGGAGGAGGAGAATGGTAAGGCTTTGTACCAGCCGGTTGATCAGTCAGGGACCAGGTCAGTCAGGGCTAGCTAGTTGGGGAGGGAGAATGATGGTGGCTTCTGCCACCCCTGCTGTTGCCAACAGCTTGGATGCCTTGGCTGAAGCATGGATCGTACACTCATACACACAGAGAAAGTTTGGAGAGCCCCCCCCCCCATCTCTTTCTTTTTCTCTCACTGTTGCAGCACTTCAATGGCTGGTTGGCAGGGTGTTCTGGTAAGCCAGTGTAGGCTGTGGGGTGAAGCTCTGCATCCCCACCTTGCTTCATCCTCCACTCCCCACCCCTTCAATTTGTGGTCACCACCCCAGTGTGTTCTCATCCTCCTGCTAGGTTACAGCAGTGAGCAAGGGGAAGATGTGGCAAAGAATGAAGATTGAAGCAAGGCCAGGGGTGGAGGATGAAGCAAGGGAGGGAGTGTGGAGCTGCCCCACTCCCTCACTTCAGCTTACCTGAGGGCCCTTCAGCCAGGCTAGCCAGGCCAAACACTCATCCCCATACCCCTCTACCCAGGGCAGCCACATCCCTTCACTTTCCTGCTTTCCAGATCCATCCAGATCCAGTTGCTACATGCAGGACAACTAAAGTAGTCTGTGGACTATGGTAAAAAAAATAGTTCAGACCTTCCAACTTATAGACTACCTTAGTTGCCCTGCACACAGTGCCTCTGCACATACACGAACATGGAGATGGTGTGGGCTGGGCCGAAGTGGATCCTTACAGTTTTCAGGATAGTTACGTAGGCCGAATTTGGCCTTGTCATGGGTGGGATCGGGACCCCCCTGAGTTTGACCCCCTGATTTACATGAAATTCCTTATTCCATTATGTTAAATGAAGTAGCCTAACAACAATCAGTGCTTATTTAATGAGCTACCATCTATCCCCTAATTTTGGACACATTAATTTTGAACACATTATGTAAACACCAATTCTCTTAAAAAGTCCATAGTGCAAAGAAAGGTCAAAGAAAAGGGGAAAAAAGAAGAACCAGCAGGAAGGATGGACTTGACCTCGGTGGAAATGGGCATCCTTTTGGGAGACCTGAAAGGCCAGATTAGGACCAGGTATCCTGAAGAGGTTCTGTCTACCTGGTTGATATTGTCTTGAGGACAGTGAAGCAGTGACGTGCGGTGAAGTTCACGGCCAGTGAGGCAAGCGGGCAGGACCTCTATATTCTCCTCCCCCCACCCTCCAATCTAGGCAGGACCAAGCCGTTCCGGAAAAAAAAAAACCTGCCTGCCTCTTGCCTTTGAAGGAGAGGAGGAGGAGGAGGGCACCCGCTTGGGGAGGGGAGGTAGGACAAGCTGAAGGGTTCATCTCCCCACCGCATAAGGATCGGAGGGCTTGCCTCGGAGCCCGCCTCTCCTAGTGCGTGCTCGCTCGCTATAGCTGGGTGAGGGGGGTGGCGGGGGCTTTAAGGCAAGCGTCTGAATGCAAGAAATGAATAATCTCCCCGAGCAGCCTCACACACCAGAAGCACCGAGGACGGGCAGCAGCGGCTGGCGTTGGCAGAGCCCCCTGCCTCCGCCCACCCTCACGCACCAGGATTTTCCTTGTGACATTTTGCCTCCACCCCCCCAGCAACCGGAATATTGCGCGTGCATGCGCCATCCACCCCCCTCACCCCAGCTACAGCTGAGGAGAGGGAGGAAAGCCAAGGAGAGCCCCCCCCTCCCATGCAAAGCCCCCTTAAAGTAGAGAACAAGCCCGCTCTATGGCGGACAGGCGCACTGGCACTTTAAAGTGCATGCCGGCACTTTAGCTTGTCCCTCGGCCGCCAGCCGGAACCCCCCCGGCTAAGCGTTTTGTGGCTGGCTGAAATGCGCGAACATTTCCAGCCACCCACAGGGGGACTAGGAGGGAAGGAGTCGCTCCTCGGGAGTCTATCTAGCCAGCAGCCCCAGGAGACACCCCCTGCCCCCCAGAGAAGAATTGGGGCCACCAAAGCTCCCACACCCACCCACCTTTGGGATGCAAGAGACAGCAAGGCTTGCAGCGAAGGGAATCTGGACTGGGAGTGCGCATGTGCGAGGCAGGATGGCCGCTGGTTTCCTTTGCTCCGTCCGGTGGAGCAAAAAAACGCCGAAATAAACCGGCGTTCTGGATCGGAGCCTTACAAAACAGGGTCCCTGCAATGGAGTGAGATCCTGGGGAGCTGAACAAACAATCTTTCGGAGGATCGACGCTCCCAAACGTCCTCTGTCCCATGCGGCAGCCCAGAGTGTGCTTTGCAGCGCTCGTTTAGGCTGGCAGAATGGCGGCACTGTGCTAAAGGCTTTGCTTCAGTGTTTTTAAGCCTTAGGCATTTTAGTCACCTACAAGCAACTTCGGACCAGCGTTTTACGATCTTTTATGGTCCTAGCTTTAGCCTTATTTCCTTTGCTGATTGGGAGGACCCAGGTGCTTAGTTGTCTCCAGAGGACTATTGTTATTCAAAGGAGGTGGGTGATTCGAACGATGCTGGAGGAGGCAAGGCAGCTGGTTTTCTCCCAGCTGCTGTAGTCTGCTGTAGTCTCTCTAGGCGCCCCCCCCCCCCGTCCCTTTCTACTCTGGTGGATTATATTACTGGATGTTTTTGGCGTTTTCGACATCTTTGGCCCTGTTTTCCTTGGAATCTCTTTAGACTCTGTTGCTGACTTTATAGAGGGGTAGTTGGTTTGATATGGGGCGGTATAAGACCTGGCAGCTGGCCTTGTGGCCATTACCATGACCCCTTAATCTACCCCCTAGGCCTTTTTTACAGCACGGCCTCTCCTTTTCTCCCTGGCCCTTGGTTTGCTCTTACTCATACGGGACTTTACCATATGGTTCCTTACTCATGGCTACTGGACATTGGATATTGGACTCACAATCTAGTCCTGGTTGGTACGATCATTGCCGCCCGTTGTTGTTAAGAGACCCCATCTTAGCCCCTTTGGAGCTTCTATCCCAATACCATCTATACCATCTTTACCATCTATCACGCAAGAAGAGAGAAGACAAATCTTTCTCCCTCTTTATATTTCTGCGAACCTACTGGACTGGACTTTATGCGAACCCATCTACAGACTTTACCCGAACTTGCACATTTGTTACATCTTTTAATACTTGCGCAATTATTCTGGTATGAGGAGTGCATGTGGTATGTATGTATTTGATTGAATGAGCCCACACTTTTTAACTTTGTAATTTGTTTAATTCCTTTTTATACTATATTGCTGTATTTTATGTGTTTTAATCACTACGTGGGGACTGCCTGAGTGAACAAATGAGTGTGTTTGATTCGGAGGGCCTGTTGAGGAATGCGGGAGCCATAGGGGTGGTTGAGGGAACCACGGACACGGGAGTGGGCCAGAGCATTACAGTCGTAACAGGGAGGGGCAGATATGGCGGGGACTTTAGGGCTGGCCATTACCGGGGAAGGAGGGCTCGCTACGTCACAGAGATCCCTCCTTCCGGCCCTATGAGTCCCACTCCAAGGCCAGATGGCGTGAGTAATCAGGACCCCGGTCTCAGGCTGTTGTCGCTAAATGCCAGGTCTGTAGTTCACAAGGCTCCCCTCCTCCGGGACTTAATTTTAGACGAGAGGGCAGACCTGGCATGTATTACTGAAACCTGGCTGGGCCCGGAGGGAGGAGTCCCCCTCGTAGAGATGTGCCCAGAAGGTTTTCAGGTGCTCCATCAGCCGAGAGCCCAGGGAAGGGGTGGAGGTGTGGCTATTGTTATCCGAGAGTCTCTAGTACCTCGTAGGATCCCTGCTACGGAGCTTGTCGGGTGTGAGGCCCTGCTGGTGAAGTTGGACCTCAAGGGTCAAGTGGGTTTGCTGTTAATGTACCTGCCTCCCAACAGCGTTGCAGCAACCCTCCCCTCGCTCCTTGAGTCGGTAGCCGAGCTGGCAATTGAGTTCCCCAGGCTTATGGTTCTGGGGGATTTCAATTTGCCTTCGCTCGGTGAACACTCTGATGGAGCGCAGGAGTTCATGGCTTCCATGACAGCCATGGGCTTGACCAAGGTAATTTGGGGCCCAACCCACTCAGCGGGTCACACGCTCGACCTTGTATTTCTCTCGGAGCAGTGGACTTGTGATCTTGGTCTGAGGGGTAGTGAGATCATACCCCTGTCGTGATCAGACCACTGCCTACTGAGGCTTGACTTTCGGAGACCAAACCTCCACTGTAGGGAGGAGGAACCGACCAGGTGGTTCCGCCCCAGGCGACTTATGGACCCCTTGAGGTTCCAGACGGAGCTTGGGGTTATTCCTGATACTCTCACCCACAGTCCGGTGGAGACTCTGGTTGCTTCCTGGAACTCGGCAGCGTCGGAGTCTCTTGACCAGATTGCGCCACTACGGCCGCTCCGAGGCAGTGGATCCAGGAGGCCTCCTTGGTTTACTGAGGAACTCCGGGAGAGGAAGCGCCAGAAGAGACGCCTAGAGCACCTATAGAGGTCCAACAAATCCGAATCGAGCCGAGCACTTCTAACATCGTGCATCAAGGAATACATCAGGGCAATTAGGACGGCGAAAAGAGCTTACATTGCCACCTTGATCGCCTCCACTGAGTCGCGCCCAGCCGCCCTGTTTAGGATAACCCGTTCCCTCCTAAACAGGAGGGACACGGGGGATCCCCTGCAGGGTAGGGCTGAGGACTACGTCCAGTTCTTAGCGGACAAAGTTGCTCGGTTTCGGTCGGAGTTGGACTCCGATTCTGCAGATCCAGCCGAGGCACAGGGGGATAATCTCGTAGACCACCCCTGGGTTGAGTTTCAGGATGTTGCCCCTGGGGACGTGGACAAGGCCATGAGAGCTGTGAGTGCCTCCACATGTGTACTGGACCCGTGCCCCTCCTGGCTGGTTGCTAACAGCAGGGAGGTGACACGGGGCTGGATCCAGGCGGTTGTTACCGCCTCCCTTCGGGAGGGGCACTTCCCCACCGCACTTAAAGCGGCGGTGGTGAGACCCCTCCTGAAGAAACCATCCTTGGATCCAGCCGTTCTTAACAATTATCGTCCAGTCTCCAACCTCCCCTTTGTGGGGAAGGTTGTTGAGAAGGTGGTGGCCTTTCAGCTCCAGCAGTCCTTGGAGGAAGCTAGCTATCTTGACCCATTCCAGTCCGGCTTCAGGCCTGGCTACAGCTTTGGTCGCATTGGTCGCATTGACCGATGACCTCTGGAGAGCCAGGGACGGAGGCTTCGCCTCCATCCTGGTTCTCCTTGACCTCTCAGCGGCTTTCGAAACCATCGACCATGGTATCCTTCTGCGACGACTGTGACAGGTGGGGGTGGGAGGCACTGTTTTGCAGTGGTTCTCCTCTTACCTCTCGGACAGGTCGCAGTCGGTGTTAGTTGGAGGGCAGAGATCGACCCCTAGGCCCCTAACATATGGGGTGCCGCAGGGTTCGGTCTTGTCCCCCCTACTTTTCAACATCTACATGAAACCGCTGGGCGAGATCATTCGGCGGCACGGGATAAAATACCACCAGTATGCGGACGATACTCAGTTGTATCTGTCCGCTCCGTGCCAACTCAATGAAGCGGTGGACGTGATGAACCAGGGACTTGAAGCTGTTAGGGACTGGATGAGGGCTAACAAACTCGTGCTCAACCCAGATAAGACCGAGTGGCTGTTGTGTTTCCCTCCCACCAATCCGGCAAGTATTCCACCTCTCAGGCTGGGGGGTCAAACATTATACCCTTCAGACAGGGTCCGCAACTTGGGAGTCCTCCTGGACCCACAGCTGACTTTCGAACACCATTTGTCAGCTGTGACCAGGGGGGCATTTGCCCAGGTTCGCCTGGTGCACCAGTTGCACCCCTACCTGAACCGGGAGGCTCTCACAACAGTCACTCGTGCCCTTGTGACCTCTAGGCTGGAGTACTGCAATGTGCTCTACATGGGGCTGCCCTTGAAGAGTATTCGGCGACTTCAGCTAGTCCAGAATGCGGCCGCGCGAGCGATTGTGGGTGCACCTCGCTTCACCCACATAACACCTATCCTCCGCGAGCTGCACTGGCTACCTGTCGATCTCCGGGTGCGCTTCAAGGTGCTACTTGTCACCCATAAAGCCCTACATGGTAGTGGATCTGGGTACTTGAGAGACCGCCTACTGCCAATTACCTCCACGCGACCTATTAGATCTCATCGATTAGGCCTCCTCCGAGTTCCATCTGCCGGTCAATGCCGACTGGCAACTACGCGGAGGAGAGCCTTCTCGGTGGCAGCTCCGACCCTATGGAACGATCTCCCCGTGGAGATTCGTACCCTCACCACCCTCCAGACCTTCCGCACAGCCCTCAGAATCTGGCTATCCCGTCAGGCCTGGGGCTAAGACTGTAACCCGCCCGAATGGTATGAATGTTGTGTTTTTTTAATTATGTATTGTCTTATATGTTAAAAAGTTTGTCCCCTCTCCCCTTTGGGTTGTGAGCCGCCCTGAGTCCCCCCAGGGAAAAGGGCGGCATATAAATAAACTTCTACAATCTACAATCTACAATCTACCCTGGGAAGGTTGGGGAGGAGTGAAGAGCGAGCCTCCTCCTTCTCCCCCACTCCTCTCTCCTCTGAAGCGCGCCCTCTGAAATAACCCGCCCAACGTAAGTGTGCTCAAGAAGACATGATTGACTGCTTCCAGATCAGGAGGTGGGAGAATTAGTGCCTCTTTTCCATCTGAACTTCTTTGCCTTTTAACTCTTTCTTAACTTTTAGAAGGCGAAAAATTCCTTAAATTCCCACAAGTTCTCTCACCTCCTGCTTTGGTTAACACTAAGCAGACACCAAGCCACTGTGACCTGGAATCTGGTAGCAACTATCTTGGCTTTAATTATTTTTAAAAAAATATTTAAATTTCTTTTCTTTTCCTGAGGAGAGTGGTGAGGCTCTGCCTCCCTTGCCTCTAGTGACTGCACGTCCCTGCAGTGAAGTATTAGTGATGATCCTAATGAATAATCTATGCATCTATTTTCTGATCCACAGGTATACAAAGTAATAATAACTAAGATATGGTTGAATAGAAACATTAATATGTACCATATTTTTCAGAGTATAAGACACACCTTTTTCCCTCAAAAAAGAGGCTGAAAATCTGGGTGCATTAATACACTGAATACAGCATTTTTTTGCCCCCTGAAACCCCACACCCTTCATCAAAATGGCCATGCATAGCCTTTAGGAGGCTTTCAGAGTGCTCCTGGGGGCTGTGGAGGACAGAAATGAGCAAAAAACAGGCCATTTCTTGCTCAATTTTGCCCCCCCCTGCCCAGCCTCCAGGAGTACTCTATAAGCCTCCTAAAGGCTATGCCTTTTTTTGACAAAAAACATACTCATTTTTGCAAAAAATGGGCTGTTTTTGCTCATTTTGCCCCACCCACCCACCAGGAGCACTCTACAAGCCTCCTAAAGGCTATTCATGCCCTTTTTTGAAAAAAAAAAAAACAAACCCAGGCCTGTTTTCATGAAAAACTGCCATTTTTGGGAGGTCTGCAGAGTGCAAAAACTTTTTTAAAAATTTGCCTCTTCAAAATCTTGGTGCATCTTATTCTCCAAAAAATACAGTACTTGAATGCAATTCTAAATATGAGGAACACTTAACAGAAAGTTGATTCATGCAGTGGCTTAAAACAGTGTCCAATATTAAACATGAATACTGTATGGATATTAAAGCCTTTGATCCACCATAGCAAAAGATGTATGTATGTGCACATGCATTTCTGATTTCACCATCAATGGTGGTAGGAAAAAAGATGAAAGCCATTTGCTTGTAACAGAAACATGAATCAATAGAAAACAACCCAAATGTCTTTTAAAAATTACTTTATTGCTTGGTATCAAAAGAAATGACAATAATTAAAGGCCATCGTAAATCGAAACTAATATTAATATTTATCCTATGAGGCAGGAATGAAAGAGAAATTGAACTAAGAGAAGCAGTTAAAACAGGGCAGAATGACAATATATTGCATTGAAATAAACAATAGCATGTACAAATGGTTATATAGTATTATCGGGTCTTTGCATACTAAAATACAATGTAATCATTTGAGGAACCCCCTAATTCTGGTCAGTGGTTTGAAACCAAACAATGATATAAAGCAAGTTAGGTTAATAGTGTTTCTTCTGTACTGCTACAAAGGCAAAAGCTGACTCGAAACTGATTCAACTGGAATCAAAACAATGTTGTTTATATTGGGTGTCAAAACAAAATGTGAAATGACCAAAATTTTGGCTTCTGTCAGAGGCTGTTATCCCAAAGCAGTGATATTTCTGTTAGACTTAATAGAAGTTTTTATACACACATCTGACTTTGTGTTGGCTTATAGCTGATTCTAGCTTTCAGGTGAATTTTCAAACTTTGCTGTTTGAATGTGTGCTCATTTTTCAATGTGTTAATTTATTTTTTCTTTCATCCCATATATTTTTCATCTGTGGATATATGCATTTTTCATTCTGAAGGAAACTGACCACCCACAGGAACAAGCCAATGTTGTGTGTGTATGCATTTACCCTCAAATGTTCACATCCATGTACACACATAAAAAAGTGTTATTTTGGCAACAACATCTAATTGGCCTCACTGGGGAAAATGTTATTCATCAGTTGCATAATCAGAATTTACATTTGTGATCTGCATGTTTTTAGATATACATGCTGACCAATTTAACCTATCTAAAAGAAACCTGCAGAGCAGCATGTTTCCCAAATTGATGTCTACATGTTTCACTTAAACTGCCTTTTAATTTTTTTAAAAAAAGGGAAGGCCTCCTCACCCGATAACAGAACTCTGCAACTAAATGCAGTTGGTCTTTGTAGTTGTCTCCTGATTCCCCTAGTCATCTCCAAGACAGCTTGTTTGGGTAGACACAGTGCAAAATGAAGCAAGCAGATATTCCTGGCAAAGCTTTGCTACTGTATTGCAGTTGCTGAGCGGGCAAATTTCAGATGTGTTCTAAGACATCTACTGGGACAAAGCCCTTTTTTTCCCCACTGCATACTTCGATAAATCCGTCATGTTCTTTTTCTGAAGTTATGCAGATCTGAAGATAAACAATGGAGAGAACAGTTAAACATGTCTCACACTCAAACACTACTATTATTATGGAATGCAAATAGCTGCTGCATATAGTAGAGGAGACAATAAGCTGTAAATACACTGAATTGAACCAGGCTACCCAACTTTGCAGCCCTCTTTTAAATTTCTTTGATGTTTGCAAAGGGTATGAAGATGGAAACTACTGCTTTCTAAATATAAGTGTTCAGTTCATGTCCTATCCAAGGTTGTCAAACGGGCAGCCCATAGGCCGGATGCATCATGTGAGGCCCCACCCATCCCAACTCCATGAATTGAAAAATACATTGTGATGGCATACATGATGGCAACATGATGCCACGAGTTTGACACCTGTGTGCTACACACTTTTTATTTATTCATCATATTTATTATACATCATATTTCTTTGTGACAATAAGCCATTTCTTTGATAAAAGCTATTAAGAACAAGCACATTACTGTGGCTGAGATGTTTGCTAAGAGTTGCATAATAAATGAATTAAAACTAATAGAAATGATGGTTCAGAGAAATTCTAAACATACAATTTTAATTAGTTGTAATCTTACCTGTAAAATTATACACTGCTCAAAAAAATAAAGGGAACACAAAAATAAGACATCCTAGATCTGAATGAATGAAATATTCTTATTAAATACTTTGTTCATTACATAGTTGAATGTGCTGACAACAAAATCACACAAAAATTATCAATGGAAATCAAATTTAGCAACCCATGGAGGTCTGTATTTGGAGTTACACTCAAAATTAAAGTGGACAAAAACACTAGAGGCTGATCCAACTTTGATGTAATGTCCTTAAAAGAAGTCAAAATGAGGCTCAGTATTGTGTGTGGCCTCCACGTGCCTGTATGACCTTCCTACAATGCCTGGGCATGCTCCTGATGAGGTGGCAGATGGTCTCCTCCCATACATGGACTAAAGCATCTTCCAACTCCTGGACAGTCTGTGGTGCAACTTGGCGTTGGTGGATGGAGCGAGACATGATGTCCCAGATGTGCTCAATTGGATTCAGGTCTGGGGATGGGGCGGGCCAGTCCATAGCATCAATGCCTTCGTCTTGCAGGAACCGCTGATACACTCCAGCCACATGAGGTCTAGCATTGTCTTGCATTAGGAGGAACCCAGGGTCAACTGCACCAGCATATGGTCTCACAAGGGGTCTGAGAATCTCATCTCGGTACATAATGGCAGTCAGGCTATCTCTGGTGAGCACATGGAGAGCTGTGCGCCCCCCTAAAGAAATGCCACCCCACACCATTACTGACCCATTGCCAAACTGGTCTTGCTGGAGGATGTTGCAGGCAGCAGAATGTTCTCCACGGCGTCTCCAGACCCTGTCATGTCTGTCACATGTGCTCAGTGTGGACCTGCTTTCATCTGTGAAGAGCACAGGGCACCGGTGGCGAATTTCCCAATCTTGATGTTCTCTGGCAAATGCCAAACGTCCTGCATGGTGTTGGGCTGTAAGCACAACCCCTACCTGTGGACGTCGGGTCCTCATACCACCCTCATGGAGTCTGTTTCTGAGTGTTTGAGCAGCCACATGTACATTTGTGGCCCACTGGAAGTCATTTTGCAGGGCTGTGGCAGTGCTCCTCCTGTCCCTCCTTGTACAAAGGCAGAAGCAGTGGTCCTGATGCTGGGATGTTGCCCTTCTACGGCCTCCTCCACATCTCCTGATGTACTGGCCTGTCTCCTGGTAGCTCCTCCATGCTCTGGACACTACGCTGACAGACACAGCAAACCTTCTTGCCACAGCTCGCATTGATGTGCCATCCTGGATGAGCTGCACTACCTGAGCCACTTGTGTGGGTTGTAGACTCCGTCTCATGCTACCACTAGAGTGAAAGCACCGCCAGCATTCAAAAGTGACCAAACCATCAGCCAGAAAGCATAGGAACTGAGAAGTGGTCTGTGGTCACCACCTGCAGATCCACTCCTTTATTAGGGATGTCTTGCTAACTGCCTATGTTTTCCACCTGTTGTCTATTTGATGTGCACAACAGTATGTGAAATTGATTGTCAATCAGTGTTGATACCTAAGTGGACAGTTTGATTTCACAGATGTGTGATTGACTTAGCGTTACATTGTCTTGTTTAAGTGTTCCCTTTATTTTTTTGAGCAGTATATATAATTTGCACAACTCCATGGAATTCATATATCCAATTAAAGCACTGGATTCTTCTTGGTGGCTTGAGATCACTATTACCTTTTCACAAGAGTTAGGGGAATAATATTGCCTTTGATGGTTTATGTATTAGTTTAATCCTATGTTCCTATGAGTTCAGATATGAGTTATGAATAAACACTATAATTTCAGCTGGACATGATCATTTTATATGCAGGTAAAAATTAAAAGCCACATCCCTAACATATCTCATACAATTTTGCAATTGTAAAGAACATTTATTTATTTATTTATTTATTAATTTGTCAAACAAAAATGAGAACAAGAATAAAAAAAAATTCAATGACTGTGACAATAGGCACATTAATGCACTTATACATGACCCCTCTCCTGACCATTTAACTATGAAGTAAGCTCCATGGAAGTCAATTTGCAACTGAAACTATGAAAATTTGTAGCTGAGACAACTGGATCAGATAGAGCATTCCAGACTTTGACAACTCTATTACAGAAATCATATTTTTACAGGCAAGTTTAGAATGATATACATTAAGTTTAAAGTGGTTGTTTGTGCATGTACTATTGCAATTAAAATAAAAGAAGTCATTCACAGGTAAAGCATTACTATGTATAATTTTGTATGCAATCTAGGTCTGACTGCAAGTGATGCAGTTCTGTTATACAAACTAAGAATTTCAAGCCTAGTGTTGTAGCCCAACAGTGGCTGGCTGAGCTGTTGGTGGAGTCTGACAGCGATGAATTGAATTGAATTTATTGCATTTATATGCCGCCCTTTTCCCCGAAGGGGACTCAGGGTGGCTCACAATCCAAGTCAGGGAAGGGGGTAAAGATAAAGCATAAAAAAGACGAACAGAACAATACACAATTTAAAAGCACACAACAACCATACCATTCAAGGAAGTAGTAGTAGTAGCAGTTAGACTTATATACCACTTCATAGGGCTTTCAGCCCTCTCTAAGCGGTTTACAGAGTCAGCATATTGCCCCCAACAATCCGGGTCCTCATTTCACCCACCTCGGAAGGATGGAAGGCTGAGTCAACCTTGAGCCGGTGAGATTAGAACCGCTGAACTGCAGATAACAGTCAGCTGAAGTGGCCTGCAGTACTGCACCCTAACCACTGCGCCACCTCGGCTCTTATAGGAGGGGGCAAAGCTCTTTAGCCCCAGGCCTGTCAGAACAGCCAGGTTTTAAGGGCTTTGCGGAAGGCCTGGAGGGTGGTGAGGGTTCGAATCTCCACAGGGAGCTCATTCCAGAGGGTCAGAGCAGCCACAGAGAAGGCTCTCCTCCGGGTAGTCGCCAGTCAGCATTGGCCGGCGGATGGAATTCAGAGGAGGCCTAATCTGTGGGATCTAATCGGTCTATTGGAGGTAATTGGCAGCAGGCGGTCTCTCAAGTACCCAGGTCCAATACCATGAAGAGCTTTATAAGTGACGACTAGCGCCTTGAAGCGTATCCGAAGACCAATAGGCAGCCAGTGCAGCTCGCGGAGGATAGGTGTTACGTGGGTGAACCGAGGTGCACCCACGATACTCGTGCGGCTGCATTCTGGACAAGCTGAAGTCTCCGAATGCTCTTCAAGGGCTGCCCATGTAGAGCACGTTGCAGTAGTCCAGTCTAGAGGTCACAAGGGCACGAGTGACTGTTGTGAGGGCCTCCCGGTTCATGTAGGGACGCAACTAGTGCACCAGGCGAACCTGGGCAAATGCCCCCCTGGTCACAGCTGACAAGTGGTGTTCAAAAGTCAGCTGTGGGTCCAGGAGGACTCCCAAATTGCGAACCCTGTCTGAGGGGTGTACTGTTTGACCCCCCAGCCTGAGAGATGGAAAACTTGGCCAATTAGTAGGAGGGAAACACACCAGCCACTCGGTCTTATCTGGATTGAGTACAAGCTTGTTAACCCCCATCCAGACCCTAACAGCTTCGAGGCACTGGCACATCATGTCAACCGCTTCACTGAGTTGGCACAGGGCGGACAGATACAACTGTGTATCGTCCGCATACTGATGGTATTTTATCCCGTGCCGTCAAATGATCTCACCCAGCAGCTTCATGTAGATATTAAACAGGAGGGGGGACAGGATCGAACCCTGTGGCACCCCATAATTCAGGGGCCTAGGGGTCAATCTCTGCCCTCCGACCAACACCGACTGCAACCTGTCCGAGAGGTAAGAGGAGAACCACCGTAGAACAGTGCCTCCCACCCCCACCTCCCGCAGTCGTCGCAGAAGGATACCATAGTCGATGGTATCGAAGGCCGCTGAGAGGTCAAGGAGCACTAGGACGGAGGCATGACCTCCATCCCTGGCTCTCCAGAGATCATCGGTCAGCGCAGCCAAAGCGGTTTCCGTGCTGTAGCCAGGCCTAAATCCCGACTGGAAGGGATCTAGATAATCGGTTTCCTCCAAGGACCGCCGGAGCTGAAAGGCCACCACTTTCTCAACAACCTTCCCCACGAAGGGAAGGTTGGAAACTGGACGATAGTTGTTTAAAACGGCTGGATCCAAAGATGGCTTCTTCAGAAGGGGTCTCACCACCGCCGCCTTTAAAGTGGGGGGAAAGAACCCCTCTCGAAGGGAGGCGGTAACAACCGCCTGGATCCAGCCCCGTGTCACCTCCCTGCTGTTAGCAACCAGCCAGGAGGGGCACGGGTCCAGCACACATGTGGAGGCACTTACGGCTCCCATGGCCTTGTCCACGTCCTCAGGGGTAACAGCTTGAAAATCAATCCAGTGATGTCCATCCAGATTCTACCCTGGTCCCTCGGCTGGCTCTGCGCAATTGGAGTCCAGGTCCATCCGAAGCCGAGCAACTTTATCCGCGAGAAATTGGACGTAGTCCTCAGCTCTGCCTTGCAAAGGATTGCTCGTATCCCTCCTGTTTAGGAGGGAACAGGTTTGTCAGCCTCTGCTTTGCTGTTGCTTCGGCTGCCATGAAACGGGGAGGGAGGGCATGGTATTTGGGAGGGGTTACTCATTGTGCTGGAGGAAGGTTCTGGAGTTCAGCGGCTGATCGGACTACGCATGCGTGGGAGTTTCCCGCCAGGACTAACGGCACCGGCATTCCATCTTCATGATGCCTTTTGAAGTTATCTCGCACCTGACACTTGGGAGAATTATGATTGGACTGTAACTGTGATGCCAAGGGGGTGGGGGAATGGGCTATTCTATATATCAATCGCTTTCGCGCCTAAATATTCAGATTTCGCTTCGCTATGCCTTTAATCATTTATAATTAGTAAAAGTACACTTGATTTCCACACATGGAGTCTCGTGGTCTTTCTTTCCTAATTATCTAATGGAGAGGTGCTGACAGTAAGCAAAATCTCACTAGCACCCCACCAGGAGATTACAACCTTCCATGGGGGGTGTACTTTCAAGAAGAAACGAAGACAATGTCTTTGCACGCAAGCAATGAAGACATTGAAAAGGAAACTGCTGAACCATCATTACCTGAGAGAATGGCTGAGTTGGAAATAGCGGGCCTTGTGATCCCCCCCCCACTGGTCCTTGTCTATGGGACAAAAGGAGGACAGCGCAAGTTGGGATGCTGGAGTTACCAGGAGAAAACCTCAGGCGAAGCCACTTGAAATGGGGCAGATCTTGCCCAAATGAAGGCCCCGAGAAAGAGTTCAACCGGAGGACTTTGAACAAAGGTACTCTATGCAAAGATTCGGGGAGGGTGAAGAGGCCGAGGGAGGATGGGAGCAAGCTAACCCAGAGACAGCTTAACCCCTCCCAACTCTGAAGCCCCCTTTCTGGGTCAGAAGTGAGTGAAAGGGAGGCCCCACAGGCAAAGTCAAGCCGTTCACATGTTTCCGTTGCGGGAGGGGGGGCCACCACGCTCCAGAGTGCCGCGCTAAATTTCCCACAACCACCCCACCTCCTGCGAAGAGGGAAGGGAGATCAAGCAAGGCCCCAGACAAAAAGAAAAAGGAAGCTGCTTTCTCTGCTGATGCCACCCCCCCCCCCCGTGCTTCAGGCAGGATGTGGAGGAAGAAGCTGACGCTACCACCATCTCCTCTGATGACTCCGATGATGACGCCTCGCCTCGCTGGGTGAGTTCAAACAAAGGAACCATGCTGATCCCAATTGAATTAAGGGTTCCGCCCGATGAGGTGTCAGTGCAGCTTCCCGCCCTCCTTGACTCGGGCTGTTCCCACTGTATGATCAATCCTGCTATGGTGGAGAAACTAGGCCTCAAGTTAAAAACTTTGAAAACCCTTATTGTCTTTTGCCAGATAGATGGGTCCATTTCCCATCATCAAGCTCATCAATCCTGTTTCGGTTCGTTTGCAGCTGCCCAAGCATCTCAACCGTGTTCATCCCGTGTTCCACATTAACCTCATTAAGCCTGTTCGTGTTTCTACTTTACGTCCGCCTGTCGACCCTCCGCCTGCCCCCCTGTTGGTTGACGGTGAACGTCATTTTGAAGTTCGTGAGTTTCTGGATTCTCGACGGTGACGTAATCGAATCCAGTACTTAGTGGCTTGGAAGCATTTTCCTCCATCTCATACTGAATGGGTTGACAAGTCCCATGTTCATGCCCCCTGGCTGCTTCAACAGTTTTATTCTGCTTATCCTGACAAGCCTTGACTTTTTCCTCCCCCCCCTCTTTTCTCTTCTGTGTTTTGTTGTTCGTCTGTTTGTTTGTGTTTTCTCGTTTTCCAGGCCTGACTGCCTTTTTCCGGGGGACGGCTGGATGTCAGCCTCTGCTTTGCTGTTGCTTCGGCTGCCATGAAATGGGGAGGGAGGGCATGGTATTTGGGAGAGGTTACTCATTGTGCTGGAGGAAGGTTCTGGAGTTCAGCGGCTGATCGGACTATGCATGCGTGGGAGTTTCCCGCCAGGACTAACGGCACCGACATTCCATCTTCGTGATGCCTTTTGAAGTTATCTCGCACCTGACACTTGGGAGAATTATGATTGGACTGTAACTGTGATGCCAAGGGGAGAGGAATGGGCTATTCTATATATCAATCGCTTTCGCGCCTAAATATTCAGATTTCGCTTCGCTATGCCTTTAATCATTTATAATTAGTAAAAGTACACTTGATTTCCACACATGGAGTCTCGTGGTCTTTCTTTCCTAATTATCTAATGGAGAGGTGCTGACAAGGTTATCCTGAACAAGGCATCTGGGTGCGACTCAGCGGAAGCTATCAGAGAGGCAATGTGTGTTCTTTTTGTCATCCTGATTGCCAAAGGTAGACTCTGATGCTGGATGTTAAAAGCGCTCGGTCTGACTCAGACTTACTGGATCTCCATCGTTGCTCTAGGTGTCTCTTTCGGCGCTTCATCTCCCGGAGTTCCTCAGTAAACCAAGGAGCCCTCCTGGATCCATTGCCTCGGATTGGCCGTAAAGGCGCAATCCGGTTAAGAGCCTCTGCCGCTGCTGAATTCCAGGCAGCAACCAGAGTCTCCGCCGGACTGCGGGCGAGGGTATCAGGAACAACACCAAGCTCTGTCTGAAAGCCAAAAGGGTCCATAAGGCACCTGGGGTAGAACCACCTAATCGGTTCCTCCTCCCTACAGTGGGGGTTTGGTCTCCGAAAGTCAAGCCTCAGTAGGTAGTGGTTCGACCATGACAGGGGTAAGATCTCGCTACCCCTCAAACCAAGATCACAACTCCACAGCTCCGAGAGGAATACGAGGTCGAGCGGGTGACCTGCCGAGTGAGTCGGGCCACGAATTACTTGGGTCAAGCCCATGGCTGTCATGGAAGCCATGAACTCCTGTGCTCCATCAGAGTGTTCACCGAGCGAAGGCAAATTGAAATCCATCAGAACCATAAGCCTGGCATTTAGCGACAACAGCCTGAGACCAGGGTCCTGATTACTCACACCATCTGGCCTTGGAGTGGGACTCATAGGGCCAGAAGGAGGGATCTCTGTAATGTAGCAAGCTCTCCTTCCCCGGTAATGGCTAGCCCTAAAGTCCCCGCCATATCTGCTGGTCCGGGCCACTCCCGTGTCCGTAGTCCCTCCACCCACCCCCATAGCCCCCGCATTTCCCGACAGGCCCTTCAAATCAGTCATGCACTTATACATGACCCCTCTCCTGACCATTTAACTATGAAGTAAGATCCATGGAAGTCAATTTGCAACTGAAACTATGAAAATTTGTAGCTGAGACAACTGGATCGGATAGAGCATTCCAGACTTTGACAACTCTATTACAGAAATCATATTTTTACAGTCAAGTTTAGAATGATATACATTAAGTTTAAAGTGGTTGTTTGTGCATGTACTATTGCAATTAAAATAAAAGAAGTCATTCACAGGTAAAGCATTACTATGTATAATTTTGTATGCAATCTAGGTCTGACTGCAAGTGATGCAGTTCTGTTATACAAACTAAGAATTTCAAGCCTAGTGTTGTGGCCCAACAGTGGCTGGCTGAGCTGTTGGTGGAGTCTGACAGCGATGAACACTATGGGACTGCCCTGGAGGCTGAGGAAGACTCTGGGGGGTGTTCGGAGTCAGAGCAGGGACTAGAGAGGGTGTTGGCCACCAGGTGGTGTCTGAGTCAGGGAGCAGTGAGGAAGAACACAGGGAGACTGTCCCTGACATACATATGCATAGGACTGCAAGGAGAAGGGAGCAGCTTTGGAAAAAGGATCACAGAAGGAAATAGGAACAGGTGGCTACTGATTGGACCCTCCCAGAGAGCTTATAGACAGGAGGGGAATTTTGCAGGAAACAACAGTTTACTGATCCAGCCATAGAGAAAGATAGGGAGAATTTCGTGAGTTCAAGCCTTGTTTCATAGAGATAGCTTTCTGGACTCACAGCCAAGGGGTTGCTTATCTCCCTCCTTAGTTGAGGCAGACAGCCAAATCTGCATCTGTATATATTGTAGAGGCTTGGGACAGAACAGTTTGTTTCCTGCCCTCTAAAACAGATTTAAATATAATTTAAAATGGAGCAGCTTCATGCAGAAAACATGCAGCTCACACAACAGGTAGCTGTGTTGGCTGCCCAGGTGGCTCAGCTCCAAGTTCACACTGCTCCACCACCACCTCGGAGGAAATGTCCAGATGCAGTGCTTGATAAATTCGATGGCAACCAAGCCATGTTTCCGGCTTTTTTGGGACAATGCCAGTTGTTTATCTGCTTCAGAGCAGAGGACTTCCCCACTGACCGAGATAAAGTGGAGTTTATGATTAGCCTTAGCCTCTCTGCTTTGCTGTTGCTTCTCTCTGGCTCTGCAGCTCGTTGGACTACCCCACTGCTGGTCTAGGCTAGCCATTTGCTGGATGACTTCAGGGGGTTCTGTGACCACCTCAGGTTATGTATGAGGACCTCATTAAGATGGAGACAGCTATCCGATGTCCGAAGATTCTGAAGCAGGGACAGTATTCCTTGCAGGAATACATCAGTGAGTTTAAGCTACTTAGCCAGGATTTGGCTTGGAATGAGGCAACCCTCATGGACACATTTTTTAAAATAATTTTTAAAAATTTTTTAATTTAAAACAAATACATCATCCTTCTTTACATGCTATAGAAAGTGTATCAGTTGGTTACAAAAAAACCTTTCATGCATCTCTTCCACAGTAAACGAACATAGTTCATATTACCTTAAGTATTTTAACTCAAATATTTATACATGTCACCATCATTATATCTCCATTTTCACTTGACTATAATTGTTTAAACGTCCTTCATCATAAAGTATACCAAAGTTAAATACATAACCACATACTTGCCTTTCAATTACTATTTCTAAAATCCTCCACTAAGACTAAATCCTTATGTCCTGTTCTAGCTAAACATCCATAATATTTAATAACAAAGTTTTCTAATCCCCCTTTCCAAATCACTGTTTAAAGTTTACATCCAGTTTCCTTATGTTTACCCATATCTGTATATGAATTATTATTCTTATCCCTCCTTTATTTGACTATATCCTGTATCATAACATTTCCCCCTAATAATCAAACTTTAATTGTATCTAACTTAGTTTATTATTATTATGATACAATTGTATCACAGCGGCCAGTTGTTTCGCCGGATTTGGCATTGGTTACTAGTCGGGCCCCACCCAGGGGTCTAGTACGTCGTAACGTATTTTCGTAATATGCGTGCAGATCCAAGCAGTGCGGCTTTTTGCATTTGACTGATGGTGATTTTGTCAATTTTTAACTGTTTTAAATGTAATTCCAGTGCTTTTGGAATAGCACCCAGTGTGCCAATTACCACTGGAATTACCACTGCTGGTTTGTGCCATAGTCATTGAATTTCGATTTTTAAGTCCTGGTATCTTGTGATTTTTTCATGTTCCTTCTCGGCGACCCTGCTATCACCTGGTATTGCGATGTCTATGATTGTAACCTTGTTTTTCTCAACCAGTGTGATGTCTGGTGTATTATGAGCCAGTATTTTGTCCGTTTGTATACGGAAATCCCACAAGATCTTGACCATCTGATTTTCAATGACTTTTTCAGGCTGATGTTCCCACCAGTTTGTTGCTGTTTTAATATTAAAATTTTTGCACAAATTCCAATGGATCATTTGTGCTACTGAATTGTGCCGCAATTTATAATCAGTCTGTGCGATTTTTTTACAGCAGCTGAGTATGTGATCAACAGTTTCATCAGCTTCTTTGCAAAGTCTGCATTTGGCATCATCAGAGGATTTTTCGATTTTGGCCTTAATGGCATTTGTGCGGATAGCTTGTTCTTGTGCAGCCAGGATTAGTGACTGTGTTTCTTTCTTTAATGTACCTGTTGTTAACCATAACCAAGTTTTTTCATTGTCCACTTTATCTTTTATTTTTTCCAGAAATTGGCCATGCAATGCTTTGTTCTGCCAACTCTCCATTCTTGATTTTATCACATCTTTTCTGTATTCTTGTTTCGTCTGTTGGGCCTTCAGTAGATTTTTGTTCTTTACTTCGATCCATGTTTCCAAAACAGAAGAAAGAAAGAAAAAAACTAATAGCCACTGCCACTCTTGCCTTCCAGGCCTCTTTTATTTTTTTATTTTAGATTGACTTGAACACAAGTTCTTTTATGCTCTTCAAAGGAGAAGGGTTCTGTTTTTCCCCCTTTCTTTCCCCTGCCAATATAGTTCTGAAAGGCATCTGTGAAAACAATTCATGCCCTTGGCTCTTTATCAGTTTCTGTAAACAAGTCCCAAACCCTTCAGCTACAAAGTCAGTGAAGTCAAAGAATGAAAGAGAAGAGATATGTTGTTTCAAAAACTCCAGCCTCTGACTTCCGAGTGGCAGTGTGCTACTTTTCACTTTCTAATATTAATCTCTGACTTATAGGAAACAAAGTTCTTTAGATTTCTTTTAGTGAAATTTAATAACAAGTAATAGGAAGAATTGTAATCCAATTAGGGTTTATTTTCACTGCTCAATTCTTTTGCTTAAGGATCTAATTTGGCTTTAAAGAAAAATTTCTTTGGGTAGTCTTTTGCAAAATAGAAAAAATACCTCACCAGATGGATTCACTTTCTCTTTTCTCTTCCTTCCTTCTGGAGTGTCCTGACTTCATCAACCTGGGGCTGCCTGTTTACTGCCGGCTTGAAGCGCTTCCTTTGGGTCGATCAGGGACTTTGCGATGTCCCTGAGACCAGCAAGGCTTCGTCTTCCTCATCACTGTCTCTACGGGACAGTTTGGGTTTCAATGGACCATCCAGCGGCAAAAGTGTCAATGGTGTGACATCGCGAAATGGCTCCTCCTTCTGTCAGGAGTCATCTTTCTTTTATCTGAACAATACAAGTGCAGCCACCCTTGGTCTAGCCAGTTGTATGAACCCCCTTTTAAATTTTTGTCAATGAACTTTCATAATTCCTCCATCTCACGTAGGGTCATCAAATAAATCTGGGGCTTAGTGAGTTTTTCCCCTGGGAGGATTTTCATGCTGCAATCAGTGGCATGGTTGGGGGGGGGGGTTAGTTTGTCGGAGGCCCTTTCACTGAAAACCTCTCTGAGGTCCCAATATTCTTTGGGGATTTTCTCTTCTCCTTCAATCTTTTCCTGCACTGTGGCAGCTGGGTTCATTTTGGCTTGGCTATATGGAACATCCTCCCCTTCCCCTCAGGGGGTTTAGCAGAATGAATGTGCCACCACCCTTTCCTCCAGTTCACGTAAGGGTTCCATTTCCATAGCCACAGTAATCCCAGTATGAGGGGCCGATCCATCTCAGGTGCGACGATGAAACTCAAGGTTTCTTGGTGACCCCCCATCCACATTTCTATTGGTTCAGCTACACAATGGGCAGGGGCACCCTAGCAATTGACCCATCCAACTGGCAAAAGGCAAGGGGCACTTTCAAAGTTCTCAGACTTAAATCCATTTTCTCCACCACCTCTGGGCTGATTACACATTGGGTGCATCCAGAGTCTAAAAGGGCCAGCATCTTTTCCTGGGCTCCTGTTGATGGCACTTTTAATTCTACTGGGATGGTCACAGGGCCTAATCGGGGACTCACTGAGTGGTCATCATTTGAATCATTTTCACTTTCTCCCATGGAAGAGGAGGTTTCCTTCTCCTCGTGGCCTAGAGGAAGGACATCAGTACCTTCCATGCCTTCCAGGGCAGTTTCAGAGCGTCTCCCTAGCTGCCAGCCAGGTTCCTCCCTACCAGTCGGGGTCAGTTTGGGGCCATGTCTAGCATAGCAGCTGAGCTCCCAAGGCCCTCCTTTTTTGCTTTTGGTGCCTCCTTGGACCTCCCCCACACATCAGGCCTCCCCTCCTGGGTTAAGGGTTTCATCCTGCTTTTCGCCTTTTGATTTAGGAGGGGGTCGTCAAAACATTTTCTTAGGGAAGTAATAAACCCCTAGTAATCCCTCAGCAGGGGGGAAGCATCATTATGCAAGGCTACCATCCAAGCAGCCGCTTTGCCTCGCAAAGCCATAATAACACTTCTCACTTTGGCAACTTCTGATGAGAAAACCTCCCCATACTCTTGCATGTAATCCCAAATTTGCAGTAACCCCCCCCCACCAGTTCTTTGGGATCTCCTCTGTACTTCACTCCAAGTGGAGGAATCTGAGGCATTTGCTGCCTTCAGGGGGTTCCCTCCTCCTTGGGGAAGCTTGAACTGCTGCTGCTGTGGCCCCTCCCTCTTGCCCAGCTCTGGTAACTGTTCCCAGGGACGTTTCAGGGTTAACCAGGTCTTCTGCTCCCCCCTACGCCTAATCTATTCTCCCTTACAGTGAGTCTTACATGGACCTGCTGTTGTTCCCAAGCCTCCTCAGGAAGGTGTAAAGCATGGGTCATCATGAGTTCCTCTCTTTCAGCTGCCTGGCAGTCATCCTTTGGTTTTCAGCTGGTTGTGACCTTGACATCATCTTCTCCTGCTTGTTGCAGGGGCTAGACATTTGGGTGCTCCTCCCATGGAAGCTTTTAACTCCGGGATGGGTGCAAAGTCAGATCTTGCTTAATGTCAGGTATGCCTCCTTTAATATCCAAGAAAGAAAAACCTCAACTCCATTTTAATAGAGATAAAGTACTTTTACTAGATATGAAGTGAAAGCAGCAAAAAGGAAAGCAAGATCTGAGCCAGAAAGGCAGGAACAGGTACATATCAATCTTTCTCTATGGCTGGATCAGTAAATTATTCTTTCCTGCAAAATTTCTCTCCCGTCACTCCACCTATAAGCTTTCCGGGAAGGGACAATCAGTAGGCTCCTGTTCCTATTTCCTTCTGTGACCCTTTTTCCAAAGCTATTCCCTCCTCAGGGAGTTCACATTCCTCACAGGCATTATTGCAGATAACATGTTGGATTATTTGGAAACAAACAACATCTTGCCAGTAGAACAAAAAGGCAACAAAAGAAGGAGCAGGGGCACAAAAGATCAGCTCCTAATTGATAAAATGATATTAGAAAATTGTAAGAACAGAAAAACGAACTTGAATATGGTCTGGATTGATTACAAAAAGGCATTTGACTCACTGCCACATAGTTGGTTCATAAAATGCTTAGAAACAACTGGCATTAGCAAAATTATTACATCCTTTACTGAAAAGGCGATGAAACAATGGAGAACTGAGTTGGCAGTAGGGAATGAAATCTATTCAGATGAGGAAACCTTAAAATTCCAAAATATCTTGGCTGGAATTCAAAATCTATTGGAAGGATATGGGAGAATTGAGAAGAAGTTGGAAAGACTAGTCTTCCTCACAGCAAAAGATGATGGGATTGGAGCCCCAAAATTAAAGGGGAGAATGAAGATATAGAAGATAAAGATAAGACAATAGATGAATTTATTAATAGAGCAAATGTGGGTGAAAGTGGAAAGAAGGGAATATGGAAAAGGGAATTCGTTGAATTGGAGCTCTACTCCAGATTCCAGGACACGGAAGAAAAAAAATAGTAATGATGATGGACTTAAGAAGAGAAATTTTTATCAAAAGCAAGATTGACAACCAAAGACAAGCTAATTTTAGTAGCAGCTGGGCAACGAGATTACCTGAGAGATCCTTCAAGCAACAAAGTGCGGAGAGAAGTCTATAAAAATCTTATAAAGGAGATAAAAAGAAGACTGACACCACAATTGGCAAGAGAGATAAGACTGTTTTGTTACTAGAAAGATACAGGTTGACAATGAAAGTTGATAATAAAATATTAGTTGATTTTGTTGATTAATAAGTAGGAATTTTGTATCCCTTAGATTGTTTTAGATTGTTATCAAATGTTTTTTCACTAATGATTAATTAACTATAATAACAATAATGAAATGATAATGGATACAGCTTAATGATATATACATGTATTAGCAATCTAGTAAAAGAAATTTGGATATAAATTGCAAATTGTGACTTGGAAAAAAGACCTATAAATGTTATTAACAAATTTTTATTTAGATCTTGTTATAAAGGTATAAGGGTTTTTTTTGGGGGGGGGGGAGTCTGACAAGAGGAGATGGGACATAAATAATAAATGATTTTTAGCCAATTATAATAACAAGGAAATGTTAATGGGCATTGTTTAACAATATATACATGCTATGGTATTGGCAAAAGTAACAGATATAAATTCTAAATAGTGAGTTGGTGGGAGAAAGGGGGGAAGGTTTAGAAACTTTATTAATTGACTTTTACTTAAAAGATGTTATAAAGGTATAATGTTATTGGAGGATTTTTTGAAATAACTAATGAATGCCATTATGTGGTTGTGTCTTTAAGTATGAATGATTTGAGGTAAAAGCATGTTCAAATAATTGTAGTCAAATGAGAATTGTGGTAAATTGATAGTAAGATATACAAAGATTTTTGATTTAAAGTGTATAATCTAATATGAACTATAAGTAATGACTGTGGAAGAAATGCACGAAAGTTGTCTGTAACCAACTTTCTACAAGATGTAATGAAGGATGTACATCTTTCTACAAGATGTAATGAAGGATGATTCTTTTTTTGTGTTTTTGTTCAATTAAAATAAAATAAAAATAATAAAAAAAAGAAGCTGCAAACATTTTTGGCCAATAACCCACAAGGCCTTAGGTCAGGCTCACCAAGCACACAAAAAACAAACTGACAAAAAAAGGGCCAAGCCAGAAGAGTACCAAGTTGGGGATAGGGTATTTTTGTCCACTAAGTTTCTGCAAACCAAGCAGAAATCGAAGAAATTGGGTCCAAAATATGTGAGGCCGTTTCCCATTGTCAAAATTATAAATCCTGAATCAGTGAAATTGGAACTGCCAAAGGCCCTTAGAAGGATTTATGTAAACTTACTGAAACCAGAACACACTTTTGCTATGCGTCCACCCCAACCCCTCTTCCTCTCCTAAAGCTAAAGGAAACCCACCAGCTACATATGACAACTCAACAGGAGTTAATAAATCTTTTCTGTTACTTGGATTTTTCATTCACTAGCCATGTAATTCTTACTTCAGACTTGAATCCAAATGGCATTTTCACACAAGTATTTATTTCCAATTTACATAATCACACTTATTTATTAAATAGATGTGTGTAATGTTTCCTTTGTTTCATCTCTAAGTAATTTACAATAAAAGCATCAATAAAATATACCACATAACCTCTGTGAAATGATTACTGCTGGACTGAGAATTGCTGCCCTAAGAATTATACAATTTCTAGTAAAATTTAAATTATTGTCTTTGCAGTTTTCAAATTTTCTTTTTCTGCTTTTTTTGTATGTCAACATGAGTAATTAAAAACTTTTATGTTTTAATATACCCATTGTATAAACACTGTTAATACCTGAAGATACTTACAGCTTCCTGAGTAGCATGCTGAATGCCATCTACCTGAGAGGACAAATAATCTAGTAGTATTTTCAATAATTTTATACTGTCTTCTCATACTTAACCCTAACCCTAACCTTACAATCAAATATAGATGCCTATATTTTATTCTATAGTTGGGGTTATGCAATCTTGGCATACATTCCCAACATCCCCCACTCATTCCCTCTAGGATAAGTAGTGGGTTTTCCCACTAGTATGATGACACTGCACAGCTAGGAGAAGAGAGAATTAATATAATTAGAGGAATAGGTTTTACAAACCTGGGTATTTATTGATATCAGCCTTCTGATTACCAGGATTAAGTAGATACACAAACATTACGTTAAACAAATGCAATTTTTGATTTTGCAATTGTGCTTGATCAGCTAGCTTAACCTTGTCAGTCTTTCAGAGAAAATAGCTTCCCTCCAAACTATTTTCTAAGCTTTACATTCTTTGCACCTGATACTTTCTCTTGTCTAATATTCTGTTGGGAAAATCCAGTCTAGAATTAATCTCTGTTTGTGACTACATTATTTGGATAAGCTAGGTATCCTTTAATTGTAATAACATTTTCCTTCTCACAGCAGAAAAATAACATATACTATTTTCATTTCTCTTGCATTTCAGCTTCTTTACAAGAGCTATAATAAGGTGACCAGATTTTAACATTGGTAAAGTGGGACACCATTGACCGGGGGGCGGGGGTTGATTATTTTTTTTAAAAAAAATCGGGACTTTTTTAAAACACCGTGGGATGCGGGACAAATTGTTCAAAATCAGGACTGTCCCACCAAAAGCAGGATGTCTGGTCACCTTAGACTAGAGGTGCTGACTGAGGAGGAGGAGGATGAAGATATCGCCTTCAAACGGAAGCATGTGACTGACAATTCTATATATAACTGAACAGCAGCTTGGGATGTGAGGTGGGAATGTGGGGCTGAAAATTTAAAAAATTGCTTTTCAAACACTTGAAATAGAGCGATGCTGTATTAAACACTGCTTGTAGGCATATAAACATCCATATGGGTGTTATATGTGCACTAAAGCAGTGCACCTGCTTTGTATAAATAGCAGTGCACTCTGTTCTCACACTATGCAATCTTGGATCAGTGTTGTGTGGAGTTTACCAGTGTGTTAGTGGATGACTCAAAGTGGGCAAAACAGGAAAATGTAATACAAGTGTCAGCTCAACAGGGATTGTGTAAAACACCAAAAAAAATGCTGTACTAGCATCTCATGGCAGGATCATAGCTGCTTGACCCAGGCATTTTTTCCCTCAGAATTATCACCTTTCCCACCCTCCTGCCTGTTGTATTTATTTGATCTCTACTTACATAGTGTAAGGATTGAGTGAAAAATAATGGCTCTGAGGTTGTCAATTGCCATAAAAGGTAGTACTGACATGTTAGAAATGCTGAAACATTGTTTTGTTTTGATTGTTGAGAAGTAGTTTTGAAAAAAACATTGGGTTGCTATTGTTTG
Organism: Thamnophis elegans; assembly: GCF_009769535.1. Lineage (NCBI taxonomy): Eukaryota > Metazoa > Chordata > Lepidosauria > Squamata > Natricidae > Thamnophis > Thamnophis elegans. Next base: position 62,700,992 of record NC_045558.1, on the reverse strand, counting down.
TGAAATGGAAGGCTGTGACAGGTTCTCAAGCATGCTTTAAGCAACGTGCCACGACTGAATTTTTGAGTGCTGAAGTCGCTTCAACTGAAATGCACTGCTGAAAGCAGCTTCTTTATGGTGATGATTATGTTGCTGTAAGTATAATTATTGCTGGCCAAAAATATAAATATGGTGAACCAGAACGAGCTGATTTATATGATCAAAAATGAAGTGAATGTTGCAATAACATAATCAAGCTGATGAATTGATTCAAGGCAATTAAATCACTCAAAGGGAGATGCTGCCAATCTTGGTATTTCACAGGAATATGTGAGATACAGTATTCTTCAATATCAGCAGTACAGTTGTGAGCACAGTGACAAAGTATTCTTACTGACAATGACAAACTGCTTTATGATGTCATTTTATGATTTTCAAACATTTTGTACATTTTTCTGTGTACAACAATAATACTTATATATTAGTTTTTTAAAAGGGTCCTGTTAGGAGGGCTATGTCACTAATTTTGGAGGATGACTTGCTTTTAAATACTTCAAAATAGTCTTGTGTCTTTCATTTGTAAATATTTAAAATTTCTATACAAGTCCCTCCACCAAAATATGTATTTTATATTCTAATGAGATACAAGTAACAAATCTAGTATTAATGTTTGCCATACCATGGGAATTAAATATGTATTGTCTGATGAGATTAATTTCACATTACTTGTCACTTTAAATAAACAAAAATAAAAACATAATGCAGTATTATGGTTCTTATTGGAGTTCTAATAAAAATTTTCTCTAGTACTTCAATCCTGTGTATATTTTCTTTAAAATGGCATCAATTAGCAAAATGTTTACAGTTTACCAACAGACCTGTTTGCCATGATAGTGAAGCTATAAAGAAATAAAATGTAGTCATTTAAGTACCAACTCACTCCAGATGCCTTTACCCAGCCATTAGGTCTCAAGTTAATCTACTTCCAAGGGAATGTTGCTGTGAAAGGGAGTATAGTACAAGTTCCTCTGCCTTGGTTTATAAGCATAATAATTAGTAAGATTTATCTCTATGTAAATAATCATAAAATATAATTATATGAATTAAATGCAGTCTTATTCAAGGATATAAATTATTGGCTATTTTAAAAAAATTAAATGTAATATAGGCAGTCCTCAATATACAACAGTTCATTTAGTGACAGTTCAAAGTTACAACGGCACAGAAAAAGGACTTCTACTGTTTTTCACACTTATGACCATTGCAGTATCCCTATGGTCATGAGATTTACATCTGGATGCTTGGCAACTGACACAGATTTATGACAGTTGCAGTTTTCTGGAGTCATGTGATTCCCTTTCGCGGCCCTCTCAAAACCAAAGAATGGGTAAAACAGATGCAGTCAACAACCATGTTACCAATTTAACTGCAATGATTCACTTAACAAATGTGGCAAGAAAAATTGTAAAATGGGGCAAAACTCAAGAAATTTCTCACTTAACATAAATTTTGGACTCAATTGTGGTCGTGCATTGAGGACTATCTGCACTTATCTTCAGTGTTACTTCATTCTGCTGTAGCATTAAATTTCATATAGAACAAGCTTGTTCTTTCAGAATTGTGGAATTGTTATATAACTGTCTACCTTTAGAAAAGTTTCTCTTGAGTTAAACTCAGCTCCTATAATTTTATTGATGTGTTTATTAATTTTCTTAGCAGTAGTATGGAAATTGTCATTGTTGCTTTTGGACAATTTTTAATATTTTCCTATTAAATATACAGTACTGAGATTCCCAGGTGGGTTCCCCTCCAATTATTAGCCAGGTTCAACCCTGCTCATCTTTTTGGGAACAGGCATAAACAGCCAGGTTACATCCCTACAAATTGAAAGCTCTCTCCCTCCCTCTCTATCTCTCTCCCCTCCTTTCCTCTCTCTCTGTCACTCTGCGTGTACATGTGTATGTGTCTGTCTGTCTGTCTTTCACTCACTTACTCACTTAATCACTCACTCTGTCTCTCTCTCTGTGTGTGTCTCTGTGTCTCTGTCTGTCTGTCTTTCTGTCTGTCTCTCCATCCCTCCCAACCTGCAGATGGGGTCCGGACCAGTGGAGCCTCTACCTTCTTTTTAACCAGGTGATTTTTCCTAAGACATAAAAAAAGAACCTTAATTACAGGCTCAACAAAAGAAGCTGGAAAGAGATACTGAAGCCAAGAAGCTGAAACCTGGGACTGGAGAAAAACCTTTTCTATCCCCTTACCAGCCCATCCAGGAAGATGAGTAACATGAGGGGGATCCCTCTCCCGCGGATGGGTTCCAGACCAGTGGAGCCTCCCTGGTCGTCGCAGCAGCAGCAGCCCCAAGGGTGCCGATCACGGCATTTTTTGCATCAGGGCATGCTGCAAAAGGGAGTGAGTGAAGACCTTTTCTAGCCAGCGCAAAGGACTTCCCCGGACCTGCTTTGCTGAGCGGTGGCGACGGGCCCGCACCTCCACCACCAGCAATTTGGAAAAGGTCTTCACTCACTCCCTCTTGCAGCCCACCCCGATGTGAAAAATGCCGAGATGTTAAGCAAGGGAAACATCTGTTGCTTCCGTAGAAAGGAAAGCAACTTCAGAGCTATGGCTGGCGTCGGGCCGGCAAAGGCTTCCCACTGACCTCCCCCCCCCACCTCCGTGTTCCTGACAGATCGAATTATTTCAGCAACATCTCCCCCCACCACAGCACCCCGCCTCCCCCTCGCATGTCACCTCTGCTCTGTTCTCCAGCGAGCCTCATGGGTTTTGTTTCCTTTAGGAATAAGAATGTTTAAAAGGCTTTTTTTTAATTTGGAAAAAAAAGATGATGCAGGTTCTGAAAGAGCGAATCTCCGTCGCACGGCTACACTTTTTCTTCCTCCAAATAATGGTCACCACTTATTGTAGCGAGTCAGCCTCCTAACTTCAGTCCAGGCTCTGCAATTACCTTCACTCCCCCCCCCCCCAAACCCACAGAAACAGGAGGGAATCGGTCAGTATCATTAGCACTCTCTCCCATGCCTGGCCTCCCCTTCGGAGGTAAGGGGAGGGGAAGAGCAGATCTCCTGGGGCAACAAATATTCCCCAAGTGGCCACCACCCGCTTCTTGTAGCTCCCCCCCAGAAAACAGGAGAGGAGTGAAATAAAGCTACGCTTTGGAAACGCGGATCTCCAACGCCAGGTCCACGCCAGGAGGTTCGGGGCTTCCCTCCAGGCCACCTGCACAGCCAGCAGCCGTGTCCACAGGCTCCATGGGGAAAAGCAGGCCATGGGAAAAGGGAGCAAGTGCGCTCCCTGCCTGCCCGCTCCAATCTCGCCCGCCCAGTTCCCAAACCCTCTCTTCGGAAAGAGTTCTCCAGCAGCCTCTGGCAAGGTGTTTTCCCCGCCCTGCTTGGGCCGAAAGCAAATAAAGCAAATAAAATATAAAATGCTGGTTTACCTTTCTCTGCTGCTTCTCTCCCAGGCTTGATCCAAGAGGAGATCCCTGTCCTAGTCTTCCTGCTGCCCTCGTGGTACGGGGAAAATGGATGGTACTTTGTCCCTTCTGTCTCCCCGTTGCTCAAAAAAGCAACTCCGGGAAAGTCCTTTTGGTGGCGGCAGGCATCCTAGAACCTGCTTGCTAGCAAAGGACCTTCCTGAAGTTGATTTCTGAGCACGGGGAGACAGAAGGGACAAAATACCATCTGGCCATTTGCAAGCCAATCAAGAGTGTGGCTTTGAAAACCTGTGGCATGATCGTGCTGCGCAGGAGTGAGTGTCTCTCCCCGAATATGGAGGACATAGTGGGCAACTTGTATGTATCCTAGAAAATCAGTAAGACCCGCAGGCGGCCTGTATCTGCCACAGTCTTGCAGCCTCTTTACCTTGGTAAAGATAAAAATTTAAAAAAAATCGGGACTTTTTAAGAACGCCGCAGGACGCAGGACAAATTGTGCAAAATCATGACTGTCCTGCCAAAAGTGGGATGCCTGGTTACCTTAGCTATAAGCAACTTGAAGGAACAAAGCTACAAAGCCATATAAATACAATTTGCCTCACTTTCTGGGCAAGTGACTTGGCATAAGTAAGGGTGCTAAAAAAAAACCTCTGCCCTTCTGAATAACATTATACAGTGGTCCTGTTGATAAAACATGATGTGTAAAATCTTTTTTAGTTCCCATGACAAGCATATTACTGTTTTGATATTCCTGCTTTATACAGCATATACAAACTCTCATTAAGAGTTTATGTCAAAATGTAGGCCTGAGAAGCGTCCATTAATTTTTAAAACATTCTTATCAAAAAAAGAAGTGTAATTTCATATTGGAAATTTAGCTGCACATAATATTGTGATGTGTAGGGTGAGTGAGGTAATTAGTGAATGGGACTTTGGCCTGGGAGGAGGAAACAAAATTGCAAATGGATTGTGGGGAGTCAAAAGAGCAGGCAGCAATATTAACATTTCTGTGTTGTGATGTTTGCCCTCTGGAGTGAGATCCTTCCTGAAATTATGTGACTTCCACCCTATTGACATTCCAGAATTCCTTGAAGACTTGACTATTTTCCTGGTCTGGATTAGAATGGATAGAAATGATTGTTGGATGTATTTTTTGCATGTGTTTATATTGAGCAGCGGATTCAAGTTATCTGTTCTACATTATGCTTCTATTTTTGTTTGCTAATTTGTGAGGTCTCTTAAGGGGAGCCTGAAACCCACACAGAGTGCATTCCTAGGTGGTGGATTGGGGGGGGGGGGTACTCAGTATTGCTTTTTTTTTTAAATATATTTTATTCATTTTCACATTCAATTTTACAATCACTTATATACTGGATATTTGCTATAAGAAAAGAAATAAAATAAAATAAAAAAGAAAAAAGAAAACACGATTCATCATCATTCAGCATAAGACAAAACCCCACCTGACACTTCCAACCTCCATACACCCCATCTTCCCCCTCCAACTTTCCTTTCCTCCCTCTAACACTCCCCTTTCCTACTTCCCTTTCCCCTCAAACCTTCCTTCTTACACCCTCCTTACATTCCCCTCTCACTCCCTCCTTGCTCCTCCCTCTTCTTTCCTTCTACCTCTCCCCTTGGTGTATTCCTTTATTCAACTCTTATTTATTAATATTGAACTATAAAGATAGAAAATAGGAAACAAAATATGATAAAAAGAGAAAGAAAAAAAAACCAAGGAAAAAAATATAAAGAAAGAAAAAAAAAAGAAAAGACAACCGTATACAAGTGCATTCTTCTTCTTATTGAAACTATATTACCACCCACCCACCCACCCCCCATAGGTCCCCCTCCCTAGTCCCCCCCGACTTCCCAGGGCCCACACCTGGCATTGTCCTCTGTCAAACCCCTTCTAAAATATCTTGTGATCCTATGAATTAAAAATAAAAGTAATATAAGAAAAAAATTGATACAAAAAAAAATTACAAATTATAAAAAGGAAAAGAAAAAAAAAGAAAAAAGAAAAAAAACTCTTTGTATTAAGCTCAGCCCCCCATCTTTATTAATGTTTAAGCAGTATAAATCATTCTATATATATTTTATTCTCGTCTCTTGCTTCTTTGTTATTTACCCGAACTTCCTGTAGACTCCCCAGTTCATCTTTCTTAACCTTATATTCAAATAAAAATTTATGCAAATTTATGCAGACATCAGTTTTCGATCTAGCTCAAAATAATCTCACCAAACTTTCCTTTATAGTAGGATTTAAACAGTGTGGATCATTCCACCTATTCAAATAATAATTTACCCAAGAATCAGTTTACATTCTGTCTCGAGATAATCTCACCAAGCTTTCCCTTCTAATAGAGTTTAAACAACGTAGATCATTCCGCATGAATTTTACCCTCATCCCTTGCTTCTCTGATATTTACCACTACTTCCTGTAGTCACTCCAACTAATCTTTCTTAACCTTATTTTCGAATAATAATTCACACAAGAGTCAGTTTGCCTTTTAACTCAAAGTAATCTGATCAAGCTTTCGCTACCCCTCCACCTACCCCGCGTTACCCGGCTCCCTTCCTCCCAAACCAAAATTCAGTAAAATTACCATCTCCACTCTCTTCACTTTAAAGTCCTGAACAATTTAAGTTAAAGTTCAAACATATAAGTCCCGTGAAATGTGTTCAACATCCGCTCCACGTAATTCAGTCCCAATATCACACCACCAGTATCCAATTCCGCTTTTTCAACCGGAGAGAGATCGCAAACCCCCATTCAATCCACAACTTTGAGAAATATTTTGAAATGTCTAATAGGAAAACATCGTAGTCTAGAGACTGAATATCTTGCAAATTGTTGGGTCTAAACAGGATTACCGTATCTTAAACCAAACAAATATTTTGAAGACATAGCTAAATCCTCGATCTCCGCTCTTCTGCTTCTCCAGGAGGGGGAGAGCTACACCCTCCGTCTTGCAGCCATGTGGTCTGCTGCTTGCCTTCCCCTCCGCCTTGTCTTTCCTCTTTTCCGAGTGAGTCAGGAAGTCCCGCCTTCAAAGTCTTATAATAGAAATCTTGAGCTTCCGAAACAGAATTGAGACGAAATCTTTGATTCTCAAATGTGACCGTGATGCCAGCTGGTGCTTCCCATTTATACTGAATCTGGTGTTTTCTAAGCTCTTCAGTTAGAAAAGTATAGTCTCTTCTTGCTTTTAACATCTGGGATGGTATTTCTTTGAAGACAATCAAATCCTGCCCATCAACTCGCAACCTATTATTGTAAAACTTTTGTATGATCGCATTTCTGGATTCTTTTGTGGAGAAATATATGATTATGTCCCTCGGGAGCTGTCGCTGTTCTGCTACCAACGAATTCTGGCGATAGATTTTCCGAATCTGCCAATCAAAATTAAGTCCCGGACTTCCCACCACATGGCTGAAGGCCTCAACAAAAGTCTGTTTCAAATTCTCTCGCTCCTTTTCACGCAATCCTCTGACTCTTATTGCAAATGCCTTCCTGTTAAAATTTATCATAACGAGCTGTTCTTGAGTATCTCTAATTTTTTGTTGTAATGTTTGCATGTTAGTAGTCAAATTAGAATTAGCCTCCTCCAAACTTTCCAATTTATTCTCCATTTCAGCGGTGTAATCTGTCAGAGCAGACACGGCTACAAACGTATTCGCCTTCATTTGGGCAATCTTAGTCTTTAAGTTATCATATAACTCCAATACAAATTCTTTAATTTCCTGTTTAAAGTCATTAAGCATTTGGAAAAAAAATTCCTGTGTTAAGAAATCTCCAGTAGAGGGCGTAGGAGACAAGGGCAGCGATTTTGTAACAGATTCTTTAAGCACATTCGTAGAAAAACGCTTCGGCTTTGACCTGGGAGCCATCATGAGTAAAGAGATAAACAAACAAACAGCGCTCTCGCTCCCCTCAATTTCCAAAAAAAATTCTTTGTTTGTAGGTTTTGGGTAGTTAATGAGGAATAGTCTCAAGGAAGATAAAGCCGGCTAAGTACATCCCCTTTCAGTCACCAACGGAGAAAAATCGCCATTTTGTAATGCGTTTAAACAAAGAAGCCTCTAGGGCAAACGAGGCTGGTGTTTAAGATAGTAATAAAAGTAAAACCTCTCAGGGGTGGGACCCGCTCGTATTAATCATAACTTCAAACAACTTTGCTTTGTCCTGAGGGGGGAGTCTCCTGTCTAGGGCTGCAAAAAAGGCAGCTGAGAAGAACTGGCTGGAGATAAGGGCTCAGCTAATGCTGGATCTAATCTCCGTCCACAGCCAAAAAAAAGGAAGAAGGCTGTGAACTACGAATAGACCCTAGCCACTGGGCTTCTCCCTGCCCCTTTCTTGCCAAAAAGGGGTGATATCTTTGATCTTATTTAGATATACAGACCAGATCTCTGAGAGGAGCTCCGTTGAGCCCCCTTCGGCGACAGCATCCACCCCCGGAAGTCACTCAGTATTGCTTTTATGCTATAATGGTGGGTTGGAGGGAATCAAATACCTCCCATGGACCAACAGGCCTGGTGAGTGGCAGATGGCTTATCAGTACCAACCGAAGGCAGATACCATTGGTCTTCAGCTTCAGAAGAACAGCACATGGTGTGGTGGTAGCCACTTGAACAGCTTGTGCACAGCCGTGTAGAAAGCAAAGGGAAGACTATTACACTATATATTTCACAGGAAAATCATGTAAACAGTGGTAAAACCTAACAATGGACTCAAGTACGGACACCCCTTTAAATAGGGCAGGGGTGGTAAGAATCTCCCAGTCTGCTAGAAGCATGATAAACCCAAAATTACAACTTGAAATGTGGATTTAGAGAAGTTCTATGAAGATATAAGCAGTGTACTGAAAACCCCACAAAGTGATGATATCATAATACTCATGGGGGACTTCAATGCAAAAGTGAGAGAAGGAAGTGATGTTCCTGTAGTTAGAAACTTTGGCTTAGGTACCAGAAATGGTAAAGGTGACAGATTTGTAGACTTCTGCAAGGAATGTAGGCAATATGTGATGAATACTTTTTTCCAAGTTACCAAAAAGAGGCCTCTACACTTGGAGATCACCGGCAGATACACAGAATAATATAGTAAGGAACCAAATTCACTATTTTACAATGAACAAAAGATTTAGAAATTCAGTAAAATCAGTAAAGACATACCTAGGCACAAATGTACCATCCAATCACAATCTGCTACTTGCTGAAGTTCAGGTGAAACTAAAAAAGATGAAAAACCCAAATCCTCCTAAACCAAGAATTGACAGCGACTTCATCATTAAACATGGAGATAAGATAAAAGAAGAACTAGACATTCATTTAAGAGAAACCAACAACCTAAATAATGAAGATGTAGAAGTGAATTGGAATAAATTTAAAAATGCAAAAGTAAAGGTAAGAAACTCAAAACAAGAAGAGGGGTACCACAAGAAATAACACTGGATGGTGGAGGAAATTATTCATCTCATGGATGAAAGACACTCTTATAAAAATGAAAACAAAGAAAAATATAATGAATTGCAGAAAACAATTAGAAGAAAATTTCAACTGGCAAAAGAAAAGTGGTTTGCAAAGAGATGCAAAGAGATAGAAGAGACAGAATGTATTCATGATAATTTCAACTTATACAAAAAAGTGAATGAAGCAGCAGGTGTCTACAAAAAGAAAACCAATAACTTAGTTGACAAGGGGGGAAATAATCTTGGATGATGATGAAAAACTAAAATGATTGAAGGAATAAATTGAAGAATTTTTTGAGGACACTAGGGATGATATTGATATGAGAAGTATAACAATTGGACCAAATATTACTATGGAGGAGGTTGAACAGGCAATAAAAATAGCAAAAACAAGAAAAGCCACAGGACCTGATGATATTCCAGTAGAAATTTTAAAATTGCTGGAAGAAAATTGGAAGAAATTTTTTACTGCATCTCTTCAATCAAATATATGAAACAGGAAAGATACCAAATGATTGGTTAAAGTCAACCTTTGTGATAATCCCCCAAAAAATAAATGCAAAGAAGTGTACCAAATACAGAAAAACAAGCCTAATGAGTCATGCCCTGAAAATATTCCTGAGAATAATTCACACAAGAATATACAACAAATTGAGGAGTGTCTAAGTAATTTGGTTTCAGAAATAATCTTGGTACAGGAGATGCCCTATTCAGCATTCAAGTTCTTGTACTGCACTGTAGAGATGTCAATCAGAGTTTACATGTGCTTCATTGATTTTGAAAAAGCATTTGATAAAATAAGACACAGCAAACTATTACAAATCCTGAAACAATGGGACTAGATGGCAGACATCCTAATCATAAAGAATCTATATTGGCATCAGGTAGCAAATGTAAGACTAGGCCAAAAATACTCCGATGATGCAGAAATATGAAGAGGGGTCAGACAGGCTGTCTCCGCTGTTGTTTAATATCTTCTCTGAGTCAATTTTCAATGAAGCACTGGAAAACATTGATGCTGGTCTCAAAGTAAACAGTGTCCAGATCAACAATTTAAGATATGCTGATGATACAGTTCTGCTTGCCAGTAAGCATGAAGATCTTTAGCTCCTCATCAACAGTCTCAAAAATATCTGAAAAATATGGCTTGAAGCTTGACACCTCAAAAACCATAAATTCAGAAGGAATGTGGAATACCACTAGAAAAAATTGAAAGGATCACATACCTCAGTTTTAATTAACATGAAAGCAGGGACATGATCACATTCTTCAAAATAATAAAGGTCTTCTGCAGTCATGATACAAGCCTAAGATTGAAAATTAGGCTTGTTGGATGTTACACCTTTTCTATCGTACTCTACAGAGTAGAGAGTTGATCTCTGACTGAAAACCACTTGAAGAAACTAGAAGCTTGAAATGTGGATTTACAGATGGCTGTTACATATAAGCTGGGCTGACAAAATCACAAATGAGGAGATGATAAGCCACCTGGGTAAGCAAAAGAATATCATCAAAGCCATAGAAAAGCAAAAGTTATAATAGTTTGGACATGTGATGAGACACCCAGAAAAATATGGCATACTTTACTTAATCCTCTACAGAAAAATTGAAGGCAAACAAGGTCCAGGCAGAAGAAGAATAATTCATGGCTTCAAAACCTAAGAGACTAGTTTGGACAAAACTCAGCAGCACTTTTTCATGTGGTTGTTGACAAAAATATGATTGCCAACATGATTGCCAATGTCCAATGATGGATATGGCACAACAAGAAGAAGAATATTGTGAGATGTATGTGTCAGATTCGTGAATCTGCCATTCTTCAAGGGAAGAGGGGGGGTTTGTTTGTTTGTTTGTTTATTGGATTTATATGCCGCCCTTCTCCCAAAGGACTCACGGCAGCGTACAACATAAAAAATACACATATAACAAAAGTTTAAAGGGAAATTAAATAAAGTATCCAAAAACAAACCCAATTAATATTAACAATACAATTTTAAAAATTAGATTAAAATTAACAATTAAATTAATCATTTATTTTATTCTGTTCAGGCCACGCCCGCTTGCTAGAAAAGCCAACTTTTTAGGGTGCGTCAGAAGGACCAGAGATTATGTGAAGCTCCAGATGCAGCTCATTCCAGAGGGAAGGTGCTCCCATAAAGAAGGCTCTCCCCCTGGGGGTCGCTAGCTGACACTGTCTGGCTGACAGCACCCTAAGGAGGCCAACTCTGTGGGATCGCTCTGGATGGTGGGAGGCTACTGGTGGCATTAGGTGGTCTCGCAGGTACCCTGGGCCTAAGCCATGGAGGTCATAATTAGTACCTTGAATCGCACCCGGAAAACAACCGGCAACTTGGGAGCACCTAGGTACCCTTATGATAACCTGCGCGGCCACATTCTGGACCAGCTGAAGCCTCCGGGTGCTCTTCAAGGGCAGCCCCACATAGAGAGCATTGCAGTAGTCCAGGCGAGAAAGGACAAGGGCATGAGTGACTGTGCACAGAGCATCCCAATCCAGGAAGGGGCGCAACTGACGTACCAGGCAAACCTGATAAAAGACCCCCCTGGTCACAGCCATCAGGTGTTCTTCTAAACTAAGCCGCTTATCCAGGAGGACTCCCAGATTGCAGGCCCTCTCTGAGGGGGCTAAAATTTTTCCCCTATCATCAAAAATGGAACAAGATGCACAAATCGGGATGACAGAAACCACAGCCACTCCATCTTGGAGGGATTGAGCTTGAGCCTGTTCCTCCCCATACAGATCTGCACAGCTTCCAGGCATCGGGACATCACATTGAGCGCATCGTTTAGGTGGTTTGGGTTAGAGATGAAAAGTTGGGTATCATCAGCAAGGCAGTGGGATAGAACCTCTCTCTCAATGAAGTGTTGGTAATCACCTGGAGCCAGCCTCGTGTCACCTCCTGGGAAGTCGAAACTAACCAAGAGGGAGACGGGTCCAGCACACAAGTGGCAGCACTGAGTCTCCCCATAATCTTGTCCATGCCCTTGGGGGTCATAGGGTCAAACTCATCCCAGATAGTCTCACAAGATTCATCCCCGTCGACTCACCCGAATCTACCCAGTCAGAGTCCAAGCCTGTCCAGATCTGAGCGATTTTATCCTGCAGATACTGAACAAATTATTCAGCTCTACCCTGCAAGGAGTTTTTCCCAGTTCCTTGGTTAAGTAAGGAGCGGGTCACCCTAAACAGGGCAACTGGGCAGTTATCTGCGGATGCGATAAGAGCGGGAAAATGTTGCCATTTTGCCACTTTTATCGCCACTAAGTAGGATTTAATATGAATTCTTACAAGTGTTCAGTCGGATTTGGACCGGCTGCCCCTGCAACCACTCTCTAGGCATCTTTTCTGGTGTTTCATCTCCCGGAGCTCCTCAGTAAACCAGGGAGCTACCCGGGATTGACACTGGGTCAGAGGCCACAAAGGCACAATGCGATCCAAGGCCCCAGTGGCCGCCCTATCCCAGGCTTCCACTAGGCCTTCAGTTGAGCTCTGAGCAAGGGATTCAGGAAAAGTCCTAAGCTCCATCAGGAACCTTTCAGGGTCCATCAGGTGCCTGGGGCGGAACCATCTAGTCGGTTCTGCCTCCCTGCTGCAAGGGATAGCATTATGGAAGTCAAGCCTGATGAGGAAATGATCCGACCATGACAAGGGTTGGATAGAAATATCCCCTAAATCTAGATCATTCATCCACTGCCCAGAGACAAAAATCAGGTTGAGCGTGTGTCCCCTGTTATGGGTGGGGTCTTGAATTAACTGAGTTAGGGCCCTAGCCATCATGGAAGTCATGAACTCCCGAGCTGACTCAGATGTGTCGCCAATGGAAGACAGGTTGAAATCCCCCAGGATCATAAGCCTGGGGAAATCAATCGCCAACAATCTGGCTAACACATTCAGCACCCCCAGCAGGGCCGATGAAACGTAGCAGGGAGACAGGTATGTAACAAAAAGGCCCACCTGAACTCCAAGGCCCCATTTCACAAAAAGAGACTCACACCCGCCTATCTGAGGCAGAGTGACCTCCTGAGGTCCGAGACTTTCCCTAATAACCACCACCACCACACCACCCCTGTCCTGGGCTCTCGGTTGGTGAAACGCCCAGAAGCCTGGTGGGCATAATTCACTAAGTGGAACACCCCCCTCATGGCCCAACCAGGTCTCTGTAATGCACGCCAGGTCCGTTCTACCCTCTTGTATGAGGTCGTAAATGAGGGGAGCCTTATGTACCATGGACCTGGCGTTAAACGATACCAGCCGGAGACCAGGGTCCTGTGATCCCGAGCACCCGGGGGTGCGAGAAGGGCAATGAGGGCCGGAATGCATGATCTCTCTTAAACAGCGAACTCGCATCCCCCAAACATAATTTGGCCCTCACTCCTAACCATATTTGCCTCTCCCACAAACAGTAGAGATGGTGAACCCCACAATGGAATGGCTTAATGTGTCCCCCAGAATCCCAACCCTACCCAGCACTCCTGACCCATGCCCATTAGTTAGCTCTGGCCTGTGCCCTGGCAGACTCCCCCCAAGCCTGTCTGAGCCATCTGAATCAACCCTCCCCGGGTCCCATACTCCCTATAGACCTTTCTATCGTTCTTTCCTATATATTCTATACCATGTAATTAATCACTTTATAACTGCTAGCCTGGTGCCTAGAGACCAGGCACTTTTTCACTTTTCACGGAATGGATAGGGAGGGAGAGCCATGTGGACTGCATCATTCAGGAAACAAGCCTGAGAAAGTCTTCTTATTAGTTTCCTTACAAACAACATGTTCACATGTGCAGATTGGCTAAATCCACATTGGATGGTTGGGAGGGAATTCCAACTTCTTTTATTCCTATTGTATTGCCTTAAGGACCCCAGATCCTGCTTTGCTTTTGCCTAGCTTTCACCTCTTTCTCAATAAAAGCTTCCTTTTGAAATGCAAAGTTTCAAGAGTCTTTATTTCCTTGATTAAGGGGGAGAGGCTGGGCCTTACATTATGTATGTATGTATGTGGACCCAATTGGCAAAAGGAATTCAGGACCATATAGTTGGAATCATGCAGAAGAGTCCTTCATCCTGCAGTGGATAGACAATGACTAAAATGATGGTGTATGTATTTATCTATGATTAAACTAAATGTCAAAAAACCTAGTCTGGCGTAAGGCAGATATTTTTCACTCTTTATTTTTTATAAGCTAAGTTGGCCACTGACATTTAGCCCTCCCTGTTCTTCCATAGCTATTTGTACTGTCACAAAAATATACTCTATAATTGGTAGAAATTGCTCACTTGCTTCCATTGCAAATGGCTATGACTCTCCATTAATATGTTTTCTTACAGCAATATCCCAAAAAATTGCTCTAGCTTGATTATTGGGATAAGTCAACAACCAATGTATTTTTTCACCGTTCTGTTGAAGATAAGAGTTTTTGCTTTTACAACGTATTCCTATTAATTCTGATACCAGCATAATTCCATAGTAACCCCTTGATTTAAATATATTTGTATGTTTATAAAAATAGCAAAATTACTTTTTTTCCTATATGCATTGGGGCATGTATATAATCTTTTTTTCAGCAAGCATGACAACCTTTGCCTTGGACCAGCTTTCTATTAATTGTGTTGACTATTTTATCCATGGGTTTGAATCTCAAATAGTTTGGAAGTTTGGAAGTTTATTAGCATTTGTATGCTGCCCACTCCCAGGGGGACTCTGGGCGGCTTACAGACAACAAGGGAATATAAAAATTAAAAATAGAAATACAGTTATTTAAAATTACTCAACATACATACCACTTAAAATGGGGCTGGATGCTGATCAACAGCCCCAGGCCTGCCGGAACAGCCAGGTCTTAGTAGCTTTACAGAAGTCCAGAAGAGTAGTGAGGGTCTGGATCTCTATGGGGAGATCATTCCATAGGGCCAGGGCAGCAACAGAGAAGGCCCTCCCCCGGGGGGTCGCCAGCCAACATTGACCCGCCAATGGCACCCGGAGGAGGCCCAATCTGTGTGATCTTATCGGTCTTTGGGAGGTAAATGGCAGGAGGCGGTCTCTCAGGTAACCAGGTCCTAAACCATGTAGGGCTTTAAAAGTAACGACTAGCACCTTGAAGCGTGTCCGGAGACCAATGGGGAGCCAGTGCAGCTCACAGAGGATAGGTGTAACATGGGTGTATCTAGGTACACCCATTATCGCTCGCGCGGCTGCATTCTGGACCAACTGCAGTCTTCGAGCACTCTTCAGGGGCAGCCCCATGTAGAGCGCATTACAGTAATCCAGTATTGAGGTGACGAGGGCATGAGTGACCATCCGAAGGGCCTCCTGGTCCAGATAGGGTCACAACGGGTGCACCAGGCGAACCTGGGCAAAGCCCCCCCCCCCCTGGTCACAGCCAACAAATGATGTTCTAATGTCAGCTGTGGATCCAGGAGGACTCCCAAATTGCAAACCCTCTCTGAGGGGCATATAATTTCACCCCTCCCAGGCTAAGAGATGGAATAACTGGACCATCCTTGGGAGGGAGCATCAATAGCCACTCAGTCTTGTCGGGATTGAGTGCAAGCTTGTTCACTCCCATCCAGACCCTGAAAACCTCCAGGCACTGGCACATCACTTCTACTGCTTCGCTGAGTTTGCATGGGGCGGAGAGATACAGTTGAGTATCGTCCGCGTATTGGTGGTATTTAATCCCGTGCCGGCGTATGATCTCACCCAGCGGCTTCATGTAGATGTTAATTAGGAGGGGAGACAGGACCGAGCCCTGCGGCACCCCATAATTGAGGGGCCTAGGGGTCGATCTCTGCCCTCCAACCAACACCGACTGCGACCTGTCCGAGAGGTAGGAGGAGAACCACCGTAGGACAGTGCCTCCCACTCCCATCTCTCGCAACCGTCGTAGAAAGATGCCATGGTCGATGGTATCGAAGGCTGCTGAGAGGTCAAGGAGCACTAGGATAGAGGAATGACCCCTATCCCTGGCCCACCAGAGATCATCGGTCAGCACGACCAAAGCAGTTTCGATGGAGTAACCAGGCCTGAAACCTGACTGAAAGGGATCTAGATAATCTGTTTCATCCAAGGTCCATCGGAGTTGAAAGGCCACCACCTTCTCAACAACCTTCCCTACGAAAGGGAGGTTGGAGACTGGACGATAGTTGTTCAAAATGGCTGGGTCCAGAGAAGGTTTCTTCAGGAGGGGTCTCACCACTGCATCCTTTAAGGGGTGCGGGATGGATCCCTCCCAAAGAGAGGTGTTAACAATCATCTGGAGCCAGCCACGTGTCACCTCCCTGCTGTTCGAGACCAGCCAGGAGGGGCACGGGTCCAGTATACAGGTGGAGGCACTCACCGCTCCCATGGCCTTGTCCATTTCCTCAGGAGTGACAAGTTGAAACTCGCTCCATAAAATCCGCTCAAGACTTTCCCCCGGCGCCTCGCCTGGTACCGTCCAATTGGAGTCCAGGTCCGTCCGAATCCGAGCGATTTTATCAGACAGAAACTGGACAAATTCCTCAGCTCTACCCTGTAAAGGGCCGTCCACATCCCTCCCTTTCAAGAGGGAGTGGGCTATTCTAAACAGGGCAGCTGGGCGCGATTCTGCAGATGCAATAAGAGTGGAAAAATGCGCACATTTTGCTGCCTGTATCGCCACTAGATAAGTCCTAATAAAAGCTCTTAATTGTTTTCGGTCAGATTCAGAGTTACTGGCTCTCCAGTGTCGCTCTAGGCATCTCTTTTGTCGCTTCATCTCCCGGAGTTCCTCGGTGAACCAAGGAGCCCTCCTGGATCCACTACCGCGGAGAGGCCATAAAGGCGCAATCCGGTTTAGAGCCTCTGCCGCCGCTGTATTCCAAGCAGTGACCAAAGACTCCGCCGGACTGTGGACGAGAGCGTCAGGTATTTCACCAAGCGCCGTCTGAAATCCCATAGGGTCCATCAGACATCTGGGGCGGAACCACCTAATCGGTTTCCCCTCCCTGCAGTGGGGGATTGGTTTCCAAAAGTCAAGCCTCAGTAGGAAATGATCAGACCATGACAAGGGCAAGGTCTTAATGCCCTTCAAATCTAGATCACGTCTCCACTGCTCCGAGAGAAATACCAGCGTGTGACCCGCTGTATGAGTCGGACCCCGAATTACTTGGGTCAAGTCCATGGCTGTCATGGAAGCCATGAACTCCTGCGCCCCATCAGAGCGTTTGCCAAGCAAAGGCAGGTTGAAATCCCCCAGAACAATAAGACTGGGGAACTCAACCGCTAGCTCGGCTACTGAATCATGGAATTTCAAGGGATTGTTTTTTTTAAAAGAGAAGATGGGTCCTTAAAATTCTAAAACAGAGAAAAGAGTTCTAAGTTTACTTACTTGGTTCTCTTTTAGAGTTATCTGTCCTTGTTCCTTGCATCCAATAAATGTTCTGATACATTTGAAAACATTTTCATCTTGTAATCTTTGAACAAAATTAGCAGGAAAAAAACCAATTCGACCTTCTATTTTTCCCTGTGAATAGGACATGGTGACCATTACATAGTATTAAAGCATATTTTGTATTTGTTATTTTTCTATCACTTCATCAAGGTGAAATGTTATGTTTTCCCTTCAACTACTAAGATGGCTAGCCTTATAAAATAGCTCACACCGAGTCTAAATCACTCACTGAGTTTCATTAAAGTTCAAAGGAATTTGAAGTTTAATCATTCTAGCTTTGGCCAGATGCTATAACCCATCTTCCCCTACATTGGCACCCCAAGTATGGCAGACTACAATTTCCTTCATCAATATTTAGCAAGTGGTTTGCATGATGATTGAGGATAGTGCACGCTATAATCAAATATATTTGGAGAACACCTTGTTGGTTTTATAATTGGTGACAATTTCTAATGTAGATAACCAGATAATTTGATGGGTTGTTTGCATTCTCCTGCTCTACTCAGATTTTAATCTGAAACAGAAGGAAGGTTTCCTTTTTTCTCACTATGAAAAAGAGTAGCTAACAAAAGAACTATGCTGGAAAAAATATAGTTCTACAACAGAGTATTGGGTTATAAATTAATTTGTACTAATGTATTGACCAACAAAGTATAATACAATATTCATTTTTTTTTTCCATTTTATCATTATTGAAGCTATTTTAATTGTACCTTCCACCAATCTTCATTTGAATCCTCCAGAAGTATAATTCTATCTCCTGGCCTATGATTAAAAGAACAGAATTAGGTGCAATTAGTTTACATGTCTCTATTAATATGCAAAAGCATCAGTATATTCTGTCATATATTCACCCATCAGGCTGCATTGTAGAATTATACAAAATTATCTGTAATGTTTAGGTGATACAATGTTGATGGGATTAAAAACTATTGTTTTTGATTTCAATAAAATTAGCTAAGCAAGCCAATCACAACAAAATGAAATATACAGTGTATACTAGCATTACCTCATTTCCAAATCTTCATGCTCCTGTGGTACAAATTTGTACAAGGCCACATAAGTATTCATCTGTATTGTATCTTTATTAAGAGATCCCTTGAAAGGGGAGAGAAAAGAAGAGTAAAAAATATTACTACCAGTTTTGCAAAAACATCATATTGGAAATCATAGATACTTTTCCTTAGACAGGCGGTATTTTGAAATATATTTGGTTTTTTGAGTACCCATGACCAATGCTACATTTTGGTCTGACTTTATTTTTTGTTCTTAACTCACTGTAGAACATAAATGGTGAAATATATCTGATAGGATCTAAATTTATTTTGAAAAAAAATTTAAAAAGCAAAAGAAGGGATATTTAGCAATGAATAACTCCTCTAGCAAACTCTGTTTGAGAAGCTACTAAGTATTATAAAGAGTACAACAGATTTGTATTATCTATTGAACTAGTACAATTCCAAATCCACCAAACAAGGCATATACAAAAGTGTGATCTGCGAAGGTAAATGGGGAATTTGGAAAGAAATTGCTTTTTTTTTTTTTAAATATATTTTATTCATTTTCACATTCCATTTTACAATCACTTATATACAGGGTATTTGCTATAAGAAAAAAATATAAAAAAAATATAAAAAAATAAAAAAGAAAACACAACTCATCATTCACAACCCCACCTGACACTTCCATCCTCCATACACCCCATCTACCCCCTCCAACTTTCCTTTCCTCCCTCTAACGCTCCCCTCCTACTTCCCTTTCCCCTCAAACCTTCCTTCTCCCCTTACTCCCAACACGCCCTCCTTACATTCCCCTTACTCCTTCCTTACTCCTCCCTCCTCTTTCCCTCTACCTCCCTCCTTGGTGTATTCCTTTATTCAAGTGTTGTTTATTATAATCTAATAAAAAGTAAAATAAACCAAGGAAAAAAAATTTAAAGAAAGAAAAGAGAAAAAAAAAGGAAAAAAAAAGAACAACCGTATATAAGTGCATTCTTGTTCTTATTGAGACTATGTTAACACCCACCCACCCACCCCCCATAAATCCCCATCCCTACTCCTCCCGACTTCCCAGGGCCCACACCTGGCACTGCCTTCTATCTAAAGTATCTTATGTTCGTATGGATTAAAAATAAAAGCAATATATTAAAGGAAAAAAAAAAAACCAAAAAAGGAAAAAAAAAAAGAAACTCTTTGTGTTAAGCTCAGCCCCCCATCTTTATATATGCTTAAATAGTGTAAGTCATTCTATCTATATTTTATTCTCGTCTCTTGCTTCTTTGTTATTTACCCCGACCTCCTGTAGACTCTCCCATTCCTCTTCCTTAACCTTGTATTCAGATAAACATTTATCCAAATTTGTATAGACATCAATATACAATCTAACTCAAAAATAATCCCTTCTAGTAAAATTTAAGCAGCGTGGATCATTCCACATATTCAAATATTACTTTATAGAAGAATAATCAAACTTTCCCTTTCTTAACCTTAATTTCAAACAATAATTCAAAATAATCTGACCAAACTTTCCCTTCTTAGTAAAGTTTAAGCAGCGTGGATCAAGTATTACTTTACACAAAAATCAGTTTGCATTCTATCTTGAAATGATCCCGACCAGCTTTCCCTTCTAATAGGATTTAAACAACGTAAATCATTCCGCATGCATTTTGCCCTCATCCCTTGCTTCTCTGATATTTACCACTATCAAATTTATGCAGACATTAGTTTAAAATTTAGCTCAAAATAATTTCACCAAGCTTTCCCTTCTAATAAAAATTAAATAGCATAGATCATTCCACATATTCAAATAATACTTTCAACAAGAATCAGTTTACCTTCCGTTTTAAAATTATGTCATCCAGCTTTCCCTTCTAACAGAATTTAAACAACATAAATCATTCTGCATTCATTTTACATATATACATTCAGTATCACCCCACCAATATACGTAAATCATTCCGCATGCATTTTACCCTCATCCCTTGCTTCTCTAATATTTGCCACTATCAAATTTATACAAACATTAGTTTAAAATCTAGCTCAAAATAATTTCACCAAGCTTTCCCTTCTAATAAAAATTAAATAGCATAGATCATTCCACATATTCAAATAATAGTTTCAACAAGAATCAGTTTACCTTCTATTTTAAAATAATCTCTTCAAACTTTCCCTTCTAACAAGATTTAAACAATGTAAATCATTCTGCATGCATTTTACATATATATATTCAGTATCACCCCACCAATACATTCCGCTTTTTCTGCCGGAGAGAGGTCGCAAACCCCCATTCAATCCACAACTTTGGTGAATATTTTAGAATGTCTAAATCCTCAAACTCCGCTTTTCTGCTTCTCCAAGGGAGGGGGAGCTACCCCCTCCATCTTGCAGCCATGTGGTCTGTTGCTTGCCTTCTCCTTCGGCTTGTCTCTCCTCTTTTCCAAGTGAATCAGGAAGTCCCGCCTTCAAAGTCTTGTAATAGAAATCTCGAGCCTCCGAAACAGAATTGAGACGAAGTCTTTGATTCTCAAATGTGACCGTAATGCCGGCTGGGGCCTCCCATTTATATTGAATCTGATGATTTCTAAGCTCTTTAGTTAAAAAGGTATAGTCCCTTCTTGCCTTTAACATCTGGAAAGGTATTTCTTTGAAGACAGTCAAGTCCTGGCCATCAACTCTCAATCTATTATTGTAAAATTTTTGCATGATCGCGTTTCTGGATTCTTTTGTGGAGAAATATATGATTATGTCCCTCGGGAGCTGTCGCTGTTCCGCTACCAACGAATTCTGGCGATAGATTTTCCGAATCTGCCAATCAAAGTTAAGTCCCGGGCTTCCCACCGCATGGCTGAGGGCTTCAACAAAGGTCTGTTTCAGATTCTCTCACTCCTTTTCGCGGAATCCTCTGACTCTTATTGCGAATGCCTTCTTATTAAAGTTTATCATAACGAGCTGTTCTTGGGTGTCTCTAATTTTTTGTTGTAATATTTGAATATTAGTAGTCAAATTAGAATTAGCCTCCTCCAAACTTTCCAATTTATTCTCTATTTCAGCGGTATAATCTGACAGGGCAGACACGGCTGCAAACGTATTCGCCTTCATTTGGTCAATTTTAGACTTTAAATCACCATATAGCTCCAATACAAATTCCTTAATTTCTTGTTTAAAATCATTAAACATTTGAAAAAAAAATTCCTGTGTTAAGAATTCTCCAGTAGAGGGCGTAGGAGACAAGGGCTGCGATTCCAGTGTAAATTCTTTAAGCTCATTCACAGATTCTTTAGGCACATTTGTAGAGAGACGCTTCGATTTTGACCTGGGTGCCATTATAAATAAACAAATAAACAGCACTTTCGCTCCCCTCTGTTTCCAAAAAAACCAAAAAAAGTTATTTTGTTAAGGAGCGGTCTGCAGGAAGGTAAAACCGGCTACGTACATCCCCTATCAGTCACCAACGGAGAGAAATCGCCATTTTGAAGTCCGTTTAAACAAAGAAGCCTCTAAGACAAATGGTGCTGGTATTTAAGATAGTAATAAAAGCATAAATCTCACAGGAGTGGGACCCGCCCGTATTAATCCTAGCTTCAAACAACTTTGCTTTGTCCTGGGGGGGGGGGGATCGCCTGTCTAGGGCTGCAAAAAAAGGCAGCTGAGAAGAACTGGCTGGAGATAAAAGCTCCGCTCACGCTGGATCTAATCTCTGTCCACAGCCAAAAAAAAAAGAGAAAGGCTGTGAATTACGAATAGACCCTAACCACAGAGCTACTCCCTGCCCCTTTATAGCCAAAAAGGGGTAATATCTATGATCTTATTTAGATATACAGACCAAATCTCTGAGAGAGCTCGGTTGAGCCCTCCTCAGCGACAGGCTCCCGGAAAGAAATTGCTTTTGATAACATACAAAATTTAGATTTTCCCCCCAATATCAGAACTGGCTTTATACACAAATCTATTTTCTCTCAAGCTTTCTTAATCTCTGTAAGCTTATATTAAGAGAGGGAGAAAAGGCTTTTTATGGCTGTTCTCATTCAATCTTGGGAACTGGAACCAATCCACATCAAATCTGTATGTATGTCTATTTCTGCCCATATTAGTTCTCTACAAAAGTAGTGATTTAAAAATGAAAATTCACATTTATTTCCAGACCTGTGTCAAATATATATCTTTTCTAAAATATGTTTTTCCTGAATACTTTTCCTTAATATGTGCATTTACTACCAAAGAAATTGTAAAGGGCTCCTCTCCTAACTTAAGAAAGTGAAGACTCTTGAAATGGACTATTTCAAAAGGAACCTTTAATTAAGAAGAATGGAAGCCATTAGAGGCAAAGCAACATCTGAATCGCTTTAGGCAATGCAAGTAGAATTAAAGTAATAGCGACCCCTCCTCTTTACTAGAATGCAGATTCTAGCCAATACACAAGTGTGAAGATGTTCATCAACTGCACTGAGAGCCGAATAAACATACATTCCCATGGCTAGCTTCCATTAGACACTAAAGTAAAACATCATAAACATTCCACAAAAGTTAATGGGATCACAGGCCTTTTGGCACCAGGAAACCAGCTGTAAAATATCAGTTGTCACAGGCATTGTCAATAAATTGGCTCCAAGTCCCCCCTCCTCCCAATTGAATGGCAGTATCACTTTTAGAGATATGACATGCTGCAGTTCTTTAGAAAAAGGAGAGATACACCTATGAAAAGATAGAAACAAAAATTCCATCATAGTATTTTAACAAGGTTTGTCAGGGTATTGGGAGTGGATTTTTTTTCAATAGGGTAGAGGCCCTAACATGGTGTTTAGCTACCCATTCATTTTGGGATGAAAGTAAAAGCTTCCAAGCAATTAAGTATTGGGTTTTCCCCCTGTGGGTCCTAGAGTAAAGGATTTCCTTAATTTCAAAGTGTTGTTCATCTTCTACCATGATAGGAACAGGTGGTGTAGGTGCAGGTATTCTGAGTTGTGAGATTACTTCTCGTTTGAATAAACTAATGTGAAATACTGGATGGACTTGCCTGAGTGCCTTTGGAAGGAGTATTTCTACTGTGAATGTTGAGTTTTACTGTTTAATTTACTTTTGTTCACATTTCTTTTTGTATTGTCCTACACTCCCTTTCCTTTTTGATTGTAAGCCGCCCTGAGTCCCCTCAGGGAAAAGGGCGGCCTATAAATGTCCAATAAATACAAAATACAAAAAATACAAATACTGTTACTGGGTTGATAACTCTAGTGATCAGGAAAGGTCCAGTGAAATTTGGCCGTAATTTTTTTGATGGCTGCAATGACTTCAGGAATTTTGTAGATAAATAAACTCTTATCTCCAACATGGAAAGGTTTGGGTTCCATTCTTTTCTTGTCAGCTTGAATTTTAAAAGCGCTCTAGCTTCCTATAAGGCTAACCTAACTACTGGCCATGTTTTTCATACCGTGTCTATCCATTCTTTAAGTGAGGGGATAGTGAGTTCTTCTGTGGGTAGTTCAGGCATGGGGCTGAAAACCTGGCCTGTTGCTACTCTAAAAGGGGTGAAAGCAGTCCTTGAGTGCATAGCGTTATTGAAGACCACTTCCACAAAAGGTAAAAGATCAGTCCAGTTATCCTGTTGAAAATTAATAAAACATCTTAGATATTGTTCTAGAACCAAGTTCAAATTTTCAGTTTGATGGTTAGTTTGAGTATGGTTACTGGAGCTCAATCTTTGGGTAATGCCAAGTAAGGTTAAAATGCCCTCCAAAATTTCGAGGTGAATTGGACCCCTCTGTCGGAGATGATTCTCTGCAGGGCTCCATGAAGGCGATAAATGTGTATCAGGAATAACCTGGCTAGACTTTTGGCAGTTGAGGTCATTTGGCATGGTATTAAATGTGCCTGTTTTGAAAACAGGTCTGTTATGATCCAAATGACAGTATTTCCCGCACTTTCTGGTAGTTCAACAATAAAGTACATAGCAATCTCTTTCCAGGGTGCTGAAGGATCAGCTACCATCTGTAATAGTCCTGGGATTTTTCCTTGGCATCTTTTAGCTGCCACACAAATAGGGCAGCTGGATACATAGCTCTCTATGCCCATTTTTAGTGATGGCCACCAAAATTGCCTTTTAATTAGGTATAAAGTTTCCACAAACCCAAAGTGTCCAGCTAATTTGGAGTTGTGGCACCTTGCTATTAAGCGCAGTCTTTGGCTAGTGGGAACATACAACTTCCCTCCCACCCAAGCTAAGTTAGCTTTCATCAGGCAGCTGGATTTGTGGCTCAAAAACCATTCTTTGGTGGCTAAAGCTTGTTTAAAAGTTTGGGTGGTGTTACTGCCCTTCAAAGTTTCTTGTTTTGCCTGGGATCTGGTGGTTACTTTAGTGGCTAGTTTATTGTTTTGTATCATGGGTTTGATTATGTCTGGCTTCATACTATTGTATTGCGGTTTTCTGGATAGTGCATTTGCCAGACACCCCACCCCAAGGAAGATATCTGAGCATAAATTCAAACTGTTTAAAGTACGGAGCCCATTGTGCTTGTTTTGGGGAAAGTTTCCTTGGGGTCTTTAGGGCTTCTAAATTTTTATGATCTGTCCAGTCTTCAAAAGGGATCTTACTCCCCTCTAGGAAATGCCTCCAAGTTAAAAGAGCCCACTGAACTGCATAAGCCACTTTCTCCCAAATGGCTCACCTTTGCTCAGATTCATTAAATTTTTTGGATGTGTAAACGCATGGTTATAACTGGTCTTGCTCATTCTTCTGAAGCAGGACCACTCCTATTGCCACATCGCTGGCATCTGCTTGTATGATGAATGGTTTCTCTATGTCCAGGTGCTTTATAATTTGCTCTGCTGAAAACAGTCATTTAAGTTTTTCAAAGGCATCTTGGCTGCTTCGGTTTTGGGTTATCCTCCCTCTTCATTTTTAAAAGCTTGGTGATGGGGAGAGCAATCTGGGTGAAAGCAGAGATAAACTGGCAGTAAAAGCTGGTGAATCCCAGGAAGCTTTGTAGTTACAGAGTAAACATTGTAGTTTATGTGTTCTGGGTGGTTCCCAGTCAAGTACCACCTGTGCTTTTGAAGGATCCATTTCTATGCCCTGGTGTGAAATGCGGTATCATAAGTGATCATTTTTTTCTTGGTGGAATTCGCATTTGGAGAGTTTAGCATAAGGTTTTGCAGAGCGAAGTTTGTTCAGAACCGCCTGGACTAGTTTTACATGTTCTGCCTTGGACTCAGAATATAACAAAATATCATCTAAGTAAACCAAATAGCCCTTATATAAATGCTCCTGTAACACTTTGCTTATTAATTGCATAAACACTGCAGGGGCCCCTTGTCCCCAAATGGCAGTTTGAATTGATAGCATCTAAGAGGGATGTTAAATGCTGTTTCCCATTCATCTCCCTCCTCAGTTCTGATATGGTAGTACACATCCCTTGAATCCAGCTTTGAAAAAACTCTCCCTTTTGCAAGGTTTGCTAGCATGTCCTTCATAAAGGGGAGGAGATACATGTTCTCCACAATGACCAAATTCAGGTTCCTAAAGTCCAAGCAGAGATTTTTAGAGCCATCATTTTTCTCTCTAAACAACAGTGGGGCTACAATTTTTGGCTGGGCTGGTTCAATGAAACCCCTTGCTAGGTTTTTCTCAATGAATATTCTCAGTTCTTCCAGCTTCCTCAGAGACAGGCTTGGGTTTAGGGAGTTTGGTCCTGGATAGAATTTCCATCACACAGTCAGTGGAGCAGTGGAGGGGAGGGATAGCATCAGAGGCTTTTTCGCTAAAAACCTCAGCTAAGTCCTTGTATTCTTTGGGTATGCCCTGGGTTGGCATAGTGTAAGTGGGCATTACTGTTTCTTGGTGCTCTTCCCCCTCAGTTTCTTTGTGTGGATTCTCAGCAAAAGTCATGTGCATCTGCACTCGTATGGTGCCTTACTTCCAATTAATTTGGGGGTTCCATTTTTTCAGCCATGCAAGGCCCAAGACTAGCGGCCATTCCATGCAAGGTGCCGCTATAAATGTAAGTATTTCTTTTAGCTCCCAATGCCTATCTGTAGAGACTCAGTGGCAAAAGAATCTGGCTTCCCCCTGCGATTGACCCATCTAGTTGGCAAAAAGCTATGAGGCTTTTCAGCTTCCTTACATTAATCCTCAACTTTCTTACCAGTGTTCGGCTGATCAAACAACAGGTGCATCCTGAGTTTATTTTATCCCCCTCTCCCAGTTGGGGATAAACAATCTTAGGGGGAAGATAAGCGGTTTAATTGGTTTGCTTACCAGTGGTTCAACCTCTGGATCGCTTCAAGTATGGTTCCTCCTGCTGAGAAGCGGGAGTTTCCTCCTCAAAGAGGTGGAGACTCTATGATTTCCCTTCTCCTCAGGGCCATCTCCTTAATATGCTGGCCAGGTTTCATAGGTTTCACCCCCCCAATGGGAACTGGTTTCCTCACAGGTGTTTGAGAATGGCATTGTGCAGCTCAGGGCCCCTTCTTTCCACACTTGAAACAGGCTGAGGTTTTCGGACAAGATGCCATTTGCAGATTGAAAAATTCTTGCTTCTATTGGGGTGGGGATTTATTCCACACACATCCTGCTCAGTACTGGTTCCTGGCCATATTAATCTCAGCCTCTTCGGCAGTGAGATACCATTCATATAGATGGTTTGGTGCACCTCGAGCCATGCAAGCATTGTAGAGGTCATCACAGCCCATTTTTGAAACAGCTTACCAAGATATCCTCTGGCCAGTTCACACAACACTTGAGATCTCAGAATTCTTCAGTATACTCTGCCACTGGCCGCTGTCCCTGCTTCAAACTTTATTGCAGTTGTGTGCTTTGCAGTCTGTGAGGGAGTCCTCAAAATGCCATCACAGGGACATCATGAAATGGACAGTCCCACAGTCCTGGTGCATCAGCATTATGTAGGGTCACAATCCATCTGGCTGCAGCTTCTTCCCTGGCTAGGGTAACAACTCACACTCAGGATCCTTGGGTTTGAAAATCATGCCCATACCCTTGCAATGTAGGTGAGCATGTGTCCACAAAGAATCCCAATTGTTGCAGATTTCCATCAAATGTCACCCCAAGTGAAGGAGTTTTTCTTTCCAGTTGCAGAGTTCAGGGTTGGTTGGAAATGGGCCCCAATCCATGCACCAACTGGTGTGGAGGGTTTTCTGGGTTGCCTACTGCTGTTGCTGTGTCATCTGCTTGATCAGAAGGGTCCAAAGAGAGGTAGCCCGTGGCTGCTGCCCTTCCAGTGCTTCTTTGCTGCCATTCTGGGTCCCCCCAGATGTTGAGATTATTGAAAATCTCCATAAACAACTGGTTTACATGTCTCTTCATGTCCCCTCAGCAAGGCTTTGTTTCCTCTTGGTGAGAGGGGGCTTCTAGCTCCATTTCCACCCTTGTTTTTTGGTTACCATGGGTGAGGGTGACTCATCTGGTCCTTCCATCCCAGCTGTCTTTCATCCCAATGCCAATCGACCAGCGGAGCTTTTTGGAGTCCTCCAGGATCACCTCATCCTCTCCGACAGGGTACAAGGAGCAAGCAGGCTTCCTGTTTGGGGGGGGGTTGACATCTCCCTCCAGCATTCAGCTTCCCCCTGCTCACTGTTGTGCTGAGAAAGGGTCCTCTCGATAAAGAGAAATTGCTTCTCTGGGCTGACCATTTTGCAGACATTGCTTTATGTAAGGATTGCTTCTCCTAGCTTAAGAAAGTGAAGACTCTTGAAAAGTAGTATTTCAAAGGGAAGCTTTTATTAAGTAGAAGGTAAACCATTGTTCAAAGCAATGTCTAAATGCCCTTAGGCAATGCAAGTAGAATTAGAGCAGTAGAGACCCCTCCCATGAATGCAGATTTTAGCCAATACATAAGTGTGAAGATGGTTCCTTTACCAACTGCCCTGAGAACCAGATAAACAAACATTCCCTTGGCTACCTTCTGTTAGACATTAAAGTGAACCATCCTACATAGCCATCATAAACCTTCCCCAAAAGGTGAGGAGATCTCAGGGCATTTGGTGCTAGGAAACCAGTTGTAAAATATCAGTTTTTACAGGCACTGCTAATAAATCGACTCCAAGGCCCCCCTTCTCCCAACTGAATGGTAGTATCACTTTTAGAGATCTGACACAATCATTCTTGCTATATTCAGCTGAGTTATTATAATTTACCTTTCCTATAATCCTATAAGATCTGGGATGGAGCTATAGAAGCTTTATATGCATGTCAACACAATCATTCCTCTTTATGAACACTTTGTGGACAAATTGGGCCTATTAGGTCTTAATACTTCTTTATGTAACTGGATACTTGATTTCCTTATTGATGGTCCCCAGTTTGTGTGAGTTGGAAAAGTTTCCATCTCCATGTCCATCTCCTTGAGTACAGGTCCTCCACAGGTTTGTGGCTTGAGTCCATTACTACTCACCCTGATGACCCATGACTGCTGTGCCAGGTCTGCTATGAATCATATTGTGAAGTACCTGGATGACACTGCAGGGGTGGGGTTTATCCGGGATGACAATGAAGATTCTTAGAGGGAGGAAGTGAAGGTTTTGGCAGATTGGTGCATTAAAAGTAACCTGGATTTGAATGTTAATAAAACAAAGGAGATCACTATTGATTTTAGAAAGGGCCGGCAAAGTCATAGTCCACTTTGTATGAAGGCTGCAGTTGTGGAAATGGTCAATAGTATTAAGTGCAGATAACTAACAATCTGACTTGGTCTCTTCATATGTTATCTTTAGTTAAGTGTGAAAAACAGCATTTGAATTACCTATGAGGAGAGCACATCTTTCTCCTTCTGTCCTGGCCACTTTTTACAGAGGCACGATTGAGAACATTTTAACAAACTGCATCACTGTTTGGTTTGGTGATTGCAGTGCCTCAAATAGAAGATCCATGCAGAAAATGGTAAGGACAGGTGAGAAGATTATAGAAAGCACGCTTTCCGTTATTGGTACTGTTTATAAACACTATCAACTTAGAGCTCGAAGCATTATTAGAGACCCCAAACACCCACTTTATGGTCTGTTTCTGTTGCTCCCTTCTGGGAGGAGGTTTCGAAGGATCTATAGCAGGACTACTAGATTCTGTAGCAGCTTTATTCAGCCATCTTCTAAACTCACAAGATTCTTTTTTTCATGATGGATACAAACTAGACTGTGATGTTTCTCTGTGTCATATATGTGTGTGTATATACATAATGGTTATCTTTTGAGAGCTGAATGCAATAAAATTTCATTTTAATGTAGGCTGACTAGTGTACTTTAAAAGTGACAATAAAGTTTCTGTTTCTGTTTCTATTCTATTCTATTCTTATCTTATTAATTTCAAGTTTTATTTTTTTCAAATGATATTTGGGGAGAATAAAGCTTATTCTGCAAATTATCATTTATTATCATATTTATATTTATTAATGTATATATTTACATTAAGTGTAATATACTGTTATCATATTTTAAAAGTCACCTGTAGTGCAGAGTTAATTTTCTTTGGTTCTTCTCCAAAATCTGACATGCCATTTACTGAATACGTAAATACTGTAATCAAAGAGAAAAATATATTTTAGGATTAAGAGTCTACCTGCCAAAGAACATCACCAGTTCTACTACTAATACGTTTTCACTTCATTTTGTCTTTGCCTGCAAGGATTTGTAACTTTCACTCCTATTCTAAGGGTTAATCACCAATATCCTATACTATTTCTAGCTGTGAAATTTTTTAAAGAGAAAGGAATGAAAGCCATGAACATTGATCCCGTTATTGGTATTAAAAATTTTACTTTTTAAATAGTTCCACTTATTCTTTAAGTGAATGGAAAGGTATGAGAAAAATGTAAGGAATGTTGTCAGTACCTCTCCATTAGATAATTAGGAAAGAAGACCACGAGACTCCGTGGGTAGAAATCAAGTGTACTTTTACTAATTATAAATGATTAAAGGCATAGCGAAGCGAAGACTGATTATTTAGGCGCGAAAGCGATTGATATATAGAATAACCCATTCCCCACCCCTTGGCATCACAGTTACAGTCCAATCATAATTCTCCCAAGTGTCAGGTATGAGATAACTTCAAAAGGCATCACTAAGATGGAATGTCGGTGCCGTTAGTCCTGGCGGGAACCTCCGACGCATGCATAGTCCAACAGGCAGCTGAGCTCCAGAAACTTCCTCCAGCACAATTAGTAACCCCTCCCAAATACCATCCCCTCCCTCCCCGTTTCATGGCAGCCGAAGCAACAGCAAAGCAGAGGCTGACAAATGTACAAAGATTTTATATTCAAATATTCTGTTCTGTTACATATATTTCCTACTTTTCTTCCTCACATATGACTTCTGACATATTAATTACTGTCAACATTCAACAATTCTGTTTTCAGAAATTTAACTATTTATCTGGAACTGATAATGTTCACATGAATATCAATAGTTACCAAGTATCAATTGTCTCCACACAATGGTGCTTTCCTAGGAATCTGAGGTAGATATCTCTGTCTCAGAGGGATCGTCCTCTCTCTTCTTTAAGTTCTATAGATGCTTGGTTCTTGGCAACAATGCCATATTCCATGTTAGCACAGGACAAAGCTTAAAAACTGCCTTATAATATGTATGTACTTGTTTTTTAATCATCTATCACACTTTGCATGCAGGGGTGGGTTGCTGCCCGCATTACTGCCAGCTTGGTGTGTGCAAAAAAATTGCTAAGTGCTGACTGTGTTAAGGGCCCCGTTTCCTGGCTGTATGGCTAACTGGCCAAATATCTTCACATGTACCTTTCAATACACTTAATACCCTTAATTAATGTGCTCTGTATTAGAATCCTTGGAAGCACAACACAAAAGGTTTAGCGTTATCATGGCTTTGCAGACAGCATGGGACATTTTCTAACTGCCAAGAGGAATATTTTGGAGGAGTTTTAGAGTATAATTTATTATGCTGGACTTCTGACAAGACAACTATAATCTCATCAAGTAATGATCAAATAAATTGTTTCTATTCTGGTGAGATTTGTTTGGAAACCCAGAGAATTCCATCAGCATCCTTCCTGCACTATGTGAAATTGTGCATAAATATGGAAAACATGAATATTAAATATGCTGTGATTTTTTTATGATTTGCTAACAGTGTACCAAGAAACACAACATACTTAATTATTAAAAACCCTGGGAAGTAGTAGAAGTAAGTAGTAACTGTCTCCTCAATATCTCTTTGCAACTTCTGACATTAATCCCAGAAGAGGATTTGTACTTTAAGACTCTATGAGATAATCTGTGTTCTAGCTTTAAATGATAGCTTGCACTCACCACTATTGCTGCGTTGCCTATTTAGGACAAACATATTTCCTAGGCTGCCTCCTTCTTCAGGAACCTCTGCCAAATCTGATGTCTGTAATAGGCAAAAAGGCAACACACTGGAAAATTAATGACGAAGAAAATTGAGATTAAACATGAGCATGCTACTCAGGAAGCTGTAACTATATTCAGGTATTAACAGTATTTATAAAATGGGAATATTAAAACATAAAAGTTTTAATTACTCATGTTGACATACAAAAAAAGCAGAAAAAGAAAATTTGAGAACTGCAGAGACAAGAATTTAAATTTTACTAGAAATTGTATAATTCTTAGGGCAGCAGTTCTCAGTCCAGCAGTAATCATTTCACAGAGGTTATGTGGTATATTTTATTGATGCTTTTATTGTAAATTACTTAGAGATGACACAAAGGAAACATTACAAACATCTATTTAATAAATAAGTATGATTATGTAAATTGGAAATAAATACTTGTGTGAAAATGCCATTTGGATTCAAGTCTGAAGTGAGAATTACATGGCTAGTGAATGAAAAATCCAAGTAACAGAAAAGATTTATTAACTCCTGTTGAGTTGTCATATGTAGCTGGTGGGTTTCCGGATCTAAGTCCTTGCAGGTTATTGGCCAAAACCGTTGAAGTTGATCACTCCACTCGGGCAGCTTCTTTTTTTTGAATTTTTTTATTTTAATTGAACAAAAACACAAAAAAGAATCATCCTTCATTACATCTTTAGAAAGTGTGTCAATTGGTTACAGATAACTTTCATGCATTTCTTCCACAGTCATTACTTATAGTTCATATTAGATTATACACACTTTAAATCAAGAATCTTTGTATATCTTACTATCAATGTACCACAATTCTCATTTCACTACAATTATTTGAACATGCTTTTACCTCAAATCATTCATACTTAAAGACACAACCACATAATGGCATTCAGGGGGCTGAATTCTACAGGGGGATGAATAAAGTGGGGGATTTGAGGGGCAACCCAAAGCACCGTCTGTCTAAATTTGCAGCAGGCAGGCAGTAACATTTTCATAGACCATGATCAGAGGAGCAGCTGATCCTATGGAGAGACTCCTCCTGCATTCAGTCCCAGGCCTACAAGTGGAAGTACCCCTTCCTTCCTTCCTCCTTTTACCTTCCTTCCTTCCCTCCCTCTTCCTTCCTTCTAACCTTCCTCCCTTTCCATTCTTTCTCCTTCCTTCCTTCCTTCCTCTTGCCTATCTACCTTCTGTCTTTCTGCTCTTTAGATCTCTCTTCCCCTTCCCTTAAGGTGACCAGATTTTCAGATTGGAAAAGAGGGACGCCCTTGACCGGGGGGGGGGGGGGGGGCTTGATTAAAAAAAAAAATTGTCAAAAGGTCACCCCAGGACACTGAAACCAGCATAAATACGAATCTGTTGCCAAACAAAATTTTGATCACGTGACCATGAGGATGCTGCAACGGTCGCTAAGTGTGAAAAATGGTCGCAATGGTCGCTAAGTGTGAAAAATGGTCATCAGTCACTTTTTTCAATGCCATTGTATCTTCCTGATTATTAAAAGTGCAAATTCACTCAGTGTCAATCATGACTCCTGAGTCCATTTCAAAGTATTGTGCATAGAAATTTTTAAAATGGCTTGTTTCAATTTATTTTGGATAGAATCTTTTTTTAAATAGTCTAAGACAATTTAAAAAAAGAATCAACACAGAATATCACTATTTTAAAAAATCATATGCACAATAAATAAAATATTATTTTAAAATACATTGAGCCTATACTCCTTACAGTAAATGACTCATCTGGAAACAAGCCAATAGCATTTTTTGTGCTTTCAAATTTACAGATTTTCCAAAATCAGCTTAAAGTCCAAATATTTAAAGACCACCCCCCTCAAAGCTATCTTACCAGAGCTTTAAATATCTTCTGGGGAGGCCCTGCTAGTAATCCCATTCATGACAAAGGTAGGGCTTTCTAGTTGGTAACATCTTAATTTGAGGCTTGATTGGAACATTATACAGAAGTTATTGAAAGACAGTAAAATGGACATCAACAATCTCACACCCTGCTCAAAGTTGTGACAGCAAGTTTAAATTTTTGACCTTAACTATCAAGAAAAAAAACAATTTTAAAACTGGCATGTCAGTGACTTCTTAAAAGTCAGGATGCCTGGTCAAGATTAAATTGCAGGTAGATTTCTTATCACTTTCTAAAAAGAGAAAAATTCAGAACATAACAAATAAAAGGTTGTGAATTTCACAGATGAGACAGAAAACCACAAATGGGCAAATATGATCTAGAAAGGCATGACTCTCCCATATTATGGGAATCCCATAAGCCCTGCAGATGTTCATAATGAAATTATATTTAACTATTTGGGACAGAAAGACAACACAGACTATTTTTTTAAAAAAATTCACCAATATCACACCATAAGATTCTTTATCTTTTCTTTGCAACAATTCCTAATGGCACAAGAAATCTCCATCAATATCTATCCCCAAGAAGAAAACTCTTCTTTCACAGCAAAATAATGTAGAAAAATTACAAACAATAACTCTTTTCAGCTTTATGCACCACCCCAGTAAACACAAATGTTTGATCAGAAAAAATATGTCCAAGATAGGAGCAATAAGCTATACACCATGATTTAGGAGTTTGATTTTTTTCAAAAATAAATGCTAAAATACTAAACTGTATATATGCACATTTAGGTAAATAGTGTTCTGTATACCCTCTCGGAGGCGGCGAGCGATCCCAATCACGAACGGACGCCGCCCGCAGATAACTTCCACGCGGTTCAGGCAGGGGCTTCTGCTGGGCGGCGGGACCCCCGGAAGTGAGAGGCTGCGATCCCGCCGCCCAGCAGAAGCCCCGGCGAGCGATCCCAATCACGAACGGACGCCGCCCGCAGATAACTTCCACGCGGTTCAGGCAGGGGCTTCTGCCGGGCGGCAGAAGCCCCGGCGATCGATCCCAATCATGAACGGACGCCGCCCGCAGATAACTTCCATGCGGTTCAGGCAGGGGCTTCTGCCGGGCAGCGGGACCCCCGGAAGTGAGAGGCTGCGATCCCGCCGCCCGGCAGAAGCCCCGGCGATCGATCCCAATCATGAACGGATGCCGCCCGCAGATAACTTCCATGCGGTTCAGGCAGGGGCTTCTGCCGGGCAGCGGGACCCCCGGAAGTGGGAGGCTGCGATCCCGCCGCCCGGCAGAAGCCCCGGCGATCGATCCCAATCATGAACGGACGCCGCCCGCAGATAACTTCCACGTGGTTCAGGCAGGGGCTTCTGCCGGGCAGCGGGACCCCCGGAAGCGAGAGGCTGCGATCCCGCCGCCCGGCAGAATCCCCGGCGATCGATTCCAATCACGAACGGACGCCACCCGCAGATAACTTCCACGCAGTTCAGGCAGGGGCTTCTGCTGGGCGGCGGGACCCCCGGAAGCGAGAGGCTGCGATCCCGCCGCCCGGCAGAAGCCCCGGTGATCGATTCCAATCACGAACGGATGCCGCCCACAGATAACTTCCACGCGGTTCAGGCAGGGGCTTCTGCTGGGCGGCGGGACCCCCGGAAGTGAGAGGCTGGGATCCCGCCGCCCGGCAGAAGCCCCGGCGATCGATCCCAATCACGAACGGACGCCGCCCGCAGATAACTTCCACGCGGTTCAGGGGCTTCTGCCGGCAGCGGGAGCCCTGGAAGCGAGAGGAAATTGTCTGCGGGCGGCTGGCAGCGCCCCAACCTGTCCTCCTGCCGCGGTGAGCGGAAAATTCGATTAGAATTAGATTACTCACCAGTCAGCGCAGCTGCAACCTCTTTCGTCTTTTGGTGAAAGGAAATGGAGACTCGCACAGGCGTGCTGAAAATTTCCCATGCCAGCCAGCTCACTGATTGGCTGGAGTCCAGGCCAATCCAATCAGTGAGCGGCAGGCTGGGCTGGCTTAAATTTGTAGGAGGTAAAAGGCTAAAAGCACGCTTTTTTGGCGCTCGCCGCTCCCGCCCATCAGCTGCTAGCTTGCTGGGCTGGCTCATCTGGTAGGATAGAGAACAGAACGATGAGCCAGCCCAGCAAGCTAGCAGCTGATGGGCGGGAGCTGCGAGCGCCAAAAAAAGCGTGCCTTTTAAAAAGGCGGGCGGGACGCGGGAAAATGCATTGGAAAGCGGGTGTGTCCCGCCAAAAGCGGGACGTCTGGTCACCTTACCTTCCCTTCCTTCCTCCTTCCATCCTTTCACAAAAACCAGGATGTTGTATTAGCATCATCATCATTCCGCTGAAAATGCCAGATTCTGTGGTACTTCTGGATGAAACTTAGAAAATTACAGAGACATGAGGAACCATTATATAATTTCACTTGGCAAAACTCTGATTAAAATAATAGCAACAAAATGTAAGGTTTTTTAATTTTAAAACTCTAGCAAAACATAGATTTATTTCCAGTTTAGTTATTTAATGTCATTGTCAGCACCTCTCCATTTAATAATTAGGAGAGAAAGACCATGAGACTCCATACGTGGAAAATCAAATGTACTTTTACTAATTAAAAATGGTTAAAGAGCGGTTGCATAGCAAAGTCTGATTAATTAGGCGCGAAAGCAGTTGATATATAGAATAGCCCATTCCACACACCCTGGCATCATAGGCCTAGGCCAATCATAAGTCCTTCAAGTGTCAGGTGTGAGATAACTTCAAAAGGCATCACGAAGATGGAATGTCGGTGCCGTTAGTCCAGGCGGGAAACACCCACGCATGCGTAGTCTGACCATCCAGTGAACTCCAGAATATTCCTCCAGCACATCGAGTAACCCCACCCAAATACCATGCCCTCCCTCCCCCTTTCATGGCAGCTGAAGCAACAGCAAAGCAGAAGCTGACAGTCATTATAAAAAGGAATGCAATTGATTAAATAAAAATGACTTTTTCTTTTATTAAGAATACTTATTCTACATTAAACTAGAAAATATTTCATAGGCCCTTCAACAAGTTTGTTACAAGTTTTCAGAAATACATGCATTCTTGAAACTGATACCATATAATGTTAAAAAGCAGATGGCTAACTAAGTACACTAAAAACCATGTTTAATTATTTGCTACTTGAGGCCAATAGCAATGATGAAGAAATTTCTACTAGACTGTCATCCTCAGTGACAATATTTTTAGGGCCAAAAAATAAAACTTCGTATATTGGATATGTTATCCATTTCTTAGCCTTCAATCAATCAATATAATTATTTCCATCAAAGAAAGCTTAAAAGTAGTGATTCAACAATAGTACTATAAAGAAAACATCATTTTTAATGATTTTCTATGAATGTGTGCATATCATTTTAGCATACCATTATTAATAAGCTAAAAACACTTAAAACGTGAGTTAAGAATAACCTAAAATAAAGGATAAAATCATGACATTGTTGAAAGACTATGTCCCTAATGAAAACCAAACAGGAATCTGAAAACATTCTCTGATATCATTTTTCAGTATTGTTGAGAATTATTGTTCATAATTCAGAATCATTGAGAATTATTGTTCATAATTCTCTGATTTAGTAAAAGTTTACATTTAGAGCCTCAAGTAACACTACTTGTATCCCTTCAAATATTTGAGAATCTCTAGTCTCCGTTAGCACCCCCATTAACTTTCTTTCATTCCAACCTACCCTGCAGGGTGGTTGCTGCAGGGAAAATTAGAAGGGAGTTCAAAGTTCATTGCTTTGAGCTTTTGAAAGAAGGGAGGATTAAAGCTCAAAGATTAAGTTCATTTCCTCACTAATGAATTGTAAGCCTTCAGGGCCATTCACCCAATTTTGAAAAAATATAAACCCATACTCATTACTGATCTTTCAAATTTATTATGGGATGACTCTAGAAGACATTATAAATTACCAGTGGGAAATATACTTAGTTGCATAACTAAATAAAACAATTCTAAACTTAATGTCATGTATACCAATTCACAGGCATATAATACTGCTGCGAACCTGCTGTTCATGCGATATGTTAAGGCCACCTTACTATATTTGAGTTAAAAATGACCAGTAAGCACCAGCCATCTTTAAAAGACTTTGCTGCATGCTGCCGCCTTGCCAACCTGGAATTTTTGCACCCTGCAAGTCTCCATCTTCATAATTTGCTAGAGTTCATCAGAGGATTTTATTTCGGCAATACAGAATTTCATTCCAATTATACCAACATTTTAAAATTGCCTGGGAGCTCCCCCACCGCAAATTAAAAACAATATACAAACACATTTAACAGTTGAGGACAGGAAGGAAGAAATGCTTTGTGGGCATAAGCCCGGACACCATCACGGGAGAAGGAAGGAAGATGTGGGCAAGAGCCAAGCCCTTCTTCTTCTTCTAACAAAGCAGCTGCAACTTGTGCAAGCTTAGGGTAGGCTTCATCGTGATGTACTCATTTCCCGTAGCCATGACTTTGGCTTGGAAGTCCTCCACCAGGTCCTCTTCCAGCTCACCTTCCTCTCCAATATTAAAAAGTCCCTTCAGTCCCAATGCGAGCAACCCACTCAGTGTCCCTGGCCCACGCTAGGAAATAATAGCCCCTGAGATCCCACCTGCCGCAACATCGCTTCCGCCTTCTGCCACATCACAAACAACTCCCCCAAGCAAATCTGTCTATGTCATCAACGTGCAATGGACACCAGACTATGCGGTGATGTCTCCAAGTCCAATGGAAAGCCATCAAGCATTGACTGATATAGATATAGGGCAAACAGTGTTCGTCTCCATTTGCGATTAGCTGGAGGGGGTTTCATTCACGATTCCACGGCCATTCTGCAGAGTATAGAGACTTCAGTCCGTGTCCAGCAAACGAGACTGCGCGGCAGTGGGAAACTGCTGTGCAATATTTACTTGCCATGTATTTACTTGCCAAAATTTACTTGCCAAAAATTGGGATTTTTTTACAACGCCCTGGGACGCGGGACAAATTATTAAAAAGCGTGACTGTCCCGCCAAAAGCAGGACGTCTGGTCAAACATTATCACAGGAAATATTTTATGGCATTTTGCATTATGTCATAAGCCATTTTATGATAATTTTATGACATAAAATGTTTCATAAAATTTGCCAAATTTCAATTTCCTAGGAGTCATGAGTTCCAGATTTTGGATGCATTCTATAGGTTAGCCCATTTGAAATAGCTTGGTTCAAAATTTGTTGTCTTATGATATGCTGTTTCACCAAGTTTATGTTATGGGTTTTAATAGTATATTGATTTTAATAGGGATATAAGCTTTCAAGAGATCAAGAGTAACTTCTTTGGAACAGCTTTAACAGTGATAATTATAGGAGAGAGGATATTGCATGGGAGATGTAAGACTACATTTTACTACTGTTCTCTGTCTTCTTTTTCCCCTAAGATGGTGGGCAGGAAGCAACAGCTGTAAAGAGCTCTTCCAAAAGTAAACAGATTTTTCCTTTTTCTTTTACATTTTAATTCACCTTTTTGACCCATTTTAAATCCATATCTTACTTTTTACAAGAGCACATATAGTGAGGCTACCAATTTGTTTTTAGTTACTTCTTAACAATACTACAAGCTTGGCTTTTAGAAACCAAGAGGCCTCTTACAAGCCAAGAGGCCTGAGAGGAAAGTAGAGAAAGAGGCCTGAGGGGCCTCAACCCCAGACAAGAAGTGAAGCCAGGGAGAGTAGGGAGTGAGCCACGGTGTCCCCAAAACATGAAAATAAGTGGCAAACGGCAAGACTGACCAACAGCCACAGACAAGCAGTAAAGCTGGGAAGAGCAGGGAGCAAGCCGAGCTAGCTACCACGAAGGATGGTCAATTTCCCGAAGACCAACAAGGTGACCTAGTGGCTGCCAGAAGTCATAACTCAGTGGACTTCCTGGGGGCGTGGCCTGTTGCCGAGGAGGGCTCCACCGAGCTCCTCAGAGATCTGGTCTGTATATCTAAATAAGATCATAGATAGCACCCCTTTTTGGCTAAGAAAGGGGCAGGGAGTAGCTCTGTAGGCTAGGGTCTATTCGTAAGCCACAGCCCTTTTCTTTTTTTGGCTGTGGATAGAGATTAGATCCAGCCGGAGCGGAGCTTTTATCTCCAGCCAGTTCTTCTCAGCTGCCCTTTTTTTTGGCAGCCCCAGACAGGCTAGCCCCCCCCAGGACAAAACAAAGTTTTTTTCAAGCTACAATTGATACGGGCGGGTCCCACCCCTGTGAGATTTATGTTTTTATTACTATCTTAAATACCAGCACCATTTGTCTTAGAGACTTCTTTGTCTAAATGGATTTCAAAATGGCAATTTCTCTCCGTGGATGATTGATAGTGGATATACTTAGCCGGTTTTACCTTCCTGCAGACCGCTCCTTAACAAAATAAACTCTTCTTCTTTGGAAACAGAGGGGAGCAAAGCGCTGCTTACTTGTGTATTTATTATGGCACCCAGGTCAAAGAAGCGCCTTGCTACAAATGTGTCTAAAGAATTTAAAGAATTTTTACTGGAACCACAGCCTTTGTCTCCTATGCCTTCTACTGGAGAACTTTTAACACAGGAATATTTCTTTAAAATGTTTAATGATTTTAAACAAGAAATTAAGGAATTTGTATTGGAACTATATGATGATTTAAAGTCTAAAGTTAATCAAATGAAGGCGAACACGTTTGCAGCCGTGTCTGCCCTGTCAGATTATTCTGCTGAAATAGAGAACAAATTGGAAAGTTTGGAGAAGGCTAAATTTAATTTGACTACCAATATTCAAATTTTACAACAAAAAATTAGAGACACTGAACAACAGCTTATGATGATAAATTTTAATAGGAAGGCATTTGCAATAAGAGTCAGAGGATTCCGTGAAAAGGAGCAAGAGAATCTGAAACAGACCTTTGCTGAAGCCTTCAGCCATGCGGTGGGAAGCCCGGGACTTAATTTTGATTGGCAGATTCGGAAAATCTATCGCCAGAACTCATTGATAGCGG
This sequence comes from Thamnophis elegans, assembly GCF_009769535.1. Classification (NCBI taxonomy): domain Eukaryota; kingdom Metazoa; phylum Chordata; class Lepidosauria; order Squamata; family Natricidae; genus Thamnophis; species Thamnophis elegans. The sequence continues at coordinate 62,660,433 of NC_045558.1, read as the reverse complement.
AACAGCGACAGCTCCCGAGGGACATAATTATACATTTCTCTACAAAAGAATCTAGAAACGCGATTGTGCAAAAGTTTCATAACAACAGTCTCCGAGTTGATGACCAGGACCTGATTGTCTTCAAAGATATACCTTTCCAGATGTTGAAAGCAAGAAGGGACTACACCTTTTTAACTAAAGAGCTTAGGAGCCAACAGATTCGATACAGATGGGAGGCCCCTGCCGGCATCACGGTTACATTTAAGAATCAAAGATTTCGTCTTAACTCTGTTTCGGAGGCTCAAGATTTCTACTGTAGTACTTTGAAGGCGGGACTTCCTGACTCACTTGGAAGAGAGGAGAGACAAGTGGAAGGAGAAGGCAAGCGGCAGGCCATGTGGCTGCAAGATGGAGGGGGTAGCCTTTCCTCCCTCGGAGAAGCAGAAAAACGGAGATCGAGAATTTAGACATTTCAAAATATTCGCCAAAGTTAAGGACTGAATGGGGGTTTGAGACCTCTCTCCGGTAGAAAAAGCGGACTAATTCTTATCAGAAGGGAAAGCTGGGTGAAACTACTTTGAGCTAGATTTTAAATTAACGTTAGCATAAATTTGATAGTGGTAAACATTAGACAAGCAAGGGATCAGGGTAAAATATATGTGGAATGATTTACGTTGTTTAAAGCTTATTAGAACAGAAAGCCGGTTGGGATTATCTTAAGATAGGTGTAAAAAGAATGCGGAATGATTTATGTTGTTTAAACTTTGTTAGAAGGGACTATTTTAAAACAGAAGGTTAACTGACTCTTGCTGAAAGTATTATTTGAATATGTGGAATGATCCATGCTATTTAACTTTTATTAGAAGGGAAAGTTGGTTGAAATTGCTTTGAGTTAGATTTTAAACAAATGTTAGCATAAATTTGATAGTGGTAAATATCAGACAAGTAAGGGATGAGGGTAAAATGCATGTGGAATGAACTATGTTATTTAAATCCTATTAGAAGAGAAAGTCGGTTGGAATTATCTTAAGATAGAAGTTGATTTCTGTGTAAAGTAATATTTGATCTACGCTGCTTAACTTTACTAAGAAGGGGAAGCTTGGCTAGATTATTTTGAATTACTGTTTGAAAAGGAGGTTAAGAAAGATCATTTACGCTGTTTAAATTTTACTAGAAGGGAAAGCTTGATTACTCTTCTGCAAAGTAATTTGAATATGTGGCATGAACCACGTTGCTTAAATTTTATCGGAAGGGATCATAAGGTTTAGGAAGAGGAACGGGAGAGTCTACAGAAGGTTGGGGTAAATAGCAAAGAAGTAAGAGACGAGAATAAAATATAGATAGAATGATTTATACTATTTAAGCATAGATAAAGATGGGGGGCTGAGATCAACACAAAGAGTGGTTTCTTTTTTTTTCTTTTTTTCTTTTCTCTTTTCTTTTCTCTCTTCTTTTTTTCTGTTTTTCTTTCTTTTGACATATTACTTTTATTTTTTTAATCCATATGTATACAAGATATTTTAGACAGAAGGTAGTGCCAGGTGTGGGCCCTGGGAAGTCGGGAGGATTAGGGATGGGGATTTGTGGGGGGGGGTGTTAACATAGTCTTAATAAGAACAAGAATGTATTTATATACGGTGGTTCTTTTTTTTTTTCCCTTGGTTCATTTTACTTTTATCAGATCAAGCAACACTCGAATAAAGGCATACACCAAGGAGGGAGGTAGAGGGAAAGAAGAGGGAGGAGTAAGGAAGGAGTAAGGGGAATGTAAGGAGGGTGTGTGGGGAGTAAGGGGAGAAGGAAGGCTTGAGGGGAAAGGGAAGTAGGAGGGGAGTGTTAGAGGGAGAAAGGAAAGTTGGAGGGGGTAGATGGGGTGTATGGAGGATGGAAGGGTTAGGTGGGGTTGTGAATGATGAGTTGTGTTTCCTTTTTTTGTTCGTTTTATCTCCTTTTTTTTTCTTTTCTTATAGTAAATACCCTGTATATAAGTGATTGCAAATGGAATGTGAAAAATGAATAAAATATATTTTAAAAAAAAAGAAGAAGTCATAACTCAGTAATATTTTGGCACTCTGTAGCAGGTGTCCTGAAGGAACGGAGATTTGCATTTGACATACCAATCTCTTCTTAAGATTGGGAGAATTATTAACAGTGTTTGTTTGCTTCCATGGAACCTATAGAGAAAGTGTCTTTAAGCAGTGATCTAGTAAACTCTAGAACTTCCCCTATCCTTAGCCACCAGTCTCGGCAAAAGAGATACAACCCATCATTAAAAGCTTAAAGAGAAATCAAGCCCTAGGTGAGGATTTTTTATCAGCAGAATTATTCAAGAAATTTCCCAATGGTGGGATCCATTATTGGCAGGTCTTTTAACACGCAAAAATAACACCTGCCATATATCAGATGGTGGAAGATGGCAATAGTTGTGCCCATATATAAAAAGGGAATAAAAAGGATCCTAGTAATTACATGGCCTATTTGCCTGATTGACATTGTAGAAAAAATATGTGCTAGTTACTTTTAGAACAGAATTGAAATCTGGGTAGAGGAAAACAATATCCTTACAGAAGAACAAGCAGGTTTTAGACAAAGCCAATCTGCTTTGTCTTGAACCATCTAATTGCCATATATCCATATAAGAGGAGATCCCTGTTTGCTGCTTTTATATACCTTACAGAAACATTTGATATGGTAAACAGAGTACTATGCAGTAAATTGACATCTCTTAAAATAGAATCTAGACTCCTGGCTTTGATTAAATCCCTTTACATAAGTACCTGTTTGAGGGTGAGATATGGGGTTAATGGGGCTCTGACTAACAGGATTCCCACAAATAAAGGGATAAGGCAAGGGTATATCCTGGCCCCATTATTATTTAGTTTATATATCAACAACTGACCAGGGTTAATGAAGTATCCCATGGTACACATCAGTGATGGGTTTCAAAAAATTTTGGAACCTACTTTGTGGGTGTGGCCTCCTTTGTGGGAGTGGCTTGCTGGCCATGTGACTGGGTGCTAGTGGCTTGCCGGCCATGTGACCGGGGATGGCTTGCAGGTCATGTGACCAGGTGAGAGTGGCTTGCTGGTCATGTGACCGGGTGGGGGTGGCTTGGCAGTCATGTGGCCAGATGGGAGTGGCCAAGATGATGTCATTGAATTCTTTGCCCCAATGGATGATCTACAAAAAGAAGATATAAAAAAGGAAATTTATTATTTTGTGCACTTACTACTTAAAAAGATTAAAATAGGGACACAAAACAATAAAAGAGCTACTTACAGAAGGTAAGTAGCTTACTACTTACTACTTGTATTTCAAAGGGAATAAATACACATTTAATTTTTGGCTGTGGACGGAGATTAGATCCAGCGTTAGCTGAGCCCTTATCTCCAGCCAGTTCTTCTCAGCTGCCTTTTTTGCAGCCCTAGACAGGAGACTCCCCCCTCAGGACAAAGCAAAGTTGTTTGAAGTTATGATTAATACGAGCGGGTCCCACCCCTGAGAGGTTTTACTTTTATTACTATCTTAAACACCAGCCTCGTTTGCCCTAGAGGCTTCTTTGTTTAAACGCATTACAAAATGGCGATTTTTCTCCGTTGGTGACTGAAAGGGGATGTACTTAGCCGGCTTTATCTTCCTTGAGACTATTCCTCATTAACTACCCAAAACCTACAAACAAAGAATTTTTTTTGGAAATTGAGGGGAGCGAGAGCGCTGTTTGTTTGTTTATCTCTTTACTCATGATGGCTCCCAGGTCAAAGCCGAAGCGTTTTTCTACGAATGTGCTTAAAGAATCTGTTACAAAATCGCTGCCCTTGTCTCCTACGCCCTCTACTGGAGATTTCTTAACACAGGAATTTTTTTTTCAAATGCTTAATGACTTTAAACAGGAAATTAAAGAATTTGTATTGGAGTTATATGATAACTTAAAGACTAAGATTGCCCAAATGAAGGCGAATACGTTTGTAGCCGTGTCTGCTCTGACAGATTACACCGCTGAAATGGAGAATAAATTGGAAAGTTTGGAGGAGGCTAATTCTAATTTGACTACTAACATGCAAACATTACAACAAAAAATTAGAGATACTCAAGAACAGCTCGTTATGATAAATTTTAACAGGAAGGCATTTGCAATAAGAGTCAGAGGATTGCGTGAAAAGGAGCGAGAGAATTTGAAACAGACTTTTGTTGAGGCCTTCAGCCATGTGGTGGGAAGTCCGGGACTTAATTTTGATTGGCAGATTCGGAAAATCTATTGCCAGAATTCGTTGGTAGCAGAACAGCGACAGCTCCCGAGGGACATAATCATATATTTCTCCACAAAGAATCCAGAAATGCGATCATACAAAAGTTTTACAATAATAGGTTGCGAGTTGATGGGCAGGATTTGATTGTCTTCAAAGAAATACCATCCCAGATGTTAAAAGCAAGAAGAGACTATACTTTTCTAACTGAAGAGCTTAGAAAACACCAGATTCAGTATAAATGGGAAGCACCAGCTGGCATCACGGTCACATTTGAGAATCAAAGATTTCGTCTCAATTCTGTTTCGGAAGCTCAAGATTTCTATTATAAGACTTTGAAGGCGGGACTTCCTGACTCACTCGGAAAAGAGGAAAGACAAGGCGGAGGGGAAGGCAAGCAGCAGACCACATGGCTGCAAGACGGAGGGTGTAGCTCTCCCCCTCCTGGAGAAGCAGAAGAGCGGAGATCGAGGATTTAGCTATGTCTTCAAAATATTTGTTTGGTTTAAGATACGGTAATCCTGTTTAGACCCAACAATTTGCAAGATATTCAGTCTCTAGACTACGATGTTTTCCTATTAGACATTTCAAAATATTTCTCAAAGTTGTGGATTGAATGGGGGTTTGCGATCTCTCTCCGGTTGAAAAAGCGGAATTGGATACTGGTGGTGTGATATTGGGACTGAATTACGTGGAGCGGATGTTGAACACATTTCACGGGACTTATATGTTTGAACTTTAACTTAAATTGTTCAGGACTTTAAAGTGAAGAGAGTGGAGATGGTAATTTTACTGAATTTTGGTTTGGGAGGAAGGGAGCCGGGTAACGCGGGGTAGGTGGAGGGGTAGCGAAAGCTTGATCAGATTACTTTGAGTTAAAAGGCAAACTGACTCTTGTGTGAATTATTATTCGAAAATAAGGTTAAGAAAGATTAGTTGGAGTGACTACAGGAAGTAGTGGTAAATATCAGAGAAGCAAGGGATGAGGGTAAAATTCATGCGGAATGATCTACGTTGTTTAAACTCTATTAGAAGGGAAAGCTTGGTGAGATTATCTCGAGACAGAATGTAAACTGATTCTTGGGTAAATTATTATTTGAATAGGTGGAATGATCCACACTGTTTAAATCCTACTAGAAAGGAAAGTTTGGTGAGATTATTTTGAGCTAGATCGAAAACTGATGTCTGCATAAATTTGCATAAATTTTTATTTGAATATAAGGTTAAGGAAGATGAACTGGGGAGTCTACAGGAAGTTCGGGTAAATAACAAAGAAGCAAGAGACGAGAATAAAATATATATAGAATGATTTATACTGCTTAAACATTAATAAAGATGGGGGGCTGAGCTTAATACAAAGAGGTTTTTTTCTTTTTTCTTTTTTTTTTCTTTTCCTTTTTATAATTTGTAAATTTTTTTTGTATCAATTTTTTTCTTATATTACTTTTATTTTTAATTCATAGGATCACAAGATATTTTAGAAGGGGTTTGACAGAGGACAATGCCAGGTGTGGGCCCTGGGAAGTCGGGGGGGACTAGGGAGGGGGACCTATGGGGGGGGGGTGGGTGGGTGGTAATATAGTTTCAATAAGAAGAAGAATGCACTTGTATACGGTTGTCTTTTCTTTTTTTTCTTTCTTTATATTTTTTTCCTTGGTTTTTTTTTCTTTCTCTTTTTATCATATTTTGTTTCCTATTTTCTATCTTTATAGTTCAATATTAATAAATAAGAGTTGAATAAAGGAATACACCAAGGGGAGAGGTAGAAGGAAAGAAGAGGGAGGAGCAAGGAGGGAGTGAGAGGGGAATGTAAGGAGGGTGTAAGAAGGAAGGTTTGAGGGGAAAGGGAAGTAGGAAAGGGGAGTGTTAGAGGGAGGAAAGGAAAGTTGGAGGGGGAAGATGAGGTGTATGGAGGTTGGAAGTGTCAGGTGGGGTTTTGTCTTATGCTGAATGATGATGAATCGTGTTTTCTTTTTTATTTTTTATTTTATTTTATTTCTTTTCGTATAGCAAATATCCAGTATATAAGTGATTGTAAAATTGAATGTGAAAATGAATAAAAAATATATTTAAAAAAAAATACACATTTAATTTTACACATGTTAACAGCTGTTGGAATTGTGTTTGCATAACAATGGAAAAAACAAAGATATGAAAATGAATAAATATTAGAATGTGCAGGAATGAATAAATTGACAATTAAAATCAAGAAGGCTTCAAATACTTTTTCACGTGGGATTTGTTTTATCAATTGCTAACTAACAGAAACAGCAATTAGAAATTAAAAGTATGAAAGAAAACACCAATTATGTAAGGAAAGGTCACTAAAATGTATAAGGAAATATTATTAATACTTGATCATTATTAACGTGTAGATAATTGCAGGACATTACACACCCACATACACAAACTATGACAGTGCCAGGAAAACACCAAAAAATAACAATTTCCCCCCCAAAGACTGCAGATGAAACCAGTTTTTTTTCCCTAACCCTAAGAACAAGAAAGACAAAGCCACTGGAATAAAAAACCACCAAGGCATTGTGGAAAATTATAAAGGACAGTGCCAGGAAGCTCACAGAACCAGCAACCACCTCACAATTACCTAAACAACCAGGTATCACACAGAAACACAAAAAAATCTGGCAAAGCTGCCTTGCAACAACCTGGCTTGCCCATAGAAAAGCAGCCACCTTGAGAAACATAAACCATGCACCAATCTGTACACTTAAAAGCAACATATTGCATCACAAATAAAACATTTGCAAAACGGAATAACATTTCTTGTAATAAACATTCTATAAACAATAAATAAATAAAACATTCCCTAAAAATAATTAAAAACCACCAAGCTCAGGGAACACCAAGGACCCCGCTGTCATCTCCCCACCACCACTCCTCTTCCTCCTCTCAATATATCCCACTCTTTCTAGCCATGATGATGATGATACCTGGTTTGGGTAATGAAACATCTGCAAGAAAACAAGCAAGCTCAGAGGGCACCAAGGACCACAAAGTCATTGTCCTCCTACTCCACCTCCTTCTCTCTGTATACCCCATTTTTTCTAGCACTGATGATGACACTTGGTTGGGTAATGAGATGCCTGCAAGAAAACCACCAAGTTCAGAGAACACCAAAGGACCCCACAGTCCTCTCCCTCCTTATCTTTTTCCTTTTTGTCCTTCGACTTCTCCTCCTCCTCCTTTCCCCACAACCCCACTCCCTTCTAGCACTGATAATGTTACTTAGTTTGGTAATGAAATGTCTGTAAGAAAACCACCAAGCTCAGAAAGCAACAAGGATCCCACTATCCCCCACCTCCTCTTTCTCTCTTTCTCCTTTTTGTCCTTTCTCCTCCTTCCCCCCAACTCCACTCCCTTCTAGCACTGATGATGTTACCTAGTTTGGTAATGAAATGTCTGCAAGAAAACCACCAAGCTCAAAGAGCACCCAGGACCCTTCATTACTATGTGGAGCTATCAAGAATCTTTTCTGTTGGAGAGCCTTGATGCAAGGGAAAACTGAAAGTTTTAATTTTAATTCAGTTTTAGCATTTTAATCATCTTTACCTCTTTCAAATTTTATATGCTTTTTTTTAGATTTTAATGTTTTATTTGTACACTGTCCGGAGACCCTTTGTGAGGGAAATGGTTGGTTTCAAAATTTGATCAAATAAATAAATCAAAGCAGGGGCTGAGAGAAAATATGGAGATGTGGTGCTGTCCCTAAGAGACAAACATAAAAAGACCATCCCTGCAGTGTTTCATCCTCATGGATTTTTAGCCTTCATTTAATTGTTAATTTTAATGCTTTTATGGCATTGTAAGCGGTCCCGAATCAATTAAGCTAGTGAGATGGGAAGTATATAAATTTAATAAATAGACAACTCAGTTATGCACATGCAGAACAAATTGGGAAGTCTCTAAATGATGGATTACAATTGGTGATTCTCACACAAGTCATTCCACTTTAGCCTTTCAAGAATATTTTTTAAAAAAACTTTGGTGGGATGTTGTCTTTGCATATAATCTGGCTTTACTTTACTTGCAAGTACATATAGGTTTCTTCTGATAAAGACCCTAGTAACATTCTGAATTTGCAAAGATGCCGATCTCTTGCAGGAGCACAAGTCACACAAGAACTAAACAATCTTAGCATTAGTCCTGGTTTTCATGTGTCCCACTAAACCACAGTAGGGTTGATTGGATTCCGGTTGAGTAAACCCCAATTTGGGGTACCTGAAACATGATTTGCAATCTGTGGATTGACCCCAGGATCCCAACTCCTGTAGCCCCCAAAGTGTCTTTTTTAATTATTTACTTATTTGAATTTATTAGCCGGCCAACTCCAATGGACTTCCCTGTCCAGTACCCTCCACCCACTCACTCCTTTCACCCACTGCGTGTATACTACAGGCCCTGAACAAGACAAGGAGTGAACTGGCGAACCCATCTAGATATAGAATGTGGGAACACGGTGGAGCCTTAAGGGGAAACTCCCCGTTTTGCAAAAACCCCATTTTGCAACATTTTCCGCCAAACCCTGTGGGAAAAATCCTCCCAAGCCGCTTCCCCCTCAGGGTTAGCCCCATGGAAACTAGTCAACTACACAGCCTTGAAAAGAGAAGAGGGGGCAGATTTATCACAAAAAAGGAGCCTGGCGAAAGCCTAATGGGCAGGAACCGGTGTAAGCCAAACTGACCTGGAACAAGGAGCGATTGCTTCCTCTGCCCACTTCTTTGAGCGGCAGGCCTCAGCAGTGGTTAAGGCTCCTATCTTTAAATGCGGTTCTTTCCTCGCTACTTTATGAGGTTGGGCCCGGACTTGCTTTCTAAGCATGGGGCGATGGGCGGTAGTTTGGGTGGTGCGGCCGGCACCTAGGAGGTCCTAGGAGACCGGCCGTGCTGCGTAAGCTCCCGCCACCATGCCCGCGCCCATGCGGCCTGGCATCTTGGGCAAGTCTGGGGACCTTGCAAAGGCCTTGCATGATTCTCGAATCTGTCAAAGATGCCGGTCGTGCCACGTAAGCTCCCGCCACTGCCCCCATGCCCGCACCCGTGCTTTTTGGCAGCCATGCAGCCCTGCGCTATAAGTGAGCCCAGGATCCTTGCAAGGCTGCAAAAGGTCACTGGACTCACTTATAGTTCAGGGCCATGGCAGGCCGGTCCAGATGGCCTGCCGCTGCCCCTCTGCCCCGCACTTAGTTGCAGCTTACTTACCTCCTCTGAGTCGGCAGGCAACAATAGACAGCCAAGCAGGAAAAAAGGTAAGTGGGTTTAGATAGGGTTCTTAGAGGTGGGTGGGGTGATTGGTGAGCCAGCCAATCAGTAAGCGGTAGGTGGGGCTAGGATAGTGTGGATGGGCAGGGGAAGCGAGCAATGGAGCAGCTTCCAGACAGGAGGGGGTGAATGAGCAAGCGAGCGACAGGGCCGGGGCAGGTGTTCCGGAACTTACTTCCGGGTCTGGTGATGAACCAGTTCACCAGAACTGGTGCAGACCGGCAGAAACCACCACTGGTATACATGCCAATGATCCTAAGTTCTTGCTATAACAGCTTGCTTTATGCTGATGATATGATTTTATTATCATATTCACAAGTAGAATTAAGTAGGCTACTAAGAAGATTCAGCTCTTATTGCCAGGATAGCTCCATAATCATCAATAAATCTAAATGAAAAATAATCGTTTTTGGAAAACACCATCAGAGACATAGGTGGCAATTAGATAGTGAACCAATTGAACAGGTTTCACCTTTGTATACTTAGGCATAATTTTTTCAAAGACTGGATCTTGGGCTTGCCATCATCAACTGAGTACATTTAGAGCAAAAGCCTGTTTGAATTTTACTGCTTAAACTAAAGAACCTAGTTACCCAGGCTCCCTAGCCCCATTAATTAAGGTTATAAAGCTAAGGTTACCTCTGTGCTCTTGTATGGAGCAGACATTTGGGGTATACCACAGTCCTAGAACAAACACAGTTCCAGCACTTGAGATATATTTTGGGTGTAGATCCAAGAACATCTGCTGCAGGAGTTAAAGCTGAATTGGGAATTCATACAATTCATGCACTATCCAAAATTAGAGAATATAACTAAGTGCAAAGTCAATGAAATGGAAACTGATAGATTCCCCAAGTTATGTCTACTAGAGCAAATAAAATTATAGCCACAAATCTCCTGGATCATCAAACTAACCAATTTTGTAAGAAGCTGTGGCCTTCCTGTCTCTTGCATAGCAGGAGAACAACTCAAAAATAGAGCTGCCCAAAGTATTAAGGATATAGAAGCACAAAATGATATAGCTATCCCTAGAAAGGTGGGCAACTTGAGATGGCTGAGTAAATACAAATGTACTTTTCAAGCAGACAGCCATTTGAAGTTACAACTGCCAAAACATCTTAAAGATATTTACACGAGCGAGATTCAAACAGCTTGACACAATGGTCAGATATGGGAGATTCCAGTCTGTGCTCTATAATGGGTGTCTCTGTGTTTGTGGAGTAGCAAAAGTAGAAGACCTGGCTCACATCCTATTTGACTGTTGCTTGTATAAGGGGGTAAGAGACAGATACCTTGGTCTATATACCAAACAAATGCCCCTTGGGGTCCCCATATCAAAACAACTTACCTTATGTGTGACCAGAACCTGAAAATAGCATAACATTTAAAACAGCACAGTACTTAAACATAATGATTCAGTTGAGATCTGCATATATGGCACTGATTGGGGTAGATTGCAGGGGTGACACCAAAATATAATTATCATATTTATCTATATCGTAAATTATTGCATTCTATTCCAATTTCATTTTAGACTATTTTATTCCAATTTCATTTTAAATTGTATTTTATTTCAATTTCATTTTAAATCGCTTTTATCAAATTTTAGTAATAATTTGTTTCTGGAATTTTGCACTTTGATATGGCCCAAGGGCTAATCAATAAAGACCCAATGTCAACACAATAGCTTAAACTCAATTTATGGCCTACGTTAAAGAACCCTTTTCCAACGGTGGAGACAGTATGATTGATTTTTGTCTCCTTGCAAAGAGGGTCATAATGATGTGACTCCAAATTATAATTTTAAAAAGTCAACGATGATCTCATAGCTGCTGACCTCGCATCTCCTGATTGGCACCTTTTGTTCACAGGTTGTAATACTGCAGAAGACCATTATAACACTTTTTTTGCTTGAAATCAATAGAGTAATTAACCTATATGTATCAAAAATAACCCCTAAAGCAAAAAAAAAAAAATCCATAACAATAAGAAAGTTATAATCCCAAAAGATATCTTTGGTGAGAAGGCCATGTAGCTAATTTTAAAAAACACTATAAAACCTTATGCCACCACTTCCGGTGAGGGGGGGCTTTCCAGTGGGAGCTGATTGTTAACAGCTCTGGAATCCTGGTTGCGTTAAACTGTCTGAACAGCAATCCATCAGCCATTTGACAGCTTGTTTACCTTTTCTTCGGGCTAAGGAGATAAGGTGAGCTAATTGTGCTGGGCAATGCACCAACTAACTTTCTCAGACCGACTCTGGAAGGGGAGGAAGGGCACCTGAGATCAGAATTGTCTCAGTGCCAGGAATTCCTGCTGTTTATTAGCAGCACAAAGTAAACTACCCACCCTCAGAACAAAAAATTGATCTACTGAATTCAAGACGAGCAGAGCCTATACACGTGAACTTTTTATTGTTTGTATTAATCCTTACCTTCATTTTTACAAGAATTCCTTCTGATATCTTACTTGCTAAAGAGATATTCAAAATGGCGCCGAGTAGCTTCGTAACACTGATCGGGCTTTGAATTTCTACGGAGTTTAAAACTTCAAAGAAAAGGAGTGATTTATTACTAAATTAAACAGCAATTGCTGCACAATCGACCAGCATAGACTTATTAATTGGCTGAAGAAGATTAAAACTTGGAATGGCTTCTAAGCAAAACCCTATCCAAAAGGTTCCCCCCCCATTTCAAAAAGTGCGGGCAGTTCCCCCGCCCCCGGCATAAAACTAAAGTCATTACTTCCTCCCCCCATAGGGGAGCCATTAACTAAAGAAACTTTTCAGAAGGAACTGGCTGAAGCCTTTAAAAATCATGTAGTTACGATGGAAACAAAATTAAGCAGGAGATATCCGTTGCTCATAAGAACTGTCTGATAAACTTGAGACCCAGGTTCAGAAGATCAGGATTGATATATTGGGGGTTCTTAATTCGTTTCAGATTATGTGTCTGGAATTGAAAGCAGATTAGAAGATCTTAATGACTCTAATATTAATTTGGTATCCAAAATAGACGTGGTTCAACAAAAAGTCGGAGATGCTGAAAAGAAATTATTATGTTACAGTATAGACAAATGGAACTTGCACTAAGAATAAGAGGTTTGCATGAAAATAACCAGGAAAATCTGAAACAGATTCTCTCAGAAGCTTTCGATAGTCTGATGGGAAGGCCAGGGGGGAATTTTGATTGGCAAATTGATAAGGTCTATTGCGTTAACTCCTGGCTCGCTAGACAGAAGCAACTTCCAAGGGACACTGTGGTTTACTTTACCACAAGAGACATGAGGAATATGATATTGCAATAGTCCTATAAAACCAAGTTTAAATTGGAGGTCAGAAAGTGACTGTTTTGAAAGAGATACCACCTCAAATGCTAAGATCTAGGAAAGACTACACATTTTTAGTCAAAGAGCTTAAAAATTGTCAGCTACAGTTCAGATGGGATGCACCAGTTGGACTAGCACTCATTTTTCAGGGGCAAAGATACCATCTTAATTCAGTATGAAAGGCCCAAGATTTTTACCATAATATCTTGAAGGCCGGACACCCCGCCCCACCTGGACCTAGAGAAAGAGAACAAGAAGGACAAGATAGAGAGCAAACGACACAATTATCAACAAGGATGGATCATCTTTCTCTCTCAGAAGCACAAGGAGCCAAGGAACAAAGACAAACCCGTGTGATTACCAGACGAATGGACCAACAATTAAAAAAGCAACAATCACAACAAACACCTGTTACCAGTCAAGATGCTACAGGTACCAGCTTAGAAGCAGGATGTTCAGATGGCTCTAAAAAAGCTTCAGGGAACCAAAGATGACAACTAAGTTCCTAACATGGAACGTCAATGGATTAAACTCTCCACAGAAAAGAAAGAAAATAAATCACTATCTTAAACAGTTCAAGAATGATATAATTTGTTTGCAAGAAACTCACATTAGATCAACTGATCAAAAATATCTGATTAATACAAGATTTGGACAACATTTTATAGCTTCTGCTTCAGAGAAGAAAAATGGTATAGTTATATACTTAAGGAAGGATATGAAAGCTGAATTAATCAAAGCAGATCCCCACGGAAGATATATTGCAATAGACTTGGTATTAAAAGGGAAAAGGACATTGCTACTGGGAATATATGCTCCCAATCAACAACAAGATGGATTTTATAGAAAGCTTCATGCCAAATTAGTACAGTGGGATTATAGGTCCTGCATACTATTGGGTGACTGGAATGGTGTTATGGACACTAAGAAAGATAAGAAGGCTTCTCGGCCAAATACTCAAATGCGAGCGAAACTACCTAAGTCCTTTTTCGATATGATGGATGATTTCAAACTGAGAGATATTTGTCAAGAAAGAATGCAGAAGAATACGATTTACCTTCTTTTCTGATAGACATCAATCCTTTTCCAGAATTGATTTCATACTAACTACCAATGATTTGATTTCTAGGGTGAAGAAGAATGTGCCAGAGTTTATCAGATCATAATCCAGTTGGATGGAATTGGGAGGGGTGACGCAAGCAAGAAGGTCTTGGAGATTGAATGAAAATTTATTTAGATATGAGAAATATACTAATGAATGTAAAAAATTGTTAACAGAATACTTTGTTTTTAATATGAATAAGGGTACATCTATGGAAATTGTATGGGATGCAAGTAAAGCGTATATGAGAGGAGCTTTGATGAATCTAAATAGATTACATAGACGTAAACAAGGGGAAAAGCAAACAGAACTGGAAGATGAAATTAGGAAGAAAGAGCAAGAGTTAACTTTAAAACCAGGAGATATAAAGATTAAAGCAGCAATTACCTTATTAAAAGACCAATTTAATATGCTGATCTCAGACAAGGTAGCCACTAGTCTGTTATATGCAAAACATAACACTTTCTGCAATGCAAATAAATCTGGTAGATGGTTAGCATATCAGATTAGGAAAAAACAAAAATTTCGTAACATAGCCAAATTGCACTACAGAGGGAAAGAAGTGTATTAACAGGGTGAGATTCAAAAGGTCTTCCGTGAATTCTTTACAGCGTTGTACAAGGGTAACAAAATTAAAGGTCTAGATAAAGAAAAAATACCCATAGTTAAAGGAGAGCAGAGGGAAAGATTGAACCAATAACTTCGGGGAAAATTCTACAGGTAATTAAGCAGTTAAAGGCAGGGAAGGCACCTGGTACAGATGGCTTGACAGAGGCTTACTATAAAAATCTACAATTAGAAATGGCAGAACCTCTTAAGGAATTATTTAATAAGATTCAAACGGAAGGTAAGGTATCTCCATCTTGGAAGACAGCTTTTATATCCCTGATACCCAAAGAAGACCAGGATATTACCCAATCAAAAAAGTACAGACCTTTATCACTACTTAATGTAAATTATAAAATCTTTACTAAAATACTAGCAAATAGGTTAATGTTGGTTATTCAACAATTGATTCATAATGATCAAACAGGTTTTATTCAAGGGAGACAAATGAGAAGTAATGTAAGATTAATTGTTAATGCACTAGAATATTTGGGAAAGAATAACCAAATTCCTGCTGCGCTCATATTTATGGATGCTGAGAAAGCCTTTGATCGAGTTAACTGGCAATTCCTGTTGAAAACACTGCAAAAAATGCAAATAGGAGAACGTTTCTTACAATCAATTAAAGCAATATATCAACAGCAAACAACTCAAATTATAATTAATGGAAATTTAACAGATTCTTTTGAAATTGAAAAAGGTACAACACAGGGTTGTCCCTTGTCCCGATTAATGTTTATTATAGCTTTGGAAATATTGTTGAATAAAATACGGGGCTTGGAGGGCCTAAAGGGAATTAAGATTAGGCAGCAAGAATGTAGAGTACATGCTTTTGCGGATGATCTGGTTATAATATTAACCCAACTGCAGGAATCTAGTAAGATCTTAATGAATATGATTAATCAATATGGTCAAGTGTCAGGATTTAAAATAAATCTAGGGAAAACAAAAATATTAGCTACAAATATGAATACTAAACAAAAGGAAGAACTAGAAGGAATGATAGGATGTGAAATAGTTAAAAAGGTCAAATATTTAGGAGTTCATATTTCAACCATATTTCAAACCAGTGACGTGCGGTGAAGTTTAGGGCTGCTGAGGCACTGACACAGTAGTGGGTTTCAAATTTTTTAGATTTCTGGACTTCAACTGCCAGAATTCCACAGCCAGGCATGCTCAGTTCTGATTTAAAGTGACAGCATTTGTTTTTCTCCTTTGCGAAAGAAGTTTCCTTTTTTCATTTTTCTTTTTCTTCTCCCTTCCCCTACTTCCTCCCTCTTTCCCTCCCTCCCCCTCTTTCAAACACACACACACACACACACACACACACACACACAAGTTGTATTGGATATCTTTTCCAGTGGCTTGAAAACAGCTCCTCTGCCATCTCCCTCATTCCCCTGCTGCCTTCCCCAAACACCTACACCATTGCAAATGCAGCCTGCTGTCTGGGTGGGAAATGCCTGGAATGCAATGAAGCCCACCCACTCACCTCCTGCTGGAAGGCTGGGGTGAGAGGAGAGGCAGAGAAACTGGAGGGGAGCCGATCTGAGCCTTCCAAAAGAAAGAGGCTGGGGGAAAGTTTGTGTGCTACAGCATGGCTCTTTGCCTGGCTTCCTGTCTCCTCCAGCGTTCCCTCTAAGCTGTGCGCGTGAGCGGCCGCGCAGGTAACAAAGAAACACCATGCATAAGTTTCAAAGTGCAGCACAGTGTTTTTTAATGTCTTTAAATGTACTGATAATAGCCCCCTTCCCTCCTTTCTGAACTCTGATTTCTGATTGGTGAAATCAAGGAAAACTCTGCCCGGAGACCGATGATGCTGCAGAAGGGAGAATTCCCATTGGTCCCCCACATGTCCACTCCATTCCCTACCCAACTGCGCATGCGACACACACACACACACACACACACACAGACAAAACGCATGGACTTCCTCTCCCCAAAGACTTTCCTGAAGCCTGGCAGGGGGGTGCAGAAATGGCCTCCCTGCCCTCCTAGATGCCCTCTGGAAGTCAGAGACAGATCATGTCCGAACTTGTAGTTGGCCCTTTTGGGGCGTTTCTTGCCCTCTGCAGCCCCCGGGGACTTCCCTGAAGCCACGTCTGGCTTGTCCGGGAGGCCGTTGGTGCTTCCGGAGACGGTGGTGGTGAGCCTCGGGGCTCCCGGGCGGCCGATGTGCGCAGGGCGCTGGGCTGGTTCCAGCTGCAAAATTTCAGAAATCTCCCCATTCTGCCAGGCGGCTGCCAAAGGGAAGGGAGGGTTAGGGTGCTTCTCCCAACAGCCCAGGGCCGACTCCTCTGCCTTCCTCGGCGGTTGGGAGAGCGCTGCACCCCTTTCAGTCTCCTTGGGAGCCGCCAGGGTTGCTGCGGCTGGAGACGAGCGCTGCTGGGGAGAAGTCAGCGGGAGGGGGAGGAGAAGGGAAACTTCTGCTCGGGACTCCTTTTCCCTCCTCGCCCCCGGATCTCCCCCCAGCAGCGCTCGCCCCGCACGGCAGCAAAAGGTCCGTGTGTAACGGGGGCTGCCTGGCACCGATCAGCTGAGAGGCTGGCAAAGAAACGGCTCTGGGAGGAAGAAGGCAGGGATGCTGGCTGCCATTCACTTCCCTTCCTGTTCGCCGCCGCCTGCAGCCCTGGCCCCGCCTACACTGTAGGCTCTCTGGCTTGGGGGGAGGGGGGTTGGACTACATGACCTCTAAGGTCTCTTCCAACTCTGATTCATTTAACAACCGTGTTACTAATTTAAAAATGCCACGATTCACTTAACAACCGCATTACTAATTTGAAAACTGCAGCAATTCACTTAACAACCGTGTTAATAATTTAAAAACTGCAGTGATTCACTTAACAACCCTGTTACCAATTTAAAAACTAGTGATTCACTTAACAACTATGTTACTAATTTATAAATTAGTGATTCACTTAACAACTGTGTTACTAATTTAAAAACTGCAGTGATTCACTTAACAACCCTGTTACTAATTTAAAAACTAGTGATTCACTTAACAACCATGTTACTAATTTATAAATTAGTGATTCACTTAACAACTGTGTTACTAATTTAAAAACTGCAATGATTCACTTAATAACCATGTTACTAATTTAAAAACTGTAA
Source organism: Thamnophis elegans (assembly GCF_009769535.1). Taxonomy (NCBI): domain Eukaryota; kingdom Metazoa; phylum Chordata; class Lepidosauria; order Squamata; family Natricidae; genus Thamnophis; species Thamnophis elegans. The sequence goes on along the minus strand of NC_045558.1, from coordinate 62,642,785 downwards.
TGATTCACTTAACAATCGTGTTTCTACTTTTAAAAGTGCAGTGATTCACTTAACAACCCTGTTACTAAATTAAAAACTAGTGATTCACTTAATAACCGTGTTACTAATTTATAAATTAGTGATTCACTTAGCAAGCGTGTTACTAATTTAAAAACTGCAATGATTCATTTAACAACCATGTTACTAATTTAAAAAATTGTAATGATTCACTTAACAACCGTGTTTCTACTTTAAAAAGTGCAGTGATTCACTTAACAACCGCATTACTAATTTAAAAACTGCAGCAATTCACTTAACAACCGTGTTAGTAATTTAAGAACTAGTGATTCACTTAATAACCATGTTACTAATTTAAAAACTTCAATGATTCACTTAACAACAGCATTACTAATTTAAAAACTGCAGCAATTCAGTTAACACCCGTATTACTAATTTACGAACTAGTGATTCACTTAAAAACCGTGTTACTAATTTAAAAACTGCAGCCATTCATTTAACAACCATGATCCTAATTTAAAAACTGCAGTAATTCACTTAACAACCGTGTTAATAATTTAAAAACTGCAGCGATACACTTAACAACCGTGTTACTAATTTAAAAACTGCAGTGATTCACTTAACAACCGTGTTACTAATTTAAAAACTGCAGCAATTCACTTAACAAGTGTGTTACTAATTTAATAACTAGTGATTCACTTAATAACCATGTTACTAATTTAAAAACTGCAATGATTCACTTAACAACCGTATTACTAATTTAAAAACAGCAGTGATTCACTTAACAACCACGTTGCTAATGGAAGCGGAAGCGCAACAGCCAATGTTGGGGAAGGGGAAGGGGTGGCGCTCCCCTGTTCTCACCACCGCCACTCCTTTGCCCCTGGTAACGGTGACCGTTGTGCTGCTGCTTCCAGACGTAGGAGAGGCACATCGTTCTCCTGCTTCCTCCTGTAGAAGACGCTTTTTAGAGGCTTTTTTAAACAGTTAAGCAGAGTCATCCACGGTGACTCTGGCAGCAGCTAGTTCAGCCTGACCTCAGTGCTGGGGAAGCAAAACCCAAGCGCCTCTGCAGCTGTTGGGGGTTGGAGGAAGAAATGCTGCTGCTGCTGTTGTGTGTGTGTGTGTGTATTGGGGGAGGGGGAAGCATGAAAAGAGCCTAGAAGTTCTGCTTTGATCAGGAGAACGATGGGCCTCCCACCAGAGTCTGCCTGGATCTGGGGCCAATTTTGTGTGACTGGGTGTGTCGAAAAACACAATTGTGGGACACATGGCAACAAAACACCACGCAGCAGTTTCCAACTGCCGCGCAGTGGTTTTTGTGAGACGCCTTCCACCATAATAGGAGAGGAGAGCCAGCCCGGAGACAGCAATCAGTTCTAGGTCTACAAGGCAGAAAGTAAGTAGCTCAGAGAAGGGGTGTGGGGGTTGGGAGAAGGCATGGGACGGGCTTCCAGCAGCAGCTGCTCAGACTTGCCAGAGAGGGAGGGAGGGAGGGAGGGAGGGAGAGAGAGTATCCCTCCTTTCTTCAGCCCAACACTCTCGCTGGCATCCCAGCCAGATGAGAGGGACTGTAGAGGGTCTCCTCAAGTCTAGAGCAGCGAGCCATTTGATGGGAAAGTTGCCTCTTGGAAGGAATGACCCAGATTGGCTCCCGCTTCATCTCTCCTGCTTCGTCTCTCCTGCCTCTTTGCTTCTCCATTCAGTCTTTGGGCGGCAGATCAAAAGCGGAAGCCAATCCGGGTCATTCCTTCCAAGAGGCAACTTTCCCATCGAATGACTCGCTGCCCTAAACTCAGGGAGACCCTCTGCAGTCCCTCTCATCTGGCCGGGATGCCAGCGAGTGTGTTGGGCTGAAGGAAGGAGGGATACTCTCTCACTCTCTTTCTCTAGAAACATATATCATGTTTGCAATAATTTACCTTCTTTTCTAAATAGGCACAGTTCCCTTACTGGAACCCTCGCTCACTCACTCAAACACACACACATACACACACACTCATGCACAAAACCATTTTTCTCCATTCCAATTCAGATCCTATAAATCAATTGCTCTGTGAAACATCTGTGAAAAAAATTCAGGTGATCAGACATGAAAATGTGCTGCTCAAACACTATACTTTTCTGCACACACTGAAAATAAATTAGAGGGAACATTGGTCTCCTCCTGTGGTCTCCTCAGTGTTCGCTTGTGCTCTCCCTCCCCAAGTGTAGTTTGATTGCAGGCGGAACCACGTTGCCTTTTCAAACTTGTAATCAGTGAATCTGGGCTTCACACAAACTTTCTTTATATAGTTTTATCCAGCTGTGTGTGTGTGAGAGAGAGAAATGGATGGGGCCCTGGGGAGGAAGTCACTACACTTGGGGAGGGAGAGCACCAGTGAGAAGACCACAGGAGGAGGCAGGAAGCCAGGCAAAGAGCCATGCTGTAGCACACACACTTTCTCCCAGCCCCGGAAGGATCCACTATGTAAAAATCCAACCCAGCTTCACTGATTACAGGTTTGAAAAGGCAACTGTGGCTCTGCCTGCAATCAAACTACACTTGGGGAGGGAGAGCACAAGTGAGCTAGGGTCCTTCCTTCCAGCCTTTGCCCAAAGTCCCGCATAGCACCAGGAGGATAAAGTTTGAATTCCTTCCCCTCCTTCCGACCCACACATACCTTTTCCAGTTGCTTCAGAGAGTACTTCAACTCTGCTCTTGCCTTAGTTCCTCTGAAGAAGCTCTGCCCAAACGAGCGCCCTCTACTATGAGGCAGGAGAGCTGCGTGCTTCACCTAGTCTGAATTTTTAGGCATTTTATGATTGCTTAGGACAAGAAACATGTACACAGCGATCATAAAACGCCTAAAAAGTCAGACTAGGCAAGGAATGCAGTTCTCCTGCCTCATAGTAGTTAAGCAGAGTCATCCACTGTTAAGCAGAGTCATCCACTGTGAGGCAGCAACTAGCTCAGATTTTTCCTTTTACATTTTTTTCTTTTCATGATGAGAGCGGTGAGGCTGTGCCTCACTTGCCTCACCTGACTGCACGTCACTGGCAGAAACATTTGGACCACAAATCTTGACCAGGGTAAAGCAATAGATGCAATTTACATAGACTTCTGCAAAGCCTTTGATTCAGTGGTGCATGACAAAGTACTGTTGAAACTAAATTTTTACAGAATGTCCAGACCCATGCACAAGTGGAACAGGCAACAAATAGTCAAAATGGGAAGAGTCTTGGCCACTGACAATGCTGTTTCCCTACAAAGCAACCTTGACTATGTGTCAGAGTGGTTGTGCAATTGGCAACTCCAAATTTCAACTAATAAATGCTCTGTCCTACACATTGACAATAAAAATAAATTGGGCAGAAACAGTCTCATAGATGACCCTCACTCTGTCAAGGACCTAGGAGTACTCATCTCAAATGATCTAATCCCCAGAGCTCACCGTAACAGCATTACCAAAAAGGCATTAAGAGTTAGTAATCTAATTTTGTGAAGCTTCTTCTCCAGTAACACTGTATTGCTAATAAGGGCATATAAAACCTTTGTCAGAACAATTCTTGAATACAGCTTGTCCACCTGGAACCCACACTGTATATCAGACATTAACACGATTGAGCAGGTTCAGAGGTATTTCACGAGAAGAGTACTCCACTTCTCTATTCATAATAGATTCCCTATGCCGCTAGGTTTGAAATTTTGGGATTGGACAATCTATAACTGCTCCACCTGAGGTCCAATCTAAGCATAGTACACAAAATTGTCTGCTACAATATCTTGCCTGTCAATGACTTCTTCAGCTTCAACCACAATAATACATGGGCAAACCATCAAACTCAATTGCAGAAAATACAACTTCAGCAATAGAGTAGTCAATGCCTGGAATGCTCTATCCAACTCCATTATTACAGCCTTAAACCAGTGGTGGGTTTCTACCAGTATGCAACGGTATGCCCATACCGGAGTGGAAATTGGGCATCTGTTTCCATACCGGGGGAGCCGGAGGCCCTGTACAAGTACAGTCTCTCCCCTGGACTGTGCCCCCACTTGCTCCCTCACTCCCCCACCCCCAGTCACTGTTCACTCGCTCTCTCACCTGGCCTGTCCAGTCGCCACTCACTTGCTCACCAGAGGTGGGTTCCTATCAGTTCACACCGGTTCGGTAGAACCGGTTCGTCAAATCTACTGAACCGGTTAGAAAAGTTTCCACTGGTGGACCCGGAAGTATGCCCCAACCATGTCGCTTGCTCACCCTGCTCGTTCTGTCGCAGCTCACTCACTCCCCGCCTGTCCACACTAAACCAGCCCAGACTGCCGCTCATTGATTGGCTGGGGTCCAGCCAATCAGTGAGCGGGCTGGAGTCTTAAAAGGATTTAAAAGCGCAGTGCCAATGGCCAACATTCCTCTTTTGAAAAGAGTCTTTCTCTTTTGAAAAGAGTCTTTCTGTTTCCCAAGCAGCTGTTGCATCGCGTTTGCTAATAACATGGGAGAGAAACTTTGGTTATGAGATTGAAATGGGCAAATGGTGGGATCTATGGAGTAAGACTATTAAACTTACAATATCTACAGCATTTAAAGAAAACATATACAAGATGGCTTATAGATGGCGCCTCCTCCCAACGAGGTTAGCCAAAATGTTTCCTGGGTTATCTCCACTGTGTTGGAAATGTGGAAGAAGGGATGGCACATTCTACCATATTTGGTGGTCTTGTACTGAGGCCACGAAATACTGGAGAAGGATTCAAAAATGGCTGAAAGAGGTTACTGGGGCAAGCATGGAATGGAAACCCAAGAATTTTTTACTAAGCATACAACCAGAAAACATGAGTAAATCTATATGGTATTTGAGCCTACATATAATTGTGGCTGCAAGAATAACCTATGCACAATTTTGGAAATCTACTACCATACCGCCGGAAGATGCCATAATTAAAAAGATCTATGAATGTGCAGAAATGGACAGAATGACAGGTTGGCTGAGGGACAAAGGAGAAATAGAACATTATCTTAGCTGGAACCTATGGTATATGCGGGCGACAAGGAGAACAGCAGGGACTTAAAACGGGGAAAGTTAAATAGCAGTTGTTAACAATGGGAACTAAAAGTGAACATGGGTATTGTAATAGATCCCTGAACTTTGTAAAGAGAAGATGTTGCTTAGAGACTAAACAATGAGGAAGGAAAAAAAAGTTGGGCTGTGAATGACTGTCACCGCAGGGGGGTGGGATCCAGGTATAAGTGCATGCAATTAAAGTCCTCCTTTCAGTGTCTCTTCTTTGTGCAGGTTATTGGAGCAAGGTGATAAGGTGGTGGTGTGCAGAAGACAGGCAAGACAGTAATCTTTCCTCTGTAAGTAACTGTCTTTATTGCTAAGTGTGCTGGTTTCATCCTTAATATAGTAAGTGCAAGTGATTAAAGTCCTCCTTTCTGTGTCTCTTCTTTGTGCAGGTTATTGGAGCAAGGTGGTAAGGTGGGGGTGTGCAGAAGACCAGCAAGGCAGTAATCTTCTCTCTGTAAGTAGTTGTCTTTATTGCTGGGTGGGCTGGGTTCATCCTTAATATAGTAAGTGCAAGCGATTAAAGTCCTCTTTCTGTGACTCTTTGTGCAGGTTATTGGAGCAGGGTGGTAAGGTGGTGGTGCAGAAGACCGAGAAAAGGACAGTAATCTTCCTTTTCTATTATTTTGTGTGCTTGTTTCATCCTAATGAATGTGATTAAAGTCCTCCTTTCTGTGTCTTTTCTTTGTGCAGGTTATTGGAGCAAGGTGGTGAGGTGGTGGTGTGCAGAAGACCAGCAAGGCAGTAATCTTTCCTCTGTAAGTAGCTCTCTTTATTGTTTTGTGTGCTGGTTTCATCCAAATGCAGTGTCTGGTGTTTTTTTAAAGGGGGGAAACCACTGTTTTCTGTGGTTTCTGGTTCTGTGAGCTTTCTGGCATTGTCCTTTATACTTTCCACAATGCCTTGATAGTTTTTATTCCAGTGGTTTTGTCTTTGCTGTCCTTAGGGTTAGGGGAAAAACGTGTTTCATCTCCAGTATTTTGGGGGAAAACTGTTATTCTTTTGGTGTTTTCCTAGAACTGTCATAGTTTGGGTGTGTGTGTGTCTGTGTCTGTGTCTCTCTCTCTCTCTCTCTGTGTAATGTCATACAGTTATCTACACATTAATAATGTTCAGGAACTAATAATATTTGCTTATACATTTTAGTGACCTTTCCTTACATAATTGGTGTTTTCTTTCCTACTTCTTTCCTACTTTTCTAACTTCTGTTTCAGTTAGTTAGCCATTGATAAAATAAATCCCACATGAAAAAGTATTCAAAGCCTTCTCCTTGATTTTAATTGTCAATTTATTCATTCCTGCACATTCTAATGTTTTCTTTATTCATTTTTATATCTTTGTTTTTCCACGGTTGTGAAAACACAATTCCAGCAGCTGTTAACATGTATACAATTAAATATGTATTGTATTCCCTTTGAAATACCCAAGAAAATATTTTTGGATTTAAATCCATATCTTGCTTTACCATTGCTTCTCCAACACCAACTCTTGAATAGCTACTTGGACTGACCTAAGTACTGAGCCTAATTCATATATTCCTATTTTTTGAATTGAGGAATAAATTCAGAAAAAGAAATTTGTATTGCTCTTTGAATCTATCTATGACATTCATTCTTCTTGATCTTAGATGAAAAACTATATCTTTCCTGTTTGTTGGGGGAAGTCTTTCCTGAAAATACTGTACATTGTTGAGTGAAAACAGCGGTCCCTTCTGTTACCTGTAGTCCCCAGCTTACAACCACAATTGAGTCCAAGGCACAATATTGTTTTATTTCTTTTTCAGTTAGTATTATTTAACAGAATGAAGAAGAGGCAACAGATTATGACCACCTTCTTCTCCAAAAAACCAAGACAGGAGCAATCAGCTGATCCACCACAGTCATCAGCACCACCAGTGCCAGCACCAGCAGTACTACCAGTGCCAGCACCACCAGCATCACCACTTCCACCACTTGAAGTCGGAGAAAGCAGCAAGTCCATCTCCACTGAAAGTCTGGTAACTGAAAATGGTAAGTGAGCACCTGTCTACCCTAGACGAGTTCAAATCACCAGGATCGGATGGATTACACTCCAGGGTTCTGAAGGAACTGGCAGATGAGATCTCAGAACCACTGAACTATATCTTTCAGAGATCCTGGAGCACCAGGGAACTGTCGGGGGACTGGAAAAGAGCTGATGTGGTTCCCATCTTCAAAAAAAGAAAAAAATAGGTTCAGGAAACTACAGAGCTTTCAGCCTGACCTCAATACCAGGAAAGATTCTGGAAAAGATAATCAAGCAACGAATTAGCGAACACCTAGAAGTAAACAAACAACATGGGTTTGTCAAAAACAGATCATGCCAGACTAATCTTATTGCATTCTTTGATAAAGTGACAAAATTAGTGGACCTGAGGAAGGCTGTTGATATAGTTTACTTGGACTTCAATAAGGCATTTGATAAAGTAGACCATAACCTACTACTAGGTAAAGTAGAAGAATGTGGGTTAGACAGCATCACCACCAGATGGATTCATAACCGGCTGACCAACCACACTCAACGTGTAGTCCTCTATGGAACTGCATCTACATGGAGGGAAGTATGCAGTGGAATACCCCAAGGCTCTGTCTTAGGCCCAGTACTCTTCAACATCTTCATCAATGATTTGGATGAGGGAATAAATGGGGAACTCATCAAATTTCCAGAAGATACCAAGCTGGCAGGAATAGCCAATACTCCAGAAGATAGGCTTAAGGTACAGACGGATCTTGACACACTTGAACATTGGGCACTATCTAAGAAAATGAAATTCAATGGTGAAAAAAGTAAGGTTCTACATTTAGGCAAGAAAAACAAAATGCACAGGTACAGTATAGGTGGTACCTTGCTCAATAGTAGTAACTGTGAGAGGGATCTTGGAATCCTAGTGGACAACCAATTAAATATGAGCCAGCAGTGTACAGCAGCTGCCAAAAAAGCCAACACCGTTCTAGGCTACATGAACAGAGGGATAGAATCAAGATCATGTGAAGTGTTAATACCACTTTATAATGCCTTGGTAAGGCCACACTTGAATGCTTCATTCAATTTTGGTCACCACAGTGTAGAAAAGATGTGGAGACTCTAGAAAGAGTGCAGAGAAGAGCAACAAAGATGATTAGGGGACTGAAAACTAAAACATGAAGAACGGGTATGTCTAGTTTAATGAAAAGAAGAACTAGGGGAGGCATGATAGCAGTGTTCCAATATCTCAGGGGTTGCCACAGAGAAGAGGGAGTTAAACTATTCTCCAAGGCACCTGAGGATAGAACAAGAAGCAATGAGTGGAAACTAATCAAGGAGAGAAGCAACTTAGAACTGAGGAGAAATTTCCTGACAGTTAGAACAATTAATCAGTGGAACAGCTTGTCTCCAGAAGTGGTGAATGCCCCAACACTAGAAGTCTTTAAAAGATGTTGGATAGCCATTTGTCTGAAATGGTATATGATTTCCTGCCTCAGCAAGGGGTTGGACTAAAAGACCTCCAAGGTCCCTGTCAATTCTGCTACTGTATTGTATTGTATTGTATTGTATTGTATTGTATTGTATTGTATTGTATTGTATTGTATTGTATTGTATTGTATTGTATTGTATTGTATTGTATGGATGGTGTTGAATACCAGCAAGGACAGTCAATCTTTCTTCTATAAGTACCTGTTTTATTGTCTTGTGTGCTGGTTTCATCCTAATGCAATGCATGCAATTAAAGTCTTCCTTTCTGTGTCTCTTCTTTGTGCAGGCCATTCATTGGAGCAAGGTGGTCAAGTTGGAGATGTTGAAGACAGACAAAAGAACAGTCAAGTTCCTTCTCTATTGTTTTGTGTGCTTGTTTCATCCTAATGCAGTGCAGACAATTGAAGAGTTCCTTTCTGTGTCTCTTCTTGGTGCAGGTCATTGGAGCAAGGTGGTCAGTGATGTTGAAGACCAGAAAAGACAGTCATCTTCCTTCTATAGGTAGCTCTTTTATTGTTTTGTGAACTTATTTTATTCTTATTTAAGTAGTAAGTGCACAAAACAATAAATTTACCTTTTTTATATCTTCTTTTTATAGGTCATGTACTGGGGCAAAGAATTCAATGACATTGACTTGTCCACTCCCACCAGGTCACATGACTGCCAAACCACTCCCACCCAGCCACATGCATGCCAAGCCATTCCCACCTGGTCACATGACTGCCAAACCACTCCCACAAAATAGGCCACACCCACATAATAGGTAGTAAAAAAATTTGAAACCCACCACTGCCTCAAACCCTCACAGCTTCAATCTCAAACTGTCTAACATTCCATTAAATCATCCTAAAATCATCCAATCACAATATATCTTTATAACATATTCTAGATAAAACTTTTAAACCTCCTCTCATAATCTCCATCTGTTGTTTATATAAAATTTCATATTATCAAACTAATATATCTCTATCTCTATCTCTATCTCTATCTCTATCTCTATCTCTATCTCTATCTCTATCTCTATCTCTATCTCTATCTCTATCTCTATCTCTATCTCTATCTCTATCTCTATATCTATCTATCTATCTATCTATCTATCTATCTATCTATCTATCTATCTATCTATATATATATATATATATATATATATATATATATATATATATATATATATATTGTTATCATTATTAATCATTTTTTACCTATAGCTATTATTGCTTCATTTTATACATACTACTAGTAAACTAAATTTAGCTTACCGTATATACTCGAGTATAGGCCGACCCGAATATAAGCCGAGGCACCTAATTTTACCACAAAAAAAACTGGAAAAGTTATTGACTCGAGTATAAGCCTAGGGTGGGAAATGCAGCAGCTACCAGTAAATTTCAAAAATAAAAATAGATACCAATAATGTTTTTGAATATTTATTTCAAAGAAAAACAGTAAACTAGCGGTGTATTCAATGAAATACTTCACTCACCTCATGATGCTGATGTCCCGCTGTGATGATGATGTCCCGTGCAGCCGCGGGAGCGATGTCCCGCCTCCTATGACACACGACACAGTGATTCCTATCATTGGATCACTGTACCAGAGGAGGTGGGACATCGCTATGTGGCTGCTTGCCATAACAAGGAGGAGGTGGGACATCGTTGCAGAGCGGCAGGAGGGGGAGGAAGGGGAATCGTAAGACAGCCCTGCATTACATTAGAACGTGAGGAGGGGGGATGGTGCGGTGCGTGCTGCGCGGCAAACTGACACAGAGGGAGGGGAAACTCACAGGGGCACTGGGCCATTCACGAGTGTCACCCAGCGGCATGGCCCCGCCCCTTTTTCTCCTCCATTTCGGGCAAATTTTTCACTGACTCGAGTATAAGCCGAGGCGGCTTTTTTCAGCCCAAAAAGTGGGCTGAAAAACTAGGCTTATACTCGAGTATATACAGTAATTTTTATTATACATTTTCATTGCATCAAGCTGTATGCCTCCAGCAATAGTACTGTCTTATATCTCTTGCCATTTGCAGCATTAATGTTCTAGTTACTTTCTTAATAAATCTTATATAAACCTCCCTTGGCAACATGCTGTTCCTTTTGTATCTCACAAAAGCTTGAAACCCAATATTTGCTCTTTCCATTAGCTTATCTTTGGTTATCACTAGTGCTTTTATCAAGATTTCTCTCCTTATCTCCATCAGTTTTTCTCTATTTTCTTCTTCTGTGCTTTGAAGTCTGGGGTAGAGTTCCAATCCATCTATCGCCCCTTTCCATATTCCGCTCTTGCCTTTACCAACCACACACACTTTGTTGTCAGTATCCACAGTTTTCTTAGCTCTTTGCTCATTTTTTTCTTCCATCTTTTGAACTCTGTCCTCCACTTTCTTCATTTGGTAAATATCCTCAGTTTCTCCATCTGATTTTTCTGGTTTGTATTCCATATTCTCCAAACTCTTTTCAATTCTCTCTGTCACAACTAATAATTTTGAATTTCAAACAAAATCATATGTAATGTTACAGTTTCTTTTTCCTGTTGGGCCATTCTTTCAATTTTGCAGATACTGCAACTATAGGGTTCAAAGCTATTTTAATAAACTTCAAACAGGTTCATTTATTATCTTTCAAGTCAAAATGTTGTCTTCTCTCCAATAGCTAGTGATAGAACTTCCAAAAGGCACCTGTATAAACAACTTGTGCACTTCCTACTATCACTGTCAGTAAACAAGCTGAAAGAACCTTGAATCTCAAGTTATCAAAGAGAAAGAAGAAAAAACAATGTATCCAGCCTCCAGCCTCTAAGTGGCAGTGTAATTGCTTTTCCTCCTATTGTTACAACCCTCTTTAAGCCTTCTTATTTTCTTATTTATATTCCAAGCTTAAGAAAGAAAGAAAAACCCTTAAATGGAGATCAAAAACAATCCAATCAATCAAATCAAGCATTAAAAAAGAAGGATATTTTTAATCCATAGGTATAAGCAAAAGTGAAAAAGAAGAAGAAATAATTAATTCATTCAGTTTAAAAAATAGGGAGCCTTTGCAAAAGTTCCATCCATGAAAAAAAAAGAAATTAGAAACTGGATAACACACTAAGTTCAATGCAGCTCAATCTCGCTGTCTACAGTCTTTTGTCTTCAATCTTAACAACTTAATTTTTTTTCTTGGGTAGTCTCTTTTTCTATTAATAAAATTTCCTCACCAATTCGACACGCTTTCTCTTTCCACTTCCTTCCCATTCCGGAGCTGTCTCAACTTCAGCAGCTTCATTAGCTGTGTTTCTGTCGCCGAAAAAAAAAGGCTATTCCTGAATCTTTCAGGAACTTTGCGATGTGCCCTTCTCAATCACCATCTCTGCAGGATGGTTTAGGTCCAAATGGACCATCCAGTGGCAGGAATTTGACTGTAATTTCGAAACACCAAGATTGCACATCATGCCATCACGACATCAGTTCTCTTCCCTCAACTTCATCCCATTCTTAAGAGGTCCATAAAAGGGGCGTGCATAAGTGCACCAGTGTGCCTCTTGTCCCTTTCTTACTGCCCCCATTTATCTCTATTTATTTCCTTTGTTCATATTTATGTCATATCTATACTTGTACATTTTTGACAAACAAAAAAACAGTGTTCTAGTCAACTCTTGCTTAGGAACAGTATAGTACTATATTTTTAGTCAATATTGGCAGGATTAACTGGCAACTGCTCTCCAATACATAAAATGCATAAAAAAGAAATCTTATATAATTAGGGATGCAGGAAATGGAAGGTTTCTTCATGCAAATCATGTACTATATAACTCCTCCTCCTCTTCCTCCTCTTTTTTTGCCTTATGTTATCAGATTAGGTGCAAAAAGCATGCTGTAAATTTCAGAAGCTATATTCTAGTTAGATGAGAACAAAGCGGATGAGAGTTTATGGCATCTATAGGATGTTAGGTTGCATAATTTTACATGGAATTATTTTTATTAGTGTTTGGCAACAATACTTTGATTTGGCTAAAAGAAATTGAAAGTATGATATAATTGGAAAGCAGAGCCCAAAGAATTACTCCAGTTTTCCTCTGAACTGATCATACTGTAAATATTCCCTTATGCAAAGAATTGTTGAGAATCCTAAAGAAGCCCAATATAGTATGCAGGATTACATTACAGAAATGTAAATTGAAGCTATTATTGCACAATAGATATTCTAATTATGGCAATCAGAAATATTGTAATCTTATTATTGCTTTTCTCCTGAAATTGTAATTGTAAACAAAGTGTCCAATTTTTTCACTAGTGTTAACGGGTATTAATAGAGAACAGAAGAGAGAACAGAAGAGAAGATGCCCTAAAGATAGTATGACTTTTTCAAAGATCATTGGAAAAACAACCTCTTTGCATGATAATAGCATGCTGACAGCACCATAATGTAAGTATCTCTCTCTCTCTATGCTTTTAAAATATTTGCAATTCTATATGTATGGTATTTTGTATATTTGCAGAAGTAGGCATTTATAGAATTTTTGGTTGCTCCATAATTATCAAAAACAATTCTGAGCTTGTTTTTCTAGTGCGATTGGTATTCTAACTCAAAGAATAAATCGGGATTTCTCAACAGTTCTATTTTGTTTTTATCTCTCTTACAAGAATTGAAACTATTTTTGTTTACTTAGTCTGTCATGTCAGACAGAATTGGCTCAGGATAAGAAGGAATTTGCTTCAGAAAAGTCTATAGTTTGGGCTTTTTTGGAATGTTTTTCTCACTCTGTCAATCCCAAATAGCTCAGGATTTTAAACTTTAATTTTAAACAAGTTGTCTGTTTTTGTTTTACTTGTTGTCTTGATGGGCTGGCTGCTAAATCAAGGTCATGGCACACACTTGAAAGTAAATCGGGAAGACTGTACTTGGTGTGTGTGTGTGTGTGGCAAGAACAAAGAATGCATATCAACAGGAAATATGCATGTGTAAAGCATATAGCAATTATGGGTAGTTAGAAAGTTTGAATTTACTTTATTTGTATGCTGCCCTTTTCCCTGAAAGGGACTCAGGCGGCTCACAATTCAAGGGAGGGGAAAAACAACAAAATTACAAAATATAAAGACATACACAGTTAAAAAACACAACAATCATACCATTCGGAGTGGGGCTGCAAGTCTTTAGCCCCAGGCCTGTCGGAACAGCCAGGTCTTAAGGGCTATGCGGAAGGCCTGGAGGGTGGTGAGGGTACGAATCTCCACGGGGAGTTCGTTCCACAGGGTCGGAGCAGCCACAGAGAAGGCCCTCCTCCGGGTAGTCGCCAGTCGACATTGGGCGGCTGATGGAATTCGGAGGAGGCCTAGTCTGTGGGATCTTATTGGTCTAGTGGAGGTAATTGGCAGTAGGCGGTCTCTCAAGTACCCAGATCCAATACCATGAAGGGCTTTGTAGGTGACAACTAGCACCTTGAAGCGAAGTTGATAAAAATAACAAGGATTAGACAACTTGCAGACCTCAGCCAAAGTTAGCAATGGTCTGCAGCAAATGAAATGTCTATTAGATAACTCCTGGAGCATTTATTAGCCAAGGCTTAGGAATGGGACAGCTATAGACCAATAGAACAAATTGTAGAATTATTGCTAAAATGTTTATTAGAGGATATTTCTTATTATTTCACCTTTTCCCGCCTTCTCCTTTAGTGAAAACATATAAAGCTTTCTTAATCCTTTGTTCTTAGTTCTTGGCCTTTTGACCAGGAACCCTTTTCCTTGGAGTACTCCAATAAAAAGCAATTAGAAAACCTGCACCTCATGTCTGGCATCCATCATTGGCTTCGGCACCAGGCTCAGATCCGAATTGGAGACAAAAATCTGGGGGATCATTCCGGGATTCCACGCCTCGATTCAATTGGAGGGCACCAAAGACTACCAGAGGAGGACCCCTGGATGGATAAGACTTAGTGGCTGAAAGGTGTCTAATTGCTCTGAAATAAAACTCCCGGTCGGTGACCAGGACTGTGTGTTTCTGTGATTGAGTACTCTGAAAAGCAAAGGGTAATGCAGAGATCCACATGTACCACTGATGAAAAGAGTGGGTTGACTGAATACTATGAGCCACTGTTCTGTCCTATGATTCTAATGAATATGCAAGGACAGGCTTGGCTGTCTACCATGACTAATTACGGAGATAAAGCCACCCCTTGGCTAGAAGCCTAGAATGCTATCTTCAAGAAACCAAGATTAGATTTACGGAATGCTTTCGCAATGGCTAGTAAAATGGACTGTTGTTTCCTGCAAAGATTCACCTCCCATCACTCCACCTATAAACTCTTTTACTAGCCAGCTGTCCCTATTTCCTTCTATGATGTCTTCTCCACAGCTACTCCCTTCTCTTCTAAGCTCTATGCATACTCACATCAGGGACAACTTCCCTCTGTTCCTCCTCACTGCTCCCAAATTCAGATGCCATCAAGTGGCCAACAGGCCTCTCTAGTCCCTGCTCTGACCCAAACACCCTCCAGAGTCTTCTTCATCCTCCAGAGCAGTCCCATAATGGTCATCGCTGTCAGAGTCCACCAACAGCTCAGCGGGCCGCTGCTGGGCCACAACACTATCCCTCACCGCAGAGCCCTTACCCTGGGTCTGACACTCAGGGTGTGGCTTAGCTGGGAATTGTTTATGGAAATCCTGCACCAAAGCAGGTACGTGCACGGAGGTCACATCCTCCCAGGTAACATCTTCTGGCCCACGGCCTTTCCATTCCACCAGGTATTGGAACCGCTCTTTCAGCCATTGGGAATCCCAGATCCTGGCAACTTCATACTAGGCAGGCTCCTCATCGGCACGGGGTTCTGGCTGGGGATGATCGGGTTGGCGAAGAGGACAAGCTGGCTGTTCAGGAACAAGAAGAGATCGATGAAAGTCTGGATGGATTCGCATCAAACGTGGTAAAATCAGGTGATAGGCAACCGGATTGATGACTGCTTCAACAGGAAATGGGCTAAGGTAACGGTGGTCTAACTTCTTGACTGGCCGGTTTGACAGAAGATATCTAATGGACAGCCACAATTGATCACCCATGGTCAACGCCGGTGTTGCGCACCGAGACCTGTCCGTGACTTTCTTAAAGTCCTCCTTGGCTTTATCCAGATATCGCTGCACCACTTGATGGATCACCTGTAGTTCCAACAGGAAGTCCTTAGCTGCGGGGACCGGTGAGTTGATGGGTGTGAAGGGAAAGAACAGAGGATGATACCCCACATTGGCCAAGAAGGGCGTCGTCTGTGTGGATGTGTGTTGTGAGTTATTGAACGCAAACTCCCCTATTGCCAGGTAGTCCACCCAATCATTTTGCTGCTCATTCACAAAACAGCACAGGTACTTCTCCAAGATCCCCATCACTTTCTCCGTCCCTCCATCGGTTTTGGGATGGTGTGCTGAGGACAAGCAGACCTTGACATCCAAGCCCATAATCTGCACTTTCCAAAACTGGGCTGTGAATTGTGTTCCTCTGTCCAACCCGACCCTGTCAGGTAGGCCGTGCAGCCTGAAAACATGTTGGATAAACATGTGGGCAGTGGCGCGGGCTGTTGGTAATCTCCAACATGGGATAAAATGCGCCATCTTCATCAGCATGTCTACCTCCACAAACACTGTGGTAAATCCAGGAGACGGAGGCAAGTCTGTGTCAGCAATGGCTGGAGCAGCCATGGGGGGGGGGGGGCTCCCAACGCTGACTTAGCCTGCCAACACCATACACAAGATGTGACATAAGATTAATGGCTAGTAACTACTTCTCCCAAATGGTATAATTGCGCTTGAAAGAATTGAGTTTCCTCAAGTAATAAGCACAAGGGAAAAGGGTACTGCCAGATGCGTGAGCCTGAAGTAACACTGTTCCCACAGCAATATTGGATGCATCTGCCTCCACTACAAATGGATGGTGGGGGTCAGGATATTTCAAAATAGGCTCTTTCATGAAGGCCTGCTTCAAGGCCTGGAATGCATGGTGCTCAGCCCCCCACCCAGTGAAACAGAACTTTTTTCTGCAGGAGCCAAGTGAGGGGTGCAGTCAGGGAAGCAAAGCCAGGGATAAAGCTCCGATAGTAGTTGGCAAACCCGAGGAGTCACTGGACATCCATCACTCTGCTCCGGCCCTCTGGAATGATCTCCCTGTGGAGATCCGGACCCTCACCACCCTTCCGGCTTTCCGCAAAGCCACTAAGACCTGGCTGTTTCGGCAGGCCTGGGGCTGATGAGTTCCCAGCCCCACTTGAATTATTGCGACTGTTGTTGTGTTTTAATTTGCTTGTCTTTTTGTTTTTCTGTGTGTACTCCCCTTCCCCTCTGTTTGTTAGCCACCCTGAGTCCCTCGGGAATAGGGCGGCATACAAATTGAATAAACATAAACAAACTTAAACTCTCTGAGGAGGTTGCCAACTTTGCAAAGACTCCACCTTGTCCTGCTCCATTGCAATGCCTTAGGGAGAGATACGATGCCCCAGGAACTTGATCGTGGACTGCCAAAACTGGCACTTCTCCAGTTTCACATATAAGCGATTCTCATGGAGCTGTTGTAGGACCAGGCATAGGTGCTGCCGATGGCTCTCCCAAGAGGACAAGTAAATCAGGATGCCATAGAGATAAATGACAACAAACTGGTCCAAAATGTCCCGGAAGCTGTTGTTCATAAAATGTTGGAAGACAGCAGGGGCATTGGTCAGCCCAAAAGGCATGACCGTGTACTCAAAATGCTGGTACCTGGTGCCGAATGTCATCTTCCATTCATCCCCGGTTCGGATCCAAACAAGATTGTAGGCTCCATGCAGATCCAATTTGGTGAACACCTTAGCCTCTCTGAGCCGCTCCAACAATTCAGGAATAAGGGGCAGAGGATATTGATTGCCCACCGTGATAGCATTGAGTCTACAATAGTCACAACATAGTCTCAAATCTCCGGTCTTCTTTTTGACAAACAAGACAAGGGCAGACAATGGCGAAGATGAGGGTCTGATAAAACCCCGAGCTAGGTTTTTGTCCAAAAGATCCCGCAATGCAACCAACTCTGGGTCTGACATCTAATACAAATGACCCACAGGGAACGGCACGTATGGAATCAAATTGATAAGGAATCCACCTGAGATCTGGTTTTGAAATGGAAAACTGGTAGCAAAAAGGCATCCAATCCAGGAGCGACAAAGTTGCCAAAAGGGAAGCTCCCCCAAAATTTGCCAGTGGGTTGTATTTTGCCTTAACCTGAGATATTAGGAGGATTAGATATAAGGGATCAAAGGCAGCCTTTTTCTCATTATTGTATGTCTGTCTGGCATCAACTTCCCTTGGACAATCCAGGTGGTTTTTGGTCATTAAAGGGACCTCATAATATGGGACTTATAGAGCAACTAAAAACAATATTGCAGAAACAAAAGAGTCAGACAAAGATAGAATACTTCTGTTTATTTGTGAAACTTGTTAATAGTCCATTTCTGTTAGAGGAGTGTGGAGGTAGTATATATGTGTTTCTATGTTGCGTCATTTCCAAGACTTGGGAGAGGAGTAAGACATTATTATTTATTATTTTACTTAAAAAAAGGATTTGGGGGAAAATGGAGCTCATTGGCTTGTGAAAGCTTCCTAAAATAATGATAATAATGATTGGTTTGCCTGGAGAAAGTATGAAAGGAAATTTGTATGTGGATTTTTATGCAAGCAGTTTGAATGGAGGATAAAACTGTAAGTACACTGATGTGTAAATGTTTGTGTGTGTTGACTCCCTATCCCCAGACTGTGAAAGGAGTTAATTATTTTGATTCCCTTTCTTACAAAGAAACCCAGTGGTCCTCCAGTTAAACAGGAGGGCTCTGAGACTGGTCTGCCACCCCCTACTTACTAATGGGATGGAACACCCCAGACAAGGAGATCCCAGAGAATGTGGGAGGCTGAGGAACAACGTAATCAAACAGCGAGTGACTCTTGTGACATCTAGTCACATTCAAAACTAAAACCAGAGATGCAGGCTCACTCTGAGAAAATATAGTGGTAGGAGGAGAAAATAGATTCTCTCGAGTGCTAGTTTACATACCATTTTCTACTTCTGATCTTTATAACTGGAAGCAACAAAATCCCAGTTATAGGGAAGACCCAGAGAAAATGCACTGTTCTTATCGCATAGCCCCATTTGGGCAGACATTCAGATATTGATGGATGTCCTTTTAACACCAGAGAAAAAGAGACTGAGGGGGAGGGTAGTGGAGCGGCAGTTTTTTAAAAAGGAGAAGCATGAGAATGACAGCCGCTGGGAATGCCCCCCTCATGGAGCCAGAATGGGATCTGGATGATGTTGGGGAAAATATGAGGCTATAGAATTTTCAATGTTATATGGAATCCAAAAGTTCAATCCAAGAGTTCCCTAAATTAAGACTCTTGTAAAAGTATGTGAAATAAGGCAAAAGAAAGATGAGTCTTTTTCTTGAAAGGATATACCAGGACTTTAGGTAATACACTGATTTAGATCATGAAGCCTCAGATAATCAAGAAATGATAAACATGATTTTTATAGGGAAGTCAGCAGAGGATATTAGAAGAAAGTTACAGAAAGTAGAAGGAGATATGAGAAAGATATTTCAGACTTGGTTGAGATTGTTTACTGGAGAGTAAGAAGAAATGAGAAAGAAATTCAGAAGACTCGCCGAAATGCTATCTTCCTAGCAGATGCCCTTAGGCAGGAAAAGGTGGGAGAAACGGGGACAAAGTGGAAGAGGTGGCGAGGAGTGGGAGTTTAGGGAATCTGAAAGTAGTATGGGCATGAAAGGGAAAAGGTCCCCTTGGGACCTTACCAGAGTGCTATATGCAGAAAAGAAGAATTTTGGAAGAGTGGATGCCTGCCATACAAGCAGAAAAAGAAAGGTGAAGGGGCCAGGGGCAAGGAGCTGTTGCTCTCCCAACCCACCTCTGTGGAAGTCCAAACTGGGGGATCTAAACATAAGATGTTAACAGATACAGGAGCCACTAGATCTGTTTTTAACAGAGGTATTGCTCCTCGGACTACCAATGAGTTATCTTTTGTCGGGGCTTCAGGAAAGGCTATAATGTGCCTGAAACAACAAAAGCCCAAATTGCACAGCAGGAGGTGAAAATATAGGGTATGGCATCTGTACAGGACAGCAGAGATGTCAGCCTAAAGAAGCAATCTATTAAAGCCCTCTGTTAATAGAAAACAATTGGGATTCTTGGGGATGGTTGTTTTTTTTAATAGAAATTGGATTCTTAATTTTTGATTTATCATCAAGCCCCTTTATGTTAAAGGGGGGTGGGAAAATATTTGAATGGACTGGAGAATGCCAACGAGCATTCTGTCAGATCTCTAAAAGTGATACTGCTATTTAATTGGGAGGAGGGGTGCCTCGGAGTTAAATCACTAGCTGTACCTGTAACAACTGAGTTTTACAACTTTACAACTGGTTTCCTGTCACCAGAAACCTGAAGGTCCCAGCATCTCTGGAGGGATGTATATGATGGCCATGTGAGATATCTTACCTTAATGTCTAACTAGAGATAGCCATGGGAACCTGTGTTTTATTCAACTCTCAGGGCAGAAGAGTTAAGGAAACATCTTCACACTTGTGTGTTGGTCAGAATCTGCATTCAGACAAAGGAGAGGAGTCATTATCAGTTTAATCCAACTTGCATTGCCTAAAGGGTTTCAGATGCTGCTTTGCCTCTAATGATTTCCATCCTGCTTGATTAAAGATTCCTTTTGAAATAATCCATTTCAAGAGTCTTTACTTTCTTAAGTTAGGAGAGGAGCCATTACATAAAGCAGCATCTCTCTGCAAAGTGGTCAACTAGGAGAGATAACATTTTACTCTACTGAGGGGACCCTGCAAACCATGTCTGAGCATAACAGTGAACAAGGGGGAACTGATTGCTAGAGGGAGATGGAAACATCCCCCCAACCAGAGACCTGCTCCTTCTACCCTGGTGGAGAGAACAAGGTAAGCCTGGAGGACCCCAAAAAGCCCTGTTGGTCAATTGGAATCGGGATGAAAGATGGCTGGGAAGGGAGAACCAGGAGAGTCGCTCTTACTCGAGGTACTCAAGGTAGCTGAAAACCAGGGTGGAAATTGGAGTTAGAAGCCCCCTCTTGGCATGTGCGAGATCCGAATGGCTGCCAGGCTTTCTCACTCTGCAGAAAGCCTGACGAGAAAGACCCCGGAGAGCCTTCAGAACCTGCTATAATATTACCAAAAAGTCCCCCGGGGAGGACTGGAGCCCAGGGAACACGAGAGGACTGGGCATTTTGAAGATCTCGAGCGGTGAAACTCTCGGCGGCCTGGATTTACTCACGCTGCATGGAGAGGAAGATGGCGGTGGCGCGCTGCTGACAGCAGCATTTTACTTTAACCTTTGGCATTTTCAGACTCTATTCAGCCGAGCGGTGAGCCTTGGGGACCCTATAAATAGACATTACTATCTTCCATCGCCCCAGAGAGGCGGGGATCTATCGGGGCTTGGCCGGGCGGATCGGGCGGCTGGCTGTGGTTGCCGCCGCCGTAGCTCTCCTGGACTCCCCCCTCCATTTTGCTTGCCTTCCTCACCGTCGCAGCCTCTCCCCTTCGCCCTTCTGCGTGTCTGGGCATTTTTTTCTTCTGCCTGCCCACGCTGCTGCAGAGCCTTTGCCTGTTTCCCTACCCAGCACTGGCTCTCCACTGCCTTGGCCTGCGACCATCTGCTTTGGCCTTGTAACATCCATCCTCCTTCGACCGCTTGCCACCCGTCACTGCCCCTGAACATCTACTTCGGCCAGTGTCCATCTGATATAACGCTTAGGACCTCATGGTCTGCGCATTTATGGTGCATTCAGTCTGTGGAAAGGAGCGATAGAGGATGGCAGATTCAGGGGTGAGGACTTGGCGTCTTAACAACCGGCGCTCTCGCTTCTCCCCCCTCGATCTGTTCCAGCCACCGCCAGACTTTGGACCCCCAGACTTTGGACCTCTTAGAACTTTAGAAGAGGGGGAAGACAAGACATTTCCCTGCACATTATCTTCATATCCCCTATGGACCGTTATTGGTGATTGTTTTGACCTACATCTTGATCTGGAGGGTGTGGGACTGTGAAGTTACTGCTCGTTAACATCTGGCGTTTATGCCTTGTCCCCCTACATCTACAATCACCTTACACAACACGGAATTTTGGACCTTTGGCCTTGGGTGTCTTTCTGGGACTTAGAGGAAGGGAGAGGAGCAGAGCAGCTATCTTAAACAGCACTAGGTAGTGCTCCGCAAATTTTATGAATGTGGTGTGGATGGTGTGCCCGTTTGATGTCTGTACACACTTTTTAAAATTTTATTAATGCTGTATTTTCTGTGTTTTTAATTGACTTATGTGGAGACTGTATGGATGAGTGATTGTGTACGTATGTGAGGATTGGGAGTATAACCTGGTGCCTCCTCCACTGAGTGCCATTGCAGAAGTGGTAGGAGGGCCCAGGCCTATCTCCCATTCTAGAATGACTGATATAAATCGCCTGCCAGAAGGAATGGAGGCTGTGAGGGGGGAAATGAGGCCTACAGTTGCGTGGGTGGGCCGGAGCATTACGGTCATTACAGGGAGGGGCAGGTATGACGGGAACTTCAGGGCTAGCCATTACCGGGGAAGGAGGGTTCGCTACATCACAGCTATCCCCCCTTCCGGCCCTGTTAGTTCCACTCCAGGGCCAGATGGTGAGAGTGGTCAGGACCCTGGTCTCAGGCTGTTGTTGCTAAATGCCAGGTCTGTGGTTCACAAAGCTCCCCTCGTCCAGGACCTGATATTAGATGAGGGGGCAGACCTGGCATGTATTACTAAAACCTGGCTGGGCCCGGAGGGAGGAGTCCCCCTCACTGAAATGTGCCCAGAAGGGTTTCAGGTGCTTCATCAGCCGAGACCCCAGAGAAAGGGGTGGGGGAGTGGCTGTCATTGTCCGAGGGTCTTTAGTTCCTCGTAGGATCCCTGCTCCAGAGTTTGTCGGGTGTGAGTCCCTGTTGATGAAGTTGGACCTTGGGGGTCAAGTGGGATTGTTGTTAACGTACCTACCTCCCAACAGCATTGCAACAGCCCTTCCCTCGCTCCTGGAGTCAGTAGCCGAGCTGGAGGTAGAGTTCCCCAGGCTTATGGTGTTGGGGGATTTCAACCTGCCTACGCTCGGTGAACACTCTGATGGGGCGCAGGAGTTCATGGCTTCCATGACAGCCATGGACTTGACCCAAGTAATTCGGGGTTCGACTCACTCAGTGGGTCACACATTCGTATTCCTCTCAGAGCAGTGGAGGCATGATCTAGAGTTGAGGGGTATTAAGATCTTGCCCTTGTCATGGTCTGATCACTTCCTACTGAGGCTTGACTTTCGGAAACCAATCCCCCACTGTAGGGAGGAGGAACCGATTAGGTGGTTCCGCCCCAGACGCCTGATGGACCCTATGGGATTTCAGACGGCGGTTGGAGAAATACCTGACGCTCTCATCCACAGTCCGGTGGAGTTCTTAGTCGCTGCCTGGAATACAGCAGCGGCAGGGGCTCTAAACCAGATTGCGCTTTTGCGCTCCTGGAGAAGGGCGGCATACAAATAAACCAAATACAATACAATACCTCTCCGAGGTAGCGGATCCAGGAGAGCTCCTTGGTTTACCAAGGAACTCCGGGAGATGAAGCACCAAAAGAGATGCCTAGAGCACCACTGGAGGGCCAGTAAATCTAAGTCAGACCAAGCACTAATGAGAGCCTATATCAGAGCCTATCTCGTGGCAATATGGGTGGCGAAATGTGCGCATTTTGCCGCTCTTATTGCATCCGCTGAATCGTGCCCAGCCACCTTGTTTAGAATAACCCACTCCCTCTTGAAAGGGAGGGATGCGGATGACCCTTTACAAGGTAGAGCTGAGGAATTTGTTCAGTTTCTAATGGATAAAGTCGCTCGGATTCGGATAGATCTGGACTCCAATTGCACGGTACCAGCCGAGGTACCAGGGGAAGGTCTTGAGTGGAGTTTATGGAGCGAGTTTCAACTTGTCTCTCCTGAGGAAGTGGACAAGGCCATGGGAGCGGTGAGTGCCTCCACCTGTATATTGGACCCCTGCCCCTCCTGGCTGGTTTCGACCAGCAGGGAGATGACATGTGGCTGGATCCAGATGATAGTTAACACCTCTCTCCAGGAGGGAACCTTCCTGCTCCTCCTAAAGGATGCGGTGGTGAGACCCCTCCTGAAGAAACCTTCTCTGGACCCAGCCATTTTGAGCAACTATCGTCCAATCTCCAACCTGCCCTTCGTGGGGAAGGTTGTTGAGAAAGTGGTGGTTTTTCAACTCCGATGGTCCTTGGATGAAACCGACTATCTGGATTCCTTTCAGTCCAGTTTCAAGCCTGGTTACAGCACGGAAACTGTTTTGGTCGCACTGATCGATGATCTCTGGCGAGCCAGGGATAGGGGTCACTCCTCTATCCTAGTGCTACTTGACCTCTCGGCGGCCTTCGATACCATCGACCATGGTATCCTTCTGCGACAGTTACGGGAGGTGGGAGTGGGAGGCACCGTCCTACAGTGGTTCTCCTCCTACCTCTTGGACAGGTCACAGTCGGTGTTGGTTGGAGGGCAGAGATTGACCCCTAGGCCCCTCAATTATGGGGTGCCGCAGGGCTCGGTCCTGTCTCCCCTCCTATTTAACATCTACATGAAGCCCCTGGGTGAGATCATACGACGGCACGGGATTAAATACCACCAATATGTGGACGATACTCAACTGTATCTGTCCACCCCGTGCCAACTCAGTGAAGCAGTAGAAGTGATGTGCCAGTGCTTGGAGGCTGTTAGGGTCTGGATGGGAATGAACAAGCTTGCACTCAATCCCGACAAGACCGAGTGGCTATTGATGCTCCCTCCCAAAAATGGTCCAGCTATTCCATCCCTTAGCCTGGGGGTGGTGGTGAAGCCATATGCCCCTCAAAGAGGGTTCACAATTTGGGAGTCCTCCTGGATCCACAGCTGACATTAGAACATCATTTGTCGGCTGTGACCAGGGGGACCTTTGCCTGGTGCACCAATTGCGACCCTACCTGGACCAGGAGGCCCTTCGGATAGTCACTCACACCCTCGTGACTTCATGTCTGTATTACTGTAACACGCTCTACATGGGGCTGCCCTTGAAGAGTGTCCGAAGACTTCAGTTAGTCCAGAACGCAGCCGCGTGAGCGATTGTGGGTGCACCTAGGTACACCCGTGTTACACCTATCCTCCGCGAGCTCCACTGGCTGCCCATTGGTCTCCGGACACGCTTCAAGGTGGTAGTCATTACTTATAAAGCCCTTCATGGCATGGGACCTGGGTACCTGAGAGACCGTCTCCTGCCAATTACCTCCCAAAGACCGATTCGATTGCACAGACTAGGCCTTCTCCGGATCCCATCTGCCAGCCAATGTCGGCTGGTGACCCCCCAGGGGAGAGCCTTCTCTGTTGCAGCTCCAGCCCTCTGGAATGAGCTCCCCATGGAGATCTGGACCCTTAAGACCCTCCAGGCCTTCTGTAAAGCCACTAAGTGCTGGCTGCTCCAGCAGGCCTGGGGCTGTTGAAGTATCCAGCCCCACGGTAACTATGAATGTTGTTGTATTTTAAATTGTTGTTTGCCTTATTTATTCCCTTTCCCCTTTTTATTGTAAGCCACCCACAGTCCTCTGGGAGTGGGCGGCATACAAGAGTAATAAACTATAACTATAACTCTGACCAGGAGCAGCTAAATGAAGCCTCACTGAGAGAGGATCCTCTGAAGAGGCATGTAACCCAGTTGGTGATGGAAATATTGGAAAATCTCAACATTTGGGGAGCCAGACCGGCAACTGAGAAGCATTAGAAGGGCGGCAAATGGGGAGGACGCCAGGGGAACTAACTCCCCTATGGTCCCTGCTGATCAAGCTGATGGCACAGCACCAACAGCTAGGAACCCAGAAAACCCTCCCTTCAGTTGGCGCATGGGTTGGGGCCCACTCCTAACCAACCCCCAAACCTGAAGTTAGAAAGGAAAATTCCTTCCCTGGGGGTAAAATTTGATGGGAACCCAAAAAATTGGGATTATTTGTGGCACACATGCTGACCTACATGCAAGAATGTGGGTGTGATTTTCAAACCCAAGGAGCCCAAGTGTGAGTGGTTACCCTAGTCCTGGAAGGAGTCACCACCAGATGGATGGTGATTTTACATGATGCCAATGCACCAGAACTGCGGGACTTTGACCATTTCATGATGGCCCTGCAACGATGGTTTGACGACCCCCTTGCAGACCACAAAGCATGCAACCACATTAAAGTTGTGAAGCAGGGACGCCGGCCAGTGGCAGAGTATATAGAAGAATTCTGAGACCTGGCTAGTCATGTGAACTAGCCAGATGATATCCTGGTAAGCTGGTTCAAGGATGGACTGAGTGATGACCTCTACAATCCCTGTGTGGTCCGAGGTGCCCCAAACCACCTACATGAGTGGTATCTCATTGCTGAAGAGGCAGAGATTGACATGGCCAGAAATCAATACCGAGCAGGATGAATGCGGAGGAAATCCCCACCCCAATGGAAACAAGAACTTTAAACCGTAAACGACACCTTCGCCAAAATCCTGTTTCAAGTGTGGAAAAGAGGGGCACCAAGCTGCAGAATGCCATTCTCAGGCACTGGCTAAGAAGCCAGACCACCCACTGGGGGGGAAAGCCTACGAAACCTGGCCAGGACGGAAAGGAGACAGCCCTGAAGAGTAGGGAGACTGTATAATCTCCATCCCCTCCCTTCTTTGAGGAAGAAACCCCGGCTTCGCAGGAGGAGGAACCATACTCACCTGGAAGCGATCCAGAGGATGAACCACTGGTAAGAAAATCAATTAAACTGCTTACCCTTCCCCTAAGACTGTTTATCCCCAACTGGGAGAGGGGGATGAAAATCTCAGCTTTAGTGGACTCGGGGTGCACCCGCTGTTTGATCACCCCAACCCTGGTAAGGAAGTTGAGGATTAATATAAGGAAACTGAAAAGTCCCATAGCTTTTTGCCAACTGGATGGGTCAATACCAGGGCGGTGGAGCCAGCTTTATTTGCCACTAAGCCTCTACCGATAGGCATCAAACTTTCAAACTTTAATGGTATTTGTATGCTGCCCACTCCCTAGGGACTCTGGGCGGCTCACAGCAAATAAAACAACAAATAAAAACATTTAATACATTTAAAATTACAAAATTAAAATCAACACAGCATCCATTTCATCAAATGGGGCTGGAATACTCAACAGCCCCAGGCCTGCCGGAACAGCCAGGTCTTAGTCACTTTACGGAAGGCCGGGAGGGTGGTGAGGGTCCGGATCTCAGCAGGAAGCTCCTTCCACAAGGCTGATGCAGCTACAGAGAAGGCCCTCCCTCGGGGATCCCCCAACTGGCATTGTCCGGTTGACGGCACCCGGAGGAGGCCCAACCTGTGCGATCTTATTGGTCGTTGGGAGGTGAATGGCAAGAGGTGGTCTCTCAGGTAGCCAGATCCAATACCATGTAGGGCTTTAAAAGTAACAACTAGTACCTTGAAGCGAGTCCGGAGACCAATGGGAAGCCAGTGCAGCCCACAGAGGATAGGTGTAACATGGTGTACACCCACTATTACTTGCGCGGACCAGCTGTAGTCTTCAGACATTCTTCAGGGGCAGCCCCATGTACAGCGCGTTACAGTAATCCAGTCTTGAGGTGATGAGGGCATGAGTGACCATTCAAAGTGCCTCCCGGTCCAGATAGGGCCGCAACTGGTGCACCAGGCGAACCTGGGCAAAGGCCCCCCTGGTCACAGCCGACAAATGGTGTTCTAACATCAGCTGTGGGTCCAGGAGGACACCCAGATTGCGAGCTCTCTCCGAGGGGTGAATAATTTCACCCCCCAAGGCTAAGAGGTGGAATATCAGGACCGTCCTTGGGAGGCAACACTAATAGCCACTCGGTCTTATCTGGATTGAGTGCAAGCTTGTTCACTCCCATCCAGACCATGACAGCCTCCAGGCACTGGCACATCACTTCAACTGCTTCACTGAGTTGGCACGGGGCGGACAGATACAGTTGTGTATCATCTGCGTATTGATGATATTTAATCCCGTGCCGGTGTATGATCTCACCCAGTGGCTTCATGTAGATATTGAACAGGAGGGGGGACAGGACTGAACCCTGTGGCACCAACACCAACTGTGACCTGTCCGAGAGGTAGGAGGAGAACCACCATAGGACGGTGCCTCCCACTCCCACCTCCTGTAACCGTCACAGAAGGATACCATGGTCGATGGTATCGAAGGCCGCTGAGAGATCAAAAAGCACTAGTATAGAGGAATGACCTCTATCCCTGGCCCGCCAGAGATCATCGGTCAGCGCAGCCAAAGCAGTTTCGGTGCTGTAACCAGGCCTGAAACCCGAGTGAAAGAGATCCAGATAATCCGTTTCATTCAAGGTCCGTCGGAGTTGAAAGGCCACCACCTTCTCAACAACCTTCCCCATGAATGGGAGGTTGGAGACTGGATAGTTGTTCAAAATGGCTGGATCCAGGGAAGGTTTCTTGAGGCGGGGTCTCACCACCGCATCCTTTAAGGGGTGCGGGAAAGATCCCTCCTGAAGAGAGGTGTTAATAATCCCCTGGAGCCAACCACGTGTCATCTCCCTGCTGGCCGAGACCAGCCAGGAGGGACACAGATCCAGTAAACAGGTGGGGGCACTCACCGCTCCCATGGCTTTGTCCACTTTTTCAGGAGAGACAAGTTGAAACTTGCTCCATAAAATCTGATCAGGACCTTCCCCCGGCACCTCGGCTGGTACCGTCCAAGTGGAGTCCAGGTCCGTCCGAATCCGAACGATTTTATCCGACAGAAACTGGGAAAATTCCTCAGCTCTACCTTGTAGAGATTCGTCCGCATCCCTCCCTTTCAAGAGGGAGCAGGCTATCCTAAACAGAGTGGCTGGGTGCGATTCTGCGGAAACGATAAGAGCGGAAAAATGCGCACATTTTGCCACTCGTATCGCCACTAGATAAGTCCTAACAAAGGCTCTTAATTGTGTTCGGTCGAATTCAGAGTTACTGGCCCTCCATCGTCGCTCTAGGTGTCTTTTTTGGCGCTTCATCTCCCGGAGTTCCTCGGTGAACCAAGGAGCCCTCCTGGATCCACTGCCGCGGAGAGGCCGTAAAGGCTCAATCCAGTTTAGAGCCTCTGCCGCTGCTATATTCCAAGCAGTGACTAAGGACTCCACCGAACTGCGGACCAGAGATTCAGGTATCTCCCCAAGTGCCGCCTGAAATCCCGTAGGGTCCATCAGGCGCCTGGGACGGAACCAGAAGCCACAAGGAAATGCTTACATTTATAGTGGCACCTGGCATGGAATGGCCACTAGTTCTGGGTCTTGCATGGCTGGAAAAATGTAACCCCAAAATAAATTGGAAGCAAGGCACCATAAGAGTGCAGATACATGTAACTTTTGCTGAGAATCCAGACAAAGAAACTGAGGGGGCAGAGCAGCTAAAAACAGCAATGCCTGCTTACACTATGCCAACCCAGGGCATACCCAAAGGATATAAGGACTTGGCTGAAGCTTTTAGTGAAAAAGCATCTGATGAGCTTCCACCCCACTGCTCCACTGACTGTGCGATAGAAATCTTACCCAGAGCCAAACTCCCTAAACCCAAGATGTATAGCATGTCTCCAAGGGAGCTGGAAGAACTGAGGCCATTCATTGAGAAAAACCTAGCAAGAATATGCATAATATGCTGTATGCATATTCTGGGCAAATCAGAGGAATTCCACAGCTGAACTACATACATCACAAAGATAGCTACAATACCCCCTCCCCAATGGACAAATGGAAAGACTAGTGGCATTGGCTGTCAGGATGGTTGCCTGATTTCACTGGTTAAGTACCTAATAATGACCCTGGCAGGCATAGTCATTGTTCTCATAATCACCTGTTGTGCATTATAATGCAGTCTGTTTTGCCTTTCCACCTATAAGCAAACTAAGGGGTCCCCCAGTACACAGATATTGATGTTTGGTGAATCTTGGAAAATTAAATCATTTTCAGATTCAAAGGGAGGGAATGATGGGCTGGCTGCTAAAGCAAAGTCATGGCACACACCTGAAAGTAAATCAGGAAGACTGTAATTGGTGTGTGTGTGTGTGTTTCTGGCAAGAACAAAGAATGCTTATCAAGAGGAAATATGCATGTGTGAAGCCTGTAGCAATTATGGGTAGTTAGAAAGCTGATAAAAATAACAAGGATTAGACAACTTGCAGACCTCAGCCAAAAGTTAGCAATGGAGATGGTCTGCAGCAAATGAAATGTCTATTAGATAACTCCTGGAGCCAGGGCTTAGGAATGGGACAGCTATAGACCAATAGAATAAATTGTAGAATTATTGCTAAAATGTTGATTACAGGATATTTCTTATTATTTCACCTTGTCCCGCCTTCTCCTTTAGTAAAAACATATAAAGCTTTCTTAATCCTTTGTTCTTGGTTTTTGGCCTTTTGACCAGGAACCCTTTTCTTTGGAGTACTCCAATAAAAAGCAATTAGAAAACCTGCACCTCGTGTCTGGTGTCCATCATTGGCTTCAGCACCAGGCTCAGACCCGAATTGGGGACAACAGTCTTGTATACTAAACTTTTTTTAAAAGAGTTTCTTTTAACTCTTTATTTGTTCAATTTTCCCCATATTTCTACAAATCCTTTAGTTCAAAATTTTCAATACTTATTATTATTTTTTCATTCCCATTTCTTCTATCTTTATCCCTAATATTTATATTTTCTCTTTCATCTGCTTTTCTTTCCCTTCCGATATATTAAAATAGAAATGTTGATTATAAAATTGAGACAGGGACATAAAAAAAGCTCAAATCTCATTAGGAAAGTTTTTAAGGTGAGAGAAAGAAATGATATAATTACAGAATTTCTTTTGGGAGAGTCCGAGCTATTTCCAATGTTGCCGTTCTTGGTTTTCAGGGCCAATGAAGTTCCAAAGCGAAGTGTTTCATACACAGGGTCAACTTTATTGCCACAAGCTGAGGGGAGAAAAACAAAACATTGGTACATTTGAGAGATAAGGCAGGACAACTTATTTTCATAAACAATAACAAATATGCACCATGATAATACAATCCAACTGCTATGACAGCATGACAAGGTAGCAACAATGGTGCATTGGAATATCTGCAAGAAAAACACCTGCCTGCAAGCAAGAACTTGTGGAAGCATAAATTAGACAAAGTGATAGAAAGTGGTTGCTCTGAAACTTTAGAATTCAACCAGATAAGCACCTGCCACATAACTCCATAGATTTTCTTAATTGGCAATAAGAAAGACAAAAAAAGTCTGGCTAGTGGTTTTGGCAGTACCTGTAGACAGTAAAATAGAATAGAAACAATTGGAGAAGACAATAAAAGACAAAACTGATAAATAGAAATAGAGCAACTGTGGGGAAAAAAACCCAAAGATAGTACCAACAATAATTGGCACATCTCAGTAATATCCCAAATCAACTGGAACACTACTTGAAAACACTACTTGAACACGATCAGCTTTGACAAAATCACCATCAATCAATTGCAAAAGACAGTTTTACTTGGAACAGTAAAACATCCTGTGACAATACCTTCAACACCATCAAACATCCACATCTTTCTATCCCAGGTCCTTGGGAAGGACTTGTAAGTTGGATGAAAATGCCAAATCCTGTGTAAATATCTGCACAATAAACAGTAGATGTCAGCCGAAGAAGAGGATCTCATGATGTCCCACACTATGAAACATTTCCAGGAGGCTTGGGAGAGATGACGTTTTCACGAGAGCAGGTCCGAAAGAGAAGCTGATTCCCCTGATCTAGAGGAGAGACCTGCAGAAGACCTGTCTCGCCCAAGGGGGGCCTGGGGACAGACAGTGGACCTAATCAGGATGGGGAAGCCCCAGCAGCAGCTGCGAGAGCCCTTCCAAGAGGAGGAGCCCCCCCGCAGACACCAGATGGCAAAAGTTCCTCCACTTGGTGTGAAATTTGGAGGTGACCCAAAGGAGCTAGGATTTTTCCTGGTCCAGGTCTGGAATTTCATGCAACAGTTTGGAGAGGATCTCCCCAACAAAGAAGCCAAGGTAAGAGTTATTACCATGGCGTTGAAGAAGAAGATGGTGGCATGGATGGTTGCTCTGCATAACAATGACTCCCCCCTGTTAAGAGACTATAATAGGTTTATGGCCACCCTGAGAAAATGCTTTGATGACCCACTCACCGAGCAAAAGGCCAGAACCAAAATGAAAACCCTTCTCAGAGAAAGAATCCAGTGGTTGAATACATCCAAGAGTTTTGTGAACTATCTGTTTATATGCGGGACAGGTCGGAAGAAGCTTTAATGGACAGTTTTATGGATGGGCTGAACAAAGATATATACCAGAACTGTGTAAACAGCACCACCACCACCACCACCCGGTAATCTGCAATGCTGGTACGAATTGGCAGCAGATGTGGAGATCGATCTAGCCAATGATAAGTACTGTGAAGACAGTGAGAAAGAGAGAAATTCCCCTCCCGCCCCCCCCAAAGGAACTCCGAAAGGAGGAAAAAGTTGGTCTACAAGCAAGCCACTTGTTTCCTATTTGGGAAGGAGAGGCACTGGGCAGCGAATTGCCACTCCAAGATTGGACCAAAGGCCCCTGCTGAGGGGGAGAGGAAGCCAGAAAAACAACCTGGGAAACAGAAGGACACTGCTATAAAAGGGGTGGAACCGGTTGCAGAATTCCATCCCAATCTGAGGGAAGAAGAACCCTCCTCTCCATCGGGGGAAAGTGACACTGATTCCAATGACGACTGTCTGGTAAGTTCCCCATCGGGCCCCATGACCATCCCAATAGACTTAAAGTGCCTTCTACTGGCGCCCAAGCAAAAATGCTGGCCCTTTTAGACCCTGGATGCACACATTTCATTATTAGCCCAGAAGTGGTCGAAAAAATGGGCTTAAGATTGAGAACTTTGAAAGTCCCCATTGCCTTTTGCCAGCTGGATGGGTAAGTAGCTGGGGGGGGGGGCTCCTGCCCATATTGTGACTGAACCAATAGATATGTGGATGGGGGATCACCAAGAAACTTTAAATTTCATTGTTGCACCTGGGATGGATCGGCCCCTCATACTGGGCTAACCCTGGTTATGGAGATGGAACCCACACTTCAACTGGAGGAAAGGGTGGTTGAACATCCAATCAGCTAAACCCCAAGAGGGAAAGGGGAGGGTTTCCAACCTAACCTGGCGGCCCCGGTGCAGGAAAAAATTGAGGGGGAGGAGAAAATCCCAAAAGAATATCGGGACCTAAAGGACGTTTTCAGTGAAAAATCTTCTGATAAATTACCTCCCCTCACCACGTGACAGATTGCAGCATTGAAATCCTCCCAGGAGTAAACCTCCCAAACCCCAGATTTAATCGATGACCCCACGTGAAATGGAGGAATTACGGAAGTTTATTGACAAAAATTTGGAGAGGGGGTTTATAGAATCTGCTAGGCCTGTATTGTTTAGAGAAAAGAAATATGGCTCTTTTCATCTATGTGTCAACTACAAAAACCTCAACATTGTTTGCATAGAAAATGTATACCCCCTCCCACTAATGGACATATTGGCCCAATTGGGTAAAGGGAAGGTCTTCATGAAATTGGACCTAAGAGAGGCCTACTACAGAGTCAGAATCCAAAAGGGAGATGAATGGAAAACTGCTTTCAACTTTCCTTTGGGATGTTTTCAATTCAGGATACTCCCTTTTGGTCTGCAGGGGGCGCCAGCAGTTTTCATGCAATTAATAAACGAAGTTTTAAATGAACACCTGTACAAAGGTGTGATGGTCTACCTTGACAACATCCTTATCTACACGGAAACATGTGATGAACACATGACTTTAGTGTGATCAGTACTCAAGAACCTCTGGGCCACCGAACTTTATGCCAAATTGTGGGAGACGGCTACCGCATCTCCCACAATGGCATCAAGATGGACCCAGCGAAAGTCAAGGCTGTCACTGAGTGGGCACCGCCTCGCACCCGCAAACAATTACAAAGTTTTGGGGGATTTGCGAATTTTTATCGTCAATTTATTCCCTCATTCGCCAGCATTGCTCTGCCCATTACAAATCTCCTAAAATCAAAATGGGAGACCAAACCCAGACTGGTTAAGCCTTTGAATTGGACTATGGAGTGTCAAGCTGCTTTCAAAAAATTAAAGCGAGTCTTTGCAGCTGAACCTGTTTTGAAACATCCAGATATGGAGGCACTATTTATCGTTCAAGCTGATGTCAGTGATGTGGCGGTGGGGGCTGTATTACTTCAAATAAATGCTGATGGAAAATTGCAGCCGTGCTTACACCTCATGTAAGCTTACAGAGACAGAGAGGAGATGGGCTATATGGGAAAAGGAAGCTTTAGCTGTCAGATAGGCCTTGATGACCTGGCAACATTTTCTAGAAGGGGCAAAACACCCTTTTGAAGTATGGAATGATCATAAAAATTTGGAGGCATTGAAGACCCTGTGTAAGCTATCTCCTAAACAGGTGTGTTGGGCACAACACTTCAACCATTTCAACATTACCCTCAAGTACATTCCGGGGGGGGGGGACTTCATGACCGATGGTACAACAACTCTAAGCTGAATGTTGTTCACACACTCATCCCAGCAAAAAGTCTGGCTGCCCCAGTGGTTACTAGGAGCCAAGGCACAACGAATTTAGAGGTCACTATGGATCTAACATGCAAACTCAAGGAAGGCCTTGAGTCCAATGATTGGTTCAAAGAACATTCAAATGAATGCACCATGAAAGATGGACTAGCTTGGGTAGGAGCTATATTGTATGTTCCTGCTAACCTGAAACCTATTGTTCTTCAATGGGCCCACGATTCGAGAATGGCGGGCAATTTGGATTTGTAAAGATTTTGCATCTGATTAAGAGGCAATTTTGGTGGCCTTCATTGAAAAAAGACATTGAGTCCTACATTGCCAGTTGTCCTGTTTGTGCAGCTGCAAAATGACCACCGGGAAAGCCCCGGGCCTTCTCCAAAGTGTAGCCTGCCCTGAGGCCCCATGGAAGGAGATATCGATGGACTTCATTGTCGAATTGCCAGAGAGTCTAGGAAATACCGTGATTTGGGTAATCACCAATCTGTTTTCCAAACAAGTTCATTTTGTGCCCTGTTCCAAAATCCCATCAGCTAAGTTGTTAGCTAAGTTATTTATTACACATATGTATCAATTACATGGAGTACTTGAATGCATAATTTCGGATAGGGGGGTCAAATTCACCTCCCTCTTTTGAAAAGAGTTTCTGAAGTTAATTGGCTCCACTCACCATCCTCAGACTAAAGGGGCTTGTGAATGGACTAATTCTGTTCTGGAACAGTACCTCTGGTGTTTCATCAATTAACAGCAAGATAATTGGGCTGAACTGTTACCACATGCTAAGGTGACATACAATAACTCTGTGCACAGCAGTACAAGCTTGACCCCTTTTAGAGTTGTGTTTGGCCAGGACTTTATACCGATTCCTGAGTTACCTCAAGACAAACCACAAATTATGTCCCTCTCCAAGTGGAATGATCAACTTTGCCAATTTTGGCCCATGACCCGCAATGCGTTGGAGGCTGCTCACCAGGAGCACAAGAAACAGGCTGATAAAAAGAGGTTGAAGCTGAAAGAGTACAAAGTTGGGGATTGAGTGTTTTTGTCCAACAAGTTTCTGCAAACCACCCAAAAATAGAAAAAACTGGGCCCGAAGTATGTTGGTCCATTGCCTATTGTGAAAATCATAAATCCTGTTTCTGTACGATTGGAATTGCTAAAGAATCTGACATCTGTTTCACATGATCCTGTTGAAGCGAGAGCACACTTCTTCCTTTTGTCTGCCTCAACCTGTACCCCCAGCTCCTCTTCTTATTGAGGGAGAGCAGCATTTTGAAGTTAAAGAAATCTAGGACTCCAGGAAATATAGGAGTTTCAGTATCTGGTGTCCTGGAAACATTTCCCCCCCTCCCATACTGAATGGGTTGATAAATCTCATGTTAGGACTCCTAGACTTTTACAGAAGTTCTACACCAAGTACCCTGATAAGCCTTAATATTATTTGTAATGTACATATTTATGTTTTCTTTTATATTGTTGTTTCTCTTGCAGGGATGACTTCTCTTCCTGAAGGAGGCCAGATGTCAGCCTCTGTTTCGCTATTCGCTTTCAGCTGCCATTGAGATGGGGAGGGGGGGTATTTGGGAGGGGAAGATTTGGTACAGGAGAGATTGTTAAGAGGGAGTTTTGTTCTCACCATCTACTGCGCATGCTGATGGCTGATGTTTAGAGTTGGTCAAGGCCAACCATCTTGCATACCAACCTGATGATGCTTCTTGGAGATGCAACCCACATGACACCTGAGGGATTTGCAGATTGGACAATGGGATGGGGGTTACCGGGGGGGAGGATATTGGACAAATATTGATATTTATGATTTCATGCACTTTTGCCTCAGACCTTGCTTTACTTAGCTGCTATCTTTTCATAACCAGTAAAAGTACTCTTAATTCTGCAAAACAGAGTTAAGTGGTTTCTTTCTTGGTTGCTGAAGGAGGCCCGCTTGACAGTAAGAATAAAACAGCAATAATGTTTGGCAAAGTGAACATCTTAGAACAGATGTGTCAAACTCGATTTAATTGAGGGACAGATCATTATTGTGATTTTCCTGCAGGGGCCATGGGAAGGAAGGGCATGGCCAGGGTGGTTGCAGTGTACTGCGTATGGCCTGGAAACATGGCCACTTCGCCTCCTTTGGGCTGGGCAGACATGGTGCTCCAGGTGGTGACTGCAGGAGCCTACTAGACCTGCATGAGCTGCTGACAGCCTCAGTGGTGGCAGCAGCCCACTGCAGTGCTAAAGTGTATTGGGTGCATGAAGAGAATGTGCTCCATGTGCAGGCCAAGGGCAAGTCACACAAGGGGGATGAACTGGCCGAGGAGATGACCTCCAGCAATCTGCTCTCCAACTACAAGTAAAAACAGATGGGATCTCAGCAAAATGGTAAGTTATGCAGAACTCTTAGATGAAAAAGGAGAACTAAAATCAATACAAGATCTGAAAACACAAGGAATAAGTATGGAATGGTGGCCCTA
Organism: Thamnophis elegans; assembly: GCF_009769535.1. Lineage (NCBI taxonomy): Eukaryota > Metazoa > Chordata > Lepidosauria > Squamata > Natricidae > Thamnophis > Thamnophis elegans. The sequence continues at coordinate 62,606,133 of NC_045558.1, read as the reverse complement.
TTTACAAATTTAAAAGATTTAAGAAAGGTTGGGAACAATACGGAATACATGAGAAACAAATGGAATTAGATAAAATATTATTAGGAACGGGAGGAAAAATGATTATTAGATTATATAATTTATTTTAAGATATAAAATGGAGGAAGAGACAGTAAAGGAGAAAATGATTAGCTTGGGAAGAAATTTTGGCCATAATATAAGAAAAATGGGATAAAATTATGGGAAAGAAATTATAAATTTACAATGGCAGTAGCTTACAAAGAAAACCTCTATAAAATGTTTCATAGATGGCATTTGCCTCCAGCGAGATTGCCCAAAATGTACCCAAATTTATTCCCCAAATGTTGGAGATGTAGCCACAAGTCTGGAATATTCTACCATATGTGATGGACATGCCTCGTCACAAGGAAATACTGGTGCAAAATTTGGAAATGGTTAGAAGAAATGACAGAGCAAAAAATAGAACTGAAACTAGAAGCATTCCTATTAGGACTATTAGACCAAAAAATGGATAAACAATCTCAATACATAATCATACACATACTCACTGCAGCCATAATTGCTTTCACACAAAACTGGAAAAAAATCAATACACCCGCAGATGAAACGATAATTAGAAAAGTACTTGAATGTGCAGAGATGGACAAAATGACAATAGAACTAAAAGAAAGAGAAGAATCGGATTTCTATAAAATATGGAATAAAATTTATATGTGGCTAGAAAACAGAAGTCAAAACAGAAAATAGAGAATGTAATACGGTGATATAAATAATCAATATGTTAGCACTACTGATGTTATATTATAGGTTAAAGCAATAGGAAGGCAATGCAGAATGGAGAATTATAAAGGCTAAACAGGAAAGCCGATACAGAAGGCTGTATAATTACCTTATATTCTTATGTATGTTTTGTGTTTTGTTTTCAAGATTAAAACATTCAATAAAAATTATTTTTTAAAAAAACAGACGGGATGGAGTGGCTGTGGTGACACCATGGCAGCAGTACCTGGGGGCAGAGGCACAGGGTGGGGGAGGCTCATGGTCTGGCCTTCTGGATGTGCTGGGCAGCTACCTGTCCTATCCTAGCCACATGGAATGGAGCAGGCATGTCCAAAGATCCGCATCATGTGCCTTCCCCAATTATGTCTGCTGCTGGTGCTGCCACCACCATGCCTGCTTCTTGGAGGGGCAGCTGCTGACACCTCCCCCCCATGTGAGTGCATGCATGCATGTACAAACACACATATCTGAAAGACCAGAGATGCTGGTGTAGGCATGGCACTTATCTGCAACCTGGTGGCATCCAAGCAGGATGGGGTGGGATGGGCCTAAGTGATTGTGGCTTGATGCCTCCTGTGCACATGCGCACATGCCCTTACAGTGTCCAGGACCACTGCACAGGCTGTATTTGACCATGGGCCTTGAATTTGACACCCTGTCTTAGAACAAAGACTTCAGATATCATTAAGGTGACCAGACATCCTGCATCTGGCAGGACAGGCACACCTTTCAATAATTTTTCCCACGTCCCGGGCCATTCTAAAAAACAACCCGCTTTATTTTGGCGCTCGCAGCTCGCTCGCTCCCCTGCCCATCAGCTGCTAGTTCACTCGTTCTGTTCTATCTACACAGAGGCTCTGCGCAGCACCAGGAGGCCACGGAGAAGCTTCGCTCCACTTCTCACTCAGCTTTTCCCCAGAGGCGATCCGAGACTTCAAGCGGCGGAGTTTGGAGAAGCAGCGGCCGCAGGCCGGGTCAGCGGGTGGGCGGTGGGGCACTTTGCATCGTGGGAGCCGCCAAGCGCCTTTGCTGCAGACCCGGGTGCTTGGCGGCTCCCGCGATGCAAATTCCCCCCCGCCTCGGCCGCAAATTCCCCCCCCCCACCGCCGAGGCTTCGCAAAAGGATGCCCAGCTGAGCCTCATCAGGCATAAACCTCACCGCACGTCACTGAATTGTGGGTAGTTAGAAAATTGATAAAAATAACAAGGATTAGACAACTTGCAGACCTTAGCCAAAAGTTAGCAATGGAGATGGTCTGCAGCAAATGAAATGTCTATTAGATAACTCCTGGAGTATTCATTAGCCAAGGCTTCAGAATGGGACAGCTATATACCAATAGAACAAATTGTAGAATTATTGCTAAAATGTTGATTAGAGGATATTTCTTACTATTTCACCTTGTCCCGCCTTCTCTTTTAGTGAAAACATATAAAGCTTTCTTAATCCTTTGTTCTTAGTTCTTGGCCTTTTGACCAGGAACCCTTTTCCTTGGAGTACTCCAATAAAAAGCAATCAGAAAACCTGCACCTCGTGTCTGGCGTCCATCATTTGCTTCGGCACCAGGATCAGACCCGAATTGGGGACAACACAATAGTAACAGCAGAAACTGAGGAGAGGAGGAAACGACATTGCAAAAAATGTGGAGAAATGCTCCATGACAAGGCAGTGTAGTAGAATAGTTAAGAGGTTAATTCAGAAGTTCTAATTTACATTATAATTCAGCTAGGAAGCTACTTCAGTGAATTGTAGTTGTCTAAATGCTTTTATTTTTGTTAGCTATGGGTGATTCATCTCCTGCTACTTATATATTTACTTTCATCTGTCTAAGTAATCAAAAGCAACTATATTTTATTATGGTCTGGCTGTAAACCTCAATTACCCTTTAGAATCTCTTATCCCTGTGACTTTTAGAGAAAAAAAACCCTTGAAATCATATTCTGTTTATGTTGTTAAGAGTCCCCAAACGTGCCTTTGGCATGGGGAATTTCAGGTTTATGAACTTTATGTAACATTTGTGTTTTTTTTTCTTTATTGAAATTTCCCTCTTCAACAAGATTTGGAAAATTCCAGGAAGGAAAATGAGTGTCATGAATGAAAACATATAAAAGTTATACAGGACACTGAACATCAAGTTCATAGAACAGAAAAAGAGAAACAATAACAAACAGAAAATTAATCTTGAGTTTACCAATTGGCATGACTTCTTTGATGCATCCAAACTGCTCCTGAATGAGAAGGGGACTGCTGTAGTAACGGCTGAAACCTTTGGGCTAGAAAGTAAGAGAAAGGAAATGAAGATATGAGATTAGGAAAATTAAAGGCACTGGGTACACACATTTAAATTTAAAGACAAAAAGGCATTTCAGAGCCCATTCATTCACAGTATCTGCTCTAATTCTTACAACAACTGCACTTTTCCCAACAATCATGAAAATACTCTCTGCATTTGTAGAGCAATACTGAGAAAAAATTAATTCAGAATTTTTTAGAAATTCAGAAAGTTTAGAAATTCTTACTTACTTTAAAGTATATATCTACAGGTTTACATTATAAAAAGAATATTTGAATAAGGCTATTACAATAATACAGATGGCATTTGCACATTAAGGTGTTGTAAGAGAAGTGTTGAAATGGAGCCTTCATGGAAAGGAACTAGTAGGACTTTTGTTCTGATTCAGAAGGAAACCAGGAAACCACATTTGCTTTTCTGCTGAATTTAGGGCACAGTCCAGAATTTAGAGGGCCCTTGGTCAAGGTAGCTTTAACTGATCCTCCTCAGTATTACTGTCCACTTATTTGCCTTTTGACAAATTTGTGGATTGGAGATCTGCAAACTGTCAAAAAGCAGAGTATAAGACAAGAACAGCAGACTGCTTCACTTCTTCAGTCTTGCCATTGCTTGCAAAGTAAAGAAAGGATGGAAATAGCCAAAAACACAGTAAGGAGGACCCAGAAGATTATAGAAATCAGCAACACAGTCCTTGCAGAAAGAAGAATGTACAAAATGAAAATACTCAATATTATATCTGCCAATAGGGACCTATGCTACGTAAACATAAAGAGACAGGGAATGATTTCTATAACCTTTTAGTAGTGCAAGTATATTTCTTTAACTCAGCTAAATCAAGAAGATTGGAGGGATCTGTTAGACCAACATCTCTTACTGAACCTTATTTCCAGGTTTATTCAATAGTTATATTGGCTTACCAATTTGCCCATGCATCGTTGCTGTCCTGTGCTTTCTGCACATTTGTGGTGAATGCTCAGTTTGCATGCCTTACAGCGTAATCCATGTTTAGCATTTGTCCCTGTCAAAGGCACAGATACAATCAATAGTTTCCATATGCTCACCAAATGACATGGAATACATATTCAAATGAGATTCAACTTCTCTGCACTGCAAAACTTCCAGTTATTTTAAGTAAATGGAATCTGTTTCATTTTTACATATATGGTGAAGTGAGTCTGGAAAAACTTATTTGATCTGCAAATAATTGCATCTCAAGTATATGAGAAAGCAGAATTGTACATATGTAAATGGTTCCACCACAAAACCACGGTAGACTAAAGCGCATATGACTAAAGCGCAGTGACAAAATCGCACCGTCAAAACCGCGCGACAACAGCGCGCCGACAACAGCGCGCTGACAGAAGCGCGCTGTAACATAACCCTAAAAATAACCCTAAACCTAACCCTAAACCTAACGCTAAACCTACCCTAAACCTACCCTAAACCTAACTCTAAACCTAACCCTAAACCTAACCCTAAACCTTACCTTAAGTTAAATCGCGCTTCTGTCGGTGCGTTGTTGTGGGCGCGCTGTTGTGGGCGCGCTTTTGACATTGCGGTTTTAGCGCCACGGTGTTGTCGGCGCGCTTTTGACGTTCGCGGTTATGTTGTGCCACGATGTAAATGATAAAAATCATTTTTTAAAATGAATTTTTTAAAAAGATTTTAACCCAACATTTATTATTTTTATGAATAATTCAAGATGGTAAACATACCTAATACTCCTTCCTCCTCCTATTTTTTCCCACAACAAAAATTCTGTGAGAAGCTGGAATGAGACAGAATGACTGACTCAAAGTCTATCTGCTGGCTTTTCATGCTTAAGCAGGACTAGAGATCACAGTCTCATGTGTCATCTTTCCCCTTTAAAAACAGAAATGTATGAAATATTGCAAGGGTTTGGCAGCCTGTAAGAGATCCCATGGCTTTACCGGTGCAAAAGAATGCAATGAGAAATAAGGTTCCAGATGGCATTTGGTGCAGTGGGCATGATGGCAAGCGGGATCAGATGGGTAGGGCCAGGTCACAGAACTAACTGTAAATATAATTTACAGTTGAAGTTTGTTCATGTGACTGTGGAGTACTGCAGCAGCCAGTACTATTGGTTATAAATCTGTTTGTTTTACTTATCATAACTTAGAGCGGTTACTAAACAAATGCATATTAAGCAGGGACTTTGCATGAAATACAAATACAATAAAAATGCAGATCTAGTCTCCACTCTCTCTTACAATAAAGATATTTACAGAAATGCTTCCCTGAAATATTTTTGCCATATATCTTGTAACATTGATTAAGATCTAGCAATGGGACCTGGTTAGTAAAGGGGAGAATATCAGGTCCAAATCCTCATCATTTAAATAGACAAAACTGCTGAAATAAATAAAATTGGTTCCAGAACAGTAACTTGTGCATCACTATTTTCTCACTCAATCAAATAGGAAGATGAATGATTTCTCAATTTCTTGACATACATTTTCCTGTAATCTCCACTTGCATTTCCTATAGATTTGTATGCAACAAACATCCTGTACATATAACTCTGATCAGGTTAGGGTACTGTCTTTCTGCCCAAGCACTGCCTATTCTAACAGATTAACAGAGTTGGAAGGGACCTTATAGGTCATCTGGTCCACCCCAGCCCACCACTCAAGCAGGAGACCTTACACATTTCTGACAAATGGCACTCCAATTTCTTCTTGAAAATCTCAAGTGATGAAGCTCCCACAACTTCCGAGGGCAAGCTATTAGTTGACTGTTCTCATTGTCAGAAGGTTCCTCCTTATTTCTAGGCTGAATCTGCTTGCTCAGTTTCCATCCATTATTCCTTGTCTGGCCTTCAGGTGTTTTGGAAAATAGCTTGACCCCCGCCTCCTCTGTGGCAGCCCCTCAAATATTGGAACACTGCTATCATATCTCCCCTGGTACTTCTCTTCACTAGACTAGCCATGCCTAGTTCCTGTAACGATTCTTCATATGTTTTCGTCTCCAGTCGCCTAATCATCCTGATTGCTCTCCTCTGCACTTTTTCTAGAGTCTCAATATCTGTTTTATAGTGTGGTGACCAAAACTGGATGTAGTACTCTAGGTGTGGTCTTACTAGTTTTTATAGAGTGATATTAGTACCTCACTTGATCTTTATTGTATCCCTTTGTTAATGCAATTTAAGAGTGCATTGGCTTTTTTGGCCACTGCTGAACACTGCTGGCTCATATTTAGCTGGTTGTCCACTAGCCTCCAAGATCCCTCTCACAGACACTGCTATTAAGTCTGGTTTCATCCAGTTTAGAAGTGTCCTTTTGGTTTTTCTTACCTAAGTATAGGACTTCATTTTTCTTTACATTGAATTTCATTTTGTTAGATAGGGCTCAGTATTCAAGATCCTGAGTTTGTCTTCTAGAGTGTTAGCTATTCCTGCCAGCTTAGTATCATCTGCAAATAGAAGGGGTAAGTCGTTTATGAAGATATTGAAGAGTACTGAGCCTAAGACAGAACCTTGTGGTAACTCACTGCTTACTTCTCTCCATGTAGATTGAGATAAAATCTCCAAAATTTACATAATTGTTTTGTCACAAAAAGAACCAGCAAAAAGAAACAAACTCATGGAACAGGTGACTGACACTACTGTGGCATGCAGTATATGTTCCATGTGTGTGCTTATGCCCAAAGAACATCAACATTATACATGTATTAAATGTAAACTACGTGTACTGCTAGAAGAAAAAGTAAGGAATCTAAAGGCAACTCTAGCCCAACTCCAACCTATACAAGAAAACTATGCCCAAATTGAACCATATAATGAACAAATAACTCCCAGAGGATTTGACCCTGATAATAAACCCCTAGAGGAAGATAAATGGAGGTATGTCACACAAAGAAGGAAACACAAAGAAAAAACAGCATACATCTAAGCCAATCTAACCTAACCAGAAGCAGCCCTGTTAAAACTGGGCAATTGATTTCTCCCCCTAGATTAAAATATGCAGGCCCACTCAAAGAAAACATGCAGATACCTAGAAAAGAGACATCATCAAATACCCCTTAAAAAGTCACATCAACAAATACAGCTGAGATAAACAAAAAAGCACAGCCTGCACACCCTAAAAAGGAAGGTGAGTGTTGGTGATAGGAGATTCTATTCTCAAAGGAACAAAACCAGCCATCTGTAAACCAGGCATACAATCTAGAGAGTTATGTTAGAGAGTTATAATCTTGACAAACTTGAACATTGGGCACTATCTAACAAAATGAAGTTCAATGGTGAAAAAAGTAAGGTTTTACATTTAGGCAAGAAAAACAAAATGCACAGGTACAGTATAGATGGTACCTTGATCAATAGTAATAACTGTGAGAGGGATCTTGGAATCCTAGTGGACAACCATTTAAATATGAGCCAGCAGTGTGCAGCAGCTGCCAAAAAAGCCAACATAGTTCTAGACTACATAAACAGAGGGATAGAATCAAGATCACGTGAAGTGTTAAAACCACTTTATAATGCCTTGGTAAGGCCACACTTGAATGCTTCTTTCAGTTTTGGTCACCACGATGTAGAAAAGGTGTGGAGACTCTAGAAAGAGTGCAGAGAAGAGCAAGAAAGATGATTAGGGGAATGGAGGCTAAAACATATGAAGAATGGTTGCAAGTATGTCTAGTTTAATGAAAAGAAGGACTAGGGGAGACATAATAGCAATGTTCCAATATCTCAGGGGTTGCCACAAAGAAGAGGGTCAAACTATTCTCCAAAGCACCTGAGGGTAGAACAAGAAGCAATGGGTGGAAACTAATCAAGAACTGAGGAGAAATTTCCTGACAGAACAACCTATCAGTGGAACAGCTTGCCTCCAGAAGTTGTGAATTGAATTGAATTGAATACATTTATAGGCCGCCCAATCCCGAAGGACTCGGGCGGCTTACAGAAAACAAATTGCAAAAAAATAAACAATTAAAAACAGAGAAACAGTTTAAAAACCACATCATACATCCACTCTGGTCGGGGCTGGACCTCAATCATGAGGTCAACAGCCCCAGGCCTGTCAGAAAAGCCAGGTTTTGATAGCCTTTCAGAAGGCCATGAGAGTGGGTAGGGTCCGGATCTCTGGGGATAGTTCATTCCATAGGGTCGGAATGGCTACAGAGAAGGCCCTCCCCCGGGGAGCCGCCAGCTGACATTGTCTGGCTGACGGCACCTGGAGAAGGCCCACCCTGTGCGATCTTATCGGCCGTTGGGAGATATGCGGCAGAAGACGGTCTCGCAGATATCCAGGCCCTAGGCCATGTAGGACTTTAAAGGTAATAACCAGCACCTTGAATCGTGTTTGGAGACCGATAGGAAGCCAGTGCAGCTCGTGGAGGATAGGTGTAACATGGGTGTATCGTGGTACACTCAGTATCGCTTGTGCGGCTGCATTCTGGACTAATTGTAGTCTCTGAACACTTTTCAGGGGCAGCCCCATGTAGAGCGCATTACAGTAGTCAAATCTTGAGGTGACGAGGGTGTGAGTGACCGTTTGAAGTGCCTCCCAATCCAAATAGGGCCGCAACTGGTACACCAGGCGAACCTGGGCAAAGGCCCCCCTGATCACAGCCAAGTAGTGATGTTCTAATGTCAGCTGCGGATCCAGGAGGACTCCCAAGTTGCGGACCCTCTCTGAGGGGTGCAAATTTTCAACCCCCAGGCTTAAGGATGGACTATCTGGGCTGTCCTTGGGGGGCAGCATCCATAGCCACTCGGTCTTGTCAGGATTGAGTGCAAGTTTGTTCACTCCCATCCAGACCTTGACAGCTTCCAGGCACTGGCACATCACTTCCACCGCTACACTGAGCTGGCACGGGGTGGAGAGATACAGCTGTGTATCATCCACATATTGATGGTATTTGATCCCATGCCGACGAATGATCTCACCCAGTGGCTTCATGTAGATATTGAATAGGAGGGGGGACAAGACTGAGTTCTGCAGCACCCCATATTTAAGGGGCCTAGGGGTCAACCTTTGCCCTCCAACCAACACCGACTGCGACCTGTCAGAGAGGTAAGAGGAGAACCACCATAAGATGGTGCCTCCCACTCCCACCTCTTCCAGCCGTCGCAGAAGGATACCATGGTCGATGGTATTGAAGGCCGCTGAGAGGTCAAGGAGCACCAGGATAGAGGAATGTCCTCTATCCCTGGCCCACCAGAGATCATCGGTCAGCGCGACCAAAGCGGTTTCAGTGCAGTATCCAGGCCTGAAACCAGACTGAAAGGAGTCAAGATAATCTGCTTCATCCAAGGTCTGTCGGCGTTGAAGGGCCACCACCTTCTCAACAACCTTCTCTAAAAAAGGGAGGTTGGAAACCGGATGATGGTTCCTAAGAATAGCTGGGTCCAGAGAAGGCTTCTTGAGGAGGGGTCTTACCACTTCAGAGGTTGCGGGAAAGATCCCTCCTGCAAAGAAGTGTTCATGATCGTCTGGAGCCAGCCTCGTGTTACCTCCCTGCTGGTCGAGACCAGCCAGAAGGGACATGGGTCCAGTAAGCAGGTGGAGGCACTCATCGCTCCCATGGCCTTGTCCACTTCATCAGGGGTGACAAGCTGGAACTCACTCCAGGAAATCTGATCAAGACCCTCCCTCGGCATCTCTGCTGGTATTGTCCAAGTGGAGTCAAGGTCTGCCCGAATCTGAGTGATTTTGTCTGACAGAAACTGAGCGAATTCCTCAGCCCTTCCCTGTAAGGGTTCCCCCACGTCCTCCCCTTTCAGGAGGGAGCAAGTTATCCTAAACAGGGTGGCTGGGCAGGATTCTGCGGACGCAATAAGAGCGGAAATATGTGCACATTTTGCCACCCGTATTGCTACTAAATAAGTCCTAACGAAGGCTCTTAATAGTGTTCGGTCACATTCGGAGTTGCTAGCTCTCCAGCATCGCTCTAGGCATCTCTTTTGGTGCTTCATCTCCTGGAGTTCCTGGGTAAACCAAGGTGCCCTCCTGGATCCACTGCCGTGGAGAGACCGTAAAGGGGCAATCCGATCCATCGCCCCAGTCGCCGCTGTATTCCAGGCGACGACCAGGGACTCTGTCAGATTGTGGGCAAGGGAGTTAGGTATCTCCCCAAGCTCCTTCTGAAATCCCAGCAGGTCCATCAGGTGCCTGAGGCAGAACCATTTAATCGGTTCCACCTCCCTGCAGTGGGGGAGTAGCTTCTGAAAGTCAAGCCTCAGCAGGGAGTGATCTGACCATGACAAGGGCGAGATCTCTATCCCCTTTAGTTCAAGATCAGGTCTCCACTGCCCCGAGAGAAATACAAGGTCGAGCGTGTGTCCCGCTCTATGAGTCGGACCCTGAATTACCTGGGTCAAGTCCATGGTTGTCATGGAAGCCATGAACTCCTGAGCCCCATCAGAGCGTTCTCCTAGAGATGGCAGGTTGAAGTCCCCCAGTACTATCAGTCTGGGGAACTCAACTGCCAATCCGGCTACTGACTTTACGAGTGCAGGCAGGGCTGTTGCGATGCATCTGGGAGGTAGGTACGTCAGAAACAAGCCCACTTGAATCCCTAGGTCCAACTTCAAGAGAAGAGACTCACACCCCACAATCTCTGGAGCAGGGATCCTGCGAGGATATAATGACCCTCGAATAATAACTGCCACTCCCCCACCCCTTTCTCTGGTGTCGTGGTTGGTGGAGCACCTGGAACCCTTCTGGGCACATTTCTGAGAGGGGACTTCTCCCTCATGGCCCAGCCAGGTTTCAGTAATACATGCCAGGTCTGCCCCCTCATCAAGTATTAAGTCCCGGACGAGGGGAGCTTTATGGATCACAGACCTGGCATTTAGCAACAACAACCTGAGACCAGAGCCCTGACTTCTCTTGCCACCAGGTCCTTGAGTTGAGCTTTCAGTGCCAGAACAAGGGATTGCTGTGACGTAGCGAGCCCTCCTTCCCCGGTAATGGCTAGCCCTGTAGCTCTCATCATGTCTGCCCCTCCCGGTCGTAACCTGAATGCTCCGACCCGCCCCCATCCCCGTAGACCCTTCTGCCTCTCCCATGGCCCCCATTCTTCCCGGCAGGCCCCGCATATCATTCATTCTAGGATGAGAGGCGAGTCTGGGCCGCTTTCCACTTCTGCCTATGCACTCAGTGGAGGGGGCACCAGGCTGCACTCTCAGTCCTCTCATATATGCCACACAAGCACTCTCTCAAGCATACCCCACTGTAATCATTAAAACATATAAAATACAATAATACAATAATATAATTTAAAAGTGGGTTCATTCATCTTCATTCATACAGCACACACTCCACCAGCAGAATTTACGCAGATCTTAATTCTGCTTGAGTGGATCAGTGCAAGTTCAGATAGCCGGAACTAATGATGGTGCAGAAGAGCGAATTCCTCAATCTCTCTTCCCTCCTGTGGGTCCGGAAAAGTGCAAAAAGGGGCAAAAAGGGCTGGAAGTCTTTAAGATGTTGGATAGCCATTTGTCAGAAATGGTATAGGGTTTCCTGCCAAGGGGTTGGACGAGAAGACCTCCAAGGTCCCTTCCAACTCTGCTATTGTATTATTGTAATTGTTGTAAATTTATATAGCTCACACATAGGAGACCTAGGGTGGCTTCCAATGCTTCAACCTAGTGAAGCACCCAAATTGAACATCACATCCAATACTCAATATAGTTTAACATCACAGAGTATGTTAAAAGATAACCCTCAAGACAATCTCCATGACCACCATAATTCAAATTAATGAACTGGTATATGCTATAGACATTTTATATAATTCTGAAGATGTTTGTTTAAATGATTTTTAAAAACCAGCAATACATATTCCCCTGGGAAACTGAAGTTGGAGGCTAATCTCAAGGCAGATCAATCATTAGTCAGATGGTGGAATTACTTGCTGTTACTTGTCCCAGCTTCTGCCAACCTAGCAGTTCGAAAGCATGTAAAAATTTAAGTAGAAAAATAGGGACCACCTTTGGTAGGTAACAGGTTTCTATGTGTCTTCGGCATTTAGTCATGCCAGCCACATAACCATGGTGATGTCTTCAGACAGTGCTGGAACTTTGGCTTTGAAATGGAGATGAGCATCACCCCCTAGAGTCATGAATGACTAGCACATATGTGCGAGGGGAACCTTTCCCTTTAAGACTTGGTTATTGAAAAAATACAAGGGAATGACTCCATTGGATGCCCTAGAGATTGCTAAACAAAGGGTCACAGCACTGGCTAGCAGGTTAAGGAGATAAATTAGATAAACAGAGGCCAAGAAGATTTTAAATGCCCTGTTCTCCAAAGAACCATCCAAAGCAAAGCCACCAAAAGCAGAAATTTAATAGTACTGGAAAAACATTTGAGAGAAAGACACATAACATCAATGCAAGGTGGGGGCAGGACCAAAGAGAAGACCACAACAATCTCCCAGAACAGAAACTAGTCACCATCATAATAGCAGACATCCAATAGCAGATCAAAAATATAAACAGGTAGACTAACAGTAATATATGAATGTCTAGTACACAGATAAACCAGCTAGTAGTATCAGGCTCAGACCCAAACTGACTAATACAAGGAAGGACAGTGTCAAGCTTCAAAAGGTGTTTTTTTTGCTGTTGAAACCATTATCACTTCTCAAGTTGCCAACAAACTATGGTGGGAGAGAAGGGATAGATGGAATGTTGACTCAACATCTAGAAAGCAGCTTTGCAAACCAAGGACACTTCAACAAGTGTTTACCAGAGCCAAAATACTTTCTTACAACCATACCAGGAGACTCCATTGGACAATGTGACCTGGTCTAATAGGGTAAGGGAGAACCTGAATTTTAAGTAGGTGGGTTGGCACAGGAAATGGTTAGATCTGGTTTTGCCCTCATCTTTGATGAAATGTTGTAGTCAATGAAGTTTTGCATTAAGAGATTGGATATGGGGGGAGCTTGAAGAGACTGTGGAAGACACACACAGATGGCAAAAAGGGAGTAAAAACCTAGGGGTAGGCTGAAGAGATCATGGAAGGCAAGCATGGATGGCAGAAAGGGAGCAGAAAGCTGGAGGAGAACTTGCAGAAATCATGGGAGAGCCACGGGCAGGCAGTTCAGGGCTCAGGCAGCAGAAAGCTAGACCATGGCCCATTGTATGGGGGGAGGAAGCTGGGTGAGGAGATCGGGGAAGGCAGGTACCTGTAGGCTGTGGCGACCATGTGGTCGAGGCAAGCAAGTGAGCAAGAGAGCCAGAGATCAGCAGCAGCTATGGTGCAGGTGTCACTCTAGGCACTGGTCAAGACAGGCAAAGCAAGATAAGGAGTGGCTAGGAGAGGTGGGGAAGATGGAATGGGATGGGGCCAGCCAGTGGTGTGATCAGATAGTTCTCCAAACTTCACAAAAAGTTAACAACAGGTTCACTTGAACTGGTGTGAACCGGCTGAAAAGACAAAAGATAAGTAAGACTGATGGGGTGAAACTACCAGCAGGCCACATAGCAAATATGAAGAATAGCCACAAGTATTTTTGTATCCCACAGTCACATGAAACCATGACAAGGAGGCAAGAAAGAAAGCAACATTCAAGTACAATAAAAAAATAAGATAAATTCTAAAAAGCTATTTACACCATCAACATGTATTTTATTTTTTATTAATTTATTACATTTTATGCCACACATTTAACCGATGCAGTGATTCTGAGTAGCTTACAATATAATAAAAGGGTATAAAAAGGAATAAAAACAAAGCAATTAAAATTATGAGAATTTAAATAGCTAAAAGCAAAATTTCTAACTAAAATGGTTTGACTGAGATTGGACATATCAGTCAGGGTTCCAAGTAACACCCCTAATGAAAGAAGACTACGAGGCTTGAGTTTCCTCTATTTCATTAGAGATGTCATATTGGCACATCTGGGAAAACCTGAATCTGAAAGTTTCCAGGTTTTCCCCACCCAAACAAAGTCCCTGCACAACACTCACATGTCCATCACATGGTCCAATCAAGCACGGTGCCAACTGGAGATGCCTTCCAGTCACGCCACTCCAGATGCAGGTCCTTGACTCTCTGAGAAAGGAATGTTATTTTGACTATATCAACCTCACTACATACAATTCCCCCTTGTCAGGCGTCTCATTCAGTATCCAAGAAAGAAAACCCCCAACTCCATTTGAGTAGAGATAAAGGTACTTTTACTAGACATGAAATGAAAGCAGCTAAAGAAAAGCAAGATCCGAGACAAAAAGCATGAACGTGTACATATCAAATGTTTACCCAGAGCCCTCCCCCCAATTACCCCAACCCAATGTCCAATCTGCAACTCCCAAAGATATCATGTGGGGTGCATCTTCAAGTGGCCTCATTCCGTTGGTATGCAGAGATAGCTGATATTGACCAAAGCAAAACACCATCAGCATGCGCAGAAGATGATGAGACCAAAACTCTCTTCATTAATCTCCTCCAGCACCTGCAATTCCCCCCAAAAAAATACCACAAGTCCCCTCCCCTCCCAGTTACTATGGCAGCCAATAGCAAACAAGCAAAGTAGAGGCTGACATTCAACCCTCCGGCCAAGAGGACATCATCCCTGGAGAAAAAGATAAAACAGACAACAACAATAACAAAACATATCACAATTAGGGTTTATCAGGATATCTAGAATGGAACTTTTGCAAGATTTTAGGAGCTCTGACATTGGACTTATTCAACCACAGCATGGGAAAGAGGGAAATGTTTCCAGGCCACTAAATACTGTATTCTCCCCTATGTTTCTTGGAATTGAGGATCTCCTTAACCTCAAAATGTTGTTTACCTTCAATAAGGAGGGGAACAGGGGGTGGGTGTTGAGGTGAATGCATTAAAGACATGTTCTGGTATTAGTAAGTTCATATGGAACATGGGATGGATTCTCCTAAGGGTTTTTGGCAATTCAAATTGCACTGTGACAGGATTCACAATTTTAACAATGGGGAAAGGACCCACATATTTAGGACCAAGTTTTTTCAATTTCTGGGTAGTCTGAAGAAACTTAGTGGACAAGAACACCCTATCCCCAACCTGATATTCTTTTGGCTTTGACCTTTTTTTATCAGCTTGTTTTTTGTGTGCTTGGTGAGCCACATCTAAGGCTTTACGAGTCATAGGCCAGAAATGTTGAAACTGATCACACCACTCAGACAAAGTTCTGTGGTTTCTCCCGAGGCAATTCAGGAATAGGTATAAAATCCTGCCCAAACACTACCTTAAAAGGGGTCATTTCAGTACTACTGTGTACCAAATTGTTGTATGCTACCTCTGCATAGGACAAGAAGTCAATCCAATTATCCTGTTGATAATTGACATAGCATCTAAGATAATGCTCTAGAACCGAGTTAGCCCTTTCACAAGCCCCATTTGTCTGCAGATGGTGGGCAGAGCTTAGACTCTGGGCAGAGCCTATTAACTTCAGGAACTCCTTCCAGAAAAGGGGGGTGAATTGGACCCCCCCCATCTGAAATAATGCGTTCAGGAATTGCAGGTAATCTATACACATGAAAAATAAAGTTTAGCCAGTGTTTTTGCCAATGGAATCTTGGAACAGGAAACAAAATGCACTTGCTTGGAGAACAAATCTGTGATCACCCAGATGACAGTATTTCCCAGGCTTTCTGGTAACTCGACAATAAAATCCATCAATAACTCCTTCTATGGTGCACCAGGTCGTGCGATACTTTGAAGTAGTTCTTGAGGTTTTCCTTGAGGTTGGTGGTCTCTTTGCCATTGCACAAATGGGACAACTAGCAATGTAGGATTCTATGTCTTTTTTCAGAGAAGGCCACCAGAACTGTGTTTTAACCAAATGCAATGTCTTCACGAAACCAAAATGCCCAGACATTTTTGAATCATGGGCCTGTTGGAGGACAATGCTTTTTAGCCTAAAAAGAACATATAGCTTGACAAAGCCATCTTGCATGGTGCACTCATCGGAGTGTAATTTGAACCATTCATCAGATGCAAGGCTTTCCCTGAGCCTTTTCGTCAAATCAGTGGGCACCTCTAATCCATTTTCCCCTGGCTCCTGGTGACCACCAGAGCAGTTAGGTGTCTGATGGGAATGACTGGACAAATCACCACCGATCTGGCACTGTTGATTTGGGGTAGCCTGGACAAGGCATCAGCCATAAAGTTCTTTCCCCCATGTATGTATTTTAGTGTAAAGTGAAATAAGTAAAAATGTTATGCCCAGCGAACTTATTTAGGCGACAGTTTCCGTGATGTTTTTAACGCTTCAAGGTTTTTATGAAAACCTCTTTGAGGTCCCAATACTCTTTTGGGATTCTTTTTTCTCCCTCAATTTTTCTCATGCGAAAAAGCTGCTAAGTCTGTTACAGCACTGGCTAGGTGGGAAATCTTTCCCTCCCCCTCTGTCAGCTTTGCCAAATGGATGCATAACCATCCCTTCCACCAGTTCACCTGAGGGTTCCATTTCCACAGCCAAAGTAATCCCAGTATGAGGGGCCTGTCCATCCCTGGTGCCACGATGAAACTCAGGTATTCTTGGTGGTTCCCCATCCACAGATCCACCAGTTCGGTTACAAAATGCCCCCCCCCACAACTGACCCACCGAACTGGCAAAAGGCAATAGGTACTTTCATAGTTCTCAATCTTAAACCCATTTTTTCCACCATCTCATGGCTAATTAGGCATCAGGTGCAGCGAGAATCTAAAAGGGTCAACATCTTTCCCTTGGCACCAGTCAAGGGTACTATTAATTCTATTGGGATAGTCATGGGGCCTGATTGGAGACTTACCAAGGGATCATGTTCAGAGTTGGTTTCATTTTCTCCCAAAGAAGGAGAGGGTTCCTTCTCCTCCTGGCCTGGAGGAAGGATATCAGCAACTTCCACACCTTTCAGGGTGATTTCACGGCATTTCCCTGGCTGCTGATCGGGTTTCTTCCCTCCAGCTGAAGATGGTTTTGGGCAAAGCAGTGTAGCAGTTAGCAGCCAAATGTCCCTCTTTTCCACATCGGAAACACTCAGTTGATCTCAGCTTGGCTGCAGATCCCCCTTTTTCTGCTCTCGGTGCCTCTTTCGGTGTAGCGTGTGTGTGTGTGTCTTTGTTCTGGCTACTGCCTCCATGGTATTGATTTCTGGCTAGGTCAATCTCCTCATCAGCTCTCAACACTTAACAGCATTGCAGGGCACGGGCGGCCCTCCTGTTCCCACATTGTTGTTAAGGCCATTCATATAGCTGTCCATCAATGCCTCCTGGGGTCACCCCCACATATGCACAGACAGCTCACAAAGCTCCTGAGTGTACTCTACCACAGACCTACTCCCCTGGATTAAAGTTTTTTATCCTGGTTCTTGCCTTCCAATTTGCAAGGGGGTCATCAAAGTATTTCCTCAGGGCCATCATAAACAGGTAATCCCTCAGCAGGGGGGAATCATTGTTATGCAAGGCCACCATCCAGGCAGCAGCTTTGCCCTCCAATGCCATAGTAATACTTCTACTTTGGCAACCTCCAATGGGAAATCCTCCCCATACTCTTGCATGTAATTCCAAACCTGAACTAAAAAAACACCCAGCTCTTTAGGATCTCCTTCATACTTTACTCCAAGAGGAGGAATCTTTGGAATTTGATGCCTTCCTGGGGCTACCCCCCCCATAAGAGCTTGAATGACTGCTGCTGCTGTGGCTGGGATTCCTCCATCTTGAACAACTTCAATAGCAGCTCCCAGGGCCGTTTCGGGGTTAGCCAAATCATCTGCTCCACCTTCCACCTGCTCGGCTAATCCAATCTCCCTTTCAACCAGACCTTCGCGGAAATTGTGTTTTTCCCAGGCTTCTTGTAAAAGGTGCAAAGCCTGGGTCATCATGAGATCCTCTTTTTCAGCTTCCTGCCAGGCAGCCTCTGGTCCCCAGCATAGAGTAGTCACAACCTCTGCCACCGTTTCCTCAGGATTACTCACCTGTCCCACTCCCAGTCACCATCTGGGCCAGACTGATTTTTCTTCCAGATTCAGTTTGGCCATCAGTTCCATTTCCAATGAAAAGGATCCAGGAGCTCCCATGTCCTCCTGGTTGCTGCAGGGGTTAGACATGTTGATGCACCCCCCACGGAAGATTTGAACTCCAGGATGAGTGTGAAGGCAGATCTTGCTTAATGTCAGGTGTGTCTCATTCAGTATCCAAGAAAGAAAACCCCCAATTCCATTTGAGTAGAGATAGGTAGTTTTACTAGACATGAAATGAAAACAGCTAAAGAAAAGCAAGATCTGAGACAAAAAAGGCACAAGAGTGTACATAGGAAACGTTTACCCAGAGCCCTCTCCCCAATTACCCCAACCCAATGTCCAATCTGCAACTCCCAAAGGTGTCATGTGGGGTGCATCTTCAAGTGGCCTCATTCCATTGGTATGCAGAGATGGTTTACCTTGACCAAACCTAAACACAAGCCATCAGCATGTGCAGAAAATGGTGAGACCAAAACTCCCATCATAAATCTCCTCTAGCACCTGCAATTCCCCTCCCAAATACCACAAGCCCCCCACCCTCTCCATTACTATGGCAGCTGATAGCAAGCAAGCAAAAGAAGAGACTGACACCCCCTCCCAGTTTCCCACAGCAATAAATGTGGTAGGTCTGAAGGCCCAATGCCAAAGATGGCTTCCAGGCCTGACAGATCTCCTCCCCACACATCAGAAGACCATGTCCTGCAATGAGAATAACACAGGGGGTTAACATCAAAGTCCTAACTACCTCCCCCCAGGGGGACCCTTTGATTTGTCAGGATATTTTTCATGGAATTGCGTAACTAGCCTATTGCTTCAGACAAATGAACTTTCCAATGAACTAAAAATTGTAAATAACCCCTATATAATCTGGAATCCAATTCATTTTATTTCATAATGGATTTCCCCTTGTAGTACTATAGGCATAAGAGGTGCCTAGGTTTGAGGTCTTAAGCAAGACCCAAGAGCTGGTTTCAGCAAGCTGCAATGAAATACAGGCTGTACTTTCCCTATAATGCGGAGGAGGCTAAGCTGAAGTGTCACTGGGTTAATTACTTTCACTATTGGAAATGGACCTAAAATTTAGGTCCCAGCTTTTTGCTAGGCAGTCTTAATCATGTGTATTTGGTTGACAGAAAAATCCTATCTCCAATACAGAAGGGGAATTGAAGAGATTGGTCTTTGTCTTCCTGCTTTTTGTACTTCTCAGCAGCTTCTGCCAGTGCTTTTTTTGTATTCTCCCATCCCCTCTTTAGCGACTCCATCCATTCGGCCAAAGTCATGGAGGAGGGGGGGTCTCTAGGCAGTTCAGGCATGGGGACAAACTCCATGCCACTGGTAACCTAGAAAGGGTTAATTCCATGCTGCTATGCATGGTATTGTTATACGCCACTTCTGCAAAAGGCAACTCTGTGCTTGGATGAAAAGCCGAGCTGAGTCCTTGTGTAGATCCAATGGAGCTCTCAGGAACTCTCTCCAAAACTTTGCACTGAATTTGACTCCTCGATCTGAGATGATCCATTGGGCTATTCTGAGCAGTCAGTAAATTTGTCAGTAAATGAACGTCTTAGCCAGCTTCTTCGCAGAAGGCAGCCCAAGGTAAGCAGTAAAGTGAGCTTGCTTGGAAAATAAGTCTATCACTGTCGAAAATACTGTTTTACTTCCTCTATTTGGGAGTTCTACAATAAAATCCATTGGAATTTCTTCCCAAGGTCTGCTGGGGCTTGCCACTTGTTAAAGGAGTCCAGGGGTTTTTCCTGGTCTCATCTTAATGGCAGCACAGGTGGAAAAATCTTTCAAATAGACTTCTACATCAGCTTTCATCTTTGGCCATCAGAACTGCCTCCTAGCCAAGTGTAGGATTTTCAAGAATCCAAAGTGACTGGCCATCCTTGAGTCATGGCTGCATTGCAGCACCTCCAGCCTCAAGCTTGCAGGGACATATAGTTTGGATCCCTTTCAGGCTAGCCCCTCCCTCATGGTCAGGATGTCCCTGTTGCCTGTGAGCCAGAAAGTGCAGTTTTTAGTGCAGCTGTCAGCTTGTCCTGGATAGGGTTAAGTGGCCATCTGGATTGGCTCTGGTGGTGACTGCCCTGTTTGCTGTGGGGAGGGGGGGAATGATGGCATGGATGACTTCCTCCCTGCGGCTGTCAAATTGTGGCTTTCTTGACAGGGCATTAGTTAACAGGATTTTTCCTGCCAGGATGTACTTTAGCTCAAATTTGAAGTGCCTGAGGTATTGTGCCCAGAAAACTTGCTTGGAGACAGCTTCTTAGGGGTTTACAGAGCCTTGAAGTTTTTGTGATAGTCCAGACCTTGAAAGGCTCCTTCCCCCACTTCCAAAAAATCCCTCCATGTGAGGAAGTCCCACCAGGGACTTCTTTCCCCCAAATGGCCCACCTTCTCTCAGTGTCAGTGAACTTTTTGGACACATAGGCACAGGGCAGGAGTTATCCTTGGGGGTACTTTTGTAGGAGCACTGCTGCCAGTTATATCACTGGTGTCTGCTTGGATGATGACTGTCACTCTGGATCTGGATGCTGAAGGATCGGCTCCTGGGTGAACAGTTGTTTTAAATGCTCAAAGGCATTGCAAAAATGTTCAAAAGTTCAAAGGCTTTTTGACAGTCTATTGTCCATGAGAGTGGCTCGTTTACCTTCTGCGTTGTAGGAGGAGACCCAGTCTTGACCAGCTCTGTTAGGGATAGGGCAACTTCTGCAAATGCCAGGATAAACTGCCTGTCAGGTTTCTGAAAGATGCCCTAATTAATCATGAACCTTGAGCCATTTTTTGAAAAAATCCAGTCATTTATTAGGAACACCATTTCGTCATCACCCCATTACAGTTAGATCTGACCTCATTTAAATTATGACTGAACTTTGCCCCTGTTTCTTCCCTCCCCTCAGTCTATGTCATAAACCACTTTCTCCAATGAGGTGTATGCCTCACAAGCCTGCTGTAGTTATCTGAGATCCCACTCTAGCCAAAGGTATGCGTGGAATGCACCACCATCTCTTTCCTCACCATGGCAACTTTATGAGTTGACATTCGGCTTCTCTCACTTTCTGAAAGTGACCTGTGCAAAGCAAAAACAATTTGAGTAAAGGTATAGGATTTAATGTTGCACACACCCCCCCCAGGCTTGTTTAGATTTTCTGCATGGAATTTTGCTATAAGGCAAAGCCTGGATATTTCTACTCTGTACCCAAGATGCCTCTGACAAGGGGTAGCCCTTCCACCTGATTAAATATTGGAGTTGTCTCCTGTGCCACCTCGAATCAAGGATTTGTTGTACTTCATAATGGGTTTGGCCCCCTATGACCACAGGGTCTGGAGGCTCCTGTGGTAGTGGTCTCAGGGTCAATCCGACCATGGATCTTAAGAGGCTACTATGGAATACTGGATATATCTTTCCTAGCAGTCAGGGCAGTTTTAATTGCACTGTGACTGGGTTGATGATCTTTACTATGGAGAATGGTTCCATAGACAGTTTCTTGCTAGGGAGTTTTAACCTCAAATATTTTGTGAAGAGATAGACCTTCTCTCCCTCCTGGAATAGCCATTGTGGAACTCAGTGTTTATCTGCCTGTTTCTTTATAGGTTTGTGCTGCTTTAGCTAGTGCTTTTTTGACATTCTCCCAAGTTGCTTTCAGTATTGACATCCAATCAGTCAAGCTGACTGAGGAGGGTTGAATCCCTTGGATACTCAGGCATTGGGACAAAGTCCATGCCGCTCACTACTTTGAACAGTGTTAGTCCTGTGCTAATGTGAACAGCATTATTGATGCAATCTCAGCAAAAGACAGGAGGTCTGTCCAATTGGACTGCTGTTAGTTCACATAGCACCTCAGGTACTGCTCTACCATGGCATTCAGTCTCTCTGCCCCCCTCATTGGTGCTTAGGTGAAAAGCTAAGCTAAGGTCCTGGGATGATCCAATGGACTATAGGAACTCCCTCCAGAACTTAGCCGTGAACTGAACACTTCTGCGATAATTCTTCGAGGTACTCAATGCAGGCAGTTGATGTGCTTCAGAAACAGTTTGGACAGCTGGTGAACTGAGGGTAGTCTGCTGCAGGGTATGAAGTGTGCCTGTTTAGAGAACAGGTCTATTACAGTCCAAATCACAGTGTTCCCCCCACTTTTCAGTAACTCTACTATAAAGTCCATTGCAATATCCTCCCATGGCCTTGTTGGCTCTGTTGCAGCAGTCTGGGTGTCTGTGTTCCCAGTTGTCTCTTCATTGTGGCACAGATAGTGCAACTTTTCACATCTTTCTTTATGCTGGGCCACCAGAACTGCTTTTTTGTTAAAGGCAAAAATTGTTAGGAACCCAAAGTGGCCTGCCGGTTTGGTGTCGTGGCTCCTCTGGATAATTAGGGTGCATAGGGATTTTGATACGTAGAGTTTCATTCCCTTCCATGCAAGGTCATCTCTTTTTGTCAAGATGTGTTCCAGGGAACCAGGGATCTACTAGCAGTTTGGTTTTGAGTCTCCTGATTTGGTTGCTTTCTGGTTAGTCTTGGCAGTCATGGCATTGCCATCTGGTGGTCACTTGGGCAGCTATTTGAGTAGGGGGAATGATGGCATCACTACCTTCTCCCATTTGCATTTGTACTGGGGCATGTGGGAGAGGGTATCTGCTAGAAAGTTCCTCTCCCCTGGAATGTGCTTTAGTAAAAAGTCGAAACAGTTGAAGTACTGAGCCCAGTGAACTTGTTTGGGTGATAGTTTTCATGGGATCCTGAGGGCCTCCAGATTTTTGTGTTCAGTCCAGATTTCAAATGGTTTCTGGCCTCCTTCCAGTGGGTGTCACCAGGTTAGTGGTGCCCATCTGACCGTGAAAGCCTCCTTTTCCCATGTGGCCCATTGTCTCTCTGTGTCTGTGAGCTTGCAGGCAGTGTAGGCATGGGGAAGTAGGTATCCTTGGCTGTTTCTTTGGAATAGCACTGCTCCCACTGCCACATCACTGGTGTCTGCTTGGATAATGAAGGGTTGCTTGGGGTCAGGATGCTTCAGCACAGGTTGCTTTGCAAACATTTCTTTTAGTGTTTCAAATGCCTCTTGGCAGGTTAGGTCTCACTGCAGAGGTTGTCCTGGGTGGTGTTTCATTCCTGGGCTCCCTATCTTTAGGAGGTCCATCATGAGTTTGGCAATCTTCGCAAAGGAGGGGATGAATTACCAGTAGAACTTTGTGAACCCTAGGAAGCTTTGTAGCTGTCTGAAGACTTTGTACTTTGGCTGGGTCCATCTCTATTCCCTCATTTGACACTCAGTAACCCAGATAGTCTAGCCGTGCATAGTGGAATTCACATTTTGATAGCTTGATGTACAGGTTGGCTGCTAGACGTTTTTCGAGTACCTGTCAGACCAGGGGTATGTGGTCGTTAATGGTCTCTGTGTAGATGAGGATGTCATTC
This sequence comes from Thamnophis elegans, assembly GCF_009769535.1. Taxonomy (NCBI): domain Eukaryota; kingdom Metazoa; phylum Chordata; class Lepidosauria; order Squamata; family Natricidae; genus Thamnophis; species Thamnophis elegans. The sequence goes on along the minus strand of NC_045558.1, from coordinate 62,582,690 downwards.
AGGTAGACGAGGACCCCTTGTAGAGGTGCTCATGCAGCAACTCATTTATTAACTGCATGGACACTGCTGGGGCTCCCTGCAATCCGAAATGCATCACTTTGAATTTCCCTAGGGGGCAGTTAAATGCTGCTTTCAACTCATCTCCTTCCCAGATGTGTACTTGGTAGTATGCTTCCCTGAGGTCTAGTTTGGTGAAAGCTTTTCCCCTGGTCAGGTAAGATAGCATGTCCTTCATGATGGGGAAAAGTTCATATGCACACTGCATTGATTCCTCTAAAGTCCACACACAATCTCATCTTGTTTTTTTCTTTGAAGAGGACTGGCACTGCACCCCATGGCTTGGCAGGCTCAATGAACCCCTGTGCTAGGTTTTTATCTATGTATTTGCATATTTCTTGCATTTCCTGGGGCATCATGGCTTGAGTAGTTTTGCCACGGGAATTATTTCAATGGTGCAATCTACCTCACATTGGGGGGGGGGGAGAATGTCGCACTGGGTCTCACCTGCAAGGTCCTAATATTCCCTTGGGATCTGTGAAGTGTCTGGGTTTTGTTCACCAATTGTTCTGGTGGGCTCTTTTGTGGGGGAGTTCCCTGCCTGGGTGTTGTTTCTACTTGCTAGTGTGGAAGCATTTGGGATCTCTTTTCTATCCTAAGTCTACAGATACCCCCTTGCCACCCACTTGTCTAGCCAGGAGAGTCACAGTATGACTGCACTTGTCATTTTGGGGGCTATTACAAATCAAATTAGTGCCCAGTGATCTGCTAGCTCTAGTCTCACTGGTTCAGACAGGTGTGTGGTTTACCTCTCTCTTTCTCTGGTGGCTTTCTCATGCCACTACAACATACTCCACAGTCGACTTTTATTGATACTCAGAACCACTCAGAGAGTTGGTTCAGAATGTCAGAGTATCATCTGGGCAATCTGCTTGTCCAGGGTTGTTCTGAAAAAATGCACTAACAGGGAGAGACTGGTAGTACCTCAGTGAGACAGGCAGAAAAAATGTGGGTTTTGAAGAACCTCATGGAAATTCTGGCTGACAAACCCATGCTGGGGATTTTTGGATCAGAACTTTTCTGAAGGGAAAGTGAAGGAGCTGCATTTCATTAGACCCAGAGGAACACAACTGGTTCCTTGCAAGTCAGAGATTAGCTCTCTGAATCGACGTCGGGGGAGGCAGCATTGTAAAATGGCTGCTACAAAGCTGAAGCATCTGAACTAAGCATTGATCAGGAACAGTGTTTGGAAGGAATGTTGAGACCTGGTGAGAAGATTTAAATAACCAATTGACACAAATCAGAATTTGGAAAAGGCAAAAATATTCTGAGTAGAAAATATCATTAACCGACAGATTGGGATTTTGGTGAAAAGGAAAGAAAGAAGGAAAAAAAATGTGGTTTAAATCATTACACCCAAAGAGAACTGTTGCCTTTAAACAATTTGTAGACAAAAATGAGAATTGGCGGCTTCCAGTTGGGTGGGGTCTGTGGGAGTTTCTTGTTTTTAACAGCTCTGGAATATTGGCTGCGTTAAACTGTCTAAACAGCATCCATCAACTGTTTGGCAGTTTGATTACCTCTTCTTCAGGCTTAGAAGAAGAAGGCGAATAAAACTATGTTTGGGCAGCGCTCCAACTAACCCCCCCAGACTATAAATCTGGGACGGGAGGGGGGGCCACCCGGCAGCATAGTAAATCTCTGTGTCAAGAATTTCTTCTGCTTTTTGCTGCAGAATGAAGGACCCACCCTCAGCACAAAGATTGATTTATTGCTGATTCCAAAATGGGCAGAACTAATACTCGTGAACGACTAATTGTATGTATAAATCTTTAGCTTCATTTTTAAAGAATTCCTTCTGACAATTGTTTGCTAGAAAGACATACAAAATGGCACCGAGCAGCTTTGTAGGAGGGGGTCGGGCTTTGATGACATTTTTATGGAGCTCAGAACATTTAAAGATCGGGAAGTGATTTATTATCAAACTAAATAGCAATTGCGGTATAATCAGCTTGCCTGGACTTACTAATTGGCTAAAGAAGATTAAACCTGGAATGGCTTCTAAGCAAAAGTCCCCCCCCTAACACATACAAAAGTGCAGGAAGCTCTCCTGCACCCACTACTAAATTACAGTCACTACTCCCCCCTTACTTCTGCAGGGGAGCCCCTGACCCGAGAAATTTTGCAAAAAGAATTAGTTGAAGCTTTTAAAAATCATGCAGATGCTATGGAAGTTAAAATTAAGGAAGAGATATCTGCTGCTCAAAAAGAACTGTCTGAAGAGTTTATGACTCGGAACCAGAGAATTAGAGACGATATTCTGGTGGCTTTTAACTGCCTTTTGAGCTACGTCTCGGGAATTGAAGAAAGATTAGAAGATCTTAGTGACTCTAATATTAATCTGGCAACGAAAATGGATGTGGTTCAACAAAAGGTTGGCGATGCAGAAAATGAAATTATAATGTTACAGTATAGACAAATTGAATTTGCCTTAAGGATAAGAGGCCTCCAAGAGAAAAATCAAGAAAATTTGAATCAGATCCTCTCAGAAGCCTTTGATCAATTGATGGGAAGGCCAGGAGGGAAATGGCAAATTGAAAAGGTTTATCGTGTCAACTCCTGGCTTTCCAGACAAAAGCAACTACCAAGAGACATTGTGGTGTACTTTGCTACTAGAGACATGAGGAACACGATACTGTGAGAGTCTTATAAAACTAAGCTTCAAATTGTGGGACAGGAGGTGACTGTTTTGAAGGAGATACCACCTAAAATGTTGAGATCAAGAAAAGACTATGCTTTTTTAGTCGAAGAGCTTAAAAATCGTCAGTTACAGTTCAGATGGGAAACGCCAGCCGGACTTGCACTCACCTATCTGGGGCAAAGATACCATCTTAATTTAGTATGGAAGGCTCGAGATTTCTACAATAACATATTGGAGGCTGGACATCCCCCCCCTCCTGGACCCAGAGAAAGAGAACAAGAAGGACAGGATAGACATCAAACCACTCAAGTATCAACAAGGTTGGATCAACTTCCTCTCTCAGAGGTACAAGGAGCCAAGGAACAAAGACAAACCCGTGTGATTACCAGGCAAATGGAACAAGAATTAAAAAAGCAACAATCACAACAAACACATGCCAAGCTACAGGTCTCAGTTTAGAATCAGTGGGAGGAGTCAGGCCAAAGGTTAAATTTCAGGATGTCCAGATGGCTCTTAAAAAGCTTCAGGGAGCTAAAGATGACAACTAAGTTCCTAAGTTGGAACGTTAATGGTTTAAATTCTCCACAGAAAAGGAAGAAAATAAATCACTATCTTAAACAATTCAAGAATGACATAATTTGCTTGCAAGAGACTCATATTAGATCAACTGATCAAAAATACTTGATTAATACAAGACTTGGACAACACTTTATAGCTTCTGCTCCAGAGAAGAAAAATGGTATAGTTATCTACTTAAGAAAGGACATGAAAGCTGAATTAATTAAAGCAGACTCCCAAGGAAGATACATTGCAATAGACCTGTATTAGAAGGGAAAAGGATACTGCTATTGGGAATATATGCTCCCAATCAACAACAAGACAAATTTTATAAAATGCTTCATGCTAAGTTAGTACATTGGGACTATAGATCCTGCATATTACTGGGTGATTGGAATGGCGTTACGGATACCAACAAAGATAAGAAGGCTTTTCGGCAAAATATCAAAATGCGAGTGAAACTACCTAAGTCCTTTTTTAAAGGATTTTAAATTGAGAGATATCTGGCGAGAAAGGAATGCAGAAGAATACGACTTCACTTTTTTTTCTGATAGACACCAATCCTTTTCTAGGATTGACTTTATACTAATAACCAATGATCTGCTTTCTAGAGTAAAGAAGACGAAGATATGTTCCAGAGTCTTATCAGATCATGACCTGGTTTGGATGGAGTTGGGAGTTGGGATGCAAGCAAGAAGGACTTGGAGACTGAATGAAAATTTATTTAGATATGAGAAAAATATTAATGAATGTAAAAAATTGTTAAGAGAATACTTTGTTTTCAATATGAATAAGAGTACATCTATGGAAAGGGTATGGGACTCAAGTAAAGCGTATATGAGAGGAGTTTTGATAAATTTAAATAGACTTCATAGACGCAAACAGTGGGAAAAGAGAATTGGACATGAAGATGAAATTAGGAAGAGAGAGCAGGAATTAACTTTAAAACTAGGAGACAAAAAGATTAAAGAAGCAATTACCTTATTAAGAGAGAAATTTAATATGCTGATGTCAGACCTGGTAGCTACCAATTTGCTATATGCAAAACCTAACACCTTCTGTAATGCAAATAAATCTGGTAGATGGTTAGCATATTTGACTAGGAAAAAACAGAAATCTCGTAATATATTGAAAGTACATTATAAAGGGAAGGAAGTGCACCAACAGGATGAGATTCAAAAGGTCTTTCATGAATTCTTTATAGGATTGTACACGAATGATAAAATTCAAGGCTTAGATATAGATAGCTACCTGGACAAAGAAAAAAATACCCATAGTTAAAGATGAGCAGAGGGAAAGACTGAATCAACCAATAACTTCGGAGGAAATTCTCCAGGTAATTAAACAGCTAAAGGCAGGGAAAGCACCGGGTACAGATGGCTTGACGGCGGCTTATTACAAAAATTTACAATTAGAAAAGGTAGAACCTCTTAAGGAATTATTTAATAAGATCCAAGTGGAAGAGAAGGTACCCCCATCTTGGAAGACAAGTTTAAGAGATCGAGGCAGGAACGACGCGAGAGCCAGGACTTCAACAAGAACAGATTTATTGGAAGCAAGCAAGAGCTGACAGCAATTCAAAAACATCAATTTCCATGCCAAGGTATTTATACAGACTTTGTTTAAAAGGGTAACCAATGGGTAGTGTCCAGCAACTGCTGATGCAGTACCCTGGCCAATCAGAGTGGCTCGGCTGGCCTCCCGGTCGTTGCTGGCCTCCCAGTCATAAGTGGAGGATTTTATTAATCCTCAACACCCCTTCCCCCCGGCTAGAACGCATGCCCCTAGTTGGAGCATGCGTAGTCCATTAGGTAGGCGGGGTGGCATCGGACCCGCCCAGACCTTCGCAGTTTGCCTGCAGTCGTCGGAGGGGTAGGACCTGCTCGTGGTAGCTCCTCCCCAAAGGGAGTGGAGCTCCAAGCAACGCCATCTTCAGACGGCCCAGAAGGCGGGCTCAACAAACCAGGTAGGCCGGGCCGAGGGGGCACGGCCGCTAGGGAACTGTCAGGTTGCCGGGAGGCGGTGACTGGCGAAGGGGTGTAGCTTGGCGGGAACTCTGTTACGGTTTGAGGGTGCAGAGGTGCTTGCCAGCAGGGGGCACCCAGATAGGCAGGGCCTGAACTGGGGAAGGCCCTTTCGAACTGCGCCGGGTCGGCTTGAACAGGCTGAACTGGAGCATTTAACTCTGGCAACAGAGGGTAGGAAAGGCCTGCCTGGGGAAAGGCCTGTGATGTTGGGACCGGCTGGCAGGCAGCTGTGTCGTCGGGCCCTGGATCCTTTGGCCCGCCGGTCTCTGCAGGGAGGCGCCTCCTTAGTTGATTCATGTGGTGCCTCCACTCGGATCCATTGGCCAGTCCAACCCTGTAGGAACAGGGGCCGGTTATGGAAACTATAACAGCAGCCACCCACCTAGGTTCCCCCGCAAAAGACCGGGCCCACACCAAATCCCCCAAGCGGAAGGAGCGGGGAGAGGTAACCCCCAGGTTGCATGACTGGTCCCCTGAATAGAGCAGGTGAAGCCTATCCAGGGGGGTCCGCAGACGCCGGCCCATCAAGAGCTCCGTGGGGCTTTTGTTGGTCGTTGAGCAGGGGGTGGAGTGTTGGCTTAGCAAGTAAGCTGTCACCCTCGTCTGCCAGTTGCCCCGGTCCATGCGGCCCAGTGCCTCCTTTGCTGAGTGGACCGCCCGCTCCGCCCGGCCATTGCAGGGGCTGTGGGCGCATGCCGGATTCCTTGACAGGCCAGGAATTCCTGAAATGTGGTAGACGTAAATTGGGGCCCGTTGTCTGAAACGAGTACGTCCGGCAACCCATGAGTTGTGAACAAACGGTGAAGGGCCCTGACCATACTCTCGGCTGTGGTGGAGGTCATGAGGACCAGTTCCACCCAGCGAGAGTAGGCATCTACCACAATCAGGAACGTTTGGCCATGGAAGGGGCCAGCGAAATCTATGTGGAGGTGAGACCATTGGCCTCTCGGAGCCTCCCACTCTCGAGCAGGCCCGGATGGGGGGTTAGGGCAGGAGAGTTGGCAGGTGGTGCAGCGGCCCACATAAGCCGCAATCTCTGAGTCCAGCAAAGGCCACCAGATATAGCTGTGGGCTAACGCCTTCATCTGCACTATGCCAGGGTGGTCTTTGTGGAGCAGAGGCAGGAACTGGGCCCGCAGTGCAGCAGGGATCACAACCCGATCCCCCCAGATGAGACAGCCCCCGTGGAGGGAGAGTTCAGCTTGCCGGGCCTTAAACGGCCGGAAGCAGTAGGCTACCTTCCCCAAGGGCCATCCCCTTAACACCCACGAGCAGACTTGGGCCAGGACTGGATCGGCCTTAGTGTGGGCCGCGACATCCGTGGCCGAAAGGGGCAGGCCGGAGGATGCAATCAAGAGGACGGATAGGGAGGGCAAAGGGGTGGGGTCAGTCTCCAGCAGGGGGCAGTGGCTAAGGGCATCAGCATGCCCTAGCTGCTTGCCTGGATGGTAGAGCAGCGTATAGGAATACGCTGCGAGGAACTCCATCCAGCTTGTTATCCTGGGAGAGAGGATGGGGGGTTCGGCTTGTCACCTGCCAAAAGCCCAAGGAGCGGCTTATGGTCAGTGACAAGAGTAAAGTGCCGACCATACAGATAGTCATGGAACTTTTTAACTCCGGACACTGCAGCCAGAGCCTCCTTGTCTATCTGGCTGTAGTTGCGCTCCACTGAGGAGAGTGTCCGGTAGTAAAAAGCCACGGGGGCCTCTGAGCCATTTGGAAGGACATGGCTCAGGACCGCCCCCAGACCATAAGGGGAGGCATCACAGGCTAATGTCAGCGGCAGCTTGTCACTGTACTGTACTAAGACAGCTGCTGACGTAAGCGTGTCTTTGACAGTCGTGAACGCATGCACTTCGCGGCTGCCCCAGTGCCAGGCCGTGGATCGGTCGAGCAATCGATGCAGCGGCTCGACTAGTGACGCCTTATGCGGCACGAATGGCACGTAAAAATTCAAAAGCCTGATGGCTGCCACCTTAGAAGGTGTGGGGTGGATTCCTTGGGCGTCTATCAAGAAACCCAAGAACTCCACCCTTGGAACAGCAAATGAGCATTTGTTGTGTTTGAGTTTTAAGCCCGCGCCCCTAAAATGCAGGAGGACCTTCTGAAGGATTTCGATGAGTTCTGAGCGGCTGGAAGCAGCGAACAGAACGTCATCAAAATACGGAACCACACCAGGGAGCCCATGGAGCAGCCATTCCATGAGGCTCTGGAAGATCCCCGGGGCCACGGAAATGCCAAATTGGAGGCGGCGGCAACGAAAAGCCCCACGATGGGTGATGATGGTCTGGGCAGCCGCCGCATCGTCATCCACCGGGAGCTGTTGGTAGGCCTGCGCCATATCCAGTTTTGCAAATGTGCAGCCCTGCCCCAGGGAATGGAGCAGGTGCTGCACCACAGGGACTGGATAGGGGTTTGCCTGGAGGGCAAGGTTGATCGTTGACTTGTAGTTGGCGCAGATCCACACCGACCCGTCTGGTTTGACAGGGACCACAATTGGGGTCTCCCATCGTGAATGGTCGATGGGTTCGAGTACGCCCTGCGCCAGAAGCTTGTCAAGCTCAGTGTCAACCTTAGCCCTCAAGGCAAAAGGCACCCTGCAAGCCTTAAGCTGAATCGGAGCAACCTGGGGGTCGAGGTTGAGGGAGATAGGGGTGCCCCTGTAAGAACCCAGCTGGCCGTCGAAGACGTCAGAGAACTCTAAGAGGACATCCTCCAGGGAGGAGGGAACCACCCTATGCACCCCCCCCCCCGATAGAGATCCCCAAGGCAGGAAACCAATCAAGCCCAAGTAAAGCAGGCAGAGAGTTCTTTACAATTAGAATAGACAGACACCCATGAAAATTCCCGTAGTCAACCTGAATAGGGAAAGTACCCAGGGTGGGAATGAGAATCCCCTGGTAGTCCCTAAGGGAAGTGTCCACAGGTTGTAGCTGGGCACAGGAGATGTGGGGCACAGGCGGGAGAAGGTGGCTCAGGAGATCAGGGAGCGGGAGGAACCAGAGTCCACCTCCATATGGCAAGGCTGACCTTCCAGCTGGAGTGAGGCAGAAACCTTCCGGGCTCCGGCGGACGCCTGGCTGACAGTTTCACCTGCGATCTCTGGCTGGTAGACAGTGTGGCAATCTTCAGCCCACCGAGCGGGCTGCGGCGGTTGGCGGCGCGGCTGCGTTTGGGATGCGGCAGGCTGCTGCAGGAAGGACGGTGCGGGCAGAGAGGCACGGCAGACCTGGGCAATGTGCCCCTTTTTGTTGCAAAGGCGGCAGACTGTGCCTTTCAAAGGGCAAGCCGTGCGGGCATGGTGACCACCGCAACCCACGCACAAGGTCGTAGCAGGGGCAGCGGAAGGAGGCGGTGGTGGGCACCTAGGCTGCACCCTGAGCTGGCCAACAACCTCATTGCAGGGGTCTTCGGGTGATACCAGTTCATCGACTAGGCAGGCTTGTGCGGCAGGTGGAGGGCACCCCGGCATCGGAGGAGGAGGTGACATTGACAGCTGGAGGCATTGCAGGGGGGGGTGCAGGCATTGCATATTGGCCGTGGACTGCTCAGAGAGTTCTGCTGCTCTGGCAGCCTCCACGGCCTGCTGCATTGTGATGTCGGGGTGTCGTAAGAGGTGGCTTCGCAAATTTATGTCCTTAACCCCACACACAAATTGCTCGACCAGGTTTTCGGCCAAATTCTGGAAGTCACACTGGGCCGCCGTTAAGCGGAGCGACTCCAGAAATTGCTGATGCTGATGCTCTCTGATGGTTTCTGGACACGCCGGCGGAATGCGAAGCGGCGAGCGATGCAGGAAGGTGCTGGGGCATAGTGGTTCTTCAGCTGGGACATTAGCGTATCCCAACTGAGCTGGTATACTGGCCACGGGGCGGCTAAAGCCCTGGCTGACACGAACATTGCGGGGCTGCAGCAGCTCAAGAAGAAACTGCATTTTTCCTCTTCTGGCTAGTTGTGGTTCTTGGATGCTATTAAATAGCATTCGAATCGCTCCATGAAACCTTCCCAGGTTTCACCAGCAGATCCGAATGGTGCGAAGGGCGGTAAGGCGGATGCCATGTTCACCGAGAAAAATTGACAGTTCAAGTGAGAGTAGATAGGGAGCGGAGAAAAAAAATTCAGCATTCGGCGCACCGACGGTTTGACGCGGCTTGAGCGGCTGGCTGAATCCCTTCTCACTCTGTCCTAGGCTCTGCTTCGGGAATTGCTGGATCCCACCCTTGTCACCAGTTTAAGAGATCGAGGCAGGAATGACGCGAGAGCCAGGACTTCAACAAGAACAGATTTATTGGAAGCAAGCAAGAGCTGACAGTGATTCAAAAACATCAATTTCCGCGCCAAGGTATTTATACAGACTTTGTTTAAAAGGGTAACCAATGGGAGGCCGGGTAGCGTCCAGCAACTGCTGACGCAGTACCCTGGCCAATCAGAGCGGCTCAGCTGGCTAGCAACAGTCTATGCTGCGCCTCAGCCAATCAGGGCTCAGCATAGACTGTTGCTGGCCTCCCGGTCGTAAGTGGAGGATTTTATTATTCCTCAACAACAGCCTTCATATCCCTGATACCTAAAGAAGATCAAGATCTTACTCAACCAAAAAATTATAGACCTATATCATTACTCAATATAGATTATAATTTTTTTACTAAAATACTAGCGAATACGTTCATGTTGGTTATTCAGCAATTGATTCATAATGACCAAACAGGTTTTATTCAAGGGAGACAAATGAGAAGTAATGTAAGACTAATTGTTAATACATTAGAATACTTGGGAAAGAATAACCAAATCCCTGCTGCGCTTATTTTTTTAGATGCTGAGAAAGCCTTTAATTGAGTGAATAGGCAATTCCTGCTGAAAATATTGCAAAAAATGCAAATAGGAAAGCATTTTTTACAATCAATTAAAGCAATATATCAGGAACAAACAGCTCAAATCATAGTTAATGGAAATCTAACAGATTCATTTAAAATTGAGAAAGGTTCAAGGCAGGGTTGTCCCTTATCCCCATTATTGTTTATCATAACTTTGGAACTATTGTTGAATAAAATACGGGGTTCATAGGACTTACAGGGAATCAAGATTAGGCAGCAAGAATATAGACTACGTGCTTTTGCAGATGACTTGGTTATAACATTAACCCAACTACAAGAATCTAGTAAGGTTTTAATGAATATGATTAATCAATATGGCCAAGTGTCAGGATTTAAAATAAACTCAGGGAAAACAAAGATACTAGTTACAAATATGAACACTAAACAAAGGGAAGAACTAGAAGGAATGACAGGATGTGAAATAGTTAAAAAGGTCAAATATTTAGGAGTTTATATCTCAACCTCAAATGGGAAGTTATACAAGTATAACTATGAACCACTATGGCATAGCATACAGACAGAGATGAAAAAATGGGAGAAATTACAGTTATCTTTGCTGGGAAGAATAGCAGCAGTGAAAATGAATATTCTAACTAAATTTTTATTTCTTTTTCAAACGTTACCAATACTCAAAAAAGATGTGAGTTTGCTAGAATGGCAGAAGGGCATTAATAAATTTGTATGGGCACGGAGGAAGCTGAGAGTAAGACTAAAAATAATGCAAGATTTGCGTGAGAGAGGAGGCTTGAAATTACCCAATTTAAAACTATATTATGAAGCAGTAGTTTTATCTGTAATTAGTGACTGGATTAATTTAACAGATGATAGAATACTTAATATTGAAGGGCATGATTTGGTATATGGTTGGCATGCTTATCTGCTATACAACAAAAAGGTGGATAAGAATTTCAAAAGTCATATTTTAAGGAATGCTCTACTGCGGGTCTGGAAAAAATATCAATACAAATTAAATGATAAGATACCCATGTGGGCAATTCCTAGACACACAATACAAAATATGAACATAGTACAAAAACAGGATGTAATTACTTACAGACAGCTTCTTACCTTAGAAAGAGGTGTACTACAATTAAAACTCTTAGATGTATTAAAAGAGGAAAAGATAATTCAAACATGGTTTCAGTACAGGCAGTTACAGGCCAGATGGAAAATAGATTAAAAAATCGGTTTTATGCAAGTCGAGGATAATTTACTTAAACAAATTAGAGATCAAAGTCCAATGCATAGAAAGAGAGTATATAATGTACTAATAGAAATGGACTCGGAAACAGAATTAGTTAAAGACTGTATGATAAAGTGGGCTCAAAATTTTGAAGAACCAATAATATTGGATACATGGAAAAAGATTTGGGTAAGAAATGTAAAATTTACACAAGCCCAAATTTGAGAGAAAACTTTTATAAGATGTTTTATAGATGGCATTTAGATCCTAAAAAATGGCTTCTATGTATTTGAACTTACAACCTAAATGCTGGAGATGTGATTGTGTGGATGCTACATATTTTCATATATGGTGGACTTGCAAAAAGGTTAAAGCATTTTGGATAAAAATATGGTGGATTATGCAAAATGTTCTTTAAAAAGGATAAAGTTTACCCCTCAGTTATTTTTGTTAGGTATAATTATTGATTGTACAGTTGTAGAGATTAATTTGATTTTGCATTTAATAACTGCAGCTAGATTGTTGGTGGCACAATACCGGAAGAAGGAAGATTTGCCTACTATTCAAGAATGGACATTGAAAGTAACAGACTTAGCTGAGATGGCTAAAATATCTGCATATCTTAAGGACTTGCTACTTGACTGAAGTAGCCAACATATAATTATGACTCAAATACAGCTATGAATTCTGCAATCCATATCTCAGGAAAAGTTTATATCACAGAATATTGGATTATTTTAATGGAAACTTGCAACAGCACCTCAAAGCATTTGGAGTGATAGACCATGTCTCCCCCCAAAATAAGACCTCCCCTGAAAATAAGACCTCCCCCAAAAATGACTAGCACAGGAAGCTGCCCTTCCCTTTCCTGGTCATTTAGTGGCAGCTGGGCCCCTTAATCATGACCTGCAGATCAGCTGAGCTGATTGAGAGCTGCCTCTCATTCTATCTCTCTGGATGCGTGGAGATGCTTCTTGCACACTCTTACCAGCCCTAGCCCTGCTGCGGCACCAGGCAACCTCACAGCTGAGGGCCCCTTGTCAAGTCCTGATCCAAGGCTCCCAATATGTGGGGGAGGGGCATGGAACTGCAACCATTGGAGCTGGCGAGTCCAATGATGAGCAAGGTTGTGGCGGCAGTGGTGGGACATCAGGAAAGTGTCGGCCAGCTGCTTGTCAGCAGGCCACTCTTCTGGCCACAAACAGCACTGGCAGGCAATGAGGTGCATGGCCGGCATGAAGAACAGGGAGGCAATGGTAGCAATGGGACCTAGTGGCAGCACAACACAACTGCTCATCATTTGTTCACCCCTGCAGCCGTGCACACACTTCCAGCCTTGCTTCCCAGGACTCTGCACCATGCTGTCAACCTGGTGATGCCACTGTGACTGTATCTCCTGTCACCACCATCGCCTCTCTGTTCTTTGCGCTGGCCACACACCTCGTTGCTTGCCAGTACCACTTGCAGCCAGATCCAGCCAGGAGAGCAGTCTGCTGCCAAGTGGCTGGCTGGCTGGCACTGTCCTGATGTGACCCACTGCCTTCCAGGATTGAAACATTGAAGGCTCAGAATGGGGCGTTTTTGTGAAATGCTTGAAAATGGGGAGGGGGAATTTTCCTGCTTTTCATTCTGTTCAGTCTGTGCTGAGCTTCAGAATAGGGTGAGGGGCAGGACAATCCCCCCCCCATGTTCAAGCCATTTGCAAAAACACCCTATTCCAAGCTTTCAATGTTGCAATCCTGGAATATGCTGAAGGCTCAGAATGGGACGTTTTTGCAAATGGCTTGAAAATGGGGAATGGGAATTTTCCTGCCTCTCACCCTGTTCTGAAGCTCAGCACAGACTGAGAACAGGATAAGAGGCAAAATTCCCCCCTTTTCCTGATTATCATTCTTTACTTAGGATCACAGTGCAGACACACATCCCCAAAAGGCTATATCTGAAGCCTTCAGCTTTGCAATCAGTACATCTGTGCAGATCTCCCAAGGAAAGGACTGTGTGTGTGTGTGTGTGTGTGTGTGTGAGAGAGAGAGAGAGAGAGAGAGAGAGAGAGAGAGAGAGAGAGAGAGAGAGAGAGAGAGAGAGAGAGAGAGAGAGAGAGAGAGAGAGAGAGAGAGAGAGAGAGAGAGAGAGATCCCTACCCCAAGATCCAAGGGAAGGAGGGCATCTGCAGACTGAAGCTGCAAAAAGGCCACACATCTTGGAGGTGGCTGCAGGAGTGCACAGCTGATAAGCTGTTTTGCAGAGGAACGTAGTGGCTCCTGCTGCTTTTGCAGCCACAATCACTGCACTTTTTTGAGACAGACCAAGCTGCTGGTTACACTGTTAGGCATGAGGGGCCGGTCACCCTCTCCCCCCCAAATAAGCAATTTTTTCAGAGGTCAAAAGAAAATAATACCTGGTCTTATTTTGGGGAAACATGATAGGAAGCTCCTAAATTTCTTTTCCCTGTTTTTGGAATAAGATAAGATGACAAGCAACTTTTTTTTCTGTAAACTTGCACTTAATGAAGTCAAATCTCTGATGTATCTCTTCTATAGCTTCCTACCTTTCTCAACTTTGAAGAAACACATAAGTTTGTAACCTGTAGTACAGTACAAGCAGTGTCATCAACTGGAATAGAAGTCATATTAATTAACACAACATGATTATTAGATCTAGAAGGAAAATTCAATTGCTAACATGATGTTGCCAAGAGAAGTAGAGAAAATTATTTCTTTCTTTGTTTGAACCAATATTCAAGTATTAATTCAAGATATTTTATAGCAATTTAGTCACCAGAAGAACATAAATACTAAATGTGTTAAAGCCCATAAAAAATAGCAATTTACCCCAGTTAATCCTAGTCACATTGACTTTTGAGTGTACTAAATGCTGCCATGTTTTAATGTAGTTTCATTAAGGAAAAGCAGAACACCAAAGAATATAAACTATATATAGTTTCGTTTCTTACCAGATGTTCTGACTAAAATCAATGATGACATTTCCTAAGTGCCTTTCAATGCATTTTAAGACTGTAAGTTGTTGCTGGTATGGCATTACATGAAGGCCGTAGGAGAGGCCCCAATTCAAAGGTCATTTCTGCAAGACAAATTATAACCTGGACAGTATTTGTGGTACCTCTGCAATATGAGGAATGCAACAAACCTAGCTTATTGATTGAAAAGGGTTTGGGGCAAACCAAATAATATACTATGCTGGGTGACCTAAATATACTGAGTGCCTAGAGGGGGAGATGGCTTATCATTTGGACTTCTCAGGAATATGATATGTCTGGGCTATGACCAGGTTTGCCCTATTGAAATATGGTGTGTAGGATAAACTACTATGAATTTTTTTTACTTGAAGCTGTTGTGCTGGAACTCTATTTCTACTCTTTATGGCTGCAATTTAATTTGTTAGTGGCACTTGTAAAAAGTCATATAAACCATGTTTGTGCAATTCATTTTATGCTTGGTCTGAAGTTTCTAAATGATGATGATGATGATGCATTTTTCATACTAAAACACTGCAAAAAAAATTAGAATTACAGCTAACCATATCATTTTCTCTGAGAAATTCTTGTCCATGGGAGACTTAGAATTATACTAGTATTGGATGAACTCTTCAGCAGTTCCTAATTAAATTGGATTTCAGTTAAAGATCCCTGCTAAATCAGATAAAACAAATCTACTTAAATCAGCAACCTGTTTCTCAGGCACTCATTATAATCCATAACAAGTACATGGAAGTGATAGTCATCCAGCACATACTTTTGAAGTGAAAGAAAAACTCAGTGCCATTTTATAATCTAACTAAGTTTATAAAACATTTCACAGTAGTACTTTCCATAATTTATGTGCAGCACATTGATTTTTAAAACTGTACTAGTGGTTACTTTCTCTGTGTAGGCCAACAATAATAACAAGTAATAATAGTAGTGGTAGTAAAAGAATAAATATGACCTTATGTCATCAAAGTTCTTGACTTATATCTTTAGTGATTATTTCACATAGGCAGTGCTCCAGAGGTGGGTTCCTACCAGTTTGGATCCATTCGGCTGAACCGGTAGTGTTATGCCGGCCTGGGCCACTGGAACCGGCAGTGACCCAGGCTGGCCATGCCCCCAAACCTGTTCCCTCAGTCACCACTGCCATTGCTTGCATGTTTTTTTGGCTGGAAAACGGCAGAGAGAAACAGTCCTATTGCCAAGGTACACAACGGGGGGGGGGGGGGAGCATGAGGCTTTGGGTGAAAGCAGGAGGGAGGTTGAGTGAGGGGAGAGCTGCTGGAGTGGTTGTTTTTTCCTGCTCCTCCAGAGCATGTGTTCAAAGGCCTTTTCAAAGTGAAAAGGGGGGCAGAAAAACAAAGTGGAGAGGAGGGGGCAGGATGCCCATGCACATGTGCCTCTCGGGCTTTGCCTGTATGCCTCTAAAGTTTAAAAAATGAGGTGAGGGGGAGAAAAAGAAGGTGATCTGTCAGGGCAAGCCAACCAGCTGCTGCTCTGGGAGGACATGCGCTGTTTGGTCACTTTTGCTTTCCCTCTGTTAAAACCCGTGCCTTGGGAAAGAAAAGAGGGGAAAGTCTCGAGCCCTGCAGGCACTGTGAGGGGAATGGCATGCTCGGGGGAGGGGAAGAAGAAGAAGACAATGGTTTGTGGTCTGTAACAAGTTCGAGATCCTGGCCGTAGAGATATTCATGGAACCTTTTTACTCCAGCCACTGCAGCCAAAGCCTCGCGGTCCAATTGGCTGTAGTTCCGCTCCACCGCAGACAAGGTCCTGGAGTAAAATGCAATAGGGGCTTTGGTGCCGTGCGGTGGCTGAGGACAACACCAACACCAAAAGGGGAAGCATCACAGGTTAACACCAATGGCAGGGTCTGGCTGGCTGTATTGTACTAGGAAGGAATCCGCTGACATGAGGCTCTGGAGGTTGCCCCTGACTACCGTCATGGGGAGGTTTTCATAGAAGTGTTTGTAGTTCACCCGGAAGGTGCCTGGGATGGGCACCCGGTTTCCCTGGTAATCATGCAGGCGGATGTCAGGGTTTCAGACAAGCCACTTTTGTAAATACAGGATCACTTGCTTGAGGACTGACCACGGCATTATGGTCAGTGATGACCCGGTGTCAATCTCCATCTCACATGGAGAGTCCTCGATGAGGACAGTGACTTTCAGCTTTTTGGGCTGCCTAGAGCGGATTTGTCTTATTGATGTATGGTAGGTGACTCTATTGTCACCTTCAGACTGCCAGGGGTACTTCTGCCAGGCCCCTGGTTTTGGCCTCTGTTGACAGCTTTGTGTATTTTGGGGCTGCCTGGTGTCGATAGGGAATTCACACCTTGGCGATGTGCCCCTTCCGCTTGCAATGCTGGCAAGTTGCTTCACGGAATTGGCAAGACAGTTGGGCATCGTCTCCTCCACAGCTGGCACAGGGCGGAACTTGTGAATTGAATTTTTGTGCTGGCTTGGTGAGGCTACCGCGCATGCGGTAGCTGTCATACTCCTCGCTTTCTGGGCCCTCAGGCTCGTCAGTCTCACAATGTACACAGGTATTTTTCCATGCGTCTTGAGGTGCACTTTGGCACTATAGAGTCTCAGTCAATTTGATGGCTGATTCGGATGCCCTGGTCTCATCCAGTGCGAACTGCAGAGTGAGGTTAGATTTAGTGAGTAACCTCCTCTGTAGGGTAATGTCTCGCATGCCGCAAATTATGCAGTCCAGAATCAGCTCATCCAGGTCTCGGAACTCGCAGTATGCTGCAGCTTTCCAGACCGCTGCCACATACTCGTTGATTGATTCACCCTCCATCTGGTTTCAGATGTTAAATTCATGCCGGCAAACGTACTTGGATGGCTTGGGTGAGTAGTGGGTCTTCAGCATCTGTTGTAGTGCAGACCAAGACACTGCTTGGAGTGATGTTGGTTCCGAGAGGTTTTTCACCATTTCAAACACTTCCCAGCCACAATAACTGAGGAACATGTTCTTCTTATGGCCTTTGGGAACGCTTGTAAGGTCGTTTGCCTCGAGGAAACACTCGAATCGTAGCATGTATGATTCCCAGTGCTCAGTGACTGGCTCATACAGAGTTGGTGGGGCATGTATAGCCATCCTGAATTAATTTTGCCACTCAGCGATGTCTTGCTCGATGCCGTGCAGGAAACTCCGGGCTGAATGTACTTGCAGAATCTCTTTTGCTAGTTCTGTTCGTCTAGTTGCCTTCCAATCCCACCTTCGTCGCCAGTGTTAGATTGGGTAAAGACTTCAGTAACAACAGCTCTTTATTGCAAGTAAGGTAAAATCCGGCTGAGGAAGGGTCGAACAGCAGCCCCTTTTAAAGGGATCTGTCAGACCCTTTGACCAATGGGATTAAACCTCTGTTCCAGCAGGACCTTGGTGGAAACCACTGTCAATGGGGGGGGGGGTGGAATATCTAACAAAGGATCTGTGAGAATTTTGAAATATTGCAATAAGCCAAGAAAAACAAAATAAAGCTGAAAGATTTAATTAAAGGAGAAGAAAAAGAATGGTAAAACATTCACTAAAGACACTAAATGCCTTTCTAATGTGTTTTCAATTGTAGGATTGGAAATATTTGATTGACTGTATGATTTAATGTTGAAAAAGAATAATCTTTATCAGTATAAACAGAGGTGTATTCTTCAAGCTTTAATGCAGTTTGCAAAAATCATTGTAGTAAACTGAATACCACTGTCGAACATCATTTCTCACCAAAAATGCAATTTAATGTAGAGTAAAGTAAAATTTTACACAGGCAAGAAAAAATGTATAGAATAGGTGGTGCCTGGCTCAAGTGGAAATAACTGTGAGACAGATCTGTGAGATGGAAACTTATCAAACAGATCCACCCTAGAAATGAGAACTTGACAGAACAATTAGATAAATGGGATGCCTTCAAAAAATTGTGGGTATACCATCACTGGAGGTTTTTAAGAAGAAATTTGTCCATAATAGTATAGGGTCTCATCTCATGTTTAAGCAGGGGTTGGACTAGAAAACCTCCAAGGTCCCTTCCAACTCTGTTATTCTTTATAAATCTCTCCACTCAGTCTTACCATGAGAATGGTGATAAACAATATTTGGAAATATACATTAGGCAGTCTTCTGACAGCAAAATCTTATCTTATTGGCTAGTATCAAGGGGAAGATGACTTTGAAAATGCTTCCTCTCCCACCACAACATGTGAGGTGAGTACTGGCTGGGAGGGGAGGGGCAAGGAGAAGCCAGGTGAGGTGCCCCTTCATGTGAATGACATTGAGTTGGCCATGCCCACCCAATCACATGGCCATATCCACCTAGTTATACTCACACAGTCACATGACCGCCAAGCCATGACTACAAAATAGGCCACAGAATAGGTAGTAATGTTTTTAACCCACCCCTCACACACACACACACACACACACACACACACACACCTATATACATAACAATTACAAATAAAGCAAAGCCATAGAAAACTCAATAGCAAATCTTAACATACTTAACAAGGTAATAACTATAACTGTAATATATTTACAGTAATTATAATAATACAACCAATGGGGGGGGGGGGGAGAAAAGAAAATGAACTTTAAATAAATTTCTACTTACATTAGTCTATTTCCTCTGGCAAAATGCATGTTGCTTGGCAATGCATGATGGAGCTGGTGAATTTAGCTTCTCTAATAGGGTCTCCCAAGGCATCGTATATACAGGCTGGGGAGTGGCTAAAGCCCAAAATGTCCCAAACATTTCATATCCTCAGAAGCTTAAGAAATAGCCTTGTTTGTGACCACTTGACAGCTCTGTGAAGTCATTAGCCTCTAGGAAGCACTCAAACCTTTCCAGGTATGCATCCCAGATCTTGGTTGCTGGATTAAAAGCCATGAATGCAGGTAGGACAGCCACCCTTACAAGGACAGGTGGCTGAGGAGATTGCCTCAGTGCGATATCCCATCGCCTGAGAATAGAGGGCAACATTCAGCTCTACATGCCTCAGCTTTGTTAAGGACTTCAGCTAGCCAGTCACCTCAGTCCTGAATCCCACCTTCATCACCAGTGCTCTGTTCA
Organism: Thamnophis elegans; assembly: GCF_009769535.1. NCBI lineage: Eukaryota > Metazoa > Chordata > Lepidosauria > Squamata > Natricidae > Thamnophis > Thamnophis elegans. The sequence continues at coordinate 62,563,299 of NC_045558.1, read as the reverse complement.
GAGCAGTGACGTGCAATGAGGTTTATGCCTGGTGAGGCTCAGCTGGGCATCTCTTCAAAGACTCGCCAGCTCCAGCGGAGTTCCTTCCCAGCCTTGGCGCGGGGGGGGGGGGAATTTGCATCACGGGAGCCGCCAAGCGCCCGGGTCTGCAGCAAAGGCGCTTGGCGGCTCCCCCGATGCAAAGTGCCCACCGCCGCCATCCACCCACTGCCCCAGCCTGCAGCCACTGCTTCTCCAGGCTCCGCCACTGGAAGTCCTGGATCATCTCTGGGGGAAGGTTGAGCGAGAAGTGGAGCGAAGCTTCTCTGCAGCCTCCCGGCGCCACGTAGAGGCTCTCGTATGAGCGTGTGCTAGTGGCCGGCGGCCCGGAGCAGCCCCGGCTCTGAGACAAGGCAGCACTTAAAGCAGCTGCTGCCACTGTCACCGCCACTCCTTCGGCCAGCGGGGCATTCCTGTCACCATGGGCCGCTTTGCCGCGCAGCAGCTGCTTCTGTAAGGAGGCGCTGGGCCAGGAACTGGAGAAGCTGGTGGATCGCTCGTACTGGAGCCTCCATGGAAAGGGCGCGGCGTGGCTTCCGAGCGATCTGCCGGCTTCTCCAGTTCCTGGCCCGCCTCCTCCAATGAACAATCCTGCTGTCCCAGCCTTCAGCCAGCCAGCCCACCCACCATCTGCCCGACCTGCTCCCTGCCTGGACTCACCGCTCTCCTTCTCCTCCTCCTCCTCCTCCTCCCCGCTCGGTGCTGGGCTGGCTGCAGGCCGGGGCAGCAGGATTGTTTGTCGGAGGAGGTGGGGGGCAAGGCGGTGGAGCGTGATGGCGGCGAGAAGCATCTCAGATGGAGCCAGGACACCCGGAAAGCAAGCCGGCACTTAAAGGCATGCCTGGGGAAGAGCTCCATTAACCCCCCACAGGAGATAATTCTGGGGTGTGGAAGGTGTGAGCCCCCCTGCAACTCAGCAAACTCCAGCCCAGGACTCATTTTGCTTTTCTGCAGAAACCAACGCACATGTTCATCCCTGCTCAACGTTTGATTTACATCTGAGTTCAAAACAGGCAGAGCAATGCCGGAGAATTTACAACTGTATGTATAAATAAACTTTAACTCCATTCCTTCTACTAAAACTAAAGAGACAGAAGATAAAATGGCACAGGAGTCTTGAAAGCGGGGTTGTACTGTAATGTTACAAACTACTACAGAGCTTAAAATCACTTAAAATAGCAGTGATAATTGGAGTAAGCAGTTTGTCTGGACTTAATAATTTGGTGGAAGATAAGCTTAACTGAAGAAATGGCTTCAAAGCAAGCTAAAATAATAACGGCTTCCAAAAGCGTGGGGAGTTCCCCAACCCCGACAAGTAAATTACAGTCATTACTGCCCCCCCATCCTCCTGCTGGAGAACCTTTAACTCAAGAGGTGCTACAAAGAGTTGGCCTAAAGGTTTTCAGATGCTGCTTTGCTTCTAATAGTTTTCATCCTGACTGATTAAAGGTTCCTTTTGAAATAATTAGTTTCAAGAATCTTTACTTTCTCAAGTTATGGGAGGAGCCATTACACAATGGTTAGATGTTCTTTTTCTATTCTCTAGTGTTGTTTGGTTTTGCCCTTCTCCTCCCTCTTTTTTATTTAAATCATAGCAACTATAAGACTGAGGCAGGCAAGAAATGTGGAACGGATGATTTTCCTGGTATTATTTTGAACAGCTTCTCTCTCCCTCTCCCCCCTTTGCCTGCTTATCTTACTGAATGTTCTTTTTTTTCTTATACTTTTTGTTATTTTTTTAAATGGGACAAACTGACTGTCAGATAAGAAAGACAGAAGTTAGAAAGGAAGAGATATTAAAAGGAGAAATCTTAAAGAGAAGAATTGTTAAAGCAGAGGATGTTAAATATCATTGTGACTATGTTATTGCACTACTACTATTATGGTGATGAATGTTATAATAAGAATGAATGCTATGTCTTATGAAATGTTACTGTACCCAGATCAAACACCGTTTGATGAAAATTGGATTCAAAATAGAACATCAATAAAACGTAAAAAAAAGAAGAGAGGGAGAGAGAGCAAAGTAGTTCACATTTGTTCCAGACATCAGTACATGAAAAAATGGTACTAAATTACAAGGAATCAGATTTCAGTTGGAAACAGAAAATATTTCATAATTGTAGGAGGTCAGGAGATGATAGATAGATTTTTGTTTGTTAAAGGTGCTTAAAGAGAGTCTAGATGGCCTTTTGTACAGAATGATGTAATAATGGATCCTACAGGAGTTGGACTACTAGATGTTCTGCAAAATCCCTTCCAATTTCAACAATCACCATAGGGACTCCAGAGATAGCATTCTATCAAGTGTTACCTTAATCCTGAATCAATTTGCAAAGATGAAAATTTAGTAGCCTATAAATAGACATAGCATTGCTTTAAAAAATGACCTTTGTTTTTATACAGATAGTCCACAACTTTGGACCATAATTGAGCCCATGTCTATTGATAAACAAGATAATTGTTAAAAGAATTTTGCCCCATTTTACGACCTTTCTTGCTACAGTTGTTAAGTTAAACACTGCTGTTGTTTTGAATCTGGCTTCCCCATTGTCTTTGCTTTCAGAAGGTTGCAAAAGATGATCATATGATCCTGGACACTGCAATCATCATAAGTATGAACCAATTGCCGAATGTCTGAATTTTGATAAATTCAGAATTTTGAAGGTGTAAAAAAATGGTCATGTTAGTTTTTTCAATGACATAACTTCAAAAGGTCACTAAACAAATGATTGTAAGTTGAGGACTACCTGTACATGATAAATACAGTGAGATTATTATACGAATGAAGATGAAACAATTCAACATTAACCACAATGGAGGAATGGATGGTGAAGGTGATTGAACTTGCTAATTAAAAACCCTTTATAGACATTTGTGTGAGACAGGAAAAAAATGAACTTATGATATATGTTTTTGTTGATTAGAAAAAATGTAGATTATTAAAAAAAAATAAAGTTATTCTGTAAACATCATTTTTAATTTATACCTATAAAAGAAAATTGGAAGTTACTTCTTTATATTTTCTTTCCTTTAAATATTAGTTCATCTTAGTTTTTATCATTCTTGTTCAAAATCTTAATAATGTTATTTTTAAGAGATTGAGCAAAACATTTTTCCCATTTCTATTTTTATTAGATACAATCCAAATGTATTTCTGAGGTCTTGATAAATGTATTTTTTAAAATTCCTAGGAGAAATAGCTGAATATATTACTACATACATACTTGAAACAAGAGTGAGAGTCCTTCTCATGACTTTGTTTTTAAAAATAACAATAATATTATTAACAGCATATATTTCCCCACAGTGCAATAAAAAGTATTCGATACTTTGGCATTGCTAAGTAGCAGTCTGCCTACAGCAAAAGCCCTACTTTAATTTGTATGTATATACTTTACTATTGTTTAGATATAAAGGAAGACATAAGGTCACAATTTTGTGTACATGTAAGAGCACATACACACTCAGACTCACAAATGAAAACACATTGAAAAGAGTATTGGGCAGCATAGTTAATTGTGAAACTAAAGCAGCAAATAGCATTAATAAAAACAAAAGGCCAGTTGGTTATACCTGGTTCGTTACTAGCCAGTAGTGATAGTTGGTCTAGTGTACTATAGTTCATATACTTAAAAACATATGGATATTGGAAAAAAGGTATTATCTTTAAGCACAAGATAATCAAATTGCAAGGCAAGCATGCAGGCTACCTTATATGGATAGAATAAAGTAAATGCAAAAAGCTAATTAAGCAGATGGAATCTTCTCACTTTGACAAGAAGATACCTAGATATTACTACATTTCTCGTCATAACCTTTAAACTGGATGAAATAGTGCATCATAGGGCAACAATTTTTCAACCAAATTGCAAGGCAAACATGCAGGCTACCTTATATGGATAGAATAAAGTAAATGCAAAAAGCTAATTAAGCAGATGGAATCTTCTACCTTTGACAAGTAGATACCTAGATACTACTACATTTCTCGTCATAACCTTTAAACTGGATGAAATGGTGCATCATAGGGCAACAATTTTTCAACCAAATACAAAAATGGGCTATTTTACCTAACATGTCCAAATCTATGAACCCTGTCTCCTGTGGAATTGAAATCTGGCCAAATGTAAAACTGTCAGCCTCTGCTTTGCTGCTGTTTCGGCTGCCATTGAAACGGGGAGGGGGGACATGGTATTTGGGAGGGGATTACTAATTGTGATGGAGGAAGATTCTGGAGTTCTGCTGCCTGTCTGACTGCGCATGTGGAGGAGGTTCCCGCCAAGGCCAACGGCACCGACATTCCATCTTGGTGATGCCTTTCGAAGTTATCTCACACCTGACACTTGGGAGAATTACGATTGGACTGCAACTGAGATGCCAAGGGGTGGGGAATGGGTTATTCTATATATCACTCGCTTTCGCGCCTAAATAATCAGTCTTCGCTTTGCTACACTTCTAATCATTTATAATTAGTAAAAGTACACTTGATTTCTATCAATGGACTCTCGTGGTTTTCTTTCCTAATTATTCAATGAAGGAGTGCTGACAGTAAGCGAAGACTCACTCACACCCCACCAGGAGTTTTCAACCTACCGTGGGGGGTGTACTCAAAAGAAGGAATGGAGAAAAAATGTCATTGCAAGCGAGCGATGATGAGGAGACTAGAAGAGAAACTGCAGAACCATCTTTACCTGAAAGGCTAGCTGGGCTAAGGGTAGAAGAGCCTGCAGTTAGGCCCTGATGGACTTTAGGAGTGGGGCAAAAGGAGGATTGTGAGAATTTGGATGCTGGAGTTACCAGAAGAAGACAAAAGAAAAAACCAGCCGACTGGGAAGAAGCTATGACCAAGCGGAGGTCCCGAGAAAGAGAGAAAACGGAAGAATTTGAACAAAGGTACTCTATGCATAAATTTAGGGAGGGTGAAGAGGCCAAGGGGGGATGGGAGCAAACAAACCCAGAAACAGCTTCCCCCCCCCAGCCAGAGCTGCTGCCAGAGTAGGGGGCCCCCCCAGAAGATGCAGAATGGCAAAAGTCCCTCCCTTGCCAGTAAAATATAACGGAATTCCCGGGATCCTGGGTCTCTTTGTTATACAGATTTGGAATTATATGGACATTTATGAGCCCGATTTAGAAACAGATGAGATGAAGGTGCGAATGGTTTTACTTTCTTTGGAAGGAAAAGCGGCCGATTGGATGGTCAGCTTACACCAATGTAACTCCCCCCTCCTGAGGAATTTTGATGTCTTTATGACTGCACTAAAGAGGAGATTTGATGATCCACTGATTGAGAAAAGAGGGAAGGTGAAATTTATGGCCCTCAAGCAGGGAGATAGACCGGTGGCTGAATATATTCAGGAGTTTCAGCAGCTTTCATCATATATGAGGGGTTGGTCTGAAGAGGCGCTCCTTGACCAGTTTGCATTGGGATTAAATGAGGACATTTACCAACAATGCGTTAACAGACACCTTCCCAAGCGAGTTGTGGCTTGGTATGAAAATGCAGCAGACGTTGAGCTCGACTTGATTAGACTTCAACGTGCGAGGGAAGAGAAAGCAGAGAAATCAGCCCCCCTAGCTCAAGAGGCCCCATTCCGCATCAGGGGTGAAGAGAAGGGAAGCTCCGCCGGCAAGGCCATGCCTTTCACGTGCTTCCATTGTGGAAAGGGGGGCCATCGCGCCATGGATTGCCGCGTTAAACTTCCTGCAACTGCCCCACCCCCTACCAAGAGGGAAGGGAAGTCTAGCAAGGCCCCAGGGAGGAAGAAAGAGGCTGCCTTCGCTGCTGAAAACACCCCCCAGCGTTTGCAGCAGGAGGCGGAGGAGGAAGCGGACGTGACCACCAGCTCCTCTGATGACTCCGATGGTGACGCCTCACCTCGTTGGGTGAGTTCGAATGAAGGCCCCATGTTGATCCCAATTGAGTTAAGGGTGCCATCCGATGGGGAGACAGAACGGCTTCCCACCCTCCTCGATTCAGGCTGTTCTAGATGTATGATTAATCCTGCAATGGTTGAGAAACTAGGCTTGAAATTGAGGACTTTGAAAACCCCTATTGTTTTTTGCCAAATCGATGGATCCATTGCAGGGGGTGGCTCGGCCCATTTCTACACTGAACCCCTAGAGATGAAAATGGGCACCCATGTAGAATTGATCTCTTTTATTGTGGCTCCTGGGATGGACAGACCCCTTATTTTGGGACTCCCCTGGCTTCGTAAATGGAACCCTTGCATTAATTGGAGGGAGGGGTGGCTGCGTATTCGGACCAGCACAGCCCCAGACGGGGAGGCCGACGCCCCAGAGCCTGCTGGCTCCAGTCCCGCATTGGCCGCCAGGGGCCAGGAGAAGATTGAAGGGGAAGAAAAGATTCCGAAAGAGTATTGGGACCTGAAGGGGGTTTTTAGTGAAAAATCTTCAGATAAACTTCCACCCCACAGACCTATTGATTGCTCCATCGATATTTTACCTGGAGTAAAGCTTCCAAAGCCCCAAATATATTCCATGTCCCCTAGAGAAATGGAGGAAATGAGGAAATTCATAGATAAGAACTTGAAAAGGGGTTTCATTGTGCCAGCGAGGCCCAAGGTAGCAGCACCAGTGTTGTTCAGAGAAAAGAAAGATGGCTCCCTCAAATTATGTGTGAATTTCAAAAACTTGAACTGCATCTCAGCTCAGAACCTATACCCATTACCACTGATGAAGGACATACTGGCCCAACTGGGGAAGGGCCGTATTTTCACTAAATTGGACCTAAGAGAAGCATACTATAGGGTCCGCATAAAGGAGGGGGATGAGTGGAAGACTGCTTTCAACTGCCCCTTGGGTTGTTTCCAGTTCCGGGTGATGCCCTTTGGCCTGCAGGGGGTGCCTGCAGTTTTCATGCAATTAATTAATGAAATTTTGCATGACCACCTTTACAAGGGTGTTATCGTATATTTAGATGATATCCTTATTTACACACAAACATATGACGAACACGTCAAGTTGGTCCGCACTGTCCTAAAGAAACTCCGAGCCGGATATATAATGTATTAATACAGATGGATTCGGAAACAGAATTAGTTAAAGATTGTATGATAAAGTGGGCTCAAAACATTGAAGAACCAATAATGCTGGATACATGGGAAAGAATCTGGGTAAGAAATGTGAAATTTACACAAGCTCAAAACCTGAGAGAAAATTTTTATAAGATGTTCTATAGATGGCATTTAGATCCTAAAAAATGGCTTCTGTGTATCCGAACTTACAGCCTAAATGTTGGAGATGTGGCTCTCTCGATGCTACATATTTTCATATATGGTGGACCTGCCAAAAGGTTAAGGCATTTTGGATAAAAATATGGTGGATTATGCAAAATATCTTTAAAAGAAGGATAAAGTTTACTCCTCAGTTATTCTTACTAGGTATATGTACTGACTTTACAGTGGTAGAGACTAACTAGATTCTGCACCTAATAACGACAGCAAGACTGTTGCTGGCGCAATACTGGAAGAAGGAAGAGTTGCCTACAACTCAAGAATGGACATTGAAAGTTACAAACTTAGCCGAGATGGCTAAAATATCGGCATATCTTAAAGATCACTCAAATGAGAGATATAAACGAGACTGGAAGAAATGGATTGACTATATACAAAATAAATACGGGACCAAGAAATTCCAGTTAGCCTATGCTTAAGATCAGAAATGATTTAAATTGTTTAAAGTTAGTTCAGCAAGAAGAAGCTAAGGTCAATGTAGAATGTTATTAATTTCTTTATTTCTTTTTTTTCTCAATAGATTTTAGACTGTGTTTGTTAGAAATCCATACCGTGTACGGGTTCTGGGAAGTCGGGGGGGGGAGGAGGAGGGGGGTTGGGGTGGAGGGTGGAGGGAGGGAGGGGTATATATTAGGCTAGACAAGAATTTGGTGGTAAACTAGAATTATTTTGACATACAAAAAATTGTACTTCGATGTCTTACTGATTGAGGAATGATGAAATGTTTGTCTTAAAAGAAATAAAACTTTTGAACAGGAAAACAAACAAACTCCGAGCCGCTGAACTTTATGCCAAGTTATCCAAATGTGAATTTCACCAGGAGAAGATAGACTACCTTGGGTATCGTATCTCCCCCGCTGGTATTGAGATGGACCCCGCTAAGGTCAAGCTGGTCACTGAGTGTGAGGTGCCCCGTACACGCAGGCAATTACAGAAGTTTTTGGGTTTTGCCAATTTCTACCATCAGTTCATCCCTTCTTTTGCCAAAATTGAACTTCCCATCACTAATTTGTTGAAGTCCAAGGGAGGGCCTAAACCTAAGCCTAGCAAGCCGTTGGATTGGACCATGGAGTGTCAAGCTGCTTTTGAGAAGTTGAAACGACTCTTTGCCGAGGAGCCAGTTCTGAAGCATCCGGAGATGGACAAGCCTTTTGTCTTTCAAGCTGATGCCAGTGACGTGGCGGTAGGGGCCGTCTTGCTTCAGACTAACGACCAAAGTAATTTACAACCATGTGCATACCTGTCCCGTAAACTCACAGACACGGAAAGGCATTGGGCAATCTGGGAGAAGGAAGCATTTGCTGTACGTTGAGCTTTGGCCACATGGAGCCACTTTCTGGAGGGCGCTAAGCACCTGTTTGAGGTGTGGACTGACCATAAGAACTTGGAAGCTTTGAGGACTCCCAGGCGCCTCTCCCCTAAGCAAATGTGCTGGGCTCAGCATTTCAATCGTTTCAATTGCACACTTAAGTACATCCCAGGAGGAAAGAACTTTATGGCTGATGCTTTGTCCAGACTCCCTCAATACAACTGCTCTAAGCTCAGCGTTATCCAGCCCGTGGTTCCCACGTCCAGCCTCGCTGCTCCTGTTGTTACTAGGTAACAGACACGCTCAAAGGTGGAAGTGTCTCAAGATTTTCTGTCCGATCTCAAAAAGGCCCTTCCCCAGGATGACTGGTTCCTGCAGCATCAAAGTGAATGCACAATGAGAGATGATTTGCCATGGATTGGAGCGAAACTTTAAGTCCCCGCCTCTCTTAGTCTCGTTGTTCTCCAATGGGCTCATGATTCCGAATTAGCGGGGCACTTTGGATTTGTGAAGATGCTGCATTTGGTGAAACGGCAGTTTTGGTGGCCCTCTTTGAAGAAGGACATTGAACTTTATGTTGCCAGCTGTCTGGTCTGTGCGGCCGCTAAACGCCCGCTGGGGAAACCGCAGGGTTTACTCCAGACTGTAGCTTACCTTGTCACCCCCTGAAAGAAGGTTTCTATGGACTTCATTGTCGAACTTCCTGAGAGCCAGGGGCACACTGTCATATGGGTGGTTACTGACTTATTTTCCAAACAAGTTCATTTTGTACCTTGCCCTAAGATTCCTTCTGCAAAGGCACTTGCTAAACTCTTCATTTCTCACGTTTACCAGTTGCATGGCGTGCCTGATCGCATCATTTCTGATAGAGGTGTACAATTCACTTCTGTTTTCTGGAAGGAATTTCTTAAGCGCATTGGCTCCACCCAGGGTCTAAGCTCCACCCACCACCCTCAGACTAATGGGGCTTGTGAGAGGACTAATTCTGTTCTAGAACAATATTTACGTTGTTTCATCAATTACCAGCAAGATGATTGGGTGGACTTGTTGACGCATGCAGAAGTGGCTTATAATAATTCCGTACATAGCAGCACTGGATTCACTCCTTTTCAAGTTGTCTCTGGCCAAGACTTTGTTCCTATTCCCGAAGCTCCTCTTGAACAGCCACAGATTTCGTCCATCTCCGAATGGAGTGAGCGGTTGAGGCATATTTGGCCTTTGGCACTTCGCACTTTGGATGCTGCACATCGTGCACATAAGAAACAGGCTGATAAGAAACGTGTGCAACCTTATCAGTACAAGGTGGGTGACCAACTGTATTTATCCACAAAGTTCCTTCAAAGTACGCAAAAGTCTAAGAAGTTGGGGCCTAAGTACGTGGGCCCGTTTCCCATAATCAAGGTCATCAATCCTGTTTCGGTTCGCTTGCAGCTACCCAAGCACCTCAACCGTGTTTATCTGGTTTTCCACATTAATCTCATTAAACTTGTTCGTTTCTCGTCTTTACGTCCACCAGTGGACCCGCCACCTGCCCCCCTATTGATTGATGGTGAACAGCATTTTGAGGTCCGGGAAATATTGGACTCTCGGTGGAGGCGGAATCGGATTCAGTACCTAGTGGCTTGGAAGCATTTTCCTCCGTGTCATGCCGAGTGGATGGACAAGTCCCACCTCCGCGCTCCCCAGCTACTCCGCCAGTTCTATTCTACTTATCCTGACAAACCCTGATTGACTCTCCTTCCTGACTTTCTCTTCCCCCCCCTTCTTTCTTTTTCTGTTTTTTGTTGTTAGTCTGTTTGTTTGTGTTTTGTCTTTTTCCAGGCCTGACCGCCTTTTTCCAGAGGACGGCCGGATGTCAGCCTCTGCTTTGCTGCTGCTTCGGCTGCCATTGAAATGGGGAGGGGGGGATGGTGTTTGGGAGGGGATTACTAATTGTGATGGAGGAAGATTCTGGAGTTCTGCTGCCTGTCTGACTGCACATGCGGAGGAGGTTCCCGCCAAGGCCAACGGCACCGACATTCCATCTTGGTGATGCCTTTCGAAGTTATCTCACACCTGACACTTGGGAGAATTACGATTGGACTGCAACTGGGATGCCAAGGGGTGGGGAATGGGTTATTCTATATATCACTCACTTTCGCGCCTAAATAATCAGTCTTCGCTTTGCTACACTTCTAATCATTTATAATTAGTAAAAGTACACTTGATTTCTATCAATGGACTCTCATGGTTTTCTTTCCTAATTATTCAATGAAGGAGTGCTGACAAAAACATTTTATGACAAAATTATCATAAAACAGTTTATGACATAATTGACATAATACAAAATGCTATAAAATGTTTCCTGTGCTATGTAGCTCAACACAGGCTATTCTACATCTTTGAATGTATCCCAACTTTTCCAGTGAAGTCAATACATTAGAAGTTCTGTTATTGTTGAAAGAATTGAGAAATCTGATTAAGAAATATCTCTGAAAGAATGACCCTATGGGGCTTTGGTTGTCTAGTAATAAATAAAAGTCCACTGGCTGGCTTTATAATACATGCTAAGCTACAAACTATAATGTACAACCTACAATAACCGGCATCACACAGCACACAGAGGCAAATCCTAAGTAACGACATATTTATTTACTTACTTACTTATTTATTTATTTATTTAGTTTGTATGCCGCCCACTCCCGAGAGACTCAGGGTCCGGATCTCAACAGGGAGATCGTTCCATAGGGCCGGAGCAGCAACAGAGAAGGCCCTCCCCCGGAGAGTCACCAGCCGACATTGACCGGCAGATGGAATCCGTAGGAGGCCTAGTCTGTGCGATCTTATAGGCCTCTGGGAGGTAATTGGCAGGAGGCGGTCTCTCAAGTAGCCAGGTCCGATACCATGTAGGGCTTTAAAAGTAATGACTAGCTTTTCCCAGAAGGGTTGTCCTTCCTCTGGCAAGGCCAGAGGTTTCGGATTGAATCATTGCAAGATGCACAAGACTTTATGGAAAGTCAGTTGAAGAGGGGAACTCAGAGTAACGATGGAGAATTGGATAACAAGAGCTGAGGAGGGGAGTGAAAGAATAGTGTCCCGGGAGACGAGAAAGGGGGAAATGAGAATCAAAATAGAGATGAGAGACCGCAGAAGAGGCAGACAACAAAATCCAAAGCCTTACACAAATAAACATGGCGGATGAACTCCGCTTCATTTCTTTAAACATAAATAGTTTGAATTCACTAAGAAAGAGAATAAAATATTGAATGCTTTTCGGAAAAAGAATTGTGATCTGACATGCCTGCAAGAAGTACATATAGTGAATCACCAGCAAAATGTGTTGTATACCCCCGGCTGGGTATAATGCATACAAGTTTAGTAGATGAAAAGAAAAGGGGCATTGTGCTGTATATTAAAGATCATATCGATTCTAAATTGGTGTATACTGATGGGGAGGGGAGACTTTTAATGGTTGAATTGAAATTTGGTTGATATAAAATTTTGCTGGTGGTCATATATGCACCGAACAACAATCAAAGTATTTTTTTTAGAAAGTTGCATCAAAAAACTGCAGAGTTAGATTATGACCACATATGTGTGGTGGGTGATTATAACGCTGTGGCAGGTAGGACAATGGACTATAACCCAGGAAACATCCAAAAGTGGATGAGAAAGGAGGAGAGCTCTCCCCAAAACTTTTGAAGACATGAAGGAGGAATATGAATTAAAGGATGTATGGCATGAACTCCACCCACAGAAACAACAATTTACTTTCTTTTCACATAGACATCAATCCTGTTCTAGGATTGAATGGCTTGGTTGTCACCAGAAATTGGGGATCTGATTAAGGAATCAGCAATTGAGATTAATACTTGGGCCGATCATAATCCACTCTTATTGGTGTGGAAAGGAGTAAGGCAGGGGAGGAAGAGAAGGTGGATGATGAATACAGAGATAGTGAAAGAACAAGAATTTCAACAAATGTTTAAAAGGGAAATGAGGTTTTTTTTTGAAGAAAATAGGAAGGGAGTAACCCCACAAATACTTTGGGATACGGCCAAGGCTTATATGAGAGGCCTAGCTATTAAATATACAATAGGCACTCAGAGGAAAAAATTAGAAGAGAGGGCAAAATGGGTAGCCAAATTGGAGGTGGTGGAAAAAGCCTTGCAACAGGACCCACTAGATGATAAGAAAAAAGAAGAAATGGCTAGAATTAAGCATGGGATATCTCTTCTAGACCAGGAGGATGTTGCTCGGAAACTTAGGGGGATTAAGCAAAACTTTTTGAGCATGCTAACAAACCGGGTTGTTGGCTCTCTTATAGACTTCGGAAAGAAAGAGAGAGCAGACGTATAGCTCAACTGCAGAATAGTAAAGGGGAATTAGTAGAAACCAAGGGGGGAGAAACAGGAAATTATTCAAGGTTTTTTTCAGCAACTATATAGTAGGGAAGAAACTTCTGAGGACCAAATTAGATAATGCAAATCTACCCAAGATCTCAAATGAAGCGAAAGGGGTACTAAACCAAAAGATAACAATAGATGAATTAGAAAAGGCAGTCAAAAAAATGGAAAACAACAAAACTCCTGGGATGGATGGTTTGCCAGTTGAAATCTATAAAACTTTTTTGGAAATCTTAGGACAAGAGATGATAGTAATATTTAATGCTGTCTTGACGGATTCTATAGCACCGAAATCGTGGGCTGAGGCCTATAGGGGGGCATTCGCCCAGGTTCGCCTGGTGCGCCAGTTGCGACCCTACCTGAATCGGGAGGCGCTCACAACAGTCACTCGGGCCCTAGTGATCTCCAGGCTGGAATACTGCAATGTGCTCTACATGGGGCTGCCCTTGAAGAGCATCCGGCGACTTCAGCTAGTGCAGAACGCAGCCGCGCGAGTGATTGCGGGTGTACCTCGATTCACCCGCATAACACCTATCCTCCGCGAGCTGCGCTGGCTACCTGTCGATCTCCGGATGCGCTTCAAGGTGCTATTAATCACCCATAAAGCCCTACATGGCAGTGGATCTGGATACTTGAGAGACCGCCTTCTGCCAATTACCTCCCTGCGACCAATAAGATCACATAGATTAGGCCTCCTCCGTATTCCATCGGCCAGCCAGTGTCGGCTGGCAACCACAAGGAGGAGGGCCTTCTCAGCAGTAGCCCCGGCCCTTTGGAACGAGCTCCCTGTGGAGATTCGTACCCTCTCCACCGTCCAAGCCTTCCGCACAGCCCTGAAGAACTGGCTCGCCCGTCAGGCCTGGGGATAAGGATAATTGCCCCTCCCGAATGTTGTATGGATGTTGCCTACTATTTTTAGTATATGTCTCTATTTTGTTGTCTGTATCCCCCCTTCCTAGTTTTATGTGAGCCGCCCTGAGTCCCCTCAGGGAAAAGGGCGGCCTACAAATTCTAATAAAACTAAACTAAACTAAACTAAAACTATATAACCCTTTTGCCTAAAGCTGGAGCTGATCGTACCCAAATTAAAAACTATAGGTCCATTTCACTTTTGAATGTGGATTATAAAATCTTTGCAGCTATACTGGCAGATAGGCTTCCTTAGTAAATTTATACACCCTGATCAGAACGGCTTCCTGCCGTCAAGGCATTTGAAAGATAATGTTAGAATTATTTTGGATGCTTAGAATATTATGAAGCCCGGCCGGATAAACAAGTGGCCTTTATGTTTCTCGATGCACAAAAGGCTTTTGATCAGGTAAATTGGAAGTTTATGTTGTCACAATTAGAAAATATGAAGTTTGGAGAAAACTTCTTAAATGCAGTTCGGGCAATTTCTGTACGACAAACTGCGACATTATTGGTAAATGGAGAAGAGGTGGGCGATATTGAGATTGGTAAAGGCACAAGACAAGGATGCCCACTATCCCCCCTACTGTTTATCCTTACATTAGAACCAGTGACGTGCAGTCACTAGAGGCAGGGGAGGTGAGGCCTCACCAGTCTCCTGAGGGAAAGGAAACTATTTTCAAAATAATTAAAAAGGCCAAGGTAGTTGCTCCCAGACTCTAAGTCACAGTGACTCTGAGTCTCCTTAGTGCAGTTAATAGGAGGAGGCTAGAGAAATATCGGCCTCCTTTGCTTAAGGATTTTTTCGCCTTTTAAGTGTCAACCAAGGGTTAAAACCCGAAGATTACGTATGCAAATGAGGCATGTGATACTCCCGCCTCCTCCTGCAGAGGGCACTTTGTTTAGAGCCTATTTTAAAATGTTTAAGCAGAGTCATACACGTGGTGACTCTAGCAGCAACTAGCCTAGCCTAGCCTGCCTGGCCCTGGCTAGACCAAATCTAACATTTTCGACGGAGCTGGAAGGTATGTGGGTCAGAGCGAGGGGGGGGAGGAATTCAATTTATTTGTAATGTAAATAAATATAATTTGTTTTTATTATGTGTATGTGCGTGTGTGGGGTTTTTTTTTACCCCCCTCTGCTGGCGTGTGGGCTGGCACATCTATTTTTTTTTTCATTTTTCATTTATTATTTTTCATTTTTTTTTAAAGCCATGCCGCCTCGGTGCCCCATAGAACGAAACATGTCCTGGTTTGTGGCCGGTGGGCATGCACTTTAAAGTGCAAGCGTGCAGCCCGGCCACAAACCAGGACATGTTTCACTGAATGGCCGGCCGACGCGAAGGGAAGCTGGCAGTTTAGACCTCGGCCGCTATTCAGCGAAACATGTCTCGCTGAATGATGGCCGAGGGACAAGCTAAAGTGCCGGCATGAGAGCCTGCTTGCCTTCCGTGCTGGCCCGCGCGGAAGACAAGCAGGCATTTAAAGGCATGCTGGCAGTTTAGACCTCAGCCGCTATTCAGCGAAACATGTCTCGCTGAAGGACAGCCGAGGGACAAGCTAAAGTGCCGGCATGAGAGCCTGCTTGCCTTCCGCGCCGGCCCGCGTGGAAGACAAGCAGGCATTTAAAGGCATGTTGGCAGTTTAGACCTCGGCCGCTATTCAGCGAAACATGTCTTGCTGAATGACGGCCAAGGGACAAGCTAAAGTGCCGGCATGAGAGCCTGCTTGCCTTCCGCGCCGGCCCGCGCGGAAGACAAGCAGGCATTTAAAGGCATGCTGGCAGTTTAGACCTTGGCCGCTATTCAGCGAAACATGTCTCGCTGAATGACGGCCGAGGGACAAGCTAAAGTGCCGGCATGAGAGCCTGCTTGCCTTCCGCGCCAGCCCGCGTGGAAGACAAGCAGGCATTTAAAGGCATGCGGCCATTTAGACCTCGGCCGCTATTCAGCGAAACATGTCTCGCTGAATGACGGCCGAGGGACAAGCTAAAGTGCCGGCATGAGAGCCTGCTTACCTTCCGCGGGGAAGACAAGCAGGTATTTAAAGGCATGCTGGCAGTTTCGCTGAATGGGGGGGGGGGGCGAGTCCTGCCGGCACGCTAAAACGTTGATTGTAATTCCTCCTTTGCTAGAGCAAAAAAGAAACCAGAACCCCACCCCCTCTGAATGGCCCTACTCAATGGCCCTCTGCCTGTAAAAAACAAAACAAAAACAAGAAAACCAAAGAGAC
Organism: Thamnophis elegans; assembly: GCF_009769535.1. NCBI lineage: Eukaryota > Metazoa > Chordata > Lepidosauria > Squamata > Natricidae > Thamnophis > Thamnophis elegans. Next base: position 62,547,173 of record NC_045558.1, on the reverse strand, counting down.
AAGAACAGCATGGACCTCTGCATTAAAAAACATACATAATTATGTCCTCTTTGTGTTCATCCCTTCACTTTAGATCACATGTTGTTGATTTACTCTTCAAAAAGGGAAGGAGGGAAACAAGGGAAAAGGGAGCTTTCACTGCTGCTTTTTTAAAATTTTCCTGAAAAAATATTTTTCTCTCCTCTAAGAAAAATTTTTGAAAAGAAAAGTTTCATTTTGTACGTTAGAAATATACATATATTATATATACCTCTTACATTTTACTAAATCACATGGTTATTTTAGAAGACATTACATAAGGGAGGCATTGTTGTTAAACTGGGAAAAGGTTAAAAGATTACATTATTTAAAAATTCCAGTCTGGATATCAACAATTGAAGCATTTTCGTATCCGATAATATATAAAAAGGAGCAAACAGTTAGATATACAGAATTATTGAATATAGAGGGTGAGCTCAAATCTAGTCAAGAGTTGAAGCAAGAAGGGATGGAAATGAACTGGTATTCATATGTACAGATACAATCTAGATATAATGAAGATAGAAAAACTAAAGGTCTTTATAACAAAATGACTGAGTTAGACAAAATTCTAACAGGTACTGATGAAAAAGTAATTAAAAAACTATATGGATATTTATTAGAGTTTAAATTGCATGAAGAACAAGTTAAAGAAACTATGATAGCCTGGGGAAAAAACTTTAGGTATGGGATTGACTTAGAGAACTGGCAGAAATTGTGGTCTCAAAATTATAAAATGACAATGTCTACTGCATATAGAGAAAATTTGTATAAGATGTTTTACAGGTGGCACCTACCCCCGACCAGAATCGCAAGAATGTTCAAGAATAAATCAGAAAAGTGTTGGAAATGTCACCAGATACCTGGCTCATACTACCACATGTGGTGGACTTGCACTGAAGCTAAAAGATACTGGACTAAAATCCACATGTGGTTGGAGAAAATGACACACAAACAAATAGACTTTAAACCAGAGATGTTTTTATTGGGAATCATACCAGAAACCTACAACAAAGACTTAAAATATCTGATTGTAAATGTGTTAACAGCAGCCAGAATTGTATTTGCAAAAAACTGGAAAAACGAAACAATACCAAAAGAGGAAGAAGTTATCCGAAAAATAATGGACTGTGCCGAAATAAGTAAATTGACATTTGAAATTAGAGAACAAGAGGATGAACAATTTTATAAGATATGGGACTTGTTTTATCGGTGGCTAAGGGGAAAAAAAAACTTTGGAAATGAAAAATGATATACTTATGCTTTAATTGAAAAAAGTAAATGATGATATAATTATGCTGTGAAATAATCTAACAATGATACAATGAAGAATTAATATAAGGTCTGGTGATATAATGTATAAGGTTAGGAACTTACTATAATGATACTTTGCTGCTGATGAAGCAATTTTAATAGGGGAACAAATGAAAACTGGTATATATAGGCAGCGACGCCTTGTTGAAAAATAGATCACATGTTGTTGATTTACTCTTCAAAAAGGGAAGGAGGGAAACAAGGGAAAAGGGAGCTTTCACTGCTGCTTTTTAAAAATTTTACTGAAAAAATATTTTTCTCTCCTGTAAGAAAAATTTTTGAAAAGAAAAGTTTCATTTTGTACGTTAGAAATATACATATATTATATATACCTCTTACATTTTACAAATGTAGCAAATTATTCAATATAAACAGACAACAAAAAATTAACACAAACCCATAAAAATAAAAGTTAAAAAGAAACCATGTAAATTAGTGCAGGTCTTAAAAATAAAATTGAAGCCAAACATTTAACTCTTCAGACAAGACCGAAAAAGAGGCTGTGAGTTTCATTGTTGTCAGCACTGGAAATGCTTCTGAAGCACAGCTGTGTGTTCATTATGTGTTTCTTTAGGAAATAGAAGTTGGTCCCTCCCCCTTTCTTCCTTGTGCATGTAGACTTCTTTTCCAAAAGCAAGAGTATAATAAAGCAATGTCAAACATTGCAAATTGCAGGTGCTAAGTGAGACTTCCTCCCTATTATTCTAAACGTTAGAAGGGTATGCATATAAATCCCTAAAGGTGGGTTTGTGGTATCCTTCTCTGCTACAGGAATAAATTAACAAGAGGAGATTATGCTGGGTGGATAGTCTCTACCAGGGAGGAAGATGTGGTTCAAGTCCAGTGTAATAACTAGGCAGTCTACGTTACAATACACTCCACAGGGGCAAGTGGGTGGCAGTGGTACTTTTAGGGGAAAGCATGAACAAGCGTAAAGCTGAACACTTTGTAATAGTGTTGTTCAGGTTTAACGTTTCAGCCCTATGCAGTTTTACCTTTTCATTACTGTGTACTTTCCCTCTTCATCCACTGAGTGCATCAGAAAACAGGCAGAGTGCTCAATATACTTTGTGTCTTCTTTCCTCGTCCCATGAAAGGGGAGGAAACAAAGAAAGGACTCACTTTAGGGGCATATTAAAATATCCTACAGATCAATCCCACAGTGTGCCTAGCCAGGAAACATTTCCCATAACATGATATTGAACACATTAAAAATAGTTACTCTTCTCTGGGGGTTAGGTGCATCTGGAAGTTAAGGCTTGTATATATTCTAGCAAGGAATCCTTAATTTAGGTTGAGAGAGTGGGAAGGGAAACTTAAAAGGTCAGGCTCTAGAAAAACATATTTTAGCTTATCTATTTGACAAACATTTTTCGCTGAATGGCAGCCAAGCCATGCCGGCACTTTAAAGTGCATGGGCTGGGCGTGTCCCCGAAGACGGGCGGCAGATGGGGCAGGCAGCTGGAGCCCCTTCTGTTACCGTCCTCCAGCGGTGACAGTAACTTTGTTCTTTGAAGTGCTATAGATTAAAGAAAAACAGCAATATGCTAAGTTGCAGAAGCAACTATTTCATAAAGTTTTTCATGAATATCCTTTTATATAAAATGTGAAATGTTTCTGTTCCTCAGCATCTTGGGTAATGCTTGCACAATTGTGGAATCTTTGTGTTACCTGCAGTCGCCTTGTGATTCCACCAGGTGACCAGGGAAAGTTCTGACTTTTTGAAGATCCATGTAGATCTCCAATTCTCCATCCATGCAGACAATGCCAGAAACTAATCTCTTTGGTGGTTCTGTATGAGAGTTAAAAAGTCAAGTGCAGTCATTCATTTTTCCCCCTTACCTTTTCCACTTTCAGAAATGGAGGATTACATTTCTAAACTAAAAGATTTTTCTAAACTGGACTTTCAATCAAAGCAGGAGATAATAATTAAAGGAAGACCAACACCGGAGCTAAACGGCCTGTTTCAAAGGAATAGACAGAATACCCACTCTTTCCAAACGGTGTGGTACACATGAAAAGGCTGGTTGTGTGGATGTTCAGTAAGAAACCGCCTTTTCTGCTTTCCCTGCCTTCTTTTCTCAACTTGCGACAATGTCTGGACTCAGAGGGGATATTGTGACCTGAAGAATTTGCAGAGAAGCCTCAGCAAACATGAGCAGTCGACCAACCACATACATAGTCAGATCACACTAAAAACATTCGGCATATCCAGGATAGACATAGCTTTAGACGAACAACGCAGACTCAATATCAGCATCCACAATGCTAAGGTAAAGGAAAACCGAGAGATTTTAAAAGATCTCATCGAAGCCACCTGCTTCCTCGCCAAACAGCAGCTGGCATTTCGTGGAAATGATGAAAGTACAGACTCTACCAATTGTGGAAACTATGTTGAACTCTTACATTCTTATGCTAGGAAAGATGACAGGCTAGCTAAACATTTGAAAACATCCACTGTGTTTTCCGGCTTGTCAAACAGAATACAGAATGATTTAATTGAAGCAGTCAGTGATGTCATTAGAAATGACATTAAAAAAGAGATCAGTGCAACTCCATTTGTTGCTGTAGAAGTAGACAAGACCACAGATGTCACAAACCGAGCTCAGATTTCTGTCATACTGCGGTATGTGGCTATGACTGATGCCAAATGTGAGGTGAAGGAGGCGTTTTTGGGATTTGATGACGTGAGTGAGGACAGACGTGCTCCCGCAATTGCTGAGTATATCCTGAGAGTGTTGGAGACGTATGACTGTGTTGGAAAGCTTGTAGCTCAGACCTACGATGGGGCCACTGTAATGGCATCAGAACTTAATGGCATGCAAGCTAAAATAAAAGAAAAAGTGCCCGAAGCCATGTTTACACACTGTTATGCACACAAGCTGAACTTGGTGCTTTTGCATTCAGCAAAGTGCATGCCGGAGTGTCGCACATTTTTTAAAACAGTTGAGGGACTAGCGTCATTTTTCAGCAAGTCCACAAAGCGCACTCACTTGCTGGATGATGTTGTTAAGCGCCGTTTACCCAGAGCAGCGCCCACAAGATGGAGTTCTAACTCTAGGCTGGTGCAAACAATAAGCATGCACCACAATGATCTGCGCGCATTATTTCATGTCATTGTAGAAAATCCTGACAACTGGGACAATGACACACTAATGATGGCAACAGGATACGATCGGTGGCTGCCAAAACCATCAACATGCTTTCTCCTTATGGCATATGAGGACATTTTCAATGAAACTGACACACTTTTTAAAGTACTGCAAAACAAAGTGATGGACATTGAATATTGTCTTGCACGCATCCGTGACACCTTTACAGCTCTTGAGCGCATGAAACTGGAGTTCAACAGTTTATATGACCGATTTGAGAAGAAATGCAGCTCACTTGGCCTGACAGGGACTGGACGTAGAGAGTCGATTATATCTGAACAAAAACGAGTCTTTTGTAACATTTTGGAGAACATAAACCATCAAATGCAGGCTAGGTTTGATCATTTTGGTGAGTTGACTTTCCTTGGTTTGGTGGATTGCACAAAATTTAATGAAATGTCCCAACGTTTTGATGACACGAAACTGCAGAGCCTTTCAAAATATGCCAGATTTTTTGACTTTGTGAAACTGAAGGCGGATCTCGTTGGACTGTACAGCTCACAAGTGATCAGGGATACATGTAAATCTCCTGCCCTGGTATGCCCAATGGATGGAAGTGAATGAATGGAAGTGTGACCTTCCTCCCATATTTGGGCATATCAGGGGTTGTGACTTTAAATATATACCTTTCACCCTGGCCTGGCTGATAAGGAGTCGAGCTCTGTAGCTCAATGGTTAACACATCTGCCTAAGAGGCAATAGAGCACAGGTTCGATTCCCAGCAAGGGTATGGCTAGCTGATGAGAGCTAAATAGCTTGAAATAGATCTATACTAGTCTCTCTTTATTTATTTATCAGCATAAATATAACAAATGTAACAAAAAGGCAACAGTAAAAAATACTGGGTTTCTGTCTGGATGGTCTCTTGTGACGAGCCGAAGGACAGAGAATGGAAGTGTGACCTTCCTCCCATATTTGGGCATACCAGGGGTTGTGACTTTAAATATATACCTTTCACCCTGGCCTGGCTGATAAGGAGTCGAGCTCTGTAGCTCAATGGTTAACACATCTGCCTAAGAGGCAATAGAGCACAGGTTCGATTCCCAAAAACTTGGGTATGGCTAGCTGATGAGAGCTAAATAGCTTGAAATAGATCTATACTAGTCTCCCTTTATTTATTTATCAGCATAAATGTAACAAATATATATATATATATATATATATATATATATATATATATATATATATATATATATATATATATATATATATGTATATAGTTGTTCGGGTTTTCTCCCGCGTAGAATTGGAGATGTCTTGGCGACAAACCCGAACAACTAGAGACCTACATACAAAACCCGAACAACTAGAGACCTACATACTAACACCCGCGAAAACCTCAGAAAACATATATATATATGTATGTATGTATGTATGTATGTATGTGTATGTGTATGTGTATGTGTATGTGTATGTGTATGTATGTATGTATGTATGTATATATATATTAGTGTCACAACCCCTGGTAAGCCCCAATTATGGGAGGAAGCTAACTGCTTCCAACATCTGTCAATTGGCTCGTCACAAGAGTCCATCACGACAGAAACCCAATATTTTTACTGTTGCCTTTGTTATATTTGTGTTTCTATTTGTGCTGATAAATAAATAAAGGGAGACTAGTATAGATCTATTTCAAGCTATTTAGCTCTCATTATATATATATATATATATATATATATATATATATATATATATATATATATATATATATATATATATATAAAGTAACGACTAGCACCTTGAAGCGTGTCTGGAGACCAATGGGAAGCCAGTGCAGCTCGCGGAGGATAGGTGTAACGTGGGTGTACCTAGGTACACCCACTATCGCTCGCGTGGCTGCATTCTGGACTAACTGGAGTCTTCGAACACTTTTTAGGGGCAGCCCCATGTAGAGTGCATTACAGTAATCCAGTCTTGAGGTGACGAGGGCATGAGTGATCATCCAAAGGGCCTCCTGGTCCAGATAGGGTCGCAATTGGTGCACCAGGCGAACCTGGGCGAAGGACCCCCTGGTCACAGCCGACAAGTGGTGTTCTAGCGTCAGCTGTGGATCCAGGAGGACTCCCAAATTGCAAACCCTCTCTGAGGGGCGTATAATTTCACCCCCCAGGTTGAGAGATGGAATAGCTGGACCATCCTTGGGAGGGAGCATCAATAGCCACTCAGCCTTGTCGGGATTGAGTGCAAGCTTGTTCGTTCCCATCCAGACCCTAACAGCCTCCAAGCACTGGAACATCACGTCTACCGCTTCACTGAGTTGGCACGGGGCGGACAGATACAATTGGGCATCGTCCGCCTATTGGTGGTATTTAATCCCATGCCAACGTATGATCTCACCCAGTGGCTTCATGTAGATGTTAAATAGGAGGGGGGGCAGGACCGAACCCTGCGGCACCCCATAATTGAGGGGCCTAGGGGTCAATCTCTGCTCTCCGACCAACACCGACTGCGACCTGTCCGAGAGGTAGGAGGAGAACCACCAATGAACGGTGCCTCCCACTCCCACTTCTTGCAACCGTCGCAGAAGGATACCATGGTCGATGGTATTGAAGGCCACTGAGAGGTCAAGAAGCACAAGGATAGAGGAGTGACCCCTATCCCTGGCTCGCCAGAGATCATCGATCAGCACGACCAAAGCAGTTTCCGTGCTGTAGCCAGGCCTGAAACCCGACTGAAAGGAATCCAGATAATCAGTTTCATCCAAGGTCCGTCGGAGTTGAAAGGCCACCAATTTCTCAACAACCTTCCCTACAAAGGGGAGGTTGGAGACTGGATGATAGTTGTTCAAAATGGCTGGGTCCAGAGAAGATTTCTTCAGGAGGGTCTCACCACCGTATCCTTTAGGAGGTGCGGGAAGGATCCCTCCCGAAGAGAGGTGTTAACTATTGTCTGGAGCCAGCCACGTGTCACCGAGACCAGCCAGGAGGGGCACGGGTCCAGTATACAGGTGGAGGCACTCACCGCTCTCATGGCCTTGTCCACTTCCTCAGGAGCGACAAGTTGAAACTCGCTCCATAAAATCCGCTCAAGACCTTCCCCTGGTACCTCGGCTGGTACTGTGCGATTGGAGTCCAGATCTGTCTGAATCCAAGCGACTTTATCTGTTAGAAACTGAACAAATTCCTCAGCTCTACCCAGGATGGAGCGGGCTAGAGCGGAGAAATGCGCACATTTCGCCGCCCGTATTGCCACAAGATAGGTCCTGATATAGGCTCTCATCAGTGCTCGGTCAGATTCAGAGTTACTAGCCATCCAGCGGTGCTCTAGGTATTTCTTTTGGTGCTTCATCTCCCGGAGTTCCTCGGTAAACCAACGAGCCCTCCTGGATCCACTGCCTGGATCCTCGGAGAGGCCATAAAGGGGCAATCCAGTCTAGAGCCCCCGCCGCCGCTGTGTTCCAAGCAGCAACTAAGGACTCTACCGGACTGTGGACGAGAGCGACAGGTATTTCTCCAAGCGCCGTCTGAAATCTCATAGGGTCCATCAGGCGTCTGGGGCAGAACCACCTAATCGGTTCCCCCTCCCTACAGTGGGGGATTGGTTTCCGAAAGTCAAGCCTCAGTAGGAAGTGATCAGACCATGACAAGGGCAAGATCTTAATGCCCTTCAAATCTAGATCACGTCTCCACTGCTCCCAGAGAAATACGAGGTCAAGCATGTGACCCGCTGAGTGAGTCGGATCCCGAATTACTTGGGTCAAGTCCATAGCTGTCATGGAAGCCATGAACTCTTGCGCCCCATCAGAGTGTTCACCAAGTGAAGGCAAGTTGAAATCCCCCGGTACCATAAGCCTGGGGAACTCTACCGCCAGCTCGGCTACTGACTCGAGGAACGAGGGGAGGGCTGTTGAGAGGTAGGTATGTTAACAACAAGTCCACTTGACCCTCAAGGTCCAACTTCACCAACAGGGACTCATACCCGACAAGCTCCAGAGCAGGGATCCTACGAGGAACCAATGACCTTTGGATGATGATGGCCACTCCCCCACCCCTTTTCTGGGGTCACAGCTGATGGAGCACCTGAAACCCTTCTGGGTACATTTCAGTGAGGGGGACTCCTCCCTCCAGGCCCAACTAGGTTTCAGTAATACATGCCAGGTCTGCCCCCTCGTCTAATATTAGGTCCCGGACGAGGAGAGCTTTGTGAACCACAGACCTGGCATTTAGCAACAACAGCCTGAGACCAGGGCCCTGACAACTCTCGCCATACATGTATTGACATACATATATACATACATGCAAATACATACATACAAATACACATTCCTTTTTAAAATTTTAATTAACTGATTTTCTGTATTCTACTTACTGTCTATAACCAAATAAAGATTTGTTTATTTGATTGATTGATTGATTGTTATGTGTGAAACATGCCTTCAATCTTCAAGTCCACGAATTGCCCTTGGTATCCCTGTTATCTTTTAGGATTTTAAAGTAATAATCACCAAGAGTATGTGGTATAGCCCTCTTCTTAACCTTCAAACAATGTTCCCAAGGAGGAAAGAGTCATGATGAAGCAGAGCAAAGGCTGTCAAGCTCAGAAATGAATAGTTGATAAAAGGCAGAAAATAAAATAAGACCTGAAGGAATATTTGAGTTCCCAACATATAAAGGCTGATACAGTATTTACAATATCTAGTTGCACATCTGCCATTGCTTTCCATGTTGTAGTATGAGAAACTAACTAACTGCATTTTTGAAAATTAAATCCAAAATGTAAAATGCAAAAATAAAATGACTAATCCAAGTGGGGTCAGGAGGTTATTCATTGACAACATATTTTCTTTTTTATCTGTTCATTTTTGAATACTTTTGAATAGATTTGTGCTCATGCTGAATTTGCTAATTCATCTGAATTCATGCTTTTAAGGCTCTCTGCATTTGACACAGATGAGAGACCTAGCATGCAAATAATGTGTAGAAAATTAAAATGTTTTCCATCTAAGTCACTATAGGAAATAAAGTTCAAGAATAGCATGGCTAATTAATAAATCAATCCATGTTTAAAGCATAGGTAATTAGATTTAGGTGTGCAATATAATGGAGATTTCTACTGATAGTTGTTCATCAATATTTATCACTTTCTTAGCTTATTGCTGGCTAGTATTTAAGCATGTTTTCCTCGTCATGACTATATCTCCTTTGCTGCTGATATACTGAAATCTGGAAAGTTAACTCTAGATTCTAGAAAGTTGGTTCTTAGAATTTCTAAATACAGGTAATCCTCAACTTACAACAGTTCATTTAGTGGCCATTCAAAGTTACAACATTACTGAAAAAAGTGACATGACCATTTTTCATACTTATGACCATTGCAGCATCCCCATTGTTATGTGATCAAAATTCAGACACTTGTCAACTGGTTCATATTTATGACCTTTGCAGTGTCCTGGTTCATGTGACCTCCTTTTTGAGATCTTATGAGAAGCAAAGTCAATGGGGAAGCCAGATTCACTTAAGAATCATACTACTATCTTAACAACTACAGTGATTCACTTAACAACTATGTAAAGAAAGGTCATAAAATGGAACAAAACTCACTTAACAAATGTCTGACTTAGCAACATAAATGTTGTGCTCAATTGTGGTCATAAGTTGGGATTACCTGTATAGAAGTTATGATTAGTTTCTCATAAACAGTGATTCCCAGAATCACTTTTTATATACAAAAACATAAAAATATTCCAATTTTTCCATGCAATTTGAATATATTAAATAAATGCAAAAATAAGTTCCCTAGAAAGGTTACTTTGTAAAGTAACAAAAACAAAACAAACAAAAAACAAAAATAAAACACAAATTCTTTCTTACCAACAATCATATGGTTGCAGACATCACAGAATGTGGGTTTTTTGAAAATGTGTTCCTGAAAAATGTGAATCTTGTCGTCTGGTTGGAGATGAGTTTTGGTTGGAGTGGAGTTTCGACTTTCCAAATTAGGGAGCTGTTCCCTTTTAGAGGTGATTTCTGATAGCAAATCTACTTGCAACTTTGTGCCACAATTTGTTTGTTGAAAAAAGTTGTCTGCACTTTTACTCCTCAAACTTTTGGTCTTGAAAGAAAGTGATCGTTTCAATTTCTGGAGCTGAAAAAAAATTAACAATAGCATTTTTTCCAAAAGGAAGAATTCAGAATACATGGCATGTAACCATTATATGCAATTTCCATTCATATTTAGTGTTCTGGCAATTTCAAGTAACTAGAATTCTAATACAGCCAGGAGACCTTCAATAACAATCACAAACCAGCAATAGAGCCAATCTTGCTTATTTGTTTATTTTTTTAAATATGAGCTTTCAGATGCCATAACATGTTAATACAAGCCATAAAATGCCATAAAATGTTAATGCAGTTAAAGTCAATTAGAGACCTTTATATACTTTCAAAGCCTATTCTAACCAACATGCTATTTATACAATTATATATCAGCATCTCATTTATCACTAAGACGTAGGCAAATCTGCCTGGCTTCAAATTCTGCAGGACCTTGGCTAGTTAACCTCATTCGTTTCCACACTTAATTAATATGGAAATACTGCTGCTAATTTGTTCATGGGTAACAGTGGGATAGCAGCAAAAGCCCTGCTGCAGTTCTAGCTGTGCTGAAATTCTGAGGGTGCCAGCCTTCTCCCAGACTTGTTTGTTCTTGCATGGGATAGCTTCCAGTTCAAATACTTGACCTCAAAGTAGGTGGGAGGGGAGGAATACTGGGGGAAATGGGCCACAGAGGTAGTAGAGCACTGTGCCTAGCAAGGGGAAAAAGAACACAAGAGGAGGCTTCTTCTAATTTGCTCTGGGTCAAAAAAGGAAGCAGTAATACTGCTGGCAATGTAAGAGGGCATCAAACTTATCTAGTTTAGACCACTCACAGACAAATAGGCATTTGAGGCATCACTATTTCAAAACTTTCAAATCATTTTCTTCAGTCAAATCTGCAATGGTCACCTGCATATTTGCCACATTAAATTGAAGCACATTCAATTAGTACACAGACTTCAGGGGCTTGTGAGCTATACTCAGTCTTTAGATAGTGTGCAGAGGACTGCACTCCAAAATTGAATGGGACTAACACTAATTTAATTGAAATTAAGGTAATTAAATATAGCTTCTGCATTTACTTTCAATATAGCATCTCCCTTCTATTTCTTTAAATGTTACTATTTTTGGCTATTTTTGGAAGGGCTTTGAAGAACCAAACATCCTGAAGGATGCATGCAGACTTAAAGTTTCAGATTTGCACCCAATATACAAGAGGCTATAATGAAACGCCTATAAGATTTCCTTCCTGCTAATTCAGTGCTACTACTTGGCTAAACTCTTATATTCCCCCCATTCAAAATGATTGTCATTATATAAACTTTCCACAAATAAGGTTTTTTTCACATTAAAAATTCAAATTTCTAACTATACTTTCTGAGTGTCTCAGGTGTTCCATTATGTTTTCTAAGAATACAGTAGAGGTTTGTGGAGGAAATCACAGAGTCAGGTATGCAGTACAATATTACCAGAAAAAAGCTATGCAAGATTAGGTTAACAACTCTTAATGCCTTTTTGGTGATGTTATTACAGTGGGCTCTGGCACTTAGATCATTAGATATGAGTACTCCAAAGTCCTTGATAGAGTGAGAGTCATCTACAAGGTTATGTCCACCCAGTTTGTATTTTGTGTTTTGATTTTTTTTGCTAATGTGTAAGACAGAGCATTTGTTGGTTGAGATTTGAACTTGCCAATTATTTGACCATTCTAAAACATAGTCAAGGTCTTTTTGAAGGGTAGCTGCATTGTCGGTGGTGTTAAATAGTTTTATATCATCAGCGAAGAGAACACAGTTTTTGTAATATGATCACAAAGGTCATTTATGTAAAGCAGTGGTCCCCAACCTTTTTATCGCCATGGACCGGTCAACATTTGATAATTTTACTGTGGCCCGCTGAGGGGGGGATGTTGATTGTTTATATTTTAGATTGTTTTGATTTAATAATTTTAATTTAATTGTATTTAAACATGCCTTCAAAATAAAATACAGTTACAGGCTGCTGAAGCTGCTGACAGCCCCTAAATACAAGCACTGGAGAGAAGCATGTCATGTTGGTGAGAGTTTTTAAACCTTTTTTTCTATTGGAAAGACAACACCCTAAATTTGGAAATCCAATTTAAAATAAGGCTTATTAGTGAGAAAAGTGTCAGATATAAGTTTGCCAATTGAAGGGGTTTTTTGTTGTTGTTGTTTCCCTTTTTATCTCCGGAAGCTGGGCCGGACTTTTATTGAAATGTGGATTGGCTTTCTGTGTTTTTCTTTTTCTCTCTGATACTCTTAATTTTGGACCTTGTGGGGACATTGAATTTAAATCTAAAATGTATTGAAGATTTCTTCTTTTTTTTTAGCCTGCTCTTTGGTACTTTTTCTTATTTTCTAAGAAAAAGTTTAAATGGAAGTTTTAAGTATCGAGACTTGATACAAGCTAACACAAGCCAACGCAGTCTAGTGGACTTGAAACATTGTTACCAGAAGCTTCCCTTGTAAACCATTTGGTTAAGACTGGAAGAGCAGGCTTTGTTTACTTAGCTGGAGTCTTTCAGTATCTGGAAACCTACTTTAGACTAAATAATAAGCAGCAAGGGAAGCTAAGAATGACCTTGGAAAGACTTTTATCTTAGGGGGGGGGAGACTGAATTTATTTGTTCTAGCTTGTTTTTATACTACTTTTATATTATCTTGCTGGGGAGATATTGACTTTTTTATTCCCCTTGACTTTTTGACTCCCCCCTCCCTTTTTTGTGGCTTGAAGTATCTTTGCTTTTTGCTTTTTACTTTATTTTTTATTTTTGCACTTTTTTCCTTTCGAAGATATTTGAACATCAATGGATGGCTTGCCTTAAATTTTGTGTAAATTGGACTGAAGAGTTTCGTTTCTTTTCTTTTTTTCCCCTCTTCCTCTCTCTTCTCTTTTTTATTCCTTTACTTCTCTTCTTAAGTGAGATTCTCACTCTTTCCTCCTCCCTTCTTTTTCTTTCACCCTTCTCTTATTTTATTTATAACCTCTCATCTTCATAAATTGTTGTCTAAACCTCTGTGATATTAACTGCACTAGAATATAAAGGGGAAAAAACTTAGAACATGAGTAGAAAAGTACACTTGCGGGAGGTCAGAGGTCAATACAGTCAATGCTGCAGCAAGAAAAGGGGAAAGGAGTAAACTTAGAGGCAATCATGCAAGCGATACAGAAATTGCAAGCAGGAGTTGATAGCAAGGATGAAAAGCTAGACACCATTGTAAAGAAGTCTGAGAGTATAGAAAAAAGAATGGAGACAATAGAACAACAAAATCAAAGCATAGTACAAAAAGTTGACAAAATGGAAGGAAAAATGGAAAAATATGCACAACTGGATGATGAAATATGATGACAGGATTCAAAAAATTGAAGAAAAAATTCAAGAAGGAGAAAAGAAAGCTGAGAAGTTAGACAGTAGACTGAGCAACATGGAAAGGGAGAGCAGTGGAATATTAAGATGGGAGATGGATAGGTCTGAATTCTTCTTAAGATTTCAAAACATAGAAGAAAGAGGAGAGAACCTAGCACAGATAATATCTGAGATATTGACAAATGTATTAGAGATATTTCAGGAGAAGATGATGGATGGCATAGATGAAGCGTTCCGAGTACATACAAGATATGCAAAGAGAAATGCTCTTCCAAGGGAAGTCCATGTAAGATTTACCAAGAAAACAAATAAACTACAAATTCTACAGAAAATGAGAGATAGAAAATTAGAATATAAAGGCAAAGAGATTGTAGTTCTCAAACAAATTCCAAGAGAGGTTAGAGAGAGGAGAAGAGAATATCAATTTTTGATTAAAGTTTTGATTAAAAAAGGTGTTAATTACAGATGGCTCATACTGGAAGGTCTACTATTTACATGGTAAGCACAAAGACACAGGATAGATACAATTGATAAAGCAGAAGCTTTCTATGCAGAATATTTCAGAGAAACAGCTGAGAAAACTTGAAAAAGATGATTTAGTGGCACAACTACTGGAGGCACCTACAACTGAGACTGAAAAAGTAGAAGGAGCTGTAGGTGGAATTGAGAAAGAAGAAGGTGCGGTGGGGGTGGTGTAAGCTACAGAGAACAACAAGAACCCAGATCTACTAGAGCTATAAACCCTGTATATAAAGTATAAATATGAAGGAAATAAAAATGATTACAATCAATATTAATGGACTTAACTCAGCAATTAAAAGAAAGAAAACATTTCATAAATTAGAAAAGTTAAAACTTGACATAATCTGCTTACAAGAAATACATATTCAGAAGAGACATGAACACCTACTAACAACCAAAGCTTGGGAAAATGTTTTCAACACTGGCGAATTGCAAGGAAAGAGGAGTGATCTTCTATATTAAAGATAATATTCCAGCAAAATTAATCTATGCAGATGAAGAGGGAAGAATTTTGATGGTGGAAATTATGGATATATAAAAAAAACCCTTCTAATTGGAATCTATGCCCTAATGAAAAACAAGATGAATTTTATAAAAAATTGCATAAAAGAATCTTGGACTTAGACTATGTTGATATTTTTATGATGGGAGATTTCAATGGCATTGTGAACCAGAACATGGATTACAAACACACAAAACAACAAAGCTAAATAGAAAATTGCTTCTGAAATCTTTCTTGCAACGCACAAGAAATTGAGATTGAAACAAGCACTTGGGCGGACCACAGTCAATTACAATTAAATGGAAAGGCCAAAGGACAAGATCTAGATGAACATTAAATAATACTATATTGAAAGAAAAAGTCTTTGTACAAAAAATGGAAAAAGAGCTAGCCTTTTTCTTTTTCTTTCTTTCTCTTTCCCGCAGGCACGGGATTAGATACCATCAATATGCGGACGATACTCAATTGTATCTGTCCGCCCCGTGCCAACTCAATGAAGCGGTGGACGTGATGTGCCGGGGCCTTGAGGCCGTCATGGACTGGATGAGGGTTAACAAGCTTGTGCTCAACCCAGAAAAGACCGAGTGGCTGTTGTGTTTCCCTCCCAAAGATTTGGCTACTGTTCCATCACTCAGGCTGGGGGGTCAAATTTTATACCCCTCAGAGAGGGTTCGCAACTTGGGAGTCCTCCTGGATCCACAGCTGTCATTTGACCACCACTTAACGGCTGTGACCAGGGGGGCGTTCGCCCAGGTACGCCTGGTGCGCCAGTTGCGACCCTACCTGAATCGGGAGGCTCTCACAACAGTCACTCGGGCCCTTGTGACCTCTAGGCTGGAATACTGCAATGTGCTCTACATGGGGCTGCCCTTGAAGAGCATCCGGCGACTTCAGCTAGTGCAGAATGCAGCCGCGCGAGTGATTGCGGGTGCACCCCGATTCACCCGCATTACACCTATCCTCCGCGAGCTGCGCTGGCTACCTGTTGATCTCCGGATGCGCTTCAAGGTGCTATTAATCACCCATAAAGCCCTACATGGCAGTGGATCTGGATACTTGAGAGACCGCCTTCTGCCAATTACATCCCTGCGACCGATAAGATCCCATAGATTAGGCCTCCTCCGCATTCCATCGGCCAGCCAGTGTCGGCTGGCAACTACAAGGAGGAGGGCCTTCTCAGCAGTAGCCCCGACCCTTTGGAACGAGCTCCCCGTGGAGATTCGTACCCTCTCCACCGTCCAGGCCTTCCGCATAGCCTTGAAGAACTGGCTCGCCCGTCAGGCCTGGGGATAGGATAGTTGCCCCTCCCGAATGATGAATGTATGTTGTTTGCTATTTTATTACATGTTGTCCTACTGTCTGTATTCCCCCCCTTCCCAGTTTTTGTGTGAGCCGCCCTGAGTCCCCTCAGGGAAAAGGGCGGCCTACAAATTCTAATAAAATTCTAAATTCTAAATTCTAAAGAAAATAGGAAAGAAGATACATCAATGCAGAATCTTTGGGATACAATGAAGGCTGTCACTAGAGGTCTGATAATAGACTATACAAGGAAGAAAAACTTAAAGAAAAGACAAATGCATAAAGCTTTAGATAATGACTACAAAATACTTGAAAGAGAGCTACAGAGATTGCCACAAAAAAAAGATGTTAAAATAAAAATGGATATAATTAAACATAAAATGGATCTACTGGAAAAGGAAGAACTGGCACAAAAAATTAGAGATGCTAAACAGAATTACTTTGGAAATGCAAACAAATCAGGTAGATGGCTAGCATATAAGCTGAAAAAAGAGAGAGATGCAAAGAAAATATTCCAATTAAGAATGGAAACACTGAGAAAAAAATTATACAAGATTACTATGCTAAACTCTACGATCAAGAGAAGGTGGAAGAGGGAGGAGTTTAAAAGTATTTACAGGATGCTAATGTTCCCCAGATACCAGATGAAACTAGAACAATGTTGGAAAGTAAAATAACAATGATGGAGCTAACGGAAGCACTTAAAAAACAAAATAATGGAAAAGCCCCAGGTCCGGATGAACTATCTGTGGGATTCTATAAATTATTTGAAGAAATCTTGACTCTCCCACTCTTAGAAGTCATGAATGAAGTGATATCTGAGAGTAAAATACAGACCAAAATGGTTTTTTACCCAAGAGACAAATTAAAGACAATATGAGAATGATTTTGAATACTTTGGAATATTATGAGGCTCATCCCAAAAAACAAATGGCTTTGATGTTTCTCAATGCACAGAAGGTCTTTGACAATGTGAATTGGCAATTTATGTTTCTACAATTGGAGCAGATGAACTTTGGTAAGAAATTAATTCAAACCATACAAATGGTATATCATAAACAAACAGCAAAGATAATGGTAAATGGAGAATTGACAGATTCTATTGAAATAAAGAGAGGTACAAGATAAGGTTGCCCATTATCTAATAGTTCCAAGCAGCGATCAAGGTCTCCACTGGACTGTGGACGAGAGTATCAGGTATAACACCAAGCGCCGTCTGAAAACCCAGAGGGCCCATTAGGCACCTGGGGTGGAACCACCTAATCGGTTCCTTCTCCCTACAGTGGGGGATTGGCCTCCAAAAGTCGAGCCTCAGTAGGAAGTGGTCCAACCATGACAGAGGCAGGATCTCAATACCCCTCAAACCAAGATCACGACTCCACTGCTCCGAGAGAAATACGAGGTCGAGTGTGTGACCCGCTGAGTGAGTCAGACCCCGAATTACTTGGGTCAAGTCCATGGCTGTCATGGTAGCCATGAACTCCTGTGCCCCATCAGAGTGCTCACAGAACGAAGGCAAATTGAAATCCCCCAGCACCATAAGCCTGGGGAACTCAACTGCCAGCTCGGCTACTGACTCAAGGAGCGAGGGGAGGGCTGTTGTAATGCTGTTGGGAGGCAGGTACATTAACAACAAGCCCACTTGACCCCCAAGGTCCAACTTCACCAGTAAGGACTCACACCCAACAAGCTCCGAAGCAGGGATCCTATGAGGGACTAGAGACCTTCGGATAACAATAGCCACTCTCACACCCCTTTTCTGGGGTCGTGGCTGATGAAGCACCTGAAAACCCTCTGGGCACATCTCAGTGAGGGGGACTCCTCCCTCCGGGCTCAGCCAGGTTTCAGTAATACATTCCAGGTCTGCCCCCTCATCTAAAATTAGGTCCTAGACGAGAGGAGCCTTGTGAACCACAGACCTGGCATTTAGCAACAGCAGCCTGAGACCAGGGCCCTGATTACTCACGCCAGCTAGCCTTGGAGTGGAACTAATAGGGCCAGAAGGAGGGATCTCTGAGATGTAGCGAACCCTCCTTCCCCGGTAATGGCTAGCCCTAAAGTTCCCGCCATATCTGCCCCTCCCTGTTATGACCGTAATGTTCCGGCCCACTCCTGGGTCCGTGGTCCCCCCATCCCTCCCTCTGGCTACTGCATTCTTCGGCAGGCCCTTTGAATCAAACATCCTAGGCTGGTATTAGGCCCAGGCCCCTCTGACACTTCTGCAGTGCACTCAGTGCAGAGGGTACCCGGTTGTGGTCCCAGCCTATTCAGACACACAACACATCCATTCACCCAAGCAATCCCCACGTAGCAATTAAAAACACAAAAATACAACAATAATGGATTAATAAAAAGTGGGGTCATTCATGCAATCATACAATAACACCCATATCACATGCACTCCCCATACAAGTTAAAAATTGCGCAGCAGTGCAAGAAGTTCATAAAAAGCTAATATGGAAGAGGGAGTCCTAGTATTCCTTGTCTTCTCCTCTGCAGGGTCCCGCAGAGAGGGCAAAGTCCAAAAGTCTGGAGCGATAGGGAGTTAATGTCGGTTGGAGGAAGGTGTGGAGCAAGCTCTCCACCCACGTCCTCTTCGTCCATTGCTTAAGTGGGAGTCTCAGCAAAGCTGAGGATGGATTCAAAAGACCCAGCTTGCTTCAAGATGATGGTCCGGAAAACAAAAGCAGGGGCAGAGATGACCGGGAGGCAGAAAGGCCGTGGTTAGTCTCGGGTACAGTAGCGAAAGCTGAAAGGCTGGTCATGGTCAAATGGCCAGGGGTTACAGCAGCCAAAGTACAGCCCCTCCCCCAGCAATCCGGATCCAGCTGAAAAGAGACTGCGCCCCCGATGGAAGGGGGGTAGAGAGGGGGGAGGACACAGCTGAGCCGTGGTGTTCACAAGCCGGCATCAGCGGGTCAACGGTCCATCAGGCTAGCAATCCCAACCCTACCCCTAGCCCTAACCCTAGCCCTAACCCTAACCCTAGTCTAACCCTAATCCTAGCCCTAACACTGACCCTACCACTAACCCTAACCCAGACCCTAATCCTAACCCTAACCTAACCCTAACCCTAGCCTTAACCCTCACCCTGACCCTGGCCCTAGCCCTCTCCAGCAACAGTTGTAGCAGTCAGGGCAGCAATAGCTGGGTCAGGGCCCCCAGGACGAACCTCCAGGCCGCCAAGACCGAAGCGCGACAGCCACAGCTGGTGTTCTGCTTGATGATGGTCACAGAGGGGGGTCCTCCCCTTCAAAAGCCAGAAGCTGTAATCTCGCCGTCCCAACGTCGTTGCTACCACCAGAGTTAAGTTTAGAAACGCGCCGCATTCAAAACGACGCTGCCATTTTCTGTAGCCGGCATGGGAGATGGGCAGGTCTCCGGAGCACTCAAATGTCCAGGGGTCGCTAAAGCAGTCCCCCTTGCAACGCTCCCCCACTCCCCCACTCTTCTCTCCGAAGTCTAGCAGCCAGAAGTTAGAGTCTTATTGTTAGGCTTATTGACCTAACACTGCCACTGCCGCTGCTGCCGAGTTCAAAAAAGCTGATCTAAAGCTGATCTTCTCTGTTGTTACCAGATTTTTTTATTTTCTAGCATAATCATTTGCAATATTAATATTTCTTTTTCATGTTGTGCCATTCTTCCAACTTATAAATACTGCCACAATAACATCCAAGGCTTTTTTGTTAAATTTCAAGCAAGTTCATTATAATCTTTCAAGTCAAGGCTTTCTCTTCAGTCCAGCTACTAATAGTACTCCAAAAGAGCACCTGTATAAACAAATTGTGTGCTTCCCATTATCACTTTCAATAAACAAACTCAAAAGTCTTGAGAATGTTCTAAGCGAAAAGAGAAAAACAATGTTTCCAAACCTCCAGCCCCTAAGTGGCAGTGTTACTTCTTTTTCCTCCTGCTTTTACATCCCTCTTTGTATTCCAAACTTAAGGAGAAAAGTTCTTAAAAGAAAAACAATCTGATCAAGCATTGTAAAAAAAAAGAAATTCTTAATCCATCAGTATGAAAAAAAGAATGAAAAATAGAAGAAGAAAAATTAACCAATCCAATTTAAAAAGTAGGAAACATTTGTAAAAATTCCATCCATAAAAAAATATATTAAAAAAGACAACACACTAAGTTTAATTCTGGCTTAATCTCACCACTTGCTCTCTTCTGTCTTCAAATTTAATTTAACTTTTAGTTTTTTAGGTGATCTCTTCTCTAATAATAAAATTTATCTTACCAATTCAACACACTTTCACTCCCTCTTTCCTTCTCTTCTGGAGCTGTCCCAACTTTAGCAGCTTCAATGGCTGCTTCTCTGTTGCAGGAAAAAAGAACTTCTCCTGGATCAATCAGGGACTTTCTGATGTCCCTGAAATCAGCAGGATGTGTCCTCCTCTATCACCATCTCTAAGGGATGGTTTAGGTCCAAAAGGACCGTCCAGCAACAGAGATATCGATGGTGATCTTGGAGGTCCAAGATCACATGTTGTGTCATCATGACGTCAGCTCCACCTCCAAGATGTAGCAGCTTTCTTGAGGTGCTTTATTCTCAGACCCAGTATGGAATCAGCTAAAGATTCTGACTGTGGAGCCCTCAAGGCTCTTTAAGAACCAATACCAAGTCAACTGTAAAAGCCATTCACTTAAGTTCCATCCAGTTCTGGGGAACCAATTGTTCCTGAGAGTCTCTGGATGTAGATGAAGTCATCTAGCATGAAACAAATTGAATATATTGATGCAGAAGCTTCATGACTTCTTGGCTCACTCATCAGAAGAATCAGAGGACACAAATTCTCCCCAAGTATTATATATGAGGAAAAATATAGATAGTGCAAAATGCCTGGAAATATTCCAGCCTCAGTGGAAAACAGCAAGGAAGAGGGTAGTAGCTCTTCTAAATGATCCAAATAATTAGGAATGCTCCAAAAGAAAATCCACAGCTGTAACAAAATAAAGTTGGAACAAATGAAACCATGACTCAAGATATTTCAAATGAAAACTCAGAAAATAAAGTTGATGTCAATAGTTTGCCAAAAGAAATTATTGTTGTACAACCAGAGCCAGTACTTAATGAAGACAAAGATTACTTTAAAGGACCTGAATTTAGGGATAGAAATGCTACTAAATTAAAAACAGAAGCAGCAAAATGAATTGTTCAGTGAAGTTGATGAATTTTTAATTTTAAATAAGGAAAAGACAGGCAATTCAAGACAATTTACAAGACACACCTTGTAAAGAGGCATCTGTTAAAAAAAAGCATGGAGTTTCAAAGAAAGTGCATTGAAAGGAAAACAGAATGTTTCATCAGTAAAAGACAATAGGAGCTCTTCAGGAAAGCAAAGCAAAGTTTGGGGGAAATTACAGGATTTATCTTCTGATGATGAAGGATGTTCCCAAAGCAAGAACAAAGTAGTGAATCCTTAGATGAGATAAAGAAAGCCAAAAAAGAAAAAGAAATCATAAATGAGAGAAAGACCTTTGAAAGGAGGAAAAGTTATTCCTTTTCTGAAATTGAGAAGCCTTCTCCTGAAAAAGAAAACTGGAGTGCTTCTGGTAGTATCAGAAAAAAAAAAACTTGAGGGGAAAATAGGAAGGAACTTAAGAGGGAGAATTTGTAAGAAACCCCAAGATAATGTTTCATATACTGAGAAATCTCCCCAAACGAAGAGGTCTGTGATCCTTTGGATGACAATTTAAATAAAAAGGGAGATAAAGAAAAAAAGAAAAGCCCTAAAAGGAGGAATTAAAAACAACTACCAAGAAGTGAGTTACAATTGTTTCCTGATGAAGACTAATGAGGAGAAAAAGAAGAAAATGAGAGGGACAGCCAAGAAGGAAAATAGCAAAGTTAAAGAGACAGGAAAACAAGCTTAAAAAACCCAAGGGCACATCTGTCAATACTGCTGCCACATACTCTCATCAAATGAAGTTGAAAATGAAAATTTGAATTCAACAGGCAAAGAAAGCAATGATGAACAAAAAATAAAACCAGTAACAGAAGGTTTGTTGGTGAATAGAAAACTGGTTTTTTTTTAGTCTTCAGGAGATGAAGGAGAGCATAAATCTGTAGCTGTGCCAATGGAAGAAGAGGAAGATGACGATGATAATCCCAAGAATAGGTATGATTCCATCCGTAAGGACTTTAAAAAGATTATAACACAGCCTAAGTATGGGCACAACGAGAGCAACAAAACAGCAAGCAGGTTGTAAAAACCAGAAGTGCCTGCCTTGTACAGACTTGGTCACAGGCTTTCTGCCAGCTTGCACAAGAGGTCTTGTGGTAGGTAAGAGGGTGGAGCTCGATTGAAGTCTGGAATGTTGCTAACTTCCCTGTGAGATTGAAAGACTGGATTTTGTTGGGACAAGTGAACCACCCACCCTTGTCATACTGTTCTACAGGAGAAAAGACTGAGGGTGAGGTTTCAATAGGTTCTATTCAATTCTACCAGAAGAACACATAGCCATCCTCAGAGTGGCAGGAGAGGGCTAGAGACAAACTTGGGAGGTGGCTGCACCTGTTCTCAAAAGAAAAATTTAATGTAGGGCCTGCTGTGCTAGGACCGCTCAACATTGAAAGATAAGTCTTTCTGAGAAAGGTCTCAGTGGATCCCCTTAAATGATTTAGATGACCTCAGAGAGATTGTAGCAGAATTGAAGAGGCCTGGGATCATCCAAAAATCTCAGAGCCTTACATCTCTCCCATAGTAGTAGACTGGAAGAAGAATTTGTTCCTGAGGATGTGCATAGATTACCATACCATTAATTGGAGGACCATTCCAGATCAGTACTCCCCAGAGGGGCAAAATGGTTTAGTGTGCTGAATCTGAGAAGTTGCTCCATCAACAGATGACAGAGAGAAAATTGCTTTCATTTGTCCCTTGGGGTTCTATGAATTCAATCAGATGCCTCAAGCATTGTCAGGTGTCCCAGTGACTTTTCAGCAACTTATGGATTGGATGGTGGGAAACATGATTTTTTTTAAAAAAATTATTTTTTATTTATATATAAA
This sequence comes from Thamnophis elegans, assembly GCF_009769535.1. Classification (NCBI taxonomy): domain Eukaryota; kingdom Metazoa; phylum Chordata; class Lepidosauria; order Squamata; family Natricidae; genus Thamnophis; species Thamnophis elegans. The sequence continues at coordinate 62,523,931 of NC_045558.1, read as the reverse complement.
TATTTTGAAATATTTTGAAAACAGTGTATTGTCTAGATATTTCATTTTAACAAAATAACAATAAATATACTAACAGTAATAAAAATAATATATGTAGTAATTATAACAATAATAATAATTGCATTATTTGTGCTTCTATTGATTATACTGACATACTTATAGTCATATATAATGTTAATCTTTTACATACACATAATAATCTTTATTCTTCTAAGTTCTACCTCTTGTATCTAGCCACTGGTAAAACCTATTCCATGTTGAATAATACTAATAATACTAATAAACAATAATATCTCCTTTATCTTTTATTTTTAATGTCAGTCTGTCCATCTCTGCACATTTCCAACATTTGATGAGCATATTTCTAGAGATCTTTGTTAATCTTGTCAGTGGCAGAAGCCACCTATAGAAAATTTTGTATAAATTTTCCTTATATGCAGTGGCCATTGCCAGCTTATAATTTCTATCCCAAAACGTTTGCCATTTATCTAATTTTATAGTGTAGCCATTTTTTTTGCCCATACTATCATTGTTTCTTTAACTTATTCATCTTCCATTTTAAAGCTTAGTAGGTAATTATATAGTTTCCTTATTAATTTTTCATCTGTCCCTAATAGTATTTGATCAAGTATAATTGGTTCTTTATAAAACCCCATATTTTCACATCTCTCTCATATCTTGATTGTATTTGCAAGTGCAGTCACCATGCTAGGTCCATCTCTTGGTTTTGAAATTCCTGTCTAGTTTTTTCTTCCTTGTTTAAGATGTCTTTGTAGGATACATTTTTTTTGCCAAATTGACAATATTTCGATTTAATGCTCCATTGTAGAAAGCCAAACTGATATTTTCCTATAGTTTTTTTATTTAACTTTTTCCCATACTAAAAATAAAGCATTCCTCACATTGTGCCTTTGAAAGTATCTATGTGCTGTATTCCTTCCTGTAAATGTGTTTTTATTTTTCCATTTTCATTTCATACAGTCACATATATACTGTGCATAACCGGGGCCATATAACATTAAACAATAAACACAGCGATTAGTCTTGTCAACAATACCCCCCAAAATACAAACCCAATGTACCACTTCGACCCTCCATACACCCTTCCTTTCGCCCCCCTCCAACTTTCCTTCTTCCCTCCAACATTCCCCTCTACCCTACTTCCCCTCCCCCTCTATCACTCCTCTCTCCCAGTACACTCCCTCCCTTCCTTCTCACCCTCCCTCCCATCCTCTCTCCCACCCTCTCTACCCCTCTTCTAACCCTCTACTCCTTCCTTCGGTGTATTTCTACTATCTATTAATATATTCAGCTAGTCCTATTTTTACAGTGAAATTAAAGAGCAACAGTATACAAGTGCAATCACGTTACTATAAAATCTAACACATACTATATATCCCCCCCTCCCCCTAACACCCCACTTCCCTCCCCCCCCGACTTCCCAGAGCCCGTACACGGTATAGATTTTTAACAAATACAGTCTAAAATATATTAAGACAAAGGAAATAAAAAAAGAAGTTAATAACATCCCTGCATTAAACTCAGCTTCTTCCTGTTGCACTAACTTTAAGCAGTTTAGATTATTCCTAATCTTAAGCATAGGCTATCTGTAATTTCTTAGTCCCATATTTGTTTTGTATATAGTCAATCCATTTTTTCCAGTCTCGTTTGTATCTCTCACTTGAATGGTCTTTAAGATACGCTGATATTTTCGCCATCTCGGCTAGGTTTGTGACTTTTAAAGAGTTGTAGGCAAGTCTTCCTTCTTCCAGTATTGCGCCACCAACAGTCTTGCTACCGTTATTAAGTGCAGAACCAAATTAGTCTCTACCGCTGTAAATTCAGTACATATACCTAATAAAAATAACTGAGGAGTAAATTTTATCCTTCTTTTAAAAATATTTTGCATAATCCACCACATTTTTATCCAAAATGCCTTAACCTTTTAACAAGTCCACCATATATGAAAATATGCAGCATCGAGAGAACCACATCTCCAATATTTAGGCTGTACATTTGGGTACATAGAAGCCAGTTTTTTAGGATCTAAATGCCATCTATAAAACATCTTATAAAAATTTTCTCTCAGATTTTGTGCTTGTGTGAACTTCACATTTCTTACCCATATTCTTTCCCATGTATCCAACATTATTGGTTCTTCAATATTTTGAGCCCACTTTATCATACAATCTTTAACTAGTTCTGTTTCCGAATCCATCTGTATTAGTACATTATATATCCTCTTTATGTGCATTAAACTTTGATCTCTTATTTGTTTAAACAAATTATCCTCAACTTGGATAAAACCAGTTTTTTGGTCTATTTTCCACCTGGCCTGTAATTGGCCATACTGGAACCATGTTTGAACTACCTTCTCCTCTTTCAATACCTCTAAAGATTTTAGTTGTAAAAACCCCCTTTCCAAAGTGAGAAGTTGTCTGTAGGTGGTTCTATCCTGCTTTTGTGCTATATTCATATTTTCAATTGCATGTCTAGGAATTGCCCACATGGGTAATTTGTCATTTAGTTTATATTGATATTTTTTTCCAAACCCGCAGTAAAGCATTTCTTAAGATATGACTTTTAAAATTCTTATCTAGTTTTTTGTTGAATAACAAGTAAGCATGCCAACCATATACCAGATCGTGTCCCTCGATATTCAGTATTCTATCGTTGGTTAAATGGGTCCAATCACTAATTGCGGATAGCACCACTGCATCATAATATAATTTTAGGTTAGGTAATTTCAAGCCTCCTCTCTCGCGTACATCTTGCATTATTTTCATCTTTACCCTCGGTTTCTTTCCTGCCCATACAAATTTGTTGATACCCTTCTGCCATTCTAAAAGATTCGCATCTTTTTTAAGTATAGGTAGCATTTGAAAAAGGAATAAAAATTTTGGTAAGATATTCATTTTCACTGCCGCTATCCTACCCAGCAAGGATAAGTGCAATTTCTCCCATTTTTTCATCTCTGTCTGTATACTCCACCAAAGTGGTATATAATTGTGCTTATATAATTTCCCGTTTGAGGCTAAAATATTAACCCCAAGATATTTGACTTTTTTGACTACCTCACATCCTAGCATCCCTCCTAGTTCTTCCTTTCGTTTAGTATTCATATTTATAGCTAATATTTTGGTTTTTCCTAAATTTATTTTAAAACCAGACACTTGACCATATTGATTAATCATATTCATACTAGATTCCTGTGGTTGTTCCAATATTATGACCAAATCATCCGCAAAAGCGCAGACTCTGTATTCTTGCTGCCTAATCTTGATCCCTTTTAGACCATCCAAGCCCCGTATTTTATTCAACAATACTTCCAAAGTTATAATGAACAATAGTGGGGACAAAGGACAGCCCTGTCTTGTACCTTTTCTGATTGGAAAAGGGTCTGTTAAACTTCCGTTGACGATGATTTGAGCTGTTTGCTGTTGGTATATTGCTGTGATTGACTGTAAAAAGCTATCTCCTATCTGCATTTTTTGCAATATTTTCAACAGAAATTGCCAGTTAACTCGATCAAAGGCCTTCTCAGCAGCCAGAAATATGAACGCAGCAGGAATTTGGTTGTTCTTTCCCAAATATTCTAATGCATTGATAATTAGTCTAACATTACTCTTCATCTGTCTCCCCTGTATAAAACCTGTTTGGTCGGTATGTATCAATTGTTGAATAACCACCATTAACCTATTTGCTAGTATTTTAGTAAAAATTTTATAATTTACATTAAGTAATGAGATAGGTCTATAATTTTTTGGTTGGGTAGTATCTTGATCTTCTTTGGGTATCAAAGATATAAACACTGTCTTCCAAGATGGGGGCACTTTACCTTCCGTTTGAATTTTATTAAATAGTTCTCTAAGAGGTTCTACCATTTCTAACTGTAAATTTTTATAATAAACTGCTGTCAAGCCATCTGTGCCTGGCGCTTTCCCTAACTTTAGTTGCTTAATTACCTGCAAGATTTCCCCTGAGGTTATTGGTTGGTTCAACTTTTGCCTGTACTCTTCTCTAACTAGGGCTATTTTCTCTTTATCTAAGTATTTGTCTATATCTAAACCCTTAATTTTATCCCCTTTATACAATTCTGTAAAAAATTCCTGAAATGCCTTTTGAATCTCCTCCTGTTGAAACACCTCCTTCCCTCTATAAATCAATTTGGTTACATTTCAAATTTTCCTTTTTTTCCTAATCTGATAAGCTAACCATCTGCCCAGGTTATTTGCATTACAAAAAGTGTTGTGTTTTGCAAATAATAAACTAGTGGCTACCTGGTCAGAGATCAGCATATCAAATTGGGATTTTAATATGGTAATTGCTTCCTTAACCTTTGTATCGCCTGGATTCAATGTTAACTCCAACTCTTTCCCTTTAATTTCCTCTTCCAATTCTTTTCATTTTAGCCCTTGTTTATGTCTATGCATTTTGTTTATATTCATCAGTACTCCTCTCATATACGCTTTGCTTGCATCCCATACAAATTCCATAGGTGTACCCTTATTCATATTCAAAACAAAGTATTCAGATAACAATTTTTTACAATCATTAATGTACTTTTCATATCTGAATAAGTTTTCATTCAGCCTCCAAGACCTTCTTGCCTGCACTGTCCTTCCCAATTCCATCCAAACTGGGTTATGATCCGAAAGGACCCTCACCGCAATCTTTGTCTTCTTCACCGTAGAAAGTAAATCATTAGTGATTAATATAAAGTCAATCCTCGAAAAGGATTGATGTCTATCGGAAAAGACGGTGAAATCATATTCCTCTGCGTTTCTTTCTCACCAAATATCTCTCAATTCAAAGTCGTCCATCATGTCAAAAAAAGGTTTGGGTAACTTAGCTTGCATTTTAGTATTTGGGTGAGAGGTCTTCTTATCTCTTTTAGTGTCAATCACGCCATTCCAGTCACCCAATAGTATACAAGACTTATAGTCCCACTGTAGTAATTTAGCATAAAGATTTCTATAGAATCCGTCTTGCTGTTGATTAGGAGCATAAATTCCCAAAAGTAATATCTTTTTCCCTTCTAAGATTAGGTCTAGCGCGATATATCTTCCAAAGGGATCTGCTTCAATTAGTTCAGCCTTAATGTCTTTTCTTAAGTATACAACTATACCATTTTTCTTTTCCGTAGCAGAGGTCACAAAATGTTGACCAAGTTTGGGGTTAAACAAATATTTTTGATCAGTTGATTTGATATGAGTTTCTTGCAGACAAATTATATCATTCTTGAACTGTTTAAGATAGTGGAATATTTTCTTTCTCTTCTGTGGAGAATTCAGTCCATTGACATTCCATGTCAAAATCTTAGTTGTCATCTCTGGTTGCCTGAAGCTTTTTTAGAGCCTCCTGCATGGCCTGTTTAACCTTTGGCCTAGCTCCTCCCATGGCTTCTGAGCTTGTTGCTGCGACTCCTTGATCAATGGCCGGTGATTGTTGAGGTTGTTGCATTGTGGCTTGTTTTTCCATTCGTCTGGTAATCATATGGCTAGGTCTTTGTTCCATGACACCTTGCCCTTCCAGGAAGGGAAGGTGGTGCATCTTGTCTGGTAGTTGTGTAGTTTGCTGTCTATCTTGTCCTTCATGTGGTCTTTCTCTGGATCCAGATGGTGCAGGGTGTCCCGCCTTCAGAATATTGTGATAGAAATCTCGAGCTTTCCATACAGAGTTGAGACGATATCTTTGCTTGTCAAATGTAATTATAATACTGTCAGCACCTCTCCATTTAATAATTAGGAAAGAAAGACCATGAGACTCCATACGTGGAAAATCAAATGTACTTTTACTAATTAAAAATGGTTAGAGAGCGGTTGCATAGCGAAGTCTAATTAATTAGGCGCGAAAGCAGTTGATATATAGAATAGCCCATTCCACACCCCCTGGCATCATAGGCCTAGGCCAATCATAAGTCCTTCAAGTGTCAGGTGTGAGATAACTTCAAAAGGCATCACGAAGATGGAATGTCGGTGCCGTTAGTCCAGGCGGGAAACACCCACGCATGCGTAGTCTGACCATCCAGTGAACTCCAGAACATTCCTCCAGCACATCGAGTAACCCCACCCAAATACCATGCCCTCCCTCCCCGTTTCATGGCAGCTGAAGCAACAGCAAAGCAGAAGCTGACATCCGGCCATCCCCCGGAAAAAGGCGTTTAGGCCTAAAAACAAACAAACAAACAAACAGACGAACAACAAAACACAAAAAGGAACAGGGAGGGGAAAAGAGAAAAATTAAGGCTTGTCAGGGTAAGCATCATAAAACTTACGAAGCAGCCGGGGGGCATGAACATGGGACTTGTCAACTCATTCCGCATGAGAAGGAGGAAAATGCTTCCAAGCCACCAAGTATTGGATGCGATTACGCCGCTTGCGGGAATCAAGTATTTGACGAACTTCAAAATGCCGTTCACCATCGATCAGCAAAGGAGCAGGCGGAGGGTCATCAGGTGGACGTAAATGTGGAACACGAACAGGTTTAATGAGGTTAATGTGGAATACCGGGTGAACCCGGTGAAGGTGCTTGGGCAACTGCAAGCGAACAGAGACAGGATTGATGACCTTCACGATAGGGAACGGACCCACATATTTTGGTCCCAACTTTTTGGACTTCTGCGGGGTGCGAAGAAACTTCGTGGACAAATAAACCAAGTCACCCTCCTGGTATTCATATGGCTGTGTACGCCTTTTATCCGCCTGTTTTTTATGGGCACGATGTGCAGCATCCAGAGTTGTCAGGGTCAAAGGCCAGATACGGCTGAGACGTTCGCTCCAGTCAGCGACGGACGGAACTTGCGGCTGGTCACGAGGCAATTCAGGAATAGGAACAAAATCTTGACCATACACCACCCGGAAAGGCGTGAAACCAGTGCTGGAATGGACAGAATTGTTGTAGGCCACCTCAGCATGTGGCAATAAGTCCACCCAATCATCTTGTTGATAATTGATGAAACAACATAAATATTGTTCAAGAACAGAATTAGTCCTCTCACAAGCGCCATTAGTCTGAGGATGGTAGGCGGAGCTAAGGCCCTGGGCGGAGCCAATACGTTTGAGAAATTCCTTCCAGAACACTGAGGTGAACTGGACACCCCTATCGGAGATGATGCGATCAGGCACTCCATGCAAACGGTAAATGTGGGAAATGAAGAGTTTAGCCAGCGCCTTAGCGGAAGGAATTTTGTGGCAGGGGACGAAATGAACTTGTTTCGAAAACAAATCCGTAACGACCCAAATGACGGTGTGCCCCTGGCTCTCGGGGAGTTCAACAATAAAGTCCATAGAGATCTCCTTCCAAGGGGCAACAGGTCGGGCAACAGACTGGAGCAATCCCTGCGGTTTCCCAGGAGGTCGTTTCGCGGCCGCACAAACGGGGCAACTGGCAACATAAAGTTCAATGTCCTTCTTCAAAGATGGCCACCAAAATTGTCTCTTTACCAAATGCAAAGTTTTACAAAACCAAAATGACCCACCAATTTGGAGTCGTGAGCACGTTGGAGGACAACGGGACGAAGGGAGGCGGGGACATACAATTTGGCACTGATCCATGGCAATTCGTCCCTCATTGTGCACTCATCCTGATGCTTCTAGAACCAGTCATCCTGGGAAGGGCAAGTTTGAGGTCAGAAAGAAAATCTTGAGGCACGTCCACTTTTGCTCGTGCCTGCTGGCGAGTAACCACCGGAGCCGCCAGGCTGGAAGTGGGAACCACCGGTTGCACGATGCTCAGTTTAGAGCAGTTGTATTGAGGGAGTCTGGACAAGGCGTCCACCATGAAATTCTTCCCCCAGGGATGTACTTGAGTGTGAAATTGAACCGGTTGAAATGCTGGGCCCACCGCATTTGTTTGGGGGAGAGACAGCGCGGCGTCCTCAAAGCCTCCAGATTCTTGTGGTCAGTCCACACCTCGAAGGGTGCTTAGCGCCTTCCAGAAAATGGCACCACGTGGTTAGGGCCCACCGTACCGCAAACACTTCCTTCTCCCAAACAGCCCAACGCCTCTCAGTGTCAGTGAGTTTGCGGGAGGTGTACGTGCAAGGTTGCAGGTTACCTTGGTCGTTGGATTGCAACAAGACGGCCCCAACAGCAACGTCGCTGGCATCAGCTTGGACGACGAAAGGCTTGTCCATGTCGGGATGCTTCAGCACCGGCTCCGCAGCAAAAAGGCATTTCAGTTTCTCGAAAGCCGCTTGGCAGTCCATGGTCCAGTCAAGAGGCTTGCTAGGCTTAGGTTTAGGACCACCCCTGGATTTCAGCAAATTAGTTATAGGAAGCGCAATTTTGGCAAAAGAAGGAATGAATTGACGGTAGAAATTAGCAAAACCCAAAAAATTTTGCAATTGTCTACGAGTTCTAGGCGCGTCCCACTCAGTGACCGCCCTCACCTTTTCAGGGTCCATTTCAATGCCAGCTGGAGAGATGCGATATCCAAGGTAGTCAATCTTAGTTTGGTGAAACTCACACTTGGATAATTTGGCATAAAGATCAGCAGCTCTGAGTTTTTTCAAAACAGTGCGCACAAGTGCGACATGTTCGTCATAGGAGCGAGTATAGATAAGGATATCGTCCAAATATACGATAACTCCTTTGTAGAGGTGGTCATGCAAGATCTCATTGATTAACTGCATGAAAACTGCAGGGGCCCCTTGCAGGCCAAAAGGCATGACCCGGAACTGGAAGCAACCAAGAGGGCAGTTGAAAGCAGTCTTCCATTCATCTCCCTCCTTTATGCGGACCCTATAATAAGCTTCCCTGAGGTCCAATTTAGTGAAAATGCGGCCCTTCCCCAACTGGGCCAACATGTCCTTCATTAATGGAAGTGGGTATACATTTTGGGCCGATATCCCATTCAAATTTTTAAATTAACACATAATCGAAGAGAGCCATCTTTCTTTTCACGGAAAAGTACAGGGGCAGCAACCTTGGGACGAGCAGGTTCAATGAATCCCCGTTCCAAATTTTTATCTATGAAATTTCGCATTTCTTCCATCTCCCTGGGTGACATGGAGTATATTTGGGGTTTTGGTAGTTTAACCCCGGGTAGAATGTCAATAGAGCAATCAGTAGGTCTGTGGGGTGGAAGTTTGTCGGAAAACTTCTCACTGAAAACCCCCCTTAGGTCCCAATATGCTTTAGGAATCTTTTCCTCTCCTTCAATCCTCTCCTGCCCTCTGGCGGCCACCTCATGATTGCAATTAACAGGTTTCTCAGGAACGCCCCTCCCCCTCCGGAGGCTCTTTCGTGCGAATGCGTAACCAGCCTTCCCTCCAATTTATGCGAGGGTTCCATTTCCGAAGCCAAGGTAGGCCCAAAATGAGAGGCCTATCCATCCCAGGCGCCACAATGAATGAGATCAGTTCTGTGTGGGAGCCCATTTTCATTTCCAAGGGCTCAGTAAAGAAATGGGCGCCCCCCCCCCCCCCGCGATGGATCCATCTATTTGGCAAAAGACAATGGGGTTTTTAAAGTGCGTAATTTGAGGCCCAACTTTTCCACCATAGCAGGATTGATCATTGACCGGGAACACCCTGAGTCAAGCAAGGCGTGAAGGGATTCTGGCTCCCCATCGGGCGGAACTTTAATTCTATGGGGATTAGCATGGGGCCCTTATTTGAACTCACCCAGCGAGGCGATGTGTCGTCATCTGAGTCATCAGAAGAGCTGGGGGGGGGCGTCCGCTTCTCCCTCTAAGGCCTGGCTGAAGCGAGGGGGTCTGGAATCCACAGCGAAGGCAGCTTCCTTCCTTCTCTTGTCTGAGGACTTGCCAGACCTCTCCTCCCGTTTGGATGGGGTTTGGGAGGTTGAGGGCAATTTAGCACGGCAGTCGGGTGCGCGATGGCCTAAATTTCCGCAATGAAAACACATTACTGGCCTTGATTTCCCCGAGGAGCCACCCCTCCCCTCGCCCTTTCCTCCGAACGGGGCTTTCCAGCTAGGGGGATGGTGGTTTTTGTAGCTTTCTCCTTCTTTTTCTGTCTCTCCTCTCTTGCATAACGGAAGCCTCGTTTAAATCCAGCTCGATGTCAGCAGCGTGTTCAAACTAAACGGTTAAGCGCTTGGGGAGATTTTGATTGACACATTACTGATAGATATCTTCATCCAAGCCCAAAGCAAATTTGTCCAAAAGGGCATCTTCACTCCACCCCCTCATGTACTGGGAAAGGCGTTGAAACTCTTGAATATACTGGGACACCGGTCTGTCATCTTGCTCGAGGGTGATAATTTTAACTTGCTTCGTTTCTCAGTAAGGGGGTCATCAAGCATCTTTTGAAAGCCTCCATAAACCTATTGAAATTCCTCAGGAGGGGGGAAAGCGACTGATGTAAACCAGTACTCCAGTCAGACGCTTCACCGTCTAAGGACAATAAAATCATCCTTATCTTCATGGTATCTGATTCAAAATCTGGGCCGTAGATCTCCATGTAATTATAAACTTGCATGAATAAAAGACCCCAGTTTTGCAGGGCTTCCATCATATCTCACAGGCAGGGGGGGAATTTTTGCCATTCTGCGTCTTCTGGGAGGTGGCCCCCCTAGTCTGGCAAAAGGCCCAGCAGGAGGGGGTGAGTCAGCTCGAGGGGGGGTGAATCAGCGCGTGGGTTTTCTCGCTCCAACCCTCCTGACCTCTTCATCTTCCCCACATATTTGCCCAAAGTACCTTTGTCCCAAGTAATCAGGTTGATCTCCCTCCTGGGGTCTTCTTTCGGCTCCCGCCTCCAGCGGCCTTTCCTGGTGTTTCCTTCGGGTAACCCCCGCATCCCAGCCTGGTTCCTCCTCTCTTGTCCTATCGAGGTGGACCACCGGGGGGGAGGTGGGTCAGCCGGGCTTGATATTTGCAGTTGAGACAAATCCTCATGAAGCAAGAGTTCGGCGGGGAGTTCTCCCTCCTTTCCTTCGCTGGCTGGCGAAGACATTTGCACCCTCCACGGTAGATGGTGATCTCCTGGAAAGGTGATTTTCAGACTTCGCTACTTGTCAGCACCTCTCCATTTAATAATTAGGAAAGAAAGACCATGAGACTCCATACGTGGAAAATCAAATGTACTTTTACTAATTAAAAATGGTTAGAGAGCGGTTGCATAGCGAAGTCTGATTAATTAGGCGCGAAAGCAGTTGATATATAGAATAGCCCATTCCACACCCCCTGGCATCATAGGCCTAGGCCAATCATAAGTCCTTCAAGTGTCAGGGTGTGAGATAACTTCAAAAGGCATCATGAAGATGGAATGTCGGTGCCGTTAGGTCCAGGCGGGAAACCACCCACGCATGCGTAGTCTGACCATCCAGTGAACTCCAGAACATTCCTCCAGCACATCGAGTAACCCCACCCAAATACCACGCCCTCCCTCCCCGTTTCATGGCAGCTGAAGCAACAGCAAAGCAGAAGCTGACAAATACCAAATGGCACATCCCATCTATACTGTATCTGACTGTTTCTGAGTTCTTCCACTAGAAAGCATAATCTCTCCTGGCTCTTAGCATTTGAGGTGGTATTCTTTCAAGACAATCAAATCCTGTCCGCCAATTTGAAGCCTGGTGGTATAGGACTCTTGTAGTATCATGTTTTCTGAACTCTCGTTGTGGCGAAGTATATAACTACATCTTGGAGGAGTTGCTTCTGTTTATCCGCCCAAAATTACAGCGATAAATTTTTTCGATCTGCCAGTCAAGTTGGACCCCGGATCTTCCCACCAGACGGTCAAAAGCCTCTGAAAAAATCGTTTCAAGTTCTCCTGTTTGTCTTCCGCGCAGCCCCCTGACTCTTAATGCAAGCTCCATCTGTCTGTACTGTATCATAATAATTTGTTTTTCAGCGTTTTCAACTTTTTGTTGCACCACTTCAGTTTTGGATATCAAATTGGTGTTAGCTTCATTAAGAACCTCTAGATTATCTTCCATTCCAGAAACATGTTCTGTCAATACCGTTACAAGTCCCAGCATATCATCATTTATTTTGGCAATGCCTAGTATCAAGCTTATCATATAAGTCCGCCTTAAACTCTTTTATCTCGTTCTTTATCTCCTCTCTGAATTCTCTGAAAGTTTCTAAATTCTGCTCTCTAAATTCTCTAAAAGTTTCCAAAAAAAGTTCTTTCATTAGCAAATCTCCAGTAGGGGGCATAGAGGGTGGAAGCTGCAACTTTGTGCCAGGTATGGGGGATGTGGTTCTAGGAGGAAGTTTCGGCCCAGAGGATTTAATTTTGATGGCCAGTATGTCTTATCTTCAAGCAATTAATCAACTCTACTGGCCCGCTGTGCAGCTTACGAGAAAAAAAGTATTAAGTCACCCCTTTGTTTGTTCTTAAGGATTTTTCAAAAGGGCGTTGTAACAAAGCAGCTCGGCATATTCAGCACCATTTGGACTTCTCTATATCAGAAATATATATTAGCAAAGTTGATAAGAGGAAAGTCTTGTAAACTCTTCAAGAAGTAAACTAATTAATAACAAAGACGCTAGCCGACTGTTCCTCCCGTGTTTTTGGCAGAAAGGTTTGCAGAAGTGTTTCAAAAAGTTCGCATTGTAACGAAACAGTTCAGCATATTCACCTCTGTTTGGAATGTCTCTATAGTAGCAAAAAGTCTTTTAAAACTTTGAAAGTGAAACTAATTAGTAAGATCTGTTGGCCGACTGTGAAGCGAAATTCCCTCCCTTTCTTTGAAGTTTTGAGACTCCGTTTAATTAGATAAACAATATTAGTCAGCAATTCAACTGGCTCATCACCATTTTAGACACTTCTTTAAGTACGTAAAGTAATGGAAGAGGATTTTGTAGCAAAGAAGCTAGATTTAAATAGACAATTAATGATCTCGCATACGAATTCTGCTAGTTTTGGAATCAGATAAATCAATCTTTGAACTGAGTGGGAGGGAATCTTACTTGGGGCTGCCAGGCAGCCGGAGATTTCCAGCGCGGAGCAGTTCTGCCTTCAGCTGGCCCCCCTTCTCTTCACAGACACAAAAGCTGCAAAGATCAGAAAGGCATTTGCTTGACAAAACTTCTCTCCTTTCCCTTCTTTTCCCGAAGAGGAAGGTGTCTGTCAGATGTCTGATGGATGATCATCTTAACAGATAACGCCACTGGTAATATGGGAGCAGCTGTGTTTAGCTACTACCATCAGTAAGTCCCGCCCAGGAAGTCCTATTCCTTCCATACCACAGAAAGTATGCCACCCTAATTGAAGATGATGGCCCTCCAGTAACAACAATCTTCTATGTCTCAGGTTTATCCAATCTTTCACCCATGTAATCACAGATGCCGCGTAACTACAACTCCAGTCTGTTAGCCCAAAACCCCATTGCATTTAGGACCCTAACCTAACCCTAACTCCTGTAGCATTTTCAATCTTATTCTTGCTTTTTTCCCTTGCCTGGTGTATTTCAAATTATTTATTTACTTCCTCAAAATATTTTTTCTCTAGTTTTACTAGAGAAAAAATATTGTTTGGAATAAGAAAAGTAGTTTCGGCAATATATTCTTTTATAATAGCTATTCTTCCTACCATTGAAAGTTGTAGATTCTTCCATTTCTCCAAGTCCGTTAATTTTCTGCATTAACTTCTATAATTATCATCTTTAATTGTTGCACATCTTGCTATTAAGTGAATTCCTAAATATGTTCACTTTCAGTACTATCTGAAGATCTATCTTCTTTGTCAATTCATTTTTTCTGCTTAATAGTTTTGACATAATTTTTTCTTTATTTGTTTTCAGTCCTGCAACTTCTCTCTACTCCTCTATTTTACTTATTAGTTTGGGGTTGGTTTCTAATGGTTCTTCTAATATAAAAAACAGGTCATCTGTAAATGCTTATAATTTATACTTTCCTTTTTTATTTCCATTTCTTTTATTTTTGGATCCTGCCTAATATTTTCTAATTAACATTTCTAATGTTAGTTTAAGTAGCAGTGGAGACAATAGGCATTCTTGTCTTGCCCCTTTTTAATATAAAAAATTCTCTGTCACATCCCCATTCACAATCACTTTTGCTCTCTTTGTTGTCTAAATTGCCTTGATCATATTTATAATTTTTTTTGCCAAAGTCCAATCACTTTAATTATTGCATCATAAATTGCCAATTTACATTATCAAAGGCTTTCTGGGCATCTAGAAAAATTCAATGCCAATTGCTTTTCACAGTGTACTTCTGTCAGCCTCTGTTTTGGCTGCTTGTTTTTGGCTGCCCATTGAAACAGGAAGGAGGGGGCATTGTTTGTGGGTGGGGAAGCCACCCAGAGTCCTTCGGGAGTGGGCAGCATATAAATTTTAATAATAAATAAATAAATAGGTGTAAGCACTGGAGAGACTGAATAAAAGGAGGTGTTCTCACCATGTACTGCGTATGCTGCAGATAAAAGATTGCCACCCAGACCAACTGTCCGGCATACCAGCCTGATAATGTTTTTTTAAGGTGTCTCCCACATGATACCTGTGGGGTGTACTGATTGGACTATGGACTAAGGTTACCAGGGGGAGGGGGTTGGGTCACATATTGATATCTATGATTACGTGTGCTTTTGCCTCAGACCTCGCTTTGCTTAGCTACTATCTACTCATGACCAGTAAAAGTACTCTTAATTCTGCAAAATGGAGTTGAGTGGTTTCTTTCTTGGTTACTGATTGAAGCAGCCTTGACATTAAGCGATGTCTCAGACACGCACTCATCCCGGAGCTGATAACTACCGAGGGGAGTGCACCCAATTCCTACACCCCCACCCCAGAACATGTCCCAGCAAGGCAGCGACCAGGGGGAGAATGAGGAGAAGCCTCATGAAACAAATTGTAGAGGCTTGGAAAAGGAAACATTCCAGTTGTGACCCTGGAAAAAAGTGGACAGATTTCTCTGCCCTGAGAGAGGCCAGGGGACAATAAAAATGATTTATGGTCCTTCCTCAGGCAGCTGTGGAATTCATGCAACAGTTTGGAAATAGGTATTTTTCATTGAGGGAAGGCAAGGTACAAAAACTTGCTATGCCTTGGGAAAGTAGGCAGCTTTGGGATGGAGGCCCCACATGATGCTGAACCCCCCCCCCCCCTACTGAGAGACTATAAAAGAATTTATGGCTGCTTTGAATAATACTTTGAGTGATCTGTGCTCACGGGGCTACAAACAAAAAGCTAAATTTACATCCCTTACTCAGGGAAACAAGAACTGTGTAAACAGGGGGAGGGCTCCCAATTGCAGCTCTGTTATGACTGTGGCTGTGGAGAGAAAGATGATTTTAGTCCATGACAATTATAGCGAAGATAGTGAGAGAGAGAAAGCTACCCCACCAAAATCCCCGCAAGGAGCTCCAAATGAAGGGAAACTTCAAGCAGAACCCAGTTTTCTCATCCCCAAACTGAGACCAAGGCCCTCTATTAGGGGGGACAGGAGGCCAGAGAAACCTCCTGAAGGGGAAGAGGGGAGACCGCCATGAAGGCATTGGAGGTTTGTCCCAAATCCCACCCTGCCCCAGGGAGAGAGAAATCACCCTCTTCGTCAGAGGAAAGTGAAACCGAAACACATACGATCATCTAGTAAGCTCCCGATCAGGGCCCATAACTATCCCAGTGAAACTTAAAGTGCCCTCTACTGGAGCGCAAGAAAATATGCTGGCTCTTTTAGATTCGGGTTGCACACGTTGCATGGTTAGCCCCGAAGTAGTGGAAAAATTGGGCCTAAGACTAAAAACCTTGAAGGTCCCTATTGCTTTTGCTACTTGGATGGCTCGATAGTTGGAAGGAGTCTGGCCCATTTTTGTGACTGGAGCCAATAGACATGTGGACGGGAACTCACCAAGAGTCAATAAGTTTTTAGTGTGGCCCCAGGAATGGATCGCCGCTGATATTGGGCTTACCCGGGCTGCGTAAAATTGAATCACACATCATTGGAGGAAAGGGGTGATACGCAGCCGTCTGCTACACCCCCTGAAGGAAAGGGGGGGAGGCTCCCAAGCAGAGTAACTGTTCTGCTACAACCCCCTCAAAGGAGAGGGGCCCCAAACAGGGTAACAGTGTACCCCAAACTAGCAGCCAGGGGGGCAAGAAAAAAGTTGAAGGGGAGGAGAAAATCCAAAAGAATATTGGGACCTGAAAGATGTTTTCAGTGAAAAATCAATTTGATAAATTGCCCGCCCACCATGGCCACTGATTGCAGCCATTGAGAATCCTTCCCGGAGGTCAAATTCCGAAACTTCAGATTATTCAATGACCCCTTGTGAAATGGATAAGTTTAAGAAAGTTTATTGACAAAAATTTGCAGAGAGGTTTCATTGAGCCTGCTAGGCCCCGGTGGCTGCCCCTGTTATGTTCAGAGAAAAGAAAGATGGCTCCTTCGCTTGGTGGTCAATTATAAAAATCTGAACGCTATCCTATTCAGAATCTCTACCCGTTGCCGCTAATGAAGGACATGCTAGCCCAGTTGGGTAAAGGAAGAATTTTCACAAATTAGACCTGCGGGAGCCTATTACAGAGTCAGAATTAAGGAGGGTGATGAGTGGAAGACTGCGTTCAACTGCCCTCTTGGTTGTTTTCAATTCCGGGTACTGCCATTGGCCTACAGGGGCGCCAGCTGTTTTCATGCAATTGATTAATGACGTTTTGCATGACCACCTCTACAAAGGTGATGGTCTATCTTGATGACATCCTTATTTACACAGAAACATGTGAAGAACACGTGAAACTGGTCCGCTCAGTGCTAAAAAACTCCGGGCAGCAGAGCTATATGCAAAATTGTCTAAGTGTGAATTTCATCAGGAAAAAATTGACTACCTTGGGTATCGCATCTCCCACGATGGCATCGAGATGGACCCCGCAAAGGTCCAAGCTGTCACTGAGTGGGCACCCCCCCACCGCAAACAGTTGCAAAGTTTTTGGGATTTGCGAATTTTTATCGTCAATTTATTCTCTCATCGCCATCGCCCTCCCTATTACGAACCTCCTGAAATCAAAAGGGGAGGCCAAACCTAGACCAGGAAAGCCCTTAAATTGGACTATGGAGTGTCAAGCCGCATTTGAAAAACTTAAACGACTATTTGCAGCTGAACCTGTTTTGAAACACCCAGACATGGATTCGCCATTTGTGGTCCAGGCGATGCAAGTGACATTGCAGTGGGGGCAGTATTGCTACAAACAAATGCTGATGGAAAGCTACAACCTTGCCTTACACCTCTCGAAAGCTGACTGAGACAGAGAGACGATGGGCTATATGGAAAAGGAGGCTTTTGCAGTCAGGTGGGCTTTGATGACCTGGCGACATTTCTTGGAGGGAGCAAAACACCCTTTTGAGGTGTGGACTGACCATAAGAATTTGGAGGCATTAAAAACTCCCCAAAATTATCCCCCAAACAGATGAGATGGGCACAACATTTTAACAGGTTCGATTTCACTTTAAAGTATATCCCAGGGGGAAGAACTTTATGGCAGATGCTCTATCTAGACTCCCTCAATACAACAGCTCAAAGCTCAGCGTGGTTCACCCAGTCATCCCAGCGAAGAATCTCGCTGCTCCGGTGGTCACCAGAAGCCACAGCAGTTCAAATTTTGAGGTCACAAAGGACCTCGTCTCCAAACTCAAGGAAAACCTTGAGTCCGATGAGTGGTTTAAAGCATTCCAATGAGTGTACCATGAAAGACGGTCTACCTTGGATAGGGCTAATTGTATGTTCCTGCTGCCATTAGAATTTGGTTCTGCAATGGGCCCTCACTCACGCATGCAAGCCATTTTGATTATTAAAACTCGGCATCTCATTAAAGACAATTTTGTGCCATCATTGAAGAAGGACTTTGAGTCCTATGTGCCAGTTGCTCCACATGTGCTGCTGCGAAGTGCCCACCAGGGAAAACCCCGGGCCTCCTCCAGGGCGTGGCCTGTCCGGAGGCACCTTGGAAAGATATATCTATGGATTTCATGGTGAATTACCTGAAAGTCAAAGAAATACTGTGATTTGGGTCGTTACCAGACTTGTTTTCCAAACAAGTTCATTTGTTCTGTGTTCCAAAATGCCGTCAGCGAAATCCTTGGCTAAATGTTTATTACACATGTATATCGCCTGCATGGTGTACCAGACTAGCATTATCTCTGATAGGGGGTTTTCAGTTCACCTCCTTACTTTGGAAGAAGTTTTTAAAGTTGATTGGCTCCCTCCCAGGGGCTAAGCTCCACCCACCATCCACAGACTAATGGAGCTTGTGAAAGACTAATTCTGTTTTGGAACAGTACCTCCGGGGTTTCATTAATTATCAGCAAGATAATTGGGTTGAGTTGTTACCTCATGCTGAAGTGGCCTACAACAACTTGGTTGCACAGCAGTACTGGTTTTACGTCTTTAAAGTAGTGTTTGGTCATGATTTTGTACCTATTCCGGAGGTGCCACGAGAAAAACCACAAGTCCTATCCCTTTCAGAATGAGTGACGAACTCCGCAAAATCTGGCTTACAAGGCATTGGATGCTGCTCATCGGGCACACAAGAAACAAGCTGACAAGAAGAGACTAAGCAAAGGGAATACAAGGTTGGAGACCGTGGTGTATTTGTATTTGGGCTCAGTTTGGGAATGAGAGAACTGGGTTTGCTTGCAGTGCCACTTTTCCCTTCATTTGAGCTCCCTTGCAGGGATTTTGGTGGAGTAGCCTTCTCTCTCCCCACTATCTTCGCTATAATTGTCATGGACTAAATCACTTCCCATCTCCACAGACAAGTCATAGCAGAGCTGCAATTGGGAGCCCCCCCCCCATTTACACAGTTCTTGTTTCCCTGGTTAAGGGATGTAAATTTAGCTTTTGTTTGTAGGCGTAGCAAGTTTTCTTACATTGCCTTCTTCAATTAAAAATTATGTTTCCAAACTGTTGCATGAATTCCCACGAGCGCCTGAGGAAGGACCATAAATCATGTTATTGTCCCCTGGCCTCTCTCAGGCAGAGAAATCTTTCCACTTCTTTTCCAGGTCACAACTGGAATTTTCCTTTTCCCAAGCCTCTACAATTGTTTCATGAGGCTCTCCTCATTCTCCCCCTGGTCGCTGCCTTGCTGGACATGTTCCAGGGGTGGTGTGTAGGATTGGCTGCACTCCCCTCAGGAGTTATCAGCTCCAGGATGAGTGCGTGTCTGAGACCTCGCTTAATTCAATGGCTGCTTCGCTCAGTAACCAAGAACAAAACCACTCAACTCCATTTTGCAGAATTAAGAGTACTTTTACTGTCATGAGTAGATAGTAGCTAAGCAAAGTGAGGTCTGAGGCAAAAGCGTGCATAATCAGAGATAGCAATATGTGACCCAACTCCCTCCCCCTGGTAACCTAGTCCATAGTCCAATCAGTACACCCCACGGTATCATGTGGGAGACATCTTCAAAAAACATCATCAGGCTGGTATGCCGGACAGTTGGTCTGGGCGGCAATCCTTTATCTACAGCAGCGCAGTTGATGGTGGAACACCTCCCTTTATTCAGTCTCTCCAGTGCTGACCTACTTCGCCACCCACAAACAATGCCCCTTCCCTCCCCATTTCAATGGCAACCGAAAGCAAGCAGCAAAACAGAGGCTGAACATCTGGTATCATTTGAAAAAGAAATAAGAACTTAGGCAAGACATTCATTTTCACTGCTGCTAATCCTTCCCAACAAAGATAATTGTAGTTTTTTCCCAATTTTCATCTCTACCTGTATTTTATGCCATAATGGTTCATAATTCTATTTATAGCTTCCCATTTGAAGTTGTAATATAAACTCCTAAGTATTTAACCTTTTTAACTATCGCACATCCTGTTATTCTTTCTAATTCTTCCCTTTCATTAGTGTCATATTTTAACTAACATCTTTGTTTTCCCTAGATTTATTAAACCCTGATACTTGGCTGTATTGATTAATCGTATTCATTAAGGCCTTAGTAGATTTCCCTGGTTGGGTTAAAGTTATAACAAGTCATCCGCAAATGCTCGTAATCTATATTCGTAGTGCCTAATCTTAATTCCCTGTAAATCTTCTTACCCCTGTATTTTATTCAGCAATAACTCCAAGGTTATAATAAACAATAATGGTGATAGGGGGCAACCCTGTTTGTACCTTTCTTGATTCTAAAAGATTCTGTTAAACTCTCATTGACTATAATTTGTGCTGTTTGTTCCTGTTATATTGCATTGATTGATTGTAGAAAATACTCTCCAATTTGCATCTTTTGCATTGTTTTCATTAAAAATTGCCAATTAACTCGATCAAATGCTTTCTCTGCATCTAGAAATATAAGCGCTGCAGGGACTTGGTTATTCTTTCCCAAATACTCCAATATTAACAATTTGTCTTACATTACTTCTCATTTGTCTCCCTTGTATAAAACTAGTTTGATCATTGTGAATCAGTTGCTGAGTAACCAACATCAACCTATTTGCTAGTATTTAGCAAAAAATTTATAATCTGTGTTGAGTAATACTATAGGCTATAATTTTTTGGCTGACTAAGATCTTGATCTTCTTTGGGTATCAAGGATATAAAAGCAGTTCTCCAAGATGGAGGTACCTTCCCTTTCATTTGGATTTTGCTAAATAATTCCTTAAGAGGTTCTACCATTTCTAATTGTAAATTTTTATAGTAAACCGCTGTCAAGCCATCTGTGCCCGATGCTTTCCCAGCCTTTAACTGTTTAATTACCTAGAGGATTTCCCCCGAAGTTATTGGTTGATTCAATCTCTCCCTTTGCTCATCCTTTACTATAGGTATTTTTTCTTTGTCCAAGTATCTATCTATATCTAAGCCTTGTATTTTATCACCCATGTAAAATCCTGTAAAAAATTCAAGGAAGGCCTTTGGGATCATGTCCTGTTGATAAACCTCTTTACCTTTGTAATAAAATTTTTGTATGGTACGAGATTTTTGTTTGTTCCTGGTCATGTATGCTAACCATCTAACCATCTACCTGGCTTATTTGCATTGCAAAAAATATTATGTTTAGCATATAACAAGTTAGTAGCCACCTGATCTGACATCAGCATATTGAATTGCGCTAGTAATAAGGCAATTGCCTCTTTTTTATCTTCTTGTCTCCTGGGTTTGATATTAACTCTTCTTAATCTCTTCTTCTAGTTCCTTTCTTTTTTTCCCCTGTCTATGTCTATATAACTTTTTAAAATTTACACTTTGCTTTGCTTGCATCCCAAACCATTTCCATAGATGTATCCTTATTCATAAAAAACAAATATTCTCTCAACAATTTTTTACATTCATTGACATTTCTCTCATATCTAAATAAATTTCTTTTAACCTCTAACCCCTTTTAGATTCCTTCCCATATTCAATTCCATCCAAACCAGGTTATGATCTGTTAAGGCTCTGGAACATATCTTGATCTTCTTTACCTTGGAAAGCAAATCATTTGTGGTTAATATGAAATCAATCCTAGAGAAAGATTGATGTCTATAAGAAAAGAATTTAAAGTTCTGTTCTTTGGCATTCCTTTCTTGCGAAATATCTCTGAGCTCAAAGTTATCCATCATATCAAGAAAGACTTAGGTAATTTCGCACTCATTTGAATATTTTGCGAAAGACCCTTCTTATCTTTCTTGGTATCCAAAACTCCATTCCAGTCACCCATTAGTATGAAGGATCTATAGTCCCTCTATATTAACTTGGTATGACGTATCTTGTAGAATTTAACTTATTATTGATTGGGAGCGTATACTCCTATTAAAAGTATCTTTTTCCCTTCTAGTAATAGTTCTATTGCGATATATCTTCCTTGAGAATCTGCTTCAATTAGATCAGCTTTCATATCATTTCTTAGGTATATAACTATACCGTTTTCTTCTCTGGGTGGAGGCTACAAAATGTTGTCCAACTCTTGCGTTTATCAAATATTTCTGGTCATTTGTTCTAATATGTGTTTCTTGCAGGCAAATTATATCATTCTTGAACTGTTTCAAATAATGGTTTATTTTCTTCTTTTTCTGCAGTGAATTTAAGCCATTGATGTTCCAGGTTAAGAATTTAGTTATCATCTTTAGCTCCCTGAAGCTTTTTAAGAGCCATCTTGAAATCCTGTAGTTTGGTTTTTAGCCTAGCTCCTCCCACCACTTCTGAGCTGAAATCTGTGGCTGCTTTAGCCACTTGTTGCAGAGCTTGTTGTTTCTTTAATTCTTGTTCCATACATCTAGTGACCACTCCAGTTTGTCTTTACTCCTTGGCTCCTTCTAATTCCACCAGAGGGTCTGAACTTGGTCCACCTGCAATGATCCTTGAGTATCTTGCTGTCTCGTCTGTCCTTCTTGCTCCCTTTGTCTGGGTCCTGGAGATGGGGGGGTGACCAGCCTTTAATACATTGCTGTAAAAATCTCTAGCCTTCCAAACTGAGTTAAGACAATATCTTTGTCCCAGGTAGTTGACCACTAATCCGGCTGGAGCTTCCCATCTGAACTGTAACTAATGGTTCTTAAGTTCCTCCACTAGGAATGCATAGTCTTTTCTGGATCTCAACATTTTGGGTGGAATTTCCTTCAAAACTGTCACATCCTGGCCCACAATCTGCAACTTGGTTTTGTAAGACTCTTGTAGTATCAAATTTCTCACATCCCTTGTGGCAAAATACACTACAATGTCTCTTAGGAGTTGTTTCTGTCTAGCAATCCATGAATTAACATGATACATCTTGTCTATTTGCCAGTCAAAGTCCCCTCGCCCACCGGCCCATCAGTTGGTCAAAGGGTTCAGAAAAACTCCTTCAGATTTTCTTGATGTTTCTCTTTAAGGTCCCTTATTCTTAAAGCAAATTCCATCTGCCTATACTGCAGCATTGTGATTTCATTTTCTGCATTGTAAATCTTACCTTGGACCACATCCATTTTAGTTTCCAAATTAATATTGGATTCATTAACATCTTCCACTTTTTCGTCTAATACAGATACATAGCCAGATAAGCATTTAAAGGCTTCTGAAACATCTTCTCTAATTTCTTGGTTACAAATCTGAACTAACTCCATAACCTCTTCCAAGATCTCCTTAAAAGCAGCAGAAATCTTCTCCTGTATTTTAATTTCTAACACGGCTTCATGGTCTTTTAAAGCATCATTTAACACTCTTTGTAATACTTCTTGTGTTAAAGGTTCTCCAGCAGGCAGAAGGGGTTCGAGGTGGGGGGGTAACAATGACTGTAATTTACTTGTCAGAGCTGGGGAACTGCCCGCACTTTTTGAGGCCATCGTTATTTTAGCATGCTTTGAAGCCATTTCCTCAGTTAATCTTATCTTTGACCCAATTAATAAGTCCAGACAGGCCGCTTGTTCCAATTATTTCTCTGTAGCTTGCTAATAAATCACTGCTGGTTTAGTGATTTTTATGTAATTTTAAGTTCTGTGGTAGTTGTAGCATTACAGCAAAGTCCCGCCCTTAGAGTTCTTCAGTGCCATTTTTATCTTCCATCATAATTTAGTAGAAGAAGTTAAAGATTATACATACAGTTCTAAGTTCTCTGGTATTTCTCTGCTTGTCTTGGATTCAGGTATAAATCAAATGTTGAGCAAAGGGCGAACGTGTGTCTTAGTTTCTGCAAAAAAGCAGAATGAGTCCCGGACGCGGAGTTCGCTGAGTTGCAGGGGGGCTCACACCTTCCACACCCCAGATTTATCTCCTGGGGGAGGTTAGAGGAGCACTTCCCAAGCCCAGCTACTCACTCCCTCCTTCTTCGCCCGAAGAAGAGGTAATCAATCTGTCAAACAGCTGATGAATGCTGTTTAGACAGTGTAACTCTATCTCGGGACTGGAGCTGCTAAAAAAACAGCTTCTTCAGATGACCCGTCCAAACTGAAAGTCCCCCGGGTAGGCCTTTTTGTTACGTACCTGTCTCCCTGCCAAGTTTCATTGATCCTGCCGGAGCTGCTAAATGTGTTAGCTGTATTGGTGGTTGATTTCCTCAGGCTTATTATCCTGGGGGATTTCAATCTGCCTTCTATTGACGAGACATCTGAGTCAGCTCGGGAGTTCATGGCTTCCATGATGGCTATGGACCTAACTCAGTTAATTCAAGACCCCACCCATAATGGGGACACACGCTCAACCTGATTTTTGTCTCTGGGCAGTGGATGAATGATCTAGATTTAGGGGATATTTCTATCCAACCCTTGTCATGGTCAGATCATTTCCTCATCAGGCTGGACTTCCATACTGCTACCCCTCACCGCAGGGAGGCAGAACTGACTAGATGGTTTGCCCCAGGTGCCTGATGGACCCTGAAAGGTTCCTGATGGAGCTTGGGACTTTTCCTGCATCCCTTGCTCACAACTTGACTGAAACCTTAGTGGAAATCTGGGATAGGGCAGCCACTGGGGCTTTGGATCGTGTGTGGGCTTTGCGGCCTCTGAACCCGTGTTGATCCCGGGTAGCTCCCTGGTTTACCGAGGAGCTCCAGGAGATGAAATGCTGGAAAAGACGCCTAGAGAGTGGTTGGGGGCCAGCCGGGTCCAAATCTGATCAACACTAGTAAGAATTCATATTAAATCCTACTTAGTGATGATAAAACGCAAAATGGCAACAGTTGTCCGCTCTTATCATGTCCACAGATAGTGCCCAGCCGCCCTGTTTAGGGTGACCCACTCCTTACTTAACCAGGAACTGGAAAGACTCCTTGCAGGGTAGGGCTGAGAATTTGTTCAGTATCTGCAGGATAAATAGCTCAGATCCAGACAGGCTTGGACTTTGACTGGATAGATTCGGGCAAGTCGATAGGGATGAATCTTGTGGAGACCCTCTGGGATGAGTTTGATCCTTTACCCCCGACGGCAATGGACAGGGATTATGGGAGACTCATGCTACTAGCTTTGTGTGCTGGACCCGTGTCCCTCTTGGTTAGTCTCGGCTTCCCAGGAAGTGACATAAGGCTGGCTCCAGGCAATTACCAACACTTCATTGAGAGGAGGGGTTCTTTCCCACCGCCTTGAAGGAGGCAGTGGTGAGGCCCCTCCTTAAGAAGCCTTCCCTTGACCCAGCTTCTTTAGGCCAAGTATTGTCCAGTCTCCAACCTTCGTTATGTAGCGAAGGTTGTTGAGAGTGTGGTAGCAACGTCAGCTTCCCCTGGATGAAGCTATCTACCTGGATCCTTTCAGTCAGGTTTCAGGCCCAGATACAGCATGGAGACGGCATTGGTCGCGTTGGGCAATGATCTCTGGCAGGCCTGGGACAGGGGCTGCTCCTCTGTCCTGGTCCTATTAGACCTCTCAGCAGCTTTCAATACCATCGACAATGTAGCCTACTGTGACGACTCGGGGGTTGGGAGTGGGGGGGCACCGTTTTACAGTGGTTCTCCTCCTACCTGCGGATCGGTCACAGTTTGTGTTGACTGGAGGGCAGGATTGACCCCAAGGCGCGTCACCTGTGGGTGCCCCAGGGGCCAGTTCTACTCACCCCTCCTGTTCAACATATATATGAAAACCAATGGTGAGATCATCTGTGTTTTGGGGTATGGTATCATCAATATGCTGATGATACCCAATTTTCATCTCTACCCCAAATCACCCAAACAATGCCCTTGACAGGATGACCCGATGCCTGGAGCTGTGCGGATCTGGATGGGGAGGAACAGGCTCAGGCTCAATCCCTCCAAGACGGAGTGGCTGTGATTTCCGTCATCCTGATTTGTTGCAGCTTGTTCCATCTTTGATTACAGGGGGAGAAATTTTAGCCCCCTCAGAGAGGGCCCGCAATCTGGGCAGTCCTCCTGGTTATGTGGCTTAGTTTTAGAAGAACAGCTGACAGCCGTGACCAGGGGGGCCTTTTACCAGGTTCGCCTGGTACGTCAGTTGCGCCCCTTTCTGGATCGGATGCTCTGTGCACAGTCACTCATGCCCTTGTCCTTCCTCACCTGGACTACTGTACACTCTCTACAATGGGACTGCCCTTGAAGACCACTCGTAGCTTCAACTGGCCCAGAATGTGGCTGCGCGAGTTATCATGGGGGCACCTAGGTGCTCCCATGTTACCCCCCCTTTTAGGCGGCCTGCACTGGTTGCCAGTTGTCTTCCAGGTGCGATTCAAGGTACTAATTATGACCTTTAAAGTGCTCCATGGCTTAGGCCCAGGATACCTGCGAGACCACCTACTGCCACCGGTAGCCTCCCACCGGCCAGTGCGATTCCACAGAGTTGGCCTCCTCAGGTACCATCGGCCAGACAGTGTTGCTAGTGATCCCCAGGGGAAGAGCCTTCTCTGTGGGAGGTCCTTCCCTCTGGAGGGTGCTAACAGTCAGTGAAAAATATGTCCTCTGAGAAACTTTGGTACTATCCCATAAAGTTCTTCTACCACCTCTCCACATAAAATTAGGATTGATGAAGCAATTCTAAAAAAAAACTTCCAAGAGGATGGAGAATGCTTCAAATACTTGGTCCCAAGTTTCCATGTCTGTCAGGAGTCAAAATTGAAGGAAGGTTGTTTGTCAGATGAGATATTAAAGGCTTATAGTTGATCAAGAGTTGTCAATACCATGATGATTCCTCAAAAAGAAGGGTGGATTGCATTTAAAGAAGTCATACAGAATTTTAGGGCAATAACAAAGATCCTCACGACAAAAAGATCAGCGGAAGAATTTGAACAGCATTTCAAGCTTTAGGTTGCCTGATGAGTTTGAAAAGTGCATTTCCCCCTTGACTACTTTCCTGAAAATTTGAGAGCTTTGAGTGAGGAATCGGTTAGTGAACATTCCCCCAAGACATTAAAGAGATGGAGATACCAGGAGAAAATGGAGGCATACAATGATTACAGACTATTTGTTGGATGCTTCAGAGAGACATTCCAGATGCTACTCACAAGCATAAATGCACCAAGAGGAGCCTCACAAGGAAGAAGAATCGAGTTTGTGTGTGTGAGGATTTTCATGAAATATTGTAATAAAACTTTAATTTTATAAGTCTATTTCCATTTATTTTGAGGTATTGCCTTATTTAACATAGTTACCTAAATTGTCAGGAAACGTGATGTCCTATGACAAAATGGTGGTCATTTTCAGATTCAGCACACCAAAAAACATAAAGATTATGTGGAATAACCAAAACAGGTCTAGAAAAATTTTTTTTTGCAGACCTGTAAAATCATTGCTACCTGTTTAACTGGATGTATCTTATAATATTCCAGTGTGTTCAGAATCATCTGCATATTATTTTTGATTTGCCTCTTAGGTAGAAAGCCATTCTGGTCTGTGTGTATGAAGTCATTCAGGAAACTTTTCAATCTTTCTGCAATTATTGAGGGATAGAACTTGTAATCTACATTTTACAATGATACCAGTCTATAGTTTTTTATTGTAATAAGTCAGAATCTTCTTTAGGTATCAATGTTATAATTGCCTCTGTCCATGTTTTAGGAATCTTTGCTTCAAACAATACTTTTGTCAGATCCCTAAAAGTGATGCTGCCATTCAATTGGGAGGGGGGAGCCCTCGGAGTTAAATCACTAGCTGTATCTTTAACAACTGAGTTTTACAACTTTACAACTGGTTTCCTGTCACCGAAAAACTGAAGGTCCCAGCATCTCTGGAGGAATGTTTATGATAGCCATGTGGGATAACTTACTTTAATGTCTAACTAGAGATAGCCATGGGAACCTGTGTTTTATTGACTCTCATGGCAGAAGAGTTAAGGAAACATCTTTACACTTGTGTATTGGTCAGAATTTGCATTCGGACAAAGCCATTATCAGCTTAATCTCACTTGCATTGCCTAAAGGGTTTCAGATGCTGCTTTGCCTCTAATGGTTTCTATCCTGACTGATTAATGGTTCCTTTTAAAATAATCCGTTTCAAGAGTCTTTACTTTCTCAAGTTAGGAGAGGAGCCATTACAACTTTGTTTTAGACTTCTGGCATAGATCTCTTGTAGATGTTTATAAAATTCTGCCAGTAGGCCATCCAGTCCTGGTGTCTTGTTGGATTTTTGGCCTCTTAATTGCTTTCATTGACTTCATTATTGTTATTCTTCCATTCAACATTGTTTTTACTTCATCCAGCACTTTGGGTAGGTTGGCTTTTTCCATATATTGTTTAATTCTATATTTTATATTTTCTTTTCTATATAGTTTTTCATAAAATTATTTTCTATTTTCTTATTTTCATTTTTGTGTTGGATTGTACCCATCTGGTTTCTTCCTCTTTTTCGAGTCTGAATGCCAACCATCTACCTGGCTTATTTGTGTTTTCAAAAGCTTTGTTTGGCTGCTTTGATTTTTTGTGCTAGTTCTTCCTTCTCTAAAATATGTAATTCATGTTTTACTAGTTCCATTTCATTAGTTCCAAGAGAGAACACTCTGAAAACCACAGGGAGTCCAAAGTTAAAAAAAGAAGATCATCAAGTGGTGTTTTTGTTCTAGATGAGATTTTTCTGACCTCTCCTTCAAATGAAAAGTCTTGGCTCTCCCTCAAAATTGGGTTTAATTGAGAGTGAGACTAAAGAATAGGAGGTAGGATTTTAAACTTTCCACCTTTGGATTTTATAGCAAAGAGGCTTTTAGTCATTAATAAATAAGACATAGAAAAGCTTACTATTTTACTACAAGAAAATGTGGAAGAGATAGAAAGAGAAGACTAAGGTATTATTTGGGGTGAAGCTCTGTAGTCCCCTTTTTATTAAATTTGGAAACCTTTGATTGTAAAAAGGAAAAACTTTAAGCTTTAAATTTAAGGAGTGATGGGACTAAAATAGAAAATAAAGGAAAGAACAAGTCCACTATTAACTGGTACCAGATGGCAGAGAAACTGTTTAAGGAAAAAACTTCTGAATAGACATCATTTTGGGATGTGAATTACAGCAAATGATTACAGTAAATGAAACAATTTTCTGACACTTGCAATCTGTTTAGTCTGGAAGACCAGAGAATGCAAGAGCTGTAACTATGTAAAATCAGCCACTCTCTGGCTTTAGCAGGTAATAAATAAGTAAGCAAGCTGCAACTGGAAACTTTTGAATAGAATACCTTTGGACTCTTTTTTCCCCTTCTTTCATTTTTTCCTGTTTTCCTTTAAGACTTTTAAAACTTAGTAGTTGGGAAGCTATAAAGACTTGTCAAATCAGGCTGAATTATAAATTACATTTATGGAATATAATTAATTTTTGGATATTACAATTGTAGGAGGAGAAGAAGAAGAAACTAAATAATTATACAAGAACTCTTGGGACAGTTTTGAAATATTGTTGGGAACATATGTGGGCCTAGGTGGATTACCAATAAACTTTGATAGCCTATTCACCAAGGAGGAACAGAAGAAGGATCAAAGACGACTTTGAGAGATATTTTGATTTGCCGTATAAAATTTGTGAGAAACTTATTTTGGATTCTGTGGGCTTTAGGAAACTAATTAGTATTCACATTTATATTTTATTTCTACATAATTTCTACACAATACTGTTATGGAGAAGAAGGGTGGAAAACTATACTTAAAAGTACTCTTGAACTGATATTTATAGACTATTTGGACAGAAGTATAATAAGTTGGATATAGGAATCTAGTAGTGAGAGTGTTACAAAAAGTTTATTGCATTTGGGTGACAATTGGGAGGGAATAGTGGAATACTTGGGAGTGTGTTGGAAGGCATTGTCTGTTCTATGGGTTAATATTGAAAGATGAAGAAAGCTACTTCAACTCCCTCTTCAGCAACACTATCTGCTGCCCCAACTCCAGCAAGCCAGAGATCCTTGGATAATTTTTTGGTGCAGAAAAGAAATGCAATGCAGGCAGATACAAAATCAATGTTCCAATCAATACAGAATCAATGATCAAGCTACATGAAAGAATACAAAAGTGGATGATAGTGGAAAATATCCAACAAATAATGATAAAGAGTGAAGAAATTTTAAAAGTAGAAGAAAAATCAGAACATACTGAGAAAGAGGTGGTGGAAATGGATCAGAGATTAACTCAGGTGACAAGAGCCTGGAGGCCACAATATATCCCTGGAGATGAAAAAAGCTGAACATTTCCTAAGATTCAAAACATAGAAGAGAAGGGGAGGACTTCCCAGATAAAATAGCAAGATCATATGTCGTGCCATCGCGACATCAGCTCTCATATGGACTTTATTGTTGAACTACCAGAATGTGGGCGGAACGATCCCAACTGCCAAAAGTCTAGCCAAGTTATTACTGATACACATTTATCGCCTTCATGGAGCCCCACAGAGAATCATCTCTGACAGAGAGGTCCAATTCACCTCAAAATTGTGGAGGGCATTTTTAACTTTACTTGGCACCACCCAAGGATTGGGCTTGTCGTACCATTCCCAGACTAACGGGAAAACTGAAAATTGAACTTGGTCCTAGAACAAATCTCAGATGTTTTATTAATTTTCAACAGGATAACTGGACTGATCTTTTACCTTTTGCGGAAGTGGCCTTCAATAACGCTGCACACTCAAACACTAGTTTCACCCCTTTTAGAGAAGCAACAGGCCAGGATTTCAGCCCCCCTGAACTACCCACAGAAAAACCCACTATCCCCTCACTTAAGGAGTGGATAGACACGTTATGAAACACATGCCCAGTAGTTAGATTATTTTAGAGGAAACTAGAGCGGCTTTTAAAATTCAAGCTGACGAGAAAGAGTGGAACCCAAACCTTTCCATGTTGGAGATAGGGTATCTACAAAATTCCTGAAGTCATTGCAGCCATCAAAATTAGGGCCAAATTTCATTGGACTTTTCCCTATCATTAGAGTCATCCACCCAGTACAGTAGAATTACTCCTTCCAAAGACACAGGCAAGTCTACCCAGTATTTCCACATTAGTTTTACTCAAAAGACGTAATCTCACCACCAGACCACCTGTATTTATTTGATTTGTATTTATTTAGCTTGTATGCCGCCCACTCTCGGAAGACTCAGGGTGGCTTACAAATAAGAGGGAAGGGGGGATACAAGAAATAAAAAATGACAATTAAAAAAATTCAACTACATTCATACTTAGGATGGGGCTGGATAATTCAACAGCCCAGGCCTGCCGGAACAGCAGGTCTTGGTCGCTTTGCGGAAGGCCGGAAGGGTAGTAAGGGTCCGGATCTCAACGGGGAGATTGTTCCATAGGGACAGAGCAGCTACAGAGAAGGCCCGCCCCAGGGGGTCACCAGCTGACATTGGCCGGCAGATGGAATCTGGAGGAGGCCTAGTCTGTGCGATCTAATAGGTCTCTGGGAGGTGATTGGCAGGAGGAGGTCTCTCAGGTAGCCAGGTCTGATACCATGTAGGGCTTTAAAAGTAACGACTAGCACCTTGAAGCATGTCCGGAGATCAATGGGAAGCCAGTGCAGCTCGCGGAGGATAGGTGTAATCTGGGTGTACCTAGGTGCACCAACAATCGCTCACGTGGCTGCATTCTGGACTAGCTGGAGTCTTTGAACACTCTTCAGGGGCAGCCCTATGTAGAGCGCATTACAGTAATCCAGTCTGGTGGTGACGAGGGCGTGAGTGACTATCCGAAGGGCCTCCAAGTCCAGATAGGGTCGCAATTGGTGCACCAGGCGAACCTGGGCAAGGCCCCCCTGGTCACAGCT
This sequence comes from Thamnophis elegans, assembly GCF_009769535.1. Classification (NCBI taxonomy): domain Eukaryota; kingdom Metazoa; phylum Chordata; class Lepidosauria; order Squamata; family Natricidae; genus Thamnophis; species Thamnophis elegans. The sequence continues at coordinate 62,492,444 of NC_045558.1, read as the reverse complement.
GACAAATGATGTTCTAACATCAGCTGTGGATCCAGGAGGACTCCCAAATTGCGAACCCTCTCTGAGGGGCATATAATTTCACCCCCCAGGCTAAGAGATGGAATAGCTGGACCATCTTTGGGAGGGAGCATCAATAGCCACTCAGTCTTGTAGGGATTGAGTGCAAGCTTATTCATTCCCATCCAGACCCTGACAGCCTCCAGGCACTGGCACATCACTTCTACTGCTTCACTGAGTTGGCATGGGTCGGACAGATACAATTGTGTATTGTCCGCATATTGATGATATTTAATCCCGTGCCGACGTATGATCTCACCCAGTGGCTTCATGTAGATGTTAAATAGGAGGGGGGACGGACCGAACCCTGCTGCACTCCATAATTGAGGGCAATGGGTCGATCTCTGCCCTCTGACCAACCCCGACTGTGACCTGTCCAAGAGGTAGGAGGAGAACACCGAAGAACGGTGCTTACCACTCCCACCTCCCACAACCGTCGCAGGAAGGATACCATGGTCAATGGTATCGAAGGCCGCTGAGAGGTCAAGGAGCACTAGGATAGAGGAATGACCCCTATCCCTGGCTCGCCAGAGATCATCGATCAGCACGACCACAGGCAGTTTCCATGCTGTACCAGGCCTGAAACCCGACTGAAAGGGATCCAGATAATCAGTTTCATCCAAGGACCATTGAGTTGAAAGGCCACCACTTCCTCGACAACCTCCCTACAAAGGGGCAGTTGGAGAATGGATGATAGTTACTCAAAATGCTGGATCCAGAGAAGGTTTCTTCAGGAGGGGTCTCACCACCCACATCCTTTAGGAGGTGCGGGAAGGATCCCTCCTGGAGAGAGGTGTTAACTATCGTCTGGATCCAGCCATGTGTCACCTCCCTGCTGGTCGAAACCAGCAGGAGGGGCATGGATCCAGTATACAGGTGGAGGCACTCACTGCTCCCATGGCCTTGTCCACTTCCTCAGGAGCGACAAGTTTGAAACTCGCTCCATAAAATCCACTCAAGACCTTCCCCCGGTACCTCAGCTGGTACCATGCAATTGGAGTCCAGATCTGTCCGAATGCGAGCGACTTTATCCATTAGAAACTGAACAAGTTCCTCAGCTCTACCCTGTAAAGGGTCATCCGCATCCCTCCCTTTCAAGAGGGAGCAGGCTATTCTAAACAGGCGGCTGGGCGGATGCAATAAGAGTGGCAAAATGCTCACATTTCGCCGCCCATATTGCCACGAGATAGGTCCTGATATAGGCTCTCATCAGTGCTTGGTCTGACTCAGAGTTACTGGCCCTCCAGCGGCGCTCTAGGCATCTCTTTTGGCACTTCATCTCCCGGAGTTCCTCGGTGAACCAAGGAGCCCTCCTGGATCCACTATCTCGGAGAGGCTGTAAAGGCGCAATCTGGTTTAGAGCCCCCGCCGCCGCTGTATTCCAAGCAGCGACTAAGGACTCTACCGGACTGCGGACGAAAGCGTCAGGTATTTCTCCAAGCACTGTCTGAAATCCCATAGGGTCCATCAGGCGCCTGGGGCGGAACCACCTAATCGGTTCCTCCTCCCTACAGTGGAGGATTGGTTTCCGAAAGTCAAGCCTCAGTAGGAAGTGATCAGATTATGACAAGGGCAAGATCTTAATGCCCCTCAAATCTAGATCACATCTCCAATGCTCTGAGAGGAATACGAGGTCAAGTGTGTGACCTGCTGAGTGAGTCGGACCCCGGATTACTTGGGTCCAGTCCAGGGCTGTCATGGAAGCAATGAACTCCTGCGCCCCATCAGAGAGTTCGCCGAGCAAAGGCAGGTTGAAATCCCCCAGCATCATAAGCTTGGGGAACTCTACTGCCCCGCTCGGCTACTGACTCGAGGAGCGAGGGGAGGGCTGTTGCAACGCTGTTGGGAGGAAGGTACGTTAACACAAGCCCACTTGATCCTCAAGGTCCAACTTCACCAACAAGGACTCACACCCGACAAGCTCCGGAGCAGGGATCCTACGAGGAACTAATGACCTTCGGATGATGACAACCACTCCATCAGGTGCGGCTGATGGAGCACTGAAAACCTTCTGGGCACATTTCAGTGAGGGGGGACTCCTCCCTCCTGACCCAGCCAGGTTTCAGTAATACATGCCAGGTCTGCCCCCTCGTCTAATATTAGGTCCCGGACGAAGGGAGCTTTGTGAACCACAGTCCTGGCATTTAGCAACAACAGCCTGAGACCAGGGCCCTGAAAACTCTCACCATCTGGTCCTGGAGTGGAACTAACAGGGCCGGAAGGAGGGATCGCTGTAACGTAGCGAACCCTCCTTCCCCGGTAATGGCTAGTCCTGACGTTTCCTGTCGTACCTGCCCCTCCCTGTCATGACCATAATGCTCCGGCCCACTCCTGCACCCGGTAGACCCCATTTCCCCTCCCGTAGCCTCCGCACCTCTCTGGCAGGTCATTTATGTCAATCATTCTAGGATGGGATGCCGGCCTGGGTCCTCTACCACTTCTGCAAAAGCACTCAGTGGAGGAGGCACCAGGCTGTACTCCCAGTCCTCTCATGCATACAGTCGCTCACCCAAACACTCCCCACATAAGTCAATTAAAAACATACAAAATACAATGATAATAAGAGTTTTAAAGTGGGTATAGACATCAACAATCACACCATACACACCTCATACATAAAGCACGGGAAATTGCGATTGGCGCAGTTTGGAGATAATAGTCAGTAATAGGACAAGAGAGGAAAAGTCTTTACAATCGGGCGCTCCTCTTCCACTGGGTCAAATAGAAGGGACAAAGTTCTACAGTTTAGAACTTTGCACCTGCACCTACACCACCTGTTCCTATCATGATAGAAGATGAGCAATACTTTGAAATTAAGGAAATCCTTGACTCTAGGACCCACAGGGGGAAAACCCAATACTTAGTTGCTTGGAAGCATTTATCTTCGTCCCAAAATGAATGGGTAGGTAAATACCATGTTAGGGCCCCCACCTAACATGGTATTTACCTACCTACCACGAGGAGGAGGAGGAGGAGGAAGGAGAAGCCCCTGGCAACATGGACGTGAGGTAACCCCCACTGGCTGCGGCCCCATCCAGAGACGCTGCTGCTGCTGCAGCCGCCACTCACCGGGCACCCAGCAGCCATCCCAGCCCCAATGTGCCTCAGGCTGATACCACCGCCGCCTCCCCATCGGAGCCGCTTTGGTGAGGCCGTAGATGACTTACTGTGAGGGGGGTGGAGAGTGCGCGTGGCTGGCCAGGCTGAGGAGACGGTCCACCTCCACCTCCTCTGGAGCTCCACTGGGCTGGGCAGGAGGAGGCAGGCTTAAGGGTGGGGGAGGCAGCTGAGGGATAATGCAGGCACCGCCCCGCTGCAGACAGCAAAGGCCTGGCGGGAGGGGAGGGGGAGGCAGAAGGGCTTTGGTTCCCCTTGGCGGAAATGGTTGAAGCTCAGAGGAGGAGGGGCGGAAAGGGGAAGGGTGCGGCCGCAGCCCAGCCCACATATAAAGGGACCATCAGTACGAAGCTGTAGAGAGGCCAAACTGTTCCGAATATACTCACGAAATGAACGATATGATAAATGACAGAGCTCAATTCCAATACAATGTCACACGAAATAATTAAATCAAATGAAAATAAAATGAAATCTATGAAAATTCAATATAGCAATGCAATCGGAACATTGAAATGGAATCGTGAAATATTAGTATAGCGTGTGTTGCTTTTACGTCCAACAGATAGCACTGGTTTTCAAAAAACATGTTTTTACCTGTCACAGGTGTGACATTTATATATATAGGTACATAAAACACACGCGTATTCGAATGCAAAATTTCAAAGCAATCGGTGAAGAACTTTCGGAGATTTAAGATTTTGAACAAATGAACATTTGCATTTTTATTTATATAGATTATCTTTATATTATCTTCAACTGGTAACTCAGAACTTTTATATTTAATGAAAAAGTGAATGCAACAGGAAATAAATATTTTAGGTGTATCCCACAGTGGAATTTTCTTTACAGAATAAAATTTAAATGTTCTATTTTATTCAGAATAAAAATAAATAAAAGCAACTAGATAATCTCTTGTTATCCCTTGTCTGAAGTTGTAAGGTTTTCTTTCTATGTAACCTGAACAGTTAAGAAATAGGGGTCTTAATATGTCTGATTAGCTGACCTTTATATCCATCCCAGAGAAATACCTTCTGATTTGAGTCAATTTATTCTAATTATCCTAGAGTTAATCCTTGGTTGTCCATTCCACATCTACAATACATCTATATCTACATCTACATCTACAATACATCTATATTCTATCCTTGCCTAAAGAAGCTGATGACTTATTTTAAGTGATTATATTAGCATAATGTGTTTTATTATAAATATAAATTACTAATGTAAATGTTCTCACAAAGAATTCATCATAATTTCTTTTTTGTTTTAATTATTTTAACCTGCTTCTCTGATGCCACTGGAAGTTACAGAAAAAAGAAATATTTTAGCCCTTAGAGTGTTTTTGCTGGCAACTGGGATCTGCTTTACATCAAAGTAGAGTTGATCCATTGAATACAATACTGTCAACAACACCTAACAAAGATCCAGTCTAAATTTTTCTATCACTAATTGGAATTGATGGGAACTGAACTGTAACTTTCAACATACAAATAATATACTCTTACAGAGCTTTACCTCCTCACATATCTGCAACTGTTTGACATCTTTGTTTTCTCCTTTTCCTTTGATTACTTTTATCTATTGGGATTTCTATTATTTATATTTCAGAGGCTTAAAGAAGATCATTGCTTTATCTGTTAACAGTGCTGGAAAGCTGTGAACATCTTCAGGAATAACCATATGTCTTTAATAGTCCTGCACTGCATCTTAGTGGTTTTCTCCAGCATCCTAACAATGACAGCTCCAACTGATTGGATTCAGAATCTACCATTCCATTTCTCATGATATTTTGGAGTGAATGTTGTAAACATAAATGTGGCTCCTGAATCCATCCTGAGAAGGAAAGAACTTCAGAGTACTGGATCTAAAACAAAGGTACAATATAAGTTTCCTTTCAAGACATGAAGGTTGTTGGCATACAACAGGACTGTAGGCATGGATGTCCATAGGAACATGAACGCAAGTGAAATATGACATCATGGCATCATGGCATAAACAATACAATTTAATCACTTGTGTCAGATGACATGATCTACTTACATAATTGTATCATAATGAAGATGATACAATAATCTATTTTGATGTTATTCTGTTTTGTATTGGGGCTATGGGGTTATATTCTCACTGAGTCCTATATCCTCTAGTTCAGGGTGTCAAACTGGTGACCCATGGGCCAGATAAATCACACACAGGCCCCACCCACCCAGCTCCGTGAATGGAAAAAATGTCACAAAACATTACATAATGGCAACATGACGGCCAGTGTGGACACCTGTGCTCTAGTTCCTGAATATTAATGCTGGATATTGAAGCTATTGCGAATATTCATATAACTTTTGGGATGGTTATGACAATGCAAATGGATAGCTATTTCTTATGCATTATACCCATTCCTGCAGTTAATGACTGAAGATTCTAAATACAGAAATCCTTGAGTTATGATATAATGGAGCCTGCTCATTCCATTCATAATGCAAGGATTTGTGAGAGTGAATCTTGTACCTTTGAATGAGATCACTTCCCTCCTTTCGCCCATACATTCATTAATAAAATGCAAGACCTGTTAAGTGCACATGAGGTATTTCAGGGTGGGGAAGGCCATGGAGAACCTACTGATGGAACACGTTAACTGCTTAAGACCACCCAAGGCCCCCCTGATTAATTGAAACACTTTATGCACCCCTCAACTTCCCACGCCAGGTCACTACTTTATGAAGATCTAGCAAGCAGTCTCCTCTTAGCTTCTCAGCCATGTGTGCCCCTTTGACACTCTGTTAGGCCTGCCATGGGCCCCTCCATGGGCCCATTGCAGGCTGAAATGGAGCCTCCAAGGATCAGATCTGAGTCTCGAGGAAGGGATCTAGCCCTCCAAGGCTCTGTCGGCCCTCCCTGGCATTCCAGGGAACTCCATTTGGCCTGCAACAGGCCAGGGAGGCCTGCAGAGCAGTGACATGTGGTGAGGTTTATGGTTGGTGACGCACTGACACAGTGGTGGGTTTCAAATTTTTTAGACTTGTGGACTTCAACTCCCAGAATTCTCCAGCCAGGCATGCTCAGTTCCGATTTAAAGCGACAGCATTTGTTTTTCTCCTTTGTGAGAAAGTTTCCTCATTCTTTTTCTTCTCCCTCCCCCTCCTTCTCCCCCCCTTTCTCAAACAGACACACGTGCTTGCAGGCTGGGGTGAGAGAGAGGCAGATCCGGAGCCGATCCGAGCCTTTGATTGCAGGCGGAGCTACGTGGAACCTATGTAGAAATTCTGTAAAATGTGTTCTATAATAAATGTGGCAAATTTGCAGTGATCTTTTTCACCAAAGATACTAACTATCCAAATCCTTTTGAGAGTCATTTTATTTGTGTTTTAAGACAACCCTGTTGAAAAAAAACAATTTATGCCAAATGAAGCCGACATGCCAAAGATAATTATATAGTTTATTTTAGATTCATTTGTGTTTTTAGCTCTTGATCTTTACTATTGTAATTAAAATTCACAACTACATTTTCTCCAAATATGACGAATTCTTTCTTTTGCTTTGTCCTTACTTGTCTTAATAACTTACTTTATTTATAATGTGATGAAGTCCAATGAAAGAGCTCAACAAATCATTAAGCATTAAAAAAACTAAAGTTTTCCAGTGAAATCAGCAGGTTTTCAAATGCCTAATTTTGGCAGGATTGTGTCTTGTGATACTTTAGGTTAATAATAATAATAATAATAATAATAATAATAATAATAATAATAATAATAATAAAAAACCTAAGGATGATAACAACCATAAATCTTAAGGGTTTTTTTTTCTTAAGATTTATTAAACTAATGTTGATTCATTGTCTCTAAAGTGGATATTTGGTCAAGAGTGGATTACTGCAATATTAATCATTCTTTGGTAGTAAAGAAAAAGGAAGGTTAAAGAAAAAAAATCTATTGATATCAGTGAAGTTTTTATTTATTTATTTAAAACTTTATTTATTTATTTAAAGCTTTATATGCTACCCAATCCCAAAGGACTCCGGCCGGCTTATAAGAAATATAAAAAACATAACAACAATACAATTAAAACAACAGTCATCCCTCATAAATTCATTCTAGTCGGGGCCGGACCTCAACAGTGAGGTCAACAGCCCCAGGCCTGCCGGAATAGCCAGGTTTTTACGCTTTCCTGAAGGCCATCAGAGTTGGTATGGTCCAGATTTCCAGGGGGAGTGGTTTAAAAGCCATTATGTCCTTAGAAGGCATACCTATTTTTCAGAATATAAGACGTACCAAATTTGAAGAGGTAAATTAAAAAAAAGTTTTTGCACTATGCAGGACCTCCCAAACCCACTGCACACCTCATTTTTTGTGAAAAATTGGTCATGTAGAGAGTTTGAGAGGCCTGCAAAGTGCTCCTGGGGGCTGGGCGGGGGGCAAAGATTGAGCAAAAAATGGCCCATTTTTGCTTTAAAAAGGGCATGCATAGATTTTAGTTGGTGTGTAGAGTGCTCCTAGGGCTTGTGGGGGAATGAGTGAAAAATGGTCCATTTTTCACTCATTTTTGTCTCCCAAGCCCCCAGGAGCACTCTGCAGGCCTCCAAACCCTCTGCATGGTCAATTTTTGTGAAGGGGCAGGGTTATCCTGTCCAATCAACATTCCTCTTTCAGATTTCTTGTTATGTTAACTATAAAAGTGGATGTAAGCTAAAGATCGGGGTTCCCTCTTTGAATGAGGAATCCCTTTTGTCTAAATTATGCGCGTGCGCGGGTTTGGAATGGCGAGCACGGGCTCTTTCGCTCTGCTCAAACTTGGCGAAAGAGCGCTGGGAAGCCTTCCAACAGACTGCAAAAACTTTTGGAAAGGGTCCCTGGGAGAGCTCAAGATCTGCAGGGCCTGAGGAATCCAGATAGCTGGGGGCTAACACTTCGGAGGTTCTTTTTAGCCCCGCAACGCTTTGCAGCCTCTCAACCACCCGGCTGCGTAAGGACGGTGACGCTGACGTTGACGGTCAGCGTTTTTTTCTCTTTACCATTCTTGGACGCCTGGATGTTCCTGGTGCTGCCCGCCTGACCCAGTGAACCCCTGATGAGATAAGGATCGTTGTCATCCTGGCAGCCGTCTCCTGAGCAACAGAACGGCAAGTAGTTGAAACTGGAGGGAAAGCGTGGAGGGAAAGATGGCGATCTTAAACAGCTGATCCGCAGCATTTTTACATCTTGGACGCCTCTTCCCTAGCCAGCCTGCTTGAACCTTGTTCGCGCTTGAAGGACTGGTGAGCCCTGACGAGCCCTAGTGACTGGTGAGCCTGGAGGGTTTTAACTTTAATCAACTTCTCATTTAAAGAAGGAAGCGTCGGAAGCTTTATTGAGACCTTAAGCTTTGGCTGTGTTTGTTGCCGCCTTAGACGCCCCCCCCCCCTCGGTTCTATCTGCTCACCCTGCTATTTGTTATCTGCCCCTACGGCTTAGGAAAGACCTGGCCGTTTTGACTGACTGGTGTGCTTGCTAGGGTGGGGAAGAGGACGACCCCCTAAACCCCCTGAACTGAGCCCTGTGTCATTGCGGCCTCCTCCGGACATTGCTCTTTGCCTCCCGCTCCAGCCACTAGGGGAGTAGGATTGTGGCTGAGTTGGTGTGAGAGTAATGGGGGATGGCGACCACGGTGGCAGAGACTGGGCTCCAAAACATCAGCACTCCCCTCCTCCTCTGCTAAAGTGGCTCAGGCTAGTTCCAAACTTTGGCCCCCTGGATTGGGGCACTTACTCATCGTTAAGGCTGCCATCTATGAATCACTGGACTTTCTACTTTCTACATCTTGCCCTGCCTGTATACGGCCGCCTTATATATCATCCACTTTTGATCTGGCGGCCAAGGACGTCTCCTCAGGACATAGGAGGGAGAGAAACGGAGTACCTCTCCCCCCCCTTTTCACATTGTTACACATCTAACTGCGCAATTTTTTAAATAGTATGATGAGTGTATGGGATTGGTTGTGATTGAATGAATGGCCCACTTTTATTATTATATTGTTGTAAATTTCTGTGTTTTAACTCTTACGTGGGGACTGTTTGGGGAGTGCATGGGTATGTATGATTCGGAGGACCTGCCGGGAGATGCGGGGGCCATGGGGGTGGTTGAGGGACCAGAGACACGGGAGAGGGTCGGGGTATTACGGTCGTAACAGGGAGGGGCAGATATGGTGGGGACTTTAGGGCAGACCATTACCGGGGAAGGAGGGTTCGCTACATTACAGAGATCCCTCCTTCGGCCCTATGAGTCCCACTCCGAGACCAGATGGCGCAAGTAGTCAGGACCCTGGACTCAGGCTGCTGTCACTAAATGCCAGGTCTGTGGTACATAAAGCTCCTCTCATCCGGGACTTAATTTTAGACGAGAGGGCAGACCTGGCATGTATTACTGAAACCTGGCTGGGCCCAGAGGGAGGAGTCCCCCTTGTAGAGCTGTGCCCAGAAGGATTTCAGGTGCTGCACCAGCCGAGAGCCCAGGGAAGGGGTGGGGTGTGGCCATTGTTATCCGGGAGTCGTTAGTTCCTCGTAGGGTCCCTGCTCCGGAGCTTGTCGGGTGTGAGTCTCTGCTGATAAAGTTGGACCTCAAGGGTCAAGTGGGTCTCCTGTTAACATACCTGCCTCCCAACTGCGTTGCAGCAGCCCTCCCCTCGCTCCTCGAGTCGGTAGCCGAGCTGGCGATTGAGTTCCCTAGGTTGATGGTCCTGGGGGAGTTTAATTTGCCGTCGCTCGGTGAAAACTCTGATGGGGCACAGGAGTTCATGGCTTCCATGACAGCCATGGGCTTGACCCAAGTAATCCGGGGCCCAACCCATTCGGCGGGTCACATGCTCGACCTCGTATTCCTCTCGGAGCAGTGGATTGGTGATCTTGGTCTGAGGGGTAACGACATCATACCCCTGTCGTGGTCAGACCACTTCCTACTGAGGCTCGACTTCCGGAGACCAAACCCCCACTGTAGGGAGGAGGAACCGACCAGGTGGTTCCACCCCAGGCGACTTATGGAACCGTTAAGGTTCCAGACGAGCTTGGGGTTATTCCTGATACTTTCGCCCACAGTCCGGTAGAGACTCTGGTTGCTGCTTGGCACTCGGCAGCATCGGAGGCCCTCGACCGGATTGCGCCACTACGGCCCCTCCGAGGCGGCAGATCCCGGAGACCTCCTTGGTTTCCGAGGAACTCCGGGAGATGAAGCGCCGGAGGAGATGCCTAAAGCACCGATGGAGGTCCGATAAGTCCGAATCGAACCGAGCAATGGTAACCACCAGCACCAAGGAATACACCAGGGCACTTAGGGCAGCGAAAAGATCTCACATAGCCACCTTGGTTGCGTCCGCTGAGTCCCGCCCAGCCGCCCTGTTTAGGATAACCCGCTCCCTACTAAATAAGAGGGAAGTGGGGGAACCCTTGCAGGGTAGAGCTGAGGATTATGCCCAATTCTTAGCGGACAAAATTGCTCGGTTTCGGTCGGACTTGGACTCCATCCCTGCAGTTCCAGCCGAGGCACAAGAGGATCAAGTAGACCATCTCTGGGTTGAGTTTCAGGATGTTGCCCCTGGGGATGTGGACAAGGCCATGAGGGCTGTAAGTGCCTCCACCTGTGTACTGGACCCGTGTCCCTCATGGCTGGTTACTAACAGCAGTGGGGTGACACGAGGCTGGATCCAGGCGGTTGTTACCGCCTCTCTTCGGGAGGGGAACTTCCCCGCCGCACTGAAAGCGGCGGTGGTGAGACCCCTCCTAAAGAAGCCATCTCTGGATCCAGCTGTTCTTAATAACTATCGCCCAGTCTCCAACCTTCCCTTCCTTGGGAAGGTTGTTGAGAAGGTGGTGGCCTTCCAGCTCCAGCGGTCCTTGGAGGAAGCAAACTATCTCGACCCCTTCCAGTCAGGCTTCAGACCCGGTTACAGCACAGAAACCGCTTTGGTCGCATTGACCGATGATCTTTGGAGAGCCAGAGATGGAGGACATCCCTCCATCCTGGTTCTCCTTGACCTCTCAGCGGCGTTCGATACCATCGACCATGGTATCCTTCTGCGACGACTGCGGGAGGTGGGAGTGGGAGGCACCATGTTGCGGTGGTTCTCCTCCTACCTCTCGGACAGGTCGCAGTCGGTGTTAGTGGGGGGGCAGAGATCGTCCCCTAGGCCCCTAACATATGGGGGTGCCTCAGGGTTCGGTCTTATCCCCTACTATTCAACATCTACATGAAACCGCTGGGAGAGATCATCCGAAGGCACGGGATAAGATACCATCAATATGCGGACGATACCCAGTTGTATCTGTCCGCCCCGTGCCAACTCAATGAAGCGGCAGACGTGATGAGCCGAGGCCTTGAGGCCGTTATGGACTGGATGAGGGCTAACAAGCTTGTACTCAACCCAGAAAAGACCGAGTGGCTGTTGTGCTTCCCTCCCAAAAATTCGACCAATATTCATCACTCAGGCTGGGGGGTCAAATTTTACACCCCTCAGAGAGGGTTCGCAACTTCGAGTCCTCCTGGATACACAGCTATCTTTTGACCACCACCTGACGGCTGTGACCAGGGGGGCATTCGCCCAGGTTCGCCTGGTGCGCCAGTTGCGACCCTACCTGAATCGGGAGGCTCTCACAACAGTCACTCGGGCCCTTGTGACCTCTAGGCTGGAATACTGCAATGTGCTCTACATGGGGCTGCCCTTGAAGAGCATCTGGCGACTTCAGCTAGTCCAGAACGCGGCCGCGCGAGTGATTGTGGGTGCACCTCGGTTCACCACATAACACCTATCCTCCGCGAGCTGCGCTGGCTACCTGTCGATCTCCGGATGCGCTTCAAGGTGCTACTAGTCACCCATAAAGCCCTGCATGGTAGTGGATCTGCGGTACTTGAGAGACCGCCTTCTGCCAATCACCTCCTGCGACCAATTAGATCTCATAGATTGGGCCTCCTCCGAATTCCATCGGCCAGCCAGTGCCGGCTGGCAACCACAAGGAGGAGGGCCTTCTCAGTAGTAGCCCCGACCCTTTGGAACGAGCTCCCCGTGGAGATTCGTACCCTCACCACCGTCCAGGCCTTCCGCACAGCCCTTAAGAACTGGCTAGCCCGTCAGGCCTGGGGACAAAGATAGCCGCCCCTCCCGAATGATGAATGAATGTTGCTTATTATTTTTTTACTATATGTGTCTACGTCATTGTTTGTATTCCCCTTCCTGATTTTTATGTGAGCCGCCCTGAGTCCCCTCATGGAAAAGGGCGGCCTACAAATGTTAATAAACATTTAACATTTAAACAAACATTTAATTAAGGTGACCAGACGTCCTGATTTCAGCATGACAATCATGCTTTATAACAATTTGTCCCGTGTCCCGGGCATTTTAAAAAAGTCCCGATTTTCTGGCTTCATGTTGAAAGCCCAGTGATTTGCTTAAGAAATCCTAATCGGGGCAAGACAAAAGACACCCTGTCTAACCTCTCTCTCTCTTTGTCTCAGTACTTTCATTGAAGATATTAAAATGTTAAAGCAACAAAACAGAACCCCCCGCCCCTTTTACCTCATTTTATAAGAAAAAATGACCAAGTACCATAGAGCTCCAGGAAATGCTTGGCTAGAGGGCCGCGAGTGTTACTTCCTGGATTTTCTGGAGGGGAGGGGCATGGAGGTTGGAGGTCTAGAAAAAATGGTGGCAAGTTTCTTTGAAAAATGTTTCCCTGACTAATTTCACCATTTCAATTTGCTCAGTTCTTAACATCTACATCATTCTGGGAGTGCAAGCCTGCTGCTAAGTGACCTGGGTTTTTTTTCTTTTATTTTTTTAATGTATTTAAAATAATATTTATTTATTGTGCATAGGATTTTTTAAAATTCTGTCTGCATAGGATTTTTTAAAATTGTCTTAGACTATTTAAAAAAAGATTCTATCCAAAATAAATTGAAGTGAAACCATGTTTAAAAATTCTATGCACAATACTTTGAAATATATTGTGCATAGAAAGAATAGTTTGAAATGTTTTACTTCAATTGATTCTGTGTAGATTTTTTAAAAAATTGTCTTAGGCTATTTAAAAAAAAGATTCTATCCAAAATACAAAATACCAGCTGCAGTTATTCACTTAAGAACTGTGGCAAGAAAGGTGGTATAGTGACCAAAGTTACAATGGCATTGAAAAAGTGACTGATGACCATTTTTCACACTTAGCGACCATTTTCACACTTAGTGACCATTGCAGCATCCTCCTGGTCACGTGATCAAAATTTGGATGTTTGGCAACAGTTACAATTTATATTGTAAATTGTAGTTATGTTGAAATAAAAAAATATTACAATACTATTTTTGCGTTGTATGAAAATTTTTGTTGCTCCGTATAAATTTTTAATCACCCCCCCACTTAAAGGTGTCCCTCTTTACCAATCTGAAAATCTGGTTACCTTAGTCTAAATATTCTATAAATTGCAATTCAACAATCTTCCTGTCTTGGTTTTCTCATTGGAAAATATGCACACAGAGAAATGAACCTGAAAAGCCATATTTGGCCTTCAGTTGTGTTGTTTGGGTCAAGGAGATATGAACCAATTAATGCAGATCTGTTAAGAGTTTGCAGCAATTCAACCAGCACACAAATAAATAATTGAGCAGGATTCATGTAGAAACTTCTTTATATACAGTAATATAAAACATGATGCATGTATACAATACCGATGGCTATCCCAGCTCATAATTACACTGACAAGATCTTAATACATACAGTAAAAACAGTAAATATGCAGATACAGCAATTAATTCAGATCATTTTAATGCAGATATAGGAAAGATGGTGCAGTAAATATGTACTATTGCCCCAAACACTATTTTTGGGTGGTCTTTGGATACTTTATAATATAATGCCTGTGGAAAGTGAACAGAATTACAATTCCCATTTTATACTGAAGAATTAAAAGACCTATTCAAGAAAAATGTCTTCTCATGGTAAAGAAAAAGTCTCAATTACCCTTTATGATCAGTTTATTGTTTGATGCCAAAAAACAACTAGAAAGATCTTATTTCTAAATATGGTCTGTTGTTATAAACATTGAAGGGAAGTTGCTAAAAAAATTACAAATTGTATTCTACCAAAGTAAATTTGAATTTCTTGAATCTATTCTAACCAAAACATTTTATAACCTGGTTATGAAACTTTTCTTTCATTATTAAAATTATTATTTTTATAGACACATTGACTAAACATGAATTTGGATATTTACATTACAAATAATGAAGCCACAAAATAAAAAGTGTCTTCCAAAAAAAGGAAAAAAGTCTAAAGACTTTTTAAAAAGCCTGGCTATGTGTTGCTGGTGCCACTAACAATTGGATCAAAATATAATCCAACATAATTCCTATTAGTTTCAATACATCTATTTTTTTCTGTAATTTAAGAATCCAATAAAGTTTGTATTTATTATTGCTTTAAGTTTGTTAGTGAAGTTTTATATAATACTTAAGAAACTATTCTGATTTTTCATGCCTACCCTGCCCCACAATGATTGTGAAATTCAATTTCTCACATCTTTAAAGCTTTTTTCTGTTTACTTTTTAAAGTTTTCAACAATATTGGCAACAATGAAAATATTGTATGTTCCACACATTGTATGTTCCACACATACAATCAATTTTGCTTCATGTTTATTATAGATTAGAAGTATTTTTGAATTAACTTGTAAGTGCAGGTAAATTAGTCTCCACATGATTTTAATAAAATTAAATAAATAAATAAAATTATTCATATAAATGTGGTACACACACATTTATTAGCATAACAAAAAGTTATTAAGAGTTTTCTCATAAAATATTGCCTCTAAAGTAGCACATGGTAGCATTAAATCAACAGAATTTAAAACTTCCATGACTTAGCTAAATAATTAATATCTAAATCATGAAAAGTATTAAAACATACGGGAGATAAAGTTTCTGGTGGGCTTTCTTATCACATATTAAACAGTTCCAAGATATGGGCCCATCTCTTTGTTCATTAATCACTGATCCATTTCAACGGAAGAAGCAAAGAACTACAACCTGTTCTCCTTGTCTGCTCTGCTCTCGCTAAGTTGTCTGCAACCAGCACAATAAATCTTTTGTTAATGTGAGTGAACAGCAATGTTTAATGTTTGATATGCTGACTGTACTATTTCCAAATTAAAGCTCACCACTTAAAATTTCCTAGTTATGTTTTCTGTCAATTCAGCTCAAACAGATAGGTAACTGTGTTCCAAAATGTATCTTTTATTTTAAAGAACACTATTATTGGAGGATTTTGGTTTTTTTTTAAAACAGAGAATAAGAAAAAAACACTCTATCTATCTATCTATCTATCTATCTATCTATCTATCTATCTATCCATCCATCTATCTATCAGTTAGACAGACAGATATAAGATAGATAGTTAGTTAGTTAAACTAACTATCTATCTTCTATCTGTCTGTCTGTCTGTTTGTGATATTCACAGATTGAAACTCAATGACAGTTAAAGAAATGAAGTTTGATTAACTAAAAGAAGGTGGGCGTAGAATCATTGGACCACAACAATATAACACAATAGTAGTCAACTGCAACTCTTTGACAGTTACTGCCAAACTTGCAAATCTGACAACATACCAGATTTTGTATCTCCATGATGCACAAGTGCTTTACTTGCCATTATTGTAATAATTAATCTAAAAACAATTATTGTATAAGCTTTTGCTGTATGAAAGAAAATATGGAAATGGCCATTAGTAGAGATTTTAGAATTGCCTTGTTGCTATAAACATGTGGATATACTCATTAGTAACTTCTTAAATCAATTCTGAGATCACACTGCAGCTATGGGGGGTGTCACGGTGTTCTTTTGTTTTGCCAGCTGTGCTTATATTCTAAGACATAAGGTAGGCTGAATCTTCTCTGTAAGCCTACTGCTCTTTCTCTTTCTGTTTTGCTTGCCACGAGGAGGTAGGCTAGGAACTTTACCAGAATGTAGTTATTAGCCAGTAAGTTTGATTGTTATTTATTTTATAATAAAAATATGTTTCTTAGAATCTACCTCGGGTTTATTTTACTTAATCACAACCCTCACATGGTAGCAGAGGATGGTTATAGGAGATTATGTTTTTTTCCTTGTTTGTTACTTTAATGATAAGTGTTTAGGCTAATTAGATAGATGATTACTTTAGCGACTGAGGAACGCTGATGTAAATCACTCCTAAGAATGCCTAAGAAGAAAAAAAACAAGAAAGCATTCTGCAACAACTTTAAATGTCTCTGAAGAGGAAATTAAAAGTATTTTACAAAAGCTCCAAGAAGGAGAAGACTGCAAAGAGGCTGCTATTGAAGGCAACATGCTTCAACCGAGGTCAGTAACACCCCTTATAAGTATGCATGCTCTCAAACAGTTTTTCAAGAACCTTCGAGTTTGAAACACATGATACAAGGCCAAAGTTTTCACAGGAGCTTTTTCACTCCTACACAGAGAGAGAAACTAATCATTCTCCTCAAAGCTCTGAGCAAGCTATAAAAGGCTATCATGATCAAATAGAAATTTTTGAATGTGAGCTCTACCCTTGAGTTAAATAAGATGGACTCTCCTGTTGTTCAAATCTCTGAAAATGCCATTTTGGCTTCTTTTCCACAGCCTAAGACACTCCCCTGGTGGATATTGTGTCAGGCCAATCAGAACAGAATTTTTTTCTTCTCAATTTATACAAGCCACACAGGCAGAAAGTTTTACTGAGAAGCCTAAAGCTAAAATTGTAGTGCCATCTACTGGCAAAAGTAATTTACTACAGAAACCTAATCTGCATTTTGAATTCCTAAACCAATTACAGATATTGCAACAAACGTTATCAAACATGTCCTTAACTCACTCAGCTATTCAAGCTGCAATGCAACAAGTGCCTCCACAGGCCCAATCTTCAGCACCCCCTGGTGGTGCTGGTGTCTTTTTAAATGGAGCACAACAATACTTAATGCAGCAAAGGCAATGGCTGCCCCTCCAGCAGGCCATGTTAATATTGCAGCTCAAGCACAGCCAGCATTCCAAGTGCACATTCCTCAACAGGCACTTTCTGTTTCTCCATTGACTGGTGAGTCAAAATTAAAAATGTCAGGACAGAATTATAAGGCCTGGGTCAGTGAAGTTGCACTTTTGCTTCGCAGAGAAGGTACCCATTGTATGGTGTTTAATCCTCCTGCCCAGCCATGGATTCCTGCAATAAGAGACTTAGAGACTAAGGCTTGCACAACATTATTGATGTCCATGGATACTGAATTGCAGGTTATTTTTCCCCCTGATGCATCAGCCCAACGAATTTGGGTCCAGTTGGAAAAGACTACAGGCCCATCTCAACTGAATCTTCATGTTTGCTCATGTCTGAGTTCCATGGTTCAAGATTGAGACCCGGTGAATACATTGGAGGACATTTAACCAAACTGAAAGGAATGAGAAAAGAATTGAGAGAAAGAAACTTTTGCATTGATGATATGCAAATGATAAGCATAAGCATTAACTCATTGAATTACGAATGGAAAAATGTCATTGCAAAGATTAACCAAGTCCCTATTGCTCAACGCACAGTGGACAATGTTTGCAGACTTTTAATTGAAAAAGAAGCACTCATGTTAGCCACACCACATTTGCGAAGACCACATGCATCAAGAGCTCCAGCGAGGTGTGCTTTCCAAGGAAGAGCCTACGTTCCAAGGATGCCAAGATGCTACTGTAACTGTATGGGAATGCCGCCCGGGATTGTCTCCAACGAGTTCCAGGTCCCGCCACATACCAGCTCAGAGGAACAGATTCCAGAGGCAGAGGCAGAGGCAGAGGCAGAGGCAGAGGCAGAAGGCAAAGTCATTGTGGTCCAAGGCATGATCTACAAGCTCCACTTGCCACATTGGCCTTAACCAACAAACCACAACCACATCCAGAATATGATAGACGGCTTTTGTGGACTTTAGACAGTGGTGCAGTGGTGCATGTTACCTATAGAAAGGAATTGTTCACAGAGATGCACGAGTCTGAACCTGAACTGCGTGAACGTTATTCTTTCTCCAATCATCCCTGTAAGGTTATGGGAAAAGGGACTGTTTATGTTGAGGAGCTCAATGCATTTATCGCTGATGTTTATTACATACCTACAGCAAATAGTAATTTGCATAGTCAGAGTCACTTGTCTAGAGTGTTAAAGTACCAGGTGCACCACCTTGAAAAAGCAAGTTACATAGTTAAAAACGGAGATATTGTTGCTGAAACCATGCTAATTGGTGGTGTATATTACATAAAACCAAAGTCTAAAACACAGGAAAGTATGCAAACTCCAAAAGAGGAGAGCACAGGTCAGAGAGAGATGTTCCAGTGAGAGATCCTGTAGCTACTCCAAAAGCTCTTAAAGCCAACAAAAAGAAAATAAGAAAACAAGTTGCTCAGAGCAAGCCTGAGGTTCCTCACAGAATTGTTAATGTTACAAATTCACTAACTGGTAAACCTTTGCATTCCAAGTGTATCCACAAGTGGCATAGAAGATTGGGGCATGCCAGTTTCCGTGTTCTTAATAAAATGCCAGAGTTCACAAAAGGTTTGGAGCTAAAGGGGTGTAAGGTGTTTTTGGATTGTGCTGTCTGCAAGAAGGCCAAATCCAAAGCAGCAGCCATTCCCAAACAGGCTACATGCCTGTCAACACGCATTTTTGATTTGGTACACACTGACATAGTAGGTCCTTTTCTGCCAACACTTGGTGGTAGAAAATATTTTCTAACAATTATTGATAATTACTCTAGATATAGATATGTATATCCTATGAAAGAGAAATCTGAGACCTTTCAGATCTTTAAAGACTTTGCAGCTCTTGTTTCTACCCAACACCAAGTTCGCATTGCCAGAATACAGAGTGACTGTGGTGCTGAATTCATGTCTCAGTGTTTCCAGGACTGGATCCGTAAGAATGGAATTCTTCATCAGACATCGGCCCCATACACACCGGCTCATAATGGAGTCGCAGAACGAAGATAAGGGGTCCTACAAACCATGATGCATTGTCTTTTAGAAGACGCCAACCTCAGTAACCCATACTGGGGTGAAGCTATCAAATATGCAAATTAAATTGTCAACCGTGTTTGGAGCAGTGTAATAAATCAGACTCCTTTCTTCATGATGTATGGCTACAAGCCCGATCTCAAGAACCTCCATATTTTTGGTTCATACGCTATGGTGAACATTCCCTTAGCTCAAAGAAGAAAAGGAGGTCCAGTAGCAAAGAGACTGAGATTTATGGGTATTGATGATATTTCAAAATGGAGCAAATTTATTGACTCTAGACATGTAATTGTGATTTCCCAATCTGCTAATTTTGAGGAAGATGTTGATTGGTCCAGGATTCATTCCAATGATTCTGGAGTTTATTTTCCTAGAGATGATGTTGTAGATGCCATGCAGCCTGATCACCAAGATTCACAGGCAGATATTCCATCCACTAGTTCTTCTCAACCTGATGTTCTGTCTTCGTGAGCCACAGAAGCTGATGCTAACGACGAATGTGAGGACGACCATGAAGCAGAAGAAGAATGGACTGTTGTTCCGAGACATTCCAAGAGGGTCACAAAGGGAATCCCTCCACAGCGATATTCATGGCAATTGTCAAAAACACCCTTGCCTTTGATTTGCAATGTTACACTTCCTCCTGATACATTCACACAAATCAAGCATCTTCCTGATTCAGAGCAAGAGAAGTGGTATGAGGCAATGCAGAATGAAATGGACAGTCTAAAGAAACTTAAGGTATTACACCTGCAAAACCTCCAGCAAACAAAAAGGTCACTGGCACTTGATGGATCTACAGAATCAAAAAGAAGCCAAATGGTGAGTCATTGTACAAGGCCAGACTTGTAGTTCAGGGTTTCGCACAACGTTATCCTGAGGATTACCCAAATACTTACTCACCGACAGTAAGAACTGAGAGTGTAAAAATTGCTTTAGCCATTGCAACTATCCTAGGTTTAGAAGTTTTCCAGTTTGATGTTGACACGGCTTACCTACATGCTGACCTAGATGAAGAAATCTATGTGAGAGGCCTTCTAGGATTCCGACAGCAAGAAGGGGATACCTGGTTTCTAAACAAAAGTCTTTATGGTCTGAAACAGTCCGGTTTAATGTGGTACTTATGTCTTACTGACAAACTAAATTCAATGGGCTTTATTAAGTCCGAAACCAATGAATGCGTGTTTACAAAAAAAATCTAACAATATGTATGAGATAATTCTTGTTTATGTTGATGATATTGTTTATATTGGTCCAAATAAGAAAAGGAGTGAGATTTTTGCTAAAGCTTTGCAGAGATACTTCACATTGAAATCTTTAGGTCATATTAACACTTACTTAGATGTTCAGATTGACAAAACACAGAAGGAATTCAGTCTTTCACAAGAGGATAAAATTGAACACATTTTGCATCAATGCAATATGAAGGATGCTAATACATCAAAGACACCGATGCAAACAGATTTTCACAACTTGACACATGAATCAAGTCGAGGATCAAACACTTTATTGTTCAGTCATTGGGTCACTGTTGTATATTAGTAGTTGGACCAGACCCAATATTGCACTTAGTGTTAATTTCTTGTCTCGACACATAGGTAAGGCATCACAGTTTCATTGGACATGCATTAAGAAGTTATTGAAATACTTAAAATATACTAAACATATGAAGTTATTGTTAGAACCAACACATACTGATTATGCAGAATTATGTTGCTATGCAGATTCTGATTGGGCAAGTGATAAGAAATCATGTAAAAGTACTTCAGGTTATATGATGTTCCTAAATGGATGTCCTGTTTATTGGCAAGTGAGGAAACAGAATTTTCTTTCTTATTCATCTACTGAAGCTGAATATGCTTGTGTTTCAGATGTATGTAATTCTCTAACATGGTTTGATGCTTTAGTCACAGATATTTGGACACGTCTGATTCAACCTATCACCGTAATGGAAGACAATGAATCGGTGGTTTATATTTCTGAGTCACGTTTCACAGGTTCTAAGTCTAGACATATTGACATCCGTTATCAAAACATAAAACAATTAGCTAAACAGGGTTTTGTTAAATTGCAATATGTATCCACGCATGATCTTGGTCTGAGGGGAAATGAGACCATTCCCCTGTCGTGGTCAGACCACTGCCTACTGAGGCTAGACTTCCGGAGGCCAAACCCCCACCGTAGGGAGGAGGAACCGACCAGGTGGTTCCGCCCCAGGCGACTTATGGACCCAGTAAGGTTCCAGACGGAGCTTGGGGTTATTCCAGATGCTCTCGCCCACAGTTCGGCGGAGACTCTTGCTGCTGCCTGGCACTCGGCAGCATCAGAGTCTCTTAACCGGATTGCGCCACTACGGCCCCTCCGGGTCAGCGGCCCACGGAGGCCTCCTTGGTTCACCGAGGAGCTCCGTGAGACAAAGCGCCGGAGGAGACACCTAGAGCACCTGTGGAGGTCTGATAGGTCCGAGTCGAGCCGGGCACTGTTGACAGCTTGCACCAAGGAGTATATTCGGGCTCTAAGAACAGCCAAAAGATCACACATTGCCTCCTTGGTAGCGTCCGCCGAGTCCCGCCCAGCCGCCCTGTTTAGGATAACCCGCTCCCTCCTAAATAGGAGGGAGACGGAGAACCCTTTACAGGGTAAGGCTGAGGAATATGTACAGTTCTTGGCGGACAAAGTTGCTCGGTTTCGATCGGACCTGGACTCCACTCTTGCAGATCCAGCCGAGACACAAGGGAATGATCTGGCAGACCATCTCTGGGTTGAGTTTCAGGATGTTGCCTCCGGGGATGTGGACAAGGCTATGCGAGCTGTGAGCGCCTCCACCTGTATACTGGACCCGTGTCCCTCCTGGCTGGTTGCCAACAGCAGTGAGGTGACACGAGGCTGGATCCAGGCGGTTGTTACCACCTCTCTTCGGGAGGGACACCTCCCCACCGCGCTGAAGGCGGCGGTGGTGAGACCCCTCCTCAAGAAACCGTCCTTGGATCCAGCAATTCTTAACAACTACCGTCCAGTCTCCAACCTCCCCTTTGTGGGGAAGGTTGTTGAGAAGGTGGTGGCCTTCCAGCTTCAGCGTACCTTGGAGGAAGCTAACTATCTTGACCCCTTCCAGTCTGGCTTCAGGCCCGGTTACAGCACAGAAACCGCTTTGGTCGCATTGACCGATGATCTCTGGAGAGCCAGAGATGGAGGCCATGCGTCCATCCTGGTTCTCCTTGACCTCTCAGCGGCTTTCGATACCATCGACCATGGTATCCTTCTGCAACGACTGCGGGAGGTGGGAGTGGGAGGCACTGTTCTGCAGTGGTTCTCCTCCTACCTCTCGGACAGGTCGCAGTCGGTGTCGGTGGGGGGGCAGAGATCGTCCCCGAGGCCCCTTACTTGTGGGGTGCCGCAGGGTTCGGTCTTATCCCCCCTACTATTTAACATATACATGAAACCGCTGGGTGAGATCATTCGGAGGCACGGGATAAAATACCACCAATATGCGGACGATACACAGTTGTATCTGTCCGCCCCGTGCCAACTCAATGAAGCGGTGGAAGTGATGAACCGGGGCCTTGAGGCTGTTAAAGACTGGATGAGAGCTAACAAACTGGTGCTCAACCCGGAAAAGACCGAGTGGCTGTTGTGTTTTCCTCCCAAAAATTTGGTTAATGTTCCATCAATCAGGCTGGGGGGACAAAATTTATACCCCTCAGACAGGGTCCGCAACTTGGGAGTCCTCCTGGACCCACAGCTGAGTTTCGACCATCATTTGTCAGCTGTGACCAGGGGGGCATTTGCTCAGGTTCGCCTGATGCGCCAGTTGCGGCCCTACCTGAACCGGGAGGCTCTCACAACAGTCACTCGAGCCCTTGTGACCTCTAGGCTGGAATACTGCAACGTGCTCTACATGGGGCTGCCCTTGAAGAGCACCCGGAGACTTCAGCTAGTCCAGAATGCGGCCGCGCGAGTGATTGTGGGCGCACCACGGTTCGCCCACATAACACCGATCCTCCGTGAGCTGCGCTGGCTACCTGTTGATCTCCGGATGCGCTTCAAGGTCCTACTTACCACTCACAAAGCGCTCCATGGTAGTGGATCTGGCTATTTGAGAGACCGCCTTCTGCCAATTACCTCCCTGCGTCCCATCAGATCGCACAGGGTAGGCCTCCTCCGAATCCCATCCGCCAGTCAGTGCCGACTGGCGACTACTCGGAGGAGAGCCTTCTCAGTTGCAGCTCCGACGCTATGGAACAATCTCCCCGTGGAGATTCGCACCCTCACCACCGCCCAGGCCTTCCGCACAGCCCTCAAGAACTGGCTAGCCCGTCAGGCCTGGGGATGAAAAATCTTAGTTTGTCCCCTCCCGAATGATGAATGAATGTTGTGCTCTATTTTTAATATTATGTATTGTCTTATGTCTTTTGTCTTTGTACCCCCTTTCCCGTGTTTTGTAAGCCGCCCTGAGTCCCCTCAGGGAAAAGGGCGGCCTATAAATTATAATAAACATTCCAAACAAACATTCCAAACATCAAATTGCTGAGATGCTCAAAAAACCACTTCCAGCAGCTCAACACGAGCATCTGCGTAAGAAGATGTGCCTTATTTGATGATGTACCTGATGTCTGCTCAACTGGCAAAAAGAAGGGGTGTCACAGTGTTCTTTTGTTTTGCCAGCTGTGCTTATATTCTAAGACATACGGTAGGCTGAATCTTCTCTGTAAGCCTACTGAGCATGTCTGTTCTTTTTTGGTCTTTCTCTTTCTGTTTTGCTTGCCACGAGGAGGTAGGCTAGGAACTTTACCAGAATGTAGTTATTAGCCAGTAAGTTTGTTTGTTATTTATTTTATAATAAAAATATGTTTCTTAGAATCTACCTTGGGTTTATTTTACTTAATCATAGAGTATACTCCAAGGAAAAACCATGATTCACCCCTCATCAAACACAGGGCTGAATTTACAACCCTCACAGAGGGCAATTGTGGAAGCCTGAAAAAAGAGTAACTCTTTTAAGAAGTTGCCATCAGTTGTTATGTTGTTGCACCCCATACTCCAAAGCAACTTTTTGGTTTGTATATGCTAACTACGACATAGTAGTAGTATTTATCCTTAGACAGGCAGTTAATACTTTATTCTATTCTGGATGGTATAATATTAGTGATTTGAATCAAAATAAATTACTTCAAGTTTCTCATACTACTTTCAATTTACTAATCCTCTATTCATAAAATAGAACTGAAAAGCTATCTAGGAAAAATCAAGGACAGAGAAAAAGAAATACATCAAGTGACTTTTCCAATAATACATCTACATCTGAAAGTTTAAAAGCAGGCTAGTCACAACTATGATTAAGGTGACCAGACGTCCCGCTTTTGGCGGTACAGTCATGATTTTTCACAATTTGTCCCGTGTCCTGCGACGTTTTTAAAAAGTCCCGATTTTCAGGGGTGAGTGGACAAAAGGGCATCGGCAGTGCAGCCAGGACCCACTGTACAAGGGTGAGGGAAGAGCAGGGTGGAGCCTGAGGGAAGCCGGAGGGAGGGGGCTCAGAGGGAGGGGAGAGCCAAGATGGCGATGGCTGAGGAGGAGGTCTCGTGGCCGTCACTGCCACCAACCCCACCAAGGAATTGCAGGATGATAGTGGCTGTGTGCTGGGAGGGCGGCCTGCAGGACTGGAGGCTGCATGGTGGCAGCGTGCTGCTGAGCAATAACAGGAGTCACGGGGCGGGCTGGCCGAGCAGCCTCGCGTACGCAGCTTGCCTCACTGCCCGATGGAGGCTACCTGCTGCTGGCACTGCTGCACCTCTGCTCCGCCACAAAGATTCCACCACCACCCCCGCTGGCTCTTCCTGCCTGGACACCTGCCGCCCAGGAGCAGCCGGAAGCCCTCCTTCCCACCACTGGCTGCACCGTGGCCAACTCACTATGGGTGGGCTGGAATGCTTCGGGCATCTGGGCGGGAAGAGCCAGTGAGCGGATGGCAGTGGCATCGCTGCCTGGGAGCTGCCAGAAGCCTTCCTGCCCACCACCGGCTGCACCGCAGCTGACTCACCCCTGGCGGGCTGGAAGGCTTCCGGTGTCCTGGCGGGAAGAGCCAGTGAGCAGATGGCAGTGGCATTGCCGCCCGGGAGTCGCCAGAAGACTTCCTGCCCACCACCGGCTGCACCGCAGCTGACTCGCACCGGGCAGGCTGGAAGGCTTTGGGTGTCTGGGCGGGAAGAGCCAGTGAGCGGATGGTGGTGGCATCACTGCCCGGGAGCTGCCAGAAGCCTTCCTGCACACCACTGGCTGCACCGCAGCTGACTCTCCCTGGGCGGGCTGGAAGGCTTCGGGTGTCCAGGCAGGAAGAGCCAGTGAGCGGATGGTGGTCTCATCACCACCTGGGAGCCGCCAGAAGCCTTCCTGCCCACCACCGGCTGCACCGCAGCTGACTCGCCCCGGGCGGGCTGGAAGGCTTTGGGCATCCTGGCGGGAAGAGCCGGCGAGCGGATGGCAGTGGCATCACCGCCTGGGAGTCGCCCGAAGCCTTCCTGCCCAACAACTACTGTCCCTGGACTTTTTTTGATGAGTGCAGGGTGACTGACGGTAGTTTGCACCGGTGGAGCCCGCTCAAACTATCGTCAGTCGCCCCGTGTTAAAATCTGGCCACCTTACACTTGGTGGGAGCTCCGGATGCCATTGGGTGGACGCTCCCCACGCCGCCCATATCCCTCTCCTTCCCATCGCATGGGACTCTCCTACCGGCGCTGCCATCCATTGGAGGTGGATATAAAGCTCTGGAAGAGGCACCACGACTGGGGCAAGTCTCCAGTGGGGGCTGCTCTTTGTCCTGCTGAGAGGAAGGGCCCAGGACTGGGACTCTCCGAGGCTGTTGCGGTGGGATAGAAAGGATGATCGGGGTTAGTTTTCTTCCTCCACCCCCCACCCCCCACGCCAGCAGAGTGTCCCCTCTCCCACCTCTCCCCTCCATTTTGTGAAGGCTGCGATCCACGCCTCCCCCACTCAATTATCTCTCCCATAGGCCAAAGTAATGTATATATCACTCACTGTAGTCTTCCCTGTATCCCACAACACAAATAGATAAAAGGCCACATAGTTGTTCTTTCATTTAACTTTTCATTACAGCATGGAGCAGTTTCATTGATTATATGATATGATTCAGAGCACTATCTTATTGGTTGGTTTCTATCTTTGACAAGTCTGCTGGAATTATATTGATCAATTGGGAAAGGGAAATTACAGCAGTGTCTATCCTCTCTCTAAAATACCAAGTAATGGTATTTTATTGAAGCGTCAGTGCCTCTTCAGATAGGTTGAATTCCTGGAGTTGACAATACTAACTGGAAGCTTTGGGAGCTGTATTTGCAATTGGCTTGCCTTTAACTACTGATCTGCTTACTGGTTAAGCTGAAAACTTCCTGGAAAGCATTTAAAACAGTAACCAACTTTTCTATAATAAATAAATTGCAGTGTCTATTCAATACAATAGTGAGCAATTTATGAGCCTCAAGTTATTGAAGCCCAAGATATAGTAATGGTATTTAAAAAAAAAAGAATGCCTCCCATTCCTCCAGGAATAAATACTTGAAAACTTTCCCACTAAAGAATTCTTTGAAACACATACACTTTCATAACAATCCAAAAACCCAAACGAATCATGCAACCCCCCCCCCCAAAGCTATATCCAAGAATTCCTTTTCCACATAAGATTCCAATAGGAAAAGATGAACAATTGTGTATGGCGTTGGAGATAAACATCTGTATGTGAGTTGAAATGCATTTGAATATAAGTAGCTCTAATAAACATACACTTGCACGCAAACAGTGAATGTTTGCGTTCAAATGTATCTTATGGATTTATGATACACCCCCCTCCCCGACGCTAGAGATACCTTTGATTCCTGGCTGGTGGTAGAGGCAGGAGAAGGGGGCTGAATGTCGTTCTCGTTCTCCACTCTCTCAAGGCTGACTTCAGTCTTGTTAACATGAGGAATCATTTCGCCTTTGACAGGAAAGATCGCGGCTGTGACTGGCTGTCAAAAAGCTCTCCCTTTAGTTCACGCGTTTTCCCTTCGCCATTCATCCGGAACTAGCGTGTTTCCTCGGACTCCACTGGACTCCAAGATGCAGGCGTGGATTTTCTACTTAAAAACTAATAAACCCTACATCCTTTCTCTATTTCCTTCGTGTTTTATGCCTCCTCCTCCCATTCCCAGCGCTCCTGCTTACAAGTTATGGTTTGTTCGCTGGCATCAAATTAATCAGGGACAGTCGAGTCATATGTTCGCTCATGTTCGCTCATGTTCGCTCCTTTCGTCCCTCCCTTTTTCTTCCCAGCCGGATAGGTGTAATACGGAGAAGCCGATACCCACCCCCCAGCCCAGCCCTGAAAGCGAGCTGAGCAGAAAGCGTGGGCATAACGCATGCAGAGGCTAAAGTCGGGAGGCAACGCTTCTCGGCGCCTTGGAGCGAAACATGTGTTTTTAATAGTGAAGAAGAGTGCAATCTGACGAAGCTCGGGGAACTGTAGTAAAGCCTCAAAGAATTTGTCTAAAATCCAGATATTTCTGTTTCTGGATCACACTACCAGTGAGGGAATAGATAGATATTTTTTCCAGGAAGAAAAAGATGTAGCCCTGAACGTCCTTTTATGCCAGATTGCTACAATGGTTAGCCGCAGGCGACAAATCAGGAGAGTTGATTTCAAATCCTGGTCAGTAATTGAGAATTTTTAAAGTAGCCATTTATAGCATCATCTGGCTGTTGCTGTGCCAGAATAGGACCAAGGACCTCAAACATTTTTTTTGCCATGGTGGCAGTGATGCAATAAGTTGTGGAAAGACTCTCAATATCTGTCACTTTATCATATGTTAGTAAAAATGAGATTACTGCTATAGGTGTGTTTGTGTGACACCATAAGCCACATTTAAATGTTATTTTCGGGCTGAATTCAATTTAAGGGTTTATTAGGTAGATATGAATTCAGATAATTGAATGGTGTAAGTAGCTGTGGTTGAATTAATAATGGAAAAGTGTGTTGTGCCAACAAAACCACTACATTTTTCTCAATGAAGAAAGGACAGGCTTTATCAGCTACAGATAGACAGACGGACAGACAGACAGACAGACAGACAGACATAATCTCCCCCATTGTCTTCAGGATAGGAAACTTTTAGTGATGACAATAACATCACTTCTGAAAAAACTCCAAGGATTTGCAAGTCTTCTCTTGGGATTTAAATAATTGATGAAAAATCCTGAAAGCTGAAAATATTGGAGTTGTACAGATTTCAGATAAAAATAAATAAATAACAGACTTGGAAGGGACCTTGTAGATCATTTAAACTAACAGACACACACCATCCAAGCAGGAGACCCTACACCATTTCTGACAGATAGCAGTCCAGTCTCATCTTGAAATCCCCCAGTGATGAAGCTCCCACAACTTCCTAATGTAAGCTGTTCTATTGGTTGATTGTTCTCACTGTGTCAGGGTTCCAAATAGCATCTAAAATTAAATCAGAGTCCAAGACAAAGTATTGCTCGGTTTTCCCCACCCAGTTGAAAGTTCAAGATCTTGCCCCCACACCCAAAAGTCCATCACATGGTCCGATCTTCCACTGCCATGCTGGCAGTTCCACCCATCCAGTTCCGGTCAGGTGCAGAGGTGCAAAGACAAAGGATGACCTTGGCTTTCAAAAAAAGTTTTTTGTTATGGCTACATAGCATTTAACTCCATACAACCCCCCTCACATTTTCCCACAATAGAAAATGCATAGATAGTGTGCAATGTTCCCTCTAATTTTTTTTCAGTGTGTGCAGAAAAGTATAGTGTTTGAGCGGCACATTTTCATGTCTGAGCACCTGAATTTTTTTCACAGATGTTTCACAGAGCAATTGATTTATAGGATCTGAATTGGAATGGAGAAAAATGGTTTTGTGCATGAGTGTGTGTGTGGGGGTGGGTGGGTGGGTTTGAGTGAGCGAGGGTTCCGGTAAGGGAACTGTGCCTATTTAGAAAAGAAGGTAAATTATTGCAAACATGATATATGTTTCTAGAGAGAGAGAGAGGGAGGGAGGGAGGGAGGGAGGGAGGGAGGGAGAGAGAGAGAGAGTATCCCTCCTTCCTTCAGCCCAACACACTCGCTGGCATCCCGGCCAGGGACTGCAGAGGGTCTCCTCGAGTATAGGGCAGCAAGTCATTCGATGGGAAATTTGCCTCTTGGAAGGAATGACCCAGATTGGCTTCCGCTTTCGATCTGCCGCCCAAAGACCGAATGGAGAAGCAAAGAGGCAGGAGAGATGAAGCGGGAGCCAAGGTCATTCCTTCCAAGAGGCAACTTGTTCTCCTGTGGTGACTCTGGCAGCAACTAGCTCAGCCTGACCTCAGCTCTTGCCTTTTTCCTTTTACATTTTTTTTTCTTTTCATGATGACAGTGGTGAGGCTCTGCCTCTCCTGCCTCCCCTGACTGCACGTCCCTGCCAGTTGCTCTCCCGGGTTCGGGCACAGCAGCCAGCTGGTCTTTACGTGCATTGGGGTGCCAGACGAGACGAAAACAGATGAGGAGCCACCTGGGATGCAAGCGCAGACTAGGGAAATGACCTTTTTTCTCGCTGAGCAGAGCAGAGCTGCAGTCGGGGATTCCCTCCCTCCCTGCCCAAGTGGGCTTCTTGCAAGGCCCTCGCCCTCCAGCCCATGGCTCATCGGCAGTCCGAAGGGCTGGGCCAGCTTGGGCACCGCAGAAAAGCAGCGGCAGCCAAAAGGGGAAGGGCAGGAACAGCCTGAAGCCACCCCCACACCAGCTAGAGGGGGTGCTGTGACAGCCGCCGGGGATGAGGGGACGGCGGTGGCCAGGACGGGCCAGGGCTGCCCACCCTCCCCACCCAAGCGGGCTTCTTGCACAGCTCTAGCCGGCAGCTCGCATGGGGATCCGTGGTCCAGAGCACTGCCGCTTCCAGCGGGATATATTCTGCCAGGCCCTCGGCGGCGTCTTTAGGCGGGGATCTCGTCTGCCCGCCAGCAGCTCCTCCAGCGTCCCGTCTGGAAGCAGCAGCACAATGGTCGCCGTTACCAGGGGCGAAGGGGTGGCGGTGGCGAGAACAGGGGAGCGCCACCCCCTCCCCTTCCCCAACATTGGCTGTTGCGCTTCCGCTTCCATTAGCAACATGGTTGTTAAGTGAATTGCTGCTGTTTTTAAATTAGTAATATGGTTGTTAAGTGAATCATTGCAGTTTTTAAATTAGTAACATGGTTATTAAGTGAATTGCTGCAGTTTTTAAAATTAGTAACACGGTTGTTAAGTGAATTGCTGCAGTTTTTAAATTAGTAACATGGTTGTTAAGTGTATCGCTGCAGTTTTTAAATTATTAACACGGTTGTTAAATGAATTACTGCAGTTTTTAAATTAGGATCATGGTTGTTAAATGAATGGCTGCAGTTTTTAAATTAGTAACACGGTTGTTAAGTGAATCACTAGTTCTTAAATTAGTAACACGGTTGTTTACTGAATTGCTGCAGTTTTTAAATTAGTAATGCTGTTGTTAAGTGAATCATTGAAGTTTTTAAATTAGTAACATAGTTATTAAGTGAATCACTAGTTCTTAAATTACTAACATGGTTGTTAAGTGAATTGCTGCAGTTTTTAAATTAGTAATGTGGTTGTTAAGTGAATCACTGCACTTTTTAAAGTAGAAACACAGTTGTTAAGTGAATCATTAGTTTTTAAATTAGTAACATGGTTGTTAAGTGAATCATTAGTTTTTAAATTAGTAACATGGTTGTTAAGTGAATCATTGCAGTTTTTAAATTAGTAACACGCTTGTAAAGTGAATCACTAATTTATAAATTAGTAACAGGGTTGTTAAGTGAATCACTCCAGTTTTTAAATTAATAGTGCAGTTGTTAAGTGAATCACTAATTTATAAATTAACACGGTTGTTATGTGAATCACTAGTTTTTAAATTAGTAACAGGGTTGTTAAGTGAATCACCAGTTTTTTAATTAGTAACACAGTTGTTAAGTGAATCACTGCAGTTTTTAAATTAGTAATGCAGTTGTTAAGTGAATCACAAGTTTTTAAATTGGTAACAGGGTTGTTAAGTGAATCACTAGTTTTTAAATTAGTAACATGGCTGTTAAGTGAATCACTGCAGTTTTTAAATTATTAACACGGTTGTTAAGTGAATTGCTGCAGTTTTCAAATTAGTAATGTGGTTGTTAAATGAATCACGGCAGTTTCTAAATTAGTAACATGGTTGTTAAGTGAATCAGAGTTGGAAGCTACCTTGGAGGTCATCTAGTCCAACCCCTACCCCCCCTCCCCAAGCCGGAGAGCCTACAGTGTAGGCGGGGCCAGGGTTGCAGTCGGCGGCGAACAGGAAGGGAAGCGAATGCCAGCCAGCATCCCTGCCTTCTTCCTCCGAGAGCCGCTTCTTTGCCAGCCTCTCAGCTGATCGGTGCCAGGCAGCCCCCGTGACACACGGACCCTTTGCTGCCGCACAGGGCGAGCGCTGCCGGGGAGAGATCCAGGGGAGAGGAGGGAAAAGGCATCCCGAGCAGAAGTTTCCCTTCTCCTCCCCCTCCCGCTGACTTCTCCCCAGCAGCGCTCGTCTCCAGCCGCAGCAACCCTGGCGGCTCCCAAGGAGACTGAAAGGGGCGCAGCACTCTCCCAACCACCGAGGAAGGCAGAAGAGCCGGCCCTGGGCTGTTGGGAGAAGCGCCCTAACCCTCCCTTCCCTTTGGCAGCCACTTTGCAGAACAGGGAGATTTCTGACATTTTGCAACTGGAACCAGCCCAGCGCCCTGTGCATATCGGCCGCCCGGGAGCCCCGAGGCTCACCACCACCAATGGCCTCCTGGACAAGCCGGACGTGGCTTCAGGGAAGTCCCCGGGGGCTGCAGAGGGCAAGGAACGCCCCCAAAGGGCCAACTACAAGTTCGGAAATGATCTGTCTCTGACTTCCAGAGGGCATCTAGGAGGCCGGAGAGGCCATTTCTGCCCCCCCCCCAGGCTTCAGGAAAGTCTTTGGGGAGAGGAAGTCCATGCATTTTATCTCATTTTTTGTCTGTCTGTGTCTGTGTCTGTCTGTTTGTGTGTGTGTCACATGCGCATGCGCAGTTGGGTAGGGAATTGAGTGGACACGTGGGGGACCAATGAGAATTCTCCCTTCTGTAGCGTCATCGGTCTCCGGGCAGAGTTTTCCTTGATTTCACCAATCAGAAATCAGAGTTCAGAAAGGAGGGAAGGGGGATATTTCCAATCACATTTAAAGACATTAAAAAACACTGCGCTGCACTTTGAAACTTGTGCGCGGTGTTTCTTTGTTACCTGCACGGCCGCTCACACGCGCAGCTTAGAGGGAACGCTGATAGTGTGGCAGGTCAAAGATCCAAAATAAAAGATAGTTGCAGGCCTGACAGGTGGCCTCCCCTCAGAAGAAAAGCATATCCTGTAAGGAGAATAATATAGGGGGTTAACATAAGCATAACTAACCTCCTCTCCCCCCCCCCCCATAGTGCCCTTTGGCTTATCAGGAAATTTATCATGGTATTGTTTTACTAACTTG
Organism: Thamnophis elegans; assembly: GCF_009769535.1. Classification (NCBI taxonomy): domain Eukaryota; kingdom Metazoa; phylum Chordata; class Lepidosauria; order Squamata; family Natricidae; genus Thamnophis; species Thamnophis elegans. The sequence goes on along the minus strand of NC_045558.1, from coordinate 62,459,701 downwards.
TCAGCTTTCACATCCCAACTTTTCACCCATGTAGCTTTAGACAAAGGGTACCCCTTCCAATGCACTAAATACTGCAAATGATCTCTATACAATCTAGACTAAAAAAAATTCACCTCATAGTGAGTTTCTCCATGTAACACCACTGGAGGAGGGAGTGGTTGAGTCAGTGGTCTTAGATTAAACTCCAAACTTCTGGTAGTGACATCATAGCAGAGAGAGTGAAGAAATGGCAGCTCCATTCACTTTGCTCGAGTTTTTGTGTTGGAGATCCTGAAAAGGGTGATGTCAATCCTGGAAGCTCAGGGAATGCTGTGGAGATAGGCAATCTTCTGAACGAATGAGAGAAACCCCTTGAAACTAACAGAAAAGAAATTGGAGCCTATGGCTGATTTAGAGCTGTGACGACGGTGAATAAGGAAGGGAATATAACATGACAACATCAGAGAAGGAAACAACATCTAAAAATGGTAAAAGATTTATATATAGAAACTTGAGCTAGAAAATTAAGGCTCTAAGGAGTCAGGCTGAAACAGAGCCCAGATTCAGCAGCAATAAGAAGAGAGGAGCAGGCAAGGACTTCCTTTGGCAGTTGACAAGATTGGGAGAAAAAAAAACAGGAGATGAGAGAAATGGCAGAGTGTTATTTGACAGTATATTTATGGAACTTTGAAATTTGTGGGATAGTGACAAAGGTGGATAGAAAATTAAAATTAAAAAGGTACCTGGTGAACTACAGGAACGGACAAACAGCATAAAAACTTGGTTTTGCAAAAAAAAAAAAAAAAAAGACTGGAAATATCAAATGGAGAAGACAACAATATCGCCATCTAGTGGTCTTAGGGATTAGAAGCAGAGTAAAGATAAACTGAGACAAGTGACTGATGCAACTTTCTGAATAATTACAAAAGGAAAAAGAAAGGAAATTTTGGAGGATTGATTGTAGAAGTAAGAAAACAAAACTTTAATAGATTCTACCTAAGAGAAAGTAGAAATTTGGAAAATAAAAAACAAAATTAAATCATATTTAAAGAAGAGTGACTTTAAAAAAGTGGACTATAAGCATTAAATGTAGAATTGGATATAAAGGAGACTGAACTGAATAGTGAATAAATGTTAAAATTGTTGATTGCATATGAACCTTGAATTATAATTCATTGTAATACCAGAAATTGGGAATATGGGAATACTAGAATACTGTCTGCAGGTGCGAGGGGGACGCCAGCTTAGGACGGCTTGCACTTTTGCTGGGTTCATCTCTATTCCCTCATTTGACACTCGGTAACCCAGGTAGTCTAACCGTGCATGGTGGAATTCGCATTTTGATACCTTGACGTACAGGTTGGCTGCCAGAACTTTCTCCAGTACTTGGCTGATGAAGTTGGGGCAGCTCCAAAACAGAAGGATATGGAAAGAGAAAGTGTTTTGGCTGGTGAGGAATTTTTACTGTTTTAAAAGTGACTGCCTATAAAAATAAACCTTAAAATTAATTTAAATTGGAGAACAGAAGAAATAAGCAGTTGAATTAAATTTGGACTGGGTTTGAACAGTGGGTTATCTTACTTTTTTAATGCAATTTTTACGGATGGAATTTATGTGAGCCTTTTAAAATGAACGGATTAAGTTTCCTTCTATTTTTTTCTTTGACTATTCTCTGCAATCTATGGACTAAAACTGTCCTATTTCATTACTGTGGGTGTTTTTCTAACTCATTTAAGAATCAGACCTTTTTTTTAAACTTGAAATACAAAAAGAAACAAAGAAATGGTAACATTGTAACATAATGCTGCTACTCGGAAGCCAGAGGTTTGTGTATTGGAAGCAAAATACCTTTTTCACTGATTATCCCGGCTTGGCACTTCAAGGACTCACAGCTTGTTTATAGAGAGTGATAATAAGAAGAAGAAAAGCACATAGATGCTCCTTTGAAGTAGATTTTTAACCAGAGAAAGGTGAAATGTTATTGTGATGCTTAATTCTGCTAAAACCTTCTAAGCTAGAGTAGCAGAGTTTGTGAGCTGGAAATCATGGTGCAATTTCAACACCAGAAATCATGGCGCAATTTCAACACCAGAAAGAAGTTTCAAATCTGCAAAAAATATTATCATAAATACAGAAATTATCAAATACAAGTGAGAGGATAGAGAAGAAGTTGGATTACTTAATGCTTCTAACAGTAAAATATGACTGAAAAGTTGAAGATGTTCATCAAATGGAAAAAGTGGTAGTTAAAATCCAAAAAATCAAAGAGGAAAATGAATATAAAGAAATTAAAATTGCTGATATTTATGGTCATTGGTCTGTTTCTGAAAACAGAAAGAATGGAATACTGAAAGAGGAATTAAATGGAGGGGAAACTTACCCCAGATGGGAAGATACAGAAGAGGAAAAAATAAAAGAATTGATGGATTTAAAGAGGGAAATCTTGTTAGCAATAGTTTTGATAACTCCACTGACAATCAAAGATGAGCTGATTAAGGAAACAGAAGAAGGGCATCGAAATTACATGAGAGATCTTATAAGCAAAGAGTTGCTAAGAGGAGTCCATACAAAGCTGATTAAGATGATTAGAGGACTGACGCCACATATGGCAGAAGATATGACACTGTTTTGTTACTGGAAAGATACAGGTTGATAGATGGAAGAGTATAATTTAAAACTAGCTAAACAGCGAAATTTAGTGATAATAGATATAGTTAAATAAATAATTGATAATGATAATAATGTATACAATGTGTAGTGTTATGACAAGTAATAACTGGATATGAACATCGAATGGTAGCCATGAAAGGAAGATTAGAAATTCTTTTGGATTATATATAAAGGTTATTATTATTATACAATTGTATCCCAGCGGCCAGTTGTTTTGCCAGATTTGGCATTGGTTACTAGTCGGGCCCCACCCAGGGGCCTAGGACATTGTAACGTATTTTCGTAATATGTGTGCAGATCCAAGCAGTGCGGCTTTTTGCATTTGACTGATGGTGATTTTGTCAATTTTTAACTGTTTTAAATGTAATTCCAGTGCTTTTGGAATAGCACCCAGTGTGCCAATTACCACTGGAATTACCACTGCTGGTTTGTGCCATAGTCGTTGAATTTCAATTTTTAAGTCCTGGTATTTTGCGATTTTTTTCATGTTCCTTCTCAGCGACCCTGCTATCACCTGGTATTGCGATGTCTATGATTGTGACCTTATTTTTCTCAACCAATGTGATGTCTAGTGTATTATGCGCCAGTATTTTGTCTGTTTGTATGCGAAAATCCCACAAGATCTTGACCATCTGATTTTCAGTGACTTTTTCAGGCTGATGTTCCCACCAGTTTGTTGCTGTTTTAATATTATAATTTTTGCACAAATTCCAATGGATCATTTGTGCTACTGAATTGTGCCACAATTTATAATCAGTCTGCGCGATTTTTTTTACAGCAGCTGAGTATGTGATCAACAGTTTCATCAGCTTCTTTGCAAAGTCTGCATTTGGCATCATCAGAGGATTTTTCGATTTTGGCCTTAATGGCATTTGTGCGGATAGCTTGTTCTTGCGCAGCCAGGATTAGTGACTCTGTTTCTTTCTTTAATGTACCTGTTGTTAACCATAACCAAGTTTGTTCACTGTCCACTTTATCTTTTATTTTTTCCAGAAATTGGCCATGCAGTGCTTTGTTCTGCCAACTCTTCATTCTTGATTTTATCACATTTTTTCTGTATTCTTGTTTCGTCTGTTGGGCCTTCAGTAGATTTTTGTTCTTTACTTCGATTAATAGATGTTCTTGACTTTCTTTTAAATAATCAGCTAGTTATCACCACGTAACTATAACAATACCAGCTGTGTATCTTATAACTAGTATTGCCCAGGTGGTGATACTAATAGACTATACCTGCCCCGAAAATCAGGTGGCAGAGGATTATTACAAGTGAAGCAAACAGTTGAAGAAGAAAAACATGCACTGGCTGATTATTTAAAAGAAAGTCAAGAACATCTATTAATCGAAGTAAAGAACAAAAATCTACTGAAGGCGCAACAGACGAAACAAGAATACAGAAAAGAAGTGATAAAATCAAGAATGGAGAGTTGGCAGAACAAAGCACTGCATGGCCAATTTCTGGAAAAAATCAAAGATAAAGTGGACAGTGAACAAACTTGGTTATGGTTAACAACAGGTACATTAAAGAAAGAAACAGAGTCACTAATCCTGGCTGCGCAAGAACAAGCTATCCGCACAAATGCCATTAAGGCCAAAATAGAAAAATCCTCTGATGATGCCAAATGCAGACTTTGCAAAGAAGCTGATGAAACTGTTGATCACATACTCAGCTGCTGTAAAAAAATCGCGCAGACTGATTATAAATTGCGGCACAATTCAGTAGCACAAATGATCCATTGGAATTTTTGCAAAAAAATTAATATTAAAACAGCAACAAACTGGTGGGAACATCAGCCTGAAAAAGTCACCGAAAATCAGATGGTCAAGATCTTGTGGGATTTCCGTATACAAACCGACAAAATACTGGCGCATAATACACCAGACATCACATTGGTTGAGAAAAATAAGGTCACAATCATAGACATCGCAATACCAGGTGATAGCAGGGTCGCTGAGAAGGAACATGAAAAAATCGCAAAATACCATGACTTAAAAATTGAAATTCAACGACTATGGCACAAACCAGCAGTGGTAATTCCAGTGGTAATTGGCACACTGGGTGCTATTCCAAAAGCACTGGAATTACATTTAAAACAGTTAAAAATTGACAAAATCACCATCAGTCAAATGCAAAAAGCCGCACTGCTTGGATCTGCATGCATATTACGAAAATACGTTACAATGTCCTAGGCCCCTGGGTGGGGCCCGACTAGTAACCAATGCCAAATCCGGCGAAACAACTGGCCGCTGTGATACAATTGTATAATAATAATAATAATAATAATAATAATAATAATAATAATAATAATAAAAACTCCGCCATTGCCGGTCCCAAGCCCGGATGAGAAAGGAGGAAGGTTGGGATCAGGTTGGCATCTGGTCCCGTAAAAAAAAACCCCGCCAACCCATAAAATATGGTGAAAAAAACGAATAAGAATTCCATACCGCATCGGTCGTCGCGCGGGTTAACAAGGGCCGCGGCGGATGTTGGGGTCCCTGGACATCCGTCGACAAGTGGGCTACAAGTGGACCAGCCAACAAAACGACAAAAATATAGTGCAGATGAAAACCGTGCCATAATGGCCTGTTACTACAACTCAGAGCCAGAAAAAAGAGGATATTTAAAGCGAATGTATGAATTATGGAAACAACAATATCCAGATTCAAATGTTAGTGAACAACGACTAGCAGATCAAAGGCGATTTATTATACGGAATAAAGTGTTTAGTGAAGTTGAACATGAGGAAATTCAGGCAAACTGCAAAACCCAAAAAACAATATCACAAGCGGAAATAACTGATATTCAAGACACAACTAAAGACACTATAGTAGAACTCCCAGAAGAAGCTCTCAGGGAGGAAATAACATCACCACCACTAGAACCAGTTATCATTGAACCAACTGATGAACTAACTCAAAAACAAAAAGAATTGAAGGATAAGATCATGGAACATTTTCTGCTTAATGAGGAAAGGCAACGTTTACCATCACTAAAAACTGTGCCTAAGAAAATTTTGGCCCCTATCATGAAAATGGTTAATGCAGTGTTTTCAACAATTGAACCGGGATCCATCTTGGAAACAAACCAGTTAATGTACAGCGCAGCTGTAATAGTCACTAATGAACTAGGCATTAAAATTAAAATACCTAGTCACACAACAGAAAAAGGACCAAAGCCAAAGTGGAAAATCCGTTTAGAACAAAAAATCAAAAAATTAAGGGCAGATGCTAGTAACTTAAAGAACATGCATGAGCAACGACTTAAAAACAACAAAATCATAGATCGGCTAATCAGGAGATATAGATTGGATACAAGAAACATCAATGAAGCTGTAGAGATTGTAAAACAGCAGATAACAGCAACAGCTAGAAAAATTGAAAGATATGAGGCACGAATCATCCAATATAAACAAAATCAGCAATTTCGATCAGACCAACGGCGTTTTTATCAAAGTCTTAATGTGAATGGTGACACCAAAAGTGAAAAACCAGAAAAGCAGGCCACAGTTGAATTCTGGAAAGAATTGTGGGAAAATGCAAAGGACTACAACAAGGAAGCAAAGTGGATACATGACTTTGAGAAAAGCATTGGCAACAAACAAATGCAAGTATTAGAAATAACAACTGAGATGATCAAAAATCGAGTTAAAAAGGTAAAGAATTGGACATCACCTGGAAAGGACCAATTACATGGTTTCTGGCTCAAATATCTGACCAGTTTACATGCAATATTGGCCAGGCAACTGAATGAAATTTTACAAAAGGGCCAAATTGATGAATGGTTGACAACTGGAAAAACATACTTGATTCAGAAAGATCCAACTAAAGGAACAACACCTGAAAACTATAGACCAATAATATGCTTGCCAACAACCTTCAAATTACTCACAGGCATTATTGCAGATAACATGATGGATTATTTGGAAACAAACAACATCTTGCCAGTAGAGCAAAAAGGCAACAAAAGAAGGAGCAGGGGCACAAAAGATCAGCTTCTAATTGATAAAATGATATTAGAAAATTGTAAGAACAGAAAAACGAACTTGAATATGGTCTGGATTGATTACAAAAAGGCATTTGACTCACTGCCACATAGTTGGATCATAAAATGCTTAGAAACAACTGGCATTAGAAAAAATATTACATCCTTTACTGAAAAGGCAATGAAACAATGGAGAACTGAGTTGGCAGTAGGGAATGAGAGCTACGGAATGGTTAATATCAAGCGAGGAATTTTCCAGGGTGATTCACTTTCACCTCTTCTTTTCATCATCGCAATGATCCCACTATCAGTAATCTTAAAAAAAATGAAATTAGGCTACCAAACAGCCAAAGAAGCTGAAAAAATTTCACATTTACTATATATGGATGATTTGAAACTCTATGGAAAGTCAGAAATAGAAATCCAATCATTGACAAACACAGTCCAAGTATTCAGCACCGATATTTCAATGCAGTTTGGCATGGAAAAATGCGCCACTGTATCCATAAAAAGGGGCAAAATCACTGCATCTGAGGGAATTGAAATGCCCAATGGCCAACTAATTAAATGCAAAGAAAATGAAGCCTACAAATACTTAGGCATTCTGCAGTTGGATAATATCAAGCATGGAGAAGTAAAAACTATTGTCAGGCGAGAGTACACCAACAGAGTTAGGAAAATTTTGAAATCTAAATTGAATGGTGGAAATACAATCAAGGCCATAAATACCTGGGCAATACCAGTTGTAAGATACACAGCTGGTATAGTTAACTGGACACAAGCTGATTTGGACCTTTTGGACCGAAAAACCAGGAACCAATGACAATGCACTACAGTTTACATCCACGTGGTGATACTGATAGACTTTACCTGCCCCGAAAATCAGGTGGCAGAGGATTATTACAAGTGAAGCAAACAGTTGAAGAAGAAAAACATGCACTGGCTGGTTATTTAAAAGAAAGTCAAGAACATCTATTAATCGAAGTAAAGAACAAAAATCTACTGAAGGCCCAACAGACGAAACAAGAATACAGAAAAGATGTGATAAAATCAAGAATGAAGAGTTGGCAGAACAAAGCACTGCATGGCCAATTTCTGGAAAAAATAAAAGATAAAGTGGACAGTGAACAAACTTGGTTATGGTTAAAAACAGGTACATTAAAGAAAGAAACAGAATCACTAATCCTGGCTGCGCAAGAACAAGCTATCCGCACAAATGCCATTAAGGCCAAAATAGAAAAATCCTCTGATGATGCCAAATGCAGACTTTGCAAAGAAGCTGACGAAACTGTTGATCACATACTCAGCTGCTGTAAAAAAATCGCGCAGACTGATTATAAATTGCGGCACAATTCAGTAGCACAAATGATCCATTGGAATTTGTGCAAAAATTATAATATTAAAACAGCAACAAACTGGTGGGAACATCAGCCTGAAAAAGTCACAGAAAATCAGACGGTCAAGATCTTGTGGGATTTCCGTATACAAACCGACAAAATACTGGCGCATAATACACCAGACATCACACTGGTTGAGAAAAATAAGGTCACAATCATAGACATTGCAATACCAGGTGATAGCAGGGTCGCCGAGAAGGAACATGAAAAAATCGCAAGATACCAGGACTTAAAAATCGAAATTCAACGACTATGGCACAAACCAGCAGTGGTAATTCCAGTGGTAATTGGCACACTGGGTGCTATTCCAAAAGCACTGGAATTACATTTAAAACAGTTAAAAATTGACAAAATCACCATCAGTCAAATGCAAAAAGCCGCACTGCTTGGATCTGCACGCATATTACGAAAATACGTTACGACGTCCTAGGCCCCTGGGTGGGGCCCGACTAGTAACCAATGCCAAATCCGGCGAAACAACTGGCCGCTGTGATACAATTGTATAATAATAATAATAATAATAATAATAATAATAATAATAATAACAACAACAACAACAACAACAACAACAACAACAACAACAACTCCGCCGTTGCCGGTCCCAAGCCCGGATGAGAAAGGAGGAAGGTTGGGATCAGGTTGGCATCTGGTCCCGTAAAAAAAACCCCGCCAACCCATACAATATGGTGAAAAAAACGAATAAGAATTCCATACCGCATCGGTCGTCGCGCGGGTTAACAAGGGCCGCGGCGGATGTTGGGGTCCCTGGACATCCGTCGACAAGTGGGCTACAAGTGGACCAGCCAACAAAACGACAAAAATATAGTGCAGATGAAAACCGTGCCATAATGGCCTGTTACTACAACTCAGAGCCAGAAAAAAGAGGATATTTAAAGCGAATGTATGAATTATGGAAACAACAATATCCAGATTCAAATGTTAGTGAACAACGACTAGCAGATCAAAGGCGATTTATTATACGGAATAAAGTGTTTAGTGAAGTTGAACATGAGGAAATTCAGGCAAATTGCAAAACCCAAAAAACAATATCACAAGCGGAAATAACTGATATTCAAGACACAACTAAAGACATTATAGTAGAACTCCCAGAAGAAGCTCTCGGGGAGGAAATAACATCACCACCACTAGAACCAGTTATCACTGAACCAACTGATGAACTAACTCAAAAACAAAAAGAATTGAAGGATAAGATCATGGAGCATTTTCTGCTTAATGAGGAAAGGCAACGTTTACCATCACTAAAAACTGTGCCTAAGAAAATTTTGGCCCCTATCATGAAAATGGTTAATGCAGTGTTTTCAACAATTGAACCGGGATCCATCTTGGAAACAAACCAGTTAATGTACAGCGCAGCTGTAATAGTCACTAATGAACTAGGCATTAAAATTAAAGTACCTAGTCACACAACAGAAAAAGCATCAAAGCCAAAGTGGAAAATCCGTTTAGAACAAAAAATCAAAAAATTAAGGGCAGATGCTAGTAACTTAAAGAACATGCATGAGCAACAGCTTAAAAACAACAAAATCATAGATCGGCTAATCAGACGATATAGATTGGATACAAGAAACATCAATGAAGCTGTAGAGATTGTAAAACAGCAGATAACAGCAACAGCTAGAAAAATTGAAAGATATGAGGCACGAATCATCCAATATAAACAAAATCAGCAATTTCGATCAGACCAACGGCGTTTTTTATCAAAGTCTTAATGTAAATGGTGACACCAAAAGTGAAAAACCAGAAAAACAGGCCACAGTTGAATTCTGGAAAGAATTGTGGGAAAATGCAAAGGACTACAACAAGGAAGCAAAGTGGATACATGACTTTGAGAAAAGCATTGGCAACAAGCAAATGCAAGTATTAGAAATAACAACTGAGATGGTCAAAAATCGAGTTAAAAAGGTAAAGAATTGGACATCACCTGGAAAGGACCAATTACATGGTTTCTGGCTCAAATATCTGACCAGTTTACATGCAATATTGGCCAGGCAACTGAACGAAATTTTACAAAAGGGCCAAATTGATGAATGGTTGACAACTGGAAAAACATACTTGATTCAGAAAGATGCAGCTAAAGGAACAACACCTGAAAACTACAGACCAATAACATGCTTGCCAACAACCTTCAAATTACTCACAGGCATTATTGCCGATAACATGATGGATTATTTGGAAACAAACAACATCTTGCCAGTAGAGCAAAAAGGCAACAAAAGAAGGAGCAGGGGCACCAAAGATCAGCTTCTAATTGATAAAATGATATTAGAAAATTGTAAGAACAGAAAAACGAACTTGAATATGGTCTGGATTGATTAAAAAAAAGGCATTTGGCTCACTGCCACATTGTTGGATCATAAAATGCTTAGAAACAACTGGTATTAGCAAAAATATTACATCCTTTACTGAAAAGGCGATGAAACAATGGAGAACTGAGTTGGCAGTAGGGAATGAGATCTACGGAATAGTTAATATCAAGCGAGGAATTTTCCAGGGTGATTCACTTTCACCTCTTCTCTTCATCATCGCAATGATCCCACTATCAGTAATCTTAAAAAAAATGAAATTAGGCTACCAAACAGCCAAAGAAGCTGAAAAAATTTCACATTTACTATATATGGATGATTTGAAACTCTATGGAAAGTCAGAAATAGAAATCCAATCATTGACAAACACAGTCCGAGTATTCAGCACCGATATTTCAATGCAGTTTGGCATGGAAAAATGCGCCACTGTATCCATAAAAAGGGGCAAAATCACTGCATGTGAGGGAATTGAAATGCCCAATGGCCAATTAATTAAATGCAAAGAAAATGAAGCCTACAAATACTTAGGCATTCTGCAGTTGGATAACATCAAGCATGGAGAAGTAAAAACTATTGTCAGGCGAGAGTACACCAACAGAGTTAGGAAAATTTTGAAATCTAAATTGAATGGTGGAAATACAATCAAGGCCATAAATACCTGGGCAATACCAGTTATAAGATACACAGCTGGTATAGTTAACTGGACACAAGCTGATTTGGACCTTTTGGACCGAAAAACCAGGAAACTAATGACAATGCACTACAGTTTACATCCACGTGGTGATACTGATAGACTGTACCTGCCCCGAAAATCAGGTGGCAGAGGATTATTACAAGTGAAGCAAACAGTTGAAGAAGAAAAACATGCACTGGCTGATTATTTAAAAGAAAGTCAAGAACATCTATTAATCGAAGTAAAGAACAAAAATCTACTGAAGGCCCAACAGACGAAACAAGAATACAGAAAAGATGTGATAAAATCAAGAATGGAGAGTTGGCAGAACAAAGCACTGCACGGCCAATTTCTGGAAAAAATAAAAGATAAAGTGGACAGTGAACAAACTTGGTTATGGTTAACAACAGGTACATTAAAGAAAGAAACAGAGTCACTAATCCTGGCTGCGCAAGAACAAGCTATCCGCACAAATGCCATTAAGGCCAAAATAGAAAAATCCTCTGATGATGCCAAATGCAGACTTTGCAAAGAAGCTGATGAAAGTGTTGATCACATACTCAGCTGCTGTAAAAAAATCGCGCAGACTGATTATAAATTGCGGCACAATTCAGTAGCACAAATGATCCATTGGAATTTGTGCAAAAATTATAATATTAAAACAGCAACAAACTGGTGGGAACATCAGCCTGAAAAAGTCACCGAAAATCAGATGGTCAAGATCTTGTGGGATTTCCATATACAAACCGACAAAATACTGGCGCATAATACACCAGACATCACAGTGGTTGAGAAAAATAAGGTCACAATCATAGACATCGCAATACCAGGTGATAGCAGGGTCGCCGAGAAGGAACATGAAAAAATCACAAGATACCAGGACTTAAAAATCGAAATTCAACGACTATGGCACAAACCAGCAGTGGTAATTCCAGTGGTAATTGGCACACTGGGTGCTATTCCAAAAGCACTGGAATTACATTTAAAACAGTTAAAAATTGACAAAATCACCATCAGTCAAATGCAAAAAGCCGCACTGCTTGGATCTGCACGCATATTACGAAAATACGTTACGACGTCCTAGGCCCCTGGGTGGGGCCCGACTAGTAACCAATGCCAAATCCGGTGAAACAACTGGCCGCTGTGATACAATTGTATAATAATAATAATAATAATAATAATAATAATAATAATAATAATAATAATAATAATAATAATAATAATAATAGAATTAAGTGAGATTCAGTTAAGTCTTGATTACTATGGGAAAAATGATATGATGCAGGATATAGTCAAATAAAGGAGGGATAATGATAATAACATATATATACAATATAAGGGTACAATATAAGGAAATGAGATTTAAATTGTAAACAGTGATTTGGAAAGAAGGATAGAAAACTTTATTATTAAATATTATGGATGTTTAGCTAGAATAGGACATAAGGATTTAGTGTCATTGGAGGATTTTAGAAATAGTAAATGAAATGCCAGTGTGTGGTTATGTATTAAATCTTGGTATATTTTAAGGTGAAGGATGTTTAAACAAATACATTCAAATGAAAATGGAGGTATGATGACGGTAACATGTATAAATATCTGAGTTAAAATACTTGAGTTAATATGAATTATGCTTGATGACTATGGAAGAGATGCACAAAAGTCTTTTGTAACCAACTGATACACTTTATACAGTATGTAAAAAAGGAAGATTTTATGTGTTGTGTTTGTTTTGAAAATTAACAATAAAAAAAAACTTAAAAAAATAAAACATAGCACAAGATAACATCAAACAATATTTAAACAAAATGAACTTACAAAAAATTGGGGAGAATTTATTCGATTGAAATGGTGAAAGTACTATTAATGTCACCAAGAAATTTAATATTTTGAACGTAGTAAGGCAAGGATGTCCCCTATCATCCCTATTATTTATCTTAACATTAGAGGTATTATTAATAGAAATTTGAAGGGAACAAGAAATAAAGGGACTAAAAGTTTAAAAAGAAGAATATAAAGTTCAGGCATTTGCGGATGATATACTATTCATTTTAGAAGAACCATTAGAAACGGGGTCCAAATTTTTTTTTTAGAGTTTTTTTTTTTTTTTTAGAGTTTTATTTGGCATTTATAGGCCGCCCTTTTCCCTGAGGGGACTCAGGGCGGCTTACAACTCGTGGGAGGGAGTGCAAGACAAAACATAAAATTTGTGAATAAAATAAAATAAAACAGTAAAACACAACATTCATTCAGCATTCGGGCGGGGCGGATTGGGATCTTATCCCCAGGCCTGACGGGATAGCCAGATCTTGAGGGCTGTGCGGAAGGTCTGGACGGTGGTGAGGGTACGAATCTCCACGGGGAGATCGTTCCAAAGGGTCGGAGCTGCTACTGAGAAGGCTCTCCTCCGCGTAGTCGCCAGTCGGCACTGACTGGCGGATGGAACTCGGAGGAGGCCCAATCTGTGCGATCTGATGGGACGGAGGGAGGTAATCGGCAGAAGGCGGTCTCTCAAGTATTCAGACCCACTACCATGGAGGGCTTTATAGGTGGTAAGTAGCACCTTGAAGCGCACCCGGAGATCAACAGGTAGCCAGTGCAGCTCGCGGAGGATAGGTGTTATGTGGGCGAACCACGGTGCGCCCACAATCACTCGCGCGGCCGCATTCTGGACTAGCTGAAGTCGCCGGATGCTCTTCAAGGGCAGCCCCATGTAGAGCACATTACAGTATTCCAGCCTAGAGATCACAAGGGCTCGAGTGACTGTTGTGAGGGCCTCCCGGTTCAGGTAGGGCCGCAACTGGCGCACCAGGCGAACCTGGGCAAATGCCCCCCTGGTCACAGCTGACAAATGATGTTCGAAAGTCAGTGGGGGTCCAGGAGGACTCCCAAGTTGCGGACCCTGTCTGAGGGGTGTAAAATTTGACCCCCCAGCCTGAGTGATGGAACATTGGCCAAATTATTGGGAGGGAAACACAACAGCCACTCGGTCTTGTCTGGGTTGAGCACCAGTTTGTTAGCTCTCATCCAGTTCTTAACGGCCTCAAGACCCCGGTTCATCACGTCCACCGCTTCATTGAGTTGGCACGGGGCGGACAGATACAACTGTGTGTCGTCCGCGTATTGATGGTATTTTATCCTGTGCCTCCGAATGATCTCGCCCAGCGGTTTCATGTATATGTTAAATAGTAGGGGGGATAAGACCGAGCCCTGCGGCACCCCATAAGTTAGGGGCCTCGGGGACGATCTCTGCCCCCCAACCAACACCGACTGCAACCTGTCCGAGAGGTAGGAGGAGAACCACCGTAAAACAGTGCCTCCCACTCCCACCTCCCGCAGTCATCGCAGAAGGATACCATGGTCGATGGTATCGAAAGCCGCTGAGAGGTCAAGGAGAACCAGGATGGACGCATGGCCTCCATCCCTGGCTCTCCAGAGATCATCGGTCAATGCGACCAAAGCGGTTTCTGTGCTGTAACCAGGTCTGAAGCCGGACTGGAAGGGGTCAAGGTAACTAGCTTCCTCCAAGGACCGTTGAAGCTGGAAGGCCACCACCTTCTCAACAACCTTCCCAACAAAGGGGAGGTTGGAGACTGGACGGTAGTTGTTAAGAACGGCTGGATCCAAGGATGGTTTCTTCAGGAGGGGTCTCACCACCGCCGCTTTAAGTGCGGCGGGGAAGTGCCCCTCCCGGAGGGAGGCGGTAACGACCGCCTGGATCCAGCCTCGTGTCACCTCACTGCTGTTGGCAACCAGCCAGGAGGGACACGGGTCCAGTATGCAGGTGGAGGCACTCACAGCTCGTATGGCCTTGTCCACATCCCCTGAGGCAACATCCTGGAACTCAGCCCAGAGATGGTCTGCCAAGTTATCCCCCTGTGTCTCGGCTGGATCTGCAAAGGTGGAGTCCAAGTCCGACCGAAACCGAGCAACCTTGTCCGCCAAGAACTGGACATACTCCTCAGCCTTACCCTGTAGGGGGTCCCCCGCATCCCTCCTATTTAGGAGGGAGCGGGTTATCCTAAACAGGGCGGCTGGGCGGGACTCGGCGGACGCAACCAAGGTGGCAATATGTGTTCTTTTAGCTGTCCTCAATGCCCTGATGTATTCCTTGGTGCATGTTGTCAGAAGTGCTCGGTTCGCTTCGGACTTATCGGACCTCCACAAGTGCTCTAGGCGTCTCCTCCAGCACTTCTTCTCCCGGAGCTCCTCGGTGAACCAAGGAGGCCTCCGGGATCCGCCGACCCGGAGGGGCCGTAGTGGCGCAATCCGGTCAAGGGACTCTGATGCCGCCGAGTGCCAGGCAGCAGCCAGAGTCTCCGCCGAACTGTGGGCGAGAGTATCAGGAATAACCCCAAGCTCCGTCTGGAACCTCAAAGGGTCCATAAGTCGCCTGGGGTGGAACCACCTGGTCAGTTCCTCCTCCCTATGGTGGGGGTTTGGCCTCCGGAAATCAAGCCTCAGTAGGCAGTGGTCTGACCACGACAGGGGTATGATCTCATTACCCCTCAGACCAAGATCACAAGTCCACTGCTCCGAGAGAAATACGAGGTCGAGCATGTGACCCGCTGAATGGGTTGGGCCCCGAATTACCTGGGTCAAGCCCATGGCTGTCATGGAAGCCATGAGCTCCTGCGCTCCATCAGAGTGTTCACCGAGCGAAGGCAAATTGAAGTCCCCCAAAACCATAAGCTTGGGGAACTCAATTGCTAGCTCGGCTACCGACTCGAGGAGCGAGGGGAGGGCTGCTGCAACGCAGTTGGGAGGCAGGTACGTTAGCAGCAGACCCGCTTGACCCTTGAGGTCCAACTTCACCAGCAGGGACTCACACCCGACAAGCTCCGGAGCAGGGATCCTACGAGGTGCTAAAGATTCCCGGATAACGATAGCCACACCGCCACCCCTTCCCTGGGCTCTCAGCTGATGAAGCACCTGAAACCCATCTGGGCACATCTCTACGAGGGGGACTCCTCCCTCCGTGCCCAGCCATGTCTCAGTAATACATGCCAGGTCTGCCCTCTCGTCTAAAATTAAGTCCCGGACGAGGGGAGCCTTGTGAACAACAGACCTGGCATTTAGCAACAAGAGCCTGAGCCCAGGGTCCTGATTACTCACGCCATCTGACCTTGGAGTGGGACTCATAGGGCCGGAAGGAGGGATCTCTGTGATGTAGCGAGCCCTCCTTCCCCGGTAATGGCCAGCCCTAAAGTCCCCGCCGTATCTGCCTCTCCCTGTTATGACCGCAATGCTCCGACCCTCTCCGGTGGGCATAGTCCCCCCAACCACCCCGGTGACCCCCGCATTCCCTGGCAGGTCCTCCGAATCAAACATACTCAGGCACACGCACAGACAATCCCCACGCAATAGTTAAAACACAAAAATACAAAAATACAGCAATATTAATAATAAAAAGTGGGTCATTCACACTATCACATCCAGTCCCATACACTCAACATACCAATTTAAAAATTGCGCTGGCTCACAGAGTCCGTACTGGGCTTATGTTATCAATCAAAGCCGGTAGAGAGTCCAGTATAGTATAAAATAGAAATGTAAGTCCAGGGGTGTCTTCCGCCCTCTCCTAGGGGAAGGCCACACCTTGAGGGAGGCCCTTCTGGAGAGTTCAATATAGTCCAAGGGGGGAGGTGACTGAGAGATAGAGTAAGTTCGAGTGTCAGCTGCAGTAGTGAGAGCCGGAAGGTCAACCATGATGAACAAGGCCTGATGCATGGGTTCATTCCCAACCACCCCTTTAGTATCTGTTCCAAAGATCGAAAAACAGGAGGGAGAGGAACTCGCCTCAGATGGAAGAAGGAGGGGGGGAATGGCGTCCCATTCAGTGGTCGGGCCCAACGTTCTCAAAGGGCCCCAGCGCACCAAAGAGTCAAAAGGTGGGCCCAAAAGTAAACTCCCCCCAAGGTCATCAACTCATACAGTCTTCCAGCTCACCAAGTTCGCCAGGTGCGGTGCACCCAAAACGCTCTGCTGCCAGTGAGCCAGCAGGCCAACAGGCAGTGGGCCACAGGAAGCAAGAGATAGGGGGGATAGAGGGAGACCGTGAGACCCTCGATAGTCCAACTGCAAATCTCGAAAAGACCGAACAAAGTTGTGACATCCACGAGCTGCGGCGTTTCCTCGGCCAATGGCAATGAGCCAACAGCTCAGCGGCAGCGGGCGGCGGCAAACACAGAGGGAAGGTCGAGCTACAATGTTGCAATGTTGGGCGGCGATAACAACCAGCAATGTCGGCGTCCCTCGGGGCTGGTAGCTCGGAGAATTAAAATCTTTCCGATCCGCTGCCAGCTCCGGATCATAGGACGTTCGCACCGCCCTCACTTCCCTCCGCTCCGTCCCAAGTACAGTTTCTCCTCTCAGCAACTTTCGTTTTCTTCTTGCCAGTCTCTGCGGGTTTTTTTCGTTCCAGCCGCGCTTTTCGTTCAAGCCGCGATGTTAGGCGGCATCCGCGGCGAACAGTGCCGGCGTCTTTCGGGGCTGGCAGCTCGGAAGGGTCAAATTTTTCTGTTCTACTGTCAGCTCCGGGGCCGCTGGACATTCGGACGGCCTCACCTCCCTTGGGTCAGCTCCAGAAGCGCCAATTCCTCCTCTCTATGATATTTCTTTGCAGTACGGGGCCGAGCGGTGGACTCAGCAGCCATCTTTCTCGCCCATGCGCAGAGGAGAGAAACAACACTGCTCTTCTGATGTGATGAAGTCATGGATACAGAAGAGGGATTTATTTCACATTCCAAATTAATAAAAAATAGAGGAATTCAGCAAAGTAGCGGGACTTAAAATTAATAAAAGCTAATCAAAGATCATACCAAAAGATCTTACTAAAATATAGGAGAGAATTGGAAGAAAATATGGGTATGCAGATAGCAAAAAAGGTGAAATGTTTAGGAATCTGGCTAACAGGAAAATGTTCAACTATCAAAGAAAATAATTATAATAAGACAATACAACAAATTAAAAAAAACTGCAGCTTTCTCTTACAGGAAAAATAGCTGCAGTTAAAATGAACGTCCTGCCAAAATTCTTATTCCAAATAACACCAATAAATTTAGGGGAAAAACTATTTATGGACCTAAACAAATTAACAACACAATTTATTTGGTTAGGGGAAAAAAACACAGATTAAATTAAAACTACTATAGGACAGTAGGGAGAAAGGAGGTTTTGGACTCCCAGACTGGGAGTTCTATTATCAAACAGCTGCTCTTACCTGGATAAAGGACTGGATAAATGTAAAGAATAAAAGAACGTTAACAGTAGAAGTACACGATCTAGAATTAGGCTGGCATGCTTTCATTTGAGATGAGAAAAATAAAATGCACAGGTACTTCCAAAGGCATCAAATTAGAAAGGCTCTATTGCAAACATGGCTACATATTAAAAGAAAACATTATAATAAAATTCCAAGTTGGCTATCAACTATGAAAGCATTAGTTTATCCAAATGCACTAGTGTCAGCCTCTGCTTTGCTGCTGCTTCATTGAAACGGGGAGGGGGGGCATGGTATTTGGGAAGGGAATCATTATGTGCTGGAGGAAGATTCTAGATGCTGGCCTGACCATCTCATTGCGCATGTGGAGGAAGGGAGTTTCCCGCCAAGGTTAACTGTCCAGCATTCCATCCTGGTGATGTTTTTTGAAGATATCTCCCACCTGACAGTTGGGTGAATTATAATTGGACTATGGACTGGGGTGCCAAGGGGAGGGGATTGAACTATACATGATATTCTTTGCTTTCGCGCCTAATTAACCAGATTCAGCTTTGCTTCGCTACTATTTGTTTGTAATTAGTAAAAGTACACTTAATTTCAAACAAATAGAATTGAGTGGTTTCTTTCCTGATTATTAAATGAAGTAGCACCCGACAATAAGCTGAATCTCACCTCGCACCCAACCGAACAACTTCCGAGGGGGGTGCCCTCATAGAAGGAAAAGAAAAAATGTCGTTACATGATAGCGACCAGGAAGAAGACATGGGTGCAACGGCAGCATCATCTTTAACAGAAATGCTAGCTGACCTGAGAGTGGAGGAACCTGTTGTTCGACCCAGATGGACTTGGGGTGTGGGACAGAAAGAGGAACCTGAGGAATTACAAGTTGGAGTCATGAGAAGGAGGCCAAGAAAAAACCCAGCTGCTGACTGGAGTGGCTCTGGAGAGGAAGACTGCAAAATGTCCCAAGCCATGAGACTCCTTGAAGAGGCATGGAGTGAATGCTGGATTCGAGAGAGAGCTGTGGAAAGGGAACCAGCAGAGGAACTGGAAAAAAGGTACCCGCTACATAGCTTAAGGGAGACTGGAGGGGCCGAAGGGGGATGTGCGCAAGAAAACCCAGCACCACCGACCTCCCACTCTGTGGCTAGAGACATTCAGAGAGCAGGGGAGGGAGGCGATGCCAGATGGCTAAGGTCCCACCTTTAAGTGTACAATATGATGGAGAACCCAGCGGCCTCAGGTTGTTTATTATTCAGGTCTGGAATTATATGGAAATATATGGGCCTGATTTGGTTACTGATGAATCTAAAGTGAGAATAGTGTTAATGGCCTTGGAGAAAAAAGCAGCCGACTGGATGGTCGGATTACATAATAGTAACTCCCCTCTCTTGAGGAATTTTGATGACTTTATGGCAGCAATGAGGAGAAGGTTTGACGACCCCCTGACCGAGCGTCGAGCTAGATTAAAATTTACGACCCTCAGACAGGGAAAGAAAGCTGTACCTGAATATGTGCAGGAATTCCGGGAGTTGTCAGCCTATATGAGGGGATGGTCGGAAGAGGCCTTGTTGGATCGATTCACTGATGGCTTGAATAAAGATGTTTACCAACAATGCATAAACAGGCGCTTTCCCCGCCGTTTGGAGCCTTGGTATGAGAGTGCTGCAGATATTGAGCTGGACTTAACCAGGCTTCATTGCATGGAAGAGGGAGAAGTTGAGAAATCCCCTCCACCCCCCCTAAAGCCCCCTCCCAAGGAGTGAAAAAGGGGGTAGGGGAGGTTTTGCAGGCAAGCCCAAGCCCTCCGCTTGTTTCCGCTGTGGAAAGGAGGGGCATTGTGCTGTAAATTGCCGAGTGAAGCTGACCCACTCCGCTCCACCACCACCCCGGAGGGAGAGGAAACCCGAGAAGCCTCCAGGCAAGAGAAAGAAGGCCACCTTTGCTGGGGAAGACATTTCTTGACACTTTGAGCCAGAGGAGGGGGGAAATGGAAGTCCCAGCTCTTCTGACAACAGTGATTATGAGGATGCTGATCGCTGGGTAAGTTCATGCTCTGGCCCCATGCTTATTCCAGTCGAGCTTAGAGTGCCCTCTTCTGGCGCAAAAGAAAAACTTATGGCTCTATTAGATTCTGGGTGTTCCCGTTGCATGATAAGCCCTGAAATGGTTGAGAAGCTGGACTTGAAACTAAAGACTTTAAAAATCCCTATTGCTTTTTGCCAAATAGATGGCTCTATTGCGGTCCTGCTCATTTTTCCATTGAACCCATCGAGATGTGGATGGGTACCCACCAAGAAATAATAACTTATTGTAGCACCTGGGATGGACCGGCCCCTTATTTTAGGACTCCCCTGGCTCCACAGATGGAACCAACGCATTAACTGGAGAGAGGGGTGGTTGCGAATTCGGACAGCCACACCCCCTGAGGGGAAAGTTGAAGCTCCAGACTCTGATACTACTACCCCCATGCTGGCAGCCAGGGGGCAGGATAAAATTGATGGGGAGGAAAGAATTCCAAGGTAATATTGGGACCTCAAGGATCTTTTTAGTGAAAAATCTTCTGATAAATTACCCCCTCACAGACCCACAGATTGCACCATTGATATTTTACCTGGAGTAAAGCTTCCAAAGCCCCAAATATATTCAATGACCCCTAGAGAGATGGAGGAAATGAGGAAATTCATTGAAGTTGATGTGCATGTGCGAGATTGGAATGGCTGCCGGGCTTTTTTGCTCCAATTTAATTCAGCGAAAAAGCGCTGGAAGACCCTTAAAACTGACTGCATAATCCTTCGAAGAGGTCCCTGGGGATGATTGAGAGCCGGGGGACCTGAAGAGACCAGATATCTGGGGGGGGGGTCGCCACTCTCAGGCGGCACCAGACCGTGCAACCTTCAGTGGCTTTTGAAGTACCTATGCTGATCGATGGTGAGAATGGCGGTGGCATGCTGGCGGCATTTTCACCAATTCATGGCGGCTGCGAGGTTTCCTGACTTTGCTTGTCTGACCAGGTGAGCCTTTGGGGAATTTTCTCGACCACCATCGCCCCGGAGAGGGGGTGAATGATCTGTGCGTCTACCGAGGCTGGGCGAATTGGGTGGCTGGCTGTGCTTGCTGCTGCCATGGCCCTTCCGGATGCCCCCTCCCCCCCTCTCTGTTTGGCTTGGCCTCTTCATCAGCGCTGCCCCCTCTTTCCTCCGTTCTTTGCGTGATCAGACTTTTCTCCCTGGTGAGTCTCTTCTTCAGCCTACCATCGCTACTGTGGAGCCTCCTCCCTGCTCCGCCTGCCTGACATCTGGCTCTCCTCTATCTTGGCCTCTGAATATCTAGCCTCCTCCAACTGCAACCTCACGGCCCTGGACTTGCCGCTTCAGCCCCAGCTGCTTCTATCATTGCCACCCGCCAGTGCCCCTGGAATACCATCTCAGATAGCGCCTGTTTAATTCATCTTGTTACAGAGCCTTGGACTTTGGACGAGTGGTGATAATTCACAGTGACCATCCCTCAGCCACCCCAGACTTTGGACCTTTCCAGGCCTACAGGAGAGTGGTAAGACGAGACATTCTCCTGTGGACCACTGCTGGTTTTCAGCCATTTCGAACTCTTAGAGTCATTTGCACAACTATTAAGATCTGCGCGAACTGTTCTTGTATGTGGAATGCTTGCTGTATGTATGTTAGTGAATGATCCCACTCTTTTAATTAATTTTTACCTTTATGCTCTGTTTTACTGTACTTATGTTTTTAGTGTTATAGTGGGGTATGCATGTTGGGAATGACTGTTTGGTACATATGAGGGGACCGAGAGTGCGGCCTGGAGCCCTCTCCACTGAGTGCAGTGGACTAGGCCATGGGAGCTGTGAGTGCCTCCACCTGCTTACTGGACCCGTGCCCCTCCTGGCTGGTTTCGACCAGCAGGGATGTAACACGAGCCTGGCTCCAGAGGATTGTTAATACCTCTCTACAGGAGGGATCTTTCCCACAACCTTTAAAGGACGCGATGGTAAGACCCCTCCTTAAGAAGCCTTGTCTGGACCCAGCTATCCTTAAAAATTACCATCCAGTCTCCAACCTCCCTTTTGTAGGGAAGGTTGTTGAGAAGGTGGTGGCCTTTCAACTCCGATGGACCTTGGATGAAACAGATTATCTAGATCCCTTTCAGTCAGGTTTCAGGCCTGGTTACTCCATCGAAACTGCTTTGGTCGTGCTGACCGATGATCTCTGGTGGGCCAGGGATAGAGGACATTCCTCTATCCTGGTGCTTCTTGATGTCTCAACGGCCTTCGATACCATCGACCATGGTATCCTTCTGCGACGACTGGGGGAGGTGGGAGTGGGAGGCACCGTTTTACGGTGGTTCTCATCTTACCTCTCTGATAGGTCGCAGTCGGTGTTGGTTGGAGGACAGAGGTCAACCCCTAGGCCCCTAAAGTATTGGGTGCCTCAGGGCTCGGTCCTGTCCCCTCTCCTATTTAACATCTACATGAAGCCACGGGGTGAGATCATTCGCCGGCAGGGGATCAAATACCACCAATATGCGGACGATACCCAGTTGTATCTGTCTGCCCTGTGCCAACTCATTGAAGCGGTAGAAGTGATGTGCCAGTGCCTGGAGGTTGTCAGGGTCTGGATGGGAGTAAACAAGCTGGCACTCAATCCAGACAAGACCGAGTGGCTATTGATGTTGCCCCCCAAGGACAGTCCAGATATTCCATCTCTCAGCCTGGGGGGTTGAAACTCTACACCCCTCAGAGAGGGTCCACAACTTGGGTGTCCTTCTGGATTCACAGCTGACATTAGAACATCACCTGTCGCTGTGACCAGGGGGGCTTTTGCCCAGGTTCACCTGGTGCACCAGTTGCAGCCCTACCTGGACTGGGAGGCACTTCAAATGGTCACTCATGCTCTCGTCACCTCTAGGTTTGATTACTGCAATGCGCTTTACATGGGGCTGCCCCTGAAGAGTGTTCGGAGACTACAGTTGGTCCAGAATGCGGCCGCGTGAGCGATATCGGGTGTACCTAAATACATCCATGTTACACCTATCCTCTGCAAGCTGCACTGGCTTCCCATTGGTCTCCGAACGCACTTCAAGGGGCTGGTTATTACCTTTAAACCCTACATGGCTTGGGATCTGGATATCTTTGGGACCGCCTCCTGCCACATACCTCCCAATGACCTATAAAATCTCACAGACTGGGCCTCCTCCGGGTGCCGTCAACTGGGCAATGCTGGTTGATGACCACTCGGGGGAGGGCTTTCTCTGTAGCTGCTCCGGCCCTGTGGAACGATCTGCCCACAGAGATCAGGACCCTTCCCACTCTCTCGGCCTTCCAAAAAGCCACTAAAACCTGGCTGTTCCAAGATATGGTCCAGCCCCGTCTAGAACTGAATGTATGGTGTGTTGTTTTTAAATCTATCTTTTCTTTCTCTATATTTTAGTTTTTGATTTTATTTTTGTATTTGTAAGCCGCCCGGAGTCCTACGGGATTGGGCAGCATATATACATTTTATTAAATTCAAATTCAAATTCAAACTGATAAAAACTTTGAAAGGGGCTTCATTGAACCAGTAAGGCCCAAGGTAGCGGCTCCAGTATTGTTCAGAGAAAAGAAAGATGGCTCCTTCAGATTATGTGTTAATTTCAAAAACTTAAACTGCATCTCTGCTCAGAACCTCTATCCCTTACCACTGATGAGGGACATGCTGGCTCAACTGGGGAAGGGCCGGATTTTCACTAAATTGGACCTAAGGGAAGCGTACTATAGGGTCATAATTAAAGAGTGGGACAAATGGAAAAATGCTTTCAACTGCCCCCTTGGTTGCTTCCAATTTCGAGTAATGCCATTTGGCCTCCAGGGGGTGCCAGCAGTCTTCATGCAATAGATTAATGAGGTTTTACATGACCATCTTTACAAAGGGATAATCGTCTTTTTAGACGATATCCTTATTTACACGGAAACATGTGAAGAACATGTGAAGCTTGTTTGCACAGTTCTGAAGAAACTCCGAGCAGCAGAACTGTACGCCAAATTATCCAAGTGCAAATTTCATCAGGAAAAAGTTGATTACCTGGGCTATCGAATCTCCCACAATGGGATAGAAATGAACCCTGCTAAGGTCAGGGCTGTCACTGAGTGGGAGGCCCCACGTACACGTAAGCAATTACAGAGATTTTTGGGATTCTCTAACTTCTATCGTCAATTTATTCCCTCCTTCACTGATAGCTCTCCCAATAACTAACCTCCTTAAATCGAAAGGAGGGGCTAAGCCCAAACCTAGCAAACCATTGGACTGGACTATGGACTGTCAAGCTGCTTTCGAGAAGTTGAAACCCCTTTTTGCGGAGGAACCGGTCCTCAAGCACCCTGACATGGATGCACCTTTTGTGGTCCAGGCTGACGCCAGTGATCTAGCAGTGGGAGCTATATTATTTCAAGCAAATAGCCAAGGTAAATTGCAACCCTGCGCTTACACCTCTCGCAAACTGACCGATACAGAAAGATGTTGGGCTATTTGGGAGAAAGAGGCTTTTGCTGTTCGTTGGGCTTTATCTACCTGGCGCCATTTTCTAGAGGGTGCCAAGCATCCTTTCGAGGTGTGGACTGACCATAAAAACTTGGAGGCATTGAGAACCCCCAGAAAACGTTCTCCTAAGCAGATGCGCTGGGCTCAGCATTTCAATAGATTCAATTTTACCTTGAAATACATTCCGGGAGGGAAAACTTTTATGGTTGATGCTTTGTCCAGACTCCCTCAGTACAACTGTTCAAAGCTCAGTGTTGTCCAGCCTGTCATTCCCACAAAGAGCCTGGCTGCTCCTGTTGTTACTAGAAGTCAAGCAACTTCTAAATTGGAAGTCACTGAGGACTTTCTATCTAACCTAAAAAAGGCCCTTACTGAGAATGACTGGTTCCAGCAACACATGGATGAATGCACTATAAAAGATGGATTGGCTTGGATTGGAGCAAAGTTATACATCCCTGTGTCCATTAGGACCATTGTACTTCAACGGGCTCATGACTCCCAGATGGCTGGACACTTTGGGTTCGTCAAGACCCTGCACCTCATTAAGAGGCAATTTTGTTGGCCATCACTGAAAAAAGACATTGAGCCTTATGTAGCTAGTTGTCCAGTTTGTGCCATGGCTAAACGTCCTCCGGGTAAGCCCCAGGGGTTGCTCCAGGTGGTGGTTCGCCCAGTAGCCCCGTGGAAGGAGTTCTCCATGGATTTCATTGTTGAACTTCCAGAAAGTCAAGGAAACACAGTAATCTGGATTGTTACTGACTTATTCTCCAAGCAAGTTTATTTCATCCCTTGCTCCAAGATCCCTTCTGCTAAATCTCTCACTAAAATGTTCATCTCACATATATATCGCTTACATGGGGTACATTTTGGACAGGGGTGTTCAGTTCACCTCCCTATTCTGGAAAGAATTCCTGAAGCGGATTGGCTCCACCCAGGGGTTAAGCTCCTCCCACCACCCTCAAACTAATGGGGCCTGCGAGAGGACTAATTCTGTGCTGGAGCAATATTTAAGTTGTTTTATCAACTACTAACAAGATGATTGGTTGGAATTGTTGCCTCATGCTGAGGTAGCTTACAACAATTCCGTGCACAGCAGCACTTTACCCCTTTTCGTGTGGTGTACAGCCAGGATTTTGTGCCCATTCCTGAGATTCCTCGTGAGCAGCCACAAGTACCTTAGCTGTCCGAGTGGAATGATCGCCTTCGAGACGTCTGGCCTTTGGCACTCCGGATTCTAGATGCTGCGCACTGCACTCATAAGAAACAGGCTAATAAGAAACGGACTAAACTCCATGAATATAAGGTTGGTGATTATGTTTATTTATCCACTAGATTTCTTCAAACAACGCAGAAGTCGAAGAAGTTGGGCCCCAAGTATGTTGGCCCGTTTCCAATTGTCAAGATCATCAACCCTATCTCCGTCCATCTCCAGTTACCTAAGCATCTCAACTGAGTTTACTCTGTTTTTCATTTAATCTCCTGAAGCCTCAACTCACTTCTTCCTTGAGAGCACCTCTTCCTCCTCCACCTGCCCCACTTTTGATAGAGGGAGAGCAGCATTTTGAGATCCATGAGATTTTGGACTCTCATAAGTGGCAGAACCGTGTCCAGTACCTGGTGGCTTGGAAGCATTTCCCCCCATCTCACACTGAATGGGTTGACAAATCCCATGTTTGAGCTCCTTGTCTGCTCCGCAAGTTCTACTCTACCTATCCTGACAAGCCCTGATTCTTGGACAGTCTGCTAATTTTCCTTTTTTTTGTTTTTTTCTCCCTTCCCCTTTCTCTCTTTTTTGTCTTGTTGTCTGTCTGTTTGTGTTCTTTTTGTTTCTGCAGGTCTGACCGTCCTTTTCTGGAGGAGGGCCGGATGTCAGTCTTTGCTTTGCCGCTGCTTCAACTGCCATTGAAACGGGAAAGGGGGGCATGGTATTTGGGAAGGGAATCATTATGTGCTGGAGGAAGATTCTAGATGCTGGCCTGACCATCTCATTGCGCATGAGTTTCCCACCAAGGTTAACTGTCCAGCATTACATCCTGGTGATGTTTTTTTGAAGATATCTCCCACCTGACAGTTGGGTGAATTATAATTGGACTATGGACTGGGGTGCCAAGGGGAGGGGATTGAACTATACATGATATTCTTTGCTTTCATGCCTAATTAACCAGATTCAGCTTTGCTTCGCTACTATTTGTTTGTAATTAGTAAAAGTACACTTAATTTCAAACAAATGGAGTTGAGTGGTTTCTTTCCTGATTATTAAATGAAGTAGCACCCAACAACTAGATATAAATAAAATAATAAGATATGAAGATTTATTGGACAATCAGGAGAAATTAAAAACAAGAGAAGAATTTTTGAAAAAAATTAGGGAATGGAAATAGACTGGTGACTGTATATGCAGATACAGACTAGGTACAAGAAAGACTTAGAAACGGATGGATTTTACGAAGAACCATAAGAATTAGACAAAATTTTACAGGGGACAGAAGAAAAACTGATTTAAAAAATATACCATCATTTATTACGATTTAAAATGAAAGAAGAAGTAGCAAAAGAAACCATGATAATATGGGCAACAATCTTTGGATAAAACATAGAACTAGATAAATGGGAAAGCCTCTGGGAAATAAACTACAAGCTAACAATGGCAACGGCAACGGCATACAGAAAAAACAGCAAAAAAATATTGGATAAGAACAAAAAAACAACTGGAGGAATAATCACACAAACAATAGAATTAAAGGAATTATTTTTATTAGGAATAATTACAGGGAATTATGAGGGAAAAATCAAATACTTATTATTACATGTAATAACTGCAATCAGAATCATATACCCACAGAACTGGAAAAACAAAAATACACCAACAGAAGAAAAGGTGATAAAATATATTAGATTGCACTGAGATGGACAGACTCACAAAATAAATAAAAGACAGAAGATCTGAGTATTACTCAGTATGGAATTTATGGTACAAATGGCTAGAGGAAAGATGCAAAGAATAAGAAAGCAATTATGGGGGAAAGATTAAGAAATTAGAAAACAATCATAAAACCACAGAATTACCAAGAGGGGAGGAAATGTAAGATAGATTGTATATAAAATAGCGTGACCCGAAAAATGCGCACACAACAAAAGTGTGCTGACGAAACCGTGGTGCGAAAACCGCAATGTCATCAATGCGCCCACAACAGCAAGCTGACAGAAGTGCGATTTAAGTTAAGGTAAGGGTTAGGTTCAGGGTTAGGTTCAGGGTTAGGTTTAGGGTTAGGTTTAGGGTTAGGTTTAGGGTTAGGTTTAGAGCGCGCTTCTGTTGGCATGGTGTTGTCAGTGTGCTTCTGCGCTCATTTGTTGGTGCAATTTAGAACTCGCGGTTTTCTCGCCGCAGTTTCGTTGGGCGCGCTTTTGCCGAGCGCGCATTTGTCAGTGAACCATAAAATAGTACTGAATAAGAAGTAAATAAGAAATATATGTACATAGAAAGATATAAGATGTATTGTATAGAAATAAATACATGGAAAGCGTGATATGAATAGAAGAAATATAAGTATAAATAACTATATGAGTAGATGAAAAATGTATAAAAATAGATAGATAGATAGATAGATAGATAGATAGATAGATAGATAGATAGATAGATAGATAGATAAATGTATATATGTATGGATAAAAGGAGTATAATGGATGCTGAATGATGTAGAAATGTTGCAAAAATGATATCTTTGTTTAAAAAAAAAAAATTAAAAAAGAATTAGATTCACTATAGATTTGAAAGGTAAAAAAAAAAAGATTAGACCCAGTCCTAGGTTTCAGCAAGGTACAATGAAAGACTGCGTGAATTTTCCCTAGAATTCTAGGCAGACTGAGCTGAACTGTAACTGGGTTAATTATTTTTAATATTGGGAAGAGACCTAAAAGTTTTGGTCCTAATTTCTTGCTAGGCATTCGTAATCACATATCCACCACATGGAAGGTGGGGTTGGAGTGACCGGTGCTTGTTAGCTTGTTTCTTGTATTCTTCTTCTGCTGCTTCTGCCAGAGTTTTTTTTTTTTCATTTTCTCCCACCCCTTTTTAAGAGCATCCATCCATTTGGTCAGAGACATAGAGGAGGGGGGGCTCTCTGAGCAGTTTAGGCATGGGAACAAATTCCATGCAATTGGTAACCTGAAAAGGAGTTAATCCAGTGCTGCTGTGGACAGTGTTGTTATGCACTACTTTGGCGAATGGTAGCAGGTCCGACCAATTGTCTTTCCAGTAATCCACATAACGAATGTATTGTTTGACCATTGTATTCACGTATTCCGCTGCTCCATTCATGCTCAGATGGAAGGCCGAACTGAGTCCTTGCATGGGTCCAATGGACCTCAGGAACTCCCTCCAGAACTTGGCAGTGAATCAAACTCCATGGTCAGAGATAATTCTCCTGGGTACGATGTATAGGTGGTAAATGTGTTTGACAAACATCTTCACTAGCTTCTTAGCAGATGGTAATCCTGAGCAAGTGATGAAATGAGCTTGCTTGGAAAATAAGTCGATGACTGTCCAAATTACTATATTCCCACTGCTGTCTGGGAGCTCTATGATGAAATCCATTGTGATTTCTTCCCATGGTCGGCTGGGGCTGGCCACCTGTTGCAGTAATTCAAGGGGCTTGCTTGGCCATATTTTCATGGTTGTGCGAGCGGCACAACTTTTCATGTAGTCTTCCGCTTCTGTTTTCATCTTAGGCCACCAAAATTGATGTCTGGTGAGGTGGTGTTTTTAGGAATTCAAAGTGACCTCCTAACTTTGCATCATGGCTTCATTGTAGTACTTCCAGCCTCAAGGTTGCAGGAACCTTATTTGGATCATTTCCAGGCTAAGCAATTTCTAATTGTCAGAATTTGTTGTCATTGAATTAGGCATCATTTGACAGCACCAATTTCATTGCAGCGGTCAGCTTATCCAGGCTGAGAGTAGGCAACCATCTGATCTGGCCTCGGATGGTGACTTGAGCTGCCATTTGGTTGGGGGGAATTATGGCATGAATCATCTCCTCCCTCCAACTATGTTACTCCGGTTTCCTAGATAAGGCATCCACCAGCAAGTTCTTCCCAGCAGTGATGTGCTTCAGTTTGAATTTAAATCTCCTGAAGTATTGTGCCCAGAGGACTTGCTTTGGAGACAGTTTCCTGGGGCTTTTTAGGGCTTCAAGATTTTTATGGTCAGTCCATTCAGTCCAGACCTTGAATGGAACTTCCTCTCCTCTAGGAAATGTCTCCAGGTGAGTAGTGCCCAATGGACTGCATAGATTTTCTTCTCTCAAATGGCCCACCTTCTTTCAGTGGTGGTGTGTTTTTTGGAGATGTAAGCGCACAGCAAGAGTGGTCCCTCTTTGTCCTTTTGCAACAGCACTGTCGCTATAGCCACATCACTGGCATCTGCCTGGATTATGAATTGCTGTTCTGGGTCAGGGTGTTGCAGAATGGGCTCTTGGGCAAAGAGCTGTTTTAATTTCTCAAATACTTTTTGACAGTCCATTGTCTACCCAATAGCCTGGTTTAGTTTCGGCTTTGTCAGCAATGGCCATGTTTTTAACAGTTCAATCAGGGCAGAGCAACCTGCAAAAGCTGGGATGAATTGCCAATAGAAGTTAGCAAATCGTAGGAAACTTTATATCTGTTTGTGGGTGTGTGGGAGTGCCAGTCTAGCACAGCTTTCACTTTTGCTGGGTTCATTTCTACCCCCTCTCTGGAAATACAATATCCAAGATAATCCAGGGAGGTTTTGTGGAATTCAAACTGATAGTTTTGCATAGAGTTGGTGGCCAGAGGTTTTTCCAGGACTTACCGCACCAGCTTTACGTGCTCTTCTAGGATTTCCATAAAGACGAGAATGTTGTCAAGGTAAACGAGCACCCCCTTGTACAGGTGCTCATGCAGCACCTCATTAATGAATTGCATGAAGACTGCAGGGCCTCTTCTAAACCAAACAGCATGACTTTGAAATGGAAGCTACCGGATCCGGGGGGAGGAGCCTGTCGCCGAGGAGGGCTCAACCGAGCTCCTCTCAGAGATCTGGTCTGTATATCTAAATAAGATCATAGATATCACCCCTTTTTGGCATAAAGGGGCAGGGAGTAGCTCTGTGTGCTAGGGTCTATTCGTAATTCACAGCCTTTCTCTTTTTTTTTGGCTGTGGACAGAGATTAGATCCAGCGTGAGCGGAGCTTTTATCTCCAGCCAGTTCTTCTCAGCTGCCTTTTTTTGGCAGCCCTAGACAGGCGACCCCCCCCCAGGACAAAGCAAAGTTGTTTGAAGCTAAGATTAATACGGGCGGGTCCCACCCCTGTGAGATTTATGCTTTTATTACTATCGTAAATACCAGCACCATTTGTCTTAGAGGCTTCTTTGTTTAAACGGACTTCAAAATGGCGATTTCTCTCCGTTGGTGACTGATAGGGGATGTACGTAGCCGGTTTTACCTTCCTGCAGACTGCTCCTTAACAAAATAAATTTTGTTTTTGTTTTTTTGGAAACAGAGGGGAGCGAAAGCGCTGTTTATTTGTTTATTTATAATGGCACCCAGGTCAAAATCGAAGTGTCTCTCTACAAATGTGCCTAAAGAATCTGTGAATGAACTTAAAGAATTTACACTGGCATCGCAGCCCTTGTCTCCTACGCCCTCTACTGGAGAATTCTTAACACAGGAATTTTTTTTTCAAATGTTTAATGATTTTAAACAAGAAATTAAGGAATTTGTATTGGAGCTATATGGTGATTTAAAGTCTAAAATTGACCAAATGAAGGCGAATACGTTTGCAGCCGTGTCTGCCCTGTCAGATTATACCGCTGAAATAGAGATTAAATTAGAAAGTTTGGAAGAGGCTAATTCTAATTTGACTACTAATATTCAAATATTACAACAAAAAATTAGAGACACTCAAGAACAGCTCGTTATGATAAACTTTAATAAGAAGGCATTCGCAATAAGAGTCAGAGGATTCCGCGAAAAGGAGCGAGAGAATCTGAAACAGACCTTTGTTGAAGCCCTCAGCCATGCGGTGGGAAGCCCGGGACTTAACTTTGATTGGCAGATTCGGAAAATTTATCGCCAGAATTCGTTGGTAGCGGAACAGCGACAGCTCCCGAGGGACATAATTATATATTTCTCCACAAAAGAATCCAGAAACGCGATCATGCAAAAAGTTTACAATAATAGTTTGAGAGTTGATGGCCAGAACTTGATTGTCTTCAAAGAAATACCTTTCCAGATGTTAAAGGCAAGAAGGGACTATACCTTTTTAACTAAAGAGCTTAGAAATCCTCAGATTCAATATAAATGGGAGGCCCCAGCCGGCATTACGGTCACATTTGAGAATCAAAGACTTCGTCTCAATTCTGTTTCGGAGGCTCGAGATTTCTATTACAAGACTTTGAAGGCGGGACTTCCTGATTCACTTGGAAAAGAGGAGAGACAAGCCGAAGGAGAAGGCAAGCAACAGACCACATGGCTGCAAGATGGAGGGGGTAGCTCCCCCTCCTTCGGAGAAGCAGAAAAGCGGAGTTTGAGGATTTAGACATTCTAAAATATTCACTAAAGTTGTGGATTGAATGGGGGTTTGCGACCTCTCTCCGGCAGAAAAAGCGGAATTTATTGGTGGGGTGATATTGAATGTATATATGTAAAATGCATGCAGAATGATTTACGCTGTTTAAATCTTGTTAGAAGGGAAAGTTTGAAGAGATTATTTTAAAATAGAAGGTAAACTGATTCTTGCTGAAACTATTATTTGAATATGTGGAATGATCTATGCTATTTAATTTTTATTAGAAGGGAAAGCTTGGTGAAATTATTTTGAGCTAGATTTTAAACTAATGTTTGCATAAATTTGATAGTGGCAAATATTTGAGAAGCAAGGGATGAGGGTAAAATGCATGTGGAATGATTTACATATATTGGTGGGGTGATACTGAATGTATATACTGAATGATTTACGTTGTTTAAATCCTATTAGAAGGGAAAGCTGGTCGGGATCATTTCAAGATAGAATGCAAACTGATTTTTGTGTAAAGTAATACTTGATCCACGCTGCTTAAATTTTACTAAGAAGGGAAAGTTCGGTCAGATTATTTTGAATTATTGTTTGAAATTAAGGTTAAGAAAGGGAAAGTTTGATTATTCTTCTGTAAAGTAATATTTGAATATGTGGAATGATCCACGCTGCTTAAATTTTAATAGAAGGGATTATGTTTGAGTTAGATTGTATATCGATGTCTATACAAATTTGGATAAATGTTTATCTGAATACAAGGTTAAGGAAGAGGAATGGGAGAGTCTACAGGAGGTCGGGGTAAATAACAAAGAAGCAAGAGACGAGAATAAAATATAGATAGAATGACTTATACTATTTAAGCATAGATAAAGATGGGGGGCTGAGCTTAACACAAAGAGTTTCTTTTTTTTTCTTTTTCTTTTTTCTTTTTTCTTTGTTCTTTTCTTCTTTTTCTTCTTTTTCTTTTTTTGGTTTTTTTTTCCTTTAATATATTACTTTTATTTTTAATTCATACGAACATAAGATACTTTAGATAGGAGGCAGTGCCAGGTGTGGGCCCTGGGAAGTCGGGAGGAGTAGGGATGGGGATTTATGGGGGGTGGGTGGGTGGGTGTTAACATAGTCTCAATAAGAACAAGAATGCACTTATATACGGTTGTTCTTTTTTTTTCCTTTTTTTTTCTCTTTTCTTTCTTTATATTTTTTTTTCCCTTGGTTTATTTTACTTTTTATCAGATTATAATAAACAACACTTGAATAAAGGAATACACCAAGGAGGGAGGTAGAGGGAAAGAGGAGGGAGGAGTAAGGAAGGAGTAAGGGGAATGCAAGGAGGGTGTGTTGGGAGTAAGGGGAGAAGGAAGGTTTGAGGGGAAAGGGAAGTAGGAGGGGAGCGTTAGAGGGAGGAAAGGAAAGTTGGAGGGGGTAGATGGGGTGTATGGAGGATGGAAGTGTCAGGTGGGGTTGTGAATGATGAGTTGTGTTTTCTTTTTTATTTTTTTTTATTTTTTTTATATATTTTTTTCTTTTATAGCAAATACCCTGTATATAAGTGATTGTAAAATGGAATGTGAAAATGAATAAAATAGATTTTAAAAAAAAAGAAAAGAAATGGAAGCTACCAAGGGAATAGTTAAATGCTGCCTTCCATTCATCCCCCCTCTGGATCATATGTGCTAATATGCCTCTCTCAAGTCCAGCTTGGTGAACACCTTTGGCCAAGTGATTCAACATGTCCTTCATGGGGCAGAGGGGGGAGGTTTTTTAAATGCAAACAGTGTTAATTCCCTGGAAATCAATGCAAGGTCCCCATCTTTCTTCTCTTTGAAGAGCATAGGGGTTACTACTTTTGATTTGGCTGGTTGGATAAGCCCCACTCCAAATTGGCATCGATATATTCTTTAGGGGTCATGGAGTACATCTAAGGCTTGGTAGTTTTGTCTCAAGCACAAATTCTATTGTGCAATCGGTGGGTTGGTGAGGGGGGAGATAATTACAATCTTCCTCACTAAAAACCCCTTCTAAGTCCCTTTCGGTATTTGGTGGATGTCTGGAAGTTTAGTGTCTACTGCAGGGACTGCAGGCTTTGGATTGTCTGCTTTAAGTGGCTCGATGGTCCCCAGATGGCCTTCTGGCTTCATGGAGGGTAGCAGTCCAATGTCTAGGGTCACCTTTCAACAGCTGTTCTGCCACTTTATGGTAGGTGCCCATTTGTCCAAACAAGATGATGGATTCATTCATATTTGGGCTATGATGAATCTGATGAATTCATGGTGGCACCCTATCTGCAACTTCACCAAGTTGGTGATTATCTTGGTTGCGGTCCCTCCTATTATCAGCCCGTTGACTTGCTCAAAGCAGATGGGATGGGCTAAGGGTCTTGTGTGTATGCTCAGCTACTCTACAATGGACATGCTAATTAAGCACTGGGTACAGTCTGTGTCAACAACTGCCTCAACTACCCTTCTATCCCATCTTGGGCACTATCAGTTTGGCTTTGATGGCAAAGGGGCAGATGGCTTCACTTACCATCGGGTCATCTTCGCTACTGTTTTCCTCCTCTGAACTTGGAGGGATTTCCCCATCTGGCCTCAGGCTGGGGAGAGGCTTCTTCTATTCATTGGGTGAGATGACTCTTTTCAGGTAGTTTCTGTGGGGCCCTGTTTATTCCACTGGCAACTTGGGCTTTTGCTTGTTGGATTGGGGCCAGGGCCAAGCATTTCAATACTATGTGCCCATGTTGACCACACTGGTAGCACTTTATTGCTCCTGCCAATTTTGGGGCAGGCGTTTCAGGTTGCTTTGTTGGGTTTGGCAGCCCAAAGGTCTTCTGGCAGGCTTTTTGGTGGTAGGCTTTTGATGGAGGTGAGGTTTGTGGTCTAGAATCACTGTGGTAGTGTACCAATTCTGAATACGTTTCAGCACCCCTCTAATGCTGCATGCCTTTCTCAGTTCAGGATCTAGGGCATCTTTGAACATGTGCACATGGAATAGTTCTGGCCGGTCCCGTAGCTTTCCAGCCACCCTTCTTAACTCCCAAACTAATTCCTTCATGGAACGTATGGCCTGCCTCAACCCTTGGATTTGCTCTTCTGCTTCCACTTGTTGGGCCACACTGTTAAATTGGATTTGCATCAGTTGGACAAAATGGTTGGTGACTTCTAATTTAGGAGCTTCTAGAGTTGGGATGGCAAACCTGTGGCATGCGTGCCACAGGTGGCACATGGAGCCATTTGTCAGACCCTTTCACCTGACCAGAGTGGATGTGCGCTCTGGCCAACTGAGTTCAGCCTTTTCAAAAACATTTTTCACCCTCCTCAGGCTCCAGAGGCTTTATAAGAGCCTGGGGAGGGTGAAAAGAGCCTCCCTCCCAGAGGCCCTCCAGAGGCTTCAAGAGCTTCCCTAAAGCCTCTGGAGAGCAAAAAAACCCAGCTCTATGGGCAAACTGGAAGTTCAGGAATTGACTTCCGGTTTGCTCGTAGTGTCATTTTTTTGCCCTCTGGAGGCTTCAGGGAAGCCTCTTGAAGGTTCCTGAAGCCTCCAGAGGACCTCTAGGGGACGGGGAGGCTGTTTTCACCTTCCCCAGTCTCCTATAAAGCCTCTGTAGCCTGGGGAGGGTGAAAAAAGCATGCAAAAAATGGGGAAAGCCCCAGTCATGCACGCATGCACGCATGCACACTGGGGGGGTCGCGTGTTGCATTATGGGTGTAGCACACTCCTTCACGACCCCCATGAGCTTCCCCCACTTATGGCACACGAGCCAAAAAAGGTTCGCCATCGCTGTTCTAGAGTCTCAACATATTTTTTATAGCTTGGTGACCAAAACTGGATGCAGTATTCTATGTGTGGTCTTACAAAGGCTTTTATAGAGTGGTATTAATACCTCACTTGATCTTGCTTGTTCCCTCAATCCCTCAATATTGAAGAGCACTTGGCCTAAGATGGAGGCTTGTGGTATTCCACTACTTGCTACTCTCCATTTGGATGTAGAATCATTAAGTACTATTCATTGAGTATGGTTTATCATCCATCTGGTGGTGGTATTGTCTATTCCACATTTTTCTAGTTTACCAAGAAGTATGTTGTAGTCTACTTTGTCAAATGCCTCGCTGAAGTATAAATATACTATGCACCCAGTGTTTCGCTGGTCCACTAATTTAGTCACTATGTTGAAGAATGATATAAGATTGGTTTGGCATGAGCTGTTTTTAACCAACCCATGCTGGTTTAGTTATTACTTTACTAATTTCTTTTATTTTTTTATTTTCTTATCTATGTCTTTCTTTTTTTCTCTCTCTTTTTTTTGATAAAAGGGTTTTTTATTTTCATTTTCATAAACTCACATATATACTGTACATAACCAACACCATACAGCATTAAACAATAATTGCATCAGTTCCTCTTGTCACCAATGCCCCAGAACATAGAAACCCACTCTACCTCTTCCACTCTCCATACACCTCTTTCTTCCACCACCCTCCAACTTTCTATCTTCCCTCCATTATCCCTCTCTACCCTCTCTATTTCCCCTCCCCCTCTACCACTCCTCTCTCCACCTCCACTCCTCCCCTTCCTTCTCACCTTCCCCCCCAACCCTCTTTCCCATCCCTCTCTACCCACCTTTCTTCTTTCCTACTCCTCCTCCCCTTGGTGTATTTCCACTATATGGCAATATCCTTGGCTTGTCCTATTTTTAAAGAAAAATTAAAGAAGAACAGTATACATGTGAAGTCACATTAAGTTGAGATCTAACACCTCGTATCTAACCTAATATATATCCCTCCCCCACCCTCCCCCCAAGCCCCCACCTCCTCCCCCCCCCCGGCTTCCCAGAACCCGTACACGGTATAGAATTTTAACAAACACAGTCTAAAATATATTGGGGAAAAAAAGAAATAAAAAAATTAATAACATCTCTACATTGATCTTAGCTTCTTCTTGCACAGCTAACTTTAAACAATTTAAATCGTTCCTGATCTTAAGCATATGCTATCTGGAGTTTCTTAGTCCCGTATTTATTTTGTATATAATCAATCCATTTTTTCCAGACTCATTTATATCTCTCATTTGAGTGGTCTTTAAGTAAAGTTAAAGAACTTTACTAATTTCTAGATGTTGACAGATCTGGTTTTTTATTAACTTTTGGAGTATCTTCTTGGATATTGGTCTTAGGCTGATTGATCTGTCATTTCCTGGGTCTATTTCCCTCCTTTTTTTTGAATATGGGAACCACATCAGCTATTTTCCAGTCCTCTAATAGTTGTCTGGTGTGCCAGGATTTTTGAAAGAGGCAGCACAGTGATTCTGAAATGACATCTGCCAGCTCCTTTAGAACTTTGGGATGTAATCTCTCAGGTCCCGGTGATTTATATTTATCAAGATCAGACAGGAGTTCTCTTACCATTATTATTTTTTGCTTATTTTAATTTTTATTTCTAGCCTGTCTTTTACAGTTATGTTTTTGATAGGTTGAACTATAATTTCTTTTTGCATAAAGACTGATGCAAAGAATGAGTTAAACATCTCTGCTTTCTCTCTACTACATGTTACTTCTTTCCTGACTTCTCTCTTTATTGGATTGAGTGTTTCCTTGATATTTTTTTCTTGTTATTTATATGTTAAGAAGAAAGTTTTTATTATCTTTGACTTTTGTTGCAAGTCTTTTTTCATTCTGAGCTGACTTCATCTTTGCAGATTCTGGCTATCTACTGATATTCTGCCTTAATTATGTGTTTCTCTTTCTATTTTTGCACTTGCCCTTTTTGTTTTTCAATCTCTTTTGTCAGAGACATCTTTGTGCAGCCATGTTGGTTTCTTCTTGGTTTTCTTTTTCAGTGGTAATGTGCTGGATTGGGCTTTTATGATCATATTTTTCAGAGTTCCCCAAGCTTCTTGAGTTGTTTGCCCCTTTAGGATATTCATCCAAGGAATCTCTCCCACATTCTCACTGAGTTTATTAAAACCAGATGTTTTAAAATCTAAGACTTTGGTATCTATTGCTTGTCCTTGCTTCAACTCCCTCTATCACTTCTTCTCTGTTTGTAAGAATTAAGTCCAGTATGGCTGTCCCTCTAGTTCCTTCCTCTACAACACTGTCAGCTAGATTGGTTAGTAACCTATTTGCTTTCTCATTTGGTGCAGAATTAGTCTTCCAATTGATGTCAGGGTAATTGATGTCCCACATTACTATTGTAGTGTGTTTCCTACATATATTTGTTAGTTGGTTAGCAAAAAGGACATCTATTTTTTCTGCTTGATTGGGTGGCCTATAGTATATCTCTATGGCCATATCATTCTTTTTTTCTTTTATATTGACTCATATGTATTCTTGGAGGCTTTTATCTTTGATTTTGAGCATTTCTGTAGCAATGTAGTGGTCCTTTAAGGCAACTCCAGCTCCTCTTGGCTATCTCATAACTACAGAATTACATATTCAGCACACTTCACTTATTGGAATTTCATTAAAATTTTCTTCTTCCTTGAAATAAATTTCAAATTTTAACACAAAATTTCTTCCATAAAATTAAATGGTCACTGACAGGAAAAAAATACAGGATAATATTCTTTGCAGGGCTTTTTTATATATGGATAGTTCTTGACCTATGAACCAACTGAAACAAGAATTTCCATTGCTAAGCAATGCAATTGTTAAAGTGAGCCACATCTGATTTTAAGATCTTGTTTACTGTTTTTGTTAAGTGAATAATTGCATTTGTTAAATGAATTATATAATCGTTAAACAAATTTGGTTTCCCCCATTAACTTTGCTTGTTGGGAGCCAACTTGGAAGGTTACAAATGACCATCACATGATTCCAGGACTCTGCAACATTGTAATATATGCAGATTGCCAAGGACTTACATTTTAATCACATGAATGGGTTCATATTTCATACTTTGATCAGTGGGCCTTTGTCCAGTCCCTTATGGCCTTGACTAGGGTGACCAGATGTCCCGCATCTGGTGGGACAGGCACGCCTTTCAATAATTTTTCCCGCGTCCCAGGCCGTTCTAAAAAAACCCCGCTTTATTTTGGCGCTCGCAGCTCGCTCGATCCCCCGCCCATCAGCTGCTAGCTCGCTCGCTCGTTCCGTTCTATCTATCTACACTAAAAATCTAAGCCAGCCCAGCCTGCCGCTCACTGATTGGCCTGGACTACAGCCAATCAGTGAACTGGCTGGGATGGAAAACTTTAAGCACGCGGCGCGAGTCTCCATTTCATTTTGTCTTTTGCTTGCTGCAGCTTAACTGGTGAGTAACTGTTTCCCTGTGTCTCCCAGGTCATGCCCGTCCCCTCTCAAAAGGATTCAGCTCGGCCACCGCTTCCTCCTCTTCTTCCTCCACCTCCTCCTCCTCCCCATCCATGTTGGCAGTCACAGGATGGGGCAGCGGTGCGCGAGAGAGCGAGAGCGAGAGAGGGTTCCATCCCGCGAGGAGATGCCCACAGAGCTGCGGGTCCCACCACCACCGCCGCCTCTTTCCCTCCACCTCTTCCAGAGCCTGAGCCCGCCTTTGCGAGTCCACGAGGCCTGGTCGCTTCCCACCACAGCACAGGCGCCGGCAGCGGCGGCAGAAGCTCCAGGCTGTTGCTCCGAGTGGAAGTTCTCTGCGCAAGGTGAAACAGCCTGTGCTGTGGTGGGAAGTGAGCTGTGGGTCCCACCGCCTTCTTTACCTCCGCCTCTTCCAGAGCCCGAGCGAGCCCGCCTTTGCAAGTCCGTGAGGCGGGTCACTTCCCTCTGCGTGAGGTGAAATAGCTGCCGCCGCCCCCCTCCCCTTCCCTGTGTGCGAGAAAGCCATCCGGGGCGGTTCCACCTCCTCCGGCTGGCAGCCAACGGGAGGAAAAGGCGGGAGAAAGAGCAAAGGCGACGATGGCGCTGCTCTTCTCCGCCCTCTGTGTGGTGTTGGGCCTTTTTTTGCCATCAGCGGGGCGGTCAAGCTCACCGACCTGATCGCTGGAGATGCCCACCAACAGATGGTGAGCGGGGCACCTCTGAGGTGGGAGGGGAAGCTAGTCCGGGCCGCCGCTGGGCGAGGCAAGTCGGGGCTGCAACCATCCAGGGTGCCCGTGCTTCCGTGCCCACCCCAGCCTCCCGTTCACCCCGGATCCAGCCACCTAAGCAGATCCCTCGCCGTCCGGGGCAGCTTTCCCAGCCTCCTTTCTCTGCCCGCGCCCCGGTTCCACCTCCTCCGGCTGGCGGCCAACGGGAAGGAAAGGTAGGAGAAAGAGCAAAGGCAACGATGGCGCTGCTCTTCTCCGCCCTCCGCTCGTACCTCTGTGCCCACCCCAGCCTGCCGTTTATCCTGGATCCAGCCACCTAAGCAGATCCCGCACTGTCCGGGGCGGCTTTCCCAGCCTCCTTTCTCTGCCCGCGCCCCGGTTCCACCTCCTCCGGCTGGCGGCCAACGGGAAGGAAAGGTAGGAGAAAGAGCAAAGGCAACGATGGCGCTGCTCTTCTCCGCCCTCCGCTCGCACCTCTGTGCCCACCCCAGCCTGCCGTTCATCCTGGATCCAGCCACCTAAGCAGATCCCGCACCGTCCAGGGCGGCTTTCCCAGCCTCCTTTCTCTGCCTGCGCCCCGGTTCCACCTCCTCTGGCTGGCAGCCAACGGGAGGGAAAGGTGGGAGAAAGAGCAAAGGCGACAATGGCGCTGCTCTTCTCCGCCCTCCGCTTGCGCCTCCGTGCCCACCCCAGCCTCCCGTTCACCCCAGATCCAGCCACCTAAGCAGATCCCTCATCGAGCGGTTCTTGCAGGAGATCCTCTAAGGAAAGGCTTGGCTCGCAAACTGTCTTCAGGAGCTGCGCAGGGCGAGCCCGGTTCTCGCCCTTACTTAAGACAGCGGGCCCGTCCTCGCTTACGGGGAGCCGCCTAAATCTTGGTAACCGGCCGGACAGGCGGCAGAGCTTCCCGGGCCAGTTGTGTCGCGCCCTTGCAAAAGAAAAGGCACGCAGCTTCCTTGGGGAAGCAGCGCTCACCACCTCCTGCCCGCAAAGGGCTTGTTTGCTCTCTTCGGAGGATGCTCCTTTTTCAGGGCAGGGGATCAAGCCCCCCCCCCCGGTCAATGGTGTCCCTCTTTACCAATCTGAAAATCTGGTCACCTTAGCCTTGACAGTACTGTTGAAAAATGTGTTGAAGTAATGCATTTTGAACTTGAAGAACAGGCATGTATACCAAATTAGGTATTCTTCCACATTCCACATTCACAAATGGCACTTATGCCCTGGCAATTAGAACAAAAAGTAACATAGAATTCAGACTGCTATTAAGGTCTAGAAGAAAGAAGAAAGAATCATAAGACAGGAAGAGTCAAAAAGGCACATTCTTGTGTCTGCATATAATACCAGATTTATTACTGTGCAGCAAGTTTCCAATCTGGTCATCCTTCTGATATGTGCATTTCAACTCCCAGAATCCCACCCCCCCAAATCTCTGCTGGGCCTAGGCAGCTAGGGGATCTGGCTTTCCCCACTCGCATTAGCTGTTTTTTGCCCACTGGCCCCGGGCATGCTTTAACACCTCTACTCAGCCTTTCTAGCTGGCCTTTTTGCCTCCTTTGGGCTGGGTGGCCCTGGTGCTCCACGAAGTGACAACAGTGACCTAATGGACCTGCACAAGCTGCTGGTAGTGATGAGGTACATCAGGTGTGCAAGATGAATGTGTCTTTCTAGCTGGCTGCTTTGCCTCCTTTGGGCTTGGTGGGTCTGCCAAGTGGTGGCAGAGTTGCCTCCCAGGAGCTGCCAGGGGTAGAGACCCCTGATGGCATGCCTCCATGGGAGCTGCTCAGAAGGGGGACCCAAGCCCTGTCCTGCAATGCAGCAGCTCCAGAGTGCTTTTGGAGTGCTGCCTGGCCAATGCAGCTCCTTCAGACAGAGCCCCTGAGGCTGTGGTCCCTTCCCTGGACTGAAGGCAGCCTTCTGTCTTGCATCCCCACTACTGCATCTCCTTTCTTAGCTGAGCATTGCAGCCCAATTCCCTGCTCTGCCAGCATTCTGGGAAGGTGCGGCTTGGGGATAGCAGGGCTTCCCTCCACGTGAGCGGGTGAGTATGCAGGGTGCTGCCCAAAATGCTCCCTGGGGCTCAAAGGCCATCTTCCTCCAGCCTTAGGATGGGCGCCACTTTCTACCCCGCCCATCACCATGCTTCAGAGAAGCCAGGCCAGGTGCTGCATGTTGGGTCTGGTAGCAGACAGGGAAATGCTGTGCCCTCTGCTACTTTCTGCAGAGCCTGCTGGCAACTCACCTCTTTCATGCACCTGCTGCTGCAATAAGATGCAAGAGAGAAACACTCCACATACAGGCCAATGGCAAGACTCACAAGGGGACAGAGGAGACGATGACCAGCAGCGACCTGTTCTCCAACCACAAGCCAAAACATATAGTGGGATGGAGTAAGCATGTCCAGTGGTACGCATCACATTCCTTCCTCCTGCCTCCACTTGCTGCTTGGACGACCAGCTCAGTGCTGGCAATGAGCTCTAGAGCTGCAGTGTGTGCCAGCTGAGGGGACAGCAGGCTGTGTCTACAGCTGAAAACCATTTCCCCTGCACCCAAAGGGCAGCGAGTGCACAGTGGTTGACAGGTTTTCGACTGTAGCTGCCCTGCTCCCTGCCTCATCTCACCTCATCCTGCAGGTCGAGCCTCCTGCCTGCTGCCCCATCCACCAGAGACCCCTGAATTCCCTCCCTACTCTGCCCAAACCCATAAGCAAGACTGAGTTGTGACTACCCAAGTGATGCCCCTACTCCCTGCCCACAGAGGACAGCCACAATGCTGAACTGAGTATAACACGCCTGCCTTAGGTTGAGCAAGTACAGCTTAGGAAGGACAAAGGCAAAATGCATGACTAAATTGGCCATGTCCACCCAGTCACATGACCATCTAGTCACATCCACCCAGACACAGGACCACCTATCCATGCCCACCCAGCAGGTCATTAGGCAGATCGAACTATAGTTCACCCCCCCCCACACACACACACAGTCTGAGGGACCATGAATTGGCCCCCTGTTCTAAAAATTCGAGGACCCCTGTACTAGAGAAACATATTAGGTGTCCAATTATCCAGATTTAATGACATGCATGGTATATGACAGAACATGACATAGCAATTGGGTTTGTATACCACAATTGTAATAGGCGCACAGAATGATGTTATCTTCCCACCAAAGGTGGTTCCTATTTTTCTACTTGCAATTGTTTTTATGTGCTTTTGTACTGCTAGGTTGGCAGAAGCTGGGACAAGTAATGGGATCTCACTCCATTACATGGTGCTAGGGATTTGAACCATTGAACTGTCAACCTTTCTAACCAACAAGCTCAGTATCTTAGCCACTGAGCCATCACATTCCTAACCACACAAAATGAGTATGTAAATACTGGTATGTCAAAGTGTGGCCAAGAAGATTATGTTCATTTCTTCACATGCCACAGGGCTTAAATACCTAGAAACCCTTTTGCCTAGAAACCCAATCTACATAAATTGCATAGAAAATTGTGTCCCCAGTAACTGCCATCACAAATTAAGCATGCAGATGGAAGAATGTACAGGAGCTATATAAAGGTCAAAGAATGTGTCCCAGATCTTCCTCAAGTAGTTTCCACAAGTTGCCATGGTGATAGTCCTGGCAGCAAAGTGATTAACTAATTTTGCTTTCCTCTGTAATGAGGGCATTTGGATTACATATTTATCTT
This sequence comes from Thamnophis elegans, assembly GCF_009769535.1. Taxonomy (NCBI): domain Eukaryota; kingdom Metazoa; phylum Chordata; class Lepidosauria; order Squamata; family Natricidae; genus Thamnophis; species Thamnophis elegans. The sequence goes on along the minus strand of NC_045558.1, from coordinate 62,415,704 downwards.
CTCTTTCCTCCACCGTGATTCAGCTCTGAGGATTAGTAAACTTGTTTGGATCCTTGAGAATATGGTGAAGACTTCCTTCTACCTCCCTTGTTCCTTCATGAACAGTAGATTGTCCAGGAAATAGTCATTTCCCATTGTCCCATTCATAATCATTCCTCCTTATAGTCCAATTCTATCATTTGTTTCAAACTTGTTGTAAACAAGGCTCGATTTCCAGATAGCTCAAAGGCATAATATGCCTCACTTGTAGTAAGTTTTGACATGCTTCTTAAAGCTTAGCTTGTAAAAAGTTTCCTAACTCTGTTTATCCAATGTCAGAGCAAATGCACCAACATTATGTGGAAGAGGTAACCTGCAGTTCAGTAGCTGCATGGCAAATGGCTAGGTTTGGTTTTTTCAGTGACTGCTCTGCTATTCTGATAGGAATCACATAATTGAAACTTTCCCCTGCTATGATAGAAGCAAGAAGAGCATATCCTCCAAAGCCAGAATTTTTCTTCTTTATATAATAATTCCATCTGTGTTTGAGCACATATCTAACTATTTCAATCTGCTGCATCCATTCTTTTTGGAAGAAAATTAAGACAATAGGACTTCTGGTTTGGTGTCACAGTGGGATGGTTAATGGATATTGGGGCTTCATGAATCCTGGCTGATTCTTCATTGTAGGGGATCCTAAGGGGCTAAAGTCATCCCGGAGGGGCTTCTTGTTGATCATGGGAGAATGGTGGCTCTCCTGCTCGATCCAAGCTACCCTCCCAACTAATGAAGATGAGAGATGGCTGATTGAAGCTGGTGCAATGAACAGTAGATTGGAACTGAGTGAGATGATTTAAATCTTCTACACTAAAAACCTAACCCCAAATGGAAGAATTTTTGAAAGAAAGATTCTCCAAAGCATTGAGAAAGCGGCGAGCTAACACATGGAGAGAGATTAAAGATGAAAGAGAAAGGAAATTTTAATGGGAGACTATGAAGTTCTAAATATAGAAAGATTGGACTGGAACTTGTAGTATCATGAAAAGTTATTTTAATTCATTGACAATATTGTCTGACTATTGGAAGAGAATATATAAAGAAAAATGATTTTGTGATTATTTGACACTCAGCTGTGAGAGTTTCTGTTTTGTTTTAATGCTGGAACATTGGGCTGAGGTGCCATCTACTGGTGGAAAAAAGAGAAAAAGGCTATACTATACTGGAAGACTTTGAAACTCAGGATTGATAAGAAAAAGGGAAATAGAATGCAAACAACCCATGCAAGGCCTTTTGTTTTGTATCTACTTGCTTTTTGGCTGGTTGGGAATAATTGTTGAGCCCTTTGAAGATTATAAACAGAAATTGCCCTTGAAACTGAACATTTGACTATGCAGATTAATGAGACAGAGTGAAACCTGGTGGGCCATTTTGGATTATAAATGCTGCATGATAGAACATCTTATGAGGCAAAAGAAGAAAAATGTCAGGGTTCACAAGTTGATAAAAAGTTAAACTTGAATAATTTAGCAGGAGCAAATTGGCAGATCCTGAGGACTATAAATATTGTGCTCTCTGAGGAATAGTTCCGGGACTAAATTTTTCTGATATTGGCCTTTTGGTGTTATGGACAATTGGAACATTGGGATCTTGGTAGATTATTGACTAACTTTTAGCCCATTAAATTAAAGTAAAATGGCACAACAGGGGGACATAGATGCATTCCAAAAAGAAGTATTACTGATGTTTCAATGTATTCAAGAAGCTATGACAAATCAGAGGGAGATGATGGAACTGATACATTACAGATTTGCAAAGAGATCAGGAAACTCTCTGCAAATGACAATGAAAAATGAACAAGACATTCAGGAAATAAAGGAGAAATGGAAGTAGAAAGAGTAAAGGAAGAAATAGAGAAAACAAATAAACAAATGACACAAATAGATAAAGATGACAAAAGATAAAAATTTCTGAAATGAAGCAGGTGCCAACTCACAAAAGCATTTCTAGTCTGCTTTATTATTGTGCTGTCCCAACAGTATATAGCAAATGTAGGAATTAAAGAACTGTCTCCTTTAAGAAACTACCTCATGGGAAATGTAGCCACGTCATGGGAAATGTAGACAGAACTGCCTTGTGGGAAATGTAGTTCCATAACATGTGACCACATCTGTGTTTCTTTATTGGGCAGTCGGGTACTCCATCTGATTTTTGTTTACTATTTGAAAAACTAACAAATTGAAAAATTTGACAGTTGTTTCCTTTACATTTACTTTTGTTATTTTCAGAACTTTTATCTGTCAAGATGATTTTTTAAATTAATATCAGTCTTCTAGAGTATCGGTTATCCAATTTTATTTCATCATACTTGTTCATCCAACTCATTAATAAAAATCTTCAGAAACAGAGGATTCATATCAGATTCTTATTGTGATACTACCATTTCTGTGGAAGGGGGGGCTGGATCACTTATTCACTTATTACCCTCTTCCTATTTCATAATGTAAAAAGCTCTGTCAGATCTTCAGCCAACATAATATACATGGACTTCAAACCCAAGGCAAGGCAAAAGCTTGTCCACCCTAAGGATAAAACAACCAGATAGAAACTGAGCAACATGATATATACAGTACAATGCAGTGAGCCATGTGCAGATCTGTACATTGGGGAAATGAAACAATCATTTCATAAACAAGTGGTACAACTTAGGAGAATAAACACAACAGGACTAGATTCAGTACTTCCTCTGCTTTTAAAAGATACAACCACTCTATTGAAGAGAACAAAGTTCATACTTTGGATAGAGAAGATCACTGGTTTGAAAGAGGCCATTTCTGTCAAAATTGAACAGCCCTTTCAGTGTTAGTTAGTGTTTTAGATACATATGCACAGGGCTGCAGTTGGCCTGGTCATTTTCTTGGAGTAGGATGGCTCTGACTGCTAAGTCACTGGTGTCTGCCTGTATGATGAATGGCTGTTCTGGATCTGGGTGTTTTAGGAATGGTTCGGCTGAGAACAATTTTTTCAGTTTATTGAATGCTCCCTGGAATTCAATGCTCCGGTTTATGGGCTGTTTTGGTTTCAGTTCATCCCCCGCCTTTTGTTTTCAGTAGGTTAGTAATTGGGATTGCAATTTGTGCAAATGCTGGGATAAATTGCCAGTAAGAATTTGCAAACCCCAGGAAGCTTTGTAGTCATTTGCGGGTGTGATGGGGAGCCCAGTCAATCATGGCTTGCACTTTTTCTGGGTCCATTTCCACACCCTGATGGGAAATCCTATATCCCAGTCAATTCTATCTTTGTGGAATTCACATTTGGAAAGTTTTGCCTAATGTTTCGCAGTGTGGAATTTATTTAAAACTGCTCGGGCAAGCTTTATGTTCTCAGCTTTTGTCCCTGTGTCTATTAAAATGTCATTTTAGTACACCAAAACCCCTTTGTATAGGTGCTCATGGAGCACCTCATTTATCAGTTGCATAAACACGATAGAGATGCTTTGTAATCCAAATGGGAGCACTTTGAATTGGTAACACCGCAAAGGAGTGTTAAAAGCTGTTTTACATTCATAGCCTTTTCTAATCCTGAGTTGGTAATAAGCTTCTCTTATGTCCAGTTTTGAAAAAAAAAGTCCTTTGGAGAGGTGGGCTAAGATGTCTTTCATGAGGGGGGATGGGGTACACATTCTTCACATTCACAGTGTTTAAATTTCTATAATCTACACAAAGGGGCAAAGACCCATCTATCTTCTCTTGGAATAGCACTGAGGCAGCAATAGATTTTTTGTTTTAGTAGTTTGGCCCATGGGAGGATCTCGATAGCACAATCTGTGAAGCAGTAGAGTGGGGGGACCTCTAATATTAATTTGGTATCCAAAATAGACATGGTTCAACAAAAAGTTGGAGATGCTGAAAAAGAAATTATTATGTTACAGTATAGACAAATTGAACTTGCAATAAGAATAAGAAGTTTGCATGAAAATAACCAGGAAAACCTGAAACAGATTCTCTCAGAAGCTTTTGATAGTCTGATGGGAAGGCCAGGGGGGAATTTTGATTGGCAAATTGATAAGGTCTATCGCGTTAACTCCTGGCTCACTAGACAGAAGCAACTTCCAAGGGACATTGTGATTTACTTTACCACAAGAGACATGAGGAATATGATATTGCAAGAGTCCTATAAAACCAAGCTTCAAATTGTGGGTCAGGAAGTGACTGTTTTGTCTCAAATGCTAAGATCTAGGAAAGACTACGCCTTTTTAGTCAAAGAGCTTAAAAATCGTCAGCTACAGTTCAGATGGGATGCACCAGTTGGACTAGCACTCATTTTTCAGGGGCAAAGATACCATCTTAATTCAGTATGGAAGGCCCAAGATTTCTACCATAATATCTTGAAGGCCGGACATCCCGCCCCACTTGAACCTAGAGAAAGATAACAAGAAGGACAAGATAGAGAGCAAACGACACAATTATCAACAAGGATGGATCATCTTTCTCTCTCAGAAGCACAAGGAGCCAAGGAACAAAGACAAACCCGTGTGATTACCAGATGAATGGACCAACAATTAAAAAAGCAACAATCACAACAAATACCTGTTACCAGTCAAGATGCTACAGGTACCAGCTTAGAAGCAGTGGGAGGAGGCAGACCAAAGGTTACATTCCAGGATGTTCAGATGGCTCTAAAAAAGCTTCAGGGAGCCAAAGATGACAACTAATTTTTAACATGGAACATCAATGGATTAAACTCTCCACAGAAAAGAAAGAAAATAAATCACTATCTTAAACAGTTCAAGAATGATATAATTGGTTTGCAAGAAACTCACATTAGATCAACTGATCAAAAACATCTGATTAATACAAGATTTGGACAACATTTTATAGCTTCTGCTTCAGAGAAGAAAAACGGTATAGTTATATACTTAAGGAAGGATATGAAAGCTGAATTAATCAAAGCAGATCCCCACGGAAGATATATCGCAATAGACTTGGTATTAGAAGGGAAAAGGACATTGCTACTGGGAATATATGCTCCCAATCAACAACAAAATGGATTTTATAGAAAGCTTCATGCCAAATTAGTACAGTGGGATTATAGGTCCTGCATACTATTGGGTGACTGGAACAGTGTTATGGACACTAGGACAGATAAGAAGGCTTCTCGGCCAAATACTCAAATGCAAGTGAAACTACCTAAGTCCTTTTTTGATATGATGGATGATTTCGAACTGAGAGATATTTGGCGAGAAAGAAATGCAGAAGAATACGATTTTATCTTCTTTTCTGATAGACATCAATCCTTTTCTAGAATTGATTTCATACTAACTACCAATGATTTGCTTTCTAGGGTGAAGAAGACAAAGATATGTGCCAGAGTTTTATCAGATCATAATCCAGTTTGGATGGAGTTGGGAGAGGTGATGCAAGCAAGAAGGTCTTGGAGATGGAATGAAAATTTATTTAGATATGAGAAATATACTAATGAATGTAAAAAATTGTTAACAGAATACTTTGTTTTTAATATGAATAAGGGTACATCTATGGAAATTGTATGGGATGTAAGTAAAGCGTATATGAGAGGAGCTTTGATAAATCTAAATAGATTACATAGATATAAACAAGGGGTAAAGCGAACAGAACTGGAAGATGAAATTAGGAAGAAAGAGCAAGAGTTAACTTTAAAACCAGGTGATATAAAGATTAAAGAAGCAATTACCTTATTAAAAGACCAATTTAATATGTTGATCTCAGACCAGGTAGCCACTAGTTTGTTATATGCAAAATATAACACTTTCTGCAATGCAAATAAATCTGGTAGATAGTTAGCATATCAGATTAGGAAAAAACAAAAATTTCGTAACATAGCCAAATTGCACTACAGAGGGAAAGAAGTGTATCAACAGAGTGAGATTCAGAAAGTCTTACGTGAATTCTTTACAGTGTTGTACAAGGGTGACAAAATTAAAGGTCTAGATATAGAGAGATACTTGGATAAAGAAAAAATACCCATAGTTAAAGAAGAGCAGAGGGAAAGATTGAATCAACCAATAACTTCAGGGGAAGTTTTACAGGTAATTAAGCAGTTAAAAGCAGGGAAGGCACCTGGTACAGATGGCTTGACAGCAGCTTACTATAAAAATCTACAATTAGAAATGGTAGAACCTCTTAAGGAATTATTTAATAAGATTCAAACGGAAGGTAAAGTACCTCCATCTTGGAAGATAGCTTTTATATTCCTGATACCCAAAGAAGACCAAGATATTACCCAACCAAAAAAACTACCTATATTACTACTTAATGTAGATTATAAAATCTTTACTAAAATACTAGCAAATAGGTTAATGTTGGTTATTCAACAATTGATTCATAATGATCAAACAGGTTTTATTCAAGGGAGACAAATGAGAAGTAACGTAAGATTAATTGTTAATGCACTAGAATATTTGGGAAAGAATAACCAAATTCCTGCTGTGCTCATATTTCTCGATGCTGAGAAAGCCTTTGATCGAGTTAACTAGCAATTCCTGTTGAAAACGCTGCAAAAAATGCAAATAGGAAAACGTTGCTTACAATCAATTAAAGCAATATATCAACAGCAAACAGCTCAAATTATAGTTAATGGAAGTTTAACAGATTCTTTTCAAATTGAAAAAGGTACAAGACAGGGTTCTCCCTTGTCCCCTTTACTGTATTATAACTTTGGAAATATTGTTGAATAACATACAGGGTTCGGAGGACTTACAGGGAATTAAGATTAGGCAGCAAGAATATAGAGTACGTGCTTTTGTGGATGATTTGGTTATAACATTAACCCAACCGCAGGAATCTAGTAAGATCTTAATGAATATGATTAATCAATATGGTCAAGTGTCAGGATTTAAAATAAATCTAGAGAAAACAAAAATATTGGCTACAAAAATGAATACTAAACAAAAGGAAGAACTAGAAGGAATGATAGGATGCGAAATAGTTAAAAAGGTCAAATATTTAGGAGTTCATATTTCACCCTCAAATGGGAAGTTATATAAGTATAATTATGAACCACTTTAACATATAGTATACAGACAGAGATGAAAAAATGGGAGAAGTTACAGTTATCCTTGCTGGGAAGAATAGCAGCAGTGAAAATGAATATTTTACCTATTTTTTTATTTCTTTTCCAAATGCTACCTATACTTAAAATAGATGTGAACCTGTTAGAATGGCAGAAGGGTATTAATAAATTTGTATGGGCAGGGAAGAAGCCGAGAGTAAAACTAAAAATAATGCAAGATGCGCGTGAGAGGGGAGGTTTGAAATTACCCAATTTAAAACAATACAACAATGCAGTAGCTTTATCTGTAATTAGTGATTGGATTAATTTAACAAATGATAGGATACTTAATATCGAGGGGTATGATTTGGTATATGGTTGGCATGCTTACCTGCTATATAACAAAAAAGTGGACAAGAATTTGAAAAGTCATATTTTAAGGAATGCTTTACTGCGGGTCTGGAAAAAATATCAATACAAATTAAATGATAAGATACCCTGTGGGCAATTCCTAGACATGCAATAGAAAATATGAACATAGTACAAAAACAGGATATAATTACTTACAGACAGCTTCTTACCCTAGAAAGGGATGTATTACAACTAATATCCTTGGATGAATTAAAAGAGGAAAAGGTAATTCAAACATGGTTCCAGTATGGACAGCTACAGGCCAGGTGGAAAACAGATCAAAAAATTGGTTTTATGCAAGTCGAGGATAATTTATTTAAACAAATAAGAGGTTAAAGCTTAATGCATATAAAGAGACTATACAATGTATTAATACAGATGGACTCCGAAACAGAATTAGTTAAAGACTATATGATAAAGTGGGCTCAAAATATTAAAGAACCAATAATGTTGGATACATGGGAAAGGATTTGGGTAAGAAATGTAAAATTTACACAAGCCCCAAACTTGAGAGAAAACTTTTACAAGAAGTTTTATAGATGGCATTTAGATTCTAAAAATTTGGCTTCTATGTATCCAAACTTACAACCCAAATGCTGGAGATGTGATTCTCTCGATGCTACATATTTTCATATATGGTGGACTTGCAAAAAGGTTAAGGCATTTGGATAAAAATATGGTGGATTATGCAAAATGTGCTTTAAAAAAGAATAAAGTTTACCCCTCAGTTATTTTTGTTAGGTATAATTACTGATTATACAGCTGTAGAGATTAATTTGATTTTGCACTTAATAACTGCAGCTAGATTGTTGGTGGCACAATACTGGAAGAAGGAAGATTTGCCTACAATTCAAGAATGGACATTTAAATTGCATGAAGAACAAGTTAAAGAAACTATGATAGCTTGGGGAAAAAACTTTAGGTATGGGATTGATTTAGAGAATTGGCAGAAATTGTGGTCTCAAAATTACAAAATGACAATGTCTACTGCATATAGAGAAAACTTGTATAAGATGTTTTACAGGTGGCACCTACCCCCGACCAGAATCGCAAGAATGTTCAAGAATAAATCAGAAAAATGTTGAAAATGTTACCAGATACCTGGCTCATACTACCACATGTGGTGGACTTGCACTGAAGCTAAAAGATACTGGACTAAAATCCACATGTGGTTGGAGAAAATGACACACAAACAAATAGACTTTAAACCAGAGATCTTTTTATTGGGGATCATACCAGAAACCTATAACAAAGACTTAAAATATCTGATTGTAAATGTGTTAACAGCAGCCAGAATTGTATTTGCAAAAAACTGGAAAAACGAAACAATACCAAAACAGAGCCAAGGTGGCGCAGTGGTTAAATGCAGCACTGCAGGCTACTGCTAGATCAGCAGGTCAGCGGTTCAAATCTCACCGGCTCAGGGTTGACTCAGCCTTCCATCCTTCCGAGGTGGGTAAAATGAGGACCCAGATTGTTGGGGGCAATATGCTGACTCTCTGTAAACCGCTTAGAGAGGCCTGAAAGGCCTATGAAGCGGTATATAAGTCTACTGCTATTGCTATTGCTATAAAACAGGAAGAAGTTATCCGAAAAATAATGGACTGTGCTGAAATGAGTAAATTGACATTTGAAATTAGAGAGCAAGAGGATGAACAATTTTATAAGATATGGGATTTGTTTTATCGGTGGCTAGGGGGAAAAAAAACTTTGGAAATGAAAAATGATATACTTATGTTTTAATTGAAAAAAGTAAATGATGATATAATTATGCTGTGAAATAATCTAATAATGACACAATGAAGTATTAATATAAGGTCTGGGGATATAATGTATAAGGTTAAGAACTTATTATAATGATATGTCGCTGCTGATAAAGCAATTCTAATAGGGGAACAAATGAAAACTGGTATATATAGGCAGCGATTCTTTGTTGAACAATGAAGGAATAAGATCTCTGTTTGAAGGTATGAAATGCAAGGTTAACAATGAATAGAAGTATACTCTCTGGGGGAAAATAATGCTAATGTTAACTAAATATATATTGTAGAATGAAAATAAGGCCTTTAGTTATATTAGATGAAATATTTGAGACGGTAAATATTATTTGAAGATGCAGAGGTTAAAACAACTGTAACCAAACGATATGCTGCATGTGATGATGGTTTTTTTTTGTCTTTTTTGTCTTCCCCCTCCCCCCCTTTTTTTAAACCCTAGGTTATTGTGGTGTTTATTAAATATACAACAAAGAGATACGGGATGTATAAACGTAGTAGGGATGCACCTGTGATCCAATGATATATTGTATGTGATGATGGGGTTTCCCCCCCCCTTTTTTTCCTCTCCTTTTCCCATTGTTTTTTTTTCTATTGTTATGTGATGTTGTCTATGTAATAAAAAATAAAATTTTTTATATATATAAAAATAAAAAAATATTGGGTTTCTGTTTGGATAGTCTCTTGTGACGAGCCGAAGACAGAGAGTGGAAGTGTGACCTTCCTCCCATATTTGGGCATACCAGGGGTTGTGACTTTAAATATATACCTCTCACCCTGACTGGCTGATAAGGAGTCGAGCTCTGTAGCTCAATGGTTAACACATCTGCCTAAGAGGCAATAGAGCACAGGTTCGATTCCCAACAAGGGTGTGGCTAGCTGATGAGAGCTAAATAGCTTGAAATAGATCTATACTAGTCTCCCTTTATTTATTTATCAGCATAAATATAACAAATGTAGCAAAAAGGCAACAGTAAAAAATATTGGGTTTCTGTCTGGATGGTCTCTTGTGATGAGCCGAAGACAGAGAGTGGAAGTGTGACCTTCCTCCCATATTTGGGCATACCAGGGGTTGTGACTTTAAATATATATATATATATATATATATATATATATATATATATATATATATATATATATATATATATATATATATATATATACACAGGGCGGGGCATAACCTTTTCCTAGGGGGTCACAGCAAGATCGACAGCAGTTTACAACTTCCGCGACACCTCATTTTAAATCCCATAAAAAACTGAATTGAATGAGCTATTAAATGTTAAATTTGCTTTAAGAATGGCTGGAAAATTCGATTTGGAAGAACAAAGGATCATTGACAGAATAAAATGCATTGCCTTTCGAGAGGCTCACGATGCTGGAGCGACATTTATCAATCGAAAATGGATTGCAAACAAATTGAAACGTCATCCGGATTGGGTTACTGATAATTGGAACAAAACAGCCCAAGAATGTTTCACAAAATTTGGAGAAGGGCGTCCTCTGCAACTGTCCCAAGAAAGCAAAGCCATCATTGCAACTGGCAGTCGCAAACAACGAAAAGGAAACCGAAAAGTGGCCCAAGAAATCCTTCAAATTCGTGGAAAACGAGTTGATCAAAGGACAATCGGCCGATATCGAGAACGAGAAGTTTTGAAGCCATTCCACGTCATTTGCAAACCATTGAAAACTCAAACACACGTTCAAGATCGGCTTTGGTTGTGCGATTGGTTGTCTGAATGGACCGAGGAAGATTTTCTTCATTTAGCGCCATCTGACGAATTCTTCGTTTATGCCATTCGAAAACCGAATTTCCAGAACGATCGAATTTGGGCTAAAGACGTCGACGACATCACCAAACATGAACGATATCGACAAATCGTTCGCAATCCGACTTGCATCGGGATTTTCGTCATTTTCACAGCCAAGAAACTGCATTGGGTTTTGAAGGATAAAGGGGAATCCTGGGATGGCAGTTATTTCCGTGAGAAAATTTTATTGGAGAATGTCATTCCATTTCTCAGTGATCCAGACAATGTCTTGGTGGTTGGTGAGGCTGTCTTTCTTCATGACAAAGCTCCTTGCATGCGTGCAAATGCGACTCAGCAATTGTTAAAGGAAAACAATGTCGAATTTTGGGGCAATGACATCTGGCCGGGAAATTCGCCAGATCTCAATCCGGCAGAGAACATTGGGGCCATAATTAAGGATGAAGTGGAAGCTCTGATGATTCAGGAGCAAGGTCAAAATCGATATTCGGTTGAAACTTTGAGAATGAATTTGGAAACTGTGTTGAAAAATCTGGAAAATCGAACGGAACTGTTTGAAGATTTGTTGTGTTCTTATTCACCTCGTTTGAATGCTGTTCGAAGGGCTAATGGTGGTCATACTGACTATTAAATCGTGTCAATAAACTCAGTTTTTGATGGGCTTTCGAATGGTGTATGAATTATTTGTGTTGTTATTACAAGTGTTGCTGTGACTCCCTAGGAAAAGGTTATGCCCCGCCCTGTATATATATATATATATATATATATATATATATATATATATATATATATATATATATATATATATATATATATATATATATATATATATATATATATATATAAAAATAAAGAATGGACATTGAAAGTCACAAATTTAGCCGAGATGGCTAAAGCATATCTTAAGGACTATTCAAACGAGAGATATAAACGAGACTGGAAAAATGGATCGATTATATATAAAATAAATATGGGATTAAGAAATTCCAGATAGCTTATGATTAAGATCAGGAATGATATAAATTGTTTAAAGGTAGCCTAGCAAGGAGGAGCTAAGTTCAATTTAAAGATGTTATCAATTTTCTATTCTTTTTTCAAATATATTTTAGAATGTTTTTGTTAAAGATTTATTCCGTGTATGGGTTCTGGGAAGTTGGGGGAGGGAAGGCTGGGGGATGTTGGGGGGAGGGTGGGAGGGAGGGATGTATATTAGGCTTGACGAGGGGTGTTAGATTTTAAAGTAATATGATTGCACATGTATACTTTCTTCTCTTATTTTTTCTTTAAAACTAAGATATGTTAAGTATATTGATATGGAAGCATAAATACCATCAACATAGAATGGAGTTTGCTCAGAAGCTGAAATACACCAAGTGAATGAGAGGAAGAGTGGGAAATAGAGGAGAGAAGAAAGATAGGAAGAGAGGGCTAGGAGAGAGGGTAAGGGGGAAGATGAGGAGGAGAAGGAGAAGTGGAATGAAGAGAGAGGAGAAGGAGAAAGGAAGGGGAAGTAGAGTAGAAAAGGATGATGGAGGGAAGAAAGGAGGTAGGAGAGAGGCGAAAGAAAGAGGTGTATGGAGAGCAGAAGAGCTAATAATGGGTTTTTATCTTTCTGGGCATTGATGGCAAGAGGAATTGATTTAATTACTACTTAATACAATAGGATATTGGCTATGTAATAGTATACATGTGATTATATGTTATGAAAATGGAAAATAAAAAAAGTATATTTTTTTTAAAAAAAGAATCGTTACAACCAGGGTGGGAGTGCATAGTGGTTAATTCATGCGAGCAATCGATTTAACACAGATTAAGAAGTTGCCCTTTAAATGTTATTTTAAACGGGGGCTTAAACTACATTGAACTGTGCTTCCGTCCTGAATGGAATTCCTTGGGATGGAAGAAATGGATAGGCGGGGCATGTCCTCCCATCCGGACTCTTCTGCCAGCCCTTCCCGAGGCCAAAAAGCCTCCAAGCTCAGTTTAGCCTGCAGGACAGGACCAGCAGCGGGGGCAGCAAAGGCAGTATCCAGGCCCAAGGCGGTTTGAATCCCGGCATGCACCTGCCTAGGTAACAGCCCATCCCGCCAGCTGAAGTGGGTGGGCTGACTGCCCTGCTGATCTCCTGCTCTCTGGGTGCATTCGAGCCCCCGTGCAGGCAGCTGGGCTGAAACAGCACCACTGACCGCACTCGCTTCGGACGTCCATCAGAGCTGAGGCTGATCCTCCACCCAGAAGAACCCGTCTCTCTCCCCCTTCAGCACCTCAGCCTTTCCCTGGAGTGGAGACAGGCCGGGGTGGCATCTGGTTTGTACCCGGAGCCAGGAGGAGGCTGCTTCACCACCCAGCACTCTTCATGCACCTGCTGCTTCAGGATGCACTCCTGAGCATGGGCAAAGCCGGTGGAGGTAGATGGTCTTAGGTGACCCCTGTGAAAGGGTTGTTCGACCTCCAAAGAGGTTGCGACTAACAGGTTGAGAACCGCTGTGCTATGGGTTTACGGTTTGAATGGTTCTAGCTTCCTCTGGGGTGGGGATCTCTTCCTGGTTCTTCCCCTCCCTCAGTACCGGTTTCTGGCCATGTCAATCTCCACTTTGGCCAGGATTTACTAATTGTGTAGGCAGTCGTGGCCCCTCGAGCCAGCCAGACATTGTATAGGTCATCATTCAGGCTGTCTTTGAACTAGCTCATTAGGATGTCAGCCAAACTGGGCCGAACCAGGAGGATTTCTCCCCTGGGTACGACCAAAATAACACTACCCCCCCCCCCTTTCTGGCCAATCTCTCTGCAGGCGAAGTCTTCAATGAATTCAGCTACTGGCCAGCACTCCTGTTCATGGTTCTGATGCGATTGTGAGCTTTGTGATCTGCCAAGGGGTCTTCAAATCAGCGGCTGAGAGCCATCATGAATTGGTCAAAGTTCCACAGTTCAGGGGTATCTGAGTTCCAGCCAATGGTCACCATCCAATGGACAGCTGCCCCTTCTGAGTGCCCTGGGTCTGGAAATCCCTTCCATACTCCTGCATGTACATGAGGACATGTGCCAGGAAAAATCCCAGTTGTTGCGGGTCACTATCGTACTTCACTCCAAAGGGGAGGGATCTTCCTCTCCAATTGTTGTGCACTGGGCTGGCCAGAAACTATTGCAAGGGCTGGTGTTGCATGGGGTGGGTTCACCTGTATGGCTGCAGCCCCCTGCCACATTTGGCTGGCCTGCTATTGCTGGATCCATAGTTGCAGCCCCAGCCTCATTGTCTGCTGCTGCTGCCTTGCCCCCTCTCTGGTGTTGATCTAATGGGCTATCAGGGAGAAGGAGGCATTTGCAGTATGGTGGGCTATTCTTACTTGGAGGCATTACCTAGAGGGGAATAAAATCCTTTAAATCTGAACTGATCATAAAAACCTAGAAGCCCTAAAAACCCCATGGAAAACCTCCCCAAACAAGTTTGCTGGACTCAACACTTCAAATGTTTCAATTTCAACTTAAAATACTTCCCTAGGGTAAGAAACCTTTAAGCAGATGCACTATGCAGGAAGCCTCAGTTTAATAGCGGAAAATCTTAAGTGATCAATTTCCTGCTCCCAGCCTCTCAACTGGCAGCCAAAGTGATGATCAGGGCATAAGCTAAACAAGAACCACTAACAGACAATGCTACCACTCAGGTGTTTTAAAAAGCCCTACAAACCAATGACTGGTTCCTAGACCATAAAAACACCTGTTTAATTAAAGGTGACTTAGTTTGGGTGGGAGGAGAATTATACATCCCAGCTAGTCAGAGAATTCTTCTCATGCAAATATACCATGACTCTAAACTGGCTGGTCACTTCGGTTTTGTGAAAACCTTACATCTTATCCAAAGGCAATTCTGGTTTTTTATTTTTTTCACTTTCATAACATATAATCACATGTATACTATTACATAGCCAACATCATATTGTATTATCAAATGTTTACATCAATTCATCTTACCATCAATTCCCAAAACAATTATTGGCTCTTCTGTTCTCCATATACCATATTTGTACCTTATCCATCACTTTCTTCTCCCCTTCCCTACCTCCTTTCTTCCCTCTGACATCCTTCTCTACTTCCCCTTCCTGTCTCTTTCTCCTCTCTCCCCTTTCCATTCCTCCTTTCTCTCCTCCTCTCCCCCCACCCTCTCTCCTATCCATCTCTTCCTCCCTTATCTCTCTCCTCTACTTTACACTCTTCATCTCATTTACTTGGTGTATTTCAGCTTCTGAGCAAGCTCCATTTTATGTTGATGGTATTTATAATTCCATTTCAATATACATATTTAATTTTAACATATATCTTCCTAAAAAAATAGAACAAAAAAGTATACATATATTGTCATTGTGCTTTTAAACCCACCCACCCACCACCTAATTTTGGTCAAGATGTAGACCTGGTTACAACTCCCAGCTATTCTCATCATTATATTTATATAATTATGCATCTTTACATATCCCAAATTTGTGATTCTGTCTTTAAATCTCTAAGTTTCCCACTGTAAGTGTATTTCATGTTCCCTCTCCATTTTTCCATATCTTGGATTAGGTTACCCTTAATTGTCTATGAATGGCAATCCTTACTGTTCAATGTTCATTACAATTCCCTTAATCTACTATATAGAATAACAAGCGTACACATCTCACTTTGTTCATCATCTTAAAAGTTCTATATATGTCCCTGTTTCATATATTTTAACCCATGCTTAATTGTCCTTCTATTGTTCTATTCCATCAATTAGCAACTCAGTTTAATTATCATGTATAAAAGTGAATCACAAACCTCTGCTTTACAATCGCTCCATATCAGTTTCATATTTGTCCATGTTCCAGAAGATAATAGAACAGAACAGAAAAAAATGAAAATCACAAATACAAAAACTTGCAAAAAGAATTAGAAAGACTATGATAAAATAAATGTTTTGGTCACAACTGCTGATGTGCTTAATAAAATAAAATAAGCCCATACATAAACCAGACAAGTGCAATAAACCAGCACATGAACCAAACAAGTGCAGGAATGGGGGAAATGGGTTATCAATGAACAGAAACAGGTAAACATTTTAAACATACATATTCAGGAATAAACTTGAGAAGATCTCAGAAGTTTCTGATATCGCAGAATGCAGTAGCCAGACCTCTTACAGATATGGTGGCTCAAAAATAAGATACCATGTAAGTGATGCAAAAGAAAATATTGGGGTTCATTTTGAAGGAAGCATTAATCATTCATCTTTGTATATCTATGCTGGGCAAGTGTGGCTGATTATTGTTTCAATAATTGTAGACACAAAAAGCCAGTTGGTGGAGATGCAGCTTGACTTGTTTTCTCTCTCCCTTGAAAGACTGGATTCTAATTTTCCCTAATATTAATTATTCCTTTAAAGTACATACATATATTTCTCCAGGGCTTTTCTTTGTATTCAGGTTGAAAATTGTTCAATAAAATTCAGAAAATATCAGAGGTTGACCACACATAATTATATTTTGATTGGGCATAAAGTTTTAGAAAGTGTCAACAGGTAAACTTGCATTAAAATACAAACTGAACAATTTTCCATGTCTATAAGTACATTCTTACATTCTGTGCTATAGAAATTAGTGAATAGGTGTTGGAATTGCTTTTTTCTTCTTTTTCTTCTGAATTACTATTATTTTTCCAGCTATGCCACAAATAGTATCTCAGTATAAACAACAGGGCTACCTGGCTAACTTTTGATTCCAAAGTGCTTAGTTATATATCAGAACATTTTATTTTAGGGGGAGTTATTTCTGAATACATACACTATTACTAATATAATCTGCAGTGTTAAAAGCAATTTGTTCTGGTGAACATTCATAGTAAAAAACCAACAACTTGCTAAGTGCCCTATGAAGGAGAGGGGCTAAAAAAATATAAAATATGACAATTACTTTATCCAAATATAGAATCTAATTAAGGTTTCAAAAATATTATGGCACAACTGAAATTTGGAATTGTTCTTTTTCTTTAGCTATTAATAAATATTAATTAGTCTATTGAGATTGAAAGCCATTTATTGTCACATATGATTCAATCAATTTAATCTACTTTATAATTGAGCTTATATAAACATTTTGATCTAATTTATAAAAGACTATTTTCTAAAAATAGCAAGTTCATGCAATGTTTCATCAAACATTTGGCCTATTATTTGACTTATAACCATGACCCCCAAATTATACAAAAAAGCATGAAAAAGCATGATAGATACTTATGAAGTTGTTGAAAATTCTGTCCTGTTGTCTGGATAAAGTGTAATAAAATCACTGAACTTTACATAAGTGCTGGAAATAGTCCAACCCAGATATCTTGGCAGCAACATGTCATTAAGTTTGATTGATCAGAAAAATCTAAGCAGATTTGCATCTTATTACTTCAAATGTAGATCACCAGGATACCTTAGAAGAAGGCGATTGCAATCCATTTCCAAAAAGTTGCTAAAAATAATGTAAATATGTCCATGATATCATCAGGAATCAAACTTGATTTAAGGAGGCTATAATTTGCTACTGGCTGCGTGGCATGGTGGTCTAGAAGTGAAGCTCTTACCTCACAATCAGGAGGCTGTGAGTTCGATCTTATGTAGTGGCAGATATTTCTCTTTCTGGGCACAAAGAGAAAATATCTGCTGCGAGCTCCGTGGAGGTGTCAGGAAGGGCATCCGACCAGTAAATGCTCAACTCCAATTGCTCTGACTCCTTCCTGCAAGAGACATGGTTGTTATCAGAAAAAAAAGTTGATACTGACTATTAATATGAATTCAGATTTCAGATTTAATTTATTTGCATGCCGCCCTTCTCCGGGAGGGACTCAGGGCGGCGAACAACTCAAAAGGGGAAAGGGGATACAAACACAATACATATAATTAATATTCTACTGATATTCTACTTACATTGCTAATGCCTTGGATCTTGATTGGATGTATATCAAAATAATTATTGTTACTTTTATTTTATTTTATACACATAAGCACATCAACAGAACACATAAACACATTAACAAAAATAACCACATCACTTAAAAACAACATAGGAACAATAAGTTCCATCATATATCATACAGCAGTTCCGGATTGGTTTCTTTGCAGTTAGTGTTTTCATTTCTATACATTTCTATCTTGCGTTTGTAATCCTGTTACTCATTATCCATTTTTATATACATTTCTTTATTTATTTATATTGTGCTTTATATTTTTACTGTCATCTATTCTCTTACGTGCAGTTACAGGTATACATTCACATAGTTATTTTTTTTCTTTGCCATTCTTATATTATTATTATTCCATTTAAAGGGGTATAAGATATAATTTGGAATGTATTATTTACCATCCTTCGCACCTGCTTCTGACACCACCTTATTTTCTCTTTCTTTTCTCCCTCCCTTCCTTCTCTACTTCCTTCCTTCCTCCTCTCCTTCCCCTTCTTCCGTCCCTTACTTCTCCCCTACTCCTACCCTCTGTCTTCTCCTTCCTACCCTCTCGCCTTCTCCTTTTCTCTCTTCCTCCCTCCTCTCCTTTTCTTTCCCTCCCTCCCACTCACCACTCCTTACCTCTTTCTTCTTCCCCTACCTCTCCTCCACATTTCTTCTTCCTCTCCTACTGTCCCTCCTTCTCTCTCTCTATCTCCAACCCTCTACTTCTTTCCCTTCCTTCGTCCTTCCATTCTCTACTTCCTTCCTCCCCTCCTTTCCTTCCTTCTTCCCTTCCTTTCTTTTTCTATTGTTATAGGTGTCTCTTTCAAATCCAGTTTATGTTTTCTTGGGGTTGTTATTTCCACAAGTCCATTTTTTTTTCATATCATTTCCTTTTTTTCTCTATCATTCTACTGTCTATATGCCAGCTATTATCCTGATTTGATTTCACCAATCGTGACCCTCTTGTTTTACTCATAATTATTATTTTTGAGAGTTATTCTATTCTTTCAATGTTTTTTATTTCTTTGCTCCATCCATCTATACCGATTAATCCATATCTAGTCTACTTTCCATTTCTTAGGAATATTAAACATCTGGGCTCTTTTTTTGTGTGCGTTCAGTCCATTCAGGTTTATCGACATAATTGTTATTTCTTGATCCATCTCTAGTTGAGATTGTTTCTTCTGCTTCTAGTTTGTATCTGACTTTTCCCTCTCGTGCCTTCCTTCTCTGCTCTCTCTCTTTTTTGGCTCTGTTCTTCTCTCCTGCTTCTTTCGCTGTCTTCTGATGTTTCTTCCACTTGACCTCTGTCCTCTTTGCTTCCTTGTTTTCCTTCCCTATTACAGTGTTCTTCATAGAATTTGTGTGCTTCTTCTAAATTCTCTATCTTATATCTTTTTCCTTGCCAAGATACCAGAACCTCTTCTGGTACCAGCCATCTGTACATTATTCTGTTTTTATTCAACTTATTTGTTAGAAATTGGTATTGCCTGCATTGTTCCCGGATTCTCCATGGGATCTGTTTAAGCATGGTCAGCTCTTTTCCCTGTAATATAATCGTCTCTTCCCTGGTTTTTTTGTACACTTCATCTCTGGCAGTTTTCTTAGTGAATCTTACATGTACTTCTCTCGGGAGCCTATGTCTCCTTGCATAATTAGTGTTCACCCTGTAAGCAATAATTATTGTTATATTTGGCAATCTAATACTACATATACTGTTAGGTTAGCTCCCCGTTGGGAGAGTGAGTATGTTCAGTGAAGCGTTGTGAGAGTTGTGTTGGAGAACACACAAACCAGCATACAGAGACACTGCAGTTTAAATAGGCTTTTACTTTCATGGAAATAGAGGTATCAGAGTCCATCAAACAGTCCAAGTCATACACGGATAAGACAGTCAGTCATTAATGTCTTTCAGTTAAGGCATAATCCAAATAACAAAGTCCAGTATTATGCAAACAGTCCAGTACTCAAAGTTTGCTAGCAGTTGAAAAACTTACAATAGCTCACGGCACTTTCTAACAGCCAACTTCCAAAACATTAAGATCAGATCAGCCCAGCGTCTAACAAACAGAAAGAGAACTAACAGTGGTTCTGGCTCCCTCTTATGGCCAATTGAGGAAAACAGCAACCAATCACATTTTACAGTATGATTTAAAGAAACAGGTACAACATTGTTACATGATTTATA
Organism: Thamnophis elegans; assembly: GCF_009769535.1. Taxonomy (NCBI): domain Eukaryota; kingdom Metazoa; phylum Chordata; class Lepidosauria; order Squamata; family Natricidae; genus Thamnophis; species Thamnophis elegans. Next base: position 62,395,611 of record NC_045558.1, on the reverse strand, counting down.
TATTGCCAACCCAACCGTTAGATTATATTCCTAACAGATACACCTATAGGTCTGTTTGGGAATATGTATACATTTGGCAAAAGCCATTGCTCATGCTGGTAGTAGCCACCAGCACATGATGGGGTTTTTTTGGCCAGGAACTGATAAGGCATGGGAAAAGGAAAGAAATGCCATGGTACTAGCTCGGGAGCTCTCCCATCTGTGAAAACTGCAAAATAACCAAGAATTGAGAAGCACTTTGCTGGAAAGAGAACTGTAAGTAAAACTGACACCTCCCACCCATCTCCAACAAATTTGAGATGTTAAAACAAGACCTTAAAAGAGATTTGAAAAAACAACAGCTATTAGATTTTCCTGACCTGGGGGGGGAGCAAACTGACAGCCAGCTGTTCTCACAAACATGTGAAATGGAAAGGATAAGGAAAGAATAAAGAATGATAGGAGAGAGGAAGAAGGGAAATATATATACATAAACAACTTTACTAGTATAAATAATTGTGGACAATTGAATAAGCAGAATTTTCTGTGTGGAGAACATATGCAAGGTGTATGTCAAATGTTGATATTATACATATATAGAAATTTTTAGGTGGAGAACACAAACGAGGTGAAGATTATTTGTTATTTTATGGAGCAACTAAATTGAACTTTAATGGATACTGCGTAGTAAGGATTTAAATTAAAAGACAATTAAATGTAAATCAACATATTGGGGGAGAGGATATATTTGAATGTACTAACAGCTTAATGAGAAATGAACATGTGGTCATATGAGTATAAATGAGAACATGTATTAAAAAAAGAGAGGGGGAATTGGAAAATATTTGGGGAGGAAAATCTGACATCTCAGCAGAAGGAACCAAATTCAGTTGGGAGTGATCCAGAGGATGAACCACTTATAAGCAAACCAATTAAACCGCTTACCTTCCCCCTAACACTGTTTATCCCCAACCAGAGAGGGAGATAAAAATCTCTGCTTTAATGGACTCAGGGTGCACCTCCTGTTTGATCAGCCCAACCCTGAAGGATTAACGTAAGAAAGCTTTAAAAAACCATCACTTTTTACCAACTAGATGGGTCAATAGCAGGGGGAAGCCTGCTTCTTTTGCCACTGAGCCTCTACAAGTAGACATCGGGAGCCATGAAGAAATACTTATATTTATAGTGGCACCTGGCATGGAATGGCTGCTAGTCTTAGGCCTTACATGGCTGAAAAAATTGAACCCCAAAATTAATTGGAAACCAGGCACCATAACATTTCACGTGCCTATGACTTTTGCCGAGGATCCAAATAAAAAAAACCTGAGAAACAGCAATGCCTGCTTACACCATGCCAACCCAGGGCATACCCAAAGAATACAAAGACTTGGCTAAGGTTTTCAGTGAAAAGGCCTCTAATGAGCACACACACACACACACCACTCTACTGACTGCATGATAGAAATCCTACCCGGCACCAAACTTCCTAAACCCAAGATGTATAGCATGTCCCCAAAGAAGCTAAGAGCATTCATTGAGGAAAAACCTAGCAAGGGGTTTCATCAAGCCAGCCCGAACAAAAATCGCAGCCCCAGTGGTATTTAGAGAAAAAAATGATGGTTCAAAATATCTCTGCATGGATTTTAGGAATTTAAACACAATCAGTGTGGCGAACATGTACCCTCTTCTCCTGATGAAAGATATGCTAGCACACCTTGCTAAGGGGAATTTTTTTTTCAAAGCTGGACTTAAGGGAGGTTTACTACTGAATCGGAATTAAGGAGGGGGACAAGTGGAAAACAGCATTTAACAGCCCCCTTGGGTGCTACCAATTCAAAGTGCTCCCAGTTGGGCTACAAGGGCCCCTCGCATATTTATGTAATTAAGAAGTGAAGTGCTATATGAGCATTTTATAAGGGAGTCCTGGCTTACTTGGATAACATTTTAATATATACCAAGACCAAAGCAGAACATGTAAAACTAGTCCGGGCTGCTTTAAACAAACTTCACTCTACCAGACTTTATGCTAAACTCTCTAAATGTGAATTCCACCAAGAAAAATTTGACTATTTGGGAAACTGCATTTCACATCAGGGTGTAGAAATGGACCCTCAAAAAGTCCAGGCTGCACTTGATTGAGAACCACCCAGCACACGTAAACAGTTACAAAGCTTTCTGGGATTTGCCAACTCTTACTGCCAGTTTATCCCCGCTTTCGCTTAGATTACCCTCCCCATTACCTCTTAAAAATGAAGGGGGAGGGCAAACCAAAACTGAAGAAGCCTTTGAACTGGACAATGGAATGCCAAGCTGCATTTGAAAAACTTAAATGGCTGTTCTCAGCAGAGCCAATTCTAAAGCATCTGGACAGAGAAACCATTCACCATACAAGCAGATGTCAGCAATGTGGCAATAGGGGCAGTCCTGCTTCAGAAGAATGAGCAAGACCAACTACAACCATGTGCTTACACATCCAAAAAGTTGAATGAGACTGAGCAGAGATGGGTCATTTGGGGGAAAGAAGCTTATGCAGTTCAGTGGGTGCTTTTAACCTGGAAGCATTTCCTAGAGGAGAGTAAGATCCTTTTTGAAGTTTCACACAAATTTAGAAGCCCTCAAGACCCCAAGGAAACTCTCCCCAAAACAAATATGATGGGCTCAGTGCTTTAAATTATTTGATTTTACTCTCAAATATCTCTCCAGGGGAAATTTTTTTCCTGGCAGATGCACTATCCATAAAACTGCAATAGAATAGTGTGAAGCAAGATGTAATCAAACCATAGTACAAAACAATCAATTAGCCACTAAAGTAATCACCAGATCTCAGGCAAAACAAAAAACATTGATGGACAATGACATCATCCAAACTTTTAAACACTGACCACCAATGAATGGTTCTCGAGCCACAAATCTAGCTGTCTGATGAAAGATGACTTAGCTTGTGTGGGAGAGAAGTTGTGTTCCAGCTAGCCAAATATTGTGCTTAATGGCACGATGCCATGACTCCAAATTAGCTGGACACTTTAGATTTGTGAAAACTTTACACCTAATTAAAAGACAATTTTGGTGGCCATCATTAAAAAGGGACATGGAGAGCTATGTAGCTAGCTGCCCCTTTTGTGCAGGAGCAAAAATATGCCAGGGAAAAATCCCAGGACTCTTACAAAAGATAGCCAAACCTTCAACACTTTGGAGAGAGATTGCTATGGACTTTATTGTAGAACTGCCAGAAAGTGCAGTTAATACTGTCATTTGGGTCATGATCAGGGGTGGGTTTCAGCCGGTATGCACCGGTACGGGCATACCAGTTGGTAAAATTTAGTGTGCCCATACCCCTTCTTCCAGAAGCCCTGTACCAGAATGCTCCCTCCCCTAACCTGTCCACTCATTCTCTCCCCGTCCCTGCCCGGTCAGGTCACCACTTGCTCACTTTCTTGCCCTGCCCATTCACCCCATGCTTGCCCTGCCCACCCACTTCCTTTGCCCAGCTGAGGCTCCGAGGCTTCAGGTGTCTGGAGAGGTGGGGGGAATGCTGCCGGTCTGCCTGCCCCCTCCAGAAGAAATCGGGAGGTACCTGGGATAGTCAGCAGCCCTCTGGAGGAGCAGCACCTGCCCAGACGTAGCTGCAGCAGGCAACAAGGACGCAAAGGAGAGGCCATCCAGTAGTGTGTTCCGAGGTCAGTGGGTTAGTGGAGAGATTGCGCAGGGCTGGACTAGGGGCAGCAGGAAGGCAGGGGTCAAGGCTACACCCCCATATCGGCAAAAAAACAATATCCCACCATCCCGGAACTGCGCTGCGAGGTAAGGGAAGCAAGGTCTTGGGAGATATCTTCCCTCCCCCTTCAGAGCACACATGTGGGGAGATAGGAGGCGGTCTGATTTGAATGTGGGCAGGCGGCAGTGCCTCCTTCATTTGTTTGGGCAGGGGGAGAAAGAAAGAAAGTGTGCGAGAAAGCACCCCCACTGCCTGAATGCGTGAAGGAGGCAAGTGGCAGGCTTCTTTGCCCTCGGCTAAGCTTAGCTCCTTTCTTTCTCCATTTGCCTCCTTCACGCATTTGGGCAGGGGGAGAAAGGAAGAAGGCATGCAAGAAAGCACCCCCACTCCCTGAACATGTGAAGGAGGCAAGCGGTAGGCTTCTTTGCCCTCGGTTACCCATACCTCCTTTCTTTCTCCGCTTGCCTCCTTCACATGTTCGGGCAGGGGGAGAAAGAAAGAAGGCATGCAAGAAAGCACCCCACTGGCTGAAAGCGTGAAGGAGGCAAGCGGCAGGCTTCTTTGCCCTCAGCTATGCGTACTTCCTTTCTTTCTCTGTTTGCCTCCTTCACGCATTTGGGTTGGGGGAGAAAGAAAGGAGGTGCACATAGCCGAGGGCAAAAGGAGCCTGCCACTTGCCTCTTTCACACATTCAGGCAGGGGTTGAAAGAAAGAAGGAATGCAAGAAAGCACCCCCACTGCCTGAACGTGTGAAGGAGGCAAGTGGCAGGCTTCTTTGCCCTCGGCTATGTGCACCTCCTTTCTGTCTCCGCCTGCCCAAATGAGTGAAGGAGGCACTAAACTGCCCTTAGCCAAGCCAGCCCACTTTCTTTCTCCCGGCATGGCCTCTCTGGAGGGGGAGGAAAGGTTTCTCCCAAAACCTCGTTTGTCATGGTGGTAGCCCGGTGAGGTGAGGGATTCTGGGAGTTGAAGTCTTAAATCTGTCAAGTTTGAACACCCCTTGGGGTTTTTTTCTAAAGAGTTAGGAGTGCAAGGGACTTGTAACTTAAAAGCTTTAAGACTTACATGCTTCAAATGCCAGAGTTCCTGAGCCAACATGACTGGAGGAGGAATTCTGGGAGTTGAAGTCCACAAGTCTTAAATCTGTCAAGTTTGAACACCTCTGGGGGTTTTTTTCTAAAGGGGTTAGGGGTACAAGGGTCTTGTAACTTGACAACTTTAAGATTTGCATGCTTCAAATGCCAAAGTTTCTGAGCCAACATTTTGGTTGCTAAGGAAGAGCATTGTTAAGTGAGTTTCACCATATTTTACAGGTTGGCCACACCCACCCAGTCACATGACCATCAAGCCACTCCCACCCAGTCACATGACCACCAAGCCACTCCTACCCCAGGTACATGACCACCAAGCGATTCCCACAAAACAGGCCATACCTACAGAATAGGTCCTAAAAAATTTTGAAACCCACCACTGGTCATGACAGACCTGTTTTCAAAACAGACACATTTTATACCTTGCCAAAAAATCCCAGCTGCCAAAAGTCTAGCAAAAATATTCATAATACACATTTATTATCTTCATGGAGCTCTGCAGAGAATCATCTCCAACAGAGGGGTCCAATTCACCTCCACATTTTGGAGGCCCTTCTTGAGTTTATTTGGCACTGCCAGGGGTTGAGCTCATCACATCATGTATGCACTAATAGTCAATCTGAGAGAACTAACTCGATACTAGAGCAATATCTAAGATGTTTTATTAATTTTCAACAAGATAACTGGGATGAAATTTTACCTTTTGCGGAAGCTGCATTCAATAACTCTGTGCACTCAAGCACTGTTTCACCCCCTTTAGAGTAGCAACAAGCCAAGATTTCAACCCCATGCCTGAACTACCCACAGAAGAACCCACCATCCCCTCACAAAGTGGATGGACACTTTGCAAAACAAATTGTCAATAGTTAAATTAGTTTTAAAGGAAGCTAGAGAGCTTTTAAAATTCAAGCTGACAAGAAAAGAATGGAACCCAAACCTTTCCATGTTCGAGATAAAGTGTACTTATCTATTCCTGCAATCATTACAGCCATCAAAGAAATTAGGGCCAAAGTTCATTGGACCTTTTCCTATCACTAGGATCATCAATCCAGTAACAGTAGAACTACTTCTTTCAAAGACACTCAGGCAAGTCCACCCAGTATTTCACATTAGTTTACTCAAACAAGAGGAAATCTCATCCCTCAGACCATCTGCATCTACATCACCTGTCCCCATCATGATAAAAGGTGAACAACATTTTGAAATCAAGGAAATCCTTGACTCTAGAATCCACAGAGGGAAAACCCAATACTTAGTTGCTTGGAAACATTTATCCTCATCCCAAAATGAATGGGTTGCTAAACACCATGTTAGGGCTCCTACTTTACTGAAATAATTCCACTCCCAATACTCTAACAAACCATGTCAATACATTATAATGGAAATTTTTGTGTCTATCTTTTCACAGGGGGATCTCTCCTTTTTCTAAGGAAGGCAGCATGTCAGATCTCTAAAAGTGATAGTGTCATTCAGTTGGGAAGGTGGGGAGCTTGGATTTGATTCATTAGTATTGCCTGTGACAACTGGTATCCTGGTGCTGAAGTGCCCTGAGATCGTTTCACCTCTTGGGGAATGTATGGGAGGGATGGCCATGTGGGTTGGTTCATTTTGATAGCCAACAGAAGATGGCCATCAGAATGTATGTTTATTCTGTTTCTTAGAGTGGTTGGTAGGATTCACACCTGTGGATTTGTTGAATCTGCATCTGGCTAAAGGGAAGGGGTCTCTATTACTTTAATTCTATTTGTCTTGCCTAAGGGTATTCAGACATTGCTTTGAATCCATTGCTGTCACTTTTGCTTAATAAAGATTCCTTTTGAAATACTTCATTTCAAGAGTCTTCACTTTCTTAAGTTAGGAGGAAAGGCAATCCTTACAACATCCCTGTTCTGGCCTAGGCTTGCAGAGAAAGTAAAAATCTTAGTCCCCAAAACCCTCTTTTATTTATAAAGCTGTGAATTATGTTCATTAACAGTCCACAAGACTTCATAAATAGTATGTGAAAGTTCCGACAGATGTCTGCTCAAATTGCCACAGCCTTTCGGGGGAATGTTGATAAACACCCACCTTATCTCCCTGGGAATGCTGCCAGAGACCTAATTGCCAAATGCAGAGCAAGGCGAAACTTAGCACAGAGTCAAACAGAATGTTGCGAAGCTTGAACTGACCACATGAACTAATTGCTTCCTGGAAAAGCTCATGTCCGGTTCGCTCCTCTTTTATGTCTTATGGGAAGGGCCAATCATCTCCAAGTCTTATACCTAGGTTAAGGTGACCAGATTTTAACATTGGTAAAGAGGGACACCATTGACAGGGGAGGGGGGGTTGATTAATTTTTTTAAAAAAAATCAGGACTTTTTTAAAACGCCAGGGGACGCGGGACAAATTGTTCAAAATTGGGACTGTCCCGCCAAAAGCGGGATGTCTGGTCATCTTAGACTAGAGGTGCTGACTGAGGAGGAGGAGGAAGAGGATGAAGATGTCTCCTTCAAACGGAAGCATTTCACTGACAATTCTATATATAACTGAACAGCAGCTTGGGATGTGAGGTGGGAAGGTTCTTGGAGTGGGGCTGAAAATTTTAAAAATTGCTTTTCAAACACTTGAAATAGAGTGATGCTGTATTAAACACTGCTTGTAGGCATATAAACATCCATATGGGTGTTATATGTGCACTAAAGCAGTGCACCTGCTTTATATAAATAGCAGTGCGCTCTGTTCTCACACTATGCAATCTTGGATCAGTGTTGTGTGTAGTTTACCATTGTGTTAGTGGATGACTCAAAGTGGGCAAAACAGGCAAATGTAATACATGTGTCAGCTGAACATGGATTGTGTAAAACACCAAAGAAATGCTGTACTAGCATCTCATGGCAGGATCATAGCTGCTTCTCAAATTAATGTTGACCCAAGCATTTTTTCCCTCAGAATTACCACCTTTCCCACCCTCCTGCCTATTGTATTTATTTGATCTCCACTTACATGGTGTAAGGATTGAGTGAAAAATAATGGCTCCGAGGTTGTCAATTGCCATAAAAGGTAGTACTGACATGTTAGAAATGCTGAAACATTGTTTTGTTTTGATTGTTGAGAAGTAGTTTTGAAAAAAACATTGGGTTGCTATTGTTTGTGAAATGGAAGGCTGTGACAGGTTCTCAAGCATGCTTTAAGCAACGTGCCACGACTGAATTTTTGAGTGCTGAAGTCGCTTCAACTGAAATTCACTGCTGAAAGCAGCTTCTTTATGGTGATGATTATGTTGCCGTAAGTATAATTATTGCTGGACCAAAAATATAAATATGGTGAACCAGGACAAGCTGATTTGTATGATCAAAAATGAAGTGAATGTTGCAATAACATCATCAAGCTGATGAATTGATTCAGGGCAATTAAATCACTCAAAGGGAGATGCTGCCAATCTTGGTATTTCACAGGAATATGTGAGACACAGTATTCTTCAATATCAGCAGTACAGTTGTGTGCACAATGACAAAGTATTCTTACTGACAATGACAAACTGCTTTATGATGTCATTTTGTGATTTTCAAACATTTTGTACATTTTTCTGTGTACAACAATAATACTTATAGATTTGTTTTTTAAAAGGATCCTGTTAGGAGGGCTATGTCATTAATTTTGGAGGATGACTTGCTTTTAAATGCTTCAAAATAGTCTTGTGTCTTTCATTTGTAAATATTTAAAATTTCTATACAAGTCCCTCCACCAAAATATGCATTTTATATTCTAATGAGATACAAGTAACAAATCTAGTATTAATGTTTGCCATGTTTACAATGGCACAGAAAAAGGACTTCTACTGTTTTTCACACTTATGACCATTGCAGCATCCCCATGGTCACGAGATTTACATTCGGATGCTTGGCAACTGACACAGATTTATGACAGTTGCAGTTTTCTGGAGTCATGTGATTCTCTTTCATGGCCCTCTGACAAGCAAAGAATGGGGAAAGCAGATTCACTCAACAGCCATGTTACTAATTTAACTGCAATGATTCACTTAACAAATGTGGCAAGAAAAATTGTAAAATGGGGCAAAACTCAATACATTTCTCACTTAACAACATAAATTTTGGACTCAATTGTGATCGTGCATTGAGGACTATCTGCACTTACCTTCAGTGTTACTTCATTCTGCTGTAGCATTAAATTTCATATAGAAGAAGCTTGTTCTTTCAGAATTGTGGAATTGTTATATAGCTGTCTACCTTTAGAAAAGTTTCTCTTGAGTTAAACTCAGCTCCTATAATTGTATTGATGTGTCGTAATTTTCTTAGCAGTAGTATGGAAATTGTCATTGTTGCTTTTGGACAATTTTTAATATTTTCCTATTAAATATACAGTACTGAGATTACCAGGTGGGTTCCCCTCCAATTATTAGCCAGGTTCAACCCTGCTCATCTTTTTTTTTGGGGGGGGGGGGATGAAAAGGTTTTTATTTTCCATTTTTTCATTTTCATACACTCACATATATACTGTGCATAGCCGGAGCCATACAACATTAAACAATAATTGCAGCAATTCCTCTTGTCAACAATAGCCCAAAAAATAGAAACCCTATACCTCTTCCACTCTCCATACACCTCTTTCTTCCACCCCCCTCCAACTTTCTATCTTCCCTCCATCATCCCCCTCTACCCTACTTCCCCTCCCCCTCTACCACTCCTCTCTCCCGATCCACTTCCTCCCTTCCTTCTCACCCTCCCTCCCATCCTCTCTCCTGCCCGCTCTACCCATCTTTCTTCTATCCCACTCCTCCTTCCCTTGGTGTATTTCCACTATATCCCTCCCTCCCCCCACCCTCCCCCCAACACCCCACCTCCCTCCCCCCCCGACTTCCCAGAGCCCGTACACGGTATAGATTTTTAATAAACGCAGTCTAAAATATATTGAGAAAAAAGAAATAAAAAAAGGGTTAATAACATCTCTACATTGATCTTAGCTTCTTCTTGCTGTGCTAACTTTGAACAGTTTAAATTATTCCTGATCTTAAGCATAGGCTAGCTGGAATTTCTTAGTCCCATATTTGTTTTGTATATAGTCAATCCATTTTCTCCAGTCTCGTTTATATCTCTCATTTGAATGATCTTTAAGATATGCTGATATTTTAGCCATCTCGGCTAAATTTGTAACTTTCAATGCCCATTCTTGAGTTGTAGGCAAGTCTTCCTTCTTCCAGTATTGCTCCACCAACAGTCTTGCTGCCATTATTAGGTGCAGAATCAAATTAGTCTCTACCATAGTAAAGTCAGTACTTATACCTAGTAAAAATAACTGAGGAGTAAACTTTATCCTTCTTTTAAAGATATTTTGCATAATCCACCATATTTTTATCCAAAATGCCTTAACCTTTTTGCAGGTCCACCATATATGAAAATATGTAGCATCGAGAGAACCACATCTCCAACATTTAGGCTGTAAATTCGGATACATAGAAGCCAGCTTTTTAGGATCTAAAAATCTATAGAACATCTTATAAAAATTTTCTCTCAGGTTTTGAGCTTGTGTAAATTTCACATTTCTTACCCAGATTCTTTCCCATGTATCCATTATTGGTTCTTCAATATTTTGAGCCCACTTTATCATACAATCTTTAACTAATTCTGTTTCTGAATCCATCTGTATTAATACATTATATATCCTCTTTATATGCATTAAGCTTTGATCTCTTATTTGTTTAAACAGATTATCCTCAACTTGGATAAAACCAATTTTTTTATCTATTTTCCATCTGGCCTGTAATTGCCCATATGGAACCATGTTTGAACTACCTTCTCGTCTTTTAATACCTCTAAAGATTTTAGTTATAGTACCCCCCTTTCCAAAATGAGAAGCTCTCTGTAGGTAATTCTATCCTGTTTTTGTGCTATATTCATATTTTCAATTGCATGTCTAGGAATTGCCCACATGGGTATCTTGTCATTTAATTTATATTGGTATTTTTTCCAGACACACAGTAAAGCATTTCTTAAAATATGACTTTTAAAATTCTTGTCCAATTTTTTGTTGAATAACAGGTAAGCATGCCAACCATATACCAGATCGTGTCCCTCAATATTTAATATTCTATCATTAGTTAAATGAGTCCAATCACTAATTACAGATAGTGCCACTGCATCATAATATAGTTTTAGGTTAGGTAATTTCAAGCCTCCTCTTTCGCGTAAATCTTGCATTATTTTCATCTTTACCCTCGGCTTCTTTCCTGCCCATACAAATTTGTTGATACCCTTCTGCCATTCTAAAAGATTCGCATCTTTTTTAAGTATAAGTAACATTTGGAAGAGAAATAAAAATTTTGGTAAGATGTTCATTTTCACTGCCGCTATTCTACCCAGCAAAGATAAGTGCAATTTCTCCCATTTTTTCATCTCTATCTGTATACTATGCCAAAGTGGTTCATAATTATGCTTATATAGTTTCCCATTTGAAGTTAAAATATGAACTCCAAGATATTTGACTTTTTTGACTACCTCACATCCTAGCATCCCTCCTAGTTCTTCCTTTTGTTTAGTATTCATATTTATAGCTAATATTTTTGTTTTTCCTAAATTTATTTTAAAACCAGACACTTGACCATATTGATTAATCGTATTTATTAAAACCATACTGGATTCCTGCGCTTGTACCAATATTATGACCAAATCATCCGCAAAAGTGCACACTCTGTATTCTTGCTGCCTAATCTTGATCCCTTTTAGACCATCCAAGCCCCGTATTTTATTCAACAATACTTCCAAAGTTATAATAAACAATAGTGGGGACAAAGGACAGCCCTGTCTTGTACCTTTCCCAATTTGAAAAGAGTCTGTTAAACTTCCATTGACTATGATTTGTGCTGTTTGCTGTTGGTATATTGCTTTAATTGACTGTAAAAAATTATCTCCTATCTGCATTTTTTGCAATATCTTCAACAGAAATTGCCAGTTAACTCGATCAAAGGCCTTCTCAGCATCCAAAAATATGAACGCAGCAGGAATTTGGTTGTTCTTTCCCAAATATTCTAATGCATTAATAATTAATCTAACATTAATTTTCATCTGTCTCCCCTGTATAAAATCTGTTTGGTCCGTGTGTATCAATTGTTGAATAACCAGCATTAACCTATTTGCTAGTATTTTAGTAAAAAATTTATAATCTACATTAAGTAATGAGATAGGTCTATAATTTTTTGGTTGGGTAGTATCTTGATCTTCTTTGGGTATCAAAGATATAAACGCTGTCTTCCAAGATGGAGGCACCTTACCTTCTGTTTGAATCTTATTAAATAATTCTCTAAGAGGTTCTACCATTTCTAACTGTAAATTTTTATAGTAAACCGCTGTCAAACCATCCGTACCTGGTGCTTTACCTAACTTTAAGTGCTTAATTACCTGCAAAATTTCCCCCGAGATTATTGGTTGGTTCAATTTTTGCCTGTGGTCTTCTCTAACTGAGGGTATTTTCCCTTTATCTAAATATTTGTCTATATCTAGACCATTAATTTTATCCCCTTTATACAATTCTGTAAAAAATTCCCGAAATGCCTTTTGAATCTCCTCCTGATGAAACACCTCCTTCCCTCTGTAAGTCAGTTTAGATATATTTTAGTTTTCCTTTTTTCCCTAATCTGATAAGCTAACCATCTGCCAGGTTTGTTTGCGTTACAAAAAGTATTGTGTTTTGCATATAATAAACTAGTGGCTACCTGGTCAGAGATCAACATGTCAAATTGAGATTTTAATATGGTGATTGCTTCCTTAACCTTTGTATCGCCTGGATTCATTGTTAACTCCAACTCTTTCCTCTTAATTTCCTCTTCCAATTCTGTTCGTTTTAGCCCTTGTTTATATCTATGTGTTTTATTTATATTCATCAGCACTCCTCTCATATACGCTTTGCTTGCATCCCATACGAATTCCATAGGTATACCCTTATTCATATTCAAAACAAAGTATTCAGATAACAATTTTTTACAATCATTAATATACTTTTCATATCTAAATAAGTTTTCATTCAATCTCCAAGACCTTCTTGCCTGCACTGCCCTTTCCAATTCCATCCAAACTGGGTTATGATCCGAAAGGACCCTAGCCGCAATCTTTGTCTTCTTCACCCTAGAAAGCAAATCATTAGTGATTAGTATAAAATCAATCCTTGAAAGGGATTGATGTCTATCAGAAAAGAAAGTAAAATCATATTCCTCTGCATTTCTTTCTCGCCAAATATCTCTCAATTCAAAGTCGTCCATCATGTCAAAAAAAGGTTTGGGTAGCTTTGCTCGCATCTTAGTATTTGGGCGAGAGGTCTTCTTACTTCTTTTAGTGTCTATCACACCATTCCAATCACCCAATAGTATACAAGACCTATAGTCCCACTGTACTAATTTAGCATGAAGATTTCTATAGAATCCATCTTGCTGTTGATTAGGAGCATAAATTCGCAAAAGTAATGTCTTTTTCCCTTCTAAGATTAGATCTAACATGATATATCTTCCAAAGGGATCTGCTTCAAGTAATTCAGCTTTGATGTCTTTTCTTAAGTATACAACTATACCATTTTTCTTTTCCATAGCAGAAGCTATAAAATGTTGACCAAGTTTTGGGTTAATCAAATATTTTTGATCAGTTGATTTAATATGAGTTTCTTGCAGACAAATTATATCATTCTTAAACTGTTTAAGATAGTGAAATATTTTCTTTCTCTTCTGTGGGGAATTCAGTCCGTTGACATTCCATGTTAGAATCTTAGTTGTCATCTTTGGTTACCTGAAACTTTTTTAGAGCCTCCTGCATGGCCTGTTTAACCTTTGACCTAGCTCCTCCCATGGCTTCTGAACTTGTTGCTGTAACTCCTTGATCGATGGCCGGTGATTGTTGAGGTTGTTGCCTTTTAGCTTGTTTTTCCATTCATCTGGTAGTCATACAGCTAGATCTTTGTTCCATAACACCTTGCCCTTCTGGGGAGGGGAGATGGTACATCTTGTCTGGTAGTTGTGTGGTTTGCTGTCTGTCTTGTCCTTCTTGTGGTCTTTCTCCAGATCCAGATGGTGCAGGGTGTCCCGCTGTCAGAACCTCTCCATTAGATAATTAGGAAAGAAGACCACGAGACTCCATGAGTAGAAATCAAGTGTACTTTTACTAATTATAAATGATTAAAGGCATAGCGAAGCGAAGTCTGATTATTTAGGTGCAAAAGAGACCCAGTTTTTTGGGATTCCCATCATATTTTACAGTTAAGGGAGGGACTTTTGCCATTCTGCATCTTCTGGGGGGGGGGGCTGCTCTGGCAACCGCCCTGGCTGGGGGTGGAGAAGCTGTTTCTGGGTTAGTTTACTCCCATCCTCCCTCGGCCTCTTCACCCTCCCTAAATTTTTGCATAGAGTACCTTTGTCCAAAGTCTTCCGTTTGGTCTCTTTCTCAGGGTTTTCGTTCGGGCAAGATTTCTTCCAATTCGACTGGCTTCACCCTTTGTTTTCTCCTGGTAACTCCAGCATCCCAACTTTTGCTGTCCTCTTTTTTCCCCACATTCAAGGACCATCGAGAGGGAATCACAGGGTGATTCTTCCAGGTAATGATGGGTCAGCGGTTTCCCTTTCAATCTCTTCATCACTTGCTTGCAAAGACATCTCCCTCGTTTCTTCTTGTAAGTACACCCCCCACGGAAGGTTGAAATCTCCTGGTGGGGTGTGAGTGAGACTTCGCTTACTGTCAGAACCTCTCCATTAGATAATTAGGAAAGAAGACCACGAGACTCCATGAGTAGAAATCAAGTGTACTTTTACTAATTATAAATGATTAAAGGCATAGCGAAGCGAAGTCTGATTATTTAGGCGCAAAAGCAATTGATATATAGAATAGCCCATTCCCCACCCTTGGCATCACAGCTACAGTCCAATCATAATTCTCCCAAGTGTCAGGTGTGAGATAACTTCAAAAGGCATCATGAAGATGGAATGTCGGTGCCGTTAGTCCTGGCGGGAATCTCCTACGCATGCGTAGTCAGACAGGCAGCTGAACTCCAGAACCTTCCTCCAGCACAATGAGTAACCCCTCCCAAATACCATGCCCTCCCTCCCCATTTCATGGCAGTCAAAGCAACAGAAAAGCAGAGGCTGACATCCGGCCGTCCTCCGGAAAAAGGCATTCAGGCCTGGAAAATGACAAAACACAGACAAACAGATGAACAACAAAGAACAGAAGAGAAAAAGAGGGGGGGATCAAGGTTTGTCAGGATAAGTAGAATAAAACTGTTGAAGCAGTCGGGGAGCACAGACATGGGACTTGTCCACCCACTCGGTATGAGATGGAGGAAAATGCTTCCAAGCCACTAGGTACTGTATCCGATTCCGCCACCGTCGAGAGTCCAATATCTCACGAACTTCAAAATGTCGTTCACCATCAATCAACAGGGGGGCAGGCGGAAGGTCCACAGGTGGATGTAAAGAGGAGACACGAACGGGCTTAATGAGGTTAACGTGGAACACGGGATAAACACGGTTGAGATGCTTGGGCAGCTGCAAATGAACTGAAACAGGATTGATTATCTTCATGATGGGAAACGGGCCCATGTACTTAGGTCCCAATTTCTTAGACTTTTGTGTAGTTTGAAGGAACTTCGTGGACAAATAAACCAGGTCACCCTCTCTGTACTGGTAAGGTTGCGCACGCTTCTTATCAGTCTGTTTCTTATGAGCACGATGCGCAGCATCCAAAGTACTAAGAGCTAAAGGCCAAACATGGCTCAAACATTCGCTCCATTCAGAGACGGAAGAAACTTGTGGCTGCTCAAGGGGAAGTTCAGGAATAGGAACAAAATCCTGACCAAAAACGACACGAAAAGGAGTGAACCCAGTGCTGCTATGGACAGAATTATTATAGGCCACTTCAGCGTGTGGCAACAAGTCCACCCAATCATCTTGTTGATAATTGATGAAACAATGTAAATATTGTTCCAGAACAGAATTACTCCTCTCGCAAGCCCCATTACTCTGAGGGTGGTAGGTGGAGCTTAGTCTCTGGGCGGAGCCAATGCATTTAAGAAATTCCTTCCAGAAAACAGAAGTGAACTCGACACCTCTATCAGAAATGATGCGATCAGGCACCCCATGCAAACGGTAAATGTGAGAAATGAAAAGCTTAGCAAGTGCCTTCGCAGAAGGAATCTTGTGGCACGGAATAAAATGAACTTGTTTTGAAAATAAGTCAGTAACCACCCAAATGATGGTGTGCCCCTGTCTCTCGGGAAGTTCGACAATGAAGTCCATAGAAATTTCCTTCCAAGGGGTGACAGGGCGGGCTACAGATTGGAGTAGGCCTTGCGGTTTTCCAGGTGGCCATTTAGCGGCTGCAGAGACCGGACAACTGGCAACATAAAGTTCAATGTCCTTTTTCAAAGAGGGCCACCAAAACTGTCTCTTCACCAAATGCAATGTCTTTACAAATCCAAAGTGACCCTCCAACTTGGAATCGTGAGCTCGTTGGAGAATGACAAGACGAAGAGAGGCGGGGACGTAAAGCTTAGCTCAGATCCACGGTAAATCGTCCCTGATAACACTCACCCTGATGCTGCTGGAACCAGTCATCCTGGGGAAGGGCCCGTTTGAGGTCAGAAAGGAAATCTGGAGGCACCTCCACTTTCGAGCGCGCCTGCTGTCGAGTGACCACCGGAGCGGCAAGGCTGGATGCGGGAACGACAGGCTGAACAATACTCAGTTTAGAGCAGTTGTATTGAGGGAGTCTGGACAAAGCATCAGCCATGAAATTCTTCCCTCCCGGGATGTACTTGAGTGTGAAATTGAAGCAGTTGAAATGCTGAACCCAGCACATGTGCTTAGGGGAGAGGCGGCGTGGAGTCCTCAAAGCCTCTAAGTTTTTATGGTCAGTCTACACCTCAAAGGGGTGCTTAGCGCCCTCTAGAAAGTGGCGCCACATGGCCAAGGCCCAGCGTACTGCAAATGCCTTTTTCTCCCAGATTGCCCAACGTCTTTCAGTGTCTGTGAGCTTGCGGGAGGTGTAAGCGCAAGGTTGCAAATTACCTTGGTCGTTGGCTTGAAGCAAGACGGCCCCAACAGCCATGTCACTGGCATCAGCTTGGACGATGAAAGGCTTGTCCATGTCTGGATGCTTCAGAACAGGCTCCGCCGCAAAGAGGCGTTTGAACTTCTCGAAAGCAGCCTGACAATCCATGGTACAATCCAGTGGCTTGCTAGGCTTAGGTTTAGGCCCACCTTTGGACTTCAACAAGTTAGTGATAGGAAGCGCAATTTTGGCAAAAGAAGGGATGAACTGACGATAGAAATTGGCAAAACCCAAAAATTTCTGCAATTGCCTGTGTGTACGGGGTGCCTCCCACTCAGTGACTGCCTTCACCATACCAGGGTCCATCTCAATACCAGTGGGGGAGATACGATACCCCAGGTAGTCAATCTTCTCCTGGTGAAATTCACACTTGGACAACTTGGCATACAGTTCAGTGGCCCGGAGCTTTTTCAAGACAGTGCGGACCAACGTGACGTGTTCGTCATAAGTCTGAGTGTAAATAAGGATATCGTCCAAATATACAATAACGCCTTTGTAAAGATGGTCATGCAAGATCTCATTAATTAATTGCATGAAAACTTCAGGCACCCCCTGCAGGCCAAAGGGCATCACTCGGAACTGGAAGCAACCAAGGGGGCAGTTGAAAGCAGTTTCCACTCATCCCCCTCCTTTATGCGGACTCTATAGTACGCTTCTCTGAGGTCCAATTTACTGAAAATGCAGCCCTTCCCCAATTGGGCTAACAAGTCCTTCATCAGCGGCAACGGGTAGAGGTTTTGGGCAGAGATACAAGTTAGGTTTTTGAAATTAACACATAATCTCAGAGAGCCATCCTTCTTCTCTCTGAATAATACGGGTGCAGCTTCCTTGGGTTGTGCTGGCTCAATGAAACCCCTTTCCAAGTTTTTATCAATGAATTTTCTCATTTCCTCCATTTCCCTAGGAGACATTGAATATATTTGGGGCTTTGGAAGCTTTACCCCCGGCAAAATATCGATGGAGCAATCAGTAGGTCTGTGGGGCGGAAGTTTATCTGAAGATTTTGCACTAAAAACTCCTCTCAGGTCCCAATACACTTTCGGAATCTTTTCTTCTCCCTCAATTCTCTCCTGACCCCTGGCGGCCAAAGCGGGGCTGCAGCAAGCAGGCTCCGGGGAAACGCCCTCCCCATCTGGAGCTGTGCTTGTGCGAATGCACAGCCATCCCTCCCTCCAATTTATGCGAGGGTTCCATTTACGAAGCCAGGGGAGGCCTAAAATCAGGGGTCTGTCCATTCCAGGAGCCACAATAAAAGAGATCAATTCTATGTGGGTGCCCATTTTCATCTCTAGAGGTTCAGTATAGAAATGGGCCGGGCCACCCCCTGCTATGGACCCATCTATTTGGCAAAACACAATAGGGGTTTTCAAAGTCCTTAATTTGAGGCCCAGTTTTTCCACCATTGCAGGGTTGATCATACATCTGGAACAGCCCGAGTCAAGGAGGGCGGGAAGCTGTTCTGACACCCCATCGGGTGGTACCCTTAATTCTATTGGGATCAGCATGGGGCCTTTATTTGAACTCACCCAGCGAGGCAAGGCGTCGTCATCGGAGTCATCAGAGGAGCTGGCGGTGGTGTCAGCTTCTTCCTCCACGTCCTGCCTGAAGCGCGGGGGGGGTGGTATCAGCAGCGAAAGCAGCCTCTTTCTTCTTCTTGTCTGGGGCCCTGCTTGTCTTCCCTTCCCTCTTGGCAGGGGGTGGGGTGGTTGTGGGAAGTTTAGCGCGACACTCTGGGGCGCGGTAGCCTCCCCTCCCGCAACGGAAGGATGTGAACGGCTTGACTTTGCCGGTGGAGCTTCCCTTTCCTTCACTTCTGATTCGGAAAGGGGGCTTCTGAGTTGGGGGGGGGTGATTTTCCTGCTTTCTCTTCCCTCGCACGTTGAAGTCTAATCAAATCGAGCTCAATGTCTGCTGCATTTTCATACCAAGCTGTAACGCACTTGGGAAGGTGTCTGTTAACACATTGTTGATAAATGTCCTCATTTAATCCCAATGCAAATTGGTCCAAAAGAGCATCCTGAGACCAGCCTCTCATATAAGAAGAGAGTTGTTGAAACTCCTGAATATACTGAGTCACCGGTTTATCTCCCTGCCTGAGGGTCATAAATTTCAAGTTTCCCCGTTTCTCAATTAGGGGGTCATCAAATCTTCTCTTAAACGCAGTCATAAAAGTGTCAAAATTCCTCAGGAGGGGGGAATTGCTTTGGTGCAGGCTCATCATCCATTCGGCCGCCTCTTCCTCCAAAGCAAGTAACACCATTCGCACTTTCATTTCATCCATTCTAAATCGGGTACATAAATTTCCATATAGTTATAAACTTGTATAATGAAGAGACCCAGTTTTTTGGGATTCCCGTCATATTTTACAGTTAAGGGAGGGACTTTTGCCATTCTGCGTCTTCTGGGGGGGGGCCTGCTCTGGCAACCGCCCTGGCTGGGGGTGGAGAAGCTGTTTCTGGGTTAGTTTACTCCCATCCTCCCTCGGCCTCTTCACCCTCCCTAAATTTTTGCATAGAGTACCTTTGTCCAAAGTCTTCCGTTTGGTCTCTTTCTCAGGGTTTTCGTTCGGGCAAGATTTCTTCCAATTCGACTGGCTTCGCCCTTTGTTTTCTCCTGGTAACTCCAGCATCCCAACTTTTGCTGTCCTCTTTTTTCCCCACATTCAAGGACCATCGAGAGGGAATCACAGGGTGATTCTTCCAGGTAATGATGGGTCAGCGGTTTCCCTTTCAATCTCTTCATCACTTGCTTGCAAAGACATCTCCCTCGTTTCTTCTTGTAAGTACACCCCCCACGGAAGGTTGAAATCTCCTGGTGGGGTGTGAGTGAGACTTCGCTTACTGTCAGAACCTCTCCATTAGATAATTAGGAAAGAAGACCACGAGACTCCATGAGTAGAAATCAAGTGTACTTTTACTAATTATAAATGATTAAAGGCATAGCGAAGCGAAGTCTGATTATTTAGGCGCAAAAGCAATTGATATATAGAATAGCCCATTCCCCACCCCTTGGCATCACAGCTACAGTCCAATCATAATTCTCCCAAGTGTCAGGTGTGAGATAACTTCAAAAGGCATCATGAAGATGGAATGTTGGTGCCGTTAGTCCTGGCGGGAATCTCCTACGCATGCGTAAT
This sequence comes from Thamnophis elegans, assembly GCF_009769535.1. Classification (NCBI taxonomy): domain Eukaryota; kingdom Metazoa; phylum Chordata; class Lepidosauria; order Squamata; family Natricidae; genus Thamnophis; species Thamnophis elegans. Next base: position 62,375,613 of record NC_045558.1, on the reverse strand, counting down.
CAGACAGGCAGCTGAACTCCAGAACCTTCCTCCAGCACAATGAGTAACCCCTCCCAAATACCATGCCCTCCCTCCCCGTTTCATGGCAGTCGAAGCAACAGCAGAGCAGAGGCTGACACCCGCCTTCAAAATATTGTGATAAAAATCTCGAGCTTTCCATACAGAGTTGAGACGATATCTTTGCCTGTCAAATGTAAATATAATATCAAATGGTGCATCCCATCTGTACTGTATCTGACAGTTCCTGAGTTCTTCTACTAAAAAAGCATAGTCTCTCCTGGCTCTTAGCATTTGAGGTGGTATTTCTTTCAAAACAGTCAAATCCTGGCCCCCAATTTGAGCCTAGTGTTATAGGACTCTTGTAATATCATGTTTCTGAACTCTCTTGTAGTGAAATATATAACTATGTCTCGGGGAAGTTGCTTCTGTCTTGCCACCCAAGAATTAACGTGATAAGCTTTATCGATCTGCCAGTCAAAGTTAGACCCCGGTCTTCCCACCAGACAATCAAAAGCTTCTGAAAGAATCTCTTTCAAGTTCTCCTGTTTATCCTCACGCAACCCCCTTACCCTTAATGCCAGCTCCATCTGCCTGTACTGTATCATAATAATTTGTTTTTCAGCGTTTTCAACTTTTTGTTGCACCACCTCAGTTTTGGATGTCAAATTGGTATTAGCTTCATTAAGATCCTCTAGACTATCTTCAATTCCAGAAACATGTTCTGTCAGTACAGTTACAAGTCCCAGCATATCATCTTTCATTTTAGCAATCCTAGTATCAATTGTATCATACAAGTCCACCTTAAGTTCTTTTATCTCCTCTTTTATCTCCTCTTTAAAATCTCTAAAAGTTTCCAAAAAAAGTTCTTTCATTAGCAAATATCCAGTAGGGGGCATAGAGGGTGGAGGCTGCGACTTTGTGCCAGGTATTGGGGATGTACTTCTAGGAGGGGGTTTCAGATCAGGATTTAGTTTTGAGGCCATTCCAAGTCTTATCTTCAAGCAATTAATCAAACTCTACTGGCCCACTGTGCAGCTACAAAAAGAGGTATTAAATCACCCCTTTATTAGCTCCATAGGACTTTTCAGAAGGTTTCAGAAAAAAAGCATTGTAACTAAACAACTCAGCATATTCAATGCCATTTTAGACTTCTCTATATTAAATATATATATTAGCAAAGTTGATAAAAAATAGTCTTGTAGAATCTTGTAGAAGTGAAACTAATTAATAAAAATCTGCTGGCCGGCTATAAGGCAGAGTGATGAATCACTCCCTTCCTTTGAAGTTTTATAGCTGTTCTTTGCAAGAAGATTAAGAAGGTGAGCATTGTTATGGAGAATTCACAGTTGCCATTTAGAAAGCTTTTTTAAGTAGCCAAATTAACGAAGGAAGATCTTATAAAAAATGAAGCTAGGATTTAAATAAGCAAATGAAGTTCTCAGATACAGGCTCTGCTTGTATTAAAATCAAATAGTTCAAATGTTGTTCTAAGTGGGAGGATCTTACTTTGGGCTGTAAAAAACAGCTGTAGATTCCAGCACGGAGATGATTCAGCCTCGGCTGCCCCCCCCCCTCTCTTTGCAGACATAAAAGCTGCAAAGATCAAAAAGGCACTTTGCCAGCTGGATCTCTCTCCTTCCCTTCTTGCCTGAAGGATAAGGTACCTGTCAGATGTCTCGACAGATAACGAGACCAGGAACTCGGGAGCAGCTCTGTTCCCTGCTCATCTTTTTGAGAGCAGGCAAAAACAGCCAGATTACATCCCTACAAATTGAAAGCTCTTCTGGTTTCCAGCACTCACATGTGCACTGGCCACCTGGTCTTCTGATTTCTGGTGTGCATGTGTGTGTGAAGACCAGCTGGCTGCACCTGCCTGAAACCAGAAGAGCAACCATCCAGTGTGCATTCGAATGGCATGAAGATGACATTCTGGTTTCTGGCATGCACATGTGCAACAAATAGCTTGTCTTCATGCACGTGTGCATGCCAGAACTGGAAGATGAGGTGGCCAGTGCACATGCATGCACCAAAAACTGGAAGATTAGCATCTCTTTTTACATATACTGTGTACATAATTATTAGTCAAGCTGTATTTTGGAGGATTAATTTTCTTATTGAACAACTATAGTGCTCTTGGTCAATCCAAAATTGACCTCAGTTAATAAACCTCAAACCTGAATATTTAAGAAAGTAAAAGTGAGGTTATGGCAGCCTTAGGAGAATATCTATGTGTGCAGAATTATTGGGCAACTATTAGTGTGCAGAATTATTATGGAGCTAAATGAAAAAATGAAATTTTCCCATCTCACTAATTTATTTTCATCTGTTAAATGGGAATAATAAACAAACAACTCAAAATTTAGAAATAAACATTTCTGATATTTAAAAAAAACAACAACAACAACAGTGACCAATATAGCCACCCTTCTTTTCAATAATAGTCATAAGCTTTCCATTCATAGAGTCTGTACGTTTCTTGATCTGTTGACTTTCTGTGCAACATAAACTGTTCAGGGAGGTGTATTGGTTTCCTTCACCATAAATCTCCTGTTTAAGAATGGCCCACAAGTTCTCAGTAGGATGAGATCACCCTACTGAGAACTTGTGGGCCATTCTTAAACAGGAAATCAGGTGAGGAAGCGGGCATGTCATTATTCTTTCATCTTTGAGGCCTTTACTGGCTAGCCATGCAGTGGAGTATTTCAATGCATGCCATGTAGCATTGTCCTGCATAAAAATCATGGTCTTATTGAAAAATGCAGACTTTTTCCAGCCACTGCTTGAAGAAAGTGTCTTCTAAAAACTGGTAGTAGATTTTGGAGTTTATTTTGAGTCCATCTACAACCTGAAAAGATCCAACTAGCTCATCTTTCATAATACCAGCTCACACCAGTACCCCACCTTCAGGGGCGTGCAGTCAGGGGAGGCAGGGGAGGCGGGGCCTCACCAGTGTCATGAGGAAAAGAAAAGGAAAATTAAAAGGAAAAAGACTAAGGTAGTTGCTGCCAGACTCCAGAGTCACAGTGGATGACTCTGAGTCTGCTTAGTGCTAACTACAGGGGGAGGCGAGAGAACTATGGGCCTCCTTTGCATAAGGAATTTTTCGCCTTTTAACCCTTGCTCAGAGTTAAGCAAGGGTTAAAAGGCAAAAAATTCCTTATGCAAAGGAGGCACGTGATTCTCCCGCCTCCTCCTGCAGAGGGCATTTGTTTACAGGCTTTTTTTAAACAGTTAAGCAGAGTCATCCACGTGGTGACTCTAGCAGCACTATCCCAGCCTGGCTAGCCTAGAGCAGCTCTTGCCCTTTTCTTTTACATTTTCATCATGGCGGAAAAGAGGAGAGTTGACACAGCTGGAAGGTATGTGAGTTGGAGGGAGGGGGCAGGGGGAGGAATTCAAAATTATTTGTAAGTAATTGTAATTTGTTTTATTATAAATAGTGTGGTGTTTTGTGTGTGTGTGTGTGTGTGTGTGTGTGTGTGTGTGTGTGTGTTTTACCCACCTCTGCTGGCACGTGGGCTGGCACTTTTTATTTTTTATTTTTATTATTATTTCTATGCCTCGCCATAGAGTGGGACACGCTGGCTTCCAGCCATACAGAGGGTCCCGTTGTATGGCCGGGTGGCGGCATGCACTTTAAAGTGCCAGCATGCCTCCCGCTCCCGGCCATAAAGCAGGACATGTTTCGCTCTATGGGGGGGGGACGAGGCGGCATGCACTTTAAAGTGCCGGCGTGCCTTCAGCCATTCAGCAGGTCCTGCTAAATGGCGGTCCAGAAGGCACGCTGGCACTTTAAAGTGCATGCCGCCTCGGCCCGCCATAGAGCAAAATATGTCCTGGTTTATGGCCGGGAGGCATGCTGGCACTTTAAAGTGCATGCAGCCACCCTGGGCCCAGCCATATTCATGAGTGCGGCTCAGAATGGCGAGCTCTCCAGTGGTGGTGGTGCTGGCAGCGGCGGCAGCAGCAGCAATGGCAAGAGCCCTGCCACCCAGCCGGATTCACCAAAAGCGGCGCCAGCAGCAACAGGAGATGCTCGGGGAAGGGAGAGCCAGAGCCGCCTGCTGCAGCCACCAGAGACTCCTTCCCCTCTGCCACCCACATGGGATGGGGGGTGAGTACGCGAAAAGAGGAAAAGGAAAGGGCGACAGCTCCAGGAGCCAGCGACCCACTGGAGCGCCGGAGGAACCGGCCGGAGGTTGGGGTGGAAAGGATTTCTTCAACTCCATCTCAGTCTCCAGCGGCTTAAAAGGGCAGGATCCAGTTACCAGGCAGCCGGCGCTGTGGTGGCAACCACATTACCACGGGCTTTTTTACACACACACCTGGGCTCGGCCCAAGAAGCAACGCCTCCAAAGGGCTGTCACCTGAGGCCGCCTCATTTCATTTCCTCTGCCCCATCAAGATGTGGAAAAATGAGTAGCTCAATTCTCCGCTCTCATTTTCCTCAACCTCTGCGCTATTGGCGTGTGTGTGGGGGGGGGGGGTTAAACCATTGCCTTGTGCCAGAATTGATAGGAAATAAAAGGCTGAATTGCTTTTAGCCTACTTACCTCCCAAATATGCAAAAGATCACTTGTAGTTAAGTAAGACCTTTAAATGATATTTGCTTCAAAATGCTTAAGAACTTGGTTCCCTACCTTTCAAGGAAGGCTTGGCGTTTAACTAGTTCTAATCCATCTCAGTAACAGATGATATTTCTGCAGGCAACTGGCAAACTATGATTTAGGTTTAAGGATTGGATTCTGAAATGTTTTGCTAAGATGGCATATCTGCAAATCAAGGAACAAAATCATGTCCCCTCCCCCAAATAATTTTGTCCTGTGTAGTTTTGTTCTGTTCTTGGTTATTTTCTGTGAGTTTGTATTTTATACCTTGAATAAAAAAATGGAAAAAATATGTGAAGTTGCTTAGCCTAATATACTAATGTAACACATCTTGTTTACACATCATGATCGGTTCTAAACTATGGATTTATAGATCACAATTGCTGTGTTCATACAGTGTTTTGGTTAAGCCAAAAACAAACCATAGATTAGTTGATTGAGCCAAATCAAATCAATATGTCCCTTGATTCATACTTTATAACAAAATGAAGCCCCTTTGCCTTAGTACATGTTCATACCTCTTATTCAGCCCTAGGCAAATGAAAGATTATTTCACTACTTGATATAGGGAAAAGAGGAAGTCGCCATGAAGTTTTAAGACACATTAACTTGCTGTCAGGAATCTTTTCAATATCCCACAAAGAAGACATGATTTTTTGTTAATTTGTTTAAGCAAACAGTTGAAGTCCCTTCAAGTGTTTTGGAGTAGATTCTTCTACATATAGCTCACATTTCTTATTTAGCTGATGATACTTCTGTTAACATTAACCCATTGTAAAAATAACAGCAATTGAATGTTTTACCACAATCAACGCATTACATGACTGGAGTAAGGTTAGCGCAGGTCGGCTTTTGCCTCTGAAAGCAGGCAAAAGCTGTCCTGCCGCCCCGGCACTATGTCTGACATAGAGGCGGGATGCCTCTATGTCGGACATGGCATCCTGCCTCTATGTCGGACATAGCGCTGGGGTGGCAGGACAACTTTTGCCCGCTTGCCTCACCAGCCATAAACCTCACCGCAAGTCACTGCCCACCTTCACCTTGCTGGCATCTGAGTCAAAGTGGAACTCTGTGCCTGTTACTGATCCAGCCATGGGCCCATCCATCTGGTCCATCAATAGTCACTCTCATCTCATCAGTCTATAAAACCTTTGAAAAATCTGTCTTCAGATATTCTGAATATTCAGAATATAATATTCAGTCTTGTCATTTCAACTTACGTGTCTTGTTCAATGGTGGTCAGATTTCAGCCTTCCTTACCTTGGCCATATCTCTGAGCACTGAACACTTTGTATTTCTGGGCACTGGGTAGGTTGCAGTTCTGAAATATGACAGCACTGGAGGATAATGGGTTCCTAGTAGCTTCACATTTGATTTTTCTCAAATCCTTGGCAATTAAGGTCTGTCATTTTTTCTCAACACATTTCTTGCAACCCTGTTGACTATTTGCAGCAAAACATTTTGATGGTTCTCTGATCACACCCCAAAATCTTAGCAATTTCAAGAGTGCTACATCCCTCTGAAAAACCTTTTACAATTTTGACTTTTCAGAGTCAGTTAAATATCTTTTAGCCCATTTTACCTGAGGAAAAGAAGCTGCCTAATAATCATGCACACCTTGATATAGGGTGTTGATCTCCTTAGGCCACACCCTCCCTCATTACACAAATACACACCACCTGATCTGCTTATGTCCAATGAGCATTTAAGTGTATACAGCTCGGAGGTGGAAAATATACATACAAAGGATGATATAGTCAAAATACTCACTTGCCTAATAATTGTGTACACTGTGTAATGAAATGGGCCATATGCCAACAGATTGGGGATTAGCAACCATTATACCGATCTACAAAAACGTAACAGAAATGACCCAGGCAATTATAGGCCTATTAGTCTTCTGAGTGTTGTTAATAAATTGTATGCCAAACACCTAAATTATAACTGCATGATTGGCTAATTTAAAGGGAGATAATCAAACAAGCTGGATTTAGAAAAGGAAGATCAACAGTGGATCATATCTGGAATTGCACCATCTGGTCCAAAAATACACTTATAATTTTTTCTCTCTCTTTTCATGGCCTTCCTTGATTTTAAGCAGTCCTTCGACTCAATATTCCAGAAATACCCTCTGGGAGAAATTAAAATTCATATTGTGGCCCGCCAGCTGCCAGCAGAGCTGGTGGCAGACTCGGATGATGAGGAGGTTGAGGAAGAACTTGGGCCATTTCTGGAGCGTGGGGAAGGCTCTGATGGATGCTCAGTGTCAGACACAGAGATTGAGTCAGGGCCTTCCAGCATTTCCCAGCATGAGAGGCCGCTGCCTTTAGAGTCAGATGAGTGAGAAGGAAGAACAGCTGGGGCCTGATCCAGATGCATGTATGTGCAGAGCAGATAGGAGAGGTGAACAACAGGGGACAATGAGTTGGCTTGGAAAGCAAACAAATGTGGATGCTGAATGGCCCCTTCCTGGCTGGGGAATAAATAGGAGGAAAGGAGAGGGGTTGGTTAGAGCAGACAACACTTCACATTTCTAGAAAGTTTGCTCGTGTGTTTCATGGGACAAAGACTGCCTTGCCAGAACTGAGGTTTGTCTCTTTCTTTTACTTAATTTGCAGACTTCCAGCTGGGAGCTCATGACCTTGCATTTATCTTAACAAACTGATAAGGACTATTGCTTCAGTTAACTCCTTGTAGGACTCTTGCCTGGACTTTCTGTTGGTGAATGCAGTTAATTCCCAAAGTGTAATTAAAGAGGGGTTTTTTTTCTTTGTGAGGAGTCTGCTTTTTTGCTTCTGCAAAGGCCGGGTCATAAAAACTCACTACTATTGATAAATGCCTCCTCTACCTCATACAAAATTGTATACTAATTCCTCCTTAAAAGTGACGTGTAACCCTTGACGAACTTCATCCAGCCTAGTAAGGGTGCAATGCAGCAGGGTTGTATTCTATCCCACTCCCTCTTTAACTTTTACGTCAATCCTTTGATTGATCTTTTGCAGAACCTGATTTACACTCTCCTAAATTGGCAGAACATTACATCATGATAGTCTTATATGCCATCAATGCTGTTATTATCTCTTAAACACCCATTGGACTAAAGAGAGCAATTACAGCAGCACTAGGATACTATAGACAGAATAGTTGGTCCTTAATTTTGACAAATTGAAAATTTTAGTTTTAGTTTGCTTTCATGAAAATACCTAATCAATACTTATGGAAAATAGAAGGACCTAATTTAGAACAGGTTATGATATTTAATAACCTTGGGTGGTTTTCCACTTGCAAGGTACATGGAAAGCTCACCTTGATTGCAAAGCCCCCAGGTTGTTCAAATGCCATAAACAATTAGTCCCTGTTGCCTTAAAACTCTTGAGGTCAAAACATTGGTACAAATTCTTATGGGCACAAATAGGAATTTTCATAAAGAAAAACTCACTAGAAAACAAAATTCCTGTGAGCCATTTAACTGAATCCAAAGGAACACCAAACGCCCAGGTATGCCTCAGATTCAGATGAGTCTGGAAATGATGATTATTTATAGGCTAAAAATTCATTTCTTCCAATACTGATTCCTTTAGTGTTGACAGATAACTTCCCCTCCCCCTGGAAATAAGCATAGACACAAGCTGGGCTCTAATGGGCTCTTCCCAGCATTTTAATATCCCTGGGCTTTGACCAAGCTAAGCAAATAGTCATTAATAGAATAAAAGACATGGAGTCCCATTCAGAAATGAATAGGTTGCTTCTCCATAGTAGGAACAAAATTAACCAGAGGTTGTAGGGACCATCAAGATATTTAGAGGACCTGATCTTCACAAACATAGAAATAGCATTCTTCAGAGAACATCCTCCTCTCAGCACTCCTCCAAGGTAGGTATAACAAGACCCCAATAGCGGAATGAGTATGTATATGTGGTAAAGGAGAAGCTGAAGATATCACACATGTTATTGCACTGTGAGTTGTACAGAGTTTTTAGGTCAATGCATATTCTCCCCGTATTAGAGAGATTATCAGGGAGAGCACACAATTTTTATGTAAACTATCTCCTCTGGGACTCAAAACCCAACTATGACACATTTAGTAGCAAATTCTCTGCAGTTGCAATGACCACAAGGAAATCTGGTTACAGATTTTTACTGCACCAATTTCTTGTAGATAAGGTTTTAGGTTTTAGGTTTTATTAAACACTTATAGGCCGCCCTTTTCCCTGAGGGGACTCAGGGCGGCTTACAATAATGAGGGAGGGAGTGCAAGACAAGACATAAAAGAAATGTGAGTAAAAATAATTAACAATAAAAGCACAACATTCACTCGGCATTCGGGCAGGGAGAGATGTAAAGTCCTATCCCCAGGCCTGACGGGATAGCCAGCTCTTAAGGGCCGTGCGGAAGGCCTGGACGGTGGTGAGGGTGCGGATCTCCACGGGAGATTGTTCCATAGCGTCGGAGCTGCAACTGAGAAGGCTCTCCTCCGCGTAGTCGCCAGTCGGCACTGACTGGTGGATGGAATTCGGAGGAGGCCTACCCTGTGCGACCTGATGGGACGCAGGGAGGTAATTGGCAGAAGGCCGGTCTCTCAAATAGTCAGACCCACTACCATGGAGCGCTTTGTGGATGGTAAGTAGGACCTTGAGTGCACCCGGAGATCAACAGGTAGCCAGCGCAGCTCACGGAGGATCGGTGTTATGTGGGCGAACCACGGTGCGCCCACAATCACTCGTGCGGCTGCATTCTGGACTAGCTGAAGTCGCCGGCTGCTCTTCAAGGGCAGGCCCCATGTAGAGCACATTGCGGTATTCCAGCCTAGGAGCACAAGGGCTCGAGTGACTGTTGTGAGGGCCTCCGGTTCAGGTAGGGCCGCAACTGGCGCACCAGGCGAACCTGGGCAAATGCCCCCCTGGTCACAGCTGACAAGTGATGGTCAAAATTCAGCTGTGGGTCCAGGAGGGACTCCCAAGTTGCGGACCCTGTCTGAGGGGTATAAATTTTGCCCCCCAGCATGATTGATGGAACATTAGCCAAATTGTTGGGAGGAAAACACAACAGCCACTCGGTCTTTTCCGGGTTGAGTACCAGTTTGTTAGCTCTTCATCCAGTCTTTAACAGCCTCAAGGCCCCGGTTCATCACGTCCACCGCTTCATTGATTTGGCACGGGGCGGACAGATACAACTGTGTATCGTCCGCATATTGGTGGTATTTTATCCCGTGCCTCCGAATGATCTCGCCCAGCGGTTTCATGTATATGTTGAATAGTAGGGGGGATAAGACCGAGCCCTGCAGCCCCCATAAGTTAGGGGCCTCGGGGATGATCTCTGCACCCCCACCAACACCGACCTGCGACCTGTCTGAGAGGTAGGAGGAGAACCACTGCAAAACAGGGCCGCCCACCCCCACCTCCCGCAGTCGTCGCAGAAGGATACCATTGTTAGATAACTCTAACAATTTTTAGAGAATCTATATTTACACACATAATTACCCTCTCTTCCATCATGTAATCAAGGGCAAGAGCCATACTGATTGATACCATATATTTTATTATATGGATGTTGTGTGGTTGTTGTTGTTGTTGTTGTTGTTGTTGTTGTATTATTATTATTATTATTATTATTATTATTATTATTATTATTATACAATTGTATCACAGCGGCTAGTTGTTTCGCCGGATTTGGGATTGGTTACTAGTCGGGCCCCACCCAGGGGCCTAGAACGTCATAACGTATTTTCGTAATATGCGTGCAGATCCAAGCAGTGCGGCTTTTTGCATATTTTTTTTTCTTCTTGAATACATTTTATTTATTTCATTTTCATTTTCATTTTATACAATCACTTATATACTGTGCATAAAAAAAACGAGAAAAAAAAAACCCAACATGACACTTCATTCCCCATACACCCTCTCTTCTCCCCCTCCAACTTTCATTTCACCCCTCCAGCATTCCCCTCTTCTACTTCCCTTCCCCTCAGACATCTCCCCCTCCCTCCATCTCACCCTCCTTGCATTCCCTCTCACTCCCTCTTTACTTCTCCCTCCTCTTCCCTCTTCTCCTCGCTTTGGTGTATCCATACATTTCAGTTTCTTTTAAAAGAGAAAAAGAAAAAAAGAAAAAAGAAAACGAGCCGCAGTATCAAGTGAATTCTTATTGTTCTAAGAATTGAAACTGTAATTCCACCCTCCCCCCTCCCCCCTATAAATCCCCCCTCCCTAACCCCCTTACGGCTTCGCAGGTCCCATACCCGGCATAATTCTTTAACAAGCATTTGAGTATAATAAGGCCAGCTAACTTTAAAATTATAAAAAATAAATAAAAGTAAAGCCAAGGAAAAAAAAAAGAGAGTAGTAAAAAATACAAAATAAAAAACACACACACACACCACAAAGAAAGGAGAAACAAGAAGGGTCAATAAACCCACTACGTTAACACAGCTCCCATTATCTGTAAATCTTAAACAATATAGCTCATTCAAATTTCGGTTATTTACTACTTGCAGGGTTTCAAACTGTATTAGAGCCAGGTAAGTTGATCAATTAGGATTCCCCAACTAAAAGTCTCATTGCTTTGTCTATCTATTCAGACCTTAATTTATCTCTTTTTATCCGAATATCCAAACCTTTCTATGAAACCATTAAACTCAAGTACTTCTTTCATTTTTCATTCCAACACCTCCCTTTTCTATCCTTACCCACCTCCACATGTAAATTTTTTTACCTTCCACCCTGCCTTTATCCATATCCACATATATATTTTATCCGCATCCATTGCTCCTCCCATATTACTCCACTTTCCTGAAGACTCTCCGACCAATCTTTCTTGACCTTATATTGAAATAGCAACTCAAACAAACATCAGCTTGCAGTCTGGCCCAGGTAGTCTAATTAAGCTTTCGCTACCCCTTCCCTCTCCCACGCGCCTCCCAACTCCGTTCGTCCCAGACCACAACTCAAAAAGATCGCAATCTCCGCTCTCCTCGCCCAGGAAAACAATTCATGCACAATTTGAGTTAGAGTTCAGACAAATCTTATATACAATATGTGTCCACAATCAGCAACGCTTCTTTCAGTCTCCATGTCCCCACCATCGATACACAACCTTTCCATTTTAATCCCAGACGGAAATCATAAAGCTTTAAGAACATCGCTAAGTCTTTATTCTTAGTCTTCTGCCCTTCCGGAAGAGGAAAGCAGCACCTCCGCCTTGTACCACGTGTCTCGCTGTTTGTCTTCTCCTTCTCCTTGTCTCTCCCCAGGTCCGGATGAATCAGGAAGTCCCGCCTTCAGGTCTCATAGTAAATTCTCGGGCTTCACAGAGAGAATTAATGCGGTGTTTTTGGTTGCCAAATGTAACTGTAATACCAGCTGGGACTTCCATTTGTATGGAATCTGAGAATTTCTAGTTCTTCGGTTAGAAAGCGTACTCTCTCCTTGATCTTAATAGTTGAGATGGTAAACTCTTTAAAAACAATCAAGTCCTGTCCATCAATTCTCAACCTCTTGCTGTAAAGCCTCTGTATTATCTCATTTCTGGATTCCCTTGTGGTAAAGTATATAATTATGTCCCTCGGAAGCTGTCGCTGTTTGCTACCCACGAATTCTGGCGGTAAATTCCTTTGAATCTGCCAATCAAAGTTAAATCCCGGACTTCCCACCAAGGCGGCTGAAAGCCTCAAAGAAGATCTGTTCAAATTCTCCTGTTGGTTTTCACGCAATCCTCTAACTCTTATGGCAAAGGCAGTCTTATTATAATTTATCATGACAAGTTGTTTTTGAGCATTTCAATTTCCTGTTGTAACGTTTGAATTTGGATATCAATTAAGATTAGTTTCTTCCAAAAGTTCCAATTTGTCCTCCGTTTCAGCAATATAATCTGTCATGACTGTCATTACTCCGATCATATCCTTCTTTGCCTGAGCAATTTTAGCATCAAATTGATCATATAAATCCGATATCAGTTGATTAATTTCCTGTCTGAATCATTAAGCGTTTTGAGAAGAAATTCTTGGTGTTAACAAATCTCCCGTGGAGGGTGTAGGAGGCAAGGGCAGCGGCTTCATAGCAGTTTTGAGATATGTTATTAAGGAAGCGCTTCTGTTTAGATTTGGGAGCCATTCCAGAGTAAAAATAAAAGACAAGCAATCAAGCGAGCCAAAATCAAAGTCTCTGCTCCCCTCAGTTAATCTTTAGCAATTAGTACGGAGAAGCCTTCAGGAGGGTAGGGCTGACTAAGTACGTCACATCAAACACAAAAGCTACGAGATCGCCATCTTGTGACGCAGCTAAAAAAGAAAGGGAGCCTTTTGCGAAATTGAAGCTGGTATTTTAGATAGTAATAGAAGAAATTCCTCAGGAATGGTCCCCGCCCGGATTGACTTTTAAATAGCTTAGCTTTGTCTGGGGGGGGGGGCAATCTGCCTAGGGCTGCAAAAAAGGCAGCGCGGAAAAACTGGCCGGAGTAAAGGCTCAGCTAGTGTTGAACCTCTTCTCCATTCACAGCAAAAAAAAGGCTATGAATTACAAAGAGATCCTAACGACTGACCTTCTCCCTGCCCCTTTCTGCCAGAAAGGGGAGATATCTATAGATCTTATAAGATATACGAACCAGAATCCTGACAGGAGCTTCATTGATCTCCGACGGCGGCAGGCTCCTCCCCCGAAGCGGCTTTTTGCATTTGACTGATGGTGATTTTGTCATTTTTAACTGTTTTAAAATGTAATTCCAGTGCTTTGGAATAGCACCCAGTGTGCCAATTACCACTGGAATTATCACTGCTGGTTGTGCCATAGTCGTTGAATTTCGATTTTAAGGTCCTGGTATCTTGCGATTTTTTCATGTTCCTTCTCAGCGACCCTGCTATCACCTGGTATTGCAATGTCCTATGATTGTGACCTTATTTTTCTCAACCAGTGTGACGTCTGGTGTATTATGCACCAGTATTTTGTCGGTTTGTATACAGAAATCCCACAAGATCTTGACCATCTGATTTTCGGTGACCTTTTCAGGCTGATGTTCCCACCAGTTTGTTGCTGTTTTAATATTATAATTTTTGCACAAATTCCAATGGATCATTGTGCTACTGAATTGTGCCGCAATTGATAATCAGCTGCACGATTTTTTTTACAGCAGCTGAGTATGTGATCAACAGTTTCATCAGCTTCGTTGCAAAGTCTGCATTTGGCATCATCAGAGGATTTTTCGATTTTGGCCTTAATGGCATTTGTGCGGATAGCTTGTTCTTGCGCAGCCAGGATTAGTGACGCTGTTTCTTTCTTAATGTACCTGTTGTTAACCATAACCAAGTTGTTCACTGTCCACTTTATCTTTTATTTTTTCCAGAAATTGGCCATGCAGTGCTTTGTTCTGCCAACTCTTCATTCTTGATTTATCACATCTTTTCTGTATTCTTGTGTCGTCTGTTGGGCCTTCAGTAGATTTTTGTTCTTTACTTCGATTAATAGATGTTCTTGACTTTCTTTTAAATAACCAGCCAGTGCATGTTTTTCTTCTTCAACTGTTTGCTTCACTTGTAATAATCCCTCTGCCACCTGATTTTCGGGGCAGGTAAAGTCTATCAGTATCACCACGTGGATGTAAACTGTAGTGCATTGTCATTGGTTCCTGGTTTTTCGGTCCAAAAGGTCCAATCAGCTTGTGTCCAGTTAACTATACCAGCTGGTATCTTATAACTGGTATTGCCCAGGTATTTATGGCCTTGATTGTATTTCCACCATTCAATTAGATTTCAAAATTTTCCTAACTCTGTTGGTGTACTCTTGCCTGACATAGTTTTTACTTCTCCATGCTTGATGTTATCCAACTGCAGAATGCCTAAGTATTTGTAGGCTTCATTTTCTTTGCATTTAATTAATTGGCCATTGGGCATTTCAATTCCCTCACATGCAGTGATTTTGCCCCTTTTTATGTATACAGTGGCACATTTTTCCATGCCAAACTGCATTGAAATATCGGTGCTGAATACTTGGACTGTGTTTGTCAATGATTGGATTTCTATTTCTGACTTTCCATAGAGTTTCAAATCATATATATAGTAAATGCAAAAAATTTTCAGCTTTGGCTGTTTGGTAGCCTAATTTCATTTTTTTAAAGATTACTGATAGTGGGATCATTGCGATGATGAAAGAAGAGGTGAAAGTGAATCACCCTGGAAAATTCCTCGTTTGATATTAACCATTCCGTAGATCTCATTCCCTACCACCAACTCAGTTCTCCATTGTTTCATCGCCTTTTCAGTAAAGGATGTAATATTTTTGCTAATGCCAGTTGTTTCTAAGCATTTTATGATCCAACTATGTGGCAGTGAGTCAAATGCCTTTTTGTAATCAATCCAGACCATATTCAAGTTCATTTTTCTGTTCTTACAATTTTCTAATATCATTTATCAATTAGAAGCTGATCTTTTGTGCCCCTGCTCCTCCTTTTGTTGCCTTTTGCTCTACTGGCAAGATGTTGTTTGTTTCCAAATAATCCATCATGTTATCTGCAATAATGCTTGTGAGTAATTTGAAGGTTGTTGGCAAGCATGTTATTGGTCTGTAGTTTTCAGGTGTTGTTCCTTTAGTTGCATCTTTCTGAATCAAGTGTTTTTCCAGTTGTCAACCATTCATCAATTTGGCCCTTTTGTAAAATTTCATTCAGTTGCCTGGCCAATATTGCATGTAAACTGGTCAGATATTTGAGCCAGAAACCATGTAATTGGTCCTTTCCAGGTGATGTCCAATTCTTTACCTTTTTAACTCGATTTTTGACCATCTCAGTTGTTATTTCTAATACTTGCATTTGTTTGTTGCCAATCCTTTTCTCAAAGTCATGTATCCACTTTGCTTTCTTGTTGTAATCCTTTGCATTTTCCACAATTCTTTCCAGAATTCAACTGTGGCCTGCTTTTCTGGTTTTTCACTTTTGGTGTCACCATTCACATTAAGACTTTGAGACTTATGGCACAGTTTTCATCTGCACTATATTTTGTGTCGTTTTGTTGGCTGGTCCATTGTAGCCCACTTGTCGGATGTCCAGGGACCCCAACATCCGCCGCAACCCTTGTTAACCCGTGCGACAACCGATGCGGTATGGAATTCTTATTTGTTTTTTTCACCATATTGTATGGGTTGGCGGGTTTTTTTTATGGGACCAGATGCCAACCTGACCCCAACCCTCCTTTCTCATCCGGGCTTGGGACCGGCAACGGCGGAGTTGTTGTTGTTGTTGTTGTTGTGTTGTTGTTGTTATTATTTATTATTATTATTATTATTATTATTATTATTTAATTAAAGACAAAACTCAGTCAATACATTTAAAAATGCATCACAAATACCATTGTACTAATGGTTGATACAGGTTACTGCCAGCATTCTAGGTATCAACCAAGTACTTCTTAAAATAAACGTTATGCTGAGTAGCACAATTTTTGCAATTGTACTGGTGTTATTGCAGAAAGCTGCAATTGTTGATGTATCTTGGACATGGTACCAAGTGCCTCGATGACAATGGGTATCACTGTTACATGTTTCATCCATAATCGGTTAGATTTGATGGCCAGGTTGCAGTAGTTAATGATTTTTCAAGTTGTTTTTCTTTGACTCTGGCATCTCCTGGTACTGCAATGTCAATCAATTGTACATTTCGGCCCTCTACAACCATGATATCTGGGTGTTGTGTTCTAAATGATGATCCATCTGTATTCGAAAGTCCCACATGATCTTCACCTTCTCATTTTTTGTAACTTTTTCAACTTTGTGCTCCCATGACTTTTTAGATACAGGTAAGTCATATTTTTACATAACGACCAGTAGATTAATTTAGCAACTTGGTCATGTCTAGCTTTGTAATCAGTTTGTGCAATTTTGCTTCATTCATATATTAAATGTGAAACAGTTTTGACTTTGTTACTGCAAAGTCAGCAGTTTGGATTGTCAGTGGATTTTTGTATCTCCACTTTCATGGCATTAGTTATAGTGCTTGTTCTTGAGCAGCGAGTATTAAATTCTGTTTCTTTCATGATGGTTCCCATCTTAAGCCATGTCCATGTCAAGTTGTAATCACACTTCCCTTCAATGTTTTTCAAGTGCTCTCCATGCAAAGCTTTGGTTTTCCATCTATTTAATCTTTCATCCAGCTGTTTTCATTATATTCTACCTTTGTTTCTGTTGTTTTTATACTGTTCTCCATTTTCACGGCCGGTAGAAATTTTTCTGTACTTTGGTTAACATAATTATTCAAATTTCATTTTTCTTCTTCTACGGTTTGATACATTTGCAATAGCCCCTGTCCCTATTTTTCTTGGCAGGTACAACCTGTCGACGTCACTTTGTAAAGTGTAGTACATATTCAAAAATTTGTGTGTTTTCCAGTCCAGGTTTTCCAGTTCAGCCAAAGTCCAGTTGATGATTCCAGCTGGGTAGCACATCGCTGGAACTGCCCATGTATTAATGACTTTAATTATGTTTCCAGCATTCAGTTTTGATTTTAATATTTTGTGGATCCTCATGATGTTTCCTTTTGCGTTGACTCTTTGATTTTCCCATTCAAGATTTTATCTGCTTCCAATATGCCTACATATTTGTAACTGTCATCCTTTGCTAATGCTTTCAATATGCTTCCATTTCTCAGTTCTATTCCTTCAATTTTTTCAATTTTTCCTCACTGCATGGATAATATATCACATTTTTCAAGTCCAAAATTCATTTTGATGTTACTGCTGAACAATGGAACTGTGTTGAGTATTGATTTAAGTTCAGTGAGGCTTTTCACATACATTTTTAAGTACTCCAGGTATAGTAGATGGTTTATCTTGCCATGTTGGTTTGAGATTTGGTATCCCAGTTTGTGTTTCATAGGATTATTTTCTCTTCTTTTCTATTCTCTTTAAAAAAAGAAATCCATTTCTTTTCCATTGTGTGTATAAATTCTTATCCTTTAACATAGATTGATTCAACGTCCATCTCATTTTTTCTTTGTTCCTTCCATTTAACTTTTGTTGGATTGTGATCTGCCCATATATTCATTACTTTCTGTCTCTTGTACATTTGCTCTTAATTCTGGCACATCCATATCATATCCATTCTTGACCATGATTGGTGTCTATCTGAATAAAATGTATATTGATTTTGCTTGGATTTATTTCTCTCCATATATCGTAAATACATGTTTCTTCTGCCATTTTAAAACATCCTTGGAAGAGTCTTTCTTGCTTTTTTGCCTGCTTTATAGTTTTATAATCAAGTTTTGAATCTACAATTCATTAAAATATCTATTACACAAATATTTTCATAATCCCTTTCAATTATTTTCTTATGAAGTTTTTCATAAAATTATTCTTGTTGATTGTTTGGTGCAAATATCAAGAGTAAGTGTTTTTGATTATTATTACCTCCATCATCGATATTCTCCCTTCTTCATCTATGTAGATTTGTCTAGCATTTACTGTTTCCTTAATATAAAACCATCTCCCTATTTTGTTGTGCTAATGAATATATAATTTCCCAATTTTGGGGTATTCCAGGAATTTACTATGTTGTTTTTTAATGTGAACTTCTTGTAGACAAATTAAATCTATTTTTTGTAATTTTCTAAAGTTTCCCCCCCTTTCATAGGGGAATTAGTCCATTTACATTAACTGACAACATCTTTAGTTCTTCTTCCATCATTTCACTTGTATATGGGTCTTGTTGTCATAGTTAATGTCAGCCTCTGCTTTGCTACTGCTTCGGCTGCCATTGAAATGGGGGGGCAATGTTTTTGGGAGGGGAATCATTATGTGCTGGAGGAATATTCTAGATGCTGTCCTGACCATCTCATTGCGCATGTGGAGGAAGGGAGTTTCCCGCTAAGGTTAACTGTCCAGCATTCCATCCTGATGATGTTTTTTGAAGATATCTCCCACCTGACAGATGGGTGAATTATAATTGGACTATGGACTGGGGTGCCAAGGGGAGGGGATTGACCTATACATGATATTCTTTGCTTTCGTGCCTAATTAACCAGATTCAGCTTAGCTTTGCTACTATTTGTTTGTAATTAGTAAAAGTACACTTAATTTCAAACAAATGGAGTTGAGTGGTTTCTTTCCTGATTATTAAATGAAGCAGCACCTGACAGTTAATCTTATTTCTCTCGGTTCCTTTGCTCTTGCTCCTTCTCACTGCTCCTTCTATTTTCTCAGTTTCACTTTCTTCTTGTTGCATGTTTTTTTTCCTCTTGCTGGTTCCTCTTGTCTTTTACATTCTACCTTCTCTCATCTTTCCTGTTCATCATTTGTACTGAAGTTATGATCATAAAATTTATATGTTTTGTCTAGTGAATCCTATCTACTTTTGTATATTCCAAGTGACTAATATTCCCTCAGGTGTCAACCATCTGAAGTTTATATTGTATTTAATCAACAGTCCTGTCAGGAATTAACATTGTTTCCATAGATCTCTGTTTAAGGAACACTATTTTGTTCCCTTTTTAACAAACCTCCCATGTATTTCTCTTGGGAGTTTATGTCTTCTCGCATAGCTCATATACATTCTAAATACTTCATCCATCTCTGCCTGCATCTCCTGCTTGTTTATCTTTAAATCATCTGCCAACAACTCTGTCATCATGTCAGGAAGATTCCCCCTTTTCCTCTTCAATATTCTGGAATCTCAGGAAATAAACAGCTTTCTCCATTTCCAACAATCATGGTTTCCTCTATCTCTTTGTTTGGCTCTGTCAGTCTTTGATTTATCTATCTACTTTTTCTTTGCTTGTTTTGTTCAATTGTCTGAATCCTTTGTTCATTTGTTACTATTATTTACTGAAAATTCCCTATATTTTCATCCATATTTTGTATTTTTTTATACATCTCCCCATCTCATTTTGTCTCATTATGTTTTTGCCATAGACTCTATTTTAATAAGGTTTATTTTTATTTTTGTTATATAATATGTATATGTATATGTATATGTATAGGCATAGGCATAGGCATAGGCATAGGCATAGGCATAGGCATAGGATAGGCATAGCATAGGCATAGGCATAGGCATAGGCATAGGCATAGGCATAGGCATAGGCATAGGCATAGGCATATGTATATGTATATGTGTATACATACACAGACACACATATACATACATACATACATACATACATACATACATACATACGTGTAGCATTTAGGGTCCCGAGACTGAAGATGAAAGAAGGGAATCCACCCACAGATAGCTAAACCAACCAAAATTTATTGAACAAAGTATTACATAGATAGCAGAATCAACAGCAGAATCAACAGCATGAAGCAGAATCATGCCATGGATGACAGAATCAATAGCAAAATTATTAATAATGAAAAATCATTCTTATAATGTTTGCAGCTTCTTTAGCTCTACCTTCTTTACGTGTTATATCTTTATTGGCTAACAAGTCTCCAAGGCACAATAATTGGTTAGTCCTTACATCATAGGTATACGTGAGAATGTGCATGTTGTTATAGCTGAATAAATCAAGTGTTATCAAATGAGTGAAAAAATGTTGCAGGTTATACTTTGTTTCATCCCGTGTCCTTGATCATGCCTGGGAACACTGCAAGCAAAGAATAGCTGACAGGCAAATATTTTCTGCAGATTGCTGCAGTTTTTACTTAAACGTATAACCTCAGTTCTAAGGACCATTCAAATGATTCACTGTAAAAACCTACACATACATACATATACATACATACATACACACACACACACACACACACATACACACACACACATAATTATTATTCTTTTTACATTCATAATTCTAATACATTTGTCATTCCATTTATACAATTGTAATATTTCATTCAGGTTGTTTTGTTTACCATCCCTCGCCTATTATGACACCACTTTCTTCTTCTTTTTTTCTTCCTCCCTCCCTTCTCTACTTCCTTCCTTCCTCTTTTCCTTTCCTTCTTTCCTTACCTCTTCCCTCCTTCTCTCTTCCTCTTCCCCTTCCTACCCTCTCTCATTCTCTCCTTCTCCCTTCCATCTTCCTCTCCTCCTCACTATCTTCCTTCCCTCCTCTTCTTCTCATCTCCTCTCCTCTCTTCCTTCCTTTCCCTCTCCCTTCTCTACAAATAACAAATAACACATAGAACCTTCTTCAATCACGTATAGCATGTTGTTTGGTTGTAAAGTTTTGTGCATCACTTCCATAGTCCTCACTTTCAAATGTATGTAAGATCACAAATTATCAACTCATTCCAAACAAATTCTCATATCATCAATCCAGTACATTATATTAAAATTATTATAATTATTAAACATTCATTTGACTATAAATTGCTTTTACATCCTTTTGTATGAAATACCCTAAATTTGAGGAAAACTATACAATAGCATTCCATTCAATAACATTTCATCTTTCTAATATATTCTAAATAAAAATTGATTATATTTAATAACAAAAACTTTTAAGTCTCCTTTCATAGTCCGCATTTGCAGCTTTATGGGGATGCTGACTTCATTTTCTAGCTGCCCACACTGCCAAAAGCACCAAAACCTGGTTCAATGACTGTGGGATTACTGTGCTTGATTGGCCAGCAAACTTGCGTGACCTGAACCCCATAGAGAATCTATAGGGCATTGCCAAGAGAAAGATGAGAAATGAGACCGAACAATGCAGAAGAGCTGAATGCCACTATTGAAGCATCCTGATCTTCTATAACACCTCAGCAGTACCACAGGCTGATAGCTTCCATGCCATGTCACATTGACGCTGTAACTGCTGCAAAAGGAGCCTAAACCAAGTACTGAGTACATATGCATGCTTATACTTTTCAGAGGTCTGATATTGTTCTGTTCTGACACACACACCCCTGGCCTGTGAATAAACCAGAACACAGGCTTGGCTGTTTGCCACTATTTAATTACTGAGATAACAAATCCTTTGGCTGAGGGCCCAGATAACTCACATTAAATAGATTAGCTTGAGAGCAACCCAGATAGTTCAAATGAAGCAACGCAGATAATCCAAGCGAACAAACATGGCTAGAATACAGACAGATTTTCTTCACTACTAATTCGAACGGTGTTTCCTGCAAATGTCCCCTCCCAACCCCTCACTTATAAACTCTTTTGGGAGGGGCCAATCCACAACCACCTGTGCTTATTATCTTCTATGAGATTGCCTACGGAGTTGCTTCTTGCATTTCTCAGCCCTTCTCAATCTGACATCAGGGATAACTGCCTTTGATCCTCCCCACTGCTCCATGCCTTAGGCTCCTCCTGGTGTCCAACCAGCCTCTCTGGTCCCTGCTCTGAGTCTGAACCCTGCACAGGATACTCCATATTTTCCATGGCAGACTCATATGGTTCTTCACTATCCGAGACTATCAGCAGCTCAACTGGATCCTGCTGAGCCACAATACTATTCCTGAGTGGAGGGCCCTTCTCCTGGGTCTGATGCTCAGGGTGCGACCTCAAGGGATATTGTGCATGGTAGGCTCACACTAAAGTGGGGGTGTGCACATCCATCGCAATGGCCCAAGTCCCCCATCCAGCCCATCATCCGTCCAGTCCACCAAGTACTGGAATGGTCTCTTAGCCATCTCGAGTCTCGGATCCAGGCCACTTCATGCATAAGCTGTTTCTCTGCCTCATGCAGTGATGGCTGGGGAGAAGAAGGTGGGCGGAAAGGACAAGCTGACCGCTCAGGGACCAGGAGCGAGTGATGGGACACTGGGCGCACTCATATTGAGCGTGGCATGGTCAGGCCACTGGGTTGATGACGGCCTCCACCAGGAATGGCCAAAGGTACCGGTGGTAAAACTTCTGTCTGTCCAAATACATTCGCCGGTACCAGTTCAACATTCAGAACCAGAAGGTGGGCGAATCAATCAACGAGTACGTGGTAAAAAACCGCAGCCTACTGTGAGTTCTGTGAACTGGATGAACTGATTCTGGATCTCATAATTTGTGGTGTGCGAGACATCACGCTGCAGAGGAGGCTTCTGGCTAAATCCAACCTCTCTCTGCAGATCGCACTAGATGAAGCTAGAGCATCTGAATCAGCCGCCCAATCGATGGAAACCCTCCAGCGCCACAGCGCACCTCCGGACATGCAGAAAAGTACCCGTGTGCACTGTGAGACCACAGAGCCCGAGAGCTCTGAAAGCAAGGAGGAAGACAGCTACCACACGCACAGTAGCTATACAAAGCCAGAGCAAAAATTCAACTCACAAGTTCCGCCCTGGGCCAGCTGTGGAGGAGACCATGTCCGATCATCCTGCCATTTCCACAAAGCAATTTGCCAGCATGTGAGTGGAAGTGACACATTGCCAAGGTATGCCGCAGTGATTTTCCTATGGCTGCAAGACAGCCCAAGGGGGCCCAAAACTACAAACAGCAACTCAAAAGAAATAGATAAGCTTGTGAGCCAGGGCATCTTAGAGCCAGTCAATCATGCACACTGGGAGATGCCAATTGTGACACCTGTCAAGCCTGATGGGTCTGTACACATCTGTGCAGACTATAAATGTACAATTTTAATAAAGTGATACAACAAGCGCTTACCCTGTACCTATTGTACAACGCCTATTGCATTCGCTTGGCCCAGGAAAAATCTTTGCAAAATTGGATATGGCGCAGGCACACCAACAATTGCCAATAGATGTGCTACCACAGAGGCCCAAACCTTGTGGCACACAGGGATGCATTCAAATGCAACTGGCTGAAATTTGGAGTTAGTATAGCCCCTGGGCTGTTCCAAAGCATCATGGAACGACTTTTGCAGCGGATTCCAGGAGTCGTCACCTATTTCGATGACATCTTGATATTGGCCGCAAATGAAGCGCAACTTTTAAAACACATACAAACAGTTTTGGCTAGAATCAGAGAAAAGGGCCTCAGCCTCAAAAAAGAAAATGTCAAATTAATGTGCCAAAAGTCGAACTCCATGGTACATGATCGATGGGTCTGGGATCCACCCGACCTCAAAAAAAAAAAAAAAACAGTAAGGAAGCTCCCACACTTCAAAATCAGACCGAACTGCAGGAGTTCCTCGGGCTCCTTAATTTTTTCAACGTCTTTCTCAAACAGAAAGCTACCATTGCTGAGCCACTACGTTGCCTCCTAGCCAAGAACGTGAAATGGTCCGGGGCAAAACCAAGGCCGCCGCATTTGCCACTGTAAAAAGACTTTTGTCAGCAGACTCATTCCTAGTACAATACAGCCAGACCCTGCTGTTGGTGTTGACCTGTGATGCCTCCCCCTTGGTGTCGGCGCTATCCTCAGCCACTGCATGCCCAATGGAACTGAAGCCCCCATTGCATTTTACTCCAGGACATTATCCGCTGCACAGCGGAATTACAGCCAACTGCACCATGACGCTTTGGTTGCAGTAGCTGGAGTAAAGAGATTCCACAAATATCTCTATGGCCGAGATTTCAAACTGATCACAGACCACAAGCCACTGTTGGGGTTTCTGGCTTGGGGTCATCCATCCCAGTTTCACTATCTCCCCAAATGACCAGGTGGACAATTTTTCTAGCAGCCTATTCCTACCACCTCATCCACCAATCGGGCACCACATTAGGGCACGCAGATGCCTTAAGTCGCTGCCCACTGCCTGAAGTCCTCGCCAACCCCACCCCTGAGTATTGGTCCTCCTCATTGACTGCTTGGAAACTGGACCCATCTCATCTAGCGACGTAGCACGCCACTCTGCAAAAGACCCCATAATAAAACAAATTTTGAACTGGGTGTGGAGGGGGTGGCCTTAGGGGCTTGTTGGGGCCGAATTCAATACATATTTTCCAAACGGGATGAACCGTCGGTTATTAATGGGTGTTTGCTGTGGGGGGGACAGAGTAGTCATTCCCAAACAATTGCGTATAGCAGTCCTGGAAGCATTACATGAAGGGCATCCTGGGATTGTTAGAATGAAGTCTCTAGCAAGGAGTTATGTTGGTGGCCTAACATGGACAGGGAGATACAAGAATGGATGGTGAAGTGGACCGAGGAAGAATGTGGCAGGAGGCTCCTGAGGTAAGGCACTAAGAAAAAAACTGCACTTGTATGCCTGCGAGTACCCCTGCCTGTTGTTCGCTATTAGGAAGCACTCAAAGCGCTCTAGGAACCCGGCCCATGACTCGCCGGCAGTTCCAAAAGGAGTGAACGGGGAATAGCGGCCATGGTTCTAGCGGCTAATGTTTCTTGGCAGTGAGAGAAAAAAATATGAATTTTCTGTCTCTGTCTTAGGCTGTTACTCAGGGCCTGTGGATCCCACCTTCATTGCCAGTGAAGTGGACCGAGGAAGAATGAGGCAGGAGGCTCCTGAGGTAAGTTAACAGCACTTTATTTAAACAGACTGAACAGTAGACAGGCTAGCGGGTAGATCGGGGCTCCGCCCTGCTTGACAGCTATTTATACGGAGCTGTCAAGCAGGGAGGCCAATAGGCGCATGTCTGACAGCCCGCACTCACCATGCCGTGTCTTAGCCAATCAGGCACGTCCTGGCTATTGCTGGCTGTCAGTCGTAGCCTTGAGGACTAAAAGGCCTCTTCCCCCCAGTGTGGGCACATGCGTCGACATGGCGCATGCGTACTCATGAAGATAGGTGGGACGGCGGTGGACATGCCCAGAACGCCTCAGTTCGAGAGGCGGCGCTAGAGAGGTAAGACATCCTTGTAGCAACTCCTCCCTGGAGGGAGTGGAGCTCTTTGTGATATCACAAAGGCCTAGTCCAGATGGCGAAATCCCAGGAAGAGGTAGGCCAGGTGGCTGGGGCACAGCCTAAACAGGCGGGGAAATACAAACTGACCAGCAGATGGCAAGGGGGTTGGGAAGGCCTGGTAGTGGAAGGCCTAAACTGGAGTAACTGGAAAATGCGGGACGGTTTGAGACGGTGCAACAGATTGCTAGGATATGGCAACTGGGGAGGAGAGGCCTGACTTGGGGAAGGCCTCATGCGGAAAGGAGGCTGCGAACTGCAACGGGCCTGGGGCTGGCTGCAAGGCGACAGCAGCTGGCCTCTGCAGGTCAGATGGAGTCGAGGCCTCTGGAGGGTGTCAGCGCCTTAATTGGTCACATGGTGCCACCACTCGGTGCCATCAGGTAGGTGGACCCTGTAGGAACAGGGAACAGTTATTTCGGTGATGGTGGCAGGCACCCACTGAGGGTCCCCGGTGTAGTTCCTGGCCCAGACCAGTCACCCACACGGAAGGAACGGGAAGGGGCCTCCAGGTTGCCAGGCTGTTCCCCTGAATAGAGAGGGTGTAATCTATCCAGGGAAGTCTGCAGGCGCCAGCCCATCAGTAGCTTTGTGGGGCTTTTCCGCATGATGGGCAAGGAGTGGAATGCTGGGCCAGAAGGTAAGCAGCCACCCTTGCCGGCCAGTCACCACGGTCGATGTGGCCCAAAGCCTCCTTGGCCAATCGGACCGCCCTCACCACCCAGCCATTGATGGCTGGATGGTAAGGGGCCACTGGTGTGTGGCAGATCCCTTGGGCGGCCAGGAATGCCTGGAACGTCGTGGATGAGAATTCGGGCCATTGTCGGACACCACAACATCCGGCAAGCCGTGGGTGGCGAAAAGCCACCACAAAGCCCGCACCGTACTCTTGGCAGTGGTGGAGGACATGAGGACCAACTCCACCAGCGACAGTAGGCATCCATGACCACCAGGAATACCTGCCGTGGAAGGGACCTGCAAAATCGAGGTGTAGCTGGGACCAAGCCCCCCTAGGCAACTCCCACTACCAGGAGGAGGAGGAGGGAGAGCAGGGTGGGACACCTGGCAGAGCACACACCTCCCCACCCACCCCTCAATCTCTTCATCCAGGCTGGGCCACCAGATGTAACTCAGGCAAGCGCCTTCATGCGCGCAACCCCGGGATGGTCCGCATGGAGACGGGAGAGGATCTGGGACTGGAGGGAGGGTGGAATGACAACTCTGCCGCCCCACAACAGACACCTGCAGTGTAGAGACAGCTCCAACTGATGTGTCTTAAAGGGCGGAATTCCTGAGAGACTCCCCCTGTAGGCCAGCCCTTCAGGACCCATCCATGACTTGTGAAAGGACAGGGTCAGCTTCAGAGTGGGCGGTCACAGTGGCTGATGGAGGGAGATCCAAATCTGCAATGGACAGGACCAAGAGACACGGGACGGGTGTGGGTCAGTGTAGGGGAGAGGGCAGCGGCTAAGGGCAGTGGCGTGCCCACAGCTGCTTGCCAGGATGGTATCTCAGCATATAGGAGTACGTTGTAAGAAACTCCGTCCACGGGTCATCCTGGGAGACAGGATAGGTGGGGTGGCCTACCAGCCAGAAGCCCAAGGAGAGGCTTGTAGTCAGTGTAGAAGTAAAATGCCGACCATACAGATAGTTGTGGAATTTTTTAATCCCGGACACTGCAGCCAGAGCCTCCTTGTCAATCTGGCTGTAGTTCCTCTCAGCCGAGGAGAGTGTCCAGGAATAAAAAGCCACGGGGGCCTCTGAGCCATTAGAAAGGACGTGGCTCAGAACAGCCCCCAGACCAATGGGGGAGGCGTCACATGCTAACGTCAGTGGCATCTTGTCACTGTATTGTACTAAGACTGCCTCTGACATCAGCATGGCCATAACATCTGACACGGTCCTTGTTGACCCAGGCAGCGACCAACCTGATGTGGATTTTTGTTTATTCTTTTTTTTAATTACACAGACAACAATGGGAAAAGGAGAAGATGAAAAGAAAAAAAGGGGGGGGACCCATCTTCACATACAATGTCGTTTGATCACAGGTGCATCCCTACTAAGTTTATACATCCCATATCTCTCTGTTGTATATTAATAAACACCAATAAGCCAGGGTTTAAAAAAAAAACAAAAAAAACAAACAAAAAAAGGGTGGGGGGGGGGGGGGGAGGCCAAAAAGGACAAAAAAGATCCAAAAAAAAACCATCATCACATGCAGCATGTCGTTTGGTTACAGTTGTTTTAACATCTACATCTTCAAATAATATTTACCATCTCAGATTTCATCTAATGTAACTAAAGGCCTCATTTTCCTTCTACAATATATATTCAGTTAACATTAGCTTATTTTCCCCAGAAACTATACTTCTATTCATTGTTAACCTTGCATTTCATACCTTCAAACAGAGATCTTATTCCTTCATTGTTCAACAAGGCATCGCTGCCTATATATACCAGTTTTCATTTGTTCCCCTATTAGAATTGCCTTATCAGCAGCGAAATATCATATAGTAAGTTCTAACCTTATACTTTTATCACCAGACCTTATATTAATACTTCCTTATATCATTGTTGAATTATTTCACAGCATAATTATACATCATTTACTTTTTCCAACTAAGGCATAAGTGTATCATTTTTCATTCCAAAGTTTTGTTTTTTTTCCCCTTAGCCATTGATAAAACAAATCCCATATCTTATAAAATTGTTCGTCCTCTTGCTCTCTAATTTCAAATGTCAATTTACTCATTTCGGCACAGTCCATTATTTTTCGAATAACTTCCTCTTTTGGTATTGTTTCATTTTTCCAGTTTTTTGCAAATACAATTCTGGCTGCTGTTAACACATTTACAATCAAATATTTAAGTCTTGTTGTAGGTTTCTGGTAAGATTCCCAATAAAAAGACCTCTGGTTTAAAGTCTATTTGTTTGTGTATCATTTTCTCCAACCATGTGGATTTTAGTCCAGTATCTTTTGGCTTCAGTGCAAGTCCACCACATGTGGTAGTATGAGCTAGGTATCTGGTGACATTTCCAACACTTTTCTGATTTATTCTTGAACATTCTTGCGATTCTGGTCGGGGGTAGATGCCACCTGTAAAACATCTTATACAAGTTTTCTCTATATGCAGTAGACATTGTCATTTTGTAATTTTGAGACCACAATTTCTGCCAGTTCTCTAAATCAATCCCATACTTAAAAAATTTTCCCCAAGCATCATAGTTTCTTTAACTTGTTCTTCATGCAATTTAAACTCCAATAAATATCCATATAGTTTTTTAATTACTTTTCATCAGTACCTGTTAGAATTTTGTCTAGCTCAGTCATTTTGTTATAGAGACCTTTAGTTTTTCTATCTTCATTATATAGATTATATCTGTACATATGAATACCAGTTCATTTCCATCCCTTCTTGCTTCAACTCTTGACTAGATTTGAGCTCACCCTCTGTATTCAATAATTCTGTATATCTAACTGTTTGTTCCTTTTTATATATTATCGGATACGAAAATGCTTCAATTGTTGATGTCCAGACTGGAATTTTTAAATAATGTAATCTTTTAATCTTTTCCCAATTTAAAACAAACGCCTCCCTTATAATGTCTTCTAAAATAACCATGTGGTTTAGTTCCCTTATACCATAAGAAAGCATGCCATCCCAACAGCAAATCGTGACCTTCTACGTTCAATAATCTAGAGTTTTTAATGATATCCACTCCTTAATCCACATCAGGTTTGCTGCCTGATAGTATAGCTCCCAATCGGGTAACCCAAAACCTCCTCTTGATCTAACATCTTGTAGTAATTTAAGTTTTATTCTAGCTTTTTTCCCTTGCCAAATAAATTTCAAAACTATTTTATTTAAATCTAGAAAAAAATCCTTACCCAGTCTGATTGGGATTGTCTGAAACAGATATAGAATTCTAGGTAAAATGTTCATTTTAATTGTAGAGATTCTTCCCATCATTGATAAATGCAAGTTTTCCCATTTCTCCAATCGATTGCTATTTGTCGTTTTAATCTGGTATAATTATCCTCTTTAAGAGTGCTACATCTAGGTGATAAATGTATCCCCAAATATTTAATCTTACTTGTGTTTGAATCTGCAACATTTCTGAAACTCTTCCTTTTGTGTAGCTGGGATATCTTTGCCATGATCTTTGTTTTATCTTTGTTATTTTCAAGCCTGCTACTCTCCATATTCCTCTATTCTTTCTAACAATTTGAGTGCAGTTTCTAATGGATCTTCAAGAATAAAAACTAAGTCGTCTGCGAACACTTGCAATTTATACTCTTCTCTCTTAATTTCATTCCTCTTATTTCTTCTTCTCTGATCTTTCTATTTAAGACCTCTAGTGTTAGGACAAAGAGTAGCGGTGATAGTGGGCAGCCTCTTGTACCTCTCTTTATTTCAATCGGTTCTGTTAGTTCTCCATTTACCATTATCTTTGCTGCTTGTTTCTGGTATATCGTTCATATAGTTTGAGTGAATTTCTTGCCAAAGTTCATCTGCTCCAGTTGCAAAACATAAACTGCCAATTCACATTATCAAAGGCCTTCTGCGCATCGAGGAACATCAGTGCCAGTTTTTTCTGGGTGGGCCTCATAGTATTCCAAGGTATTCAAAATTATTCTCATATTGTCTTTGATTTGTCTTTTAGGTAAAAAGCCATTTTGATCTGAATGGATGAAGCCATTTAAGTATTTTTTAAGTCTCTCAGCTAGTATAGATGCAAATAGCTTGTAGCCTGAATTTAATAAAGAAATTGGTCTATAATTCTTGATTTGTGTTAAATCAGTCTCTTCCTTGGGTAGTAGTGTGATATACGCTTCTGACCATGACTTCGGTATTTGGCTCTCAGTCATCACTTCATTCATGACTTGTAGGAGTGGGAGGGTCAATATTTCTTCAAATGTTCTGTAGAATTCCACTGGTAGGCCATCTGGTCCTGGAGCTTTCCCATTATTTGTTTTTTAAGTGCCTCTGTTAGCTCCATCATTGTTATTTTACTTTCTAACATTGTTCTAGTTTCATCTGGTACCTGGGGGAGATTGGCATCTTGTAGATACTTTTTGACTCGTCCCTCCTCCACTTCTCTTGTTCATAGAGTTTAACGTAGTAGTCGTGTATAATATTTTTTTTTCGGTATTTCCATACTGAATTTCTCTTTGTTTATCTCTTAGTTGAAGTATTTTCTTTGTTTCTCTCTTTTTTTTTATATGCCAACCACCTGCCTGGTTTGTTCGCATTTTCAAAATAATTCTGTTTGGCACCTCTAATTTTTTGTGCCAGTTCTTCCTTTTCTAATAGGTCTTTTGTGTTTAATTATGTCCATTTTTATTTTAACATCTTTTTTTTGTGTGCTCTCTGTAGATCTCTTTCAAGTATTTTATAGTCATTGTCTAGAGCTTTATGCATTTGTCTTTCCTTTGAGTTTTCTTCCTTGTGTAATCTATTGTCAAACCTCTGATAACAGCTTCATTGTATCCCAGAGATTCTGCAACGACGTATCTTCTTTCCTATTTTCTTTAAGGAAAAGGACTAGCTCTTTTCCATTTTTGTACAAACTCTTTTCTTTCAATATAGTGTTATTTAGTGTCCATCTAGATCTTGCCCTTTGGCCTTTCCATTTAGTTAAAATTGGATTGTGGTCCGCCCAGGTACTTGCTTCAATCTCAATTCTTTTATGTTGGAGCTCAACTCCGCTGAGGCCCTATATATCTATTCTAGAGAATGAAGAATGTCTATTTGAGTAGAAGGTATATTGTTCTTTTTTAGCATTTCTTTCTCTCCTATATCTTTTAGATTTAGTTCATCTGTCATCCTAAAAAAAGATTTCGGCAGAAGCTTCCTATTTAATTTTTTTGTTTTATGTGTTTTATAGTCCATATTTTGATTCACAATGCCATTAAAGTCTCCATCATACAAATATCAGCATAGTCTAGTTCCAAAACTTTTTGTGTAGTTTTTTGTAAAATTCATCTTGTTTTTCATTGGGGGCGTAGATTCCAATTAGGAGTGTCTTTTTGGTATCCATAATTTCCACCATCAAAATTCTTCCCTCTTCCTCTGCGTAGACTACTTTTGTTGGGATGTTGCCTTTATATAAAAGACCACTCCTCTTTTCTTGCAATTTGCCAATGATGAAAACATTTTCCCAAGCTTTGGTTGAGTTAATAAATGTTCATATTTCTTTGAATATGTACTTCTTGCAGACAGATTATGTCGAGTTGTAATTTCTCTAATTTATGGAATACTTTCTTCCTTTTAATTGCCGAATTAAGTCCATTAATGTTAATTGTAATCATTTTCTTTCTTCCATGTTTATACTTTATATACAGGATTTATCGCTCTAGTAGATCTAGGTTCTCGTTTTTCTTTGCGGCTTCCATTCCCTGTTCCCCTTCTTTCTCACTTCCACCTACTGCTCCTTCTATTTTTTCGGTCGTGGTTGCAGGTGGTTCCAGTATTTGTACCACTGAATCGTCTTTCCCAGCTTTCTCCGCCATTTCTCTAAAGTATTCTTCGTAGAAAGCTTCTGCCTTCTCAGTTGTATCTATCCTGTGTCTTTGTCCTTGCCAAGTACATAGTAAACCTTCCGGTATGAGCATCTGTAGTTAACACCTTTTTTTATCAATACTTTAGTCAGAAATTGATATTCTTTCTCCTCTCTCTCACCTCTCTGGAATTTGTTTGAGTACTACAATCTCCTTACCTTTATATTCTAATTTTCTATCTCTCAATTTCTATAAGATTTGTGATTTAATTGTTTTTTAGTAAATCTTACATGCACTTCCCTTGGAAGAGCATTTCATTGCATATCTTGTGTATACTCTAAAAGTCTCATCAATTGTTTCTATTATTTGGTCCTGGGACATCCCCAGAACATCTATCAAAATATTTGAAATTATCTGAACTAAGTCCTCTCCTTTTTCTTCTTCTATGTTTTGAAATCTTAAGAAAAATTCAGACCTGTCCATCTCCCATCTTAATATTCCACTGCTCTCTCTTTCTACATCACTTAGTCTGATCTCTAGCTTTTCAGTTTTGTTCTCTTTCTTGAATCTTATTTTCAATTTTTTGAATCCTATTTTCGTATTTCAGCATCCAGTTGTGTATACTTTCTACTTTCCTTCCATATTATCAACTTTTTGCACTATGCTTTGGTTTTGTTGTTCCATTGCCTCCATTTTTTTACAAGGGTATCGTTTCCTGCTTGCATTTTCTGCATCATTTGTATAAGTGTTTCAAAATTGGCTTCCTTCTCTTTTCCTGATGAGACATCGTCTGTGTTGTCCTCTGGCCTCCCGCAGGTGAGGGGGCAGGGGTTAATGTAAAGCCAGAGGCATCTGCTTTTCTACTCATAGCCAATTAGTATTAGAGGGTGGAGGGTTATAAGTATGGTGGATTAAGTACGTAAAGTACACAGAGGAGAGGGGGAGAGATAAGAAAAGGGGGGAAAAGGGAAGGAAAGGGAGAAGGGAGAGAAAAGGAAGGAAAGAAAAAGGAACTTTTTTTTGTTTCAAAGATGAAAGGAATGCAGTAAGAAACAATAGAAGATATATATATAAATAAGAGAATATAAAATAGTAAAAAAGAAAAGAAGACACCCCCCCTCCAAAAAGGGAAGAAGAGGTGCTTCAGCTACAAGGGAAAAGAAAAAGCAGAAAAAATGTAAATAGTCAAGGGGTGATCCAAAGGTTAAAAAGAATAATCAAAACAGAAAGAAAAAAAAAATGTAAAAGATCAAAAGGTCGATGGTGATGATCAAAAAAGAAAAACTCAATGTCGATGTCTCCACAGCAGATAATGTGAAAGTGGTGTTGGGAGATGAAAGAATGCCAACAAGCTAAAACAAATGATTTTTTCGGACTCTTTTTTCCCCCCTAAGATAAGAGTCTCTCCAAGGTCACTCTCAGCTTTGCTTTTATCTAGCAGGTTCCCAGCTGCGTAAATACGTAAATCAAATGCATTACAGGGGGGATTTTAATGACAAAGTTCAAGTCCACAAGATGGCAGTGTTGGCTTGTAATTTGTAGTTTACAGCTTGTTTTAGTCCGTCCCGTGGTGTTTGTTAATTACTAATTGTTTAAAAAAAACATCAAAAGGGCTAAAAGGCAACGAAGAAAAACAAACAAAAAAAAAACAGATCTTCAAAGCACTTTAAGTTTAAAATTTAGTGCCCCATTAGATTCAAAGTTAAAGGTATCGACAACAAAAGAAGGAACAAAAAGCCGATTTAAATTACAGGAAAGTCCAGCCCGGCTTCCAAAGATTTAAAAAAAAGGAATAAAAAATAAACTTCCAAATGGCAAACATTTATCGCCGCCGCTTTTCTCACTTATCAGCCTTATTTTAAACTAAGTTTCCAAATTTAGAATGTTCTCTTTCCAACAAGAAAAAAGGATTTAAAACTCACACCAAACGACATGTTCATATCCACTCGCTCTCTCTGGGCTTTTGCAGTTGTAGTCAGCATCGAGCTGATCCGGAAGTCACTGGATTAGGAAGGCTTTCCTTAGGTTCCCAGAGATTTTGCGAACATCTCTGGGACCACTGGAGTTCCCCCCACGTCACTGTCTCTACGGGACAGCTTAGATTCAACGAATCGTCCAAAAAAGACCCCGGTATAGATGGTCATTCAGGAACTGCCTGAAAGTCCATCTTCTCACTGCTAAGCCCCACCTATTTTTGTTTATTTCTTATCATCATTAGTGATGGTAGGTGCCTGGGTTAGTTCTTAATGGCTAAGCCACTACTGATCCAAAGATAATAATCCCATAACTGTAGGGATCTCACAGGATAACTGTCCAGGCCCAGCCACGGCAGGAAAGTGGTCTACCTTCCTGTTTGGTGGTAGGAAGGCAGGATCAGGAATGGGGGAAGCGGCCTATCTTCTTGTTGGGTGGTAGGAAGGCAGGATCAGGAATTGGGGTGTGTGTGGAAAGGGACTACCTTCCAGGTGCTATTGTAGGATCATTATTATTTTCCTTGGTTAATCTTTGGTGAGATTCACAGCCTTTGGGGCTGGTTAGTAGCTCAACAGCTCGTGTCCTAACCAAGGACCTAGGAACTGTTAAAGTAATGTCAGAAGATATAAGCTGTCTTTATTAATGTTGTTGTTGTTTGTTGCACAATCACCTAGATGTTTAGAATGGATTTGACCTTTTTATCTACTTGTTGAATCCTTGCCATAGACTTGCGATAGGCAGATGTTGATGTCTGACAGTACTATAGGTTTTATCACAGGATTTAAACTGTTCCAAGTAAAGCTGCCTTTTGCAATTGATTGATGGTGATTGTCAATACCAATGATATTCAAGCATAGATACAAGTAGATTCTGACAATACCCTGGAATCCATCCATGGAATCTTTCCTAGGTTCTCTTTGAGTTTGTTAAAATCAGCTCTTTTAAAGTTTAAGACACCGTTGGATTATTTGTTATTGCTTGTGTTTGCATTATTTTGAATTCCAGTATGATGTGGTCACTTTTACCCAAGGTTCTGGCAACTTCAACTCCCTCTATCACTTCTTCTCCACTGGTAAGAATTAGGTCCAGTATAGCTTTACTGCTAGTTCCCTCCTCTAACTTTTGGAGGTTGGTTAGGAATCTATTTGATCTCCATTTACTGCAGTTTGTCTCACAGTTGATATCTAGATAGTTAAGGTTTCCCATTTCTACTATGATATGCTTCCTACATACATTGGTTAACTGGTTGGCAAAGAGTTCATGTATTTCTTCTGATTGGTTGGGTGACCAGTAATATATGCCTATGGAAATGTCACTTTCCCCCCTTTTATATTGACCCGCATACATTGTGGAGGGGTTTTATCTTTGATCCTATGCATTTTTGTAGATATGTAGTGCATATCCATCTCCTTTTTTGTAGATCTGTTTCTTTTGAGCATTTGTATCCATCCATCAGTACATCCATCAGTCATGGGTTTCATCCCACCAGGTTTCTGTAATGGCAACAATGTCACACCTACCCTATTCAACTGAAAGTCCCGAAATTAACATTTATCTCTGATCATGTGGTAAACAAGACATCTGAAAAGACAAAGCACATTCAAGGAGTTGCAGATAGTGTTTCATTTGCAAGCATATATTCCTAAATTACCTTTGTAGCTAAGCATTTCCCAGCCTAGCAATTTATTTCCTTGTGTCTTTTAAAGTGCATAAATGGACATTCTGTAATTTTTTAAAAATAGCATTACTCAACAGAATAGCAAGTCTAACAACTAAAAGAAAATCAATCATAATTAACAACATCTTTTTACCATGATCACCATTATATGCATGCATATTTCATGCATCATGAAATTTCAAAGTCAAATAGATCAGTGTTAGGTGATTATAGGGTTTAGCCAAATCTTCCTCGGTTGAAAGTAGAGATTCCTGGTACATACATTATATAAATTAAAACACAGCCAAAAGAAAACATAGTTAAATCACTAATTACAACTGTTCACATATTTCTGGAAAATTACCTTTATTGATTATAAGGAAGGAAGAGCAAACTTTAGTTAAATTGGTCCAGCCTGCTGGATATTCTGGGCAGCCTCCTGTCCCTGAGTGTTCTTCGTAATATTCTGATGTATTCATAATTATTCTCATGTTATTTTTCAATTGTTGTTTCAGTAAAAAACCATTTTGATCTGAGTGGATAATTTCATTTAGTATTTTTTTTATCGTTCCACCAATATGGATGTGAGTATTTTGTAACCTGTATTCAGTAATGAAATTGGTCTGTGATTTTTTATTTGTTGGTAATCTGAATCTTCTTTGGATATGAGTGTTATGTATGCTTCCATCCATGTTTTTGGTAATTTGGCTTCTGTAAGTGCTTTGTTATACAGGTCTAACATTACTGTTTCTATTGGTTCTTGCATGTTTTTGTAGAATTCTACAGGTATTCTATCTGGGTTCCGTGTCTTGTTTTTTTGTCACCTCACTGCCTCTATTAGTTCCATCATTGTAATTTTTCTATTTAACATTTCTCTTTTCGTCTCCCCAATTTTTTGAAAATTCATCTTATTTAAGTATTGTTCGATGTTGTCTTATACTATGTTTTCTTTACTGTATAGTTTTTGAAAGAAGTTCTATATTATATTTTTTTCTTCCCTTCAGTATTGTATGATTCCTTTTTCATCTTGTAACTGGTGTATTATTTTTTCTTTTTTAGTTTGTGTGCTAACCATCTCCCCGGTTTGTAAACGTTTTAGAAAAAAATTGTTTAGCTATTTTAATTTTCTGTGCTATCTCCTCTTGTGTCATCAAATTCAATTTGTGTTTATCAGTTCTCTCCTTTCCTTTATTTTGTTTTTTGTGGAACTTTTTGCAGGTCTACTTCCAATTTTTAAAGTTCTTTCTCTAATGTTTCTCATTTTTGTTTCTTTTCTTTGTTTTTCCTTGCCAGATATGTTATTGTCAGTCCTCTAATGAATGTCTTTATTTTATCCCACAAGTTTTGTAGTGAGGTTTCTTTTTTTGTTACTTGTAGAAGAGTTTCATTTCTTTTTCTGTCATTTTTATGTATTCTTTATCTTTCAATATTTTTTGGTTAATTATCCATCCTTTTTTCCCCTCTGTCCTTTTCATACTACTCTTATTGGATTGTGGTCTGCCCAGGTATCAGTCATTATTTCAACCTCCTCTGTATCTTCTCAATCCCTGTGTCATCCAGACCATGTCTATCCTTGACCATCACTTGTGTGGATTGGAATAGAAGGTATATTGTTTGTTTTCTGTGTTTCTTTCTTCTAAACTCAGTTTCTGTGGCATTTCAAAGAATGTGGTTAGTAATGTTTTTTTTTTGTTTTCTTCTAAATTTACAACTCTTCTAAATTTTGCTCCACTGGCCTATAAGGAAGGCTCCAATGGAGGTAGCTGCAAGGTGGGTGGGAAACAGAAGGCTTTCCAGCTAGTGTGGCCTACAAAAGCAGCATTGTCTCTCTGCTTTCCAACCCCAAAATTCCATAGTAAAGTTGGGGCAGCCTTTGAGTGTTGTCATCATGTGTTGTATCACTATTTTTTTCTCTTCGCTAAACTAGGGGTAGGTATGGCCAGCGCATAATGCATCTGTAATGGCTCCTCTCCTAACTTAAGAAAGTAAAGACTCTTGAAACAGATTATTTCAAAAAGAACCTTTAATCAAGCAGGATGGAAAACCATTAGAGGCAAAGCAGCATCTGAAACCCTTTAAGCAATACAAATGGGATTAAACTGATAATGACCCCTCCCCTTTGTCCGAATGCAGATTCTGACCAATACACAAGTGTGAAGATGTTTCCTTAACTCTTCTGCCCTGAGAGTTGAATAACACATGTTCCCATGGCTATCTCTAGTTAGACATTAAAGTAAGATATCCCACATGGCCATCATAAACATCCTTTCAGAGGTGCTGGGACCTTCAGTTTTCCAGTGACAGGAAACCAGTTGTAAAGTTGTAAAACTCAGTTGTTACAGATACAGCTAGTGATTTAATTTCCAGCCCCCCTCCTCCCAATTGAATGGCAGTATCACTTTTAGGGGTCTGACATGCTGCCGTTCTTTAGAAAAAGGAGAGATTCACCTGTGAAAAGATAGGGGGAAAATTGCATCATAGTATTTTAACAAGGTTTGTCAGGGTATTGGGAGTGAATTTTTTTCCATAGGGCAGGGGCCCTAATGTGGTGTTTCACTACCCATTCATTCTGGGATGAAGGTA
The DNA here is from genome assembly GCF_009769535.1 of Thamnophis elegans. Taxonomy (NCBI): domain Eukaryota; kingdom Metazoa; phylum Chordata; class Lepidosauria; order Squamata; family Natricidae; genus Thamnophis; species Thamnophis elegans. The sequence continues at coordinate 62,337,611 of NC_045558.1, read as the reverse complement.
AATGCATCCAAGCAACTAAGTATTGGATTTTTCCCCTGTGGGTCCTAGAGTCCAGGATTTCCTTAATTTCAAAACGTTGTTCGCCTTCTATCATGATAGGAACAGGAGGTAGGTGCAGGTGGTCTGAGTTGTGAAGTTATTTCTCGTTTGAGTAAACTAATGTGAAACACTGGATGGACTTTCCTGAGTGTCTTTGGAAGGAGTAATTCTACTGTTACTGGGTTGATAACTGGTGATTGGGAAAGGCCCGATGAAATTTGGCCCTAATTTCTTTGATGGCTGCAATGACTTCAGGAATTTTGTAGATAAGTATACTCTTATCTCCAACTGGAAAGGTTTGGGATCTACTCTTTTTTTGTCAGCTTGAGTTTTAAAAGCCTCTCTAGCTTCCTGTAATGCTAATCTAACCACTGGCCATGTGTTTTGTAGGTTGTCTATCCATTCTTTTAGTAAGGGGATAATGGGTTCTTCTGTGGGTAGTTCAGGCATGGGGTTGAAATCCTGGCCTGTTGCTACTCTAAAAGGATTGAAACCAGTGCTTGAGTGCACAGTGTTATTGAAGGCCACTTCTGCAAAAGGTAAAAATCAACCCAGTTATCCTGAAAATTAATGAAACATCTTAGGTATTGTTCTAGAACCATGTTCCGATTTTCAGTTTGACCATTGATGCATGAATGGTGACTGGAGCTCAGTCCTTGGGTGGTGCCAAGTAAGTTATTTTTCATCAGGCAGCTGTCTTTGTGGCTCAAAAACCATTCATCGGTGGTCAAAGTTTCTTTAAAAGTTTGGGTGGTGTCATTGTTCTCCAAAGTGTCTCATTTTCCCTGGGATCTGGTGGTTACTTTAGCGACTAGTTGATTCTCTTGTATCATGGGTTTGATTACATTTGGCTTCATACTATTGTATTGCAGTTTCCTAGATAGTGCATCTGCCAGAATATTTTTCCCCCGGGAGGTATCTGAGCATAAATTCAAACCATTTAAAGTACTGAGGCCATCGTACTTGTTTTGGAGAGAGTTTCCTTGGGGTCTTTAGGGCTTCTTTTATGATCCATCCAGACTTCAAAAGGGATCTTACTCCTGGGGAGGCAGGGTCGAAGTCGCAATGAGATGACGTGTGATCTCAATGTTCTGAGATCACAGTCGACTGTTTTGCCACTGGGGGGTCCAAACGGATCTAAACTGTTCCGAAGAGACAGTGAACAGGAAGAATATGTCTTGCTGATCTCGAGGATATTGCAAAATCCCTGAAAGAAGCAAGAGAAGTTCTTCAAGCTGGTGATAAAAATTCCAGCCGGCTGATGAGGTCGGGGCAGCTCCAAAACGGAAGGAATGGAAAGGGGAAGTGTTTCCAACTGGTGAGGAATTTTTATTGTTTTAAAAGAGAGACCACCTAAAAACTTAAAAATTAATTTAAATTGAAGAATAGAAGAATCAAGCTGCGAAATTAAACTTCTAATGGCTTTGGACAGTGGTTATCTCACTTTTTTAAATACTATCTTTATGGATGGAATCTTTACAAGCCTTTTAAAATGGATGGATTAAGTCTTTTTTTCCTACTTTTTCTCTGTGACTCTTTGTGATTTAAAGACCAACTTTTCCTCTTTCATTGCTGCGGGTTTTTTTTTAAATTCATTTAAAGTTCAGACCCCTTTTTCTAATTTGAAATACAAAATAGACATAAAAAGAAACATTTTAACGTGGTGCTGCTCAAATGCAGGGAAGTTTTGTTGATTGGACCTTTGTGTATTCAAGTGGAACTTTCTCCTTTCTTCATGGTTTGTTTTGACAGCTTGTTACAGAGCGATAGGGGTAAGCCAGATGTCCCTTTAAAGTGTGTTTTCAACCAGAGAAGAGGGGGAAAATGGCTTTTGAGAATCCATGTTTTAACATTAACAACCTCCCAAGCAAGGGCAGCTGTACTTGTCTAAGATGGCATAATCTCAAGAAAATATAGAGATTGTAAAATTACAGACAATATTTTCAGAATTATTAAATTATCAAATACATATGAAGGAATAGAACAAAAACTGGAATACATGGAGCAGCTAACAGCAAAATATGATGAAAAAATTGAAGATGTTTATCAAATGCAAAATGAGGGATTGAAACCCCAAAAACTGAAGTGGAAAATGAATATAAAGAGATTAAACTTGCTGATATTTGTGGCAATTGGTTTGTTTTTGAAATGCAAAGAATGGAATAATAAAAGAGGAAATAAATGGAGAGGAAATCTATCTCAAAGGGCAAGAGATAGAAGAAAAAGAAAAAAATTAAAGAATTTATGGACTATGAAACCTTATCAGCAAAAATATTGATAACACTGCTGACAATCAAAGATGAGCAGAATAAAGAAACAGAAAGAGGACATCAAAATTATGAGAAATCTTACAAGCAAGGAGTTGCTAAGAGAAGTCCATACAAAGCTGGTCAAGAAGATGTTTAGATGATTAATACCACAAATGGCAGAAGACATGAGACTGTTTTGTCAATGGAAAGATACAGGTTGATAGATGGAAGAGTATAATTTAAAACTAGTTAAACTTAGTGAAATTTAGTGACAATAGGTATAGTTAAGAAACTGATAATGATAATAATGTATACAATGTGTAGTGTATGATAACTAATAATTGGCTATGAATATTGAATAATACCCATGAAGGGAAGATCAGAAAACCTTTTGGACTATATATAAAGGTCATTAAAAAAGAACTAAGTTAGATAGAGTCAAGTTTGACTATTAGGGGGAAATGTTATGATATAGGATATAGTCAAATAAAGAAGGGATAATGATAAATAAATATATAGGTATGGGTACAACATAAAGAAATTGGATGTAAATTGTAAACAGTGCTTTGAAAAGGAGGATTGGAAAATTTTGTTACTAAATATTATGGATGTTTAGCTAAAATAGGACACAAGGACTCAGTACTATTGGAGGATTTTAGAAATAATAAATGAAATGCCAGTATGTGGTTATGTATTAAATTTTGGTATATTTTATGATGAATGATGTCTAAACAATGATAGTCAAAACTGGAGGTATGATGGTAACATATATAAACATTGGAGTTAAAAAACTTGAGTTAATATGAACTATACTTGATGGCAGTGGAAGAGGTGCACGAAAGCCTGTTGTAACCAACTGAAACACTTTCTACAGTATGAAAAAAAGATTTTATGTGTTGTTTGTTTTGAAAATTAAAAATTATTTTTTTAAAAAGGGGGGATCTTACTCCCCTCTAGAAAATGTCTCCAGGTTAAAAGAGCCCATCAAACTGCATAAGCCTCTTCCTCCCAAATTGCCCACCTTTGTTCAGATTCATTCAATTTTTTGGATGTGTAAGCACATGGTTGTAATTGATCTTGTCATTTTTCTGAATCAGGACCGCTCCTATCGCCACATCGCTAGCATCTGCTTGTATGACGAACGGTTTTCTCTGTGGCCAAGTGCTTTAGGATTGGTTCTCTGAAAACAGCCATTTAAGTTTTTCAAATGTCGCTTGACATTCCATTGTCCAGTTCAAAGGCTGCTTTGGTTTCGGGTTACCCTCCCCCTTCGTTTTTAAGAGCTTGGCCATGGGGAGAGCAATTTGGGCAAAAGCAGGGATAAACTGGCGGTAAAAGTTGGCGAATCCCAGGAAGCTTTGCAACTGTTTGAGTGTTCTGGATGGTTCCCAGTCAAGTACCGATTGCACTTTCAAGAATCCATTTCTATGCCCTGGTGTGAAATGCAGTATCCTAAGTAATCAATTTTTTCTTGGTGAAATTCACATTTGGAGAGTTTAGCATAAAGTTTTGCAGAGTGAAATTTGTTCAGAACCGCCCGGACTAGTTTTACATGTTCTGCCTTGGTCTCAGAATACAATAAAATGTCATCGATATAGACTATGCAGTCCTTATATAAATGCTCCTGCAATACTCATTTATTAATTGCATAATTGGGCCCCTTGTAGCCCAAATGGTAGCACTTTGAATTGATAGTATTCAAGAGGGTTGTTAAATGCCGTTTTCCGTTCATCTCCTCCTTAATTATCTGATACGGTAGTAATCCTCCCTTAAACCCAGCTTTAGCGAGGTGTGCTAGCATATCCTTCATGAGTGGGAGGGGATATACATTTGCCATACTGACAGAATTTAAATTTTGAAACGACACATAGGCGTTTACAGCCATCTTTTTTCTTTCTAAAAAATACTGGGGCTGCAACTTTTGGCCAGGCTGATTCAATGAAACCCCTTGCTAGGTTTTCTCAATGAATGCCCTCAGTTGTTCCAGCTTTTGGAGACATGCTACACATCTTGGGTTTAGGGAGTTTCGCTCTGGGGAGGATTTCTATCGCACAATCAGTGGAGCGGGGGGGGGGGGAGCTCAGAAGATGCTTTTTTGCTAAAAAAAACCTCAGCCAAGTCCTTATATTCTTTAGGTATGCCCTGGGTTGGCATAGTGTAAGCAGGCATTGCTGTTTTTAGGTGCTCTGCCCTCAGTTTCTTTGTCTGGATTCTCAGCAAAAGTTATGTGCATCTGCATTCTTATGGTGCCTTGCTTCCAATTAATTTTGGGGTTCCATTTTTTCAGCCATGCAAGACCCAACTAGTGGCCATTCCATGCCAGGCGCCACTCTCATGGCTTCCGATGGCTATCTGTAGAGGCTCAGAGGCAAATGAAGCTGGCTCCCCCCTGCTATTGACCCATCTAGTTGGCAAAAAGCTATGGGGCTTTTCAGCTTCCTTATGTTAATCCTCAACTTACTTACCAGGGTTGGGCTGATGAAATAGCAGTGCACCCCGTCTACTAAAGCTGAGGTTTTCATCCCCCTCTCCCAGTTGGGGAAACAGTCTCAGGGGAAGGGTGAGTGGTTTAATTGGTTTGCTTACCAGTGGTTCACCATCTGGATTGCTTCCAGATAAGTATGGTTCCTCCTGCTGCGAAGCCGGGGTTTCCTCCTCAAAGAAAGGAGGGGGTGGAGATTCTACGGACTCCCTACTCCTCAGGACCATCTCCTTTTAGGGCTGGCCAGGTTTCGTAGGCTTTCCCCCCAATGGGCGGTCTGGTTTCTTAGCCAGTGCCTGAAAACGGCATTCTGCAGCTTGGTGCCCCACTTTTCCACACTTGAAACAGGCTAAGGATTTCAGAGAAGGTGTCGTTTGCAGTTTAAAAGGTTCTTGTTTCCATTGGGGTGGGGATTTCTTCCACATTCATCCTGCTCGGTACTGATTTCTGGCCATGTCAATTTCTGCCTCTTCAGCAATGAGATATCACTCATGTGGTTGGTTTGGGGCACTTCGAATCACACAAACATTGTAGAGGTCATCACTCAGCCCATCCTTGAACCAGCTTACCAGGATATCGTCTGGCCAGTTCACATGACATGCCAGGTCTTGGAATTCTTTGGTATACTCTGCCACTGGCCAGTGTCCCTGCTTCACAACTTTAATGCGGTCATGTGCTTTGCGGTCTGCGAGGGGGTCCTTGAACCGTTGTTGCAGGGCCATCAGGAAATGGTCAAGGTCCTGCAGTTCTGGTGCATAAGTCACCATCCATCTGGCGGCGGCTCCTTCCAGAGCTAGGGTAACCACTCGCACTCGGGCTCCTTGGGTTCAAAAATACACCCTATTCTTGCATGTAGGTGAGCCGCAAAGAATCCCAATTTTTTCAGGTTCCCATCAAATTTTACCCCCTTTCTAACTGCAGGTTTGGGGTTTGGTTAGGAGTGGGCCCCAACCCATGCGCCAACTGGGGGAGGGTTTTCTGGGTTCCTAGCTGTTGTTGCTGTGCCATCAACTTGATCAGCAGGGACCAGAGGGGTTAGTTCCCCTGACATCATCCCCATTTGCCGCCCTTTCTTTGCTTCTCAGTTGCCGGACTGGCTCCCCCCGAATGTTGAGATTTTCCAAAATTTCCATCACCAACTGGGTTACATGCCTCTTCAGAGAATCCTTTCTCAGCGAGGCTTCATTTAGCTCCTCCTGGTCAGAGGGAGCTTCTAACTCCAATTTCCACCCTGGTTTTCGGCTATCTCGGGTCAGAGTGACTCCCCTTTCTTTCCCAGCCATCTTTCGTCCTGATTCTGATTGACCAACAGGGCTTTTGGGGGTCCTCCAGGCTCACATCTTCTCTCTGCCAGGGTACAAGGAACAGTTCTCTGGTTGTGGGGGTTTTCCATCTCACTCCAGCAGTCAGTTCCCCCCTTGTTCACTGTTATGCTCAGACATGGTTTGCAGGGTCCCCTCAGTAGAGTAAAATGTTGTCTCTCCTGGTTGACCACTTTGCAGCAAGATGCTGCTTTATGTAATGGCTCCTCTCCTAACTTAAGAAAGTAAAGACTCTTTATACGGATTATTTCAAAAGGAACTTTTAATCAAGCAGGATGGAAAACCATTAGAGGCAAAGCAGCATCTGAAACCCTTTAGGCAATACAATGGGATTAAATTGATAATGACCCTTCCCCTTTGTCCAAATGGAGATTCCGACCAATACACAAGTGTGAAGATATTTCCTTAACTCTTCTGCCCTGAGAGTCGAATAACCACGTTCCCATGGCTATCTAGTTAGACATTAAAGTAGATATCCCACATTGCTATCATAAACATCCCTTCAGAGGTGCTGGGACCTTCAGTTTTCCCGTGATATGAAACCAGCTGTAAAGTTGTAACACTCAGTTGTTACAGATACACTAGTGATTTAATTCCGAGCCCCCCCCCCCCTCCTCCCAATTGAATGGCAGTATCACTTTTAGGGATCTGACAGCATCTGTCATGTGGGCTGCAAATTTGACACCCCCAATATACACATATAACAAACATATGCAAACTAATATAAACTCTAACCCCAATATAGGTTATTACTATTGATTAATCTCTAGTATAGTTATTTTTAGTTCTATAAATTTCATACAAGATTGCTGCTTGCGATTTAATATGATTATAAATTATAATATTATAGTATATTCTTTGTAAAAGGCTTGTGATTGTAATACATTTTATGTAGTGCAACTTTTCCAAATATTCTCTCAGTTGGACAATTTTTAAAGAATAGAACTAAATATGCAAACAGATTCTCTTCACTGCTCCATCTGTCCTGTGATGAAATGTATTTTGGTATATTGCACCATTTTGTTTCTGACAGAATCTCTGATTAATTTATGATATATTTTTATCACTATTCCTTCTGTCAGATCTTCTTTTTCACATGTCTAGATTAGTGTTCAAACAAAGGTGTTGTCATTTGCTTAAATTACTATAATTACCATATTTTTTGGAGTATAAGCTGCACCACGGTTTTGAAGAGGCAAATTTTGAAAAAAGTAGGTAGGTAGATAGAGGGAGAGAAAGAGAGAGAAATACAGTAGGTAGGTAGGGAGAGAGAGGAGAGTAGTTAGGTAGGTAGGTGATAAAGCGATAGAGAGCGAAATAGAGAGAGATAGAGAGATAAATACAGTAGGTAGGTAGGGGGAAGAGGAGTGTGTGTAGTAGGTAGGTAGTAGGGAGAGAGAGAGAGAGAAATAGAGTAGGTAAGTAGGGGAGAGGGAGAGAAATAGGAAAGAAATACAGTAGGTAGGAAGAGGAGAGAGAGAGAATAGCTAGGTAGAGGGATAGAGAGAGACTGAGGGCAGAAATACAGTAGGTGGGGGGAGAGAGAAATAAAGTAGGTAGGAAGAGAGAAGTAGTTAGATAGAGGGATAGAGAGAGAAAGAGAGAGGACTGAGGGTGAGGAAATACAGTAGGGAGGGAGGGAGAGAGAAATACAGTAGGTAGGAAGAGAGATAGAGAGATAGGTAGATTGATAGGTAGGGGGATAGAGAAAGAAATACAGTAGATAGGTAGGTAGAGAGACAGTAGTAAGGTAGGTAGGTACGTAGGTAGATAGAGGGGGGGAGAGAGAAATACAGTAGGTAGTTAGGGAGGGAGAGAGTAAGTAGGTAGATAGGGAGGAGGAGAGGAGAGAGAAAGAGAGATACAGTAGGTAGGTAGGGAGGAGAGAGAGAGAGAGGTAGGTAAATGTTCCAGGTGTATTTTTCCAGTTCTGGAGAAGGAAATTGCTGGACAATCTGCAGCACCTAAGACTTTGTTTCTGCTGGCACAGAACTTGATCGATGTAATTCTCATCAATCAGTTAAGAGCTTTCCCAAAAGGGAAAAAAAACAGTTTTTTGCACTCTGCAAACCTCCCCAAAATGGCCAATTTTTCACGAAAAAGGCCCTGCTTTTTTTAAAAAGAGGCATGAATAGCTTGGGGGGGGAGTTGCAGAGTGCTCCTGGGCGGGGGCAAAAAACAAGCAAAACCGGCCCATTTTTCACAAAAACCGGCCCATTTTTGTCAAACAATTTGCATGCATAGCCTTATGGAGGCTTATAGAGTGCTGCTGGGGGCTGGGGGGGGGGGAGGCCTGTTTTTTGCTCATTTCTGCCCTCCCCAGCCCCCAGGATCTCTCTGAAAGCCTCCATAAGGGTATACATGGCCATTTTTGGTGAAGTGGCAGGGCTTCAGGAGGCAAAAAATGCTGTATTCAGTGTATAAGACAAACCTAGATTTTTCGGCCTCTTTTTTTGAGGAAAAAGATGTGTCTTATACTCCGAAAATATGGTAGGACATTTTCCAATTTTATTAAGGAACATTGGAAAACTAGTCAAACCTCTTTTCCCTGGAATAGGTTCTGAATCAGGGACGTGCAGTCAGGGGAGCAAGGGGAGGCAGAGCCTCACCACTGTCATCATGAAAGAAAAAAATGTTAAAAGGAAAAAGGCTGAGGTAGTTGCTGCCAGAGTCACAGTGGATGACTCTGCTTAGTGCTTAACTGTGTAAAAAAGCCTCTAACAAAGTGCCCTCTACAGGGGGACGGCAGGAAAACGAGGTGCCTCATTTAGTCTGACTTTATGATCACTCGAGCAGAGCTAAGCAATGGTTAAAAGCTGAAAAATTCCTTATGTAGCTGAGGCCTGTCATCCTCCTGCCTCCTGTAGAGGGCATTTTTTAGAGGCTTTTAAGAGGCTCTGGGAAAAACTAGCTCAGTCTGACCTCAGAGCTCATGCCTTTTTCCTTTTTACTATTGGATGTAATCCAGTCATTCCCAATGTGGGGTCCACGCCCCATGGGGAGGCAATTTGATTTTTAATGGGGGCAATTTGCAACCTTGTCCTAAACCCAAATTAATAGCCTTTTAGGCTTCCTCTGTGTGAGTAGGAGTTCACTTTTTAAATAGTAAGAATTGTATGTCCCGGGCGGGGAGGAATCAGGATTTTAGAGATGCTTAGGAGGGGCATGGCCAAAAAAGGTTGGGAACTACTGGTGTAATCAATTGTTCTCAGGGAAAAAGCAGAGATGAATTTTAAAAAAAGACAGATAAAGTGTTTGGATAACACAAGTATATCTGAGTATGAATAATCTACTTTAAATTTTATGAACAATGAATGTTAACCCTGATAATATTTGTTCATAAAATCCTAGTCACTTATTCCATTATGGTACAAATACTGTACAGAAAGTCATAGAATGATTTCTGTGAATCTCCCGTTCACTTTTTTGAACATTTTAAATATTCTAGGTCAGAGGTGTCAAACTCAAGGCCCAAGGGCTGGATCCATCCTGCAGGGTTTTTAGATCTGGCCCATGGGGCCACCCTGGAAACAGCGAAGGACCAGTCCATGATACTTCTGCCAGAGGAAAATGGACTCCCAAGATGTTTTCGACTGCCATGGCCTCCTGCAACCCTCTGCCAGAGAAAACACAGGAGGCTGTTTTCTCTGGCACAGTGCTCAGTCCATCAAGAGTCCCAACAGGAGTTACATCGAGCTGGCCACACCCATCTTGGCCCTATCCACCCTCACTCCCCTCAAGGTCAACATAACCCTGATGCAGCCCTCAGTAAATTAGAACTACTGGAACAGGATGTACAACTCCTGCATGAGAATCTGTGAGATAACAGGTTAATCTCCAAAAAGAATGAATTGGAAAATTGATATATTAAATGATAGTATGGAAACTATTTGGATAGAACAAAAAGAATTACTTTAATTTTTTGAGTATAAGACGCACTTCCCCCCACCAAAAGAGGGTGAAAATTTGGGTGCACCTTATACACTGAATGTGGCCCCAGCGTTTGGAGGCTGCAAATTCAGCCTCTCAAATTGAGTTTTTGGAGGCCTGCAAACTCAGCCTCTCAAACAGAGCTTTCAAAGGGTGAAAAAGCAAGGCGCAGAGGCCAAATGGCAAACACAGAACAGCTGCTGCCTTTTCGGACTGGTTCCGCGCTTCGCCTGCTGTACTCACTGGAGCGCTCTGTGACGATCATTTCATTCATTTCATTTTCACTTTATTTGTATGCCGCCCTTTCCCTGGGGGGACTCAGGGCGACTCACAGTTCAAAAGGGGGGGGAAGGACAAACAATTTACAACATGGAGACACTACATCATTTAAGAACACAACAGTCATACAATTCGAGTGGGGTTAGAATCGTTACCCCCAGGCCAGCCGGGACAGCCAGATTTTAAGGGCGGCGCGGAAGGACTGGAGGGTGGTGAGGGTCCGAATCTCCACGGGGAGTTCGTTCCAGAGGGTCGGAGCAGCCACCGAGAAGGCTCTCCTCCGGGTAGTTGCCAGCCTACACTGGCTGGCTGATGGAATTCGGAGGAGGCCTAATCTATGCGATCTTATCGGTCTAGTGGAGGTAATTGGCAGTAGGCGGTCTCTCAAGTACCCAGATCCAATACCATGGAGGCTTTGTAGGTGACAAGTAGCACCTTGAGTCGCACCCAGAGATCAACAGGTAGCCAGTGCAGCTCGCGGAGGATAGGTGTTACGTGGGTGAACGAGGCGCACCCATGATCGCTCGCGCGGCCGCATTCTGGACCAGCTGAAGTCGCCGAATACTTTTCAAGGGCAGCCCCATGTAGAGCACATTGCAGTACTCCAGCCTAGAGGTCACAAGGGCACGAGTGACTGTTGTGAGGGCCTCCCGGTTCAGGTAGGGACGCAACTGGTGCACCAGGCGAACCTGGGCAAATGCCCCCTGGTCACAGCTGACAAATGATGTTCGAAAGTCAGCTGTGGATCCAGGAGGACTCCCAAGTTGCGAACCCTATCTGAGGGGCGTACAATTTGACCCCCCAGCCTGAGAGATGGAACACTTGGCCAATTCGTGGGAGGGAAGCACAGCAGCCACTCGGTCTTTTCTGGATTGAGCACAAGCTTGTTAACCCCCATCCAGTCTCTAACAGCCTCAAGACCCTGGCTCATCACATCCATCGCTTCGTTGAGTTGGCACGGGGCGGACAGATACAACTGTGTATCGTCCGCATACTGGTGGTATTTTATCCCGTGCCGTCGGATGATCTCCCCCAGCGGTTTCATGTAGATATTGAAAAGAAGGGGGGACAGGACCGAACCCTGCGGCACCCCATACGTTAGGGGCCTAGGGGTCGATCTCTGCCCTCCGACTAACACCGACTGCGACCTGTCCGAGAGGTAAGAGGAGAACCACCGTAGGACAGTGCCTCCCACCCCCACCTCCCGCAGTCATCGCAGAAGGATACCATGGTTGATGGTATCGAAAGCCGCCGAGAGGTCAAGGAGCACCAGGATGGAGGCATGGCCTCCATCCCTGGCTCTCCAGAGATCATACGGTTAACGCGACCAAAGGCGTTTCTGTGCTTAGCCAGGTCTGAAGCTGACTGGAATGGATTCGAGATAACTGGCTTCCTCCAAGGACCGCTGGAGCTGAAAGGCCACCACCTTCTCAACAGGGGAGGTTGGAGACGGACGATAGTTGTTTAAAACGGCTGGATCCAAGGATGGTTTCTTCAGGAGGGGTCTCACCACCGCCGCCTTTAAAGCGGGGGGAAAGACCCCCTCCCATAGGGAGTGGTAACAACCCGCCTGGATCCAGCCTCGTGTCACCTCTCTGCTTGTTTACAATCAGCCAGGAGGGGCACGGGTCCAGCACACATGTGGAGGCACCTACAGCTCTCATCGCCTTGTCCACGTCCTCAGGGGTAACAGCTTGAAAATCAATCCAGCGATGGCTTACCAGATTATCCCTTAGTGCCTCGGCTGGTTCTGCAGAATTGGAGTCCAGGTCTCCGGAACCGAGCAACCTTGTCCGCGAGGAATTGGACGTAATCCTCAGCCCTGCCCTGCAGCGGATCGCCCGTATCCCTCCTGTTTAGGAGGGAACGGGTTATCCTAAACAGGGCGGCTGGGCGCGACTCAGCGGACGCAACCAGAGAGGCAATATGTGTTCTCTTAGACGTCCTGATTGCTCGAATGTACTCTCTGGTGCAGGTTGTTAAAAGTGCTCGGCTCGATTCGGATTTACTGGACCTCCATAAGTGCTCTAGGCGTCTCCTTCGGCGCTTCATCTCCCGGAGTTCCTCAGTAAACCAAGGAGCCCTCCGGGATCCACTGCCTCGGAGCGGCCGTAGAGGCGCAATCCGGTTAAGAGACTCCGTCGCTGCCAAGTTCCAGGCAGCAACCAGGGTCTCCACCGGACTGCGGGCGAGAGTATCAGGAATGACCCCAAGCTCCGTCTGGAACCCCAAAGGGTCCATAAGTCGCCTGGGGCGGAACCACCTGGTCGGCTCCTCCTCCCTACAGTGGGGGTTTGGTCTCCGAAAGTCAAGCCTCAATAGGTAGTGGTCTGACCATGACAGGGGCAAGATCTCGCTACCCCTCAGACCAAGATCACAATTCCACTGCTCCGAGAGAAATACGAGGTCAAGCGTGTGACCCGCTGAGTGGGTTGGTCCCCGGATTACTTGGGTCAAGCCCATGGTTGTCATGGAAGCCATGAACTCCTGCGCTCCATCAGAGTGTTCACCGAGCGAAGGCAAATTGAAATCCCCCAGAACCATAAGTCTGGGGAACTCAACTGCCAGCTCGGCTATCGACTCGAGGAGCGAGGGGAGGGCTGTTGCAACGCAGTTGGGAGGCAGGTACGTTAGCAGCAAACCCACTTGACCCTTGAGGTCCAACTTCACCAGCAGGGACTCACACCCGACAAGCTCCGGAGCAGGGATCCTATGAGGTGCTAGAGACTCTCGATAACCAATGGCCACTCCCCCCACCCCTTCTCTGAGCTCTCGGCTAATGGAGCACCTGAAAACCCTCTGGGCACATCTCTACGAGGGGGACTCCTCCCTCCGGGCCCAGCCAGGTTTCAGTAATACATGCCAGGTCTGCCCTCTCGTCTAAAATTAAGTCCCGAACGAGAGGAGCTTTATGAACTACAGACCTGGCATTTAGCGACAGCAGCCTGAGGCCAGGGTCCTGATTACTCACACCATCTGGCCTTGGAGTGGGACTCGTAGGGCCGGAAGGAGGGATCTCTGTGACGTAGCGAGCCCTCCTTCCCCGGTAAGGGCCTGCCCTAAGTCCCCGCCATATCTGCCCCTCCCTGTTAAGACCGTAATGCTCTGGCCCACTTCCGTGTCCGTGGTCCACCTACCCACCCCCATAACTCCCGTGTGCTCCGGCAGGGCCCTTCGAATCAAACATCCTGCGGCTGGGATTGACCCAGGTCCCCCTAATACTTCTGCAGAGCACTCAGTATAGAGGGTACCTGGGTAAGGCCCCAGCCTACTCAGACATACACAGTCACAGCGCCATTCACTCCCCACTAACAATTTAAAAACACAGAGAGAATACAACATAATAGGGGTTAAAAGTGGGCACATACAGCAACAGTTACATCATTCACACCTCACTCATAAAATGCGGAGACTAAAGTTGCGCAATCTAGGATGGAACAAAGTGAGAAGGGGGAGGGGGAGAGGTACTCCACTCCTCTCCCTTCCTATGGCAGTTAGTTGATAAGATAGTACGAGCCCAGCTCCAATCCACTGAGGGTATACAGAGGGGGGGTGGCGTTTTCCCCCCCTCTGATAAGGTCAAAAAGTCCCAAAAAGTCTAAATGGTTAAAAGGACTGCCAAGGATGTTGAATCCGGGTTGCCAAAGGTGTAGCAAAGCGTAGGGTCTGGGTGGCCGGAGTGGTGTCACTGGGCAGCAAGAGGTAATGCTGATTGAGCCGGGTATAGTTTGTTCGTAGGTGTAAAACTCTGAGGGCTGCAGTTGTAGGCAGGGTGGATAAGTGCCAATTAAGAAGATGGTAAAGATGACAGAGCAATGACAAAGAAATGAAAAAGGCACCAATAGTGGCCACTGGGGGGAGTCCAAGCTCCCAGCATGCTGCCTCTCCGGAGTAATAGTGCCTGATGTAAGGTGACTCAGTAAATAGCAATAATACTGGTCAGCACAGCACTCCTGAGGCAGTGGCAGCAGCTGGTGGTACTGGCCGCCACAGAGGGCCCGTCGTTGAATTTCCAGAGTCTCCAGTCCCAGTCCAAGCAGTCCCAGTCCAAGCAGGCAAATAGTAAGGCAGCGTAAAGCCCGCAGGAACAGCGGCAAGATGGAAGAAAAACGCCGCACCAGGATGTGGGGGGGGGGAGTCAGCCAGAGCTGCGGTGGGGACAGGAAACCAGTTCCTCTGTCTCCCAGTCTGGTCCAAGCATCTCTCCTGGGCTCCCCACCCCCTCTTCGGGGCATAAAACCAACCCCTCGGTGCTGCCCGGCCAGAAGAAAAAATTCGGCACCTCTCAAAGCAGCGGGGCCGAAGCTGCTGCCTCTCGTACAGAGCCGCCGCCGCCGCTTCCCAGCTGTTCCAAAGGGCCGATGAGAGAAGCCACACCGGGGGAGGTAACACCGTCCCGGAAGCCGCTCAAGGGCAGCCCCCTCCTCAAACAGTCACCTCCCTGGAGAGCCCGAACATTGGCGCCCCACAGGAACCCCTCAGTTACCATATCAGGGGTCCTGGCCGCCAAGACTGGTCTCTTATTGTCTTTCTAGTAATCGGAGCGATGAGGCTCGGCAGCCATTCTAGATATACCCCATATCGCTTGCACATTTTTGTGTATCTGCCCCAACGAAGGCAGCGAGCATAGTGAGTAAATGTGTGTGCTCACAACCAGAGAACCTGTTGCTAAAGTTCAGCTGGGAACAGCTGATGGGGTGGAAATGATCCATCCGCCAATCATCTGCTTGTGCTGAATCAGGCTATTGTGAGGAAGGTGACCAGGCTGTTTGCTGAATGCTAGCCAGATTAATACCAATGGATGTACTAGGCAAGAGGCAGATTTTTTTAATTTTCCTCCCCAAAACTAAGGTGCATCTTATACTCTGGAGCATCTTCTACTCCAAAATATATATTATTGGAAATATCATACAGTTTTCTGGAGTTATTGCCAATGGTAAATATAGTAACGAACATGGATGATGGTGTGAAAAATGCATCATGGATAAACAATGCAAGAAATGGTGGCTCAGAAATAATGATGAAAATTATTGCATTATATGTATTTAAACAAAAGGTAATAGTATGATGTCAAAATGAGGGGGATAAACAAAATTAAAAGAGGCAAGAAAATACAGAATGATTTAATTAAAGTCAAGAATTATTTTGGAAGCAGATGAAGAGGACTAATTGAACAAAGAGTATCCAGCAGAGAAAATGGAATAAAATTGATTATCTGGAATAAAACTTAGATATATTGCTTGCTATTTTTGCCAAAATGACTAATCCACATTGTGCTGTTTCCTATCTCTTTTGTACATATGTGCCAATGTCAGGAAAACATGTACAAAAGAGAAGAGGTTTGCATCATGGCACACACTGCTTTTATCATTCTTCCTCTCTCTTCAGAAACTACTTCCTTGAATAAAGGAATTCTCGAATTGAAATATATGCAATATATGGTAGAATTCAAGGAGAAAAATAATAGAATCATAGATTTGGAAGGGACATAACAGATCGTGAAGTCCAACTCTTTACACATTGCAGGATTCACTTTAAAGTAAAGGTTCCTTTTGCACATATGTGTTAGTGTTCCCTACTCTAGGGGACTGTACTCACCTCCATTTCAAAGCAGGAGCTGTCCAAAGACATCTCCATGGTCATATGGCCAGCATGACTAAACACTGAAGGTGCATGGAATGTTGTTACCTTCCCACCAAGTGGTTCCTATTTTTTTCTACTTGCATTGTTACATGCTTTTGAACTTTTGAAGTTATTTCACTGATTGACTACTCTGTCAAGAAGTTCTTTCCAGGGTCTAATATGCATCTACAGCTGAATTTCATCCCATTGTTTTGATCAAGGCCTCTGAGTAAGTGGAATAAGTGTAAAACCTTCTATAGTGTTAGAGGTATCTCCGTTGGGAGACAGAAAGTAGTGCAGCGGAATGTACAGCTAGAGAGAAAGAACGTTGCTAGTAGAAACCATATGAATAGAGTCTCAGACACTGCTAGTAAAAACAAGTAGCTTTACTACGATAATTGCTTCACAAGCAGTGATAGTGGATAGTAGATATTAGTTCAAACACAATTCAAAGAGCAAACAATAGCTTTACATCGCACAGTTCACATTCCAGTCTCAAGTCATCAAGCATAGGAAAGCAGAGAGGAGAGGAGTTCTCTTGACTCCTTCTTATAGTAAAGTTAAGTACATCCACTCATATATATATATATATATATATATATATATATTATATACTATATATATATATATATATATATATATATATCTATATATATATATATATATATTTAAAGTCACAACCCCTGGTATGCCAAATATGGGAGGAAGGTCACACTTCCACTCTCTGTCTCGCTCGTCACAAGAGACCATCCAGACAGAAACCCAATATTTTTTACTGTTGCCTTTTTGTTATATTTGGTTATATTTATGCTGATAAATAAATAAAGGGAGACTAGTATAGATCTATTTCAAGCTATTTAGCTCTCATCAGCTAGCCATCATCAGCTAGCACAGGTTCGATTCCCAGTAAGGGTGTGGCTAGCTGATGAGAGTAAATTAGCTTGAAATAGATCTATACTAGTCTCCCTTTATTATTTATCAGCATAAATATAACATATATATCTATATATATATATATATATATATATATATATATATATATATATAATATATATATATATATATATACACACACACACACACACATATACATACATACATACATACATACATACATACATACACACACAGGGGGAGAAGGACTGTGGAACCCTCCCTCCTTTTATTACCACTGGTTTCCGACCACAATCTCTGCACTATCCCACTTGAGAGGTACCTTTTGTTAAGATCTGCGCAATGTATGGAGAGTGTATGGGGTGATTGCTGAATGAATGAACCCACATAATTTATACTATTGTAATTTTACATGTTTTAATGGATTTTAGTGAGGTATGTATGAGAGAGTGACTGAGAGTGCATCGAAGAGGATTGAGGGCATGGCCTGGTGCCTCCCCCACTGAGTGCACAAGGAGAAGTGGTAGGGGGGCCCAGGCCTACCCCCTCATCCTAGAATGAGTGATGGATGTGGCCTGCTGGGTGAAGCATGGGCCATGGGAGGGGGGGAGGGGCCTTCTGGGATGGGGTGGACCGGAGCATTCTGGTCATGTTGGGGAGAGGCAAGTATGACGGGGGCTACAGGGCTAGCCATCACCGGGGAAGGAGGGCTCGCTACCTCACAGCGATCCCTCGTTCCAGCCCTGTAAGCTCAACTCTAGGACCAGGTGGCAGGAGAATTCAGGGCCCTGGTCTCAGGTTGCTGTTGCTAAATGCCATGTCTGTGATCCAGAAAGCTCCCCTGGTCCGGGACTTAATACTTGATGAGGGGGCAGAACTGGCATGTATTACTGAGACCAGGCTGGGCCATGAGGGAGGAGTCCCCCTCTCCGAAATGTGCCCAGAAGGGTTTCAGGTGCTCCATCAACCACGACACCAGAGAAAGGGTGGGGAGTGGCAGTTATTATCTGGGATTTTTAGCTCCTTGCAGGAGCCCTGCTCCAGAGATTGTTGGGTGTGAGTCCCTTCTTATGAAGTTGGACCTAGGGGTTCAAGTGGGCTTGTTGTTGACGTACCTACCTCCTAGCTGCGTCACACAGCCCTGCCTGTGCTCCTGGAGTTGGTAGCGGGCTGGCGATTGAGTTCCCCAGACTGCTAGTAGGCGAATCCTTAGGCGAATGCTCTGATGGGGCCCAGGAGTTCATGGCTTCCATGACAGCCATGGACTTGACCCAAGTAATCCAGGGTCCAACTCATAAAGCAGGACACATGCTTGACCTAGTGTTTCTCTCGTGGCAGTGGAGATGTGATCTTGAGTTAAGGGAAATAGACATCTCGCCCTTGTCATGGTTGGATCACTTCCTGTTGAGGCTTGATTTCGGAAGCTACTCCCCCACCGCAGGGAGGTGGAACTGATTAGGTGGTCCCGCCCCAGACACCTGATGGACCCGTTGGGATTTCAGAAGGAGCTTGGGGAGATACCCTGACTCTCTTGCCCACAACCCAGCAGAGTCCCTGGTCGCCGCTTGGAATATAGCAGCAACTGGGGCCCTGGATCGGATTGTGCCTTTGCGACCTCTCCGTGGCAGTGGATCCAGGAGGGCTCCTTGGTTTACTGAGGAACTCCAGGAGATGAAGCGCCAAAAGAGACGCCTAGAGCGACGCTGGAGGGCTAGTAACTAGTAAGTAAAATGTGCGAATTTCCCACTCTTATTGCGTCCGCAGAATCTCACCCAGCCGCCCTGTTAGGATAACCAGTTCCCTCCTGAATGGGGGGGAAATGGAGGATGCCTTGCAGGGTCGAGCTGAGGAGTTTGCTCAGTTTCTGTCGGACAAAATCGCTCAGATTCGGACAGACCTGGACTCCATTTGGACAGAACCAGCAGAGTTGCCGAGGGAGGGTCTTGCTCAGACTTTCTGGAATGAGTTCCAGCTTGTCACCCTGATGAAGTGGACAAGGCCATGGGAGCGATGAGTGCCTCCACCTGTTTACTGGATCCGTGCCCCCTCCTGGCTGGTCTCGACCAGCAGGGAGGTAACACGAGGCTGGCTCCAGAGAATACGAACGCCTCCTTGATGGATGGATCCTTTCCACGGCCTCTTAAGGAGGTGGTGGTGAGACCCCCTCCTCAAGAAGCCTTCTCTGGACCCAGCTATTTTCAAAAACTATCGTCCAGTCTCCAACCTCCATTTCTTAGGGAAGGTTGTTGAGAAGGTGGTGGCCCTCCAATTCCGGCGGACCTTGGATGAAGCAGATTATCTAGACCCTTTTCAGTCGGTTTCAGGACTGGTTACTCCACCAAAACCACTTTGGTTGCACTGACCAATGATCTCTGGCGGGCCAGGGACAGAGGGCACTCCTCTGTGCTTGTGCCCCTTGACCTCTCAACAGCTTTTGATACCATTGACCATGGTATCTTTCTGCGACAGCTGGAAGAGGTAGGAGTGGGAGGCACTGTCTTTCGGTGGTTCTCCTCTTACCTCTCTGACAGGTCAGTTGGTGTTGGTCGGAGAACAGAGGTTGACTCCTAGCCCCTCAATTATGGGGTGCCGCAGGAGGTTGGTCCTCTCCCCCCTCCTATTTAACATCTACATGAAGCCACTGGGCGAGATCATCCGCCGGCACGGGATCAAATACCACCAATATGCGGACGATACTCAGTTGTATCTGTCCGCCCGTGCCAACTCAGTGAAGTAGTGAAAATGATGTGCCAGTGCCTGGAGGCTGTCAGGGTCTGGATGGGAGCGAGCAGGCTTGCACTCAATCCTGACAAGACCGAGTGGCTGTGGATGTTGCCCCCTAAGGACAGCCCATCCAGTCCGTCCTTAACCCTGGGGGGAGAAAAACTGCCCCCCTCAGAGAGGGTTCGCAATTTGGGGGTCCTCCTGGACCCGCAACTGACCTTGGAACACCAGATGTCGGCTGTGACCAGGAGGGCCTTTGCCCAGGTTCGCTTGGTGCACCAATTGCGGCCCTATTTGGACCGGGAGAGCCAAGGTGGCGCAGTGGTTAAATGCAGCACTGCAGGCTACTGCTAGATCAGCAGGTCAGCGGTTCAAATCTCACCGGCTCAGGGTTGACTCAGCCTTCCATCCTTCCGAGGTGGGTAAAATGAGGACCCAGATTGTTGGGGGCACTATGCTGACTCTCTGTAAACCGCTTAGAGAGGCCTGAAAGGCCTATGAAGCGGTATATAAGTCTACTGCTATTGCTATTGCTATTACTTCAGACAGTCACTCATGCCCTCATCATCTCAAGACTGGATTACTGTAATGTGCTCTTCTTGGGGCTGAAAGTGTACAGAGACTGCAATTAGTCCAGAATGCAGCCACCCGAGCGATACTGGGTGTGCCAGGTACACCCATATCACACCTATCCTCCGCGAGCTGCACTGGCTGCCATTGGTCTCCGAGCATGAGAGAGAGCTGAGGTGGCGCAGTGGTTAGGGTGCAGTATTGCAGGCCACTTCAGCTGACTGTTATCTGCAGTTCAGCGGTTCAAATCTCACGGCTCAAGGTGACTCAGCCTCCATCCTTCCAAGGTGGGTGAAATGAGGATCCAGACTGTGGGGGTGATATGCTGACTCTGTAAACCGCTTAGAAAAGGCTGAAAGCCCTATAAAGTGGTATATAAGTCTAACTGCTATTGCTATGATTCAGGTGCTGCTTATTACCTTTTAAAGCCCTACATGGCCTAGGACCTGGGTACCTACGGGACCATCTTCTGCCACATACCTCCCTCAGACCAATAAGATCGCACAGGATGGGCCTTCTCTGGGTACCTTCAGCGGGACATGCCAGCTGGCAGTGCCTAGGAGTAGGGCCTTCTCTGTTGCCGCTCCAGCCCTATGGAATGAGCTGCCCCCAGAGATTCGGGCCCTACCCACTCTCATGGCCTTTCGCAAAGCCATTAAAACCTGGCTTTTCCGGCAGGCCTGGGGCTGTTGACCCCTTGATTGAGGTCCAGCCCTGTCCGATTGAGTGGTCTGTTGTGTTCCTTTTTAACTTGTTGTGTCCCATTGTTTTAATAATTCTTTTTAATTCTTTTTTTCATTTCTGTAAGCCGCCCGGAGCTCCTCTGGGATTGGGCGGCATAGAAATTAATAAATGAAATGAATATATATATTGCCTACCCAAACACTAGGAGTATACTCCCAACATTCTCCCCTTTGGGTAGCCAATATATATTTACAATTTCAGTCCATATCGTTTCTCAACTTTCTTTATGTTTAACAGTACCTGAGCCTTTGTGAAATAGTCAGCTATATTATCCTCTGACATACAGTATGTTAACTCCACTAGCTTATTTTTAATACTCTCCAGTACATTTAAATAACGCAAATCTGTATGCTTTTGTTCTAGATTTAACTGCCAAATAGTAGCCATTTTGAATAGCTGCCTGGTTGTCGTATACGGTAATAGAATCATTACTTCTATTCCTAGATCTATCAGTAACTGTTTGTAACATATTATATCAGTATATAGTAGTGATAGACATGAGAATTCTGTTTCCATAGTAGACAGACTCAGATGTTTCTGCGTAATAGATCTCCATCCAACCAATGCCTTACACAAAATACAGCTATTCCAGGACATTGACTTTCTTGTGTCTATATCTGTTGCAAAGCTTGCATCAGCATATTCGGTCAGCTTTAACTCCTCATTAGGTTCAAGGTAATGCATTGTTTGCTTCAAATACCTTAAAATCCTTTTTACAGCCTGCCAATGCCTCTCAGTTGGGTCTGAATTATACCTAGCTAATTGGTTTGTGCTGTATGCAATATCATGCCTTGACCAATTGCTTAGATATGACAGACTTCCGATTAGTGCTTGTATAAACCCTTATCAAACATAGCACTATGTTCATTGCTATATTGAATCCTGACTCATAGGAGTCTCTGAGGGTTTACATAGTTCCATTTTGAATTGTTTCAATAAATTGTTTATTTTATCTGACTGTGATATTTTAAACCCTCCCCTGGTTTTATCAATCCTTAATCCTAAATACTGACGTATTTCACCCAGATCTTTTATAGTGAAATGTTTCTTCAACTGTTCAATTATATTAATAGCCTCTTGTTCTGTCTTAGTTAACAAGGCTACATCGTCAGTGAATAAAAGAAGTAAGGAAACATTTCTGTCCCTTTCATTCTAAACAGACATGGGTCAACTAACCAGTTTTGAATCCAATGCTAGTTAAAGCTTTGACTACACACTGGTTCCACTCAAAACCAGACTGTTTTAACCATAAAGACTCTTCTTCAGAAAGCCAACATTCAGATGTGTCATTGTCTTTGATTCCTGCTGGTTTTTCCATATAGATTGGTATGTTGTAATGGTGCATGTAGATAAGCTGTTTTCTACATCTAAATGTTTAATCAAATACTTATTTTTTGCAGACCAAACTAAAGCGGTTCTAGTGTATTGGATTTTAGACTAGGTGCAAACACTTCATCATAATTTGTGGCTGTTTGATCACAACCCTGAGCCACTAGCCTAGCCTTATATGTTATGGCTCCATCTGCTCCAGTTTTTTATTTTATATATCCACTTACTACCAATTGTTTTCTTACCTGGAGGTAAATCAGTG
The DNA here is from genome assembly GCF_009769535.1 of Thamnophis elegans. Taxonomy (NCBI): domain Eukaryota; kingdom Metazoa; phylum Chordata; class Lepidosauria; order Squamata; family Natricidae; genus Thamnophis; species Thamnophis elegans. Next base: position 62,315,165 of record NC_045558.1, on the reverse strand, counting down.
TTTTTCATATACTTTCATATTCTGCAAAGACTTAAGTTCTTTATTCATTGCAGTTCTCCATTCCTTTTGATCTTCTAGAGGAAATGTGGTCAATTCATGGTATGTTGCAGGAACTTTGTTAACCTGATAAGCCATAGTTGCCTGATACCCATCAGGTGGCTTAGTTACTTGTTGACTGCCTTGGTAATTCAGGACTTATTACCGGACTTTCTATTTTCACTTGTTCCTGCTCTACTATTTCCTCTTCAGTAGACAACTCATTTTTATTATTCAATCCTGGTTTCTCATCATCTTCATTAGTGCTTGTCTTGGTTTCTATAATCACTTCATTATTGGATCTAACCTATTCTACCCGATATGTTCCATAAATTTGGCATTTGCACTGCTAACAATCTTTGTTAATCCTCTTTGCCAAAATCTATATGACTTGTAGTTAGCATTATAACCTATAAAAATTAGCTGTTGAGCTCTTTCTTGTCCTTTATGTCTTAATTGCGAGGGAATATGAACCCATGCTGGAGTTCCAAATATATGTATATAACTGAGGTCTGGTTTCTTGCCATACCATCTAGTAAATGGTATTTCACCAGTTGTGGTGTTAATTACGTTGTTTAAAATATGATTTCCACACATCATCACTTCACCCCACAATGATTCAGGCAATCCAGCATCAGCCAACATTGTTCTAACCATAGATTTCAATGTCTGTCCTCTTCTTTCCACAAATGCATTATGCTGTGGGTGATAAGGTGCAGAACGTTTATGTTGTATACCAGCCTTTTGCAATATAGTTGTAAAATTGGAGTTTGTGAATTCTGTACCATTATCAGTCACTACGGTAACAATCTTATGATTTGTTTTCCTCCCTATAAATTTAACCCAGTTAGTGAACTGTTGAAATGTTTCTGTTTTGTTCTTTAACAAAAACCAAAAACCATATCTGGAATAGTGGTCTACAATGCTTAGTACATAACAGGCACCCCCAAAACTAGGTTTCATTGGTCCTATTAAGTCTGCAAATACCACCTCTAGTGGTTTCTTGGTCCTAAACCTGTTAACCTATTAGCCGGACTAGCTCTACTCTTCCGTTCGTTACAAACATTACAATTTATATACTGGCTACATGGCTTATCTTCACTCCATCAACTAACTTCACTGTTTTCTTGCAACATGTTGAAACTGATATGTCCCATTCGCCTATGCATTAACTGAATACACTCATTGTGTGGTTTAACATTCGAACAGACAGAATTAACAACAATCAGGCATTACATATAACCCATCTTGTAGCTTAGCAGTAACCTTAATACTCCCTTTTTCAATAAAACAATTATCCCCTTTAATGTTACAATGTAGCCATAATTAACCAAAACTCTAACTGAAAGCAAATTAAATCTAATTTCTGGTACATATAACATACGCAATGTTTCCTCAATACATGGACATTTAGCAATACCTTTTACCCGATACCTCTAGCCTCCACCCATTTGCTAAAGAAACATGTTATTTACTTGTGACCAACTTTACAAAGTTTTTTCTATTTTAGTAATACACATCAACGCCCCAGTCAATAATCCACAAATTGTGGTTAAATAATGCATTATTAGCTATAGTCACATTAATCTCATGTTTTCTAGATTGTAAGATTTCTGTGGTTTTGGCTTTTTGCAAAACTTGGCAATGTGACCCTTCTTACCACAATTATAACAACATTTTACGGTATATACATAACTAAGTAAATCACTACTCTCTGGCGTCCTCTTTCTTAACTGTTTTCTATCTTCTTGTCTTCTAGACTCTTCCAGCAGAGGAGATCAATATAATGTCCTGTTGAGATAGAAACTTCAAAAGACGTTACAAAATCATCGTAACTTTCATCAAGTGAAGAGAGAATAATATAAAATTGGTGCTGCTCCCGAAAAAATTAACTCTTTCTCATGTAGCTCTTGAAACATCTGTTTCTTATAGTTCAGATGTGCTAACATGTTATCACCTTTGGTGAGACGTGTTCTAAAAAGTTTTCTTGCAATATTAATATGAGCACCCACTGAGTCTCGAACATATAGTTTCTTTAAATTGTTCCAACATTTTGCAGGCAGACTGTTCACCTCGGATATGACTCAGTTGTTGATCAGCCAGTGTGAGGACCAATAATGCAAAACACCCGTTCATTCCTTCTCTGGAACTCTGCAATCTTCTTTGCATCATCATCATTATTTGCACCTCAGGCAGTGATATCCGGTGGGTGTGTACTATGTCCCATAGCCCTTCACTATGCAATAGCAAACTACATTTTGTGGACCAGGATACGTAGTTTGTACCATCCAGCTGGATGACCAATGATAAATTCGGAGTTTGGCCTTGTGTTATCTTCTCAGGTATATCTGACTAACCAGATGTTTGCAAAATTATAATGTGTGTAGCAACTCCACTCTCAACGCTGCAGCTGGCACTCTGGATACACTGGGTACACTGGGCCCATAACCATGTTAGGGGTATCTCTGTTGGGAGACAGAAAGTAGGAATGTACAGCTGGAGAGAAATAATGTTGCTAGTAGAAACACACGAATAGAGTCTCAGACACTACTAGTCAAAACAAGTAGCTTACTACTGATAATTTACTGATAATTGCTTCACAAGCAGTGATAGTAGATAGTAGATATTAGTCCAAACACAATTCAAACACAAACAATAGCTTACAGTCGCAGTTCACATTCCAGTCATCAAGTCATCAAGCATAGGACAAGCAGAGAGAATGAGCTCTCTTGACTCCTTCTTATAGTAAAGTTAATTAATTAAGTACATCCACGACCATTTGTTGTTGTATATAGATATATATTGCCTACCCAACACTACGAGTATTACTCCCAACAGTGAGGCAGCTGTTATGTATTTAAGATTGCTATTATGCTATCTCTCAACATTTTCTTCTATAAACTAAAAGTAACTGTCTTTTATCAGTTTCTCATAGGACATGGGTTTCAGTCCTTACAGCATCTTGATGGCCTTTCTCGGTATTTGCTGAGTTTATCAATGTATTGTTTTTAAGCTGGAGTCATTTAAAATAATTTTAAAAATCATAAACGTAGTGAAAATGTTAAAAACTAGCAAGGCTGCAGTTACAGATGGTGTATTTGGAGCATGTTAAAATATGAATATGGTTTGCTTATATAATCACTGTATGACTTATTTAATGTGTGAGTCAAGATAAAATTTATCACTGACAAATGGAAAAATACTGTTCTTTTTTCTATCTAAGGGAAAAGTAAACACAAAAACTATATTTGTTATTTTAAGGGAAAGAAGGTTAGTAGAATTTTGAAAGGGTATGAGATGTACAATAAACCAACTTTAGTGAAGTTCAGTTTTATGCTGCGAAGGACCAAATAATTGTTTCAGGAAGTTATTGATAAATGAATGAATGCAAGAGACAAAGTTGGTTGCATAATTGTAAGACAGAGAAATAATGCATGATAAAGGGTATATTACAGAATGTCTTGTACAAATTAGTTATTTAAATAATAGAAGTAAAGGGATGCACGTAAGAGAATAAATAGCATTCCTAGTGAATTATTCAGCAATGAGCAGGAAGGAAAGAAAGGATATATGATGATTGTTCCATACATTTATAGCTAAATGTATACAAATATCTGTGATGCTTTTAGGAAACTAATTGATTAGGAACCTGACTATATTTGTGCTTTTAAGTTTTATTTCATTTCATTTTCATTTTATACAATCACATATATACTGTGCATGATTAAGGCCATATAACATTAAGCAATAAACACAACTCTTCTTATATTCCGAAATACAACACCAACATAGCGCTTCAACCCTCCATACACCCTTTCTTTCTCCCCCCTCCAACTTTCTTTTCTCCCCTCAACATTCCCCTCTTCTACTTCCCCTCCCCCTCTAACGTTCCTTTCTCCCCCTCCCTTCCATCTCACCCTCTTTCCATTCCCCTCTCACTCCCTCTCTACCCCTCTCTCTTCTTTCCCTCTACTCCTCACTTCGGTGTATTTCTACTATCCATTGATGTATTCGGCTTCTTATTTTATACTAAAATTAGAAAAAGGAAAAAGAAAAGGCAACAGTATACAAGTGCATTCTTGTTGTTCTAAAGATTAACATAAACTATATTACCCCCCTCCCCCCCCCCTATAATCCCCCCTCCCTTCCCCCCTTCCGACTTCCCAATCCCGTACCCGGTATAGCTTTTTATCAAACACAGTCTCGAGTATATTAAAACCAAGTAAGTTAAAAGTGAAAAGAAAAAGGAAAAGAATAGAAGAAAAAAGTACTAAAAAAAAAGAAAGAAAATCAATAAACTCTCTACATTGAGCTCAGCTTCTTATCATTAAAAAAAAGAAAGAAAAAAACTTAAGCGGTTTACATCATTCCTAATCTTAATTAATTAATTACCTGCAGGATTTCAGCATATATTAAAACCAAGTAAGTTAACCAAGTAGAATTCTTCTCTAGCTAGGGGCCTTATCCCTTTATCTAAATATCTATCTATTTCCAAACCCTTAATTTGTCCCTTTTATGCTTCCTTCCTCTCTGACACAATTTAAACACATCTCAAGGTCTTCTCTCGGTTTCCTCTTCCAGCTCTTCTCGTCCCTGCCTCTATCTGTATCCATATACATCCATACACACACACACACACACACACACACACACACACACATATATATACACGCCCATATACATACACATACATATATTTTATATTCATCCGTACTCCTCTCATATATGCTCCGCCTTCTTGCAAACTCCCTGGATGTATCCTTCCAAGCAGTATATTCAGATAGCAATTTTTACAGTTCCATCTCAAAGTAAGCTCTCATTCAACCTCCACTACCCTCCCGTCTACACCACACCTCCCAACTCCATCCAAATTGGGCCGCAATCCAAGAGAACCACCACGATCTCCGCCCTCCACCCTGGAAAATAAGTCATCAGTAATTTATATATAAAAATTTTTTTCAAAAGTATCCATTAAGTCTTTTTAGATCCCATACAATATATCTTCCAAAAAGAAATCAACATCAGTTCGTTCAAACCTTAATGTCTCTTCCTCGGTATACAACTATATCATTTTATTGCAAAACAAAAGTCACAGAATGTTAACCAAGTTCAAAATTAAGCCAATATTTTGGATCAGTTAATTAAATATAATTTTCTTACAGAGGAGTTATATCATTTTTAAGCTGTTTGATATAGTAAAATATTTACTTTCTCTTTTGTAATGAGTTCATACATGTCTCCTTAATCAATAGTTGATGATCATAGATGTTGCTGCAATCCACCTTATTTCCCATTCGTCTGGGAGCACGACTGGGTCCTTGTTCTCTGGTCTCCTGCTCTTCCGGAAGGGGAAAACGATACTTCCTGTTTTGTAATTGTGTATTACGTTGTTTCTCTTGTCCTTCTCTTTGTCTTTCTCCAAGTCCAGGTGATTCCGGATGTTCCGCCTTTAAGATCTTATGGTAAAAATCTCGGGCTTCCCATACAGAGTTAAGACGATATTTTTGCTCACCGAATGTAATTATAATACCAAATGGCACATCCCATCTATACTGTATCTGACGATTTCTGAGTTCTTTAACTAGAAAAGCCATAGTCTCTCCTGGCTCTTAACATTTGAGGTGGTATTTCCTTGAAAACAATCAAGTCCTGTCCATCAATTTGCAGCCTGGTATTATAAAACTCTTGTAGCATCGCATTCTGGATTCTCTTGTAGCAAAATATATAATTACATCTCTCGGAAGCTGTCTCTGTTTTGCCACCCACGAATTATGACGGTAAATTTTCTGGATCTGCCAATCAAATTTGAATCCCGGACTTCCCACCAAGCGACTGAAAGCCTCTGAAAAAATCTGTTTCAAGTTCTCCTGGTTGTTTTCACGCAATCCCCTAACTCTTAATGCAAGCTCCGTCTTTTTATAATTTGTCATAACAAGTTGTTTTTCTGCATTTTTCAACTTTCTGTTGCAGCACTTCAATTTTGGATGTCAGGTTGGCGTTGGCTTCCTCCAGAAGCTCCAGCTGATCTTCCATTCCACCAACATAGTCTGTCAATACTGTTACAAATCCAATCATATCATCCTTTGTTTGAGCAATCCTGGCATCAAGCTTATCACATAATCTGAAATAAGTTGCTTCATCTCCTCTCTGAATTCTTTAAGAGTCTCAAAAAGAAATTCTTTCGTTAACAAATCTCCAGTAGGGGGCGTAGAAGGTAAGGACTGCAGCTTTGTAACAAATGCTTGAGATATATTGCTAAAAGAACGTCTCCCGGACTTTGATTTCGGTGCCATATTAGAAAGAAAGCAAACAAAGTTTTCAAGTCTGGTCTCTGCTCGCGTTGATTTCAGATAAAATAATTTCAGTAAGCTTTTAGAAGTTGATAAGAAAAGATCTTTGAGGGAGTAAAGCTAATTAATTTATATGAGGTTATTCCTTTGATTCTGTGCCAGGAAGTTGGAGATATAATTCTGTGCCAAGAAGTTGGAGATATATCATTATAACAAATGCGGAAGCTATAAAATCGCCATTTTGAAGACCATTAACAAAGGAGTTTTTTATAACATTGAAGCTGGTATTTTTGATAAGGAAAACAAATAAAGTTCTCAGGTTAGGTCTCTGCTCGTGTTAATTTTCAATAGCCTAGTTTCAAAAGATTGTCCTGAGGGGGGGGTCACTTGCCTTGAGCTGTGAAATACAGCTGAGAAGTTCGGGTCGGAGTTAAATGACTCAGTCTTGGCTTATCCTCCCCTCCGTTCACAGCCAAAAAAAAAAAAAGCTGCAAACTTCAAAGAAGGTTCTTGCCGACTGAGACCCTCTCTGCTTTTTTCTAGCCTGAAAAAAGAGATATCTATAGTTATTAAATAGATAACGAACCAGAACTCTGGAGGCAGCTCAGTTAAGCTGCCGGCGACGACAACCCCCTCCCCGGAAGCCCTATATTTGTGCTTTTCAATGCAGATGTTATTGTCTGGGAAGCCAAATGATTTGCAGTACATGTTAAACAGATTACATGATGTAATTAGAAGACTAGATCTGAAAATCAGTAAAGATTTTCCCTCGCTCCTTTTTAAAATGTCCATGAAACTACTATATTTTTCGGAGTATTAAGATGCACCTTTTTCTCTCAAAAAAGAGGTTGAAAATCTGGGTGTGTCTTATAATGTTGTCTAATGGTATTTCTAAAGCTTCTCCAAATGTTTTTTGAGCCTCGAATGATATAAAGTAAAAATTGCGCAACAATTTTAAAACATTGAAAGAGTCAAAATTTATGAAATTTTGAAAGTTACAAATTTATGAAAAATGTGATTGATTAAAGAGAAACTTAAAAAAATAAGTAGTAAAACCCAAAATATGACAGAAAGAATCAGTGTAAAAAAAGAGCAGGGAGGTATCTTTTAGGTGAAAGGTCTACACCATGATTGTTCATAACTTAACAAAACAAGTTTCTTCAGTATGTTTGAAAACTGCAGTATAAGAACCAGTCAAAAGTAAAGGCTTATACAGTACGTTAGAAATATATAAAATAGAGAAAGAATAGTGAGTAGAAAGAAAGATAATTTAATTTCAGATGAGCTCATATGCTCTGTGACTTCAGCCATCTCAACTTCTTATTGTTCTCCATGGGAAAATAAATACTTTCAAACACATTAGGGATGCTATACATAAAATTTTCTTTAACAAATTGCTGTAGAAGTCATTAATCCTACTCCATTCAAAATCACATTTCCTATGCAAAACAACCAAAACAAAAATTACCAGTACCAGAACTTGCTCTGGTCTGGGTAAACAACATATTCCTACAAGCTTTTAAACTTAATTTTAGTATTTGGAGACAAACTATTTATTTTACTATAGGTTCAGCTGCTAACAATCAATAATTTTTAGCTTATTCATTTGCTATTTTACTGCTTCTATTTCCATGATTTTTGCTATAGTGTTATCGCTATATCATATTTGCAATATCAAACGTTATTAAATCTTCAAAGTAGGTTCTAAGAAACTTTGATAAATCTACATAATTTTGTAACTCCCTTTCTGGTAGTTAATTACAATGTGTTTATTTGATATTCTGCTTTGTTTCCCTTTTGCTTGTAGCTCTTTTCCCCCTTGGCAGGTACCATTCTTATATTCCAAAGATTTAAATCTGATTTCAGACACATCAAACGCAAGCATACAGAGGCCGACAGGAGGAAGGAAGGGCAGTGCTGATTGAACCGCCCCAGTTCATAGGAAAGTTTGATGCGGACTCAACTAAGTTATCCCTATTCCTTGACTCAGCTGAGATCCACCTGGAATGCTATGAACACCTCTACTCATCCCCCAGAGCCATAGTGAATACCATCACAGAGGGACTAGAGGGAGAAGCAAGGGAGTGACTAGCAGCCCTCCACAAGAGGAGAGCCCCCCAACTGCAAGGCATAGATGACTTTCTACGACTGCTAGATGCCAGATTTGAGGAGGTGGAGGAAGACCTGCATGAGAAAGATGAGCTTAGCAACCTAAAGCAGAGGAGCGGCCCCATCAAAGAGCATATCCGCAAATTCATGAGAGTCATTGGAAGTCTACCCCCTTTACTGTTAGTGTATTTTTTCAGAACAAATCTGGACCAGTGGATTGCCCTAGTAACTGCCTACTGTGACATCACAAACCAACTCTCTGAGTGGTTCTGAGTATATAAAAGTCAATGGCAGATTGCGTGCTAACAACATGAGAAGCCACCGGACATGAAAGAGAGATGTGAACTCGACATGAAATTGCCCAGCCGACGGGGACTCACAGATGCTTGATCAACCTGACCACAGTCCTGAAACTGGAGATCAGAGCAAAAAGACTGGCCCAACCAATACAGTTCGAAAGGTCGACGGGTCCCTAATGGGGGGAGCCTATGCAACCTACCTGACCAAACCAGTGAGACTAGAGCTAGTGGATCACTGGGAAATAATTCTATTCATAATAGACCCCAAAATTACAGATGCAGTCATACTGGGACTCTCCTGGCTAGACAAGTGGGGACCGACTATCTGGTGGCAAGGGGGTACCCGCAGACTTAGGATACAAAAGGGACCCCAACCCCTTCCATGCCAGCAAGTAGAAACACCACCCAAGAAGGGAACCCCCCAAAACAGCTCACCAGAATATCTGGGAGCCACATCTGATGAAACCCCTGAGACTGAACAGAACCTTCTGCGCATGTGCGAGCTCAGAATGGCTGCTCCGTTTCTTGCTCCGTTTCAAGCTGACGGAGAAAATTCTGGGAAACCTTACAAGCAGGCAGTATAACCATTTGGATAGGTCCCCGGAATGACTGAGATCTGGGGATCCAAAGAGGCCAGTTTGCTGGGAAGGTCATCACTCCTGGACGATCACAGGCCTCGCAACCCTCAGCGGCTTCACGACGATCTCTGCCGCTTGATGGCAGCGACGGCGGCATATTGATGATGGAGGCGTTTCCTACTAGCCCTCGGTGCTTGCGACATCTTCTGACTTCGCCTGCCTGGCTTGTTGAGCCCCTGGAGACCCTTTTGCACAGCCATCACCCTGAAGGGGGGGGAGAACGACCTGTGCGCCCACCGAGGATGGGCAATTTGGTGGCTGGCTGCATTTGCCGCCGCCATGGCCCTTCCGGACGCCCCTTCCCCCCTTTGCTGTTTGATTCAGCCCTACATCAATGCTGCCACCTTTTCCTTTTCCTTCTGTTTGTTGCTTGATTGGACCTCTTCTTTGGGTGAGTTTCTCCTTCAGCCCATCATCGCTGCTGTGGAGCCTTTCTCTACCCCCCCCCCCTGCTTGCCATCTGGCTCCTTTCCATCTGGGCTTCGGAACATTCAGTCTCCTTTAACTGTAATCCCAGGGCCTCTGGACTTGCTGCCTCAGCCCCAGTCGCTTTGACTATCATTATTCGCGACTGCCTCTAGAATATTATTTCGGACAGCACTTGTTTAATTCCATTCATTGCAGTGCTTTGGACCCTGGATGAGTGGGGGTGCTCACAGTATGTAGGAAGGCCATCTGCTCCCCTCAACCGCCCCAGACTTTTTGGACCTTCCCAGACTTACAGGAGAGGGGGATACGAGACACCCCCTGTACGCCTCCTTTGGACCATTGCTGGGTTTCAGTCACTTTAACAATCTTGAACGTTAAGAGCTATTTGCACTACTTGAACTTGCACATTTCTTAACAGCTGCGCAATCTTCCTTTTTTCTTTCTTTTTCTTTTTCTCTCTTTCTTTCTTTCTTTTGTATGGGATATGTATGTGGTATGTATGTGATGTATGGGTGATGCTTGTGCCCACTTTTATCCTTTATTGTCATTGTATTTTATAATTTTTAATTGACTCGTGGGGACTGGATGAGTGAGTGACTGTGTATGCATGAGGGGGCTGGGTGAGCAACTGGGTGCCTCCTCCACTGAGTGCCATTGCAGAAGTGGTAGGGGGCCCAGGCCTATCTCCCCGTCCTAGAATGTTTGAAATTAATGGCCTGCCGGAGAGAGCGGAGGCTATGGGGGAGGGGAAACAGGGTCAACGGGTGCGGAGTGGGCTGGAGCATTCCGGTCACGATGGGGAGGGGCAGGTATGGCGGGAACTTCAGGGCTAGCCATTACCGGGGAAGGAGGGTTCGCTATGTCACAGAGATCCCTCCTTCCGGCCCTGCTAGTTCCACTCCAGGGCCAGATGGTGAGAATTGTCAGGGCCCTGGTCTCCGGCTGTTGTTGCTAAATGCCAGGTCTGTGGTTCACAAAGCTCCCCTCGTCCGGGACCTAATTTTAGACGAGGGGGCAGACCTGGTATGTATTACTGAAACCTGGCTGGGCCCGGAGGGAGGAGTCCCCCTCACTGAAATGTGCCCAGAAGGATTTCAGGAGCTTCATCAGCCGCGACCCCAGTAAAGGGGTGGGGGAGTGGCTGTTATCGTCCGAGGGTCTTTAGTTCCTCGTAGGATCCCTGCTCCAGAGGTTGTCGGGTGGTGAGTCCCTGTTGATGAAGTTGGACCTTGGAGGTCAAGTGGGTTTGTTGCTAACGTACCTACCTCCCAACAGCATTGCAACAGCCCTCCCCTCGCTCCTCGAGTCAGTAGCCAAGTTGGCGGTAGAGTTCCCCAGGCTTATAGTGCTGGGGGATTTCAACCTGCCTACACTTGGTGAATGCTCTGCAGGAGTTCATGGCTTCCATGGCAGCCATGGACTTGACCCAAGTAATTCGGGGTTCGACTCATCAGCGGGTCACACGCTTGACCTCGTATTCCTTTCAGAGCAGTGGAGACGTGATCTAGAGTTGAAGGGCATCAAGACCTTGCCCTTGTCATGGTCTGATCACTTCCTACTGAGGCTTGACTTTCGGAAACCAATCCCCCACTGTAGGGAGGTGGAACCGATTAGGTGGTTCCGCCCCAGGTGCCTGATGGACCCTATGGGATTTCAGACGGTACTTGGAGAAATACCTGACAGTCTTGTCCACAATCCGGTGGAGTCCTTAGTCGCTGCCTGGAATACAGTGGCGCTGGGGGCTCTAAACTAGATTGCGCCTTTGCGACCTCTCTGAGGCAGCGGATCCAGGAGGGCCCCTTGGTTCACCGAGGAACTCCGGGAGATGAAGCACCAAAAGAGACACCTAGAGCGCCGCTGGAGGGCCAGTAAATCTGAGTCAGACCGAGCACTGATGAGAGCCTTTATCAGAGCCTATTTCGTGGCAATACGGGCGGCGAAACATGCACATTTTGCCGCCCTTATTGCATCCGCTGAATCACGCCCAGCCGCCTTGTTTAGAATAACCCGCTCCCTCTTGAAAGGGAGGGATGCGGATGACCCTTTACAAGGTAGAGCTGAGGAATTTGTTCAGTATTTGACGGATAAAGTCGCTCGGATTCAGACAGAGCTGGACTCCAATTGCACGGTACCAGCCGAGGTACCGGGGGAAGGTCTTGAGCTTATTTCATGGATTGAGTTTCAACTTGTCTCTCCTGAGGAAGTGGACAAGGCCATGGGAGAGGTGAGTGCCTCCACTTGTATACTGGACCCGTGCCCCTCCTGGCTGGTCTCGACCAGCAGGGAGGTGACACGTGGCTGGATCCAGATGATTGTTAACACCTCTCTCCGGGAGGGAATTTTCCCGCTCCTCCTAAAGGATGCGGTAGTGAGAAGAAACCTTCTCTGGACCCAGCCATTTTGAGCAACTATCGTCCAGTCTCCAAACTGCCCTTTGTAGGGAAGGTTGTTGAGAAAGTGGTGGCCTCTCAACTCCGACGGTCCTTGGATGAAACCGATTATCTGGATTCCTTTCAGTCGGGTTTCAGGCCTGGTTACAGCACAGAAACTGCTTTGGTCGCGCTGATCGATGATCTCTGGCGAGCCAGAGATAGGGGTCACCCCTCTATCCTTGTGCTCCTTGACCTCTCGACCATGGTATCCTTCTGCGACGGTTGCAGGAGGTGGGAGTGGGGGGCACCCATTGCGGTGGTTCTGCGGTGGTTCTGTGGTGGTTCTGCGGTGGTTCTCCTCCTACCTCTCGCACAGGTCACAGTCGGTGTTGGTCGGAGGGCAGAGGTCGACCCCTAGGCCCCTCAATTATGGGGTGCCGCAGGGTTCGGTCCTGTCCCCCCTCCTATTTAACATCTACATGAAGCCGCTGGGTGAGATCATACGCCGGCACGGGATTAAATACCACCAATATGCGGACGATATGCAGTTGTATCTGTCCGCCCCATGCCAACTCAGTGAAGCGGTTGAAGTGATGTGCCAGTGCCTGGAGGCTGTCAGGGTCTGGATGGGCATGAACAAGCTTGCATTCAATCCCGACAAGACCAAGTGGCTATTGATGTTCCCTCCCAAAGATTGGCCAAGTATTCCATCTCTCAGGCTGGGGGGTGAAATTATACGCCCCTCAGTCAGGGTTCGCAATTTGGGAGTCCTCCTGGATCCACAGCTGACTTTAGAACATCATTTGTCGGCTGTGACCAGGGGGACATTTGTCCAGGTTCGCCTGGTGCACCAATTGCGACCCTACCTGGATCGGGAGGCCCTTCAGATAGTCACTCATGCCCTTATGACCTCAAGACTGGATTACTGTAACGCGCTCTACATGGGGCTGCCCATGAAGAGTGTTCGAAGACTTCAGCTAGTCCAGAACGCAGCCGCGCAAGCAATTGTGGGTGCACCCAGGTACACCCAAGTTACACCTATCCTCCGTGAGCTGCACTGGCTACCCATTAGTCTCCGGACCTGCTGCAAGGTGCTGGTCATTACTTATAAAGCCCTACATGGCATTGGACCTGGGTACCTGAGACCACCTCCTGCCGATTATCTCCCATAGACTGATCAGATCTCACAGGCTAGGTCTTCTCCGGATTCCATCTGCCAGCCAATGTCGTCTGGCAACTCCCCGGGGGAGAGCCTTCTCTGTTGCAGCTCCAGCCCTTTGGAACGACCTCCCCATGGAGATCCGGACCCTTACTACTCTCCCGGCCTTCCGCAAAGCCACTAAGTCCTGGCTGCTCCAGCAGGCCGGGGGCTGTTGAAATACCCAGCCCCATGGTAACTATGAATGTTGTGTATTTTAAAGTGTTGTTTTGTCTATTTATCCCCTTCCCCTGTTTATTGTAAGCCGCCCGGAGTCCTTCGGGAGTGGGCGGCATACAAGACCAATAAACTACTACTAAACTACTACTAAATCTCAGGGGAATATCAGGACCTCACAGAAGTATTCAGTGAGACTGAGTGCAACATCCTGCCCCCCACCCCCAAGTGAAGTACATTGCGCCATCGAAATCATCCCTGGGGCAAAACTACTCAAACCCAAACTGTACACCATGATGCCCCAGGAAATGCAAGAAATGTGCAAATATATAGACAAAAACCTAGCAGAAGAGTTCATCGAGCCAGCCAAGGGTCGCAGCTCTAGTCCTCTTCAAAGAAAAAAAAAAAGACGCAACTATGAAACTGTGTGGGGACTTTAGAAGGATCAATGCAGTGTGCATACACAACCTATACCCCTTCATGTTGGATTGTGAGCCGCCCTGAGTCCCCTTTGGGGAAAAGGGCGGCATAGAAATATAATAAATTCAATTCAATTCAATTCAATTCATGAAGGACATGCTATCTCCTCTGGCCAAGAGATAAGTCTTCACCAAACTAGACCTCAGAGAAGCATACTACCGAATACGGATGAGGAAAGGAGATGAGTGGAAAACAGTGTTCAACTGCCCTCCAGGGAGCTTCCAATTCAAAGTGAGGCCCTTCAGACTGCAGGGAGCCCCAGCAGTGTTCATACAGTTAATAAACGAGGTGCTGTATGAGCACCTTTATAAGAGGGTCCTCGTCTACCTGGGTGACATCCTCATCTACACAGAGACCATGAATGACACAGAGCCCTGGTCTGACTGGAAAATCTTCTGACAGCCAACCTGTACGTCAAACTATAAAAATGTGAATTCCATCATGCATGACTAGACTATGTGGGTTACCGAGTGTCAAATGAGGGAATAGAGATAGACCCAGCCAAAGTACAAGCCGTCTTAGGCTGGCAACCCCCTCGCACTTGCAGACAGCTACAAAGCTTCCTAGGGTTCACAAACTTCTATAGGCAATTCATCCCCTCCTTTGTGAAGATTGCCAAACCCATGACAGACCTCTTAAAGACAGGGAGCCGAGGAACAAAACCTCACCCGGGACAACCTCTACAGTGGGACCTAACCTGCCAAAAGGCATTCGAGACACTAAAAGAAATGTTTGCAAAGGAACTAGTGCTGAAGCATCCTGACCCCGAATAACCCTTCGTGATCCAAGCAGATGCCAGAGGCATGGCAGTGGGAGTGGTGCTACTCCAAAGAAACAACCAAAGAAACTTACAACCCTGTGCCTACACCTCCCACAAACTCACAGACACAGAGAGACGATGGGAAGCATGGGAAAAGGAGGCTTTTGCAGTGAGATGGGACTGTTGACCTGGAGACACCTGTTGGAAGGATGCCAGAAACCGTTCGAAGTCTGGATTGACCACAAAAATCTGGAGGCTCTTTGGACCCCATATAAACTATCAACCAAACAAGTCTGATGGGTTCAATATTTCAACCGCTTTGACTTCGTACTAAAGCACATTCCAGGGCAGAGGAACTTTCTAGCTGATGCCCTCTCCCAGATGCTCCAGTACAAATGCGAATGGTAGCAGTTGGTGGATGCCATCATTCCCTCTACCTAAATAGGTGCCCAAGTAATCACCAGACGACAATGCCATGACTGGCACGACCACCCAGCAGGCAACCTAACCACGAGACTCAAAATTGAACAGCTAGCAGACCTCTGATTTGAAACAATCAACACATCTTGACAAAAAGAGATGACCTTTCATGGAAGGGAACGAAACTCTACATCCCAGAATCTCTATGCACCCTAATTCTCCAGAGGAGCCAAGATGCCAAATTGGCAGGCCACTCTGAATTCCAGTAGCAGAGCCAATGAGGCCATGGGAGGAGATCATAATGGACTTTATAGTAGAGTTGCCAAAAAAATGGGAGAAACACGGTGATTTGGACTGTAATGGACCTGTTCTCCAAACAGGCACACTTCATACTCTGCAGCGACTACCCTCAGCTGGCCAAACTGTTCCTGAAGCACATCTACCGCCTTCATGGAGTACCTCAAAGAATTATTTGAGACAGAGGGGTCAGTTCACAGCTAAGTTCTGGAGGGAGTTCCTATGGTCCATTGGGTCATCCTAGGGCCTTCACCTGAGCACCAATGGAGTGGGCAGAGAGACTGAACACTATGGTAGAGCAGTACCTGAGGTGCTACATGAACTATCAGCAGTCAAATTGGGCAGACCTTCTGTATTTTGCTGAGGTCACGTACAATAATGCTGTTCACAGTACCACAGGACTAACACCATTCTAAGTAGTGAGTGGCATGGACTTTGTCCCAATGTCTGAGTATCCAAGGGATCCCCCTTCCTCAGTCAGCTTGAGGGACTGGATGCCAATGTTAAAAGCAACCTGAGAGAATGTCAAAAAGCACTGGCTAAAGTGGCACAAACCTATAAGAAACAGGCAGATAAACACCAAGCTCCGCAACAACCAGTCTTGGTGGGAGAAAAGGTTTATATCTCTACAAAATATTTAAGGTTGCAGTTCTTCTAGACTTATAGCATATATTCCTACTTATCAAAGTTTCTTATAGATACAATATTAATTCACTGAAAAATTAGAAGTTTAGAATTATACTATAGTAGCTACTTAGATAACTGAAACTGTTGTTAGTTCTAATGAGTGAAATATTTGGGAGTTATGGAAATTTGAAAACAATACAACTAATTATTACTGTTTGTTCCCAAGCTTAGTAATAATAAAATACAATGAACATTTAACAAAATAATACAAAATAATACAATTTACATACATTAGTAGTAGCTTGCTCCCTATGTCAATCATAGTTATTGGGAGAAATGTGACACAGTAAGAAAAGAGACCGGTTCACTGTGAGACCCTGCTACTCACTCTCTTACAGTGTAACGGCCCCCCTTCCAACTGAACATCACTGCAGGGATACATTGAGACTAAATTCAGAAACAGATATAGAAAAATAGAATAGCATTATCAAGGCATCTACCACCTTCTAGTTTTCTTGGTATTTCAGGTTTATACATGATTGAAATCTATGGGTTTTTTTTAATTAATAAGGTTTCCAGAACCAAGTGCTTCTCAATGAAATATTAACAATATTTAGGTTCTGTCTTCAAACTAACAGTTTGTAGTGACATAAAAAGATGTAAATATCATTTTGATATTGACTTATAAATAAAGTAGCTTTGATTTAATACTAGTATAAACTGAAGAAATTATAAATGGAAGAAAATATTCTTGAAGTCAAAGACTAAACAAGAACCATTACCAAATTCATGAAAGTAGAAGAATATACTCATAGCTATCATAATTACATCAATAATATTTCATAATATCTCATTTGTCCAACATTTTTAATACAATCCCCATTCTTCCTTGATCCCCGAAATATGGCCTTGGCCTTATTATAGGGGGGGTTGCTTATTGTTTTCTGGAAGGTGGCAGCTGGGGCGGGTGAGAAGGGCTCAGATTTCTACGCAGCTCTGTAGCAGCACCAGTATGTGGCACTGATGATGAAGCAGATGGCAGCCACCCACGGCCAATCTTAGCACCTCTGTCCACCTGGCCTGCAGGAGGTTGGCACCACCAACACCTTCACGCTGGTGGCAGCTACGGCCGTCACTAGTCCCCACACCAGCACCCGGGTGAAGCTGCTTTCGAGGTGCAGGAAGGTGCTTGGTTCCCGCAACCTCATCCTCTGGCAGGTAGCAGAGATTTACTGTTCTGACTGGGAATGGGTAGATTGCAGGAGCCTCCGCCCCGCCCCATCCCCTGCCCCACCTGCCAACCCCCAAATTGTGCCCCAGCATGTCTTACCTTTCCAGCTCCATCACATTCCTCACCCTTGTGTCCAGGGAAACACTTTGTAAAAAAAACCTTATTGCAAGTTGGGGGTGCTTATTTTAGCCCATGTCTTGAAATGCCCGATTGGGCTTAATACCAGGACATGCCCTATTTTTGGGGAAACACGGTATCAGAAACTGAACATGTATATAGATAGTCAAGATGAGATATTAACTTCAATTATTGCAAAGTTGTTTCCTAGTTCTTTGGAAGGCTGTAGTTTTGGACACCATAATGGGTGTAGTTTATTAAATTATGTGCTCAAACCATCTTAAATGTGTTTCTGTGTATGCGTTATATTGTACATATACTGTATATACAATCTGCTATTGATCCAAATGAGCAGTCTGAATATAAACTGCATAAATTCATTTCAATTTTATTTCTAATCAAAAGACCCAAAGCATAAATGAACAGGTTAACAAACAAATGATGTATTATCCATTTTTCAAATTGCTATATATATGAATTAAATGAAAGGAAACATATAAAGAATTTCACATTTTTATTATATTTTAAGGGGCAGAAAATCATGATTATACTTATCTTTAGCTTTGACTCTGACATATTAGAATTATTATCAACTTGCAAAAGCATTTCTAGTCTGCTCTCAAGTTGCAGCAATGGGGGAGCACATTCCATGCATACCTTCTTTCAGGGTTGGATCTCAGATTACCAAAGCTGGCTGATGAAGCATTGACTTTTACAGCCCATGAGAGTGCCTTGTTGGAGAATGTGATTTATGACACAGACTGAGAGGAGGGGCGAAACATAATCAAAGTTGAACCATAAACTATGTGCCACAGAGTTGACCTCACTCGATTAGCTGTCGACATGCTAAATAACTGGTTTTCTTTTGAAACTTGGCTCGAGACTCATGAATTAATTAGGGCATCTGTTGGAACCTTGACAGCAGGTCAGCTCTCTTCTTAAAATCAATCAACATTACCGGGCTTCCTGAATCCTGAACCCTCCAATCCCTCCCCGATATCTGGGGTGCTTGGAGGAAAACTCAGGCAACCATGGCAGAGGATAGGCTATCCAAAGAAAGCCTGCTGCAAGCTACCCAAAAAGGAGGCAGAGATTTCCTCCAACATGGCAATCCCAGGACTGATCGCAGCCTGATTGCAACCAGAGTGCAGCTGTCAGGCATGCCTCCTTCAGTAACCAAGAAAGAAAACTCCCAACTCCATTGTTTGTGGAATTAAAAAGTACTTTTACTGGTTATGAAAAGATAGCTGTGAAAGTAAAGCAAGACCTGAGCCAGAAAGGCGGGGACACATACATATCAACAATTGCCCAACCCCCTCCCTTGAATGACCTCTACCCCAGTGTCCAATCTGCAACTCCCTAAGGTGTCATCTACAACATTGTTACGTTGGTATGCAGGATGATTGGCCTTGACCAGGTCCAAACACCAATCATCAGCATGCTCAGAAGATGGTGAGAAGAAAACTCCCTTTGCCATATCACCTCCAGTACCATTTTTTCCCATCTCAAATACCATGCCCCCACTCTCCCTGTTTCTATGGCAGCCAATAGCAAGTAAGCAAAGCAGAGGCTGTCAGCAGCCCTCTCCAAACATCAAAGCTAAAATGGCTGCTCCAGCAGCAGAAGCAAGAAGGGATGAGTAATGAGGGATGGTGGAAGATAATCCCTAAAGTAGCTAAGGTTGAGTTCCCTCACCCCAATGCGCAGAAAAAGGTAAAGCTCCTTAGCAAACTGGGAAGAGTGGATTGGAAGTGGGACTGGGCACAAGCCAGGTTCCCAAAGCCCCTAATGGACCCCCTGGGAAGTTCCAGAGCAACTGAGGTATGAATTTGACTGAATCACCATTCGTGAGGAGGGGCCATCATGCCTGCCAAAAGAGGGAGGAAGGACAGCTGATCCTTTTGCAGTGAGGAGACAGACTGGAATGAAGGTCCCTTCTTCCCCCGCCAGGAGGAGGAGGAGCCTGAGATTGCAGCCAGTGACACTCCCATGCTGCAGGCAACCCCCCCTCTCTCTGAAGTAGAGCTCAGGAAGGGGGCCAACCACATCAAGTGCAGGCTTACTGTGGCCGGCAGGACAGAGGAGTAGTGCTGAATGAACCACCCCACTGCAAGGGGAAATTTGATGGGGACTCAGACCATCTAGCTCTATTCCTTGACTCAGCTGAGATCTACCTAGAACATTAGGAACATCTTTACCCATTCCCCAGGGCTGTAGTGAATACCATCGCAGATGGACTAGAGGGAGAAGCAAGGAAATGGTTAGCAGCCCTCCACAAGAGGAGAGCCCTCCTAACTGTAAGACATAGAATTCAGGAGAGTCATTGGAAAATTACCCCCATACCAGAGCATCTGTTAGTGTACTTTATGAGAATGAGCCTGGACAAGCAAATTGCCCAGGTACCATCTACTGGAACATCTCAAATTGGCTCTCTGAGGGATACCGAGTAGCCATAAAAGTGGATGGCAGGTTCTGTACCAACGACATGAAATTGAGAGAGGTCAACCCAACCAGAGACCACCCAGTCAACGGGGAGCCATAGCACCACAGTTGTCCCCCAAACCAGCCTTACCACGAAGTCCGTTGAAATGTTACAGATGCGGGGGATAGACTACATGGCATCAGTATGCACAACCCCAGCCCCGAAACCAAGGTCAGAACTACCACCAAGGGTATGACCAGAGTGAGGCCCCAAGTGTGCCACCAACACGACTCGGAAGGTCCTCCAGGCTGCAGAGGTCCCTCCCCACCCATCTGAAGAAGGGGAAACCCCAGGCGATGATGACCAGTCACCGGAATCTTACGACAGCAAAGATGAGGGTGAAACTGAATGGTGAGTGAACTGGCCTACTTGAATGATATCCACATCTACACTGAGACCATGAATGACCATACCCCCTTAGTCCACCTGGTATTGGAAAAATTTCTGGTAGCCAACCTTTACGTCAAGCTATCAAAATGCTAGACTACCAGGGCTATCGAGTGTCAAATGAGGGCATAGAGATGGACCCAGCCAAAGTACAAGCTGTCCTAGGCTGGCAGCCCCCTTGCACCCACAGATGGCTACAAAGCTTTCTAGGGTTTGCAAACTTCTACAGACAATTCATCTCCTCCTTCACAAAGATCACCAAACCCATGATGGACCTCTTAAAGATAGGGGGCCCAGGGACAAAGCCCCATCCAGGACAATCTCTACAGTGAGACATAATCTGCTAAAAGGCATTTGAAACACTAAAATAAATGTTTGCAAAGGAACCAGTGCTGAAGCATCCTGACTCCAAACAACCCTTCGTTATCCAAGCAGACACTAGTGATGTGGCAGTGGGAGCAGTGCTACTCCAAAGAAATAGCCAAGGTAATCTACAGCCCTGCGCCTATACCACCTGCAAGTTCACAGACACAGAGAGACGATGAACCACATAGGAAAAAGAGGCTTTCACAGTGAGATGGGCACTGCTAACCTGGCGCCACTTACTGGAAGAGAGCCAGAGATGGTTCAAAGTCTGGACTGACCAAAGAGCCCTGTGAAAACTATCGCCCAGACAAGTCTGGTGGGCTCAATACTTTAACCGTTTCGACTTTGTGCTAAAGCACATCCCGGTAGGGGGGGGGGGGCTTTCTAGCTGGCACCCTCTCTCACATGCCTCAGTACAAATGCAAATGGGAGCAGGTAGTAAATGCCATTGTTTCCCCCTACTCAAATAGTTGGCCTTGCAACTGGCAAGACCAACCAGCTAGCAATCTAACCACAAAACTCAAAATCAAAGTGCTAGCAGACCCCTGGCTCCGAGACAATCAACTCTCTATGTTCCAGAATCTCTACAGACACTAATCCTCCAGAAGAGCCATAGGCTGTGGGAGGAAATTGACTTTATAGTGGAGCTGCAGAAAAGTTGGGGAAACATGGTGATCTGGGCTGTGATACACGTATTCTCCAAACAGGCGCACTTCATACCCTGCAGTGAACTACCCTCAGCCCATCAGATGGCTAAATTGTTTCTGAAGCACATCTACTGCCTTCATGGAGTACCATGAAGAATTATCTCAGACAGAGGGCTCCAGTTCATGGCTAGGTTCTGGAGGGAGTTCCTGCAGTCCATTGGGTCATCCCAGGGTCTTAGCTCACCCTTTCATCTGAGCATCAATGGCAGGGGGTGGGGGGCAGAGATACTGAACACCACAGTAAAACAATACCTGAGGTGCTATGTGAACCACTAACAGTCCGTTTGGGCAGACCTCTTGCCTTTCGCTCAGGTCATGTACAATAATGCAGTTCGCAGTAGCACGGGACTAACCCCATTCAAAGTAGTGAGCAGCATGTAATTTGTCCCAATGCCTGAGTTTCCATGGGACACCCCCCCTCCTTAGTCAGTTTGACCAATTGGATGTCAACGCTGAAAGCAATCTGGGAGAATGTCAAGAAAGCGCTAGCTAAAGCGGCACAAACCTATAAAAAACAGGCAGACAAACACCGAGCTCTGCAACAGCCATCCCAATTGGGGGAGAAGGTCTACCTCTCCACAAAATATTTGAGGTTAAAACTCCCTAACAAGAAACTGAGGCCAAAGTTTATGGGACCATTCCCCTTAGTAAAGATCCTCAACCCAGTCACAATGCAATTGAAATTGCTAGGGAAGATACACCCAGTATTCCATAGTAGCAACCCCTACCCTGTGAGCCACCAGACCCCATGGTCATAGGGGGACAAACCCATTATGAGGTTCAGCGAATCCTTGATTTGAGGTGGCACAGGAGACAGTCCGTGGGAGTGCCTCGTTAGAAAATGTGATTTATGACAGAGACTGAGAGGAGGGGGGAAACAAGGTCAAAGTAGAACCATAAACTACATGCTACAGAGTTGACCTCACTCGAGTAGTTGCCGACATGCTGCTCCTAATAAATATGGTTTTCTTTTGAAACATGGCTTGAGACTCATGAATTAACTAGGGCATCTGTCAGAACTTTGACAATTATATTATTTAGAAGCATCTAGGATACTATTTGATCTAATTCTTTTGTACTTACACATACATGCATAAAACCTGAGAGAAAGGACAAGATATTTGGTAAAGTTCAACCAATCATCTATTAACTCAACTCCATGTTCCTCAGGGTTTATTATATTTAATAGAGACATTTAATAGAGAAACTGTCTCCATGGGGTAAAAAAAAGTTGTTAGAAACAGGAATGAAAAAAATAGTAATTAATAGTTATGTCTGATCAAAACCACCACCTGAGGAAGATACTTAAATTGGTTGATCAAATCAGAGATATTTTGATCTTTTAGCAATGAAGCTGACCTGTTCATTAATGAGATTAGGATGGGAAGAGCCTTCACCAAGGATATAATATAAAAAACTGTGCATGTGCGAGCTACAAATGGTCGGCAGCCTCCTTGCTCTGGCTGGGCAGGCGGAAAGAAACACTGAAAACATTGCGGTTTTAGTGGCGAATCCTGCGGGAAGGGGGTCTCAATGGTAGAGTATGACCCAGGGGACCTGAACGGAGGGTCAGCTAGGGGGTCGCCGCTTTTGGCCAGCTCCCAGCCTGCGCGGTTGCTTTGGTGGTTTTCTTTATCTGGCGGCGAAGATGGCGGTGGCGCGCTGACAGCGCTGCCCCCGGCGGCTTCTAACAACACCCGCATCTTTTGGCTTTATTTTCTGGACTCGGGAGACTCGGGAGAGCCTTGGACCACATTGGACACCATCGTGCCAGAGAGGGGGTGGCTGGTCCGGATGGCATCGAAGGAGATTGGGCGGCTGGCTTTGCTGCCGCCGCCACGGCCCTCCCAGGTGCCTCCCCATTGTCCATCAGCTTGCAGCAGTCCTGGCGGCCTTTGTCTTTGTTCCTTACGATCGGGAGGAGTCCTCAGAGTTGCACCAGCCTGTCGTCGTTTCCAGGTAGTGGGGTGGTTGATTTGCGCGGTGCTGGACGGAAGTGGGCAGCTGATTTTGCTTGTCATCATTGCGACCCATCTGGGCACCCCTTGCAGCTGCAGGGCCTCCTCCTTACCACCTGGACTTTGGACTTATGGACTTTGGACTCTTGGACTTCCAGATTTACGACCCTGCTTCCTTGTTACGACCACTGCCGCCCACCACTGCCCAGGGACACCATCTCAGCCACCCAGACCTTTGCCCCCCCTTTTTTCCACGCTGTTTGGGAGAGAAGACAAATTACTCCCTCTATATTACCGTCGATCTGCCATCGACTCGACTTTTATGCTTCCGCCTACGAACTTTACGAACTTACTTGCACAATATCAATTTTAATATCTGCGCAACCCTTTTTTTCCGTATGTGGAGTGTGTGTGTATGCTTGTGATTGAATGATCCCACTTTCATTTAAACTAGCTTAATTTATTCTTTTTTACTGTATTGTTGTATTCTTTGAACTTTATAGTGGGTATGTATGTGGAGAATGCCTGGTCGGTGCGTATGAAGGGATTGAGAGCGCGGCCTGGAGCCCCCTCCACTGAGTGCAGAAGCAGAAGTGGATGGGGGCCCGGATCCACCTCTCATCCCAGAGTGTTTGGTATGAATGGCCTGCCGAGAAGAACGGGGGCCATGGGAGGGAGGGGGGTCTACGGGGATGGGGACAGGCCAGACCATTACGGTCATGACTGGGAGAGGCAGCATGACAGGAGCTACAGGGCTAGCCATTACCGGGGAAGGAGGGTTCACTACATCACAGCGATCCCTTGTTCTGGCCCTGAAAGCCCAACTCGAGAAACAGGTGACATGGGAAGTTAGGGCCATGGTCTCAGGCTGCTGTTGCTCAATGCCAGATCTGTGGTTCATAAAGCTCCCCTCGTCCGGGACTTACTATTAGACGAGGGGGCAGACCTGGCATGTATTACTGAAACCTGGCTGGGCCACGAGGGAGGAGTCCCCCTCTCAGAAATATGCCCAGAAGGGTTTCAGATGCTCCACCAGCCACGACACCAAAGAAGGGGTGGGGGAGTCGCAGTTATTATCCGGGAATCATTAGCTCCTCGCAGGATCCCTGCTCCAGAGAATGTCGGGTGTGAGTCCCTCCTTGTGAAGTTGGACCTAGGAGGTCAAGTGGGCTTGTTTCTGATGTACCTACCTCCCAGCTGCGTCACAACAGCCCTGCCTGCGCTCCTAGAGTCAGTAGCCGGACTGGCGGTTGAGTTCCCCAGACTTATAGTACTGGGGGATTTCAGCCTGCCATCTCATGGCGAACGCTCAGATGGGGCCCAGGAGTTCATGGCTTCCATGACAACCATGGACTTGACCCAGGTAATTCAGGGTCTGACTCATGTGGTGGGACACACACTCGACCTTGTGTTTCTCTCAGAGCAGTGGAGACATGATCTTGAACTATTTATTTATTTAATTTTGTATGCCGCCCACTTTCAAAGAGACTCAGGGCAGCTTACAGTAGAAGGGGAGAGGGATATAAAAAAATAAAAAAATAAACAGTTTAAAAAATTGCACAACAGTCACAAACCTAAAGTGGGGCTGGACAACTCAACAGCCCCAGGCCTGCTGGAACAGCCAGGTCTTAGTCGCTTTGCAGAACGCCGGAAGGGTAGTAAGGGTCCGGATCTCAACGGGGAGCTCGTTCCAAAGGGCCGAAGCTGCAACAGAGAAGGACCTCCCCCAGGGTGTCACCAGACGACATTGGCTGGCAGATGGAATCCGGAGAAGGCCTAGTCTGTGCGGTCTAATTGGTCTTAGGGAGGTAATTGGCAGGAGGTGGTCTCTCAGGTAGCCAGGTCCGATGCCATGTAGGGCTTTAAAAGTAACGACTAGTACTTTGAAGCGTGTTCGGAGACCAATGGGAAGCCAGTGCAGAGATAGAGATTTCGCCCTTGTCATGGTCAGATCACTTCCTGCTGAGGCTTGATTTTCGGAAGCTACTTCCCCACTGCAGGGAGGTGGAGCCGATTAAATGGTTCCGCCCCATGCGCCTGATGGACCCATTGGGATTTCAGATGGAGCTTGGGGAGATAGCCGACTCCCTTGCCCACAATCCGACTGAGTCCTTGGTCGTTGCCTGGAATACAGTGGCAGCTGGGGCATCAGATCGGATTGCGCCTTTGTGGCCTCTCCATGGCAATGGATCCAGGAGGGCACCTTGGTTTACCGAGGAACTCTGAGAAATGAAGCGCCAAAAGAGATGCCTAGAGTGACGCTGGAGGGCTAGTAACTCCGAATCTGACCGAACACTACTAAGAGCCTTTATTAGGACTTATTTAGTGGCGATACAGGTGGCAAAATGTGCTCATTTTTCCGCTCTTATTGCGTCTGCAGAATCTCGCCTGGCCGCCCTGTTTAGGATAACCCGTTCCCTCCTGAAAGGGAGGGATGCGAGTGAACCCTTACAGGGAAGAGCTGAGGAATTTGTTCAGTTTCTGTCAGACAAAGTCACTCAGATTCGGACAGATCTGGACTCCACTTGGACAGTGCCAGCAGAGATGCCAAGGGAGGGCCTTGATCAAATTTTGTGGAGTGAGTTCCAGCTTGTCACTCCTGAGGAAGTGGACAAGGCCATGGGAGCGATGAGTGCTGCCACCTGTCTACTGGACCCGTATCCCTCCTGGTTGGTTTCGACCAGCAGGGAGGTGACATGAGGCTGGATCCAGAGGATTGTAAACACCTCTCTTCAGGAGGGATCTTTCCCACAACCTTTGAAGGAAGCGGTGGTGAGACCCCTCCTGAAGAAGCCATCTCTGGACCTAGCTGCCCTCAAAAACTATCGTCCAGTCTCCAACCTCCCATTCTTAGGGAAGGTTGTTGAGAAGGTCGTGGCCTTACAACTCCGGCGGACCTTGGATGAAGCGGATTATCTAGATCCCTTTCAGTCTAGTTTCAGACCTGGTTACTGCACCGAAACCGCTTTGGTCGCATTGACCAATGATCTCTGGTGAGCCAGGGATAGAGGACATTCCTCTATCCTGGTACTTCTTGACCTCTCAGCGGCCTTCGATACCATCAACCATGGTATCCTTCTGTGGCGGCTGGAAGAGGTGGGAATGGGAGGCACCATTTTACAGTGGTTCTCCTCTTACCTCTCTGGCAGGTCGCAGTCGGTGTTGGTCGGAGGACAGAGTTCGACCCCTAGGCCCCTTAAATATGGGGTGCCGCAGGGCTCGGTCCTGTCCCCCCTCGTATTTAACATCTACATGAAGCCACTGGGTGAGATCATTTGCCGGTACGGGATTAAATACTACCAGTACACAGACGATACCCAGCAGTATCTGTCTGTCCCGTGCCAACTCAGTGAAGTGGTGGAAGTGATGTGCCAGTGCCTGGAAACTGTCAGGGGCTGGATGGGAATGAAACAAGCTCGCACTCAACCCTGACAGACCGAGTGGCTATGGATGCTGCCCCCCAAAGATAACCAGATATTCCACCTTTAAACCTGGGGGGTGAAATCTTACATCCCTCAGAGAGGGCTCGTAACTTGGGTGTTCTCCTGGATCCGCAGCTGACACTAGAACACCATTTGTCAGGTGTGACCAGGGGAGCTTTTGCCCAGGTTCGCCTGGTGCACCAGTTGCGGCCCTATCTGGACCAGGAGGCACTCCAAATGGTCACTCATGCCCTCGTCACCTCAAGACTTGACTACTCTAACGCGGTCTACATGGGGGTGCCCTTGAAAAGTGTTTGGAGACTATAATTGGTCCAGAATGCAGCCGCGTGAGTGATACTAGGTGTACCTAGATACACCCATGTTACACCGTGAGCTGCACTGGCTCCCTATTGGTCTCCGAATGCGCTTCAACCTTTAAAGCCCTACATGGCCTAGGACCTGGATATCTCCGTGACTGCCTCCTGCCACATACCTCCCAGCCTCCAATAAGATCTCACAGGATGGGCCTTCTCCAGGTGCCGTCGACTACACAATGTTGTCTGGCAGCTCCTCGGGGGAGAGCCTTCTCTGTAGCTGCCCCAGCCCTATGGAACAATCTACCCCCTGAGATCCGGACCCTCCCCACTCTCTCGGCCTTCCGAAAGTCTATTAAGACCTGGCTGTTCCGGCAAGCCTGGGGCTGCTGATCTTGATTGAACTCCAGCCCCACTAAGATTGAGTGTATGTTGTGTTCTTTTAATTCGCTTTGTCTTGTATTTCAAATTCTTTTAAGATTTTTAAATTGTTTTTATGGAAGCCACTCCGAGTCCTTCGGGATTGGGCAGCATACAAATCCATTAAAACCTTAAAAACCTTAAACCTTAATTGACTTCTAACATTGTTAGAACAACTTAGTAATGGTTCACCTCATACCATTTGCAGAACCATTTTCAAAAGATGGATCTGGAAGATTTAAGCTCAACCTCTGTGATATTCTGCAGCTTTCAATTTTCTCCCTGTTTAAAATCACGGATTGATATTACTTAGACCTTTAGTAAAGATGGTCATTTTACCACTTCATCAGATCTAAATGAAAATGCTGAATCATTGTGCCAGGCTATAAATTGGCCAATCTCCAACAATTGATGCTAATTCTTGGCAACTGCTGCATTAAAAGTACCTGTGCCATGATTATTGTAAATGTCTGGAAATTAATAAATTATATTAAAAAAGAACAGCATAATGCTGCTTTTATCCAAAGGAAAATGATCCTGAATCTAAGATATTTTCCCAACAAAGAGCAGACAAAATAAATAGCTCTAAATATATCTAACATACTGCCCAGTTTCTCTACTAGTTATCACTTATTGGAGTCTTTCATGGGTTTTTTTTTTTTCTGAGGGGTTCTTGGTGCTCTCTGAGCTTGCTTGATTTCTTGCAGACAGTTTTCTTGTTAAGACAGAAGTAACACTGCAGGAAAGAGGACAAATTCTCAATATTAATAATTCAGTTAGTAACTATTGGCAATATGAATACTCTATAATATAATGAACTCAATTTATAATATTATTTATTCTCCCTTGGTATTTAAACATAAAACCATTTTGTCTCATGAACTTCTCTTTTGTACTTACACATTCACAGAAATGCACACTGATATAGGAGCATTCTAAAATAAATTCTGCAGGAGTCAATTGTCTTACTCCCAGGGATGTATGCTTAACCAATTGTTGTACTGAGGATGAATCAATTTAGAAAACATGGTGGTAACATTATAAATATGAGGAAACAATACAAGTTCTTCCAATGACTCTTATTTCCTAGTGAAAATGCTTAGAACTTCTAATGCTCTTCAGTCCGCATGCTTGTCTCACTTCCTTCTCAATATATAATTTTCATATGTACGGAATGCTTGTTATGGGGAACCTCCCAATATATGGAACTGTTAACGATTAAGAAGCCTGATTTCCTATAATTCTCATTAGCATGAGGATATTCCATGGAAGGAGACTCTTTCAGTTAGAAATATTCATTCTCAGCCTATGCAAATAAGAGTAATATAAATTCGCGGGAGTTCCGGTGACGTCATTGGCTATGGCGGCAGGCTTGGAGATAGCTCCATAGCCTAGCTGACAACCAGGAGTCTGGCGGCATAAAGAGCAGTCGTTCGCTGGTCTTGGAGGGACTCAGCGAAGAACAGAGGTGCTTCTCTGCAGGCGGGGGGAAGTGTGATCTCCTCGGCAAGACAGAGGCTCAGCACTGATCCCAGACGTTTGGAGAGGGACGCATGGCGGTCCCAGCCATGACACAGCACTTTTGTTTGGCGTAGGATCTTCGGAGTGAATCTGGACACCCTAAATTTTTTGAAGAGTAAGTTGGATTTACTATTTGGTTACTGCATCTCTGGCAATCTTTTTTTTCCCTCTTTGATGGGACTTTTAGCGGCAATTAAGACAAACAGGAGCAAATGAACTAACAATTAAAGACGGATTTACATCATAAAGAGTTGTCGAAGGCGGCCTAGGTTGGTGGAAACAGAGAAGAGGGAAGTTTTTTACCCTGAGGCATAGCTGATAGTAATCAGCGGACTTGCTCTGCCTGCTACCAAGATTTTTGGAAAACTTTTGTGCTGTTATAGGAGGAGGCTTAAGGCTCCACTTGAGACAGTCAATATTATATCCACTGTGCGCATTGTTTTCTCTTTTCTTTTTTTGGAGCTGGAGTTGGACACTTGAAAGGGGAACACTTCGAGCTGAACCTTTCTTCTTTTTTATTCTCTTCTCTTTGAGGTTTGATTTTTTTTGTGTTGATGTATTTGCCCCCCCCCTTCTTTCCTTTCTTCCTGATATGAGACCCCTCCTGTACCTTTTTTAGATCTCTCTATGGGACTATATTTATATATATTTTTCCGTATAGATAGCAGCAAAGTAAGTTGGAACATTGCTTAAACTGGTAGCAGATAGCTTATGAAGCAGTGGGATATTCTTAACTTAATTGATATGAGCTGGCCAAAGGGGGGGAAAAAACCTCGGCATTACCTACTCAGCCGTCCCCATCTACAACCCCTCCAATAACACACAGAACTTTAGACAATATGGCTGGGGTAGAGAAGGCACCCACATTGCAAAATATACAGACAACTTTGCTATCGATACAAAATAACATGGCTAGGAATCAATAGATCACCGAAAAATCCCTGGCCGACATTAAAAATGAAATGGGAGACATGAGGGGTGAAATGAAACAGCTGAATTTACAGCAAAAGGAGATTTGGGCAAAAATGGAGAAACAGGAGGGTCAAATTCAAGAGTTAGGAGTAAAAATGAAGGAAAGTGAAGAGAATATGGCAAGGTGGGAGATGAGGCAGCTACATATCAATAGAAGGTTGGAATTGCTATGTTGGAATTAGAAAAGTCAGCCTTCTTTCTCAGATTTCAAAATATTCCAGAGGAAAGAGGGGAGAAACTGAAGGAAATTATGGTGGAGATGATAGCAGGGATCGCCCAGAAAGATAAGTTGTTGATACAGAGTGACATCGATGACGTATATAGAGTCTATACTTCCTATACTAGGAGACAGAAACTGCCACGTGAAGTGCACGTGAGGTTTACTAAACGATCCCTGAGAGAAGAAATTTACCAGAAGGCACGTGACCAGAATACCATGTATGCGGGGGAAATGGTCATAGTACTAAAACAGATACCAAGAAGAGTGAGGGAAAGGAGGCAGAAATATCAGGACCTAACAATACAATTGAGGAAACTTCAGGTGATGTATAGGTGGCTTTTCCCAGAAGGGTTATCTTTTCTCTGGCAAGGCCAGAGGTTTCGGATTGAATCATTGCAAGATGAACAAGACTTTATGGAAAGCCAGTTGAAGAAGGGAACTCAGAATAACGATGGAGAATTGGACAACAAGAGTCGAGGAGAGGAGCGAAAGAATAGTGTCCCGGGAGATGAGAAAGGGGGAAATGAGAAACAAAGCAGAGATGAGAGACCACAAACGAGGCAAACAACAAAAGCTAAAGCCTTAAACAAATAAATATGGCGGATGAACTCCGCTTAATTTCCTTAAATATAAATGGTTTGAATTCACTAAGAAAGAGAAATAAAATACTGAATGCTCTACGGAAAAAGAATTGTGATTTGACATGCTTGCAAGAAGTACATATAGCGAACCACCAACAAAATGTATTACCCCCGGCTGGGTATAATGTATACAAGTTTAGCAGATGAAAAGAAAAGGGGCATTGTGTTGTATTTTAAAGACCATATCGATTCTAAATTGGTGTATACGGATGGGGAGGGTAGAATCTTAATGGTCGAATTAAAATTTGGTCGATATAAAATTTTGCTGGTGGCCATATACGCACCGAATGACAGCCAAAGCACTTTCTTTAGAAAATTGCATTTAAAAATTGCAGTTAGGCTATGATCATATATGTGTGGTGGGTGATTATAACGCGGTGGCAGATAGGACAATGGATTATAACCCAGGAAACATCCAAAAGGGGGGGAAATTAAGAGAAAGGAGGAGAGTTCTCCCCAAAACCTTTGAAGACATGAGGGAGGAATATGAATTAAAGGATGTATGGCGTGAACTCCACCCACAGAAAGAACAATTTACTTTCTTTTCATATAGACATCAATCCTGTTCTAGGATCGACATGGCCTGGTTGACACCAGAAATTGGGGACTTGATTAAGGAAGCAGCAATTGAGGTTAATACCTGGGCCGATCATAATCCATTCTTATTGGCGTGGAAAGGAGTAAGGCAGGGGAGGAAGAGAAGGTGGACGATGAACATAGAGATAGTGAAAGAACAAGAATTTCAGCAAATGTTTAAAAGGGAAATGAGGTTTTTTTTCGAAGAAAATAGGAAAGGAGTAACCCCACAAATACTTTGGGATACGGCCAAGGCTTATATGAGAGGCCTAGCTATTAAACATACAACAGGCACAGACAGGAAAAAATTAGAAGAGAGGGCAAAATGGGTAGCTAAACTGGAGGTGGTAGAAAAAGCCTTGCAACAGAACCCACTAGATGATAGGAAAAAAGAAGAAATGGCTAGAATTAAGCATGGGATCTCTCTTCTAGACCAGGAGGATGTTGCTCGGAAACTTAGGGGGATTAAGCAAAACTTTTTTGAGCATGCTAACAAACCGGGTCGTTGCCTCTCATATAGACTTCGAAAAGAAAGAGAGAGCAGACGTATAGCTCAACTGCAGAATAGTAAAGGGGAATTAGTAGAAACCAAGGGGGAGAAACAGGAAATTATCCAAGGTTTTTTTCAGCAATTATATAGTAGGGAAGAAGTTTCTGAGGACCAAATTAAGGAATTTTTAGACAATGCAAATCTACCCAAGATCTCAAATGAAGCAAAAGGGGTACTGAACCAAAAGATAACAATAGATGAATTAGAAAAGGCAGTCAAAAAAATGGAAAACAACAAAACTCCTGGCATGGATGGTTTGCCAGTTGAAATCTATAAATCTTTTTTGGAAATTTTAGGACAAGAGATGATAGTAATATTTAATGCTGTCTTGACGGATTCTATCGCACCGAAATCATGGGCCGAGGCTTATATAACCCTTTTGCCTAAAGCTGGAGCTGACCGCACCCAAATTAAAAACTATAGGCCCATTTCACTTTTGAATGTGGATTATAAAATCTTTGCAGCTATACTGGCAGATAGACTTAAATTCTTCCTTAACAAATTTATACACCCTGATCAGAACGGCTTCCTGCCGTCAAGGCTTTTGAAAGATAATGTTAGAATTATTTTGGATGCCTTAGAATATTATGAAGCTCGGCCGGATAAACAAGTGGCCTTTATGTTTCTTGACGCACAAAAGGCTTTTGATCGGGTAAATTGGAACTTTATGTTGTCACAACTAGAAAATATGAAGTTTGGAGAAAGCTTCTTAAATGCAATTCAGGCAATTTATGTACGACAAACCGCGACATTATTGGTAAACGGAGAAGAGGCGGGTGATATTGAGATTGGTAAAGGCACAAGACAAGGATGCCCATTATCCCCCCTACTGTTCATCCTCACATTAGAACCCCTTCTTAGAATAGTGAGAAGTGACACACAAATTAAAGCTCAGGAATTTAAGGTCCAGGCTTTCGCCGATGACCTTGTTTTTATCCTGGAGGATCCTATGGCTTCTGGGATACAACTTTTATGTAAAATAGAGGAGTACGGTAGGATAGTGGGGCTACGTATAAACAAAGAGAAGACAAAACTGTTAATTAAGAATATGACTCTGAACCAGAAAAGGGAAGTACAAAGCCTGTTAGGGATCAACATGGCCCACAAAGTACAATACTTGGGAATTTGGCTCACGGAGAGATGTTCCTCTATCAAGGTAGATAACTATATGAAATTGCTACAGCAGGTATCTAAAGATATGACTAATTGGAGTGGCAAACAACTGTCTTTGATGGGCAGGATTGCGACAGTCAAGACATATGTATTACCAACATTTTTGTTTCTGTTTCAAACGGCACCAACTAAATTGGACAAATTTTTTTTAAAATCTTTGGAGACAATAGTGGCTCGATTTATATGGCAAGGCAAGAAAGCACGAATCAAAGCCCAAATATTGCAAAAACGTAGAGAACTGGGAGGCTTCGGAGTACCCAACTGGGAAGCATACTATAACGCAGCAATCATGACATGGGTGAAAGATTGGGTGATGTTGAGTAGAAGGCGCCTATTGGCTATAGAGGGACATGACCTCCCTCAGGGATGGCATGCCTCCCTCTGGCAAGAAAGAGACACTCCCCATAGGTATTTCATGGGACATTATATTCGGAAGACTTTGATGGGGGTCAGGGAAAAGATGAGGAAAAAATACTATCTTAGGGTTCCGTGCTGGTTGGCACCATTAGAGGCCTTAACGCATCCCAGTGTATTTAATTGGACAAGAAACATAACATATAAAGACATCATGACAGAAGATGGCAACATGAAAACAAAGATGGAATTAGAGCAGCAGGGCAGGAATTTGGAATGGTGGGAATATTTACAGGTTAGAAACAGGTTTAAAAGTGATAAGGTACGTTTTGGGATCTACCCAAACCCTCAGGGGCTAGATAAGATTTTGTTTGGTGGAGACAAGAAAATGTTATCGAAGATTTACCAATTTTTGACCTGCCAAGATGCTAATGAAGAGATGGACAAAAGCTTTCTAATAGCATGGGAGAGAAACCTTGGCTATGAAATTGAAATGGGCAAATGGTGGGATCTATGGAGTAAGACCATTAAACTTACAATATCTACAGCATTCAAAGAAAACATATACAAGATGGTTTATAGGTGGCACTTCCCCCCAACGAGGTTAGCTAAGATGTTCCCTGGGTTATCTCCATTGTGTTGGAAATGTGGAAGAAAGGATGGCACATTTTACCATATTTGGTGGTCCTGTACTGAGACAACGAAATATTGGAAAAGGATTAAAAAATGGCTAAAAGAGGTTACCGGGACAAACATGGAATGGAGACCCGAGAACCTTCTACTAAGCATTAAACCAGAAAACATAAGCAGTTCAATATGGCATTTGAGCCTACGTATAATTGTGGCCGCAAGAATAACTTATGCACAATTTTGGAAATCCACTACCATACCGTCGGAAGATGCTATAATTAAAAAGATCTATGAATGTGCAGAAATGGATAGAATGACGGGTTGGCTGAGGGACAAAGGAGAAACGGAACATTATCTTAGCTGGAACTTATGGTATATGTGGGCGACAAGGAGAACAGCAGGGACTTAAAATGGGGAAAGTTAAAAGTGAATATGGGTATTGTAATAGATCCCTGAACTTTGCAATGAGAAGATGTGGCTTAGAGACCTAACAATGAGGAAGGAAAGAAAAAAGTTGGGCTGTGAATGACTGTCACCACGGGGGGGGGAGGGGAGGGGGGTTGTATGTTTAAAATTGTATTTGTATCTGTATGTTTTACACTTTAAAAAAATGTATAACTAATGAATGCCGATACAAAAGGCTGTATATTTACTTTATATTGTTATGTATGTTTTGTCTTTTCTTATGTTGTTGTATTTTTCTTTCTGTTTTTAAAGGTAATAATGTTTAATAAAAATTATATTTTAAAAAAAAGAGTAATATAAATTCAAGATTCTAATTCTGTCAGAAGGACAGGGGAAGTTTCTCTTCCTCTCAGGCCTATTAGTATTTGTTTTTTATCTGTTCCTTTTTTTCAATGCTAAATAAAGTTAACTTAATCTCAGTTGATGCAAGAGAACTTCACCTAATTCATGGATATTTGTTTGAGGGGAAAAAACCTTTCTTTTCTATAATTATTTGGAATGATAAATATTTATTGCTAAGTGAATCCCCTGGTTATTCTCATTTCATTCTCATTTCATCTCTTTGCTGGAGTGTTGAAAATGATTACTTTTATAAATTGTAGGTAGAACAAAAAAATTGCTGGATATGTTCACTTGGTTAGTTTGGAAATGATTTTCCTTCTTAATCTTTATATCAAATTTGTTTTGCTGTTAATTTCAATAATTAACAGCAAAGAATGTATTTAATAAGAATAAATGTATATTAATATCAATAATTAATAGTGTTAATGCATATTAATAAGAATAAACACATATTCTATGTAAATATATCTATAGAAATGTATATGCCTTCATTCATAATTAAGAATAAACTTTGAAATTAATTTGTATATATGTTGTGTCCTTATTGAATATACAACATCCCATTTGGAATTTGCTTCTTATCTATGTCTCATGTTCTGAGCATGAAAATTGCATCCTCAATATCTGTCTTCTTTGGGAGTGAAGGGAGATGTTGGTTATTATAAGTAGAATTAACATGAATCAAAAGCTTTTGCTTCTTGATTTCCTCAAAATAAATTTCTTTTGGCTTGTTTAAGCGAATCACAATTAAACTTAACCATGATTCATTCATATGGTTGTAATGATTAGCTGTGATTAAGCAACGCAGAAACAAAAGATGCTCAAGTATTTTTTTAATGAACACATGTAGCATTAAAAAAATCTGCTGAGTTATGCAGTGGATCCTTTCAGCCAATATTTTTTATTCATCTACCGTATTTTTCAGACTATAAGATGCACCATGATTTTAAAGAGGTAAATTAAAAAAAAGTTTTTGCACTCTGCAGACCTCCCAAACCCTCTGCACGCTTCGTTTTTTTTTCAAAAAATAAAAATAAAAAATAGGGCATGCAGAGGCTTTGAGAGGCTCTTAGAGTGCTCCTGTGGTCTGGGGGTGGGGCAAAAATGAGCAAAAAACAGTCAGTTTTTGCAAAAAAAGGGGGGCATACAGAGACTTTGTGAGGCTTGTAGAGTCGTCCTAGGGACTAGGGAGGGGAAATGAGCAAAAACAACCCAGTTTTTTGCTCGTTTTTGCCCTCCCAAATGCTCTGCACATCCATTTTTGCAAAGGGGATGGGTTTCAGTAGGCAAAAATTGCTGTATTCAGTGTATAATATACACCTAGATTTTCACCCTCTTTATTTTATAGAATTTATTTTTATTTTTGTTACATAGACAACATATACACACAACAATAGAAAAAGCAGAAAGGAAAAAAGAAAAGAGAGAAAAAGAAAAAAAACAAACAAAGCCCATCGTCACATATAGTATGTCATTTGATTACAGGTGTTTTAACATTTATCATTCTTATACATTCATTATTTCATTTAATAGATTATAATTTGGTATCGTTTCTTATTCCCCTACCTGTGGCAATCCATCCCTACTACGTTTCCCCCCCACACACACACCCCGTATCTCTCTGGCATCTTGTAAGTACTTTTTGACTCGTCCCTCCTCCACCTTCTCTTGTTCATAGAGTTTAGCATAATAGTCTTGTATAATATTTTTTTTCTCAATATTTCCATACTGAATTTCTCCTTGTTTATCTCTTAGTTGAAATATTTTCTTTGTTTCTCTCTCTTTTTTTAGCTTATATGCCAACCACCTGCCTGGTTTATTCACATTTTCAAAATAATTCTGTTTAGCACCTCTAATTTTTTGTGCCAGTTCTTCCTTTTCTAATAGGTCCATTTTATGTTTAATTATGTCCATTTTTATTTTAACATCTTTTCTTTGTGGTGCTCTCTGTAGTTCTCTTTTAAGTATTTTATAGTCGTTATCTAAAGTTTTATGCATTTGTCTTTTCTTTAAGTTTCTCTTCCTTGTGTAGTCTATTATCGAACCTCTGATAACAGCCTTCATTGTGTCCCAGAGATTCTGCAACGATGTATCTTCTTTCCTATTTTCTTTAAAGAAAAGGACTAGCTCTTTTTCCATTTTTTGTACAAACTCTTTTTCTTTCAATATAGTATTATTTAATGTCCATCTAGGTCTTGCCCTTTGGCCTTTCCATTTAATTAAAATTGGATTGTGGTCCGCCCAGGTACTTGCTCCAATCTCAATTTCTTTTATGTTACAGCTCAACTCTGCTGAGGCCCATATCATATCTATTCTAGAGAATGATGAGTGTCTATTTGAGTAGAAGGTGTATTGTTCTTTTTTAGCATTTCTTTCTCTCCATATATCTTTTAGATTTACTTCATCTATCATCCTAAAGAAGGATTTCGGCAGAAGCTTTCTATTTAATTTTTTTGTTTTGTGTGTTTTATAGTCCATATTTTAGCAATAGCAATAGCAGTAGACTTATATACCGCTTCATAGGGCTTTCAGCCCTCTCTAAGAGGTTTACAGAGAGTCAGCATATTGCCCCCAACAATCTGGGTCCTCATTTTACCCACCTCGGAAGGATGGAAGGCTGAGTCAACCCTGAGCCGGTGAGATTTGAACCGCTGAACTGCTGATCTAGCAGTAGCCTGCAGTGCTGCATTTAACCACTGCGCCACCTTGGCTCTAAATATTTTGATTCACAATGCCATTAAAGTCTCCCATCATACAAATATCAACATAGTTTAGTTCCAAAAAAATTTTATGTAGTTTTTTGTAGAATTCATCTTGCTTTTCATTGGGGGCGTAGATTCCGATTAGGAGTGTTTTTTTTGGTAACCATAATTTCCACCATCAGAATTCTTCCCTCTTCCTCTGCATAGACTAATTTTGCTGGAATGTTGCCTTTAATATAGAAGACCACTCCTCTTTTCTTGCAGTTCGCCAATGATGAAAACATTTTCCCAAGCTTTGGTTGAGTTAATAAGTGTTCATATTTCTTTTGGATATGTACTTCTTGTAGGCAAATTATGTCAAGTTGTAATTTCTCTAATTTATAAAATATTTTCTTTCTTTTAATTACCGAATTAAGTCCATTAATGTTAATTGTAATCATTTTTCTTTCTTCCATGTTTATACTTTATATACAGGGTTTATCGTTCTAGTAGATCTGGGTTCTCATTTTTCTTTACGGCTTCCATCCCCCGCCGCCCCTTCTTTCTCAATTCCACCTATTGCTCCTTCTATTTTTTCGGTCGCAGTTGTAGGTAGTTCCAGTAGTTGTACTGCTGAGTCATCTTTCCCAGTTTTCTCAGCCATTTCTCTAAAGTATTCTTCGTAAAAAGCTTCTGCCTTCTCAATTGTATCTATCCTGTGTCTTTGGCCTTGCCATGTACATAGTAAACCTTCCGGTATGAGCCATCTGTAATTAACACCTTTTTTATCAATACTTTGGTCAGGAATTGGTATTCTCTTCTCCTCTCTCTCTCGGAATTTGTTTGAGAACTACAATCTCCTTACCTTTATATTCTAATTTTCTATCTCTCAATTTCTGTAAGATTTGTGATTTAATTATTTTCTTAGTAAATCTTACATGCACTTCCCTTGGGAGAGCATTTCTCATTGCATATCTTGTATATACTCGAAAACTGTCATCTATAATTTCTATTATTTTGTCCTGAGACATCTCCAAAACATCTATCAGAATATTTGAAATTATCTGAACTAAGTTCTCTCCTTTTTCTTCTTCTATGTTTTGAAATCTTAAGAAGAATTCAGACCTATCCATCTCCCATCTTAATATTCCACTACTCTCTCTTTCTACATCACTTAGTCTGGTCTCTAACTTCTCAGTTTTCTTCTCTCCTTCTTGGATTTTATTTTCAATTTTTTGAATCCTGTCTTCATATTTCGTCATCCAGTTGTGCATACTTTCAATTTTCCCTTCCATTTTATCAACTTTTTGCACTATGCTTTGGTTTTGTTGTTCCATTACCTCCATTTTTCCATACTCTCAAACTTCTTTACAAGGGTGTCTAACTTATCATCCTTACTGTCAAGTCATGCTTGCATTTTCTGCATCACTTGCATAAGTGTTTCAAAATTTGCTTCCTTCTCTTTTTCATGCTGGAGCGTTGGCTGTGTTGTCCTCTGGCCTCCTGCAGGTGAGGAGGTGGAGGTTGATGTAGAGCCAAAAGCGGCTGCTTTTCTACTCATAGTCAATTAGTATTAGAAGGTGGAAGATTATAAGTACAATGGGTGAAGTATGTAGGGGACACGAGAGAGAAGAAGGAGAGATGAGGAAAGAGAGGAAAAAAGAAAGGGAAAGAGAGAAGGGAAAAAAAGGAAAGAGAAAAGAAAAAACTCTTCAAACTATTTTGCTCAACGTTTAAAGTGAGCCATCTATTGATGTCCTAATTTCTTCAAAAGAAAAAAAAATACAAAAAGATATAAAATAAGAAAAGAACCCCCCCCCCCTCCAAAAAGACAAGGAGGGGTGCTTCAAGCTACAAGTGGGAAAAAAAGTGTAAGTAGTCAAAAGGTCAAAAAGAGTGATCAAAAAAGAAAAAAATCAATATCAATATCTCCCCAACAGAATGATATGAAAATGGTGTTGAAAGAAGAAAGGATGCGACTTCCTGGGGGCGTGGCCTGTTGCCGAGGAGGGCTCCACCGAGCTCCTCAGAGATCTGGTTTGTATATCTAAATAAGATCATAGATAGCACCCCTTTTTGGCTAAGAAAGGGGCAGGGAGGATAGCTCCGTAGGCTAGGGTCTATTCGTAAGCCACAGCCTTTTTCTTTTTTTGGCTGTGGAAAGAGATTAGATCCAGCCGAAGCGGAGCTTTTATCTCCAGCCATTTCTTCTCAGCTGCCTTTTTTTTTGGCAGCCCCAGACAGGCTAGCCCCCCCAGGACAAAACAAAGTTTTTTCAAGCTAGAATTGATACGGGAGGGTACCACCCCTGTGAGATTTATGCTTTTATTACTATCTTAAATACCAGCACCATTCGTCTTAGAGACTTCTTTGTCTAAATAGACCTCAAAATGGCGATTTCTCTCCGTGGATGATTACTGGATGTACTTAGCCGGGTTTATCTTCCTGCAGACCGCTCCTTAACAAAATAAACTCTTCTTCTTTGGAAATAGAGGGGAGAGAAGCGCTGCTTACTTGTTTATTTATTATGGCACCCAGATCAAAGAAGCGTCTTGCTACAAATGTGTCTAAAGAATTTAAAGAATTTTTACTGGAAACACAGCCTTTGTCTCCTATGCCCTCTACTGGAGAATTTTTAACACAGGAATATCTCTTTAAAATGTTTAATGCCTTTAAGCAAGAAATTAAGGAATTTGTATTGGAACTTTATGATGATCTAAAATCTAAAGTTAATCAAATGAAGGCGAATACGTTTGCAGCCG
The DNA here is from genome assembly GCF_009769535.1 of Thamnophis elegans. NCBI lineage: Eukaryota > Metazoa > Chordata > Lepidosauria > Squamata > Natricidae > Thamnophis > Thamnophis elegans. The sequence goes on along the minus strand of NC_045558.1, from coordinate 62,274,742 downwards.
TGTCTGCCCTGTCAGATTACTCTGCTGAAATAGAGAACAAATTGGAAAGTCTGGAGAAGGCTAATTTTAATTTGACTACCAATATTCAAATTTTACAACAAAAAATTAGAGATAACGAAGAACAGCTTATGATGATAAATTTTAATAGGAAGGCATTTGCAATAAGAGTCAGAGGATTCCGTGAAAAGGAGCAAGAGAATTTGAAACAGACCTTTGCTGAAGCCTTCAGCCATGCGCTGGGAAGCCCGGGACTTAACTTTGATTGGCAGATTCGGAAAATCTATCGCCAGAACTCATTGATAGCGGAACAGCGACAGCTCCCGAGGGACATAATTATACATTTCTCTACAAAAGAATCTAGAAATGCGATTGTGCAAAAGTTTCATAATAACAGTTTCCGAGTTGACGGCCAGGACCTGATTGTTTTCAAAGATATTCCTTTTCAGATGCTGAAGGCAAGAAGGGACTACACCTTTTTAACTAAGGAGCTTAGGAGTCAACAGATTCGATACAGATGGGAGGCCCCTGCCGGTATCACGGTTACATTTGAGAATCAAAGATTTCGTCTTAACTCTGTTTCGGAGGCTCAAGATTTCTATTGTAGGATTCTGAAGGCGGGACTTCCTGACGCGCTTGGAAGAGAGGAGAGACAAGCGGAAGGAGAAGGCAAGCGGCTGGCCATGTGGCTGCAAGATGGAGGGGGTAGCCCCTCCTCCCTCGGAGAAGCAGAAAAACGGAGATCGAGAATTTAGACACTTCAAAATGCTTGCTAAAGTTGAGGACTGAATGGGGGTTTGAGACCTCCGGTAGAAAAAGCGGACTAATTTTTATCAGAAAGGAAAGCTGGGTGAAACTACTTTGAGCTAGATTTTAAATTAACGTTAGCATAAATTTGATAGTGGTAAACATCAGGCAAGCAAGGGATGAGGGTAAAATTTACGTTGTTTAAAGCTTATTAGAACAGAAAGCCGGTTGGGATTATCTTAAGATAAATGTAAAAAGAATGCGGAATGATTTATGTTGTTTAAACTTTGTTAGATGGGACTATTTTAAAATAGAAGGTTAACTGACTCTTGCTGAAAGTATTATTTGAATATGATCCATGCTATTTAACTTTTATTTGAAGGGAAAGTTGGTTGAAATCGCTCTGAGTTACATTTTAAACAAATGCTAGTATAAATTTGATAGTGGTAAATATCAGACAAGTAAGGGATGAGGGTAAAATGCATGTGGAATGAACTACGTTATTTGTGGTAAACATCAGACAAGCAAGGGATGAGGGTAAAATTTACGTTGTTTAAAGCTTATTAGAACAGAAAGCCGCTTGGGATTATCTTAAGATAAGTGTAAAAAGAATGCGGAATGATTTATGCTGTTTAAACTTTGTTAGAAGGGACTACCTTAAAATAGAAGGTTAACTGACTCTTGCTGAAAGTATTATTTGAATATGTGGAATGATCCATGCTACTTAAATCGCTCTGAGTTATATTTTAAACAAATGCTAGTATAAATTTGATAGTGGTAAATATCAGACAAGTGAGGGATGAGGGTAAAATGCATGTGGAATGAACTAAGTTATTTAAATCCTATTAGAAGAGGAAGTCGGTTGGAATTATCTTAAGATAGAAATTGATTCCTGTGTAAAGTAATATCTGATCTACGCTGCTTAACTTTACTAAGAAGGGGAAGTTTGGTTAGATTATTTTGAATTACTGTTTGAAAAGGGGGTAAAGAAAGATCATTTACGCTGTTTAAATTTTACTAGAAGGGAGAGTTTGATTACTTGTCTGTAAAGTTATATTTGAATATATGGCATGAACCACGTTGCTTAAATTTTATTGGAAGGGATCATGAGGTTTAGGAAGAGGAACGGGAGAATCTACAGAAGGTTGGGGTAAATAGCAAAGAAGTAAGAGACGAGAATAAAATATAGATAGAATGATTTATACTATTTAAGCATAGATAAAGATGGGGGGCTGAGATCAACGCAAAGAGTGGTTTCTTTTTTTTCTTTTTTTTTTCTTTTTTTCTCTTTTCTCTTTTCTTTTCTCCTTTTTTTTTCTCTGCTTTTTTTTTCTTTTGATATATTACTTTTATTTTTTAATCCATATGTATACAAGATATTTTAGACAGAAGGTAGTGCCAGGTGTGGGCCCTGGGAAGTCGGGAGGATTAGGGATGGGGATTGTGGGGGGTGGGGTGGGGGGGTGTTAACATAGTCTTAATAACAAGAATGTATTTATATACGGTGGTTCTTTTTTTTTTTCCTTTTTTTTTTTCCCTTGGTTTATTTTACTTTTATCAGATCAAACAACACTCGAATAAAGGCATACACCAAGGAGGGAGGTAGAGGGAAAGAAGAGGGAGGAGTAAGGAAGGAGTAAGGGGAATGTAAGGAGGGTGTCCGGGGAGTAAGGGGAGAAGGAAGGTTTGAGGGGAAAGGGAAGTAGGAGGGGAGTGTTAGAGGGAGAAAGGAAAGTTGGAGGGGGTTGATGGGGTGTATGGAGGATGAAAGGGTTAGGTGGGGTTGTGAATGATGAGTTGTGTTTCCTTTTTACTTGTTCGTTTTATTCCCTTTTTCTTTTTTTTCTTTTCTTATAGTAAATACCCTGTATATAAATGATTGCAAATGGAATGTGAAAATTGAATAAAATATATTTAAAAAAAAAAAAGAAGAAGAAGAAAGGATGCCACCAAGCTAAAACAAATAGTCTTTTCGGACTCTTCCCCCCCCCCCCTAAGATAAAAGTCTTTCCAAGGTCATTCTCAGCTCCATCTCAGCTCTATTGTTTGGTCTAACAGAAGTCCAGATAAGGAAGCTGTAACACCTGTGTAAATAACGCTTTCAAATGAATTACAGGGAAAATTTTGGTAACAATAGTTCAAGTCCACTAGATGGCAGTGTAGCTTGTAGTTTATGGCTTGCATTAGCTTTGTTAAAGCTTCCGTAGTAATTGCTAATTACTAATTGTTAAGATACAACAAAAAGCTAAAAGAAAACAAAAAACAGATCTTTAAAGCTCTTTAGATTTAAATTCAATGTCCCCACAAGGTTCAAAATTAAAAATATCGACAGCAAAAAGAGGAGCACAAAGAGCCGATTTAAATTACAAGAAAGTCCAGCCCGGTTTCCAAAAGTAAAAAAAAGGAACAGAAAAATAATCTTTCAATCGGCAACATTTGTTCTCGCCGGTTTTCTCATTAGTCAGCCTTATTTTAAACTTATTTTAAGTTTCCAAATTTAGAGTGTTCTCTTTCCAACAAGAAAAAAAGATTTAAAACTCACACCAAACGACATGTTCTTATCCAAAAACGGGCAGATTTTTGTAAAAACAGTCAGTTTTTGCAAAAAAAGGGGGGCATACAGAGACTTTGGGAGGCTTGTAAAGTCATCCTGGGGGGCTAGGGGGGGAAATGAGCAAAAACAACCTTGTTTTTTTGCTCATTTTTGCCCTCCCCAGCCCTGAGGAGCACTTTGCAAGCTTCCCAAATGCTCTGCACATCCATTTTTGCAAAGGGGACGAGGTTTCAGTAAGCAAAAAAATGCTGTATTCAGTGTATAATACACACCTAGATTTTCACCCTCTTTTTTGAGGGAAAAAGGTGCATCTTATACTCTGAAAAATAGTAATTTATTGATCACCTCAATACTAAAAATATATAAATATATATATGCATCATCTCATAGTCAACCATACATTTATATACATGACAAATCAATTTATTTCCTCAGTTCAAATAATCTGAGTGTTTCATTCATTTAACCCTTCACATATACCATCTATCAGCTACATATATTGCTTTAAGTATATATACTTAAAGTAGTACTTTAAGTTGCTAAATATTTAAACTGTTGGTAGAACAAAAAAAATGATGGATATGTCTATGTAGTATCAAATATCTTTTAACAGTCTTATTTTATGGTATATTCCAATATCTCAGATTAGACTATAATCCTGGAATTTCCTATTGCTGTCTATTCAATTTTTAAATTATATTTGATCCTGATGAACTTCATTCAAGGTGAATTGATGTAAACATTTAATAATACAATATGATATTGGCTATGTGATTATATGTTATGAAAATGGAAAAATAAAAAACTTTATAAAAAAGAAGATGTTGTGTAGCTGAATATGGCATTGATTGAGAAGATAGATGCAGAGCTGAAATAGGCTTAAAAATGAAGAGAAATTCAGTTATTACAATGAAAATAAGATAATTTTTAATCTGCATCATCCTCAAAATAATAATCTAAGGGAATCTAAAGGTATTTTTTCTGGATTCAGTTAAAACTAAATTTTAATAAAGTAAAAGATTAAACAGAATTGCAGAAATCACTATAAGCTAAGATCCAATTAATACAATGTTGGCTATGTTACAACCAAAATAAATCATCATCATCATCTTTGGAGAACATACCCAGGTAGATTTTAATGTTTTACGATCTACTAAGTATCTACTATAAGTAGTTGTACAACTTAATTTTTCCACTGACAGCTCTTTCACGTTTAGTTTATAACTTGTAACTTGACGTTTTTGGTAAAGTACCAGTGAAGTACATTTTCTATTGTGCAATTTAAATATTATTCTAAAAAATTCTTCTAACTAAGGCATTGTTCAGATTTTTTGGTTGGAGGCAACAGTGTCTATGCTGGTCCTAGTGAATTATACAAGTCAGAAGCTTCTTCCATTTGATTACATAATGACCAGTGGATTAATTTAGCAACTCAATCGTGTCTAGCTTTGTAACCAGCTTGTGCGATTTTGCTACATTCACATATTAAATGTGAAACAGTTTCGACTTTGTTATTGCAAAGTTGGCAGTTTGGATTTTTGTATCTTTGCTTTCATGGCATTAGTTTGTAGTGCTTGTTCTTGAGCAGTGAATATTAAATCTTCTGTTTTTTTCTTGATGGTTTCCTATCTTAAGTCATGTCCATGTCAAGTTGTCATCACATTTTTCTTCAATGTTTAACAAGTGCTGTCCATGCAAAGCTTTGGATTTCCATTTATTTAATCTGTCATCCAGCTGTTTTTCCTTATATTCTGCCATTGTTTCTGTTGTTTTCATACTGTTCTCCATTTTCACAACCTGTAGCAATTTTTCTGTACTTTGGCTCACATAATCATTCAAACTTTATTTTTCTTCTAGTTTGATGAATTTGCAATAGCCCCTGCCCCCTATTTTTCATTGTAGGTACAACCTGTCGATAAAATTCTAAGAAGGCCTTTTGGATCATATCCTGTTGATCAACCTCTTTACCTTTATAATATATATATTGTATGCTATGAGATTTTTGTTTCTTCCTGGTCATATGTGCTAACGATCTACCTGGTTTATTTGCATTGCAGAAAGTATTATGTTTAGCATATATCAAATTAGTAGCCACCTGATCTGACATCAGCATATTAAATTGCGCTCATAATAGGGTAATTGCCTCTTTTATCTTCTTGTCTCCTGGGTTTAATATTAACTCCTGCTCTTTCTTCTTAATCTCTTCCTCTAGTTCCTTCACCCCCCCCGTCTACATCTATGTAACTTATTTAAATTTATTAGGACTCCTCTCATATACACTTTGCTTGCATCCCAAACCATTTCCATAGATGTACCCTTGTTCATATTAAAAACAAAATATTCTCTCAACAATTTTTTACATTCATTGACATTTTTCTCATATCTAAATAAATTTTTGTTTAACCTCCAACACCTTCTAGATTCCTTCCCATATTCCAATTCCATCTGAACTGGGTTATGATCTGTTAAGGCTCTGGAGCATATCTTCATCTTCTTTACCTTAGAAAGCAAATCATTTATAGTTAGTATAAAGTCAATCCTAGAGAAATATTGATGTCTATCAGAAAAAAATTTAAAGTCCTGTTCTTTAACATTTCTTTCTCGCCAGACATCTCTTAGCTCCAAATCATCCATCATATCGAAGAAAGACTTAGGTAATTTCGCTCATGTTTGGATATTTTGCAGAAGACCCTTCTTATCCTTCTTGGTATCCAAAACTCCATTCCAATCAACCATTAGTATGCAGGATCTATAGTCCCATTGTATTAACGTAGTATGGAGCATCTTGTAAAATTTATCTTGTTGTTGATTAGGGGCATATACTCCCATTAAAAGTATCTTTTTCCCTTTCAATAATAATTATATTGCAATATATCTTCCTTGGGAGTCTGCTTCAATTAGTTCAGCTTTCATATCCTTTCTTAGGTATATACCATTTTTCTTCTCTGAGGTGGAGGCTACAAAATGTTGTCCAAGTCTTGCATTCATCAAATATTTCTGGTCATTTGTTCTAATATGTGTTTCTTGCAGGCAGATTACATCATTCTTGAATTGTTTCAAATAATGGTTTATTTTTTTCCTTTTCTGTGGTGAATTTAAGCCATTGATATTCCAAGTTAAGAATTTAATTATCATCTTTAGCTCCCTGAAGCTTTTTAAGAGCCACCTGGAAATCCTGTAGTTTGGTTTTTGGCCTGGCTCCTCCCACAGCTTCTGAGCTAATATCTATGGCTTCTTGAACCATTGTCTGAGCTTGTTGCTGAGCTTGTTGCTTCTTTAGTTCTTGTTCCTTACGTCTGGTAACCGCTCAGGTTTGTCTTTGCTCCTTGGATCCTTCTAACTCCGCCAGAGGGTTCCGAACTTGGGCCACCTCCAATGATCCTTGAATATCTTGCTGTCTGGTCTGTCCTTCTTGCCCCCTTTCTCTGGATCCTGGAGGTGGGGGATGTCCACCCTGTAGTACATTGCTGTAGAAATCTGGCCTTCCAAACTGAGTTGAGACGATATCTTTGTCCAAGGTAGTTGACCACTAATCCGGCTGGAGCTTCCCATCTGTATTGTAACTGATGGTTTTTGAATTCATCCACTAGAAATGCATAGTCTTTTCTAGATCTCAGCATTTTGGGTGGGATTTTCTTCAAAAATATCACCTCCTGGCCCGCAATCTGCAACTTGGTTTTATAAGACTCTTGTAATATCAGGTTCCTCATGTCCCTTGTGGCAAAATACACAACAATGTCTCTTGGGAATTGTTTCTGTCTGACAATCCATGAATTAACGTGATATATCTTGTCTTTTTGCCAGTCAAAGTCCCCTCTTTACCGACCCACCAATTGGTCAAAGGCTTCTGAAAGAATCTCCTTCAGGTTTTCTTGGTTATTCTCTTTAAGGCCCCTTATTCTCAGAGCGAATTCCATCTGCCTATACTGCAGCATTGTGATTTCATTTTCTGCATCATAAACCTTGCCTTGGACCGCATCCATTTTAGTTACCAAATTAATATTAGTCTCATTAACTTTTTCCATTTTTTCCTCCAATAAGGATACATAGCCAGATAAGTATTTAAAGGCATCTATAATATCTTCTCTGATTTCTTGGTTATGAGTCTGAACTAGCCCCCTAATTTCTTCTGAGACCTCCTTAAAGGCAGCAGAAACCTCTTCCTGTATTTTAAGTTCTAATGCAGCTGCATGGTCTTTTAAAGCATCATTTAAAACTCTTTGCAGCACCTCTTGATTTAAGGGTTCTCCAGCAGGAAGAGGAGGGGGGGTAGTAATGACTGTAATTTACTTGTCAGGGCAGGAAAACTCTTATCTTGCACCAAATTATTAAGTCCAGACGAACCGCTTATTCCAATTATTACTCTTGTAGCTTGCTAATAAATCACTGCTGTTTTAAGTGATTTAAAGCTATGTAGTAGTTTGTAACATTACAGTACAACCCTGCCTTCAGGACTCTGGCACCATTTTATCTTCTGTCTCTTTAGTTTTAGTAGAAGGGATGGAGTTAAAGTTTATTTATACATACAGTTGTAAATTCTCCGGTATTGCTCTGCCTGTTTTGAACTCAGATGTAAATTAAATGTTGAGCAGGGATGAACATATGCCTTGGTGATGAACATATGCCTTGGTTTCTGCAGAAAAGCAGAATGAGTCCCGGGCACTGAGTTTGCCGAGTTGCAGGGGGGCTCACACTGTCCACATCCCAGAATTATCTCCTGGGGGGGTTAATGGAGCTTTTCCCAGGCTCAGCAGCTCTCCCCCTTCTTCTTTGCCTGAAGAAGGGGTAATCAATCTGTCAGACAGCTGATAAATGCTGTCCAGACAGTGTAATGCGATCTCGGGACTGGAGCTACTAAAGATAGCAGTTCTTCAGGTTTACATGCGCACTGGAAGTCCAAATGTCAAAGTTCTTAATTAGTCTTACTTTCAACATATCATAGTTCTCATTTGACTGAAATTGTTCTAGAGTCCTTTTGCCTAGAATAATCCATAGTTAAAAACACAACCACCTAATGGCATTTCATTAATTATTACAGAGTCATCCAATAGTCTTAAACCTTTATAACATATTCTAAACCAGTGATAGTCAACCTGCTCCCTACTGCCCACTAGTGGGCATTCCAGCTTTCATGGTGGGTGGTAGGGGTTTGCTGTAACTCTGCTTTATAAATTTTATAAAGTAAAGTTACTTCCCTACTTTATAAATCACCATTACTATGGAACCAGTGGGCGGTTAGAAAATTTTACTACTAACAGAGATACAAAAGCGGGCAGTAGATATAAAAAGGTTGACTACCCCTGTTCTAAACAAAAATTAGTTGACAAAATTTCTAAGCCCTCCCCCATCACTGTTTACAATTTGTGTCCAGGTTCCTTTTGTTATGGTAGTACATATATCATTAACTGTATCCCTTATCTTTATCATTCCATTGTTAGTTGTTATAATTAATATTGGTTAACAAAAAATCCTTTACTGTTGTATCTATTTTCTTCTCATCAAACCAACATGTATGTATACCTTATTGTCCTTATCAATTATTTATTTAAATAACCATCTATAAGTTACTAAATTACTACTTACTAATTATAAAACTTAGTTAAATTTTTTGTTATCTACTTTCATATATCCAATAACATTACACCTTTATAACATATTCAAAGTAAGAATTAATTGATTAAATTTCTAAACCTTTCCCCCCAAATCATTGTTTGCAATTTATATCCAAATTCCTTATATTAAATCAGTACATATATATGTCGTTAACTATAACTCTTATTATTTCATTATTATTACCATTAATATTTGTTAACGAAATCATTTATTACTTATATCCAGCTTCCTCACCTCCAGCCAACATAGAAATATACCTTGTTACTATTATCAACTATTTATTTAAGCAAGCAATCTAAAAAACTATAAAATTCCTACTTACTAATCATCAAACTTAGCTATTTTTTTTATCATTATCAATTTTCATATATCAATCTGTGTCCTTCCAGAAGGCATGTAGTCTTATTTCTTTTGCCATTTGTGGAGTTAATTTTCTATTTATTTCCTTGGTAAAATTTTTATGGACATATCTTCGTGTCTTGTTGTCTGTTGGATCTCTCAGGTAATCTTGGTGCCCTTTTGCTACTTTAATTGATTTATCTTTGATTGTCAATCCTGTTTCTGATAAGATTTTTCTCTTTAAAACCATCATTTTTTCTCTTTTTTCTTCTTTTGTGCCTTGAAATTTGGGGCAGAGCTCCAGACCATCGAATTCCCCCCCCTCCAAACTCCCATTTTTTTTGCTTTCAACCACTTTCATTTCAGAAATCAAATCATTAGTTTTCTTATCTTTGTGTTCATTTTTCATTTTCAGTTTTTGGAGCTCCATCTCCCTCATTTTTTTCTGGTATAAACTCTATAAACTCTTCTTGTCAATTCTCCAAGTTACCAATAACTCTTGAATTGCATCCCAAATCTTTTGCAAAGTTAAAGCTTACTCTTCTGTAAATTGCTCCATGTTCCAAATTGTAAATTACTGCCACTGTAGCTTTAATCTTCACAAGAGAGAGGTTCCATTTCCCCCCTCTCCCAGTGCCAATAAAGCTCTCAAGAGACAGCTGTGGTAAACAATTTGTGCCCTTGGTTCTTATCACTTTTAGTTACAGAGTTTTGAAGCATGAAGACAGTGAGATGAAAGGAGAAACAGGAACAAATCTGTGGTTTCAAAAAAAGCCCTAGCCTGTAGCCTTCAAGCAGCAGAATTAGTATTTTTTCACTTTCTTGTGTTGTCTCAGATTTAGGAGGGACAAAGTTCTTAAATGGAGTTTAATAGCAAATAATAGATGATTTTTGTTAGAGTAGAGAGGGAGATTTTAGTCCTTAAGTTGAAAAATAAAGCAGGAAGGAGCCGAAGAAGAAAAACTGGTCTGTTCACTTTAAGAAGAGGGGAGAGAGAGGAAAAAAAATTGCGAGGAGCATTTCAATAGTTACAAGAAGAAAAGCATACTAACCGGAACCAAAACAATGAAGATCAGTTCTGCCGCTAACTTCTGCTTTAAGATTTAAAGTAGCATAAAAAAGAGATTATTTTGGGCAGTTTTTTTCCAAAACAGAAAGGATTCACCAGATGATCACACTTTCTCTTTTTGTTTCCTTCCATTCCTTAGCCATCCCCACTTCATCAGCCTAGGCTGCCTTTTGTCGCCAGCTTGAAATCCTTCTCTTGTATCAATCAGAGACTTGTGTTGTTCCTGATATCAGCAAGATCTGGTCTTCCTGTTCACCGTCTCTTCGGGACAGTTTAGGTCCGATTGGACCCCCCAGTGGCAAAAGTATTGGCTGCAGTCTCAGAACATCGAGACCGCACATCCGTACCGTAGGGACATTGGCTCCTCCTCCTGAACTGTGTTGAGTATTGATTTAAGTTCAGTGGGGCTTTTCACATACATTTTTAAGTCATCCATATATAAATAGATGGTTTATCTTGCCATATTGGATTGAGATTTGGTATCCCAGTTTTGTGTTTTGTAGGATTATTGTCATGAAATCAATGTGGTGTTGAACAGTAGTGGTGAAAGTGAGTCCCTCTGAAAGATGTTGACTTTACCAATGTTCTCCCCATTTGTTATTAGAACTGTTTTCCATTTTTGCATATTTATTTTAAAAAATGTACAGATATTTTTGTGATTCCAAAGCTTTCCAGACAAGTGTTGATCCAGCTGTGGGGTAATAAGTCAAATTCCTTCTTGTAATCAATCCACGCCATATTTAAATTTGTTTTTCTTCATTTTGCATTTTTAGTACCATTCTGTCTACGAGCAGTTGAACTTTTGTTCCTCTTGATTTTTATAATTTTCTTTTTATAGAAAATTAAACTTTTTATAGTTTTCCATCAGATGATTGAATACTGAATTTGCCAGTATTTTTGTAAAAAGTTTGAATGTTGTTGGCAGACAAGTAATTGGGCGATAGTTGCTTGGTCCTGTGCCCTTTTCTGGATCTTTCATTATCAAGTATGTTCAACTATTCTTCACTTGTTGCATTTTGAAGCATTTGCTCAAATTGAGTGGCCATGCGATGATGGAGGTTGGTCAGATGTTTTAGCCTGTATCCATGAAGTTTGTCCAGCCAGGCGCACACCAGTTATTGACCTTTTTTGCTTGTTTTGCCACCATGTCAGTTTTTATTACAATATTTTCCATTTTGTTTCGTGTTGTTTGTTGCTGAATGTCTTTGACTCAGGAGGCAGTTTTGTTGTGTTCCACTGGGTTTTCCCACAGTTCTTTCCAAAAGTTCAAAGTTTTTTCTTTACATGGGTGAACATTAGTTTGGACTCGATTTTCATCAAGGGACCAGTAGAAGAGGTTTCTTCTGAACTGGACATTTTCACGATATTGTTTTATTCATCCTTCGTATCTTTCCATTTTCTTTGCTGTTGCTATTACACGTTTTAATTCTTCCATTATCCGTTACTGTTTTTTTCTCCAGGTTATATTTTTTTGTGTAAACTATTTTTCAGCTTTTTGTTCTTTAGTTTTCCTTCTTTCAAGTACTTCAGATTGCTGACATCCCCTCATAGTTTTTTTATTTTATTTTCAAGTTGAATTTTCCACTTTGGTGTTCTAGTGAGTTTCTTTTTCGGCATTTTATAACCCAGTTCTGCAGTTATAATGGTGGCTGTTCTATACATTAATTGGTTGGTTTCATATAGTGTGCTGGATGGGATGGAAGTTAAAATGTTGTTCATGGCAGTTAACAGATCTTTCACTTGTTTGCTATGCACTTTGCAAATGGTCTTTTTCTTTCTACATTTTCTTTGATATGGTTTTCATTTTTTTCTTTCAGCATTTTTGCTAGATCACTTAGTGCTACACTTTTGAGTTGTTCCACAGAAAGATCTTCATCCTGTATGTTGGTTTCTTCCACTGGCTGGTCAGTTTGTTCAAATGTTGGAGCAGTTTCTTCAGCTTGTTCATCATCACTTCTTGTTTTCTTTTTAGAGAATATTTCTAGATATTGCATTTCCACATCTGTGAAAACTTTATTATGGATGATGAAGTGCCTTTGATCCATTAATCTTTGTTCAGTTATGTCACTTTCCGGGTGTTGTTCCTTCCACAGTTGCATCATTCTTTTTTGAAATACCCTGGCTGTTGGTTCTGCCTGGTAGTAATATTTGAGGATTTCTTGATTTTCTTCGGTTCTCCAAGTTTTGCACTTTGGTTCCAGTTGCTTTGCAGTTGCACTCCCTGCTTCCCTGACAATAACAATTGAGCCCTGTAGCTCCTTTTTCGACAGATGTCCAGGAGCCATAGCATCTTGTTGACCCAGGCGACGACCTATCCAATGTGGAATTTTGTTGGTTTTTTCTCATCATTAGTGATGGTATGTGCCTGGGTTGGTTCTCAGTGCTACGTCACTACTGATTCAAAGAAAATAATCCCATAACTGTAGGAATTGCATAAGAGAGCTGTCCAGGCTCAGCCACTGCAGGAAGGAGGCCTACATTCCTGTTAGATGATAGGAAGTCAGGATCTGGGTATTTGGAGTTCCATTGGGTGCGGCTAAGGTGGCTCGCAGGAATTTAGTTTGTATGGTTTCTAGCGAGTCTCTCTTTGCAAGGATTCCTGATTGTGCCCCCTAAATAATTTGTGCCAATGTTTTGGCCTCAAAAAGTTTTAAGGCAGCAGGTACTAACTGACCTCCACCTGTATAAAAGAAATGTTTGATTGCATTTGAGGACCTAATGGCTACTTGCAATGTGTGATCCAGGTGTGCCTTCCATGTCCCTAGCGAGTGGAAAACCACCCCAAGGTATCTAAATGTTCTAACCTGTTCCAAACTATATCCTTCTATTTGCCAGGAGTATTGGCTTGGTCTTTAACAAAAACTAAAATTTTTGATTTATCGAAGTTAAGGACCGGCTTGTTTTGCCTGCAATAGCCGAGTGTTGCCCTAATTGCTCTCTTCAGTCCTATGGGGGTTTGTAAAATGATAGCGGCATCATCAGCATATAAGAGGATTGGCACTTTGCGTTGTGCTAGGTTAGGAGGATGGAAATCAGGGTTCTGTAAGAGATCAATTAGGGGATTAATATAGAAGTTGAAGAGGGAGGGGGAAAGGATGCATCCCTGCCATACCCCATTTTGTACCCTTAGTGAGCCGGTTAAACTCCCTTGGGGATTGCACCTCACTTTCAGGGTGGAATTGGCATACAATTTTTGTATGAGGAAGAGGAGGTGTTTATCAATAGTGGTGCATTTTAATTTCTCCCAGAGGGTGATCCTGGATATTGAATCAACGGCCTGTTTAAAATCCAGGAAAAAGAGAGGATTTTTTTTATATGTGTATTTTTGTACTAAATGGTGGAGTACCAAGATATGATCCACCGTCAATCTTCCTTCTCTAAAACCGGCTTGTTCATCTTTGATTATCCCCCCTGAAATTATCTTGAAGTTTATAATTTAGGTGTTTGGCATACAGTTTACTAACAACACTTAGAATACTAATGGGCCTATAATTGCCTGGGTCATTTCTATTCCCTTTTTTATAAATTGGTATGATAATTGCTACTCCCCAGTCTCTAGGCATATGGCCTGTTTTGTCTATAAATGTAAACAGTGATGCTAAAAGTGGAGCCCACCAACTGGCGTTCATTTTAATTATTTCTGGCAGGACATTATCAGCTCCGGGTGCCTTATTAGCCTTTAGGGCTCCAATCAACCGGATATCTCTTCTGGTGTTGTTGCAGCAGATTTGAGGTTTGCAATCTACTTACGAAAGACAAGGAGCCAATACCACAAGGTTCCAGAGAAGACAGGTTTTATTTGGGCACGCCCAGAGTTCAGTTGATTGACACCAAGACTGAACTGCCTGGGCTATCCCCTGGCAGAGATTTTATACTTTTTAATTAAACATTACAAATCAGGAGGCGTTACAATAGGCGGATACATTTTAGGGTCATCACCCTGTCATCACCCTGCTGAGATCAGTAAAAGACATTTTTGGGAAAATTACAAATACATGATTCTCATAGAATCCCAAGTTACAATAGGGAAGTGAATCTTGGTTACTCATGAAGCGGACAGGATAGATTGCTGAAATATTGCTAAAATATCGCTGATTGAAAGTTAAAATATTGCTGACTCTGAGCTGACATTTAAAACACGCAGGCTGTCATGAATATTTTTAGTTTGTTCCTTACACCCATGTTTTCCTGTTTCATTCTTGTGCAAAGTTTGCATTTTATGTTCCCTTATTTTTGCAAGAGGAAAAAGAGGAAGTTTTTTAGGCCAGTTAGTCAGAAGGCCAGTAAGTCAGAAGTGAGCTTTGATTTTGATATTTAAGCATTTTAAAGGTTATAATATTTAGCCTATTAGAATCACCTAACCTGATCAACTATTGGGGAATTTACCTGTGCACCTCCTCCTGCATCAGTGTAACAGGGGGCCAGTGAGGAGTGTGGTCCAAACTAGCTTGGCTCTCCTTGGTTACATAGTCAGGATCTGTATAAAGCTCCCTAAAATACTCTTCCCAGGCATGAATCAGAACCTGATTTGTTGGGGGTAGGGGAGGTTTTCCCAGTCCCCTGGTGGTGTACCAAAAAGGAATGTATTTTTTGTCCTGACTGCCGTAATTAGTCTATGCCAAGACTCCTTCAGAGCCGCACTTTTCTTTTCTTTTAGAAGGTTCTTATATTGTGCTTCAGTGACGTACGGTGAGCTTTATGGCTGGTGAGGCAGCAATTTTTTTAGACTTGTGGACTTCAACTCCCAGAATTCCACAGCCAGGCATGCTCAGTTCCGATTTAAAGCAACAGCACTTTTCCCCCTTGCAAAATAAGTTTTCCCATTTTTTTTCTTCTCCCTCCCGATCCTTCCTCCCTCTCTCCCTCCCTCCCCCTCTCTCAAACAGACACACGCATACAGAAAAGTTGGATCCCTCTCTCATTCACTCACTCTCAAACAAATACAAACACAGAAGTTGGATTGGATATATTTTCCAATGGCTTGGAAGCAGCTCCTCTGCCATACCCCCTCCCCCCATTCCCCTGCTGCCTTCCGATCCGAGCCTTTGATTGCAGGTGGAGCCACGTTGCCTTTTCAAACTTGTAATCAGTGAAGCTGGGCTTATAGACTTTTATCCAGCTGTGTGTGTGTACGGTACACCCAATATCGCTCGTGCGGCCGCATTCTGAACTAGCTGCAGTCTCCGAATGCTTTTCAAAGGTAGCCCCATGTAGAGCACATTGCAATAATCCACCCTTGAGGTGACTAGGGCGTGAGTAACCGTTTGAAGTGCCTTCCGATCCAAATAGGGCCGCAATTGGTGCACCAGGCGAACCTGGGCAAAGGCCCCCCTGGTCACAGCCGACAGATGGTGTTCCGGTGTTGGAAAATATGTTTGAAATGGAGGCAGGGACCTCAGCAAAAACTTCAGAAAATAGGTAGTGGAAGAGGGTAGAGGTGGGAGGAATACTTAGATTGGACATCCAAGAAATAGATATAGAGGGAGACTCAGGAGACGAATGGGGAAGACAGGTAAAAAAAAGCATAGCAACTGAGCTGTCAAAGAGGGCAAGAGAGGATGAGTAGCTGAGCTCTTTTTTCCCCTTATTGTTGTTTTGACTTGTTTTTCCTTTCCCCCCCTCTTTCTTTTAAAGCATAGCAATTAAAGTATAAAGCAGGCAAATGATGATGGAAGGATGATTCCTTTTCTCGGTTGCTGTTTGGAATTGTTTCCCCCTCTTTCTTCCTTTCTATGCTTTTTTCTTTCTCTTTTTGAAGGCAGGTTTAAGGTTTAAGGTTTATTAACATTTGTATGCCGCCCACTCCCTAGAGACTCTGGGCGGCTTACAGATAAAACAGGGGACATATATAAAAAATTAAAAAGAAAACAATCATTAAAATTACACAACATGCATACAGCTTAGAGTGGGGCTGGATAAAATCTACAGCCCCAGGCCTGCTGGAACAGCCAGGTCTTAGTAGCTTTACGGAAGGCCGGAAGAGTAGCAAGGGTCCGGATCTCTACGGGGAGATCGTTCCATAGGGCCGGAGCAGCTACAGAGAAGGCCCCCCCCGGGGAGCCACCAACCGACATTGACCGGCCGATGGTACCCGGACGAGGCCCAATCTGGGTGATCTTATTGGTCTCTGGGAGGTAAATGGCAGGAGGCGGTCTCTCAGGTAGCCAGGTCCTAAATCATGTAGGGCTTTAAAAGTAATGACTAGCACCTTGAAGCGTGTCCGGAGACCAATGGGGAGCCAGTGCAGCTCGCAGAGGATAGGTGTAACATGGGTGTACCTAGGCACCCCCACAGTCGCTCGCGCAGCTGCATTCTGGACCAACTGCAGTCTTCGAACACTCTTCAAAGGCAGACCCATGTAAAGCACGTTACAGTAATCAAGTCTTGAGGTGACGAGGGCGTGAGTGACCATTCGAAGGGCCTCCCGGTCCAGATAGGGTCGCAAGTGGTGCACCAGGTGAACCTGGGCAAAGGCCCCCCTGGTCACAGCTGACAGATGATGTGGACCCAGGAGGACACCCAAATTGTGAACCCTCTCTGAGGGGTGCATAATTTCACCCCCCAGGCTAAGAGGTGGAATATCTGGACCATCCTTGGGAGGGAGCATCAATAGCCACTCAGTCTTGTCGGGATTGAGTGCAAGCCTGCTCGCTCCCATCCAGACCCTGACAGCCTCCAGACACTGGCACATCACTTCAACTGCTTTGCTGAGTTGGCACGGGGCGGACAGATACAGTTGAGTATCATCCACGTATTGATGGTATTTAATCCCGTGCCGGCGTATGATCTCACCCAGCGGCTTCATGTAGATGTTAAATAGGAGGGGGGACAGGATCGAGCCCTGCGGCACCCCATAATTGAGGGTCCTAGGGGTCGATCTCTGCCCTCCAACCAACACCGACTGCAACCTGTCCGAGAGGTAGGAGGAGAACCACCGTAGGATGGTGCCTCCCACTCCCACCTCCCATAACCGTTGCAGAAGGATACCATGGTCAATGGTATCGAAGGCTGCTGAAAGGTCAAGAAGCATTAGGATAGAGGAATATCCTCTATCCCTGGCTCGCCAGAGATCATCGATCAGCGCGACCACAGCAGTTTCCATGCCATAACCAGGCCTGAAACCCAACTGAAAGGGATTCAGATAATCTGCTTCATCCAAGGTCCGTCGGAGTTGAAAGGCCACCACCTTCTCAACAACCTTCCCTATGAAAGGGAGGTTGGAGACTGGATGATAGTTGTTCAAAATGGCTGGGTCCAGGGAAGGTTTCTTAAGGAGGGGTCTCACCACTGCATCCTTTAGGGGGTGCAGGAAGGATCCCTCCCGAAGAGAGGTGTTAACAATTGTCTGGAGCCAGCCACATGTCACCTCCCTGCTGGTTGAGACCAACCAGGAGGGGCACGGGGCCAGTATACAGGTGGAGGCACTCACCGCTCCCATGGCCTGAATCGGTCGGATTCAGAGTTACTGGCCCTCCACCATCACTCTAGGCGTCTCTTTTGGTGCTTCATCTCCCGGAGTTCCTCGGTGAACCAAGGAGCCCTCCTGGATCCACTGCCGCGGAGAGGCCGTAAAGGTGCAATCCGGTCTAGAGCCTCCGCTGCCGCTGAATTCCAAGCAGCGACCAAGGACTCCGCCGGACTGTTGGCGAGAGAGTCAGGTATCTCCCCAAGCGCTGTCTGAAATCCCGTAGGGTCCATCAGGCGCCTGGGGCGGAACCACCTAATCGGTTTCCCCTCCCTACAGTGGGGGATTGGTTTCCGAAAGTCAAGCCTCAGTAGGAAGTGATCAGACCATGACAAGGGCAAGGTCTTAATGCCCTTCAATCCTAGATCACGTCTCCACTGCTCTGAGAGGAATACGAGGTCAAGCGTGTGACCCGCTGTATGAGTTGGACCCCTGGGAATTACCTGGGTCAAGTCCATGCTGTCATGGAAGCCATGAACTCCTGCGCCCCATCAGAAGGTTCGCCGAGCGAAGGCAGATTGAAATCCCCCAGCACTATAAGCCTGGGGAACTCAATCACCAGCTCGGCTATTGATTTGAGGAGCACAGGGAGGGCTGTTGTAATGCTGTCGGGAGGTAGGTACGTTAACAACAAGCCCACTTGACCCCCAAGGTCCAAGTTCACCAACAGGGACTCACACCCGACAAGCTCCGGAGCAGGGATCCTACGAAGAGCTAATTGACCTTCGGATGATGGAAGCCACTACCCCACCCCTTTTCTGGGGTCATGGCTGATGGAGCACCTGAAACCCTTCTGGGCACATTTCAGTGAGGGGGACTCCTCCCTCCTGGCCCAGCCAGGTTTCAGTAATACATGCCAGGTCTGTCCCCTCGTCTAATATTAGGTCCCAGACGAGGGGAGCTTTGTGAACCACAGACCTGGTATTTAGCAACAGCAGCCTGAGACCAGGGCCCTGACAACTCTCACCATCTGGTCCTGGAGTGGAGCTAACAGGGCGGGAGGAGGGATCGCTGTGACATAGCGGACCTAACAGGTGACATGAGTAGAAGTTAGACAGGAAAGAAGGGAAAAGCTTTTTATAGGGTGATACAATTAAAAACTAGACTAAGTGATAGAAATAAAGAGAATATTAATGTATTATATTTTTATTTGATAAAATGAAAGTATAATGGGAAATAGGTGGAATAACTGAATGATGACAGATTGTAACATAATATGGATGTATGTTGATTGAATGTAATAATAATATTTAATCTAATCAATTTTGTTTGTATTGGAATGTATGGTGTCCAGGTGCCACACTGTTCATGCATTGATTTGACATTTTTATTTTTAAAAAATGAAAAAAATAAATTACAGAAAACATATAAAACATGCTTTTGGGATTCTTTCAAATTCCCTAAAATAAAATAGTAGGGAAATAAATCTAATTTAGTACTTAAATAATGTTATAGGTGATATGACTGGGAAAAAGAAGAATTAGAAAGGAACAATCTGCAACTTTCTGAGTCATTTTCTGTGTCTCCCATGAAGATCAACTGTGGGTAATATTTGCTTTTGTTTTCTATGCACAGTTGGATCTGGCACATTTTAAAACTTAATAAACTTTCTATGGAATTTCTCTCTGCACCAAATGTCATTCCATTCCATTGTGTTTAGGGGAATAATTATAGAAGAACAGATAAAGCCAGGGAGAGCAAGTAAATAAGTCATCTACTTAGGATTGTTACATTCCCACAAACAGTCTAAGTTCAACCACTCTGGAATTCTGTTGACCTTTATCTACTGCCAATTTAGCAATGAAAGTTGATTAAATGTTTGTGCCTTGGCTTGAGTAATAAATCTTCTTGATTGCAATTTAAGTTATGGTCCTGATTTTTGGACCTGACAGTAATCCTATTGATTTATATAATTCAACACCAACATTTTATTGGTTTGCAATGACTAAAAGATGCATCCTCATCAATTTAGAAATTCCTATAATTTGTAAAATTTACTAATTATATATGGCAACCTACAGGGGCAAAACATTTAGATTATATATTGCTGACATGGCTCATTCCATATCAAGTGGTCAGGGAGTCCCTGCTTGACCATCATGGATTTCAATGAAATTTTGTGTGAATATGCACACATATCCCCAATGAACATTGGTAAAATATTATGTGTGCTAATGCAATACTTGAGAAGATATAGTCATTTGTCCCCCCTCGCCCCCAATGCAGCCTTCTACAGTATGACTCTGAGGTTCCAGCAACTTTGAGACATAATATCTCTGACAATATTTTGTTGAGAGAAACAAAACTTGGCCATCTTGTACAACTTTTTGTGCTCTATTAAACAAAATAACAACAACATTCTCATGAGTGATCTCCACGGAGATAATTTGGAGCAAATTTGGCTGAAAATATTGTGGCTCGAAAAAAGGTCCAAGTTTCGCTTTTTATATCTCTGGAATAATAGGAAACAATTTTTTGTCAACATCAGATCATCACCAGTTTGTGCCAGTTGATTCAAATTTGATTTCTGTCAGCAAAGTTTCCAATGACATGTCTAACTTGGTGCCCAAAATGTCCAATACCATTGATCCAAATTTAAAATTGGCCAACATATTTCCCGGTTGTTATGTTCCTTGCATTTATGAGAAAAAATGGTGGGTAGGCAACATCATGGAAATTTTGATCGAACAAAATGTGTGCTGGTAACATCCACGGGCACTGCTCATTCATTTTATTGGTCTGAAAGTTTGTTGGCTTCCAGAACCACATCTTTTTTAAAAATAGTTTTTATTAAAACTTTTTAATCTTTAAAAACAGAAAGAAAAATACAGCAAGAAAAAACAAAAAGCAAAACATACATAACAATATAATTATATAGCCTTCTGTATCGGCTTTCATGTTTAGCCTTTATAATTTTCCATTCTGTATTTCCTTCCTATTGATTTTACCTTGTCCAATGATATAATAACAGTACTACTAACACTTATAATAATATTAATTATTAATATCACCATTATATTTACATTCTCTATTTTCTGCTTTGGCTTCTATTTTCTAGCCACTTATAAATTCTATTCCATATTTTATAGAAATCTGATTCTTCCTTTCTTTTAGTTCTGTTGACATTTTGTCCATCTTTGCACATTCAAGTACTTTTCTAATTATTGTTTCATCCGTAGGTGTATTGATTTTTTCCCAGTTTTGTGCAAAAGCAATCCTAGCTGCAGTAAGTATGTGTATTAATATGTATTGAAATTGCTTATCAATTTTTTTGGTCTAATAGTCCTAATAAGAATGCTTCTGGTTTCATTTCTATTTTTTGCTCCATAATTTCTTCCAACCATTTCCGAATTTTGCACCAGTATTTCTTTGTGATGGGGCACATCCACCACATATGGTAGAATGTTCCAGACTTGTGAGTACATCTCCAACATTTAGGGGTTATATTTGGATACATTTTGGCCAAACTCGCTGGGGGCAAATGCCATCTATAAAACATTTTATAGAGGTTTTCTTTGTAAGCTACTGCCGTCGTAAATTTATAATTTTATTCCCATAATTGATCCCATTTTTCTAACTCTATATTATGGCCAAAATTTCTTCCCCAGCTAATTATTGTCTCCTTTACTGTCTCTTCCTCCATTTTATATCTTAAAAGAAAATTATATATTTGGTAATCATTTTTCCTCCCATTCCTAATAATATTTTATTTAATTCCATTTGTTTTTCACTTATTCTGTATTGTTCCCAATCTTTTTAAAATCTTGTTCTAATTTGTAAATAGAGCCACCATTCCTTGTGTTTCCCAATCTTGTACTGGTTTTAGTTCTCCTTCATCATCTAAAAGTTCTGCATAGCTTACCATTTTGCTGAGATCTATAGTATTTGGATAGGTCATTGCCTCCATTGTTGATAACCAGATTGGGATTTTCATGTAATGCGTCCCCCCCCCCCCCCAGATCTTAAGTAGGGCATTCCTTACTATGTGTCTCTGGAAATATGAATGAGATGTATTCTTTCCCTCCCAGAGGAAGCCATGCCAGCCTAGTTGGAGATCATGGCCTTCAAGCATAATAATCCTTTTTTTTTTAATTGAATCCAGTCTATAAGCCATGTCAGGGTTGCTGCCTGTTGTTAAAAAAAAGTTTCTAATTTAATTGGCATTGTTTGAAAAAGATAAAGTAGTTTGGGTAGTACTTTCATTTTAATTGTTGAAATTCTGCCAATTAATTTAGTCCAATTATCCAATCTTTTTGTATTTGTCATAGCAATTTATTGTAGTTGTCTTCTTTTATTGTAATACATTTTGCCAATAAACATATTCCCAAATATTTAATTTTCTTCGCCCTCAAAATTCCCAGTTTCTCATCCAGTTCTTCATTTTGTCTTTTGGTTAGATTCTTAGTTAACATTTTAGTTTTCTCTTTATTTATTTTAAGCCCTGCTACTTTACCAAATTGGTTTATGTCTTGTAATAATATTAGTCCAGTTTCTAGGAGTTCCTCTTTGATAAATGCTAGATTATCTGCAAAGGCCTGCACTTTATATCCCTGTGTTCTAATGTTCAATCTCTTTATGTCCCGGTTCTGTCTAATTTGTAACATCAATGTCTTTATTGAGAAGATAAATAACAGGGGTGATAGAGGGTATCCCTGTCTTACCCCTTTGGTTATGCTGAAACTTTCAGTTGCTTCCCCGTTTAGTATTATTTTTGTCCTCTGACTAGAATATATTGCTTTGCTCATCCTGATAAATTTCTCTCCAAAGTTCATTACTGCCAATTGATTTATAAGAAAATCTCAATTCAGGTTATCAAATGCTTTTTGTGCATCAATAAATATCAATGCTACTTGTTTTCCTGAGTGTATCTCGTAGTATTCTAATATGTCCATTATTGTTCGTATATTGTTTTTTATATCTCTGTAGAAATCCATTTTGGTCTGGGTATATGATTCCGTTTAATATATTTTTAATTCTTTCCGCCATTATTGTCATAAATATTTTATAATCAGCATTTAGCAACCAGATTGGCCTATAATTCGGGATCTTTTGTTTTTCAATTTTGTCTTTGGGAATTATTGTTATTACTGCCTCCATCAAAGATTTTGGTGTCTTAGCTCATTCTAGTACTTCATTGTACATTTCTAATAATATGTTCTCTAATGATTTTTGCGATTCTTTATAGAATTCTGCTGGAACTCCGTCCGGACCTGGGGTTTTGTTATTTTTTTGTTTTGGGATTGCCCTTTTTACTACTAGCGTCGTTGGGAGGAGGCGTTTGCAGTCTGCTGGGCTCTGTTGATGTGGCGGCATTTACTAGGAGGGGGAGGGATACCCTTTGAGGTCTGGAAGGACCACAAGAATTTGGAGGCCCTCCAGATCCTACGAAGATTGTCGCCAAAACAATTTAAATGGGCCTTGTATTTTCGGCAATTCAACTTCCAATTAAAATATATACCAGAGGGCAAGTACTTCTTAGCTGATGCCCTCTCCTGCAAACCACAGGACCATAATAAAAGGGAGGATCTAGTACAGGCTATCATCCCGACCTCACAGCCTAAGGTGTTAGCCACTCAACAGGCCCCATCAGCACCAAACCTGTATGCCCAGGGGAAGAACCTCTCCAGAGCAATCAAAACAGCACTCCCAATGGACCAGTGGTATCAGGAAAATCAAACTTTATTAACACAGTGAGATAGATTTGCCTGGAAGGGATTGAAGTTGTATGTACCAAGTGTGGTATGGGTGGCTGTGCTGCAGCGCTGCCACAACATTCGCTTGGCTGGACATTTTGGGTTCCTTAAGACTCTGCATTTAGCAAATCGCCAGTTCTGGTGATCCCACATAAAGAGGGACACAAAGGAATATATAAGGGGTTGTGTTGTTTGCACTAACATGAAGGCCCGATCTGAACAGCCTACTCAACTTTTACAGAAGGTGGCAGATCCAATTCGGCCATGGGAACAGATAGTCATGGACTTCATCGTGGATTTACCAGACAGCCAAGGGAACAAGGTCATTTGGACGATAATAGTCCTGTTCTCTAAGCAGGCTCATTTTATAGCATGACTGGCCTTCCATCTGCTAGGAAGCTGGCCAAACTGTTTATTACCCTTGTCTATAGACTCCATGGCATCTCCAAAAGGATAATTTCAGACAGGGGAGTGCAATTTACTGCCCGGTTCTGGGGTAGATTCTTGGCAATGGTGGGGTCTTCACAGGGACTTAGTACAGCTTCCCACCCCGCGACAAATGGTGCAGTGGAGAGGGCAAACACAATGGTGGAATGCTACTTGAGATGTTCTGTCCAGTACCAACAAACTGATTGGGCTGAACTCCTCCCCTTTGCAGAAGTTGCATATAACAATGCAGTGCATAAAAAGTAGGGGGTTTACCACATTCCATGTGGCCCTGGGCAGGAGTTTGTTCCAATTCCGGAGTATCCTCAAGTGTATCCCGATGACATGACCTCGCAGGAGTGGATAGCCTGGATGCAAAAGGTTTAGAAAGTGGTGATGGATGCGTTATGTCACTCTTTTGCCACATATAAAAAGAGTGTTGATAAAAGGCGGAAGGTGCAAGAATCTTTCCATGTAGGCTCTCCACTAAATATCTCAGGCTGCTGTTGCCATGTAAGAAACTCGGACCCAAATTCATTGGGCCTTTCCCAATCGTGTGAGTTATTAACCCGGTCACAGTGCAGCTAAGACTCCCCTCTCTATAGAAAAAAACACATCCAGCCTTCCACTGCAGCCTGCTCTGATAAATCCAGGCCTTTGAGATCAGAGGAGACCCGCTACGGCCGCCAGCCCCAGTTACTGTAGATGGGGAACACCTCCATCCTGTTACTTGTTTGTCACCTTGGTTTTGTTTCTCTTTGGTTTCTTGTCCTCACTCTTTCTCTTTCCTGAACTTCTCATTTCTTGGTCTAATCCTTTTTCCTCCATCTGCTGCTCCTCTTGGCTTTTGGTTTGCAACTCCTCTCTGCTGTCTGATTCTTCCTCTATGTAATGTTCATAGAATTCCTGGGCTTTATCTATGGTGTCAATCCTTATTTTCTTATCTTGCCAGAATATTAACATGCTTTCCAGTATCAACCAGTGGAACATTATTTTATATTTTATCAGTTGTACTTGAGAGACCGCCTGCTGCCAATTACCTCCCACAGACCCATTAGATCTCACAGGGTTGGCCTCCTCCCGGTTCCATCTACTAGCCAATGCCATCTGGCTACTACCCGGGGGAGGGCCTTCTCTGTGGCAGCTCCGGCCCTCTGGAATGAACTCCCCGCAGGGATTCGGACCCTCACCTCTCTCCAGGCCTTCCGAAAAGCCGTCAAAACCTGGCTTTGCCGGCAGGCTGGCAGTGAGGAGTTCCCTCCCCTCTCGACATGCATGGTTGTGCAACTGTTGCTTATTTTATTATCTGTATTTCGTTTTTATGTTCCCCTTTTTTCCCCTTTTGAATTGTTCGCCGCCTTGAGTCCTCCCGGAGAAGGGCAGCATATAAATAATAAAATTCAATTCCATTCCATTCCAGTTGTGCGGAGAGAAATTGGTAATCCCTTCTTTCCTCTCTGTTTCTCTTCAGTATCTGTTTGAGGGTTTGACTTCTTTTCCTTTATGGGCCAGCTGTTTGTCCCTTATCCTTTCATAGATTTCATCTCTTGACAGGTTTTTTGCAAATCTTATATGTATTTCACGGGGCAACCTATGTCTTGGTGCATAATTAATATGCACTCTGTAGATTTCATCGATATTATTCCTCAGTTCACTTTTGTCCTTTTGCAATTGGTCAGCTAGAAGATCCCTCATGAGTTTTAGTAGGTCCTCATCTTTTGTCTCTACTATGTTCTGAAATCTTAAATAGAAAGAGGACCTTTCCAATTCTAAATGGACTATTGCCTCCCCCAGTTCTCTGTTGGCTGTGTCAGACTTTCTTCTGTTGCTTCCAATTTTTTTTCAGTTTGTTCTGTCCTTGCTTCTACCAGTTTTATTTTCTGCTCATTTTTGGCTATTGTCTCCTGTATCTTTCCCATTCTATCATCTTACTTCTTTATATAATTTTTCACTTCCCCTAGATCACCTTTCATTTCCTCGTGATTTTTGATTATTGATTCTTGTGTTTTTATCATAAATTCCTGAATCATGTTTAAGGAGGCTTGTAGGCTTTGTAAGGTTGGTGCAAATCCTGGTTTTTCACTGTTCGACATGTATGTTCTTAACTTCTGTCCTGCTGGAGAGGCTATCATTGACAGTGTTTTCTTTACAGTTTTGGTAGCTGTGGGTGTGTTTGCCATCTTTAGCTTTTGGAAAAAATTATTCTACAATACCATAAGTTTTCAATCTTTCACTCTAGATCTTTCCCTAGTAACTGCCCCTTTTCCTATCCATCTTTTTTCAATCTGATAATTAATAATAGTAATGTAATATGTCACTGATTAAATCCAATCCTTAATATCAATTTTCTATAGACAATTATATAGGCAGTTATATATGTAAATCAATTTACATATATAACTGTCTATAATAATATGTAACAATTATAAATTAATATATGTGTAGTTAATTATTATAAATTGTCCCAACAACTTAACTGTATTAAAGGGAGAGAAGGAGCGAAGGAAAGAAATAAATAAATATTTATAATATCTATAAGTTGTTAAATAATCTATTACCCTTTTTATTATATAATAAATCTACAAAAAATTCATAAATACATAAATTGTTATGCGCAATCAATTAATTAAAGGTTATTATTAATCAACAGTTCCTATTTTAGATACATTTTCTAATATGCAGTAATACAGGAAGCGGCTATAAATTCTATCCTGTTTTAAATATACTTGAATCTATATTAAATATATGTATTGATATACAAAATATATAAAATGCATAGCTTACAAAATATTAAATTCTTTGATCTAAAGATCACTGTGGTAGATATAATAATATTTAAATACTGTAAATAATGTAAAGATATGTGAAGTGTACAAAGCTGGTTGTAAATGAGTCCAATCCAAAGTCTTACATTGGGAATACCACAGTTCTTATTCCATGATCTCTCTACTCCCTTGCAACTTCTCTGTTCCCTGTTCTCTGTGCTTCAAAATGACTGCTGCCCTCAAATTGCACTCACTGTCCTTTCTCTTCATTTTCTTCCGCCTGTCTTTTCAATTGCAAAAGGAATCTGTCCTTTCTTTATTTCTCAATCAGTTCACCATCCACACAAAACTCTCAATTTATATCACCGTAGATCCAGTCTCAGAAATCAGTAAAAATTCTCCACTCAGCAATCACAATCACTTTCACTTTCTACAGATTCTGTAATCCGTCTTCTTCGTCTTTCTGCTCCCCACCATTCAGGTGCCGCTTGTTCCCTCTTTGGAGACTCACTTAATTGCTCTATCATAAATTCCACCAACTTGGAGAAGTGTCTCACTTAGTTTAACACTGTCCATCGATACTTCTTCCGCTTTTCACTTTTTTCTTCCGCCACCATTAATCAGGCTGTCACATCTCTGGACCAGGCCATGACCAAACCATGTCAGCTGATCTTTTCCATGTCGGATTTCAGGGATTCCACCCTTCTCAATGGGAGATTGCTCTTCTCCTTGTCACCACTGGATTCTCCCCCCTGTATCGCTGTCCTCTCCAAAGCCCAGCTTTGCTGCTGACAGCCTCCAGACATGAAAAATCAGACAGAAAGAACAAAGACTCATTCCTCTGTAACTGCTCCAATGTGACATCATCCCAGAAGTCTCCAGAGCCACATCTTGTTTGTGTGCTTTTAGTGCCTTCAGTTACATTGTCAGGTTTCAATTCCCAGAAGTGATGCTAAAGAATGTGCCGCGTAAATTAAATAATAAATAAGTGATCGTTGGAATTTGGCTGTTCATATGAACAGTACGGACTTTGGCTTGGGAACCATATAAGATACCCACTTTAGACTTGGAAATCTAGGATAAGCTGCCCCATTGTCAGTTTGGGAACTGGACAGATTCCCCCACAAGGCTTTGGAACCTCAAGTAGTAATGAATAGTAATAACAATGTCTATATAAAACAAACAAGATGAAAAAATAATGTTGCCATAGCACTGTCCTCAACTTTGTCCCTATTTTTAGGGCTTTATAAGGCAGTGATGAAAAACCAACCCTACTTTTTTAGGGGGGTTGAAACATGCTCTTTCTAATGAGAATGATTTAACAGAGTTTCCAGAAAGTCTTTTTTTTGTAAAAGCAGACTGAAAATACCCTATTTCAACTTTACACTCAATTTGTAAACTATTGTAAAACAGTAGGAGAATGAAATTTTATATTCAACAACTTTGTGCTGCTAAGTTATTATGCACAAAGTTTCACATTTATCATAACTTTTCTTCCAGAGATATAAAAAGCCAAATTTTAACCTTTTTTTTTGAGATGCAATATTTTTGGCCAAATTTGCTCCAAATTATCTAGATGAAGATTGCTCATGAGTGATTTTATTGTAGAAATCAATAATTCCCAGTACTGGATATATATACATTTATTTAAATTGTACCTTAACTCACAATTGTTTTACAGCTGAGGACAGTATTATCAGAGTCAAAGAGTATAATGTCTGATTCTCATTGAGAAACTATACCAATTAAGATTGCAGTTGTGAATTTCTTCAATGAATTTCTTCTACAACTGCACATGGAAAACTAAATGTTGATAAGGAAAACAATTATATGCTTGCATATATAGTCACTTAAATGCAATTTTTAAAAAAAGGTTTACTGGAATGCCCTGCCGTAAAAGAGTTTCTCCTTCAGATACTTAAACTTAAATCCATAGAACCATAGAGATTTATAACAAAATGAATAAGATTTTAAGAGAAAGCAGATGCTTAAAATCAGAGAAATAAATACATTTTGTGAGAATTCAATAAAAAAAACACGATTTGGAAATCCAAAGATATATTTGGCATAGTTAATTGTTGTGGCCCAGCAACAGCCATTGGAGCTGCCACCAGACTTCAACAGCGAGGGGCCCTATGAGTCGGCTTTGGAGGATGTGGAGGACCCTGGACAGGGTTCCGACTCCGAGCAGGGCGCAGAGAGGCTGGTGGGCCACCAGGAGGCGCCTGAGCCTTGGACCAGTGGGGAGGAGACAAGGGACTGTGATCCGGACATCAGCAGTGGGGAGGAGACAAGGGAATTGTTCCTAGATGCCCAGCACCAGAGAGCTAATAGGCGTAAGGAACAATTATGCAATTACAGGAGGTAATTGCACTCAGCTGGTGGTCATTAGGCTCCTCTCCAGACTATAAAAGGACTGCTTGTGCACACGCCCCTTTTGCAGAACTCAACACAGGAACTAATGTCGGAGAACATTAGTGGGGGCTTGACAGGCTGGATTGCTGCCACGTCTTATCTGTGCTGGATTGCTGCCCAAGCTTGTCTGTGCCGGTTTGCTGCCAAGGACCTGTCTGTCTGTTAATTAAATGCCGCAACTTATCTTTGGCTCTGAGTGTGTGTTGGTGTGGGACAAGGGGGGTCAGAACAGTTGATTAAGTTGAATAAATTTTCCATACTAATATTCCACTAAAGACAGAAATTGAGATTAATTGTTTTAATTTTATTGCAAGATTATAATTTGAGTTTTGAGGCTACAGTGATTAAAAAAACATTAATGATTTTAATTTACACTTTATAATAGTCCATTACAATGCTTCAGTTCAACATTTCCAGTTGCACCGCAAAGAAAGAAACGGGAAAAGCGGACTCCCAAGGAACTCTGTGAAATCCAGGGCTGACAAACAAATGCTGGGGGGTATTTTAGACCAGAGCATTCTTGGAGAGAAAGTGAAAAAAGAGCGGTGTCTCGAATGGTCAAGAGGGAAGAAATTGGCTCCTCGAAAGCCAGAGACTAGCTCTATGACCTGGCGATGGGGGAGGCAGACGTGGCAAAATGTCTGTCAAAAAGTTGGAGGCAACCAGGCTAAGCACAAGCAGGAGCGATGGCTGGACAAAGTGACAAGATTGGGTGGGAAGATTTAAAACCCATTGAAAGAATAAGAGTGGAGTTGTGATTAGAAAAGAATTCAAATGTAAACTGGCATAAATGGAGGAATTGGGAACTGCGTGGTAAAACAAAGAGAAAAGGAAAAAAGATGGCGGTTTAAAAACACTAAAGCCCAAAGAGAACGGACTGTTTACCTAGCTTAGGAGGCGGAATTAAGAGAGTAAGTAAGTAAGTAAGTAAATATTTATTACGGTCACAGACTAGCAATACACATTAGTTTTTACACAATGTTAAAAAATACTGACTTAAGATATAATTAAAAGGTATTGACATTAAAAATGGAAAATAACATACATGTTCTCAGATTGTTTGGGAAACTCCCTGGTTTACCTGGGTGCAACGCTGTTAAGTATAGGAGTAAATACAATGGTCCAAATATTGTTAGAGATATGTCCAGATAATTGGTACAAGATGACAACTATACTTCTGTAATTTTTTTCTTATGGACATTGCAGCAGCACAGAACTTTGCCATTGCATACGTGGTAACTGGGTTAGTGTCCTGGAGGAGAAAGCCTAGATAAAAGTTGTCTGCCCTCCATGGCAATCTCTCTAATAAGGGAAGAGTATGTGCATACCTACAAGCTCTGTATAGCTCGCAGTGTAATAGAACATGTTAATTATCTTCCACTTCTCCTTTACCACATATACAAACGCGTTCTGCTATAGGTGTTCTCTTATACCTGCCCTGGAGGAGTGCTCAAGGAAGAATGTTAAATCTGGCTCTGAAGAAAGCTATTCTTTGTTTTGCGAAGATCAGGTCGTTTAGATATCTTGCCGATTCCCATACACCCTGTTTGATTCTGTCCCTACTGTGGAGAGGCAACCTATTTAGTTCTTCTTGGAACTCCATGTCCTTCATTCTATTAATTACTACTTGCTTTGCTTGATCAAAGCCTAGGGACATTAAGAATACCGGTGAGAGTCCATAAGAGCCCAGCTTGTGATCAATTGTCTGTTTCCAGGGGGAGGTGAAATTGTCAGTCAACACTAGTTAGGACAATCCCTCTGGAAAGAAATGCATTTTAAGCCAATGAATGATCATCATATTCTAGGCTCTTACCTGAATTTGAGGCATGCCTGTCTCAATTCTTAACTGGGCATTTGGAGTTCTATTGCGTGCAGCTAAGATGGCTTGCAGGAATTTGGTTTGAATGGTTTCTAGCAAGTCTCTCTTTGCAAGGATTCCTGTTTGTGCCCCATATAGAATTTGTGCCAATGTTTTGGCCTCAAAAAGTTTTAAGGCAGCAGGTACTAACTGACCTCCACCTGTATAAAAGAAATGTTTGATTGCATTTGAGGACCTAATGGCTACTTGCAATGTGTGATCCAGGTGGGCCTTCTATGTTCCTTGCGAGTGGAAAACCACTCCAAGGTATCTAAATGTTCTAACCTGTTCCAAACTATGTCCTTCTATTTTCCAGGAGTATTGGCTTGTTCTTTTAGCAAAAAATAAAATTTTTGATTTATCAAAATTAAGGACCAGTTTGTTTTGCCTGCAATAGCCGAGTGTTGCCCTAATTGCTCTCTTCAGTCCTACAGTGGTTTTTTGAATTGATAGCAGCAGCAGCAGCAGCATATAAGAGAATTGGCACTTTGCGTTCTGCTAGGTTAGGAGGATGGAAATCAGGATTCTGTAAGAGATCAATCAGGGGATTAATATAGAAGTTAAAGAGGTAGGGGGACAGGATGCAACCCTGCCGTACCACTTTTTGTACCCTTACTGAGCCGGTTCAACTCCCTTTGGGATTACACCTCACTTTCAAGGTGGAATTTTTGTATGAGGAAGAGGAGGCATTTATCAATAGAGGTGCATTTTAATTTCTCCCAGAGAGTGATCCTGAATATTGAATCAAAGCCCTGCTTAAAATCAAGGAAGGCCACAAAAAGAGAGGATTTTTTTTAATGTGTATTTTTCTACTAAATGGTGGAGTACCAAGATATGGTCCACCGTAGATCTTCCTTCTCTAAAACTGTCTTGTTCGTCTTTGATTATCTCCCCTGAAATTAGGCAATCTTGAAGTTTATAATTTAGGTGTTTGGCATACAGTTTACTAATAACGCTTAGAAGACTAATGGGTCTATAGTTGCCTGGGTCATTATTACCTTTTTAATAAATTGGTATAATAATTGCTACTCTCCAGTCTCTAGGCATATGGCCTGTTTTATCTATGAATGTAAACAGTGATGCTAAAAGTGGAGCCCACCAACTGGCATTCTTTTTTATTATTTCTGGCAGGACATTATCAGCCCCGGGTGCCTTATTAGCCTTTAGTGCTCCAATCAACTGGAATATCTCTTCTGGTATAACAGGGCCAGTAAGGAGTTTGGTCCAAATTAGCTTGGCTCTCCTTGGTTATATAGTCAGGATCTGTATAAAGCTTCCTAAAATACTCTTCTCAGGGATGAATCGGAACCTGATTTGTTGGGAGAAAGGGAGGTTTTCCCAATCCACTGGTGATGTACCAAAAAAGGGATGTATTTTTTTGTCCTGACTGCAGTAATTAGACTATTTTCTTTTCTTTTAGAAGTGCTTTCAGCTACTTTATATATTGTGCTTTTAGCTGCTTTAAGTAGTAAGTGCGATCCTCAAAGGGGGCACTTTTACTTTTCTTGTATTCCATATTATATATCCTTTGTAGTTGAATGCAATCTCTATCGAACCATTTTTTATTCTTTGAAACCGGCCTTTTGGAGTGAGCTAGTGATCTGTTACTGAGAATCGAATTCAAATTTAAAATTAAGGATTTAATTTTAAATCCTCTAGGTAAGATCCTCCACACTTATTTCTTAGTAGAGATGTACATAGCTCTATGGTTTCAGGGCCTAACATCTATCTGGTAACTTCATTAGTGTTCTCCTCATTCCATTT
Source organism: Thamnophis elegans (assembly GCF_009769535.1). NCBI lineage: Eukaryota > Metazoa > Chordata > Lepidosauria > Squamata > Natricidae > Thamnophis > Thamnophis elegans. The sequence continues at coordinate 62,242,037 of NC_045558.1, read as the reverse complement.
AATTATTACCTGGGTATTTTGAGTCTCTAACCTGGGTAGGTAGGCTGTGCCTGCCCTTAGAGATTTCTGGTGCAATGTGAGAGTAAGGAGTATTGTATTATGATCGCTTTCCAGTCGCGAGTCTACCTCCATCTTCTGTAAGAACTTCAGGAGGTCATATGATATTATCCAATAATCAACTGTGGATTTTCTTCCTGCTCCCCGATATGTGTATTCTGCTGGAAAGTCACCCCATGGGGACCCGTTAAGGATACAAAGATCCAAACGTACAGTCATTTGTCTTACACACAAACTTGCCTGATTAGCTTTAGGGTCCTTAAATTGTCTGGAATGCAAAGATTCTCCTGTTACATTTTCATCATTATGAATCTTAAAATGATTAAATAACGCTTGACCATTTGTTCCCATTCTAGCGTTTAAGTCTCCCCCTATAATTATTGCAGCTTTGGGGAATTTGGCTGAACAGCCAAGAATAAAATCTTGCATGCTGTCCCAAATCTTGTTAATCACATTATTCCTATTAAGTGGAGGAATATAGATATTAAAAAGCAAAATCTCCACCTGTTTAAATAAGAGTAATGTAGTTACAAACCATGGCTGGAAAGGTGGCAGTGGTACACATTTAAATTGCAAGGATGTATTGACTAATGTCACAATACCCCCTTTAGCTCTCCCCCCTACGTTGCTTGGGACAGCCGGGATTGAGTTAACCCAATAGCCATCTAACTGAATCTCTGTGGAGGCCCAGGTTTCCTGCAAGATGAGGATGTCAAATTGTGATATATAGTCAAAAAAGACTTGGTCTTTTGATGGAACACAGACCAACCTGCTATATTCCAGGTTATAAGGGAAAATGAGTCAACTTTTGCAGTTCATCAGGAAACTTGATTTATACAAAGGGAAGTTGTCTGGTTGTTTTGGAATTAAGAGAAGGACTGGATATTTTATTAATACAGAAAAAAAATCTTCTTTCTGGTTGAATTTGAAACCTGGAAAGAATTTGCTTTAATAGCGGCGAATTGATAAACCCCAATCTCCATGAAAACTTTAAGAAGGAGCTGAAGGAGGGGGGGAGGAAAAAACCTTTTTAAAATTGAAGACGAATACCCCCCTCCAGCTTCTCTGCCACAATTTGTATTCTGAGCTGCTGTGGAGGACTCAAGGCCTTCTTTGAGTTTGTACATGAGGTCCGTAGTGACCTCTAAATTTGCTGTGCCTTGGCTTCCAATAACCACCAGGGCAGCCAGACTTTTTGCTGGGATTACTGGGTTAACCACGCCCAGCTTAGAGCTGTTGTATTGGAGAAGCCTAGACAAGTCATCGCCCATGAAGTCCCCCCCGCCAGAATGTACTTGAGGGTAAATTTGAAACGGTTGAAGTGTTGTGCCCAACGCACCTGTTTAGGAGATAACTTACATGGGGTCTTCAATGCTTCCAAATTTTTATGATCAGTCCATACTTCAAAAGGGTGTTTTGCCCCTTCTAGGAAATGTCGCCAGGTCATCAAGGCCCAACTGACCGCAAAAGCTTCCTTTTCCCATATAGCCCATCTCCTCTCCGTCTCTGTTAGTTAACGTGAGATGTAAGCCCATGGCTGCAATTTTCCATCAGCTTTCGTTTGAAGTAATACTGCCCCCACCGCCACATCGCTGGCATCAGCTTGAACGATAAATGGTGCCTCCATATCCGGGTGTTTCAAAACATGTTCAGCTGTAAAGAGTCATTTTGATTTTTCAAAAGCGGCTTGAAACTCCATAATCTAATTCAAAGACTTACCCGGTCTGGGTTTGGTCTCCCCTTTTGACTTTAGGAGATTTGTAATGGGCAGAGCAATGCTGGCGAGTGAGGGAATAAATTGACAATAAAAATTCGCAAATCCCAAAAATCTTTGTAATTGTTTGCAGGTGCGAGGAGGTGCCCCTTCAGTGACAGCCTGGACTTTCGCCGAGTCCATTTCAATGCCATTGTGGGAGATGCAGTAGCCAAGGTAATCAATCTTCTCTTGATTAAATTCACATTTAGACAATTTTGCATAAAGTTCAGTGGCCCGGAGTTTCTTGAGTACTGATCGCAGTAAAGTCACATGTTCATCACGTGTTTCCGTGTAGATAAGGATGTCATCAAGGTAGACCATCATGCCTTTGTACAGGTGTTAATGTAAAACTTCGTTTATTAATTGCATGAAAACTGCTGGGGCCCCCTGTAGACCAAAAGGAAACACCCTGAATTTAAAACATCCCAGAGGACAGTTGAAAGCAGTTTTCCATTCATCCCCCTCTTTGATTCTGACTCTGTAGTAGGCCTCTCAGGTCCAATTTCGTGAAGATCTTCCCTTTACCCAATTGGGCCAACATATCCTTCATCAGCGGAAGGGGGTATACATTTTCCACGCACACACTGTTGAGATTTTTGTAGTTAACACATAGATTAAAGAAGCAATCTTTCTTTTTTCTAAACAATATAGGAGCGGTCACACGTGGCCTAGCAGGTTCTATAAACCCCCTCTCCAAATTTTTGTCAATAAACCTCCGTAATTCCTCCACTTTGCATGGGGTCATAGAGTAAATCTGGGGTTTTGGAAGTTTTACTCATGGGAGGATCTCAATGCTACAATCCGTCGCTCAGTGGGGGGGGGGAGTAATTTATCAGAATATTTTTCTTTGAAAATGTCCTTTAGGTCCCAATATTCTTTTGGGATTTTCTCCTCCCCCTCAATTTTTTTCTGCACTGCAGCTGCTAGGTTATGTTCAGCTTTGGCTATGTTGGAAACCCTCCCTTCTCCCTCTGGGCGTTTAGCAGATCGGATGCACAACCATCCTTTCCTCCAGTTGATGTGTGGGTTCCATTTCTGTAACCAGGATAAGCCCAGTATGAGGGGCCGATCCATCCCAGATGCAACGATGAAACTTAAAGTTTCTTGGAGATCCCACATCCCATATCTATTGGTTCAGTTACAAAATGGGCAGGAGCCCCCCCAGCTTTAGACCCATCCAGCTGGCAAAAAGCAATGGGGACTTTCAAAGTTCTCAGTTTTAAGCCCATTTTTTTCACCACTTCCGGCTAATAATGCAACGTGTGCATCCCGAATCTAAAAGGGCCAGAATTTTTGCTTGAGCCCCAGTGGGGGCACTTTAAGTTCTACTGGGATGGTCATGGGGCCCGATCAGGAACTTACCACACGGTCGTCATTGGAATCGGTTTCACTTTCCCCAGATGGAGAGGAGGGTTCTTCTTCCCTTGGGATGGGAGGGAATTGTGCAATTGGTTCCACCCCTTTCATGGTGGTGTCCTTCCATTTCCCTTCCACTTGGTGAGCGGGTCATCAAAGTGTTTTCTTAGGACATCCATAAACCTATTATAGTCTCTCAGCAAGGGGAGTAATTGTTATGCAGAGCAACCATCCATGCCACCGCCTTGTTCTCCAACGCCATGGTAACGACTCTTACCTTGGCTTCTTTGGGGGTGGGGGAAATCCTCTCCGAACTGTTGCATGAAATTCCAGACTTGGACCATGAAAAATCCTAGCTCCTTTGAGTTAACTCCAAATTTCATACCAAGTGGAGGAACTTTTGCCATCTGGCATCTGTGGGGGGGCCCGCTTCCTCTTGGAAGGGCTCTCGTGGCTGCTGCTATTGCTGTCGGGGTTCCCTCCTCTTGATCAGCTCCATTGTTTGCCCCCAGGACCCGCCTTGGGCGAGACAGGTCTTCTGCAGTTCTCTCCTCTAGATCTTTGAGATCAGCTTCTCTTTCAGACCTGCTCTCGTAGAAACGTCGTCTCTCCCAAGCCTCCTGGAAGAGTTTAATAGTGTGGGACATCATGAGACCCTCTTCATCGGCATCCTGCCAGGCAGCTGCCGGTCGCCGATGTCACCTTGTGGTACCTCCAGCCGGAATTTCCTCAGGGTCATACTTCTGTCCCACTCCCAATGACCACCTGGGGTAGACGGACCTTTCCTCCAAATTCAGTTCTGCCATCCGCTCTGTCTCCAAGGGATATGAGGATCCAGCTGCCCCCATGTTGTCCTCCTAGTTGCTGCCTGGGTTGGATATTCCTTTGAAGGTTTTGCTTTTATTTACACTCCTCTTGGAAAGTGTTAGCTCCAGGATGAGTGTGAAAGTGAGAACTTGCTTAATGTCAAGCCGGCATCACTCAGCAACCACTTAACTCCATTTTGCAGAATTAAGAGTATTTTTACTGGTTATAAAAAGATAGCAGCTAAGTAAATCAAGGTCTGAGGCAAAAGCACACAACTCATACATATCAATATTTGTCCAACCCTCACCCCCCAGTAATCCCCATCCCATTGTCCAATCTGCAAATTCCTCAGGTGTCATGTGGGTTTCATCTCCAAGGAGCATCATCAGGTTGGTATGCAGGACAGTTGGTCTTGACCAACTCTAAACACCAGTCTTCAGCATGTGCAGTAGATGGTGAGAACAAAACTTCCTTTTAACAATCTCTCCTGTACCAAATCTTCCCCTCCCAAATACCAGCCCCCCTCTCCATATTTCAATGGCAGCTGAAAACAAATAGCAAAGCAGAGACTGACAGGAGAGGAGAGGGAGAGAGCATGGGGAAGTAATGAAGAGAGAGAGGGCAGAGGGAAGAAAGGAGGTAGAGAGGTGGAGAGAGGGAGAGGAAAAGAGTGGAAGATGAAATAGATTATAATATGGTGTATGGAAAGCAGAAGAGCAAATAAAAATTGAGGAGGCTTAATGGCAAGAGGAATTGATATATTATTGAATATTCAAAAAATGTTTGTTAAGATGTAATGGTATACATTCCCTATATTTTGTACTTGGGTATATGAATAGGATTTAGGGGAATGAGAAAGCATTATACAAACATTTCACAGAAAATGAAATGCTATTGGATTTTATTTGATATTTATATAGAAACTGGTATGAACGAAGAACAGAAAACCATTTATGTAATCTAGAAAGAAAAGTTTCACTGTTGCATTCATAAATAATATTGGGCCCTTTTTCTTTCTGCAAAATATTCATCAACAACTATTGTTTAATTCTGCTTAGAGCACACACAATATAACTTTGGAAAAGAAGATAATTTTTATAAACCTCTTTACCATTGCAGCTACCCTTCTGCTGTTCAATCAATATTACTTCTTTCACAATATATCCACAACATATGAATTTTGCACCATCTGTATATTTGAGTAATAACAGAAATCCATATGACACAAACTACTAGGACTTCAGTATGTTAGGTTACTTATTATCATGCTTATGGTCAGCTTAATTTTGAGCAGTGACTCCTCCATAGTCATATAATTGAAATCTCTATCAAATAAATTAAGAAACTTATTACACTGTGGATTTCAGTACTTAGAGTGGCAAAATAAAGTTCTGGAGTTATAATATATTCACAAAATGTACTCACTCTTAACTAATCTAATATTTATGGATTTAAACATTCCATATTAGAGATTGCTATTAAAGAAAAAACTTTGATGTAGGCATTGAACCTATCAGCAACCCTTTAAATCAAATGTATTTTTTTCTTGGAATCATGCACAAAATGACATATATTTTATAGCGTATACTGCCATAACAAGCAAAATTGCTTTGTTGATTTCACAAGATATTTTTACATTTTAAGAGGAGAAAAATGCAATTAATTGTTTGAACCAAAAAGACTATTTTTAACTTAGAGTGGAAAAAATAAGAAAAAGTAACAAGTACAAACAGGAAAAAAGGCTATTAAGAGAAAAGAGCATGGGGGGGGGGGGAGACTCCTGTGCTAATTATACAAGTATCTGACGTAATTTTGTCTAGCTTCACCTGCTGCTTCCTATCTGTTAGGAAGCTTGTGATCCACTTACAAGTATGTTCAGGTACCGCTAGCTGATTTAGTTTAGCTAGAAGAATGTCCGGGATGATGATGTTGAATGCTGAACTAAAATCTACAAATAGGACCCTTGTGTAGGTCTTTGGAGATTCAAGATGTTGTAGGATGTAGTGCAGAGCCATATTAACAGCATCATCTGTCGATCTATTTGCTCAGTATGCAAATTGCAGGGAATCTAACAGCAGATACATGATGGTTTTCAAATGGACATCACTAGACTTTCAAAGGTTTTCATAACTACAGATGTTAGAGCAACTGAGCTGTATTCGTTCAGTCCTCAATGGAGGACTTCTTCGGCACTGGGATGATAGTGGAGCAGGAAGGAACATGGCACATCTCTAGTGATTTGTTGAAGATTTGGGTGAAGATGGGGGCCAATTGGTCAGCACAGATTTTTAAGCAAGGAGGAGTTATCTTGTCTGGGCCTGGTGCTTTTCCTAGCTTCTGTCTGTGAAATATATCTTGAACTAGAGTGGCCAAAATGTATAAGAACTCCTCCGCCAAATGCTGGAAATGTAAACAGATTCCAGGAACATACTACCACATGTGATGGATGTGTACAAAAGCAAGGAATTACTGGGTCAAAATTCATAATTGGTTAGGAATGGTAAGTGAGCAACATATTGAATTTAAACCAGAAATATGCCTTTTAGGTATACTGTGCTCCTTTGGAGTCGAGCCCTGTAGCTCAATGGTTAACACATCTGCCTTAGAGGCAATAGAGCACAGGTTCGATTCCCAGTAAGGGTGTGGCTAGCTGATGAGAGCTAAATAGCTTGAAATAGATCTATACTAGTCTCCCTTTATTTATTTATCAGCATAAATATAACAAATGTAATAAAAAGGCAACAGTAAAAAATATTGGGTTTCTGTCTGGATGGTCTCTTGTGACGAGCTGAAGACAGAGAGTGGAAGTGTGACCTTCCTCCCATATTTGGGCATACCAGGGGTTGTGACTTTAAATATATACCTTTCACCCTGGCCTCGCTGATAAGGAGTCGAGCCCTGTAGCTCAATGGTTAACACATCTGCCTTAGAGGCAATAGAGCACAGGTTCGATTCCCAGTAAGGGTGTGGCTAGCTGATGAGAGCTAAATAGCTTGAAATAGATCTATACTAGTCTCCCTTTATTTATTTATCAGCATAAATATAACATACATACATACATACATACATACATACATACATACATACATACATATATATATATATATATGATGAGAGATATAGCTGATGAGAGCTAAATAGCTTGAAATAGATCTATACTAGTCTCCCTTTATTTATTTATCAGCATAAATATAACATATATATATATATATATATATATATATATATATATATATATATATATATATATATATATATATATATATATATATATATATATATATATGAAATATTTCAGTCAGTGCAGTCAAAGCAAGCCTGTAGCTTTAACTCTGCCTCCTCAGTCCAAGTCCTCACTGATTTAATTGTTGGTTTTGTGGCTTTAAGTCTTTGTCTGTAAGCAGGTATAAGGTAAATCATATAATGATCAGAGTTGCTGCTCATGGTAAGGATCGATAAGCATCTTTTAGTGTTGTGTAGCAATGGTTTAAAATATTCTTGCCTCTACGACAATTGAAATGCTGAAAATATTTTGGAAGCTCTTTTCTTAAGTTGCCTTTGTTGAATCACCTAGAATAATGGCCAGTGAATCTGGGTATTTGGCTTCAGCCTCCATAATCTGATCAGATAGAGTTCATAAAGCCTTGTTTACACAAGCTTGTGGAGGCACATACACAGTAATTAGAAAAAATGAGGAAAACTCTTGTGGAAAATAAAAAGGTTTGTAGTTGATAAGGAAAGACTCTAAATTTTCATCACAGAATTTATATATTATAGTTATATCCTGAGATCAATTGTTGTTGATATATATACATAAGCCTCCTCCCTTCTTTTTACCTGATGATTCTGCAATCGTGTCTGCTCTAACTATCTGAAACCCTGGTATCTTCATGCTGTTGTCATCAAATTCCTCGCTCAGCCAGGATTCAATAAAGCATAGAGCAAATGTGTTGTAAAAATCAGAATTGCATCTGTTTTAAAAAAGTATTTCATCCATCATATTACCAAGGGAACATAACTGAGTCAGAAAGATTGAAGGGCGCTCCCTTAAAATTTCCCCTATCCCTTAGTCTATTTAAAATTCCAGCTCTTTTATCTCGCTGATGGAGTCTCCTGCATTTGCTTTTGGTGAACCATAGTTCCAGGGAATTTGCTTCCTCCTGTGTTAGAATCTCCTCTGTGTTTGTAAAGACGGGGAGGGGGTAATGTTACAGAGAGCTGCTCCTTAAAGAAACCTTGCTTGATTCTTAGCAGATCGTCTCGTGAGTATGAAATCCATACCACAAAGAATAATAAAAAATAAAGAAACCATTAGAGAGGATTTCACCGAGGCAGCCATCATCAGTGCCATCTTGGATTTAAGAGAAAGAAATAGTAATTTTAAAAAAGACCCCAATAAGAGTTAGAGAAATAACGGCAGGGGGGGAGGAGGAGCCACATCACGACATCACAACGTTGACACTTTTGCCGCTGAGACCTAAACCGTCCCGTAGAGACAGTGATCAGTGATCAGTGACAAAGCCTTGCTGGTCTCAGGGACATTGCAAAAGGAAGCGTTTCAAGCCAGCGGTAAACAGTCAGCCCCCAGGCTGATGAAATCGGGACGTTCCGGAAGGAAGGAAGTGAAAATGGAAAGTGAGTTCATCTGGCGAGGTATTTTTTCTATTTTGCGAAATTAGATCCTTAAGCAAAAGAACTGAGCAGCAAAACTAACCTTATTTGGATTGCTGTGGAAAGCTTTTTTTTTCTTTGTAACTATTATTTGTGGATTGAAGTGCTCACAAAGTTTCTCATTTCTCCCCTTAAAGTGAACGGACTGATTTTTTTTCTTCTGGTTTTTGTTGCTTAATTTTTTCACCTCGGGATTAAAACCTTCCTTCTTATTTTAACAATTCTTCCTATTACTTGTTATTAAATCTCACTAAAAAAATCTAAAAAACTTTGTTTCCTATAAGCCAGAGATAAATATTAGAAAGTGAAAAGTAGCACACTGCCACTCAGAGGTCAGAGGCTGGGGTTTTTGAAACAATGTATCTCTTTTCTTTCCTTATTTGACTTCACTGACTTTGTAGCTGAAGGGTTTGCAACTTGTTTACAGAAACTGATAAAGAGCCAAGGGCACAACTTGTTTTCACAGTGTCTCTGAGAACTATTTTGGCAGGAGAAAGAAAGGGGGGGGGAACAGAACCCTTCTCCTTTGAAGAGCATAAAAGAACTTGTGTTCAAGTCAACCTAAAATAAAAAAATAAAAGAGGCCTGGAAGGCTAGAGTGGCAGTGGCTATTAGTTTTTTTTCCTGTTCTTTTCTTTTCTTTTCTTTCTTCTGTTTTGCAAACATGGATCAATATTCAGATAAAGAAACCTTAAAATTCCAAAATATCTTGGCTGGAAATCAAAATCTATTGGAAGGATATGGGAGAATTGAGAGTAAGTTGGAAAGACTAGTCTTCCTCACAGGTCTCTATGATCGTTACAACGATGGTACCATTCAGAAGGCAGACCAAGGGAGAAGAAGGTGAAGAAGGTCGGGACCAAAAATGGCGGTCGCTGGGGAGATATTCATCCAATCCCCAGGTGCACCGCCTATCCGAACTGACGGTGCCAAGAGTAAAATGATCCAAAAGTGGCGTTGTTGAAGGCGGTACCCCTGAGGCAGCAACAGATGACACTGGCTGCGCTGGCCGCAGTAAAATGAGCAAAATGTCAGGCAGCACAAAGCCCCGCAGTGGCAACAGCAAGGCAAAAAGGAGGCTGCGCCAAGAAAGAAGGAGGGGGGAGGCCTAGAAGAGCCGTGGCGGCGGCAGAAGATGAGCCGCCCAGTCCCGGCCCACATTGCTGCAAAGACTCACCACCCCTTCCTCGGGGCGAGGCACAGACCGCCGCGCTGGCACTGCCCGTCAAAGATCGAACATCTCCCACTGGCAGCGAGGCCGAGAACGCTCACCGCCCCCATGATGTCGCTGCCGCCTCCGTCCGCGCAACACCACTGCCGTAGTTGCCAGCCAGCACAGGAGCACAGAGACGCTGTCCAGGAGCCGCCGGAGAGCGCCCCCCCCAGGTAGTCGCTTCCCTGGCTTGTCTGGTAGTTGGTCTCCTGCAAGGACTCCCTTTTTTTAAATATCAGGAGTCTTAGTCCCATAAGCTTGTCCATTTTTTGTTCTTCGTAAGCCTAAGCGTTATGCTTGGCAGCCATTTCCCATCCTGCACATGCGCAATTATCATGCGAAATGATAATGGATACAGCGTAATGATATATGTATTGGCAATCTAGTAAAAAAAATTGGATATAAATGGCAAATTGTGACTTGGGAAAAAGACCTATAAATTTTATTAACACATTTTATTTAGATCTTATTATAAAGGTGTACGGTTTTTCTTTTTGGGGGTGGGGTCTGATGAGAGGAGATGGGACATAAATAGTAAATGATTTTAGCCAATTATAATAACAACAAGGAAATATCAATGGACATTGTTTAACAATATATGCATGCTATGGTATTGGCAAAAGTAACTTTGATATAAATTCTAAACAGTGAGTTGGGAGGAGAAAGGGGGAGAAGGTTTAGAAACTTTATTAATTGACTTTTACTTAAAAGATGTTATAAAGGTGTAATGTTATTGGAGGATTTTTTTGAAATAGCTAATAAATGCCATTATGTGATTGTGTCTTTAAGTATGAATGATTTCAGGTAAAAGCATGTTCAAATAATTGTAGTCAAATGAGACTTGTAGTACATTGATAGTAAGATATACAAAGTTTTTTTATTTAAATGACGTTGGATTACCTGAATGGTCGTTCTCTAGGCACTGCAGGAGTGTCCAAGCATGGGTTAACTTCAGCTTGTTGCCCAAGGACTGAGTTTAAAGATCGTGTAGCTCCGCCTCTTGCTCCCCTCAGAGGCTCAGTTTTAAAAAATGAAGAGAAGTCCCAAGTGACCTGTATATGGTGATGATGCCCCAAATAATGTACGTGTCCCCATGGGCACACATTTAGGGTGGTGTTGGACACTCCCACAGTGCCTAGAGAATGACCATTCAGGGAAGCCAATAGTCATTCTCCTAGGTGCTGCTTGGAGTGTCCAAGTACGGGACATGCCAAAGCTATGCCGTCCCAGGGAGGGAAGAATTGTCCAAGCCTGCGGGGGTCGCGATGACTTGTTGCAGAACTCTTCTCCCAAATGAGGCCTCAGCAGAGGCAAAAACATCAAGTCTATAATTTCTCACAAATGGAGATGGGCTCGACCACATAGTGGCCCAACATATCTCTTCATTAGGTGCTTCCGTGGCCCACGCAGCCGAAGTCGCGGCGCTCCTTGTTGAGTGAGCTGTAATGCGAGGAGGGACCAGTCTAGCTTGTTGTTCATAAGCCAGCTTGATACATGCCCTGATCCAGTGCCCTATGGTGGAAGATGTGACCTTCTTGCCATGGAGACGGGTTGGAAGGACACAAAGAATGCCTCTGACTTCCAGAAAGGAGCAATTTGTTTCATGTAGACATGGACCGCCCGATGAACATCAAGCTTATGCCACACGTGCTTCCTTGGGTGTTTGGGACACGGGCAAAAGTCCAGTTAGACACTGTTGACCTTCGGCACAAAGGTCGGGTCCAGTCTAAGGATGACTCTGTCTGAATGTACAATGTAGATGTTGCCTCTGACTGAGAGGGTGGCCATCTCAGAAATTCTACGTGCTGAGGTGATGGCAATGAGAAAAGCCATCTGTAGAGTCAAGTGGCGCAGCCTGACTGTTTGAAGTGGTTCGAAAGGAGCAGCTGTCAGCGATTGTAAGATGACAGACAAGTCCCAAGTTGGATATCTGTGGATTGTAGGTGGACTGAGGTTGGTAGCTCCCTTAAGGAAGCTACGAACCTGTGGATGCCTGCTAAGTGACAACTGTGAGTCCATGGACAGGATGGTGGCCAGGACAGCTGTTTGCCACCTAAGGGTGTTGGGCGCAAGGCCTTTGTCCAAGCCATCCTGTAGGAAGTCTAGGGTTTGAGGAACGATGGCAGAGGAGGCGATGATGTGATGGCTCTGATACCAGATCCTGACAGTGGAGGGATGCCTGAACGCCTAGATGGTATGAATAACGTCAGAGAAATTGCTGAGTCTCAGGATGCCAGATGGCCAGTTGCAGCCACTGGGGCTCCGGATGTTGAATGGCCCCCTGGCCAAGGGAGACTTGCTCATGCGGTATGCTCCAGTGCTGTGTCACTGACAAGCTGACAAGGTCAGCGAACCAGGATCTCCTTGGCCAGTGTGGAGCCACAAGCAACACTTCCGCCCTCTCTGTCAGAATTTTCCTGATTACCAGTGGAATTAGTGGAAGAGGCGGAAAAGCGTACAATAGGCCAGGGGGGGGCAGCAAGGCCAAAGAGCGTTGGTCCCCTCTGCTCCAGGGCAATGGAACCTGATGAAATACCGAGGGAAATGTGTGTTGGCCAGGGTGACGAAGAGGTTGACCTTTGGGAAGCCGAATCTCTGAGGCAGCTGATGGAACAACGCTTGGTGGAGACGCCTCTCTGAGCTCTGGATGGTGGTTCTGCTCAACCAGTCCACCGTCACATTGTCCTCCCCCAATATGTGGTCTACCCATAGCGAGGCTAGGTGCCTTTCTGCCCAATGGCCCAGAGCTTCCGCTTCTATCATCAGGGCTAGAGATCGCGTACTGCGTTGATGGTTGATATACGCCTTTGTGGCAATGTTGTCGGTTAGAATTAGCACATCGCGGCCTTTGACCCGACGGTAGAAATGGCATAAGGCTAGTCTGGCCCGTAGTTCTAGCCAGTTTATGGAAAAGGCTGGCGACCATTGTTATGACAAGGCACCCCGGTTGTTTGAAACAGCAGCCCCTTAGAAGGGTGTCTGTCTGCCACCACCTGAGAGAGTGTAGTACCTTCTACACTCCACCTCCTGGAGTTGCTGGCCCTGCATCTCTGGAGCGGCAGCAGGAACCACTGAAGTTCTCGTGAATGCAGTTTGGCCCACGGAACCACCGAGATGCATGACATAGTTTCCCCAGCAATTGGGAAAGAGAGACGACAGACGCTGACCACGTCACACGCATGGTTCTCACGAGGGATCTGATGCTGTCCACTCTCTCCCGCGTGAGGAAGACCTTGCAGTCCCTGGAGTCGATCACTGTGCCGAGATGTTGGATTCTGCAGGTTGGGATCAAGTGGCTCTTGGTGAGGTTGACTGAGAACCCGTGGTGTTGCAGGACTGGGATGGTGACGTCGAGATCCTGAGGATGTCGTCCAGGTAGCATTCCAGTCTTACTGGGAGAGATCGGAGATGCGCAGCGATGGTGGCTAGTAGTTTGGTGAATGTTCGCGGGGCTGACGACAGGCTGAAGGGAAGGGCCCTGTACTGGAAGTGATGGTTGGCAAACTGGAAACTCAGGAACTTGCGATGCACTGGAACATGCAGGTACGCCTCCTTCAGGTCTACAGAGGTCAAGAGATCATCCTGCCTGATGCAGCCTCTTGGGGCTGGGCAGCCTCTTGCAGCCCAGAATGATTTGAAGGGACTGCATCTTGAAGCGCTTGTATGCCAAATGGATGTTGAGTTTCTTGAGGTCCAGTATTGCTCTTACTCCCCCTGAGGATTTGGGGACCAGAAACAGGATGGAGTAGAACCCCCTGCCTTCCTGGCCTCTGGGAACCATTTCTATAGCTGCTATCTCTAGTAAATGATCTATCTCTGCCCTCATGAGCTGGAACTTATGGGCCGATTTGGGAGTGGGACAACGGACAAAGGTTCTTGGGGGAAAGGAGAGGAATTCCAGGGTCAACCCATGATGGACTGTATTCAGAATCCAAGTGTCCATCGTGATCTCCTCCCATTGAGTGGCATAAAGTTGGAGGCGGCCTGGTGCCGGTCACTTTGACTTCCAAAAGGAGCAGTTGGAATACCCCCCGTGGAATGGTCTACGGTTGCCCTGTTGTCTGCTCTTGTCCCTATAGGAGGGTTTGTCCTGGGGATGATCTTGGGATTGGGAGTAAGGTCAACTGAATCCACTGGAAAAGGTGGAGGGCTCTGCACGTCAAAAGGACTGTCTGCGAAAGGGCTGGCCCTTACGGTCCGGTTTTTTGGTGACCGCAGGCAAGATCTTACGTTTGTCCTTGGATTCTATTAAAAAGGGGTCCAAGATCTCCCCAAACAGAAGGGAGCTTCCACTTCACCTTCACGTCCGCCTGCCAGTGGCAGAGCCACAACAGGTGGCGCGAAGTTACATTAGAGGCAAGGGCTCTGGAGGAGAATTTTGTGGTACTAAGCGAGGCGTCAGCTGAATACTCGACGGCCGCTATTATTTTATTAACATCCTGCCTTGCCCTGGTGTCCCCTAATGGCAGGCTGGACAACAGCTTGTGGAGCCAAAATAATGTTGCCCTGCTAAAGTATGAAGAAGAGGAGGAAGCTCTCATGGCCCATGCAGTGGCCAGGTGAGTTTTGTGGGAGGCTTTCTCTGCCCTCTTGTCCTCTGCTTTTAAGCCTTCCAGTAAGTCTGCTGGGAGTGCAGAATTAAAAGTGAGAGAAACAATGGGGTCATCCACCTGAGGGAGCTTCAACAGCTCCTCTAGGGGAATCTCCATGATGTAAAGTTTCTTATCTATCCCACTGGGGTTGGCCATGGAGCCCGTCTGGGCCCATTGGCGCTGTATGATGTCCAGAAACAGTTGTGGAGCTGGAACCAGATATGGGGGGGAGCTTCTTTAAACAGTCCTGCACCTGTAACACCTATCCTCCGCGAGCTGCACTGGCTGCCTATTGGTCTCCAGATATGCTTCAAGGCGCTAGTCGTCACTTATAAAGCCCTTCATGGTATTGGACCTGGGTACTTGAGAGACCGCCTGCTGCCAATTACCTCCACTAGACCGATTAGATCCCACAGATTAGGCCTCCTCCGAATTCCATCCGCCGGCCAATGTCGACTGGCGACTACTCGGAGGAGAGCCTTCTCTGTGGCTGCTCTGACCCTCTGGAACGAACTCCCCGTGGAGATTCGAACCCTCACCATCCTCCAGGCCTTCCGCAAAGCCCTTAAAACCTGGCTGTTCTGACAGGCCTGGGGCTAAAGAACTGTTGCCCCCGCCTCAAATTGGTATGACTGTTGTGTTTTAATTATGCATTGTTTTTTTGTCGTTTAAATTCTTGTTTGTATTCCCCTTCCCTGGTTGAGTTGTGAGCCGCCCTGAGTCCCCTTCGGGGGAAAAGGGCGGCATATAAATAAATAAATAAATAAATAAATAAATAAATAAATAACTGGATTTTGCGGTCCAATGGCCTCCTTGGCACCCTGATCAGAGGGGGGTGGCTTATCTACTGGTGCTGGGAGGTCTATTTGGGTGGCAGAGGCTCGAGCTTTGATAAGGATAGTCCTGAACATGGAGGGCTTGAAGAGGCCTGAGGCTGCAGGCGTCTCAGGTGTGGGATTTTCCTCCTCTGAGAGGTCTGGAGCATCCTGCTCTGCCTCCTCTCTGTTGGATACTTCAGTGATCCCAGTGGGAGTTGGAGAGGACTCCCTAGCCGGAGGTTCTTGAGATCTTACAGTTCGACTCTTGTTGGGATTAGCATTGGCAATAGGCAACTTAGAGGCCAATTGCTAGATGCCATCAGAAATGCCTTGTGAGATTGCACGTGCGACAATCTCCTGCATTGTCTTTGACAATTGAGGTTCCTGAGCCCTAGGAAGGGCTTGGCCAGCCTCAGAAGGACCCAGAGAATCCTCCCCTGCAAAGGAATCCATATCATTAAGGGAATCCTCAGCCAGGGAATGGCAGGGGAACCCTAGAGATGCCCAAAATCCTCCTCAGCTGGTAGAGAGAGGGCTCCCTCTTGCTGGGGGTGGGTAGGGAAGGGCCTGCCCCCTCCCCCCTGGATGCTGTTGTCTACTGGTTGCTGTTGCTGTGCTGACTGGGCCTTTTGGAACTGTTTTTCAGGGGCCTTCTGGCATCTTTCAGCCATTCTTTCAGCTGCCTTAGAGGCCTTTTTAATTTTGGCCTGCTGTGTTTCTCTTTGGCTGGGCACCCCACCCTATCACCTTTGGCAGCAAGATTGGGCATACTGTGTTTACCGATGGTGGGACCAGCCTGAGGATCCACTTCAGTTTCCACTACACTGGCCATGATGAAAACAGGCACAAGAATAGGAGTGGCTGTGATGGCTGGCAGGCACAGTTGCAGCATAGGCAGTGGAGAAGGCCTTTGGTGGTGGTAAAGTCGTAGCTCGAGGCCTTCGATGCAAGTGGGTTGGAAATTGGCGCCTGCAGATCTGTGCTGTCAGATAATAGAGGAAAATGGCCTGACAATGGCCAAATTCCCTGTGGCCGCCTCTGAAAGATCCAGAGGGGAAGGAAGGCCTCCCTAGAAGCCCGGAGCGAGGCCCAAAGTTAAGGATCCCCTCCGTGGCAATCTGCGGTTGAATACACGCTGCGCGGCAATAGTAGGGGCCTCAGGAGAAAAGCGCACCAATTTGAAAATTCAAAATGGCCCCCACGTGCCTGGAGCAGCACCGGGGTTAGCCTGAGGAGCCTAATGCTCCCTTTCTTTCCTTTTTGGGGACCCTAACTGCCTACCTGTCCCCAGCAGCTTGTTAGCAGCCATTAAACGAGCCCCCCATGGTGTGGCTGTAATCGCGATTGGCGAGAGCCAGCCATGCTCCAGGCAGCCTGTTTCACGCGATGGAGTGTAATTGACAGAAGAACGGGAGCCAAAAAACAACAAATCTGCAAAGTTAAGCTAACTAATACACTAAAAATAAATAAACAAAGAGCACTACCTAGAGAGTCTAGCTTGCTGCACAAGGACTGGATCTCTCCAAAAAGTGTCCTGTAGGGTGACTGAGTTTTTTAAAACTGAGCCTCTGAGGGGAGCAAGAGGCAGAGCTACACGATCTTTAAACTCAGTTCTTGGGCAGCAAGCTGAAGTTAACCCATGCTTGGACACTCCAAGCAGCGCCCAGGAGAAGTATATAATCTAATATGAACTATAAGTAATGACTGTGGGAGAAATTCACGAAAGTTATCTGTAACCAATCGACAAGCTTTCTACAAGATGTAATGAAGGATGATTCTTTTTTGTGTTTTTGTTCAATTAAAATAAAAAAATTGAAAAAAAAGTGTTAGAGAAATAAGGAATATCAATTTCAGACAAAATAGCTGATTAAAAATGGAGTGAAATTTAGATGAAGGGAATGTTGGTGATGGAGCAAAGACATAGATTGGATTCTATAGAAAAAGCAGAACAATTTTATGAGCACTACTTTAGACCACAAGAGGAAATGGGAATAAGAAAGGAAAAAGAGAATAGAGGACAAGAGGAAGCTACAGGAGAGAGAAACATGCAAAAAAAAAAAAAAGAAGATGGAAGAGATCTGGAGGAAGTAGCAAAAAAAGGAGTGAAGCCAAAAGAACCAAGAGAGATAAGAGTGACTAGAACAAAAAAAACATCTATAAAATTATGAAAGAAGAAAGTAAACTACCGTCAATTAACATAAATGGGCTGAACTCTGCAATAAAAAGGAAAAGGACTTTTAGCAAATTTGAAAAATTAAAGTTAGACATAATATGCTTGCAAGAAGCGCATATTAAAAAAACAACACAAGAAAATACTGGAATATCCCAAAATTGGGAACTTCTTTACCACAACAAAAGAAGGGAATAGCTCTTTATGTAAAAGAAACAATAAAAGTCAAGCAAATTTTTACAGATGAGGAAGGGATGATTTTGATGGTGGAGGTTACAATGAACTACAAACAGATGCTCTTAATAGCAATATTTGCACCAAACAACAATCAAGAAGACTTTTATGGTAAACGTCATAAGAAAATAATATGTCTTGGTCAAGAATAGATATGATATGGATGTCAGCAGAGCTAAAATGTAATGTACAAGAAACAAATATAGAAATAAGCAATTGGGCAGATCACAATCCGATAAAAGATATATGGAAGGGACAAAAAAGGAAATTAAGATGGATGTTGAATCAATTGATATTAAAAGAAAAGGAATTTATTCAATCCAAGAGAATTGGACTTTTTAAACAAGAGAATAGAAAAGAAGAAACTTAACTACAAAATTTGTGGGATACAGCTAAGACATGTATTAGAGGATTAACCATAACATATACAGCATGGGAAAGAAAAACAAAAAGAAGAGACAAAATCAAAAGATATTAGAAGAATATAAGAGACTAGAGACCAAACTACAAAAAGATCTATACATTTTTTTTAAAAAAAACCAAATGGATTTAAAAAAACATAAGCTGAATCTAATAGATAAAGAAGAATTAGGACAAAAAATTAAAAGTGATAAACAAAATTATTTTGAAAATACAAACAAACCAGGAATATAAATTGAAAAAGAAGGAATATAAATTGAAAAAGAAGAAAGAAAAGAAACTGATACACCAATTAATGGATGATGAAGGAACTCTTCAATATCAAAATGATGATAAAAGGAAAGTAATTCAAAAGTACTATGAAATATGATCAAGACACAATTTCAGGAGATAAAATAAAACAATATTTTGGAAAAGCAGATCTACCCAAAGTACCCGAAACAATGAAAACTATGTTAGGTGAATGTATAACAATGATGGAACTAACAGAAGCAATTAAGAGACAAAAGAATGGTAAAACACCAAATCCAGATGGTCTACCAGCAGAACTCTACAAAGACTTCCAAAACACTTTAAGTATACCTATGTTGGAAGCAATGTTCCCTCTAATTTTTTTTCAGTGTGGGCAGAAAAGTATAGTGTTTGAGCGGCACATTTTCATGCCTGAGTCCCAACCATTCTAGTTTAAACTTCCAGCTGCACTTTTTCTTCGTAACAACATTTACTCCAGCTTTACGCTTTGACATCAGCACTGACTGATGATGTATCTATAGGGTTAGAGTTTATCAATTATTACAATTATCTTTTCAAATTCATTTTGGATTAAATAAAAAAGAGCTTTGAAATGAATATATAAATGGCACTTAATACTTAATATTAAAATAGTAAATGTTTGATATACTTCATTTTAATGAGTTAACATTCAATTGCAAAAGTTGTCTATACACTGTATGCTTCTGCGAATGTATTATATGCAATTTGCTATTTTAAATGAGTAAAATTCTTAAAATCATCATAATTAAAGTCTCATTCACATCTAAGAGTTTTCTTCCATCATTAATTTGTAAACTCAAGGATTTATTGCCTGCATGTTCAACAATGCTTGTTGATTGTTTAAAAATTTGTGGGAATTTGCTCCTCTCTGTACAGAGGGTTTCAGTAACCTACTACTACTGCAAACTAATTTCTAAACTGTATATTACTTGCAAATATAAATAGATTGTTAAAATGGTTCTACCATAACCAAATAAGAGAAAAAAACACCTTCCTTTTGTTTATAAAGTAGTGATTTTAGTTTTCTCTATGGAAGTCACTATTTTAAACTGACAGATAGGAAGTTTAATTAGATTAAAAGCAAAAATATTCTCAATGACTTTGAAAATCCCAATGAGTTATCAAATATAGGTACTCCTTCATTACAACGTGGGACTGGAATTTTTTATTACTCAGCAATGTGGTCACAAAGCTGATGTCGTTTCATGACTCATGTGACCAGGCTCTCTCGCCTCTTTCCAACTCCGAGGGCATCAATCATGTTAGTCAAGGGATCTGCAAAGCTGGCTCTTTTAAGACTGGTGGACTTCAACTTCCAGAATTTTGAGAGTTAAGTCCACCAGTCTTAAAACAGCCAACTTTGCAGACCCCTGTGTTAGCCCAAAGCCTGGTGCTGGGCTTTGCTCCCCCATTGGTGGAGCCCCGAGAAGCGAGGAGGGAGAAAAAGAGCTCAAAAGAGCTACATTTTTGCTAAAAGTAATCGGGGAGAGCCAGCCCAGGCAATAGCAAATTAGCCGATCTCGCAGCAGGTCTGAAGGGGGGGGGGGAGCTCTCTGACTGTTCTAATTCCCCATGAAAACTGTTGCCTCTGAAGCATTTTCTCCAGTGTTTTAAATCTTTAAGCTCCCCTTTCCCTTTTTTCTTTTTGACCCACAGTGATTAGAGAATCCTGAAGTTGGGCGGGGCTGAGGAGGGAGAAAAAGAGCTCAAAAGAGCTACATTTTTGCTAAATGTAACCGGAAAGAGCCAGCCCAGGCAATAGCAAATTATCCGATCTTGCAGCAGGTCTGAAGTTGGGGGGGGGGGAGCAAAACTCCAGGCAGGGCTCTCTGACTGTTCTAATTCCCCGTGAAAACTGTTGCCTCTGAAGCATTTGCTCCAGTGTTTTAAATCTTTAAGCTCCCCTTTCCCTTTTTTCTTTTCAACCTACACTGATTAGAGAATCCTGAAGTCGGGCGGCAATGTGCTGCAGTAGAAAAGGTTTAGCTGGAGGAGGTTTTGATTGCGATCACTCTGTAGTTCGTGTCCAGATACCTAACGTGCCTCACGTGCCTCTGCACGGCAATTAGAAACTACTGCGCGGGGTATTGCAGCCATGCGAGCGGCCGCGCAAGCGCGCACCTTAGAGGGAACAGTGGTTGGAAGTATTCAATGAACTACTGCTAGAAGAGAAAGTACCAACTTCATGGATGAAAGCATATATTACTCTCATACCAAAAGAAGACTCAGATTTACAACAGATAAAAAACTACAGACCGATATCTTTATTGAATGCATATAAAAATACATATGTGGATGGAAAAGATGATAAAGCAGTATACTGATTTAAAACCAGAAATATTTGGTTGGGGATTTTACCTAAAACCTACAGTAAAGGGAATGCATATGTAATAATTCACGTACTAACTGCAACTAGAATTGTATTCACACAAAACTGGAAAAGTGAAGAGATCCCTACTGATGAGAATGTAATTAAGGAAATATTAGAATGTGCAGAAATGAATAATTAACACTTGCAATTTAGGAGAAAGAACAAGTGAATATTACATGACATGGGAATTATTTTATTGATGGTTGGAAAATATAAACAGGAGTTAGAAATAAAAGGAGATCAGTGAGATATAAGGCTAAGAGAGAGATGCAAACAATATTATATACTTTATTCATTAAACATGAAACTCAGTCAACTGAACATTCAAAAATGCGTGACAAATGCCATTGACTGGTGCTAATGGTTGATACAGGTTGCTGGCAGCATCTTAAGTATCAACTAAATACCTTCTTAAAATATGCAATGTTCCGAGTAGCAGAGTTTTTTTGCAGTTCTGCTGGTGTTATTCAGGAAGCTGCAATTTGTTGATGTACCTTATAAAATTCTTGGAAAATGGTACTAAGTGCCCCGAAGACAATGGGCATCCCTGTTGTATTTTTCATCCATAATCACATAGTTCCAATGGTCAGGTCGCGGTATTTCATGATTTTTTCCCAGTTCTTTTTCTTTGACTCGGGCATCTCCTGGTATCGTGATGTCAATAAATAGTACATTTTTGACAACTGTGATATCTGGTGTGCTGTATTCCAAATGATGATCCATCTGTATTTGAAAGTCCTACAAGATCTTCACCTTCTCATTTTTTATAACTTTTTCTACTTTATGTCCCCATGACTTTTTGGATGCAGGTAAATCATATTTTTTACATAATGACCAGTGGATTAATTTAGCAACTCGGTTCTGTCTATCTTTATTCTCAGTTTGTGCAATTTTGCTGTATTCACATATTAAATGTGAAACAGTTTCAACTTTGTTGTTGCAAAATCAGCAGTTTGGATTGCCAGTGGATTTTTGTATCTTTGCTTTCATGGCATTAGTTTGTAGTGCTTGTTCTTGAACAGCGAGTATTAAACCTTCAATTTCTTTCTTGATGGTTCCATCTCTAGTCATGGCCATGTAAGGTTGCCATCACATTTCAATGTTTTTCAAGTGCTGTCCATGCAAAGCTTTGGTTTTCCATCTATTTAATTTGTCATTCAGCTGTATTCTGCCTTTGTTTCTGTTGTTTTTATAATATTCTTCATTTTAACCGCCTGCAGCAATTTTTCTGTACTTTGGTTCACATAATCATTCCAACTTAGTTTTTCTTCTACTGTTTGATGGATTTGCAATAGCCCCCTCTCCCCTATTTTTCTTGGCAGGTACAACCTGCCAAGAAAAGATACATTGGAAGATTGGGCAATGTAAGAGTAAGAGAAACAAATTTTGGAGCTTAAACGCTTTCCAGAGCTAAGCTAGCAGCTAAACGTCACTTGGAATACAGAGGATGGAAAGAAAGGAGGAGAAAGCTATCAGTGAGAGAGTACTGAGATCAAGAAGAACTTTGTTAATAAATTCGTACTTAGAAAAACCTAAAGCTAAAAAAAAAGGGAAGATCAGGAAAATTGGAATATGGACTTTGAACTTTTGGTTCGACTACCAAGAAGATTTGACAAATTAGTGATCTGATTACATAAAGGAACAATAAAGCAACCTACTGGAGAGAAGATACATAATACCATTTTGAAACAAAGGAATAGAAGAAGAAGGTCTGTCTTTTTACTTGACTTTATTTTATTTACACTGGAAGAAAATATAGAACTTTTGAATTTTGGAAAAGGATTAGATTATCTTGGGATCTGATATCAAAGAGAAGAACTAAGAAGGACTAAATTAATTGTGGTAAAATATAAAAATATTAGAAATATATTAAATTTAATTATATTTGATTATATAAAATGTGAAATTTGAAACTTGAAATTTGAAAGATTCATATTGTTAATGGAAAATAGATGAAAAGAAATGATATTTTTTATTTTTAAAGAGAAAGACAAATTATATTATTTGTACATGTTAAAAACTAGAAATTGGAAAATAGGAGAAGAAAAGTAATACGGCTAAAATTGGAAATAATGGAAATATAATGCAAAATGAATTATGTCTTTAGGTGAGAATATTAAAGGGGGAATTCGGACAACACTTTTTTTGATAAAAGAACTTTTATTATGTAACAAAATAAATAGAAAACTTTAACGATCGTTGGCTTACCTGAACGATTGTTCTCTGGGCAGTCTCTGGGAGTATTGAAGGCAACAGATCTATGCAGATTAATTGTTGTTTAATTTTTGAATGATTAAAATGTAAAGCAGTCCATGTAATTTCTCTATGAATGATTCAGTGTACCTGGTTTACAGTTTATCTGGCTTGCAGTGTACCTGTAAGAAAATTGATGAATGAAAACAAATAATGAATAAAACTCTTTATATATCATTTTAAAGATAAATAATTAGCTACATGAGTCATATCAATCAAGACAATCCTTTTTTTCTATCTTTCTTTTTTAAATTATTTTTTTAATGTAATAATTCCATTTTCCATTAAACAGTGTGTCGACTGGGTACAAATATCTTTGTGCAGTAATAATCAACATTTATAATACTATTAATTGCATTGATATTAATTATTTAATCTTACAATACTAATATTTAACATAATAAATCTATTCTCCTGTGCGCTGTTTGGAGAGTCCAAGCATGAGTTAAATTATGCCTTCTGCCCAAGGACTGAAATGTAATTTCTTTGGCCATGCCTCTGGTTCCTTGCTAGAGTCAGTTTTTTTCAATAAAGCAGTGGTCCTGTTGTAATGTAATCCAATGTTATTCCCCATCACACTGGGAAGTAGTTCATGACAGGTAGGTGACCCCAGGGTGGGGTGGACTCTCCTGCAGCACCCAGACCAGATTGTTCAGGTAAGCCAACAATAATTCTCCTGTGTGCTGCTTGGAGAGTCCAAACATGGGACATACCCAAGTTAAATGTCACTAGGGTGGGAAACATGTGAGCTGGGGGTCTCCGTGCTGGAGTGAACCCCTTATAGCACCCATCTCCTAAAGGATGCCTCTGCAAATGCAAATTTGTCCAATTTGTAGTTTGTAATGAAAAGTGAGGGGAAGGCCCCGGTGGCTGCCCTACAAATTTCCTCAATTGAAGCTTGCGTCACCCAGGCTGCCGTGGTAGCTGCACTTCTATTGGAGTGTGCTGTTATGCAACCTGGCAGGGGTCTGGCCTGATGTTCGTATGCTAAGGCAATACAAGTTCTGAGCCAACATTCAATGGTCGAAGAGATGACTTTGCAACTCATAAAAGCCGGCTGGAAGGAGATGGAGAGTGCTTCAGACCTCTTAGAGGAAGCAATCCACTTAATATACCTCCATAGGGCTCTTCGGACATCTAAAGTATGCTAACGCTGTTCCCTGGGATGTCTTAATTTCAGGCAAAAGTCTGGTAATATTATTTCCTGGGTCCTGTGGAACCAGGAGTTGATTTTGGGAATAAACGAAGGGTCCAGATGGAGGATGATCCTGTCAGGCGAATGATGCACAAGCCCACCTGACTAACAATGCAGCCAACTCCAAAATCCTCCTGGCCGACGTGATGGCAATGAGGAAAACTCTCTTAGACTGCTGAATTGGGACATGCAGGTACGCCTCCTTCAGATCTATGGATGTTAACAGATCTCCTTGACTGATGCAGCTGAGGATTGATTGGAGGTACTGCATCTTGAAGCGCTTGTATACCAGATGTATGTTGAACAGCTTCAAGTCCAAAATCGCTCTCCACCCACCTGAATTCTTGGGGACTAGGAATAGAATGGAATAGAACCCCCTGCCCTCCTGCCCTTGGGGAACTGGCTCTATGGCTCTGCTGTCAAGAAGATGAAGGATCTCATTTCTATGAGACTTTTCTTGATTGGACAGGAGTGGGTGGGGCAGCGGATGAAGTGGCGGGGAGGGATGAACTCCAAAGTGAGTTCCTGCCTCACTGTCTGGAGGACCCACTGATCTGTGGTGATCAACTCCTACTGATTGGTGAACAATTGTAGTCAGCCTCCAATGGGAGGAGCCTGATGATGGTCACTTATTTCGACGGAAGGGTCTGGAATCTGACTCTCTGCGAAATGACCGCATAGAAAAATTATGTTGCCTGTTCTTGTCCCAAAAGGACTGCCGGTCCTGAGGCAGTGTAGGGGCATTGAAAGGAAGAACTAATCGCCATTTCTGGTGCCCTGTGCGCCTGCCTGCAGAAATAAGCAGGCGATTGATGGTCAGCCCTTTTGGAGACAGAGTAAGACCTTCCTCTTGTCCTTGGTTTCCACCAGGACCGGATCCAAGGATTCCCCAAACAATTTACACCCCCTTGAAGGGGGAAGCTGCCAATTTCCATTTGGATCCCATGTCTACATTTCAGGTGATATGTGGTGACATTTGAGGCCAAAGCTCTAGAGGCGAACTTGGTGGCATTAAGAGTGGCATCTACTGAGTATTCTGCCACCGCTATTATTTTGTTCACATCGTGGCATAACCTGGCTTCGCCAGCAGGTAGCCTAGCTTGCAGTTGGCAAAGCCAGAGCAGGGAAGCCCTATTAAAAAAGGATGTAGATGTGGCCGCTTTAATTGCCCACGCTGCTTCCTGATGAGTTTTGTAACAAGCTTTCTCAGATCTCTTATCCTCTGCCTTTAAGCCCTCTAATAGATCTGGAGGAAGTACAGAGGATGAAGTGAGGGAAGCCACAGGAGTGTCAACAGAAGGCAACTTGAGGAGTTCCTCAAATGTGGGGTCCACACTATAAATTTTTTGTCATTGCTACTGGGGGTAGCAAGGGCACCTGGTTGTGCTCACTGTCTGTGAACTTGAAATAATTTAGGCAAAGGAACAATCTCCTGAGCCTGGATTGGTTCGTTAAAAGGTCTTCGCTAGGATCCTGGAGCCCCTTAGTGTCCTGATCAGGGGCTGGGGTCACCCCCAATTGGGTGGAGGCTTTGGTCTGGTAAAAGATGGATTTAAATAAGGCCATATTAAAGAGCCCTGCAAAGGAAGAGACCTCGTCCTCAAAAAAATCCTGCTCAGCTGTGTCATCTTCCCCAAAAAAGATTCTTCGCTAGCCAGGGAGGAGTAGGGAATTGATGGAGGCCACATGCGTGTCCTGCCCTGGATTGGGGGCAGTTGTAAGCCAACCTAGGTTGGCAATAGTCTCGTTGTTGAAGGCCTTCAGATATACCTTGGGAAATGGCTTTAGCTATGACCTCTCGTATCTCCGAAATTAGCGAAGGTTCCTGATCCTTCCCAGGCATGATAGAGCCACAGTTGGAATTATGGTATGTGTTGGAACCAATGGCAAAGAAATGGCCAGCTGTTCCTCCTGTGCCACTGGAGGGCAGGCAAATAACTCCCCACCCCACTAAGTGTTCTGGCCCCCACTTAGCCTATTCCAAAACTAAAGTCACACAAAGCTGGCCAAAAGAAAGTCTTTATCAGTCTCGGCTCACGCTGGCTGCGAGCCCAAAATAAACATAGATAAAGTCTCTGGCAACAAGGGTTATGCAGCAGAATGCAGAAACAAAACTCTTACAGCACAAGGTTTTCAGGAAACAAAATCACTTATCCAAGTGCCTCACAAACTCGAACAGGAACGGAACTGAATTCTCCATAAACGAACAACGAATCACGAACGAATGAATGAACGTTGACTTCTGCAACCAGGGTGTGGCACCATCAGTCCTTTTATCTCCAGAAGATGACACTAACGAGCCCCAGCTGCATTGTTATTCCTGCATCCCGACTCAACTCACAGCAAACTTCTGCTGAGTCACAACACTAAGGGAGGGTCTGGGTGACCCAGAGTACTCTGAAGCATCATCAGGAGACAGATCCTGGGTTCCTTCATGTTATCAGAGATAGGGTGGTCTATGCGAGAGGAAACTTGCCTGGCAGGGGAGCCTGGAGGAGAAGATCGCTGGGAAGTAGCCATGGTCTGTCGATGGACCTTGGCAAACTGTTTTTCCAGCACTTCTTGGCGCTAGCTGCTATCCTGTCCACCCCCTTGGTCCTTTCAGGGCCTTACAAGCCTTCTTGCCAGCCTGCCTGGAGTAATATCTGCTAGTGGAGGGGCCTGGCTGTTCTGCCTCCTCTCTGGGGCATCTGGAAGCCATGGGAGCAGAAAAGGTGGCTCTTGTAATGCAGAAAGCAAGACAAGCTGATTTCCAGTGCTCACAAGGGGCAAAGAGGTGCACTGCCACTCACCCAAAGGTTGCTGATGGGTGTTCACTGATTGCAGGAGCTTGCAGGCCGACAATAGCTATTGGCACGAACCAGAAGTGGCTCCCAGTGCCAAGGCAAATTTCTGGTTGTTGGGCTGACCAGGCAGGCCAAGACCTCCGAAGCTGCAGAACAAGGCTCAGGCAAAACAAACCTGCTGGACATGCCGGACAGGGGAAGACACTGGCAGTGATCTGTGCGAAATTTTCTTGTGCTCAAAATGGCCACCCAACCACTTGGTGAGGAAGCGCTCCGACTTCCGACCATTTGGAGAATAACTTGGCCATAGCCCCGTGCGCAGGCTCAATCAGTTGCAGCAGAGTCGTTGGCAAGCTGAGTGCTCTAGCTGACCGCCATGGAGTGTGAGCTAGCCCAGAGCGTCACGGCACTGATGAGGGAGATTAACAAACTAAAAAGACTCCCAACCTGCCCCAAAGGAAAAAAAAACTACGAATAAAAGAAATTCCAAGAAAAGGAAATAATCAAAGAAGTGTGAAGAAATCAAAAGGGAATTATAAGAGGAGGGCCCAAGCTTATCTGATCAAGAACTGCTGGAATCTCTTTGGATACGTCCACTGGACTAGACTGAATTGAAAAAACTAACTTTTTTTCCAGAGGGGTGGCCAAAGAAATTCCAATTCAGTCCTTGGGCAGAAGGCAGAATTTAACCCATGCTTGGACTCTCCAAGCAGTGCACAGGAGAATAGTTTATTATGTTAAATATTAGAATTGTAAGATTAGAGAATTAATATCAATGCAATTAATAGTATTATAAATGTTGATTATTATTGCACAAAGATATTTGTAACCAGTCGACACACTGTTTAATGGAAGATTATTACATAAAAAAATAATTGAAAAAAAAGAAAGGTAGGAAAAAAGGATTAACTGTCTTGATTGATATGACTCATGTAGCTAATTATTTATCTCCAAAATGATATATAAAGAGTTTTTTCATTATTTGCTTTCATCCATCAATTTTCTTGCACTGCAAGCCAGGTAACCTGTAAGCCAGGTACACTGAATCATTCTTAGAGAAATTGCATGGACTGCTTTACATTTTAATCATTCAAGAATTAAACAAAAATTAATCTGCATAGATCTGTTGCCTTCAATAAACAAAACAGAATAATCTGTATCTACAAAAGTTCCCTAGGCCCAAAAAAGTGACTGAAAAAACATCAGGCTTGTAGAATGGCACATAATCTGACACTGTAGAATTAGAAAGCAAGCATTACTGTAAAGATAGGCAAATTATTTCTCTCTAAGGTACAAATTAGCTTGAGCCAAATAGATCAAGAGCTGCATGATAGAAATAGGTAGCTCTTATTTCCCTGTGGGCATGCTGAAAAGATCTACACTTTTATATGCTTCTCTGTTCACATACCTTATTTGCATCCACTCACACAAATCCCCTCATACTAAGATACATCATTCCTCATTGCCATTAGGATTTAAAAATCTTTGTTTCCACCAATAGGAACCTTATTAAAAGGCTCATTGGCACACTGACATAAATGCTGCTCCTCAGAAAGTGGGTAGATCTTGGATTTAAAACTGTGCAAGGAACTTTCCCAGTGTTCTCTACAAGCCATAAACTTTTATTTTTAAAAATATTAGATCATTTAATATTTTCCTAGGTATTTTTATTTATGTGTCTTTAATGTTTTAAGATATAACAAGCAAGGAATAGTATTCAGGCTTTCCTTTCTACGACCTCAAACTCTTATATTATGAGATATCTGTTTTTCAAATAATCAAATGCCTTAAATTTATTTGCTTTGCAAAGTGAATTAATTCATACACAGTTAAAATCTGAGAAGGAATGGTAATCCATATGAAAAAAAGAATTTATACTAGTAAAGCATCCAATCTTTAAAAGGTCTATATATAAGGGAGGGGGGCGAGTTGTTTGGAAATGCCATATTGTTTTAAAACATAGTCATTACATGTACCATTACTCCAACATATCTGTTCTTTCAAAATATATTATCATGTGATAATAAGAAAGCAGGTAAATAACTTCATTGTAGAGGCACAATTCAGAATACTTTTCTTGTCCACTGAGTGATTTGCTTCAGGACATTTCCTGATTTTGGTGGTCTTCAGAATGAGATTGGTATTATCCAGGTGAGAATGAATGTGAAAAAAATAATTATTATTCAATATGTAAGAAATGGAATAAAAGAACAAAGAAACTCTTGGATATAATGAATAAAATGCATTCAGGAATCTTAGGAAAGGAGAATCAGAAAGCAAAGAGGGGTAGCACTTACATTCTCATGTTGCTGGTCTTGTTGATAATTACAGATTTCCCAGTCTGATCCAAATTGTGATCCATGCCAAAGTTAGCCACCCCTCTGTGCACCAGCATTGGCTGATATGATGACATCTGGGGGAACTGGAACAAAACATCAAAGGGCTCAATATGCTGCCACCCTGAGATGATGGAATAATAGCAGACCACTTTTTAAACATTTGTAAAATCATGAAGACTTGATTCTGAATTCTCTGCTTCTTCTATTCATTTATTTCAACTCATTTTCAAGTCATTCCAACAGTCTATGCCAATTTTGGATAGTTTGGGAAAATAAGAGTAATTGCAAATTTAATAAGAAGAAGGCAAGCAAATGAATACAGAAGTTTTGATTATATTTTAACATACATGAAAATTTGACTTTTGAAATTAATGGCAATCATATATTAATGAAAAATATGTTTTTGATATAACTGAACATGCCATACCTCCAAAGCACTTAAAGAAGTGTAAAAGTTGTTGTCGTACTAAAACTATACTTGGTAACTAGATAGGCACGGGCACTGGCCCTGAATTCTTTAGTAATCACACTGTAAATTCGAAGCCAAATAAAGTTACTTTCTCTATCTGTTAGTAAAAGTAGATATTTGAGGGATTCTTTTGACTAATCCTTTGAAATTACACCAGAGAATCCAAAAGGTGCTTACATCTTGATTCCAAAGTTCCAACGGTCATCACTTCCCCATAGTTATATAACTGGGGTACCCAATAACTGGTCTGCTTTTAGAGCCATTTACAGCATTTTGTGGCCATGTGATTTATGATGTTTTTGCTTGAAAACCATAATTTATGTCCAGATTGTTTAATATGCTCCATATTAAACAATCAGTTCACTTAACTACTGCAGCAATTGATTGTTGATTATATGTTGTCTTAACAACTGCTGTATAAAAGGTTGTAAAATGAGATTGGTCACATGATGAACCACTTTATAATTGTCCCAACTTAGAAATATAATAGGCAGTCTTAATTATAATTATAAAACTGTAATAAAGTCAACATATACATCAAGGAATTAACATTCCTTTTACTGTACACTGATAAACAAATATTAATAATGATATTCTTAGGAATACAACAGAATTGCTTTGAGAATATATTTCTGACATGTTTAAATAAAAAGATGTCACAAAACAAGAAACAAGTACTGAAAACAAACTTACCTCTCTTCACTAATAAAATCAATGATTTCCTGCTCCATTTTTAATAATATCATTCTATTCCTATTAATAAAAAAAAAATTCAAAAATTGAATCTGAAGAAAAGAAAAACAGGCAGCAATGTCTGAAATATGTCTCATTACACCAAAGAAATTCAAAGTCTGAATTTTATTTATGAGTAGTGCAAATATGCTTAAGTTTCTTTTCTAATGAAAGGATTCATTAAGTTTCCTATCCAAAGAAAGAAATGCAGGCCTAGTGTTCTTAGGATACGTTGGAAAAAATGTAGATTTTTTTTTGTACCTGAGTGAGGTATTTAACATAGATAGTTGTGCATAATCTATTATCCTTGTATTTCAAAAAATAAGAGTGTCTAATAAGACACAAATCTTCTTAATAATTATAATTTCTATCAACCCTCTGATTTCATTATAGCTGTAAATGACATATCCCTTAGGCTGTACTGTTCAGAAAAGATGGTTATTGTTTTAAGACTGTTCTCCACAATTAAGTCTACCGTCATTATGTTCAAGTGTCAACACACAATCACAACACACAAAATTTGGGTTATGCGAGGTTAACAATAAAGATTATTTCCAATTGACTTAATCATTCCAGCCTAACTGACATTGTTCACTGAAGAAACTAGTCTCAAAAATATTTTGGCAACTTGGTTTAATGTCAAATGTCATGAAAAGATAAGAATAATTCTATGAAATGTTTTTATGGGAATTTGGGCAACAGCTGAGATTAGAGATGCAAAGGGAAAGTTCCCACTCAACTAGTTATCCTTGACCTGTTTAATGGCATTAATATTCTCCTGATGAAGAGCCATTTACTTGGCTCTAAACATGCTTTTCTTCAGAAAATATTTTTAAAAACTAGCTTTTCAAACAGATAAATGTCAGGATGATTTGTAACCCTATCATGTGGATGATAGATAGTGGAACTTATCTGTAATCTTTTCCCTTACCATATTTTAAAGATTATAAGATGCTCCACAGTATGAGATGCTCCTAGCTTTTGGGGAGGAAAACAGGGGGGGAGGGGAAATCTGCCTCTGCCTTCCAGCAATTTGACTCCTTGCAGCAAACAGTACAGACATATACACTGTCTGTGGTGTTACATTTCAGACTATAATCGTATAGACGCTGTTAAAATTGATGTGGCTTTCTGGAAGTATACGTTATTCTCTGCTATTTAAAAAAAGATGCAATAGCACTGGGCCTCTTCAAATCAAGTATTTATTTTAAAAAGCTTCTTCATGTTGTTAAGTTGTCTAGAACAATAATAAAGCAGTCTTTTAAAAAATCTAATAATTTGAACATTCTGTAAGCATTTATAGTTATTGACTTATCTCCTTGCAGCAAACAGCAAACCAGACTAGTTTAGCCTGATTAGAAGGGGGGGGGGGGATCTGTCTCTGCCTCGCAGCAATTTTCTTCCTTGCAGTAAGCAGCAAATAGCAAGTTTAACTTTCGATTTCAGTTTCAGCACAGCCTCCTGATGATCAGCTGTTTCAGGCTGCAGGGATTGCCATAGCCTATTGTCGCCTCCACAAGCCCCATTTTCCTATTTGCTGTAAGGAGGTAAATTGGCCTCCGGGAGGCAGAGGCCAAAGGGTGGGGGCCAGTGGGTGGGCAGGGCTACATTAGGTGTAAAAGACGCACCCAAATTTTCACCCTCTTTTGGGAGGGGAATACGGTATATGCTATATCCCTATTTCATTTTGTATTTATTTTTTTAAATAATGCTTTGAATATGGATGCCACTATGAGTTTTTGGATTTGGCATTCAATGAAAAATAGTATATGATTCCATGAGTGCTCTTCCACGAACAAAAGACCTATTCCATTTAGAAATATGTTTCTCATGTATTAAAAAATCTTGAAATGGAAAAATGACACCAAATCTGGAGACATTATTTTTATTTCTATAAAATTTATCATGAGTTTCCCCAAAGCTTTATTTCCTACCAGAAATTATAGGTTAAACATAGATATTTCCTCTATATTAATATTCATGGGGTAACATAATTCCTGAATTAATGTACATTACATTACTATAAATGTTACTCTAACTTTTCCATGGAAAGTGATTTATTTATTTATTTTGCACTCTTGTTTGCCCTGAACTCTTCATGATTGCTTTGATTTTCAGAATATTCACATAACATACAAAAACACAAGTGTTTCTCCTGAAAAAAACTGGAAACTATCAAATATTGCACACACTGTGTATTGCAAGCTGGCTTCAGATCTTCCTCTAAGCACTGGGCGACAAAAATATAATTCAAAGAATGAAAGAGCCCTGATGAGAAGGAAGGTAAATGTTACAATACAATAATTCTAGTACACAGTCTTGTTTGACAAGAGACACATAACTGCCACTAATGCAGTAAAATTTGTGTTCATTTTCTCTTGTTCTTTCTAGCTAAGTTATAGGATGGCATCTCTTTTATGACCAGCAGACGATTTTCAATATTCACATTTTGATAAGAGCTATTTTTTTCTGAAACAACTCTCACAGCTAGCTATATTTGACAAGCATTGCATGTTTTTTAGTTACTTTTGTTTAGCAAGGCTGTTTGGGAATGCTATAGAAGTCTGCGTTTGTATATGCCCTTATGTGTAAGCATGCATGTAAATAGCCAAATTTTGACCAATAATAGCCAAATTTTGATAAAAGTAGGATACAAGCCTTATAGTACATACTTATGATGTAGGTTTTGCTAAAACAATTTTTTAATACAGGCATTATTTCACATACCACGAATACCATTTTCTAGAAAGAAATATTCTATCCCTACAAATTGCTAAGAGCCAAGCTATGCAAAAAAGGGAGAGAGAAACTAGGACTTACCGGGGGTTATTCTTTAATGTGTTAAAAAGAAATTCATGCACATCTATGCCTGTTGTATATGTATATTCTTGGCTGCAGTCTGAAAAAACATGCATTACTAATTGTTTCATTGTTTAAAAGTGAAAATAATCTACCCATTGTGTGGAATAAAGTTTCTTTCTCTCCATCTGTCCTCAGGGGTGCCTGATTTATGAAACTTGCATCTTACATTAATAACATTTTAATAGAACACATGCTTAATTATAAGCACCACTCACAACTGAATATTTAATATATAGTATTGCTTTTAAAAATAAATAAATTACAAACTGAAAATGATTGAATTCTGGAGATATCTATATTTGAGCAAATGTAAAAGGAATGGATAAATGAAACCAAAATAGAAGATAGAATAACAAATAAAAGTAGCTTTGGATTTGTTTGCATATTACACTATTCCAAAACTGCTGGTATGCACTATTGGCTGACTGGGGGATGGAGAAATAAAACATGGAAGCTCTTTCCCTGATTTGTTCACTGGACAAATCAAATCTATTGATTTGGCTACTTCAAAAACAAGTGGAACCAAGCATAAATGACAGCCTTGGGCAATAGTATAGAACTCACTTACCGTTAAACTACAAGCCTAGATTTTTGCAGGACCAATGCCCTGTGTATGTTATATGCATATACATTTCGCTGTGTTTACCTTTTTGTATCTAAGATATAATAGAATAGCTAAAGAATTTCTACAAAAGTAGAATATCTAGAGAAATCAGTAGTTTCTAGTTAGAGAAACACAGTGAATGCTGAATATACAGTATATTAAAATAAAATAGCAATAGCACTTAGAGAGTGCTTTACAGCTCTCTCTAAGCGGTTTACAGAGTCAGCATATTTCCCCCAATAATCTGGGTCCTCATTTTACCGACCTCAGGAAGATGGAAATCTGAGTCAACTTTGAGCTGCTGAGAATTGAACTGCCGAACTGCTAGCAACCGGCAGTGAGCAGAATTAGTCTGTAATACTGCATTCTAACCACTGAACCACCACGGCTCTTAAAAATACTTAATTTATAGTTTAAGGAAGGTTGTGTGTCTGTATGTGTGTGTGTGTGTGTGCGCGCACACCCATACCCACACGTGAAAACTAGAGTACTTTGATTCTGTCAATCAAATAAATTGATTTCATTTTCATGGAATTATCTATGAAATATGTATCCTTTGAGTAAATCCATAAAGAAATCCAGAATTTAGAACATAAGCATTATGTTTAAAACAGTCACCTAGCTCATATTTCAGATGTAGTTAGTTGTCATGAAAGAAAAAGTTTCCATATCATAATAATATCCTAGAAAGCAATGAGGTGACCAAGTGCAGTAAATGACAAAAATGGATATAGATTCTAATTAGTTATGGTATAAATTACTACTACTGTAGAGATTCAATGTATTTATTTAAATTGGCCTGTCAGCACATCAGTGAAGATTGAAACAAAAATTTCATTCAGGTAGTCTATGAATGATAGACCATCATTTGTCAGGACTGGATATTTCAAGTAGATAACTTTATGTACTATTTATTTCTATAGCAATTTTATGCTGAAAGTTATCATAGTGATAGAACATCAATTTAAGCCATCAATAACATGCAAAATGAAAATATAATCATAAACTTTTTCCAAAATGAAGATTAAATAAAAAATTATGGACCATTTATAAAGGCAACTACAGGAGATGGGTTTTAACACATTTCTTATTAGTTGTAGCTATCACAACCCAACATACTTTATCTGAAAAGATAGAAAGGTCTGAATTGAATTGAATTGAAAGTTTATTTATAGGCCGCCCTTTTCCCTGGGGGGACTCAGGGCGGCTTACAACTCATGGGGAAGGGGATACAAACAATGACACATAAGAACAATACATAATTAAAAGAACACAACATTCATACCATTCGGGTGGGGGTGGGTTAAATCTTTAGCCCCAGGCCTGACGGGATAGCCAGATTTTAAGGGCTGTGCGGAAGGTCTGGAGGGTGGTGAGGGTACGAATCTCCACGGGGAGATCGTTCCAAAGGGTCGGAGCTACTACCGAGAAGGCTCTCCTCCGCGTAGTTGCCAGTCGACACTGACTGGCAGATGGGATTCGGAGGAGGCCTAATCTGTGTGATCTAATGGGTCGCAAGGAGGTAATTGGCAGGAGGCGGTCTCTCAAGTATCCAGATCCACTACCATGAAGGGCTTTATGGGTGGCAAGTAGCACCTTGAAGCGCACCCGGAGATCAACAGGTAGCCAGCGCAGCCCGCGGAGGATAGGTGTTATGTGGGTGAACCGAGGTGCACCCACAATCGCTCGCGCGGCCGCATTCTGGACTAGCTGAAGTCGCCGGATGCTCTTCAAGGGCAGCCCCATGTAGAGCACGTTGCAGTACTCCAGCCTAGAGGTCACAAGGGCACGAGTGACTGTTGTGAGGGCCTCCCGGTTCAGGTAGGGTCGCAACTGGTGCACCAGGCGAACCTGGGCAAATGCTCCCCTGGTCACAGCTGACAAATGGTGGTCAAAGGTCAGCTGTGGGTCCAGGAGGACTCCCAAGTTGCGAACCCTGTCTGAGGGGTGTAGTGTTTGACCCCCCAGCCTGAGAGATGGAACACTTGCCAAATTATTGGGAGGGAAACACAACAGCCACTCGGTCTTATCCGGGTTGAGTACAAGCTTGTTAGCCCTCATCCAGTCCCTAACAGCTTCAAGGCCCCGGTTCATCACGTCCACCGCTTCATTGAGTTGGCACGGGGTGGAGAGATAGAACTGGGTATCGTCCGCATATTGATGGTATCTTATCCCGTGCCGCCGAATGATCTCGCCCAGCGGTTTCATGTAGATGTTGAATAGTAGGGGGGATAAGACCGAACCCT
The DNA here is from genome assembly GCF_009769535.1 of Thamnophis elegans. Taxonomy (NCBI): domain Eukaryota; kingdom Metazoa; phylum Chordata; class Lepidosauria; order Squamata; family Natricidae; genus Thamnophis; species Thamnophis elegans. The sequence continues at coordinate 62,205,813 of NC_045558.1, read as the reverse complement.
GCGGCACCCCATATGTTAGGGACCTAGGGGTCGATCTCTGCCCTCCAACTAACACCAACTGCGACCTGTCCGAGAGGTAAGAGGAGAACCACTGCAAAACAGTGCCTCCCACCCCCACCTCCCGTAGTCGTCGCAGAAGGATACCATGGTTGATGGTATCGAAAGCCGCTGAGAGGTCAAGGAGAACCAGGATGGAGGCGTGGCCTCCATCCCTGGCTCTCCAGAGGTCATCGGTCAATGCGACCAAAGCGGTTTTTGTGCTGTAACCAGGCCTGAAGCTGGACTGGACGAAGAACATTCCAAAAACCTGGAATTTAAGGATTTTTTCTTGGATCATAAAAAGAAGTCACTACTGTGCACCTAAATCAGGGGATAAATTCACTACAATTAGAACATTTTTTAGATAGTCACCTCTACAATAGTTTTTATATTTTACATATGTGATATTTAGAATAATTACAATTATGCTGTCTAATATGTATGAAAAATTCTAAAAGCAAGAAATAAATTGTCAAGAAGGAATTGGCAATGCTTCTGTTAAATAAACGACAATACATGCACAGCAAACTATTATCGCATCAAAATGTTCCTATGCTGGAGCACTTTCAATAATGGATAGAAAAGTCTACAAGCACATGGTATAGGTTCCTCTAAGCAGCAACTCAGTTAGTGTGTATTCTTCCTTTGTTCCACACTGTCCTTACCCTGCTTCCACTTCTCTTCTTAATATAAACTCTGCTTGTGGATTTTAGAATCAGGTTGAAAATATGTAGGCAAGATATATAATGCATTGACTTACAAATAACACTTTCTATTATAATATTTCTAATGCAGCTGTGCCATTTGCATATCATTTTTATGAAAAACATTACATATGTTTTCAGTTTTGATGCTGCAATACAGCGGCGTCTCTATATGGTGGGAAAGAGAAGGAAGCAAACTGCAAAATCTGTGGTCCACCATGGCTGATCCCACAAAAATTTTGGGGAAGGTTAATCTAATTATTTAGAACAGAACAAATTCTTTCTCTTTATGTAATTATTTAAGCCTCTTTATATGGATGTACATTGTCAGAATTATTATGACTTTGAAAGTTTAAGATATTCTTTCAGCACATCTTTTAGATGTAAAGAGAATTTGTTTTGTATATCACATTTGTTATATACCAATCATATATGTATTCTACAGTTAATATATAAACTATACGTATATCACAATCTCACAAACAATTACAGAATATAAAAAATACAAACTAATTCAACTACATACAAAAGCAACACAAACATTCAAAATGTCTCCATGTGTAAATGACTAAATAATGACTGAAATACTTTTGTTCACCTTTTGATAACATGCTTATCTTGGTTTTTTCACTGTTTCTATTTTTTTCTTTGTTTTTATCCTTCTCTTTTTCTTTCTCAGAGTCATCTTTACTAGATTTATCCTCTTCTCGTAGGTTGGGGAAACTTGAAAGCTGTAGCTGTATTGATTCCTGTTGAAAAAAATATAATAATTTAGGGCCAGATTCAGGAAAAATGGCATGGCTTCCAAATGCATAGGAAAGTGCAAGCTTAGAAATGCTGGAGCCAAACAATATTTGATACACTTAATCTTAAGAAATTATGTATTCTTACGGATATTTTTTGGTTGGTTGGTTGGGTAGTATAGTATCACTGAGTATCATAACTTAGTCCAGTGGTAATCAACCTGGTCCCTACTGCCCACTAGTGGGCATTCCAGTTTTCATGGTTGGCAGTAGGGGTTTGCTGTAGCTCTGCTTTATAAATTTTATAAAGTAAAGTTACTTCCCTACTTTATAAATCACCATTACTGTGGAACCAGTGGGGGGTTAGAAAAGTTTACTACTAACAGAGATACAAAAGTGGGTGGTAGGTATAAAAAGGTTGACTAGCTCTGATTTATTCATATTATTGAATATCAGAATTTAGTTTGTTTGTTTGAATCCAATGGATTCAATATGGATCAATTTAAATAAAATGCCAAATAAAAGTATTATTTATATTAAAATTACACTGAAATCAGCAGAATTCATCTCAGTGAAAATTGACTGAAAAGTTTAAGGGAAACATAAACATTATTAAGTTTATTTAAAATAGTGGGACATTTTAAATAAATGTACTTAAAATTAGGAATGTAATAATCAGAATTTGACAATATTCATATGTATGGTTAATTTTATTTTATACCAGGAATTATTAATGTGTTGTTTCTTGAAAAAAGCCTATTTTATATCTTAAACTAAATGTTGATAGATGGGAAAAAATCCAAATTATAATTAATCTTATTAATTAAAAAATTAAAATATGGCATGATTATATGCAGTGATCCTAAAGTTTTCTCAAATATTTAGCATGGTTCTATTTACATGTACTTTGCAGCAGTGTCACAGAAGCTCTGTGCTAATTTTATTTGTATTAGCAATGTTTGAAGATGTACTTGAAGTTGTACTAATTTGGACCCAAATGTGCTTTTTGCTAAGTAAATTAGCTTATGAGATGGTATAATCATTTTTACAAATATTTACAAATTAAATCTATGCTCAAATGTTTTTTATTTTGAAAATATTTTTTTATATTATGATATGGAGGGGAGGAAAAATTAAATACTTTTGCTGCCTATGAAGACAATCCAATACATGATTGTGGGCTGAGACTCACTGAAATGAGATTCATGGAACTTAATGGAAAAAGTTTTAATTGACTTTGACATCTTCAGTTATTTATGCTGAAGTCAAAGTGATTCCTAAGTGCATTTGCTGTTTTACAAAAAAATGGGGGGGGGGAGACAGACTTTACAAACAGTTTACTACAAACATATAAGCATACTGCACTGTATATATGTATATATAACTGTATATATCTATGTCATACATATAACATAACCTTGCTATATAGTCTTTGCATTAGAAAAAAACACACAGGAAAGCTGCAGAGTCGTGGAAAAATCTGGTGTTTGTTTCTTATATTTGTTTTTATTGACTTTTTTCAATCGCAAAATTACAACGTTGATAAGTACATTCATACAATTTAGGCATAGTGAACACAAAATGTTGAATTGCAGTAGTACACTAATAAACCAATATAACATTAGAGGCAACATTCCTTTTAAAATAAGGGCAGATTGTAAGATCAGGTAAACTTTTATGATGAAGTAATACAGGTAAACAAGATTTTTCCTACACAGGAAAATCAAGGCAAATTTTCAAATATAATACAAACATCAGGTTTGTAGTACAATCCATACTCTTTAGTTCTGGCAATGTACCATACATTCTTTGATGACTTAGACTCTTTGCTTTGTAAACTAGCTAGGAAAACTAACGAGGAAAAATCCAACTTTAAAAATAATCCATTTCCATTGATATAACTCTTCCAGGTTCCTTCGATCAATGAAATGAATAAACTACTGATTTAGCTTTCTTATGCAAAATTTGTCAGTCTTTAAACCAAGTAGTATACTTGATAACTTATTATATGAAGCCAATTATCCTCAATATACAGGCTTTGGTAGTAGACTATACTTAATCTTTGCATCCTTAACTTTTTGGGTGACATGTCATGGTGAGTCAAGCAGTAGTAAGGACCATAAGAAATAGCATTAGGGCAATATAGAAAAGATACTTGCTTCTAAACTTGTTAGCTCCTATAGAATATAACATTCTTTTTTTTCATTTGTAGAGAAAACATCAGAAACTGTCATGCAACATTTAGTACAATCTGATATATTTATATATTTCTCCTTTCAGATTCCATTTGAAATGATAAAAATACAAATAAAATGCAGAACAAAAGCCGTATATTTATAATAATACAAGATGAACTAAATACTAGAATTGTTTTCAAAGTAACTATCCACAATTGATAAAAGAACTTTTTGATTGTTATACTGCATAAATATCATGTTAGAGCAGCAAGAGAATGTATAAAATCCCCACAGCTTATTAAGATATGGGACAGTGAATTTTGGTCATTCAAAAAATAAATAGACAGAGAAAAAAAACCTCTCCAGAGAAAAGTCCAGAGGAGAAGTAAATTTAAGTCATTTCAAGTTAATAAACAAAACTTTTTAAAAAGTACACTTAACTGTGATTTGATTTTTGTGCTAACAGACGTTTAACATTCATTTCCTCTTTCCTCTCCCTTCCTAGGGCTGATCACATTCTTCAATTAATATCTGAATCTTCAAGTAAAAAATGTTGAGAAAAATAATTTTCTTTCAAGTAAGAAAAAAATTATTTTGGTTTCTGTGTTTTTTAAATTTATATTTTTAAGCAAATAGAAATATACATTTTTTGCAATAAATGCTAAAGGAAAAATGGACACCATTCTGATTTTTTTTTTATTTAATTCATACAATACTACTAGAGACTCATAAAATATATTTTAGCAATATTGGAAAATTGGCTCCAGGAATCAGAAAAATAAACCATCTGGAATACAAGCACTTTTTTATAGATTACTATTATTTGTAGGGTCAAAAATTGAGCTATAATTATAAACTAAAACATGGGAAGCAATATGAAGATTTTGTATGACCAGAATGATTCAATCTTATATCTGGTATATTCTTAAAAGAGATAGCCTTAGAGAAAAAAAAAACAATTGTAACCTTTTTGAGTTTTTTTTTTAAATAATTAATCTGAATTCTTTCGAATTCCTTTCCATTTGTTGAAATTTTCAGGGGCTCTGGAAAAAAAGAGCAAATAACACCCTGTGATATACTGTTGATCTACTCATGTATATGAAAGAAATACACTAAAAACATTAAAAAATAAAGTATGCTCATGTGAAAAGCCACTTTGATTCCCCCAAATTAAGAATTTCTTTTACAAATATACACTGTTATGCACAGGAAAAGAAAAATTATTCATGCAGCTTAGAAAACAATTTTAGATACCTGATTGTCAGTGTCTGGTTCAAGACAAGGAGATGATTCTTCACAAACAGCAAGGCTTCGTACCAGTTTCCCCTTTCCTCCTGACTGAAATAGAGAAGTAAAATAATTTCTAAACAAATAATATAATTGTGTGTGTGTGTGTGTGTGTGTGTGTGTATGCTGGTCTTGTTGTATTTGGGTCTTTTCCCATGTAAGATTGAGATTGTCTTGGCAACGTTTCGGCGAGGTCTCACTTCCCATCTTCAGGCTGGTGTTTTCGGCTTCATGTTTATGTGAGTAAAGCGTGGTCAGAGCTGCCGTCTTTCTATAAATCTTGGTGGGTGGATGTGAAGTGCTGGCTTTATTTCTGTAAGTGGATTGATTGGCTGTGTAGTTGTACCATGATTGGTAGATTCGTGCTGATTGGTGCTGGCTGTGTGCCCGTTGTTGTTTTGTGTTGTAACGGTGGGTGGGGCTTGTTTGTTGACGAGGGCTGGTTTCCAGATGTCTGGTAGGCGGAAGGTATCATCACGTTTATTCATGTTGTGGGGGTGTTCCTCTATTTCAATAGCTTCCATAATTATTCTCTTGTTGAAGTATTCAGTTTTGGAGATTAATTTGGTTCCTTCAGAATCAATTTCATGTCCGATAGCTTTAAGGTGCTGGAAAAGGGAGGAAGTTTTTTCTTTTTTTCTTACTGCATTCTTGTGTTCTGCGATGCGTGCATTTATTCTCCTATTAGTTTGCGCTATGTATGTTGCAGGGCAGATTTTGCATGGAATTTTGTAGACTCCTTGGTTTTCTAGCTGGATTTTGTCTTTGGGGTTTCTTAAGATGTTGGCTATTTTTTGGTCAGTGTTGAAGGCTGTCTTGATACTGTGTTTATGGAGAATTTTGCTGATTTTATCTGTGGTGCCTTTGATGTAAGGGAGGAGGGCAATGCCGTTGTCCTGTTCTGTGTCTCAGTTTTTGGGGGGAGTCTCCCTTTGGATCAGGTTGGTAATTGTTTTTCTTCGAAATCCGTTGGAGATTAATATGTTTGTGAGAGTGTGTAATTCAGTTTTCAGGTGGTCTTTGTCGGCTAGGCGTTTGGTTCTGGAGATGAGGGTCTTGGCTACAGAGTTGATCTATGCAGGTTGGTGATGGGATTGTGCATTTAAGTAGTGGTTGGTGTGTGTTTTTTTCCAGTAGATGGTGTGTCCTAGGGAGCCATTGGGATTTTTGTAGATTAGGATGTCCAGAAAGGGAAGTTGGTTGGTTGCTTCTATTTCCATAGTGAATTGTATTTTGGGTGTAGGCTGTTGAGATGTGTGAGGAAGTTGTCCAGTTTTTTTCTTCCATGTGGCCAAATTACGAAAGTGTCATCTACATATCTAAGCCAGAGTTTGGGTTTGTGTTCAGATTTATCTTTCGTAACCGACACCGGACACCGGACCCACAACAACACAGGACGCCACCACCAATCACCCTCACCAGACTCAAACCCAAACCCATCCGATAGATGAAATGCGATCACCATCCAGACGCCAAACCACGGTGGCATCACCAACTGCTGCACCCCCCTCTGACCCCCACATAAAGCAAACTGACACATGCCATGAATACATGGCTAGACTACAAACTTGGAGCCAAACCAAACCGGGATGTTACATCACAGCCATCTGCTCAGGACATTACATCACAGAACTCAGGAGGTTACAACGCAAAGGCTCAGGATGTTACAACACAGCCAACCTCCCAGGGTGTTGCACTCAGGATATCACTACACTAGAGCTCAGGATGTCATTACTCAGCCCATTACCTTGGTCATTACAACACAAAAGACTAATGGGCACACAGTTAGTACCTCAGCCACACAGAATGTTACAAAACAGCCAACTAATCTGCATACATCAACTCCATCAACTAATCAAGATGTAACAACACAGCCAACAACCCGCTTACAAAGCCAGCACTCCACACACCCCCACCAATATTTATAGAAAGACGGCAGCTCCGATCATGCTTTGCTCGCACAAGCACAAGCACAAAGCCGAAGGCACCAGCCTGAAGATGGTGAATGGGACCTTGTTGAAACGTCACCAAGATACTCTCAATCTTACATGGGAAAAGACGTGAATACGCCAAGACCTGCATATCTGTACCCCTGAAAATCTACAAAAACAAATATATATATTTGTATACATATACATAGCTTTTAATGAGACATTAAAAGTAAAAACTAAAAAAAGAGATAAACTGGTGTGCAAGAATAAACTGCTCAGTTGCTCTAAGAATAATGGATGAGTATTTGAAATTAAGATATCTTAAAAATAAATCAGTACCTTTGAAAAACTTGATTAAATTGCAATGCAAACTTTCATCAAAATTTCAGATATTCAAAACTTATCTCCAACAAATTAAGTGATGTATTTAGGTGGCTAAATGAAATATTCTAGTCTTTAAAATAAGAAAGTTTAGTTTAATTGTTTCTTTTCATCTTTGAAAACTAGACATTTGTAAACATGAAAACATCTATTAAGCATGAAAGCATGATGTTTGGAAGGAGAAGAAAAAATAAATGTCATGTAATTTTCCCCTTAAATAGCAGAAACACACAAATCAATTTATTAAAAGACCCAAAAACTGAACTGAGGCAAAAATTGAAAAAAGCAATATCTGTAACCATAAATTAAATGAAAGTTAAACTTTCATCACCAGCCATGTGATATAAATTTTCATCCAAGCCAACCTATTGCAATTCTGAGCAACCAGACAAAAACTCTACCTTGGATCTCTTTTTCTGCTGGTTCTGGTTAACACTTCGTAACTGTGGAAAGCAAGTGACAACACATTCAAATGTATTAGTAGAAAATATGCATAATAGAAATAATAGTATTTCATATGGTAGCTATCAAATAATTTGTCCTTATCTACGTCATTGATACTATTAAGGCATAAAGATGTTTGTTTCTATGTTTGTAAATTTATTTATAATGGTTGTCATTAAAGAAAAGCTTCTGCATCTAATTTTCATCCTATTTTTTTCTTGTTATTTATCTTAGTATGTTAGTGAATATTTGCAAATTTTTCAGACGCATTCACCATATACTAATATTTGAAAATGAACAAAGGGTATCTATAATTATAACATCTAATAAAATTAAAATGAGAAAAGAAAGATAGATTTATTAGAAAATATATGCCAATTCTTATTACCTGGTCTGATTTGCCATATTCTTCTTTTTCTGGTTGAGCGAGAGACAAGTCTAGCTCATTTCCAGCTTCTAGTTTATCTTGCTCAGACATTCTCAGAGATTGAAAGAAAAGGTTTTGATGACCTAAAATGTTAAGTCAAACAATAGACAGGCAGAAATTTCTGTCACTTTATTCCCATTTTATTGCATAATACAGCCCAATAGAATTCAATACAATTCACACAGTAATGGATTGAAGAATTCTAGGTGAAGGCTAAAGAATTTAAAAATTAACAAATAGCTTAGATTAACTGAAGTAATCACAATAAAGAACAGAAAAATGAAGATGTTGCTATTTCTCTTCCCTCATCTTTCATTCTGCAGTTGCAAAATTTACACATGTGGAAGAACAGTTTTACTAGGAAACTGTTGCCATAAAGTAATAGTAACCTATGTTCTTAGGTATGGTGGGGCAAGAAATATACATTTTTCTATTAGACAACGTCTTTTGAAAAAGAAAAGGAATCAGCATACACCTACCATTCAATCATTCATATGTGCACACTTATGAAAAAAAGAAAGACACCTTGAAGAAATAATGATTCAATAAAAACATTAATTCTCCACTTGACATTAAAAATCTTACTCTTCACTAATAGGCATCAAACTGACAGCTCCACTATAAAATTAAAAAGCCCCTGTCAAACCCCATCTCATTCTCCCATACTGTTAAAATCCTGCCAGAAACTCTTGGCAGATGGCTCTCATGAAGATCTTTTTAAAAAAGGCTTTGCTCTCATTTCACGTCATTTGTACAGAATCTCAGCATAGCTTTTAAAATTAAAAATATTCATAAAATTCTATTCTACCACTTCCATGCTGATTGGTTATCAAATATATCTCATGAATAATTTAGTACTTTTTGTTCTTCCCACCCACTATCTTTTTAAAAAAATCGTAAGAAAGAAAATATACTGGAGAAAGACAATAAATTCTTAACAAATGTTACTATTTGTCCTACTCCCTATATAATGATGGTTATTTGATAGATATAAATTTCACTGTGTTTCTTTTGTAAACACTAATTCATACTGAAGAGATGTCTCTAATCTTTGTTTTGGTTTATTTAAAAGAAAATAAATAGAATACAGTGTGGTCAGAAATTCAGAAAATTAAGCATGATTGTGTAAATGAACTAAGGACTAAAAGAACTAAGAACACTCTTCCTTTCAAGGTTTGCAGTTCTCTTTGTATGAACAGTGAGACAAAACAGCAATGAATGAAAATGTAAATTTATAACAATCAACAAGTCATTTTTATTAACACATTTTAGGGTGGTGTTGGAACAATAACCTCTCTTTATAACTAATAAGCATTTATATCTGGAAATTAGTACCTAGTTTCTTTCTTATAATTTTAAATATAATGTTAAATATAACTAGCATGAATTCTACAAATTATATGATCTGGTATGTACTCTAGCAATTATAATCATGCAAAATCCACATGTATATTGTGTCTGTGTATATAGACAAAATCTACTGCCATTAATAGATAACAAAGATGTGAATTACCTTCAATAATAACTCTTGATACCTTCCGTTCAGATTCTGTTGCTCCTCACTGGTTAAATACACACAAGTGATCGATGATAATGTGAATGCCATGACCCCATTAACAATTCAGGATGCCAGTTTCCATGCTGTTCCTTTATAGAATTTGACAGAGTATTGTCATCAACCTGGCAAGAAAGAAAAAAGGACAAAGAATAAAACCAGTAATAAGAGTTATAATCATAGTTAAAATTAAAAGATAAAATAAAGAGACCAGATTTCTAATCCTTATGACCAGCTTCAAGCAAATCACTTTCACAGCTTGATCCAGTTCCACCTGTCTCAAAAACTGTGTGCTTCTTCTCTAATGAAGGCTAGAGCAGGCTGTTCAACTCATAACAGCTCCTACGCATGGAGCTAAAATTAACAATTGCGAATTATGTGCCAAAGATTACTCACTTCAATTTTAACCTTTTTAGTAAATTCTAACACTTTATACAACTATATATATATATATATATATATATATATGTGTGTGTGTGTGTGTGTGTGTGTGTGTGTGTGTGTGTGTGTGTGTATGTATGTATGTATGTATATGTATATGTATATGTATGTATATATACATATATGTATATATATATTTGTATAAAGTGTATATACATACATACATACATACATACATACTATGTTTGCTTCAATGGTAATCAATATTGTCCTTAAAGAAAAGAATGACATTGTCTGCTCTGTAAATGAAGCTATAAACTCAAATTGTTTTTAAAGAATAACAAACACTGACCTCAATAATACAAATGACTGAATCAAAACACTAAAACAGTTCAAAGCAATTAATATTGTAAAAATGGAAATGAGAAATAATGTATAAGGATGTAAAAGGGGAAAAAAGATTACTGCAGGAAAGACAGAAATATTCTAGGTATTTGGCTAAAGTATGTGAGAGATTTAGAGGAAAAAAACATTAATAAAGTGTTACAATATCATTATTACATTTTAGAGAATTTGGTTTGGCAGTTGACTATTAATCCAGAGATGGGCAAGTCTTCTGCCATTTGTAACTCCTTAAACCAATGCAGTGACGTGCGGTGAGGTTTATGGCTGGTGAGGCACTGACACAGTGGTGGGTTTCAAATTTTTTTAGACTTGTGGACTTCAACTCCCAGCCAGGCATGCTCAGTTCCGATTTAAAGCGACAGCATTTGTTTTTCTCCTTTGCGAAAAAGTTTCCTTCATTCTTTTTCTTCTCCCTCTCATTCCTTCCTCCCTCCCTCACCCCTCTCTCAAATGAACATAAACACAGAAGTTGGATGCACCCTGCTGTCTGGGTGGGAAATGCCTGAAACACAATAAAGCCCACCCACCCACTCACCTCCTGCTTGCAGGCTGGGGTGAGAGAAGAGACAGAGTAGCCGGAGGGAAGCCGATCCAAGCCTTTGATTTCAGGCGGAGCCACATTGCCTTTTCAAACTTGTAATCAGTGAAGCTGGGCTTATATAGTTTTATCTAGGGGGGTGTGTGTGTGTGTGTGTGTGTGTGTGTGTGTGTGTAAAGGCAACGTGGGTCTGCCTGCAATCAAACTACACTTGGGGAGGGATCTACACTTGAGGATGAATTTTGAATTCCTCCCTCTCTGACCCACTTGTACCTTTTCCAGCTGTTTCAGAGAGGATTTCAACTCTGCTTTTCCCTGTCATCATGAAAAGAAAAAAAATGTAAAGGAAAAAGGCAAAAGCTGAGGTCAGGCTGAGCTAGTTGCTGCCAGAGTCACTGTGGATGACTCTGCTTAACTGTTTAAAAAGCCTCTAAAAAGCCCTCTACAGGAGGAGGCAGGAGAATAATGTGCCTCACCTACATCAGGAATTTTTAGGCTTTTAACTAAGATGACCAGACGTCCCAATTTTGGTGGGACAGTCACGATTTCTAACAATTTGTCCCGTGTCCTGGGGCATTTTAAAAAAGTCCCGATTTTCTGGCTTCATGTTGAAAGCCCAGTAGATTTGCTTAAGAAATCCTAACTGGGCCAAGACAAAAGACACTCTGTCTAACCTCTCTCTCTGTCTCAGTACTTTCATTGAAGATATTAAAACATTAAAGCAAGAAAACGGACCCCCCCCCAGTGTTCCTTCCTGGATTTTCCAGAGGGGAGGGGCACAGAGGTTGGAGGTCGGCTTGTGTGGGAAAAATGGTGAAATATTTCTTTGAAAAATATTTCCCTGGGACTAATTTTACCATTTTAATTTGCTCAGTTCTTTGTATTAACATCTACATCATTCTGGATTGACTTGGAGTGCCTGCCTGCTGGTAAGTGAGCTGGGTTTTTTCTTTTATTTTTTTAATGTATTTTAAAATAATATTTTATTTATTGTGCATAGGATTTTTTTAAAATAGTTTTATTCAGTGTGGATTCTTTTTTAAATTGTCTTAGACTATTTAAAAAAAGATTCTATCCAAAATAAATTGAAGTGAAACCATTTTTAAAAATTCTATGCACAATACTTTGAAATATATTGTGCATAGAATTTTAAAAAATAGTTTTACTTCAATTTATTCTGTGTGGAATAGTTTGAAATGTTTTACTTCAATTTATTCTGTGTGGATTCTTTTTTTAAATTGTCTTAGACTATTTAAAAAAAGATTCTATCCAAAATACAAAATACCAGCTGCAGTTATTCACTTAAGAACTGTGGCAAGAAAGGTGGTATAGTGACCAAAGTTACAATGGCATTGAAAAAAGTGACTGATGACCATTTTTCTCACTTAGCTACCATTTTCATACTTAGAACCATTGCAGCATCCTCATGGTCACGCGATCAAAATTTTGATGTTTGGCAACAGTTACAATTTATATTTGTAAATTGTAGTTATGTTGAAATAAAAACAAATATTGCAATACTATTTTTGCGTTGTATGAAAAATTTTGTTGCTCCGTATAAAATTTTTAATCAAGCCCCCCTCCCCCCCCCCAGTCAAAGGTGTCCCTCTTTACCAATCTGAAAATTTGGTCACCTTACTTTTAACCCTTGCTTAACTCTGCTCGAGTGATCATAAAACACCTAAAATCAGACTAGATGAGGCACATCATTCTCCTGCCTCCTCCTGTAGAGGGCGCTTTTTATAGGCTTTTTTAAACAGTTAAGCACTAAGCAGAGTCATCCACGGTGACTCTAGCAGCCACTAGCTCAGCCTGACCTCGGCTTTTGCTTTTTTCCTTTTACATTTTTTTAATCTTTTCATGATGACAGTGGTGAGTTCTGCCTCCCCTGCCTGCACGTCCCTGAACCAATGGTATCTTTTCCCAGGAATTTGCAGCAGCATAATCTCAGGAAAAGAACAGCTGCTTTAAGGAGTTGCAGACATGTTCACCTCTGCTTGTAGTCCAAACAATATCCCAAAGGTGCTTTTCCAAAAGCTTCTTCTTGGATGAGAAGAAAAACATTGTCAAAGAAAAAAACCCAATAAAGTCCACTTGCCTTTGGGAAAAGCACCTTGGGACAACCATGACCTGGATGAGAATCTCCATATACATTTACACCAAACAATGTTTGTTATACTGAATCAGAGATACTCCTATTAACAACTGAAATTTCCATTCTAGCTTTGAAAAAAAAAAACATGGTATATACATGGTGTATATTTATATAATGCTTCTGTGCCACTAACTTTTTTTTCTTCGATTCAATCATTTCTGACTTGGAAACTACCATGGCAATGTTTTTTTCAGAAGTGGTTGGCTACACTGCCTCCTTCCAAGGACTCAGAGATAGTGTCTAGACCAAGGTTACCCGGATGGCTTCGTGCCCAAGACAGGACTAGAACTCGCAATCTCCCATGCTGATGCCTTAACTGCTATAGCAAACTGGCTCTTAGTTGCAAATTATATTGTGAATTGCAACATCCACTTTAAGGTGCCTCAGGCATATTCAATATATAATATATCTTGGTTCCCCTTTTTTAGATCTGCTGAGGCATTACATATTTCAATTTGAAATACCTGCTATTATACAAAAGTTGTTTTAACTATACCCATATATTTGCCAACAGTTAAAATCAATTGAGGACATTTTCATACAAACATACATATCAAGAAATTAGTTCAAATTTCTCACTAAAGTAGAAGAGTGAAAATAATTGATTTGAAGAGCCTAGACAAGTTTGTGATCGAGTTTCCAATTATATAGTCAAATTGAATTAAATATGTGTGAATTAAATTAGCTCTCTTGATCATAAAACCAGACTATAGTGTTGTAACAACTGAAGAACAGAAATGGTAAGCCATACTTTTATATCCAATTAGTAAACTCCAAAATTACCCATATATGATAAGAAACAAAAAGTTAACTCAAATCACCAATGGTATAATTCCCGGAAATATGATTTTATGAATCTTACCACCATTTTTAAAAGTCTATTCAACACATCACAGAAAAAAACATTAAATTATATGTAAAGCTTAGACTTTACAGCATTCCTGATCTTTTTTCTTTCCCATACTACTAATATAAGAATAAATTAATTAATAATATTTATTTGACCAGCAAAAATTTAAAACAAAATTAAAAAGGAAATAAATGCAATAAAATATCAACAGCTAGCAAACTAAATCACAAAATATAAGTCACCCCTCTTACTATATTAATACAGCTGTTTACCCAGGTGATAAATCTAAACCATGAATAGGGTTGAAATAAAAATGAAAGCTATATATCCTCCACAGTTCAGTTAAGTTGTATCAAACCCAGTGGTGGGATTCAGCTAGTTCGCACACATTGGGAGAACCAGTTGTTAAATTACTTGAATCGCACCACTGATCAAACCAAGTATTATTTTAAAACAAAAGTAAATATGTCTTTGACCAAGTGCATCTGGTCAAGCCCCAAGAATAAAATCAACTATTGCATATTCATTAAATGGTTATAGATTCTGAAGGAGAAGGTTCATGTAAAATGTATCTAGTCTCCCAGGAAATTTATTTATTAGGAGTACAATATAGATCAGGATTTCAAACTCATGTCGTCACAGCGGTGCCATGTGACATATCAGGACTTTTTCCCCCTTCACTAAACTGGGCAGGGGTGGGGCCAGCATATGATGCATCTGGCCCACACGCCACGAGTTTGACACCCCTGATGTAGATGGACAATGTCTCTGTAAAATTTATAACATAGTAATACATGTAACACATTTTCAACCTCTTCCTCACAACATGGGTAAATACACTTAGCTGCAGGAATAGCCAAGAGTCTAGAACAGGGGTATCAAACTCAAGGCCCAGAGGCCGGATCCAGCCCATGGGGTGTTTAGATCTGGTCCATGTGGCTGACCTAGAAACAGCAAAGGACCACCCTATGGTGCTCTGCCAGCAAAAAATGGAACTCGGGAGGGCCGCAGATATTTTCACTGGCAAAGGGTTGCAGGAGGCCATCGCAACCAAAAACGGAGCTCAGGAGCCAATTTTGGCTGGTAGAGCACTTGGGCACCACAGGTGACAGTATGAGTGACATCAAGCTGGCCATGCCCACACTGGCTCCCCAAAGTCAAACACAAACCTGAAGTGGCCCTCAGTGAAATCAAGTTTGAACTCCTGGTCTAGAAGATAGGCTCAAGATAGAGAAGGATCTTGACATATTTGAACATTGGGCCCTATTTAAAAAAATGAAATTCAATGGTGAAAAAAGTAATTGTCAGCACTTCTTCATTGGATAATCAGGAAAGAAAACCACAAGACTCCATTGATAGAAATCGAGTGTACTTTTACTAATTATAAATGAACAGAAGCGTAGCAAAGTGAAATCTAACTATTTAGGCGTGAAAGCAAATGATATATAGAATAACCCATTCCCCACCCCTTGGCATCCCATGCATAGTCCAATCATAATTCTCCCAAGTGTCAGGTGCGAGATAACTTCGAAAGGCATCACCATGATGGAATGTCGGTGCCGTTGGCCTTGGCGGGAAACTTCCTCTGCATGCGCAGTAAGACGGGCAGTAGAAACTCCAGAATCTTCCTCCAGCACAATTAGCAGTCCCCTCCCAAATACCATGCCCTCCCTCCCCATTTCAATGGCAGCCGAAGCAGCAGCAAAGCAGAGGCCGACATCCGGCCCTCCTCCAGAAAAAGGCGGTCAGATCTGGAAAATGACAAAACACAAACAAACAGATGAACAACAAAAAACGGAAAGAGAAAACGGGGGGGGGAGAGAGAAAGTCAGGAAATAGGGAAAACTAGGGCTTGTCAGGATAAGCAGAATAGAACTGGCGGAGCAGCTCGGGGCCCCGGACATGAGACTTATCCACCCACTTGGCATGAGACGGGGGAAAATGCTTCCAAGCCACCAGGTACTGAATTCGATTCCGCCATCTGCGAGAGTCCAAAATTTCTCGAACCTCAAAATGCTGTTCACCATCAATCAATAGGGGGGCAGGTGGAGGATCCACCGGCAAACGTAAAGGTGAAAAACGAACAGGCTTAATGAGATTAACGTGGAAAACAGGATACACATGGTTGAGGTGCTTGGGCAGCTGCAAGCGAACCGAAACAGGATTGATGACCTTGATGATGGGAAACAAGCCCACATACTTAGGCCCCAA
This sequence comes from Thamnophis elegans, assembly GCF_009769535.1. NCBI lineage: Eukaryota > Metazoa > Chordata > Lepidosauria > Squamata > Natricidae > Thamnophis > Thamnophis elegans. The sequence goes on along the minus strand of NC_045558.1, from coordinate 62,189,585 downwards.
CTTTTTGGATTTTTGTGTAGTTTGAAGGAACTTTGTGGATAGATAAACTTGATCTCCCACCTTTAGCACGTTTCTTATCAGCCTGCTTTTTATGTGCGTGATGCGCAGCGTCTAAAGCACGAAGTGCCAAAGGCCAAACATGCCGTAAACATTCACTCCACTCAGAGATCGATGAAACCTGCGGCTGCTCAAGAGGAACTTCGGGAATAGGAACAAAGTCCTGGCCAAACACCACCCGGAAAGGGGTGAAACCAGTGCTGCTATGTACAGAATTATTATAAGCCACCTCCGCATGCGGTAACAAGTCCACCCAATCATCTTGCTGATAGTTGATGAAACAACGTAAATATTGCTCCAGAACAGAATTAGTCCTCTCACAAGCCCCATTAGTCTGAGGGTGATGGGCGGAGCTTAAGCCCTGGGCGGAGCCAATGTGCTTAAGAAATTCTTTCCAGAACACGGAGGTGAATTGCACGCCCCTATCAGAAATGATGCGATCAGGCACTCCGTGCAAACGGTAAATGTGAGAAATGAATAGTTTAGCGAGGGCTTTCACAGAAGGAATCCTTGGGCAAGGTATAAAATGAACTTGCTTGGAGAACAAGTCAGTAACCACCCATATGACTGTGTGCCCCTGGCTCTCAGGAAGTTCGACAATGAAGTCCATAGAAATCTCCTTCCACGGGGCGACAGGGCGAGCTACAGTTTGGAGCAAACCCTGTGGTTTTCCAGGCGGGCGTTTAGCGGCCGCACAAACGGGACAGCTGGTGACATAAAGTTCAATGTCTTTTTTCAGAGAGGGCCACCAAAACTGCCGTTTGATAAGATGCAGCGTCTTCACAAATCCAAAGTGCCCCGCTAACTTGGAATCATGAGCCCGTTGGAGGACAACCAGACGAAGAGAGCTAGGGACGTAAAGCTTCACCCCAATCCATGGCAAATCATCCCTCATGGTGCTTTCACTTTGATGTTGCTGGAACCAATCATCCTGAGGAAGGGCCTTTTTGAGGTTGGAAAGAAAATCTTGAGACCCATCTACCTTAGAGCGTGTTTGCTGTCTAGTAACTACAGGAGCAGCGAGGCTTGATGTGGGAACAACGGGCTGGACAATGCTGAGCTTAGAGCAGTTGTACTGAGGGAGTCTGGACAAAGCACCAGCCATGAAGTTCTTCCCCCCCGGGATGTATTTCAGGGTGAAATTAAAACGATTGAAATGTTGAGCCCAGTGCATCTGCTTAGGGGAGAGTCTCCTGGGAGTTCTCAAAGCCTCCAAATTTTTATGGTCAGTCCACACCTCAAATGGGTGTTTAGCGCCCTCCAGAAAATGGCGCCATGTGGCTAAAGCCCAACGAACAGCAAATGCTTCTTTCTCCCAGATCGCCCAACGTCTCTCAGTGTCCGTGAGTTTACGAGAGGTATATGCACAAGGTTGTAATTTACCTTGGTCGTTGGTCTGAAGCAATACGGCCCCCACCACCACATCGCTGGCATCAGCTTGAACCACGAACGGCTTGTCCATATCCAGGTGCTTCAGAACCGGCTCCTCGGCAAAAAGTCATTTTAACTTTTCAAAAGCAGCCTGACACTCCATGGTACAATTTAATGGCTTGCTAGGCTTGGGTTTCGGCCCACCTTTGGACTTTAACAAATTAGTGATGGGAAGTGCAATTTTGGCAAAAGAAGGGATGAACTGACAATAGAAATTGGCGAAATCCAAAAACTTCTGCAACTGCCTGCGTGTACGGGGCGCCTCCCACTCAGTGACCGCTTTGACTTTAGCGGGATCCATCTCCACACCTGCATGGGAGATACAATAGCCAAGGTAGTCAATTTTCTCCTGGTGAAATTCACATTTGGACAGCTTGGCATAAAGCTCCGCGGCTCGTAGTTTCTTCAGCACAGTGGGGACCAATTTGACATGTTCGTCACGTGTTTGCGTGTAAATAAGGATATCGTCCAAATATACGATAACGCCCTTATAGAGGTGGTCATGCAAAACCTCATTAATTAATTGCATGAAAACTGCAGGCGCCCCCTGAAGGCCAAAGGGCATCACACGGAACTGGAAACAACCCAGGGGGCAGTTGAAAGCAGTTTTCCACTTGTCCCCCTCCTTAATCCGGACCCTATAGTATGCCTCCCGTAAGTCCAGTTTTGTAAAAATGCGGCGCTTCCCCAGTTGGGCCAGCATGTCCTTCATCAGAGGCAAAGGGTAGAGATTTTGGGATGAGATTGAATTAAGATTTTTAAAATTAACACAGAGACAAAGAGAGCCATCTTTCTTTTCTCTGAACAGTACAGGGGCAGCCACCTTGGGTCTGGCTGGTTCAATGAAACCCCTCTTCAAGTTCTTGTCAATAAACTTCCTCATCTCCTCCATCTCCCTGGGTGACATAGAATATATTTGGGGTTTTGGAAGTGCTACCCCAGGCAAAATCTCGATGGAGCAATCAGTGGGCCTATGGGGTGGAAGTTTATTGGAAGATTTTTCACTAAAAACTCCTCTTAGGTCCCAATATTCCTTTGGAATCTTCTCTTCCCCCTCAGTTCTCTCCTGGCCCCCGGCAGCCAAAGTGGGGCTGGAGCCAGCAGGCTCTGAGGCATTGACCTCCCCGTCTGGGGCTGTGCTGGTTCAAATGCGCAGCCACCCCTCCCTCCAGTTAATGCAAGGGTTCCATTTTCAAAGCCAGGGGAGTCCCAAAATAAGGGGCCTGTCCATCCCAGGTGCCACAATAAAAGAGATTAATTCTAAATGGGTTCTCATTTTCATTCCTAGAGGTTCAGTGTAAAAATGGGCCGGGCCCCCACCTGCAATGGACCCATCGATTTGGCAAAAAACAATAGCGGTTTTTAAAGTCCTCAACTTCAAGCCCAATATCTCAACCATTGCTGGACTAATCATACATCTAGAGCAGCCAGAGTCTAGGAGAGCGGAAAGCTGCTCTGTCGCACCAGCAGGTGGCACCCTTAGCTCAATAGGGATTAACATGGGGCCTTTATTCGAACTCATGCAATGAGGCGAGGCGTCGTCATTGGATTCATCAGAGGAGCTGGTGGTCACGTCCGCTTCCTCCTCCACCTCCAGCTGGAACCGCTTGGGAGCATTCTCAGCAGTGTACGCAGCCTCTTTCTTCTTTCCCGGGGCCTTGCCTGTCTTCCCCTCCCTCTTGGTAGGGGGTGGAGCGGTCTGGGGTAGTTTAACGCGGCAATCTACAGCGCGATGGCCCCCCTTTCTGCTTCTTTCTCTTTTGCACGTTGAAGTCTAATCAAATCTAGCTCAACATCTGCTGCATTCTCATACCAAGCAACAACTCGTCTGGGAAGATGTCTGTTAGCGCATTGCTGGTAAATGTTCTCATTTAATCCCAATGCAAACTGATCCAGGAGGGCCTCTTCTGACCACCCTCTCATATACGATGAAAGCTGTTGAAACTCCTGAACATATTCAGCTACTGGCCTATTTCCCTGCTTCAGGGCCATAAAATTCACCTTCCCGCGTTTTTCAATCAGCAGGTCATCAAATCTCCTCTTCAGTGCAGCCATAAAGTCATCAAAATTCCTCAGGAGAGGGGAATTGCATTGGTGTAAGCTCACCATCCAATCGGCCGCCTTTTCTTCCAAAGAAAGTAAAACCATTCTTACTTTCATCTCATCAGTTTCTAAATCCGGGCCATATATTTCCATATAATTCCAAATTTGAATGATGAAAAGGCCCAATCTCTTGGGTTCACCGTTATATTTTACTGTTAAGGGAGGGACTTTTGCCATTCGGCGTCTTCTGGGGGGCCCCCCTACTCTGACAGCAGCCCTGGCTGGGGAGGGGAGGCTGCTTCTGGGTTTGCTTGCTCCCATCCTCCCTCAGCCTCTTCACCCTCCCTAAATTTATGCATGGAGTACCTTTGTTCAAATTCTTCCATTTGCTCCCTTTCCATCGCTCACCCTCGGGTTTTCTGCTCGGTCATAGCTTCCTCCCAGTCCGCTGGGTTTTTTTTTCAGTCTCCTTCTGGTAACTCCTGCATCCAATTCTTCAGAATCCTCTTTTTGCCCAACTCCCAAAGTCCATCGGGGGCGAACCGCAGGCTCTTCCACTCTTAGGCCAGCCAGCCTTTCAGGTAAAGATGGGTCTGCAGTTGCCCCTTCAGTCTCCTCTTCATCGCTCGCTCACAATGACATTTTCTTCTTGTGAGTACACCCCCCACGGTAGGTTGAAACTCCTGGTGGGGTGTGTGTGAGACTTCGCTTACTGTCAGCACTTCTTCATTGGATAATCAGGAAAGAAAACCACAAGACTCCATTGATAGAAATCGAGTGTACTTTTACTAATTATAAATGAACAGAAGCGTAGCAAAGCAAAATCTAACTATTTAGGCGCGAAAGCAAATGATACATAGAATAACCCATACCCCACCCCTTGGCATCCCATGCATAGTCCAATCATAATTCTCCCAAGTGTCAGGTGCGAGATAACTTCAAAAGGCATCACCAAGATGGAATGTCGGTGCCGTTGGCCTTGGCGGGAAACCTCCTCCGCATGCGCAGTAAGATGGGCAGTAGAAACTCCAGAATCTTCCTCCAGCACAATTAGCAGTCCCCTCCCAAATACCATGCCCTCCCTCCCCGTTTCAATGGCAGCCGAAGCAGCAGCAAAGCAGAGGCCGACAGTAATGTTCTATATTTAGGCAAGAAATACCACAGATATAATATAAGTGGCAACTGGCTCAATGGTAGTAATTGTGAGATGGATCTTGGGGCTTAGTGGACAATCATTTAAATATGAGCCAGCAGTGTGCTGTAGCAACCAAAAAAGCCCACACAGGCCTAGGCTGTATTAACAGAGGGATAGAATCAAATTCCTGAACAATCTTATCTAAGAATATTAAATAGGAAGTGCTTTTTGTTTTGTTTTTAGTGCTGTAAAAATCGGTGTTGTTTTAAGTACAATTTGAGTAAATTCTTAAGGAGAATGCTTCAATGGCACTTTCTAAAACTACTTGGACAAAATTTACTGTTATTGCCAAGCTGCACTAACATTTACAAGAAAGTAGTTTTTTCCCCATAAAGTTACAATTATCCTATTTTAATTTATTTGTTAGATATGTTTTTCATGTAAACAAAAGTGGCATTCTTTTAGGCATATGATGTCTGAAATTTTGTTATATATCAAATAGATTAGATAGATAGATAGATAGATAGATAGATAGATAGATAGATAGATATAGATATAGATATAGATATAGATATAGATATAGATATAGATATAGATATAGATATAGATATAGATATAGATATAGATATAGATATAGATATAGATCTCTGAAATAAAAGGTAATATGTAATGAATTTGATTCGAAAATATATTCATTACTTCCAGTATCTATTTCAGTGATGAATATAATACTGGTAATATTGATCAAGGCAAAATCTAAAATAACTCCTATATAGATTTTTTAAAAAGTGTTTTGTTGGAGGGGGGACCGTTAATCATTTTGATAAACACACTGAAACTTTTCAACTAGAAATTCCTGAACGAATGTATTATTATTTTAACTTGAAGTTAACTTTATTAACTTGAAAAGCCATGACCATTTTAATGAATTATAAACTGTTTAGTTTGGAAAAATTAAGATCAGCCTACTCTCAAAAGATATATGGAGCATAAATGAAATAAAGTTATAAATCCTCAATGTAATATTTATGAAAAATTGTTATATTGGAAAATTCTAAATTTTTGTATGAATTCCGGTATGGAAAGAAAATCTACTTTCTCTTTTCCACGACTGAAATAAGAATCCACTAGCTGTTAATTTCAAATTTCATATTAATTAATGTGAAAGATTCTGAACTATCAGATGTCTTCCAATACTAAAATCTGAAATATAACACAGGCCATGTTTCCCAAAAATACGACCTAGCCTGATTTTAAGTGTACTTAATATAACCCTGACCCAAAAATAAGCCCTAGTGAAGAACATCATCAGCCTGGGGGGAGGCGGCATGGCCAGGACAGGTGGTGAGTGCACAGGGGCTGATGGTGTCTGGCAGCAGCCGGGGGGGGGGAAGCACAGACTGTGCCCAGTGGGTAGGCATGACAGATGTGCAAATTGCCCAAACCCAGTTAGGCACAAAGGTAGAAAATAAAACACTGCAAAATAATATTAATAATAATATTAATAATAATGATGATGATGCAACTAAAGGAACAACAATGCAACTAAAGGAACAACACCCGAAAACTACAGACCAATAACATGCTTGCCAACAACCTGCAAATTACTCACAGGCATTATTGCAGATAACATGATGGATTATTTGGAAACAAACAACATCTTGCCAGTAGAGCAAAAAGGTAACAAAAGAAGGAGAAGGGGCACAAAAGATTAGCTCCTAATTGATAAAATGATATTAGAAAATTGTAAGAACAGAAAAACGAACTTGAATATGGTCTGGATTGATTACAAAAAGGCATTTGACTCACTGCCACATAGTTGGATCATAAAATGCTTAGAAACAACTGGCATTAGCAAAAATATTACATCCTTTACTAAAAAGGCGATGAAACAATGGAGAACTGGGTTGGCAGTAGGGAATGAGATCTACGGAATGGTTAATATCAAGCGAGGAATTTTCCAGGGTGATTCACTTTCACCTCTTCTCTTCATCATCGCAATGATCCCACTATCAGTAATCTTAAAAAAAATGAAATTAGGCTACCAAACAGCCAAAGAAGCTGAAAAAATTTCGCATTTACTATATATGGATGATTTGAAACTCTATTGAAAGTCAAAAATAGAAATCCAATCATTGACAAACACAGTCCGAGTATTCAGCACCGATATTTCAATGCAGTTTGGCATGGAAAAATGCGCCACTGTATCCATAAAAAGAGGCAAAATCACTGCATGTGAGGGAATTGAAATGCCCAATGGCCAACTAATTAAATGCAACGAAAATGAAGCCTACAAATACTTAGGCATTCTGCAGTTGGATAATATCAAGCATGGAGAAGTAAAAACTATTGTCAGGCGAGAGTACACCAACAGAGTTAGGAAAATTTTGAAATCTAAGTTGAATGGTGGAAATACAATCAAGGCCATAAATACCTGGGCAATACCAGTTATAAGATACACAGCTGGTATAGTTAACTGGACACAAGCTGATTTGGACATTTTGGACCAAAAAACCAGGAAATTAATGACAATGCACTACAGTTTACATCCACGTGGTGATACTGATAGATTATACCTGCCCTGAAAATCAGGTGGCAGAGGATTATCACAAGTGAAGCAAACAGTTGAAGAAGAAAAACATGCACTGGCAGATTATTTAAAAGAAAGTCAAGAACATCTATTAATCGAAGTAAAGAACAAAAAACTACTGAAGGCCCAACAGACGAAACAAGAATACAGAAAAGATGTGATAAAATCAAGAATGGAGAGTTGGCAGAACAAAGCACTGCATGGCCAATTTCTGGAAACAATAAAAGATAAATTGGTGGTGAACAAACTTGGTTATGGTTAACAACAGGTACATTAAAGAAAGAAACAGAGTCACTAATCCTGGCTGCGCAAGAACAAGCTATCCGCACAAATGCCATTAAGGCCAAAATCAAAAAATCCTCTGATGATGCCAAACGCAGACTGCAAAGAAGCTGATGAAACTGTTGATCACATACTCAGCTGCTGTAAAAAAATCTCACAGACTGATTATAAATTGCGGCACAATTCAGTAGCACAAATGATCCATTGGAATTTGTGCAAAAATTATAATATTAAAACAGCAACAAACTGGTGGGAACATCAGCCTGAAAAAGTCACCGAAAATCAGATGGTCAAGATCTTGTGGGATTTCCGTATACAAACGGACAAAATACAGGCGCATAATACACCAGACATCATACTGGTTGAGAAAAATAAGGTCACAATCATAGACATCGCAATACCAGGTGATAGCAGGGTCGCCGAGAAGGAACATGAAAAAAATAGCAAAATACCAGGACTTAAAAATCGAAATTCAGCGAGTATGGCACAAACCAACAGTGGTAACTCCAGTGGTAATTGGCACACTGGGTGCTATTCCAAAAGCACTGGAATTACATTTAAAACAGTTAAAAATTGACAAAATCACCATCAGTCAAATGCAAAAAGCCGCACTGCTTGGATCTGCACGCATATTACGAAAATACGTTACGACGTCCTAGGCCCCTGGGTGGGGCCCGACTAGTAACCAATGGCAAATCCGGCGAAACACTGGTCGCTGTGATACAATTGTATAATAGATAACTAATGGGAATGTGTTCTACCTCACTTCTGAGTATACCAATTCAGATGTCCACATAAATTGAAGGCCTGATTCAAAGCTGTAACACCCCTGGCCAAGAAGGGGGCAATGAAGCTATAAAAGAAAACCTATCACCCCCACCTTCCAGGCCGGGACAGCCAACATCTACCTGCCCAATCATGTGTCCCCTCACAAACACAGGCAGCAATCCCTGAGGTGGTGCTTAGGACAGTGGCTCCTTCCCTTCCCAAGTCACCTCATGGAGGCTCGGCCCCTTCCCTTCCCACCAGCATAATTCCAGTGGTCAGGTTTTCGTGCCAAGTGCCACCTATGTATGGGAGGGGGCACTTGGCGCAACTCAGCATACCGGTAGGACCAGCAATGTGGGCAAAGTGCCACCCTCAGCTTGGCCAGGACCAGATGGGGCCCTTTAATCGCAGCCCTATGGATCAGCTGATCCAGCAAGGGTCCAGAGCTTCCTCTCATTCAGTCTTGAGGCACCTGGAGGTGTTTCTGACACACACACGCCAGCCCCAGCCCTGGCCACGATGCCAGGTACCCTGATTGCCAAGAGGCCCTCTCTTCCGCAGCTCACCTTGTGGTCATGGACCAGGCGGCGGCCACAGTTTGCGCTTTGCCAGGACTGGAACTTGAGTGTTGCTCAGGCTGTTTTTACAATGAGGAGCAAGTCTGTACAGTATGTCAGGATCACCTGTCAGACATGCCTCTTTCAATACCCAAGAAAGGAAACCCCCCACTCCATGGTTTTAGAGAAAATGTACTTTTACTGAATATGAAAATAAAGCAAGGTCTGAGGCTAAAGGCACTAGAATTACATATTGAAAGTATTCCCAAATCCTTCTCCCCAAGGACCCAGGCTGAATGTCCAATCCCTAGCCCCCATGGTGCCATGTGGGATGCATCTTCAGGTGACTTCATCCATTTGGTATGCAGGGACGGTTGACCTTGACTGGGCATAAACAAGTCCATTTAGCTGTGGAATAGTTGATGAAAGCAATCCTCCCTCTTCCTCACAAGACATTTCCACCAGCTTGCTTCCCCTCCCAAATACCTATGCCTCCCTCCCCCATTACTATGGCAGCTGATAGCAAGCAAGCAAGCAAGCTAGAGGCTGACATCACCTCCCCTGCCCCATGCTCCTGCCTGCTGCCAGTGCCACTGTACATCGGAATAACCTGCGTCCATTAAATTGGGTGTCATTTCAGCTCACCATCTCTTGAGTTGCCCGTGGCTGTTCTACACTAAAGGCTGTGTGGTCCATTGGAACAGCCTACCGCATGCCTCTGCCCAGCTTCTGAGCCTGCTGTACCTGCTGCTGCTAGCCTCATAGGGTCTCTTTGCCCTTCTGGCAGTACTGCTCCCAGCCACCCTGTTGGGCTGCTCCTGCCTGGCATAGGTGAGTCAACCCAGATATAAAACTCCAGAGTGTCCCCCTCGGGTCTAGGCATGGCATGGCATTACAGCACTCAGGCCGGCTGGGTGAGCAAGAGGCTTCCCACAGCTGTATTTGACCTCTACCTCACCTGGGCTGCTGTGCTGCCACTGCCTTGGCTTCTGCCTGCCCACCACAAACCCCAGGCTGCTCCCCAGTAGCCTTCACTACCTTCCATTGGAGCAGTCCCATGCATCCCTCAAGCCATGTGGTATGCCCGTCGCCTGCCCAGCTTTGAAGGGTGTCTAAAAAGTGGAGGGAGGCAGCTCCACCCCCCACTCCTCTGCCTCACTTCATCTTGTGTGGCAGCAGACTCACCAGATGGGCCAAGCTCTCTGTGCACCTTCCCTGCCTGCTGGTCCTGCTGTTGCTGGGACACTGGAGTTTGGGTGTTGCTCAGGCTGCTGCTCTGAGACAGAAGGCCATGTGGTGGCTTAGGATCACCTGCCCTCAGTGCCTCTGCCTGCTGCCATGCATCAGAATTGCCTGCCTCTATAAAATCAGGTGTCAATCCATCCCACCATCTCTTATTTATTTATTTATTAAATTTTGTATGCTGCCCACTCTCAAAAGAGACTCAGGGCGGTTTGCCCATGGCTGCCATGGGACAGAAGTCTGCTTTCAAATTGGGATCGCCTTCCCCCAAGCTTCTGCCTAGCTTCTGGGCCTGCTGCATCTGGGGAGGGGCTCTTCCCCTTCCTGGCCATGCTACTCTCAGCTGCCCTGCTTGGCTGCTCCTGACCAGCTCTACACTCCCCTGCCGCCGACCTGCCAGGGCCCCTGTGTAGTGCTGCCCATAGCCACCTTCAACCTCTACCTCACCTGCAGCTGCTCTGCTGCTCTCCCTCCTCTTTTGCCTGGCCTGCTGCCAAGCCCAGGATAAGCAGATGGTGGGATGAACAAACAGGTGATGGGCAAGCAGAAGCTGGGACGGAGAGGATCTGCCTGGCAGTAGCAGCGCTCCCACTTCCATCTGCTCCTGCATGCACCGCCTCCTATATGTGGAAAAGTTAAGACATCCCCCCAAAATAAGCCCTAGTGCTTATTTTGGAGCCCCCCCAAAAATATAAGGCCAGGTCTTATTTTCAGGGAACCATAGTACCAAGAGTATTAAGCAAACATTTGTCTCTTCACAAAGAAGTGTCTGATATTGGGACAAATGATTGGCTCAAGGTATTGGACAATCCCACGTTATTCACATTTACCCTATAGTTTTGACAGGTTCAAAGATTTAATTTAGGACTTTCTGCATATAAAAATGTATATATTCAGTAAGGGATAAATAATTTCAGCTGATTGAATCAAGAATAAAACATTATGTTTCCTAATCCTATTTCCATATTTTTTTCTCCTGTTATTTAACTTTTTTTAATTGTTTAGTAGAAAGCACACATTTATTTCCAATTTTCATAAATTTTAGTCTTCACACATCTCAGTTTTTGCACAAATGCATTCATTTTGTTCTTTGTTCTCTTTTGGATGGACAAAAACTTCATGCAACTTAGCCTATTAGTACACTGATTCAGTTGGAAAGATATCTGATTTAACTTCTTTCCAGATGCATATATTTAGTTTTCTCAGTTTAAACTTTAGGAAAAAATTGGCATATTTTTTGTGAAAATTGACTACTGAATATTTGGTTAATATTTCTGAGGTAAGTGAAAATTTTGAGACATATATTTGTAGGTGACAAACATCAAGTTTTAATTGACAGCATTGAAGACGACCAATGTGTGCATACTTATGATCTTTTTGAAACTCAGATTTATTTGTGTTTAAATTTTACTAGCTAAAATTTTATTCTAATGACTAAAAGATTTGGACATTTATGCACCAATGTAAATTTCTAAATCAGAAATAAACGTATTTATTCAATTGCAGGCAGACCTCAACTTACAATCATTTGTATAGCAACTGTTCAACATTACAATAGCCCTGAAAAAAGTGATTTACAACCAGTCCTTGCATTCATGATGATCACATCTGCAGTCAGATAATCAGAAGTTAGGTGCTTAGCAACAAGCATATCTTATGATAGTTGCAGCATCCTGGGATCATGTGTTCACCATTTGCAACCTTCTCCCTTGGCTTCCAACAAGCAAAGTGAAGGGTGCATGATTCACTTAATAACTCAGTATGTTACTTAATAACCATGGCAAAAAAGGTTGTAAAATTGGGTGTGATTCACTTAACAACTTTCTTGCTTAGCAAAGGAAATTCTAATTGCAGTTGCAATCAAGGATTACCTGTACTCAAAATATGAGCTGCTTATTAACTCTCCAAAAAGAAGATACACTCTGTCAATAAAACAGGACCACTTGGCAGTTAATATCTTTATTATACTGCTGTAATGCACTCTAAATTTTTAAAGACTTTCACTAGTTAAATGATGTACTCATCAATTTGCTAATGTAATAAAATGCTGAAACCACTTTAGATCAGTTTTTCAATCTCCTTTTTGACAATCTGCTTTAGAGGGTCACACATGTTTATACTGCTGTTTTTAGAATCATATAGCATATACTTGCTGTGTTGTATCCTGGTGTAAATTACAAACCAGAAGAGTTACTATATTAATGATGTTCAGGTACTCCAAGTTCCAACACCTAAGAATTTATAGAATTATGCCTATTGAACTCCCATTGCACAAATTAAAGGAAGTTGAAGCAGAAGTATGAAATTCCTTTTCCTGAAAAATGTTCAGGCTATATACTTTCTAGAAAATTTGAAGTTTACTTTTTTTACAGCAAATTTGACTATCAATTAAATATCCTTGACTTTATCTTAATGTTATTATTTTAATATTTTTATTTGATTTAGGTAATAAATCTGTTTTTCCAAATAAGTAAGCTTGAAATCTGGAATATGAATAGATTGCCTCTATTAAAATGCAAAAAAAACAACAACACACCATTATGTGAGTTATGTTATGGTAGGTAGGTATGAAGGTAGAAACAGTGAAGATTAATTACAATTCCTGAGGTCTACTAGTCTTTGACAAAAATTAAATAACTGATCTACAGAATTCTGAGAAAGTGGAGGATAGAAATTTTCTCCATAATATACATGGAGTTCTCTGCCTTTGTTCAAGAAGTGGGTCTCAAAAACTGAGTTTCCCTGCAAGAATTTCAGCTGTTCAACTGAAATATTAAGATTTAGCTTGAAACAAGTAGGTATCAGGTAAGAACCTGATATTATGAAAGCAAGTAATGCACATCTTTCAAAATTGACATAATGACAATCACATGCAACAGCCAATATATTTTTCATGATCGGAAGATTCTGGACAATTTTCAAGACCAATTCTCAAAGTTGGAAAATAATCGACGTATGAAACTTCATCACCTAATCCAACCAGTTCTAGAAATGGTTACCTTTAACAAACTAGGCATACATGGGAAAATAAACCTTTCTACCTGAGCATATACTGAGCATATACAAGCGCAAACCTGTTAAAAACAGATTGAACCTTAATCATACAGCCTGGTTTCCTATTGTTGTTTTCCATCTTATGTGTTATTTAGTTTTCTATCTGAGAAACTAGCAGTTTCTCTAGAATTAAGCTGCAAGGAGAAATAAAACTGCAATAGTAGCTTTCTGATGGTACTTCATTCAAGGCTCTATGTGATCTCCTCCATTTTCATATAGATACTGAACAGCAACAGGGCAGATTGGAGTGCAATGGCCTAGCTCGGGTGTCTGCAACCTGTGGTTCTGGAACCGCATGCAGCTTTTGGGCCCTTTGCTGTGTCGCTCTCTATCAGATGAGTCCACCACTGGCTGCCTCCACCCCTCGCCCTCACCTCCCAGTCACTCCTGAGAAAGTAAGGGCAACAGCAGAAGATGGAGAAGTGGCTGGGGCTGATTCTGCAGCCTCCCTCTTGCTGGAGCTTCTTCCAGCCCTTGTTGGTGCTGGGGGTGCCTCGGTCACTTGGGGACAAATACAACCTGCTCTCTGTGCCGAGATACTGGCCCAACCAAGTCACAACCGATGCTGGCTTCACTAGCTGGCAGGGTGGGAATGGAATCCAGGAGGAAGGGGTGATGGAAAGAAGGACAGGCCCGCAGCACACAGCTGTGACTTTAAAACTTGCATGGGGGATTTTTGTTGGCCAGAAGATGATTTTCAATGAAAGCCGGCAGCGGCACCACTCCACTGTAGAAGTAAAGAAGCACAGAGCAGCAGGAAAACGGCTGGCCCCACCAAACTTTGCACACCCATCCTGGGGGTCAGGCTTGGAGAAAGCCAGAGCGCCCTTGCCAATGACACTCACCCATCAGCTGGTCTCCCCCCTCTCTATATCTCTGTGTGTGTGTGCGTGCATGCGTGTGTGCATGTCTCTATGTCTGTCTGTCTGTGTGTGTATCTGTATCTCTCTCTGCCTCTCTGCCTGTCCGTCTGTCTCTCTCTGTGTGTCTCTTTTCTCTCTCAGAAAGCTGAGGTTGGGCCAACCCGGTGAGCTCTCCTTGGGGCTCTTTGCTACTCCTTTTCTTTCTTCTTGGCAACTTTTTAGAAATCCGAGCTGGCTGAGGAACAAGTACCAGCTGCTGTGGAAGCATCCCTTCACCCCCTCCTCTCACAACCACAGCCAGAGAGAGACACAGAGAGACACACAGAGAGAGAAATACAGAGAGGAAGGGAGATAGAAGAGGGAAGAGAGAGACATAGAGCTAGACACAGACAGAGGTGGTGGGGAGAGAAAGAGAGACAGAGAGAGATACAGAGAGAAAGATGTCAAAAGGGTTTTGGGTTCCAGGTGTTTTTTAACCGGTTCTCTGCACTAATGACTGGCTGGGTAGGCATGGCTAGGGTAGTTATGTAACTAGGTGAGAGTGAGTAACATTGAGTTGGCCATGCCCACTCCGGTTTTGTGGCTCCTGGTATTTTCTTTTCTGTGGGAAACAGGTCCAAATGGCTCTTTGTGTGTTTAATATTGCAGACCCCTGGCCTAGCTACTGAACAACCATCCGGTACAAAGTTCAGAGGGAGCACAATAGATGATACTTAAAACATTACTATACCAAATTATCATTTTACATGCAAATAAGACCTGAAGTTTTGGGATGCATGCCTGATAATGAAATTATGAAGTTCATTTTTTACTGAAATGGATTTTGCTATAGGACCGTCATGGTGGACCTATGATATGTGTGCTGGAAGTGGCACACGGAGTTATCTCTGCAGCTGTGCAGGAGGTCACACATGGCCTCATTGAATACTTCTGCAAGGTCCTGATATTCCCTTGGGATCTGTTTGGTCTCTGGGGTTTTGTCGGAGGTGGCTGCCAGTTGTTTTGGTAGGCTATTTGATTCCCTGCGTGGATGGTGTTTCTATTTGCTGGTGTTGAGGAGGTTGGGGTCCCCTTGCTATCCTCAGTCTGTGGCTGCCACCTTTCCACCAGATAGTCGGTCCCCATTTGTCTAGCCTTGAGAGACCCAGTATGACTGCATCTGTCATTTTGCAGGCTATTACAAATCTAATTACTTCCCAGTGATTCGCTAGCTCTAGCCTCACTGGTTCGGTCAGGTGGGTGGCATAGGCTCACCTCACTAGGGACCCATCAACCTATTCAAATCGGATCAGGTGGGCCAGGCTTTTCACTCTGATCCCATTTCAGAACCATGGCTAGGGTGATCAAGAATCTAGTGCAGCCTGAGTTTATTAGGGGTCGGAAAGTCCCCTGAATTCCCATTTTTATGGCTGTGAGGCATATTGGGGGAACGAAAGGGTGGCTCATTCACCATTGAGTTGTTTTTGCCCTTGTCCTCACTGTCATAGGATTCTGGTGACTGATTACTGTTGCCTGGGGTTCCACCCCACACACACTTTTGGCTGGGTGTGGAGGGACCTCTGCAGCCTATAGAGCCTTCCAGGATGTGTTGATGGCACACATGGGGTCTTGTTCCAATTATGCCCTGGATGGTGGCTTTGGCCTTGATTGCGGAGCTTGGGTTGCACATGCTGATGTCATGTGGCCCATCCCACTGCATCTGTAACATTTCAATAGACTTTGTGGGAGAGCTGGTTTTCAGGGCAGCTGTGGTGCTGTGGTTCCTCATCGGCTGGGTGGTCTCTGGTCAGGTTGACCTCTCTTATTGATGTCCAGCTGGTTTCTCATGTCATTGGCATGCAATCTGCCATTAACTTTTACAGCTACTCGGAACCACTCAGAGATCAGTTTGAGATGTCCCAGTAGATGGTTACCTGGGCAATTTGCTTGTCCAAGCTTGTTCTGAAAAAAATGCACCAACAGCCACTCTGGTAAAGGGGGTAGCTTCCCTATGATTCTCCTGAATTCACGGATATATTCCTTGATGGGTTGCCCCCTCTGCCTTAAGTTTGTAAGCTCATGTTCCATATACGTGTCCCCCTCTCCCTTCTCAAATCTGGCCTCTAGCAGTGGTAGGAAGTCATCTAAGTCTTGCAATTGGGGGCCTCTCCTCTTGTGGAGGGCTTCTAGCCATTCCGTTGCTTCTCCCTCTAGCCCTTCAGCAATGGTATTCACCATGGTTCTGGGGGACAGGTAGAGGTGTTATAGCATTCTAGGTGGATCTCAGCCAAGTCAGGGAATATAGCTAGCTGGTCTGATTCCTCATCAAAGTTTCCCCTGAAGCAAGATGGTTTGTTCAGCACTACTCCTTCCTCCTACTATCAGCCCCGGTAAGCCTGTGCTTGATGAGGCTGGCCTTCTTCTTTGACTCTAGTTTGGAGAGGGAGGGGTTGTCTGCCCTGAGAGACCTGCCTGCTGCATAGAAAAGGCACTGGCTGCAGTCAAGAGCTCCTTCTTCTTCTGACAGATGAAAAGAGGGTCTGCATTCCAGTCTGTGTATCCTCACTTCAAAAGGATCAGCTGGCTCTCCCCTTTCTTTTGGCTGGCATGACGGTCCCTCATCACAAATGGTGGCTCGGTCAAATTCCTCCCTAAGTTCTTCTATGGAACTCCCCAGGGGCTTCATCAGGGGCTTTGGGAGCCTGGCTTGTGCCCAGACCCGCATCCAAACCATTCTTCCCAGCTCACTCAGGGACCTTTTCCTTTTCTCGGCATTGGGATGGGGGAACTGAACATCAGCTGCTTTAGATATTATCTTCCACCAATACTTATCCCAGGTAATCTCTGCCTCCCTTTGGGTCACTTGGATCAGGCTCTCTTCAGATAGTCCGCTCTCTGTCATGGTTATCTGACTTTTTCTCCAAGCACCCCAGTTGTTGGGGAACAATTGGAGATGCCAAGACTCAGGAAATCCGGTAATCTTGATTAATTTAAAAAGAAAGTTCACTTGCTGTCAGGGATCCAATGGATGCCCTAATTAACTCATGAGCCTTGAGCCAAGTTTCAAAAGAAATCCAGTTATTTATTAGGAACAAAAAATGTCAGTAACTACCCAAGTGAAGTCAACTCTGCCGCCTGTAATTTACGGCTCAATTCTGACCCTGTTTTTCCCCTACTCTCAGGCTGTGTCATAAATCACATTCTCCAATGAGGCACTCATGGGCTGTAGAAAACACACTCAAAGGCCTTCTCTGGTAATCTGACATGCAACCTTGAGGAAGATATGCGTGGAAAGTGCTTTTGAATGTGGCTGCTGAACTGCTCCATCAGTTCTCCCCCCATCCTGCCCACGGCAATTCGACATCAGATCAGAAATGCTTTGCAAGTTGAAACAAGAATAATTTTATTTAAAAAATGCATAAGAAAATAATTGAAATAGATTATGAAAATATATGTATGATAGGAGATTTCAATGCAATTATAGATACAAAACTGGACCATAAAAGTAGATTTAAAAGATAAGAAAAAGTAAGGAGGACTCTTCCTGGGACTTTTTTCAAAATGGCAGAAGAAATAGGTATACAGGAAACATGGGAGAGAAATAAACTCAGAGAACATTTCAGAGAAATGGCTGTCCAGTCTTTTCTTAAAGCCTCCAGTGATCAAGCACCCAGAATTCTGGAGACAAGCAGTTCCACTGGTTAATTGTTCTCACTGTCAGGAAGTTTCTCCTTAGTTTTAGGTTGCTTCCCTCTTTGTTCAGTTTCCATCCATTGCTTCTTGTTTTGCCTTCTGCTTCTTTGGAAACTATATTGCCCTTCCCCCACTCTTTGTGGCAGCCCCTTAAAAGCCTGTTGCCGATCACTTTTGAGTAAAGCATGTGAGACATTTCCTCCTTTCAGTGGTCAATGAAAGTACATCTATAGTATGTAGATAATGAAGATGAAAAAAGATGTACATTTTTACAGATCTATAGATACAGCTGGGTGTAACAAAGAATAGCTGGGAGGGGAGGGAAGGGGCCATGCGAGGCACCACTTGATATGAATGACATTGAGTTAGTCATGCCCACCCGAGTCACATGACTAAGCCGCACCTAACCAGTCACTTGACCACCAAGCCACACCCACAGAACCAATAGTAAAGAAAATGAACTCCACCACTGAGCCATGCCCATGTACTCCATTTTTACAGTCTGCAGCAATTTTTCTGTACTTTGGTTCACATAATCATTCAAACTTAGTTTTTCTTCTTCTACCATTTAATGGATTTGCAATAGCTCTCTATCCCCTGTTTTTCTTGGCAGGTACAACCTGTTCATATCACATCATGGATGTAAACTGTGGTATATATTCAAAAGTCTGAGCGTTTTCCGCTCCAGGTTTTCCAGTTCAGCCAAAGTCCTGTTGAAGATTCCAGCTGAGTAGTGTAACACTGGAACTGCTCATATATTAATGGCTTTAATTATGTTTCCAGCATCAGCTTTGATTTTAATATTTAGGAGACCCTCCTGATAGATTTCTTTTGCTTTGACTCTTTGACTTTTTCATTCAAGATGTTATCTGCTTCCAATATGCCTAGGTATTTGTAACCATCATCCTTTGCTAATGCTTTCACTATGCTTCCATTTCCCAGTTCTATTCCTTCTATTTTTTCCATTTTTCCTCACTACATGGATAATATAGCACATTTTTCAAGTCCAAAGTTCATTTGTATGTCACTGCTGAACAGTTGAACTGTATTGAGTATTAAGTTATGTTCAGTGGGGCTTTTTGCATGCATTTTTAAGTCACCCATGTATAGGAGATGGTTTATCTTGCCATATTGCCTTGAGATTTGGTATCCCAGTTTTGTGTTTCATAGGATTATTGTCAGTAGAATTAATGTGATGTTGAATAGTAATGGTGAAAGTGGAAGATTGTTCATCTGATGCTGACATCACCAGTGTTCCCCCCATTTGCTGTTATAACTGTTTTCCATTTTTAAATATTTGCTTTTAAAACTGTACAGATATTTTTGCTAATTCCAGTTTTCCAGACAGTGTTAATCCAGCTGTCAGGTAAAGAATCAAATGCCTTCTTGTAATCAATCCATACCATATTTAAATTTATTTTTCTTCATTTTGCATTTTTAGTACCATTTTGTCAATGACCAGCTAATCTTTTGTTCCGTTTGATTTTTTATAATTTCCTTTTTGTTCTACTGGATACAAACTGTTTTCCATCAGATGGTTGAATTTGCCAGTATTTACAAGAATACTGTAAATTCTTGTAAAAAGTCTAAATGTTGTTGGCAGACAAGTAATTGGGTGATAGTTGCTTGGTTCTATGCCCTTTTCTGGATCTTTCATTATCAAGTATGTTTGACCAGCTGTTAACCATTCTTCGCTTGATGCATTTTGAAGCATTTGATCAAATTGAGTGGCCATGCGATGATGGAGACTGGTCAGGTGTTTTACCCAGTATCTATGCAGTTCGTCCAGGCCAGGCGCACTTCAGTTCTTGACCATATTTGCTTGTTTTGCCACCATGTCAGCTTTTATTACAATATTTTCCATTTTGTTTTGTGTTGTTTGTTGTTGAATGTCTTTGATTCAGGAGACAGTTTTGTTGTGTTCGACTGGGTTTTCCCACAGTTCTTTCCAAAAGTTCAAAGTTTTTTCTTTACATGGGTGAACTTTAGTTTGAACAAAATTTTCATCAAGAAACTGGTAGAAGAGACATTGGTGTCTTCTGAACTGGAAATTTTCACAATATTATTTTATTTGTCCTTCGTATCTTTCAATTTTTTTTGCTGTTGCTATTACACGTTGTTTTAGTTTTTCCATGATTTCAATTATTTTTTTCCTCCAGGTTGTATTTTTTGTGTAAACTATTTTTCAGCTTTTTGTCCTTTAGTTTTTCCTCTTCCAAGTACTTCAGATTGCTGACATCCTCTTGTAGTTTTTTTAATTTTATTTTCAAGTCAAAATTTTCTACTTTGGTGTTCCAGTGGGTTTCTTTTCTGGCATTTTATAACCCAGTTCTGCAGTTATAAAGGCAGCTGTGCTATACATTAATTAATTGGTTTCATATAGTGTGCTGGATGGGATGGAAGTTAAAATATTGTTCACAACTGTTAACAGATCTTTCACTTGTTTCCTATGCACTTTATAAATGGTAGGTAGTCTTTTTGTACATTTCCTTTGATATGGTTTTCAATATTTTCTTCCAGCATTTTTGCTAAATCACTTAGCTCTACACTTTCGAGTTATTGCACAGGAGGATCTTCATTCTGTTGTTACTTCCACAATTGAATCATTCTTTTTTGAAATCCCCTAGCTGTTGGTTCTGCCTGGTAGTAATATTTGAGGATTTCTTGATTTTCTTCAGTTATCCAAGTTCTGCGCTTTTGTTCCAGTCACTTTGTAATTGCATGCCCTGCTTCCTTGACAGTAACTGAGCCCTGTTTCGACAGATGTCCAGGACCCATAGCATGTGACCTGATCCTTGTTGACCTGAGTGACGACCGATCCGATGTGGATTTTTTTTTGGTTTTTTTTCTCATAATTAGTGATGGTAGGTGCCTGGGTTGGTTCTCAGTGCTAAGCCACTACTGATTCAAAGATGATAATCCCATATTGTAGTAACAGCACCAGATAGCTATCTAGGTCCAGCCATGCCAGGAAAGAGGCCTACCTTCCTGTTTGGTGGTAGGAAGGCAGGATCAGGAATGGGGGGGAGGAAGAAAGAGGCCTACCTTTCTGTTTGATTGTAGGAAGGATCAGGAATGGGGGGGAGGAAGAAAGAGGCCTACCGTCCTGTTTATATTATTATTATTATTGCAGTATGTGGTTAATCTTTGGTGAGATTCACATCCTTTGGGGCTGGTTGGTAGCTCAACAGCTCGAGTTCTAATCAAGGATCTAGGAACAATTTCCAGTGAATGTACTTGGATGAAGTTAATTCATTGACTTTATTATGCATTAAGTCAGAGGCCTCTAAAATCCCCAAGTATTTGTAGCCTTCTTCTGGTTTTACTGCCTTTATCATTTCTTCATTCTCAAGTTCTATTCCATCATCTTCTATAACCTTGCCTGCTTTGGTTGCCATTGTTGCACATTTGTCAATTCCAAATTACATACCAATGTCTTGGCTAAATTCTTTTGTGCTTTCAATTAATAAATTCAGTTCAGCTTTTGTTTTACCAAACAGCTTCAAATCATCCATGTACACCAAGTACAAAATTTTCAGTTCTTTCATTGCAAGTTCGTATCTATAATTCATCTTTTTCAAAATGATTGTCAGTAGTAGCATTGGGAGTATAAAAAGTAGGGGTGAAAGAGAATTGCCCTGGAAAATGCTTCATTTAATTTCAACTTCATCCAGTACTTCTTCATTAGCTATCAGCTTCGTTTTCCAGAGGTTCATTGAAGTTTCCATGAATTTTTGTATGTTGCTACTGATGCCGAAGATTTTCAGGCATTTCTTGATCCAGCTATGAGGAACTGAATCAAACACTTTCTTCTTGTCTATCCAAGCCATGAACAGGTTGGTTTGTCTTTTCTTTGAATTCTTTAAGATTAGCTTGTCAATCAGTAGTTGGTCCTTTGTTCCTCTTGAACTTTTGCAGCATTCTTTCTGTTCTACAGGAAGCAAGTTATTTCTTTCCAAGTATCCATACATTTGGTTTGCAATGATACCAGTAAGGAGCTTCTATGTTATTGGCAAACAAGTGATTGGCCTATAGTTTCCAGGATCCTTTCCTTTTTCTTTATCTTTTTGGATCAAAAATGTTCTTTCAGTTGTCATCCATTCATCATTTTCAGGTGTTTTTAAGATCTGGTTCATTTGGGCTGCCAATCTTTTGTGCACACTTGTAAGTGCCTTTAACCAGAAGCCATGTAACTCATCTGGTCCAGGTGCAATCAAGTTCTTCACTTTTCTTGACTGTCTTTGCACCATTTCTTTTGTTATTTTCACACCTTCCATTTTATGCACTTTAATAGAATCCTCAATCTGTTTGATCCATTTTGCATTTCTGTTGTGTTTCTTGTTTTCCCACAAATTCTTCCAGAATTTCAGAGCTTTCTCTTTATCAGGCTTTTCATTTATTGTTACTCCATCTCCACTTTCTAAGCTCTTATAAAACTGGTGCTGATTTGCTCTGAACTGTGAGTTTTCCTTGAATTGAATTACTCGGTTTTCATATCTTTTAATCTTTTCAGCAACGGCAACAACCCTTTGCTTCAGCTCTTCAATTACTATCGCAATCTCTTTATTCTACAAATCATATCTTGCTTCCAGGTTGCTTTTGACCTGCTTGTTCTTTAGCTGACCTTGCCTTCGGTTCTTTAAGTTGCTCGTCTCCATGAAATTTTTTGATCTTCAATTCCAACCGAATCTCTACATGGGGCTGACCTTGAAGAGTGTTCAAAGACTTCAGCTTGTCCAGAACGCAGCCGCGCGAGCGATTGTGGGTGCACCTCGGTACACCCACGTTACACCTATCCTCCGCGAGCTGCACTGGCTGCCCATTGGTCTCCGGATACGCTACAAGGTGCTAGTAGTTACTTTTAAAGCCCTACATAGTATCGGACCTGGGTACTTGAGAGACCGCCTCCTGCCAGTCACCTCCCAAAGACCTATTAGATCCCACAGACTAGGCCTCCTTCAAATTCCATCTGCCAGCCAATGTCGGCTGGCGATTCCTCGGCGGAGGGCCTTCTCTGTGGCTGCTCCAGACCTCTGGAACGATCTCCCCATGGAGATCCGGACCCTTACTACCCTTCCGGCCTTCCACAAAGCAGTTAACCTGGCAGGCCTGGGGCTGTTGAACTATCCAGCCCCATTCGAGGTTATGGCTGTTGTAGAATTTTAAATTATTGTTGTTTTTTTATTTTTTTGTATCTCCTCCCTTTTTATTGTTAGCCACCCTGAGTCTCTCGGGAATAGGGCAGCATACAAACTTAATAAAATGAAATGAAAATGAAATGAAATGAATTTTCCATTTAGGCTTCGTCTTCTTGCCTCTTTAGTTCTTTTGTATTTTCAAACCCAATTTTTTGGTGGTTATGAAGGCTGCTGAATACATCAGGTTTGTTTCAGCTAATGTAGTGGTTTGAATGGTTTGCACAGCCTCATTGACCTTTTTTAGTACCTTTCCCAATTCTTTCTGGTTCACTTGGTTCAGTGAACCTTATTTTTCTCAACCAGTGTGATGTCTTGTGTATTATGCGCCAGTATTTTGTCCGTTTGTATGCAAAAATCCCACAAGATCTTGACCATCTGATTTTCGGTGACTATTATTATTATACAATTGTATCACAGCAGCCAGTTGTTTCGCCGGATTTGGCATTGGTTATTAGTCGGGCCCCACCCAGAGGCTTAGGACATCGTAACGCATTTTCGTAATATGCATGCAGATCCAAGCAGTGCGGCTTTTTGCATTTGACTGATGGTGATTTTATCAATTTTAACTGTTTTAAATATAATTCCAGTGCTTTTGGAATAGCACCCAGTGTGCCAATTACCACTGGAATTACCACTGCTGGTTTGTGCCATAGTCGCTGAATTTCGATTTTTAAGTCCTGGTATTTTGCGTTTTCTTCATGTTCCTTCTCGGCGACCCTGCTATCACCTGGTATTGCGATGTCTATGATTGTGACCTTATTTTTCTCAACCAGTATGATGTCTGGTGTATTATGCACCAGTATTTTGTCCGTTTGTATACGGAAATCCCACAAGATCTTGACCATCTGATTTTCGGTGACTTTTTCAGGCTGATATTCCCACCAGTTTGTTGCTGTTTTAATATTATAATTTTTGCACAAATTCCAATGGATCATTTGCGCTACTGAATTGTGCCGCAATTTATAATCAGTCTGTGCAATTTTTTTACAGCAGCTGAGTATGTGATCAACATTTTCATCAGCTTCTTTGCAAAGTCTGCATTGGGCATCATCAGAGGATTTTTTGATTTTGGCCTTAATGGCATTTGTGCAGATAGCTTGTTCTTGCACAGCCAGGATTAGTGATTCTGTTTCTTTCTTTAATGAACTTGCTGTTAACCATAACCAAGTTTTTTCACTGTCCACTTTATCTTTTATTTTTTCAGAAATTGGCCATGCAATGCTTTGTTCTGCCAACTCTCCATTCTTGATTTTATCACATCTTTTCTGTATTCTTGTTTCGTCTGTTGGACCTTCAATAGATTTTTGTTCTTTACTTCAATTAATAGATGTTCTTAACTTTCTTTTAAATAATCAGCCAGTGCATGTTTTTCTTCTTCAACTATTCACTTTACTTGTAATAATCCTCTGCCACCTGATTTTCGAGGCAGGTATAATCTATCAGTATCACCACGTGGATGTAAACTGTAGTGCATTGTCATTAGTTTCCTGGTTTTTCGGTCCAAAATGTCCAAATCAGCTTGTGTCCAGTTAACTATACCAGCTGTGTATCTTGGTATTGCCCAGGTATTTATAGCCTTGATTGTATTTCCACCATTCAACTTAGATTTCAAAATTTTCCTAACTCTGTTGGTGTACTCTCCCCTGACAATAGTTTTTACTTCTCCATGCTTGATGTTATTCAACTGCAGAATGCCTAAGTATTTGTAGGCTTCATTTTCTTTGCATTTAATTAATTGGCCATTGGGCATTTCAATTCCCTCACATGCAGTGATTTTGCCCCTTTTTATGGATATAGTGGCACATTTCTCCATGCCAAACTGCATTGAAATATCGGTGCTGAATACTCGGACTGTGTTTGTCAATGATTGGATTTCTATTTCTGACTTTCCATAGAGTTTCAAATTATCCATATATAGTAAATGTGAAATTTTTTCAGCTTCTTTGGCTGTTTGGTAGCCTAATTTCATTTTTTTTAAGATTACTGATAGTGGGATCATTGTGATGATGAAGAGAAGAGGTGAAAGTGAATCACCCTGGAAAATTCCTCGCTTGATATTAACCATTCCGTAGATTTCATTCCCTACTGCCAACTCAGTTCTCCATTGTTTCATCGCCTTTTCAGTAAAGGATGTAATATTTTTGCTAATGCCAGTTGTTTCTAAGCATTTTATGATCCAACTATGTGGCAGTGAGTCAAATGCCTTTTTGTAATCAATCCAGACCATATTCAAGTTCGTTTTTCTGTTCTTACAATTTTCTAATATCATTTTATCAATTAAGAGCTGATCTTTTGTGCCCCTGCTCCTTCTTTTGTTGCCTTTTTGCTCTATTGGCAAGATGTTGTTTGTTTCCAAATAATCCATCATGTTATCTGCAATAATGCCTGTGAGTAATTTGCAGGTTGTTGGCAAGCATGTTATTGGTCTGTAGTTTTCAGGTGTTGTTCCTTTAATTGTATCTTTCTGAATCAAGTATGTTTTTCCAGTTGTCAACCATTCATCAATTTGGCCCTTTTGTAAAATTTCATTCAGTTGCATGGCCAATATTGCATGTAAACTGGTCAGATATTTGAGCCAGAAACCATGTAATTGGTCCTTTCCAGGTGATGTCCAATTAACTCGATTTTTGACCATCTCAGTTGTTATTTCTAATACTTGCATTTGTTTGTTGCCAATGCTTTTCTGAAAGTCATGTATCCACTTTGCTTCCTTGTTGTAGTCCTTTGCATTTTCCCACAATTTTTTCCAGAATTCAACTGTGGCCTGTTTTTCTGGTTTTTCACTTTTGGTGTCACCATTCACATTAAGACTTTGATAAAAACGCCGTTGGTCTGATCGAAATTGCTGATTTTGTTTATATTGGATGATTCGTGCCTCATATCTTTCCATTTTTCTAGCTGTTGCTGTTATCTGCTGTTTTACAATCTCTACAGCTTCATTGATGTTTCTTGTATCCAATCTATATCTTCTCATTAGCCGATCTATGATTTTGTTGTTTTTGAGCCATTGCTCATGCATGTTCTTTAAGTTACTAGCATCTGCCCTTAATTTTTTGACTTTTTGTTCTAATCGGATTTTCCACTTTGGCTTTGATGCTTTTTCTGTTGTGTGACTAGGTACTTTCATTTTAATGCCTAGTTCATTAGTGACTATTACAGCTGTGCTGTACATTAACTGGTTTGAATCCAAGATGGATTCCTCTTTTTTCTGGCTCCGAGTTGTAGTAACAGGCCATTATGGCACGGTTTTCATCTGCACTATATTTTTGTCGTTTTGTTGGCTGGTCCACTTGTAGCCCACTTGTCGACGGATGTCCAGGGACCCCAACATCCACTGCGGCCCTTGTTAACCCGCGCAACGACCGATGCGGTATGGAATTCTTATGTTTTTTTCACCATATTGTATGGGTTGGCGGGGTTTTTTTTACTGGACCAGATGCCAACCTGACCCCAACCCTCCTCCTTTCTCATCCGGGCTTGGGACCGGCAACGGCGGAGTTGTTGTTGTTGTTGTTGTTGTTATTATTATTACACAAAACTCAGTCAAGTGAACATTTTAAGATGTGTCACAAATACCAGTGAATCATATCAACCAAATATCTTCTAAAATATATGATGTTTCTAGCAGCACAGTTTTTTCCAGGTGTTATTTCAGGAACTGTAATTTCTTTATGTGTTTTGTAAAATTCTGGGACATGGTACCAAGTGTTCTGATGACAATGGTTATCAATGTGACATGTTTCATCCATAGCTTTATCGTTTTGATGGCCAGATTGCAATATTTCGTGATTTTTCTAGTTCTTTTTCTTTGACTCTGGCATATGGTACAGCGATATCAATAAAGTGTATGCTTCGGCCCTCTACAACCATGATATTTAGCATGTTCTGTTCCAAATGATGATCCATCTGTATTCAAAAGTCCCACAAGGTTGACCATTGGCTTACCTGAAGGGTCGATCACTGTGAGCTGTGGGAGAGTCCAAACATAGGTTAAATTAATCTGGTTGCCCAAGGACTGGTTTTAATTTTCTTTAATTTTCACATCTCTTGTTCCTCCTTAAGGCCAGTTTTTCAACAATTGCTGAAACTGGAGAGATATGATGAGATGACGTGGAAATTCTTCTGGTGCTCCCCGACCCTGGACCTGAGAGACTCTGGGCAGGGTTGGACTCTCCCACAGTGCACAGAGAATGACTCTTCAGGTAAGCCAATGGTCATTCTCCTGTGCACTGCTTGGAGAGTCCAAGCATGGGACATACCCAAGTTAAATGTCACTAAGGGGGTCTGTCCAGGGAGATGGCCATGGAATAAATCCTCTGTAAGACCCTCCTGCTGAACGATGCCTTGGAGCAGGCAAATATGTCTAATTTATAGAGTTTAACAAATGGAGAGGGGGATGACCATGTTGCCACCTTGCAGATCTCCTCTATTGTTGCTTGGGCTGCCTAGGAAGCCATGGTGAAGGTGCTCTTCATGGATTGAGAGATGATATTACAAGGGAGTTTTCGACTGCTGTTCATACATCAACACGATACATACCCTTAGCCATCTGCCGATGGTGGAGGATAGCATCTTCTGTCCCATAGATCTCGGCTGGAATGACACGAATAGGGCTTCGGACTTGAAAAATTCTGATTTTATTTTGATATCCCGTCTGACATCCAGGGTATGCCAGGTTCATTCCCTGGGATGTTTACGGCATGGGCAAAAGTTCAGTAAAACCACCTCCTGGGCCCTGTGAAACCAAGTGTTGGTTTTCAATATAAATAAAGGGTCCAAGTGGAGGACAACCCTGTCTGGATGGATAATGCATAAATCATCCCAAACCGACAGGGCCACCAGCTCCGATATTCTCCTTGCTGATGTTATGGCGATTAGGAACATGGCCTTAAGAATCAAGTGCCGTAGACTAACAGAATTAAAAGGTTCAAATGGGGTTGATGTCAGAGCCTGCAAGACCACTGAAAGCTGCCATGTTGGTTAGCAAGGTTGGTTAGCGAACTTACCAGGTGGCGTAAGTTCAAAGCGCCCTTGAGGAAACTACATACCATTGGAAGTCTGCTGAGAGGCTGGGACGAGCCCCCAGACCAAACAGTAGACAATGCGGTGACTCGAGCCGAGGTGGCGCAGTGGTTAAATGCAGCACTGCAGGCAACTTCAGCTGACTGCAGTTCTGCAGTTCGGCTGTTCAAATCTCACCGGCTCAGGGTTGACTCAGCCTTCCATCCTTCCGAGGTGGGTAAAATGAGGACCTGGATTGTTGTTGGGGGCAATATGCTGACTCTGTAAACTGCTTAGAGAGGGCTGAAAGCCCTATGAAGCAGTATATAAGTCTAACTGCTATTGCTATTGCTATTGGCGTCACAGAGTGTTTGGAGCTAATCCTTTATAAAGACCCTCCTGTAGGAAGTCCAAAATGTGTGGAACAGATGCTGTGGCTGGATCAAGACCACAAGTGGAACTCCACTTGGGAAAGGTGGCCTCCACTGAATTGTAGATTCTAGTGGTTGATGGTCTCCTGGATGCCTGGATGGTTTGGATGACTTTGTTTGAAAAGTTGTCTCTCCTCAGGAGGTCCCCCTCAAGTGCCAGAGAGCTAACTGGAGCCACTGGGGGTCCAGGTGGGTAATGGCCCCCTGGCTGAGGGAGATCTGACTTTGAGAGACTTGCCAGGGCTTGGCCACCAAGAGGGTGATGTCAGCATACCAGGACCTCCTGAGTCAATGCAAAGCAATAGCAATAGCAATAGCAGTTAGGCTTATATACCGCTTCATAGGGCTTTCAGCCCTCTCTAAGCGGTTTACAGAGTCAGCGTATTGCCCCCAACAACAATCCGGGTCCCCACAAGGAGAACCTCCGCTTCTTCTGCAATGATCTTGCGGACTACTTAGGAAGGAGAGGCAGGGGCGGGAAGGCATAGAAGAGCCCCATGCAACAGAGGACATTTATCCACTCTGCCCGGGGGAAGAAAAAGTGGGAGAAGCAAGGAACCTGCATGTTTTCTTGGCTGGCAAAAAGGTCAATCACAGGAAGACCGAACCTCTGCGACAACTGGTGGAATAAGTCTGGGTGCCGGTGCCACTCTGAATTGTCTATGGTGATCCTGCTCAGCCAGTCTGCTTAAGAGTTGTCCACCCCCAAGATGTGATCTGCTCAAATGGATTTGATGTTTCACTCCATCCACCTGCCTAGCGCTTCCACCTCTGCCATGAGGGATCTGGACCTCATGCTTCCCTGCCAGTTGATATGGGCCTTGGTGGCCACACTGTCCATCATGAGCAAGAAATGTTGGTGTTGAATGTCCTGCTTCAAGTGTTGTAGGGCAAGTCTCGCTACTCTCAGCTCCAGCCAATTGATGTTGTGAACTGACTCGTCATGGGACCACCTGCCCTGTATCACCTTCTGACCCAGGTGAGCACCCCAGTCAAATAGGTTGGTGTCTGTGGTGACAATACCGTGGAGCTGCTTGTTGGCCTTTTGAAGTGGAAGCAGGAACCATTGAAGCTCCCGTGCATGGAAGCGCGCCCAGGGAACCACCGAGATGCACGAGATCATCTTGCCTAATAACTGGAATAGAAGCAGCACGGGAACCTGCCCTGCTCCCTGAACCCTGAGAACTAAGCCCCCTATGCTAACTAATCTTTCATGGGAGAGGAACACCCTGCAGGATAAAGTGGCAATTTCCACTCCTAGATGTAGAATCCTGGTGGTTGGAATCAAGTGACTTTTCTCCAGGTTCACAGAGAACTCATGGTTCTAGAGAATCCTCATGGTGATCTGGAGGTCACGGATTGCCTGTTTCCTGGACGACAACTGAATCAGTATGTCATTGAGGTAACACTGGAGTATCACTGGCCGCCTGAGGGAAGCTGCGACAACTGAAATAATTTTGGTGAAGGTCCTGGGAGCCAACAACAGGCTGAATGGCAGGGCCCTGTATTGATAATGTCAGCCTGCATAAAAGAATCTCAGGAACCTTCGATGTTGTGGCCAAACTGGTATGTGTAGTTATGCTTCCCTTAGGTCTATAGACATGAAGAGGTCTCCCTGTCGTATGTCTGCTAAGATGATTTGCAGGGATTGTATTTTGAACCTCCTGTAGGTGAGGTGGTAATTGAGGTTCATTAAGTCCAATATTGCTCTCTCTCCTCCCCCAAAGCTCTTTGGTACCAGGAGCTCTCTCTTGGTTGGGCAGGATGAAGTGGGACAGCAGATGTAGTGTCTTAGGAGAAGAAAAGGAACTCTAGGGTGAGACCCTGCCTCACTGTCTGCAGGACCCAGGAGTCCACATTGGGACGACGAACAGTTGAAATCATCCCCTAATGGGAGGCAGCCTTTGGTTGTGATTTACTCTTGTGGAAGGGCCTGTTGGAGGACCCTCCTTGATTTGGCCTGCAATAGGGGTACTGCTGCCTACCCCTATCCTGAAAGGGCTGCCTGTCCTGGGACTGGTCAGAGGATTGGGGGAATGGCCTGTTGAATGTTGTAGCATTAAATGAGGACTTAGTCACTCAAAAGGACTGTCTCCTAAAATAGGGCAGATTCTTGCATTCCTGTTTCTTGTTGAGTAGGAAGGACCTTCCATTTGTCCTTGGATTCAACTAGGATGAAATCTAAGGCCTCCCCAAACAATTTATATTCCTTGCAGTGGTGGCTAACTTCCACTTTGATTTTATATCAGTTTGCCAGTGGCAAAGCCAAAGAAGACACCACGACGTCACATTAGATATCAGGACCCTAGATGAAAACTTTGCCACGTTAAGGGAAGCATCCGTCAAATACTGGGCTGCTGCTATGATCTTATTCACGTCCTGGTGCAGATGCGTCTTCCACTGGTAACCTGGACTGCAGCTCATGCAGCCAGAATATGGAGGCCATATTTAAAAAGGAGGTGGAGGTAGATGCCTTAATAGCCCAGGCTGCTGCTTGGTGAGCCTTGTGGCACATGTTCTCTGCCTTTTTGTCCTCTGCCTTGAAGCCCTCCATGAAGTCAACAAGAAGAACCAAATTAGAGGTTAGGGACACTACAGGGGGATCCACTGTTGGTAACTTTAAAACGTTCTCTAGATTAGGTTCTACTGAGTAGAGTTTCTTGTCTCCACCACTTGGTGCAACCAGGGAACCAGGCTGGACCCACTGGTGCTGCACCACATCCATGAAAAGGGTAGGTACAGCAACAAGTTCCTGGGCCGGGGCACGTTCCTTGGACAGGCTATCTTTAGGATTAGGAATGACACAGAGGTCCCTTGATCTGCCTGGGGAGTAGTATCCACTGGGTGATGGCCTTCACCTTACATAGAATGGATTTGAAGGTAGTGGGCTTAAATAGCCCTGAGAAGGCTGGGGTGTCTGGGGAGAGGTCCTCATCCTTTGACAGTTCCTGTTCATTATACTCCTGTTCATCCCATGTGGATACTTCACTAATCACAGAGGATTCCAGGGAGGGATGTCGCACACTGTGACTGGTGACACCTGCCCCTTTCCTGGGCCTTGAGGGAACAGCCCTCTCTGAGTGATTGTCCCTATACTACAAGCTCTCAGCTCTGCCATGAGACATGGCACGGACAATAACTTTCTGCATTTATGCTGATAGGGAGACACCCTGATCCTCCCTAGCATGGTTACCTGCCTGAGAGTTGGAGGTAGAAGATTCTGGCCCTGAAAGACTGAGTGGAGAGTCAGGCCCTGAGGCCATAGATGAGGCCAGGGAGACCAGGTAACTACAGAAAAGTCTGGGGAGAAATCTTGGGGCTCCACCTCCTCCTCAATGACCTGCATGGGGTCCAAGAGGGAAAGGGGAAAGAGGCCCATTCCATTGTCGGGCTCGTCTGCTGGTCAGTTGCCTTGGTCTGCCGTTGGGCCTTCTTGACTTTCCTCTCTAGGGCCTGCTGGTGGTGCTCAACATCTCTGTCTGAGGCCTTAGAGGCCTTTGGCGCACAGCAAGGCTGCTTGCCTATACCTGCCACCTTGCCTTTTTCTGCCTTTTTGCCCTTCCCTGTGGCTTTTCCCAGGTTCCTGACCGCGAAGGACCTGGTCTACCGTGACTGCTGCTGAGAGGACCAGGTTGTTCCAAGGCCGCATGAGGGGGTGCGGCAGCCATCCTGAGCTCTGGCAACTTAGACTGCGGTCTAACGGAAGCTGTAACTGTTACCCAGCTGATCCACTCTTGAATTCCTGGCCACGATGGCAAACTGGCCAACAAGGCGTGAACTGTGTCGCAGACTAAAAAGGGAGGAATCCAGGAAGTGGAGAATGACCATGTGGTGGCCAAAGCTCCGGAGCTGCCTTGTAGTCAAAATGTGAGTGGCAGTAACCTTGCCGGCAACCCAGACAATGTCAGCTCACCACCTGATGGCGATCTGACTGGAGGTGGGCCCCATGGCTATAGAGCCACAGAAAAGCACGCAGAGGCTTGCAAAATGGCCACTGCACACTTTGGGGGAGGGGGATAGCTGGAAAATGGCGGCCACCCAAAAAGAAGGCACCACACTGCTTACAAACAGTGAGAGGCGAACTTTTATTCCCCTTTGCCAGCAAGAGTCTTCCTAAGCACCTTATGAACCAATGGATCCACACAATATACTGCTCATTAAGTATTTTTGTAACTTAAAGGAGAAAAAAATGCATAAATAAATAAGTAAAAAAAAGTGATTTGTCACTGGTTTCTTCCTTTGGTTGAGAGAATAGTCACCCAGTTGATTTTCATGCAAAGCTAGGACTACAATTTATAATACTCTAGTCTCTAGATCAGGGGTCACTCCAGGGACTGCTAATTCCTAATTTTAAATCCTGCAGATGACTAATATGAATTCAGCATGCCACTTGCTGAAGTGTCTGGACTCCCAGTGACAGGATGAGGTCCTTCACGCACTTAGCTTGGCCACCTGTTTTTGCAGCCTTAAACACCCAAAGAGCCATTTGGACCCATTTCACACAGAAAACAAAACCCTGGGATCTCTCATCTCTCTCTTTTCTCTCTCTCTAACCTCTCTTCTCTCTCTCTCTCTCTCTCACACACACACACACACACACAAACACACAGACACACACACACACACACACAGAGAGACATTACAGTCAGAATAATGTGTGTTTGAAAATCTTACAATATGAATAAAAATGGTGGCATAAGATGAAGTTCTTAATAGCAACCATCATTCTCACAATTCAATAGTAAATTAATGTTACATAGATTCAAGAACATACATATGAGGAAAACACTTTACAGAAATCATTTTGTAAAACAACCTGTTCATGTAAAACTATCAATCTACTATAGTTCTTGCTCCTGCAAGGTATAATTTCAAGCAAATTAACAATGTAAAGTTTTACTAAGCATTCTTTTGGCTAAGAAAGTCTCTTAAACTACCTCAATAGATACTACACTAATAGCAATAGCACATAGACTTCTTTGTTAGAATTTGTCTTGTGCTCATAATTTGAAACCTCTTGCAACCCAATTAATTGTTATAACAATTTCAAACCTCCACAAACAATATAGGTGCTAGTGAATAAAATGCTACCATACATGCTCCTGAGCCTGTTCTTGGTAGAAAGTGCATGTGACAGGCTCCTCTCAAGAGAGGGTGGAAGGGAAGGGAAGAGAAACAGAAATAGAGAAAGAGAGGGAGGGAGGGAAAGAGAGAGGAGGTGAAAGGGAGAGAAAGGGGAGAGGGAGGGAGGGAGGGGAGGAAAAGAAAAACAGGGAAGGAGAAGATGTAGATGTAGATGTAGATAAATTTATTTATAGCCCCCCCTTTTCCCTGAGGGGACTCAGGGCGGCTTACAACGTATAGGGAAGGGAGTACACACAATAACATATAAAAACAGTACGTAATTAAAAATAGAAGCAACATTCATTCATCATTCGGGAGGGGACGGATTATAATCTTTAACCCCAGGCCTGACGGGATAGCCAGATCTTGAGGGCTTTGCGGAAGGTCTGGAGTGTGGTGAGGGTACGAATCTCCACGGGGAGATCGTTCCAAAGGGTCGGAGCTACTACTGAAAAGGCTCTCCTCCGCGTAGTTGCCAGTCGACACTGACTGGCGGATGGAACTCGGAGGAGGCCTAATCTGTGTGATCTAATAGGTCGCAAGGAGGTAATTGGCAGAGAGAGAGAAAGAGGGAGGGGAGGAAGAGAAAGGGGGAAGAGAAAGGGGGAAAAGAGGGGAGGACGGAAAGAGGAAGAGGAAGGGAGGGAAAGAGAAAAAGAGGTAGGTAGGGGGAAAGAAAGAGGGGGAAAGAGAGAAAGAGGGATGGAGAGAAAGAGGAAGAAGGGGAAGAAAGGGGGAAAGAGAAAGAGAAATGGGAGGGAGGGAAAGGAGAAGGAGAAGAAGGGGAGAGAGAAAGAGAGGGGGAAGCGAAACAGAGTGGGGAGGGAAAAATAGGGAGGTATGGGAAAATGAGAGGAGCAAAGGAGGGAAAAGAAACAGAGAGGGGGAGGGGGAAGAGGGAGGGAGGGAAAGAGAAAGAGAGAAATGATATTACAAAAGGTTTTCTTTTTTATTGTTGCTAAATATATTTCAAAAGCAGAAAAAAGAGGGGCATAAAAGTGCATTTATCATGCTTTTCTTAGAACAATTAGCTGAACTCTGCCTTGTTTATCATTATTTTAGAAAGTAAAACTTCATTATTCAAGTTAAATTGCCATGTTGGCACTTTGCGATAAATAAGTGGCTTTTGTGTTGCAGTTTGGGCACTTGGTGCCGAAAAGGTTCGCCACCACTGAGATAGAATGTTGAGAATAATCTAAAATGGGAAGGGTAGAAGGTCAGAACAGTGACATCTTAATTCTTAATTCAGGATTGCAAGATTCTGTTAACACAAACTTACAATAAAGGCAGAGCTAGAACTTCTGGCTATGCATCTTCTCTAGGCTACTTCACAAATCTAAAATCAATCTCGCAAGTCTGCAAGTAAGATTCCTTGCTCTACTTTTATTCTCCTGAAAACTAGAGATACTTCTGAAATTATTTTGCCTCCTCCTCCTTTAGACTCAAAATGACTTACACCAGTTTGTTTACTGACTCTTCGAAGTTATAACAGAACTGAAAAAGTGATTTACAACCATTTTTCACTCTTACAACCATTGCATCCACATGATCACATGGTCAACTTTCAGATGCTCAGCAACCAATTCATATCTATGATTACAGTATTCCAGTGTCACCTGATCACCTTTTGTGATCTTTTTATAATTTCAAACAAAGTTTTGTATTTTTTTGTTACAAATTTAAATTTCTTTTATAAACAACCGTTGACTTACCTGAGCGGTCCTTCTATGTGTGCTGTGAGGGGAATGCAAGCATGGGTTAACTTTGTCCATTAGCCTAGAGACTGAGTTATGTAGGTTTTTTTAAAGTTTTTTTATTTTTTATTTTCAAAACAAACACAACACATAAAATCTTCCTTTTTTACATACTGCAGAAAGTGTATCAGTTGGTTACAAAAGACTTCCGTGCATCTCTTCCACAGTCATCAAGCATAATTCATACTAAGTCAAGAATTTTAACTCAGAACGAGACTGGAAAAAATGGATTGACTATATACAAAATAAATACGGGACTAAGAAATTCCAGTTAGCCTATGCTTAAGATCAGAAATGATTTAAACTGTTAAAAGTCAGTTCAGTAAGAAGAAGCTAAGGTCAATCTAGAATGTCATTAATTTCTTTATTTCTTTTTTCTCAATAGATTTTAGACTGTGTTAGTTAAAAATCCATACCGTGTACGGGTTCTGGGAAGTCGGGGGGGGGGAAGGAGGAGGGGGGGTGGGGGGGGTGGAGGGAGGGAGGGGTACACACATCAAAAAAAAATTGTACTTCAATGTCTTAATGATTGACAAATGATGACATATTTGTGTTTTTTTAAAGAAAAATAAAAAAGTTCTGTTAAAAAAAAAAAAAAAATTTTAACTCAGATATTTATACATGTTACTGTCATCATACCTCCATTTTCATTTGACTATAGTTGTTTAAACATCCTTCGTCATAAAATATACCAAGATTTAATACATAACCACATACCGGCATTTCATTTACTATTTCTAAAATCCTCCAATGACACTAAATCCTTATATCCTATTCTAGCTAAACATCCATAATATTTAATAACAAAGTTTTCTATCTTTCTTTCCAAATCAGTTTACAATTTACATCTCATTTCCTTATATTGTACCCATACATATATATCCGTTATTATCATTAACCCTCTTTTATTTGACTATATCCTGCATCATATCATTTTCCCCCCTAGTAATCAAGATTGAACTGAATCTAACTTAATTCTTTATTATTATTATTATTATACAATTGTATCATAGCGGCCAGTTGTTTCGCCGGATTTGGCATTGGTTACTAGTCGGGCCCCACCCAGGGGCCTAGGACGTCGTAACGTATTTTCGTAATATGCGTGCAGATCCAAGCAGTGCGGCTTTTTGCATTTGACTGATGGTGATTTTGTCAATTTTTAACTGTTTTAAATGTAATTCCAGTGCTTTTGGAATAGCACCCAGTGTGCCAATTACCACTGGAATTATCACTGCTGGTTTGTGCCATAGTCGTTGAATTTCGATTTTTAAGTCCTGGTATCTTGCGATTTTTTCATGTTCCTTCTCGGCGACCCTGCTATCACCTGGTATTGCGATGTCTATGATTGTGACCTTATTTTTCTCAACCAGTGTGATGTCTGGTGTATTATGCGCCAGTATTTTGTCCGTTTGTATACGGAAATCCCACAAGATCTTGACCATCTGATTTTCGGTGACTTTTTCAG
This sequence comes from Thamnophis elegans, assembly GCF_009769535.1. NCBI lineage: Eukaryota > Metazoa > Chordata > Lepidosauria > Squamata > Natricidae > Thamnophis > Thamnophis elegans. The sequence continues at coordinate 62,152,918 of NC_045558.1, read as the reverse complement.
GCTGATGTTCCCACCAGTTTGTTGCTGTTTTAATATTATAATTTTTGCACAAATTCCAATGGATCATTTGTGCTACTGAATTGTGCCGCAATTTATAATCAGTCTGCGTGATTTTTTTACAGCAGCTGAGTATGTGATCAACAGTTTCATCAGCTTCTTTGCAAAGTCTGCATTTGGCATCATCAGAGGATTTTTCGATTTTGGCCTTAATGGCATTTGTGCGGATAGCTTGTTCTTGCGCAGCCAGGATTAGTGACTCTGTTTCTTTCTTTAATGTACCTGTTGTTAACCATAACCAAGTTTGTTCACTGTCCACTTTATCTTTTATTTTTTCCAGAAATTGGCCATGCAGTGCTTTGTTCTGCCAACTCTTCATTCTTGATTTTATCACATCTTTTCTGTATTCTTGTTTCGTCTGTTGGGCCTTCAGTAGATTTTTGTTCTTTACTTCGATTAATAGATGTTCTTGACTTTCTTTTAAATAATCAGCCAGTGCATGTTTTTCTTCTTCAACTCTTTGCTTCACTTGTAATAATCCTCTGCCACCTGATTTTTGGGGCAGGTATAGTCTATCAGTATCACCACGTGGATGTAAACTGTAGTGCATTGTCATTGGTTCCTGGTTTTTCGGTCCAAAAGGTCCAAATCAGCTTGTGTCCAGTTAACTATACCAGCTGTGTATCTTATAACTGGTATTGCCCAGGTATTTATGGCCTTGATTGTTATTATTATTTATATAATCCAAAAGGGTTTCTAATCTTCCTTTCATGGGTGCCATTCAATATGCATATCCAGTTATTACTTATCATAACACTACACATTGTATACATTATTATCATTATCAATTATTTATTTAACTATATCTATAATCACTAAATTTTGCTAAGTTAAGCAAGTTTTAAATTATACTTTTCCATCTATCAACTAGTATCTTTCCAACAACAAAACCATGTCATATCTTCTGCCATTTCTGGCATCAGTCCTCTAATCATCTCCTTAATCAGCTTTGTATGGACTCCTCTTAGCAACTCTTTGCTTATAAGATCTCTCATGTAATTTTGATGCCCTTCTTCTGTTTTCTTAATCTGCTTATCTTTGATTGTCGGTGGAGTTATCAAAACTATTGCTAATAAGGTTTCTTTCTTTAAGTCCATAAATTCTTTTATTTTTTCCTCTTCTGTATCTTCCCATCTGGGGTAAGTTTCCCCTCCATTTAATTTCTCTTTCAGTATTCCACTCTTTCCATTTTCAGAAACAAACGAATCACCATAAGTATCAGCAATTTTAATTTCTTTATATTCATTTTCCTCTTCAATTTTTTGGATTTTAACCACCACTTTTTCCATTTGATGAACATCTTCAACTTCTCAGTCATATTTTACTGTTAGATGCACTAAATAATCCAACTTCTTCTCTATCCTCTCATTTGTATTTGATAATTTCTGTATTTCTGAGAATATCTTTTGCAGATTTAAAACTTCCTTCTGGTGTTGAAATTGCACCATGATTTCCAACTGACAAACACTGCTACTCTAGCTTAGAAGGTTTTAGCAGAATTAAGCATCACGATAACATTTCACCTTTCTCTGGTTAAGAATCTACTTCAAAGGAACATCTGTGTGTTTTTCTTCTTATCACTCTAAACAAGCTGTCCTTGAAGTGCCAAGCCAGGACAATCAGTGAAAGAAGTATTTCGTTTCCAATACACAAACATCTAGCTTCCGAGTAGCAGCATTACAATGTTACCACTTCTTTGTTTCTTTTTGTATCGTTTTGTATTTCAAGTTTTAAAAAAGGTCCGATTCTTAAATGAGTTAGTAATTTCCATAGTAATGAAAGAGGAAAGTTTTAGTCCATAGATTACGGAGAATAGTCAAAGAAAAAAAATAGAAGAAGGAAATGTGATCCATTCATTTTAAAGGGCTTTAAATTCCATCCATAAAGATAGCATTTAAAAAGTAAATTTGGACTGTTCAAAACCAGTCCAAATTTAATTCTGCCGCTTATTTCTTCTGTTCTCCAATTTAAATTAATTTTAAGTTTTTTTTATAGGCAGTCACTTTTAAAACAGTAAAAATTCCTCACCAGCTAAAAACACTTTCTCTTTCCATATCCTTCCATCCTTCCTTCCGCCCCGACCTCCATTTGGCTGGATTTGTTGTCACCGGCTTGAAGAACTTATCTTGGATCAATCAGGGACTTTGCGATGTCCCTGTGATCAGCAAGATGTATTCTTCCTGTTCACTGTCTCTACGGGACGGTTTAGGTCCGTTTGGACCACCCAGAGACAAAAGTGTCGACTGCGGTGTCAGAGCATTGACTTCAGCTCCTCCCCTCATCTGAGTTATGTAATCGTTGACCACACCTCCTCTGACTGTGATAGTTCAGTTTTGTACAAAGGCTCAACCTATCTAAGAGAAGCAAATGAATCAGCATAGAAGAAGGTAAGTAGATAAGTAGACACGTGTGCATGAGTGTGTGTGTGAGAGAGATCAATGTCAATGCCCAGACCAGCCAAAGCTGAGTGCAGGTTTGGATTCCCCTCGCAGCACACAAAGAAGGACCGTTCAGGTAAGTCAACAGTCATTCTCCTCTGCGCTGCTTGGGGACATGCCAAAGCAATGAGTTTCAAGGGTGAGATATAGGCTGGTCAGGGGCCGTGGATGATGATACAACCCTCTGTAAGACACATCGCCCAATGGAAGCTTCCACTGAGGCATACACATCCACTTTATGTCAGATGAAGGGCGATGGCGATGACCAGGTCGCCGCTCTACCGTGACCCGACAAAAGCGCGCCGACAAAACCGCGTCGCTAAAATCACGATGTCATCAATGCGCTGACAACACCGCATTGACAGAAGGGCGCTTTACAACAGTGCGTCGACAGAAAGCCGATTTAAGTTAAGGTAAGGGTTAGGGTTAGGGTTAGGGTTAGGGTTAGGGTTAGGGTTAGCATTCCGTTTAGGGTTAGGGTTAGCATTACGTTTAGGGTTAGGTTTAGGTTTAGGTTTAGTTTTACAGCGCGCTTCTGTCGCCGTGCTGTTGTCGGCGCGATTCAGCGCTCATTTGTCGGAGCGCTTTAGAACTCGCTGTTTTGTCACTATGGTTTAGTCGGGCACGGTATTCGCCCTTTTGTCGGTGAACACTGCCCTACATATGTCCTCCACCGAGGCCTGCATTGCCCAGGCTGCCGTGATGGCTGCACTCCTGGTGGAATGGGGAGTTATACGCCTGCGTCAGGTTGGGATTGGCAGTCGTATGCGAGGGCAATACACGATTTTAGCCAGCGTCTGATGGTGTTTGAGGACGCCTTCTGTCCCATGGATGCCAGCTGAAACGACATGAAAAGCACCTCCGATCTTCTGAATGACACTATACGTTTCACATAGCGAAGGAGCATTCTGTGAACATCGAGGTACAACCTTCATTCCTGAAGGTGTGACGGTTGAGGGCAAATGTCTGGAAGAATAAGTTCTTGCGCCCTGTGAAACCAAGAGTTAATTTTTGGCAGGAATGCCAGATCCAATTGTAGGATGACTCTGTTTGGGTGGAATATACAGAGATCCTCATGGACTGATAGTGCTGCCAGCTCTGAGACCTTTCTAGCGGATGTAATCACTACTAAAAAGACAGTTTTGAGGGTCAACAATCTGAGACTGATGGTATGAATGAGTTCGAATGGCTCAGCCGTGAGAGCTCTAAGCATTAGGGGTAAATCCCACGTAGGGTAACGATGGACCACCGGAGGTTTGAAATTAGATGCGCCCTTCAGGAAGGACTGGACCCTCGGATGTTGAGCGAGGTAATGGCCCTGGCCGCCTACAATCACAATCGATAGGGCTGCAATTAGCCGACGGAGTGTACTGGGCATTAGCCCTTTGTCCGATTGTAATAAGTCTAGTACCTGTGGTATGGATGCTGTAATCGAGTCCACAGAGACTGACCGACACCACCTGCAGAAGGCCTGCCAGATAGCCTCATAAATCCATGTCATGGAGGGACATCGAGCCGCTTGGATTGTAGTGATGATCTTGTCAGAGAAATCCTGGCGAATCAGGATAGCCCACTCACATGCCACACTGCTAATTGCAGTAGCTGGGGGTTCGGATGGATGAGAAAGAATTATCTGGTCATCTGGAATGCTCCACGGGTGGGAGATCAAAAGATGGATGAGGTCGGCGTACCAAGGGTGTCTGGGCCACATTGGTGCAACCAGAAGAACTTCCACCCGTTCTGACAAAACCTTCTGGATGACTAGCGGTACCAGTGGGAGAGGCGGTGTCAGCCTCTGCTTCGCTGCTGTTTTTCGGCTGCCATTGAAACGGGGAGGGGGCATGGTATTTGGGAGGGGAATCATTATGTACTGGAGGATTGTTATTAGGAGCTGTCCTGACCATCTATCTGCACATGTGGAAGAAGGGAGTTTCCCGCCAAGGCCAACTGTCCAGCATTCAAGCCTGATGATGTTTTTTGAAGATATCTACCACCTGACAGTTCGATGTATTATTATTGGACTATGAAATGGGGTGCCAAGGGGAGGGGATTGAATTATACATGATATTTATTGCTTTTGCACCATTTTACTCAGACTCAGCTTTGCTTTGCTACTCATCGTTTGTAATTAGTAAAAGTACACTTAATTCTAAGCATGGAGTTGAGTGGTTTCTTTCTTGATTATTAAACGAAGGAGCACCTGACATTAAGCTGAGTCTCACCTCGCACCCAACATGGAGTGAACACCTTCCGAGGGGGGTGCCCTCACAGGAAAAAAAATTGTCTTTACATGGCAGTGACCAGGAGGAAGAATTGGGAGCAACGGCAGCTCCATCATTAATGGAAATGCTGGCCGACCTGAGAGTGGAGGAACCTACTGTTCGACACAGGTGGACTTGGGGAATGGGACAGAAAGAGGAACCTGATGAACCACTAATTGGAGTCACGAGGAGGAGGCCGAGGAAACCAGCTGCTGACTGGCGTGGATCTAAGGATGAAGACTACAAGATGTCCCAAGCCATGAAACTCCTCGAAGAGGCGTGGGGCGAATGCCGGGCTCGAGAGAGTGATGTGGAAAGGGGACCAGCGGAGGAACTAGAGAGAAGGTACCCGTTGCTTAGCTTAAGGGAGACTGGAGGGGCCGAAGGGGAATATGCACAAGAAGACCCAGCACCGACCTCTCCCCCTGCAGCTAGAGACATTCCGAGAGCAGGGGGCAGGCGACATCGGATGGCTAAAGTCCCACCCTTAAGCATAAAATATGATGGAGAACCCAGTGGATTGGGGTTGTTTATAATTCAGGTTTGGAATTATATGCAAATATATGGGCCTGACCTGGATTCTGATGAAGCTAAAGTAAGAATAGTGTTAATGGCTCTAGAGAAAAAAGCAGCTGAATGGATGGTCAGATTACATAATAGTGACTCCTCTCTCCTGAGGAATTTTGATGGTTTTATGGCAGCCATGAGAAGACGCTTTGATGACCCTCTCACCGAGCGCTGGGCTAGAATTAAATTTACGACACTCAGACAGGGGAAAAAGACTGTTCCTGAATATGTACAGGAATTCCAAGAATTATCAGCTTATATGAGAGGATGATCTGAAGAGGCCTTATTAGATTGGATGGCTTGAACAAAGACGTTTACCAGCAATGTTTAAACAGGAGACTCCCCCACCACTTAGAACCTTGGTATGAGCATGCTGCAGATGTTGAAGTTGATTTGGCTAGACTGTTACAAGGAAGAGGGAGAAGCTGAGGATTCCCCTCCCCCCACCAAATCTCCCCTCCCAAAGGTGCAAAAAGGGGGAAGGGGAGGATTCACAGGCAAGCCCAAGCATTCCATATGCTTCCACTGTGGGAAGGAGGGGCACCGTACTGTGAATTGCCGAGTCAAGATGACCCATACTGTTCCGCCCTCCCGGAGGGAGAAAAAACCTGAGAAGCCTCATAGCAAGAAAAAGGAACCTGTTTTGAGGGGGGGAGATTTCTCGACGCTTCGAGCCGGAGGAAGGAGGGAGCAGAAGCCCCAGTTCATCTGACAACAGTGACTATGAGGATGCAGACCGCTGGGTAAGTTCCTGCTCGGGGCCCATGCTTATCCCAGTTGAGCTTAGAGTGCCCTCTACTGACACAAAAGAGAAAATTCTGGCACTTTTAGACACTGGTTGCTCACAATGCATAAGCCCAGATATAGTTGAAAAAATGAGCTTGAAGCTGAAAGCTTTAAAAATCCCGATTGCATTTTGCCAATTAGATGGCTCTATTGCAGGGGGCGACCTGCTCATTTTATTACAGAGCCCATTGAAATGTGGCTGGGAACCCACCAAGAGATGATAACTTTTATTGTAGCCCCAGGGATGGACCGACCCCTTATTTTAGGACTCCCCTGGCTCCATAAATGGAATCCACGCATTAACTGGAGAGATGGGTGGTTACAAATTCGGTCAGCCATACCCCCTGAGGGGAAAATGGAGGATCTGGAGCCTGATGAAACTGTCCCCAAACTAGCAGCCAGAGAGCAGGAAAGAATTGAGGGGGAGGAAAGAATTCCGAAGGAATATTGGGACCTGAAAGATGTTTTCAGTGAAAAATCTTCTGATAAATTGCCCCCTCATAGGGCCACAGATTGCACCATTGATATTCTACCTGGGGTGAAGCTCCTGAAACCCCAAATTTATTCAATGACCCCTAGGGAGATGGACGAAATGAGAAAATTCATTGATAAAAACTTGGAAAGGGGCTTCATTGAACCAGCAAGACCCAAAGTAGCTGCCCCAGTGTTATTCAGAGAAAAGAAAGATGGCTCCTTTCGTTTATGTGTGAATTTTAAGAATCTGAACTGCATTTCTGCCCAAAACCTCTACCCTTTAACACTGATGAAGAACATGCTAGCACAACTAGGGAAGGGGAGAATTTTCACTAAATTGGACCTGCGGGAAGCATCTATAGGGTCAGAATTAAGGAGGGGAATGAATGGAAGACTGCATTCAACTGCCCCCTTGGTTGTTTCCAATTTTGAGTAATGCCATTTGGCCTCCAGGGGGCGCCAGCAGTCTTCATGCAACTAATTAATGAAGTTTTGCATCACCATTACAAAGGCATGATGGTCTATCTAGACGATATCCTTATTTACACGGAAACACGTGAAGAACATGTGAAGCTGGTTCAGACAGTTCTGAAGAAACTCCGTGCTGCAGAACTATATGCCAAATTATGCAAGTGCGAATTTCATCAGGAGAGGGTGTATTATCTGGGCTATCGAATCTCCCACAAAGGGATAGAGATGGACCCAGCAAAGGTTAAGGCTGCCACCGAATGGGAAGCCCCACGGACACGTAAGCAGTTACAGAGTTTTTTGGGTTTTGCTAACTTCTATCGTCAATTTATTCCCTCCTTCGCTAAGATCGCTCTTCCTATCACTAACCTCCTTAAGTCGAAAGGAGGAGCAAAGCCCAAACCTAGCAAACCTTTGAATTGGACTATGGAATGTCAGGCTGCTTTCAAGAAGTTGAAACGCCTGTTTGCAGAGGAACCGGTCCTGAAACACCCAGACATGGACGCACCTTTTGTGGTCCAGGCTGATGCCAGTGATGTGGTGGGGGGGGCAGTACTGCTTCAAGCAAATGCACAAGGAAAATTACAATCCTGCGCTTACACCTCTCGCAAGCTGACCGACACTGAGAGACGCTGGGCTATTTGGGGAAAGGAAGCTTTTGCTGTTCGTTGAGCTTTGACAACCTGGCGTCATTTTCTAGAGGGCGCTAAACACCCTTTTGAGATGTGGACTGACCACAAAAACTTGGAGGCGTTGAAAACCCCCAGGAAGCTGTCTCCCAAACAGATGCTCTGGGCACAACATTTCAATAGGTTCAATTTTACTTTGAAATACATTCCGGGAGGGAGAAATTTTATGGCTGATGCTTTGTCCAGGCTCCCGCAGTACAACAGTTCAAAGCTCAGTGTTGCCAACCTGTCATTCCCACAAGGAATCTGGCTGCTCCTGTTGTCACTAGGAGTCAGACAACCTCTAAGTTAGAGGTCACACAAGACTTTATCTCTGAACTGAAGGGGGCCCTTACAAAGGATGAATGGTTCCAGCAACATATGAGTGAATGCACCATGATGGATTGGCTTGGATTGGTGCAAAATTATACGCCCCTACATCCATTAGAACCACCGTCCTCCAACGGGCTCATGACTCTCGCATGGCCGGACACTTTGGGTTTGTCAAAACCTTGCACCTCGTTAAGAGACAATTTTGGTGGCCTTCATTGAAAAATGACATTGAGTCTTATGTGGCTAGTTGTCCCATTTGTGTCTCTGCAAAACGCCCTCCCGGAAAACCCCAAGGGTTGCTCCAGGCAGTAGCTTACCCGGAAGCCCCATGGAAAGAGATCTCTATGGATTTCATTGTTGAACGGTCTGGCTCCTTGAAGAGACACCCTTTGAGAATCTTGGAAGATGTCCACCAGCAGAGTGACCGTAACACCTTGAGAGGCAACTGGACCTTAGTTTGTGAGTGGCTGGTGTGAGTCCTCTGAAAGCGGAGCAGAAAACACTGGAGAGGTCGTGCGTGAAACCTCAACCAAGGGACAATGTCTCTACATGATATCATCTTCCCCAGGAGTTGGGAGAGGACCGTGAGGGAAAGAGATTGCTGCATTTGCACCTGACTCATCAGGGTCTGTAGGCTTTGGTGTCTCTCCTGGGACAGTGACACCACGCATCGTTCGGAGTCGATGATGGTCCTGAGATGGAGGAGGGACATGGTTGGGTGCAAGTGACTCTTTGGAAAGTTCAAAACAAAGTGGTGATGTTGCAAGGCATTGATCGTGGTCTGCAAGTCCTGCCTTGCCTGATCTGAGGAAGATGACATGTCATCCAAATAACAGTTGACCTTTACAGGAATCGACCAAAGAGTTGCCACTATCACCACCACCAACTTTGTGAATGTTCGTGGGGCTGATGAAAGGCCGAATGGCAGGGCACGGTATTGAAAGTGGCTCCCCGCAAACTGGAATCACAAGAACCTTCGATGTGACGGGTGTATCAGCACATGGAGGTATGCCTCCTTGATATCTACCAAGGTCAGTAGATCACCCTATGGATTGCAGCTAGGATGCTTTTGAGTGATTGCATTTTGAACCTCTGGTATTTCAGATAGAGATTGAGCTGTTTCAAGTCTAAGATGGCTCGCCATCCTCCCGAGCTTTTGGGGACTAAGAAGAGGATAGAGTAAAAGCCTAGCCTTTCTTGTCCCTGAGATACCCTTTCTATAGCATTGATGGAAATCAGATGTTCAATTTCGAAGTCCATCAGGCGTCTTTTCACCTGGCATCTTGGCATGGGACACCTGATGAAGCGCCGGGGGAATAGAGAAATTCTAGAGTGAGGCCCAGCCACACGGTCTGAAGTGCCCATGCGTCTGAGATGGTTTCTGCCCATTGGAAGGCGAAAGATGTTTGGCCCCCACCAATAGGCCCCACCTTGTGCGAGTCACTGGTACCTACGAAAGGCCAATTATTGGAGCCACAAAATGGCCACCGGGTCTGTTGTTGCTGATCCTGTTGGCGACCCATCTCTGGCACTGGAATGGTCCTGAGCCCTGTCCTGTTGCTGGGTGAATGGCCTGGTGTAGTGAGGAATGTATGGGGTAGCATTGTACTCAGAGTCCCCGGCCCGAAAGGACTGCCTTCTATTGTATGGTTGGTGTCTCCTGTCCATGCATCTGTTCGTTGTACTTTACACTTATCCCTAGTTTCAATCAAAATAGGGTCCAATGCGGGCCCAAAGAGAGGGCAGCCCTTGAAGGGGGTGGAAGCTAGGCGCCATTTGGAGCATAAGTCTGCCTGCCAATGGTGAAGCCAAAGAAGACGGTGGGATGCTACGTCAGAAGTTACTGCACGATATGGTATAAGGGAACTAAACCACATGGTTATTTTAGAAGACATTATATAAGGGAGGCGTTGTTGTTAAATTGGGAAAAGATTAAAAAATTACACTATTTAAAAATTCCAGTCTGGACATCAACAATTGAAGCATTTTCGTATCCGATAATATATAAAAAGGAACAAACAGTTAGATATACAGAATTATTGAATACAGAGGGTGAGCTCAAATCTAGTCAAGAGTTGAAGCAAGAAGGGATGGGGATGGAAATGAACTGGTATTCATATGTACAGATACAATCTAGATATAATGAAGATAGAAAAACTAAAGGTCTCTATAATAAAATGACTGAGCTAGACAAAATTCTAACAGGTACTGATGAAAAAGTAATTAAAAAACTATATGGATATTTATTGGAGTTTAAATTGCATGAAGAACAAGTTAAAGAAACTATGATTGCTTGGGGAAAATTTTTTAAGTATGGGATTGATTTAGAGAATTGGCAGAAATTGTGGTCTCAAAATTACAAAATGACAATGTCTACTGCATATAGAGAAAACTTGTATAAGATGTTTTACAGGTGGCATCTACCCCCGACCAGAATCGCAAGAATGTTCAAGAATAAATCAGAAAAGTGTTGGAAATGTCACCAGATACCTGGCTCATACTACCACATGTGGTGGACTTGCACTGAAGCCAAAAGATACTGGACTAAAATCCACATGTGGTTGGAGAAAATGATACACAAACAAATAGACTTTAAACCAGAGGTCTTTTTATTGGGAATTTTACCAGAAACCTACAACAAAGACTTAAAATATTTGATTGTAAATGTGTTAACAGCAGCCAGAATTGTATTTGCAAAAAACTGGAAAAATGAAACAATACCAAAAGAGGAAGAAGTTATTCGAAAAATAATGGACTGTGCCGAAATGAGTAAATTGACATTTGAAATTAGAGAGCAAGAGGATGAACAATTTATAAGATATGGGACTTGTTTTATCAATGGCTAAGGGAAAAAAAACAAAATTTTGGAAATGAAAAATGATACACTTATGCCTTAATTGGAAAAAGTAAATGATATAATTATGCTGTGAAATAATTCAACAATGATATAAGGAAGTACTAATATAAGGTCTGGTGATATAATATATAAGGTTAAGATCTTACTATAATGATATTTCGCTGCTGATAAGGCAATTCTAATAGGGGAACAAATGAAAACTGGTATATATAGGCAGCGATGCCTTGTTGAACAATGAAGGAATAAGATCTCTGTTTGAAGGTATGAAATGCAAGGTTAACAATGAATAGAAGTATACTCTCTGGGGGAAAACAATGCTAATGTTAACTGAATATATATTGTAGAAGGAAAATGAGGCCTTTAGTTACATTAGAGGAAATATCTGAGATGGTAAATATTATTTGAAGATGTAGATGTTAAAACAACCGTAACCAAACGACATGCTGCATGTGATGATGGTTTTTTTTTTTCCTTTTTGGACTTTTTTTTTTCCTTTTTGGCCTCCCCCCCTCCCCCCACCCTTTTTTTTTCTTGTTTTTTTTTTTGTTTTTTTTTGTTTTTTAAACCCTAGCTTATTGTGGTGCTTATTAAATATACAACAGAGAGATACAGGATGTATAAACCTAGTAGGGATGCACCTGTGATCAAAGGACATATTGTATGTGAAGATGGGTTTCCCCTCCCCCCCTTTCCCCCCCCCACCCATCTTCTCCCTTTCCCATTGTTGTCTGTGTAATAAAAAAAATAAAAAATAAAATAAAATAAAAAAAGAAGTTACTGCACGAGAAGCAAACTTGGCCACGTTCAGTGTAGCATCTGAGGAAATTTCCAGTGCTGCCACCAGTTTATTTAAATCCTGGTGTAAGCGGAGGTCATTGGGGGCAAGCCTGGCCTGCAACTGCTGTAACCATATTAACAAAGTCCTATTAAAGAAAGATGCTGCTGTGGCAGCCTGTAATGCCCAGACAGCTGCCTGGTGGATTTTGCAGATGACCAATTCAGCCTTGCAATCCTCGGCTTTAAGACCCTCCAAAATTTCGGAAGGAATCAAAGCCAGGGAGGCCAAAGCTACTACAGGAGGATCCACAGTAGGGAACTGAAGGATCTCATCCAATTCAGGCATGGAAGCATAGAGCTTCGTGTCACCATTACTAGGTGGAGAAACAACAGTCGGTTGGGACCACTGTTTCTGAACAATATCCAGAAACAGCTTTGGGAAGGGTATGGCGTCTTGTTCCTGCACCTGTTCCGCAAAAAACCGTTCTGCGGAATCAAAGCCCTCAGCATTACTGGCTTGAGTGGTGGCGCCTCCCATCTTGGTAGTTGCCTTAGCTTTATATAAAAGCAATTTAAATAAGGCAGGCCAGAACAGGCAGGTGTGTCCTGCACCAGACCGTCGTCATCCGACAACTCCAAGGCTGCGACATCTTCCTCCTCACCCAGAATAGAACCTTCACTATAAACTGAGGGTAGCAGTGAGGGAGGATCAGCCTGGGAAATAGAGAGTTCTCTAACAAGGTTGGCAGATGCAGGGGCTGGGCCCTGTGCTGCAATTCCATCCCCTGGAAAAGTCTGTTCTGTTCAAAAGGGGATGAAAGAAGAAAAATCTGTACTGGAAGAGATTTTTGAAGATAAACCAGAGGAAGAATTCTACCCCCCTACAATCCAGAGATAAGCACTCCTGTTCCAGCATTATCTCCAGTCCCTCTATCTTTTCCCCCCTCTCCTCCTCAGTCCAGCGAGGAAGCAACAGACACAAATAAAAAGGGAGTGGAATTGTTAAGTCCTTCTCATACTAGAAGAGGAATACTTTATGGAGGACTTGATGGGTCAATTATAGACCCCTTGATGGCCTCTTTAAGAGACTTGCCAAAGGGAAACCACCTTGCATATGTTCATGTCCTATTTACAACAAGTGATTTGTTTAATTGGCAAAGAGGAATGCCCCCATATAGAAAAGCTCCTCAATCATATGTAGAACTGGTCCAAAGAATTGTGGCAACCCACAGACCAATGGTGCCCGACCTGCATACTTTACTGGCTGCCTTCTTGGGCCCAGAAAACAAGCAGCACGTTTTGGAGGCTGCAGAAAAACGTTATAAAGCCAAAAGGGCAACCATTAATAATCCTCCGTTAGGACACTGGCCTCAAGTTGCAGATTTATTGTCTTCAGCCTTTGAAATTAATGCCAATGACTCTATTGGCATGGAAGTTCTGAGGGAAGCTCAGGAAGCCATTATTCAGGGTCTCAAGAAAGGAGTATCAAAAACTGTAAATTTTCATTGGGTGCACCCAATTATATAAGAGCCAAAAGAAAACCCAACTGACTTTTTAATCCATTTTAAAGATGGCTTTTTACGCTTCACAGACCTAGACCCAGAAGCCCCTCAGAATGAAGTAATTCTGAAAATGACTTTTATAGGACAAAGCGCCCCTGATATCAGGAAGAAACTTCAAAGATTAGATGTCCCAACTATCCAAAATTTGGAAATCCTGATTCAGACAGCTTTTACAGTTTACTTCCAATGAGAGGAAAAAGAGGAAGAAAAGGAAAATAAAAAGATGAAGAAGCAGGCCACCCTTCTAGCAGTGGCATTACAGTCCCAACCTAAGAGTCAACATTTTGGGAATTTGAAGAAAAAACAATGTGCCCAATGCAGACAGATGGGACATTGGAAGAATGAATGTTCACTAAATCACCAAAGTCCTCAGCCCAATAGACAATTCCAACAGCGGTTGCCTCGATCCCAGCCATCCCCAAGCCCTCCCCAGAGATAGATGATGGCAAGACAAGAAGAACTATACTGATGGAGCTCCAGAGGATTAATTTCTACTCCCAAACCTCTAGTGGAGCTAAAAGTGGGAGGGAAATTACAATCTTTTCTTATTGACACCGGGGCAACCTACAGTGTTCTCAATGACCCTACTGTGCCATACCTGGCCACTCATAGTATCCCCATAGTAGGTATTAGAGGGAGAATGGAAACTGCCAAACAGAGTGGATGCTTGGAAGTCACAGGAATCCAAGGTTCCAGTGTGACCCATTCATTTCTCATTCTGCCTCAATGCCCTATTAACTTGTTCTATTAGGAAAAGTAATAGAGCTACTCTTAAGTGCTCTCCTGTGGGAGTACAGCTATTTTTTCCCCTGATCAAGCATATTTGTGTTTTCTGAGTCTGCAGAACTTAAAGTCACCTTCAGATGCTTGCATTAACCCTTCCGTTTGGTACCAGGGAATGCCTGGATATGCTAAATTTGCTGTTCCCCATTTGACAAAACTGAAACATGATGCAGCCCCCGTTCAATAGAGCAGTATCCAATAAAAAGGGAGGCACACATTGGCATAAAAGAACAAATTCAAACCTTTTTTAAAATTTTGGCATTCTGAGAGAGACTCAGTTTCCATGGTCTACCCCAATTTTTCCAGTCCCAAAACCAGACAGGACTTGGACAGCAGTCCAGGATTTGAGAGGCAAATTACAAGATTCAAGCTTTACACCCTGTAGTAGCCAATCCTTACACCCTTTTGACCATCCTATCACATTGACAAGTGTGGTACACCGTAATAGACCTTTCTCATCCCAGTCAATATCAAGGGATGAAGGAGAGACAAATATAACACAATATTTGCAGAAATTGGCCCAGGTTCTCTCTCGTATTTCTCAACAGATGCAAGATGCCTTGCCATCAGTAACAACAGTGCCACCGTGTCCAACCTAGAGAGTGAGTTCGAGTAAAGGAACTCTTCCCGAGTGCAACCAGTGCCAAGTGGTCCAACCCTTGGCAGGTTTTTCTCAGTACACCCATGTAGGCTAAGGTTGAAGGCATCAAATCTTGGGTGTGTAATCAGAGCCAAAGTGAACTTCACAACCCTCTCCTACTAGACCTAGGTGCTTGATTATTTGATGTGTCCACTGCGTCCTCTGACTCGTGTTATTTCTTGTCCATAAGAGGCATTGCCAATTCTATTTGTTATTGAGGAAAAAAATGAGGATGTTTTTCAAATGCAAAATAAGAAGATTGAAATTCCAAAAACTGAAATGGAAGACGAATATAAAGAGATTGAGCCTGTTGATATTCGTGGCAATTGGTTTATTTCTGAGGGAGGGAGGAATGGAATATTGGAAGAGGAATTAGATGGAGAGAAAATTTATTTCAAAGGACAGGACATAGAAGAAGAAAACATTAAAGAATTTATGGACTATGAAAAACTATTTGCAAAATACTTGATAACACTGCTGATAATTAAAGATAAGCTGAACAAGGAAACAGAAAGAGGGCGTCAAGACTACATGAGAGATATTACAAGCAAGGAGTTGCTAAGAGGAGTCCATACAGATTTGATCAAGAGGATGTTTGGAGGACTGGATCCACAAATAGCAGAAGATATAAGATTGTTTTGCTATTGGAGAGATACAGGTTGATAGATGGAAGAGTATAATTTAAAACTAGCTAAAGTTAGTTAAAATTAGTGACAATAGGTATAGCTAAATAAAACTTGATAATGATAGTAATGGATACAATGTTGAGCTGTTATGATAAGTAATAATTGGATATGAATATTGAATGTTACCCGTGAAGGGAAGGTTAGAAATACTTTTGGATTATATATAAAGGTTATTAATAACAATAACAATAAAAAAGAACAAAATCAGATACAGCTAAGTTTTAATTATTAGGGGGAAAATGTTATGATATAGGATATAGTTAAATAAATAAAGGATAATGATAATAAATTATATACATGCTATGAGTACGATATAAGGGAATTGGATGTAAATGGTAAACAGGGATTTGGAAAGGAGGATTAGAAAATTTTGGTATTAAATATTGTGGATGTTTAGCTAGAATAGGGTATGAGGATTTAATGTTAATGGAGGATTTTATAAATAAGTAAATGAAATGCCAGTATGTGGTTATGTATTAAATCTTGGTATATTTTATGATGAAGGATGTTTAAATAATCATAGTCAAATAAAAGTGGAGATATGATGATGATAATATAATAAATATCCGAGTTAAGGTATTAGAATTAATATGAATTATATCTGATGACGGTGGAAGAGATGCACAAAAGCCTTTTGTAACCAACTGATAAACTTTCTACAGTATGTAAAGAAGGATTTGTATGTTTGTTTTGAAAATAAAAATATTTTTTTAAAAAAAGCATTATATTGCCTTAAAAAGGGAGGAATGAAAGGTTCCCTTAAGGATTAGAGCATACACAGAGGGTAACCTAATTCAGCTTTTGTCAAATTGCTGTTGAGAGAAGCTCTATTATAACCTAACATGCCAACTTCATAGATAAAACTTCTAAGCGAATTGCCAAGCTTAGCCTAGAAAGTAACTACTTATGAAAAGTAAAAAGTGAATTATGCCAAGTAACCTTGCTTGTAACTTGGAATGTATGTTTTCAGCGTTCCCTAACAAAGCTCTGCCTTATATGCCAGAAAATGTATTTCTTTCCTCTTCTAAGGTCCATTGTTTTCAGTGCGTTGAGAAAAATCATGAAGTCTGCATAACATGAAACAATGTTTCTAACACTATGACTATCTGTGCAATGTGTAAGACTATAAGAAGTTTGACAAAAAGTTTTTTTTCATGACAGTGAGGCTCGCGCCTGTTTTTTTTCTCTCTCTATGTCTGCTCTCTTAAGGTCAGAGACAAAAATTCTGTCAATCTTTTTGCTTTCTGTAGAAAATAAAAACCGATTATCAGTAGCCTCGTGCTCAGAGTTTCATTGGAATTATTAGATTCTGAGCTGAATTCAAAAACCTTACAATATCAAGTCCCCAAAGTAGTCCACTCCGCTAAAAAAAAAATTTCTTCCTCAGCCATAGATAAAGTCAAACAATAGAGAAGAACCATACTCCTTAAATGTCCCTAAACATTCTCAATATATTCCACTTATCTTTTCTATGATCAAGGTTAGGTTTTACTGCAAAACTTTGTTTCAAAATGTTGCTGTACTTTCTTTCCTCCCGTAGGTGGCTTTTATAATCGCACAATACGATCGAATCAATAACTTGTCAAAAGTTACCAAAAACCAAAAGCTCTATAATCCACAAAGAGAATTTGCTCTTTCTTCTTGGAATCTTTCCCTTTTGTTGTTTTAAACCTCCTATTCCAATTATATTAACTGAGATCTTCCTGGGCTTAGTATTTGTCACCAGTGTTTCGCCCCCCTTTTTTTCCTCCCTCCGTGTTCCAAGTGTCAATTAGCTGCTACTTTTAAGTTCTGGAAAAAAATGTAAGATCCAAATTTAAATTCCTTTATCCTTGAATCGGCCAATCTTTCCCCAGTCTCAACACTCCATCCACTTCTATTCCAAGCTTATTCCAATTGCCCCGGCTCCAGAGTGGTCATTAGACTGGTACCCCTACTGTCGATCTGGAGAGCTTGTTTCCGACCTGCTACGGAGCTTGCCTGGCTCCTTACGGTCATCCAAAATGCCTCTCCTTCACCGTCCCTTCAGGACGGTTTTGGTCCGAAGACCTCCCAAATACGGTTTGCTGGCTAGGTCTTTGTGTAGCTCCTCAGAGCTCGCTATTTCCCCAGCAGTTTTTGCCACGACGTTTCCAGGTTCTCCCACCTTTTGTGATCTTCTGATAAGCCACATCAGTGGGGAAGCCATATTCACTTAATAACTGTTACTAACTTAAAAACTGTGTCAAAGAAGATTGTAAATTGGGGCAAAATTCACTTAACAAACATCTCATTTATCAAAAGAAATTTTGGTCTCGTTTATGGTTGTTAAATCGAGGTCTACCTTTATCTAATCTGGGATACTTCCTCTTGTCTCTTAAGGCCATTCCCACATATTACTACATATTTAGAGAAAGCACTGAGATGAAAAGAGATTGAGAGTACTGGAGATACTTAGTTGTCTTGCAAGCCAATTTTAATTTGAGGGAAGGGAGATCTGGATAAATATGGACATTTCTATCATGAAATTTTACTTGACCAAAAATATATAAGATATCACTGATGAACTTCCACAGCTGAAAACTCTTTTCATGTGTATTGTAAGACTTCTTTTATTTTTAATTTTATTGAAAAGATCTACATGGTCACCCATCTTAAAATACAATTCTAGGCAGCTCAGAACATCAATAATTATATGTAATCATAAAAATATAAAACCATAAAAGCAAAGCAGAGTCCAATATTTCAAATGCTCCAAAGTCAACTCTAGATATTCTCATTCTATCCCAGTGCCCCACTAAAACCATGTCAGTGAAAGGTGAAAAGAATGGAGTAATTTATATTGCCTTATTAAGTACATGTTTACCAAACAGCATCTTTAATTTATTGATGCAATACTGGAAAACTTTTGTGATGTATAAATATGATAAATATAAAAGAAACTTTTGTCTGAACATGTTTTTTCAAGAGATTGAGCAACTTCATTTTCTGTTTACTAAAGTTATCAAATATTGGCTATAGGGACACTGTAGTATTACATTTCTAAAAATAACTAAGTGAGCCATTTGGTTCAGTCTCTTTAGGTCTCTTTGGCGCATGTGCGAGGAACATGTTTGCCAAGTTTTACCACTCCGGCGTCCGTACAGAGAAAACAGCCAAAGGGGAGAAATTGGCCTCAGAAATTGAGCTGCAGAGAGGCCAGGGCACGAGCGATTTCCTCGGGGGTCTGGTGCTGGCAGCAGACTGGTGAGATATTGCTCTCCAAGGCTGCTTTTCGAGAAAGACGCTGACGCCACCCGGGAGCCGCTCAGAAGACGCCGCGTCCCAGCTGGTCTTGGAAGGTGGAAGGCGGAAGGCATTGGAGAGCGTTCGGAGGCCAGGGTACGAGCAACTTCTTCGGAGGCCGGCGCTGGCAGCGGACTGGAGATCCAGCTGGCCTGAGAGAGTCTTGACTTTTCCCTAACTGCTAGCTGAGAGAGCCTCACCTCCCCCCCCCTACCGCTGCTTTGTCTGCCACGACTGCCGTTGTGCCTCTGGTTTGCTGAGACCGATTTGGAAATGCTGCGGCTCAGCTTTAGAAGACATCAGTTTTAGAAGACATCGTGACTTAGCTGCAGAGGGGGTTTGGTTTCCCCGCGACTACCATTCGGGCTCGGTGATTACAACTATCGCAGGGCTGCTGTTGGCTTGTTAGACCTGGTTTGTTGATGCAATTGGGAGAACGCTGTGGCTAAGTTCTTTGGAGGACATCGCCCCCCCATTTGCTTGGAGAGCTTTGACCCCGCTATGACTGCTATGACTGCTGCCCTGACTATCTTAATCATTGCTATATTGATGTTGGCTGCTGCTGGCTTGCTGCCCTATTGGCTCATCGAAGCCACCTTGAGAACGCCCCGGCTTAGCCGTCTGGTCTGTTTTGTCAGTGTGGACCAGGCGAAGGGGTGGCTAGCCTGGATGGATGGTTAGGGCCCAGGGTGATCGAGTGGCTAGTTTGTAGCTGCCATTACGGCCCTTCTGTATTTTCCCCCCGTCCAGTACCTTTCAATCTGCAACAACCGACTTTCCATCTTATTGGGTGTGCAAGGCCCCCCTGGTTTGCCCTTTTCTGTGGCTGGGGGGTGGCTTCTCTGTTTACCACCCTTATCATCTACCCTAGCTGGCCCCTCCAATTACGTTTCATCTTTATGGACATAGCCCGCTGGACTTTCAGCTTTGCATCTCTCCCCCTGGACTGCATCTATCCCCCTGGACTGCGTCCACTACTACCTCAGAAACTTTACCCTAGCCATCTCGACTATTATTCCTCCTACACCAGACTCTTAGAGAAAGAGGCCACTTTAGCTCCCTCATATCGTGCCGGCTTGACCGGTCTATTGTGCTGTTGCTCTATGGACTTTATGTCCCCATGTACGGATTTGTTGCTTATTTTATCATCTATTATACCTGCGCAATTTTTTACTTTTAAGTAGTGTGGATGTGTATGATTGTAAGTGAATGTTTCCCACCTTTTAACCTTTGTAACTTCCCTTTTATATTATATTACTGTTTTAAATTTTGTGGGGTGTGAGTGTGTGAGCGTTTGGGTGTGTAAGCGAGGATTGGGATGGGAACCGGGTTCCCCCACACTGAGTGCCTTGTAGAAGTGTTGGGGGGATCTGGGCCCATTCCAGTCTCAGGATGACTGATTCGAAGGGCTTGTCGGAAAATGCGGGGGCTATGGGGGTGGGTGGAGGGACTACGGACACGGGAGTGGGCCGGAGCATTACGGTCTTAACAGGGAGGGGCAGATATGGCAGGGACTTTAGGGCTGGCCATTACCGGGGAAGGAGGGCTCGCTACGTCACAGAGATCTCTCCTTCCGGCCCTACGAGTCCCACTCCAAGGCCAGATGGCGTGAGTAATCAGGACCCTGGTCTCAGGCTGCTGTCGCTAAATGCCAGGTCTGTAGTTCACAAGGCTCCCCTCGTCCGGGACCTAATTTTAGACGAGGGGGCAGACCTGGCATGTATTACTGAAACCTGGCTGGGCCCGGAGGGAGGAGTCCCCCTCACGGAGATGTGCCCAGAGGGTTTTCAGGTGCTTCATCAGCCACAACCCCAAGAAAAGGGGTGGGGGTGTGGCTATTGTTATCCGAGAGTCTCTAGTACCTCGTAGGATCCCTGCTCCGGAGTATGTCGGGTGTGAGTCCTTGCTCATGAAGTTGGACCTCAAGGGTCAAGTGGGCTTGCTGTTAACGTACCTGCCTCCCAACAACATTGCAGCAGCCCTCCCCTCGCTCCTCGAATCAGTAGCTGAGCTGGCAATTGAGTTCCCCGGGCTTATGGTTCTGGGGGATTTCAACTTGCCTTCGCTCGGTGAACACTCTGATGGAGCGCAAGAGTTCATGGCTTCCATGACAGCCATGGGCTTGGCCCAAGTAATTCGGGGCCCGACTCACTCGGCTGGTCACACGCTCGACCTCGTATTCCTCTCGGAGCAGTGGAGTTGTGATCTTGGTTTGAGGGGTAGTGAGATCTTGCCCCTATCATGGTCGGATCACTACGTACTGAGGCT
This sequence comes from Thamnophis elegans, assembly GCF_009769535.1. Taxonomy (NCBI): domain Eukaryota; kingdom Metazoa; phylum Chordata; class Lepidosauria; order Squamata; family Natricidae; genus Thamnophis; species Thamnophis elegans. The sequence goes on along the minus strand of NC_045558.1, from coordinate 62,132,029 downwards.
TGACTTTCGGAGACCAAACCCTCACTGTAGGGAGGAGGAACCGATTAGGTGATTCCACCCAAGGCACCTTATGGACCCTTTGGGCTTTCAGACGGAGCTTGGTGTTGTTCCTGATACCCTCGCCCGCAGTCCGGCAGAGTCTCTGGTTGCTGCCTGGAATTCAGCAGCGGCAGAGGCTCTTAACCGGATTGCGCCTTTACGGCCGATCCGAAGCAGTGGATCCAGGAGGGCTCCTTGGTTCACTGAGGAACTCCGGGAGATGAAGCGCCGAAAGAGACGCCTAGAGCAACGATGGAGATCCAGTAAGTCTGAGTCAGACCGAGCGCTTTTAACATCCAGCATCAGAGTCTACCTTCGGGCAATTAGGACGACAAAAAGAACACACATTGCCTCTCTGATAGCTTCCGCTGAGTCGCGCCCAGCCGCCTTGTTTAGGATAACCCATTCCCTCCTAAACAGGAGGGATACGGGCAATCCTTTGCAAGGCAGAGCTGAGGAGTACGTCCAATTCCTCGCGGATAAAGCTGCTCGGCTTCGGACGGACCTGGACTCCAATTACGCAGAACCAGCCGAGGCACCAGGGGAGAATCTGGATGGACATCACTGGATTGATTTTCAAGCTGTTACCCCTGAGGAAATGGACAAGGCCATGGGAGCTGTAAGTGCCTCCACATGTGTACTGGACCCGTGCCCCTCCTGGCTAGTTGCTAACAGCAGGGAGGTGACACGGGGCTGGATCCAGACGGTTGTTACCGCCTCCCTTTGGGAGGGGTTCTTTCCCCCCACTTTAAAGACGGCGGTGGTGAGACCCCTTCTGAAGAAGCAATCTTTGGATCCAGCCGTTTTAAACAACTATCGTCCAGTCTCCAACCTACCCTTCGTGGGGAAGGTTGTTGAGAAAGTGGTGGCCTTTCAGTTCCGGCGGTCCTTGGAGGAAACCGATTATCTAGATCCCTTTCAGTCAGGATTTAGGCCTGGCTACAGCACGGAAACCGCTTTGGTCGCGCTGACCGATGATCTCTGGAGAGCCAGGGATGGAGGTCATGCCTCCGTCCTAGTGCTCCTTGACCTCTCAGCGGCCTTCGATACCATCGACCATGGTATCCTTCTGCGACAACTGCGGGAGGTGGGGGTGGGAGGCACTGTCCTACGGTGGTTCTCCTCTTACCTCTCGGACAGGTCGCAGTCGGTGTTGGTCGGAGGGCAGAGATCGACCCCTAGGCCCCTGAATTATGGGGTGCCGCAGGGTTCGGTCCTGTCCCCCATCCTGTTTAATATTTACATGAAGCCGCTGGGTGAGATCATTCGACGGCACGGAATAAAATACCATCAGTATGCGGACGATACACAGTTGTATCTGTCCGCCCCGTGCCAACTCAGTGAAGCGGTTTACGTGATGTGCCAGTGCCTTGAGGCTGTTAGGGTCTGGATGGGGGATAACAAGCTTGCACCGGATAAGACCGAGTGGCTGGTGTGTTTCCCTCCCACTAATTGGCCAAGTTTTCCATCTCTCAGGCTGGGGGGTCAAACAGTACACCCCTCAGACAGGGTCTGCAATTTGGGAATCCTCCTGGACAGCTGACTTTCGAACACCACTTGTCGGCTGTGACCAGGGGGGCATTTGCCCAGGTTCGCCTGGTGCACCAGTTGCGACTCTACCTGAACCGGGAGGCCCTCACAACAGTCACTCGTGCCCTTGTGACCTCTAGACTGGACTACTGCAACGTGCTCTACATGGGCAGCCCTTGAAGAGCATCCGGAGACTTCAGCTTGTCCAGAATGCAGCTGCATGAGCGATCATGGGTGCATCTCGGTTCACCCACGTAACACCTATCCTCCGCGAGCTGCACTGGCTACCTATTGGTCTTCGGATACGCTTCAAGGCACTAGTCGTCACTTATAAAGCCCTTCATGGTACTGGACCTGGGTACTTGAGAGACCGCCTGCTGCCATTTACCTCCAATAGACCGATTAGATCCCACAGATTAGGCCTCCTCCGAATTCCATCCGCCGGCCAATGCCGGCTGGCGACCACACGGAGGAGAGCCTTCTCTGTGGCTGCTCCGACCCTCTGGAACGAGCTCCCCGTGGAGATTCGAACCCTCACCACCCTCCAGGCCTTCCGCAAAGCCCTTAAAACCTGGCTGTTCTGACAGGCCTGGGGCTAAAGAGTTTTTGCCCCCCTTCTCGAATGGTATGGTTGTTGTGTGTTTTTAAATTTTGTATTGTTATGTTTTGTCTTTTTTATCCCCCTGTTTGTACCCCCTTCCTTGATTGAATTGTGAGCCGCCCTGAGTCCCCTTCGGGGGAAAGGGCAGCATATAAATGTAATAAATCAATCAATCAATCAAATCAATCAATCACAAACCCTGGGTTATTCTTCAGCAAATCATATTTTTGCCTGTTAATGTTTCATTCCTCTTTACTATGTATAATTTTGATACTGTGCAAGTTTATATATTTATGGATGCAAACAAATGGGAGATGTATCACAATTTTATTTAAATCAACACATTTAATAATAAGTTGAAGTCATATTTCTTAGTTCCATGATACCTTTGAACATTTTAATTCTGTACACATTTTATTTTTTTATTTTTATAATCTTCAGATTTAGAATTTCATAAGAATGTTAATATTACCTAACATTCTTTCTTGTCAAGGCAATATTTTTAACCAGTACCTGATAGCTAGATAATATCTATGCATAAGCATCCAACCTTCAAAAGATATCTAGCATAGGAGGGTATTTCAATACAGGCTTTCATACATACATAGATGAGGTATACAACTGAAGATGCTAGTTCCCATTTTATCAGTAACACTATAAAACTGTAGTTTGATGTCAGCTCATGAAGAGCTTGCCCATGATTTCTCCTGATATGCCAGGGACACGTCTGCCACAGCAAGAGAATGTTCAAAAGTTACTTCTCCCAAAATAGTGATTTGGGTACAGATGGGGCATTGGTTCTACCTGATATGCTCCTTCTCATGGTTTGGGGAAGAGGATCCAGGAATGGGTGATAACTCTGCTTCCCTGCCTGGAGACTGAGACATCTTCTTTTGGTTACGCCTCCCTTGTCTGGTTCCTCCCCAGTTCAATGAAAGTGTAGCAATGATGAAGCTCATGACCTGTAAAAATAGTAGCCTCTCCCAAACTACGGACCAGACAGTCACTAGGGTGGGGCTGGATCCTCTTCCCCGAACCATGAGCAATAGCAATAGCAATAGCAGTAGACTTATATACCGCTTCATAGGCCTTTCAGGCCTCTCTAAGCGGTTTACAGAGAGTCAGCATATTGCCCCCAACAATCTGGGTCCTCATTTTACCCACCTCGGAAGGATGGAAGGCTGAGTCAACCCTGAGCCGGTGAGATTTGAACCGCTGACCTGCTGATCTAGCAGTAGCCTGCAGTGCTGCATTTAACCACTGCGCCACCTTGGAGAAGGAGCGTATCAGGTAGGACCAACACCCCTTTTTCACTGTGTCAGGGAAGAGGATCCAGGAATGGGACTTACCAAAGTCGGTCATTCTTACGGGTGGGGAGCAGTCTGGTCCTGACTCCCCTGTTCAATCTGCAGGATTCTACTGCCAAAGTCTGCTTCAACCGAAGCAAAGGTGTCCTGCTTGTAATGACGGATAAACGGGAATGGAGAGGACCAAGTCGCTGCTTGACAGACCTTCTCTATAGAGGCCTGCATTGCCCAAGCCACTGTGGTGGCTCTGCTTCTGGTGGAATGGGCCGTGATACACTGAGGCATCAAGAGGGCCTGATGTTCATAGGCTTTGGAAATGCACACCCGAATCTACCATCTCACAGTCGATGGGCTGACCTTGATACACAGAGAGGAAGGCTGAAAAGAAATAAAGAGGAATTCTGAGCTCCGGAAGGAGAAAGTTCTCTTGAGGTAAATGCAGAGCGCCATCCTGACATCCAAGGTGTGCCACTTCCTCTCCAGGGAATGAGTAGGGCCAAGACAGAAATTTAGCAGGATTAATTCCTGGGCCCTATGGAACTAGAAATTCACCTTGGGAACAAAGGAGGGATCCAATCTTAACACCATTCTGATAGGATGAACTACACATAAGTTCTCCCTCACCGAGAGGGCCGCCAGTTTCGAGATCCTTCTGGCCGATGTGATGGCCTCCAGGAAAGCCACCTTACAAGAAAGGAAATGTAAGCTTGTAGTCCTCAGTGGTCAATGAGACCCTCCGTGAGCACACACAATACCTTGGACAGGTCCCAGGTAGGGTACATGTGTGCCACTGATGGCCTTAAATTCGTACCGCCAGAATCTGAGCAATTGACATCTCATGGGAATCAATATCTTTGCTGGAACACCAGTGCAGAAAGCTGTCCAGGTTGCATTGTATATTCTCTTGGTAGATGGTAGGTAAGGTCTTACCCCTGTCTTTTTGTCAACCAAGATACAGTCCAATGCTTCCCCAAATAGGTTGGAATCTTTAAAAGGTGTGCTGGCCAACTTCTACGTATTCTTTTAATACAAATCTTTTTTATTTCCATTTCATTCTATACAATCACATGTTTACTGTGCAACCGAGGCATATAACATTGGGTAATAAACACAGCCCTCACTTTTATAGAAAATGCCCCCTACAATACAAACCCAATATACTGCTAGCCCACCATACACCCTCTTTCATCCCCCTCCAACTTTCATTCTTCCTTCTCTCATACCCCTCTACACCTACTTCCCCTCCCCCTCTATCTAACCCTAACCCTATCACTCCCTCTCTTAATCCATTCCCTCCCTTCCTTCTCCTCCTCCTCTCTCTCACTCTCTCTACTCTCCTTCTTTCATTCAGCTCCTCCCTTCGGTATACTTCTATTACTTTCCAATATATTCAGTTTGTTCTGTTTTGACACTAACATTAAAAAAAAACCCACAGTATACAAGTGCAATCATGCTTTAAAATTTAACACATATATTTCCCCCCTCCCCCTAGATCCCCGCCTCCCTTCCCTCCCCCCGACTTCCCAGAGCCCATACATGGTATAACTTTTTGACAATCGCAGTCTAAAATATCTCTACATTGAACTCAGCTTCTTGCTGTTACCCAAATTTTTAACAATTTAAGTTATTACTAATTTTAAGCATAAGCTATCTGGAATTTCCTAGTCCCGTATTTGCTTTGTATATAATCAATCCATTTTTTCCAGTCTCGTTTATACCTCTCATTTGAGTGTTCTTTAAGATATGCTGAAATTTTTGCCATTTCGGCTAAGTTTGTAACCTTCAAAGTCCATTCTTGAATTGTAGGCAGGTCTTTCTTCTTCCAGTATTGCGCCACCAAGAGTCTTGCTGCCGTTATTAAGTACAGAACCAAATTAATCTCTACTGCTACAAAGTCAATACATATACCTAGTAAAAACAGTTTGGGAGTGAATTTTATCCTTTTTTTGAAGATATTTTGCAGGATCCACCAAATTTTTATCCAAAATGCCTTAACATTACGACATGTCCACCATATATGAAAATACGTAGCATCAAAAGAACCACATCTCCAACATTTAGGCTGAACATTTGAATACATAGAAGCAAGCTTTTTGGGATCTAAGTGCCATCTATAAAACATCTTATAAAAATTTTCTCTCAAATTTTGTGCTTGTGTAAATTTTACATTTCTTACCCATATTTTTTCCCATGTGTCCAGCATTATAGGTTCTTCAATATTCTGAGCCCATTTTATCATACAATCTTTAACCATTTCGGTTTCTGAGTCCATCTGTACTAATACATTATATATCCTCTTTATGTGCATTAAACTTTGATCTCTTATTTGTTTAAACAAGTTATCCTCAGCTATTACAAAACCTATTTTTTGGTCTATTTTCCACCTGGCCTGTAGTTGGCCATACTGAAACCACGTTTGAACTACCTTCTCTTTTTTAAGTACCTCTAAGGATTTTAATTGCAACACCCCACTTTCTGTAATAAGAAGTTGTCTATAAGTGGTTCTATCGTGTTTTTGTTCTATATTCATATTTTCAATTGCATGTCTAGGAATTGCCCACATGGGCAATTTGTCATTTAGTTTATGTTGATATTTTTTCCAAACCCGCAATAAGGCATTTCTTAAAATATGATTTTTGAAATTCTTATCCAGTTTTTTGTTAAATAACAAGTAAGCATGCCAACCATATACCAAATCATGTCCCTCAATATTCAATATTCTATCATTGGTTAAATGGATCCAATCACTAATTGCAGATAAAGCCACTGCATCATAATATAATTTTAAATTTGGTAATTTCAATCCTCCTCTTTCACGTACATCTTGCATTATTTTCATCTTAACCCTCGGCTTCTTTCCTGCCCATACAAATTTGTTGATACCCTTCTGCCATTCTAAAAGGTTCACATCTCTTTTGAGTATTGGTAACATTTGAAACAAAAATAAAAATTTTGGTAAAATTTTACCAATTTTACCAATTTTGCTATCCTTCCCAACAAAGATAAATGCAGTTTCTCCCACCTTTTCATCTCCATTTGTATACTATGCCAGAGTGGTTCATAATTATGCTTGTATAATTTCCCATTTGAGATTAAAATATTAACTCCAAGATATTTGACTTTTTTAACAACTTCACATCCTAACATCCCTCCCAATTCTTCCTTCTGTTTGGTATTCATATTCATTGCTAATATTTTGGTTTTTCCTAAATTGATTTTAAATCCAGAGACTTGACCATATTGATTAATCGTATTCATTAAAACCTTACTGGATTCCTGCGGTTGTTTCAATATTATGACCAAGTCGTCCGCAAAAGCGCGGACTCTGTATTCTTGCTGTCTGATCTTGATCCCTTTTAAAGCATCCAAGGCCCGTATCTTATTCAGCAATACTTCCAAAGTTATAATAAACAATAGTGGGGACAAAGGACAACCCTGTCTTGTACCTTTTTCTATTTGAAAGGAATCTGTTAAACTTCCATTAACTATAATTTGGGCTTTTTGCTGCTGATATATTGCACCAGTTGACCTTAAAAAACCATCTCCTATCTGCATTTTTTGCAGTATCTTCAACAAGAATTGCCAATTGACTCGATCAAAGGCTTTCTCAGCGTCCAAAAATATGAATGCGGCAGGAATTTGATTATTCTTTCCCAAGTATTCTAAAGCATTAGTAATTAACCTAACATTGCTCTTCATCTGTCTGCCCTGTATAAAACCTGTTTGGTCAGTATGTATCAGTTGTTGGATAACCACCATTAACCTATTTGCTAAGATTTTGGTAAAAATTTTATAATCTACATTAAGTAATGAAATAGGTCTATAATTTTTCGGCTGAGTAAGATCTTGGTCTTCTTTAGGTATCAACGATATAAACGCTGTCTTCCATGAAGGGGGCACTTTACCTTCCGATTGAATTTTATTAAATAATTCTCTAAGAGGTTCTACCATTTCTAACTGTAAGTTTTTATAATAAACGGCTGTTAAGCCATCTGTACCTGGTGCTTTCCCTAGCTTTAATTGTTTGATTACCTGCAGGATTTCCCCAGAGGTTATTGGTTGGTTCAACCTATACCTATGTTCTTCGCTAACTAGGGGGATTTTCTCTTTATCTAAGTATTTATTTATATCTAAGTCCCTAATTTTGTCCCCTTTATACAACTCTGTAAAAAATTCTCGAAATCCCTTTTGGATCTCTTCCTGCTGAAACACTTCCTTCCCTCTGTAACACAATTTGGATACATTTCGAATTTTCCTTTTTTTCCTGATCTGATAAGCCAACCATCTACCGGGTTTATTTGCATTGCAGAAAGTATTATGTTTAGCATATAATAAACTGGTGGCTACCTGTTCAGAGATCAGCATATCAAATTGAGATTTTAATATGGAAATTGCTTCTTTAGTCTTTGTATCACCTGGGTTCAATATTAATTCCTGCTCTTTCCCTTTGATTTCCTCTTCCAATTCTTTACGTTTTTGCCCTTGTTTATGTCTATGTATTTTGTTTATATTTATCAATACTCCTCTCATATAGGCTTTGCTTGCATCCCATACATATTCCATAGGTGTACCCTTATTCATGTTAAAAACAAAGTATTCAGATAACAATTTTTTACAATCATTAACATACTTTTCATATCTGAATAAATTTTCATTCAGCCTCCAGGACCTTCTAGCCTGAACTACCCTTCCCAGCTCCATCCAGACTGGGTTATGATCCGAAAGGACTCTGGCCGTAATCTTTGTCTTCTTCACCCTAGAAAGTAAATCATTAGTAATTAATATAAAGTCGATCCTTGAAAAAGATTGATGTCTGTCGGAGAAGAAGGTAAAGTCATATTCTTCTGCATGCCTTTCACGCCAAACGTCTCGCAGTTCGAAGTCGTCCATCATGTCAAAAAAGGATTTGGGTAGTTTAGCTCGGAATTTAGTATTCGGGCGAGATGTCTTCTTGTCTCTTTTGGTGTCAATCACGCCATTCCAATCACCCAATAGTATGCACGACTTAAAGTCCCACTGTAGTAATTTAGCATGGAGATTTCTATAAAATCCATCTTGTTGTTGATTAGGAGCATAGATTCCCAAAAGCAGTGTCTTTTTCCCTTCTAAGATTAAATCTAATGCGATATATCTTCCAAAGGGATCTGCTTCGATTAGCTCAGCTTTAATGTCTTTTCTTAAGTATACTACTATACCATATATTTTTTTCCGTAGCAGAGGTCACAAAGTGTTGACCAAGTTTGGGATTGAACAGATATTTTTGATCAGTTATTTTGATATGAGTTTCCTGCAAACAAATTATATCATTCTTAGATTGTTTAAGATAATGAAATATTTTCTTTCTCTTCTGTGGAGAGTTCAGTCCATTAACATTCCATGTCAGAATCTTAGTTGTCATTTTTGGTTGCCTGAAGCTTTTTTAGAGCCTCCCGCATGGCCTGTCTCACCTTGGGTCTAGCTCCTCCCACAGCTTCTGAGCTTGTTGCTGTAGCTCCTTGGTCAATGGCCAAAGATTGTAAAGATTGTTGCGTTGTGGCTTGTTTTTCTGTTTGTCTGGTGGTCATATGGTTAGATCTTTGTTCCTTAACCCCTTGCCCTTCTGGGAGGGGGAGATGATATGTTTTGTCTGGTGATTGTGTAGTTTGCTGTTTCTCTTGTCCTGCTTGTGGTTTTTCTCCATATCCCGATGGTTCAGGGTGCCCCACTTTCAAAATCTTGTGATAGAAATCTCGAGCTTTCCATACAGAGTTGAGACGATATCTTTGCTTATCAAATGTAACTATGATGCCAAACGGGGCATCCCATCTGTACTGTATCTGGCGCTTTCTGAGCTCTTCTACCAAAAAAGCATAATCTCTTCTGGCTCTTAGCATTTGAGGTGGTATCTCTTTCAAAACCATCAAATCCTGTCCGCCAATTTGAAGCTTGGTATTGTAGGACTCTTGTAATATCTTATTTCTGGATTCTCTTGTGACAAAATATATTACCACGTCTCGGGGGAGTTGCTTTTGTTTTGCCGCCCAGGAGTTGACGCGAAAAATTTTATCAATCTGCCAATCAAAATTGGATCCCGGTCTTCCCACCAGACAGTCAAAGGCCTCAGAAAACATCTGCTTTAAGTTCTCCTGTCTCTCTTCGCGCAGCCCCCTAACTCTTAATGCAAGTTCCATCTGGTTATACTGTATCATAATCATTTGTTTTTCAGCATTTTCAACTTTTCGTTCCTCCTCTTCGGTTTTAGATGTCAAATTAATTTTAGCTTCATTGAGAGTTTCTAAGTTCTCTTCCATTCCAGAAATATATTCTGTGAGTACGTTTACAATTCCCAACATATCATCATTTATTTTGGTAATCTTGGTATCAAATTTATCATATGAGACTTTTATCTCATTGCTTATCTCCTTCCTTATTTCATCTCTGAACTCTCTGAGAGCTTCCAAATTCTGTTCCCTTGATTCTCTAAACATTTCCAACAAAAATTCTTTTGTTAATACATCTCCACTAGGGGGCATAGAAGGTGGGGGCTGTGACTTTGTGCCAGGTATGGGAGAAGCAGATTTAGGAGGTAATTTCGCAGGATTCGACTTGGAAGCCATAATATCTTTGCTTCAAGCACTTAACAAACCACTATGCCGAGAAGAGGAAAAAAAATTCTCCCTTTTTTGCCAAGAATTTTACGGAGGATTTCAAAGGGCTGGCATTACGCCAAAACAGTTCAACAAAACAAAACAAAAAACAGAGAAAAGCCCTGTTCGGAATGTCTCTGTGTCAATAAAGGGCCTTTGATAACTTTTAATTAGATAAGAACGTTTCTTCAAAGGGAATAAGGCTGATTAGAAAAGCTGCCGGAATGTATCATCATTGCAAATACAAAGGCTGGAGAATCGCCATTTAAAAAAAAAATTAACACTGAAGCTTGAGTTTACCTAAAAAAACAGACGTAAAGTTCTCAAATATGAGCTCTGCTTGTATTAATTTCATAAGAAAAAAAATAATTTCATTAATTTGTCCTAAGGGGGGGGTTCTTGGCCTTGTGCCGTTAATACAGCAGAGAGATGACTCAGCTTAAAAAAAAACAACCCCCCCTCGTTTGCAGCAGGAAAAAAAAGCTACAAACTGCAAGGAAAAGTTCTTACCAGCTGAGACGCTCACTACAATCTTCTTATCTGAAGTTTGAGTTATCTAAAGGGTGTTTAATTAGATAACGAACCAGAAATCTGGGAGCGGCTCAATTAAGCCACTGCCAACGGCCAAGTTCCTCCCCGGAAGTAACTTCTACGTATTCTTAACGTCTACTTGCCAGTGGTGAAGCCATAACAGGCAGTGGGCCACCACAGAGGAAGCAATGGATCTGCCGCAAATTTCATTGCGTTCAATGTGGCATCTGCTGAGAACTCAGCGGCAGCTATCAATTTGTTAATGTCCTGATGGGATCTCACATCATCATGAGAGATCCTCACTTGCAGCTGGTGTAGCAAAAGCAAGATGGTCAGGGTAAAGTATGTGGCAGTTGAGGCTTTAACTGTCCAAGTGGATGCCTGGTGTGCCCTGCGCTCTACTCTCTTATCTCCCAGATGAAGAATTTGAGTGGAAGGGAACAGAAGGCTTTTGGGAAAATTTACAGAGAACCCTAGGGACTGGAGACAGCGGATGGTGATTTGGAGACTGTGTGTTGCCTGATTGAGGGAGCCTGCCTGAACCAACATTGAAGTCTCACCGGTTTTGAGTGTAGGTGAGCCGCCAATGGTGCCAGGACCTTCGTGAAGGTATGGGGGGGCCAAGCCAGGCCAAATGGGAGCGCTCGGTACTGGAAGTGGCGTTCTCCGTGGGAGAACCGCAGGTATTTCCGGTGTGCCTGTAGTATTGAGACATATAAATAGGCCTCCGTCAGATCCACGGAGGCCAGGAAATCCCCCCAGCGGATGCCCTAGAGAATGGTCTTTAGAGATGACATTTTGAACCATCTGTAGACCAGCTACTGGTTCAGACGTTTGAGGTCCAGAATGGCTCTCCACCACCACCCCCAAGTTCTTGGGGACCACGAACAGGTGCGAATAGTGACCTTGCCCGCGTTCCCAAGGAGGAACCTCTTCCACGAGATGGTTTACAGCGAGATCCATCAGGTGGCGACGCTCTGGGTTCCTGGATGGAGGAAAGATCTGAAAGAGGTTTGGAGGAGTGGAGAGGAATTCCAGCCTCAGGCCGTGGCGAACCGTGGCCCTGACCCAGGAATCTGGTCAGAGAAAAAGGTAAAGTCATGTTCTTCTGCATTTCTTTCTTGCCAAATATCTCTCAATTCGAAGTCATCCATCATATCGAAAAAGGACTTAGGTAGTTTTGCTCGCATTTGAGTATTTGGGCGGGAAACCTTCTTATCTTTCTTAGTGTTCATAACACCGTTCCAGTCACCCAGTAGTATGCAAGACCTATAATCCCACTGAACTAATTTGGCATGAAGTTTTCTATAAAATCCATCTTGTTGTTGATTGGGAGCATATATTCCCAGTATCAATGTCCTTTTCCCTTCTAATACCAGATCTATTGCAATATATCTTCCGTAGGGATCTGCTTCGATTAATTCAGCTTTCATGTCTTTTCTTAAGTATATAACTATACCATTTTTCTTCTCCATAGCAGAAGCTATAAAGTGTTGACCAAATCTTGTATTAATCAAATATTTTTGATCAGTTGATCTAATATGAGTTTCTTGCAAGCAAATTATATCATTCTTGAACTGTTTAAGATAGTGGAATATTTTCTTTCTCTTTTGTGGAGAATTCAATCCGTTGACGTTCCATGTTAGAAGCTTAGTTGTCATCTTTGGTTTCCTGAAGCTTTTTTAGAGCCACCTGGATATCCTGGAGTTTAACCTTTGGCCTGGCTCCTCCCACTGCTTCTAAGCTGGTAACTGTAGCATCTTGACCGATGGCAGGTGATTGTTGGGATTGTTGCTTTTTTAATTGTTGATCCATTTGTCTGGTAATCACACGGTTTGGTCTTTGTTCCATGGCTCCTTGTGCTTCTAAGAGAGAAAGATGATCCATCCTTGTTGATAATTGTGTAGTTTGCTGTCTATCTTATCCTTCTTGTTCTCTTTCTCTAGGTCCAGATGGTGCGGGATGTCCAGCCTTCAAAATATTATGGTAAAAATCTCGAGCTTTCCATACTGAATTAAGACGATATCTTTGCTCCTCGAAAGTGAGTGCTAGGCCAAATGGTACGTCCTGTCTGAACTGTAGCTGATGATTTCTAAGCTCTTCAACTAAAAAGGCATAATCTTTCCTGGATCTTAGCATTTGAGGTGGTTTCTCTTTCAGAACAGTCAATTCCTGACCTCCAATTTGAAGCTTGGTTTTATAAGACTCTTGCAATATCATATTCCTCATGTCTCTTGTAGTAAAATATATCACAATGTCCTGTGGAAGCTGCTTCTGCTTCGCCAGCCAAGAATTAGCGCGGTAAACTTTATCAATTTGCCAATCAAAGTTACCCCCTGGTCTTCCCATCAGGCTATCAAAAGCTTCTGAAAGAATCTGTTTCAAGTTTTCCTGCTTGTTTTCACGCAAACCCCTTACTCTTAGTCCAAGTTCCATTTGTCTATACTGTATCATAATAATTTCTTTTTCAGCATTTTCAACTTTTTGTTGCACCACCTCTGTTTTCAATTAATGTTGGTGTCATTAAGATCATCTAGTCTGTCTTCAATTCCGGAAACATGTTCTGTCAATAAACTAACAAACCCCAGCATATCATCTCTGATTTTTTGAACCCGGGTCTCAAGTTTAACAGACAGATCCTTATGCGCAATGGATATCTCTTCTTTGAGTCTTTCTTTGAGTTTTGTTTCCATCATAATTGCCTGAGTTTTAAAAGCCTCAGCCAGCTCCTTCAGAAAAAATTATTTTGTTAATGGCTCACCTATAGGGGGCGTAGGAAGCAGTGACTGCAGTTTTGTGCCAGGTGCAGGCGAGGGGCCAGAGCCTTTAGGAGCCGGGGGGCATCTTTTGAGTAGGGTTTTGCTTAGAAGCCATTCCAAGTTTCTTCTTCAACCAATTAATAAAACTCTGCTGGCCAATTATACAGCTGTAAAGTAAAGTGATAAATCACTCCTTTCCTTTGAAGTTTTAAAACTCCGTAGAAATTCAAAACATAAACAGTGTTACAAAGCAGCTCGGCGCCATTTTAACTGTCTCTTTAGTGGTTATCGGAAGGAGTTCTTGTAAAAATGAAGCTAAGATTTAATACAAACAATTAAAGGTTCACGTGTACCGGTCCCACTCGCCTTGGACTCAATAAGTCAAATTTTGTTCTGAGGAAGAGAGAGTTTGCTTCGCACTGTAAATCGCAGCTGGAATTCCTGGCACGGAGGCAATTCTGCCCTCAGCTGGCCTTCCCCCCCTCCCAGAAACAAACTGCAAGGGTCGGATGACACTTTGCTCAGCAGAACGGCTCACCTTATCTTCTTGCCCGAAGAAAAAGGTAAACAAACTGTCAGACGTCTGATGGATTGGCCATCCAGCAGATAACGCGACCAGGGATTCAGGAGATGTAATGAGCAGCTCCCATCAGCAAGCCCCTCCCAGCGGAAGCCAAAAAATTACAACTGCTTTTAAAGATGTGTCTGACGAAATGTCTGAAATTAAGGATTTAATCCAAACCCGCAATCAACAAATAAGAGAGGATATTGTGGATGCATTTAAGGGCTTGCTTGGTTGCGTAACATAGGATGGAAGAAATTAATCAGTCTAATGTGAACCTGGAGAACAAAGTTGATGAGACTCAAATCAAAATCAAAAAGACAGAGGCAGAAGTTACAATGACACAATACAGAGTGATGGAATTTGCTTTGAGAATAAGAGGCCTGAAAGAAAATAACCAAGAAAATTTGAAAGAGATTTTTGCAGAAGCTTTTGCTCAGTTAATTGGCGAACCAAAGGCAGAATATGATTGGCAGATTGACAAAATCTATCATGTTAATTCATGGATTGCCAGACAGAGACAACTACCAAGAGATATTGTAATCTATTTTGTCACCAGGAAAACAAGGAATGGAATATTATAAGTGACTTATAAAAACAAGCTACAGGTGGCAGGACAGGAGGTGGCAGTACTGAAGGAAATTCCCCCTAAAATGTTGAGATCCAGAAAGGACTATGCATTCTTAGTTGATGAACTTAGAAATCACCAGATACAGTATAGTGGGAGGTTCCAGCCGGATTGGTGAATTATTTAGGAGAAAGATATTGTCTTAATTCAGTTTGGAAGGCAAGAGATTTTTACAGTAATGTACTAAAGGCTGGATACCCACCATCTCCAGGAGCCAGAAGAAGGAAAGAAGCAGGGGAGGCTAGAAAGGAAGCTACTCAGGTACAAGCTCACGGAGGTGCCTTGAGTACACAAGAAGATTTAATGCAACTTTTGGGTGCTGTTCAAGCCTTGGAATTAGTTGAGGAGGCAAAAAGAGTCATGGAACAAAGACAAACATGAGCGGCAGCTAAACGTAAAGAACAAGAGTTAAAGATGCAACAAGCTCAGACAACAACTCAAGAAACTATAAATACAAATACAGAAGCTGTGGGGGGAGCCATACCGAAGAAGAAATTCCAGCAGAATTTCCAGGCGGCTCTTAAAAAGCTTCAGGGGCCTAAGGAAAAAAATATTCCAGTCTTTGAAACAATTCAAAAACGATGTAATTTGTTTGCAAGAAACACATATTAGAACAAATGACCAGAAATATTTGATAAATGCAAGACTGGGAATACACTTGTGAACCTTTGCGCATGTGCGAGGAAGATGGCTGCCTGAGCTTTTCGCTCGGGGTTGAGGAGAAAGGAAGCTTCGAAAAAATCGACTCTCTTCTGTAGCCAGACTGCTGAAGGGCGAAGCCTGGGTAAGAGGATCCTGAGAGGGTGCTGGAAAAACGAGCACCTGGAAAAACGCTGTTCGGACGGCTTTGGACGACGCGGTATCGGGCGGTGCTGAGAAGCCTGCAGGCGGACTCCCCCCCCTACAGACGGCGTGGGCGGCGGCTTCCAGCTGACGGACCGCCGCAGCTTGCCTTCCTTGTGAGAAGTCACGGAGCTGCTGGAACGTGAAGCCTCCCCCCCTTCCTCTTGTGGACGGTGGTTTCGAGCGGATGGCAGTTCCAGCGCTGGGTTAGATTGCCGCGGTCCTGCCTTTGTTCTGTGTGGCGCCGTTGGGCCTTTGAACTGGACGCCCCCCCCTTTCCACCCTCCATCGTGGATACAGCGGTCAGCTTTGGACCCAGATTGTCATGGTCCTATTTTGTTCATGCTGCTGAGACGCTGGGTGTGCGGTCCTCAGGGGGGTTGGTGAGTTTGTTCCTGAGACGCCGTGGGCCAAAAGGTTAGGCTCGTTGCTGTTATTGCTGCCGACCCAAACGCACCACCCCCTTCCATCTCATCTCTTTGAACTTCTGACTATCATGGCCTGCTCTTCGGCTCATGTTGTTGTTGCCGCTGCTATCCGTGGCTGTTTTAGGAGCCCCCATTTTAGACGCTTGACTGTCCTTGCCTTTCGACCGGCTTTACCCCCACCTTTACCTTCAAGACCAACATTTTGGAATAAGCTGGGATATTTGAATCCACCTCCGGCCTTGCTGAGACTCCCAGCCAGTTTCCTGTATACCATCCTGCACTTTAATTTTGCAGAAAGAAGAAGGCAGGGGACGAATAGGACATGGGCAGGGGGCCTGCTTGGCACCTTCTCTCAACTGACACTAACCCTCCAGCTATTTTAAACTTTTTAAACTCTTGGGCTTGCCCCTTTGCTGGACTCCACAGAGGAGAAGTTCAAAAACATTAAGTTTCTCCTCTCTTGCGCAATTTTAAATTGGTATGGTGAGTGCATGGGATTGTATGTGATTGAGCGAATGGTCCCACTTTTACTATTTTATTACTATTGTATTTTATATGTTTTAACTTTTATGTGGGGACTGCTTGGGTGAGTGAATGAGTATGACTGATTCGGAGGACCTGGCGGGGTATGCGGGGGTCACCGGGGTGGTTGGGGGAACTACGTCCACGGGAGAGGGTCGGGGCATTGCGGTCATAACAGGGAGAGGCAGATACGGTGGGGACTTTAGGGCAGGCCATTACTGGGGAAGGAGGGCTTGCTATATCACAGAGATCCCTCCTTCCGGCCCTAGGAGTCCCACTCCAAGGTCAGATGGCGCGGGTAATCAGGACCCTGGTCTCAGGCTGCTGTCGCTAAATGCCAGGTCTGTCGTTCATAAGGCTCCCTCATCCGGGACTTGATTTTAGACGAGGGGGCAGACCTGGCATGTATTACTGAGACATGGCTGGGCACGGAGGGAGGAGTCCCCCTCGTAGAGATGTGCCCAGATGGGTTTCAGGTGCTTTATCAGCCGAGAGCCCAGGGAAGGGGTGGCGGTGTGGCTATTGTAGTCCGTGAATCTTTGGCTCCTCGTAGGATCCCTGCTCCGGAGCTTGTCGGGTGTGAGTCCCTACTGTTGAAGCTGGACCTCAAGGGTCAAGTGGGTCTGCTGCTAACGTACCTGCCTCCCAACTGCGTTGCAGCAGCCCTCCCCTCGCTCCTCGAGTCAGTAGCTGAGCTAGCAGTTGAGTTCCCTAGGCTTATGGTTCTGGGGGACTTCAACTTGCCTTCGCTCGGTGAACGCTCTGACGGAGCGCAGGAGTTCATGGCTTCCATGACAGCCATGGGCTTGACCCAGGTAATTCGAGGCCCAACCCATTCAGCGGGTCACACACTCGACCTCGTATTCCTCTCGGAGCAGTGGAGTTATGATCTTGGTCTGAGGGGTAGTGAGACCATACCCCTGTCGTGGTCAGACCACTGCCTACTGAGGCTAGACTTCCGGAGGCCAAACCCCCACCGTAGGGAGGAGGAACCGACCAGGTGGTTCCGCCCCAGGCGACTTATGGACCCTGTAAGGTTCCAGACGGAGCTTGGGGTTATTCCTGATACCCTCGCCCACAGTTCGGCGGAGACTCTTGCTGCTGCCTGGCACTCGGCAGCGTCAGAGTCTCTGGACCGGATTGCGCCACTACGGCCCCTCCGGGTCAGCGGCTCCCGGAGGCCTCCTTGGTTCACCGAGGAGCTCCGGGAGATAAAGCGCCGGAGGAGACGCCTAGAGCACCAGTGGAGATCCGATAGGTCCGAACCGAACCGGGCACTTTTGACAGCATGCACCAAGGAATACATCCGGGCATTAAGAACAGCAAAAAGAACACACATTGCCACCTTGGTAGCGTCCGCCGAGTCCCGCCCAGCCGCCCTGTTTAGGATAACCCGTTCCCTCCTAAATAGGAGGGAGACGGGGGACCCCTTACAGGGTAGGGCTGAGGAGTATGTTCAGTTCTTGGCGGACAAAGTTGCTCGGTTTCGGTCGGACCTGGACTCCACTCCCGCAGATCCAGCCGAGACACAAGGGAATGACTTGGCAGACCATCTCGGGGTTGAGTTTCAGGATGTTGCCTCTGGGGATGTGGACAAGGCTATGCGAGCTGTGAGTGCCTCCACCTGCATACTGGACCCGTGTCCCTCCTGGCTGGTTGCCAACAGCAGTGAGGTGACACGGGGCTGGATCCAGGCGGTTGTTACCGCCTCTCTTCGGGAGGGGCACTTCCCCACCGCGCTCAAGGCGGCGGTGGTGAGGCCCCTCCTGAAGAAACCGTCCTTGAATCCAGCCGTTCTTAATAACTACCGTCCAGTCTCCAACCTCCCCTTCATGGGGAAGGTTGTTGAGAAGGTGGTGGCCTTCCAGCTTCAGCGTACCTTGGAGGAAGCTAACTACCTTGACCCCTTCCAGTCCGGCTTCAGGCCTGGTTACAGCACAGAAACCGCTTTGGTCGCATTGACCGATGATCTCTGGAGAGCCAGAGATGGAGGCCATGCGTCCATCCTGGTTCTCCTTGACCTCTCAGCGGCTTTCGATACCATCGACCATGGTATCCTTCTGCAACGACTGCGGGAGGTGGGGGTGGGCGGCACTGTGTTGCAGTGGTTCTCCTCCTACCTCTCGGACAGGTCGCAGTCGGTGTTGGTGGGGGGGCAGAGATCGTCCCCGAGGCCCCTAACTTATGGGGTGCCGCAGGGTTTGGTCTTATCCCCCCTACTATTTAACATATACATGAAACCGCTGGGCGAGATCATTCGGAGGCACGGGATAAAATACCACCAATATGCGGACGATACACAGTTGTATCTGTCCGCCCCGTGCCAACTCAATGAAGCGGTGGATGTGATGAATCGGGGTCTTGAGGCTGTTAAAGACTGGATGAGAGCTAACAAACTGGTACTCAACCCGGACAAGATCGAGTGGCTGTTGTGTTTTCCTCCCAACAATTTGGCCGATGTTCCATCACTCAGGCTGGGGGGTCAAAATTTATACCCCTCAGACAGGGTCCGCAACTTGGGAGTCCTCCTGGACCCACAGCTGAGTTTTGACCATCACTTGTCAGCTGTGACCAGGGGGGCATTTGCCCAGGTTCGCCTGGTGCGCCAGTTGCGGCCCTACCTGAACCGGGAGGCTGTCACAACAGTCACTCGAGCCCTTGTGATCTCTAGGCTGGAATACTGCAACATGCTCTACATGGGGCTGCCCTTGAAGAGCATCCGGTGACTACAGCTAGTCCAGAACGCAGCCGCGCGAGTGATTGTGGGTGCACCACGGTTCGCCCACATAACACCGATCCTCTGTGAGCTGCGCTGGCTACCTGTTGGTCTCCGGGTGCACTTCAAGGTCCTACTTACCATTCATAAAGCGCTCCATGGTAGTGGATCTGGCTATTTGAGAGACCGCCTTCTGCCAATTACCTCCCTTCGTCCCATCAGATCGCATAGAGTAGGCCTCCTCCGAATTCCATCCGCCAGTCAGTGCCGACTGGCGACTACGCGGAGGAGAACCTTCTCAGTTGCAGCTCCGACGCTATGGAACAATCTCCCCGTGGAGATCCGCACCCTCACCACCGTCCAGGCCTTCTGCACAGCCCTCAAGATCTGGCTATCCCGTCAGGCCTGGGGATAAGACTTTACTCTCGCCCCTCCCGAATGTTGAATGAATGTTGTGTTTTTACCGTTAATTAATTTTACTCACATTTTCTTTTTGTGTTTTGTTCTGCACTCCCCTCCCTTATTATTGTAAGCCGCCCTGAGTCCCCTCAGGGAAAAGGGCGGCCTATAAATGTTTAATAAAACCTAAACCTAAACTTTGTGGCATCAGCTCCAGAGAAGAAAAATGGCATAGTTATATATTTAAGGAAAGACTTAAAGGGTAAATTAATTGAAGCAAATCCTCAAGGAAGATATATTGCAATTGAATTATTAATATAAGGAAAGAAAATACTCTTAACGGGAGTATATGCTCCCAATCAACAACAAGAAAATTTTTACAAGTTGCTGCATACTAAATTAATACAATGGGGTTATAGATTGTGTATATTATTGGGTGACTGGAATGGAGTATTGGATACTATGAAAGACAAGAAGGGACTTTTGCAAAATACTCAAACATGAGCAAGATTGCCTAAATACTTTTTCAACATGATGGATGATATGGAACTGAGAGATATTTGGCGTGAACGGAATGTTAAAGAACAAGACTTTGCATTTTTTTTCTGATAGGCACCAATCCTTTTCTAGAATTGACTTTATATTAATTATGAATGATTTTCTTTCCAGGGTGAAGAAGACAAAGATATGCCAGAGAACTCTTAACAGATCATAATCTGGTGTGGATAGAACTGGAATATGGAGAGGGGTCTAGGAGGTTTTGGAGCTTAAATGAAAACTTATTTAGATATGAGAAAAATGTCACAGAATGTAAAAAATTATTGAAAGAATATTTTGTTTTTAATATGAATAAGGGCACACCTATGGAAATTGTATGGGATGCAAGTAAAGCGCATATGAGAGGAGTTTTGATAAATATAAATAGATTACATAGACATAAACAAGGGGTAAAACGAACAGAATTGGAAGATGAAATCAGGAAGAAAGAGCAAGAGTTAACTTTAAAACTAGGAGATATAAAAATTAAAGAAACAATTACCATATTAAAGGACCAATTTAACATGTTGATCTCAGACCAGGTAGCCACTAGTCTGTTATACACAAAACATAATACTTTTTGTAATGCAAATAAATCTGGCGGATGGTTAGCATATCAGATTAGGAAAAAATAAAATTCTCGAAACATAACTAAATTGCTCTATAGAGGGAAGGAAGTGTTCCAACAGGGTGAGATTAAAAAGGCCTTCCAGGAATTTTTTACAGAGCTGTATAAGGGTGATAAAATTAACGGCCTAGATATAGATACTTGGACAAAGAAAAAATACCCATAGTTAAAGAAGAGCAGAGGCAAAAATTGAATCAACCAATAACTTCAGGGGAAATTTTGCAGGTAATTAAGCAGTTAAAGGCAGGGAAGGCACCTGGTACAGATGGCTTGACAGCGGTTTACTATAAAAATCTACAATTAGAAATGTTAGAACCTCTTAAGGAATTATTTCTTAATTGTTACTTAAGAGCCGAGGTGGCGCAGTAGTTAGGGTGCAGTACTGCAGGCCACTTCAGCTGACTGTGATCTGCAGTTCAGTGGTTCAAATCTCACCGGCTCAAGGTCGACTCAGCCTTCCATCCTTCCGAGGTGGGTGAAATGAGGACCCAGACTGTGGGGGCAAGTTGCTGACTCAATTTGCTAAAAAATTTGTAAACCGCTTAGAGAGGGCTAAAAGCCCTATTAAGTGGTATAGAAGTCTAATTAATAAATAAATAAATATTTAATAAGACTCAAACGGAAGGTAAGGTACCCCCATCTTGGAAGACAGCTTTTATATCCCTGATACCTAAAGAAGACCAAGATATTACTCAACCAAAAAACTATAGACCTATCTCATTACTTAATGTAGATTATAAAATCTTTACTAAAATACTAGCAAATAGGTTAATGTTAGTTATTCAACTTGATTCACAGTGATCAAACAGGTTTTATTCAAGGGAGACAAATGAGAAGTAACGTAAGATTAATTATTAATGCACTAGAATACTTGGGAAAGAACAATCAAATTCCTGCCGCGTTCATATTTCTGGATGCTGAGAAAGCCTTTGATCGAGTTAATTGGCAATTCCTGTTGAAAACACTGCAAAAAATGCAAATAGGAGAAAATTTCTTACAATCAATCAAAGCAATATATCAACAGCAAACGGCTCAAATTATAGTCAATGGAAGTTTAACAGACTCTTTTCAAATTGGAAAAGGTACAAGACAGGGTTGTCCCTTGTCTCCATTACTGTTTATTATAACTTTGGAAATACTGTTGAACAAAATACAGGGCTTGGAAGGTCTAAAGGGAATTAAGATTAGGCAGCAAGAATATAGAGTGCGTGCTTTTGCGGATGACTTGGTTATAATATTAGACCAACCGCAGGAATCTAGTATGATCTTAATGAATACGATTAACCAATATGGTCAAGTGTCAGGCTTTAAAATAAATCTAGGGAAAACAAAAATACTAGCTATAAATATGAATACTAAACAAAAGGAAGAACTAGGAGGAATGATAGGATGTGAAACAGTTAAGAAGGTCAAATACTTGGGAGTTAATATTTCAACCTCAAATGGGAAATTATATAAGTATAATTATGAACCACTTTGGCATAGTATACATACAGAGATGAAAAAATGGGACAGGTTGCAGTTATCTTTGTTGGGAAGAATAGCAGCAGTGAAAATGATTATTTTACCTAAAATTTTATTTCTTTTCCAAATGCTACCTATACTTAAAAAAGATGCGAACCTGCTAGAATGGCAGAAGGGTATTAATAAATGTGTATGGGCAGGAAAGAAGCCGAGAGTAAAGCTAAAAATAATGCAAGATGTGCGTGAGAGGGGAGGTTTGAAATTACCCAACCTAAAGTTATATTACGATGCAGTAGCATTATCTGTAATTAGTGACTGGATTGACTTAACTAATGATAGGATACTTAATATCGAGGGGTATGATTTGGTATACGGCTGGCATGCTTACCTGTTATACAACAAAAAAGTGGACAAAAATTTTAAAAGTCATATTTTAAGGAATGCTTTACTGCGGGTTTGGAAAAAATATCAATACAAATTAAATGACAAGATACCCATGTGCGCAATTCCTAGACAAGCAATAGAAAATATGAATATAGCACAAAAACAGGATATAATTACTTACAGACAGCTTCTTACCCTAGAAAGGGGTGTATTACAACTAAAATCCTTAGATGTATTAAAAGAGGAAAAAGTAATTCAAACATGGTTCCAGTATGGACAGCTACAGGGAAAGTGGAAAACAAAAAATTGGTTTCATGCAAGTCGAGGATAATTTATTTAAACAAATAAGAGATCAAAGTTTAATGCATATAAAGAGGATACCGTATATACTCGAGTATAAGCCGACCCGAATATAAGCCGAGGCACCTAATTTTACCCCAAAAAGCTGGAAAAGTTATTGACTCGAGTATAAGCCTAGGATGGGAAATGCAGCAGCTACCGGTAAATTTCAAAAATAAAAATAGATACCAATAATGTTTTTGAATAAATAAATATTATTTATTTATAAATAAATAACTAGCTCTGTAAGTGGAAAAGAGGGTCAATAAAAACAATATGGTATCAACAATAACTTTAAAAGTACAAAAACCTTAGCTCATTCAGCAACCAAGCTAAAACATAAGAGTTAAAATCCTTCAAAACTGGATTCCTCCTCATCATCTGTATGTCCAAACAGAGCTTCAGCATTAGCTGGTGTGAGGTTATCAGCATAGACATTGTCATCACCACTGAGTTCGCAGTCATCACCATCAGAGCTGTCGTTCTCATACAAAGCGCTGTCTTCACTGCCATCCATAGCATTACTAATGCCACATTTCTTGAAGGCGTGTCGCACCATGTCCTCCGGAATCTCTTCCCATGCATCACGAACCCACTTTGCTATCAATTCTATGTCAGGCTTCATCAGATTTCCACCTTTTGTCAGTCAGGCTTGACCAGATGACATCCATTCATGCCACATCTTTCTCACACGGTCTTTAAAAGGTTTATTTAAACACACATCTAGCGGTTGCAATACAGTTGTAAGCCCACCTGGAATAACGGCCAAAGTAACTTGAGAAGATTTTGCCATTTTTTTTATGTCATCAGATGTGTGGGCTCTGAACATATCCCAAACTAGCAATGATGGTTTTTTCTTTAAGCTGCTCCCGGTCGTTCTTTCCAAATTTCTTCCAGCCATTTTTTTGTTCCATCTTCATCCATCCAGCCTTTAATGTGCGCGCACTGTAATTCGTGGTGGGAATTTGACCTTTTTAGGCAAGGTCTTTCTTTTAAAAATAATGACAGGCCACAGTTAGTTCCATTAGCCAAACATGACAGAACAACTGTGAAATGGTTTTTTTCATTTCCTGTGGTTCTGAGAAAAATAGTTTTGTCTCCCAAACTTGCCACAGTTCTGTTGCTTGGAAGATCAAAGGTCATAGGTGTTTCATCCATATTTCCAATATCTCCCAGGTCATAGTTATGGATCCTTCTTTGTTTTATGATGAATGAATGGAATGACATCACTTTTTCATCAAGGTCTTTTGGCAACTTCTGTGAAATCTTTGTTCTTTGCCGCAAACATAGGGAAAACCTATTCATGAAGCGGGTACACCATCCTGCTGACGCAACAAATTTTTCAATGCCTGGTGCTTTAAATTTGTCATCTTGTGCCATTTGAAGGGCACGTAAGCGAATTCCCATGCGTGTTACGCAGTAACCATTTTGACGACACTCCATAACCCATTCATACAATTCAGTCTCTAGAGCCCCATATGAAGTTGTTAAACCACGTTGAGCTTTTTTTGACTTTGGAATCTTTTCCAAGTCAGCTTTCTTTTTCCGCCATTCCCTCACTTGTTTTTCATCAACACAAAATTCCCTACTTGCAATACTGTTATTGCTTTCTTCTGCTCTTGACACAACCTTAAGTTTGAAACCAGCTTCGAATGACCTGCGTTTTTGTTTTGGTCGAGGATTACCGGTAGAAGTACTGGGATCCATTTCTAACAGGATAAAAAAAAAAAAAGACTTGTTCGGGTACCGTATCTTTTGAGGCCTAATGCAGGCTGATATTATAGAAAGTGATGACATGACTGTTTGCATAGAGCAGCCTGTGTTAGGGCTCATAATATACATTCTACCAGTGTCCTGCCTGTGCCCATTGAATATACAACCTGCCCTGTGTCCATTAATTATACAGCCTGCCTGTCTGTCTATCTAGTTATGGTCTCGCTTTCTCTCTCTCCCTCTCCCTCCCTCATCTCATTATCATCTATCTCAGTGTTTCTCCACCTTGAAGACTTGAAAGTATGTGGACTTCAACTCCCAGAATTCTGGGAGTTGAAGTCCACACACTTTCAAGTCTCCAAGGTGGAGAAACACTGATCTATCTAATTAATATAATTAGTTCTCCCTCTCTTTTTCACTCTCTCTCCAGCGCACACATGCAAATGCATAGGGCAGCCCAACTGAGTCAATAAAATCATATGCCATGCCAAAACTATTTTAAATAAAGATATGAAATTAATCAAGTATTGCATTTATTTTTCAAAATGAATGTACAATTTTTTTATTATTTAAGTTTTGTACCCCATCAAGGTATTCAAAGCAGTTAACAGATTTTTTTTAAATTGAAATCTACTTAAAAACTGGTGTTAATTTAATTCAAAAAGCCTGGCTAAAAAGGGAATTTCTAAAACCAAAAAAGAAAGAACTGCCACAGGATTGTATTCCGTAGTATTTAATCAATGCATAGCTTTCAAATGTAATCCAAATTATATATCTAAACAACATTATAAATCATTTAAATATCAGAAGATTCGAGCATTGTTTTTTCTGATCTCTTGGCAGAAAGAATTTGTACTGGCATTTTATGGAATTTAAAATGATTAAGTCCATGACACAAATTGCACAATAGGAAATCCAGGCCAGAATGAATTTAACTCATTGTATCATCAGGGACTAGAATTTAGCAGGCCCAGGAAAAAAAAGTACCGTAGGTAAAGCCACTTTATAGCTAAATTTGATACCATTAAAAATTAAATAGGATTAAAATCTGTGGTTTATAATTTACCAGTTGTGTCCACCCCACTCCTTTCACCGGCGTTAGCCCGCTGCACCAAGGGGGGCACGTAAGAGGAAGGGGAAAATACAAGAGTGGCCACAGCTAAGCACGCGGCAACCTCGACGTCTAAGTGGGCAAGTTCACAGCATGCGCACCTGCATGTCTGAGACAGGGCATAAAAAGGGAAGAAAAGGCTGATTGGACCCAGCTCTGTTTGGGGCGCAGGCGTGGCGCGGAGGACTTTCTTCCAACCAGCGGAACCCCCTGGTGCAATTGGGCTACGATTGGCGGCTGTCCCTGCTACAATCCGCGCCGCCTGCCGCATCAGCGGAATCTACCGTACGTAATTCAAGAGATCTTAATTTTGACAGCGTTGTTGGGATCTGCGGTGAAGAAATTACTTTAATCAGTGGGGTAAAGTTCTTTCTTTCGCTCGCCCGAGCTCTGATGAGGGGGAAAGAAAGGACTTTTCTTACGCCTGCATCAGAGCTGCGGGGGAGGGAGAAAGGACTTTAGCCCACTGATTAAAGTAATTTCACCCGCAGATCCCAACAACGCTGTCAAGATTGCGGCAGGGGCTGCGCTGGCGGGGACGGGCGGAGGGGATGAGACCTGGAGTCCTACAATCTTGGCGAGTGGGGAGTCCCATCCCACCCCGCCCCGCCCGTCCCCGCCAGCGCAGCCAGGCTGCGATCGGCGGCCGTCCCTGCTACAATCCGCGCTGCCCGCCTCATCAGCGGAATCTAATTCAAGAGAGCTTAATCTTGACAGTGTTGTTGTGAAATTACTTTAATCAATGGGGTAAAGTCCTTTCTCCCCCCCCCCAGCTCTGATGTGGGCATAAGGAAAGTCCTCTCTTTCCCCCTCATCAGAGCACAAGCACGGGAAGCAAATGGAAGTTTTCTGCGCGACTGAAATGGAAGCCACGGCAGGAGAGTGAGGCTGCTGCCGGCAGTTTCACCTCACGCAGAGAACTTCCACTGGGTCCCGAAATGGAGGAGAAAAAGGGGCGCCCCTTTTTCTCCTCCATTTCGGGCAAATTTTTTACTAACTCGAGTATAAGCCGAGGCGGCTTTTTTCAGCCCAAAAAGTGGGCTGAAAAACTCGGCTTATACTCGAGTATATACGGTATACAATGTATTAGTACAGATGAATTCTGAAACAGAACTAGTTAAAGATTGTATGATAAAGTGGGCTCAAAATATTGAAGAACCAATAATGTTGGATACATGGGAAAGAATCTGGGTAAGAAATGTAAAATTTACACAAGCCCAAAACCTGAGAGAAAAATTTTACAAGATGGCATTTAGATGCTAAAAAGTTGGGTCCGAATTTACAACCCAAATGCTGGAGATGTGGTTCTCTTGATGCTACATATTTCCATATATGGTGGACTTGCCAAAAGGTAAGGCATTTTGGATAAAAATATGGTGGATTATGCAAAATGTTCTTTAAAAAAGGATAAAGTTTACTCCTCAGTTATTTTTGTTAGGTATAATTACTGACTGTACAGCGGTAGAGATTAACTTGATTTTGCACTTAATAACTGCAGTAAGATTGTTGGTGGCGCAATACTGGAAGAAGGAAGACTTGCCTACAATTCAAGAATGAACATTGAAAGTCACAAATTTAGCCGAGATGGCAAAAATATCTGCATATCTTAAGGACCACTCAAATGAGAGATATAAACGAGACTGGAAAAAATTGATTGATTATATACAAAATAAATACGGGACTAAGAAATTCCAGATAGCTTATGCTTAAGATCAGGAATGATTTAAATTGTTTAAAGTTAGTTTAGCAAGGAGGAGCTAAGTTCAATGTAAAGATGTTATCAATTTCTTATTCTTTTTTTCCAATATCTTTTAGACTGTTTTTGTTAAAAATCTATACCGTGTACGGGTTCTGGGAAGTCGGGGGGGAAGGTTGTAGGGGTTTGGGGGGGAGGGTGGGGGGGAGGGATTTATATCAGGTTTGACGAGACGTGTTAGATTTTAATGTAATTTGACCCCACATGTATACTGTTTTTTCTTATATTTTCATTACTGTTATTATTACTATTTTTTCTTTAAAACTAGGATATGTTAAGCATATTGACATGTAGCGGAAATATACCAATAAGAGGAGGAGTGGGAAACAGAAGGGAGAAGAAAGATGGGAAGAGAAGGATAGGAGAGAGGGTAAGGGGGGAAGATGAGAAGGATAAGGAGTGGATTGTAGAGAGAGGAGCAGTAGAAAGGAAGGGGAAGTAGAGTAGGAAAGGATGATGGAGGGAAGATAGAAAGTTGGAGGGTGGTAGAAGAAAGAGGTGTATGGAGAGTAGAAGAGCTATAATTGGTTTCTATTTTTCTGGGCATTGTTGACAAGAGGAACTGATGTAATTATTATTTAATACTATATGATACGGGCTATCTATAGTATACATGTGAGTGTGTGTTATGAAAATGAAAATGGAAATAAAAAATATTTATAAAAAAAAAGCAGTTGTAATTTTTTCTTGCAAAACAGAGACTTGTTCCTTTAGAGCACCTTGGAGGACTTCAAGTGTCAATGGTTGTGTATCGGCGGGGGGTAAGAAAGACTGCAGTTTGGATGGCTGAGCTGGGGAACTTCCAGCGCTCTTAAGAGCACCTTTTTTTTTTTTGCTTTGAAGCCATTTCCAAATATTCAAATCACACTTCTTTAATTATGTTTCCAGCATTCAGCTTTGATTTTAATATTTTGCAGACCCTCCTGATGTATTTCTTTTGCGTTGACTCTTTGACTTTTCCATTCAAAATGTTATCTACTTCTAATATGCCTAGTATTTGTAACCGTCATCCTTTGTTAATGCTTTCACTATATTTCCATTTCTCACTTCTATTCTTTTTTTTTTTCATTTTTCTTCGCTGCATGGATAATATAGCACATTTTTCACATCCAAAGTTCATTTTGATGACACTGCTGAATAGTTGAACTGTGTTGAGTATTGATTTAAGTTCAATAGGGCTTTTCTCATATATTTTTAAGTCATCCCTGTATAGTAGATGGTTTATCTTGCTGTGTTGGCTTGAGATTTGGTATCCCAGTTTTTTGTTTCATAGGATTATTGCCAGTGGAATTAATGCAATGTTGAACAATAGTGATGAAAATGAATCCCCCTGGAAGATTCCTTGTCTTCATCAATATTCTCCCCATTTGCTGTTATAACTGTTTTTCATTTTTTCATATCTGCTTTCAAAAATATGCAAATATTTTTCCAGAGTTTCCTAGACAGGTGTTAATCCAGCTGTGGGGTAATGAGTCAAATGCCTTCTTGTAATCAATCCACCCCATATTCAAATTTGTTTTTCTTCATTTTGCATTTTTTTTTTAGTACCATTTTGTCAATGAGCAGCTGATCTTTTGTTCCTCTTGAGTTTTATAATTTTCTTTTTCTTCTACTGGATTCAAACTGTTTTCCATCAGATGATTGAATACTGAATTTGCCAGTATTCTTGTAAAAACTTTGAATGTTATTGGCAGACAAGTAATTGGGCAACAGTTGCTTGGTTCTGTGCTCTTTTCTGGATCTTTCATTATCAAGTATGTTCGACCAGCTGTTAACCATTCTTCACTTGTTGCATTTTGAAGCATTTGATCAAATTGAGTGGCCATGCAATGATGGAGGCTGGTCAGGTGTTTTGTTGTTGCTATTACATGTTGTTTTAGTTTTTCCATGACTTCACTTGCTGGATCCTAGGGAATGAGTCTTTTCTGCTGTGTGGCAGGTTTAACACCTTTTCATTGTATCCTTAAGCACGGGGACCTCAGGGAATTGGTAAAATATTAACTTTCATGTTTATGAAAGTTTATAGTTTATTATTATTATTGTTACTGCTGTTGTTGTTGTCCTAGGAAACTAAAAAATCAGAGTCATAAGGCTGCTGACACTGACAAGTTCTAACTTGTGCATCAAGTACCAAACAAACAATGACAAAATTTTCATGGCAAAATGCACTGCGTACCAAATTTGATGTGTTTCAAAGCAGTTGTGAACCAAAATACCCGTATAATTGCTCATTTTTGCTTCAAATTCAAAGCAGTGAAATATATACACTGTATAACTACCCCCAAACTCCAAAGGTTATTAATTTTAGCATGCTACAATGCACTTTCCACAACAGTCTTCAAAGGTCAATATTTTACAAAATCCCATATGAACTAAAACTGTGGCCCTATGGACAAGATGTGATCAAAACTAGAGTTTAGGTGGTACTATATGTAGCTTCTATAAGGATTCACAGATTCTCATAATACCTTACCTGATAAAATACCTGGGAAACACCAATTGTTTTCATGTACAATTGCTGTTATTAGATCAGTTTGATGTCGTGCTTTTGCATGTAGATAAATTTTGTTATACTACCTGCAAAATTTGAATGTAGTGACAATCCACATCAATTGTTAAAAAAATCTTTCCTATTATTTTATTTCATTTTATTTTTAATGTTTATTTGTAATGCTGGTCTATGACCTTAATAAAAGTAACTGTTTTGCCCCAAATAAATAATCAAACACTCCCTGAATGCACAAAATACATATATATGCAGCTACACCAGGTGAAATAGACATTTTACCAGCTTCAGCCCATCTCTAAGTGATTCAAATCTAAATCGAATAGTATAATAATTAAATGCAATAATAAAGTATTAGTAAAAGAGTAATGTAAGTGAAAAGGCTTTTAAAACTAGAGGAAATTAATAATTATTTCTGATTCTTGACACTGAAAAGATCATCAGGTGAATAATTCCATGTGAGCGCAAAGCACCACAACTTAAAATGGATGTTACTCTTGGTAGTCTCTTATGACTTAAAAGAAAGGACCGTACAATGAAAAGTTTTCAATTTGCATGAGTCACTAGGTAGATTTACTGGTGAATTCAATGAAGGTATTATGAGTTAAAATATAAAATTCAAGTGTTGGAGCCACGTCGCAATGCTACATTGTTTGGATTCGGCTGTCCGAATCCATCGATGACACTTTTGCCCCTGGACCTCAACCATCCCGAAGAGATGATGACTGGGAAGACAAGACCTTGCTGGTCGCAGAGATATCGCAAAGTCCCTAATCAACCCAAGGGGAGTTCTTCCAACTGGTGGCAAACAGCCAGCCCCCCACCCAGGCTGACACAGTTGGAGACAGCTCCATGGAAGAGAGAATGAAACAAAAGTGTTTCTACTGGTGAGGTTTTCTTTTCTTTTCTTTTCTTTTAGAAGATTGCCCTAAGAAACTCTTTTCTTAAGATTAATTAGTACATTAAGCAAGAACAAAGCGGCGTACTTAATCCTCATTGGACTGCCTTAGAAAGTTTTTCACTCTTGCTTGTAATCTTTTGTGGATTGAGTGATTGTAACGCTCCTGTTTTTTCCGCCTGAGGTGAAGGGATCTCTTTTTTCCTTATTTTCCTTTACTACTTTAACCTTTTTGGCTTAAATTAAAACTCTTTTTACTTCAATAAATTTCTTCTTCTACTTGTTGCAATATTATATTGGAGATGATGCAGGAGGGGGTGCACAGGTAAACCCACCAGTGGCTGGCCAGGTTAAGTGGTCTTAATAGAATGGACCTTATACATTTATATTAGTGTGACCTTTCACTCTGGTGTACTGGAGTTCCAACTTTGACTTTTAGCTTGAGTGAACTTTCTCTCCAACTTCCTCATAAGTATTAAAAATAGTGCTTAACAGTGTGGCAAGACCCTGTAAAGGAGGGGCACAGGAAGCCAGGCGTGGGTGAGAGATAGAACAGAGGTGAAACAGCTAACATTCCAAAATGAACTTCTCCTTTTCGAAATGTCATGCTTGTCTCGTGTATGGAAACGCCTTGCGAATGCAGTGTGGAACACGGCATAAAAGTAGCATCCTGGGCAGAGCCCAGGCAGTTCAGATTTTGGTGTGTGAGCATGCTGAACTCGATGCATCAAACAAACTTGTTTCTCTCACCTTCGTGGTCTCAAGTCCTGGACTTTCATAAGTAGATTACAAACCTGCTGAAACAATCTGCTGCAACATTTTTGGCGAGCCAGCCAGAAGTCAAGGGGTCTTTGGGACCCTCTGGAACGTCCACTCCAGTGTCGGGGCTCATCCTGTCAGGGGGGACCTCCCTGGCGCCAACGGACCCTTGATCCGAGGGACTTCCCAGCGACAGAGGGCTCCGGCAGCAGCGGTTGGCGATTCCAAGAACCACCAGAGAAGGACCAGAGACCAGGCACCTTAAGTCTGGCCAGCATCGCAGGAGGGAAGCCAAGTACATGAGGCAAGTACTGTGGGGACCCCAATAGGCCCGGACTCCTTGTTGAGCTGGAGGCAAGGCCTGATCTCCCTCGCTAGGTGGAAGGTTTTGGGGAGGATTGTTTAGTGTATGTGTGTTTGTATGATTGAGGGGGGCTACTGCATTTCCCTACGGTGGCCGTGTCGATCCGGTACCCTGGGTCAGAGCCTGTGTAGGGTGATTGCTAAATCTTTGTTGTCTGGTGCCCTGGGAGGACCATGGGTGGTGGCAGCAGTGTTCCCCTTACTCCCTTACAATGTATGTTAAATCATTTTAAAGAAGGGTATATGACTCAGGATTATGGCATTGAGTGGAGCAGGCATGAGCTTAAAAAGTTTTGTGAATCTGAATGGCCCACTTTTGGTTTTGGGTGGGCCGACAAAGGCACTTTTGACCCAACATAGCTTTAAATGTCTGTAGGTTAGTATTTGATCCCGATGTAGGACATCCGGTTCAGCCCCGTATATTGATGTGTAGTACAATTTGTTGAGGAAACAGCTTGGCTAGAAGAAATGCAAGGACAAACAGTCTATGCTTATGGCTGTTCGGGTTACGCACCCCAAATGTCCCAAGCAGAGACCACCAATCCTAGCTAGTGCCCCAGAAGTGTTGCCAGAAGAGGAAGAGGATCACCACGACCCTCACCACGACCATACCTAAGGGGAGCCACACCTAGTAGCTCAAGAGACTCGAGGGCATCAACAAGCCAAGCATCTGTAGGGTGGATAGAGCGAGGGCTGGATGCTGTGACCTCTATGAAGACAGAAGAAAGTCCTGTCAAAAGGACAGGGGATGAGGACCTTCTGAGCTCACCAGAAACACAGGGGCCAGAATTTTGGGAAAAGGAAGAGGAGATAGAGCAGTTGCTGGGGGCTGTGGGAGGAAAGCCAGAACCAAGTGAGGACCAGCTGATGGCAGCTAGAAGCAGAACAAAAAACAGATGCTCCTATTTTGACAGCCCCACTTCGGGGAGTGGATCAGTTTCTGGTGGATCCAAGTGACCCCTCCCGACTCTTCACAGCCTCCCTGTTTCAACATGTCCCTTTTACCACCTCTGACCTGCTTAATTGGAAACTTCACTGTGGACCTTATAGTGCTAAGCCAAACGAGGTGGCTGATCTGGTTAAAACTATTGTGGACACCCACCACCCTACTTGGCTGGATCTCCAACAGCTAATGCCTACCCTGTTTAATACTGAAGAGAGGGAGAAGATTAGGATTGCAGTGTCTAACATTCTAAAACCTGATGTCCCTGCTCACACCACTCTGGCTGACTTCACTGAACAACGCTTCCCTTCAAGGGACCCTAGATGGAGCCCCTATGACCCCCACCAGCTGACTCTGCTACACAATTATCAACAGTTAATTGTAAAGGCTGTCTGGCTGGGAGGGAAAACAGCCACCAATATGTCTAAACCCAGCCTCATCACTCAAGGAGCTGCTGAAAGCCCCGAGGCTTTTTATGCTCGCCTGGTAGAAGCCTACCAAATGTATATTCCTATTGACCCCACCCTTCTTAAAAATGCTCGGATGCTGGCTATGGCCTTTATTTCTCAGTCAGACCGTGACATCATACACAAGCTGCAGAAGCTGGAAAGGGCACTGGGAAAGCCCCTCAGCGAGCTTA
Source organism: Thamnophis elegans (assembly GCF_009769535.1). Classification (NCBI taxonomy): domain Eukaryota; kingdom Metazoa; phylum Chordata; class Lepidosauria; order Squamata; family Natricidae; genus Thamnophis; species Thamnophis elegans. The sequence goes on along the minus strand of NC_045558.1, from coordinate 62,098,497 downwards.
TGGAAGTGGCCAGAAAAACCTTTGTCAATAGGGACCTGTTGGAGGAAAGGAAAAAGGATCAAAAGATGCAGAAAAAAGCAGAACTGCTAGTGGCAGCAATTATGACCATGCCAGGAGGGAGAAGAGGAACTAGGGAGGGGGACAGGACCCCACCCTTGGGACGGAACCAATGTGCCATCTGTTACCAACATGGCCACTGGGGAGGGGAGTGCCCCAACCGGGACTGGGCTCCACCCCGAGGAAAGGGAAGGTGACCGCCCTAGGATGCCAAGGGATCCCCCTCCCCTACCAAGCTGCCCCAGGAGACGTGAATCTCACAGGAGGCCCTTCAATGGCATGCAGAGGCGAAATGGTTTTCAGTCATTGATTCAAAGGATGCTTTCTTTGCAATCCCCATCCATCAGAAAAGTCAGCATTTGTTTGCCTTTGAATGGGAGAGCCCGATGACAGGGAGAAAGCAGCAGTATGCATGGACTCGTTTGCCTCAAGGCTTTAAAAACTCCCCCACCTTATTTGGAGCTGCATTAGCCATGGATTTGGAACTTTTAGACATTGCCCCACCCGATGTGGTTTTGCAAGACGTAAATGACTTACTAGTCACAGGCCAGACGGAGGAAGCCTGTCATGCCAATGCAGCAGCCCTACTGCTCCTCCTACAGGAGAAAGGCTACAAGGCCTCTTGGACCAAGGCTCAGTTAGTCCAGTTGGAGGTTAGATATTTGGGTTACGACATCCAGCAGGGAAAAAGGACCTTGGGCCATGAAAGGAAGGAGGCCCTTTGCCAATTGCCAGCCCCATGAAATAGGAAGGAATTAAGGGGCTTTTTGGGAGCAGCTGGATTTTGCCGCATTTGGATTCTCAACTTTGCATTGTTAGCAAAGCCACTCTATGAAGCTACGAAGGGGAATGAAAAGGAACCCTTGAGGTGGGAGAAAGAGGAACAGAATAGCTTTTTGGAATTGAAGCATGCTCTGACTCCGGCTCCTAGTTTCCTGACTTGACAGGCCTTTCCAGTTGTTTGTGGACATTAAGTAGAATATGGCCATTGGGGTACTGACCCAAAAGTTGGGAACATGGTATCACCCGGTTGCATATTTGTCCAAACAGCTGGATCAGGTGGCCAAAGGGTGGCCAGCCTGTCTCAAGCCTGTGGCAGGAACTGCCCTACTTACTCAGGAAGCCAATAAGCTCACCTTTGGACAGCAATTAAACATCTACACCCCTCATGCTCTCAGAGCTGTCCTCGACCAGAAAGGCCATTTGTGGCTTACCAATCCATGAATGCTGAAATACCAGGGGCTTATTACACATAACCCCCTCATCAAGCTTGTCCAGTCTATGCTTTGAATCCAGCAACCTTATTGCCTGAACCAGATTCTGAAACAACCCATGATTGCTTACAAACTATTGAAGAGACCTATGCCAGCCGCCCAGATTTGAAGGATGAACCCCTCTCCAACCCAGACACAGCCCTTTTTTTACAGATGGAACCAGCTTTCTACATGGGGGCGTGCGAAAGGCAGCTTATGCTGTGGTCACCCTTGATGATGTGTGGGAAGCCATGCCCCTACCACCAGGAACCAGTGCCCAATTGGCAGAACTACATGCCCTCAAAAGGGCTTTGGAATTTGCATGAAATCTACTAGTCAACATTTACACAGACTCCAAATATGCCTAACCGTCCAAGTCCATGGAGCTTTATATAAGGAAAGTGGCCTCATCACAGCTGGAGGAAAGGACATCAGATATGGCCCCAAATTATGTGTCTGCTGGATAGTGTCTGGGCCACAAGCAGGTTGCCATTATGTATGTCCGGGGTCATCAAAAAGGGGTCTCAACAGCTGAAAGAGGAAACAACAAAGCTGATCGAGTTGCCAGAGCAGCAGCCTTGGATCCCCCTTCTTTACAGGCCACCTGCCTCACTCTGTGGACCCCAGCCCAGGAAGAACAACCCCCATCGTATAGTCACTCAGGAACCCAAAGCTTCAACCTAAGCTTCAACCTAAGCTGAAGCGATGGGTGCAGAACTACTAGATGGATGGTGGGTTCTGCCGGACAAAAGGGTGTTTATTCCCCAGCAGTTGGCATGGGATGCTGTCTCCTCCCTGCATAAGCATTTGCACTTAGGGAAGATGGCTTTGGAAAAAGCCTTGGCTCGGGAGGTCTATATCAACAATTTGCCTAGCTTGGCAGCTGCTGTTTGCTCTCAATGTCAGGTATGTGCTGCTGATTACCCACGTCAAGGCCCAGTTCAGGTGGGAGGGTCAAGAGGGCAAATTGCACCATAAAGGATAAGTTGGCCAAAATTTGTCAGGAAACCCATCTCAAATGGCTGGATGCCCTCAGCATGGCGTTGCTGGCAAAGAGGTGCGCTCCTACCAAGGAGTTTGGCGTCTCGCCGTTTGAATTGTTGTATGGGAGGGTTCCTAATTTGCTTGGCTCACAGGTGTTGCCCACCCCACAGGTTGCAGACACGGTGAAGCTCAAACAGTTGCAAGCCCTGAATGCCATAGTCCACCAATTGTAAAAATATGTTTTGTATTGTCGTTCTCATGTAATTGTAACTCCAGTCCACAACTTCTGCCCAGGACAAGAAGTCTGGGTGAAGGACTGGAAGAAGGGACCATTGAGCCCCAAATGGCGTGGGCCGTATACTGTTGTTGTTTGTTCTCCCCTTGCTGCTAAGGTAGCTGAAATTAAGCCTTGGATTCACTGGACCTGTCTTAAATTGGCTGCGAAAGCTTACTGGAAGGCCTCCAGTGACCCTGCAGAGCCTCTGCGCCTCACATTCCGGAAGCACCGGAGGAATGCCACCTCTTCTGCGGACACACGGGAAGCTGTCGCTTTACGAACAGGTGGTGATGAACCAGCGCTCCCTGCAGGTGTCGCTTAGGATGCCGACATCCGTCGCACATGCAACGTACCGCGCCTACCGTGGAAACTCCGCCCCCACCCAATGCCCAGGCACACCCGTCCTACCCGGTGCTGTCATAGATTGTGATTGATATGCCATGGCAATGCAGGCCCTCACTGTGGGGGCAGTTATTTTCTGGTCTACAGAGGCTGGGACACAAGGACACAAATAGCGTCTCTGATTTCCTGAATGGCAAGGGGGTAATTCCTTCAGGGAAATCTTTATAGCCCTCATGTCCAAGGTGTGCCACTTTCTTTCTAGGGGATGCAATGGTTCTGGGCAGAAACTGGGAAGAATAAATTCTTGAGTCCGGTGAAAACAGGAGCACACCTTGGGGATGGAGGGGTCCAGGTGCAATAACACACGGTCTTGGTGAAATATACAGAGGTCCTCTCTTGTTTAAAAAGCTTGCAACTCCAATATACGCCTTGTGAGGTTATGGCCACCAGGAGGGCTACCTTCAGGGTAAGGAACCTCAGAGACACAGTGTGTAAAGGTTCAAATGGGGAACCTGTGAAAGCATCTAGGACCTTAGATAAAACCCAAGTGGAGTACCTGTGTATCTTGGGTGGTTTGAAGTTAGTAGCCCCTTTCAGAAAACGCCACACGGTGGGGTGCTGGGTTAAGGACAAGAGTCCCCCACAAGTCAACACTGATGAGATAGCTGCTACTCGCCTCCAAACAGTATTTGGAACAACCCCCTATCCAGTCCATCCTGGAGGAAATCCAAGACCTGGGGTATAGTCCCCCTATTTGAGTCTAGAGTCTTAAAAGCACACCAGGAACAGAACGTACACCAAGTCGAGTTGTATATTTGCTCTCTGGACAGCCTTCTAGCAGCCTGGATCATCCAAATGACCCTGGTGGAAAATTTGTCCTCCCTCAGGACGCTCCACTCAAGTGCCTGGCGGTCAGCTGGAGCCACTGAGGTCTGGATGCTCCAGCAACCCCTGGTTGAGGGAGATCCTGACCCGAGGGATCCTCCAGGATTTGTCCACTGATAGAGTCTGAAAATCGGCGAACCAAGACCGGTGGGGCCAGTGGGGGGGGGGGGGGAAATCAACACTACCTCCTCCTCCAAAATGGTGATTCTTATTTGCCAGCTGTGCTACTTTAAGTTGGAGGCTGTCAAGGGAACCGCGGAATGAGAAGAGGGAACCTACCTGCCTGTACAGCTCCTCCAGTGCTCGCTTTATAACTCTGTGGGTGCTCTGCGGCCGCTTGTCCTTGCTGCATTCGCTGCTCAACTTTTATTTGATAAAAGGAGTGGTGGAGCACTCCTACTGTGCCTCCCGAGGTTTGTCTTTGAAGGAGATGTGTGCAGCTCTACTAGGCTTTCTGAGCTCCTGTCAGTCTTGATTTTGGGAAGCTGAACCTGTGGCTGTCAAAAGGCTGCTGAGGAGAATCCTGTCATCACCCTACAGGCACCAATGGTCACTTCTGGGAGGCTCAAGCCCTTATACCTCTTCCCTTAGCAAATACTCACAAGGTCTTGATCAGTTATTCTGATAAATGCCCAGATATATATTCATATAATGAGCAACGCCACTGGAGCAATGCTATGACACATCCATCCTCACTGAGAGTCAAAAGCTGGGTCTGCCTAGTGACAGGGGTGTGGCTTAACAGTTTCATCAGACTTATTAGCTTCATCAGTCCTATTAGTGATCGGATGATGTCAACTCAGTCTGGATGCTACCTCCATCACTATGGAGAACATAGTAATATTTTTTATAATGTTAAAGATACAAACATGATAATTTAATGTTATTGTTTTCATATAATGTTACTGTCTTTTACTTATTAGTGGATAAACATTATAAACATTATGTTAGACCTAGGGTAAATCAACTGAACTTGGTTCCTATTAAATAACCTGGACAGTTATAATGTCTCTAATACATGCCAAAGAGGAAAACCTTTACATCAATTTGTATTTGAACTATTATTGTTGGTGTAAGTAACACCAACACTTTGTACTCCAATTTTTGAGAAAAAAAACCATAAACTATATATTCAAAAGAAAAATGTTACAATTATGTTGGTAAATACAAAGATATGCTATTCAAATCACTTTGGTCTACTGAAAAAATATTGCACAAAATAATCTTATCACTTTTTAATTTAGATTCACAGATAATAAAAAGAAAGAGAACCAGAATCAACAAATCCAAAGGCATGGTATGCAAATGTTAATCAAACATGTATTAACACAGCACTGAAAAAAGTGCACATTAACAATGAAATAATATATGTAATTAACACAGATTGATTAAGTCAAAAATTAACCCAACAATTAAGGAGGAATTGTGCTAGAGAAAGGAGCTGTAGACCCTCTTATCTATTTGGTCACAATCTTTCATACATATTTTTCTTTAACTTTGCTTTTTAAAATTAAAGAAAAAATTGTGTATAATCTCAGGAAAGAATAATTTTAGTAGATACATTTAAGTGCTTGCATTCTATCGATTTTACCTTACTGTATTCCAAGCCCCCAACACCACACTTTCAATTATGCATTTACAAACCCATTGCAATTGGTGATTCATTTCCCCGTATATTAACTATGAGCAAGCTTGAACTGTCAATAATTAATTGATAGATGCTAAAAAATTAAAAGTAACTGAACAAATGAAAATTGCATCAAATGAGAAAGTATAAATTTATATATATATATATATATATATATATATATATATATATGTATGTATGTATGTATGTATGTATGTATGTATGTATGTATATATTGCTTTCTATAAAAGTTATCATTTAGTATACACACATATTCCCCAAGTTGCTAAATTTTAAAAAGTACACATAGAATTTTATATAAAAATCTTCAACCCATTAATAAGATCAGACTTTTTTTGAGTTCATAATACTTTGCATATTTTACAAAAGGGTTTAAATTAAACCAATGTTTCATAAACATTAATAATTTATTGCAATCAAGTTCTTTCCAACAACTGAAGATATTTTCAGAAGTAAATAATATTTTAAAAGTACATTTTGTAACAAAAGTTCCCAATGTCAAAAACACTGATTTATCTCTCTTAGTAGTTGGTTTTCACATCCTTATTTCTTGTGCTGCAATATTCAAAGCAATGAAAAATGATGAAATCCATTTAAAAAAGTGAACAAATCTTAGTTTCCAGATTCATGAATTCCTCATTTTAAATAATTATAATTTCATATTTATTTTTATAAAAATATTAAAATTGTATATACACAAAGAAAACTATCCTAGTGTAAGTAATGTGTCTTACTGAGTAAAATAATTACGAAGACAAATGACATAGGATTTTACAATTATTTGCACTTATGGTTTCTAAATAGTTTCATAGGCTGTATATTTATAGAAATAACTTGCTAATATTTCTCCCAAAAAATCAATTAGAGTATTATGTATCTGAGACCACAACAGTTCTCCTATATTATACAGACCTTTATTTTAAGACACACACTTCTGTAGCATGTAAATATTGTATGATCGCATGTTAAAAAAATAGAATACTCTTTCTGTGCAAAACATTTCTATGACTGTTCTGCATACAGGTGAAACTCGAAAAATTAGAATGTCGTGCAAAAGTTCATTTATTTCAGGAATGCAATTTAAAAGGTGAAACTAATATATGAGATAGACTCTTACATGCAAAGTAAGATAGTTCAAGCCGTGATTTGCCATAATTGTGATGATTATGGCTTACAGCTCATGAAAACCCCAAATCCACAATCTCAGTAAATTAGAATATTACATGCAATCAATAAAACAAGGATTGTCATAGAACAATATCAGACCTCTGAAAAGTATAAGCATGCATATGTACTCAGTACTTGGTCTGGGCCCCTTTTGCAGCAATTACTACCTCAATGTGGCGTGGCATGGAAGCTATCAGCCTGTGACACTGCTGAGGTGTTATAGAAGACAGGATGCTTCAATAGCGGCCTTCAGCTCTTCTGTATTGTTCGGTCTCATGTCTCTCATCTTTCTCTTGGCAAAGCTCCATAGATTCTCTAGGGGGTTCAGGTCAGGTGAGTTTGCTGGCCTATCAAGCACAGTAATCCCATGGTCATTGAACCAGGTTTTGGTGCTTTTGGCAGTGTGGGCAGGTGCCAAGTCCTGCTGAAAAATGAAGTCAGCATCCCCATAAAGCTCGTCTGTGGAAGGAAGCATGAAGTGCTCCAAAATCTCCTGGTAGACGGCTACGTTGACCCTGGACTTAATGAAGCACAGTGGACCAACACCAGCAGATGACATGGTTCCCCAAATCAACACAGACTGTGGAAACTTCACACTGGACTTCAAGCATCTGTGTGTGCCTCTCCATTCTGCCTTCATACTCTGGGTCTTTGGTTTCCAAATGAGATGCAAAAGTTGCTCGCATCAGGAAAAAAAAGGACTTTGGACCACTGAGCAACAGACCAGGTCTGTTTTTCTTTAGTCCAGGTAAGACGCTTCTGACACTTGTTTGTTGTTCAGGAGCGGCTTGACAAGAGGAATATGACATTTGAAGCCCATGTCCAGATTCCGTCTGTGTGTGGTGGCTCTTGATGCACTGACTCCAGCCTCAGTCCACTCCTTGTGAAAGTCCCCAACACATTTGAATGGCCTTTTCCTGACAATTGATTTTGAATCAAATCAAATCAAATCTTTTCCTGACAATCCTCTCCAGGCTGCGGTCATCCCTGCTGTTTGTGCACCTTTTTCTTCCACACTTTTCCCTTCCACATAACTTTCTATTAATGTGCTTTGATATAGCACTTTGGGAACATCCAACTTCTTTGCAATTACTTTTTGAGGCTTTCCCTCCTTATGGAGGGTATCAATGATGGTTTTCTGCACAACTGTCAGCTCAGCAGTCTTTCCCATGATTGTGATTCCTACTGAACCAGACTGAGAGACCATTTAAAGGCTCAGGAATCCTTTGCAGGTGTTATGGCTTAATTAGCTGATTAGAGTGGGACACTTTGAGCCTAGAATATTGCACCTTTTCATAATATTCTAATTTTCTGAGATTGTGGATTTGGGGTTTTCATGAGCTGTAAACCATAATCATCACAATTATGATAAATCACGGCTTGAACTATCTTGCTTTGCATGTAATGAGTCTATCTCATATATTAGTTTCACCTTTTAAGTTGCATTACTGAAAAAAATGAACTTTTGCACGATATTCTAATTTTTTGAGTTTCACCTATATATTTTAAAAATTAAACTAAGCTTTTGACCAAGATAGCTGATGATCAATGGAAAATATACAATTTGATACTTTAGGTTAAAGTAGATCAGGTTCTACAATCAGTAAGAAAAAACTGCTGAAGTTCCATTTGATGACTGAATTTCCCACTCAAATTTGTTTAGTTTTTTCATATATACACACAATATAAGCAGCAAGTAGACATGTATTTCAATGGTCAATTAAGCACTCAATAAATTCTAGGAAATATGACATAGTCATTTTCTTGGATATTTGAACGTAGACTTTTATACCCTTTGAGTTCCACTCAGAATGTCCACATTTTATTTTTCATATCTGACAGTTTATCCTCCATTATATAACTACAACTTTAATTCAGTTAATATGAAGATATTTCTTGAATTTTACAGGATTACATTTTTTCCATGAATAACCAATTCCTTGTGTAATTCCTTATATAATTCAAAATGGCAAATTCTTTTAAAGATATATTCATATTGGCTTCTTTTTCTGGAAAATAATCCTTTGAAAAGATAAATTGGGAAGAACTGTCTGTTTCAAATAGTATATCTTTGATCAGTTCCACCAGATTCTCTATATATCTGAAAATATTCAGAGTTCAGAACAACTTGATATACACACAGAGCCAAATTTGTGCATACACAAAAGCAAAATAACATACTTCTATGTGAAAGACTGTACTTTCAGATAGCAATAGCAATAGCAGTTAGACTTATATACCGCTTCATAGGGCTTTCAGCCCTCTCTAAGCGGTTTACAGAGTCAGCATATTGCCCCCAACAACAATCCGGGTCCTCATTTTACCCACCTCGGAAGGATGGAAGGCTGAGTCAACCCTGAGCCGGTGAGATTTGAACAGCCGAACTGCAGTCAGCTGAAGTAGCCTGCAGTGCTGTATTTAACCACTGCACCACCTCGGCTCTATATTGATACATGAATGGAACCGAAGAAATTTGCTTGAGCAATGAAATCTTATTTGGATCACTTACATTAAATTAAGTTAATTAAGCATGCAGAATTCAAGATACTATTTCAAACTATTAAAATGTTAAACATTTTGTGAAATGCAACTTCTATAATCAAATCCATATCTAAGGATTTTATATTCATACATAATGCATTATAATAAATTTATATGGATGTTATTTTATCAATTAATATCACTAGGAGTTGTTGACTGCTGCTTTCTGCAAATATCAAAAAAGTGATGAATTATATGAACTGAGAAACTTGTAATACATAGTACATAGATATAATATGTAACTACATCATTCATGCTTTTTATTTAAATATCAGACATTTCTTTCACACGTAAAAATATATTTATTTTATTATTTAATGGAGCCATTTTATAACATTTTATTAGTCAGACTCAAGAAATAATACATTTTACAACTTAAATTGTTTTGTAATATAAAACTTATCTTTTATTTTTTTTTAAAGTAATCTTTATTAGTTATACATTTTTTAAGAGTAAAACATACAAATACAAATACAATTTTAAACATACAACCCCCCCCCCCCCCGCGGTGACAGTCATTCACAGCCCAACTTTTTTTTCCTTCCTCATTGTTAGGTTTCTAAGCCACATCTTCTCATTACAAAATTCAGGGATCTATTACAATACCCATGTTCACTTTTAGTTCCCATTGTTAACAACTGCTATTTAACTTTCCCCGTTTTAAGTCCCTGCTGTTCTCCTTGCCGCCCACATATACCATAGGTTCCAGCTAAGATAATGTTCTGTTTCTCCTTTGTCCCTCAGCCAACCCGTCATTCTGTCCAATTCTGCACATTCATAGATCTTTTGAATTATAGCATCTTCCGACGGTATGGTAGTGGATTTCCAAAATTGTGCATAAGTTATTCTTGCGGCCACAATTATATGTAGGCTCAAATGCCATATTGAATTGCTCATGTTTTCTGGTTTAATGCTTAGTAAAAGATTCTCGGGTTTCCATTCCATGCTTGCCCCGGTAACCTCTTTTAGCCATTTTTGAATCCTTCTCCAGTATTTCGTGGCCTCAGTACAGGACCACCAAATATGGTAGAATGTGCCATCCTTTCTTCCACATTTCCAACACAGTGGAGATAACCCAGGAAACATTTTGGCTAACCTCGTTGGGGGGAAGTGCCATCTATAAACTATCTTGTATATGTTTTCTTTGAATGCTGTAGATATTGTAAGTTTAATAGTCTTACTCCCTAGATCCCATCATTTGCCCATTTCAATCTCATAGCCAAAGTTTCTCTCCCATGCTGTTAGAAGGCTTTTATCCATCTCTTCTTTAGCATCTTGGCAGGTCAAAAATTGATAAATCTTCGATAACATTTTCTTGTCTCCGCCAAACAGAATCTTATCTAGCCCCTGAGGGTTTGGGTAGATCCTTATCTACCCAAACCTTATCGCTTTTAAACCTGTTTCTAACCTGCAAATATTCCCACCATTCCAGATTCCTGCCCTGCTGCTCTAATTCCATCTTTGTTTTCATGTTGCCATCTTCTGTCATAATGTCTTTATATGTTATGTTTCTTGTGCAATTAAATAAACTGGGATGCGTTAAGGCCTCTAACGGTGCCAACCAGCACGGAACCCTAAGATAGTATTTTTTTCCTCATCTTTTCCCACATCCCAATCAAAATCTTCCGAATATAATATACCATGAACTACCTATGGGGGGGGGGGTGTCTCTTTCTTGCCAGAGGGAGGCATGCCATCCCTGGGGGAGGTCATGTCCCTCTATAGCCAAAAGGCGCCTTCTACTCAACGTCACCCAATCCTTCACCCATGTCATAATTGCTGCATTATAATATGCTTCCCAGTTGGGTACTCCGAAGCCTCCCAGTTCTTTACGTTTTTGCAACATTTGGGCTTTAATTCGTGCTTTCTTGCCTTGCCATATAAATCAAGCCACTATGGTCTCCAAAGATTTTTTAAAAAATTTGTCCAATTTAGTTGGTGCCGTTTGAAACAGAAACAAAAATTTCGGTAATACATATGTCTTAACTGTCGCAATCCTGCCCATCAAAGACAGTTGTTTACCACTCCAATTAGTCATAGCCTTAGATACCTGCTGTAGCAATTTCATATAATTATCTACCTTGATAGAGGAACATCTCTCCGTGAGCCAAATTCCCAGGTATTGTATTTTATGCACCATGTTAATCCCTAACAGGCTTTGTACTTCCCTTTTCTGGTTCAAAATCATATTCTTAATTAACAGTTTTGTCTTCTCTTTATTTATACGTAGCCCCGCTATCCTACCGTACTCCTCTATTTTATATAAAAGTTGTATCCCAGAAGCCATAGGATCCTCCAGGATAAAAACAAGGTCGTCGGCAAAAGCCTGGACCTTAAATTCCTGAGCTTTAGCTTGTAACCCTTTAATTTGTGTATCACTCCTCACTATTCTAAGGAGGGGTTCTAATGTGAGGATAAACAGTAGGGGGGATAACGGGGGTGGGCAAGGATAATTGACGCGCAAAATATAGCCTCTCATTATCAAGACAACCCCTGCCTTCTCGAGGTGCCCACCGTTTTCCAACAGAAGGGGCTCTGTCAACTCTTGGGCCCGGCAAGCTCAAGTAGTACTCAGCCTAGAATCATGGATCCCGTTGATTCGGGATGCATGCGACTCTACAGCGAAGGGATTGGCGATGCCGTACCGCCGCTAAAGACTTAAGTAAGTCAAGTCAAGGATAACGGGCATCCTTGTCTTGTGCCTTTACCAATCTCAATATCACCCGCCTCTTCTCCATTTACCAATAATGTCGCGCTTTGTCATACATAAATTGCCCCAATTGCATTTAAGAAGTTTTCTCCAAACATCATATTTTCTAATTGTGACAACATAAACTTCCAATTTACCCAATCAAAAGCCTTTTGTGTGTCAAGAAACATAAAGGCCACTTGTTCATCCGGCTGGGCTTCATAATATTCTAAGGCATCCAAAATAATTCTAACATTATCTTTCAAATGCCTTGACGGCAGGAAGTTCTGATCAGGGTGTATAAATTTACTAAGGAAGAATTTAAGTCTATCTGCCAGTATAGCTGCAAAGATTTTATAATCCACATTCAAAAGTGAAATGGGCCTATAGTTTTTAATTTGGGTACAGTCAGCTCCAGCTTTAGGCAAAAGGGTTATATAGACCTCAGCCCACGATTTCGGTGTGATAGAATCCGTCAAGACAGCATTAAATATTACTATCATCTCTTGTCCTAAGATTTCCAAAAAAGTTTTATAGATTTCAACTGGCAAACCATCCATGCCAGGAGTTTTGTTGTTTTCCATTTTTTTGACTGCCTTTTCTAATTCATCTATTGTTATCTTTTGGTTCAGTACCCCTTTCGCTTCATTTGAGATCTTGGGTAGATTTGCATTATCTAAAAATTCCTTAATTTGGTCCTCAGAAATTTCTTCTCTACTATACAGTTGCTGAAAAAAACCTTGAATAATTTCCTGTTTCTCCCCCTTGGTTTTTACTAATTCCCCTTTACTATTCTGCAGTTGAGCTATATGTCTGCTCTCTCTTTCTTTCCGAAGTCTATAAGAGAGCCAACATGCTCAAAAAAGTTTTGCTTAATCCCCCTAAGTTTCCGAGCAACATCCTCCTGGTCTAGAAGAGAGATCCCGTGCTTAATTCTAGCCATTTCTTCTTTTTTCTTATCATCTAGTGGGTCCTGTTGCAAGGCTTTTTCTACCACCTCCAATTTAGCTACCCATTTTGCCCTCTCTTCTAATTTTTTCCTCTGTGCGCTTGTTGTATATTTAATAGCTAGGCCTCTCATATAAGCCTTGGCCGTACCCCAAAGTATTTGTGGAGTTACTCCTTTCCTATTTTCTTCAAAAAAAACCTCATTTCCCTTTTAAACATTTGCTGAAATTCTTGTTCTTTCACTATCTCTGTATTCATCATCCACCTTCTCTTCCTCCCCTGCCTTACTCCTTTCCACACCAATAAGAGTGGATTATGATCGGCCCAGGTATTAACGTCAATTGCTGCTTCCTTAATCAAATCCCCAATTTCTGGTGTCAACCAGGCCATGTCAATCCTAGAACAGGATTGATGTCTATGTGAAAAGAAAGTAAATTGTTGTTTCTGTGGGTGGAGTTCACGCCATACATCCTTTAATTCATATTCCTCCCTCAGGTCTTCAAAAGTTTTGGGGAGAACTCTCCTCCTCTCTCTTAATTTCCCCCCCTTTTGGATGTTTCCTGGGTTATAATCCATTGTCCTATCTGCCACAGCATTATAATCACCCACCACACATATGTGGTCATAGCCTAACTCTGCAATTTTTAGATGCAACTTTCTAAAAAAAGTACTTTGGTTGTCATTCGGTGCGTATATGACCACCAGCAAAATTTTATATCGACCAAATTTCAATTCAAAAGTCTCCCCTCCCCATCAGTATACACCAATTTAGAATCGATATGATCTTTAACATACAACACAATGCCCCTTTTCTTTCATGTGCTAAACTTGTATACATTATACCCAGCCGGGGGTAATACAACACATTTTGCTGGTGGTTCACTATATGTACTTCTTGCAAGCATGTCAGATTACAATTCTTTTTTCGTAAAGCATTCAGTATTTTATTTCTCTTTCTTAGTGAATTCAAACCATTTATATTTAAATAAATTAAGCGGAGTTCATCCGCCATGTTTATTTGTGTAAGGCTTTGAATTTTGTTGTCTGCCTCGTCTGCGGTCTCTCATCTCTGCTTTGATTCTCATTTCCCCCTTTCTCATCTCCCAGGATACTATTCTTTCGCTCCTCTCCTCGGCTCTTGTAATCCAATTCTCCATCGTTATTCTGAGTTCCCCTCTTCAACTGGCTTTCCATAAAGTCTTGTGCATCTTGCAATGATTCAATCCGAAACCTCTGGCCTTGCCAGAGAAAAGATATCCCTTCTGGGAAAAGCCATCTATACATCACCTGAAGTTTCCTCAATTGTGTTGTTAGGTCCTGATATTTCTGCCTCCTTTCCCTCACTCTTCTTGGTATCTGTTTTAGTACTATCACCATTTCCCCCGCATACATGGTATTCTGGTCATGTGCCTTCTGGTAAATTTCTTCTCTCAGGGATCGTTTACTAAACCTCACGTGCACTTCACATGGCAGTTTCTGTCTCCTAGTATAGGAAGTATAGACCCTATATACACCATCAATGTCACTCTGTATCAACAGCTTATCTTTCTGGGCGATCCCTGCTATCATCTCAACCATAATTTCCTTCAGTTTCTCCCCTCTTTCCTCTGGAATATTTTGAAATCTGAGAAAGAAGGCTGACTTTTCTAATTCCAACATAGCAATCTCATCTTCCAACCTTCTATTAATATGTAGCTGCCTCATCTCCCACCTCGCCATATTCCCTTCACTTTCCTTCATTTTTACTCCTAAATCTTGAATTTGACCCTCCTGTTTCTCCATTTTTGCCCAGATCTCCTTTTGCTGTGAATACAGCTGTTTCATTTCACCCCTCATGTCTCCCATTTCATTTTTAATGTCGGCCAGGGATTTTTCGGTGTTCTCTTGTTTCCTAGCCATATTATTTTGTATCGATAGCAAAGTTGTCTGTATATTTTGCAATGTGGGTGCCTTCTCTACCCCAGCCATATTGTCTAAAGTTCTGTGTACTGTTGGAGGGGTTGTAGATGGGGACGACTGAGTAGGTAATGCCAAGGTTTCCCCCCCCCTTTGCCCAGCTCATATCAATTAGGTTAAGAATATCCCACTGCTTCATAAGCTATCTGCTACCAGTTTAAGCAATGTTCCAACTTATTTTGCTGCTATCTATAAGGAAAAATATATATGAATATAGTCCCATACAGAGATCTAAAAAAAGTACAAGAGGGGGCTCATATCAGGAAAAAAAGGAAAGAAGGGGGGGACAAATACACCAACACAAAAAAAGGAATCAAACCTCAAAGAGAAGAGAACAAAAAGAAAGGGAAGTTCAGCTCGAAATATTCCCCTTTCAAGTGTCCAACTCCAGCTCCAAAAAAAAGAGAAAACAATGCGCACAGTAGATATAATATTGACTGTCTCAAATGGAGCCTTAAATCTCCTATAGCAGCACAAAAGTTTTCCAAAAATCTTGGGAGCAGGCAGGGCAAGTCCGCCGATTATCAGCTGTGCCTCAGGGTAAAAACCACTCTCCCTCCTCTGTTTCCACCACCTAGGCCGCCTTCGACGACTCTTTATGATGTTAATCCTTCTTTGATTGTTAATTCATTTGCTTCTGTTTGTCGTAATTGCCGCTAAAATCCCATCGAAGAGGAAAGAAAAAAAATTGCCAGAGATGCAGTAACCAAATAGTAAACCCAACTTACTCTTCGAGAAAGTTTAGGGCATCCAGATTCACACCAAAAATCCTACGCCAAACAAAAGTGCTGTGTCATGGCTTTGGGACCGCCCTCAGACATCTGGGATCAGGGCTAAGCCTCTGCTTTGCCGAGGAGATCGCACTTCCCCCCGCCTGCAAAGAAGCACCTCTGTTCTTCGCTGAGTCCCTCTGAGGCCAGCAAATGGCTGCTCTTTATGCCGCCAGACCCCTGGTTTGTCAGCTAGGCTTCAGAGCTATCTCCAAGCCTGTCGCCATAGCCAATGATGTCACCGGAAGTCCAACTTATCTATCTTTTAGAATACTCAATTTTTTTCTGTATTTTGTTTTATTTATTTATTTATTATTTATTTATTTGCAATATTTATAGGCCGCCCAATCCCAAAGGACAACGGGCGGCTTACAAAGCAAAAGAAAAAAGAAGTAATAAAAAATAAAGGAAAGACAGGTTTAAAAAACATCACACATGCACTCAATCTGATCGGGGTTGGACCACAACAGTGAGGTCAACAGCCCCAGGCTTGCCGGAATAGCCAGGTTTTAACAGCTTTTCTGAAGGCCATGAGATTGGGTTGGGTCCAGATCTCTGGGGGTAGCTCATTCCAAAGGGTCAGAGTAGCCACAGAGAAGGTCGTCCTCCGGGTAGCCGCCAGCCGACATTGTCTGGCTGACGGCATCTAAAGGAGGCCCACCCTGTGGGATCTCACCAGCGGCTGGGAGGTATATGATAGTAGGCGGTCTCGCAGGTACCCTGGTCCTAAGCCATGTAAGGCTTTAAAGGTAATAACCAGCACCTTGAATTGTGTCCGGAGACCAATAGGAAGCCAGTGCAGCTCGCGGAGGATAGGTGTAATGTGGGTGTACCTTGGTACATCCAATATCACTCGCGCGGCTGCATTCTGGACTAGTTGTAGTCTCCAAACACTTTACAAGGGCAGCCCCATGTAGAGCACATTGCAGTAGTCCAGCCTTGAGGTGACAAGGGCGTGAGTGACCGTTTGGAGTGCCTCCCAATCCAAATAGGGCCGCAATTGGTGCACCAGGCGAACCTGGGCAAAGCCCCCCCCCCGGTCACAGCCGACAGATGATGTTCCAATGTCAGCTGTGGATCCAGGAGGACCCCCAAATTGCGAGCCCTCTGTGAGGGGTGTAAATTCTCACCCCCCAGGATTAAGGGTGGGCTATCTGGGCTGTCCTTTGGGGGCAGCATCCACAGCCACTCAGTCTTGTCGGGATTGAGTGCAAGTTTTTTCACCCCCATCCAGATTCTGACAGCTTCCAGGCATCGGCACATCACGCCCGCTGCTACACTGAGCTGGCACAGGGCAGAGAGATACAATTGCGTATCATCTGCATATTGATGGTATTTAACCCCGTGCTGTCGAATGATCTCGCCCAGCGGCTTCATGTAGATGTTAAATAGGAGGGGGGACAAGACCGAACCCTATGGCACACCACATGTAAGGGGCCTAGGGGTCGACCTTTGCCCCCTGACCAACACCGACTGCAACCTGTCTGAGAGGTAAGAGGAGAACCACCGTAAAACGGTGCCTCTCACTCCCACCTCCTCCAGCCGTCGCAGAAGGATACCATGATCAATGGTATTGAAGGCCGCTGAGAGGTCAAGGAGCACCAAGATAGAGGAATGTCCCCTATCCCTGGCCCGCCAGAGATCATCGGTCAATGAGACCAAAGCGGTTTCCGTGCTGTACCCAGGCATGAAACCAGACTGAAAGGAATCTAGGTAATCCGCTTCATTCAAGGTCCGTCGGAGTTGGAGCGCCACCACCTTCTCAACAACCTTCCCCAAAAAAGGAAGGTTGGAGACAGGACGATAGTTCTTAAGAATAGTTGGGTCCAGAGAAAGCTTCTTGAGGAGGGGTCTTACCACCGCTTCCTTTAATGGTTGTGGGAAAGACCCTTCCTGCAAAGATCCATTCATAATCATCTGGAGCCAGCCTCATGTTACCTCTCTGCTGGTTGAAACCAGCCAGGAGGGGCACGGGTCCAGTAAACAGGTGGAGGCACTCATCGCTCCCATGGCCTTGTCCACTTCCTCAGGGGTGACAAACTCGAACTCATCCCAGTAAATCTGACCAAGACTCTCTCTCGGCAACTCCGCTGGCACTGTCCAAGTGGAGTCCAGGTCTGCCCAAATCTGAGTGATTTTATCCGATAGAAACTGAACAACTCCTCAGCTCTTCCCTGCAGGGGTTCCCCCGCCTCCTCACGTTTCAGGAGGGAGCGGGTCACCCTAAACAGGGTGGCTGGGCGAGATTCCACGGACGCAATAAGAGCGGGAAAATGTGCACATTTTGCCGTCTGTATCGCCACTAAATAAGTCCTTATAAACACTCTTAATAGTGTTCTGTCAGATTCTGAGTTATTAGCCCTCCAGCGTTGCTCTAGGCGTCTCTTTTGGTGCTTCATCTCCCGGAGTTCCTTGGTAAACCAAGGTGCCCTCCTGGATCCACTGCTGCGGAGAAGCCACAAAGGCGCAATCCGGTCTAGCGCCTCAGTCGCCGCTGTATTCCAGGCGGCGACCAAGGACTCTGTCGGATTGTGGGCAAGGGAGTCAGGTATCTCTCCAAGCTCCTTCTGAAATCCCAGCGGGTCCATCAGGCGCCTGGGGCGGAACCATTTAATCGGTTCCACCTCCCTGCAGTGGGGGAGTAGCTTCCGAAAATCAAGCCTCAACAGGAAGTGATCTGACCATGACAAGGGCGAGATCTCTATTCCCCTTAGCTCAAGATCACGTCTCCACTGCCCCGAGAGAAACACTAAGTCGAGCGTGTGTCCCGCTCTATGAGTCGGACCCTGAATTACCTGGGTCAAGTCCATGGTTATCATGGAAGCCATGAACTCTTGAGCCCCATCAGAGCGTTCACCTAGAGATGGTAGGTTGAAGTCCCCCAGTACTATCAGTCTGGGGAACTCAACCGCCAACTCGGCTACTGACTCTAGGAGCACAGGCAGGGCTGTTGTGATGCAGCTGGGAGGTAGGTACATCAAAAACAAGCCCACTTGAAACCCTAGGTCCAACTTCAAGAGAAGAGACTCACACCCCACAATCTCTGGAGCAGGGATCCTGTGAGGAACTAATGATCCTCGGATAATAATTGCCAGTCCCCCACCCCTTTCTCTGGTGTCGTGGTTGGTGGAGCACCTGGAACACTTCTGGGCACATTTCTGAGAGGGGGGCTTCTCCCTCTTGGCCCAGCCAGGTTTCAGTTATACATGCCAGGTCTGCCCCCTTGTCTAAAATTAAGTCCCGGATGAGGGGAGCTTTATTTACCACGGACCTGGCATTTAGCAACAGCAACCTGAGACCAGGGCCCTGATCTCCTCTGTCACCAGGTCCTTGAGTTGAGCTTGAGGGGCCGGAACAAGGAATCGCTGTGATGTAGCGAGTCCTTCTTCCCTGAGATGAGCGCATGTGCGAAGGAAGATGGCTGCCTGAGCTCGCCGCTCAGGTTGGAAGACAGAGAAAATACTCAGTCTGTGCTTTTACCGACCGCTGGACCTCCCAAACGGAAGGCTTTGGGAGAGAGGAATCCAGAGCGTCCGGAGGGCTGCCTGCTGGAAAGACATTCTTGGGCGTCCTGGGACGAGCCTCGGCGGTGTTGAACAACGTGGGACGGCCTTCGGGCGCCGTTCCCCCCCCCCGCAGATGGTGGCTTTTCAGCTGACAGGCAGCGTTTCTTGCTGGCGTGGACCGAGAGAGGCAGAGAGAGGCAGCCGATAGGCAACGTTTCTAGCTGGCGTGGAGCGAGAAAGGCAGAGACATTCTTGGACGAGCCTCGGCGGTGTTGGACAGCGTGGGACGGCCTTCGGGCGGCGTTCCCCCCCCCCCCGCGGATGGTGGTTTCTCAGTCAACAGGCAGCGTTTCTATCGGGGAGAGCGGCGTTTTCATCTGGAGGGAGGCTGAAGGAGCCTGCTCCAGTGGCCTGATAATTTCTGGCGAGCGACTGCTGGGCACCCCCCCCCGCCCTCCTCTGCTGTCCCCCCCGCTGCCCCCCCCCTCGCCACATGAACAATAGACAGTAACGGCGCCTTCTTAACGAGGCCAACCTACAATCTTGGCCTGAGGGAGCTTTGGCCCTCTCTAATTGCTGGCTAAGAGAGCCTCGCCCTCCCCCCCCTGCTGCTGGGTGACGTTTCTTTCTTTTTCGGCTTTGGCATTTCAGCTGCTCCTTGTGAGGGATTGAGATTCACGCCGGGCTAGCCATCGCCCCATGGAGAAGGTGGTCAGCCAGGAACAGTACTGGGAGAGAATGGGAGGCTGTTCACATCTACTGCCATTCCAGCTCGGCTGGGCACCCCCTCCTCCCGCTCCCTTCGGCTTGGCCCCTCCTTTCGGTGAACTCTCCCCCCCACCTGGTTGCTGCTGCTGCAGGGCCTTCTACAGGGCCTTCTGCTGTTCGACATCTGACTCTTTTTTGAGCACGGCTTCTGGACTGCATTTCCATCTGGCACGGCCACTGCTACCTGATACCACCCTGGACTTCTGGCCTCAGAGAGCGCCACCATTAGATGAGCGGGGGTACTTGCAGTATGCAAGAAAGCCCCCTGCTTCCTTCAACTACTCTGGACTTTCTGGATTTTCCCAGAATCTGTCTGTTGCAGAGCCATCTGCTGAGAACTATTTGGCTCTCCCTGAACTCGCACTTTAACAATTTTGCGCTACTTTTATTCTTCTTATTTCCTCCTTTTTTTCTCCCTTTTCCTTCTATCTTTAGTATGTTGAGTATATGGGATTGTATGTAAGTGTGTGAGTGACCCACTTTTATTGTTATTATTGTTGCATTTGTGTATTTTAATAATTACGTGGGGACTGGTTGTGTGAGTGTCTGAGTATGCTTGGCTCGGAGGACCTGCTAGGGAAGGCGGGGGGTACTGGGGTGGTTGGGGGGACTACGGCCACGGGAGTGGGTCGGAGCATAGCGGTCATGACAGGGAGAGGCAGATACGGCGGGGACTTTAGGGCTGGCCATTACCGGGGAAGGAGGGTTCGCCACATCACAGAGATCCCTCCTTCCGGCCCTTTGAGTCCCACTCCAAGACCAGATGGCGCGAGCAGTCAGGACCCTGGTCTCAGGCTGTTGTCGCTAAATGCCAGGTCTGTTGTTCAGAAAGCTCCCCTCGTCCGGGACTTAATTGTCGACGAGAGGGCAGACCTGGCATGTATTACTGAAACCTGGCTGGGCACAGAAGGAGGAGTCCCCCTTGTAGAGCTGTGCCCAGAGGGATTTCAGGTGCTTCATCAGCCGAGAGCCCAGGGAAGGGGTGGCGGTGTGGCTATTGTAATCCGGGAGTCTCTGTTACCTCGTAGGGTCCCTGCTCCGGAGCTTGTCGGGTGTGAGTCCCTGCTGATAAAGTTGGACCTCAAGGGTCAAGTGGGTTTGCTGCTAACGTACCTGCCTCCCAACTGCGTTGCAGCATCCCTCCCCTCGCTCCTCGAGTCAGTAGCCGAGCTGGCAGTTGAGTTCCCCAGGCTTATAGTTCTGGGGGATTTCAATTTGCCATCGCTCGGTGAATGCTCTGATGGGGTGCAGGAGTTCATGGCTTCCATGACAGCCATGGGCTTGACCCAAGTAATTCGGGGCCCAACCCATGCAGCGGGTCACATGCTCGACCTCGTATTCCTCTCGGAGCAGTGGATGTGTGATCTTGGTCTGAGGGGTAATGAGATCATACCCCTGTCGTGGTCAGACCACTGCCTACTGAGGCTTGACTTCCGGAGGCCAAACCCCCACCGTAGGGAGGAGGAACCGACCAGGTGGTTCCGCCCCAGGCGACTTATGGACCCGTTGAGGTTCCAGACGGAGCTTGGGGTTATTCCTGATACTCTCGCCCACAGTTCGGCGGAGACTCTGGCCGCCGCCTGGTATTCGGCGGCGTCGGAGTCTCTTGACCGGATTGCGCCACTACGGCCCCTCCGGGTCAGTGGATCCCGGAGGCCTCCTTGGTTTACCGAGGAGCTCCGGGAGAAGAAACGCCGGAGGAGATGCCTAGAGCACCTGTGGAGGTCCGATAAGTCCGAGTCGAACCGAGCACTTTTAACTACCTGCACCAAGGACTATGTCCGAGCACTAAGAACTGCAAAAAGATCATACATCTCTGCCTTGGTTGCGTCCGCCGAGTCACGCCCAGCCGCCCTGTTTAGGATAACCCGCTCCCTCCTCAATAGGAGGGATGCGGGAGACCCCTTGCAGGGTAGAGCTGAGGACTATGCTCAATTCTTGGTGGACAAAGTAGCTCGGCTTCGATCGGACTTGGACTCCACCGCAGTAGATCCAGCCGAGACACAGGAGGACCACTTGCCACACCATCTCTGGGTTGAGTTCCAGGATGTTGCCTCTGGGGATGTGGACAAGGCCATTCGAGCTGTAAGTGCCTCCACTTGTATTCTGGACCCGTGTCCCTCCTGGCTGGTTGCCAACAGCAGGGAGGTGACACATGGCTGGATCCAGGCGGTTGTGACCGCCTCCCTTCGGGAGGGGCACTTCCCCGCCGTACTTAAAACGGCGGTGGTGAGACCCCTCCTGAAGAAACCATCTTTAGATCCAGCCATTCTAAACAACTTTCATCCTGTCTCCAACCTCCCCTTTATCGGGAAGGTTGTTGAGAAGGTGGTGGCCTTCCAGCTTCAACGGGCCTTGGAGGAAGCTAGTTATCTTGACCCCTTCCAGTCCGGCTTCAGACCTGGTTACAGCACAGAAACCGCTTTGGTCGCATTGACCGATGATCTCTGGAGGGCCAGAGATGGAGGCTATGCGTCCATCCTGGTTCTCCTTGACCTCTCAGCGGCTTTCGATACCATCGACCATGGTATCCTTCTGCGACGTCTGCGGGAGGTGGGAGTGGGAGGCACTGTTTTACGGTGGTTCTCCTCCTACCTCTCGGACAGGTCGCAGTCGATGTTGGTCGGGGGGCAGAGATCGTCCCTGAGGCCCCTAACATGTGGGGTGCCGCAGGGTTCGGTCTTATCCCCCCTACTATTTAACATATACATGAAACCGCTGGGTGAGATCATTCGGAGGCACGGGATAAAATACCACCAATATGCGGATGATACGCAACTGTATCTGTCCGCCCCGTGCCAACTCAATGAAGCGGTGGACATGATGAACCAGGGTCTGGAGGCCGTTAGGAACTGGATGAGTGCTAACAAACTGGTACTCAACCCGGACAAGACCGAGTGGCTGTTGTGCTTCCCTCCCAATAATTTGGCTAATACACCAACGCTTAGGCTGGGGGGTCAAATTTTATACCCCTCAGATAGGGTCCGCAACTTAGGAGTCCTCCTGGACCCACAGCTGACTTTTGACCACCAGCTGTCAGCTGTGACCAGGGGGGCATTTGCCCAGGTTCGCCTGGTCCGCCAGTTGCGGCCCTACCTAGACCGGGAGGCTCTCACAACAGTCACTCGAGCCCTTGTGATCTCTAGGCTGGAATACTGCAATGGGCTCTACATGGGGTTGCCCTTGAAGTGCATCCGGCGGCTACAGCTAGTCCAGAATGCAGCCGCGCGAGTGATAGTGGGCGCACCGCGGTTCGCCCACGTTACACCCGTCCTCCGCGAGCTGCACTGGCTACCTGTTGGTCTCCGGGTGCGCTTCAGGGTACTGATGACCATCTTTAAAGCACTCCATGGTAGTGGATCTGGGTACTTGAGAGACCGCCTTCTGCCGATTACCTCCCTAAATCGACCAATTAGATCGCACAGACTGGGCCTCCTCCGAATTCCATCTGCCAGTCAATGCCGACTGGCAACCACACGGAGGAGAGCCTTTTCTGTTGCAGCTCCGACCCTGTGGAACGACCTCCCCGTTGAGATCCGTACCCTCACCACTATCCAGACCTTCCGCGCAGCCCTCAAGATCTGGCTCTCCCAGCAGGCCTGGGGATAGGTTCCCAATTTACCCGCCCGAGTGTTTGATTGCTGAATGAAAGTTGTGTTTTTACTATTTTTTCTTTGTTCACATAATGTTCTGTTTTTGACACTGCACCCCCCTCCCTTGTGGTTGTAAGCCGCCCTGAGTCCCCTCAGGGAAAAGGGCGGCATATAAATCCCAATAAAAAACTCTAAACTCTTCCCCAATAATGGCTACAGCTCCCGTCATATCTGCCCCTCCTGGTCATAATCAAAATGCTCCGACCCTCCCCCATCCCCGTAGACCCTCCCCCCTCTCCCATGGCCCCCATTCTTCCCAGCAGGCCGCGCACACCATTCATTCTAGGACGGGTGGTGGAACTGGGCTCCCATCCACTTCTGCTTCGGCACTCAGTGGAGGGGGCTCCATGTCGTGCTCCCAGTCCTATTGTCAGCCTCTGCTTTGCTGCTGCTTCGGCTGCCATTGTAACGGAGAGGGGAGCATAGTAATTGGGAGGGGAATCATGATGTGCTGGAGGAAGATTCTAGACGTTGACCTGACCATCTTACTGCGCATGTGGAGGAAGGGAGTTTCCCACCAAGGTTAACTGTCTGGCATTCCATCCTGGTGATGTCTTTTGAAGTTATCTCCCACCTGACAGTTGGGTGCATTATAATTGGACTATGGACTCGGGTGCCAAGGGGAGGAGATTGAATTATACATGATATTCTTTGCTTTCACACCTAATTAACCAGATTCAGCTTAGCTTTGCTACTGTTCGTTTATAATTAATAAAAGTACATTTGATTTCAAACAAATGGAGCTGAATGGTTTCTTTCCTGATTATTAAATGAAGTTGCATCTGACACCTATCATACATACCACGCAGGCATTCTCCTCATTCACACCCCACAATAATCACTAAAATAGAATACAATAATATAATAAATTAATTAAGTTAAAAAGTGGGTACATTCTCTCTCACGTTCATACATTCATGCACTCTACAAACAGGCTAAAAATGCAGTTCTTAAATCCGCAAGGGCAGTTTGCGCAAGTTCAGAATGACTGGGACCGATAGTAATTTGGGAGGAAAAGGTTCCTCGTTCTCTCTCTTCTCTCCTGCGAGGCCAGGAAAAATGGAGAAAGTCCGAAAGTCTAAGGTGGCTGGGGAGGTTGGCGCCAGTTGGAGGGGGTGCAGAATCCCTGTCCGCGTCTTCCTCGTCTCCCATCGTCTCCTTCTGTGGGGGCCGTGTGACATGGGAACAAAATGCAAAGCTACCAGCATGGCAAAAGATCTTCATGGCCGCTGTAGTAGCCGGAGCAGTGAGCAGAAAAAGTCCCTTGCGGTGGCTTTGTCCGAAAAATCAGAGCAAAGGAGAAGAAGAGGATGAGGCCGCATCTGGGGCCAGGAATGGTGGCGGCGGAGGAAGATGGTCGCTCAATCTCCGGGCACACCGACTCCCCAAAAAGGGGGCGCTGAGAGCGAGGTGGTCGGAGGCACAGCGCCGTCCGAGGAGGCGCGCCCAGGACAGCAGCGGGTGGCAGTGGCAACAGCGGAAGAGGCTGGCTGCAGGGTGTGAGAGGCCGCAGCAGCTGTGGCATTAGGTAGAAAAAAGCCCCGTAACAGTGGTGGCGAAGAGGCAGAGACGCCGCGGTGGAAGAAGAGGGGGGGCGTGTCCGGGATAGCAGTGGCGGCGGCAAAGGAAGCCGGTCGCCCAGTCCCAAAACACATCACCACACTCACCATCCCCCCGACGCAGCGGAGCACAGTGGAGCAAAGGCGCCCGGCCTTTCTCCAAGTACTAAACTTCTTTCATTTAGTTCTTATGCAAAGATTTTGCTAAGATTTTCTTAAAAGAGATATAAAATACCCAACCATTATTTTAACACTATAAATCGTATACTGTAGTAGAATTCAAATAATGATTCACTATGTTTTACAAACAGCTTTTACCTTTGTTTTTTTTAGTAGCCATAGCCAATCACCACTCTCCTCTTCAATTATACTTCTTTATGGTAGACTGAGATGCTTCTTCATTAAGAAACATTACAAAGAGTACACACCCTAAGTCAGAAGTAGAGCATACTCTGACAGTGTTAATGCTACAGTTCTCAAGTTAATAGGGTTCAGTTGGAAACAGAGTGAAACCATTGAAAAATTAGTAATTTGCAAACTTAATTTGATGCACCTTACCTTAAAAACAGTATGTGGTTTATTTCTTTTTGAGTTAGAAAGTAGTTTGAATCAAACAAATTAAAATATAAAACCCCAATATCATTCTTACAGTTTATCTGTTATATTTTAAGCAATGGATAAGCAGTAGGTAAGCTGTTCTAAATGGACTTAAAAACAACATATTTGCTTATCAACTTTTTAAAAACTGGACAGAAGTAACACATAGATTTAAATCAAATAAAAAGATAAAATCACACTTTAAGGGACTATTGTTTAGCTTATATCAGTAACATAGCTTAGTTGGACAAGTTCTCAGCATGAACTTAGATATATGGGAGGAGAAAAAAATGAATCCATGCTATAGATAGATAGATAGATAGATAGATAGATAGATAGATAGATAGATAGATAGATAGATAGATGATAGATAGATGGAGAGGGTTTTTGTAGATTTTCAAGACCAGCATACATATATGTATGTATGTATGTATGTATGTGTGTGTATACACACACATACACGTACATACATACACACAAAACATCTGACAAAATTTAGACTCTCAAAACCAATGTATAGCACGACAGCAATGAAGAAATTGCAAGCAATAAACACTGCAGACCGTCTGCCAATTTCAAATGCTTAAATGAGATACAGAAAGCTTCACTTCCATGACATCATAAGGATGCTAACCCAAATATGCTACTTCTTACCATATCAAAACATAGATGTTGAGTAATAAGATTATCTGAAAAACAATGTCTATTATATTATTAGACTTCTGTCTATCTTAAGTAAACGCTTCAATGACTTTTTTGGCATTTTAAGCAACATAGAAGGAGTAAGGAAAATGTAATAATAATAATAATCACAACAATAATCATGTTAGGAATTATTTGTAACCATTTTAATGTTAAAGGAATTATTTGAAATTTTCCTACATGTAATTTCAGAAGTTATGATAAAAAGAGGTATGAAATTTAACTTCAAATGTTAAAGAAAAACACAACAAAACTTCAGTATATTGAATCTTAACTGCAAATCAGGCTGAAAGTCACTTATTTCCATAATATTTGCCTGTCAGAGTTTGAATGTTGTTCCTAAATTATCTATCTTCTATTATTTATGATAGAATGACCATAGATGCAAAAAGTAGCTTACATGCAAGATAAAAATATGGTACTAATGAGCTTGGAGATAAGTGGTACAGAATCTTTTTCTCATCTGGCAAACGTTTCTTTGTTGTTGTTGTTTTTAAAAAAAACAGTTTTTAAAAGCACCTATTTGAATTTAAAGTTATCTAAATGGTAGGCATCTCTTTCAAAACGAAGCACCGAAGTACTTGGAATATTCAAGGAACAGTAATGTACTACGATTTCAAAACCCTGAGGTTATATATAACATGCTAAAACAATGTCAGCAGACTTCGATTCAGTTCACGAGTCTTTTTTTCCTTCTCGTGTGTCAGACCCAGACCCTAACCCTAACCCTGAGCTGGCCAAATCGAAACACGAAAACATAGAAAATGATTTCAAAGATAGGACCAGAAAGCATAGGTTGCACAAATGGTACAGAAACATAACACGCGGCAGGCACGTAGATCTAGGTTGTTGGGGCGGGAAGTGTCTTGGTTTTACCTTGAGTGAACACACTGGATATGGCTCCAGCGTCTTGATGAAATTTGAGGCTGCTTGTTTTCCTGTAAAACATGGTCTACGCCCGCCTCCTCTTTTTTCCTGGGTTGCTGAGCTGTTACTACGGCACTTGGCGCTCTTTCTCCGGGGCTGGTGTCTTACTGTGCGCCTCTTTGTACTAGTGTGCACTGCTTACTTCTTCGGCTGCAGGGCTATGATTGTGATTGTAATGAAGACTACAATATTATCTCCCTTTCCTCAGATTTCTCTAGAGGTAACGCTTATTGTCTCTTCCTAGATCCCGCCGAGCCGCCCCCTTCATCTGTCTCCTCTCAGACCTTTCTTAACCCTCTGCTTTGGCTTCTTCGATCCTCGCAAAGTCTCCTCTCTGCTTCTCTCTGTCCACCCGCTTTCCTCACACCTCTTCTTTTGCCTCTATTTCTGTCCGCTCCCCACAACCCTTAAACAGTGTGTGGCTCGCTGAGTCTCGCATCCCTTCTAACGCTTTGTCTCACTTCACTACTAACTGCTTGCGAGTCCCGGTTCTGCCTCTTCTTCCACCTCTCCCTCAGCCTCACTTCTCCCCGCCCACACGGCGGACCAAAGACAACTTGCTGATCGCTCACCCACCTCGCCGGTCCGGCGCACTTTGCTCTCTTGCGCGTCCGTTCATTCTGTCAGAGCAGCGGCGACAGCGAAGAGTAGCGAAGTGGCTCCGCCGCTGTTGGGATGGGCTAACGGATCGAGGGGGTGACCTCCCTTTTTATTAACTCCACAATCGGAGATCCACTTGGCAAAGCTAGCTCCTGCTTGCCTGTCTGCTCTGTGTGTGTGCGTGTGTGTGTGTGTGCGCGCGCGCGCCCATTTGGCTGCATCCATTCCCCCCCCCTCCAACTGCACACGCGGCGACCTAGCCTCAGTCTGAAGCTGAGACACAAAGCATATGAACACTAATCAGGAAATCCATTAATCTCTGCAATTCCTTTCGCTCGGTTGTCTTCGTGTTCTCTTCTCCTATAGCACAAATCTATAAATCCTTCTACCAGAATATTAAAGTAGAATTTTATTTTAAATGTATTATTTCTTCTTCCACTTGCTTTTCCTTTTTCCCCACCAAATAAAATTGCATTGTATTTCGTTTTGTTGAAAGAAATGTCCTCCTGGGTTCAGCTCCAAGTGGGGAAGAAGACAATGGAGACAAGGAGGGTGCTTTGAAAGTTGGTTTATTATTGGACAGGGCCACATGGCTTGAGCCCTGAACAGAAAAGGTGATCACATGTTTCAATGTTGGTGGAGAAGAAGAGAGAAGGGCTGTGGAAGGGGCTTGCTAGGCTTTTTATACCCTGTTTAATCCCACCTCTCTGTTTCCTGTTCCTGTGTAAGAAATGTATTCTGATTAGTTGTCAGACTCCCATGGTGCCATGCAGGGGGCTACTCTCTAGACTGTTTGGAATCCAGGTATGAGTTCTCAGATGCCATGTGGAGAGTTGAGTAAAAGGCCAATTATTATCATGCCTTTCTGTAGCTGCTGCTGAAGTCTTTATTATGTAAAGTGGGCTAGCCTGGCTAGTCTTAATGGGCCTATTGACAAAGTGGAGGTGGGCAGGAAGGTACAGGCAACTATTCTGTCTTTTAAAACATGCTTCTTTTCACATCCAGAGAAACATTCTGCCTTTTCAATATTTCCTAGGATATTTCATTTTTTCTGGGAGAGGGCTGGATGATAACTTCCCACAGTTTGATTCGCCCGAATTTTATATAAGTGTGGTGGGGGGAGAGTTATCTATTTTCATTGGGAGAGATTGTATTTTCTAATAATAGCTATTTTAAATTCATAATTTTGTTTTTAAAAGATAGCCACATTTTAAAATACTTGAGTTCCGTGGCATCTTATGTACTGAATCTGTGATAAAAGATAAGTGGTGTAATGTCTTTTAAATGATAAATAAACATCAAATAATATGTAGAGTATTTGGAGGGATGTTCAGAACCAGTGCAGTTCTATAGTGAATTTAGTTCTGAAATTTGGTCTTGCAATTGATCTATTTAATCTTTTAATGAGCCAGCCTAGAAGAAAGTTGTATTACTCCTGTTTAAGTATATTGTACTGCACTAACTTTACCAAACCATCAATCTAGAAAAAAAATTGATTTATCATTTTTGCAATACACAAATATATCATTTATTTACTCAACTGAATACTTTCGGTATGCTAATTCTGTAACCAGCAAACAGAGGTTTTCACCTCCTTTTGCTAGTAGATATTAATTGTAGTAAAATAATAGCTATGCTATGCTATAATAACCATATATAGACAACCATATCTAATTGCTAAGGATCATTTACAAGAAAACCAGAAAACCAGCTGCTCAAAGAACACATATTATAGTGAATGTCCTGTAACATCTCACTACAGCAATCTGAAAGTAAATAGAATTAATAATTATGGTTATTCGCATTCAGTGATTTAATCATATGAATGATAAATAGAAAGCAAGCATAAAATATTGACACAGTTTTCTTCCGTTTTGCTAAGATTATTAAGTAAAAAAAGTTTCCTTTGAAAAAACATTGGAGCTTGTTAAATTGTTTGTTAAATTCATTTATGGGATAGAGCAGGGATCAGCAAACTGCTCTGGAACCGCATGTGGCTCTTTCCTCCCTCTGCTGCAGCTCCATCACCGGTCAGTGCCACAATTTTGAGAGGACCTTCCAGGGGAGGGGGAGAGAAGAACAGTGCACCAGAAGAAGACTCTATGGCAAGGGGAGGGTTTTCCAGTTGTCTCCACAATTGATAGGGCTTTCGGTTAAGACAGAGGAAAAAGTATGCCACGCTAGGAGGAGACTCTATGGTGGGGGAACTGAACTTCCGGTCAGCTCCAGAATTGAGCAGGGGGCTTCTGGTTAGGACCTTTGTGGCTCCCAGTGTTTTCTGTGGGAAATGGGTCCAAATGGCTCTTTGAGTGTTTACGTTTGCCGACCCCTGTGATAGAAGATTAGTCTCTCAGAGCTGAGATAGTCAACTACTTCATAAAGACTTTTAAAAAACAAAACAAAACTACAATATCCCTGGAGGATCCTTAGAAATCAACACCTGCTTTTTAGACAGTTTTTTTAAGTGTCTCACAGAGAGAGACAGACAGACAGACAGACACAGACTGTCACACACGCAATAGATTCTGCATAAGCAGATCCTTGGTATGCTAGTGATTGGAGGCATTCAGCCAATAATACCAAAAGCTGCCAGCATTAATGTACCTCCTGACAGGGCTTGTTCTTATTAGCATTTGGCAACAAAGAAGCAGTCATAAATAAGACTTGCCTATATTGAATTCTTACAGTTTATAAGTCTGGGAAAAATGAATTTTATTAGATGAAGTGTTACTCTTTTATTTTTATTACATAATATTCTTATTTTAAAATTTATTTCTACCATTTGTTTTCAGTGTCAACCTAGTAATAGCCTTGTGCAAAATAATATCAAAAGCAGCAAGTGCCAAAAGTATATTTCTCTCACCATTAATTGTTATTATGAGCAATATGAAAAAGTTTCATAGTAGAAGTAGTAGTTTGTAGTTTCCTCAGATGCTATATTTTAATTTTAATTCTGAAAATTAAACTGAGACAAGATATACAATAGATATGCAAATAAATTTTCAAATTTATTTCCTGCACTTCCTCTACTTCAGTATGGGAAAAAATCATAACAGACTCTCTATTCAGTCAGATAATTCTGGACTACAATTATCTAGATTTCTATTTTCTTCGGCTATATGAATGATAGAGAACTGATAAGATACCAATTTATATGATGTTTGAATCATGATATTTTGAATTCATTCAAGACATTTCTAGAGTAACACAGATGAAAATAAAGATATTTTGTCAATTGTTTTATATTCCAAAAGAATTTGAACAACAGAAATAGTTCAGAAGTAGACCTGCATAATACTTTACATTTTTATTAGCAACTTGGTAAAGCTACAAGTTACTGTACATGGTGAGATTTATTCATTTTTTTTTATTTATTAAAGGAACGGAGTATTCCACCATTATCACTAGGCATATCTCCTGGTACTTCTGGACTTGCAACCATTCATTCAGTGACTATTCAAAGTTGCTGGAAAAAAAAGATTTATAACCAATCCCCACACTTATGACCATTGCAACATCTCCACGGCAACATACTCAGAATTTGGGCTCTTGGCAATTGGCATGGATTTAGGATGGTTCCAGAATGAGGTCATGTGATTACCATTTGCAACCTCATGAACAGTTTCCAACAAGCAAAGTCAGAGAAACTGGGAGAAACTGTATTTGCTTCACTTAAAAACCATGGCAAAAAAGTGGACACAACTCACTTAACAACCATCTTACCTTACTGATAAAATTTTCAGTCCCGGTTGTGGTTGTAATTTGAAGACTGCCTGTACACAGATACAAACACATGTACAATTTTTCATAATCTAAATCACAAATTACTATTAATGTCTATATTTTCCTTCTTCAAGAAATAAAAACAAGCCCAGGAAAAAGATTTGCCACCTACTGGTTTGATTGAATTAGCAAGATTTTTCTCTTTCTTCAGATGAATAAGAGTATTAGAATAGAATGAGCTGGAAGGGACCATGGAGGTATTCTAGTCCAATCCCCTACTCAAGCAAGAGATCCTATAACTTTTCAGACAAGTGACTGTCCAGTCTCTTCTTAAAAACATCCAGTGATGAAGAACAAGCTGTTCCACTGGTTAATTGTCCTCACTGTTGGGAAGTTTCTCTTTAATTCCAGGTTGCTTCTTTCTTTGATTAATTTCTGGCCTTTATTTCTTGTCCTACATTCTGGTGCTTTGGAGACTACTTTGACCCCCTCTTCTTTGTGGCAACCACTCACATGTTGGAATACTGAACTACTGGAATACTGCTATTATGTCACCCCTAATTCTTATTTTCTTTAAACTAGCCAAACCCAAATCCTGCAGTCATTCTTCATATGTTTTAGTCTCCAGGCCTTTGATCATCTTTGTTGCTCTTCTCTGAACTTTTTCCAAAGTCTTTTTTTGTAGTATGGTGTCCAAAACTGGGTGCAGTATTCCAGGTGTGATCTTATTTTTTTTCCCAATATATTTTTTATTATTTTTACATTTAAAACAATGCAGTAGCGTGAAGTCGAAGTGACCATACATTCACATTATATACAGCTAGTCTCAACCATTAACAATTAGCCTACTTAATACATTGTCTATCCTTCTGTCCAATCACAATATATACAGTTTGTTCCAATCTTGTCACCTTGTCTTATACCAGTCATAAAATCTGTTCCAGACTTCAAAATATTCTGATTCCCCTTTATTTTTAAGTTCAAGAGTAAGCCTATCTGCCTCCGCACAGGCCAACACTCTTCTGATTATATCTAGCTCTGATGGTGTATTTTCTTTTTTCCAATATTGTGCATAAGTTATGCGTGTTGCAGTTAGTACATGTATAATTAAATAAAGTGTATCTTTCTTAAACCCCTCCGGTATTATACCTGGGAGAAAAATTTCCATTTTAAACAATATTTGGTCTCCTACCATAACCATGATTGAATCATTTTCCAATATTTTTTTGTCTCATTGCACGTCCACCACATATGATAAAAAGTGCCTGGTGTTTTTTTTACACTTCCAACAATTTGGGGCCAGATTTTTAAACATTTTGGAGAGCCGTGCTGGGGGGAGATGCCATCTGTAGAACATCTTATAAAGATTTTCTTTATACGCTGTAGCCATTGTTAGTTTCTGATTAAGTATCCAAAGTTTTTCCCACTTAGCCAATTCCACATTGTAACCGAAATTTTTCTCCCAGGCAACCATAGTTTCTTTGACATGTTCCTCCTCTAGCTTGTATTCCAACAAAAATCTATACAACACTTTGATCAGCCTGTTTTCTGTCTGGATCAAAAGTTTATCTAATGTTGTGTAATCTTTGGCAATACCTTCCTTCTTCCTATCCTGTGCAAACCTTGACTGTATCTCTAAATAAGACCACCATTCTACTTGTACCGCTTGTGATGTCAATTCTAATCTAGTTTTGATCTCCCCCTTTCTGTTCAATAACTCTTTATATGTAACTATATTTTCCATATTAATTAAATTTGGATGTATGTATGCTTCCATCGTAGATAGCCAAATGGGTATTTTGGTGTAGTGGTCGTGTTTAATTTTGTTCCATATTAATAACAGGGACTGTCTGATATAATGTCTACTGAAATATTTATGTGCAGGTCCTTTTCTATACCAAAGGAAGGCATGTCATCCTACTTGGAGGTCATGACCTTCCAATTTGAGTAATCTTTTATTTCTCAACATTATCCATTCTCTTAGCCATGTTAGAGTAGCCACAGTATAATAAAGTTCCCAATCTGGTACGCCAAATCCTCCTTTTTCCTTAGTGTCTTGCATAGCCTTGAGTTTTATTCTTGGTTTTCTTCCCTGCCAAATAAATTTCGAAACCAATTGATTCAAATCCTTAAAAAAACCTTTTTCTAATTTAATGGGAATATTCTGAAATAGGAAAAGGAATTTTGGTAATACATTCATTTTTATGACTGCAATTCTACCCGTCAGGGACAGTTGTAGGTTTTTCCACCTTTCTAAGTCTTTCTTAGTTTTATTGATCAAATTAGTATAGTTATCTTCTTTGATGGTCACACACCTCGCAGATAAATGTATACCAAGATATTTGACTTTTTTGACAGTTTGGATACCCAATTTCTTCGTTAACTCCTCTTTCACTTTTGATGTCATATTTTTAATTTTAATTGAAACAAGTACAGCATCTTTCTTTACATCTGTAGAAAATGTATCAATCGATTACAGATCCTCCACGGTCAACAAACATAACTCATATTAACTTAAGCATTATTATATATCCATTTTCATTTGACTGTAATTATTATTTAAAAGTATTAATACAAGTAATAATCTTGAACAATACCTGCCCACACCAGTGGGAAAAGAAAAAATCAAAAAGAAAAGGCAAAAAAAAAAAAAAATAGGACAAAAAAAAACACGACAGGCAGGGAAAAAGAACAAAACACAGGTATCTATTAAAAAAAAAAGAAGTATATCAGCTGGTTACAACATGCTTTGGTGCTTCTCTTCCATTAATTCATATTAATTCAAATATCTTAACTCAAATGTTTACCATATTAACATCATTATACCTCCAGTTTTAATTACCTATAGTTATTTAAACATCCTTCATCCTTAGCTATACCAAAGAATTAATCCATAACACATGCTGACATTTCATTTACTACTTATAAAGTCCTCTATTTACATCAAATCCTCATATCCTATTTTAGCTGAACATCCATAATATTTAGTTATATCATATATCATAACATTTTCCCAGTGTTGATTAACATTTGATTGTATGTATTTTATTTAGTTTTTATAATAGTGGTAGTTATTGTAATTAATACTCTTTATGTATAATCCAAAAATGTTTTCTCATATCCAATTGTTATTTATCATATCGACTCCACATTATATACATTACTATCAATATCAATTATTATTCAGCTATATCTGTTACAAAGAGAGCAATTAGATTAGCTAGATTTCAATTGTGTTCTTCAATCTATCAGCCAATTCCACATTATATACATTACCATCAATATCAATTATTATTCAGCTATATCTATTACAAATTAAAATAATCAGATTTAGCTAATTTTAATTTATATTCTTGCATCTGTCAGCCTGTGTCCCTCCAACAGCAAAATTTTCTTAATCCAGTTGCCATTCGTTGAATAAATTTACCAAATGTTTTAGTCCAAACAAAAATATCTTCGCACCTTTTGGCTCTGAATGTCAGTGATGAAATAATAATGTTGTCCCGGGCTTGTAAAATTTTTCAAATTGACTTTAATTCTCCAGGGTGGAGTTTCCATTTCTCCTGCACTCTGTCTCTTTAAATGAATCTTCTTTATGGCTCCCCCCCTCCTTTCTTCCTCTGAGATAGACCAGACGCCATTTCTCACATTTTCCATTTGTATTTCAGGAACATTCAAACATTCAACGATCTCAGTTTTTCCTTCATATTTTAAAATCAGATGATCCCATTTTCTTTCCAATCTCTGAAAAGAGTCAAAAAGCTCTTGACATGCGGAAAAAAGAATCTGAAATGAGACTTCAGACGCCATGATGTGTTGCAGTTAGAAATTCCAAATATAAACAAGCTGAAAACTGTGCAATCTTATCTGATCGTAAACACAGCCAGGTAGTAAAAATGTCAGATCGTGACAGGCTAATTAGTAGAAAGTTGACTTTACGATCCACTTAGAAAGAGTCAGTGAGGAGGGTTGCCGAAGCATTCCTTGAAGCGTTTAAGAAATAAAGTAGCCACCAGCCATAAATCCATTAAAAAAAAGACCAATTCGCCGCTAGATTCTTCTATTTTATGGTTTCAATTAGTTTAAGCTTTTAGCGCGGACAGTCTCTCTTGAGTAATAAAATCAGCTTACCAGATGACATCACTTCTGCCATTCTTAGGGGCAACCTGCAGTTTCAGTTAGCACGCAGCTAATCCAGAAAGGAATTGGCACGAGGAGTTAATACCCCCCCCCAGAGACTTTGCGGGTGTCTCTGAGGTCCTGGGTCTCTCCTCACCTTCACTGTCGTCTCCGGGACAGCTAGAGTTCAAAGAACCCGTCCAAAAATCCTTCGGAATAGAGGAATTTCAGGAATAGCCTGAAACTCCGTCTTCTCACTGCTAAGCCCCGCCTTCTGATGTCATATTTTTAACCAACATTTTAGTCTTATATTTATCTTTAAACCCACTATTTTCCCATACTCTGTCAATTCCTCAATAAGTTTTATACCAGACTTTATAGGATCCTCTAACACAAACACTAGATCGTCCGCAAAAGCCTGTAACTAAAATTGTTCCTTTTTGATTTCTAGTTCCTTTATCTCTTCCTCTTTACGTACATTCCTGGCTAAAACTTCTAAGATTAATATAAACAGCAGCGGAGATAGGGGACAACCTTGTCTTGTACCTTTCTGGATTGCTATATTTTGCGTTAATTCACCATTAATTATTACTTTGGCTTTTTGATTTGTGTATATTGTTCTAATCACGTTTATAAATTTATCCCCAAATTCCATGTGTTCCAATTGTTGATGCAAAAATTCCCAGTTCACATTATCAAATGCCTTTTGGGCATCGAGAAAAAATAGTTCAACCTGTTTTTCATTATGCACTTCATAACATTCAAGAATGTTCAGCATAATTCTCATATTGTTTTTAATTTGTCTTCTGGTAAAGAATCCATTTTGATCTGTGTGGATGGATGATATAAGGATTTTTTTCAGCCATTCTGCTATTATTAGAGCAAAAATTTTGTAATCTGCATTTAGCAGTGAGATTGGTCTGTAATTTTGTATAAACATCTGGTCTTGTCCACCTTAGGTAATAATACAATATTAGCCTCCGTCCATGATAATGGTGTCTTCGCCTCTTTCAACACAGCATTATAAACTTCCAAAAGCGTTGGAACAAGCACATCCTGGAATTCTTTATATATTTCCGCTGGCAGCCCATCCAGCCCTGCAGCTTTATTATTCTTTTGTCTTTGTATGGCTTCAATTACCTCTGATGTTTTAATGTCTTCATTGAGCATATCCTTTATTTCTTCTGGTATCTTTGGCAGATCTGACTTTTCCAGATATTGTAGTATTTCGTCCTTTATATAGTTTCGGTTTTCTCTATATAGTTGTTCATAGAACTCTTGGGTAATCCTTTATTTTTCCTCTATTTGATAGCAGATCTCGCCTTTTTCATCTTGTAATTTATTGATCCAATTCTCTTGCTTTTGCTTCCTCAGCCTGTAGGATAGCCACCGCCCCAGTTTATTTGCATTCTCAAAGAAATTTTGTTTTGCTTTTTTTATAGACTGTGCCAATTTTGCTTTTTCAAATATAGCCAATTTATGTTTGATCAATTCCATACTTCCTTTTATACTTCTATTTTGTGGTTTCTTTTGAAGTTCATTCTCTAAATTTCTATACCTTTCTTTCAACTCTCCTATTTTTTGATTCTCAATTTTTTTTCTTCCTAGCTGTAGCCAAAATTGTGACCCCTCTTATAAATGCCTTAGTTGTATCCCATAGGTTTTGTATGGTTGTGTCTCCTGGGCAGTTTTCTTTGAAGAAAAGTCTTAATTTCTGATTAACTCTTTTAATATATTCCTGATCCTTTAGGATTGTTCTATTGAATAACCAACGATAACTGCCCTTTTGTTTTTTTCCATATAATCCTCATGGGATTGATGTCTATCTCCTTCACTTCCCAAATTAACTCCATTGACATCCAGACCATATCTATCCTTGACCAGGATTCATGTCTATTTGAGTAGAAGGTATATTGCTTTCCCACTGGACATCTTTCTCGCAATACATCATAGATATTAAGTTCTTCAGCCATTTGGAAGAATGACCTCAGCAAAATACTCCTAGCTCCTTTTCTTTTCTTTCCACTTTTATAGTCCCATTTCTGGTCAACTATAGCATTGAAATCACCCATTAAACAAACATTTTCATTTCCCATTTCTCGAATAATGCTATGTAGTCTATAATAAAAAATTTCCTGACCTTCATTAGGTGTATATATTACAACCAGTGACATCTTTTTTTTGGTTTAACATTATTTCTACAATTAGTATTCTCCCTTCCTCATCATGATAAATTAGTTTAGTCTGGCTCGTGTCTTTAACATATAGTACTATTCCTCTTTTCTTTTGATCATCTAATACTGTGTAAAGTTTACCCAATCTGGGATATTCTAAGATCTAGATCTGTCGTTTAGTTATATGGACCTCTTGCATTGCAATTATGTCGTAATTCAAATGTTTTAGTTTATTAAAGGTTGTTTTCCTTTTCTGGGGTGAGTTTAGACCATTGATATTCAATGATAGAATCTTGATTTCTCCCAACATGATTCTATGTGTATTTAGGTGGTGTGCTTCTTGTTGCCCTTATCTCTCTCACTTCTTTTGGTTCTTCCCCTTTTTTGTCTAAAATAACTTCTTTCTCCTTTCTTGTCTCAACTAGTTCCTTTTCTCTTCTTATCTGTGCCCTGAGTCCTTGCATCCTTGCTCCCGACTGTTCTCCTTTGTCTTCCTCATCCTCCTGCCCAACAACATTATTGTAGAAATCTTCCGCTTGTTCCACCGTGTCTATTTTGAATCTTCTATCTCTCCAAGTTACCAGTCTCTAATATCCTTTTTTAGTTCTTCGTGATTTTTAGCCATTACCTCCTGCATAGTCTAATATCATCTGAAGCTCCTTAGTTGAATTGGATCTTTCTCTCCGTAACATATCCTCCAAAGATATTTGGTTCGAAGGGTTGGCAGCCGCTAGAGATGGCTGGGATGCTGGCTTCCTCCCCATGCCAATTTTAGTTAGATTTGTAGTGCTTGTCATTTTTTGGAAGAATTGGATCCCTAATTTAGTTATTTTCCAAAATTCCCACTTTCTTCTCTCCCTCATAACTTTCTCCTTTCTTTCTTTCTTTCTTTCTTTCTTTCTTTCTTTCTTTCTTTCTTTCTTTCTTTCTTTCTTTCCTCCCTCCCTCCCTCCCTCCCTCCCTCCCTCCTTCCTTCCTTCCTTCCTTTCTGCATTCCTTCCTCTCCCTCTCCTCCCTTTTCCTCTCCTCTTCCCTCTTCCTTTACTCAATTATCAATTTTAAGTAGTATTAAGGGGTGGTATACTCTATATATCAATAGATTTGTATATTATATGAAAACAATTACCATAGAAAGAGAATGAGAGAGACTTATCAATTTGTGTGTGTGTGTGTGTGTGTGTGTAGATATATATACATACGTACGTACATACATACATACATACATACATATATATATATATATATATTCTATTAACCTAAGAGTAAATTCTAAGAATGAATTGCTTATAGTTATTGATTAAATTGTAATCAAATCATCTCCTTAATTAATCAATATTAATGCCAATAATATCAAAAGTTGGTGGTATTAATAATATAGCAATGGCAATAACAATATATTCCTTTGATAGTAGTATTATAACATTAATTCCTATTCTTTAAGTTCAACCTTATATGTGACCCTCCTGAGTTAAGTAATTATATGAAAATGTTCTGGGTCCCCTTGGTCCAGGAAATCTTCTTTCTCTATCTCCAGTTGTTTCTTTTAGTAATGTCCAAATATTAACATCAGAATTCTCCAATAGTCAGCTCTCTTGTTATCCAAGGGGTATCATGTCACCAAAAGTTCTGTTTTCTCTTAAGGTATTCCATAGGGGGGTGGGGAATTCCAGATTTCGCCAAGAGATGTCACTCTTCCACAAGCTAACCAGATACAGACTAACAAGAAACAGATGTGGCAAAATATACTGCCATGAATCAGCTTTTATTCTTCTTCTTCAAACCTTTAGTAGTTGACTCATTCCCCTCCCCCGAAGGCATCCATGTAACCAGAGTTATTTACAGCTGGCCTTTGTTGTGTTAACTAATTAAGTTTAGATTCAGCTCCTCAGACAATTCAGAGAAGAAAAAATAGTCTCCATCCTTCACTCAGCATATTCCTCTCGCCGCTATAAAGGGGGGTAGTTAGGGAAGAAAAAAACCCACCCCATTCCTTCTTTGAATCCTTAAACTCTTGAGCTGTTTTGGAATAAAAATGCCTTCCACCAAGATCAGGAACTGTTAAGCCACTTGTGACTCCAGCAGCTTTTCTGTAATAAAACCTTGCTTACTTTGAATTGCTGTCAGCACTCTGGGAGGGCCTTTACAGATCGCCCTCTTCCACACCTGGGGTTATGAAGAGAATTTCAATCGCAGACCATGAACTGCCATCCTATGGTCATGCCAAACCAACCTTCTCTTCAGTCTTCCCTTACAGGAAACCTTCAGATTACAAAAATCTTTCCAGAAACCCCTCCGGACCCCAGATCCAGCTGCTCTTCACGGAGCTCTCCGTTCAAGCAGCCATTCGTGCTGGCAGCTAGCCCTGCCTCCCAAGTGTGATCTTATTAAGGTTTTATAAAGTGTTTCTAATACATCACGTGATCTTGATTCTATGTCTCTGTTGATATAACCCAGGATTGTATTGGTTTTTTTGCCTGCTGCTGGCTCATGTTCAAGAAGATCAAGCTCAGATCTTCAAGCATAAAATATAGTTATATAAAACTTATAAAGTTTCATTAGTGGAAATTTACTATTAGTAGAATCACAAAAAGTTAATAATTAGACAAAACTGAAAATATCCAAGAAGCAAGTTATGAATCTCTGGTAATATAATAAAATTCATATCTATAATCCCTATTAATTTATCTCAAAATTGCAAAATAAATACAAGAAAAAATCTTAGGATTACAGTACTGTATTTATAGTTTTAAATTTTAAATAATTATAAATCATAACATGTATCAGAAGATCAATGGTCTTTGGTGCCATCAGCAATTATTACCAATAATTAGTCTGAATTCAAATATTGACATAAAAATCTATTGTAACGTGTGGGTTGTTGTTGTGAGGGAATTGACACGCAGGAGCCATGGATGCAAGACAGATCTTTATTATAACACAGGTGACAAGCGATTCAAACGTTCCCTGCAACTGTCAGGGTATTTATACTAGCACTCAGACCAACTGTCAAAACGACCAACCAATCAGGTCGCA
Source organism: Thamnophis elegans (assembly GCF_009769535.1). NCBI lineage: Eukaryota > Metazoa > Chordata > Lepidosauria > Squamata > Natricidae > Thamnophis > Thamnophis elegans. Next base: position 62,057,619 of record NC_045558.1, on the reverse strand, counting down.
GCTGGTATTTGCATATTGAATATGCAACACTCCTTCCCCCCAGTTCTAAAGACCAAATGACCAGCCAATCACGTCGCAGCTGGTATTTGCATATTCAATCTCTCTCCTTCCCCCCAGTTCTGCGCATGCCCAGCTAAATTTTAGGACCAGGAAAAAAAAACAGGTCCTTTGGAATCTTTGCAGCAGGGAGGCTCTCGTTGTGTTGTAGGAAGGCTCTCGTTGGTTTTAAGGAGGCTCTCGTTGGTTCGAGAAGCAAGCGGTGGCAGTGTTGCATAGGAGCAGACGTGCTCATGGTGTAGAGGACAGTCTGGTGTATGTTGTGAGTGTGCTAGTGTTGGAGAGGCTTTAGACAGGCTGAGAGAGCGTAGCCGGTGGTGCTAGGTGGCAGCTTGGAGAACGAGGCTGTTGTTGAACGCAGCGGTTGGAACGAGGCGGTTGGAGTGCCGTAGGAACAGCTGGTGGCAGGCAGGCAGGCAGGCACAGCTGGCGCAGTTTAGCCATCACGGTCCATAACTCGTCCCTGAGTAGCGGCGGCGGCTCCAGTCGAGGTTAAGCGTAGGAAGCCCGTCCCTCGGACGGATGGAGGCCGCGCCTGGGAGCTTACTGACCTTAGTGGGTACTGCTGTTGATGTCGCTTGCTGGCCATAGCGGCGGCCCTGACAGGCCCTCAATGTAGGAAAGAAAATTTTTTTCCTGCGTTCACTGCGTTCACGTTGGCTGATGTTGTTAGGCTCTGCGGGAATCGCATATCAATCCCATCCTCGGCGCCAGTATTATATCTTCAGGAATGAGACAGAGGCTCGTGTCCAGTAACTCTGTAACCAATTTATTTTAACACAACTTGTAACAGTAACAGGTAACAACCAGGCAGGGTGCTGGTTTAACAATGTAGCAACAGAAGGATGATCTGTGTAGAGAGAGAGGCAGAGAAGCAGCTCCAGCTGGACTGGAGTGTTCGTCTGCTCTGGTGCTGAACAACTGACAGTTTGAACGAGTCTGCCTTTTATAGTTCCTCAGACTCGCCCGGCAACTGACAGGCGCGTCTGATTGGCTAAGACGCGCCTGGCTGCTGCCGGAATCGCATATCAATCCCACCCTCGTCGCCAGTATTGTAACGTGTGGGTTGTTGTTGTGAGGGAATTGACACGCAGGAGCCATGGATGCAAGACAGATCTTTATTATAACACAGGTGACAAGCGATTCAAACGTTCCCTGCAACTGTCAGGGTATTTATACTAGCACTCAGACCAACTGTCAAAACGACCAACCAATCAGGTCGCAGCTGGTATTTGCATATTGAATATGCAACAAAATCTATAAAACTAACTTATTGTATCTGTTAAATAAAACAATCTATTTTATTGTTTTGACCTTTCTGACCTAAACCAAGCTGAACAGGTGTGTGAGATGGTTCTCCATGGTAACACAGCTGATTTCACTCATCCAGATGATTCATTGGAATCATAGGTCCAATGGAGGGGGATCAGAAGAATTGGGGCACCCTGTGAGCCAATTCTCAGGCAGAGGTCTGAGACAGGCATGCCGGGAAAGTTCCAAAAATGACTGGATGGGGGAAAGATGGCCTGCCATGGCTGCTGTGGAAGGTTAGCAGCTGGATGAAACTAGCGAGGAACTAGAAGGGCAACAGAGTGACACTTTTTGGTGATGATTGGTTCCGGTGACCTCTTGCAAGTGATCTCAGAGAAAAGACGATTTCTTGCGAAGATAAGAGGAGAGACGGGGCCCAGACGGAGAGAGGGGGGAGGATTTCCTTGGAAGAGTGGTGAGAGATAGGTGTAGGGAAAAAGAGAGATCTGCATTAATTGAGTTTTTTGCTGGCTGTGTAAAAGGAGACTAAGGGGAAGGTCTAAAAGCTGTAACTGAAGACACGATCATTAAGAACTGATAAACAGAAAGGTGCTGACTAATTTCAGGAAACTGATATTTTGGATAGAGACTGTGTGTGCTGGCTTAGAAAAGATAAGACTGACACCTGCTGGCAAAGGAAAGAATGGATATTTGTAGTATTTGGAAAGTGGAAGAATAAAAGAAGAAGTGGGAGGAAGATTTTCTGTCATTTCAAACAGAGGTGCTGGTAGACTTTGTTGGCCTTGTTGCCTGGGGTCTGCTGGGAGGAACTGATAAATAATACTAAATAAAACATTAAAACCAAAGCCAGTGAAAGAGCAAGAAGGAGGTCTTTGGAAATAAACAATAAATTGACTTTAGAAGAGCATTTCTAACCATATTTGTTGTCAGGGGAAAAATAGAAACTACATAAAGCTATAAGAAGCATAACAAGTAATTGAAATAGAAGATAAATTTCAAAAAAAACCTATTGGGTACTTGGTATTTCCTTAAAGAAAAAGGTAATGTGCCCAAAGCTGCAAAATTATTTGTATGTATAGTTGAACAGATGTAAGAAAATTAGTTTGGAATCAAAATTACCATAACTATTACCATTCTAAGCATTCCTGCTGTTTTCTGCTATTTCTCCTGCTGTTTTCTGCTATTTCTTATCATATGAATTATATGTAACTATATTTATTTATACCTATTTATATATCTATCTACATATTTGCTGAACATTAATTATCTATTAAGATTTCCTATATAATATATTCCCTATGTATCAATTAGATATTTTTGTATTTGTATATGCAATATATTAAGGATACAGACTTTGAGACAAGGGACATAACTGGATGATATTGGTGCAGTGGAGGGAAATATAAGAAATAACAGGAACTGAGAGGGTTGGCTTAAAAAGCTGTTGAAAATGACAAGCATCCGAAACCTAACTAAGATTGGAACTGGAAGAAAACAGGTAGCCCAGATGACATCAGCCAGCTTGAGTCCGCTGAGTCAAAGATCCATCGAAGAAACGATGCAGAGAGAAAGTTTGAATTCTAATTCGTTCAACAATCTGTAATTGATGTTACTGTCAGGCGTGCCTCATTCAATATCCAAGAAAGAAAACCCCCAACTCCATTTGATTAGAGAAAAGGTACTTTTACTGGATATGAAATGAAAACAGATAAAGTGCAGCAAGATCTGAAGCAAAAAAGCACAAACTTGTACATATCAAACGTTTACCGAAATCCCTCCCCCCCCCCAGTTACCCCGAACCAATGTCCATTCTCCAACTCCCAAAGGTGTCATGTGGGTGCATCTTCAAGTGGCCTCATTCAGTTGGTATGCAGAGACAATTGGCCTTGACAAAACTCAAACACAAGCCATCAGCATGCACAGAAGATGTTGAGAACAAAACTCCCTTCTTGAGATATCTCCACCAGTATGTATCCCGTCTTAAATACCATGAGCCCCCACCCTTCCCGTTACTATGGCAGCCGATAGCAAGCATGCAAGGTAGAGGCTGACATTTGGCCCTCCTGCAGAAAAGATGTCATCCCTGGATGAAAACATAAAAAACAATAATAACAAAACATTTATATGACACAATTAGCATTTATCACGGCATTTAGAATGAAAATTTTGCAAGAGTTTTGGGACCCTGACATCAGACTTATTCACCCACTCAGAATGGGAAGGAGGGAAATGTTTCCAGGCCACTAAATACTGTATTTTCCCTCTATGTTTCCTGGAATCCAGGATCTCCTTGACCTCAAAATGTTGTTCTCATTCAATAAGGAGAGGAGGAGGAGGGTTAGGGTGAATGCATTAAAGGAATATGCTCAGTTTTCAGTAAACTAACATGGAACACGGGATGGATTCTCCTAAGAGTCTTTGGCAATTCCAACTGCACTTACTGGGTTTACAATTCTAACAATGGGGAAAGGATCCGCATATTTAGGACCAAGTTTCTTTGACTTCTGGGTAGTCTGAAGGAACTTAGTGGACAAGAATATCCTATCCCCAACCTTTTGGCTTCACCCTTTTTTTATCTGCTTGTTTTTTATGTGCTTGGTGAGCTTTGTCTAATGCTTTACGAGTCACAGGCCAGAAACTTTGTAGCTGATTCATTCACTCAGATAAAGACAGGTTTTGTAGTTTCTCCCTACACCAATGACATTAGCTGGCCCTTTAAATTTAGCCATTAGACCTGTGGAAAGCATGCCTTTCCTTCCCCAGACATTGTGTACCTCTTACCCCCTAGTAAAAAAACAAACAACCTAGGGCAAAAACTCCATGCAGTATTAAAAGGAAGAATAGAAAAGGGGGCTGCTCTGTATTGGTTAATGGACTGCTAAATTGGCAAAATGGACTGCTAAATTGACCATGACCACCCAGTCACATGACCACCAAGCTATGCCTGCCCAGTCACATGACCATCAAGCCCATCAAACAAGCCACACTCACAGAACCGATAGTAAAAAAAAATGAATAGCACCACTGCTCTTTTATAGATATTACAGGAAAGTGCTGTCTACCAGAAAAAAGTGACAGAACAAACTCTATTATCTCTTTTCCCTGTTCTTAAACTGCAAAAATAATGGGACTGGTAAGCAATGCTGGCCTTATGCATAAAGTACAGCCAGGTTAATAAAGGGTTTGTAGATTTCTTTGGCTACTTTTTTCTTCCATGTTTCAGTAAGAAAACAACAACCAATAATATTTTGCAACATATGGTGAAGTGAAATTGGGCAAATATAGGCAAATGATTAGAAGAGAGTGATTGATTACCAACCAGGATGTCTAACTAACAAGTTGCAGTTGTGGAGGGATAAAGCAAAAAAGACCATGCTCAATGCACATTTTTTTCTGTGAGCCTAAGTCATATCATTTTGGGTATTTTTAACATATGTCTAGTATTGTTCTGTAAGCAGTAAATTCATGCTCAAAAATAGCCCAGGTATTGAATAAGAACATCAAACTTTTGTTTAAAAACTTGAATGAAGAAACATAACCCTAAGTTATCATTATAAAGTACAGGCAAAGTACTGGAGAAGCAATGTGGACAATGTTAGTCAAGCATTATGCTAGCAGGTTTTGGAAGCCAAGTATTTGAGTATTTTGAGTATTTGAAAATTTATTTATAGGCCGCCCTTTTCCCTGGGGGGACTCAGGGCGGCTTACAACTCATGGGGAGGGGGATACAAACAATAACACATAAGAGCAGTACATAATTAAAAATAGAACACAACATTCATACCATTCGGATGGGGGTGAGTTACATTCTTTAACCCCAGGCCTGACGGGATAGCCAGATTTTAAGGGCTGTGCGGAAGGTCTGGAGGGTGGTGAGGGTACGAATCTCCATGGGGAGATCGTTCCAAAGGGTCGGAGCTACTACCGAGAAGGCTCTCCTCCGCGTAGTTGCCAGTCGACACTGACTGGCAGATGGAACTCGGAGGAGGCCTAATCTATGTGATCTAATGGGTCACGAGGAGGTAATTGGCAGGAGGCGGTCTCTCAAGTATCCAGATCCACTACCATGAAGGGCTTTATGGGTGGTAAGTAGCACCTTGAAGCGCACCCGGAGATCGACAGGTAGCCAGCGCAGCTCGCGGAGGATAGGTGTTATGTGGGTGTACCGAGGTGCACCCACGATCGCTTGCGCGGCCGCATTCTGGACTAGCTGAAGTCGCTGGATGCTCCTCAAGGGCAGCCCCATGTAGAGCACGTTGCAGTATTCCAGCCTAGAGGTCACAAGGGCACGAGTGACTGTTGTGAGAGCCTCCCGGTTCAGGTAGGGTCGCAACTGGTGCACCAGGTGAACCTGTGCAAATGCCCCCCTTGTCACAGCTGATAAATGGTGGTCGAAGGTCAGCTGTGGGTCCAGGAGGATTCCCAGGTTGCAAACCCTGTCTGAGGGGTGTAATGTTTGACCCCCCAGCCTGAGAGATGGGACACTAGCCAAGTTAGTGGGAGGGAAACACAACAGCCACTCGGTTTTATCCGGGTTGAGCACAAGCTTGTTAGCCCTCATCCAGTCCCTAACAGCTTCAAGGCCCCGGTTCATCACGTCCACCGCTTCATTGAGTTGGCACGGGGCGGACAGGTACAGCTGGGTATCGTCCGCATATTGATGGTATCTTATCCCGTGCCGCCGAATGATCTCGCCCAGCGGTTTCATGTAGATGCTAAAAAGTAGGGGGGATAAGACCGAACCCTGCGGCACCCCATATGTTAGGGGCCTAGGGGTCAATCTCTGCCCTCCAACTAACACCAACTGCGACCTGTCCGAGAGGTAGGAGGAGAACCACTGCAAAACAGTGCCTCCCACCCCCACCTCCCGTAGTCGTCGCAGAAGGATACCATGGTCGATGGTATCAAAAGCCGCTGAGAGGTCAAGGAGAACCAGGATGGAGGCGTGGCCTCCATCTCTGGCTCTCCAGAGATCATCGGTCAATGCGACCAAAGCGGTTTCTGTGCTGTAACCAGGCCTGAAGCTGGACTGGAAGGGGTCGAGATAACTAGCTTTCTCCAAGGACCGCTGGAGCTGGTAGGCCACCACCTTCTCAACAACCTTCCCCACAAAGGGGAGGTTGGAGACTGGACGGTAATTGTTAAGAACGGCTGGATCCAGAGATGGTTTCTTCAGGAGGGGTCTCACCACCGCCACTTTAAGGGTGGAGGGAAAGACCCCCTCCCGAAGGGAGGCGGTAACAACCGCCTGGATCCAGCCCCGTGTCACCTCCCTGCTGTTAGCAACCAGCCAGGAGGGGCACGGGTCCAGTACACAGGTGGAGGCACTCACAGCTCTCATGGCCTTGTCCACATCCCCAGGGGCAACATCCTGAAACTCAACCCAGCGATGGTGTTCCAGATTATCCCCCTGTGCCTCGGCTAGATCTGCAAAGTCGGAGTCCAAGTCCGATCGAAACCGAGCAACTTTGTCCGCTAAGATCTGGACGTATTCCTCAGCCCTACCCTGCAAGGGGTCCCCCTTCTCCCTCCTATTTAGGAGGGAGCGGGTTATCCTAAACAGGGCGGCTGGGCGGGACTCAGCGGACGCAATCAAGGTGGCAATGTAAGATCTTTTTGCCGTCCTAATTGCCCTGATGTACTCCTTGATGCAAGATGTCAAAAGTGCTCGGTTCGATTCGGACTTGTTGGACCTCCATAGGTGCTCTAGGCGTCGCTTCTGGCACTTCCTCTCCCGGAGCTCCTCGGTGAACCAAGGTGGCCTCCGGAATCCGCTGCCTCGGAGCGGCCGTAGTGGCGCAATCCGGTCAAGAGACTCCGTCGCTGCTGAGTTCCAGCCAGCAACCAGAGTCTCCACCGGACTGTGGGCGAGGGTATCAGGAATAACCCCAAGCTCCGTCTGGAACATCAAGGGGTCCATAAGTCGCCTGGGGCGGAACCACCTGGTCGGTTCCTCCTCCCTACAGTGGGGGTTTGGTCTCCGAAAGTCAAGTCTCAGTAGGCAGTGGTCTGACCACGACAGGGGTATGATCTCATTACCCCTCAGACCAAGATCACAAGTCCACTGCTCCGAGAGGAATATGAGGTCGAGCGTGTGACCCGCTGAGTGAGTTGGGCCCCGAATTACTTGGGTCAAGCCCATGGCTGTCATGGAAGCCATGAACTCCTGCGCCCCATCAGAGTGTTCACTGAGCGAAGGCAAATTGAAATCCCCCAGGACCATAAGCCTGGGGAACTCAATTGCTAGCTCGGCTACTGACTCGAGGAGCGAGGGGAGGGCTGCTGCAACGCTGTTGGGAGGCAGATACGTTAACAGCAAGCCCACTTGACCCTCCAACTTCACCAGTAGGGACTCACACCTGACAAGCTCCGGAGCAGGGATCCTACGAGGTGCTAGAGACTCTTGGATAACAATAGCCACACCCCCACCCCTTACCTGGGCTCTCGGCTGATGAAGCACCTGAAATTCTTCTGGGCACATCTCTATGAGGGGGACTCCTCCCTCCGGGCCCAGCCAGGTTTCAGTAATACATGCCAGGTCTGCCCTCTCGTCTAAAATTAAGTCCTGGACAAGGGGGGCCTTGTGAACTACAGACCTGGCATTTAGCGACAACAGCCTGAGACCAGGGTCCTGATTACTCGCGCCATCTGGCCTCGGAGTGGGACTCATAGGGCCGGAAGGAGGGATCTCTGTGACGTAGCGAGCCCTCCTTCCCCGGTAATGGCCAGCCCTAAAGTCCCTGCCATATCTGCCCCTCCCCGTTACGACCATGATGCTCCGGCCTACTCCCATGTCCGTGGTCCCCCCGACCACCCCAGTGACCCCCGCATTCCCCGGCAGGTCCTCCGAATCAAACATACTCATTCACTCACTCAAGCAATCCCCACGTAGTAATTAAAAAATACAAAAATACAGCAATAATAGCAATAAAAGTGGGACCATTCACTCAACTACAAGCATATCACATGCATATCCCATACTACAAAGAAAGAAAAGAAAAGAAGGGGGAGAAAAAGAGAGAAAAAATAAAGAAAAATAAATTGCGCAGCTGTTAAGTTACGAGTTCAAGGAGAGCCTATGGTTCTCAACAGATGGCTCTGCAGCAGACAATAATGGTGTTAGCACAAAGGCTAAGCCTCGGGGAGAGGAGGGGGGAGGAGGGCGTCTGGAAGGGTTATAATGGTGGCAGTTGCAGTCAATCACACAAGGTAGCCAGTCTCTACAGACGCCCAAGTCGTCTCCCCCTCCTCCTCTAGGATAATGTAGGTTCAATGAAGAGACCGAAAGTTCAGCAAACTGGGCAAATTTGATCGAAAGATACTGTGGGCGTCCAATGAAAGCACACGACGACGCCATCATCTGTCCACCACCCACAGCAGAGACAGCAGTCACAGAGGGATCCATACCAAGATGAAAAGGGGGAAGGGGGGTCGACCTAAAGGAAACTGCAGTGGCAGCGACAAAGATTAGCCAACCAGTTTGGCCCTCTGGTGTTGAGAGCTGGCCACCCTTCCTCAGGACGAAGCGCCACGTAGCTGCTGTGGGGGGGGAGAGGAAAAGCTACAGTGGCGAAAATAAACCCGCCATTCAGTCCGCTTGATCCCAGTAATAACCCAGTCCAAAGGTCTCCTTTTCAGGGGTAAAGCAGCCACTGGGAGTTCCCAAAGGCTCACCGTTGAAAGCAGGCAGGGCAGAGAGGTGGAACAGGCGCTAGAATCTCCAAAAAACGCCGCCGCTGTTGTCGGAATGGAGCTGGTTTTCTCGTCACCTAACGGCTGAGATGGTGCAAAAACCACTGGAGCCGCCAAAGCCGTTGAAACCGCCAAGATCTGCGCGGTCCGGGACTGGTCTCCCTGGGTCTTCGGTGCAGATAGACAGGGCAGGAAGGTGGAACAGGCATTGAAATCGCCAAAAAACGCCGCCGCTGCTATCGGGCTGAAGTTATTCTCTCCATCGCCAAACGGCCGAGGTAACGTGAAAGCTGCTGGGGCCGCTAGAGCTAGAGCCGCTAAAGCCTGCGTGGTCCGGGGTCGCCCCAAAGTGGTAACCCCTACAGTTGACTGGTCTCTCTGGATCCCCAGGGTCCTAGTCATCCCGGGCAAACCTCTTGTAGTTGGTGTAAGGCTGCTGCTTGAAGTTTTTTCCGGCATTTTCCGTCTGGGTAATTCAAGAGAAGCCTAGCAGCCATCTTGATCTCGCACATGCGCAGCACAAGTAGCCAGTATCTCTTGCAGTCAAAGCAAAATAAGAATGGAGAACAGTTCCAACAAGTAAAAGTCCATAACAGCCAAAAATGCCCAAGAAATAGGCATATCCTAATCTCTGATTATAACAGCAATTAACACTGCTGATGGTAAAACACATCAGTTTGGATCCAAAGCCAAAACTCTGTTGGTAAATAAAGGAAAATACTAAAATCATCTGGAACAGCCCTTAATTACTTTACACTGCCTCAACTGTGGGATGGAGATGAGATAGGAGCAAAGTAATGAGTATATGGTGGAAGAAAAAAGCAATTAACATGCCATATTCATGCTGCAATTAGGGAAATGTAAAAAAAACATGATGTTGGCATACCCCTGTCTTAATATTTTAGGTACAAAATAATGAAATGTTGGTACTGGATTTATATATTGTAACTAATAAATGATAGATGACTGTAGGAAAAATGTCAACCCTACAGTATGGGAATCAATTATAATTTGCACAAATAGCAGGTATGGACTCAACTGTATCTTATTATATGATGGAAATGCACTCTGGGCAACTTTAGAATGTACTTAGATTATCCTGGCAAGAAAAAACCTTTTTCTTAAATACAAGAACTTAATATGAGTTCATATGAGGAAACAGCCCTGCTTTAGAACAAAACCATGGTGAACCAATCCATCTAGTTCAATAATATTTGTTGACTAGAAGCAGCTTTCCAGTGTTTATTTGTTTACTTTCCTACAAGTGGCAATGCAATCAATCCCAATATAAAAATGTAATTCTCAACAGCCATCCAATCACTATTGGATAATGTGTCAGGCATCCACTTATAAAGAAGGGTCTCATATTTGGAATGTGAGCAATATTTTAGGGTGCGCTGCAAGCTGGTCATAGAATATTTCTCTCCATCTCAAATAAATTTAACAATGCTAGGTTATTATGCATATCTTAAATACTTCTTCATCTCCTAATAGTTATCCTGCTTTTTTGCAGTGAGTAAATAGTAATTATTTTTCTTCATGCTCTGACATAAAAAAACCAGAATATAGGTTTTTTTAAAAAATATTTAGAAACATAGAAAAATCACTAATTCATTAAAATAAGGTCAGATTTTTAAAAAGGGATTTGACTTTTGCTACTACTGTTTTTGGAAGATATAGTCATTGCTACACAAAATGGATTTCTTGATTCTTTTTTTTGTAAAAAAAAAATTTATTTTCAAAACAAACATACAAATCCACCTTCTTTACATACTATAGAAAGTGTATCTCTTCCACCGTCATCAAATATAATTCATATTAATTCAAGTATCTTAACTCAAATATTTATTATATTACCATCATCATACCTCCACTTTTATTTGACTATAGTTATTTAAACGTCCTTCATCCTAAAATATACCAAGATTTAATACATAACCACATGCTGGCATTTCATTGACTTATTTATAAAATCCTCCATTAACATTAAATCCTCATATCCTGTTTTAGTTAAACATCCATAATATTTAATACCAAAATTTTCTAATCCTCCATGTATACAATTTATTATCGTTATCCTTTCTTCATTTAACTATATCCTATATCATAACATTTCCCCTATTAGTTAAAATTTAACTGTGTCTAATTTTGTTCTTTTTTATTATTATTGTTATTAATAATCTTTATATATAGTACAAAATATTTCTAACCTTCCCTTCTCATGTAAAATTCATTATTCATATCCAATTATTACTTATCATAACAGCTCAACATTGTATACATTACTATCATCAATTTTTATTTAACTATACCTATTATCACTGAATTTAACTAAGTTTAGCTAATTTTGAATTACCGTATATACTCGAGTATAAGCCGAGTTTTTCAGCCCACTTTTTGGGCTGAAAAAAGCCGCCTCGGCTTATACTCGAGTCTACAACTGGATCCGGCAGTGCTGTTGCCTGTTGGAGGAGGAGGAGGCGAACCAGCCTGCCATCGCCGGCCACCGCTAGCCCCGCCGCTCTTCCCGACCCCTTCCAAGCCCCACAGTCCAGCGGATGGAGCAGCGAAGCCCCGGGGCTTCGCTGCTGCTCCCCGGGGCTTCGCTGCTGCTCCCCGCATTTTCTGCACGGGGATCCCTTGGAGAGGGGATTCCAGTTGCCGGGCAGAGAAGAGCTCTTCTGATGGGACAGGTGAGCTCCGAGTCGGGGCGGCTGCGGAGGCTTCTCCCGCGCCTCGGCTTTGAGGGCTCCATCTCCGCCTACTACCCGTTCCTTTTCGGGGGCAGCCGCCGAAGAGGTCGAGGAAGGAGAGGCGGGCGGGTCGTCAGCCCCCCGGCCGTGCTGCTGTTGCTGCTGTCCCCCTTTGCCCTGAGGGTGGTGAAGGAGATGCTCGCGTAGGCGGCGCAGAGCAGAGCCGGCCTCGGCGCTCACGCCCTCCAGGGGCTCTGCCGAGGAGCAGCACAAGTTGGGCTGAGAGGATGAGAAGACGCGGTCCAGCACGTGTTTTCGACGCCTCAAGCCGCCCCACCTGGAACCGACGACGACGCCCCCTGCTAACAAGTCCGCCTTGGCCGGCTGCTCCGCGGCGCGACTCCGCGGAAGCGACGACGAGGTGTCCGCACTGCGGCGTTCGGCTCCCGCTTTGCTGCTGCCTTTGCCTTTGCCCCCCAGCTGCAGGCTCCTCCACAGGCGGCTCTGGAAAGACGACGCCGGCTCCCCTTCGCCGGCCTTGCTGCTCCCTGTTGCTGGTGCCGCTCCGGGTTCCTCGGCTGCTGCCATTCTTTTCTCCCCGCCTCCCTCCCTTCGCCTCCGCCGCCGCCTCCGCCTTTTCCACCAACCCCGCCGCCCGTTACCGCTGCAAGCGCGGAGGCAGGAAGAGCAGCAGCGCGCGGCAGCGGCGGCTTCAGCCCAGTCCGGCCGAAGGAAGAGGTTGCACTTGTTCGCTATCGCAGCGGGCGACCGCCTCAGGGGCTGGGCCTGGGCGGCTGGAGGGCTCCCGCTCTCGGTGCGTCGGAGGCCGCGAAGAGAGGAGCCGCGGCTCGGAGCATGGCAGGAAGCGCGGAGAGCTACCGAAGTTTCGACGCGCCTGACTTTTCCTGATTAGGAAGGAGGTCGGCTGTCTCCACCGGCCGCGCAGACTCGCTTTGTAGGGGAGGGGTGGGGCACAATAAAAAATGATTATCGGGTGGCGTTGTTAAACACTCGTCCCCCGTCCCCCCCAGCAAAAACAATAAGACCGGAGAAAGTAATATATTATAAGGCAATTGCCAGAGTTAAACTTCATCGACGTGGAAGAACAATGCTTTATGATGTAAATTCGGACTTGTATGAATTTGCAAAAGTTTCTCTTGAGTTGTTTGCCCGCTTCAGAAGGCTAGAAGAAAGAAAATTAAAGGTAAATGCAGCGTGTCTCTCAATATCACTGATCAACCCAAGGGTGCTTTTTCAGGAGGCAACTGGACTTTATTGTTTTTTTTCTTTGGAGACGTTTCGTTTCTCACCATTCAGCTCTGACAGGATAGTGGGGAAGTAGGATAGTGGCAGAGCTGAAGAAGCTTCTTGGATGAAACGTCTTCCCAAAAAAACCCAAGAAAGCCCAGTTGTTGCCTGAAAAAGCACCTTTAGGACAACCGTGACCTGGATGACTGACAATCTCTACAGACCCCCGGGGCTTCGCTGCTCCATCCGCTGGACTGTGGGGCTTGGAAGGGGGTGGGAAGAGCGGCGGGGCTAGCGGTGGCCGGCGATGGCAGGCTGGTTCGCCTCCTCCTCCTCCAACAGCACTGCCGGATATCCGCCCAACGCTGCGGGGGCGCCAGCGGGAGCTTTGGCGGCTTCACCTCAGCCGTAGCGCTGGGCAGCAAATGTGCTGGTGCTGTTGGAGGAGGAGGAGGCGGCGGCAGCAATAGCACCTGAGGACAGGACAAGAAGCAATGGAAACTTGTCAGAAGGAGACTCAAGCTGGAAATAACGAGAAATCTGACAGTAAGAACAATTAAAATCCTAGGAAAATGTCCTTTCATGAAAAATTACTTTTTCAGTTAACTCTGCCTGACATTAGTTGGGCGAACAGAAATATTAGTTGGCCAGGACTTCCTGGGGGCGTGGCCTGTTGCCGAGGAGGGCTCCACCGAGCTCCTCAGAGATCTAGTCTGTATATCTAAATAAGATCATAGATAGCACCCCTTTTTGGCTAAGAAAGGGGCAGGGAGTAGCTCCGTAGACTAGGGTCTATTCGTAAGCCACAGCCTTTTTCTTTTTTTTGGCTATGGAAAGAGATTAGATCCAGCCGGAGCGGAGCTTTTATCTCCAGCCAGTTCTTCTCAGCTGCCTTTTTTTTTTTGGCAGCCCCAGACAGGCTAGCCCCCCCCCAGGACAAAACAAAGTTTTTTCAAGCTAGAATTGATACGGGCGGGTCCCACCCCTGTGAGATTTATGCTTTTATTACTATCTTAAATACCAGCACCATTCGTCTTAGAGACTTCTTTGTCTAAATAGACCTCAAAATGGCGATTTCTCTCCGTGGATGATTGATACTGGATGTACTTAGCCGGTTTTATCTTCCTGCAGACCGCTCCTTAACAAAATAAACTCTTCTTCTTTGGAAATAGAGGGGAGCGAAGTGCTGCTTACTTGTTTATTTATTATGGCACCCAGGTCAAAGAAGCGTCTTGCTACAAATGTGTCTAAAGAATTTAAAGAATTTTTACTGGAAACACAGCCTTTGTCTCCTATGCCCTCTACTGGAGAATTTTTAACACAGGAATATCTCTTTAAAATGTTTAATGCCTTTAAACAAGAAATTAAGGAATTTGTATTGGAACTATATGATGATTTAAAGTCTAAAGTTAATCAGATGAAGGCGAATACGTTTGCAGCCGTGTCTGCCCTGTCAGATTACTCTGCTGAAATAGAGAACAAATTGGAAAGTCTGGAGAAGGCTAATTTTAATTTGACTACCAATATTCAAATTTTACAACAAAAAATTAGAGACAACGAAGAACAGCTTATGATGATAAATTTTAATAGGAAGGCATTTGCAATAAGAGTCAGAGGATTCCGTGAAAAGGAGCAAGAGAATTTGAAACAGACCTTTGCTGAAGCCTTCAGCCATGCGCTGGGAAGCCTGGGACTTAACTTTGATTGGCAGATTCGGAAAATCTATCGCCAGAACTCATTGATAGCGGAACAGCGACAGCTCCCGAGGGACATAATTATACATTTCTCTACAAAAGAATCTAGAAATGCGATTGTGCAAAAGTTTCATAATAACAGTCTCCGAGTTGACGGCCAGGACCTGATTGTTTTCAAAGATATTCCTTTTCAGATGCTGAAAGCAAGAAGGGACTACACCTTTTTAACTAAGGAGCTTAGGAGTCAACAGATTCGATACAGATGGGAGGCCCCTGCCGGTATCACGGTTACATTTGAGAATCAAAGATTTCGTCTTAACTCTGTTTCGGAGGCTCAAGATTTCTATTGTAGGACTCTGAAGGCGGGACTTCCTGATGCGCTTGGAAGAGAGGAGAGACAAGCGGAAGGAGAAGGCAAGCGGCCGGCCATGTGGCTGCAAGATGGAGGGGGTAGCCCCTCCTCCCTCGGAGAAGCAGAAAAACGGAGATCGAGAATTTAGACATTTCAAAATGCTTGCTAAAGTTGAGGACTGAATGGGGGTTTGAGACCTCTCTCCGGTAGAAAAAGCGGACTAATTTTTATCAGAAGGGAAAGCTGGATGAAACTACTTTGAGCTAGATTCTAAATTAACGTTAGCATAAATTTGATAGTGGTAAACATCAGACAAGCAAGGGATGAGGGTAAAATTTACGTTGTTTAAAGCTTATTAGAACAGAAAGCCGGTTGGGATTATCTTAAGATAAGTGTAAAAAGAATGCGGAATGATTTATGTTGTTTAAACTTTGTTAGAAGGGACTACTTTAAAATAGAAGGTTAACTGACTCTTGCTGAAAGTATTATTTGAATATGTGGAATGATCCATGCTATTTAACTTTTATTTGAAGGGAAAGTTGGTTGAAATCGCTCTGAGTTACATTTTAAACAAATGTTAGTATAAATTTGATAGTGGTAAATATCAGACAAGTAAGGGATGAGGGTAAAATGCATGTGGAATGAACTACGTTATTTAAATCCTATTAGAAGAGGAAGTCGGTTGGAATTATCTTAAGATAGAAATTGATTCCTGTGTAAAGTAATATTTGATCTACGCTGCTTAATTTTACTAAGAAGGGGAAGCTTGGCTAGATTATTTTGAATTACTGTTTGAAAAGGGGGTTAAGAAAGATCATTTACGCTGTTTAAATTTTACTAGAAGGGAAAGTTTGATTACTTGTCTGTAAAGTTATATTTGAATATATGGCATGAACCACGTTGCTTAAATTTTATCGGAAGGGATCATGAGGTTTAGGAAGAGGAACGGGAGAATCTACAGAAGGTTGGGGTAAATAGCAAAGAAGTAAGAGACGAGAATAAAATATAGATAGAATGATTTATACTATTTAAGCATAGATAAAGATGGGGGGCTGAGATCAACACAAAGAGTGGTTTCTTTTTTTTTTTTCTTTTTTTTTCTTTTTTTCTTTTCTCTTTTCTTTTCTCTCTTTTTTTTTCTCTGTTTTTTTTTCTTTCGATATATTACTTTTATTTTTTAATCCATATGTATACAAGATATTTTAGACAGAAGGTAGTGCCAGGTGTGGGCCCTGGGAAGTCGGGAGGATCAGGGATGGGGATTTGTGGGGGGTGGGGTGGGGGGGTGTTAACATAGTCTTAATAAGAATGTATTTATATACGGTGGTTCTTTTTTTTTCTTTTTTTTTCTTTTTTTTTTCCCTTGGTTCATTTTACTTTTATCAGATCAAACAACACTCGAATAAAGGCATACACCAAGGAGGGAGGTAGAGGGAAAGAAGAGGGAGGAGTAAGGAAGGAGTAAGGGGAATGTAAGGAGGGTGTCCGGGGAGTAAGGGGAGAAGGAAGGTTTGAGGGGATAGGGAAGTAGGAGGGGAGTGTTAGAGGGAGAAAGGAAAGTTGGAGGGGGTAGATGGGGTGTATGGAGGATGGAAGGGTCAGGTGGGGTTGTGAATGATGAGTTGTGTTTCCTTTTTATTTGTTCGTTTTACTCCCTTTTTTTTTCTTTTCTTATAGTAAATATCCTGTATATAAGTGATTGCAAATGGAATGTGAAAAATGAATAAAATATATTTTTTTTTAAAAAAAAAAGAAATATTAGTTGGCCAATTCTAAAAGGGAGCACCAGAAAGAACTTAAAATATTTTTTAAGAGAGCTGGGTTTTTCATTTATATTATATGTATGAACGGAATTAACACAAATTGCAGATACCAATCAAACATAAAGAAAAAAAGGATGAAATAATGCTCATTTTTAAAAACTCAGTGAAAATAAAAACAATATACCAAGAAGGTGGCATACTGGTTGTGATTTGATCTCTTCGGGGGATCCCGGGGATCCCCTATACAAGTATTTTAATATTGCAGACTTGCAGTATTATAAGTCATACTGATATTATAGAACACTTTAATTAAGCGGGTCCCTTGAATAAACATAACTTTGAGTTTCAAATAACACTGATTTTTTATTTTTGAAATTTACCGTAGCTGCTGCATTTCCCACCCTAGGCTTATACTCGAGTCAATAACTTTTCCAGCTTTTTGGGGTAAAATTAGGTGCCTCGGCTTATATTCGGGTCGGCTTATACTCGAGTATATACGGTATACTCTTCCATCTATCAACCTGTATCTCTCCAATAGCAAAACAATTTTATATCTACTGCCATTTGTGGATCCAATTCTCCAAACATCTTCTTAAACAAATCTGTACAGACTCCTCCTTGTTTGTAGTATCTCTCATATAATGTTGACGCCCTCCTTCTGTTTCCTTTTTCAGCTTATCTTTAATTCTCAGCAGTGTTATCAAATATTTTGCAAATAGTATTTCATAATCCATAAGTTCTTTAATGCTTTTAATGCTTTCTTCTCCTTCTATGTCCGGTCCTTTGAAATAAGTTTTCTCTCCATTTAATTCCTCTTCTAATATTCCACTCTTTCCTCCCTCAGAAATAAACCAATTGCCATGAATATCAACAGGCTCAATCTCTTTATATTCGTCTTCCATTTCAATTTTTTGAATTTCCATCTTCTTATTTTGTATTTGAAGAACATCCTCAGTTTTTTCATCACATTTTGTTGCCAAATGCACTAAATAGTCCAATTTTCTCTCAATTCTTTCCTCTGTATAAAACACCTTCTTCAAAGCTAAAAGCACGCTTGAAGAGACACCATGTTTATACGCAGTTGTATTTTTTCTTAGAAGCTCAGCAAGATTGAAACACACTCACAAACTCCCTGCAAGCAAAAACAAACTTCAGAGGAACAGCTGTAAAATCTTATCAGATCTTAAGCCAGAACAGCCAAGCAATAAAAGTGTCAAAATAAGAACAATTTGTAGCTTACAGAGTCAGAAGAAATGTTAGGATAATCCATCCATTTGAAAAGGTTTACTTAGAATTAATCCATGTAAATAACATTTAGAAAGTAAGATAACAACTGTCCAGAACCATTACAAAAATCAAATTCGCCACTAAGTTCTTCTATTCTTTGATTTAAATTAGTTTTTAGATTTTATAGGCAGTCCGTTTTTTTAAAAAAACAATAAAAGTTTCTCACCAGCTTAACACTTCTCCTCCATATTTCTTTTGAGGTCGCCCTGACTTTGTCAGTCTTGGCAGACTGGAATTTTTATTGCCAGCAGAAGACTTTTGCCTTTTGCTTTTCTCGGAGATTTTGCGATATCCCCAGCAAGATGTAATCTTCCTGTTCACCATCTCTTTGGGGTGATTTAGGTCCGTTGGAACCCCCCAGCAATAAAAGTGTCGAGTGCGATCTCAGAGCTTTGAGATTGCACGTCGTCTCGTCATGGCATCAGCCCCTCCCTCGGATTTCTTGATTCTTATTGTGTTTGTGAGTCAGTAATTATTTCTCCACTACAGAACATTATTTAATATATTTTATCTTTTAAAAAAATGGATTTTGGTAGGCTTGTTTAGATATTTTTCCTATTGAAGTGATGGCAAATCTTTTCGGCACTGAGTGCCCAAACCAGAACATGCATGCATGCACACCAGGCACTTTGCAGGCATTTGTAGCATCAGAATATGGCCTGAAAAATGGCCAAAAAAACACTCGCCATTTTGTGGCCCAAAAACAGATGAAAATGGCCCCAAATGGCCTGAAAACTGGTCTAAAAATACCTTGATAAACAGCCTGTTTTTTGGCCCATTTTCCGGCACTATGGCACCTGAAAAGACCAGCTGGCCAGAAAACAGAAGAGCAGCTGGCGACAGCGCATCTGCCCATAAAGAGGGCTCTGTGTACCACCTCTGGCACTCATGCCATTGGTTCGCCATGACGGTCCTTTGTACTCTGTATCTCACAAATATATATACCTGAAAGTGACTTGATAACTCTTCCCATGAAGTTCTAGATGGTTGTTAGGCAATCCTAAGATTTTTGAAAAATTATTCTCAGATGTTACTTAGGCCTTTTGAAAACCAATGAAAATGTAGACCATTTTAGGATGATTAACAATTACCGCAATAATAAAATTCCTAACTTTTGGACTCAATTTGGCAAGAATATCTGAAACTTTGTACACTATAAACAATCTATAATTAGGATGTGTTTTACCTTATACTCAAGTCAGAATCTACAGATTATTTTTCAATTAGCCTAAAATGAAATATGAGCTCTTAAAAATTCGTTCTTATAAAATGATACTTTAAACTCAAGGCATTAAATTAAACATGTTATATTATTAGTACACTTGCTTAGCAAAATATAAAACAAACACACTCATCACTGCAATTCTCAAAGAAGTCAATATTCTATTTACTGAAGGCAGAGAGGAAAGAAATGAATGTATTCTTCCCCAAATGTCCTCTATTGTGGTTGTAAGTAGAGAGTGTTCTCTATTTACAACCACAATAGAATCCAAAATTTCTATTGTTAAGCAAGACAGTTGTTAAATGAATTTTGCCTCATTTTACAACCTTTCTTGTCACAGTTGTTAAGTGAATTAATGCAGCTGTTAAATTAGTAACACGGCTATTAAATGAATCTGGTTTCCCCATTGACTTTGCTTGTTAGAAGGTCACAAAAACCTCGGGACAGTGCAACCTTCATTAACACATGCCATTGCCAAGAGCCTGAATTTTGATCATATGGCCATGGGGATGCTGCAATGTTTGTAAATGTGAAAAATGATAATAGATCACTTTTTTCAGTGGTGTTGTAACTTCAAATGATCACTAAATGAACTGTTGAAAGTTTATGACTACCTGTAATGTACTACTGAAACAACTTCACTGTTTATTCATTAAGATATAATAAACTATTACTGCTAAAATAGCATTAAGTACTTTCCAAACAACAGTATTATCTTTGTATAAAATGCATACTTAGGTTTTCTAAAAGTATCATTTTATAAGATACTAGAGGATTCAGACATGTATGAGAAATCATACAATGTGAGAGAAAAATGTTTACACATAGTTTCCTATATTATTATTCTAATAAAGATGCTAATAAACAGAATCTTCAACTTTTAGTCCTATTTTCAGAAATCATCTAAGTGAAATCAAAGAAAAACATATAAAGGATTGCCTGAGTGCCACTCTTCTGTGAAAGGGAGTAGAGAAATCCCTAGTCTGATCTTCAGTTCCTTATCTAAAACACCACCCCAACCTATCTGACCCTGTCATTGCTTAGATACCACTCTTGCTTGCCAATGCTTTTTTCAAGGAAGCATATTTCCTGAAAGGATATTTTGGCTGCATCTTTTTAGGTATGAAAGAAATTCTGAAATAAATAGCAAAAAAATGAACATAACAAGAATATTGAACTATATGCTTTCCTGCTTGCTATGAAACATAATGAAAATGTTCATTTATTCTCTATATTCATCACTCTTTAATAATCATAACATTATATACTAATAGCATTATGAATGTATGAATGGACTATCTTATATTAATTGTATTATTTCATCTCACAATATTGTATATTCATGTGCACAATATCTTCAATAATGAGTCATTCCAGGAGTTGACTGTTAAGACATCAAATAAGCTCAAATGACATATAAAGAGAAGGAAAAAAAGGGTAACTATAACCAACCATTGATAGATACACAGAATTCATTTTTAAGATTAAGAGTATAATACTTGAGTTCAGAAATGGACTGGCTTCTTTTAGGAATAAATGAAGTTATCCTATTCTTTAGGTAGCTACTCAAGAAATTCAGTGTGCCAGATAGCAATAGGTCTTAGAATTATATATCACTTCACAGTGCCTTACCGCGCTTTCTAAGTGGTTTACAGAGTCAGCATACTGCCCCAACAATCTGGGTACTCATTTCACTGTGCTCAGAAGGATAGAAGGCTGAGTCAACCTTAAGCCAATGAGATTGAACTGCTGGTAGTAAGCAGAATTATCCTGCAATACTGCATTCTAACTACTATGGCTTTTGAATCCCATATCACCAGGTTCTATAGAATTCAACAAAAGAGATTTGACTGGAATATTTTCAGCTGTTCATACTGTTTCCCTTACATAAGTTGCCACAAGACTCATGTTGATGTTAGCCTATTGTAGAGAGTTCCTACAATGAACCTTCCTAATCTCAGAATTGGATTTGTTCAAGATAAAATGACAGTGGAATAAAGGCACAATATAATACTTCAAACACAGTGGATAGCAGGAGTAATATTTAGCTTTTGCTGCTATTGGGCTCTCTAACTCTATTTCCAAGCAATCTTATTTATCACTCAGTGTCCTCACAATAACACATTTCTTTTATTTTTAATTGCCTCAAAATTTCCTCCAGCTGTCACCTTTTAATCCAACATTGTCTTTGCTATTTGACATATTTAAAATTTCCTTTTGTTTTGTAATCCACATTTTTCACATCCTAAAATTACAGCCCTTTCAAGACTCAAGTCCTTTCAGTCAAATAGCAGAACATTGTGCAATTTTAGCATCATATAATTTCCCCTGTAATTGCTAAATCATTTTCTTCCCCCCACCCTATTTAATAGGAAAAGAGAGAGGGAGGAAAAAAACAGGAATAGTAATGAAGGAAGATTAGAAGAATCAGAACTGAAAGAGACAGGCTATTTAATATTTAATAAAAATGAACCTGCCTACTTTTTCACTAGGACACAGAATCACAGAACCATAAAATAATCCTTGCATTTTTCCTCTTTTTTCCCATTTAGGAAAAAATCATATGTGCAAAACTCATCAATAAAATTATTTAAAAAATGGAAATATGAAAACATTTGACTTTTTAAAAAATTTATTAATGGTAACTTTTGGGATTGGGGTAGAAACCTTTGGGGTAGAAACAATGTTCCCTCTAATTTTTTTTCAGTGTGCGCGGAAAAGTATAGTGTTTGAGCAGTATATTTTCATGCCTGAGCACCTGAATTTTTTTCACAGATGCCACCAAGACAACAAGGGCGTCCAAGGAACCCCAATGTGGTGGCGGTAGCCACTGCTTTGGGAAATGGGGGGGGAGGCTATGAGTTGTTGGAAAAGGACACACGTAACCCACGCAACCATGCAACTCCGGAGTCGCTTGCCAGCCTGCGATGGAATATAGAGAGGGGGGATTTATATAGGACCTGGCAAATGACAGACTCCATGCTGAAACTCCCCCTCCCACTTAAAAAAACCCATATATATATATATATATATATATATATATATATATATATATATATATATATATATATATATATATTAATCTCCCCCTCTCTATTATGGATTTGATGAAGCCGTCCCATGCAGCGCTGACTCAAATACTTCGCGGACCGTGTAGATTTCTCGGAAGTGATTTGGGGTGGGTGGGTAAGGAAGAGCTCTCGATCACCTCACGATCAAATCAGCTTCCTACCCCCACCCCCAAATTCCCTACAACTGCCTCCCCAGATTCCAGCCTCCTCATTCTGCAGAACTCACAGCCTTCCCCTCCCCTGCAAGAAGGAATGCATTAAAGGCTTAACAGCATCCCCCCCCCATTAATGCACGCCTGGTTATAAATGCAACACTGTAAAATAGGGGTGGATGAAGAAGAGAGGTGAGAAAGAGTTGGTGGCTCTTTGCAAGGCTGAGGAGGAGGAAAGGAAGCGCAGGGCTGTTCAGCTAGAAAGGGGCGAGCCGAGGCGGACTCTTTGCTTTCATTGTTTAAGTTTTGCCCCCCTCGGCTTCTCTCTCCAGCCCCTCCAAATCGCATGGCTCTTTCCCCCTCCTGCAAAAAGCCCAGATCTCGCCGGTCCTTGCTTATTCTTGCAATTCCCCTGTCCTTGTAAAAAATAATGTGTGTGTGATTTAAAAGGCAGGCAGGCAGGCAGGCACGAGCGCGCAAATACACATGCACCCCTTCCTTTTCCTTCCCAGTTTCCGAAGCGTAAAGTTCCAAACACAGAAAGAAAACAAGAGCGAGTGTGACACACACACACACACACACACAGAGAAGATGGGAGTGCAAAAAGGGAAGAGCACGACCCAGAATATATGACTCAGCACGTCGGCAAGGGCAACTTCCCTCCCGCCCCCAACCATTCCCAGCAAGCAGGCAGCTAAATAGAACCATGACTTTCTATCTCTCTTCCCTCTCCGCACCTCCCCTTCCCGCATCGCTTATTGGGGATCGGGAGGAAGGAGTTGATACAAAAGCCTGCAGAAAATTAAAAGAAAAAGGCGGCGGCGGGGGGGGGGGATCTGAGATAGAACGCAGGGAAGTTGCGCATGGTTTTCTTTTTTTAAAAAAAAGGGCAGCCGAAGCGGTAGGTCAGTGAAATAAATTCTCCCTCCTCCCGGGTCAGGGCAGAGCTGTGACATTAAAAATAACTGCGCGGCAGTTGGAAACTTCTGCGCTGCGTTTTCTTGTCACATGCGCAGGCGCGCAGCTGCGCACCTTAGAGGGAACACTGGGTAGAAATTGACAGTTCTCAAATTGCAAGAAATAAATATTCAATCCACAAACGTTTTGCCATAATAGATTTTCATTTTAATGGTACATTTTCACTTGTAACAGTCTTTCAAATTAAATAACACTAGTGACTTCCAGCATTATTTACATGTTATCTTAATTATAAGGATCTGCATTTGACTGATAATAGGTACTCTTTACATCTCCTTCACTCAGCATTGGTTTAAATACAAGACAAATATATTTTCTGTTGTGTAAAAGCTCATGATGAATTAGCCCAGATAAATTCCTCTTTACAATGCATATGTAGACTGAATTCCAGACATAATTGATAATTAAGGAAAGGGAGAAATAAAACTAGGTGCCTTTTTCTGGAAATGTGTGACAAACAAATATAAACATAAATGAAATATCTTTAAAACTAGAACATTTTTACTTGTAGCACATATGGCAGTTTTGTCCTGACAAT
Source organism: Thamnophis elegans (assembly GCF_009769535.1). Taxonomy (NCBI): domain Eukaryota; kingdom Metazoa; phylum Chordata; class Lepidosauria; order Squamata; family Natricidae; genus Thamnophis; species Thamnophis elegans. Next base: position 62,033,600 of record NC_045558.1, on the reverse strand, counting down.
TTTCTTAGGAAAAACTGTGAGATATTTAGATAGGGAGATAACATCTGATAAATTAAGAGTAATCCTTGCGTTCACTGTTCCAATTGGATATCATGTCAGCCCAGACTCTCACAAATATATATATATAGAGGGATCACTGAACAGTGCAGAGCTTCCTTGAAGAAATACAACATTAATATTATAACTACACTGTTTTAAGGAGTGAGGGAAAGAGAGATTCCTCACAAATCATATTATAGCAAATGTAAATGTAAGTTTGTATAGTAAATTGCTGTAATAATTTTAGGTACCATTTGGATCTGTATTGAATTATGGGAGCTTCAAAAAAACTATATATAAAGTGGACAAATCTATTCATTTGCATAAGCCAATTTAATATGAAAAGATATTCCCATCATAGAAAGGAGTAAGTTGATTATACCAATAGCTTTTAAAGATGAGATGCCTCCAAAGGGAGGAAGGCAGAGGTGGAAATGCTATCTCATTATCCGAAACATGGTTGATTCCCACCCCTCACTAAATTATGGCACTCACTTTTTGGAATATCATTTCCCAGATATTAGATTGGTCCAGACCTTGTTGACCTTTCAAAAGATCTTAAAAACACCTAAACATGGTTCATATGTAGCTTCAAAAACAGTCATATTGTGGCATAAAACTAAGTAAGTAGCATAGGGGGAAACGGATTACTGCAAGTAGCATTCAAAGCATTGATTTACATTTGCAGAATTGGAAATTTCATTATGTTAATATACAATATTGCACTGCCTTCAGAGAGGGGAGAGAGGGAGATATGAAAAAGGACAGAAAAAAGAAGACAAAATTTTACCCAAAGAAGTGAGGGCTGCTTGGAGATACTTTTCATTCTAAGAATAGCAGATTTTTTCCCCTCTGCTCAATCTCTGGATAATACTTGGCCAATCAATGCCTTTGTATCCAAATTGATTATTGTGATGTGAAAAATAGAGGGGAGACAACTTTTGCTCCTGAAGTAAAGGGAAAAAATGTAAAGAAAGATTTTATATAAAAAAGAAAAACTCACTGTCATATACCATAATATATTAACAAGTACTCAGTTGTACCCTGTGACTCTTTATTTTGCACATACAATGAAGTGAATGTGTTTAGGGAATAAATACATTCAGTAGCCACTTGCAACTTTATCTGATAAAGATCACGGCTTGGAATCTGAGCTGGATAACAGAACTCTCTAAAAAGACTGGAGCCCCCAACTAATATTTGCAACTCCATGTAATATGGCACAGCGCAGATATGGATATAGTTACAGATAAGGAGAAAAATATGTATAGGCCTGTGATGGCTGAAAAGGGAGCATGCACACACTTGTCTGGTCCACAACCCAGAAGAGGAACTGCCCAGGGGCATGTGCTCGCCGGAAAATGAACTTCTAGTTTCCGGCATGGGCATGCACACCAGGCAGCTAGTTTTTCAGTTACTAGCGCGCATGCACGTGCAATGTTCAGATGGCCGACAAGTATACTTACGCTGGAAAATAGAGTCGAGGTGGCGCAGTGATTAGAGTGCAGTACTGCAGACCACTTCAGTTCAAATTTCACCAGCTCAAGGTTGACTCAGCCTTCCATCCTTCCGAGGTGGGTGAAATGAGGACCCAGACTGTGGGGGCAATATGCTGACTCTGTAAAACCGCTTAGAGAGGGCTGAAAGCCCTATGAAGCGGTATATAAGTCTAACTGCTATTGTTATTGCTATTGCTAAAATGGAAGACCAGCTCTTCCAGTTTCCGGCACTGCCACATGCATGCCATATTCTGGCACTGCCACATGCATGAAGGCCAACTGATCATCGCGCACACATGCGTGCCAGAAACCAGGAAGAGGAATGGACAATGCTGCACATGCCAGGTGACATGGCTCCATGTGCCACTTCAGGCACGCATGCCATACATTCATCATCACAGGTATAGGCTATCATTAGCATTTATTCCAGAAATTTAAAGAATTGGACTAATTCAGTGGAATACCGACCAGTGGATTCTTAGCTTCTTGGATATTCTCTCAATTTCTTGGATATTATCTCTCTGTGATCCCACAGATTTGGCTAGATTCAGTTGCTTAGCCGTTTAATACAAACAACATATAAACACACACACCACAAAACTCAAAATCCAACAACAATAACAACCTCAAAACATTATATTGTTTTACAGTGGTAAAATTCTTGGACTGAAGAGCAGTTTCTCCATTTGAGGAACTCTCTGCTCAATATCTGTCTCAGCAAATGAGTTTCACCTATCTTACTAGTACTTTAAAAGAATGTTGATAAAACATTAATTTCTCTCTATTCTGTTCTGCAAAGCAGGACCTGCCATGTAAAGTTATAGGCTGTTTGAGCTTTTACATTTCTTTTCATATGGAGTAAAAGATGGAAGGGGTTATTTACTACTAATGTTAAAGCCAACCTCTTTAACACGTTCTTCAGCTCAGTCTTTGCAAAAACACATACCCAATATTTTCTAGTCATACTACAAATAGTTACAACAATGATCTAATACATATCGATTTTACAGAAGGCAACATTGAAAAGGCACTACGCAGTCTAAAACCATCTCTATCTATTGGACTTGAGGGACTATGTGCCTACTTCTTAAAAAATCTTTCCACTGCAATATCAGAACCTCTAGGCATATTTTTTGAAAAACCTTTCAGTACCAGCTACATGCCCAAACAATGGTCACAAGCCACGACCATCCGTATCTTCAAAAAAGGAGAAAGTTGAAAATTACAGACCAATCTCTTTATGTTGCATCACCTGCAAAATCATGGAATCAATTAACCAATCTCCACCTAGAGACAAACAACCTACTCTCCAACAAACAATTTGGTTTCAGAAAAAAATATCCTGTTATCTGCAACTACTTCACTGCAAAAACATATGGACTAAACATCTCAATCAGGGCAAAGCAATAGATGCTATTTACATAGACTTCTGTAAAGCCTTTGATTCAATGGTACACGACAAACTACTTCTAAAACTAAAATCTTATGGAATTTCTGGACTCCTACATAAATGGATAGCTGCCTTCCTGTCAAACCCTTGAAAAGCGTTCAGAGACTGCAGTTAGTTCAGAATGTGGCCGCACATGCGATATTGGGTGTGCCGAGGTACACCCACCTTACACCTGTCCTCCGTGCACTGGCTACCAATTGGTTTCCGGACTCAATTCAAGGTGTTGGTTATTACCTTTAAAGCCCTACATGGCTTAGGGCCAGGATACCTTCGAGACCACCTGCTGCCACATACCTCCCAGCGGTCAGTAAGATCCCACAGATTGAGCCTCCTTCAGATGCCGTCAGCCAAACAGTGTCAGCTGGTGGGCCCTCGGAGGAGAGCCTTCTCTGTGGCTGCTCCGACTCTCTGGAACCAGCTCCCCCCAGAAATCCAGACCATACTCACTCTCATGGCCTTCAGGAAAGCTGTAAAAACTTGGCTGTTCCGGCAGGCCTGGGGCTGTTGACCTCACTGTTGAGGTCCAGCCCAGACTAGAATGAATGTATGAGGGTGTTGTTTTTAAATTGTTTTCTTTTATCGTTATGTTTTTTTTCTTATATTTTTTGCAAGCTGCCCGGAGTCCTTCGGGATTTGGCGACATATAAATATATTTAAAAATAAATAATAATAAATAAATAAACAGGCAACAAGTGATCAAAATAGGAAGTGCTCTATCAATTCCTGTACCTGTTAACAATGGTGTTCCCCAAGACAGCATTTTGGGACCAACATTCTTTATACTTTACATAAATGACCTTTGCAATCATATTAAAAGCAACTGTGTTCTCTTCTCTGATGATGTAAAACTATTCAACACCACCAACAATGCTACCACCCTTCAAAACAACCTTGACTACGTGTCAGATTGGTCAAACAAGTGGCAACTTCAAATCTCAACCAATAAATTCTCTGTCTTTTGCAAAAAAAAATCAGACATAAAATAGCTAGATGGACATGATCTTGTAGATGACCCATATTCTGTCAAGAGTACTCCTATCTAATGATCTAAGTGTCCACTGTAACAACATTGCCAAAAAGGCATTAAGAGTTGTTAACCTAATCTTGCATAACTTCTCTGGTAATATTATACTACTAACTAGAGCATACAAAATATTTGCTAGATCAATTTTCGAATGCAGCTCATCTTTCTGGAACCCGCACTGCATATCAGACATTAATATAATTGAGAGAGTCTCATGAGAAGAGTCCCCCATTTCTCTACCCACAGTAAAATACCTTATGCCATCAGACTTGTAATTTTGGGCTTATACAACTTAGAAGTATATCTTCGGTCTGACCTAAGCTTAGTACATAAAATTATCTGCTACAATGTCCTACCTGTCAATGACTACTTCAGCTTCAACTACAACAATACGCAAGCAAACAATAGATACAAACGTAAGGTAAACAGCTACAAACTTGATTGCAGAAAATATGACTTCAGCAACAGAGTGGTCAATGCCTGGAACTACCTGACTCTGTGGTTTCTTCCCCTAACCCCCAAAACTTTAACCTTAGACTGGTTACTGTTGACCTCACCCCATTCCAAAGTGTTCTGTAAGGGGCATGCATAAGTGCACCAATGTGCCTACTGTCCCTGTCCTAATGTCCCTTTTTATTTGTATTCTTTTCATGTATTCAAAATCATGTTTATATTTTTATCTGTTATCTTCTATATATACTTGACTAAATAAATAAATAAATAAATAAATAAATAAATAAATAAATAAATAAATAAATAAATAAATAAATAAATAAATAAATAAATACTATAATGTGCAAGTTACATAGTGTGCAAGTTGTGTGGTGTGGAAATGTCCTTACCATTAATTCCATTCCTGCATTCTGGAAATTATGCATTGTGCACCTTAAAAAGTATGCTTCTGTCTTCAGTCATAAGTAAAGGTAATGGAGAAAATATCTAGTTAAAAACTGATAACACATTATGCTTTTACATATCTTAACTGGACTTTTAAGACAGGAGAAATGATGGCTTGATAGTCTGGCAACCTCACCACATTAAAAGTGATAACATCTTTTTCTTTTTTCCTGTTTTTTTAAAACAATCAAAATGCACCTAACATACCCTGAAAGTATAGGAGGCAGATGTGATGTGAGCAATTTATTTAAATTGTTTTTTTCTGATACATACAGTATATTCATTTTAAGAACAAGCATTACAAACAAACATGATGAAAGTAAAGATTCACCATGCATTGAACAGATATAATTCTGGACCACATAATTAGCATGGCTGACTGGTTATAACAACTTCAAGACAGAGTAGTAACTACAATTCATTGTCATCAGTGCAAAAAATATAGTTTCTGATTGCATGAAAGTCATATGTTCACAAAATTGAGACTGTTGTTGAAAATGATGAACAATGGGATTTTCACATATTAATGATCATCATTTTGGATACAAGACACAAGAATAATTGTAAAGAGTATTTTTGTTGATGTAGCAATATTCAGGAGCTGCAGAACTGAGCAACAAGTATTGGAGGGGGAAAAGTAAGCTATAAAATCAATGATTGAAACAAGTAGATTATAGGGGGAAAAGTTTTGCAAAAGTTGTTGCCACATCAAATAGAATAAAAACAGGTTAAGCATATTTTTACAACTAGGATTACTATCAAACTGTATAATACAATTGATAATGACACATGTAATATCTTACAAATATATTTCTAGGTTCTTTATTTAACTCCAAAGCAACTAGTCAAAAATATGATTATTTTGTTTGTTTTATACTATATTATTCCTTGAGTAATGTAAAGAAGTAAACAAGTAATAATAATTTGCATTTGGTGAGCTGAATGAGCTCTGGTTCTCATTGTCTACTTAATATTTAAAGATTAGCAGAACAGACTTCCAGCTGACATTACAGCGGTATCAAATGGGACCGTGCTCCCAAACTGAATTCTTCCTATTGGAGGACTCTGAAAAGAGCTAAAGCCACCCCGTAGGGGTGGTGAAGAAAAGAAGGGTGCCCTGTAGTTTGGGGAGAGCAGCAACTCTCCTGCTGGATTCAGGGCTTCTTTCCTCTCCCTCAACAAGGAGAAAAGGCAGACAACATGGCTACCATGAAGCTGGGATAGCCAAGGCAACAAAGAAATGTGCAGGAGTGGTGAAGATGAACAGTGATTTGACCTGGGTGAGAAGATTCCTTTTTATTTAGACCCAAACTTTAAAGAAAAAAAGAAAGAGGAAAATCCAGGAAAAGAGACTCTTAGAACTATGTTTTAAAGTGGTGAACTACCATAGAGAGGAAAATCCTAGACCCGAAAGAGGAACTAAGGGGAGAAAAGCTAAGGACCTTTTAAAACATAGAAAATTGGAAATTGGCATTAAAATGCTGGACTATCTACTTGAATTTACTTGAAGAGTTGACTATGCCTGCATAAACTGAATTGAATTGAATTGAATTAAATTTGAATTTATTAAAATATATAAGACTTGAAATAACACTGAAACCTAAGCAGAGATTTCTACTAGTGAATGGAATATACCAGACCTCTACAAGTTTAGAAAAACTTTTTGATGAGAGAAATAACATTCATCTGGAAGATTGTGGTGAAATTTACCGTTCTATAACTAGTTACTTTATGATTACTGGAGACTTTATTAAGAGAATAAGGAAGGCTTTTAAGTAAAGCAAAGTGACTTTTGACTTGGGGAACTATTTAAATTGAATTGATTAATAATGCTGAGATGTAAAGGACTATGGTAACTGAATTTTCTGAGGAGTAACATTGGAATGGAATATATTGCTTTTGAACTTGAGTAAGAGCGGGACTTATTAAATTAAGACAAGATGCTCCATCCGGGGGAAAGGAGTAAAATTTCAATAGAAATGGTGTTGATGTTTCAAAACATTAGGGGTACTATGGAAAGAATAACAGAGAGATAAAAGTACCTAATGTGAAATTTCCAAGAGTTGACCTAATTAATTTACGAGCCTCGAGACAAAGTTAAAAAAAAAAACGCATTCATTTATTAAGACTAACATCTTGGCACGGACTTCTGTGGAGCCAAAACTAAATACCACTTAATGGCATCTGAACTTTACCCCTGTGTCCCCTGCCCTCTGCCTGAAGTCATCAATTACATTCTCCAACAGGATGTTACGGCAGGGTTCTGGACATGCACGTTCACATCCCAGATAAGAAATATGAGACTTTTTACTCTGGTCAAAAGTATGCATGGCATTTCCCCCCCTTCTCAAGTTGATAGTAGTCATGGAAACATTTTAGATGTTGACATCCGGCTCTCCTCACTTCCTGAAAGCGACATGTGTAAAACAAAGCAATTTGAGTACAGGTGTATAACTTAGGGATGTGTCCCTCCCCCAGGCTTGCTTGGATTTTCTGCATGGAATTTTGCTATAAGACGATCTGCCTGGATATTTCTACTTTTCACCCAAGATGCCTCTGATAAGGGGTAGCCCTTCCACTTGATTTAGTATTGGAGTTGTCTCCTGTGCCACCTTGAATCAAGGATACGCTGAACTTTATAATAGGTATGACCATAGGGCCCTGGGGCTCCAGGGGTAGTGGTCTCAGAGTGGATTCAATCACAGATTTTAAGAGGCTACTATAAAATGCCGGGTGTATCTTCCCCAACAATCGGGGTAGTTTCAATTGCACTGTGACTGGGTTGATGATCTTTATTATGGGGAATGGTCCCCTAAAGTTCGGCCCCAGTTTCTTGCTAGGCAGTTTTAATCTCAAATATTTTGTGGAGAGGTAAACCTTCTCTCCCACCTAGAATGGCCGTTGCAGAACCCGGTGTTTATCTGCCTGTTTCTTATAGGTTTGTACCGCTTTAGCCAGTGCCTTTTTGACATTTTCCTAGGATGCTTTCAGCATCGACATCCAATCAGCCAAGCTAAATGAGGAGGGGGGGATCCCTTGGATACTCAGGCATTGGGACAAAGTCCATACTGCTCACTATTTTGAATGGCATTGCGTGCTGTCCTACTGTGAACAGCATTATTGTACGTCACTTCAGCAAAAGATAAAAGGTTTGCCTAATTGGATTACTGATAGTTCACGTAGCACCTCAGGTACTGCTCCACCATGGTGTTCAGTCTCTCTGCTGCCCCATTGGTGCTTGGATGAAAAGCTGAACTAAGACCCTGAGATGCAGGAACCAGACATGCGCAAGGAACATGACTGCCTGAGTTTTATTGCTCCAGTTTCGGGGAAAAAACGCCTAAAAAGGTATGGAGCCGAGAGTTGAGGACTGAACTAGAAGGGTTAGAATGCAAGAACAAAATAGAGGGGATTCAGTGAGGCAGCTCATGGAGGACAATATTGCTTCTGGAAGAGCTGTTCTCAGAAAACGCTACCGATCCTGCAACTATCCCACCAGCTCCGGTCGCCATCTTACCGGCTCTAATCATCGCGACTATCGTTTGGGGCACCGACCTGGCTTTGTCGTGTTGGAGGGACCACCGGTTCATCCCTGTCCCATCTGTTGCTGTTCCATCTGTCTCCAGCCACCGTTCCATCTGCTTTGCTCTGTTTTGGTCATCGTAGCTGGCCCTGCTGTGTCTCAGGTTGCTGTTGCTAAATGCCAGGTCTGTTGTGAATAAGGCTTCCCTCATCCGGGACTTGATATTAGACGAGGGGGCAGACCTGGCATGTATAACTGAAACCTGCCTGGGCCAAGAGGGAGGAGTCCCCCTCTCAGAAATGTGCCCAGATGGGTTTCGAGTGCTTCACCAACCACGACATCAGAGAAGGGGTGGGGGAGTAGCAATGGTTGTCCGGGAGTCATTAGTTCCTTGCAGCATCCCTGCCCCGGAGATTGTGGGGTGTGAGTCCCTTCTCTTGAAGTTAGACCTAGGGGTTCAAGTGGGCTTGTTCTTTTTTTTTAATTTTTATTTTTGTTACATAGACAACACATACCCACAACAATAGAAAAAAAACAAAAAACAAAACAAAACAGAAAAAAAACCACACACACACACACAAACCCATCATCACATACAGCATGTCATTTGGTTACAAATGTTTTAACATTTATCATTCTTATACATTTATTATTTCATTTAATAGGTTATAATATACAGTTTGGGTTGCTTTGTTTACCATCCCTTCCTCCTGTTATAACACCACCTTATTTTCCCTTTCTTTTCTCCCTCCTTCCCTTCTCTACTTTCTTCCTTCCTCCTCTCCTTTCCCTTCCTTCTTCCTATACCTTTCTCCTACTCCTGCTCTTCCTCTTCCCCTTCCTACCCTCTCTCCTCCTCTTTCTCTCCTTTCCATCCTCCTCTCCTTACCTCTTTCTTTTCACCCTCTCTCCCTTCTCTACTTTCTTCCTTCCTCCTCTCCTTCCCCTTCCTTCTTCCCTTACCTCTCCTTTGCTCCTACTCTTCCTCTTTTCCTTCCTACCCTCTCTCCTTCCTTTTCTTTCCCTTCCATCTTCCTTTCCCTTTCCTTTCTCCCACCCTCCCTTCTCTACTTTCCTCCTTCCTCCTCTCCTTCCCCTTCCTTCTTCCCATACCTTTCTCCTACTCCTGCTCTTCCTCTTCCCCTTTCTACCCTTTCTCCTCCTCTTTCTTTCCTTTCCATCCTCCTCTCCTTACCTCTTTCTTCTTTCCCCCATCTTCCTTTCATTCTCTCCTCCTCTCTCCTTTTCTTTTTCTATTATTGTTTGTGTGTCTATTTTAAATCTCAGTTTATGTTTCCTTGGGATGGTACTTCTGCCAACCCAGATATAATTTAGTATCATTTCTTATTCCTTTACCTTTGCTAATCTATCCTAACTATATTTTCCCCCACAGACACACTTTGTATCTCTCTATTGTATATATACTTATATATTTGATACACACAACAATAAAAAACACACAAAAAAACACAACAAACATATGTTATAAAAAAGTATATCAGCTGGTTACAAAAATCTTTTGTGCATCTCTTCCATTAATTCATATTAATTCGAATGTCTTAACTCAAATATTTACTATATTAACATCATCATACCTCCACTTTTAGTTGACTACAGTTATTTAAACATCCTTCATCCTTAAATATACCAAGATTCAATCCATAACCACATACTGGCATTTCATTTACTTATTTATAAAATCCTCCATTAACATTAAGTCCTCATATTCTGTTTTAGCTAAACATCCATAATATTTAATACCAAAGATTTCTAATCCTCCATGTATATAATTTATTATCATTCTCCTTTCTTTATTTAATTATATCCTATATCATAGCATTTCCCCCCTATTAGTTAAGATTTAACTGTATATAGTTTTATTTTATTTTTTTATAATAATTATTATTGTTATTAATAATCTTTATATATAGTCCAAAGATATTTCTAACCTTCCCTTCTCATATCCAATTATTACTTATCATATCAACTCAACATTGTATACATTACTATCATTATCAATTTTTATTTAACTATACCTATTGATGAAATGAATTTAACTAAGTTTAGCTAATTTTGAATTATACTCTTCCATCTATCAACCTGTATCTCTCCAATAACAGAACAATCTTATATCTGCTGCCATTTGTGGGTCCAATTCTCCAAACATCTTTATAAACAAGTCCATACGAAGAAATCTTTGCACCTTCTTGTCTGTAGTGCCTCTCATATGATGTTGACACTCTCTTTTTATTTCCTTTATCAGCTTATCTTTAATTCTCAGCAGTGGTATCAAATGTTTTGCAAATAGTATTTCATAAACTATAAATTCTTTGATGTTTTCTTCTCCTCCTGCGCCCTGTCTTTTGAAGTAGATTTTCTCTTCATTTAACTCCTCTTCAAACATTCCATTCTTTCCTCCCTCAGAAGTAAACTAATTGTCACAAATATCAACAAGCTCAGATTCTCTGTCATTCTTATTTTGTATTTGAAAAACATCCTCAGTTTTTTCCTCATACTTTGTTCCAAAAACACCAAATAATCCAGTTTTCTCTGAATTCTGTCTTCTGTATCAGACAGCGTCTTTAGGGCTGAAAAAATCACTTGAAGAGACGCTTGAATAGACGCCATGTTATATACGCAGTTAGTATTCTTTCTTAAGAGTTCTGAAGCATTTGCAAGTAAAAGCAGACTGAAAGCTGTACAATCTTATCAGATCTTAAACCAAAACAACCAAGCAATAAAAGTGTCAAGATGTAAACAGCCAAATTATAGTGAATTGGTTTACAGCCCGCTTGTAGAAAATCAGAAGAGATGTTGGAGTAATCTATCCAGTATCCATGTGAATAACATTTAAAAAGTAAGATAACCACTGTCCAAAACCATTAAAAAGGTCAAAATCACTGCTAGGTTCTTCTATTCTTTAATTTAAATTAGTTTGAATTTTTAGGCAGTCCGTTTTTCTTTTCTTTAAACAATAAAATGTTCTTACCAGCTGGAAACACTTTCTCTTTCTTTAGGGCTGTCTGCAGCTTCAATAGCCTTATGGCTAATCCGGAAGTCACTGGCAAAGGGGTTTTTTCCTGGGTCCATCCTTGATCCTGGGGGGTGAAAACTTACACCCCTTAGAGAGGGCCTGCAATTTGGGGGTCCTCCTGGATCCACAGCTGACACTGGAACACCACTTGTCGGCTGTGACCAGGGGGGCCTTTGCCCAGGTTCGCCTGGTGCATCAATTCTAGCCCTACTTGGATCAGGGTGCACTTCAAACAGCCACTCACGCCCTTGTCACCTCAAGGCTGGATTATTGCAATGCGCTGTACATGGGGCTACCCCTGAAAAGCGTTCGGAGACTACAGCTAGTCCAGAATGTAGCCGCGTGAGCGATATTAGGTGTACCGAGATACACCCATATTACACCTATCCTCCGTGAGCTGCACTGGCTGTCAATTGGTCTCCGGACACAATTCAAGGTGTTCGTCATTACCTTTAAAGCCCTACATGGCTCAGGACCAGCGTATTTGTGAGACCGCCTACTGCCGCATACTTTCCAACGGCCGATAAGTTCCTACAGGGTAGGCCTCCTTAGGACGCTGTCAGCCAGACAGTGTCGGCTGGCGGGGCCTCCGAGGAGGGTCTTCTCTGTGGCCGCTCTGACCCTGTGGAATCAGCTACCCCCAGAGGTCCGGACCTCACCCACCCTCATGGCCTTCAGAAAAGCTGTTAAAACCTGGCTGTTCCGGCAGGCCTGGGGCTGTTGACCTTATTATGTAGGCTCCAGCCCCAATTTGAATGTATGCGTGTTGGAGAACTTTAATCTTTATTTTTATTTTATTTTGTTTGCTTTTCTTTTCTTGTTCTGTGTAAGCTGCCCGGAGTCCTCTGGGATTGGGTGGCCTATAAATCTAATAAATTAAATTAAATTAAATTAAGATGATCCAATGGACCGCAGGAACTCCCTCCAGAACTTAGCCATGAAGTGGACCACTCTGTCTGAGATAATTCTTCGAGGTACTCCATGCAGTTGGTAGATATGCTTCACGAACAGTTTAGCCAGGTTCTGAGCTGAACTTAATCTGCTACAGGGTATGAAGTGTGCCTGTTTGGAGAACAGGTCTATTATAGTCCATATCACTGTGTTTCCCCCACTTTTTGGCAACTCTACTATAAAGTGCATTGCAATCTCCTCCCATAGCCTCATTGGCTCTGCTATGGTTTGTGGTAGTCCAGGGTTTTTTCCTGGTCATCTCTTCATTGTGGCGCAGATAGTACAACTTTTCTCATAACTATCCTCATCTTTCTTCATGCCAGGCCACCAGAATTGCCTCCAGGCTAAGTGTAAAGTCTTTAGAAACCCAAAGTGACTTGCCGGTTTGGCATCATGACTCCTCTGGAGAATTAGGGTACGTAGGGATTCTGGGACGTAGAGTTTCGTTTCCTTCCATGCAAGGTCATCTCTTTTTGTCAAGATGTGTTGGTTGTTTTGGAACCAGGGTTCTGCTAGCAGTTCAGTTTTGAGCCTCGTGGTTAGGTTGCTTGCAACTTGGTCTTGCCCGTCACGGTGTTGCTGCCTGGTGGTCACTTGGGATGCGGTTTGGGTACAGGGAATGATGGTGTCCACTACATGTTCCTGTTTGCATTTGTACTGAGGCATGTGGGAGAGGGGGTCAGCTAGAAGGTTCCTCCCCCCTGGAATGTGCTTCAAAACAAAATCAAAACGGTTGAAGTATTGAGCCCATCGGACTTGTTTAGGTAATAGTTTCCATGGGGTCCTAAGCGCCTCCAGATTTTTGCAAAAGCCTCCTTTTCCCATGCGGCCCATCATCTCTCTGTGTCTGTGAGCTTGTGGGAGGTGTAGGCGCAAGGTTATAAGTTTCCTAGGTTGTTTCTTTGGAGTAGCACCGCTCCCACTGCCATCTCACTGGCATTTGCCTGGATCATGAAAGGTTGCTCGGGGTCAGAATGCTTCAGCACCGTCTTTTTTGCAAACATTTCTTTTGTGTTTCAAATGCCTTTTGGCAGGTTAGGTTCCACTGTAGGGGTTGTCCTGGATGGGGTTTCATTCCTGGGCTCCCTGTCTTCAGGAGGTCTGTTAGGGGTTTGGCAATTTTCACAAAGGAGGGGATGAATTGCCTGTAGAAGTTTCCGAAACCTAGGAAACTTTGTAGTTGTCTGCGGGTGCAAGGGGGTTGCCAGACTAAGATGGCTTGTACTTTGCTTGGTCCATCTCTATCCCCTCATTTGACACTCAGTAACCCAGGTAGTCTAACCATGCACGGTGGAATTCACATTTTGATACCTTGACATACAAGTTGGCTGTCAGACGTTTTTCCAGTACTTGGCATACCAGGGGTAGGTGGTCATCCATGGTCTCAGTGTAGATAAGGATGTCATCTAGATAGACAAGGACCCCCTGGTAGAGGTGCTCATGCAACACCTCATTTATTAACTGCATGAATACCGCTGGGCCCCCCTGCAGTCCGAAAGGCATCACTTTGAATTGAAAGCTCCCTAGGGGGCAGTTGAATGCTGTTTTCCACTCATCTCCCTCTCTGATACGTACTCGGTAGTATGCTTCTCTGAGGTATAGTTTGGTGAACACTTTTCCCTTGGCCAGATGAGATAGCATGTCCTTCATGAGGGGGAAAGAGATAGGTTGTGTACGCACACACCATTTATCCCTTGAAAGTCCACACACAACCTCATAGTTCCATCTTTTTTTCTTTGAAGAGGACTGGGGCTGTGATCCGTGGCTTGGCTGGCTCAATTAACCCCCTTGCTAGGTTTTTGTCTATGTATTTGCGCATCTCTTGCATTTCCCGGGGTGTCATGGTGTACAGTTTGGGCTTGTATAGTTTTGCCCTGGGGATGATTTCGATGGCACCATCTGCCTCCTGGTGGGGAGGCAGAACATTGCACTTGGCCTCACTGAATACTTCTGTGAGGTCCTAATATTCCATTGGAATCAGTTCGGCCTCTGGGGTTTTGTCGGATGTGGTTGCCAGTTGTTCTTGTGGGCTCTTTGGGGGGCTTCCAGCATTGGGTGATGTTTCTGCTTGCTGGTGAGGGCAGGGTTGGGGGCCCCTTGATATTCTAAGTCTGTGGGTACCCCCTTGCCACCTGATGGTCGATCCCCACTTGTCTAGCCGGGAAAGTTCCAGTATGACTGTGTCTGTCATTTTGGGGTCTATTATGAATCGAATTACTTCCCAGTGATCCGCTAGCTCTAGTCCCACTGGTTCAGTAAGGTGGGTGGCATAGACCCCTCCCATTATGGACCCATCAACCTGTTCGAACCGGATCAGGTGGGCCAGTCTTTTTGCTCTGATCCCCAGTTTCAGGACTGTGGTTAGGTTAATCAAGCACCTTGTGCAGCCTGAGTCTACTAGGGCTTGAAAATCCCCCTGGTTTCTTGTTTTTGGGGCTGTGAGGCATATTGGAAAAAGGAAAGGGTGAATTGGTTCTCTCACTGCGAAGTACCCGTGGTTCGTCCATGAGGCCAATGTTGAGAAAAGACACGGACACGAGCTTTCTTGGGATGGAGCGACCCAGATTGGGGTCTGGTAGCCCCTTTTATTGAGATAGAACAAAGGCAGGAGGAGCAAGCAGCATGTGATTAAAAACAGCCTGTCAAAGTACAATTGCTAATCTACTGCTCAGGGAAGTTCTGTCTATATATGGTCAAATCCTGGGCATCGTTGGGTAAGGCACATCTAGAGTGAACTATCAGGATGTTATATTATGAACTATCAGGATGTTATGGAGTACTATCAGGATGTTATGATGTTATGGAGTTTGTTTTTTCCTGTGTGGTTCAGCGTGGCTGTGCATGCTCTGTTATGCACTGGGTCATGGGCGACCGCCACACCTACACAAGGAGTTATGTGACAACATCTCCTACTTTTTTCTTTTTTGTCAAAAAGACTTTTCCTCTTCGTCTGCCTCTTCATCTGACAGGGCTGCTAACAGTGCTTTTTGTTGCTGCGCATCAAGGCCTGTTAAAGCCATGTTGATACTCTTTTTCTGTACCATGCCCTCCACAGTGGACTGGATTATACTTTGGATGACAGGGATAATCACAGCATTCTACAAATAAACCAATAGAAAATCACATCATGGCAAAGGGTGGGCAAAGGGGGAATAGAAAGTTACAGCACAGCATAGGGGGAGAAAGTGCATGTGTGGGAGTAGCTGGCTCACATAGTCCATGTTACATGAGGCTGCATCGTGAGTCCTGGCCGTTTAGGCCGGAAAGATGTTTCTGGTGCGATGTTTTTGCATCCCTGTGTATGTGTGTTTCAGACAGCAGAAACTGCCCTGCACACACACACATGGAATGGATTCCAACGTCTCCACTGTTTTTGTTTTTTAAAAGGCAGCATCTCCTTCTTCGTCGCTGGGCATGCGGAAGGGATCTTTCCCCATGAAGGGGTTGACTGTTCATGTAACTCCATGTGGTTGACAATGTGAATATTCTTCTGTGGAGCCAAGCTAGAGAGTATATTCTTACACATAGTTAATAAAGAGGGTACACATTGAATACAGCAGCACAACAGTATCAGCAAGGCAACAAGGGTTATAACGGTCTTGGAAACATTTCCCAACCAGCTAAAATTTGGTAACCAAGAGGGCATCCCATCCCACCAGGAGTCCGAGGCCTTATATGTTTGTCCAACTGCTTGAACGGTATCATGTAATTTTTCCACACTTGTTTCAATTTCTCCGGACTGGTTTAAATATTGACAACAGGTAGCATTCAACCAAACACATAGTAGGGGGACCTGCGGCGAAAGACAGAGCAGTCGGTCGGGGAAGTGTAGGGTAAAGGGTGCTCTGCTCTGTTTTCCAGGTCAGAGACAGAGACAGCCTCAAGCTGTGGTTCCTGTTGGTTGGTCATGGTCAGGATGCTTCTGTGTTTGTGTAGGTGGTTGTATAGGTGGTTTGGCAAATATGGTCTTACGTGCCATCCTGGAATCCAAAGAACTTTGTCTTTTAGTTGGATTGCAGCGTAGCCCCTTCCCCAGGTAATCAGGTCAGCAAGTCCTCGCCACGTCAAGTCAGGCAAGCAGCGATAGTAGACAGGTGGACGGGAGGTGTCTGCAGTAGGTGGAGCTGCAAAATGATGAGTCGCTGCTGAGGATGGTGGGCTGCCAGTAAGATTTTAAAAATTCAGGGTATAAAGGCAAAGGTTAAGCGTGTGTTGCACTGCTGGGAGGCCAGGGGGCATTTTCCCCTATTGCCAATATATCTGTCCAGGGCATGTTTTAATGTCTGGTTGGCACACTCAGCCAACGCCTGACCCTGGCTGTTATAAGGAATGCCAAATTTATGCACAGTGCCCCATTGGTTACAAAAGGCAGCAAAGGCTGCACTTGTGTAAGCGGGGCCATTGTCTGTTTTAATTCTTTTGGGCGTCCCAGCGATGCAAAGGTCCGAATACAATGATTAATAACATGTTTGGTGGCTTCACCCCTTTGGGGGGATGTCATAATGTAGCCTGAATACGTATCAATGGAAACATGTAAATATTTCCAAGGGGCAAATGGAGGATATTGGGTAACATCCATTTGCCAAATTTGGCAACACTCTGTCCCCCTGGGGTTTACCCCCATAGGGAGAGAGTTTGCCTGCTGGCTACAGGTAGGGCACTGTTGAACAATGGCAGAGGCCTCATTTGCAGTAATGCCAAATTGTTTTATGAGCGCTTTCTTGTTTTGATGAAAATAGGAATGAGTCTCCCAAGGAGTGGGAGCTGTCAAGGTTAAAAGAGAAGAAGAGTTGGCAGCAGCCCCTGCTGCGGCGTCAGCTACATCATTGCCTTCCTGGAGAGGCCCAGGGAAAGGTTGATGACTTCGGATGTGGGAAACATGGAAAAAATGAGTGCGGGCAGAAATTAACTTTTGCAAAGATAAAAAGAGCGAGAGTAATTGTGGTTCCAATGAGGGAGAAAGATAGGCCTCATAGATTGATTTCACAATTTGAGTTACATGGAGGCTATCCAAAATCAAATTGAAGGGTTTATTTGGAAAAGTAAAAAAAGCCAAAATAGAGGCAGCAAGCTTCGCACGCTGAGCGGAAGTCTGCGGGGGGGGGGGGTGTAATTTTTGTACACCACCGACCATTCTGCTGCCAGGCACAAGCTCCATAGGTTTTGCTTCCGTCAGCAAGAATAGTAATGGCCTGAGGAAGCGAGAGAGGGGAATAAGGAGTGTGCCATTGCAGGGGAACAGTTTTCAAAAGAGCCAATCTGTTTTTGTTTCATAACAAACACTGGGGTATTGTAAGGGCCGTGGGATATCTTTTTCCTCTTCCTCTTTGTCTCTTTCTGTCTCTTTCACTCTTTTTCTTTCTTCCTCTCTCCCACTCTTTCATCACTTTCTCTTTACTCTCTATTGCCCAACCTGTCCCCATAATTTACCTACTTTCCTAAATATGTGCAGGTCCCTTACCGGAGCCCTCGCTCCCTCAAACACATACACACACACACACACGCTACCATTTTTCTCCACTCCAATGATCCACATGCCACACGCGCCCAGCTTCGACATCACCAAATTCCGTTCCAATTCGGATCCTATAAATCAATTGCTCTGTGAAACATCTGTGAAAAAAATTCAGGTGCTCAGGCATGAAAATGTCATCAAAGCAACAGAAGAGAAATCAGAAGAGTCAGTAAGAAAGGGAGTAGCAAGAACTCCTTGAGACATGAAATCATGATGAGGAAAGACTAAGAGAGGCATCGTAGGGGGTAATGGAAGAGAGATAGCCGGGATCACCGGAAGAAAATAAGAAGAGCCAGGCATTGGAGCATCAATAGATTCACTTGCCAAGAGATTGAAATAAGAAACAGACATAGCAGCATCAGCCTTTTGTGTGGGGCTGGCTGAATGCCCCAGGATGTCTAAAGGGATGTCCCCTTGATTATAAGCATCGCGCAGGGCGTCCTGGAGAGTGCTGCGCCACATTTATGGGGCAGGGGAAGGGGCGGAAGGGAGAGGGGATGTCTTCTCTTCCGGAGGGGCTGGGGGAGTTGGTGGGGTCTCGGAGAGGGCCATCGCCTGGCCAGCAGGAGGGGCGATCTCCTCGTAGTGCGGGGGAGTTGTTTCCGAGGGCTTAAGAGCAGCCCCCTGCATATCTTCCTCATGAATTAGAAGGCATTTTACAAGAAGTCTCCAAGTAGTGAGAACTTCCGGTTGGGCTCGAGGTTCCTCATGGAAATAAATACCCAATTTGATCCATAAGGAGACTTTAAGAGAGCCCTTCTCAGGGTAAATGGGACAATTCTTATAGATGTAAGTGAATAGAGAGAGGAAATGTTTTTTCGGGGGAATGGGAAGCGGACGACCTGCCGCTTGAGAGATTGCACTGGAGGATTTAACGATATCCTATCTTCATCTGACAGGGCTGCTAACAGTGCTTTTTGTTGCTGCAAATTAATTCGACCGGGAGTTTAAAAACAATGGAGAATAACTTGATGGCGGAAATGCCATTTGCTGAAGCAGATATTGAACTTGAACCTAGCACCTCGAGCAAATCTAAACCATCTGTTAAAAAGAAGAGAAAGAATAGCAGGAAAGGGGAGTGAAGAAGACAGCACAATAACGAAGAAAAAGAAAAACCAAGACAGACCCAATTATTTCATTTCTGTTCCAATCACAAATCCAAAGATGGAAAACAAACTGTGGAGTGCAAGAAAAAAGAATAAAAAAGGGGGGAGTCAATCCATGATCTCAGAAATGCTGTTTTACACCCCCGAAGGAGGAGGGGGCCTTGAAAGTCCAGGCAAGACCCGGCGTTGAAACCCAGCAGAAAGTCCAGGTGGGCATCGTCCCCCTCGGCAGGCCCGCCGTCGAGGTAAGCCAAGGAGGCCGTCCGTCTTCTGTCCTGGCTCAGGGGTAGACTCGGGGGCCTGGGTAAGGCTCCCCACCACACCAGAAGTCGGGTGCCTGCGGGGTCTCCAGCAGCTAGAGAGCGCACGGAGGGCCAGTTGCGGGCGGGAGGCTCTGCCCGTTGGCCAGCCGGTAGTAGTGGCAGTCGCGTCCGCGGACCGGGTCATAGGGCGGCGCCAGGATGTCGAGGAAGGCGGTGGGCCCGGCACCCTCGGCCGCGATCTGGTGCAAGTTGTCCCGCTGCGGGGAGAGCAGGCAGGGCAGCGCGGAGGCCGTGTAGAGATGGTGTGAGCAGAGCAAGGTGTGCAAGCATCGAGGGCGGCCGAGGCAGGAGGCGGCCTCGGAGGCATCGGCGGAAGCGGCGGCGTCGGGAACGTCCTGGGGCTCCTCGGGCTGCTCATCGAAGCAGGCGATGCGGAGGGTGCCGTAGAGGACCTTCAGCAGCCCCTGTATGCTCGGGTGGTCGTGCAGAGGGATGCAGGTGCCGGCGCAGAGCACAAAGACTCCCATGCTGAAGCGCGCCGTCTCGCAGATGTGCGTGTAGCTGACAGGCGGCTTTTCCGGGGGTATGGGAAGCAGGTGATCTGCCACTTGAGAGATTGCAATGGAGAATTTGATGATATCCCGAAGCTCCTGCAGGTGCGCAGTCTGAGCCTTCGAGAAGCCCGAGCCCATTACTCATGATTTGGGAGGGTGCTCCATTCGCTGACGGCCGGCCCTGGATGCAAGACTTTGCCCAGTCGGGGGTGAGTGAAGGGCAGGTGACACAGGTAATCATGTCGGGGTCACCAAATGCGAAGTACCCGTGGTTCGTCCATGAGGCCAATGTTGAGAAAATACACGGACACGAGCTTTCTCGGGATGGAGCGACCCAGATTGGGGTCTGGTAGCCCCTTTTATTGAGATAGAACAAAGGCAGGAGGAGCAATCAGCATGTGATTAAAAACAGCCTGTCAAAGTACAATTGCTAATCTACTGCTCAGGGAAGTTCTGTCTATATATGGTCAAATCCTGGGCATCGTTGGGTAAGGCACATCTAGAGTGAACTATCAGGATGTTATATTATGAACTATCAGGATGTTATGGAGTACTATCAGGATGTTATGATGTTATGGAGTTTGTTTTTTCCTGTGTGGTTCAGCGTGGCTGCGCATGCCCTGTTATGCACTGGGTCATGGGTGACCGCCACACCTACACAAGGAGTTATGTGACAACATCTCACCATCGGGTCATTTTCTCCCTTGTCCTCGCTGTCATATGGTTCAGGCAACTGGTTGTCATTGCCTGGAGTTCCACCACTTTCACCTGGGGGGGAAGGGGCATCTGCAGCCGGGAGAACTTTCCTGGACCTATTGGTGGTCCGTTGGGGCCTCACTCTAGTCATGCCCTGGGCGGTGGATCTGGTCTTGGTTTTGGGGCTGGGGTTGGGCATGCAGCTGCCATGTGGCCCATCCCTCTGCATCTGTAGCATTTCAGCGGACTTCGAGGGAGGGCTGGTCTCAGGGCCTGCTGTGGTGCTGTGGTCCCCTGCTAGCTGGGTGGTTTCAGGTCAGGTTGACCTCTCTCTTTTGTGTCCGGTTGCTTTCTCATGTCATTGGCACGCAGCCCACTGTCGACTTTTGTTGCTACCCGGAACCATTCAGAGAGTTGATTTGGGATGTCGCAGTAAGCAATTACCTGGGCAATTTGCTTGTCCAGGCTTGTTCTGAAGAAATGCACCAGCAGTCGCTCTGGTAAATGGGGTAGCCTTCCTATGACTCTCCTAAATTCATGGATGTGCTTTTTGATGGGGCGGCCCCTCTGCTTTAGTCCCCCTCCTCAAACCTGGCCTCTAGCAGTTGTAGGAAGTCATCTATGTCTTGCAGTTGGGGGGCTCCCATCTTGTGGAGGGCTGCTAGCCATTCTCTTGCTTCTCCCTCTAGACCCTCTGCGATGGCATTCACTATGGTTCTGGGGGATGATTAGAGGTACCCATAGCATTCTAGGTGGATATCAGCTGAATCAAGGAATAGGGCTAACTGATCTGAGTCTCTGTCAAATTTTCCCCTGAATTGGGGAGGGTCATTCAACTCTACTCCTCCAACCTCCTGTCGGCCTCTGTATGCTTGCAGCTGATATGGCTGGCCGTCTTCTTCACCCCTAATTCGGAGAGGAGAGGGGGTTGCCTGCTCTTGGCAGCCTGTCTGCTGTGTGGGAGAGGCACTGATGGCCATTTTGGGCTCCTTCTCCCTCTATCAGGAGGGGGAGGGGGCTGCGCTCCAGTCTGCATCTCCACCCCTCAACAGGATCAGATGTCACTCCCCTCTCTTTTGGGCAGCACCATGATCCCTCATCAGCAAGGGTTGCCTGGTCAAGATCCTCCTTCAGTTGCTGTATTGCACTCCCTAGGATTCCATCTGGGGCTTTGGGAGCCTGGCTTGTTTCCAGACCGAATTAATTTACGAGCCTCGAGAACAAAGTTCAAGAAAACCCCATTCATTTACTAGGACTAAGATCTTGGCACGGACTTCTGTGGAGCCGAAACTAAATCCCACTTGGCATCTGAATTTTACCCCTGTGTCCCCTTCCCTCTGCCTGAAGTCATCAATCACATTCTCCAACAGGATGTTACAGCAGGGTTCTGGACATGCACATTCACATCCCAGTTACAGAAATATGAGACTTTTTACTCTGGTCAAAAGTATGCATGGCATTTCCCCTCCCTTCTCAAGTTGATAGTAGTCATGGAAACGCTTTAGACGTTGACACCTAATGCAAGGCATATGTGGGAAAATAGAAAATATCCTACAATTGATCATGAATGCAGATCAAAGAGTCCCCGAAAGAGAGGAAATAAGCAGAAAGAACAGAAGAAAAAACAGAATGGACAAATCAGCAAACAAAGCAAGAAGATGATAAAGATAATAATGACTGATGAATTAAACCAAGGAAAAAGCACTTTCAGAGATTTAAAAATTGAATTGGGTAATCCGGAAGATACCTTAGGATGATAGATAAATACCTGGTCAATGCTGGGTCATCAGCTAGTGAATGTATGTATATACACAAACACACACACACAGTGAGTGTGTGTGTGTGAGAGAGAGAGAGAGATAGAGAGGGGGGAGGGAGGGAGGGAGACCCCTAGCTGATGACCCGGCATTGCCCGGGTATTTATAGATGTCGAAGCATTTGTCTGACATTGAGAGGGGCCTTTCTCCCCCCTACTCCCATGCCCATCATCCCTGCCCTCTCCCTTCCCCCTCCCATGCACTCCTCTTTCCTGCCCTGTCTACAATCCTTTCACTTTGCCCCGAAACGTTTGTTTGACAGGGAGCCATTGATCTCCCATCAGGCTCCCTTCATAAGCCTACTTTGTGAAGGAGCCCCACTGTGTGAGGGAGCACAGTCAATCGAAGGCCTCTGTACTGGCCTAATCAGGCCTACTGTGTAAGGGAGGCCCAGGCCTTAAAGGCCCACTGTGTGAGAGAGCATGGTCAATCAAAGATACATGCTTACAACATTATTGGCATTAAAATGGAACATTGAAATATTGAATAACTACTATTAAAAAACCATGTACATTAATACTAGTATTATATTTTTTATTAATATAACAATTATTATGGTTATCATTATTGATGTTTTTATCAAAATGAATTATGCCTAGGGTCCACACTGTTCATGTATTGATACTGATGTATATTTAAAAATAAAACACTGATAAAAAAAGATTAGCAGAACAGAAGATAATTGCCAGGTTTACTTTAGATTTCTTTGGAGAAATGCATTTCTTTCCAGAAGGATTATTCCCCCTAGTGTTTCTTGACAACTTCCCCTCCTGCTGGAAACAGGCAATAGATCACAAACTGGGTTCTTATAGGCTCTCACCAGTATTCTTAATGTCCGTAGGCTTTGACCAATCAAAGCAAGTACCATATTTTTCGGAGTATATTTTTCCTCAAAAAAGAAGCTGAAAATCTGGGTGCATCTTATACACTGAATTTTTTGCCTCCCGAAACCCTGCCCCCTTCACCAAAAATGGCCGTGCATACCTTATGGAGTCTGGGGAGGGCAGAAATGAGCAGGAAATGGGCCATTTTTTGCCCCCCCCCAGCAAGAAATGGGCCGTTTCCCCTCCTCCCAGCCCCCAGCAGCACTCTATAAGCCTCCATAAGACTATGCATGCAATTTTTTTTTACAAAAAACTGGCCCATTTTCACAAAAAAGGGGCCGGTTTTGGCTCATTTTTGGGGGCCCACCCCCCAGGAGCATTCTGCAAGCCCCCCAAGGCTATTCATGCCTTTTTTTAAAAAAAAATGTGCCCGTTTTCATGAAATACAACCATTTTTGGGAGGTTTGCAGAATACAATTTTTTTTCCCTTTTGGAAAGCTCTTTAACTGATTGATGAGAATTACATTGATCAAGTGCTGTACCAGCAGAAACAAAGTCTTAGGTGCTGCAGATTGTCAGTGATTTCTTTCTCCAGCACATGGATAAATACACCTGGAAACATCTACCTACCCACCTACTCTCTCTCTCTCCCTACCTACCTACTGTATTTCTCTCTCTCTCTCTCCCTCTCTCTCTCTCTCTCCCGCTATCTACCTACATACCTATCTATTCTCTCTCTCTCACTACCTATCTACTGTATTTCTCTCTATCACTATTTCTTGCTCTCTATCCACCTACCTACCTACCTACCTACACACTCCCTCTCCCCTACCTACCTACTGTATTTCTCTCTCTCTTTCCCTCCCTCCCTCCCTCCCTCCCTCTCTCCCTCTATCTACCTACCTCCTTTTTTAAAAAAAATTGCCTCTTCAAAACCTTGGTGAAAAATACAGTAGTAATCAATAGAATGATGGGCATGGAATTCCAAGAAGAACTAAATAGGTTGTCTCTCCACAGTTGAGACAGAATCAAACAGGGTGTTTGGGAATCGGCAAGATATCTAAATGATCTGATCTTCCCAAAACAAAGAATAGCTTTCTTCAGAGCCAGATTTAACATTCTTCCTTCAGCACGCCTCCAGGGCAGGTATAAGAGAACTCCAATAGCAGAACAGGTATGTATATGTGGTAAAGGAGAAGTTGAAGATATCTCACATGTTTTATTGTACTGTAAGTTATACAGAGCTTATAGGTCAGCATATATTCTCCCTTTACTAGAAAGATTGCCAGGAAGGGCAGACAATCTTTATGTAGGCTTTCTCCCCCAGGACTCAAACCCATCTACCACACATGCAGTGGCAAAATTCTGTGTTGCTGCAATGTCCATAAGAAAAAAATTGGTTACAGAATTATAGCTGTTATGTTGTACCAATTATTTGGACATATCTCTAACAATTTTTGGACCATTGTTTTTACTCCAATACTTATCAGCTTTTCACCTACGTAAACCAGGGAGTGACCCAAACAGTTTGAGAGCATGTATTTGATTATCCACTTTTAATATCAGTACTTTTTAATATATTTTAATGTCAGTACTATTTAATATATTGTAAAAAGTAATGTCTATTGCTGGTCTTTGACTGTAATAAAGATATACTTCTGTAGAAATAGGAGAGTGGAAACAATGCTTTACAACCTATACACAAAGACAACAATCAGTCAGAACGATCCTGTTTGAGGATTGAAATCTTTCTGTTATACTGGGTATCGGCAACCTGTGGATCCAGAGCCACATGTGGCTCTTTGGGACCTCTGCTGTGTCTCCCTGTCCCATCATTGGTTGGTCCCACCCCTCGCCCTCCCCTCCCAGTAACTCCTTGGGGATATGCCAACCTGGCACAACCTTGCCATGATCAAAGCCAGCCTCACTAACACGAGGGCTGGCTGGTGGGAATGGGATCCAGGAGAATGGGATGATGGAATGGGGGATGGGCCCGCAGTGCCAGCCATGGCTTTAAGAAGCTCAGGACAGTGGGAAAAGGGGACTGGCCCAACTGAACCTTACATGCCCACCCTGGATGTCAGGCAAGAAAGCCGGAGGGTCCTTGCCAAAAATGCTCACCAATCAGCTGGTCTCCCCTTCCCTCTCCCTCCCCTCTCTCTGTGTCTGTATCTGTCTCTCTCTTGCTCTTCCTGTTTCTGTGTCTCTTCTCATTCTCTCGGAAAGCCCAGTGAGCCCTCCTTGGGTCTCTTCATTAGTCCTTTTCTTTCTTTTTTTTGGAAATCCAGGCTAGCTGAGGAATGAGTGCAAGTTGTGGTAGAGGCTTCCCTCCTCTTCCTCCTCCATCCTCCTCTTGTTACCCCCTTGCTGACTGTAGTGGGGCTGGGAGGATGCACATGAGAGGAGAAGAATGAGCTTGTGCTCATTCCTCAGCCAGCACTAATTTCCAAAAAGAAGAAAGAAAGACTAGTGAAGAACCTGAAGGAGAACTTGCTGGTGTCAGGCCTGCAGCCATGTTCCTTTTGGATCTTTGGCCTGCCACACTTCTATTCTACTATGCTATTTCTATAGTGGAGATTTGGGAGGAGGGATAATACAGAGTATAAAGTTATGTAGCCAAAATAAAATTCCTTTACAGACTGCCAAGGTCATTCTTTGCCTTGGTACTTCTACACCTGACTGGAACTGGATAGGTGGAATGCCAGCATGGCAGTGGAAGATTGGACCATGTGATTGACTTGTGAGTGTGGGGGCAAGATCATGAACTTTAACTTGGGTGGGGAAAACTGAGAAACTTCAGATTCAAGTTTTTCCAGATGTGCCAGCATGGCTCCCTTAATAAATTGGAACTTTGAGCAGCATGTTGCCTTGGACTCTGATTTAATTTTGGATGCTATCTGGAATGCTGACATTAACCCGAATTTTCCTCAAAATATTTCACCCCTGGAATTCGGGTGCTGTGCAGAGTTCTGACCTGACCTTGGGCAGTGCAAAATCTCAGTGAAGATGGAGGAGGAGAAAGACATGGAGAAAGCAGCAGATGATGGATCGCCTCTCTATGCCGAGACCATCTGCATGCCTTCCAAAGCTGTGGGGGAGGCTGCTGAGGGAGAATGCCAGCTGGGAGCAAGGCCTAGGCTTTCCTTGCCATCGAAATTAGCTCTGCCAGATAAAGCCCCAAGATTTATGGCATCTAGGGAGCTACTATTGGAGCCGCAGGGGGGTGCGAGGGCAGTTTCAACACACGACTAGAGGACACTAAAGCAAACACCGACTAGACGATCCAATGATTGGAGCCTCCCAGACCAAGTTGGACAGCTGAACATGAGTGATATCAACCCTTGCCTTAGTTCAGGACCACCTAGTTGGACCCTGGCCCAGCCCACATTTTTCTTCCCTAGCAGAGACTGTGCAACGCACTGGAGTGGAGATCTTTACTCCTTTCATTCAGTGACAAGCGAGTCAGCCCATCATCCTTCAGCTGGAGTGAAGCCAACACCAATGCCCCCCCTTGAGATGCAGATGGGGGGCCCTCCACGAAAATGGGGGAATCAATCCAACCAGCAGAAAGAGTCTTGGGCCACATCTCTCCCTAGCCAGTCACTGATGTTTGGGCTGCAGCCTATGAATCAAGCCCCACCAGATTGGGCTTTCTTCCCAGGTCATGGATGGGAGAAATATCAATGGATGCCTGCCCTCCCTTAGCAGATAACACCATTTCAGATAACTGAGCAGGGACAAACCCAGGGATTGACCACCCCACACCGATTCCAGTCCTACCTGCAATGCCCCAACAGGCTCTTGCCCCACCTCAGCTGCCAGAGTGGACTAGCAAGAGGACCTACCACTCCAAGCAGCCACCCAACCGCCTGTTCAATTTTAGCAACCAGCCCTGCCAGCTCCCACATCCCCTCAATTTCAGGCAATGTTTGAATGGACCCCAAGAAAGCTAACGTATTTCCTAAATTGAACGTGTGTGTACATTGATCAATTTGGGGGTCAATACTCTTCCGATAGAGAATTAATCTCGGCAATAGCAGAAGGGATGAATGAGGGGGAAACTGCAGAATGGATAGCAGAACTTCATGACAAGGCTGCTCCTGAGTTAGAAGATGCAACTGGGTTCATCCAACTGATGTGCACCTGACTTAGTGATGTGGGGCAACATGTGGAAGCAGAAGAGCAGATCCAGTAATTGTGATAAGCTGGTCATCCCGTGAAGGAGTTAGTTTGGGAGTTCAGGAGAATAGCTGGAAAATTGAGAGACTGGCCAGAAAAACTCCTGATCCATATGTTCAGCACCTTAGATCCTAAACTGAGGAAAGCTTGCAGAATAAGCGGGGGTCCCCAGAATGGATCAGAATTGGTACACCACCACAATCCTGCTGGACCACGATCTTCACCCCCATCAAAAGCGCACTGCAGGAAAACCTACTAGAAGGCTTTTACGCTGCCAAACACAGATAGCAATAGCAATAGCAGTAGACTTATATACCGCTTCATAGGGCTTTCAGCCCTCTCTAAGCGGTTTACAGAGAGTCAGCATATTGCCCCCAACAATCTGGGTCCTCATTTTACCCACCTCGGAAGGATGGAAGGCTGAGTCAACCCTGAGCCGGTGAGATTTGAACCGCTGAACTGCTGATCTAGCAGTAGCCTGCAGTGCTGCATTTAACCACTGCACCACCTCGGCTCTTTCTTCTCAGCGAGCTGAGAAGCCACCCCTCCTTCCCTCGGGGGGGGGAGCAATAAAATGCTACTGATGTGGGCAACCTGGCCACAGCGCGTCAGAGTGCCTGGCTCCAGCCCCAATCCCACAAATGCATGCACAAACCACCAGCATGATAAGGAGAAGGCCTTGGAAGCCACCAGAAAAAAGTCATCTAAGTCAGCTAAGAAATCTGATCCCCAACCTAAGGAGATGAAAACTCCAACTGATGGGGAAACCCCTTCCACCTCGAAGGAGGAGGAGGGGAATAGCGAAGACGACCTGATGGTAAGTGCACCCATCTGACCCTTTGCCATCAAAGCTAAGGTCCAAGTACCCAAAACGGGGGTAGAAGGGGAAGTTGTGGACACCGGCTATACCCCATGCTTAATCAGCATGTCTATTGTAGAGCAGCTGGCCATACGCACAAGACCCCTAGCCCATCCCATTCGGTTTGAGCAGGTAGATGGAACAGTGATTGAGAGGACCCCAGTTACACTAATTACCGAATTGGTAAAGCTACAGTTACGCCGCCACTATGAGTTCCTTAGATTCATTGTAGCTCAAAAAATGCAGGAATCAATTATCTTGGGACTTGCATGACTGGACAAGTGGGCACCTACAATAAAGTGGGAGGAAGGCATTCAGAAATTGGCAATCAGTTTGGGGTTTTACCACTGGTGAAACCAGAGGGCCACCCTGGGACGATCAAACCCAATAAATCAGACCACCCAGAGCCTGCAGCCCCTGCAGCAGATGCAAAAACCCCTGGATCCAGCAAGTAACAAAATATTACTGGGACTTGGCAGGAGTTTTCAGTGAGGAAGATTGCAACAATCTTTCCCCTCATTAGCCTACTGATTGCATAATAGAATTCATACCTGGGGCTACTCTACCAAAGCCAAAAATGTACTCCATGACTCCCAAAGAGATGGTAGAATTGAGCAAGTACATTGACATCAATTTGAAACGGGCCTTTATTAAACCAGCTAAGTTGGAAGTGACGGCCCCCATGCTCTTCAAAGGGAAGAAAGATGGCGGGGTTCATCTCTGTATTGATTTGATTTGATTTAAACACCGTATGCGTAAAGAACACCTACCTTCTTCCCCTCATGAAAGATATGTTGAACCACTTGGCTAAAGGCAAGGTGTTCACCAAGCTGGACTTGAGAGAGGCATATTACCACATACGTATCAGAGAGAGAGATGAATGGAAAACGGCTTTTAACTGCCCCTTTGGCAGTTTTCAATTCAAAATGATGCCATTTGGACTACAAGGGGCCCCTGCAGTCTTCATGCAGTACATAAATAAGGCGCTACATGAGCACCTCTACTGTGAAGTTCTCGTTTATCTTAATGATATCTTGGTCTTTTCTGAAAACCTAGAGGAACATGTGAAGCTTGTACAACAAGTCCTGGAGAAACTTCTAGCTGCCAAACTATACACAAAGTTGTCGAAGAGTGAATACCACAAAACCTCACTAGATTACATTGGCTATCACATCTCCAGCAGGGGGATAGAGATGGATCCGGGAAAAGTGAAAGCTCTGTTAGACTGGAAATCTCAAAGTACTCAAAATTGGATTTGCCAATTTCTACATGCAATTCATTCTGGAAATTGCTCTCCCATTGACTGTACTATTAAAAACGGGGCCTTCCCCGACAAAGCCAAAAGCAAATCAACCCCCTAAGTGGACAATGGACTATTAGAAAGCATTTGAGAAATTAAAATAGCTCTTTGCCCAAGAGCCCATACTGCAACACCCCAACCCAGAACAGCAATTCATAATCCAGACAAATGCCAGTGGAGTAGCTGTAGCGGCAGTGCTACTGGAAAAGAACAAAGAAAGGCACCTCTTGCCAGGTGCTTACGTCTCCAAAAATCTCACTGCTACTGAAAGGAGGTGGGCCATTTGGGAGAAAGAAGTGCATGGGATCAGGTGGGCCCTGCTCACTTGGAGACATTTCCTGGAAGGGGGAAATGTGCTGTTCGAGG
Organism: Thamnophis elegans; assembly: GCF_009769535.1. Taxonomy (NCBI): domain Eukaryota; kingdom Metazoa; phylum Chordata; class Lepidosauria; order Squamata; family Natricidae; genus Thamnophis; species Thamnophis elegans. The sequence goes on along the minus strand of NC_045558.1, from coordinate 62,003,704 downwards.
TCTGGAATGACCATAAAAACATTGAAGCTCTCAAAAACCCTCAAAGCCTGTCCCCAAATTAAGTTCGCTGGGCACAATACTTCTGAAGGTTCAAATTCAAACTGAAGCACATCCCTGCAGGGAAGAACTTATTGGTGGATGCTTTGTCAAGAAAACCACAGTATAACAGTAAGAAGGAAGAAGTGGTTCACCCCATCCTTTCTTCTTCCCACCAAAAGGCAGCTCAAGTCACCACCCAAAGCCAGGATAAGCTGAAGGCAGTGATGAAATCAGTGCTGCCAGAAGACCCATGGTTCAATAACAACAAGGACATCCTGATGATGAAAGATGACTTAGCCTGGAAGGGATCCAAACGGTATGTTCTTGCGAGTTTCAGGCTGGATGTTCTACAGTAAAGCCATGATTGAGTTTGAGTTTGAGTTTTATTTCATTTATATGCCGCCCTTTTCCCTAAGGGGACTCAGGGCGGCTCACAACTCAAAGAAGGGAAAGGGGATACAGACAGTTTAACACAATACAAAACAATACATAGTTAAAAAAGCGCAACAATCATACCATTCGAGATAGGGGCAGCGAATCTTTAGCCCCAGGCCTGTTGGAACAGCCAGGTTTTAAGGGCTATGTGGAAAGCCTGGAGGGTGGAGAGGGTACGAATTTGTATACTTTATTTGTATGCCGCCCTTTTCCCTGAGGGAACTCAGGGCGGCTCACATTTCAGGGGGAGGGGAAGACAAACAAGTTACAACAAGAAGACAGTACATTGTTTAAAAAAAGCACAACAGTCATACCATTCGGGTGGGGGTAAAGTCATTAGCCCCAGGCCTGCTGGGACAGCCAGATTTTAAGGGCAGCGCAGAAGGTCTGGAGGGTGGTGAGGGTCCGGATCTCCATGGGGAGTTCGTTCCAAAGGGTCAGAGCAGCCACCGAGAAGGCTCTCCTCCGGGTAGTTGCCAGTCGACATTGGCTGGCTGATGGAATTCGGAGGAGGCCTAATCTATGCGATCTTATTGGTCTAGTGGAGGTAATTGGCAGTAGGCGGTCTCTCAAGTATCCAGATCCAATACCATGAAGGGCTTTGTAGGTGACAATCAGCACCTTGAAGCGCACCCGGAGATCAACAGGCAGCCAGTGCAGCTCGCGGAGGATAGGTGTTATGTGGGTGAAACGACGTGCACCCACGATCGCTCGCGCGGCCGCATTCTGGACCAGCTGAAGTCGCCGAATGCTCTTCAAGGGCAGCCCCATGTAGAGCACGTTGCAGTACTCCAGTCTAGAGGTCACAAGGGCACGAGTGACTGTTGTGAGAGCCTCCCGGTTCAGGTAGGGGTGCAACTGGTGCACCAGGCGAACCTGGGCAAATGCCCCCCTGGTCACAGCTGACAAATGGTGTTCAAAAGTCAGCTGTGGGTCCAGGAGGACTCCCAAGTTGCGGACCCTGTCTGAGGGGCGTACAATTTGACCCCCCAGCCTGAGAGATGGAACACTTGGCCAATTAGTGGGAGGGAAGCACAACAGCCACTCGGTCTTATCTGGATTGAGTACAAGCTTGTTAACCCCCATCCAGTCTCTAACAGCTTCAAGGCCCTGGCTCATCACGTCAATCCCTTCATTGAGTTGGCACGGGGCGGACAGATACAATTGAGTATCGTCCGCATACTGGTGGTATTTTATCCCGTGCCGTCGAATGATCTCACCCAGCGGTTTCATGTAGATATTAAATAGGAGGGGGGACAGGACCGAACCCTGCGGCACCCCACACGTCAGGGGCCTAGGGGTCGATCTCTGTCCTCCGACCAACACCGACTGCGACCTGTCCGAGAGGTAAGAGGAGAACCACTGTAGAACAGTGCCTCCCACCCCCACCTCCCGCAGTCGTCGCAGAAGGATACCATGGTTGATGGTATCGAAAGCTGCAGAGAGGTTAAGGAGTACTAGGACGGAGGCGTGGCCTCCATCCCTGGCTCTCCAGAGATCGGTCAATGCGACCAAAGCAGTTTCTGTGCTGTAGCCAGGCCTGAAGCCTGACTGGAATGGATCAAGATAACCGGCTTCCTCCAAGGACCGCTGGAGCTGAAAGGCCACCACCTTCTCAACAACCTTCCCCACAAAGGGGAGGTTGGAGACTGGACGATAGTTGTTTAGTACGGCTGGATCCAAGGATGGTTTCTTCAGGAGGGGTCTCACCACCACCGCCTTTAATGCGGGGGGAAAGACCCCCTCCCGTAAGGAGGCGGCAACAACTGCCTGGATCCAGCCCCATGTCACCTCCCTGCTGTTAACAACCAGCCAGGAGGGGCACGGGTCCAGCACGCATGTGGAGGCACCTACAGCTCTCATCGCCTTGTCCACGTCCTCAGGGGTAACAACTTGAAAATCAATCCAGCGATGGTTTACCAGATTATCCCTTAGTGCCTCAGCTGGTTCTGCAGGATTGGAGTCCAGGTCCGCCCAAAACTGAGCAACTTTGTCCGCGAGGAATTGGACGTAATCCTCAGCCCTACCCTGCAAAGGATCCCCCGTATCCCTCCTATTTAGGAGGGAACGGGTTATCCTGAACAGGGCGGCTGGGCGCGACTCGGCGGACGCAATCAGAGAGGCAATATGTGTTCTCTTTGACGTCCTGATTGCCCTGATGTACGCTCTGATGCAAGCTGTTAAGAGTGCTCGGTTTGATTCGGATTTACTGGATCTCCATTTGTGCTCTAGGCGTCTCTTTTGGCGCTTCATCTCCCGGAGTTCCTCAGTAAACCAAGGGGCCCTCCTGGATCCACTGCCTCGGAGCGTCCGTAGAGGCGCAATCCGGTTTAGAGACTCCGTCACTGCCGAATTCCAGGCAGCAACCAGAGTCTCCGCCGGACTGCGGGCGAGAGTATCAGGAATAACTCCAAGCTCCGTCTGGAACCCCGAAGGATCCATAAGTCGCCTGGGGCGGAACCACCTGGTCGGTTCCTCCTCCCTTCAGTGGGGGTTTGGTCTCCGAAAGTCAAGCCTCAGTAGGTAGTGGTCCGACCATGACAGGGGTAAGATCTCGCTACCCCTCAGACCAAGATCACAACTCCACTGCTCCGAGAGAAATACGAGGTCGAACATGTGACCCGCCGAGTGAGTTGGGCCCCGGATTACTTGGGTCAAGCCCATGGCTGTGATGGAAGCCATGAACTCCTGCGCTCCATCAGAGTGTTCACCGAGTGAAGGCAAGTTGAAATCCCCCAGAACCATAAGCCTGGGGAACTCAATTGCCAGCTCGGCTACCGACTTGAGGAGCGAGGGGAGGGCTGCCGCAACGCTGTTGTGAGGCAGGTACGTTAACAACAGACCCACTTGACCCTTGAGGTCCAACTTCACCAGCAGGGACTCACACCCGACAAGCTCCAGAGCAGGGATCCTACGAGGTATTAGAGACTCTCGGATAACAATGGCCACACCCCCACCCCTTCTCTGAGCTCTTGGCTGATGGAGCACCTGAAAACCCTCTGGGCACATTTCAACGAGGGGGACTCCTCCCTCCGGGCCCAGCCAGGTTTCAGTAATACATGCCAGGTCTGCCCTCTCGTCTAATATTAGGTCCCGGACGAGGGGAGCTTTGTGAACTACAGACCTGGCATTTAGCGACAGCAGCCTGAGACCAGGGTCCTGATTACTTGCGCCATCTGGCCTTGGAGTGGGACTCATAGGGCCGGAAGGAGGGATCTCTGTGACGTAGCGAGCCCTCCTTCCCTGGTAATGGCCAGCCCTAAGGTCCCCGCCATATCTGCCCCTCCCTGTTAAGACTATAATGCTCCGGCCCACTCCCATGTCCGTAGTCCCCTCATCCACCCCCATGGCTCCCGCGTTCCCCGACAGGCCCTTCGAATCAGTCATCCTCTTACACAAACACTGCCACTCATCCATGCATTCCCCACATAGGTCAGTTAAAACACAGAAAATACAGCAATAATGAGGTTAAAAAGTGGGTACAGTCATCAATCAGACATACCATTCACACCGCATTCCTAAAAAATTTTGCACACTGTGCAAGTATAGTTTAGTAACTGCGCAAATAGTTCTTAAAAGCCGCCTTGTTCAGGATAACCCGTTCCCTCCTAAATAGGAGGGATACGAGCGATCCTTTGCAGGGCAGAGCTGGGGACTACGTCCGATTCCTCGCGGATAAAGTTGCTCGGTTTCGGGCGGACCTGGACTCCAATCCTGCAGAACCAGCTGAGGCACCAAGGGATAATCTGGTAGGACATCACTGGATTGATTTTCAAGCTGTTACTCCTGAGGACGTGGACAAGGCCATGAAAGCTGTAAGTGCCTCCACATGTGTACTGGACCCGTGCCCCTCCTGGCTGGTTGTTAACAGCAGGGAGGTGACACGGGGCTGGATCCAAGCGGTTGTTACCGCCTCCCTTCGGGAGGGGTTCTTTCCCCCCCGCATTAAAGGCGGCGGTGGTGAGACCCCTCCTGAAGAAACCATCTTTGGATCCAGCCATCCTTAACAACTATCGTCCAGTCTCCAACCTCCCCTTTGTGGGGAAGGTTGTTGAGAAGGTGGTGGCCTTTCAGCTCCAGCAGTCCTTGGAGGAAACCAGTTATCTAGATCCCTTCCAGTCGGGTTTCAGGCCTGGCTACAGCACGGAAACCGCTTTGGTCCCATTGATCGATGATCTCTGGAGAGCCAGGGATGGAGGTCATGCCTCCATCCTGGTACTCCTTGACCTCTCTGCGGCTTTCGATACCATTGACCATGGTATCCTTCTGCGACGACTGCAGGAGGTGGGGGTGGGAGGCACTGTCTTACGGTGGTTCTCCTCTTACCTCTCGGACAGGTCGCAGTCGGTGTTGGTCGGAGGGCAGAGATCGACCCCTAGGCCCCTAACGTATGGGGTGCCGCAGGGTTCGGTCCTGTCCTCCCTCCTCTTTAATATCTACATGAAACCGCTGGGTGAGATCATTCGACAGCACAGGATAAAATACCACCAGTATGCGGACGATACACAGCTCAATGAAGTGATGGACGTGATGTGCCAGGGCCTCGAGGCTGTTAGGGACTGGATGGGGGTTAACAAGCTTGTACTCAATCCAGATAAAACCGAGTGGCTGCTGTGCTTCCCTCCTACTAATTGGCCAAGTGTTCCACCTCTCAGGCTGGGGGGTCAAACAGTACGCCCCTCAGATAGGGTCCGCAACTTGGGAGTCCTCCTGGACCCATAGCTGACTTTTGAACACCATTTGTCAGCTGTGACCAGGGGGGCATTTGCCCAGGTTTGCCTGGTGCACCAGTTGCGTCCCTACCTGAACCGGGAGGCTCTCACAACAGTCACTCGTGCCCTTGTGACCTCTAGACTGGACTACTGCAACGTGCTCTGCATGGGGCTGCCCTTGAAGAGTATTCGGCAACTTCAGCTTGTCCAGAATGCAGCCGCGCAAGCAATCGTGGGTGCGCCTCGGTTCACCCACATAACACCTATCCTCCGCGAGCTGCACTGGCTGCCTGTTGATCTCCAGGTACGCTTCAAGGTGCTAGTTGTCACCTACAAAGCCCTTCATGGTATTGGATCTGGCTACTTGAGAGACCGCCTACTGCCAATTACCTCCACTAGACCAATTAGATCCCACAGACTAGGCCTCCTCCGAATTCCATCAGCCGGCCAGTGTCGACTAGCGACTACCCGGAGGAGGGCCTTCTCTGTGGCTGCTCCGACCCTCTGGAACGAACTCCCCGTGGAGATTCGTACCCTCACCACCCTCCAGGCCTTCCACACAGCCCTTAAAATCTGGCTGTTCCGACAGGCCTGGGGCTAAAGACTCGCTGCCCCACTTCGAATGGTATGACTGTTGAGCTTTTTTTTAACTATGTATGGTTTTTATGTTTTCTGTAACTTTGTTTGTTTTTCCCTCCCTTTGAGTTGTGAGCCGCCCTGAGTCCCCTTAGGGAAAAGGGCGGCATACAAATAAATTAAAATGAAAATGAAATGAAAATGAAAGTTTGAGGTAGATGGGCACCAACCGTGGGATACGGGGGTATGTAGATAGTATATCTAGTTCTTGGAAGATATAATAATGGAGGTCCAAAGTCTAAAGGTCCAAAGTGTAAAGTCCGGGGTGGCCGAGATGGGTCGTGAAGGGGGGGGAGTATGTTAGAAATGTTAAGTCCCCTCTTGTAGTTTTTCCATCTGTTGGCAAGATGGTGATGGTAGTCCGGAACGGTCCCCAAGGGCTCAGCAAGTCGGACAACTGGGTGGGCGCAGTCAGAACGTGTTGCAAGTCCCAAAAGATCATAAGAGATGCCGCCATCGTCCATATGCCACCCGCAGCAGCGAGCAGAGAGGGGGGGTGCACCAGAGAGAAGAGGGGGGGAGCTAGAGGACTAAGGTGGCCAGAGACCAGCCACCAGTCTCAGCAGTATAGATGTAAAAGTTCAGCCACTCCCTCTTCAAATGAGGTGCTGGTCTAATACAGGCCCAGGTCTTAATCGAAACTAGGGGGCCACTTTGGATTCCTAAAAATGCTCCACCTCACTAGACACCAATTTTGGTGGCCAGAAGTGAAATCGGAAGTAAAAGATTACGTAAAGAGCTGTGCCACTTGCACGACCATGAAAATACGGCCAGGGAAGCCTCCTGGACTATACAATGGGTGGCCAGCCCTACCTGACCATGGGAAGAGATTGCAATGGACTTCATCGTTGAACTCCCAGACAGCAGTGGGAATAGAGTAATCTGGACAGTCATTAATTTGTTTTCCAAACAGGCCCATTTCATTGCTTGCTCAGGATTACCATTTGCAAAGAAGTTAGTGAAAATGTTTGTTAAACACATTTACCACCTGCACAGAGTGCCCAGGAGGATCATTTCAGACCACAGAGTTCAGTTCACCACCAAATTCTGGAGAGAGTTCCTGAGGTCCATTGGATCCACACAAGGACTGAGCTCAGCATTTCATCTGAGCACGAACAGAGCAGCGGAAAGGACCAAAGTGATGGTGGAGCAATACATCTGGTCTTATGTGGACTATCAACAAGGCAGCTCGCGGAGGATAGGTGTAACGTGGGTGTACCTAGGTACACCCACTATCGGCTGCATTCTGGACTAACTGAAGTCTTCGAACACTCTTCAAGGGCAGCCCCATGTAGAGTGTGTTACAGTAATCCAGTCTTGAGGTGACAAGGGCGTGAGTGACCATCCGAAGGGCCTCCCGGTCCAGATAGGGTCACAACTGGTGCACCAGGAGAACCTGGGCAAAGGCCCCTCTGGTCACAGCCGACAAGTGATGTTCTAACGTCAGCTGCGGATCCAGGAGGACTCCAAAATTGCGTACTCTCTCTGAGGGGCGTATAGTTTCGTCCCCCAGGCTAAGAGATGGAATAGCTGGACCATCCTTGGGAGGGAGCATCAATAGCCACTCAGTCTTGTCTGGATTGAGTGCAAGCTTGTTTGTTCCCATCCAGACCCTGACAGCCTCCAGGCACTGGCACATCACTTCTACCGCTTCGCTGAGTTGGCACGGGGCGGACAGATACAATTGAGTATCGTCCACGTATTGGTGTTATTTAATCCCGTGCCGGCATATGATCTCACCCAGCGGCTTCATGTAGATGTTAAATAGGAGGGGGAACAGGACCGAGCCCTGCGGCACCCCATAATTGAGGGTCCTAGGGGTCGATCTCTGCCCTCCAACCAACACCGATTGCTATCTGTCCGAGAGGTAGGAGGCGAACCACCGTAAAATGGTGCCTCCCACTCCCACCTCTCGCAACCGTCGCAGAAGGATACCATGGTTGTTGGTATCAAAGGCTGCTGAGAGGTCAAGAAGCACTAGGATAGAGGAATGACCCCTATCCCTGGCTCGCCAGAGATCATCAATCAGCGTGACCAAAACAGTTTCCGTGCTGTAACCAGGCCTGAAACCCGACTGAAAGGGATCCAGATAATCCGTTTCATCCAAGGTCCATCGGAGCTGAAAGGCCACCACCTTCTCAACAACCTTCCCTACAAAGGGGAGGTTGGAGACTGGACGATAGTTGTTCAAAATGGCTGGGTCCAGAGAAGGTTTCTTCAGGAAGGGTCTCACCACCGCATCCTTTAGGAGGTGCGGAAAGGATCCCTCCCGGAGAGAGGTGTTAACAATCATCTGGAGCCAGCCATGTGTCACCTCCCTGCTGGTCGAGACCGGCCAGGAGGGGCATGGGTCCAGTATACAGGTGGGGGCACTCACCACTCCCATGGCCTTCTGCACTTCCTCAGGAGCGACAAGTTGAAACTCGCTCCATAAAATCCGCTCAAGACCTTTCCCCAGTACCTCGGCTGGTACCGTGCAATTGGAGTCCAGGGGAATTGGGAAGGAGGATAGTATGGAGTAGAATGTAATGTAGCCAAAATAAAATTCCTTTCCAGGTTGCTAAGGTCATTCTTTATCTTGGTACCTCTGCACCTGACTGGAACTGGATGGGTGAAACTGCCAGCATGGCAGAGGAAGATTGGACCATGTGATGAAATTGTGAGTGTGGGGGCAAGATCATGAACTTTAACTTGGATGGGGAAAACTGAGAAACTTCAGATTCAGGTTTTTCCAGATGTGCCAGCATGGCTCCCTTAATAAATTGGAACTTTGAGCAGCACATTTCCTTGGACTCTGATTTAATTTTGGATGCTATCTGGAATGTTGAAATCTGGGCTTTCCGAGAGAGTGAGAAGCTCCTTTTCTTTCTTCTTGGCAACTTGAGATATGTCAAAAAGTAAATAATCTTCACAGTTCAGCAACTGTGATAGTCATTTTTGTTTCATACAGATACATATACATATCTATATATGTATAGATATTGTCTCAGGGGAAATGTTAAAACAACTTTGGTTTTAACATTTTAACTATAATGGAAACATGCTTCCACTGTAGATGCATTAAAATTGCTAGGACCATATGGTTTATATCCCTGGTTTCTAAAGGAACAGGCAGATATGATCTTGGAACCACTGAACAAAATCTTTCAGACTTCCTGGAGCACAGGGGAAGTGCCAGAGGATTGGAAAAGATCTGATATGGTTCCAATTTTCAAAAAAAAGAAAAAAGTGGAACCAGGAAACTGCAGACCATCAGATTGACATCAATATTGGGGAAAACCGAAGAAGGCGGGGCTTAGCAGTGAGAAGACGGACTTTCAGGCAGCTCCTGAGAGACCATCTATGCCGGGTTATTTGGACAATTCGTCTCAAATCTAAGCTGTCCTGAAGAGGCAGTGAAGGTAGAGGGAACTCCAGTGGTCCCAGAGATGTTCGCAAAATCTCTGGGAACCTAAGGAAAGCCCTCCTAATCCAGTGACTTCCAGATCAGCCGATGCTGACTACAACTGCAAAAGCCCAGAGAGAGAGTGGATATAAGCATGTCGTTTGGTGTGAGTTTTAAATCTTTTTTTCTTGTTGGAAAGAGAACACTCTAAATTTTGAAACTTAGTTTAAAATAAGGCTGACTAGTGAGAAAAGCGGCAAGGATAAATGTTGCCGGCTGAAAGATTATTTTTCTGTTCCTTTTTTTTAATCTTTGGAAGCCGGGCTGGAGTCTTTTGTAATTTAAATCGGCCTCTTGTGTTCCTCCTTTTTGTTGTTGATATTTTTAACTTTGAACCTAATGGGGACATTGAATTTCAAACTTAAAGTGCCTTGAAGATCTGTTTTTTTTGTTGTTTGTTTTGTTTTGTTAACAATTAGTAATTAAGAACCGCTACGGAACAACAGGCTAAGGCAAGCTTTAACTACAAACCACAAGCTAACACTGCCATCCAGTGGACTTGAACTTTGTTATTAAAATCCCCCCTGTAATGCATTTGATTTACATATTCACGCAGCTGGAATCTTGCTAGACAAAACAGTAGAGCTGAGAGTGACCTTGGAAAGACTTTTATCTTAGGGGGGGAAAAGAGTCTGGAAAAAATCATTTGTTTTAGCTTGTTGGCATTCTTTCATCTCTCAACACCATTTTCACACCATCTGCTGTGGAGACATAGATATTGATTTTTTCTTTTTTGATCATCCCCATTGACTTTTTGATCTTTTACACTTTTTTTCTGTTTTGATTATTCTTTTTAACCTTTGGATCATTCTTTTTGACCCCTTGACTATTTACATTTTTTCTGCTTTTTCTTTTTCCCACTTGTAGCTGAAGCACCTCTCCTCCCCTTTTTGGAGGGGTGTCTCTCTCTCTCTCTCTCTCTCTCTCTCTCTCTCTCTATATATATATATATATATATATATATATATATATATATATATATATATATCTATATCTATATCTATATCTATATCTATATCTATATCTATATCTATATCTATATCTATATCTATATCTATATCTATCTATATCTATATCTATATCTATATCTATATCTATATCTATATCTATATCTATATCTATATCTATATCTATATCTATCTATCTATCTATATATCTATCATATATATATATATATATATATATATATATCTTCTTTTGTATTCTTACTGCATTTCTTTCTTCTCTGAAGAAATTGGGACATCAACAGATGATCCAATTTAAATTTTGAACAAAATAGTTGGAAAAGTTCCTTTTTCTTCCTTTCCCTTCCTCTCCCTTCTCCCTTTTCTTTTCTCTCTTTCCCCCTTTTCTCATCTCCCCCCCTCTCCTCTGTGTACTTTACGTATTTCATCCACTATACTTATAACCCTCCACCCTCTAATACTAATTGGCTATGAGTAGAAAAGCAGCTGCTTTTGGCTCTACATCAACCTCTGCCTCCTCACCTGCGGGAGGCCAGAGGACAACACAGATGATGTCCCAGCATGAAAAAGAGAAGGAAGCAAATTTTGAAACACTTATGCAAGTGATGCAGAAAATGCAAGCAGGAATTGATAGTAAAGATAGCAAGCTAGATACCCTTGTAAAAAAAATGGAGATAATGGAACAACAAAATCAAAGCATAGTGCAAAAAGTTGATAATATGGAAGGGAAAGTATGCACAACTGGATTCTGAAATACGAAGACAGAATTCAAAAAATTGAAAATAAAATTCAAGAAAGAGAGAAGAAAACCGAGAAGCTAGAGATCAGACTAAGTGATGTAGAAAGAGAGAGCAGTGGAATATTAAGATGGGAGATGGATAGGTCTGAATTTTTCTTAAGATTTCAAAACATAGAAGAAGAAAAAGGAGAGGACTTAGTTCAGATAATTTCAAATATTTTGATAGATGTTCTGGGGATGTCCCAGGACAAAATAATAGAAATTATTGATGAGACTTTTAGAGTATACACAAGATATGCAATGAGAAATGCTCTCCCAAGGAAAGTGCATGTAAGATTTACTAAGAAAACAATTAAATCACAAATTTTACAGAAATTGAGAGATAGAAAATTAGAATATAAAGGTAAGGAGATTGTAGTACTCAAACAAATTCCAAGAGAGGTGAGAGAGAGGAGAAGAGAATATCAATTTCTGACTAAAGTATTGATAACAAAAGGTGTAAACTACAGATGGCTCATACCAGAAGGTTTACTATGTACTTGGCAAGGACAAAGACACAGGATAGATATAACTGAGAAGGCAGAAGCTTTCTATGAAGAATACTTTAGAGAAATGGCTGAGAAAGCTGGGAAAGACGATTCAGCGGTACAAATACTGGAACCACCTGCAACCGCGACCGAAAAAATAGAAGGAGCAGTAGGTGGAAGTGAGAAAGAAGGGGCGACAGGGAATGGAAGCCGTAAAGAAAAACGAGAACCCAGATCTACTAGAACGATAAATCCTGTATATAAAGTATAAACATGGAAGAAAGAAAAATGATTACAGTTAACATTAATGGACTTAATTCGGCAATTAAAAGGAAGAAAGTATTCCATAAATTAGAGAAATTACAACTTGACATAATTTGTCTGCAAGAAGTACATATCCAAAAGAAATATGAACATTTATTAACTCAACCAAAGCTTGGGAAAATGTTTTCATCATTGGCGAACTGCAAGAAAAGAGGAGTGGTTTTTTATATTAAAGGCAACATCCCAGCAAAAGTAGTCTATGCAGAGGAAGAGGGAAGAATTTTGATGGTGGAAATTATGGATACCAAAAAGACACTCCTAATTGGAATCTATGCCCCCAATGAAAAACAAGATGAATTTTACAAAAAACTACACAAAAAAGTTTTGGAACTAGACTATGCTGATATTTGTATGATGGGAGACTTTAATGGCATTGTGAATCAAAATATGGACTATAAAACACATAAAACAAAAAAATTAAATAGGAAGCCTCTGCCAAAATCTTTTTTTAGGATGACAGATGAACTAAATCTAAAAGATATATGGAGAGAAAGAAATACTAAAAAAGAACAATATACTTTCTACTCAAACAGACATTCTTCATTCTCTGCCCACTATCACCGCTACTCTTTGTCCTAACACTAGAGGTCTTAAATAGAAAGATCAGAGAAGAAGAAGAAATAAGAGGAATGAAAATTAAGAAAGAAGAGTATAAATTGCAAGCGTTTGCAGACGACTTAGTTTTTATTCTTGAAGATCCATTAGAAACAGCATCCAAATTGCTGGAAAGAATAGAGGAATATGGAGAAGTAGCAAGCTTGAAAATAAACAAAGATAAAACAAAGATCATGACAAAGAATATCCCAGCAACACAAAAGGAAGAGTTGTCAGAAATGTTGCAGATTCAAAACACAAGTAAGGTTAAATATCTGGGGATATATTTATCACCTAGATGTAGCACTCTTAAAGAGGATAACTATACCAGATTAAAACGACAAATAGCAACTGACTTGGAGAAATGGGAAAATTTGCATTTATCAATGATGGGAAGAATCTCTACAATTAAAATGAACATACTACCTAGAATTTTATATCTGTTTCAGACAATCCCAATCAGATTGGGTAAGGATTTTTTTCAAAATTTAAATAAAATAGTTTTGAAATTTATTTGGCAAGGGAAAAAAGCTAGAATAAAACTTAAATTATTACAAGATGTTAGATCGAGAGGAGGTTTTGGGTTACCTGATTGGGAGCTATACTATCAGGCAACAAACTTGATGTGGATTAAGGAATGGATATTATTAAAAAACTCTAGATTATTGAATGAAGAAGGTCATGACTTGCTGTTGGGATGGCATGCTTTCTTATGGTATAAGGGCACTAAATCACATGGTTACTTTAGAAGACATTATGTAAGGGAGGCGTTGTTGTTAAATTGGGAAAAGATTAAAAGACTACATTATTTAAAAATTCCAGTCTGGATATCAACAATTGAAGCATTTTCATATCCGATAATATATAAAAAGGAACAAACAGTTAGATATACAGAATTATTGAATACAGAGGGTGAGCTCAAATCTAGTCAAGAGTTGAAACAAGAAGGGATGGAAATGAACTGGTATTCATATGTACAGATACAATCTAGATATAATGAAGATAGAAAAACTAAAGGTCTTTATAATAAAATGACTGAGTTAGACAAAATTCTAACAGGTACTGATGAAAAAGTAATTAAAAAACTATATGGATATTTATTGGAGTTTAAATTGTATGAAGAACAAGTTAAAGAAACTATGATAGCTTGGGGAAAAAACTTTAGGTATGGGATTGATTTAGAGAATTGGCAGAAATTGTGGTCTCAAAATTATAAAATGACAATGTCTACTGCATATAGAGAAAACTTGTATAAGATGTTTTATAGGTGGCACCTACCCCCGACCAGAATCGCAAGAATGTTCAAGAATAAATCAGAAAAATGTTGGAAATGTCACCAGATACCTGGCTCATACTACCACATGTGGTGGACTTGCACTGAAGCTAAAAGATACTGGACTAAAATCCACATGTAGTTGGAAAAAATGACACACAAACAAATAGACTTTAAACCAGAGGTCTTTTTATTGGGGATCATACCAGAAACCTACAACAAAGACTTAAAATATCTGATTGTAAATGTGTTAACAGCAGCCAGAATTGTATTTGCAAAAAACTGGAAAAACGAAACAATACCAAAACAGGAAGAAGTTATCCGAAAAATAATGGATTGTGCTGAAATGAGTAAATTGACATTTGAAATTAGAGAGCAAGAGGATGAACAATTTTATAAGATATGGGATTTGTTTTATCGGTGGCTAGGGGGAAAAAAAACTTTGGAAATGAAAAATGATATACTTATGCCTTAATTGAAAAAAGTAGATGATGATATAATTATGCTGTGAAATAATCTAACAATGACACAATGAAGTATTAACATAAGGTCTGGGGATATAATGTATAAGGTTAAGAACTTATTATAATGATATGTCGCTGCTGATAAAGCAATTCTAATAGGGGAACAAATGAAAACTGGTATATATAGGCAGCGATGCTTTGTTGAACAATGAAGGAATAAGATCTCTGTTTGAAGGTATGAAATGCAAGATTAACAATAAATAGAAGTATACTCTCTGGAGGAAAATAATGCTAATGTTAACTAAATATATATTGTAGAATGAAAATAAGGCCTTTAGTTATATTAGATGAAATATCTGAGACGGTAAATATTATTTGAAGATGCAGAGGTTAAAACAACTGTAACCAAACGACATGCTGCATGTGATGATGGTTTTTTCTTTTTTCTTTTTTGTCTTTTTTGTCTTCCCCCTCCCCCCCTTTTTTTAAACCCTAGCTTATTGTGGTGTTTATTAAATATACAACAGAGAGATATGGGATGTATAAACGTAGTAGGGATGCACCTGTGATCAAATGACATATTGTATGTGATGATCGGTTTTCCCCCCTTTTTTTTCTTCTCCTTTTCCCATTGTTTTTTTTCTACTGTTATGTGATGTTGTCTATGTAATAAAAAATAAAATTAAAAAAAATATTGGGAAAAACCTAGAAAAATAATCAAACAATGGGTTTGTGAGCAAGACAATTATCAGAAGCCAGCATGGGTTTGTTAAAAACAGATAGTGCCAAACCAACTTTACTGCCCTCTTTGAAGTGTCCAAATTAGTGGATCAAGGAATTGCTGTAGATATAGTATATTTAGACTTAAGTCAGCCATTTGACAAAGTAGACAACTTACTTCTTTTTTATTATTATAAAATTTTATTAACCATTTCCATAACATATAATCACATGTAAATTATTACCTAGACAATATCATGTTGTAAGAGAGGACAATATACATGTGCAACCATCTTGCTTTAAAATCAAGCCTAGTATACTCCCCCCCACCCTCCCCCCCAAGCCCCCACAACCTACACCCCCCCCGACTTCCCAGAACCCGTACACGGCATAGATATTTAACAACCACAGTCTAAAATATATTGATAAAAAATACAAGTAAGAAGTTAATAACATCTTTACGTTGAACTTAGCTCCTCCTTGCTAAACTAACTTTAGACAATTTAAATCATTCCTAATCTTAAGTATAGGCTATCTGGAATTTCTTAGTCCCATATTTATTTTGAATATAATCAATCCATTTTTTCTAGTCTCGTTTATATCTTCCATTTGAATGGTCTTTAAGGTAGGCAGATATTTTAGCCATCTCAGCTAAATTTGTGACTTTCAGTGTCCATTCTTGAATTGTAGGCAAATCTTCCTTCTTCCAGTATTGCGCCACCAACAGTCTTGCTGCCGTTATTAAATGCAAAATCAGATTAACCTCTACCACTGTACAGTCAGTAATTATACCTAACAAGAATAGCTGAGGAGTAAACTTTATCCTTTTTTAAAGAATATTTTGTATAATCCACCATATTTTTATCCAAAATGCTTTAACCTTTTGGCAAGTCCACCATGGATATAGCTAATATTTTTGTTTTCCCTAAATTTATTTTAAAACCAGACACTTGACCATATTGATTAATCGTATTCATTAAGATCATACTAGATTCCTGCGGTTGATCCAATATTATAACCAAATCATCCGCGAAACCACGCACTCTGTATTCATGCTGCCTAATCTTAATTCCATTTAAACCGTCCAAGCCCCGTATTTTGTTCAGCAATACTTCCAAAGTTATAATAAACAATAGTGGGGACAAGGGACAACCCTGTCTTGTACCTTTTCCAATTTGAAAAGAGTCTGTTAAACTTCCATTGACTATAATTTGAGCCATTTGCAGTTGATATATTGCTTTGATTGATTGTAAAAACATTTCTCCTATTTGCATTTTTTGCAATGTTTTCAACAGGAATTGCCAGTTAACTCGATCAAAGCCTTTCTCAGCGTCCAAAAATATGAACGCAGCAGGAGTTTGATTGTTCTTTCCCAAATATTCTAATGCATTAATAATTAGTCTTACATTACTTTTCATTTGTCTCCCTTGAATAAAACCTATTTGGTCACTGTGTATTAATTGTTGAATAACCAACATTAACCTGTTTGCTAGGATTTTGGTAAAGATTTTATAATCTAGATTAAGTAATGAAATGGGTCTATAGTTTTTTGGTTGAGTAATATCTTGATCTTCTTTGGGGATCAGGGATATGAAAGCTGTCTTCCAAGATGGGGGCACCTTACCTTCCGTTTGAATCTTATTAAATAATTCTTTAAGAAGTTCTACCATTTCTAACTGTAGATTTTTATAGTAAGCCACTGTCAAGCCATCTGTACCAGGTGCCTTCCCTACCTTTAACTGCTTAATTACCTGTAGAATTTCCCCCAAGGTTATTGGTTGATTCAATTTTTGCCTGTGCTCTTCTTTAACTAAGGGTATTTTCTTTTTATCTAAGTATCTCTCTATATATAAACCGTTGATTTTATCCCCCTTATACAACTCTGTAAAAAATTCCCGGAATGCCTTTTGAATCTCATCCTGTTGGAACACCTCCTTCCCTCTATAGATCAGTTTAGATATATTTCGAGAATTCTGTTTTTTCCTAATCTGATAAGCTAACCATCTGCCAGGTTTCTTTGCATTGCAGAAGGTATTGTGTTTTGCGTATAACAAACTAGTAGCCACCTGATCAGAAATTGTTAAATTGAGCCTTTAATATAATAATTGCTTCCTTAATCTTTGTATCTCCTGGGTTTAGTGTTAACTCCAGCTCTTTCCTCCTAATTTCATCTTCCAATTCTGTTCGTTTTACCCCTTGTTTATGTCTGTGATTTATTTATATTTATCAAGACTCTTCTCATATACGCTTTACTTGCATCCCTTATTCATATTAGAAACAAAGTATTCTGTTAACAATTTTTTACAATCATTAATATACTTTTCATATCTAAATAAATTTTCATTCAATCTCCAAGACCTTCTTGCCTGTGCCACCCGTCCCAATTCCATCCAAACTGGATTATGATCTGAAAAAACTCTAGCCGAAATCTTTGTCTTCTTCACTCTGGAAAGCAAATCATTAGTAATTAATATAAAATCAATCCTAGAGAAAGATTGATGCCTATCACAAAAGAAGGTAAAGTCATATTCTTCTACATTTCTTTCTCGCCAAATATCTCTCAGTTCAAAGTCATCCATCATATCAAAAAAGGTTTGGGTAGCTTTGCTCGCGTCTGAGTGTTTGGGCGGGAAACTTTCTTGTCTCTCTTGATATCTATAACACCGTTCCAGTCACCAAGTAGTATGCAGGACCTATAATCCCACTGTACTAATTTAGCATGAAGGTTTCTATAAAATCCATCTTGTTGTTGATTAGGAGCATAAATTCCCCAAACCAATGTCTTTTTCCCTTCTAATACCAGATCTAACGCGATGTATCTTCCATGGGAGTCTGCTTCAATTAGTTCAGCTTTCATGTCTTTTCTTAAGTATATAACTATACCGTTTTTCTTTTCCATAACGGAAGCTATAAAATATTGGCCAAGTCTTGGGTTAATCAAATATTTTTGATCGGTTGATTTAATATGAGTTTCTTGCAAACAAATTATATCATTCTTGAACTGTTTAAGATAGTGAAATATTTTCTTTCTCTTCTGTGGAGAGTTCAATCCATTGACATTCCATGTTAGAAGCTTAATTGTCATTTTTGGTTTCCTGAAGCTTTTTTAGAGCCTCCTGCATAGCCTGTTTAACCTTTGGCCTGGCTCCTCCCACTGCTTCTAGACTAGTTACTGTAGCTTCTTGACCGATAGCAGGTGGTTGTTGGAGTTGTTGCAATTTGGATTGTTGCTCCATTCGTCTGGTAATCATACGGTTTGGTCTTTGTTCCATAGCTCCTTGTGCTTCTAGGAGAGAGAGAGATGATCCATCTTATCTGATAGTTGTGTGATTTGCTGTCTATCTTGTCCTTCTTGTGGTCTATCTCTAGGTCCGGATGATGCGGGATGTCCAGCCATCAAAATGTTGTGATAAAAATCTCGAGCTTTCCATACTGAGTTGAGACGGTATCTTTGCCTGTCAAATGTGAACGCTAGGCCAAATGGTGCGTCCCACCTATACTGTATCTGACGATTTCTAAGTTCTTCAACTAGAAAAGCATAATCTTTCCTGGATCTTAACATTTGAGGTGGTATCTCTTTCAAAACAGTCAACTCCTGACCCCCAATTTGAAGCTTAGTTTTATAAGACTCTTGTAGTATCATATTTCTGATCTCTCTTGTGGTAAAATATATAACAATGTCCCGAGGGAGCTGCTTCTGCTTTGCCAACCAAGAATTAATGCAATAAACTTTGTCAATTTGCCAGTCAAAATTACCCCCTGGTCTTCCCAACAGACTATCAAACGCTTCTGAAAAAAATCTGTTTCAAGTTTTCCTGCTTGTCTTCACGCAAGCCCCTTACTCTTAATGCCAACTCCATTTGTCTGTATTGTATCATAATTTCTTTTTCAGCATTTTCAACTTTTTGTTACACCATCTCTGTTTTCGATGTCAAATTAATATTGGCTTCATTAAGATCATCTACTCTATCCTCAATTCTGGAAACATGTTCTGTCAAAACATTTACAATCTCCAACATATCATCTCTAATTTTAGAGACCCGGGTATCAATCTTATCAGACAACTCCTTCATCTCCTCTCTGAGCCCTTCTTTAAATTTGGCTTCCACCTTTATTGTCTGAGTGTTAAAAGCCTCATTCAGTTCCTTCAAAAAGAATTCTTTCATTAGTGGTTCACCTATAGAGGGCGTAGAGAGCGGAGGCTGCAACTTTGTGCCAGGTATGGGCGATGTGCCAGAGCTTCTGGGGGCCAAAGGCATCTTTAAATTAACATTTGGTTTAGAGGCTGTTCCAAGTTTTATCTTCGACCAATTAGTAAAACTCTGCTGGCCAGTTATACAACTGTGGAGCGAGGTAATAAATCACTCCTTTCCTTTGAGGTTTTAAAACTCCGTAAGGCTTTACGATGAGTTTCAAAAGGTAAACATTGTTATGAAGCAGTTCAAGAAGCTCGGCGCTATTTTAAGTGTCTCTTTGATAGCTAAGTTATCGGAAGAAGGTCTTGTAAAAATGAAGCTAAGATTTGAATAAACAATTAAAGTTCTCGCATACCAGTCCTGCTCGCTTTGAAATCAATACATCAAGCTTTGTCCTGAGAAAGGGAGTGCTCACTTCGTGCTGCAAATGCAGCTGGAATTCCCCGGCACGGAGACAGTTCTGCCCTCAGCTAGCCCCCCTCTCCTCGCAGACACACAAACTGCAAGGATCAGATGGCACTTTGCACAACAGAACCCGCTCACCTCCTCCTCTACCTGAAGAGTAAGGTAAACAAACTGCCAGACGTCTGATAGATGATCGTCTGACAGGAACGCGACCAGGAATTCGGGAGCAGCTATATTAAGCTGCTTCCATCAGTAAGCCCCTCCCCCCGGAAGTCCCAACTTACTTCTTGATAAGATAGAAAAATGTAGGATAAATCACATGATTATCAGGTGGATTCATAATTGAGTGACAAACTGGACTCATCATGTAGTCCTCAATCTACCTGGCAGGAAACATGCATGCAGTGGGTACCTCAAGGTTCTGTCCTAGGCCTAGTGCTCTTCAATATCTTCATAAATGATCTAGATGAAGGAATAGAAGGGAATCTCAGTAAATTTGAACACTACACCAAGCTGAAGAGAATTGCTAATAATTTGGAAGATATATTCAGAAGCATCTTGACAGCGCAGAAAAATGGGGCCTGGCCAATAAGATGCAGTTTAGTGGTAAGAAAAGTAAGATCCTACATTTAGGCAGGCAAAACCAAATGCACAGGTATAGAATAGGTGACACATGGCTCAATAGTAGTAATATATATATATATATATATATATATATATATATATATATATATATATATATATATATATATATATATATATATATATATATATATATAAGATTTTTACAACCCCTGGTAAGCCCCAATTATGGGAGGAAGCTAACTGCTTCCAACATCTGTCAATCGGCTCGTCACAAGAGTCCATCATGACAGAAACCCAATATTTTTACTGTTGCCTTTGTTATATTTGTGGTTTTTTATTTGTGCTGATAAAAAAACCACAAATATAACAAAGGCAACAGTAAAAATATTGGGTTTCTGTCGTGATGGACTCTTGTGACGAGCCGATTGACAGATGTTGGAAGCAGTTAGCTTCCTCCCATAATTGGGGCTTACCAGGGGTTGTAAAAATCTAATAGATACCTTTCACCCTGGCTTTGCTGATAACGGATAAGAGCCTGTGGCCTAATGGCTAAGAAGTTTGCCTAGTATGCAATATAGCCCAGGTTCAAATCCCAGTAAGGGTATGGCTAGCTGATGAGAGCTAAATAGCTTGAAATAGATCTATACTAGTCTCCCTTTATTTATTTATCAGCACAAATAAAAAAAACCATATATATATATATATGTTGTATTTGTGCTGATAAATAAATAAAGCACAAATACAACACAAATGTAATAAAGGCAACAGTAAAAGTATTGGGTTTCTGTCTGGATGGTCTCTTGTGACGAGCCAATAGACAGAGAATGGAGGCAGTGGACTTCCTCCCATATTTGGGGATACCAGGGGTTGTAACTCTAAATACACACACACACACACACACACATATATGTCTTTGGTTGTTCAGGTTTTCTCCCGCATAAAATTGGAGGTGTCTTGGCTTACGTATACACACACACACACACACACACACACACACACACAAACATACATACATACATACATACATACATACATACATACATATATCCAAGTAGTAAACTATGACTTATGCATGAACCAACAGTGTGCTGCAGCTGCCAAAAAAGCATTGCAGTTCAGAGGTGGGTTTACCATGCCTTCGGGTACCCGGGCTTCCAGAGGCCCCATAGTGAAATGCCCCCCTGGCCTGCTCCCACCCTCTCCCCCCCACCAACTCACTACTCATTTGCTCCCCACGCCCATCCGCACCATGCTTGCCCCACCTGCCTACCCGCCCACCGCTTACTGACTCGCTGGCTCACCAATCACTCTGCCTATGAGAGCCCTATATACACCACAGTACAGATGGCTCACTTACCTCTTTTCCTGCTTTGCCTCTCATGTCATAGCTCGCTTGCTGATCTGATCCTTGCTGACTTGACCTCACTGATTTGATCTTCGCTTGCTTGCCCTGCAGTCTCCTCAAGTAAGTAAGCCTTCAGGGGAAAAGCTACCTTGAGCACTGTCCGACTTCCCACTGTACATGAGGCTGGGGATCGGCTGCAGCAGATTCCCAGGCTTGGCTAGAGGACCGTGTGGCCACAACTTCGCACTGGGGTGGGCAGAAACTAGCTGCAGTGCCCTGCACTCTAGGCAAGCCCAGGGATCATCTGAGGCCTGCAACGAAGACTGCAGCAGTTCTCCGGGCTTGTCTAGACTGCAAAACCACTTGGCGCTCAGCTGAGGCCTTTCTTGCCACCCTCCTTCCAATCCCCAGCCCTTTGGTGGATAAGCTGACTCGGTTCCATGCCAGGTGGGCCTAGTTGAGTGGGTACTCCCTGTGTCCCTCCAGTCCAGCTTATCTGCTGCCTGGTTGCCTGCCTGCTGCCTGCATCCATCACATCAAAGAGCAACTGATTCTGCCTGCTGGTGACTCGGTTTTTTTATGTTTTTAAAGTGTTTTTAAAAGGATATTTTATTTATTGTTTTCAGAAAATATTTTTTAAAATTAAATTTCAACAGTAGTAACTGTGAAAGGGATCTTGGAGTCCTAGTGGACAACCATTTAAATATGAGTCAGCAATGTGCAGCAGCTGCCAAAAAAGCCAACACAGTTCTAAGCTGCATAAACAGAGGGATAGAATCAAGATCACGTGAAGTGTTAATACCACTTTATAATGCCTTGGTAAGGCCACACTTGGAATACTGCATTCAGTTTTGGTCACCACGATGTAGAAAAGATGTGGAGACTCTAGAAAGAGTGCAAAGGATCAACAAAGATTATTAGGGGACCGGAGATTAAAACATATGAAGAACGTTTGCAGGAACTGGGTATGTCTAGTTTAATAGAAAGAGGGACTAGGGGAGACATGATAGCAGTGTTCCAATATCTCAGGGATTGCCACAAGGAAGTGGGAGTCAAACTATTCTCCAAGGCACCTGAGGGTAGAACAAGAAGCAATGGGTGGAAACTAATCAAGGAGAGAAGCAACTTAGAACTGAGGAGAAATTTCCTGACAGTGAGAACAATTAATCAGTGGAACAGCTTTCCCCAAGAAGTTGTGAACGCCCCAACACTGTAAGTCTTTAAGAAAATTTTGGATAGCCATTTGTCTGGAATGGTATACTGTTTCCTGCATAGGCAGGGGGTTGGACTAGAAGACCTCCAAGGTCCCTTCCAACTCTGCTATTGTATTGTATTGTATTGTATTATAAATTGTTTTAAGGGAATTTTTTATTTATTTATTGTGTATAGAATATGTTTTTTAAAATTGTTTTTAGAGAATGGTTTTTTATTTATTGTTTTCAGAAAATGTTTATTACAAGAAATGTTATTGCTTTTTGGAAATGTTTTATTTGTGATGCAATATTTTGCTTTTAAGTGTGCAGGTTGCTGCATGGTTTGCACCAACCTGCCCATATAAAAGCACCCACTTTGAAAAGTGGCTGCTTTCCCATGGGCAGGCCAGGTTGGTGCAAGTAAGCTTTATGAGATTTTGTGTTTATTTCTGTAGTGAATTCATTACAGAAACACACAATCTTGCAAACCATGCACCAACCTACCCATAGAAAAGCAGCCACTTTGAGGCACATAAAATTATGCGAGCTTTGTGAGGTTTTTTTTTCTGTGTAATACCTGGTTTTTGAGGTAATTGTGAAGTGGTTGCTTCTTGCAGCAATAACCTTTTATATGACTGGCTGTTTTCATAAGTTGAGTTGTGTGCTGCTTTGTGAGCTCCTGCAGCTTGATGGGTTTTGATGGGCACTGTTTTCTGTGGTTTCTGGTTCTCTGAGCTTTCTGGAACTGTCCTTTATAACTTCCCACAATGCCTTGATGGTTTTTAGCCACCATCTCAAAGAATGAAGTATGATCTAATAACTCCTTGCCCTACACCCAGAGAAGAGGCATTGGAATGGCAAGCTCTGTTAGCTGGTGCTAAAACCTCTTACCCTGAACAAGTTCCTCATGAGTCTACACAGGACTTAGATGGGACTGCCTTACTTTTAGAGAAGGCCAATTCTGTGGGTGATGACACATAATCCATGGCAATAACCGGACAACCTCCCTTTGTATAAATCAAGTTTCCTGATGAGCTGCAAAAGATGACCCACTTTCCCTTATAACCTGGAATATAGTGGGTTGGTCTGTTCGATCAAAAGACCAACACTTTTTTGATTATATATCACAATTTGACATCCTCTTCTTACAGGAAACCTGGGCCTCCACAGAGATTCAGTTAGATGGTTATTGGGTTAACTCAATCCCAGCTGTCCCAAGCAAGGTTGAGGGGAGAGCTAAAGGGGGTATTGTGACATTAGTTAATACATCCTTGCAATTTAAATGTGTATCACTGCCACCTTTCCAGCCTTGGGCTGTGATTATCTTACTCTTATTTAAACAGGTGGAGATTTTGCTTTTTAATATCTATATTCCTCCACTTAATACCATGTTTCCAAAAAAATAAGACAGAGTTTTACTTTCTTTTGAACCCCAAAATATTGATTGGAACTTATTATCAGGAGGGGCTTATTGTTTTGGGGTTGCTGGGTTGTAACGTTCCCGTGGTTCGCCCATGAGGCCAATGTTGAGAAAAGACAGCGACCCAGATTGGGGTCTGAGAGCCCCTTTTATTGAGATAGGACAAAGGCAGGAGGAGCAATAGCATGTGCTTAAAAACAGTACAATTTCTAATCTACTGCTCAGTCTATATATGGTCAAATCCTGGACGTCAATGGTAGGGCACATATCAGAATGTTATGTTATGCACTATCAGGTTGTTATGGCGTTCTAGGAGTTTGTTTTCTCCTGTGTGATTCAGCGTGACTCTGCAAGCCCTAGTATGAACTGGGCCATGGGGGACACACACCTACACAAGGAACTATATTACAACATCTCCTACTTTTTTATTTTCTTTTTGTCAAAAGACTCTTCCTCTTCATCTACCAGAGTTGTCAACAGTGCTTTTTGTTGCTGCATATCAAGGCTTGTTAAAGCCATATTGATACTCCTTTTCTGCATCATGCCCTCCACTGTGGACTGGATTATACTTTGGATGACAGGGATAAAACAGGGTAGTAGTAGGAGGCCTAAGAAGATGCTGCCTGCCATAAAGGCGGCTTGCTCCCAGTTCCGGAAGATGCCCCCCAAGAACCCCGCATCATCCATAATCCCTGTCCACGTTTGTACGTGCACGTGCACTAATTTTCTCAAGTCAGCAGTGAGATCAGCTACCACTTTGCCAGTTTCATCAATCTGCAGGCAGCAATTTGTCAGGTTAAACTTCCCACATACCCCTCCCTCTTTTGCAAGTAGATAGTCCAAAGCTAAGCGGTTTTGATAAACTGCAGTGCGTAGCTTATCCTGTGCAGTGGCAATGGCTATTTTATCCATGGCCAGACAGACATCAATGTCAATAGTCCATTGTTCTGCTTTTGAGTGAATGGTGTGGTTAAGGTATGCAAGGTAGACTGCCCCTGCGTTCCCAGCAACAATGCCGAGACCGGCCCATATGGTGATGTTGTATTTGGTGAGTATTTCTAGACTGTGGCATGTCACTGCATTGCCCTGTTTACAGACACTGTATTCAGTCTTGTTAAGAATGCACTTAGGGAGATCCCGAGTACATCCCTTGGGAGGGATATTAGAGTAGATCAGCGTGCAGATGGTTGCTGACCCTTTGGATACTTGAATGATGCATTGGCTACAGTTGAAGTTGCTTGTAGGGGGGGTGTTTCTGCGGGACACACGGTGTGGAGTGGAGACGTCAGCAGTACGGTGACTTAACAGGAGCAGGAGGATGAAGACAGCAAACACGAGGATCAAAATGATGCCAGATTTAGGGGGTGAGGCTGTTGGTTTTTTGCAGCACCAGATCCAGCGGGATGGCAGGTGGGATGGCGGGGGGGTGTCCGACAGCAGGTGGGTGGTATGGGAAGACACCTCGTCCAGGAACCCAGAGGATGGTGTCGTCATGCTGAATGGCAGCGTAACCTCTCCCCTAGGCAAGTAGTTTCGCAGGGCCTTTCCAAGTCCGATCGGGAGGCTGACGGAAGTAGACGAGAGGTTTAGCTGGGTTGGTGTCTGGGGGCGCATAATGTCATTCTGCTGCTGTTGCCAGAGGTTGGCCTGAGACATTGAGGAAGTTAAGCGTGTGAAGGCAGAGATTAAGGATGTTTTGAATGGCTGGTAAATTAGGGGGTGTTATTTTGCCTTCCCCGGCCGTGTAACGTGCTAGGGCATCTTTTAAGGTCTGATTAGCCCTTTCCACCATTGCCTGGCCTTGGCTGTTATATGGAATGCCAAATTTATGAATAATGTTCCATTTTGCTAGGAACGAGGCAAATGCTGAACTTGTATAAGCAGGCCCATTGTCAGTTTTTAGTTCTTTAGGAGAGCCAAGCACCGAAAAGGTTCACAGGCAATGGTTAATAACATGTTTTGTGGTTTCTCCCCTCTGGGGGGTAGCCATGATGAAGCTGGAATAGGTGTCAATAGTGACATGGAGATACGACCAGGGCTTAAAGGGATGATATCTGGTGACATCCATCTGCCAAATTTGGCATGCACCCGTCCCCCTGGGGTTAACCCCAATGGGGAGGTTGTGTGCTTGTTTGCTGCAGGTGGGACACTGTTGGAAAATTGCAGCGGCTTCCGCTATAGAGATGCCAAATTGCTTAACCAAAGCTTTTTTGTTCTGATGGAAATATGCATGGCTTTCCCAGGGGGTGCATAATGCTTTTGGGTGAGAAATTCCAAATTGGTCGCCACAGATTCGGCTGCATCGGCACGATCATTCCCTTCCTGTAGAGGGCCAGGAAAGGGCTGATGGCTGTTCTCTTGTGAGCGGGTGCCCGAAGAGCCAGGCACAGCCTCAGGGGCAAACAGCTGTGTTGCACTGTCGCAGCAGCGCAACATACCAGCCATGAGGTGACCATGCTCATGAGCAGCCACCAGGAAACCCCCATTTCCAGCCTGGCAGAGCGCGACCCAGTATGGTTTTATTATGGTTTTATGGTTTTATTAAACATTTATAGGCCGCCCTTTTCCCTGAGGGGACTCAGGGCGGCTTACAATAATAGGGGAGGGGAGTGCAGGACAAAACACAAAAAGAAAATGTGAGTAAAAATAATTAGCGGTAAAACACAACATTAATTCAACATTCGGGAGGGGCGAGAGTAAAGTCTTATCCCCAGGCCTGGCGGGATAGCCAGATCTTGAGGGCTGTGCGGAAGGCCTGGACGGTGGTGAGGGTGCGGATCTCCACGGGGAGATTGTTCCATAGCGTTGGAGCTGCAACTGAGAAGGCTCTCCTCCGCGTAGTCGCCAGTCGGCACTGACTGGCGGATGGAATTCGGAGGAGGCCTACTCTATGCGATCTGATGGGACGGAGGGAGGTAATTGGCAGAAGGCAGTCAGTAATATCTCAAAGGCGCTAAGCTGCATGGTGCTCTGCCCTCCCCCCAGCTCCCATGGCTTAGCGCATTTGGGATACCCTTAGGTCAGTGCATGGCACTCTGCCTGGCTGGAAAGGGAGGTTGCCCGAGTGCCTGTTCCATCCCCAGCTGGTGTGCCTCCCAACCTCACTATGCCCTGGCCCACTCTCCCTGCAGAACCAGTATGCTGTGGTGGCAGTGGCACTCCGAGCATAACTTATTCTCCAGCTTCCAAACTCCAGAAATCCGCAACTGAGTCTTTCGGCAGTGCCACTCTGGGAGTACGCTCTATGGTTGTGCGCTGGCTGAGAAAGAGCATACTCCCAGAGCATACAACCATAGAGCGTATTCCCAGAATGGCAACTTCCAGAAGACTCGGCATCCTACCTCCGTGCTTTGGAAGCTGCAGAAAAAGCCATGCGGTGGCAGCAGGCGGCAGCGGAGATGCCCTGGCTCTGCAGGGAGTTAGGCAAGGGCATTGTTAGTCTGGCAGGTGTGCGAGCAGGGAGTGGAAAAGCCACTCGCGCAACCCCCCTCTCCAGCCATGCAGAGCCCCATTCACTGACCTAAGGGCATTCTGAAGGCACCAGAGCTGCAGGAGCTAGAGGGTGGCGAACAGGCACTCACGCAGCTTGGCAATAACCCTAGGTCAGTGAATATCACTGTGCCTGGCTGGAAAGGGGGTTGCCGGGTGACTGCTCGTGAGTGTGGTCACCTCATGGCTGCTGTGTAGTGCTGCTGCGATAGCGCAACACAGCCGTTTGACCGTGAGACTGTGCCCAGCTCTTCAGGAGCCCACTCGCAAGAGAGCAACCGCCCGGTAACCCCCCTCTCTAGTTGGGCACAGCACCACTCACAGACCTAGTGGTATCCCAAAGGCGCCAAGCAATGCGATCCTTTGCCCCCCCATTCCTGCGCCTTGGTGCCTTTGGGATAACACTAGGTTGGTGCGTGGCGCTCTGCCTGGATGGAGGGGGGGGGGTTGTCCAGAGGGCTTATTTTCAGGGAAGGGCTTACATTTTTGCCTACCCGAAAAATGTGGCATGGCCTTATTATCAATACATGTTGTATTTTCGGGGAAACACGGTAAGAATAATGTTATCAACAAGATTTGGAACAGCATAGAAGATTTTATTCTTGGCTGCTCAGACAAATACCCCAAAGCAGCAATAATTATAGGGGGGGACTTAAATACTAGAATGGGACCAAATGATCAAACATTATTTAATCAATTTAAGATCCACTATGATGAGAATGTAACAGGAGAACCCCTGCATTCCAGACAATTTAAAGACCCTAAAGCAAATTGGGCAGGTTTGTGTGTAAAACAAATGACTGTACATTTGGATCTTTGTATCCTTAATGGGTCCAAATGGGGCGACTATCCAGCAGAATATACTTATCGGGGAACAGGAAGAAAATCCACAATTGATTACTGGATAATATCATATGACCTCCTGAAGTTTTGACATAAGATGGAGGTAGACTCGTGACTGGAAAGCGATCATGATGCAATAGACCCTGACTATGTAACTGAGAGCCAAGCTAGTTTCGACCAAACTCCTTACTAGCCCCTTGTTACACCAGAACAGATATCCCAGTTGATCAGAGCCCTGAAGGCTAATAAGACATCTGGTGCTGACAATGTCCTGCCAGAAATAATCAAAAAGAATGCCAGTTAGTGGGCTCCACTTTTAGCATCTGTTTACATTTATAGATAAAATAGGCCATATGCCAAGAGATTGGGGAGTAGTAATTATCATACCAATTTATAAAAAAGGTAATAGAAATGACTCAGGCAATTATAGACCCATTAGTCTTCTGAGCGTTATTAGTAAACTGTATGCCAAACAACTAAACTATAAACTTCAGGACTGGCTAATTTCAGGAGGAATATTCAAATACGAGCAAGCAGGTTTTAGAGAAGGACGATCTGGTGAATTATATCTTGGTACTCCATCATTTAGTACAAAAATACACATATAAAAAAAAATTTCTCTTTTTGTGGCCTTTCTTGATTTTAAACAGGCCTTTCATTCAATATCCAGGATCATCCTCTGGGAGAAATTATAATGCACCACTATCGATAAACACATCCTCTTCCTTATACAAAAATTGTATGCCAATTCCACCTTGAAAGTGAGGTGCAATCCCCAAGGGAGTTTAACCGGCCCTGTAAGAGTACAAAAGGGGGGTACGGCAGGGTTGCATCCTGTCCCCCTCCCTCTTTAACTTCTGTATCAATCCCCTGATCGATCTCTTACAGAACCCTGATTTCCATCCTCCTAAACTAGCACAACGCAAAACTCTGGTTCTCTTATATGCTGATGATGCCGCTATTATTTCACAATAATATTATTTCACAATAATGTAGGACTGAAGGGAGCAATTAGGGCAACTCCTGTAGGACTGAAGATAGCAATTAGGGCAACAATTTGCTGGCTATTGCAGGCAAAACAAGCTGGTTCTTAAATTTGATAAATCAAAAGTTTTAGTTTTTGCTTAAAAACCTAGCCAATACTCCTGGAAAATAGAAGGACATAGTTTGGAACAGGTTAGAACATTTAGATACCTTGGGGTGGTTTTCTACATGCAAAGGACATGAAAGGCACACCTGGATCATACATTGCAAGCAGCCAATAATGGTAGCTGAAGCAGCAGCAAGGCAGAGGCTGACATCCAGCTCTCCTCCAGAAAAGGACGGTCAGGATAGGCAGAGTAGAACTTGCGGAGCAAACGAGGAGCTCGAACATAGGACTTGTCAACCCATTCAGTGTGAGATGGGGGAAAATACTTCCAAGCCACCAGGTACTGGATACAGTTCCGCCGCTTACGAGAGTCCAAAATCTCACGGACCTCAAAATGCTGCTTACCCTCTATCAAAAGTGGGGCAGGTGGAGAAGTAAGAGGAGCTCTCAAGGAAGAAGTGAATTCAGGTTTCAGGAGATTAACATGAAAAACAGGATAAACTCGGTTGAGGTGCTTAGGTAACTGGAGACGGACGGAGACATGGTTGATGATCTTGATAATTGGAAATGGGCCAACATATTTGGGGCCCAACTTCTTCAAATTCTGAGTCGTTTGAAGAAACTTAGTGGACAAATAAACCTGATCATCAACTTTATATTCATGGGGCTTAGTCCGTTATTTATCAGCATGCTTCTTATGAGCGCGGTGTGCAGCATCCAGAGTCCGGAGTGTCAAAGGCGATCGAAGGCGATCACTCCACTCAGACAGCAAAGACACTTGCGGCTGCTCGCAAGGAATCTCTGGAATGGGCACAAAATCTTGCCCGTACACCACACGAAAAGGGGTAAAGCCAGTGCTGCTGTGCATGGAATTGTTGTAAGCCACCTCAGCATGAGGCAACAATTCCACCCAATCATCTTGTTGGTAGTTGATGAAACAACGTAGATACTGCTCCAGCACAGAATTAGTCCTCTCGCAGGCCCCATTAGTTTGAGGGTGGTGGGAGGAGCTTAACCCCTGGGCGGAGCCAATCCGCTTCAGAAATTCCTTCCAGAATAGGGAGGTGAACTGAACACCCCTGTCCAAAATGATGCGGTCAGGTACCCCATGCAAGCGATATATTTGTGAGATGAACATCTTAGCAAGAGATTTAGCGGAAGGGATCTTGGAGCAAGGAATGAAATGATCTTGCTTGGAGAATAAGTCAGTAACAACCCAGATTACTATGTTTCCTTGACTTTCTGGAAATTCAACAATGAAATCCATGGAGATCTCCTTCCACGGGTCTGCTGGGTGAGCCACCGCTTGGAGCAACCCCTGGGGCTTACCCGGAGGGCGTTTAGCTGCAGCACAAATGGACAACTAGCTACATAAGCCTCAATGTCTTTTTTCAGTGAGGGCCACCAAAATTGCCTTTTAACTAGGTGCAGGGTCTTGACGAACCCAAAGTGTCCAGCCATCCAGGAGTCATGAGCCCATTGGAGTACAATGGTCCTAATGGACACAGGGACGTATAACTTTGCCCCAATCCAAGCCAATCCATCCTTCAAAGTGCATTCATCCATGTGTTGCTGGAACCAGTCATCCTCAGTAAGGACCTTTTTTAGGTTAGAGAGAAAGTCTTTCGTGACCTCCAATTTAGAAGTTGTTTGACTTCTAGTGACAACAGGAGCAGCCAGGCTTTTTTGGGGAATGACAGGCTGGACAATACTGAGTTTCGAACAGTTGTATTGAGGGAGTCTGGACAAAGCATCAGCCATAAAAAAAATTCCTCCCGGAATGTATTTCAAAGTAAAATTGAATCGATTGAAGTGCTGAGCCCAGCACATCTGTTTGGGAGAAAGTCTTCTGGGGGTTCTCAGCACCTTCAAATTTTTATGGTCAGTCCACACCTCGAAAGGGTGCCCTCTAGAAAATGGCGCCAGGTTGATAAAGCCCAACGAACAGCAAAAGCCTCCTTCTCCCAAATAGCCCAACATCTTTCCGTGTCGGTCAGTTTACGAGAGGTGTAAGCGCAGGGTTGCAATTTACCTTGGCTATTTGCTTGAAGTAGCACAGCTCCCATTGCCACATCACTGGTGTCAGCCTGGACCACAAAAGGCGCATCCATGTCCAGGTGCTTTAGGACTGGTTCCTCTGCAAAGAGCCGTTTCAACTTCTCGAAAGCAGCTTGACAGTCCATAGTCCAGTCCAACGGTTTGCTAGGTTTGGGCTTAGCCCCTCCTTTCGATTTAAGGAGGTTAGTTATAGGGAGAGCTATCTTAGCGAAGGAGGGAATAAACTGACGATAGAAGTTAGCAACTCCCAAAAATCTCTGTAATTGCTTACGTGTATGTGGGGCCTCCCATTCGGTGACAGACTTGACCTTAGCGGGGTCCATTTCTATCCCCTTGTGGGAGATTCGATAGCCCAGGTAATCAATTTTTTCTTGATGAAATTCACACTTGGACAATTTGGTATACAATTCTGCCGTTCAGAGTTTCTTCAGAACTGTGCGAACAAGCTTCACGTGTTCTTCACGTGTTTCCGTGTAAATAAGGATATCGTCTAAATAGACCATTACGCCTTTGTAAAGATGGTCATGTAAAATCTCATTAATCAGTTGCATGAAGACTGCTGGCGCCCCCTGGAGGCCAAATGGCAGTACTTGAAACTGGAAGCAACCAAGGGGGCAGTTGAAAGCAGTTTTCCATTCGTCTCCCTCATTAATTCTGACCCGATAGTATGCTTCCCTCAGGTCCAATTTAGTGAAAATCCGGCCCTTCCCCAGTTGAGCCAGCATGTCCCTCATCAGTGGTAAGGGATAGAGGTTCTGAGCAGAGATTTAGATTTTAGATTTAGATTTTATTAACATTTGTAGGCCGCCCTTTTCCCTGAAGGGACTCAGGGCGGCTCACATAAAATCAGGGAGGGGAAGTACAAACAATGACATAGACACATATAATAAAAGTAATAAGCAACATACATTCATCATTCGGGAGGGGTAACTATCCTTGTCCCCAGGCCTGACGGGCTAGCCAGTTCTTGAGGGCTGTGCGGAAGGCCAGGACGGTGGTGAGGGTACGAATCTCCACGGGGAGTTCGTTCCAAAGGGTCGGGGCTACTACTGAGAAGGCCCTCCTCCTTGTAGTTGCCAGCCGGCACTGGCTGGCCGATGGAATACGGAGGAGGCCCAATCTGTGTGATCTAATTGGTCGCAGGGAGGTGATTGGCAGGAGGCGGTCTCTCAAGTATCCAGATCCACTACCATGCAGGGCTTTATGAGTGACTAATAGCACCTTGAAGCGCACCCGGAGATCGACAGGTAGCCAGCGCAGCTCGCGGAGGATAGGTGTTATGTGGGTGAACCGCGGTGCACCCACAATCACTCGCGCGGCCGCGTTCTGTACCAGCTGAAGTCGCCGGATGCTTTTAAGCATCGAGATGCAGTTTAAGTTTTTGAAATTAACACATAATCTGAAGGAGCCATCTTTCTTTTCTCTGAACAATACTGGCACAGCTACCTTGGACCTTGCTGGTTCAATGAAACCCCTTTCTAAGTTTTTATCAATGAATTTCCTCATTTCTTCCATCTCTCTAGGGGTCATTGAATATATTTGGGGCTTTGGAAGCTTTACTCCAGGTAAAATATCAATGGTGCAATCTGTGGGCCTGTGGGGGGGGGGTAATTTATCAGAAGATTTCTCACTAAAAACATCCTTCAGGTCCCAATATTCCTTTGGAATTCTTTCCTCCCCCTCAATTTTTTCCTGCCCCCTGGCCGCCAGTGTGGGGGCAGTAGCATCAGAGTCTGGAGCTTCACTCTTCCCCTCAGGGGGTGTGGCCATCTGAATCCGTAACCACCCCTCTCTCCAGTTAATGCGTAGGTTCTATCTACGGAGCCAGGGGAGTCCTAAAATAAGGGGCCAGTCCATCCCAGGTGCCACAATAAAAGTTATCATTTCTTGGTGGGTACCCATCCACATCTCAATGGGTTCAGTAGAAAAATGAGCAGGACCGCCCCCCGCAATAGAGCCATCTATTTGACAAAAAGCTATAGGGATTTTTAAAGCTTTTAGTTTCAAACCCAGTTTCTCAACCATTTCAGGGCTTATCATGCAACGGGAGCAACCAGAATCTAAAAGAGCTGTACGTTTTTATTTTGCGCCAGAAGAGGGCACTCTAACCTCAATGGGAATAAGCATGGGGCCAGAGCGGGAACTTACCCAGTGATCAACATCTTCACAGTCACTATCGTCAGATGAGCTGGGACTTCCGTTTCCCCCCTCCTCTGGCTCAAAGCGATGAGAAGTTTCTTCCCCAGCCAAGGCGGCTTCCTTTCTCTTGCCTGGAGACTTCTCAGGTTTCCTCTCCCTCCGGGGTGGTGGTGGAGCGGAGTGGGTCAGCTTGACCCACAGCAATTCAAAACGCAATGCCCCTCCTTCCCACAGCGGAAACAAGCGGAGGGCTTGGGCTTGCCTGCAAAACCTCCCCTACCCCCTTTTTCACTCTTTGGGAAGGGGGCTTTAGGAGGGGGGCGGAGGGGATTCCTCAACTTCTCCCTCTTCCATGCAACGAAGCCTGGTTAAATCAAGCTCGATATCTGCAGCATTCTCAAGGCTCCAAGCGGTGGGGAATGCGTCTGTTTATGCACTGCTGGTAAACATTTTTATGCAAGCCATCTGCGAATCAATCCAACAAGGCTTCTTCAGACCATCCCCTCATATAGGCCAACAACTCCTGGAATTCCTGCACATATTCAGGCACAGTTTTTTTTCCCTGTCTGAGTGTCGTAAATTTTAACCTAGCTCAATGCTCGGTGAGGGGGTTGTCAAACCTTCTCCTCATTGCTGCCAGAAAGTCATCAAAATTCCTCAGGAGACGGGAGTTACTATTATGTAATCCGACCATCCAGTCAGCTGCTTTCTTCTCTAGGGCCATTAACACTATTCTCACTTTAGATTCATCAGAGTCCAAATCAGGCCCATATATTTGTATATAATTCCAGACCTGAATGTGCGAGAGAACGGAATGGCGACTAAGCTTTTTCGCTCCAATACGAGCTGGCGAAAAAGCGCTGGGGAACTCCAGGAACTGGTTTCGTTCCGCTCTTTTTGAGGTCTCCGGGATGAGCGACCTTCAGGGGGTCTGTATAGACCGAAATTCAAAGGGAACCAGTGTCCTTGACCAGCTGTGGACTTTAAAAACTCCAGCGCGTCCCGGCATGTTCAGCGGTGAGAATGGCGGCCCGTAAAGAAAACGGAGGCGTGTGAAAGCATTTTACGGCGGTTTGAGCGTCTGGGGGGGGTTTAATCCTCCCCTTACAGCTATTACAGTGGGGTGAACTTGGTGAGCCTCTTATGGTGGCATGGACTGTGCTGGCCAACTATTGCCAGCCTTGCCAGCCTTTAGAAAGGAGGAGGTCAAACAGGGCTTCTACCCAGAGCAGGCGAATCGGGCGGCTGGTTGAGCCTGCCTTTTCCGTAGTCGTAGCCTTCTCTGGATTTCCACCCCCCTCGTATTTGGCTCAGTTCTTCCAATGATGCTGCCTCCTTAAACAGAGCTGCTCCTTCCACCAACGCTGCCTTTACTATCAACGTGGCTTTTTCCAGCGTGGCTCTTTCCATCATTATAACCCCTCCCCCCAACACTATTTCCTCTACCAATGCTGCCTTCTCTGACAACACTTCCACCAACGCTGTCCCCTCTACCAATATTGGTCCCTTACCATCTTGGGCTTTAACCATCTGACTGCCCTCAAGTATATTTCTAGGATTTTTGGACTGGTTATCTTCTCTCCAACTGTTGCCAGCATTATCATCTTTTACGGTTTGTGGACTACCAGCATTGACAGCTTTATTACCCCCTATTGCGACCCCTGGACTACCAACGGGGAGAGTGCCTGCTTATTCTATCTAAGCCTCTTTATTATGACGCTGTGGACTGTGGTCGCTTGGAGGTATTTGCGGTATTTCACCTTTATTACCTATGTTAGCTGGCTCCCCCAGTTCATTTTTATGGACTTGGCCTGTTGGACTCCTAGTTTTATATCCTCGTTCCCGGACTATGACCACTATTACGACCATCACCGGTCATTACTATTACCATCTCAGGAACTTTATTTTAGCCACCTGGACTATTATTTCTCCTATATTGGACTACCAGAGAAAGAGGTTATTCTATCTCCCTCATACCTTGTCGGCCTTGACCGGCCTATTGTGCCTCATTCCATGTACTTACGTTTTTTACGTGATCTAATCGCCTAGTTTTTAACATCTTTAATAATTGCACAATTTCTCTTGTATGTAGTGTGAATGTGTGCGATTGTGAGTGAATGATCCCACCTTTTTAACTTAATGCAATCCCTTTGTTCATAGTATATTGTTGTAACTTTTAAATTTTTCTTGTGGGGATTTGAGTGAGTGAGCGCTTGGGTGTGTATGCGAGGAATGGGATTGGAACCGGGTTCCCCCACACTGAGTGCTTTTGCAGAAGTGTTGGGGGGATCTGGGCCATTCCCAATCTCAGGATGATTGATTCGAAGGGCCTGCCGGGGAATGTGGGGGCTATGGGGGTGGGTGGAGGGACCACGGACACGGGAGTGGGCCGGAACATTATGGTCTTAACAGGGAGGGGCAGATATGGTGGGGACTTTAGGGCTAGCCATTACCGGGGAAGGAGGGTTCGCTACGTCACAGAGATCCCTCCTTCCGGCCCTATTAGTCCCACTCCAAGGCCAGATGGCACGAGTAATCAGGACCCTGGTCTCAGGCTGCTGTCGCTAAATGCCAGGTCTGTAGTTCACAAGGCTCCCCTCATCCGGGACCTAATTTTAGAAGAGGGAGTAGACCTGGCATGTATTACTGAAACCTGGCTGGGCCCAGAGGGAGGAGTCCCCCTCACTGAGATGTGCCCAGAGGGTTTTCAGGTGCTTCATCAGCCTCAACTCCAAAAAAGGGGTGGGGGTGTGGCTATTATTATCCGAGAGTCTCTAGATCCTCGTAGGATCCCTGCTCCGGAGCTTGTCGGGTGTGAGTCCTTGCTGGTGAAGTTGGACCTCAAGGGTCAAGTGGGCTTCTTGCTAATGTACCTGCCTCCCAACAGCATTGCAACAGCCCTCCCCTCGCTCCTCGAGTCAGTAGCCAAGCTGGCAATTGAGTTCCCCAGGCTTATGGTTCTGGGGGACTTCAATTTGCCTTCACTCGGCGAGCACTCTGATGGAGCGCAGGAGTTCATGGCTTCCATGACAGCCATGGGCTTGGCCCAAGTAATCCGGGGCCCGACTCACTCGGCAGGTCACACGCTTGACCTCGTATTCCTCTCGGAGCAGTGGAGTTGTGATCTTGGTTTGAGGGGTAGTGAGATCTTACCCCTGTCATGGTCGGACCACTACCTACTGAGGCTTGACTTTCGGAGGCCAAACCCCCACTGTAGGGAGGAGGAACCGATTAGGTTGTTCCACCCCAGGCGGCTTATGGACCCTTTGGGCTTTCAGATGGCGCTTGGTGTTGTTCCTGATACCCTCGCCCGCAGTCCAGCGGAGACCCTGGTTGCTGCTTGAAACTCAGCAGCGTCAGAGGCTCTCAACCGGATTGCGCCTTTACGGCCGATCCGAAGCAGTGGATCCAGGAGGGCTCCTTGGTTTACTGAGGAACTCCAGGAGATGAAGCACCAAAAGAAACACCTAGAGCACCACTGGAGATCCAGTAAGTCCGAGTCAGTCCGGGGACTATTAAAATCCTGCATCAGAGTTTACCTTTGGGCAATTAGGACGTCAAAAAGAACACATATTGGCACTCTGATAGCTTCCGCTGAGTCGCACCCAGCCACCTTGTTTAGGATAACCCGTTCCCTCCTGAATAGGAGGGATACGAGTGATTCTTTACGAGGTAGAGCTTAGGAATACATCCAATTTCTCGCGGATAAAGTTGCTCGGCTTTGGGAGGGGCTCTTTCCCCCCGCTTTAAAGGTGGTGGTGGTGAGACTCCTCCTGAAGAAGCCATCTTTGGATCCAGCCGTTTTAAATAACTATCGTCCAGTTTCCAACCTCCCCTTTGTGGGGAAGGTTGTTGAGAAAGTGGTGGCCTCTCACCTCCGGCGGTCCTTGGAGGAAACCGATTATCTAGATCCCTTTCAGTCAGGATTTAGGCCTGGCTACAGCACGGAAACCACCTTGGTCGCACTGACCGATGATCTCTGGAGAGCCAGGGATGGGGGTCATGCCTCCGTCCTAGTGCTCCTTGACCTCTCAGCGGCCTTCAATACCATTGACCATGGTATCCTTCTGCGACGACTGCGGGAGGTGGGGGTGGGAGGCACCGTTTTACAGTGGTTCTCCTCTTACCTCTCGGACAGGTCGCAGTCGGTGTTGGTCGGAGGGCAGAGATCGACCCCTAGGCCCCTGAATTATGGGGTGCCGCAGGGTTCGGTCCTGTCCCCCCTCCTGTTTAATATTTACATGAAGCCGCTGGGTGAGATCATTCGAGAGCACGGGATAAAATACCATCAGTATGCGGACGATACACAGCTGTATCTGTCCGCCCCGTGCCAACTCAGTGAAGCGATTGATGTGATGTGTCAGTGCCTCGAGGCTGTTAGGGTCTGGATGGGGGTTAACAAGCTTGCACTCCATCCGGATAAGACCGAGTGGCTGGTGTGTTTCCCTCCTACTTATTGGCCAAGTTTTCCATCTCTCAGGCTGGGGGGTCAAACAGTATGCCCCTCAGACAGGGTTCGCAATTTGGGAGTCCTCCTGGACCCACAGCTGACTTTTGAACACCACTTGTCAGCTGTGACCAGGGGGGCATTTGCCCAGGTTCGCCTGGTGCACCAATTGCGTCCCTACCTGAACCGGGAGGCCCTTGCAACAGTCACTTGTGCCCTTGTGACCTCTAGACTGGACTACTGCAATGTGCTCTACAGCCCTTGAAGAGCATTCGGAGACTTCAGCTTGTCCAGAATGCAGCCACGCGAGCGATTGTGGGTGCGCCTCGGTACACCCACATTACACCTATCCTCTGCGAGCTGCACTGGCTGCCTATTGGTCTTCGGATACACTTCAAGGCGCTAGTCGTCACTTATAAAGCCCTTCATGGTATTGGACCTGGGTACTTGAGAGACCGCCTACTGCCAATTACCTCCAATAGACTGATTAGATCCCACAGATTAGGCCTCCTCCGAATTCTATCCACTGGCCAATGCCGACGGGCAACCACCTGGAGGAGGGCCTTCTCTGTGGCTGCTCCGGCCCTCTGGAACGAGCTCCCCATGGAGATTCGGACCCTCACCACCCTCCAGGCTTTCCGCAAAGCCCTCAAAACCTGGCTGTTCCGACAGGCCTGGGGCTAATGAGTTCCTGTCCTCGCTCGAATGATGTGTCTGTTGAGTTGCTTTTAAATTGTGGTATTGTCTGTCCATGTCTTTTTTCCCTATTTGTATTCCCTACCCGCCCCTGACTTGGGTTGTGAGCCGCCTTGAGTCCCCTCGGGGAAAAGGGCAGCATAGAAATATAATAAATTCAATTCAATTCAATTCAATAAACAGCCCCAGACCGCTGGGTTCTCCATCATACTTTACGCTTAAGGATAAGCGTGGAGTGGGACCTTAGCCATCCAGCGTCGCCTGCCCCCCCCTGCTCTCGGAATGTCTCTAGCTGCAGGGGGAGAGGTCAGTGCTGGGTTTTCTTGTGCACATCCCCCTTTGGCCCCTTCGGTCTCCTTTAAGCTACACAACGGGTACCTTTTTTCCAGTTCCTCTGCTGGTTCCCCTTCCACAGCACTCTCTCGAACCCGGAGTTCACTCCATGCCTCTTTGAGGAGTCTCATGGCTTTGGACATTTTGTAGTCTTCCTCCCTAGAGTCACTCCAGTCAGCAGCTGGTTTTTTTGGTCTCCTTCTCGTGACTCCAGTTAATAATTCCTCAGGTTCCTTTCTCTGTCCCACACCCCAAGTCCACCTGGATCGAACAGCAGGTTCCTCCACTCTCAGGTTGGCCAGCATTTCTGTTAAAGATGGTGCTGCTGTTGCACCCATTTCTTCTTCCTGGTTGCTTTCATGTAAAGACATGCAAAGCAAGATAGTTCAAGCCATGATTTGTCATAATTGTGATGATTATGGTGTACAGCAGTGTTCCCTCTAAGGTGCGCAGCTGCGCGCCTGCGCATGTGACAAGAAAACGCAGCGCAGAAGTTTCCAACTGCCGCGCAGTTATTTTTAATGTCACAGCTCTGCCCTGACCGGGGAGGAGGGAGAATTTATTTCACTGACCTACCGCTTCGGCTGCCCTTTTTTTAAAAAAAGAAAACCATGCGCAACTTCCCTGCGTTCTATCTCAGATCCCCCCCCCCCCGCCGCCGCCTTTTTCTTTTAATTTTCTGCAGGCTTTTGTATCAACTCCTTCCTCCCGATCCCCAATAAGCGATGCGGGAAGGGGAGGTGCGGAGAGGGAAGAGAGATAGAAAGTCATGGTTCTATTTAGCTGCCTGCTTGCTGGGAATGGTTGGGGGCGGGAGGGAAGTTGCCCTTGCCGACGTGCTGAGTCATATATTCTGGGTCGTGCTCTTCCCTTTTTGCACTCCCATCTTCTCTCTCTCTCTCTCTCTCTCTCTGTGTGTGTGTGTGTGTGTGTGTCACACTCGCTCTTGTTTTCTTTCTGTGTTTGGAACTTTACGCTTCGGAAACTGGGAAGGAAAAGGAAGGGGTGCATGTGTATTTGCGCGCTCGTGCCTGCCTGCCTGCCTGCCTTTTAAATCACACACACATTATTTTTTACAAGGACAGGGGAATTGCAAAAATAAGCAAGGACCGGCGAGATCTGGGCTTTTTGCAGGAGGGGGAAAGAGCCATGCGATTTGGAGGGGCTGGAGAGAGAAGCCGAGGGGGGCAAAACTTAAACAATGAAAGCAAAGAGTCCGCCTCGGCTCGCCCCTTTCTAGCTGAACAGCCCTGCGCTTCCTTTCCTCCTCCTCAGCCTTGCAAAGAGCCACCAACTCTTTCTCACCTCTCTTCTTCATCCACCCCTATTTTACAGTGTTGCATTTATAACCAGGCGTGCATTAATGGGGGGGGGGGATGCTGTTAAGCCTTTAATGCATTCCTTCTTGCAGGGGAGGGGAAGGCTGTGAGTTCTGCAGAATGAGGAGGCTGGAATCTGGGGAGGCAGTTGTAGGGAATTTGGGGGTGGGGGTAGGAAGCTGGTTTGATCGTGAGGTGATCGAGAGCTCTTCCTTTCCCACCCACCCCAAATCACTTCCGAGAAATCTACACGGTCCGCGAAGTATTTGAGTCAGCGCTGCATGGGACGGCTTCATCAAATCCATAATAGAGAGGGGGAGATTAATATATATATAGGGGGTTTTTTAAGTGGGAGGGGGAGTTTCCCAGGGAAAATTCAGCATGGAGTCTGTCATTTGCCAGGTCCTATATAAATCCCCCCTCTCTATATTCCATCGCAGGCTGGCAAGCGACTCCGGAGTTGCATGGTTGCGTGGGTTACGTGTGTCCTTTTCCAACAACTCATAGCCTCCCCCCCATTTCCCAAAGCAGTGGCCACCGCCACCACATTGGGGTCCCTTTGACGCCCTTGTTGTCTTGGTGGCATCTGTGAAAAAAATTCAGGTGCTCAGGCATGAAAATATACTGCTCAAACACTATACTTTTCCGCGCACACTGAAAAAAAATTAGAGGGAACATTGGTGTACAGCTCATGAAAATCCCAAATCCCCATCTCAGAAAATTAGAATATTACATGCAATTAATGAAACAAGGATTGTACACAGAACAATATGAGACCTCTGAATAGTATAAACATGCATATGTACTCAGTATTTGGTTTCGGCCCCTCTTGCAGCAATTACTGCGTCAATGCAGCTGGCATGGAAGGTATCAGCCTGTGGCACTGCTGAGGTGTTATGGAAGACCAGGATGCTTCAATAGTGGCCTTCAGCTCTTCTGCATTGTTCGGTCTCATGTCTCTCATCTTTCTCTTGGCAATCTATGGGAATTCAGGTCAGTTGGGTTTGCTGGCCAATCAAGCACAGTAATCCTATGGTCATTGAACCAGGTTTTGGTGCTTTTGGCAGTGTGGGCAGGTGCCAAGTCCTGCTGGAAAATGAAGTCAGCATCCCCATAAAGCTTGTCTGCGGAAGGAAGCATGAAGTGCTCTCAAATCTCCTGGTAAACAATCCTTGTTTTATTAATTGCATGTAATATTCTAATTTTCTGAGATTGTGGATTTGGGGTTTTCATGAGCTGTACGCCATAATCATCACAATTATGACAAATCACAGCTTGAACTATCTTGCTTTGCACAAGTTCTCATATATTAGTTTCACCTTTTAAGTTGCATTACTGAATAAATGAATGTTAGCACGATATTCTAATTTTTCGAGTTTCACTTGTACTTATAGGAAAACAGTGAAGTCTTTTTCATTTGTTAAAATGTGCTGTTCATCTACAAAAAAAACCCAGACTCAGACAACTGAGATTTCTTAGCTTTTAAAAGTTCATCTCTTAAAATAAATAAGAATCACACATAGAGAGAGAAATTGTTCTAGTGGTGTGTGTGTGAGGGAGAGGGGGGGAGAGGGAGGGAGGAAGAGGGAGAGACAGGGAGAGAAGGGAGGGAGGGAAGGAGGGAGAGAGAGATTGCCTTAGCCAGCAAACTCAACCTGGGATCTGAGGGAGGTGATAAACTAAAAGGACACAGAAGTGGCACAACCCACTGAGCAGATGTTCAAAGGTGCGTAACTCCTGCTGTCTTTTTCTTTTTAAGGAAAGCAGAATGGAAGGTAAAGTGCCAGTAACTATAATTTCAAAATTATAAAATCATCTCCTCAGTTCTCTAGATTTGCTCTTTTCATTTGTCATTTGGTTGGCAGAGAGCCATAATACTTTCCAAAAGGCTTGACTAAGACTTTTCAAAAAGACAGACCTTCATTTTACATAATTTCAGAATCAATAAAAAATAGAATGGAACAAAACATTAAAAAGATTTCTAATAGACTTGTCAATGGAGAACCCCAGAAAGAGTGAATTGTGATCCAAACAGCTAATAGCAATAGCAATCACCCTTAGACTTATATTCTGCTTCACAGTGCTTTTCAGCCCTCTCCAGTCAGCATATTGTTCCCAACAATGAGGGCCCTCATTTTACCAAAAGTTTTACAGAAAACTTTATTTTGTGTCTTAATTTTTACAGCCCAATAGGTTTAGTTTAACATGCATAGATATTGACAATTATTGTTTATTTAACAAACAAGAATAAAACCTGTTTGGCATGACGTGTAAAGCCAATCAACCAATATAAATAGTTCACATTTTATATTTTTTCACTGTTTGGAAAACAAAACAAAACATAGATCCTAGCAATTCCTTCAGTCTTCAGGGTAAAAAATGTTTGGAAGTAGAATACAGATATCATGTTGAAACATAATGTGGTTTGCTTGGTTTGGGCTTAGTGTACTTCTGCTGCTGTGTTCAAGGAAATAGAGAAGTCATTTGAGGCATTGGTGAAACTCAAAGCTGTGCAATTTGATTCATTCTTCAAATGATTTTCATTACATCTATCTTGCCAGATACATTATAGTCTATTTGACAGATACATTGCAATCTGAGCAATTGTTATGACAGAAAATATTTGCTAGAGGTTATAACAAATAATAATAAAATATTCTCTTGGAATTATTGCCTTATACTGTAATTGCTGACCTCAAACAGACTAGAGCTACTTGTAAGGAGAAATTTAAAGACTAGATATTATTTGGAGCTGTGGAGAACTTACTTTTAAAACATTATCTGGCAAGATTGAAGGAAGTAGCATCTTGGAGAATATAATTGTTGATTACATTTACCATAAGGAAATTAGCGGCCCTATTACTTTCAGTTCTCATGGTATATAGAAAAGCCTTTGGTTGAAAGACAACATTGAGGATCCAGAGACATCTGCTGCCAAATCTAGAAGTTTATGAGGTCTATAAAGTTGTTTTAAATATTTCTATAGAAATATTGTGCTGGCTTTTCATGTTGTTCCAAATGCAATTGTGGTGTGAAGGAAGTCAATATATGTGTACATTAAAATATATATTTTAGGCTAGAAGATGTTAATATTAATAGATAAGATAGGGTTGGAGACTCTTTATAACAGGGTTGTCAAATTCCCGGCACATGAGCCAGATGCGGCAGATGCTGATCACACCCATGCCCTGGGGGGGGAGTCCTGATACATCACATGATGATGTGACGATGCCAGTTTGACACCCCCAGTTTAGAAAAACAGAATGTTGAGTTGCTGGATCAGCCTTTAGTAATGGCACTTCATATGTGTCAGAGTTTGCAGCAACAATCACATCCAGAAAGCACACAGAGGTAATTGATTTAGCAGGATTCATTAACTTCTCTTTATATAACACAAAGTAAACATACAATACCAAAATCAGTTTTTCCAAAGTAGTAGTAAATACAAGCAAACACAGGTAGAAGAGAAAACAGTTTCAGTTCAGAGTAGCAGACTCGTTTTTAGCTCAGCACAGACTCAGAGCTTTAGTACAAGTTACACCACACCCAGGCTCCTTGCTCACACAGCAAATACTGTTTCAATTTCTAAACAGCCCTCATTGGCTGACCCAGTTGCCATGTCTCTTCATTGGCTGACCTTGTTGTCATGTCCATTCCAGTCATGAACTCTCAATACACTGACACTCGTCCCTTCATGATGGAATAGACATAAAACCAAATAACTTAATATCCATCAGATACAGTTGTGTACAGTTTTCAGCTGTATTTATATGTTTAATCTTTTTGGTCATAGAAACCATGCAAAATTAGTACTTTGATGAACATTTCAGTAGTCAGATTGAGATGCATATTTTTATTAATATAACCAAAGTATTTTTAAGGTTTCGGGTGAAATTATGTTCTAAAACAAACACAACTTGAATTTTCAAGAATGTTAGGATCGAAAGTAGTCAAACAGCAGTGAGCTTTGACTGACCAATCAAAATGCACAGAGGCTAAACCTATGAGCCAATCAATGTCATACTCTCTGACTATAAATAGGAATGAAAAGCATTGAGAAATTTAATTTAGCTTTGGCTGCAGGCAAAGATGAAGGCCTTTGCCTTCATCCAGTACTGAGCAGCAGTATCGCATCATTGTGCTTCATGAAGAGGGTTACTCCTGTACAGAAATAGCCAAGAGAGTGAAATGCCATCGCACCACAGTGAACAGAGTGGTTGAAA
Organism: Thamnophis elegans; assembly: GCF_009769535.1. Taxonomy (NCBI): domain Eukaryota; kingdom Metazoa; phylum Chordata; class Lepidosauria; order Squamata; family Natricidae; genus Thamnophis; species Thamnophis elegans. The sequence goes on along the minus strand of NC_045558.1, from coordinate 61,959,050 downwards.
AATACCAAATAACTGGTTCGGTTGATGACAAGCTCCACTCTGAAAGACCAAGAAAGTCAACAAGACTGCAAGATCGGGCTCTGCAACGCATTTCAAGGGCTGACAGGAAGCTCACCTCATCTCAGATTACAAGAATTTGGGGTGAAACATGTGATGTAAAAGTGTGCACAAACACAGTGCGTCACAGACTGCTTGCCAGAGGGTTCAAAGGATGCAGAGCTCGAAGTAAACCTTTGCTCACAGACGCTCACCACTCTTGTCAACGTGTGTGGGCCAAGAAGTATGCCAAGTGGACCAACAAACAGTGGGCCAAGGTCATCTTCAGTAACAAGAGCAATTTCTACTTGACTGGGAATCAGTGCAATAAATATGTCAGAAGATTTCCAGCTGAAGAATTTAGGCCGAACTGCCTGAATCTCTCTGTGAAGCATCCATTGCACGTGATGATCTGGGGCTGTATCACTGCTTCTGGTATTGGTCGGATACAAATCATACATGGAATCATGAATTCCAAGCAGTATGTTGAAGTCCTGGAAAAGACCATGCTTCCTTCAGCTCAGCAACTTGTAGGGAAGGACTTTTACTTCCAGGATGAGAATACTCCTTGTCATCAAGCCAAGTCCGTCCAGCAGTGGATGAAGCATGATGTTCAACTCCTGGATTGGCCAGCTCAGAGCCTGGATTTAAACCCGTGAGAACTTGCAGGCCAAGATTTCTTATGAAATAAGCAAGAAGCATCATAAAATCAAGTAGGAGCTGATTGAATCCATTATTGCAGCCTGGCACCACATTGTCACCAAAGATCAGATGCAAAGGCTTATACAGTCTATGCCGAAGCGATGCCATCTGGTGATAAGCAATAAAGGGCTGCCAATGTCATATTAGTAATCATGTTTGGTTACCTTTTCAGGGCCACAAACAAAACAAAACACTAGAATCGGCTTAGTAATTGCAACACATATGCCACTGGGTATGCATCAGTTATTCTGTTTTCATAGTCATTGTAAGCATGCATTTTAAGCATGCAAGAAAATTCACAATCCCCATCCAAACAGCACCAAATTGCAAAATGCTTATGCTTTTTACTTAAAAACCACCAGTATTTATTTAAATATAATAATATTTGCATAGCAGTTAGCATAAAATATCATAAAATCAATGGCCTATCCAAAAAATTTCATAAACCATAAAGCATGCAGGACTTTTTCACACAGCTGTACCTGTATTGGAAGACCCAAATTCATGGTTCCTTCAAATACCTAAGAATCCCTTTTACTGTGATAACATCCTTTCCAATGAAACAAAGATCATCCAAAAATGCTAATAGTTGACAATCCCCACCTTGTAACTTTCCAGTATATATGCAACTATCAGCCTTTCAACTCTTGAACCCAAGACTCTTCAATGCCTAAGAGCTGTGGTGGTGCAGTGGTTAGAGTGCAGTACTGCAGGCTACTTGTGCTGATCACCGACTGCCAACAGTTTGGCAGATCGAATCTCACCAGGCTTGACAGCCTTCCATTCTTCCAAGGTGGGTAAAATGAGGAGCCAGATTGTTGGGGGCAATATGCTGACTCTGTAAATCGCTTAGAGAGGGCAGTAAAGCACTATGAAGTGGTATATGTCTAAGTGGTATTGCTAAGTGCTACTGCTATCTAAACATATATTCCAATTCCTAGCTGACTATTTCGACCTATAAATGGCCTTGTTCAATTTATACACCGTGTTAGGCTTTTTACTTTCATTCCCTAGTGCTTGATCCATATAAATTTCTTCCTCTAATTCTGCATTAAGGAATGCGGTGGTTATGTCAAAATGCCAAATTTTATGGCCACGTGCTGCTGCCAATGTTTGAGCCAGCCTTATGCTTTCACTCTTCACTGTAGGTGCAAATACCTCATCATAGTGCACATTTTTTCATCTGGGAAAAACCTCCTGCCACTAACCTTGATTTATATTGTATTTCATTATTGGTGGTGCTTTCTCCTTGTATAACCCTTTACATCCTATGGCTTTGCTACCCTGTGGCAAAGTCATAGATGTGACTTTGACACTTTATGTTCACCTATGGATTTCTTTCTTTGTCTATGGCTTCTTTCCACTTTACTTGTTCAAATTTAGGTAATAGTAATACTCCCTTATAGTTCTTTGGCTCATACCATACATTACACACCTATACTTTACTAGCAGAATACCTGTCAGGTGGATTCCCTTTGTTCCATCACTCTGACTTGCATGGCATTGACTGCCACTGTGCTTCAAACCCTTTCTTGCTTCATATCTTTTTAGCTTCTTTTCCCTGAATGCTAATACTATCACTAAGTGAGTTACCTTCACTAAATGGATCATTATCACTAACTGGATTTCAAAAATTGGCATCAATTCTGTTCTAATTTTGCTCTGCAGAGCTAACAGATCTGGAAATCACTATTCTTTTGCTCCCATCACTAGAGCGATAGCTCTTTGAGCCTGCCTCATAACCCATAAAACTGAGCTTTCTAGCCTTTTATTGTCCTTTTCTTCCAATTACTTCAGGAATATGCACCCACACATTGCTCCCAAAAACCCTTAAATATGCCATAGATGGCTTTCTCCCATATAACACTGCATATGGAGTATCATTAATTGATTAACTTCATATCTTATTGATTAAATAATTAGTAGTCAACATGGTTTCATCCCAATATGACCTGCTCAGACCAGAATCCTCCAGCAATGAGTCCATTGTTTGTAAGACTCTATTCCACCTCTCAGTTACACCATTCTCAGATGCTGTGTATGGGTTAAAATTTTTACTACCAGTTCTGTGGGCATGGCTTGCTTGGTGAGCATGGCATTGGGTGGTCATGGCTGGTTGGCCATGTGACTGGGTGGGTGTGACCAGCTTGACATCACTCACATCAAGGGGTGTCTGGCCTGGCCTCTCCTCACCTCAAAAGCCTCAACAAGTTACAATTTCTGTCTATTTATTTACTAGTACTGAACATCCAAAATATACTATTTAATCCTATGTATATATGTCATATGTATACATGCATATTACATAGTATAGAATGTATATAGGCACACAAAAGATACATTATCTACTATAGTTACTGTGTATGTACACACAAAAACACACATATACATACACACACCTCTCTTCTAAAATTATACATGTTCAGCCTCTCTTACTGCATTTGGAAAAATACACCCAGATATCACTTTATGCCACACATTTAACTGTAACGTCTGTACATTAGGCATTACACATGCCTTCAGATGTTCTTCCTTATACACATAACTATTAGAGCCAGGAGATGTCATGGATTGAGTAAAATGCGATGAAACTCATTTAACAACACTCTTGCTTAGTAACCAAAATTATGGGCTCAATTGTGCTCATAAGTCAAGGACTATCTCTGCCTTTCTTCTGCATGGCACCCCTGTCCTTTCTCCTTTCTGGCAATTTGCCTTTCTGTTAGAGGGCCCAAAATAATCCAGACTATATAAGGTTTTCTTGCTGGAGCAGGGGATTGGACTAGATGTCCTCTGAGATCCCTTCCAGTCCTAGATTGCTGTGCTGTTTCAAAGTGTGTTCTGAAAGCTACACCTAGTGCCAGGGTTTGTGATCCTTCCTTCCTCTTCTTTCTCTCTTCCCTCCTTCCCTCCTTCCCTCCTTTCGCTTTCTTTCTTTCTTTCTTCCTCTCTCTCTTTTTCTTTCTTTCTCTCTATTTCTTTCTTGTCTCTCTCTCTCCCTTCCTCTTTCTTTCTCTTTCTTTCAATTCCTTTCTCTCTTTTTTTCTTTCTTTCTCTTTCCTTCTTTGTCTCTCTCTTTCTCCCTTCCTTTTTTCTTTTACCTTCTTTCTTTTTCTTTGTTCTTTTTTCTGTTTCTTTCTCTTTTTTTCTTTCTTCTTGTCTCTCCCTTCCTCCTCTTTCTTTCTCTTTCTTTTTTCTCTGTCTTTGTTTCTTTCTCTCTCTTTCTTTCTTGTCTCTCTCTGTTCCTCTTTCTTTCTTTCTTTTTCTTTCTCTTTCCTTCTCTCGTCTTTTTTCTCTTTCTTTCTTGTCTCTCTCTCTCCCTTCCTCTTGCTCTTTCTTTCTCTCTTTTTCTTTCTTGCTTTCTTTCTTTCTTCTCTCTCTTTCTCTTTCTCTTTTCTTTCTCCCTCTCTGTTTTTCATCTCTCTTTCTCTCTCATCTCTCACTCACTCCCACCTCTCCCTCTCCCTTCCTCTCTCTCATCTCTTTCTCCATCTCTCCCTCTCTCATTTGTTTCCTGCTCTTTTCCCTCTCTCTCATTCTCTCCCTGCAGCTCTCTCTCATTTCTCTCTCCCCCTTCTCCTCTCTCTCATTTGTTTCACTCTTTAAGTCTTTTTCTCCCCTTTCCTCTCTCTCATCTCTTTTGCATGCACATGTGCATGCACACACAAGCGGATACCCTCCTGCTCCGGGTTCACAGTGGCAGCAGGGATGGTGACTCCTTTTCTCGCTGCCACCACTGTGCAGTGAGGTGAGTAGCCGACTGTGCTGTGCAGGAGAGGTGGAGCTCTTCCCTCCCTGTATCTAGCAGCAGCAGTGGCTGCTCCTCCCCACTCCTTTCTTCTCTCTCTCTCATCTCTCACACATATGCACATAAGCAGATACCCTCCTGCTTTGGGATCATGATGGCAGCTGGGACAACGACTCCTCCTTTCACTGTTACCATTGCACAGTGAGGTGAGTAGCTGGCTGTGCTGTGCAGGAGAGGTGGAGCTCTTCCCGCCCTGCATCCAGTTGTGACAGCTGCTCCTCTCCATTCCCCTTGTTCCTGAGCCAACATAAAGAGGACAGGGGCTGGCACTGAGCTGATCTCACCAGCTTTTGCAAAGGAATAAAAACTGATTTTTCTGCTTCCTCTTGGCTAACGCCCAGTGAGGGAGAAGTTGCTTGATATACACCCCACCCCTCGGACTTCAAGGCCAACTGGCAGAGCCCAATATTTCCACAGGGGAAGAGAATATTTTATCAGTGGAAGAGCATTGCTCGGGCACGCCCCTCACCACCTGTCTCTGCCCTTTCATGGCAGAGCAACTTCTCCCTCACTGTGCATTAGGTTCTCCTCCTCACCAAAGTTCTGCAGGAATCCCAGAATGCTACTGGATGCAGGGAGGGAAAGAGCAGCAGGAGAGAGAAAACAGAGAAAACAGGTTGCCGGAGAACACATGGAGTGGCTTCATGTGCTCTTTGGGTCAACAGCTGCTTTTCTCCACTGCAGCACTTTATGGATGGTTTGGTAAGGTAGGTTCCAAACCGCTTCAGCCCACCTGCACCTGTGCTGATCCCCACCCACTGCTGCCTGTGCTTGGCAGATGGGCAGGGTGAGTGGCTGGGGCAACCAGGTGATTGGGTGGGCCAGGGCATGGCCAGCTAGAGGTTGTTACCAGTTTGGCAAAGCACATCAAATTTCTGCTAATGGTTCACCCGAACCAGTGTGAACTGGCTGAATATCACCTCTGCTTACATCCCTTTAAATTTAATCTTTATCCAAATAAAGATTGCATGTAGCATGTTTTGCATAACTCTGAAGCTGGCCTGACCAAGCTTTCTCTGAAAGGAATGAACGCACAAATCATGTTGTGCCATATTTCTAAATGTTTGGGCACATTGAACCTTTTGTCCTTGCAACAGATTAAAGATTATCCTCTTTTATGCCCTGTGTACATACATTCCCATTTCTCTTTATAAGACACTTCCCATTTACAAATGTGGTCTCAAATCCTTGCTTGTCTAAGCTACAGACACTCAATAAATTTTGCTCTATTTCAGGCACACATCATTAAACCTCTTTTCCAGATATGGAATTCGCACACTGCATCGTCCAATGATTTTAGCCTTTTACCCATTTACCAAGGCTACTGCATCTCCAGCAGCTGGATCCTGTAAAACAATTTAGAATTATTAACAATTTTTTTACTAGAAAATGGTCTGTTAACCATTTGTCACTGCTATTGCAATAGCTAACTTTTGCCACAGCAATTTATCCATCTGCTAATTTTCTTCCTTGCAAATAGTTTCTGTCTTGCAAATAGTTTTTTCCCCCTGCAAACAGTTCTTCTTTAAATGTGTCTTGTCACCACAGATGAAACTCCTCCTGTTGCTGTTCTTTCTGCTTAGAAAATCTTTGCTGGGCTGTACTCTGCTCTCTTCTACTACTTTTCTCTTTATATAAATCTTGTCTGTTCTCTGGTCTCTGCAGACAGCCAGTCTGTTATATTTCTCTCTCTGCTCCTTGGGAACCCACCTCAGGAATTTCACTTCATGGCTTCTCCTAAAATGTGGTTTCTGCTTTTCAGAAATTAAACAGGCTTTTAATTTCTCCATATGCAACTTCTGCTCTGGTTTGCACTCAGATACTGCAGAAACAAAATCTAAGATTTCATCCAGACTGTATAACACCAACGGCACTTTCTGAAATTCATGAATCTGCATTCCATGCTGTTCTAACTTAACAATAGAGTCTGCAGGTGAAGAAAATGCTATTCCACAGATTCATGTAGTTCAAGCCAGGCTCTGTATAACTTTTTTGATAATTGCACAATATTATATGCTGACACACTCACATGCACACTTCTTAATTACAGCCAAACTTCATATGCACTTTAAATTAGCCACATTGATAAATTGTTCATCTTCTAAAGTTAAAATGATGTAGGCCATTGCTTTACCATGCTGCTTCTGATCTGCAGCTGCTAATGGCTCCTGGGGTGGATTAATAACAATATCCCAGAGCTCCTTAGCCTTCAGGAAACATTCTGTCAGCCTCTGTTTTGCTGCTTGTTTTTCGGCTACCATTGAAATGGGGAGGGAGAGCATGGTAACATCTGCATATAATTCCACACTTGAATAAGAAATAGGCCAAGTTCTATTGGGAAATAAGGGAGGGAAATAATCTGAACAGGAGGACTGTTAATTTGGAGTTGTTCTCACCACTCATTTGTGCATGTGAAAGGAGGGGAGTTTCCCGCCAAGGCCAACTGTCCAGCATTCCAACCTGATGATGATTTTTGAAGATGTCTCCCACCTGATAGCTGTGGTGAATATTCAATTGGACTATGGACTGGGGTACCAAGGGGAAGGGAATGAATCATGTATTGATATCTATTGTTTTCGTGCTCTTTTACTTGGATCCAGTTTTGCTTAGCTTCTCATCACTTATAATCAGTAAAAGTACACTTAATTCTGAAAAATGGAGTCGAGTGGTTTCTTTCTTGGTTATTAAGTGAAGGAGCCGTGACACATTCCATCTTTGCAGCCCAAATTATATAATTCTTCTATATCATGGCAGAGAGCTCTCCTCAATTTCAACAACAGCCATCCTGCAAGCCTTCTCTGCCTGCTTTCCCACATAGGCAGTCTCTCAGCTTAATTACAATTCAGTCTTTCTGTGTGCTCTGGGCCCATAACCTGTCAGAGTTTGCAGCAGCAATGACATCCAGAAAGCACACACACAGGTCAGAAGGATTCATTAACTTCTCTTTATATATAATATAACACATGAAGTAAATATACAATAACAAAAGCAGGTTTCCCAAAGTGGTAGTAAATACAAGCAAACACAAGCAGAGGAGAGAACAGTTTCAGTTAAGAGCTGCAGACTAGTTTTTATCTCAGCAGAAACTCAGAACTCTCAATACACTGACAATATAGTATACATTTCTGCTATGGTCATGTCACAATTTGCATTGTTTTTGTGCTCCCTTTGAATCATTTTCAAATGGTATGTAACTGGTGTATGTAAAATGGATGTATCATGATGTATAATCTGTACAAAATGTGGTAGCATGGGTAATGTATGCACATCAATCAATGTATATTAAATTTCTACTTTGTTAGCTTTATTGGTTGTTGGTATGTTTCTGGGTTAAATTCAAGGTACAGGTAATGACTATAAAATCAGACATAGCATGGGTCTGGCAGGGGTGGGTTGCTGCCAGTGTTACTGTCACTTTGCAACCTGCACACAACCTGTGCATGTGCTGTTCAATGTAAATTGTTCTGCACATGCATGCAGAACAATTTACAGTGAACTGCGCACCAATTTCTAATTTTTTTTCAGTGTAGGCGGAAAAGTACAGTGTTTGAGCAGCACATTTTCATGCCTGAGCACTTGAATTTTTTTCACAGATGTCACCCAAGACAACAATGAAATCAGTGTTATTTGAAAGTCAAAGTTATATTTATTCAAGATACACGTTTAATTAAAAGTGTTATATATCAATATCACATAATATTATTAAAATATTAAAATACTTGTATAGGGGGCTTCCTGGGCGGGATCTTGCTGATGGTGGCAGCTTAATAGAGCTGTTCCCGGGTTTCTGGTCACGTTATCTGCCTAGACATCTGGCAGGTACCTCACTCTTCAGGCAAAGAAGAGGGGGAGAGAAGATCCAGCTGGCAAGAGCTTTTTCTTTGAAGTTTGCAGCTTTTTTGGCTGCGAAGAGAAGGGGGGCCAGCCGAGGCTGAATCATTATCTCCGTGCTGGAAATCCCTAGCTGTTTTTTTTCACAGCTCAAAGTAAGATACCTCCACTTAGGACAATATTGAACTATTTATCTGAATTTAATACAAGCAGAGTCCGTATCTGAGAACCTTATCTGTTTTTTTAAAAATCCTAGCTTCATTTTTTACAAGAGCTTCCTTCGTGTACTTAGTTTTTTTTTTTTCTTAAAAAAAATTGGCTCCTAAAATGGCGATTGTGCATTCTCCGTAACAATGCCACATTCCTAATTCTTCTGCAAAAGCAGTGATAAAAGTTCAAAGGGAGGAACAGCCAGCCAGCAGTTTCTTATTAATTAGTTTCACTTATCTGAAGAGTTTACAAGACTTTCTTCTTATCAACTTTGTTAATATATATTTCTGATACAGAGAAGTCAAAAATGGCGCTGAATATGCCGAGCTGCTTCGTTACAATGCTTTTGTTTCTTTTTCTTTTTTCTTTTTGAAATCCTTTGAAAAATCCTAAAGAGCTAACAAAGGTGTGATTTAATACCCTTTTTTCTTTCTTGTAAGCTGCACAGCGAGCCAGTAGAGTTTGATTAATTGCTCGTAGATAACACTTATAATGGCATCAAAATTAATTCCTGGGGAGAAACTTCCTCCTAGAAGCACATCCCCGATACCTGGCACAAAGTTGCCCCCTACTGGAGATGTGCTAACGAAAGAACTTTTTTTGGAAACCTTCAGAGAATTCAGAGAGGAGATAAAGGAGATAAAGGATGAATTAAAAGAGTTTAAGGTGGACTTATATGATAAACTTGATACTAGGATTGCCAAAATAAATGATGATATGCTGGGACTTGTAACTGTACTGACAGAACATGTTTCTGGAATTGAAGATAACTTAAAGGTTCTTAATGAAGCTAATACCAATTTGACATCCAAAACTGAGGTGGTGCAACAAAAAGTTGAAAACGCTGAAAAACAATTATTATGATACAGTACAGGCAGATGGAGTTCGCATTAAGAGTCAGGGGGTTGCGTGAGGATAAACAGGAGAACTTGAAACAGATTTTTTCAGAGGTTTTGACGGTCTGGTGGGAACACCGGAGTCCAACTTTGACTGGCAGATCGATAAAATTTATTGTGTTAATTCTTGGGCGGCAAAACAGAAGCAACTCCCCCGAGATGTAGTTATATACTTCGCCACAAGAGAGTTCAGAAACATGATACTACAAGAGTCCTATAACACCAGGCTTCAAATCGGTGGCCAGGATTTGATTGTCTTGAAAGAAATACCACCTCAAATGCTAAGAGCCAGGAGAGATTATGCTTTTCTAGTGGAAGAACTCAGAAACCGTCAGATACAGTATAGATGGGATGTGCCATTTGGTATTATAATTACATTTGATAGGCAAAGATATCGTCTCAACTCTGTATGGAAAGCTCGAGATTTCTATCACAATATTTTGAAGGTGGGACACCCTGCACCATCTGGATCTGGAGAAAGACCACAAGAAGGACAAGATAGACGGCAAACTACACAACTACCAGACAAGACACACCATCTCCCCTTCCCAGAAGGGCAAGGTGTTATGGAACAAAGACCTAGCCATATGACTACCAGACGAATGGAAAAACAAGCTACAATGCAACAACCTCAACAATCACCGACCATTGATCAAGGAGTTACAGCAACAAGCTCAGAAGCCATGGGAGGAACTAGGCCAAAGGTTAAACAGGCCATGCAGGAGGCTCTAAAAAAGCTTCAGGCAACCAAAGATGACAACTAAGATTTTGACATGGAATTTAGGATTTTTAGGATTTTATTAATATTTATAGGCCGCCCTTTTCCCTGAGGGGACTCAGGGCGGCTTACATAAAATAGGGAGGGGGGGTACAAAACAATAAACATAAAACAATACATAAAAGTAAAATAGTACACAACATTCATTCATCATTTGGGTGGGGACAGATTGTGATCTTTATCCCCAGGCCTGACGGGATAGCCAGGTCTTGAGGGCTGTGCGGAAAGTCTGGACGGTGGTGAGGGTACGAATCTCCATGGGGAGATCGTTCCAAAGGGTCGGAGCTACTACTGAAAAGGCTCTCCTCCGTGTGGTTGCCAGTCGACACTGACTGGCAGATGGAACTCGGAGGAGGCCTAATCTATGCGATCTAATAGGTCGCAAGGAGGTAATTGGCAGGAGGCGGTCTCTCAAGTACGCAGATCCACTACCATGAAGGGCTTTATGAGTGGTAAGTAGCACCTTGAAGCGCACCCGGAGATCAACAGGTAGCCAGCGCAGCTCGCGGAGGATAGGTGTTATGTGGGCGAACCGAGGTGCACCCACAATCACTCGCGTGGCCGCATTCTGGACTAGCTGAAGTCGCCGGATGCTCTTCAAGGGCAGCCCCATGTAGAGCACATTGCAGTATTCCAGCCTAGAGGTCACAAGGGCCCGAGTGACTGTTGTGAGAGCCTCCCGGTTCAGGTAGGGTCGCAACTGGCGTACCAGGCGAACCTGGGCAAATGCCCCCTGGTCACAGCCATCAGATGGTGGTCGAAAGTCAGCTGTGGATCCAGGAGGACTCCCAAGTTGCGAACCCTCTCTGAGGGGTATAAAATTTGACCCCCCCAGCCTGAGCGATGGAACACTGGTCGAATTATTGGGAGGGAAACACAACAGCCACTCGGTCTTCTCCAGGTTGAGTACAAGCTTGTTAGCCCTCATCCAGTCCCTAACGGCTTCAAGACGTTCAAGAAATAAAAATTTTGGTAAGATGTTCATTTTCACTGCCGCTATCCTACCCAACAAGGATAAGTGCAATTTCTCCCATTTTTTCATCTCTATCTGTATACTCCGCCAAAGTGGTTCATACTTGTGCTTATATAATTTCCCGTTTGAGGCTAAAATATTAACCCCAAGATATTTGACTTTTTTGACTACCTCACATCCTAGCATCCCTCCTAGTTCTTCCTTTTGTTTAGTATTCATATTTATAGCTAATATTTTTGTTTTTCCTAAATTTATTCTAAAACTAGACACTTGACTATATTGATTAATCGTATTCATTAAAACCATACTAGATTCCTGCGGTTGTTCCAATATTATGACCAAATCATCCGCAAAAGCGCGGACTCTGTATTCTTGCTGCCTAATCTTGATCCCTTTTAGACCATCCAAGCCCCGTATTTTATTCAACAATACTTCCAAAGTTATAATGAACAATAGTGGGGACAAAGGACAGCCCTGTCTTGTACCTTCTCCAATTTGAAAAGGGTCTGTTAAACTTCCGTTGACTATGATTTGAGCTGTTTGCTGTTGGTATATTGCTTTAATTGACCGTAAAAAGCTATCTCCTATCTGCATTTTTTGCAATATCTTCAACAGAAATTGCCAGTTAACTCAATCAAAGGCCTTCTCAGCATCCAAAAATATGAACGCAGCAGGAATTTGGTTGTTCTTTCCCAAATAGTCTATTGCATTAATAACTAATCTAACATTACTTTTCATCTGTCTCCCCTGTATAAAAGCTGTTTGGTCGGTGTGTATCAGTTGTTGAATAACCAGCATTAACCTATTTGCTAGTATTTTAGTAAAAAATTTATAATCTACATTAAGTAATGAGATAGGTCTATAATTTTTTGGTTGGGTAGTATCTTGATCTTCTTTGGGTATCAAAGATATAAACGCTGTCTTCCAAGATGGAGGCACCTTACATTCCGTTTGAATCTTATTAAATAATTCTCTATGAGGTTCTACCATTTCTAATTGTAAATTTTTATAGTAAACCGCTATCAAACCATCTGTACCTGGTGCTTTCCCTAACTTTAATTGCTTAATTACCTGCAAAATTTTCCCCAAGGTTATTGGTTGGTTCCATTTTTGCCTGTGCTCTTCTCTAACTGAGGGTATTTTCTCTTTATCTAAGTATTTGTCTATATCTAAACCATTAATTTTATCCCCTTTATACAATTTTGTAAAAAATTCCCAAAATGCCTTTTGAATCTCCTCCTGTTGAAACACCTCCTTCCCTCTGTAAGTTAGTTTAGATATATTTTGAATTTTCCTTTTTTTCCTAATCTGATAAGCTAACCATCTGCCAGGTTTGTTTGCGTTACAAAAAGTATTGTGTTTTGCACAAAAAGTATTGTGTTTTGTGGTAGCTAGTGGCTACCTGGTCAGAGATCAACATGTCAAATTGAGATTTTAATATGGTGATTGCTTCCTTAACCTTTATATCGCCTGGATTCACTATTAACTCCAACTCTTTCCTCTTAATTTCCTCTTCCAATTCTGTTCATTTTAACCCTTGTTTATATCTATGTGTTTTATTTATATTCATCAGCACTCCTCTCATATACGCTTTACTTGCATCCCATATGAATTCCATAGGTGTACCCTCAAAACAAAGTATTCGGATAACAATTTTTTACAATCATTAATATACTTTTCATATCTAAATAAGTTTTCATTCAATCTCCAAGACCTTCTCACCTGCACTGCCCTTCCCAATTCCATCCAAACTGGGTTATGATCCAAAAGGATCCTAGCCACAATCTTTGTCTTCTTCACCCTAAAAAGCAAATCATTAGTGATTAGTATAAAATCAATCCTTGAAAGGGATTGATGTCTATCAGAAAAGAAGGTGAAATCATATTCCTCTGCATTTCTTTCTCGCCAAATATCTCTCAATTCAAAGTCGCCCATCATGTCAAAAAAAGGTTTGGGTAGCTTTGCTCGCATCAATATTTGGGCGAGAAGCCTTCTTATCTCTTTTAGTGCTATCACACCATTCCAATCACCCAATAGTATACAAGACCTATAGTCCCACTGTACTAATTTAGCATGAAGATTTCTATAGAATCCATCTTGCTGTTGATTAGGAGCATAGATTCCCAAAAGTAATGTCTTTTTCCCTTCTAAGATTAGATCTAACGCGATATATCTTCCAAAGGGATCTGCTTCAATTAATTCAGCTTTGATGTCTTTTCTTAAGTATACAACTATACCATTTTTCTTTTCCATAGCAGAAGCTACAAAATGTTGACCAAGATTTGGGTTAATCAAATATTTTTGATCAGTTGATTTGATATGAGTTTCTTGTAAACAAATTATATCATTCTTAAACTGTTTAAGATAGTGAAATATTTTCTTTCTCTTCTGTGGAGAATTCAATCCATTGACATTCCATGTTAGAATCTTAGTTGTCATCTTTGGTTACCTGAAGATTTTTTAGAGCCTCCTCCATGGCCTGTTTAACCTTTGGCCTAGCTCCTCCCACGGCTTCTGAGCTTGTTGCTGTAACTCCTTGATCGATGGCCGGTGATTGTTGAGGTTGTTGCCTTTTAGCTTGTTTTCCATTCGTCTGGTAGTCATACGGCTAGGTCTTTGTTCCATAACACCTTGCCGTTCTAGGGAGGGGAGATGGTACACCTTGTCTGGTAGCTGTGTGGTTTGCTGTCTGTCTTGTCCTTCTTGTGGTCTTTCTCCGGATCCAGATGGTGCAGGGTGTCCCGCCTTCAAAATATTGTGATAAAAATCTCAAGCTTTCCATACGGAGTTGAAACGATATCTTTGCCTGTCAAATGTAAATATAATACCAAATGGTGCGTCCCATCTGTACTGTATCTGATGGTTTCTGAGTTCTTCCACTAAAAAAGCATAGTCTCTCCTGGCCCTTAGCATTTGAGGTGGTATTTCTTTCAAAACAGTCAAATCCTGGCCCCCAATTTGGAGCCTAGTGTTATAGGACTCTTGTAATATATGTTTCTGAGCTCTCTTGCAGTTGTTTCTGTTTTGCCACCTAAGAATTAAAGTTAGACCCCGGTCTTCCCACCAGACAATCAAAAGCTTCTGAAAGAATCTGTTTCAAGTTCTCCTGTTTATCCTCACGCAACCCCCTTACTCTTAATGCCAGCTCCATCTGCCTGTACTCTATCATAATAATTGTTTTTCAGCGTTTTCAACTTTTTGTTGCACCACCTCAGTTTTGGATGTCAGATTGGTATTAGCTTCGTTAAGATCCTCTAGACTATCTTCAATTCCAGAAACATGTTCTGTCAGTACAGTTACAAGTCCCAGCATATCATCTTTCATGTTAGCAATCCTAGTATCAATTTTATCATACAAGTCTGCCTTAAGTTCTTTTATCTCCTCTTTTATCTCCTCTTTAAAATCTCTAAAAGTTTCCCAAAAAAGTTCCTTCGTTAGCAAGTCTCCATAGAGGGTGGAGGCTGCGACTTTGTGCCAGGTATTGGGGATGAACTTCTAGGAGGGGGTTTCAGACCAGTTAGTTTTGAGGCCATTCCAAGTCTTATCTTCAAGCAATTAATCAAACTCTACTGGCCCGCTATGCAGCTACAAAAAGAGATATTAAATCACCCCTTTATTAACTCCATAGGACTTTTCAGAAGGTTTCAGAAAAAAAGCATTGTAACGAAACAGCTCAGCATATTCAACGCCATTTTAGACTTCTCTATATTAGAAATATATATTAGCATAGTTGATAAAAAAAGAAAAGGTCTTGTAGAATCTTGTAGAAGTGAAACTAATTAATAAAAATCTGCTGGCCGGCTATAAGGCAGAATGATGAATCACTCCCTTCCTTTGAAGTTTTATAGCTGTTCTTTGCAAGAAGATTAAGAAGGTGAGCGTTGTTACGGAGAATTCACAGTCGCCATTTTAAAGGGTTTTTTAGATAGCCAAATTAACGAAGGAAGATCTTGTAAAAAAATGAAGCTAGGATTTAAATAAGCAAATGAGGTTCTCAGATACGGGCTCTGCTTGTATTAAAATCAAATAGTTCAAATATTGTTCTAAGTGGGAGGATCTTACCTTGGCTGTAAAAAACAGCTGTAGATTCTGGCACGGAGATGATTCGGCCTCGGCTGGCCCCCCCTCTCTTCGCAGACATAAAAGCTGCAAAGATCAAAAAGGCACTTTGCCAGCTGGATCTCGCTCCTTCCCTTCTTGCCTGAAGGATAAGGTAACTGTCAGTTGTCTAGACAGATAACGTGACCAGGAACTCGGGAGCAGCTCTGTTTAGCTGCTACCATCAGCAAGGTCCCACCCAGGAAGTCCGAAATTAGACTATCAAACAGCCAAAGAAGCTGAAAAAAATTCTCGTTTATTATATATGGATGATTTGAAACTTATGGAAAGTCAGAAATAGAAATCCAATCACTGACAAACACAGTCCGAGTATTCAGCACCAATATTTCAATGCAGCTTGGCATGGAAAAATGCACCACTGTATCCATAAAAAGGTGCAAAATCATACATGTGTGGGAATTGAAATGCCCAATGGCCAACTAATTAAATGCAATGAAAATGAAGCCTACAAATATTTAGGCATTCTGCAGTTGGATAACATCAAGCATGGAGAAGTAAAAACTATTGTCAGGGGAGAGTACACCCAACAGAGTTAGGAAAATTTTGAAATCTAAATTGAATGGTGGAAATACAATCAAGGCCATAAATACCTGGGCAATACCAGTTATAAGATACACAGCTGGTATAGTTAACTGGACACAACCTGATTTGGACATTTTGGACCAAAAAACCAGGAAACTAATGACAATGCATTACAGTTTACATCCACGAGGTGATACTGATAGACTATACCTGCCCCGAAAATCAGGTGGCAGAGGATTATTACAAGTGAAGCAAATAGTTGAAGAAGAAAAACATGCACTGGCTGATTATTTAAAAGAAAGTCAAGAATATCTATTAATCGAAGTAAAGAACAAAAATCTATTGAAGGTCCAACAGACGAAACAAGAATACAAAAAAGATGTGATAAAATCAAGAATGGGGAGTTGGCAGAACAAAGCATTGCATGGCCAATTTCTGGAAAAAATAAAAGATAAAGTGGACAGTGAAAAAACTTGGTTATGGTTAACAACAGGTACATTAAAGAAAGAAGCAGCGTCATTAATCCTGGCTGCACAAGAACAAGCTATCCGCACAAATGCCATTAAGGCCAAAATCGAAAAATCCTCTGATGATGCCAAATGCAGACTTTGCAAAGAAGCTGATGAAACTGTTGATCACATACTCAGCTGCTGTAAAAAAAAAATCACGCAGACTGATTATAAATTGCGGCACAATTCAGTAGAACAAATGATCCATTGGAATTTGTGCAAAAATTATAATATTAAAACAGGAACAAACTGGTGGGAACATCAGCCTGAAAAAGTCCCCGAAAATCAGATGGTCAAGATCTTGTGGGATTTTCGCATACAAACGGACAAAATACTGGCTCATAATACACCAGACATCATACTGGTTGAGAAAAATAAGGTTACAATCATAGAGATCGCAATACCAGGTGATAGCAGGGTCGATGAGAAGGAATATGAAAAAATCGCGAAATACCAGGACTTAAAAATAGAAATTCAACAATTATGGCACAAACCAGCAGTGGTAATTCCAGTGGTAATTGGCACACTGGGTGCTATTCCAAAAGCACTGGAATTACATTTAAAACAGTTAAAAATTGACAAAATCACCATCAGTCAAATGCAAAAAGCCGCACTGCTTGGATCTGCACTCTATTATGAAAATATGTTACGATGTCCTAGGCCACTGGGTGGGGCCCAACTAGTAATAAATGCCAAATCCGGTGAAACAACTGGCCACTGTGATACAATTGTGTTGTTGCGATAATAATGAACTAAGTTAGATACAATTAAAGTTTTGATTATTGGGGGGAAAATGTTATGATACAGGATATAGTCAAATAAAGGAGGGATAATGATGACAACATTATATATATGTATGGGTACAATATAAGGGAACTGGATGAAAATTGCAAACAGTGATCTGGAAAGGAGGATTTAAAAAGTTTGTTACTAAATATTATGGATATTTAGCTAGAATAGGACATTAGGATTCAGTGTTATTGGAGGATTTTAGAAATATTAAATGAAATGCCAGTATGTGGTTAGGTATTAAATCTTGGTATATTTTATGATGATGTTTGTACAATTATAGTCGAATAAAAATGGAGGTATAAGGGTAACATGTATAAACATCTGAGTTAAAATACTATGGCAGAAGATATAAGATTGTTTTGTTATTGGAAAGATACAGGTTGATAGATGGAAGAATATAACTTAAAACTAGTTAAACTTAGTCTAATTTGGTGATAATGCTACCAATACAAAGTGCTCCCATTTGAGATACAAGGGGCCCCTGCAGTATTTATGCAATTGATAAATGAAATGCTGTAGGAGCATTTTTATAAGAGCATTTTAGGTGTGCATGCCCAAGATGGTGTCCTGTCGCATTTGAGGAGAGCTTTGGGGAGATGATTGTCATTCTCGGGGGCTTGCAGGGGTACCCTATCCCATTGCTGGTTCCAGGTCTAGCTATGAGAACTTCCTGGGACCTCGGGGATACTCTTGAGCTGCGATTTACTGCTTCGTAGCCAGAACATCGTGAGTTAAAGGGGGCGGCTGATGGTGAGAGGAGAGTGAAGAGCATTGGCAGCTGCCGGTATGGGTGTGGTCAGTGGCAGCAGTGGGATGCCCGGCTTGGGATCTGTGCAGCTGGCGTGGATGGGCTCAGCAGCAGCTTTCCGCTACCCCCCTTGAACACAGCTGGCGTGGGTGTGGTTGTTGGAATGCCCGGCCTGGGGTCTCTGAAGCCGGCATGGGTGTGCTCAGTGGCAGCGGTGGCGGGTCGCCCAGCTTGGGATCTCTGCAGCCAGTGTGGGTGTGACCAGCAGCAGCTTCCCACTACCCCCCTTGAACACTGTCAGCTCCCCCCCCCATGGACATGTCATCTCCTCGTTCCATCTCCCCGTGATGTCATCCCGTTTGGTTGATGCCACACTCTCCTCTATGCTATACTGTGACAGAACTTTATTCCCTTTGGGAACTCCCCCTTTCCCAGGGATGGCCTTCTTGCCTATCAAGACGCTTCCTTAATGATGGATCTTGGGATCCCAAGAGGTGGCATTCGAAGAAGAGACTTCTTAGGGGTTTTTTACAGGGTTTTTAAAATCAAATTTTAAGGGGGGGTGGGGGATTGATACGGATTGCTCAGACAGGCTTGGGGGGGAGTCTGCCAGGGCACAGGCCAGAGCTAACTAATGGGCATGGGTCAGGAGTGCTGGGAAGGGTTGGGATTCCGGAGGAAACATTAATAGTAATAGCAGTTAGATTTATATACCGCTTCATAGGGCTTTCAGCCCTCTCTAAGCAGTTTACAGAGTCAGCATATTGCCCCCACAGTCTGGGTCCTCATTTCACCCACCTCGGAAGGATGGAAGGCTGAGTCAACCTTGAGCCGGTGAGATTTGAACCGCTGAACTGCAGATAACAGTCAGCTGAAGTGGCCTGCAGTACTGCACCCTAACCACTGAGCCACCTCCATTGATGGGTTCACCATCTCTACTGTTTGTGGGAGAGGCAAATATGGTGGGGCTGAGGGCCAAATTATGTTCGGGGGACACCGGTCTGCTGTTTAAGAGCGATCGCATGTTCCGACCCTCATCACCCTTCTCACACCCCTGGGTGCTTGGCATTATAGGACCCTAGTCTCCGGCTGGTGTTGCTTAATGCCAAGTCCATGGTACATAAGGCTCCCCTCATTTACGACCTCATACAATATGGTAGAGCGGACCTGGCTTGCAATACGGAGACCTGATTGGGCCAAGAGGAGGGTGTTCCCCTTAGTGAATTATGCCCACCAGGCTTCCTGGCATTTCACCAGCCGAGAGCCCAGGGCAGGAGTGGAGGGTTGGCGGTGGTTATTAGGGAAAGTCTCAGACCTCAGGAGGTCACTGTGCCTCAGATAGGTGGGTGTGAGTCCCTGTCAGCCTCCGTTTTGCTGCTGCTTTGGCTGCCATTGAAATGGGGAGAGGGGACATGGTATTTGGGAGGGGACTGAATGTTGTGCTGCAGGAAGATTCTAGAGTTTGAACTGTCCACCTTACTGCGCATGTGGAGGAGGAGTGTTTCCCGCCAAGGCTAACGGAACCAGCATTCCATCCTGGTGATGCCTTTTGAAGTTATCTCACACCTGACAATTGGGAGAATTATGATTGGACTGTGCACGGGATGCCAAGGGGAGGGGAATGAATTATACAATATATTATTCGCTTTCGCGCCTAAATAATCAGACTTCGCTTAGCTTCGCTTCTATTCATTTATAATTAGTAAAAGTACACTTGATTTCTACCAATGGAGTCCTGTGGTTTTCTTTCCTGATTTTTGAATGAAGAAGGGCTGACAATAAGCGAAATCTCAACCTCCACCCCACCAGGAGTTACAACCTACCGAGGGGGGTGTTCTCACAAGAAGAAAAAGAATGTCTTTGCATGTGAGTGATGAAGAGGAAACTGAAGGGGCAGCAGCAGAACCATCTTTAACTGAAAGGCTGGCTGGTCTAAGAGTGGAAGAGCCTACTGTTTGTCCCCGATGGACTTTGGGTGTGGGGCAAAAAGAGGAGTCTGAGGAATTGGATGCAGGAGTCACGAGAAGGAGATCAAAGAAAAAATCAGCAGAATGGAGTGACGCTGGAGATGAAGATTACAAATTGTCCCACGCCATGAGACTCCTTGAGGAAGCTATGTCCGAATGCAAAAACCGTGGCAGAGCAATGGAAAGGGAGCAAGCTGAAGAGTTTGAACAAAGGTACTCTATGCATAGGTTAAGGGAGGGTGAAGAAGCTGAGGGGGGTTGGGAGCAAGGAAACCCAGAACCAGCCTCCCCCCCCCAGCTAGGGCCGCTCCAAGAGTAGGGGGGCAGGCGACACCGATTGGCAAAAGTCCCTCCTTAACAGTAAAATATAATGGCGATCCCAAAAAGTTAGGGTTGTTTGTCATACAGATTTGGAACTATATGGAAATTTATGGTCCGGATTTAGAAACGGATGATATGAAAGTAAGAATGGTCTTACTCTCATTGGAAGACAAGGCGGCCGACTGGATGGTGGGCTTACACCAATGCAATTCCCCTCCTGAGGAATTTTAATGACTTTATGGCTGCAATGAAGAGGAGGTTTGATGACTGATTGAGAAACGCGGGAAGGTGAAATTTATGGCCCTGAAGCAGGGAAATAGACCGGTGGCTGAATATATTCAGGAGTTTCAACAGCTGTCAGCCTATATGAGGGGATGGTTAGAAGACCATTTGTTAGATCAGTTCGCTGGGGAATTGAATGAAAAAATTTACCAACAATGCGTTAACAGACACCTTCCCTACCGAGTGACTGCTTGGTATGAACATGCAGCAGACGTTGAGTTAGATTTGGCCAGACTTCAATGCATGAAAGAGAGAGAAGCAGAGAAGTCGCCCCCCCCCATTGGCCCAAAAAGCCCCTGCTCGCACCAGAAGTGAAGGGAAGGGAAGCTTCGCCGGCAAGGCCAAACCTTTCATATGCTTCTGCTGCGGAAAGGAAGGCCATCACACTGTGACTTGCCGCGTTAAACTGGCTCAGACTGCTCCACCCCCACCCAGAAGAGAGGGGAGGGCAAGCAAGGCCCAGGAAAGAAGAGAGAGGCTGCATGCGCTGTTGAAAATGTCCCCCAGCATTTCCAGCCGGAGGAGGAAGAGGGTGACGTTACCTCCAGCTCGTCTGGCGAATCAGATGACGACCACTCGCATCGTTGGGTGAGTTCAAAAAAGGGCCCCATGTTGATCCCTATTGAATTAAGGGTGCCATCTGCTGGCGAGACTGAAAAGCTTTTAGCTCTGCTGGACTCCGGCTGTTCCCACTGTATGATTAGTCCAGCGATGGTGGAAAAACTGGGGTTGAAGTTGAGGACTTTGAAAACCCCTATTGTTTTTTGCCAGATTGATGGTTCTATTGCGGGTGGGGGCCATGCTCATTTTAATACTGAGCCGTTAGAAATGAAGATGGGAACCCATCAGGAGTTAATCACTTTTATAGTGGCACCTGGCATGGACCGGCCCCTTATTTTAGGACTTCCCTGGCTTCGTAAATGGAACCCTCGCATTAACTGGAGGAAGGGGTGGCTACGCATTCACACTGGAGGTTGACCTCCCTGGGAGGTTGACCCTGCTGATTCCAACCCCTCTTGGCAGCCAGGGGGCAGGAGAGAATCGAAGGGGAAGAGAAAATTCCAAAGGAATATTGGGATCTAAGAGAAGTCTTTAGTGAGAGATCTTCTGATAAGCTCCCCCCCCCCACAACAGACCCACTGATTGCACCATCAAAATTTTACCTGGAGTGGTGCTTCCCAAGCCCCAGATATATTCTATGTCTCCTAGGGAGATGAAGGAAATGAGAAAATTCATTGACAAGAACTTGGAGAGGGGTTTCATTGAACCAGCTAGACCCAAGGTAGCAGCATCTGTGCTCTTCAGAGAAAAAAAAGATGGCTCTCTCAGATTATGTGTGAATTTCAAAAATTTAAACAGTATCTCTGCCCAGAACCCCTATCCATTACCACTAATGAAGGACATGTTAGCCCAACTGGGCAAGGGCCACATTTTTACTAAACTAGACTTATGGGAGGCATACTATAGAGTCCGTATTAAGGAGGGGGATGAGTGGAAAACAGCTTTCAACTGTCCCTGGGCTGTTTCCAGTTCCGTGTGATGCCATTTGGCCTGCAAGGGGCACCTGCGGTCTTCATGCAATTGATTAATGAGGTCTTGCATGACCATCTTTACAAAGGCGTTATTGTATATTTAGCTTCGAGCTGCGGAGCTTTATGCCAAATTGTCCAAATGTGAATTCCATCAGGAGAAGGTGGACTACCTAGGCTATCGTATCTCCCACGCGGGTGTGGAGACGGACCCCACTAAGGTCAAAGCAGTCACTGAGTGGGAGACCCCTCGTACACGCAGGCAGTTGCAGAAATTTTAGGTTTTGCCAGTTTCTATCGCCAGTTCATCCCTTCTTTTGTTAAGATAGCCCTTCCCATTACTAACCTATTGAAGTCCAAAGGTAGGCCAAAACCGAGACCTAGCAAGCCATTGGATTGGACCATGGAGTGTCAAGTTGCTTTTGAGAAGTTAAAATGACTTTTTGCTGAGGAACTGGTTCTGAAGCACCCAGACATTGATGCACCATTTGTGGTTCAGGCTGATGCCAGCAACGTGGCGGTGGGGGCCGTATTGCTTCAGGCCAATGATCAAGGTAACTTGCAACCCTGTGCATACACCTCTCGCAAACTTATGCTATCTGGGAGAAGGAGGCGTTTGCTGTTCGTTGGGCTTTGGCCACATGGCACCATTTTCTAGAAGGTGCTAAGCACCCGTTCGAGATGTGGACTGACCATAAGAATTTAGAAGCTTTGAGAACTCCCCAGAGACTTTCCCCTAAGCAGATGCGCTGGGCTCAGCATTTCAATCGTTTTAATTTCATCCTGAAATACATTTCCTGATTTTTCAATGAAGAAGGGCTGACAGTCCCTTTTTGTGAAATGGGGGCTTGGAGTTCAGGTGGGCCTTTTTGTTACGTACCTGTCTCCCTGCTATGTTTCATTGGCTCTGCCGGAGCTGCTGGATGTGTTAGCCATATTGGCAGTTGATTTCCCCAGGCTTATGATTCTGGGGGATTTCAATCTGCCTTCCATTGCGAGACATCCAAGTCAGCTCGGGAGTTCAGAGCTTCCATGACGGCTATGGACCTAACTCAGTTAATTCAAGACCCCACCCATAATGGGGGACACACGCTCGACCTGATTTTTGTCTCTGGGCAGTGGATGAATGATCTAGATTTAGGGGATATTTCTATCCAATCCTTGTCATGGTCGGATCATTTCCTCATCAGGCTTGACTTCCATACTGCTACCCCTCACTGCAGGGAGGCGGAACCGATTAGATGGTTCCGCCCCAGGCTCCTGATGGACCCTGAAAGGTTCCTGGTGGAGCTTGGGACTTTTCCTGAATCCCTTGCTCACAACTCCACTGCAGCCTTAGTGGAAGCCTGGGATAGGGCGGCCACTGGGGCTTTGGATCGTGTTGTGTCTTTGCAGCCTCTGACCCGGTGTCGATCCCGGGTAGCTCCCTGGTTTACTGAGGAGCTCCGGGAGATGAAACTCCAGAAAAGATGCCTAGAGAGCTGGTGGAGGGCCAGCCAGTCCAAATCTGATTGAACACTAGTAAGAATTCATATTAAATCCTACTTAGTGGTGATAAAAACAGCAAAACGGCAACATTTTTTCCGCTCTTATTGCATCCACAGATAACTGCCCAGCCGCCCTGTTTAGTGTGACCCGCTCCTTACTTAACCAAGGAGCTGGGAAAGACCCCTTGCAGGGTAGGGCTGAAGAATTTGTTCAGTATCTGCAGGATAAAATCGCTCAGATCCGGACAGGCTTGGACTCTGACTGGGTAGATTCGGGTGAGTTGATGGGGATGAATCTTGTGGAGACCATCTGGGATGAGTTTGACCCTGTGACCCCCGAGGGCATGGACAGGATTATGGGGAGACTCGGTGCTGCCACTTTTGTGCTGGACCCATGTCCCTTCCCGGGAGGTGACACAGGCTGGCTCCAGATGATTACCAATGCTTCGTTGAGAGAGGGGTTCTTTCCCACTGCCTTGAAGGAGGTGGTGGTGAGGCTCCTCCTTAAGAAGCCTTCCCTGGACCCTGCTCCTTTAGCCAACTATCGTCCAGTCTCCAACCTTCACTTTGTAGCAAAGGTTGTTGAGAGTGCAGTAGCACATCAGCTTCCCCAGTCCCTGGATGGAGCTGTCTACCTGGATCCGTTTCAATTGGGTTTCAGGCCCGGATACAGCACAGAGACAGCATTGGTCACGTTGGTCGATGATCTCTGGCAGGCCCGGGACAGGGGCTGCTCCTCTGTCCTGTTCCTATTAGACCTCTCAGTGGCTTTCAATACCATCGACCATGGTATCCTACTGCGACGACTCGGGGGTTGGGAGTGGGAGGCACCGTTTACGGTGGTTCTCCTCCTACCTGTCGGATCGGTCACAGTTTTTGTTGACTGGAGGGCAGGGATCGACTCCGAGGCACATCACTTGTGGGGTGCCCCAGGGGTTGGTTCTCTCACCCCTCCTGTTCAACATATATATGAAACCACTGGGTGAGATCATCCGTGGTTTTGGGGTACGTTGTCATCAATATGCTGATGATACCCAAGTTTTCATCTCTACCCCAAACACCCAAACGATGCCCTCGATGTGATGTCCCGATGCCTGGAGGCTGTGTGGATCTGGATGGGGAGGAACAGACTCAAGTTCAATCCCTCCAAGACAGAGTGGCTGTGGTTTCATCATCCCGATTTGTGCATCTTGTTCCATCTTTGATTATAGGGGAGAAATTTTAGCCCCCTCAGAGAGGGCCCACAATCTGGGTGTCCTCCTGGATATGCGGCTTTGTTTAGAAGAACACCTAAAGGCTGTGACCAGGGGGGGCTTTTACCAGGTTCACCTGGTATGTCAGTTGTGCCCCTTCCTGGATCAGGATGCTCTGTGCACAGTCATTCATGCCCTCATCCTTTCTCACCTGGACTACTGTAATGCTCTCTACATGGGGCTGCCCTTGAAGAGCATCCGGAGGCTTCAACTGGTCCATAATGCGGCTGCGCGGGTTATCATGGGGGCACCTAGGTGCTCCATGTTACACCCCTTTAGGCGGCCTGCACTGGTTGACGGTTGTCTTCCAGGTGCGATTCAAGGTACTAATTATGATCTTTAAAGTGCTCCATGGCTTAGGCCCAGGGTACCTGTGAGACCACCTACTGCCATCGGTAGCCTCCCACTGTCCAGTGCGATCCCACAGAGTTGGCCTTCTTAGGGTGCCGTCGGCCAGACAGTGTCAGCTAGCGACCCACAGGGGGAGAGCCTTCTCTGTGGGAGCGCCTTCCCTCTGGAATGAGGTGCCCCCAGAGCTTTGTATAATCCCCGACCTCCGGTCCTTCCAATGTGCCCTAAAAAGTTGGCTTTTCCAGCAAGCCAGCCTGGCTGAACAAAACAAAATAAATTATTGAGCATTGTTAATTTTAATTTTAATTTTAAAAAAAATGTTATTGTCAATTCTAATTGGGCTTGTTTGGAATATTCTATTTAATTTTTTTAAACTTTGTATTATGTGTTTCTTTTAATGTTGTACACCGCCCTGAGTCCTTGGGAGAAGGGTATAAATCTAATAAACCAAACCAAACCAAACATCTTGCTATATTCTGAGATCAAAGTAGAACATGTAAAAGTAATTCAGTGGTTCTGAACAAAGAGAAGTACATAGGAAAAATACAAAAAGAGAAGTTCTTATAATGTCTTAAGCTCTCGGCCGTTCACCTCTGTTCTACCTACACCCACGCCTGGCTTCCTGTGCCCCTCCTTCACAGCGTCTTGCCACACTGTTCCAGCACTATTTTTAATACTTAGGAGGAAGTTAGAAATCAAAGTGGACTAGAGTGAAATGTCATGCTAATATAAATTTATAAGGTCCATTCTATTAAGACCACCTAACCTGGCCAGCCACTGGTGGGTTCACCTGTGCACTCCCTCCTGCCTCAGATACACATTTATCGTCTTCATGCAGCCCCGCAGAGAATCATCTCTGACAGAGGGGTCCAATTCACCTCAAAATTTGGAAGGCATTTTTAACTTTACTTGGCACCACCCAAGGATTGAGCTCATCACACCATGCCCATAATAATGAGCAAACTGAAAAATTAAACTTGGTACTAGAACAATATCTAAGATGTTTTATTAATTTTCAACAGGATAACTGGACTGTTCTTTTACCTTTTGCGAAAGTGGCCTTCAATAACAATGTGCACTCAAGTACTGGTTTCACCCCTTTTAGAGTAGCAACAGGCCAGGATTTCAGCCCCATGCCTGAATCACTCACAGAATTACCACTATTCCCTCACTTAAAGAGTGGATAGACACATTACGAAACACAGGGCACATTAGCTTTACAGGAAGCTAGAGCGGTTTTTAAAATTCAAGCTGACAAAAAAGAGTGGAACCCAAACCTTTCCATGTTGGAGATAGAAGATACTTATCTACAAAATTCCTGAAGTCATTGCAACCATCAAAGAATTAGGGTCAAATTTCATTGGACCTTTCCTTATCACTAGAGCCATCAATCCAGTAATAGTAAATTACTTCTTCCAAAGACACTCAGGCAAGTCCACCCAGTATTTCACATTAGTTTATTCAAATGAGAAGTAATCTCACCACTCGGACTACCTGCACCTACACCATCTGTTCCTATCATGATAGAAGGTGAACAACACTTTGAAATTCCTTGACTCTAGGATCCACAGGGGGAAAACCCAATACTTAGTTGCTTGGAAGCATTTACCTTTGTCCCCAAATGAATGGGTAACTAAACACCATATTAGCGCCCCTATCTTATTGAAAAAAAAATCACTCCCAATACCCTAACAAACCTTGTTAAAATACTATGATGGAATTTCTGTTTCTTTTCACAGGTGAATCTCTCCTTTTCTAAAGAACGGCAGCATGTCAG
The DNA here is from genome assembly GCF_009769535.1 of Thamnophis elegans. Taxonomy (NCBI): domain Eukaryota; kingdom Metazoa; phylum Chordata; class Lepidosauria; order Squamata; family Natricidae; genus Thamnophis; species Thamnophis elegans. The sequence goes on along the minus strand of NC_045558.1, from coordinate 61,932,159 downwards.
ATCCCTAAAGTGATACGGTCATTCAGTTGGGAGGAGGGGCGGCTTGGAGTCAATTTATTAGCAGTGCCTGTGACAACTGATATTTTACAACTGGTTTCCTGGCGCTGAAATGCCTGAGATCCCATCACCTTTTGGGGAAATGTTATGATGGTCATCTGGGACATTGCACTTTACTGTGTAATGGAAGATAGCCATGGGAATGTATGTTTATTCAGCTCTCAGGGCACCTGTGTATTGGCTAGAATCTGCATTCTAACAAATGGGAGGGTTCTCTACTGCTTTAATTCTACTTGCATTGCCTAAAGGTATTCAGATGTTGCTTTGACCTTAATGGCTTCCATTCTTCTTAATAAAAGGTATATTCCTTTTGAATACTCGGTTTCAAAAGTCTTCACTTTCTTAAGTTAGGAGAGGAGCCTTTACATAAGGCACCATATTTCCCTCCATCTCCATCACTTAAAAAAAATAAAACAGCGTATTTTTGGATTATAAGACTCACCTTTCCCCCCCAAAAAAGAGGGTGTGTCTTATACACTGAACACAGCATTTTTGGCCTCCCAAAACCCTGCCCCATGCATTCTGTTTGTCACAAAAAATGATGTTCAGAGGGTTTGGGAGCCTGCAAAGTGCTCTTCGGGGCTGAGGAGGGTAAAATGAGCATAAAATGGGCCTCCCAAGACCCCAGGAGCACTTTGCATGCCTTCCAAACTCTCTCCATGACCTATTTTTTTGTGGAAAAAAAATGGGCCTGTTTTCATGAAAAATGGACTGTTTTTTGCTCATTTTTGCTCTTTCCAACCCCCAGGAGCACTCTACAGGCTTTTCAAACTTGCATGGCCCGTTTTTCACAAAAAAATATTTGGGGAGCAAAATCTGTAATGTATTAAAAGGAATTGAGGGAGAAAGAAACCACACATCTCATATAACTGGCATTACTTCAGATTACTTGCCAGATTCATCAAAGATTTAACTTCCAGCTCATTGGATATTTAATTGTAAAATCTAACATCTGGAACTAACCTTGTTCCTTCTGATGCTCCATTAATCTGCAACAGAAGATGATCAATATCTGTTTCATTCCAAATTTATTACCCTTCTTATGTTCAAGTTATAAAATATTAATGTAATTATCCATATTACATCCTTATTTAATTTTTCCACTAATTTTATTAGTAACATCAAAGCTTGTTTGAACATGTTCAGGAACAAGCTATTCCTGGTTAATTTCAGCTATATATTCTGGTTTTATTCCCAAAATTTCAGAAATTTCATTTTATTTATTTAATGCTGAGAGACTGTTGATATTTCCTGAAAGAGTTGCTTGTTCCAAGAATATAAAGTAACGGCCCAAGATGAGATTGGATATCTGTTCTACATTAACATCATGGATTAAACTCTGCAGTATTTTGTGTAATTCAGTCAGTCATGGTACTTGATATTGGTTAATAAAATAGAAAATTATTAGGGTGATTAAATTAGAGGCTTTATTTGAAGAATACTGCTTCAAGAGAAAATGCCTATATCATTATTTTATATTTCTCAGTTTTTCTGCTACAATTATGTCTTTGTTTTCCTAAAGTTCATAAATAAAAAATGTTGTGTCTCTTGTCTCCTTACTTAGTCTCTAATTATTTTCAGCTGTGATATTAATTTAGCTAAAATTGGAAAATAATTAAAATGGGTAAAAATATACTCACAGTGTGATTTTTTTTTACCATGTCAGTAGCACCAAAATACTTCCATTGCAAAAGAATTTGCCAGTGATATCTCCATTGCCTGAGAGATGCCCAGGGGATCCTTTCATCTTCTCATGAAGTTGCCCATTGAACTGGTACCCATTAGAATGGAATGGAGATGGAAGGAACCTTGTAGGTCTTCTAGTCCACTTATACAATCTCAGACAAGTGACTGTCCAGTCTCTTCTTAAAAATCTCCAGTGCCCACGATTTCTGAAGGCAAGCTGTTCCACTGGTTAATTGGATTAATTAATTAATCATTAATCTACTCACAGTTGCCTGCTTTTGAACTGCTGGGGCAGCAGGAGCTGGAGTGTGTAATGGGAGCTCACTCCATCCTGTCGCAATCTCAAGTGCAAGCCTGCTGATCAGCAGCCCAGCATTCTAACCTCATGAGCCACTGTGATCCTATGACTGTGAGATTCACTTTGGACCATTCCTAATCACGAATTCTTCTTTGTTGCGAATAATTAGAGTAAGTTATAAGATCTAGGTTAAAGAATATGGATGAGCACTGTAACATCTCTGACTCTTGCCTACCATCTCACAGTCATGTGGATTTTTGTACTTAGATGTGGAAGATCTAAATTATGGGTGAACCCCAGAAGACTGCCTTGCAGGAACAGAAGACTGATTAAAACAAACTAGTTGAAATGTTTGTTGGATTGAGATGATTTTTTGTATATATGTGTGAATGTGTATGTATGTATGTATGTATGTATGTACGATGTATATACACACGCACATGCACACTCACATGTTCTCTCTCACTCTCTCACACACAGGCAAAATTCCCATATATAAAGGCTTTGGAATTTCCTACCTTATTTATTGGTGATATTATTCAAACTCTAATTTGTGGAGGCAGAGGTGTCCTTGGGGTTATTAACCTGTAACTCCTAGACTGTAGAGTTGGGGCCAGTCTCAGTAGGCAGTAGTGACAATCACTATAAATTCATATGGATTATTTTAACCTTATAAATCTCAAAGATATGGATTAGTGAAATAAGGACAATGTCAATTTGCAAAGCATCCCTGGCCTGCTCTAGAGTTGCCATAGGCAGGGGGGATGGAAAACTGATGAAGCAGGCACAGCAGCCACAACAGAAGCACATTCCAGGCATATCTTTCTCAAGGCTGTCTCCCAGGTTACCCACAGCAACCGGAGGGGGAGTGATCTCTACAGCCCATGAAAGTACTCTGTTGGAGAATGTGATTTATGACACACCCTAGGGGGAGGGGAAAACAGGGTCATAATTGGGCCATAAATTATGTGGGGTCAGAGTTGGCTTCACTTGGGTACATGCCAACATGTTGCTCTTAATAAGTAACTGGATTTCGTTTGAAGCTTGGCTGAGGTTGCATGATTTAATTAGGACATCTGTTGGAACCCTGACAGACAACCACTTGCTTAACTCTTGCCTTAGCAATAGCAATAGCAGTTAAACTTATATACCACTTCATAGGGCTTTCAGCCCTCTCTAAGCGGTTTACAGAGTCAGCATATCGCCCCCACAGTCTGGGTCCTCATTTCACCCAACTCAAAAGGATGGAAGGCTGAGTCAACCTTGAGCCGGTGAGATTAGAACTGCTGAATTGCAGATAACAGTCAGCTGAAGTGGCCTGCAGTACTGCACTCTAAACACTGCGCCACCACTCGCCTTCTGTTGCTGATCCTTTGACCAGTTTAATATCATGGTCAAGGGAGGTGATCAATGTATTATGTGCTCTTGCATGCTTAAAGGAGGCAATTATTGAGATAAAACAAATAGCAAGTAAACTTAAAATAAATTTACTTTTGTAGAACAAGTCATCCCTTGACTGGCAGTTGCTTCTAATTATAGGTCAAACTCAAATATTTCATTTGGGTAAGAGTATTGAATAGAGGTGGTCTTTCATTCTTGATATACCTGGATCAAATCATGTCATGTGGCATCTAGAACAGTGGCTCTTCTTAACCTGAGTTTGATCGAACACCAGGGGTTCGGTGAGTCAGTCTTGCGGATTCGGCGGAGGTCAAGGAAACACACCCGACTCATATGATTCATGATGACTTGCCCCGCTTGTCCATCATTGGCTGCAGGTGATAACTCCACATCGCTTGGTCTATCTGTGCTGCAGGGAATTTGGTGCGCCCAGTAGTCGAATTGTAACTGTCACGATGGTACGCGATGGTACGTCATGTGATTTCTTTCTTAATATTTTAATCCCTTCATACTATATCGAGCAAACAAAGAACGTGGTCCGGATGAATATGTACAATATGGATTCCACATGTATAACGAACGTGATGGGAGTCAGCGGTCCTAACTGCATGATTTGCAATGCCAAGTTGAGCAATTCTAGTCTAGCACCGCAAAACTAAGAGAACACTTCCTTAAGCTGCTGGAAATACAAGAACACAATGCTCACTGAATTCCAAGGTGAAGAGAGCTAGATTCGATGAAAAGGCTACTCTGCCTGTTCTCGGCTTTGTCCCACCAACAAACCGATCCTCACAGCATCGTACGAAGTGTTACCTGATCGCAAAGCGGGCAACCACACACCATTGCTGAAACACTCATAAAACGAGGATGCTGGACATAAAACGAAGAAAAGGAACAGACTTTGTTGCAAAAATGACATGAGAGTGGCACTTACCAAGGTAAGCCGCGCATTTCTGAACTGGTCTCTGAAAGGCAACAGCAGAAGTCACACTGATTTGCAGTAAATATTCATTATTATCTTTTTGTTTTTGTGTGAACATCATGTTTTAATATTTAATGGTTTTGTTCTTTGTTCTTAATGGTTTGTTCTTTAATGGTTTTGTTCATTTTGTGCACCTATGTATAAAAATATACCTATGTATAAATATATACCTAAATATATACCTATGTTTTGAATTTGAAAAAAATCATATTTTATTTTTCCAATTAAGACGGGTTCAGTGAATGCGCATATGAAACTGGTGGGGGTCAGTACCTCCAACAAGATTAAGAACCACTGATCTAGAATATAATACTGTCTCTGCTTTGATCATCTTAGTAGATAAATTAGAAACTAGATGTGAGGAATACAATCTTGCTAATTCAGTTAAACTGTGCAGTGGGTTTTGGTATTATTATTTTTTTATGGAAGCAACTATAAATGTTTTTACTAGGCAATCATCTTTTCTTACAGAGCAAAATAACATAAACTATAGGATGCATTATTGCAGCTGCTTTGACCATAACAAAACCATAAGTATCACAAGCATGCATTAAGCCCTGTATACTAGGATACATCACTGTATTAAAATACATTGTAAAGAAAAAAATATGTGAAGTTGTGTGTCAAAATACAGCATTTGAAGGGAATATGATTACTGCCAGTCATGCAGTATTGACAGAGGTTGGTTCAAGTATTTAGAGCAAATTTATACAACTTGGTACTGATAACAAAAGTGTCTTCATAGAGGCATATCTGAGCTTTCCCTTACAGCTTCTGTTTAGTCCAAAGTAGGTTTCCAGATACTGAAAGTTCCACAGCAAACAGCTGTGTAAACAACTGTATTCCTGCCCTTATCAGCTCTTAACCAAATAGCCTTCAGGGGAACCGCTTCTCTCTAAACATTCAGATAATAAAACTTAGTAACAATGTTTCAAGTCCACTAGGTGCAGTGTTAATTGTATCAACTCTCATGCTTATTTCTTCCCAGCTCTATTTTAACTTTAAAAAACAGAAAAATAACAAGAAAAGCCAACAAAAAAATAAAAGAGAAAAAAGAATCTTCAGAGCAATTAAGATTTAAATATATTCAGTGTCCCCCACAAGGTCCAAAATTAAAAGTATAAAAAAGCGCACTAAGCCAATCCACATTGAATTGCAATTGAAAGTCCAGCCTGGCTTCCAAAAGTAAAAAGGGAAAAAAGAAAAAAACTTCAATTGGCCAGCTTAAGTCCACTGCTTTTCTCTCTAGTCAGCCTTATTTTAAATTAAATTTTCAAATTAGGATGCTCTCTCTCCAATAGAAAAAAGGGTTTAAAAACTCTCACCAAAATGACATGCTTCTCTCCTGCACTTGTGTATAGGAGCTGTCAGCAGTTTCAGCAGCCTGGGGCTGACTTGCAATCACTGGCAAAGGGGGCTTTTTCCGGGTCACCAGAGACTTTGCGGGTGTCTCTGGGACCACAGGATCTCCCCCTACCTTTCACTGTCTCTTCGGATGGTTTAGATCCAGATTGGACCATCCACACAATCCAAATTAGACGGCTATCCGGAGAAGCCAGAAAGGTCATCTTATCACCGTGACATGGAGCCCCTCCCCAGGAGTCTTCACTTTCTAAGTTAGGAGATGAACGCTTACAGACACCATTGTTTAGAGAGAAGCAGTTTCCTTGAAGGCTATTGGTTAAGAGCTGATAGGGGCAGGAATACAGTTGTTTACACAGCTGTTTCCTGTGGAACTTTCAGTATCTGGAAACCTACTTTGGACTAAACAGAAGCTGTAAGGGAAAGCTCAGAGTGGCCTTGGAAAGACTTTCATCTAAAAAAAATAGATTTTGAATCTATTTCTTCTAGCTTTGTGGCAGTGCTTATATTGCTGGGGAGGTGGTGATTTTTTTTTCTTCCTTGGCTCCTTGACTCCTTTTTTTTTGAGGCTTTGAAGTATTGATTCCTGATTTTTCTTGGCTCTCTTTTCCTTTTGAACATATTGGAGACAAATGGATGACTTGCTCTAAATTTGAGTAAATTGGACTGAAGACTTTTTTCCTCTCTCTTTCTTTTCTCTCTTTTACTTTTCTTTTTAAGTGAGAGATCTTCACTTTTCCTCTTTTCCCTCTTTTTTCTCCTTTCATTTATCTATAATTTCATATCTTTATGCTGATGTTTAAATTTTTGTGATACTAACTGGACTAGAATACAAGAGAAAAAATTTAGAAAATGAGAAGAAAGACAACACCTGTTGGTTCTACAACAACAATCCCTGCTTCCTCACCAGCAGGAGGACAAGATCAATACAGTTGATGCTTCAACAAGAAAAGGAGAAGGGAGTAACCTTAGAGGCAATTATGCATGCGATTCAGAAATTACAAGCAGGAGCTGATAGCAAGGATGAAAAATTAGATACCATTGTAAAGAAGACTGAGAGTATAGAAAAAAGAATTGAGACAATAGAGCAATGAACTGAAAGTATAGAATAAAAAAACAGCTAAAATGGAAGGAAAAATAGAAGATATGCCACATTGGATGATGAAATACAAGGACAGAATCCAAAAAATTTAAGAAAAGGTTCAACAATAAGAGAAGAAGGTTGAGGAGTTTGACAGTATATTGAGCAACGTGGAAAGGGAGAGCAGTGGAATATTAGGATGGGAGATGGATAGGTCTGAATTTTTCTTAAGATTTCAAAACAGAAGAAAGAGGAGAGAACCTAGTACAATAATATCTGAAATTTTGACAAATGTATTAGAGATATTCAAAGAGAAGATGATGGATGGCATAGATGAAGTGTTCTGAGTACACAAAAGATGTGCAATGAGAAATGCCCTCCCAAGGAAAGTCCACATAAGATTTACTAAGAAAGCAATTAAGCTACAAATATTACAGAAAATGAGAGGCAGAAACTGGAATATAAAGGCAAGGAGATTGTAGTTCTGAAACAAAATCCAAGGAGTGAGAGAGAAGAAGAGAATATTAATTTTTGACTAAGAGCTGCTCAAGAAAGGTGTTAATTACAGATGGCTCAAACTGGAAGGTTTAATATTTGCATGGCAAGGACAAAGATATGAATAGATACAATCGACAAGGCAGAAGCCTTCTACCCAGAACACTTCAGAGAAATGGCTGAGAAAACTGGAAAAAAGAACTATTGGCACAACTACTGGAGGCACCCATAACTCAGATTGAAAAAGTAGAAGGAGCTGTAGATGGAATTGATAAGAAGAAGGTGTGGTGGGTGGTGTAAATCTCAGAGAACAACGAGAACCCAGATCAACTAGAGCTATAAATCCTGTATATAAAATATAAACATGGAAGGGAAAAAATGGTCACAATTAATATAAACGGGCTTAATTCAGCAATTAAAAGAAGGAAAATATTCCACAAACTAGAAAAGTTAAAATTTGACAATTCTGCCTACAAGAAGTGCATATTCAAAAGAGACATGAACATTTCCTTATACAACCAAAGCTTGGAAAAAAGTTCACTTCATTGGCAGATTGTAAAAAAAGAGGAGTGATCGTTTACATTAAAGAAAATTCCGGCAAAACCTATTTATACAGATGAAGAGGGAAGAATCTTGATGATAGAAAATATGGACAACATAAAAAAATACTCTTAATTGCAATTTATGCTCCTAATGAAAAACAAGATATATTTTACAAAAAACACCACAAAAATTGTCACTTGGACTATGCTGATATTTTGTATGATGGGAGATTTCAATGGCATTGTAACCAGAATATGGACTACAAAACAGAAAACAACAAAGTTAAATAGAAAATTGCTTCCGAAATCCTTTTTCAGGATAATAGATGAAACAAATTTAAAAGATATTTGGAGAGAAAGAAATCCTACAAAAAATATACTTTTTATTCAAATAAACATTCATCATTTTCCAGAATTGATAGGATATGGGCCCCAATGGAATTGATTTGTAACGTACAAGAAGTTGAGATTGAAACAAGCACTTGTGCTAATCATAATCCAATTACAATCAAATGGAAAGGCCAAAGGACAAGGTCTAGATGGACACTAAATAATTCATATTGAAAGAAAAAGACTTTGTACAGAAAATGGAAAAAGAACTGGCCTTTTTCTTTAAAGAAATAGAAAATAAAATATATCAATGCAGAATCTTTGGGATATAATGAAGGTTGTTACTTAGAGGTCTGATAATGGACTACATAAAGAAGAGAAATTCAAAGAAAAGACAAATGCATAAAGCCCTAGACAACGATTATAAAATGAAAATGACTTGAAAAAGAGTTACAGAGATCTCCACAAAAAAAGATGTTAAAATAAAAATGGGTGCAATTAAACATAAAATGGATCTACTGGAGGAGGAAGAACTGGCACAACAAATTAGAGGCACCAAAGAACTACTTTGAAAATGCAAATAAGCCAGGCAGATGGTTGGCATATAAACTGAAAAGAGAGAGAGAGAAGCAAAGAAAATATTGCAGCTAAGAGATGAGCAAGGACAAATTCAGTATGGAAATGCTGAGAAGAAGAAAATTATACGACTACTATGCTAGGCTGTATGAACAAGAAAAATAAAAGGGAGGATCAAAAGTATTTACAGGATGCTAATCTTCCCCAGATCAGACGAAACTAGAACAATGTTGGAAGGTAAAATAACGATGATGGAGCTAACGGAAGCACTTAAAAACAAAATAATGGAAAGACCCCGGGACCTGATGGATTACCAGTGGAATTCTGCAAAACATTTGAAGAATCCTTGTCTCTCTCAGAAGTCTTGAATTATGAAGTGATGTCTGAGAGTAGAATACCTAAATCATGGTCAGAAGCATATATTGCATTGCTACCTAAAGAGGAGACTGATTTAACACAAACCAAGAATTATAGACCAATCTCTTTATTAAATTCAGATTATGTTATTTGCATCTATATTAGCAGAGAGACTTAAAAGTACTTTAATAGCTTTATCCACTCTGTCAAATGTTTTTTTTACCAAAGAGACAAATTAAAAACAATATGAGAATGATTTTGAATACTTTGGAATATTGAGGCCCATCCCAAAAAACAAATGGCTTTGATGTTTTAGATGCACAGAAGGCTTTTGATAATGTGAATTCACAATTTATGTTCTTACAATTGGAACAGATGAATTTTGGTAAGAAAAGCCGCCCGGAGTCTTCCGAGGTGGGCGGCATACAAAACCAATAAATAATAATAATAAATGTATTCAAACTATACAAATGGTATATCATAAACAAACAGCAAAGATAATGATAAATGGAGAACTGACAGACTATTGAAATAAAGAGAGGTACAAGACAAGGTTGCCCACTATCACCATTACTTTTTGTCAACATTAGAAGTTTTAAATAGAAAGATTAGAGGAGAAGAAGAAACAAAAGGAATGAAAATTTAAAAAGAAGAATACAAGTTACAAGCGTTTGCAGATGATTTGGTTTTTATCCTTGAAGATCCACTAGAGACAGCACCCAAATTGTTAGAAAGAATAGAGGAATACGGAAAAGTAGCAAGTTTGAAAATAAACAAAGACAAAAAAAAGATTTTGACAAAGAACATATCATTAAGACAAAAGGAAGAGTTGGCAGAAGCTTTGCAGATTCAAGTCACGAACAAGGTTAAATACTTGGGGATATGCCTATCAGCTAGATGCAGCATTCTTAAGGAGGACAGTTATACTAGACTAAAGCAAAAATTGCGACTGACTTGATGAATGGGAAAACCTACAACTATCAATGATAGGAAGAATTTCTACAATTAAAATGAACATTTTACTCAGAATCTTATACCTGTTCCAGACAATCCCAATCAGATTGGGTAAGGACTTTTTTGAACATCTAAATAAAATAGTTTTAAAGTCTATTTGAAGGGGAAAAAGCAAGAATAAAACTCAAATTGCTACAAGATGCAAGACAAGAGGAGGATTGGGTTTACCTGGCTGGGAGTTATATTATCAAACAACAAACCTGATGTGGATTAAGGAGTGGATAACACTAAAAAACTCTAGATTATTGAATGTAGAGGGTCATGATTTACTGTTGGGATGGCATGCTTTTTATGGTATAAGGGAACTAAAGCACATGCTTACTTTAGAAGACATTATATAAGGGAGGCTTTGCTATTTAATTGGGAAAAGATTAAAAGATTACAGTACTTAAAAAATTCCAGTCCGGATATCAACCATTGAAGCCTTTTCATATCCATAATATGTAAAAAGGAACAAACTGTTAGATATGTTGAAATATCGAATGCAGAGGATGAACTCAAATCTATGCAAGAGTTGAAACAAGAAGGAATAGAAATGAATTGGTATTCATATGTGCAGATATATTCTAGATATAATGAAAATCAAAATCAAAAAGTCTTTACAACAAAATGACTGAGCTAGATAAAATTTTAACAGGTACTGATGAAAAAGCAATTAAGAAATTATATGGATATCTATTAGAGTTAAACTACAAGAGGAACAAGTCAAAGAAACTATAATAGCCTGGGGGGGGAATTTTGGACATGGGATTGAGTTAGAGAAATGGCAGAAATTGTGGTCTCAAATTATAAATGACAATGTCAACTGTACATAAAGAACATTTGTATAAGATGTTTTACAGGTGGCACCTACCCCCAACGAAAATTGCAAGAATGTTCAAGAATAAGTTGGAAAAGTGTTGGAAATGTCATCAGACACCAGGCTGATATTACCACATGTGGTGGACTTGCACTGAAGCCAAAAGATACTGAACTAAAATCCACATGTGGTTGGAGAAAATGATACATAAACACATAGATTTTAAACCAGAGATTTTTTTATTGGGAATTATACCAGAAATGTACAATAAAGACTTGAAATATCTGATTGTAAATGTTTTAACAGCAGCTAGAATTGTATTTGCAAAAAACTGGAAAAATGAGAAAATATCAAAACAGGGGGAAGTTATTTGAAAATAATGGAGTGTGCTGAAATGAGTAAATTGACATTTGAAATTAGAGAACAAGAAGTTGAGCATTCTAGAAGATATGGGGCTTGTTTTATCAGTGGCTGGATAAAAAAAACCTGGAAATGAAATATGTTTTGTTCATGTTTCAATTAAAGGAGATAAGTGACATTTTGTTGTTAAATAGATTAATAACGATACAATGAAAGACTGGTGTGTATATATATATATATATATATTGAATAATTAAATTGAATAATTTAGAATATTTTGTTCTAAATGAAGGATAAGGATAATAATGAACCTATGTATATTTGATAGATGATTGGTGATATTATGCATTTGTAAGTAGTGATGTATATTATAAAGATATTTTGTTGTTAAACAGTTTAATAAGGAAGTAATGAAAGATTGGTTCATGTATGAAGTGAATATTTAGAACATTCTGTTTAAAAACGAAGGAATAACATTTGTGCTTGAATGTATGATGCACAAGGACAACAATGAACATTAGCATACTTGATGGATGATTGGGGAGACTGCATAATAAAAAGTAGTGATGTATAAACATAAAGAGTTGGAAATTCTTTCACACTGTAAAATAACTAGAATGAGATAGATGATTATATAAAGGTATATTGTTATTAAATAGATAATTAAGGATGCAAAGGAATTAGATTTGCTGAAAAGGAAGGAATATTAATTGTAACTGAATACATGTACAATGAAAGTGAGGTACTTAGTTATATTTGATGGAAATTTAGTGATCGTATATGTAATTGAAAATATGGATGCACAAACGCTTGTAACCAAACAACATGCTGTATGTAATTGATGAGAGTTTTATTTGTTATGTGTGTTGGTCTTTTATGTCTAAAAAAAAAAAATACTAAACAAAGCAATTTCCAGGCTCATCTTGCAGGGACTGAGACAAAACATATGGCCCTCCCCCCTTATTAAATTTCCCTAAAGGAAAAACAAGCTTAGTGCACATAGGTGCCAGAATAAAGGCTATAAACTAGGGAGATACAGTTTGCATGGGAAATACGAAGAGAGCCATAAGCTAATAAATGTATCCTGCTCCCCTCCCCACAGGAATCGCAGTATCATGATAGGGATCTAAGATTTCTTTAATCTCAAAATGCTGTTCCCACTACAGCATAATAGGGATAGGAGGGTGGCTTAGAAGTTGGTAATTTCTGGTTTCAGTAAACTGCAGTGAAGCATTGAGTGAACTTGTGTAAGTGTTTTAGGGAGTAGTAACTCTACTGTTAGAGTTGGAGGATATGGTTGGTTCTTCTACTGGTACTTTTGACATTGGGGTGAAGTTTTGACCTGTTGCCACTTGAAATGGGGTGAAGCCTGTGCTGGAATGCACAGCAGTATTGTATGCCACTTCTGCAAATGGCAGGCGGTCAGTTCAGTTATCTTGCTGATAATAAAACATCTTAAGTATTGTTCTAGTATGCCATTGGTTCTCTCTGCCGATTCATTAGTAGCCGGATGGTGGGAGGAGCTTAAGCCCTGGGCAGTCCCCTTGGCTGAGAACAACCTCCAGAACTTTGAAGTGAATTGGATCCCCCCTGATCAGATATTATCCTTTGTGAGGCCCCATATAGTTGGTAGATTTATTGTAGAAACATTTTGCCAAGTGCCTTGGCTGTGGGGATTTTTTGGCAAGGTATAAAATGGGCCTCTTTGGAAAAAAGGCTATTACAATTTAAATGACAGTATTCCCCCGACTTTCTGGCAGTTCGACAATAAAATCCATAGAGATCTCTGTCCAGGGTCTCTGGCTGGCAGGGATAAACAATTTCCCGCTCACCCAAGCCAAGTTGTCTTTAAGTAAGAAGGTGTTTTTGTGAGATTGAAAACATTCATCATTAAGCAGGGCTTGTTTCAATGCTTAAGTAGTAGCATTGTCCATGGGAGGTCTTGTTTAACCTGTCCCCTGGTTATCACCTTGGCTGCCAGTTTGATTACTTTGGATTTTTTGCTATTGTATTGTGGTTTTCTAGATAGTGCATCTGCCAAAAAGTTTTTTCCCCCCAGGAAAATATTTTGATGGTGAAAGTGAATCGTTTGAAATATTGATCCTAGTGTACTTTGTAGCATTTTAGGGTTCCCAAGGCTGAAGATGAAAGGAATGTCCACTCACCGATAGCTGAATCAACCAAAGTTTATCCAGAATTAACATGAGAACCAACAGCAAACTTTTAATCATGAAACATTCTTATAGTGTTTTCAGCTTCTTTGAGCTTTACGTATTATCTTTGGCTAACAAATCTCCAAGGCACAATAATTGGTTAGTCCTTACATCATTGGTGTTCGTGAGAATGTTCACGTTGTAATAGCTAAGTAAATCAAGTGTATCAAATGATGAATAAAATGTTGCAGGTTATACTTTGTATCATCCGTGTCCTCGAACATCCTGGGAACACTGCAAGAGCAAAGAATAGCTGACAGGCAAATATTTTCTGCAGATTGCTGCAGTTTTACTTACACGTGTAACCTCAGTTCTAAGGACCATCCAGATGATTCACTGTAAAAACCCTACATTTCCTCGCTTTTTGTTTTAATGATGAAAAAAGAGATTTTTCAAGAGCATGCATTTGAATCACATTCAAAGTAGGTGCAGGAGACTTGCGAAACATGGCAAAAAATGAAGGAACACATTGCATACAGCAACAGCAAAGTATAAGTAATACGATTATGTTCACACCATAGAAAAACAATTGTTTTAACCAAGAAATATCAGGTAACCATTAGTTAACCAAGCATAAGGAGAAAATTCATCATGTACATTATTTTTATAGAAGCTTGTAAATTAGCTAATTCATCTTCAATAGTTCTATTAAGTGAATGAAAATGCACAGCGCAAGCACGTTGACCAACTAAGCTGCAAAATCCACCTTGACGAGCTAGCAAATAGTCTATAGCAAAGCGTTGTTGAATTAAATCTTGATTAAGTTCTTCAATTTCATTTTGCAAATCTCTAATAATTGCAGCAGTAGCATTAATAGATTTCTCCAATCGGCATGTGAGACCTAAAATAGAATGTCTATTTTCTTGAGCTAATATTCCTGGGTATGATCCCAAAGAAATAGTTCCAGTTATTGCTCCAACTAATGCACGTCCAAAAGTAGGCAATGAAGAAAATTGAGTATCAATAACTTCATCAGAACATTTTGATCCCAAAGCTGCAGGTCTTTTTCGAGTTGGTAAACTTCCATAAACACCCACTTGGACAGGTAACAACAAATATCCAATGGCAGCACATTGATAGTTCTGAGGGTGTACGTTAGTTGCATATTTGTCAAAGAAAAACCACATTGCAGGATCTTTTAATTGCCATCCAGCACAGATGATCCACCTGTGTCAGTTTTAGAAGAGACAGTTTGAAAAATAGGAAAATTTTCAGGATACATTTCAGGTATGGTGTTATGACCCTGTGATGTTTTAATAGTACCCCATTGATGTTTTAATAGTACCCCATAACCAATATTTCTGAGTACAATAACTATAATTCCCTACTTTATCTAAAATACGTTTAGCTTTTGGGTAATCAGACCATTGATTAAGCCAATTATGATGAGCATAACAACAAAACATAAGCCTCTAGTAAATTGGTTAATGCGAATATACTTCCATCTAACTAAATTTAATTCATTTGGAAGAGTAGAAAATAACCAAGAAGAAGAAATATGTTGAAGTTGCGAAACAATGAAAGCAGAAGAATTAATTAGATTAGGAATAAAAGCAACTTGACCAAGAGCCATAGGAGGTTCATAATATAAAGTTATTATGACCATGAATCAAAAATATATATTGAGCGTGACAAATCCAAAGATTAGGACTAAGAGGAAGAGCAAGAGTTGTTTCCGAGTTAGTAGAAACTGGAAAGAAAAAGAAAAGAGAAAACAACACATGAGAAAAAAGGATTTTTTCAATTGATGTTGATCTTCAAGGTGATTCCAAGGCAATATTGGAGGACGTTGCATCCTTGGATGTTTCATTTGTTTTTCCATGATAAGGACGAACAAACCGGCCTGGAATCCACACAGCTTGCTTTGTTTGCAAATCTTCAACTGCAGTATAACCCTGTCCCCAGATTATAAGTTTTGTAGGTCCACGCCAAGCAGGATCAGGAAGTTGACGAAAGAGCACCAAAGGACGTGTCACAGGATCCTGAATATGAAAATGTAAATTCACTGGGAGGTCTGAAAAGGAATCTAGAAAAGTTAAGTAATTCCATGCATAAAGAGCAATAGAGATCAAATTTTGAATTTTTCTCAAATTGAATGGACCAGATTCAGATTTTACTAATTTAGTTAATGTAGCTTTGAATGTACGATGAGCTCACTCAATTATAGCTTGCCCTTGAGAATTGTAAGGAATTCCATGTATCAATTGAATGTTCCATTGTTGACAAAAAGAATTAAAGTCCTTACTAGTATACACAGGACCATTATCATTTTTAATTGAATTGGTCGGCCCATTACTGAAAAGCAGAAAGACAATGAGACATTGCATCAAAAGTGCGCTCATGTCTAGCAGCAGTGACCCATAAAAAATGAGAATATGTATCAATGGATGCATGTAAATAAGTGTATGGTTTAAAGGTAGCAATTGTGTGACATCCATTTGCCAAATTTGATTAGCTTTTGTTCCTCGAGGATTTACTCCCATAGGAAAAGGAACAGCAAATTGTTGACAAGAAGTACATCCTCGAACAATGTCACGAGCCTGAGATATAGAAACAGAAAATTGTTTAGCCAAAGATTTAGCATTTTGATGAAAATATGAATGACTACCCACAGGATCTGAAAAAAGAGTCGTGACTTCTTTGAGAGTCTCATCAGCTCATCTATTTCCTTCCGTCAAAGGATTTTGAAAAGGAGAATGGCTCCTAATGTGCTCAACATATAAAGAAAAGACACGTGCTTCCAAAACATGTTTTAAAGATAAAATAAAGACAAAAGATTAATGTCAAGAGAAACAGCACAATAAGCATAAGGAAGAGATTGCATTGCAAGAAAAACATATTTGGTATCAACAATCAAGTTAATAGGCTGATCAGAAAATAATCTCAGAGCCAAAATAACAGCTGCCAACTCAGAACGTTGGGCAGATGTCTGAACAGAAGTGAATTTAGAAAACCATTGTGGACCATCCGTCCAAACCAAACTCCACGAGTGGGTGATCCGTCTGTGAAAATCGTTAATGCTTCAGGAAGAGGAGAACGAGTAAAAATAGAAGAAAATGAAAAATTCAATGTATTTGTAATAACTATTCTAGGATCTTTAGGTAAAGAATATTGAATATCACCAAGGTAGTGTAAAAAAGCAATTTGATATGAATCAGAAACAGTCATCAAATGTTCATGTTCAAGTTTAGTACGAGTGAAAGCTATTCCATCCAGGTCATGACCTATCAATTGCAAAGATCTTCGTCGTGCTTTCATAATCAATTCTTCTAAAGCCTGTTGATAAGGAAAATGTTTCTAGGAGGAGAAGCAGACAAATTCAACCATTCATGAATATGAATCACTTTTTCATCCAAAATAGAATAAAGACATCCAGTAGGTAAAGGTGATGTAGGAAGAATTGCTAACCATAACTTCTTAGCTATAGAAACAATTCTATCAACGTATCCCAATTTAAAGTTACCGTATTTATTGGCGTATAACACGCACCGGCGTATAACACGCACCCCCATTTTAACACAAAAATTTGAGTAAAATTTTTTTCATTAAAAATAAATGACTTGGAAGCTCGGAACTTAATGTTGGATTAAAATTTATAACATTAGAACATGAATTATAACATTAACTCCTCTTAAAAGGCAAATATGAAATGAAAAACACCTCTTTGAGCAAAAAAACTTAATCAGAATCACTGCTTTTTGGAAAACCAAAAACCTCTTCCTCATCTTCACTCTCTCCCTCTTTTTTCCCTTCCTTCCCCCTTCCTCTTGCCTATCAACTTCATCCTCTTTGTCTTTCTGCTCTTTCCCTCTCTTCCCCTTTTCTTCCTACCTCCTTCCTTCTCCCTCCCTTCTTCTTTTCTTCCTTCTTTTCCATCTTCCTCCTTCTCCTTCCATTCTTTCTCCTTCCATCCATCTTTTCTCCTTCCATCTTCTCCCCCCCTCCCTTCTTCTTTTCCTCCCCCCTCCCTCCTTCCTTCCTCTCCTTCCCTTTCTCACACACAGGAAGGGGAGGGGGCTATCTAGTCGCTTTCACAGCATAATTTCTTTATCTAACTTTTAAAAAACAGTGTGCAAATCAAACGAGATTTTCGTAACCTGCGAAGCACCAAGTTATATTATGTTGTTACAAATTCGCAGCTACTCCATTCTTTCTGATAGGGAACTACATTTCCCAAGATGCCTCAGGTCCTCAAAGCGCTGAACGCAGCTTTGCAATTGACTCCAGCGAGGCCTGGCAGCCGCCGGCTGGGGTGGTTGTCAGGGCGATGCGGAGCGGACGCGCCGTTTGTTACTGCTTCCAGCAATCAAGACGGACAAGGGAAGCGACTGAAACGGACGCTGGCCGCAGGAGAGCGAGGCTGCTGCCAGCCGTTTCACCTTGCGCAGCGAATTTGACTGGGTCCCGGGGCTTCTGCCGAGTGGCAGAAGCCCGGGACCCAGTCAAATTCGCTGCGCAAAGTGAAACGGCCGGCAGCAGCCTCGCTCTCCTGCTGCGGCTTCTGTTTCAGTAGGGAAAAAACTTCCTTTCGCTTCCCGAATTTGACTGGGTCCCGGGGCTTCTGCCGGGCGGCAGAAGCCCGGGAAGCGAAAGGAAGTTTTCTTCCCTATTGAAACAGAAGCCGCAGCAGGAGAGCAGGGCTGCTGCCGGCCGTTTCACCTTGCGCAGCGAATTTGACTGGGTCCCGGGCTTCTGCCACCCGGAGTATCGGCGTATAACACGCAGGCAGGGTTTAAGCTTGCAATTTTAGTTTTAAAACTGCGTGTTATACGCCGATAAATACGGTATTTAGAATGTCTTGGAGACATTTCTTTTGCAAAACAGTAAGTGAAACCAAATCTCCAGGTTTTTTGGAACCTTTTAATAAAGAAAAGACAGTAAGCGAAACCATGTTACCTCTTTTTTCTTTATCCTGTAACTGTAAAGGAATAGTGAAAAAACAATCCTTCAAATCCACAACTAATAGTTTATAAAACTGTGGGATTAAATTAGGATTAGGACCACATTGTAAAGGCCCTATTGGTTGAATACATTCATTTATTTTTCTAAGATCAGATAAAAATCTCCATTTTCCACTTTTCTTTTTAATAACAAAGACAGGAATATTCCATGGACTAGTAGAAGGTTCAATATGGCCAGCAGCCAATTGCTCCTGTACCAAGGAATGCAAAGCAATCAATTTTTCAGAAGATAGAGGCCATTGCTCAATCCGACAGGTGTAGAACAAATCCATTTAAGAGGAAGCGCCATCATCCAAAATCAAATGAGCATTAAGAAGAGAAAGAAGGTCCCTACCCCAAATATTAGTATGAATATCTAAAATGTAAGGATGTAAATACAGACTTACCAGCAGAGGTTGTGATGGCTATGGAATGAATGCTTTGCCAAGCATTTGTAGACCCACCAATGCCCCACAAGGAATTAACATCACGTTTAGGCCATTGGACAGGCCACTGTAAAAGGGAGATGACAGTAACGTCGGCTCCTGTATCCAACAAACCCTGAAACGGTTGTTCATTAAGATACAAAGTAAGAAGTGGTCTATGAGAATATACTGCAGGAGTCCTATAGAAGTAAGAGTTGAACCAAATCCAGAATCACCACGATTTCCAGTACCTGGGTTAGAACCTTATAGGGAAGCAAAAGAAGTTGTGCTACAGAAGATCCTTTAGGAAGAAATTTGGAATGTTAACCCAAATTTGCATAAGAATCACTCCAGTGTAATCAGAATCAATAACTCCTGGAACCACAAAACATCCCAATTTATGAGCAGAAGAACGTGGTAAGATTATGCCAACCAAACCAGAAGAAAGAGGACCAGTGTATTGAGAAGCAACCAATTTCACTTCTAAAGGAAATTTAAAATCCAAATCAGCTTGAGTAATTAAGTCGATCCCAGCACTACCTGCTGTGGCTGAGGAAGCCCCAGAGAGGGAGGAGGAACAAGAGAGGGGGGAGGGAGACTCACAACGGGAAAGGCACTCTTTGTTTTCTGGGTGGGTGCCACACCCACCTGGCCGTTTCCCAACCCAAATGAAATCTACACTGATTTGCCCAATGAAAACCCTTCTTGCAAATAGGACACTTCTTCACAGGACGCTCACCACCAGTTGGCATTGAACGACAATCTTTCTGAAAATGACCTAATTTTCCACATTTAAAACAGTTTCCTGGAGGCTTTCTCCCTTTTTGAATCGCTGCAGCCAACAAATTCATTTTGTATGATTGAGAACCTACATCCTGACAAACACGTAACATTTGCTAATGTATATTGATTTGTAGCTTTTAAAGGCTGCAAAGCACGTTTACAGTCCACGTTAGCATTTTCAATAGCCAACTGACGAAGCAACTCTGCAGCTGCTTCCTGGTTATCCAACTGTTGATGCAAAGCTTTTGAAAGTCTCTCCACAAAATCAGCATAAGGTTCATTCACTCCCTGGCGTATGTTAGAAAAGCTAACTTTAGGTTCTCCGGCTTGAGGAACCTTGAGAAAATCCCTGAATGCACATTCAGAAACTACCCCCAAAGTTGCAGGAGGAAGTAAAACCTGATTAGGAATATCTGCAAACTGACCTGATCCAAACAACTGTTCTGCTATGTAACTCCACCACTACCTACAGCAGCTGCCTGAGAATGACGCAAATACTCAAAATCATTCTAAACAATTGTTTCCAATCTTGCGGAATCATGGTATAGCCATTCTTAATTCCTTCCAAAAGACCTTTAGTAAAATTTCCAGTAATACCATAATCAGAAATAGCCTTTTTTAACTCCCTTAAAATCTGAAATGGCAAACCTTCCATTCAGCAATCTGCTGACCTGGTTGTGGCCCTGGTTGATATTGAACCGGACACACAGATAAAAATTCAGCTAACTCTTCTCCAGAATATTAACATCCGATTTACAATTTTCTACCATTTTCTGAAAAGCAGACTTTGGAAGATTATTAGCAGAAGGATGAGGAATAGAAGGAAGAGAAGAGGAGGGGGAATAGGAGGAGGTGGAGGAGGCTTTATCACAATGTCAGAAGAAGCAGAAGAAGGTGTTATTTCAGACTTAGATTTAAGATCAAAAGATGAAATTTCTTTTTCAGACAATGGAGGAAAAATCACAATAGAACGTTGAGAAGGAGGGGATGATAAGAAAGAAACAGAATCTTCTTTCTGACCAAACATTTTACAGCATGCCGACACAAATGCCAAGCATGCAAAACATCTACATCTTTCCTAGGCTCAGAATGCAAAACCTTGCCAACTTTTTCCCAATCTGACAACTTCAGAGAACCTTGTACAGGATAGAAAGGACAACTTAAAGCAATTTCACGGACCAGCCGAAAAGAGCCTTTTGTGACACACATAACTCAGACTTCTTAAGAAGATAACCCAACTCATTAACATGCTTCCTTTGCTCTTGAGAAAGCGAAGATCCCATACTTACAGAAATCTTATAAGTAAGATTGTAGAGCCCTTAGGCTGACGATGTCTGTCCTTCCCTGGACGAAGTATGGGTCCCTGTTCGGGCGCCAAAATATAGCATTTTAGGGTTCCCAAGGCTGAAGAGGAAAGGAATGTCCACTCACCGATAGCTGAATCAACCAAAGTTTATTGAGCATCCAGAATTAACATGAGAACCAACAGCAAACTTTTTAATCATGAAACATCATTCTTATAGTGTTTTCAGCTTCTTTGAGCTTTACGTATTATCTTTGGCTAACAAATCTCCAAGGCACAATAATTGGTTAGTCCTTACATCCAGTGTTCCCTCTAAGGTGCGCAGCTGCACGCCTGCGCATGTGACAAGAAAACGCAGCGCAGAAGTTTCCAACTGCCGCGCAGTTATTTTTAATGTCACAGCTCCGCCCTGACCCGGGAGGAGGGAGAATTTATTTCACTGACCTACCGCTTCGGCTGCCCTTTTTTAAAAAAAGAAAACCACGCGACACTTCCCTGCGTTCTATCTCAGATCCCCCCCCGCCGCCGCCGCCTTTTTTTTTAATTTTCTGCAGGCTTTTGTATCAACTCCTTCCTCCCAATCCCCAATAAGCGATGCGGGAAGGGGAGGTGCGGAGGAAGAGATAGAAAGTCATGGTTCTATTTAGCTGCCTGCTTGCTGGGAATGGTTGGGGGCGGGAGGGAAGTTGCCCTTGCCGACGTGCTGAGTCATATATTCTGGGTCGTGCTCTTCCCTTTTTGCACTCCCATCTCTCTCTCTCTCCTCTCTCTCTCTCTCTCTCTCTCTGTGTGTGTGTGTGTGTGTGTCACACTCGCTCTTGTTTTTCTTTCTGTGTTTTGGAACTTTACGCTTCGGAAACTGGGAAGGAAAAGGAAGGGGTGCATGTGTATTTGCGCGCTCGTGCCTGCCTGCCTGTCTGCCTTTTAATCACACACACATTATTTTTTACAAGGACAAGGAAATTGCAAGAATAAGCAAGGAACGGCGAGATCTGGGCTTTTTGCAGGAGGGGGAAAGAGCCACGCGATTTGGAGGGGCTGGAGAGAGAAGCCGAGGGGGGCAAAACTTAAACAATGAAAGCAAAGAGTCCGCCTCGGCTCGCCCCTTTCTAGCTGAGCAGCCCTGCGCTTCCTTTCCTCCTCCTCAGCCTTGCAAAGAGCCACCAACTCTTTCTCACCTCTCTTCTTCATCCACCCCTATTTTACAGTGTTGCATTTATAACCAGGCGTGCATTAATGGGGGGGGATGCTGTAAGCCTTTAATGCATTCCTTCTTGCAGGGGAGGGGAAGGCTGTGAGTTCTGCAGAATGAGGAGGCTGGAATCTGGGAGGCAGTTGTAGGGAATTTGGGGTGGGGGTAGGAAGCTGGTTTGATCGTGAGGTGATTGAGAGCTCTTCTTACCCACCCACCCCAAATCACTTCCGAGAAATCTACGCGGTCCGCGAAGTATTTGAGTCAGCGCTGCATGGGACGGCTTCATCAAATCCATAATAGAGAGGGGGAGATTAATATATATATAGGGGTTTTTTTTTAAGTGGGAGGGGGAGTTCCCAGGGAAAATTCAGCATGGAGTCTGTCATTTGCCAGGTCCTATATAAATCCCCCCTCTCTATATTCCATCGCAGGCTGGCAAGCGACTCCGGAGTTGCATGGTTGCGTGGGTTACGTGTGAAATTGGGGGGGGAGGCTATGAGTTTCCAACAACTCATAGCCTCCCCCCCCCAATTTCCCAAAGCAGTGGCCACCGCCACCACATTGGGGTCCCTTGGACGCCCTTGTTGTCTTGGTGGCATCTGTGAAAAAATTCAGGTTCTCAGGCATGAAAATATACTGCTCAAACACTATACTTTTCCGCGCACACTGAAAAAAAATTAGAGGGAACATTGCTTACATCATTGGTGTTCGTGAGAATGTTCACGTTGTAATAGCTAAGTAAATCAAGTATAATCAAATGAGTGAATAAAATGTTGCAGGTTATACTTTGTATCATCTCGTGTCCTCTAACATCCCTGGGAACACTGCAAGAGCAAAGAATAGCTGACAGGCAAATATTTTCTGCAGACTGCTGCAGTTTATACTTACACGTGTAACCTCAGTTCTAAGGACCATCCAGATGATTCACTGTAAATCCCTACAGTACTTGCTTTGGGGAGAGTTTCTACAGGGTCTTAAGGGTCTCCAGAGTTTACAAATTAGGCAGAGTGCCAGAGCACCTTGAGGAATTAAAATAGTTAAAATGCAATTATAACTATCATGCTCATCTTGCTCATAAAGTGAAACCCTTTAGCAGAGAGGTCATTTTAAGTTCTCCAGAAAGTGGGTAGGCATTCTTGGGCTACAAAATACCAAACTAAAGAGAGAAATTAACAAAGTATATAGGGGACCCAGGTTCAAGTCTCTGCCTCTCAAGCTTGTCAGGATCACAATAACATTAGTACATGGCACAGATATCTAAATAAATTCAAGCCTGGTGCCATGTTACTAAACATTAGCATGAGAGAAAATGAATTGGAGGGAGTATCCACACCCTACATTCTTTTTAAAAAATAATCTTATCAGTGTGCAATTATGTGCCTTGGCTTAATTCAGAGCAATGCAAGAGATTCCTGTCCCAAAGGTGTTTTTTAAAGAGGCAACTAAACTTTCTGGAAACCAAGAAACAACCATAACCTAGATGACTGAAGAATCCCCATAGACAAGAACTCCTGTATCCAGTGAACTGACAAAACCACCCTTTCCCACACAGGAGAAGCAATCCTTAGATCCATATGCACCATTTAAAGATACCGGCTGGTCTCACTCACCTCACAAGATATCCTAAGGAAATCATCCAGATTTAAGGAGTTTGGAAAACACTTAAGCAGGGCAATAAAGGTAAGGAGGATTAGGCTAGGAACAACACACAGAGGCACACTAGAATGCCTCCTTCCTGCCTTCCTGACAAGATTAACCCAATAAGGTAGCAAAAACAACAGTTCATCGAACTGTTCAGAAAGTTAACTACCAGTTCTTTGGAACTGGTGTGAAATGGCTGAATCCCACCACTGCATTTTTTCTGTTTTTTGAAGAAAAAGAGTGGCAGTGGATTGATTTCTGGACATAGAAACAGTAGACAAGGAAAAAAGAAGAGAAAAGAAAATAACAGACAAAGAAAGATGGCCTACTAACTGTGATAAAAAATATGCCACAACACAATAATTTAGTTGTTCCTTTTCTTCATCGATTTTCTAAGTATAACACATCAACCTTAAGTTATTGGGACTTGAACAAATTGGAGCCCTAAAATACACATGAAATTTGAAATTTTTGTTGGAACTTCAGTGAAGAAAAGCTACAAACTTAGGACAATTGTATGTACACCAAATAAAGCCAGGGGCATAATTATGAGACATTAAGGTTCTTGTAACTCTGTTGATGTAGCAGCAGATTGAGGTTTGGTTTAGCAATCTGCTTGCGAAAGATCAGGACTCGAGACCATGAAGGTGCGAGAGAAACAGCTTTATGACACGTCAAGAGTTCAGAGTGTTCGCACACCAAAAACTGAACTGCCTGGGCTACGCCCTGGGCAGTGATTTTATACCTTTTTAATCAAACTTCATAAATCAGTAGGCATTACAATAGTCATAAAACAGGATAGAAAAAGTGCTGAGATGATCCCCGCATTATTCTGTCATTTGGCTATTTCAGCATTTACACCCACATTACTACCGTGTGCCATCCTTGCATAGAAGCTTGCGACATGTTCCCGTAATATTTGTAATACTTAGGCGGAAGTTAGAAGTCAAGTTAGAACTCAAGTGCACTAGAGTGAAATGTCAAGCTAATATAAGTTTATAAGGTCCATCCTATTAAGACCACCTAACCTGGCCAGCCACTGGTGGGTTTACCTGTGCACCCCTTCCTGCCTCCTTGAGAGTGTGACGTACTGAGCTAGTAGGAAGTGCTCTATCAAATCTTGTAATTGTTAACAGTGGTGTACCTCAAGGCAGGCATTTTAGGACCAACACTCTTTATACTTTACATAATGACCTTTGCAATAATATTAAAAGTGTTCTCTTCACTGATGATGTAAAACTATTCAACACCATCAATAATGCTACCACCATTCAAAAAGACATTGACTACATGTCAGATTGGTCAAACAAGTGCCAACTTCAAATAACCGCACTCTATTGGAGTACTCATTCTAAAGATCTAAGTGCCAGAGCCCACTGTAACAACATTGCCAAAAGGCATTAAGAGTTGTTAACCTAATCTTGCGTAGCTTCTTCTCTGGTAATATTGTACTACTAACTAGAGCATGCAAAACATTTGCTAGACCAATTCTCAAATACAGCTCATCTGTCTGGAACCCACACTACATATCACACATTAATACAATTGAAAGAGTCCAGAGATATTTCACAAGTTATATAAATTATCAATTTACAATTGATTCCATGACTTTACAGGTGACGCAGCACAAGGAGATTGCTCTGTAATTTTTTACTGGACTAGAGTCTCCTTTTTTAACGATGGCATGGACCTTGGCTAATGATCATAGGTCAGGCCAAGGAACCGGTTCTGAAAGATACCTTGTAGATTGTGCCTAGAGGTTCAGTTATGGCAGTGGCAAGTTTTTTTAAAAAAAAATCCATAATCCATCAGGGACAATAGATAGAGATGGCTTTAGGTTACGTAGTGTCATTTCAACATTATCTACCATAAAATCAATATATAGTAAATCATTACAATTGGTTGTGGTATGACTAGGGAATGTGGGTAGCAGCCATTGCTGTTGATGAAGACTGAGCTGAAGAATGTATTGAAGAGGTTGGTATTAACAGCTTCATTGTTACAGTCTTCCCAGTTAGATCCTTTTAGGAGTGGATAGTTTTCGAGACTTTAAGTTTCGCATTACAAAGTTATAGAAGGCTTGGTTCGATTTCATGTGTAACAGCTCTTCCTCTTCCTGTTTGCAATGGTGATTGGTACATTATAACAAAATAATCAGGAATAAGGAATGTTTTTAGAAGAATAGAAGATGGGCAGAAAAATAAGAAGTATTTAGGCACTGCTAATGGCCTAAGATGGTGAATAACCTATTACTACATTAGACCTGAAAAATGTATGAGGATAATGATTAAATGCCTAAATATAAAAAGTAGGTCAAAGGTCAACATACACCTTCAACTTCTATAGATAAAAGAAAGGATCTTGACTTGGCAAGACTTGGAATTTCTCATTGAGGTCAAGTTCCTATTTATTTTAAAAGTCTACTAAATGTAGTACTAAATCATTAGATCTGGTATTCATGTAAAGATGTGCATACAAATAACTGAAACATTGGCAACTGTATGAAGGATAGGATGCAGAAAAAAGTGAAACCCTTTTGTTGTAGACTCCTATAACTGATATGGATGAGAATCAAAGGAAAGATTGAAATTAGTCAACAGTTTTCTTATGGTATTTTAAAGGCAAAGTAGAAGATTGTGTTATAATGCAGAGCTAAGAATTTTGCCAGCTTTTCTTTGCACATGAAGCTGGATTAGTTGATTGCAATACTCAGCCTGCTAATGCTACGAAGAACAGTGATGGATTTCTGAAAGTTCCAAAAGAAATAATAAATGTAAGGCAAATGCAATTAATACCGCCTTTCTCATACAGAAAGGAACAAAATTATTATGAATATACTGCTTTAAGTCTTAGTTGTTGCTTCCCATATTGAAACCTTTTAACTTTTCCCATATATTTGGGAAATCTAATCTCTGTAGAGTAATTCAAGGAACACAATACACAAGTTGCTATGACTAGATCCCAGTATTGATGGGAAGCTACAGAATTCAGTATTGTTTTTCTTTCTCAGAAACTTCATTAATGGTAAACTTTCATTGCTGCAATACAATTAAAACATTTAAAATTTTAAAAAAGCATTCAGCTACTTTTTAAATAGATACTGTTAACTAGGGCATACAAAACCTTGCTAGACCAATTCTTGAATACAGCTCATCTGCCTGGAATCCACACTGTATATCAGACATTAATATCCAATCAAGCAGGTCCAGAGGAATTTCACGAGAAGAGTATTCCACTCCTTTGCTCAAATTAGAATCCTGTATGCCACCAAGCTCAAAAGTTTGGGCTTGGACAATCTAAAACTGCCCACCTGTGGTCGGACTAAGCATGGTACACAAAATGTCTGCTACAATGTCCTAAATGTAAACGACTACTTCAGCTTCAACCACAATAATACACAGGCAAAACAATCAATACAGACTCAAGGTAAACTGCTCCAAACTCAATTGCAGAAAATACGACTTCAGCAACAGAGTGGTCAATGCCTGGAATCCTCTACCTGTTGTGGCCCAGGAGCGGGCGGCTGAGCTGTTACTAGGATCTGACTGCGATGAACATTATGGACTGCCCTGGAGGCTGATGAAGACTCTGGGAGTGTTCAGAGTCAGAGCAGGGACTAGAGAGGCCTGTTGGCCACCAGGTGGCGTTTGAGCCAGGGAGCAGTGAGGAAGAACAAGGAGTTTGTCCTTGACATTTGGATGCGGAAGGCCGATAGAAGAAGGCAGCAGGTGTGAAAACAGCCTCGCAGAAGGAAATAGGACTGATTGGTCCCTCCCAGAGAGCTTGTAGGTGGGGCGATGGAAGGGGAATTTTGCAGGAAACAACAGTTACAATCTCAGTTTAAAGTTTGAAGAATTCTGTGAGTTCTGTGAGTCTTGTTTTCATAGAGATAATTTTCTGGGCTCCTAGCCAAGAGGTGGCTTATCTACTTCATTAGTCGTGGCAGATGGCCAAGCCGGCATCAGTGTAATTTAGAGGCCTGGGACAGAACAGTTTGTTTCCTGCCTTTTAAAGCAGATTTACATCAAATCTAAAATGGAGCAGCTTCGTGCCAACACACACAACTCATGCAACAGGCAGCTGTGCTGGCTGCCCAGGTGGCTCAGCTCCAAGTTCACATTGCTCCACCTCCACTCGGAGGAAATGCCAGTTGCAGTGCCTGATAAATTTGATGGCAACGAGGCCATGTTTCCGGCTTTTTTTGGGACAATGCCACCTGTTTATCAGCTTGAGAGCAGAGGATTCCCCACTGACCGAAATAAAGTGGGGTTTATGAATAGCTTGCTCTCAGCTCCGCAGCTCGTTGGGCTACCCCATTTCTGGTCCAGGCTAGTTCTTTGCTGAATGACTTCAGGGAGTTCTGTGACCACCTCAGGTTAATATAGGAGGACCCCATTAAGACGGAGATGGCTACCAGACATCCAAAGACTCTGAAGCAGGGCCGGGGTTCCTTGCAGGAATACATCAGTGAGTTTAGACTACTTAGCCAGGATTTGGCTTGGAATGAGGCAGCCCTCATGGACACTTTTCAGGATGGGTTGTCAGACGAATTGCAGGATGAGCTGGTGCATGTGGATAGGCCACCAATTTTCAAACACATTGGCCCATCTGTGTCTCCGGATTGATGGTCACTTGCAGAGCCAGGGAAGTCGCCATACATCTCAGGAGAACAGGGTGGTTCTGGCCAGGTGTGAGACTCCAACTCCATGGGAGGAGCCCATGGAATTAGGTGCAGCCACATCCCGCTCGTCGATAATGGAGAAAGACAGATGGTGCTCAGGGGGGTTCTGTTTTTATTATGGGGGAACCTAGGCACATGGCAGCCTTTTGCCTCAAGAACAGATGGGGGCGTCAGTTGCTGGACCTACCCCCCAGCCCCAGAATGTTTTGTCGGGAAAGGCCCCCAAGCCCGATCTAAGGGAGACCCTGGGTCAGGCACACACCAATTCTGAGCCATACTCAGAGACAGTGACTTCCGGGCCTCCCCAACACCTGATCCTGGCATCACGAATAGTCTTGTACAGTAGTCCAAAGGGGATTCTGGCGCATGCTCTGTTTGACTCTGAGGCTACCACAAACTTCATGGACAAGGCATTTGTGACCAAGTATGCAGTCCCTCTGTGTCCGGTAGGTCATCCTGTGCTTGTGGAGACCATTGACGGCTGGGTGCTTCTATCTGGGCTTATCAAGGCCGCCACACAACCCTTGCACCTGGTTATCAAGGCTCATGAGGAAGCCATCCAGTTCTACGTTACCTCTGGCCTGCATTTCCCCTGGTCTTGGGCTTGGCTTGGCTTTGGGCACACGAGCTACAGATCTACTGGTCCCAGAACCTTGTCACTTTTCCAGACTTGTAATGTTGGACCACACCCATCATGTCTGTGCAGGCCAGCTGCTGAGTCCACCCAGGTGTCCTTGCCTTCGTTTCCTGCTTAGGCAGTCATCAATCCAGTCGCCTATCACCTCATGCTCGATGCGAGTCCATCTAGTCTTTAATCGATATCTCCTTGTTCCTGAATGGCCGGCTTGTTCTCTTCACCAACCATATCAGCCTCAGCCAGACCCTCGTGATGATGAGGAGCTGCCCGACTACAAAGTTGCCAGTATCCGGGATTCCTGATGGCTAAAAGGATGGTTCCAATACCTGATTGAATGGAAGGACTATGGGCCGGAGGATTTTACCTGGAAGGATGCGACCTCCGTGCATGCACCTGCTTTGGTGCAGGCCTTCCATGAACAATTCCCATTTAGGCCACACTCTGAGCATCAGACCCAGGGGAAGGCCCCTGCAGTGAGGGATAGTGTTGTGGCCCAGCAGTGGCCATATGAGTTGTTGCTGGAATCTGACAGCAATGACATTATGGGACTGCCCTGGAGGCTGATGAAGACTCTGGGGGGCGTTCGGAGTCAGAGCAGGACTAGAGAGGCCTGTTGGCCACCAGGAAGCATCTGAGCCAGGGAGCAGTGAGGAAGCAGTGAGGAAGAACAGGGGGAGGTGGTCCCTGACATACAGATGCAGAGGGCTGATAAGAGAAGGCAGCAACTGTGGAAACAGGCTCACAGAAGGAAATAGGACTGATTGGCCCCTACCAGAGAGCTTATAGGTGGGGTGATGGGAGGGGAATTTGCAGGAAAAAACAGTTACAATCTCAGTTTAAAGTTTGAAGAATTCTATGAGTTCCGTGAGTCTTGTTTTTCATAAAGATAATTTTCTGGGCTCCTAGCCAAGGGGTGGCTTATCTACTTCATTAGTTATGGCAGATGGCCAAGCTGCATCAGTGTAATTTAGAGGTCTAGGACATAACACTACCCAACTCCGTTATTACATCCTCAAGCCCTCACAGCTTCAACCTTCAACTGTTTACTATGGACCTCACCCCATTCCTTAGAGGCCCATAAAGGGGGCATGCCTAAGTGTACCAGCGTGCCCACCGTCTATGTCCTACTGTCTCCATTTATTTCTATTCATTTCTTTTGTTCATGTCCATGTTTATACCTATACCTGCTATCTTATACATGTTTGACAAACAAACAAATAATCATGCAGAAATCATACATTATATTGTACATTTTATCAGCTTGTCTCTTTTTATTGAGCATTTTGAAAAAAACAAACTTTACAAATGTTTAGTTCCCACCCACCCCCACCCTCCCACCCCAACCCCCCAACCTTCCCCCTCCCCCCGACTTCCCAGAACCAATACAGGGTATTAATCTTTAACAAAGAGAATCTAAGGTACAGTTTAAAAAAAGATAGTTAATAACGTATTTCCATTGAACTCTAGCTCCTCCTTGCTGGACTAACTCTAGATAATTTATAAGTCCTCATCTCTAATCATAAGCTATCTGGAATTTCTTAGTCCCATATTTGTTTTGAGTATACTCAATCCATTTTTTTCCACTCCAGTTTGTGTCTCTCATTGAATGATCCTTAAGATATGCAGATATTTTGGCCATCTCGGCTAGGTTTGTTACTTTCAATGTCCATTCTTGAATAGTAGGCAAATCTTCCTTCTTCCAGTACTGCGCCACCAACAATCTAGCTGCAGTTATTAATGCAATATCAGATTAGTCTCTACAACTGTACAATCAATAATTATGCCTAACAAAAATAACTGAGGGGTAAACTTTATCCTTTTTTAAGAACATTTTGCATAATCCACCATATTTTTATCCAAAATGCTTTAACATTTTTGCAAGTCCACCATATATGAAAATATGTAGCGTCCACACAAGCACATCTCCAGCATTTAGGTTGAAAGTTCACAAACATAGAAGCCATTTTTTTTAGGATCTAAATGCCATCTATAAAACATCTTATAAAAATTTTCTCTCAGGTTTTGGGCTTGTGTAAATTTTACATTTCTTACCCAAATCTTTTCCCATGTATCCAACATTATTGGTTCTTCAACATTTTGAGCCCATTTCCTGTGGGTGGGGCCTGACAGAGGGTTGTTATCTCTAACAGCTCTGGAATCTTGGCGTCGTTGATCTGTCTAAACAGCAATCTATCAAGCTGTTTAGCAGTTTATTTATCCTCCCTTTAGGTTAAGAAGAGAGAGATGAGCAGCTGTGCATTGGAAGTTTCCCAACTAGCTCTTTCAGCATAAACGATGGGAGGAAAGTGGGAAAGCACCGGCTGTAGCATGGTAGCTCCGTGCCAGGATTTATTCTGTCTTTGTTGCAGAATGAAGGTTTTCGCTCATCCTCAGCACAATGATTTATTATGGACTTCAAGCCAAGCTGAACCAATACTTGTGAACTTCTTAATTGTATGTATAAATCCTTAGCTCCATTGTAAAGAATTCCTTCTGCTGATTACTTGCTGAAAGTTCTATAAAAATGGTGCCGAGCTGTGTAGGAGGGGCATGCCTCGGGTAGAGCTTTTGCGAAGCCTAAAAGTGATTTACTATCAAGAAGAGATTTATTATCAAAACAAATAGCAATTGCTGTATAATTGGACTGCCTGGACTTTTTAACTGACTAAAGAAGATTAAGTTTGAGATGGCTTCTAAGCAAAAATTCCCCCCTCCTCCCCCCGCATCAAAAAGTGCCGGAAATTCACCAGCGCCTTCTGCTAAAATACAATCATCACTCCCTTCTACATCTGCAGGGGACCCCCCTGACAAGGGAAATTCTGCAGAAGGAATTAATTGATGCATTAAAAATCATGCTGTTACGATAGAAACAAAACTTAAGGAAGAGATAGCTGCTTCTAACAAATAGATGTCTGAAAAACTTATGACATATAACCAAATGATTAGAAGGGACTTGGTGATGGCTCTGAATTCAATAGTTGGTTATGCACAGGCCCTTGAAGAAAAGTTAGAAGAACTTAGTGACGCTAATACGAACTTGGCAACAAAAATGGAGGCAGTCCAGCAAAAGTTTAGCGATGCAGACAATGAAATCATAATGCTACAGTATAGGCAAATGGAATTGGCTTTAAGGATAAGGGGCCTCCCTGAAAATACACAAGAGAACCTAAAACAGACTCTCTCTGAAGCCTTCGACCTGATGGCAGGAAGGTCAGGAGGGAATCTTGACTGGCAAATTGAAAAGGTTTATCACGTTAATTCCTTGCTGGCAAAACAAAACAATTACCAAGAGATATAGTGGTCTACTTTGCCACTAGAGATGTGAGAAATACGATATTACAGGAATCCTACAAAAATAAGCTTCTAATCCGGGGTCCGGAGGTGACTGTCTTGAAGGAGATACCACCTAAAATGCTGATATCTAGGAAAAGACTATGCCTTTCTAGTGGAAGAGCTCAAAAATCACCAGATACAGTTTAGATGGGACACACCAACCGGCATTGCATTTAGCTATCTTGGAAAAGACATTGCTTCAATACAGTATATGTAATATGTTGTCTTTGTCTCGTTCCCCCCTTTCCCTTGTCTTTTGTGAGCCGCCCGGAGTCCTCCGAGAGTGGGCGGCATACAAGACAAATAAATAAATAAATAAATAAATAAATAAATAAATAAATAAATAAATAAATAAATAAATAAATAAATAAGTATGGAAAGCTCAAGATTTCTACACCAACGTACTGAAGGGTGGATAACCCTCTTTCTCTAGATCTAGATAAAGAGAACAAGAAGGATATGATGGAAAGCAAGCCATTCAAGTTTTAACAAGGGGGGATCAACTTGTTCTTCAGAGGTATAAGAAGTTAAAGAACAAAGACAAGACCGCGTGGTTACCAGATGAATGGAACAGAAATTAAGAAAGCAACATACAGAAGCCACCGTTCAGGAGCATACAGGTGTTACACAGAAACAGTGGGAGGAGCTAGGCCAAAGTTTAAATTTCAAGAGGTTCAGATGGCTATTAAAAATTTGCAGGGGGCTAATAATGGTAACTAAATCTCTAATATGGAATGTTAAGCGATTGGATTAATTTAGCAGGAAATGGAGTGCTCAGTATTGAAGGGTTTGATTGGTATGTGGCTGCTTGTTTGCTGTATAATAAAGAGGTGGATGAGAACTTTAAAGGTCATGATTTGGGGAATGCCTTGCTATGGGTTGGCAAAAAAATTAATATTAATTACATGGTAGATTTATAAAAAGGTTAAGGTATTCTGGACAAAAATATGATGGATTATGTAAAATGCTCTCTCAAAAAAAAACCCACCTATTCTCTGTTATGTATAATCACTGACTGTACAGCAGTAGAGATTAACTTGACTTTGCATTTGATAACTGCAGCTAGACGGTGCAATACTGGAAGAAGGAAGATTTGTTTACTATCTAGGAATGGATATTGAATATCACAAACTTAGCAGAGATCGCTAAAATACTTGCATATCTCAAGGATAATTCAAATGAGAGATATAAACGAGACTGGGAAAAATGGATTGACTATATTCAAAATAAATATGGATCTAGGAAATTTCAGATAGTTTATGACTAAGATCAGAAACGATACAAATTGTTTATAGTTAGCCTAGCAAGGAGGAGCTAAGATCAATTCAAAGATGTTATTAACTTTCTACGTTTTCTCTTAGTATATCTTAAACTGTTTTTGTTAAAGATTTATACCTTGTATTGGTTCTGGGAAGTCAGGGGGGGGGAAGGTTGGGGGTTGGAGGGAGGGTGGGGGGGAGTGGAGTTATTAAGTTGGAGGAGGGATGTTGGATGATTGTACATGTATACTGCTATTTTTTCTTTTTTATGTATATTGAAATGGAATTATAAACACAAAAGGGATTTTGCTCAGATGCTGAAACACACCAAGTGAATTGGAAGAAGAGTGGGAAGTAGAGGAGAGAAGAAAGATATGAAGAGAGGGATAGGAGAGAGGGTGAAGGGGGAAGATGAGGTGTATAAGGAGGAGTGGTAAGGGGAGAGAGGAGAAGGAGAAAGGAAGGGGAAGTAGAGTAGAAAATGATGGAGGGAAGACAGGATGTAGAAGAGTCGGAAGTAGAGGAGAGAAGAAGATAGGAAGAGAGGGATAGGAGAGAGGGGGGAAGGGGGAAGATGAGGTGTATAGGAGGAGTGGTAAGGGGAGAGAGTAGAAGGTGAAAGGAAGGGGAAGTAGAATAGTATGGAAGCGGAAATACACCAATGAGAGGAAGAGTGGGAAGCAGAAGGGAGAAGAAGGTGGGAAGAGAGGGATAGGAGAGAGGATAAGGGGGGAAGATGAGGAGGATAAGGAGGAGTGGAATGTAGAGAGAGGAGAAGGAGGAAAGGAAGGGGAAGTAGAGTAGGAAAGGAAGATGGAGGGAAGATAGGAAGAGAGAGGTAGAAGAAAGAGGTGTATGGAGAGTAGAAGAGCTAATAATGGGTGTTAATCTTTTTGGGGTTTTGAGGACAAGAGGAACTGATGTAATCATTATTTAATACTATATGATACTGGCTATGTCTAGTATACCTGTGATTGTATGTTATGAAATGGAAATAAATATTTTTAAAAAAACATTTTGAGCCCATTTTATCATACAGTCTTTAACTAGTTCTGTTTCCGAGTCAATTTCTATTAATACATTATATAATCTCTTTATATGCATTGGACTTTGATCTCTAATTTGTTTAAGTAATTATCTCGACTTGCATAAAGCCAATTTGATCTATTTCCATCTAGCCTGTAACTGCCCGTACTGAAATCATTTTTGAATTACCTTTTCCTCTTTTAGTACATCCAAGGGTTTCAGTTGTAGTACACCTCTTTCTGCGGTAAGAAGCTGTCTGTAAGTAGTTACTTCCTGTTTTGTACTATGTTCATATTTTCTATTCCGTGTCTGGGAATAGCCCACATGGGTATCTTATCATTTAGTTTGTATTGATATTTTTTCCAAACCCGCAGTAGAGCATTCCTTAAAATATTACTTTTGAAATTCTTATCCACCTTTTTGTTGTGTAGCAGATAAGCATGCCAACCATATACCAAATCATGCCCTTCAATATTAAGTATTCTATCATCTGTTAAATTAATCCAGTCACTAATTACAGATAAACTACTGCATCATAATATAGTTTTAAATTGGGTAATTCAAGCCTCCTCTTTCATGTACATCTTGCATTATTTTTAATTTTACTCTCGGCTTTTTCACTGCCCATACAAATTTATTAATACCATTCTGCCATTCTAGCAGGCTTACATCTTTTTTAAGTATTGGTAATGTTTGAAAAAGAAATAAAAATTTAGGTAGAATATTCATTTTCACTGCTGCTATTCTTCCCAGCAAAGATAACTGTAATTTGTCCCATTTTTTCATCTCTGTCTGTATACTATGCCACAGTGGTTGATAATTATACTATATAACTTCCTGTTTGAGGTTGAGATATAAATTCCTAAATATTTGACCTTTTTAACTATTTCACATCCTGTCATTCCTTCTAGTTCTTCCCTTTGTTTAGTGTTCATATTTATAGCTAGTATCTTTGTTTTCCCTGTTTATTTTAAATCCTGACACTTGACCATATTGATTAATCATATTCATTAAAACCTTACTAGATTCCTGTGGTTGGGTTAATGTGTTATAACCAAATCATCCGCAAAAGCACATACTCTATATTCTTGCTGCCTAATCTTGATTCCCTGTAACTCCCCTGAATCCCGTATTTTATTCAACAATAGTTCCAAAGTTATAATAAACAATAATGGGGATAAGGACAACCCTGCCTTGTACCTTTTTCAATTTTAAATGAATCTGTTAGACTCCCATTAATTATGATTTGAGCTGTTTCTTCCTGATATATTGCTTTAATTGATTGTAAAAAGTGCTCTCCTCCTATTTGCATTTTTGCAATATTTTCAGCAGGAATTGCCAATTCACTCGATCAAAGGCTTTTTCAGCATCTAAAATATAAGCGCAGCAGGAATTTGGTTGTTTTTTCCCAGGTATTCTAATGTATTGAGAATTAGTCTTACATTAGTTCTCATTTGTCTCCCTTGAATAAACCTGTTTGATCATTATGAATCAATTGCTGAATAGCCAACATTAACCTATTTGCTAGTATTTAGTGAAAATTTTATAATCTATATTGAGTAATGATATGGGTCTATAATTTTTTGGTTGAGTAAGATCTTGATCTTTTTTGGGTATCAAGGATATAAAGGCTGTCTTCCAAGATGGGGTACCTTCCCTTCCACTTGGATCTTATTAAATAATTCCTTAAGTGGTTCTACCATTTCTAATTGCAAATTTTTTGTAGTAAGCAGCATCAAGCCATCTGTACCGGTGCTTTCCCTGCTTTTAGCTGTTTAATTACCTGGAGAATTTCCCCCGAAGTTATTGGTTGATTCAGTCTTCCCTTTGCTCGTCTTTAACTATAGGTATTTTTCTTTATCCAGGTATCTATCTATATCTAAGCTTTGGATTTTATCATTCGTGTACAATCCTATAAAGAATTCATGAAAAACCCTTTGAATCTCCTCCTGTTGGTACACTTCCTTCCCTTTAAAATGTAATTTCGATATATTACGAGACTTCTGTTTTTTCCTAATCAAATATGCTAGCCATCTACCAGATTTATTTGCATTACAGAAAGTGTTGTGTTTGCATATAGCAAATTGGTAGCCCACCTGGTCTGACATCAGCATGTTAAATTGCTCTTTAATAATGTGATTGTTTCTTTCATCTTTTTGTCTCCTGGTTTTAAGATTAGCTCCTGCTCTCTCTTCCTAATTTCATTTTCAAGTTCAATTCTCTTTCCCCCTGTTTGCGTCTATGTAATCTATCATATTTATCAGAACTCCTCTCATATACGCTTTACTTGCATCCCATATCATTTCCATAGATGTACCCTTATTCATGTTAAAAACAAAATATCTTTTAACAACTTTTTACATTCATTAATGTTTTTCTCATATCTAAATAAGCTTTCATTCAGTCTCCAAGACCTTCTTGCTTAGATCCCAACTCCCAACTCCATCCAAACCGGATTATGATCTGATAAGGCTCTGGAGCATATCTTTGTCTTCTTTACCCTAGAAAGCAAATCATTGGTTGTTAATATGAAGTCAATCCTGGAAAAGGATTGACGTCTATCAGAAAAGAAGGTACAGTAATATTCTTCTGCATTCCTTTCTCGCCAGATATCTCTCAATTCAAAATCCTCTATCATATCGAAGAAGGACAGGTAGTTTTGCTCGCGTTTGGGTATTTTGGCGGAGAGCCTTCTTATCTTTTTTGGTACCCATAATGGCATTCCAATCACCCAGTAATATGCAGGATCTATAGTCCCAATGTATTAACTTAGCGTGAAGCATTTTATAAAATTTGTCTTGTTGATTGGGAGCATATATTCCCAATAGCAGTGTCTTTTTCCCTTCTAATACCAAATCTATTGCAATATATCTTCCATGGGAATCTGCTTCAATTAATTCAGCTTTCAAATCCTTCCTTAAGTAAATAACTATACCATTTTTCTTCTTTGTGGCAGAAGCTATAAAGTGTTGTCCAAGTCTTGTATTAATCAAGTATTTTTGATCAGTTGATCTAATATGAGTTTCTTGCAAGCAAATTATATCATTCTTGAATTGTTTAAGATAGTGGTTTATTTTCTTCCTTTTCTGTGGGGAATTTAAACCATTGACATTCCAAGTTAGGAACTTAGTTTCCATCTTTAGTTCCCTGAAGCTTTTTAAGAGCCATCTGAACATCTTGGAATTTAATCTTTGGCCTAGCTCCTCCCACTGTTTCTAGAGTAACACCTGTAGGTTCTTGAACGGTGGCATGTGTTTGTTCCTTTTTTAGTTCCTGTTCCATTCGCCTGGTAATCACACGGGTTTGTCTTTGTTCCTTAGCTTCTTGTACCTCTGAGAGAGGAAGTTGATCCGCTCTTGTTGATGCTTGAGTGATTTGCTGTCTATCATGTCCTTCTTGTTCTCTTTCTCTGGGTCCAGGAAGGGGGGGGGATGTCCAGCCTTCAATATGTTATTGTAGAAATCTTGGACCTTCCATAATGAATTAAGATGGTATCTTTGTCCAAGATAAGTGAGTGCAAGGCCAGCTGGCGCATCCCATCTAAACTGTATCTGGTGATTTTTAAGCTCTTCAACTAAAAAAGCATAGTCAACATTTTAGGTGGTATCTCCTTCAATACAGTCACCTCTTGACCCCCAATTTGAAGCTTAGTTTTGTAAGACTCCTGTAGTATCGTATTCCTCATATCTGTAGTAGCAAAATACACCACAATATCTCTTGGTAGTTGCTTTTGTTTTGCAAGCCAGGAATTGACGCGATAAACCTTTTCAATTTGCCATACATAATTCCCTCCTGGCCTTCTCATCAGTAGATCAAAGGCTTCAGAGAGAATCTGCTTCAAGTTTTCTTGACTTTTCTCTAGGAGGGCCCCTTATCCTTAAGCAAATTCCATTTGTCTATACTGTAACATTCTAATTTCATTTTCTGCATCACTAACCTTTTGTTGAACCACATCCATCTTCGTTGCCAAGTTAATATTAGAGTCACTAAGGTCTTCTAGCCTGTCTTCAATTCCCAATACGTAGCCAGATAGGGAATTAAAAGCCATCAGGAAATCAACTCTAATTGCTTGATTGCGTGTCATAAGCTCTTCGGATAGTTCTTTGTTAGCAGCAGATATCTCTTCCTTAATTTTACTTCCATCGCATCTGCATGATTTTTTAAAGCATCAATTAATTCTTTCTGCAAAATTTCTCTGGTCAGAGGCTCCCCTGCAGAAGTAGGGGGAAGTAATGACTGTAATTTAATAGTGGGAGCTGGTGAGCTCCTGGCACTTTTTGATGTGGTGGGGGGGACTTTTGCTTAGAAGCCATCTCAGGTTTAATCTTCTTTAGTCAATTAATAAGTCCAAGCAAACCAATTATACAGCAGTTGCTATTTAGTTTGATAATAAATCACTTCTGGGCTCCGTAAGAATGCTATCAAAGTCTAACCCCTCCTACACAGCTGCTCGGTGCCATTTTGTGTATCTTTCAACAAGTAATTGTCAGAAGGAATTATTTACAAATGGAGCTAAGGCTTTATACATACAATTAGGAGTTCACGCATATTGGTTCAGCTCATCTTGAAGTCAGCAGTAAATCAGTCTTTGTACTGAGGATGAACGAAGACCTTCGTTCTGCAGCAAAAGGCAGAATAAATCTTGATGCAGAGGTGCTATGTTGCCGGGTGCCCCCCCTTCCTCCCAGATTTTTAGTCTGGGAGGATTAGTTGGAGCGCTGCCCAAGCATAGTTTCTCGCCTTCTCCTTCTAAGCCCAAAGGAGAGGTAAACAAACTGCTAAACAGTTAATGGATTGCTGTTTAGACAGTTTAACACAGCCAAGATTCAGGAGCTGTTAAAAACAACAATTCCCTGTCAGGCCCCGCCCACCGGAAGCCCCAGCTTGTCTTGTGAACAGCTTCTTGCCACTGGCAGGGAATGAGAAGACATAATGGAATATGCAAAAAGTTTGAATTTGAACCATATATCTTCTGGAATTGGGTTTTATGTAATTGCTAGAATTCCCACGCTTGCATATTTGGAAGTTAGGCCACCTTTTCTACATGGTTGCCCTTTCTCACTTGATATTTGTCTTTTAAACAAACAACTATACACCTTCCCAAAAATTACAGAAAGCATGGCTGATATTATAATTAAAATCACCCTGATTGAAATGCTGTGTTCATTTTATTGTTTGAGATAGTTTGGGGAATTTAAACCACAAAGAGCAAAAATAACTCTGGGCAAGGGTTAAAACCACCACAGAAAACGTTATCAAAACCAAATGCCCAATGCTGTAACTAAATCCAACTTAAAAGTAAAATACATCCACATTAATCAACAGAGTTTGCCTAACCACATGGCCCAAACATTTTTTTTGGTGGAAGAAACAGTCTTTAATGCATTTCAAAAGGCCAATTGGGTTTGTATCATTGACATCTCTAGTAGAATGCTGTTCCAAAAGGTAGACATACCATAGCGAAGACACAATTCCAAGATCCAAGAAAGGAACATTGTTTAATAAAAAGGACCCAGAACATGCCATCTCTGCTAGATTTTGTGGTGGAAGCAGAAACACTGAGAAATATGTGGCTCCATAAATAGCCCAATCCTATGTTTGCTTGCCTGGTTTATATCATTAAGCCTTGCTGGGACTTAACATACCTATTTTAAGTTTAATACTTTTTAAAAAATCAACCCAAGAAAGATGACAGTTTACGGCAATTTTGGCATCCTTTTATCAATGAGGCTATTATGTTGTTTAATAAAGCTATAATAAAAAAAATAGCCATATCCCTAAACTTGAGGAATCCAATTGCTTATTGAGCAAAATAAGAAAAGGAAAACCTATAATATTTCCCCCATTTCACAACAGCCAGCTTCATAAGAGCAGAACTACACTTGTTAGAGACAATAGCAAATGCACCCAAGATCCTGACATTTGGCTGGATAAGTGGCTTACATAATTTAGCATTAAGAGTGGAGAAATGGATTTCATGCAGAAAACTGACCCACTGCCCATACTATTCAGTGCCTGGAACTTGCGTAACTCAAAAGTTGACTGGAAAGTCAGACCAGATTCTTTCAGAACTCCTGCTGATTAGTTGGCACAAATAAACTCTTTGAAGTTCTATTGTCCCTTCTGTACTGACCTAAAAGCATGCTTCTCTCTTTCTTTCAATAGAGTGTCAGTCTGTTCAATTCCACCAAACCTTGCAACCAGAGCAGTCTGTTCTTTTTCTGCTCCATTCTATCTTGGCTTTCAAGCTTTTTTCTCTTTGGTACTGACATTTGGGAAGCACCAGCTTTCTTCGCCATCTGGCTCCTACAGCTGCATTGCTGGTGACTGCAGGGTGCATGTATGAATATAGATCTTAGAAACTAGAAGTGGCTGGAAATGACTAGTTACTAATGATGGGAGCTTCTAATAGTTAAAGCAGGTAATATACAGTAAATAGGCTGTCAGGATTTCCATTTGTCATGCAGCAACCACTTTAGTTTAAGAGTAGCAGACTAGGACCCAGAGACTCAAATTCTAATCTCCTTTCAGCCACTAAATTATGTGCTTGATTTTAATCTATCATTAGTATGAATAAAATGGTAGATTATATATGCTTGTATTCTATCTGAGAACAATTCAGAATTGTAAGGTTCCAACTCCTTATATTTTACTGGCCTCAGTTATGGAAACTGAATTCCAAATTGTCTGGAAGGCATACCAATGTGAGGTTAATATATTAAATACCATAGTAAGTATATCAATAGCTACTAATTATAATGTTTTTGAAATATGATATTCCATTAATATGGTTGCTTTTAAAAGCTCCTTCATATAAGTGCTAGCTATAAACTGAAATTAGACAACTATTTTATATTAACAGTATGCAAATTGTATCATGGATGAAACATGGATAAAGTTAGGGTGAGAATTACAAGTTTTCTCTGCTGATCACTTTCCTCCTGATTGAATTTCCCTGCTCCAGTAGGCACAGCAAGAACTGATTTACGCAGCTGGTTTTGTGGTTGTTCAGTATTACTCATGAAGGAAATAATTATTCAGTCTCTTAAATATTTCTGGAGTATTTGGAATGAATAAGTCAACCAGCAGGTTACAGAAAGAATATAACATAATTACTCTTCTAAAGAGACTCAAACAACTGTTGTGAGGAACAACATGAAGTAGAAATTTCAGAAAGATCGATTACCTGTTTTGATGGACATAATCCCATCCAGAATTTATAGAGTGATAAATATGGAAAAGGGGATTCATAAGGCATCATATTTCCCTCCATCTCCATCCACTTTAAAAAATAAAATACCATATTTTTCGGAGTGTAAGACACACCTTCCTCCCCAAAAGGTTATACACTTAATACAGCATTTTTGGCCTCCCAAAACCCCACCCATGGATCCTGTTTTCACTAAAATGGATGTGCAGAGGGTTTTGGAGCCTACAAAGTGGTCCTGGGGGCTGAGGAGAGCAAAAATGAGCAAAACATAGGCCCATTTTTTTGTGAAAATGGGGGTGTTTTTGCCTTCCCAAGCTCCTGGAGCACTCTGCATGCCTTCTACACTCTCTCCCTGCCCCATTTTTTTTTTTTTTTTTGCAAAAAATGGGACCTTTACCATGAAAAATGGGCTGTTTTTTTGCTCATTTTTGCTCTCACAAAAAAATGGGGCATGCAGAGGGCTTGGGAGACCTGGAAGCCGGGGAGGGCAAAAACATTTTTTAAAAATTACCTCTTTAAAATCTTGGTGCGTCTTATACTCCAGTGCATCTTATAGTTCAAAAAATATGGTGAGCAAAATCTGTAAGGCAATAAAAAGGAATTGAGGGAGGAAGAAACCACACATCTCATATAACTGGCATTACTTCAGATTACTTGCCAGATACATTCACCAAAGATTTAACCTCCAGCTCATTGGATTTTTAATTGTAAAATATGTCAGATCCCTA
The DNA here is from genome assembly GCF_009769535.1 of Thamnophis elegans. Classification (NCBI taxonomy): domain Eukaryota; kingdom Metazoa; phylum Chordata; class Lepidosauria; order Squamata; family Natricidae; genus Thamnophis; species Thamnophis elegans. The sequence goes on along the minus strand of NC_045558.1, from coordinate 61,889,445 downwards.
AAAGTGATACTGCCATTCAATTGGGAGGAAGGAGGGCCTTGAAGTCAATTTATTAGCAGTGCCTGTGACAACTGATATTTTGCAACTGGTTTCCTGGTGCCGAAATGTCTGAGATCCCATCATCTTTTTGGGGAACATTTATGATGGCCATTTGGTACGTTGCACTTTACTGTGTATCGGAAGATAGCCATGGGAATGTATATTTATTTGGCTCTCAGGGAAGTTGATAAAGGAAACATCTTTACTTCCATTCTTCTTAATAAAAGATTCCTTTTGAAATACTCCATTTCAAGAGTCTTCACTTTCTTAAGTTAGAAGAGGAGCCCTTATATAAAGCAACATCTCTGCAAAACAGTCAACCCAGAGAAGCAACATTTGCTCTACCGAGAGGACCCTGCAAATCATGCCCAAGCACAACAGTGAACAAGGGGAAGCTGAATGCTGGAGGGCGACATCAACATGCCCCCCCACAACCAGAGGCCTCATCCATGTATCTTGTCAGAGAGGACTGGTCAATTGGCATTGGGACAAAAGAGGGCTGGGATGGGAGGGCCAGAGGAGTCACTCTCACCTGTGGTAACCGAAAACTGGAAATTGGAGCTAGAAGCCCCCTCTGACCAGGAGGAGCTAAATGAAGCCTCACTGAGAGAGGATCGTCTGAACAGACATGTAACTCAGTTGGTGATGGAGATTTTGGAAAATCTCAACATCCAGAGGGAGCCAAAACGGCAACCAAGAGGTGTTGGAAGGGTGGCAGCCGTGGATGATGCCATGGGGGCTAACCCCCCTCTGGGCCCTGCTGATCAAGCAGATGGCACAGCAGCGACAGCAAGGAACCCAGAAAACCTTCCCTCAGTTGGCGCATGGATTGGGAGCCACTCCCAATGAACCCTGAAGCCTGCAATTAGAAAGAAAAACTCCTTGGGGTGAAGTTTGATGGGAACCTGAAAAAATTGGGATTCTTTGTGGCACATGTGCTCACCTACATGCAAGAATATGGGCATTTTTTCAAACCCAAGGATCCCGAGTGCTAGTGGTTACCCTAGTTCTGGAAGGAGCCATCGCAAGATGGATGGTGACCCTACATGATACCGATGTGCCAGAACTACGGGACTTCTACCATTTCATGATGACCCTGCAACGATGTTTTGAGGACCCCCTCACAAACCGCAAAGCACATGACCGCATTAAATTTGTGAAGCAGGGACGCCGGGCAGTGGCAGAGTATACCGAAGAATTCCAAGACCTGGTGTGTGATCTGGCCAGAAGATATCCTGGTAAGCTGGTTCAAGGATGAGCTAAGTGATGACCTGTACAATGCCTGCATGGCTCAAGGTGCACCGAACCACCTACATGAGTGATATCTCACTGCGGAAGAGGCAAAGATCAACATGGCCAGGAACCAGTACTGAGCGGAGCAGATGAGTAAGAAATCCCCAACCCAATGGAAGCAAAAGCCTTTCCATCCACAAATGGCATCTTCTCCTAAACCTTCAGCCTGTTTCAAGTGTGGAAAGGAGAGATATCGAGCTGCAGAATGCTGTTCTCAAGCACTGGCTAGGAAACCAGAACACCCATTGGGTGGAAACCTACGAAACCTGGCCAGCGCAGGAAGGAGATGGCCCTGACCAGCAGGGAGATTGTAGAATCTCCACCTCCTCACCTCTTTGAGGAGGAAACCCCGGCTTCTCAGCAGGAGGGACCATATTCATCCGGAAGCAATCCAGAAGATGAACCACTGGTAAGCAAACCAATTACACCGCTTACCCTCACCTTAAGACTGTTTATCCCTAACTGGGAGAGACGTGGCTAACAGCTTTGAACCTGAAGTAGTGGGAGGTGAGGGCTGCCTTGAGTGCAAATGTACCATGACAAAGATGGAATGCTGTTGCTATGCAAAGACAAGTACAGGGGCACTCTTCGCTCCACACTTAGGCTTTGGCCATAAAAATGTAAGGTAAAAACTGGCATTAATATTAATGGAGAAAATATAATATACTAATCCTGCAAACAAAGCTGTAGTAGATGTATAATATCAGTACAAGAGCTAGTAGTCCTAATTTGAATTTCAAAGTTTGCTTACAAAACCCAGTGAGGTCTTTGCAGGCAGTGCTGTAGAATATATTTCAGTAGATGTAATGGTTTGTCCAGTTTTTGTTCATCACATCTAAAATTAATTCACAATTCTCACCTATACTTAAGGACAATCTGTTACCATGGAAACAGGCAGCAAGTACTAAATATGGAATATATATAAACAGCCCAAATACTCAATATATAAAGTGATGTAATTACAGCAGGGGTGTCAAATTCAATTTCATTGACAGCCACATCAGCATTATAGTTGCCCTCAAGGGTCTGTAGTTGGGTCACCATGTCTAGGTGGGCATGGCCAGCTCGATGCTGCTCTCTGGTCACACTGGCTAACTCGATGTGGGGACTATTCATTACCCGACAAAGTCCTCACCTCCCCAAACTGCTAGCAGCCAAGTGCCTGCATGTGTACGTGCATACATATGCATTCCAGGTTTGGCAACTTTTATCCACCGAGAAAGAAGAGGGGTGTGTCCCCAAGCCCAGGCATGATTGGCACTTTGTAAGGTCAGATGTGGACAAAAGTCTCCATGGAGACTTTGGAATGATGTGAGTGTGTGTGTCATTGGTGGGTTTCAAAATTTTTAGAACCTATTCTGTAGATGTGGCTGTTTTGTGGGAGTTGCTCGGCGGTCATGTGACTGGGTAGGCATGGCCAACTTGGAAAATGTGGTGAAAGTCATTTAACAACGCCCTTGCTTGGGCTCAATTGTGGTCATAAGTTCTATTTCTTCTTTCTTTCTTCCTTCCTTCCTTCCTTCCTTCCTTCCTTCCTTCTTTCCTTCCTTTCTTCCTTCCTTTTGTCTCTCTCCCTCTTTCTTTCTTCCTTCCTTTCTTTTTCCTTCTTTCTCTTTCTCTTTCTCTTTCTCTATCTTTGTCTCTCTCCCTTTTTTCCTCTCACTCTCCCTCCCTCCCTCCCTTCCTTTCTCTTCCTTTCTCTCTTTCTTTTTTTTCTCTCTCTCCCCCCTCTCTCTCACACACACATCCCTTCCAATTATATTCATAGATATATTATATGAACTAAAACCGGTGCCCAATAAATCCTATGATCACGGCATTCTGTGTCCTACAAGCCAATTCCCAGAGCTCCCAATTTAGCCTCTTACTGATCTGGGGGTTAACCGAATATGGTTAGTCATCCTGTTATCTCTTGGCCTTGGTTCCCGCCTTTTTAGTAGAGTGGCAAAGAGGGCTAATTTCAAACAGCTTTTTTCCTTTTTGTTGAAGCCCAATTTCTCTGCTGCTCAGTGGATGACTTGGTGGGTATCTGAAGGTGTTGGGCATGCTACAGAAGGCACGCACATCACACACACACACACACACACACACACACACACACAGAGCCACAGACACACTGTACTTGTCGCAATGCAAGGCGCATGTGTAAGTGGGACTGGAGCAGCTGGGAGGCTGGCAAAAAAAAAGCATTTGTTTCTCCTCTGCCGCAATTCACAAACAAAGGAGGCGGGAATGCTGACTGGCACTCTCTTTATTTACCGCTCGCCCCTGAGGCCCGCCAGCTGGGGGTGGCTGGCTGGGAGAAACAGAGGCTTCTTTTTTACCAGCCTCCCAGCTGATTCAGTTCCCCTTACACATGCGGTGTGTGTGTGAGAGAGGGGGGGAGAGACAGCCGCCTCTTTTCCAATGAAGGGGGGCAGAAATCCATGCAGAGGGAAGAAATTGTATGGATTCCCCACCCCATTCATTGGAAATGAGGCGGCTGTCAGAGAAGAGAGCAGCACGCGCCCATGGGCTTGTCCAATGAATCCTCACCTCCTGTTCCTTCTTTGGCTGTTGGAGAAGACTACGTGGTGTGTGCTGTCCTCTTCTCTTTGACAGTCACCTGGTTAAAAAGCCATCCTGCTTAAAAGTACCTGGCAGTGGTGCTTTTCCCTGGGGGACTCCACAGAACATCTCAAGACCAATACCACCACATCTGCCCTCTTCGGGGACAGGCCAGCTTCAGAAGGATGAGCCCCCATGGTTCCTCATCTTCCCACCCATGTGGATGGGCTCTAGAGTCATTGCTGGCTGTGCAGAACCTTGCCAGCTCCCTGCCATCAGTCCTGCAGTTTGGGCCAGCGGTTTTGTTCCCACTCTCTCCCGGTTCCTTTTTTTTATGCACTTACTGAAAGGCCACTAGTGGCCTAAAAGACGGTTGCAGCCCCACGCCATGGAAAACATAGGAGTACGTACACCCTACACAATTACAGCCCCAGTGGAGACTCCCAGAGGGAAGCCTCTGCACAAGCCCAGGCGAGTGAGAACAAGTTCCCACCATTACAAAGGCTCTGGGATGAGGGACACAATCTTTGCTGCAGGACAGTAAAGTCCCGTCCTCCAGAGGCAGCAGGACCAAAGCCCCTCTCCCAGCTGGCCCTTCCTTCCTCTGAGCGTGAGGGACCAGGCTGCCTGGCTGCCTCTGGCAGACAGGACTTTACTGTCCCCACCACTTTCATTGGAAATGAAGTGACTATCAAAGAGAAGAGGGCAGCTCATGTCCCGTGGGCTTCTCCAACAGCCGAAGAAGGAACAGGAGGTGAGGCTTCGTTGGACAAGCCCACAGGTGCACGCTGCTCTCTTCTCTGGCAGCCCCCTCATTTCCAATGAAGGGGTGGGGAATCTATGTGATTTCCTCCCTCTGCATGGATTCCCCATCACCTTCATTGGAAACGAGGCAGTATCAAAGAGCAGAGGGCAGCACATGCCACGTGGACTTGTCCAACAACTGAAGAAGTAACAGGAGGCGAAGGTTCCGGTACAGGGCCTCTGGAAGAACAGGTACACTATGGCATGCTAAATTTCACCAACTGATATGCCTGTACTGGTCCGTACCACCTGAAATCCCTCCCTGATGTGTGTTCTTCTACCACTCAAAGACATTGTTCTATCAGTCTACCACTCAAAGACATTGTTGACTTTTCCCGGTCTTGAGTCCCTCCATGTCTGGAATTTCCTCTGAGTACAACTTCTGCCTTGAAAGATCTCTGGAGAACAAGAGGAGGAGGCAGGGGATCAGTGCTCCCTCATCTTGCACAAGGGAGGCTGGCCTTTCTCAAAAGAGAATCCCTATTTCAAATTGTGTGCTGGCTTGTTGAGGCAACCTTCATTCATGCAGCTCCCAGTCACCTCCCTGTGAACTTTCTCTTCCACCATTCCACACCCAGCAGCATCCTCACCTCCACCTCCAGTGTGTGTGTGGGGGGGGAGACAGGTAAGTTTGGGAGGGAGGATCCAGAAGTCTCCAGTGGAGGAAGGCGAAACTGGGGCAAGCACCAAAAAGTAGTCCACCAGAGGGGCCTTATTGTGTCTCTCAGGCCACATAGAGGACCCCCTGGACAGTGGCATGGGCTGCCCAGAGCACCCTTGAGCTCCCAGGGCACTGGGACCCCACAGCCCATTACAGTCCTGCTTCCCCGAGAAGGTGCCCAACTATCCTTATCTCCTCCTTGAGGCTGCTGCTGCTGTGCTCCATCTCCTTGGCTGGGTTGCTATGAAGGGTGCAGGATTGCAAAGTGTAACCAAAGCATCCTCAGTAACAGGATGGGAGACCACTGGGAAATGCCAGGAGGAGGGAGCAAGGGGATGGCAAAAGGGTAGCAGGGCTGCTGGTAGCCAAGTGCTAAGGTAAAACTTTTCTTAGACCTTCCCTCCCTCCCTCTCATTCCAATCTCCATTTTTCATTCCTGTTTCCCTCCATAGTTAGTTAGTTAGTTTATTAAACTTGTATGCCGCCCTATTCCCAGGGGGACTCAGGGCGGCTAACAAACCAATAGGAAAGGGGGGCAATACAAAGAAAACAAACAAGACAGGACAAAATACAAAAAACAGATTAAAAAACTCCTCAACAGCCACAAAAATTCGAGTGGGGCTGGGAACTCATCAGCCCCAGGCCTGCCGGAACAGCAAGGTCTTGACAGCTTTGCGGAAAGCCTGAAGGGTGGTGAGGGTCCGAATCTCCACGGGGAGATCGTTCCAGAGGGCCGGAGCAGCCACAGAGAAGGCCCTCCCCCGGGGGGTCGACAGTCGATATTGGCTAGCAGATGGAATCCGGAGGAGGCCTAATCTGTGGGATCTAATTGGTCATAGGGAGGTAATTGGCAGGAGGCGGTCTCTCAAGTACCCAGGTTCGATACCATGTAGGGCTTTAAAAGTAACGACTAGCACCTTGAAGCGCGTCCGGAGTCCAATAGGCAGCCAGTGCAGCTCACGGAGGATAGGTGTAACATGGGTGTATCGGGGTGCACCCACAGTCGCTCGCACGGCTGCATTCTGGACAAGCTGAAGTCTCCGAATGCTCTTCAAGGGCTGCCCCATGTAGAGCGCATTACAGTAGTCCAGTCTTGAGGTCACAAGGGCGTGAGTGACTGTTCTGAGAGCCTCCCGGTTCAGGTAGGGACGCAATTGGTGCACCAGGCGAACCTGGGCAAATGTCCCCCTGGTCACAGCCGACAAATGGTGTTCTAAAGTCAGCTGTGGATCCAGGAGGACTCCCAAATTGCGAACCCTGTCTGAGGGGCGTATAATTTCACCCCCCAGCCTGAGAGTTGGAATACAAGGCCAATTATTGGGAGGGAAAAACACAAGCCACTCGGTCTTGTCGGGATTGAGTGCAAGCTTGTTCACACCCATCCAGACCCTAACTAAGTCCAGAATGCAGCCGCGCGAGCGATTGTGGGTGCACCAAGGTACACCCATGTTACACCTATCCTCCGTGAGCTGCACTGGCTACCTATTAGTCTCCGAATCCACTTCAAGGTGCTGGTCACTACCTATAAAGCCCTACATGGCATCGGACCTGGGTACCTGAGAGACCACCTCCTGCTGATTACCTCTGTCAGACCAATTAGATCGCACAGGTTGGGTCTCCTCCGGATTCCATCTGCCAGCCAATGTCGGCTGGCGACTCCCCGGGGGAGGGCCTTCTCTGTTGCAGCTCCGGCCCTCTGGAACAAGCTCCCTGTTGAGATCCGGACACTTACTACCCTCCCGGCCTTCCGCAAAGTCACCAAGTCCTGGCTGTTCCAGCAGGCTGGGGGGAGCTGAGAAGCATCTACCTCCACGGAAATTGTGAATGTTGGTTTTGTTTTTAATATGTTGTCTTTGTCTCGTTCCCCCCCTTTCCCTTGTCTTTTGTGAGCTGCCCGGAGTCCTCCGGGAGTGGGCGGCATACAAGACAAATAAATAAATAAATAAATAATAATAATAATAATAATAATAATAATAATAATAATAATAATAACTCCGCCGTTGCCGGTCCCAAGCCCGGATGAGAAAGGAGGAAGGTTGGGATCAGGTTGGCATCTGGTCCCGTAAAAAAAACCCCCGCCAACCCATACAATATGGTGAAAAAAACGAATAAGAATTCCATACCGCATCGGTCGTTGCGCGGGTTAACAAGGGCCGCGGCGGATGTTGGGGTCCCTGGACATCTGTCGACAAGTGGGCTACAAGTGGACCAGCCAACAAAACGACAAAAATATAGTGCAGATGAAAACCGTGCCATAATGGCCTGTTACTACAACTCAGAGCCAGAAAAAAGAGGATATTTAAAGCGAATGTATGAATTATGGAAACAACAATATCCAGATTCAAATGTTAGTGAACAACGACTAGCAGATCAAAGGCGATTTATTATACGGAATAAAGTGTTTAGTAAAGTTGAACATGAGGAAATTCAGGCAAATTGCAAAACCCAAAAAACAATATCACAAGCGGAAATAACTGATATTCAAGACACAACTAAAGACACTATAGTAGAACTCCCAGAAGAAGCTCTCAGGGAGGAAATAACATCACCACCACTAGAACCAGTTATCACTGAACCAACTGATGAACTAACTCAAAAACAAAAAGAATTGAAGGATAAGATCATGGAGCATTTTCTGCTTAATGAGGAAAGGCAACGTTTACCATCACTAAAAACTGTGCCTAAGAAAATTTTGGCCCCTATCATGAAAATGGTTAATGCAGTGTTTTCAACAATTGAACCGGGATCCATCTTGGAAACAAACCAGTTAATGTACAGCGCAGCTGTAATAGTCACTAATGAACTAGGCATTAAAATTAAAGTACCTAGTCACACAACAGAAAAAGCATCAAAGCCAAAGTGGAAAATCCGTCTAGAACAAAAAATCAAAAAATTAAGGGCAGATGCTAGTAACTTAAAGAACATGCATGAGCAACGGCTTAAAAACAACAAAATCATAGATCGGCTAATCAGAAGATATAGATTGGATACAAGAAACATCAATGAAGCTGTAGAGATTGTAAAACAGCAGATAACAGCAACAGCTAGAAAAATTGAAAGATATGAGGCACGAATCATCCAATATAAACAAAATCAGCAATTTCGATCAGACCAACGGCGTTTTTATCAAAGTCTTAATGTGAATGGTGACACCAAAAGTGAAAAACCAGAAAAGCAGGCCACAGTTGAATTCTGGAAAGAATTGTGGGAAAATGCAAAGGACTACAACAAGGAAGCAAAGTGGATACATGACTTTGAGAAAACCATTGGCAACAAACAAATGCAAGTATTAGAAATAACAACTGAGATGATCAAAAATCGAGTTAAAAAGGTAAAGAATTGGACATCACCTGGAAAGGACCAATTACATGGTTTCTGGCTCAAATATCTGACCAGTTTACATGCAATATTGGCCAGGCAACTGAATGAAATTTTACAAAAGGGCCAAATTGATGAATGGTTGACAACTGGAAAAACATACTTGATTCAGAAAGATCCAACTAAAGGAACAACACCTGAAAACTATAGACCAATAACATGCTTACCAACAACCTTCAAATTACTCACAGGCATTATTGCAGATAACATGATGGATTATTTGGAAACAAACAACATCTTGCCAGTAGAGCAAAAAGGCAACAAAAGAAGGAGCAGGGGCACAAAAGATCAGCTTCTAATTGATAAAATGATATTAGAAAATTGTAAGAACAGAAAAACGAACTTGAATATGGTCTGGATTGATTACAAAAAGGCATTTGACTCACTGCCACATAGTTGGATCATAAAATGCTTAGAAACAACTGGCATTAGCAAAAATATTACATCCTTTACTGAAAAGGCAATGAAACAATGGAGAACTGAGTTGGCAATAGGGAATGAGAGCTACGGAATGGTTAATATCAAGCGAGGAATTTTCCAGGGTGATTCACTTTCACCTCTTCTCTTCATCATCGCAATGATCCCACTATCAGTAATCTTTAAAAAAATGAAATTAGGCTACCAAACAGCCAAAAAAGCTGAAAAAAGTTCGCATTTACTATATATGGATGATTTGAAACTCTATGGAAAGTCAGAAATAGAAATCCAATCATTGACAAATACAGTCCGAGTATTCAGCACCGATATTTCAATGCAGTTTGGCATGGAAAAATGCGCCACTGTATCCATAAAAAGGGGCAAAATCACTGCATGTGAGGGAATTGAAATGCCCAATGGCCAACTAATTAAATGCAAAGAAAATGAAGCCTACAAATACTTAGGCATTCTGCAGTTGGATAACATCAAGCATGGAGAAGTAAAAACTATTGTCAGGCGAGAGTACACCAACAGAGTTAGGAAAATTTAGAAATCTAAATTGAATGGTGGAAATACAATCAAGGCCATAAATACCTGGGCAATACCAGTTATAAGATACACAGCTGGCATAGTTAACTGGACACAAGCTGATTTGGACCTTTTGGACCGAAAAACCAGGAAACTAATGACAATGCACTACAGTTTACATCCACGTGGTGATACTGATAGACTATATCTGCCCCGAAAATCAGGTGGCAGAGGATTATTACAAGTGAAGCAAACAGTTGAAGAAGAAAAACATGCACTGGCTGATTATTTAAAAGAAAGTCAAGAACATCTATTAATCGAAGTAAAGAACAAAAATCTACTGAAGGCCCAACAGACAAAACAAGAATACAGAAAAGATGTGATAAAATCAAGAATGGAGAGTTGGCAGAACAAAGCACTGCATGGTCAATTTCTGGAAAAAATAAAAGATAAAGTGGACAGTGAACAAACTTGGTTATGGTTAAAAACAGGTACATTAAAGAAAGAAACAGAGTCACTAATCCTGGCTGCGCAAGAACAAGCTATCCGCACAAATGCCATTAAGGCCAAAATTGAAAAATCCTCTGATGATGCCAAATGCAGACTTTGCAAAGAAGCTGATGAAACTGTTGATCACATACTCAGCTGCTGTAAAAAAATCGCGCAGACTGATTATAAATTGCGGCACAATTCAATAGCACAAATGATCCATTGGAATTTGTGCAAAAATTATAATATTAAAACAGCAACAAACTGGTGGGAACATCAGCCTGAAAAAGTCACCGAAAATCAGATGGTCAAGATCTTGTGGGATTTCCGTATACAAACCGACAAAATACTGGCGCATAATACACCAGACATCACACTGGTTGAGAAAAATAAGGTCACAATCATAGACATCGCAATACCAGGTGATAGCAGGGTCGCCGAGAAGGAACATGAAAAAATCGCAAGATACCAGGACTTAAAAATCGAAATTCAACGACTATGGCACAAACCAGCAGTGGTAATTCCAGTGGTAATTGGCACACTGGGTGCTATTCCAAAAGCACTGGAATTACATTTAAAACAGTTAAAAATTGACAAAATCACCATCAGTCAAATGCAAAAAGCCGCACTGCTTGGATCTGCACGCATATTAAGAAAATACGTTACGACGTCCTAGGCCCCTGGGTGGGGCCCGACTAGTAACCAATGCCAAATCCGGCGAAACAACTGGCCGCTGTGATACAATTGTATAATAATAATAATAATAATAATAATAATAATAATAATAATAACAACAACAACAACAACAACAACAACAACAACAACAGCCTCCAGGCACTGACACATCACGTCAACTGCTTCACTGAGTTGGCACGGGGCGGACAGATACAACTGTGTATCGTCCGCATATTGGTGGTATTTTATCCCGTGCTGCCGAATGATCTCACCCAATGGCTTCATGTAGATGTTAAACAGGAGGGGGGACAGGACCGAACCCTGCGGCACCCCATACTTAAGGGGCCTAGGGGTCGACCTCTGCCCTCCAACCAACACCGACTGCAACCTGTCCGAGAGGTAGGAGGAGAACCACCGAAGAACGGTGCCTCCCACTCCCACCTCCCGCAACCGCCGCAGAAGGATACCATGGTTGATGGTATCGAAGGCTGCTGAGAGGTCAAGGAGCACCAGGATGGAGGCATGACCCCCGTCACTGGCTCTCCAGAGATCATCGATCAGTGCGACCAAAGCAGTTTCCATGCTGTAGCCAGGCCTGAATCCAGACTGATAGGAATCTAGAAAATCGGTTTCATCCAAGGACCGCCGGAGCTGAGAGGCCACCACCTTCTCAACAACCTTCCCAACAAAGGGAAGGTTGGAGACTGGACGGTAGTTACTTAGAATGGCTGGATCCAAAGACGGCTTCTTCAGGAGGGGTCTCACCACTGCCACCTTTAGGAGGGGCGGGAAGGACCCTTCCCGAAGAGAGGCGGTGACTATCGTCTGGATCCAGCCCCGTGTCACCTCCCTGCTGTTTGCAACCAGCCAGGAGGGGCACGGGTCCAGCACGCAAGTGGAGGCACTCACTGCTCCCATGGCCTTGTCCACTTCCTCAGGTGTGACAAGTTGAAAATCAATCCATAAATTCCACTCAAGACCCTCCCCTGGTACCTCGGCTGGCTCTGAGCAATTGGAGTCCAGGTCTGTCCGAAGCCAAGCAACTTTATCTGCGAAAAATTGGAAATTCCTCAGCTCTACCTTATAAAGGGCTACCCACATCCCTCCCTTTCAAGAGGGAGCGGGTTATTCTGAACAAGGCAGCTGGGCGGGACTCAGCTGGGCGCAATCAGAGAGGCAAAATATGCGCCTTTTGATGTCTGAATTGCCAGGAGATAGGCTCTGATGCAGGCTCTCAGCAGTGCTCAGTCTGACTCGGACTTACTGGCCCTCCAGCGGCGCTCTAAGCATCTCTTTTGGCATTTCATCTCCCGGAGTTCCTCCGTGAACCAAGGAGCCCTCCTGGATCCACTACCTCAAAGAGGCCGTAAAGGGGCAATCCGGTTAAGAGCCTCCGCCGCCGCTGAGTTCCAAGCAGTGAACAAGGCCTCCACCGGACTGTGGACGAGAGTATCAGGTATAACACCAAGCACCATCTGAAAGCCCGGAGGGTCCATAAGGCGCCGGGGGTGGAACCACCTAATCAGTTCCTCCTCCCTACAGTGGGGGATTGGCCTCCGAAAGTCAAGCCTCAGTAGGAAGTGGTCCGACCATGACAGGGGCAAGATCTCAATACCCCTCAAACCAAGATCACAACTCCACTGCTCCGAGAGAAATACGAGGTTGAGCATGTGACCCACTGAGTGAGTCAGGCCCCGAATTACTTGGGTCAAGCCCATGGCTGTCATGGAAGCCATGAACTCCTGCGCTCCATCAGGGTGCTCGCTGAGCGAAGGCAAATTGAAATCCCCCAGCACCATAAGCCTGGGGAACTCAACTGCCAGCTTGGCTACTGACTCGAGGAGCGAGGGGAGAGCTGTTGTAATGCTGTTGGGAGGCAGGTACATTAACAACAAGCCCACTTGACCCCCAAGGTCCAACTTCACCGGTAAGGATTCACACCCGACAAGCTCCGGAGCAGGGATCCTATGAGGAACTAGAGACCCTCGGATAATAATGGCCACTCCCCCACCCCTTCCCTGCGGTCACAGCTGATGTGATGCAGGAGGGGTTGCACAGGTAAACCCACCAGTGGCTGGCCAGGTTAGGTGGTCTTAATAGAATGGACCTTATAAATTCATATTAGTTTGGCTTTTCATTCTAGTGCCCTGGAGTCCCATAGTTGACTTTTAGCTGGAGTGAACTTTCTCCCCAAACTTCCTTATAAGTATTAAAAATAGGGCTGAACAGTGTGGCAAGACCCTGTAAAGGGGGGCACAGGAAGCCAGACGTGGGCGAGAGATAGAACAGAGGTAAAAAAACTGCTGACAGCTTAAGACATTATAGGAACTGCTCTTTCTTGTATTTTTCCTATGTACTTCGCTGTAACATTCCAAATGAACTTCTTTTCGAAATGTCATGCTTGTCTCGTGTATGGAAACGCCTTGAGAATGCACCGTGTGGAACACGGCATAAAAGTAGCAACCTGGGCAGAGCCCAGGCAGTTCAGATTTTGGTGTGTGAACACGCTGAACTCGATGCATCCAATAAACCTATTTCTCTTCCTTCGTGGTATCAAGTCCTGGTCTTTCATAAGTAGATTACAAACCTCTATTTGCTGCAACATTTTTGGTGAGCCAGCCAGGAGTTGAGGGGTCTTTGGGACCCTCTGGAACGTCCACCCCGGTGTCAGGGCTCATCCTGTCAGGGGGAACCTCCCTGGCGCCAACAGACCCTTGATCCGAGGGACTTCCCAGCAACAGAGGGCTCTGGCAGCAGCGGTTGGCGATTCCAAGAACCACCAGAGAAGGACCAGAGACCAGGCATCTGAAGGCTGGCCAGCGTCGCAGGAGGGAAGCCAGGTACATGAGGCAAGTACTGTGGGAACCCTATTTAGGCCCGGACTCCTTGTTGAGCCGGAGGTGAGGCCTGATCTCCCTTGCTAGGTGGAAGGTTTTGAGGTGAATTGTCTAGTGTATGTGTGTGTGTGTGATTGAGGGGGGGCTACTGCATTTCCCTACGGTGGCCGTGTCCATCCGGTACCCTGGGTCAGAGCCTATGTGGGGTGATTGCTAGATTTTTGTTGTTTGGTGTCTTGGGAGGACCATGGGTGGGGGCAGCAGTGTTCCCTTGACCCCCTTACAATGTATGTTAAATCATTTTAAAGAAGGATATATGACTCAGGATTATGGCATTGAGTGGAGCAGGCATGAGCTTAAAAAAGTTTTGTGAATCTGAATGGCCCACTTTTGGTTTTGGGTGGCCCAACAAAGGCACTTTTGATCCCAACATAGCTTTGAATGTCCATAGGTTAGTGTTTGATCCTGATGTAGGACATCAGGATCAGGCCCCGTATATTGACGTGTGATACAATTTTTTGGGGAGACAGCTTGGCTAAAAAAAAAAAAATGCAAAGACCAACAGTAGATTCTTATGGCTGTTTGGGTTGCACACCCCAAGCAGAGATCACCAATCCTAGCTAGTGCCCCAGAAGAGTTGCCAGAAGAGGAAGAGGAAGAGGATCACCATGACCCTCACCCTGACCATGCCAAGGGGGGCTACACCTAGTAGCTCAGGAGACTCGAGGGCATCAACAAGCCGTTCATCTGTGGAGTGGATAGAGTGAGGGCTGGATGTTGTGACCTCTATGATGTCAGAAGAAAGTCCTGTCAGAGGAACAGGGGATGGGGACCCTCTGAGCTCACCAGAATTTTGGAAGAAGAAGGAAGAGGAGATAGAGCAGTCTGAAGAGAGGGAGAAGATTAGAATTGCAGTGTCTAACATTCTAAAACCTGATGTCCGTGCTCACACCAATCTGGCTGACTTCATTGAGCAACTCTTCCCTTCAAGGGACCCTAGATGGAGTCCCTATGACCCCCACCAGCTGACTCTGCTACGTAATCATCAACAGTTAATTGTAAGGGCTGTCCGGCTGGGAGGGAAGCCAGCCACCAATATGTCTAAACTCTGCCGAAAGCCCCGAGGGTTTTTTTTTATGCTAACCACTAACCTTCCTGAAAATGCTCGGATGCTGGCTATGGCCTTTATTTCTCAGTCAGCCCCTGACATCAGACAAGCTGCAGAAGCTGGAAGGGGCACTGGGGAAGCCCCTCAACGAGCTTATGGAAGTGGCTAGAAAGACTTTCATCAATAGGGACTTGTTGGAGAAAAAGAAAAAAAAATCAAAAGATGCAGAAAAAAAAAGCAGAAATGCTCGCGGCAGCAATTAGGGAGGGGGACAGGGCCCCACCCTTGGGACGGAACCGATGTGCCATCTGTTACAAACATGGCCACTGGGGAGGGGAGTCCCCCAACCGGGATTGGGCTCCACCCCCTGAGGAAAGGGAAGATGACCGCCCTAGGATCCCCCCCCCCTACCAAGCTGCCCTAGGAGACGTGAATCTCACAGGAGGCCCTTCAATGGCATGCAGAGGCGAAATGGTTTTCAGTCATTGATTCAAAGGATGCTTTCTTTGAAATCCCCATCCATCAGAAAAGTCAGCATTTGTTTGCCTTCGAATGCCCAGTCACAGGCAGAAAGCAGCAATATGCTTGGACACACTTGCATCAAGGCTTTGAAAAAACTCCCCCACCTTATTTGGGGCTGCATTAGCCATGGATTTGGAACTTTTAGACGTTGCCCCACCTGATGTGGTTTTGCAAATGTAGCTGACTTGTTGGTCAGAGGCCAGACGGAGGAAGCCTGTCATGCCAATGCAGCAGCCCTACTGCTCCTCCTACAGGAGAAACGCTACAAGGCCTCTCGGACCAAAGCCCAATTAGTCCAATTGGAAGTTAGATATTTGGGTTACGACATCCAATAGGGACAAAGGACTCCGGGCCATGAAAGGAAAGAGGCCATTTGCCAATTGTCAGCCCCATGAAATAGGAAGGAATTAAGGGGCTTTTGGGGAAGCAGCTGGGTTTTGCCGCATTTGGATTCTCAATTTCGCATTGTTAAAAAGCCACTCTATGAAGCTACCAAGGGGAATGGAAAAGGAACCCTTGAAGTGGGAGGAAGAGGAATAGAATAGCTTTTTGGAATTGAAGCATGCTGTGACTCAGGCTCCTAGTTTCCTGACTTGACAGGCCTTTTCAGTTGTTTGTGGACACTAAGCAGAATATGGCCTTGGGGTACTGACCCAAAAGTTGGGAACATGGTATCGTCCGGTTGCATATTTGTCCAACCAGATGGATCAGGTGGCCAAAGGGTGGCCAGCCTGTCTCAAAGCTGTAACAGGAACTGCCCTACTTACCCAGGAAGCCAATGAGCTCACCTTTGGACAGCAATTAAATATCTACACACACCCCCAAGCTCTTCGGGCTGTCCTAGACCAGAAAGGTCATTTGTGGCTTACCAATCCACGAATGTTGAAATACCAGGGGCTTATTACACATAACCCCCTCATCAAGCTTGTCCAGTCATATGCTTTGAATCCAGCAACCTTATTGCCTGAACCAGACTCTGAAATCACTCATGATTGCTTGCAAACAATTGAAGAAACCTATGCCAGTCGCCCAGATTTGAAGGATAAACCCCTCTCCCACCCAGATGCAACTCTTTTTACAGATGGAACCAGCTTTCTACATGAGGGCGTGCGAAAAGCAGCTTATGTTGTAGTCACCCTTGATGATGTGTGGGAAGCCATGCCCCTACCACCAGAAACCAATGCCCACCTGGCAGAACTACATGCCCTCACAAGGCTTTGGAATTGGCACGAGATCTACGAGTCAACATTTACACAGACTCCAAATAGGCCTTCCTAACTGTCCAAGTCCATGGAGCTTTATATCGGGAAAGAGGCCTCATCACAGCAGGAGGAAAGGACATCAAATATGGCCCAAATTATGCGTCTGCTGGACAGTGTATGGGCCCCCAAACAAGTTGCCATTATGCATGTATGGGTCATCAGAAAGGGGTTTCAACAGCTGAAAGAGAAAACAACAAAGCTGATCGAGTTGCCGGAGCAGCAGCTTTGGATCCCCCTTCTCTACAGGCCACATGCCTCACTCTGTGGACCCCAGCCCAGGAAGAACAACCCCCATCGTATAGTCAATCAGGAACCCAACAAGCTGAAGCGATAGGGGTGGAACTACTAGATGGGTGGTGGGTTCTGCCAGACAAAGAGGTGTTTGTTTCCCAGCAGTTGACATGGGATGCTGTCTCCTCCCTGCATAAGCATTTGCATTTAGGAAAAACGGCTTTCAAAAAAAAAAAAAAAAGCCTTGGCTCAGGGAGGTCTATATCAACAATTTGTCTAGCCTGGCAGCTGATGTTTGCTCTCAATGTCAGGTATGTGCTGCTAACAACCCATGTCAAGGCCCAGTTCAGGTGGGAGGGTCAAGAGGGCAGATCACACCATAAGGGATAAGTTGGCCAAAATTTGTCAGGAAACCCATCTCAAATGGCCGGATGCCCACAGCATGGCGTTCCTGGCAAAGAGGTGCGCTCCCACCAAGGAGTTGGGTGTCTCGCCATTTGAGTTGTTGTATGGGGGGGTTCCTAATTTGCTTGGCCCACAGGTGTTGCCCACCCCCAAGTTGCAGACATTGTGAAGCTCAAACAGTTGCAAGCCCTGAATGCCATAGTCCATCAATTACAAAAATATGTTCTGTCTTGTCGTTCTCATGGAATTGTAACTCCAGTCCACAACTTCCACCCAGGACAAGAAGTCTAGGTGAAGGACTGGTAGAAGGAACTCTTGGGCCCCAAATGGTGTGGGCCGTATGCTGTTGTTGTTTTTTTCTCCCCTTGTTGTTAAGGTAGCTGAAATTAAGCCTTGGATTCACTGGACCCATCTCAAATTGGCTGCAAAGACGTGCTGGACTGCCTCCAGGGACCCTGCCAAGCCTCTATACCTCACGTTTCGGAAACACCAGAAGGACGCCACCTCTTCTGCGGATACTCGGGAAGCTATCGCTCTACGAACAGGTGGTGAAGAACCAGCGCCCTCTGCCACCTTGTCTGCTGATACACCGGAGGCTATCGCTCTACCACCAGGTGGTGAAGAACCAACGCCCTCTGCAGGTGTCGCTCCAGGTGCCGCCGACATCCATCGCACAGGCAACGTAACGCGCCTACCGTGGAAACTCCACCCCCCAGGCACAACCATGGAGACTGACTAGCACCTACGCCAAGCTGCGTGCATTAGGAGAGGCCTGATGCCAGCAGTTCTGATCATGGTTTTTCTCCTATTCATTTCTATTCTCATTGACTCTCTTTATCTCTATCAGGCAATCTTGGCCAGAGCAAAGGGTGAGGCCCCATTGGTGGTGTGGGAGGTTCCAAATGATTACGAGGACCCAACCCCCTCTCCTGCTCCATCCTTTCCTATAGGGGGGAATGAGGTTAATGAGGGTACTCCCCAACAACCAGAAGCTAGGCCCCTCACCTCTACAAATGACTCCCCTCCACTGGTAACTTCTGAGCCAATGCTAGAGGAAATGGTTCAGGGCCCTTTCCCCTTTGCAAAGACTGCTTTTATCAGGGTGAACAGGGACTGCATTTTGTGTATAATGAACGCTGGTTATTAAATTGCCATCCGGAGGAGGAGCTATCTCCCTGTTCAGAGGAGACAGGGAACTATTGGCAGTGTCAAATGAACCCCAATGTCACAACTTGGGCACCAAACAAACGATACAATTCGACCATTAGGTGCCATTGCAAAAAGCCCATTCAGAGACCCTTCCCAGACCCCTTTCCAGAAAGGACAAGGGCTCAGGTGAAGTGGGCACCCCTTGATTTCAGTCTGAAAAATGGAATATGACATAACTTATGACCAGATTCCCATAATAGTGGAAATAACTTGTCAGCTTATTGGGGATGTAGGGAATCAGTGGTTTCTACAATGGTGGTCAGAGGATGAGAATCTATCAAGCATGAATGCACAAGATCTGAGTAAGTACTGGCGCATAGGTATAACGTGCAACACTAGTGCTAAAGCCAGTTGCCTGGAGATCTGGATAACCCAATCCAACTACTTGGAAACATATCAATGCCATGCGGGGACACTTGACAAGGCCCTCGGCAGAACAGCTATAGCCACCCTAAACACACAGGGAAAGGGAACGGTGGTTCTGGAGCCACTCCTACAACAGGGTAGGAACCCCCGTCCCACACGCACCCCTCAGAAGGGTGGGAGGGATGGCCCACAAGGGAAGGAAAAGGGAGCCCCAAGGGAACCCAAGGCCACAAGGGAGGCCATTACCCCCTCTCCATTGGAATGCACTCAATGCCTGCAGGATCCACAGAAGGACAAAATGGGAAAAAAGCCATGGACCCCATCTGGCACTTGGGAAGCCCCGGAGAACATGTATTGGATTTGTGGCACATTGGCCTACGAAGTCCTCCCTGTGTTCTTGGATGGATAAAACTTTCGTTCTTTCTGTTGCCCATCCAATCACGATAGGTGCTAGGGGTCCCGGTGTATGACTCAGTGGGCCCCACCCATCAGAAGAGGGAGGTGGACACAGCCTTCTCTAACTTCCCTTGTAAGGAACTGGCTGAATACGAGAAATCCGGCATGTGGAACTCAGAGAGAATCGTATGCACAGATGGGAGGGCCCTTGGGCATAGGATGGGTCTTGGGGTTACCGCACCCCAATCTACATGATCAATCAATCGTGCGCTTGCAGGCAGTATTGGACTTGGCTGGGGAGAGGATTGATAAATCTTTGAATATCCTCTCCACTGCCACTGACAAATTCTGTACCAAAATCGATTGGCTCTTGATTACCTCCACGCAAGGGAAGGAGGGTCTGTGGGAAGTTCAACTTGTTAAATTGCTGCCTTCAAATTGATGAGATTGGAAGTGTCATTAAGCAGCTCACCACAGAAATGAGGCAACTCACTCATTTCTCAGGGTAAGAATGGAAAGGATTTAATTTAACCTCCACTTTTAACTCCTGGTTCCCAAAACTGCCAAGGTTGCAGGCCATCATTGCCTTGATTGGCCTGATCGCAGCAGGCTGTGTAATCATCCCCTGCATTATGCCAATCTTTGTCTGTACTATCACAAACTCCTTACCCCTCTTGATGGAGAAATGGGCTACTGCAAAGGTCCTGGCCCTGGTGGGACGCTCAAAGGAAGGATGCTTGAGGAAATATGTTGGGCTCATGCTGAATGGAGAGGAACCTGCCATTTATGAAACTACACAATAATCTTAGGATTGGGTGAAGTTTCAATAGGGGGGAATGATGCAGGAGGGGTTGCACAGGTAAACCCACCAGTGGCTGGCCAGGTTAGGTGGTCTTAATAGAATGGACCTTATAAATTCATATTAGTTTGGCTTTTCATTCAAAGCCTAAGAGCCAGCGCTGTCCAAACATGTCTCCGTGATCATGTGGCCAGCACGACTAAACGTCGAAGGCATACGGAATGCTGTTACATTCCCACCAAAGGTAATGAGTTCACTCTCTGTTATGCGGCACTAGGGATTCGAACCACCGAACTGCTGATCTTTCTGATCAACAAGCTCAGCATCTTAGCTACTGAGCCACCACAGCCCTTATATACTGTATATGAAAATTTCTATACTTGGATTGAGATGCATCTTTTATTAATATAACTAAAGTCTTTTTAAGGTTTTGAGTGAGTTTATGTGCTAAAACAAACACAACTTGAATTTTCGAGGATGTAGGATCGAAAATAGACAATCAGCAGCAACTTTGGATGACCAATCAAAATGCACAGAGGCTAAATCTATGAGCCAATCAATGTCATATTCTCTGACTATAAATAGGCATGAAAAGCATTGAGAAATTTAATTTAGGTCTGGCTGCAGGCAAGGATGAAGGTCTTTGCTTTCACCAGTACTGAGTAGTGATATCACATCATTGTGCTTCATGAAGAGAGTTACTCCTGTACAAAAATAGCCAAGAGAGTGAAATGCCATTGCACCACAGTGAGCAGAGTGGTTGAAAAATACCAAATAAGTGGTTCGGTTGATAACAAGCTCCTCTTTGGAAGACCAAGAAAGTCAACAAAACTGCAAGATCGGGGAGAAGAAGGCGGGGCTTAGCAGTGAGAAGATGGAGTTTCAGGCTATTCCTGAAATTCCTCTATACCGAAGGATTTTTGGACGGGTTTTTGAACCCTAGCTGTCCCGGAGACGACAGTGAAAGGTGAGGGGAGACCCAGTGACCTCAGAGACGTTCGCAAAGTCTCGGGGGGGGGGGGTATTAACCCCTCTTGCCAATTCCTTTCTGGATTAGCTGCGTGCTAAATGAAACTGCAGGTTGCCCCTAAGAATGGCAGAAGTGATGTCATCTGGTAAGCTGATTTTATTATTCAAGAGAGACTGTCCGCGCTAAAAGCCTAAGCTAATTGAAACCAAAGAATAGAAGAATCTAGCGGCGAATTGGTCTCCTTTTTATGGATTTATGGCTGGTGGCTACTTTATTTCTTAAAAGCTTCAAGGAACTCTTCGACATCCCCCCCCCTCTGATTCTCTCTAAGTGGATCGTAAAGTTTACTCTCTACTAATTAGCCTTTCACGATTTGACATTTTTATTACTTGGTTGTGTTTACGATCAGATAAGATTGCACAGTTTTCAGCGTCTTTTTACTTGTAATTTTTAACTGCGACACATCATGGCTTCACTCCAGATTCTTTTTTCCGCATGTCGAGAGCTTTTTGACTCTTTTCAGAGATTGGAAAGAAAATTGGATCTGACTTTAAAATATGAAGGAAAAACTGAGATCGTTGAATGTTTGAATGTTCCTGAAATACAAATGGAAAATGTGAGAAATGGCGTCTGGTCTATCTCAGAGGAAGAAAGGAGGGGGGGAGCTATAAAGAAGATTCACTTAAAGAGACAGAGTGTAAGAGAAATGAAAACTCCACCCCTGAGAATTAAAGTCAATTTGAAAAATTTTACAAGCCCGGGACAACACTATTATTTCATCACCGACATTCAGAGCCAAAAGGTGCGAAGATATTTTTGTTTGGACTTGCTTATAAAAACATTTGGTAAATTTATCCAACGCGTGGCAATTGGTTTGAGAAGATTTTGCTATTGGAGAGACACAGGCTGACAGATGGAAGAACGCAATTTAAAATTAGCTAAATCTGATTACCTTAATTTATAATAGATATAGCTGAATAATGACTGATATGGATAGTAATGTATATAATTTGGAACTGGCTGATAGATTGAAGAATATAATTGAAAACTAGCTAAACCTAATTGCTCTTTTTTGTAACAGATATAGTTGAATAATAATTGATATTGATAGTAATGTATATAATGTGGAGTTGATATGATAAATAACAATTGGATATGAGAAAACATTTTTAGATTATACATAAAGAGTATTAACTACAATAATTATCACTATTAAAAAAACTAAATAAAATACATACAATCAAATGTTAATCAATACTGGGAAAATGTTATGATATATGATATAATTAAATATTATGGATGTTCAGCTAAAATAGGACATGAGGATTTGATGATAATAGAGGATTTTACAAATAAGTAAATGAAATGTCAGCATGTGTTATGGATTAATTCTTTGGCATAGCTAAGGATGAAGGATGTTTAAATAACCATAGGTAATTAAAACTAGAGGTATAATGATGTTGATATGGTAAATATTCGAGTTAAGATATTTGAATTAATATGAGTTAATGGAAGAGAAGCACCAAAGCATGTTGTAACCAGTTGATATACTTCTTTTTTTTTATAATAGATACCTGTGTTTTGTTTTGTTTTCCTGTCTTGTCCCTTGTCGTTTTTGTCTTTTTTTTGTATTATTTTTATTTTTTATTTTATTTTTATTTTTTTGCCCTTTCTTTTTGATTTTTTCTTTTCCCACCGGTGTGGGCAGGTATTGTTCAAGATTATTACTTTTATTAATATCTCTAAATAATAATTACAGTTAAATGAAAATTGATATATACCGTATTTATCGGCGTATAACACGCACCGGCGTATAACACGCATCCCCCATTTTAACACAAAAATTTGAGTAAAAATTTTTTTCATTAAAAATAAATGACTTCATTGGTACTACAGGAAAGTTGAACCATTCTAAAAGACTGATAAATAGTAGCTTTTCTTGAACCAAATCGTCATACGTAATCAAATTATGGTTTAATTTAGATAAAATATTCTTAAGCGCTCTTTCTCTAATTTCACACAGCTCGTGACCTGTTTATTTTTTTAAAAAGGGGGGAAATATTGCAAAAAAAGAGTTATTTTTTACATACATACATACATACATATATATATATATATATATATATATATATATATATATATATATATATATATATATATACACACACACACACACACACACACACACACACATTTTATAAATTCCAAACAATCTGCGGCGGAGTAAACAATTTCTTCCCTGTACATTACAGACCATAATTTAGCACAGTGCAGGTGACAGGCAGATGTTTTTAACTTCCTAGTCTAGGGCTGAGAGAGAGTGATTGGTCCAAAATTACCCAATGAGCTTCTGTATCTATGTTGGATTATTAGAGACTGTGCCTCCTCATATCTATATTCTTGTACATGTGATACCACACACATATTCAAAATTAGCCAGTGAATTGATTTTGTTAAAACAGCACACTGAAAATTTAGGATACTTTCTTAGGGAGGACAAGGCATGTGACTGTTCATTATCTTTCAATCATGATCTCATATAATCTATTCTTCTAAGCATTTTTCTTCTTCTTTTAATATCAGGAATAATAATCTTTATTGTTAAAAGCTTCTATTACTGTTTTTGTCACTTGCATTCTTTCCATTTCCTGACGGTGTCAATATTCCTTTTTAGTTTTCCACTCCATCTCCTTTTACTACATTCTAGCCAGTTTTGTGCAGTTCTGCTGCAACAATGTTAACATACCTACCCTCTTTATCAATTTTTCCTCTTTTTGGTATTCCCTTTGTATAGATTGTGAAGAACATTTATTTATTATGCGTGATCGTTAAGAGTTGACACTGATGGGATGACACAGTCACCAATCAATCAATACGTATAAAAATAGATGCGACTTTGAAAAGGGGTCGTATTGAGAATCTACCAAACTCAAAACCAAAAGTAGAGAAATAGGGGCGGAATATGCTACTTTTCTGCGTGCAATAAACAGATTCACACTGGGGTTTGTACATCCTGAGAATCCTGGTTTGGGATGTTTTGTGCAGTTAAGCAGTGGTTTGGGGTTACTTTTTTTCATCCCCAAAGCAAAGCCATTATCAACTTTTAGGAATCCAAAAGCAAAACAAAAAACAAAAAAACCCCAGCCTCTGAGTAGGCACACGGGCTATCGGTGCAGACAAACCAACCACTTACGAAGTTTCCGGATAAGCGGAGTCAACTCGATTGGGGGAGAAGCCGCATTAACATTGCAGCCAGCCATCGCGACCGCTTTCCCAGAGCGGCCCAGGTTCAACCGCCGCGCCGTAGGGAACGCGAATGCGCTCGGAAAAAGCGGGAGGCTATTTTTTCAAGAGGCCGCTGGGAAATGTAGTTCCGTCTGTGACTCCCCGCCCACCCGTTCTGATTATTCTCAGACCAGAGAGTACTATACTGGAGATCGAGTGGTTGGGTAATTCTCGCGAGTTTTGACCCGAGTCTTCCTAGTTGCCTAGAGAACAAGGTTTTCTCCCCTCGCCTTTTGGAAGCGCCGCTTTTCCCGCTTCGGCCTTTTTCAATGAATTCGCCCGGCTTTCAACTTAAGTCTTCTCAATGGCGAAATCTCTGCCACAATTGTTTCAGCGGCCAGCGGGGTCTCTTCTAGGCAAGCCAATGAAACACCTTTTCTGAACCGTCACTAAACCTAAGACTTTGGATCACAATTAACAATATAGAATAACGTGTTATGAAGTTGGTTCTATTTTCGAGACTGACTGGGAATTCTGAGAGTTGTAGTTGCGGCAATCTAGTGCAGTGTTTCTCAACCTTGTCAACTTGAAGATGTCTGGACTTCAACTCCCAGAATTCCCAGAAAACGCCGCGTTTCTTCCTGCAAAGCCCTTCTGGCGTCAAGCGGAACTCTCGGGTTGCCCGAAGGGCTTTGCAGGAAGAAACGCGGCTGGAGGCGCCAGGACGGTCCTGGCTGTGGGGCGCAGACTCGGTAAAAGCTCTCTTTGGTTCCCTCCTCCTCCCCCTCCTTCCACAGTCTGTGTGACGCTGCCGCCAGGCTGAGAGCTGCCGCTGAAACAAGTTTGGGAAGGTCCTTTGCAGGCAGCCAGTTCTAGCTGCCTGCAAAGGACTTCCCCACGTTTGCTTTGAAAGAAACCTCTGCGCGGGAGTTAGAAACCTCTGCGCGGGGGTTTCTTGCCACCTTAGAGGGAACAGTGGACCCGGCGTTGGACCCGTATTTATCGGCGTATAACACGCAGTATCGGCGTATAACACGCAGGCAGGGTTTAAGCTTGCAATTTTAGTTTTAAAACTGCGTGTTATACGCCGATAAATACGGTAATAATGCTTGAGTTAATATGAGATGTTGGTTGACTGTGGAGGAGATGTACCAAAACTTATCTGTAATTGATTGACACATTTTCTACAGATGTAAAGAAAGATGCTGTACCTGTTTTAAATTAAAATTAAAAAAACATTTATTTTTTTAAAAAAACTGCAAGATCGGGCTCTGCAACGCATTTCAATGGCTGACAGGAAGCTCACCTCATCTCAGATTACAAGAATTTGGGGTGAAACATGTGATGTATAAGTGTGCACAAGCACAGTGTGTCGCAGACTGCTTGCCAGAGGGTTCAAAGGCTGCAGGGCTCGAAGTGAACCTTTGCTCATGGCTGCTCACCACTCTCATCAATGTGCATGAGCCAAGAAGTATGCCAAGTGGACCAACAAACAGTGAGCCAAGGTCATCTTCAGTGACAAAAGCAATTTCTACTTGACAGGGAATCAGCGCAATAAGTATGTTGGAAGATTTCCAGCTGAAGAATTTAGGCTGCACTGCCTGAATCTCTCTGTGAAGCATCCATTGCACGTGATGATCTGGGGCTGTATCACTGCTTCTGGTATTGGTCGGATACAAATCATGCATGGAATCATGAATTCCAAGCAGTATGTTGAAGTCCTGGAAAAGACCATGCTTCCTTCAGCTAAGCAACTTGTAGAGAAGGACATTTACTTCCTGGATGACAACGCTCCTTGTCATTGAGCCAAGTCCATCCAGCAATGGATGAAGAAGCATGGTGTTCGACTCTTGGATTGGCCAGCTCAGAGCCCAGATGTGAACTCAATTGCGGACTTGTGGGCCAAGATTGGTTACGAAATAAGCAAGAAGCAACTGAAGACCAAGTAGGAGCTGATTGAATCTATTATTGCAGCCTGGCACCACATTGTCACCAAAGATCACATGCAAAGGCTTATACAGTCTATTCTGAAGTGATGATGCTTGGTGATAAGCAATAAGCTGGCCAATTTCATATTAGTAATCATGTTTGATTACCTAAACGGTCCTTTTCAGGGCCACAAACAATAAAAATGTTAACAAAACACTAGCATCGGCCTTAGTAATTGCAACATGTATACCACTGGGTATGCATCAGTTAATCTGTTTTCATAGTTATTGTAAGCATGCATTGTAAGCATGCAAGAAAATTCACAATCCCTATCCAAACACCACCAAATTGCAAAAAGCTTATGCTTTTCACTTAAAAACCACCAGTATTTATTTAAATATAACAATATAGCAGTTGGCATAAAATATCATAAAATTAATGTTCTATCCAAAAAATGTCATAAACTGTAAACCATAAAGCGTGCAGGACTTTTTCGCACAGCTGTATATATATTACACACAGAGAGAGACAAGGGCAAAAAGAGGACTGAGACCTACATATAAACAATAAGATGGAGGAAGAAATTAAGATGTTATCAATTAACATCAGTGGAATGAACTCGCCAGCAAAAAGAAAATAAACATTGACAAAACTTCAAAAACAGAATATGGACATTATTTGCTTATAAGAAGCAACATGGTACTGGAATTTTATAAGACCTGGCAGGAATCGTCGTCTCTCCCATTTAGAAGTTATGAATGAGGTAATGTCAGAGAGGAGAATACCCAAAACATGGTCAGAAGCATATATTACACTTTTACCAAAGGAGGAGGCTGATTTACTACAAATTAAAAATTACAGACCACTCTCCTTGTTAAATGCAGATTATGTTATTTGCTTCAATATTGGCAGAATGACTTAAAAATACTTAAGTGGTTTCATTCATTCATTCTGATCAAAATGGGTTTCTGCCAAAGAGACAAATTAAAGATAATATAAGGATAATCTTAGACACTGGAATATTATGAGGCACATCCTGAAAAACAATTGGCATTGATGCTTTTGGATGCACAGAAGGAATTTAACAATTGGCTGTTACAACTGGAACAGATGGGCTTTGGTGAGAAATTTACTCAAGCCATACAAACTATATATTATAAACAAACAGCTAAGATAATGATAAATGAGATCTGACAGAGTCTATTGAAATAAAGAAAGGGATGAAACAAGGCTGCCCATTATCACCATTACTTTTTGTCTTAACGTTAGAAGTTTTAAATAGGAAAGTCAGAGAAGGAAAAGAAATAAAAGGAATGAAAAGCAAAAATTAAGAATACAAACTACAAATATTTGCAGATGACCTGGTCTTCATTCTAGAGGATCCATTAGAAACAGCACCTAAATTGATAGAAGAAATAGAAGAATATGGAAAAGTAGCAGGATTAAAAATAAATGAAGACACAATGAAGATCTTGACAAAGAATATGTCAACAAGACAAAAAAAAGAGTTGGCGGAAACCTTGGAGATGCCCGTTACGAACAAGGTTAAATATTTGGGGATATATTTAACAGCAAGATGCAGCGCTCTTAAAGACAATAATTACTATTACCTCAAACAACAGATCTTGATGGACCTGAAGAAATGGGAAAATCTACAACTTTCGATGATAGGGAGAATATTTACATTTATAATGAATATTCTATCTTGAATTTTATATCTGTTCCAGACGATTCCAATTAGACTAGGGAAAGAATATGTTAATGGCTTAAATAAAATAGTGTTGAAGTACATATGGCAGGGGAGAAAAGCAAGAATAAAACTAAAATTGTTACAAGATGCAAGAACAAGAGGAGGATTGGGCCTGCCCAATTGGGACCTATATCACCAGGCAGCAACTTTGATGTTGGTTAAAGAATGGTTGACACTAAAGCAGTGGTTCTTAACCTGGGTTCGATCGAACACCAGGGGTTCGGTGAGTTAGTCTCGTGGGTTCGGCGGCGATCAAGACACACACCCGACTCATATGATTCGTGATGACACGCCCCGCTTGTCCATCATTGGCTGCAGGTGATAACGCCACATCGCTTGTACTGCAGGGAATTTGGTGCGCCCAGTAGTCAAATTGTAACTGTCGCGATGGTACATCGTGTGATTTCTTTCTTAATATTTTAATCCCTTCATATTATGTCGAGCAAAAAAAGAAAGTGGTCGGACGAATATGTACAATATGGATTCACATGTATAATGGAACGTGATGGGATTGCAATGCCAAGTTCAGCAATTCTAGTCTAGCACTGGCAAAACTAAGAGAACACTTCCTTAAGCTGCATGGAAAATACAAGAACACAATGCTCACTGAATTCAAGGTGAAGAGAGCTAGATTCGATGAAAAGGCTACTCTGCCTGTTCTCGGCTTTGTACCCACCAACAAACCGATTCTCACAGTATCGTACGAAGTTGCTTACCTGATCGCAAAGCAGGGCAAACCACACACCATTGCTGAAACACTCATAAAACCAGCTGTGTTGAAGATGGTGAATATCATGCTGAGAAAAGCGGCTGAAGTTAAGTTATCCCAAATTCCTCTTTCAAATGACACCATCAGCGACAGAATAGAGGACATGAGCAAAGACATCTTGGCTCAAGTAGTTGCAGATCAGATTTCAAGCCCGGCAAAATTCAGCCTTCAACTCGACGAGACCATAGACGTTTCCAATCTAAGCCAGCTTGCAGTATTCGTGCGCTATGTGAAAGACGACGTGATAAAGGAAGATTTTTTATTTTGTAAGCCTCTTACAACAACAACTAAGGCAGCCGATGTGAAGAAACTTGTGGATGACTTCTTCAAAGACAACAATCTTTCGTGGGATATGGTTTCTGCAGTTTGTTCGGACGGAACTCCAGCCATGCTGGGAAGAAAGTCTGGTTTTGGTGTGCTAGTGAAAGCCGATGCACCACACATCATTGTTACGCATTGTATTCTACACAGGCATGCGTTGGCAACAAAAACCTTGCCTCCAAAACTGGCAGAAGTATTAAAAATTGTAGTGGAATGCGTGAACTATGTGCGAAATAGTGCTCTGAGGCACCGCATCTTCAGGGAGCTGTGTAAAGAAATGGGATCTGAATTCGAGGTACTTCTGTACCATTCTAACGTTCAGTGGTTATCCCGGGGACAGGTGCTGAATCGTGTTTTTGCCGTGCGTGTGGAATTAGCCCTGTTTTTGCAAGAGCACCAACATTGTCATGCAGATTGCTTCAAAAATTCTGAGTTCATTCTCATTTTAGCGTACATGGCTGATATCTTCGCAGCTCTCAATCATCTCAATCAACAGATGCAGGGTGGTGGAGTCAACATCATCAAAGCGGAAGAAAACCTGAAGGCTTTTCAAAAAAAGCTACCGTTATGGAAACGACGAATAGAGAACAATAACTTTGCAAACTTTCCCCTGCTAGATGACTATGTAAGTAAGATCGAAGATGTATCTGGAATCAGAGACATTTCTGTACCCACGGAACTGAAGCAAGCAATTGCCACACACTTAGATTCGCTTGCAAAGTCTCTTGACGGATACTTCCCTACAAGAGAGTCATATCCAGCATGGGTGAGACAGCCATTCACGTTTAGTGTTGAGACAACAGATGTCAATGATGAATACCTCGATGAAATCATTGAAATTCAGCAGAGCCAGGTTCAACAGCAACTCTTCAGAACAACAACGCTCTCAACGTTTTGGTGTCAACAAATGGTAACGTATCCTGTTATTGCTAAGAAAGCTCTGGAGATTTTCATACTGTTTGTTACAACATATCTTTGCGAGCAATCCTTTTCGAGGATGCTGGACATACAAATGAAAAGGAATAGACTTTGTTGCGAAAATGACATGAGAGTGGCACTTGCCAAGGTAAAGCCACACATTTCTGAACCGGTCTCTGAAAGGCAACAGCAGAAGTCACACTGATTTGCAGTAAATATTCATTATTATCTTTTTGTTTTTGTGTGAAAATCATGTTTTAATATTTAATGGTTTTGTTCTTTGTTCTTAATGGTTTTGTTCTTTAATGGTTTTGTTCATTTTGTGCACCTATGTATAAAAATATACCTATGTATAAATATATACCTAAATATATACCTATGTTTTAAATTTGAAAAAATCATATTTTATTTTTCCAATTAAGAAGGGTTCAGTGAATGCGCATATGAAACTGGTGGGGGTCAGTACCTCCAACAAGGTTAAGAACCACTGAATTAGACTGAAGATGCAAGAACCCCCAAATAAGAGAATCAAAGAGGAAAAAGACTCGGTTAAACCTAAGTTAAATTTGATCTTCCAGGAAAAAATGGCCCAAAAGCTCAGGGCGACAAAACAGGTGCATTTTGAACATGCTAACAAACCAGAGAGATGGCTGGCGTATAAATTGAAAAAGGACAAAGAAAAAAGGTTAATAGTACAATTATAGGACAAAGAGGCAAATATCCATCATTGGATAGAAGAGAAGAGAATAGCCCAAGATAGCCCAACTCTATATAGACAGGAGAGAATAGAGGAAGAAGATACTATGCGATATCTAAAGGACAGAAATCTACAATACCAGAAAAAATGAAAGAAATGCTGAATGATAAAATCACAATGACAGAGATAAAGGTGGCTACTCAAAAGCAAAAAAAACGACCATTGGCTTACATGAACGGTCCTTCTATGTGTGCTACGAGGGGAATCCAATCATGGGTTAACTTTGTCCATTAGCCTAGAGACTGAGTATGCAAATCTTGAACACGCCTCCTCTGACTGGACCGGATCAGTTTTGCATGAAGTCAGCCGTTGAAAGATGCATGTCAATGTCACTCATGGCCATAGCCAAACAGGTATCAAGTCATGTCCAGATGAGTCCAGTCAGGAAACAAAGAGGCAAGGTCAGTCATAGAGTCAGAGTCAAGGTGAAGCCCTGGCCAGCCGAAACTGCGGGCGGGTTTGGATTCCCCTCGCAGCACACATAAAAGGACCGTTCAGGTAAGTCAACGGTCGTTCTCCTGTGTGCTGCTTGGGGAATCCAATCATGGGACATGGCAAAGCAATTAAGTCCCAGGGCGGGAGCTAGGCTGGTCAAGATCCTCCGCAGAAGAAAGAACCCTTTGCAACACTCTCCGCCCAAAGGAGGCCTCAGCCGAGGCGTATACGTCAACCTTGTAGTGTCTAATAAATGGCGAGGGTGACGACCAAGTAGCCGCCCTGCAAATCTCTTCCACCAAGGCTTGCATAGCCCAGGCTGCCGTGGTGGCCGCACTCCTGGTAGAATGAGGAGTAATACGCCTGGGAACCGGTCGGGAGTGACTGTCGTACGCCAACGCGATGCACGCCTTCAACCATTGGCCAATGGTGTGGGAGGACACCTTTTGTTCCATGGACAACAGCTGGAATGAAAGAAACAGCACCTCTGATCTTCTGAACGAAGCCATGCGCTTCACATAACGTCGGAGAGTTCTACGAACATCGAAATGATGCCACTGGTGCTCCTGAGGATGGGAAGGATGCGGGCAAAAGTCTGGAAGGACAAGCTCCTAAGCTCTGTGGAACGTGTTGTCCTTTGGGAGGAAGGAAGTGTCCAAACTACTCTGTTAGGATGAAATATGCAGAGGTCCGCACGAACAGACAGCGCTGCCAACCCTCCTGGCCGATGTAATGGCCACCAGGAACACTGTCTTAAGCGTCAGTAGCCGAAGGCTAATGGAGTGGATGGGCTCGAATGGAGCAGAGGTGAGTGCCCTGAGCACCAAGATCAAGTCCCAGGTAGGATAATGGTGCACCGTCGGAGGCCTCAAATTTGTCGCACCCTTCAGGAAGGCCTTGACCCATGAGTGCTGGGACAAGGAGCGGCCCTGACTGCCTCCAACCACCGTGTATAATGCTGTGACTTGTCTACAGAGTGTGTTGGGTGCTAGGCCCTTATTAAGTCCCGATTGTAAGAAGTCTAAGACTTGAGGCACCGAAGCCCTGATGGGGTCAGCCCCGGCTCAGCGGCACCACCTATAGAAGGCTTGCCAGGTGGCCTCGTATAGTGGATGGTCGTTGGGCTGCCTGGATAGTGTCGATAACTTGACTTGAATAGTGAAGGCCAGTCAGAATAGTCCGCTCATGTGCCACATGGCTAACTGCAGGAGCTGGGGGTTAGGATGGATGAGAGCCCCCTGGTTGAGCTGGATCTGGTCGTCCGGAATCCTCCACGGCTGTGAAACCGACAGGTGTACGAGGTCTGCATACCAGGGTCGTCTGGACCACACCGGGGCGACCAACAGCACCTCCGCCTGCTCCGTCAAGATCTTCTGGATGACCGACGGAAGAATCGGGAGAGGGGGAAAGGCGTAAAGGAGGCCGTCCGGCCAAGGACTGCGTAGAGCATCCACCCTCTCCGCTCCAGGAGCCTGGTACCTGGTGTAGAATCTCAGAAGTTGCGTGTTGTGTGGCTGTGCAAACAGATCCACCTCGGGACGGCCGAACCGGCGAGAGAGTTCCCGGAAGAGGTCGGGGTGGAGTTGCCACTCCGCTTGATCCACAGTGGCCCTCCTCAGCCAGTCTGCCTGTGTGTTGGCCACACCCGAGATGTGCTCCGCCCGGATTGACAAAAGCTTGGTCTCCGCCCAGCGATGTAACTTCTCCGCCTCCAGCATCAGGGCCTTGGAATGGGTGCCTCCTTGGCGGTTGACATGGGCCTTGGAGGCAACGTTGTCGGTCAAGACCAAAACGTGGTTGTGTGATTCAATGTCCCAAAACTCCAGAAGGGCTAGGCAGATGGCGCGGAGTTCCAGCCAATTTATGCTGTTTGACAGTTCCTGACTCGACCAGCGCCCTTGAGCTACCCAGTCCAGGGCATGGGCCCCCCCATCCAAATAGGCTGGCATCCATCGTAATCTGGATGCGGTCAGGTTCTTTGAAGGGGCACCCTTGGAGGAGATTGGAGGATATCCACCAATGAAGGGATGTGAGGGGCTTGTGCGGGAGCCAAACCTTGGTCTGGGAATGGCTGGTGTGGGCCCTCTGGAAGGGAAGCAGGAACCACTGAAGTGGGGGCGCATGGAACCTGGCCCAGGGAACCACGTTGATACAAGAAATCATCTTTCCCAGTAATTTGGACAGCATTGCCAACAGCAAAAGTCTCTGGGATGGAACTTGATTTGCCAGGTGCTGGATGCTTTGTCGCCGCTCCGGAGAGAGGGAGACTTTGCAAGACACCGAATCGATGATGGTCTCCAGGTGGAGCAGTGACGTGGTTGGCCGCAAGTGGCTCTTGGGGAGGTTGAGAATGAACCCGTGACTGCACAGGGAGTCCATCGTGACCTGCAAATCTCGTAGGGCCTGGGTCCGAGATGAGGACAGTGTCAGCCTCTGCTTTGCTACTGCTTCGGCTGCCATTGAAACGGGGAGGGGGGCAGGGTATTTGGGAGGGGAATCATTGTTGTGCTGGAGGAAGTTTCTAGACACTGAACTGACCACCTTACTGCACATGTGGAAGAGGAGTGTTTCCCGCCAAGGCCAACGGTTCAGCATTCCATCCTGGTGATGCTTTTCGAAGTTATCTCACACCTGACATTTGGGAGAATTATGATTGGACTGTGCACGGGGATGCCAAGGGGAGGGTTTAAGGTTTAAGGTTTAAGGTTTATTGGGATTTATATGCCGCCCTTTTCCCTGAGGGGACTCAGGGCGGCTTACAACCACAGGGGAGGGGGGTGCAAGGTCAGAAACAAACAATATGTGCACAAAGAAAAAAATAATAAAACACAACTTTCATTCAGCAATCAAACACTCGGGCGGGTAATTGGAACCTATCCCCAGGCCTGCTGGGAGAGCCAGATCTTGAGGGCTGCGCGGAAGGTCTGGATAGTGGTGAGGGTACGGATCTCCATGGGGTCGGGGCAGCAACAGAAAAGGCTCTCCTCCGTGTGGTCGCCAGTCGACATTGACTGGCAGATGGGATTCGGAGGAGGCCCAATCTGTGCGATCTAATTGGTCGATTTAGGGAGGTAATCGGCAGAAGGCGGTCTCTCAAGTACCCAGATCCACTACCATGGAGTGCTTTAAAGATGGTCATCAGTATCCTGAAGCGCACCCGGAGACCAACAGGTAGCCAGTGCAGCTCGCGGAGGACAGGTGTAACGTGGGCAAACCGCGGTGCACCCACTATCACTCGCGCGGCTGCATTTTGGACTAGCTGTAGTCGCCGGATGCACCTCAGGGGCAACCCCATGTAGAGCCCATTGCAGTATTCCAGTCTAGAGATCACAAGGGCTCGAGTGACTGTTGTGAGAGCCCCCCGGTCTAGGTAGGGCCGCAACTGGCGGACCAGGCGAACCTGGGCAAATGCCCCCCTGGTCACAGCCGACAGCTGGTGATCAAAAGTCAGCTGTGGATCCAGGAGGACTCCTAAGTTGCGGACCCTATCTGAGGGGTATAAAATTTGACCCCCCAGCCTAAGCGTTGGTGTATTAGCCAAATTATTGGGGGGGAAGCACAACAGCCACTCGGTCTTATCCGGGTTGAGTACCAGTTTGTTAGCACTCATCCAGTTCTTAACGGCCTCCAAACCCTGGTTCATCACGTCCACCGCTTCATTGAGTTGGCACGGGGCGGACAGATACAATTGCGTATCGTCCGCATATTGATGGTATTTTATCCCGTGCCTCCGAATGATCTCGCCCAGCGGTTTCATGTATATGTTAAATAGTAGGGGGGATAGGACCGAACCCTGAGGTACCCCACGTTAGGGGCCTCAGGGACGATCTCTGCCCCCCGACCAACACCGACTGCGACCTGTCCGAGAGGTAGGAGGAGAACCACCGCAGAACAGTGCCTCCCACTCCCACCTCCCGCAGTCGTCGCAGAAGGATACCATGGTCGATGGTATCGAAAGCCGCTGAGAGGTCAAGGAGAACCAGGATGGACGCATAGCCTCCATCTCTGGCCCTCCAGAGATCATCGGTCAATGCGACCAAAGCATTGGGAATGAATTATACAATATATTATTCGCTTTCGCGCCTAATTAACCAGACTTAGCTTGGCTTTGCAACTGTTCATTTATGATTAGTAAAAGTACACTTGATTTCAATACAAATGGAGTCCAGTGGTATTCTTTCCTGATTACTGAATGAAGTGCTGCTGACAATAAGCTAAGTCTCATTTTTCACCCATCCCAGAGCTAAAACCTACCGAGGGGGGGGGTGCCCTCACAAGAAGAAAAGAAATGTCTTTGCATGTGAATGACCAACAGGAAGAAGAGGGGGCAATGGCAGGACCATCTTTAACTGAAAGGATGGTGGGACTAAGAGTGGAAGAGCCTGCTGTTCGTCCTAGATGGACTTTGAGTGTGGGACAAAAAGAGGAGTCTGAGGAATTGGATGCTGGAGTCACGAGGAGACCAAAGAAAAAGTCAGCAGATTGGGGTGACTCTGGGGAAGAGGATTACAAGCTTTCCCACGCCATGAGACTCCTCAAAGAAGCTTGGACTGAACACAGAAGCTGTGAGAGAGCAGTGGAAAGGAAGCCGGCTGAAGATCTTGAGCAAAGGTACTCGATGCATAGTTTAAGGGAGGGTGAAGAAGCCGAGGGGGGTTGGGCGCAAGAAAATCCAGAACCAGCCTCCCCCCCTCCAGCTAGGGCCGCTCAAAGAGCAGGAGGGGGGCAGGCAACGCAGAATGGCAAAAGTCCCTCCCTTCACTGTAAAATATGATGGAGACCCTAAAAGTCTTGGGCTTTTTATAATTCAGGTCTGGAATTATATGGAAATCTATGGACCTGATTTAGAGACAGATGAGATGAAAGTGAGGATGGTGTTGATGTCCTTAGAGAAGGCGGCAGCCGAATGTATGGTTGGCCTACACAAATGCAATTCCCCTCTCCTGAGGAATTTTAATGACTTTATGGCAGCCATGAAGAGGAGATTTGATGACCCATTGACCGAGTGACGAGGGCACCTGAAATTTATGGCTCTGCAACAGGGGAATAAATCGGTGCCAGATTATGTCCAGGAATTTCAACAGTTGTCAGCCTATATGAGGGGATGGTTGGAAGACGCTTTGCTGGATCAATTCGCTGAGGGATTGAATGAAAAAATATACCAACAGTGCATAAACAGACGCATTCCACGCCGTGTAGCTGCTTGGTATGAACACGCGGCAGACGTAGAGTTGGATTTAGCCAGGCTTCAATGCATGAAGGAGGGAGAGGCGGAGAAATCCCCCCAGCAGCTCTAAAAGCCCCCCTACACCCCAGGAGTGAGGGAAAAGGGGGTTTCACTGGCAAAACCAAGAATTTCAAGTGCTTCCGCTGTGGAAAGGAAGGCCATCGCATCGTGAATTGCCGCATAAAATTGGCTCAGACCGCTCCACCCCCTCCCCGCAAAGAGGGACGAGCTATAAAGGCCACGAGCAAGAAGAGAGAAGCTGCGTTCGCCGCTGAGAATGTTCCTCAGCACTTCCGGCTGGAGGAGGAGGGAAGCGTTAGCTCCAGCTCATCTGACAAATTGGATGAGGAGCAGTCTCATTGCTGGGTAAGTTCCAGAAGGGGCCCCATGCTTATCCCAATTGAACTAAGAGTGCCATCTTCTGGCGCGACTGAAGAACTTTTAGCTCTCCTTGATTCTGGCTGTTCTCACTGCATGATAAGTCCTGAAATGGTGGAGAAATTTGGCTTAAAATTGAGGACTTTGAAAACCCCTATTGTTTTTTGCCAGATTGATGGTTCTATTGCAGGAGGTGGTCCTGCTCATTTTTCTACTGAGCCCATAGAGATGAAAATGGGGACCCATCAAGAATTAATAACTTTTGTTGTGGCACCTGGCATGGACCGGCCCCTTATTTTGGGACTCCCCTGGCTTCATAAGTGGAACCCTCGCATTAACTGGAGAAAGGGGTGGTTACATATTTGCACTAACATACCCCCTGAACGGGAAGTTGAGACTCCGGATCCTGCTGATACTAGCCCCACATTGGCAGCCAGGGGGCAGGAGAAAATACCAAAGGAATATTGGGATCTTAGGGGATTGTTTAGTGAAAAATCTTCTGATAAACTCCCCCCCCCCCGCACAGGCCCACTGATTGCACCATTGATATTTTGCCTGGGGTGAAGCTTCCCAAGCCCCAAATATATTCAATGTCCCCTAGGGAAATGGAGGAAATGAGAAGATTCATTGATAAGAATTTGGAGAGGGGATTTATTGAACCGGCAAGACCCAAGGTGGCGGCTCCTGTGCTATTCAGGGAAAAGAAAGATGGCTCTCTTCGTTTGTGTGTTAATTTTAAAAACCTGAACGGGATATCAGCTCAAAACCTCTATCCGTTGCCACTGATGAAGGACATGCTGGCCCAATTGGGGAAGGGCCGCATTTTCACTAAACTGGACTTGAGAGAAGCATACTATAGAGTCCGTATTAAAGAGGAAGACGAGTGGAAAACAGCTTTCAACTCCCCCCTTGGCTGTTTCCAATTTCGCATGATGCTGTTTGGCCTACAGGGGGTGCCTACAGTCTTCATGCAGTTAATTAATGAGGTGTTACATGACCACCTTTACAAAGGCGTTATTGTATATTTGGATGATATCCTTATTTACATGGAAACATGTGAGGAACACGTAAAGCTGGTTCGTATGGTGCTGAAGAAGCTTCAGGCTGCTGAGCTTTACGCTAAATTGTCCAAATGTGAATTCCATCAGGAGAAAGTTGACTACTTGGGCTATCGTATCTCCCACGCGGGCGTTGAGATGGACCCTGCTAAAGTAAAAGCGGTCACTGAGCGGGAGGCTCCTCGTACACGCAGGCAATTGCAGAAATTTTTGGGGTTTGCCAATTTCTATCGCCAGTTCATCCCCTCTTTTGCTAAGATAGTTCTTCCCATAACTTTTGAAGTCCAAAGGTGGGGCGAAACCCAAGCCTAGCAAGCCGTTGGATTGGACCATGGAATGTCAAGCTGCCTTTGAGAAGTTAAAGTGGCTTTTTGCAGAGGAACCAGTCCTCAAGCACCCGGACATGGACGTGCCTTTTGTGGTTCAAGCTGATGCCAGCGACGTGGCAGTGGGGGCCGTATTGCTTCAAGCCAATAGTCAAGGTAACTTACAACCCTGCGCATACACCTCTCTCATAGTAACTGACCTGGAGAGACGTTGTTTGTTTGTTGGCCATTTGGGAGAAAGAAGCATTTGCTGTTCGTTGGGCTTTGGCCACTTGGAGCCATTTTCTGGAAGGTGCCAAACACCCGTTTGAGGTATGGACTGACCATAAGAATTTGGAAGCTTTGAGGACTCCCAGAAGACTTTCTCCTAAACAGATGCACTGGGCTCAGCATTTCAATCGTTTTAATTTCACCCTGAAATACATTCCGGGGGGGGGGGGAGAATTTTATGGCTGATGCTTTATCCAGGCTTCCTCAGTACAACTGTTCTAAACTCAGTGTGGTCCAGCCTGTCATTCCCACGATGAGCCTCGCTGCTCCAGTTGTTACTAGGAATCAAGCACGTTCTAAAGTGGAGATGTCCCAGGACTTTCTTTCCAATCTCAAGAAAGCCCTCCCTGATGATGATTGGTTCCGGCAGCACGTGAATGAATGTACTATGAGAGATGACTTGCCCTGGATTGGGGCAAAACTTTACATTCCTGTGTCTCTTTGACTAATCGACTGGGAGAAACCCCTGTTGTAATGGGGAACATAGGTAGCAGGGGCGAATCCGGAGTCCCCGGCCCAAAAGGGCTGTCGTCTCTGATAAGGTTGCTGTCTCCTAGTGGCACAGCCACTGGTGGAAGGGAGAACCTTACGCTTATCCCTGGTCTGAATGAGGATGGGATCTAGAACCAACCCAAACAAGGCTCCGCCCTTGAAGGGCGTGGATGCAAGGCGCGATTTGGACTTGACATCAGCTTGCCAATGGTGTAGCCACAGCAAGCGCCAGGATGCTACATTAGAGACTACGGCTCGAGAGGCGAATTTTGCTGCACAAAGAGTAGCATACGCAGAAAATTCCAAGGCTGCCATCAATTTGGTAATGTCTTGGTGAAGGCACATTTCCTCTGGGGCAAGCCCACTCTGCAATTGCTTAAGCCAGACCAAGGAAGTCCTATTAAAGAAGGATGCTGCTGTAGCCGAGCGTAAGGCCCAGGCCGCAGCCTGATGGATCTTGCGAATGACTGTCTCGGCCGTACGATCCTCAGCCTTCAAACCCTCCGAAATTTCTGATGGAATTAATGCTGGAGAGGCGAGGGCAGCAATGGGAGCATCTACAGTGGGAAACTGGAGAAGACCTTCCAATTCCGGGGTAGAAGTGTACGCTTTCCTATCCCCATTGCTGGGTGGGTTAACCACGGTCGGTTGATCCCACTGCTTCTGAATCAGATCCAGAAAGAGCTTGGGCGAGGGAATAACATCCTGCAAGGCCACTTGCTCAGCAAAGAGGCGCTCAGTTGCATCCAATCCCACAGCTGTGCTATCCTTAGAGGCCGCCTCCCCCATGTGGGTGCTGGTCTTAGCCTTATACAGCAATGACGTAAAGAGAGAGTGGCGGAACAAACCCAGTGCAGTAGGTTGATCCAGTGGAAGCCCTTCATCATCGGAAAATTCCCTATCTATGACCTCACCTTCCTCCACTAAGACCAACTCCTCACTATAGACTGGCGAAGGTGGCTCTGTTAGAGGAATAGACGAATCCCCTTGCACTGTCTGGGGATCAAGGCCAGTCCGGGTCACAGTGGCCCTGGGAGCCTGGGCTCTACGAAGTAGTTCCGCATCCATCCCCTTAGAAATAGCAGTAGAAATCATTTGGTACAAATTAGAGGGGAAGCCCAAATCCTGGCCTTCCAGTGGTCTGAGGCCTGCAGCAGTAGGAGTGAAAGTAGCAGAAGGCCCTGCACGTGGGGGCGAGTGGGCCGAAGCCATACTTAGATCAGAAATGGGAGGGGGGAGGGGGCCCAACCCCCCCTCTGCTGCCATAGGAACCCGGGGCATCTGAATATCAGGGGACCAACCCTGCTCTGTAGGGCGTGCTGGGGAAGCCCGTTGCGGAATCAGAACCGGGGGTGAGCTGCTGGGTGTCCCAGAGGCTTTAGCTGGTGCCTTGGATTTATCCTTGTGCTTATGGGATTTGTCCCTAATGGCGGATGAGGCCCAAGGCCTATGACTAGTGGCCCTAGTAGCGGCCCTGCTGGGCTTTGGGCTAGCCCCCCCCTCCTCACCAGGGGAACGGGGCTCACAAGAGGGCTCCACAGTACCTTTGGACACAGACTGATCAGCCATTGTAATGATAGAAAGAGATTTGGAAAGGCTCAACCTCCTTTAATGAGTAAATGCCACAAATTTCTCCTCTGCACAAAGCGTCACATGAAAGCAGTAGCTGATTTGGAACGACCTCCTCAGTGACTCAGCTAGCCGCAAGTGAGGGAAAAAGTAGGGCCGTCAGGGTGGCGCCGATGCCTGGGCGCGAAATCATGCGACCCGCCTCCTCCGGCCAATTCTGGCGCATGCGCAGAACCTGATCCAAAATGGCGGCTGCCCTGGAGGGCGCAAATATTTAAACCGCCAAGCCCAGGGATCCTGCAAACCGCTGGCTCCACGGCGAAAACGCCGCTGCTGCGACCAAGGAAACTCCACGAGGCAATGGCAATGCCTGGGTTGAACCGCGCCGCACAGGTGGGTCGTTTCCGGCTCGCAACGGTGCAGGACGGTGCACCAGCCCAGGACGCGCCAAACACAAGGCGAGGGAAACAAACGCCAATCTCCGCAATTGGAAGCGCCGCTGCTGTCCCGGCACATGAGCCTGCGGACCTCGCAGCTTCCGATCCCAGGCAAGAGAAACGACGGCGGTGAGGGTCTGGGCTGGCAGCGAACTGCCGCCTCCACCTCTGAGCAAATATACCAATTTAAGGTCGTAATCTGTGCTGCTGAATCCAAGTAAAAGGTGAAATTTGTCGATTAGTCTAGAGAGAAAATTGAGATGCATCTCATTAGGCTGGACTGAG
Organism: Thamnophis elegans; assembly: GCF_009769535.1. Lineage (NCBI taxonomy): Eukaryota > Metazoa > Chordata > Lepidosauria > Squamata > Natricidae > Thamnophis > Thamnophis elegans. Next base: position 61,848,363 of record NC_045558.1, on the reverse strand, counting down.
TAAAAAAACTGATCTGGTCCAGTCAGAGGAGGCATGGTCAAGATTTGCATACTCTAGGCTAATGGACAAAGTTAACCCATGATTGGATTCCCCAAGCAGCACACAGAATAATAAAACGCCAGGTCCAGATGGCATCCCTGTAGAATTTTACAAAGAAATACAAATACCATTGGAAAGCTTACTTTTGAATATATACAATGAAGCTCTAGAGCAGGCAAAATTACCAAAGACTTGGATGGAGGCATTGATAGCACTCATTCCAAAGGAGGGTGCAAATACACAACAAATTAAGAATTATAGGCCAATTTCACTACTTAATGTGGACTACAAAATATTTGTGATGATAATGGCAGGAAGAGCCAAAAAATATTAAATGAAATCATTTATTCGGACCAGAATGGATTCTTGCCAAATAGAAACAACACATGGATGATTATGAATTCATTAGAATACTATGAGGCACATCCTGAAAAGCAGCTGGCATTAATGTTTGTAGATGCCCAAAAAGCATTTGATAATTTAAATTGGAACTATCTTATAAATCAATTAACAAATATGAATTTCGGGGAGAAATTTACGGGTATGATTAAAGTAATGTATTCGAAGCAACTGGAAAAAATAATTGTAAATGGGGAAACAATGGAGATTATAACTAAAGGGGTAATATTATTGACACAAATTAGTCAAAATCGAACAATAAAGGGGGGCTGAAAATTAAAAAGGAAGAATATAGCAGTTAGACTGGAACTTGATAAAATATTATTAGGACCAAGGAAGAAAATGATTACTAAGGTATATAATTTTTTACTAAGATTCAAATTGGAAGAAGAAAATGTGAAAGAAACAATGATAATCTGGGCGAGAAATTTTGGGCACAGTATCGAATTGAACCAGTGAGATAAATTATGGGAGAGAAACTACAAACTAACGATGTCAGCTGCTTACAAGGAGAACCTCTACAAAATGTTCTACCGGTGGCATCTATCACCAGCCAGAATGGCTAAGATGTTTCCAAACAGATTGCCTAAGTGTTAGAGGTGTGGGTACAAACAGGGAACGTTCTACCACATGTGGTGGACTTGCCCCAAGGTTGGAAAATACTGGCGTAAAATAAGGAAGTGGCTGGAAGAGATAACTGAGCAAAGGACAGAGCTGAAGCCGGAATTGTTTCTCCTGGGAATCTTTGATGGAAAAATAGAGAAAAAATTATATAATACTACATATATTAACTGCAAATAGAATTATACTAGTACAGAACTGGAAACAAACAGATACTTCTCCAGAACCGATTATAAGAATGTGCAGAAATGTATAGACTCTCTGTGGAAATGAAGGAGAGGGAAGAAACCACGTACTATCAAATTTGGAATAGATGGTATTCCTGGCTTGAGAGTAAACATAAAACTTAAGGCATAAAGGATAAATGTATAAATGTATAGAGTATTTAAATAAGGATATAACTTAGGATAATGATATAGAAATAGAATTTTTTTGTAAATAGGATTGTTACAAAAAATATGGATATCAATATGTTACAAGTGTAAATTTGTGTTTTGAGTTTTGTCTTTTAAATGTTAGAAAATTTAATAAATATTATTTTTTTAAAAACCTGACATTTCTTTTATACATTCATTATTATTGACACTTTCAGTATATTTGCATTAAAATGTTTTCCAAAAGCTAGTTCAAAAGAAAATACAAGAACATATTATCAAAATCATCTCAGATATGGCACAGCAGCAGAAAAATTTATCATAATTGCCTTCAGTACTGATTCCGTTATACATTTTTTTAAACAAAAACTGAAATTTCTAAATGTTGTGTTATGTTATATAAAAGCTCTACCAAGAAAACCTTCAATCATGCTTTCCTAGATACTGATGTAAGCACCATCATAAAGAAACAAAGAGACTGATACAGCAAAGCTAATGATAATATAGAGAATGGATGCCCGACATAAATGTTTTAAAATTCTAGGTTGATCTTTGTTTGATGCATGTCTCTGATCTGAGAGATGAATCATTATTCAACTAGTCTATACCATCTTCCCAGAATTATGTAGATGATCAGCATTCACTAGACAGAGAAGACAGGTTTTATTTCCCTTCACCCCTCTCCTAATTAAAATAAAAAAATATAAAAATGTGATTTGGATTTTGTTTCCTAAAGTCCAGAAATACAGAACGTAACAAATGTTTAGAAAACCTTGCAAATATAAGGTGTAGTTGTGCAACCATGCAATTTGGAAAAGTTGTAATGAGAAATTGTCTTTTGAAGCAATGCAACTAAATCTGTAGGAATGGAAAGTTTTCCTTTGAGGAATGGGAAAGTAAAAATAAGGATGATAAGGAAAGACAGCAATCACACTGTCTTTCCTTACCATTCTTAATTTTACTTTCCCATTCACAAACCAATTGTGAAAATGTGAAACAAAATCAGTGAAGTTAGAACAAGCTAGTTAGATATTTGCATAGAAACCCAAGTATCAGATTATATTTTTGACTTCTTTCTCAAAGAAGAGATGCTTTGAGAAAAAGCATCTTAGCTTCCTTCTTAGATATTAGGTAGACAAATAAAGTTCTATTCTTGAGCAATAGTTTCACATTTTAATAGAAACAAAAAAGAATGAAAAATAGTTAAAGGAAAATATTTATTTTGTCTAATCTGGTTTATTTGTATATAACAAAGCATGTGATAGCTATATTCTGCTGCAATGTACACTTACAATTGACTAAAACAGTTAAAAAAACAAGATTGCCTGCTCAAACTTTTGAGAACTGAAGTTATAATTTCAAAACATCTTATTCTCAAATAATTTGCTCAAGAATTTCTTCCTTTCAGACGCCTTTTTCTGCCTGCTCTTCAGTCACTGAGCTGAAGAGCAGCTCAGGTAAGACACAAGGTAAGACACTCAAATAAGATAAGACACAAGGTAAGACAGAAGATGAGAAACTAAGGAATTGTCTTGGGTGCAATTATAGAAATCTGGTCCTTAGAAAGGCTGAAATAGTGAAGTTAAAAGTGTAAGATGAAGCTCTTTCATTTAAACAGCCATGATTCACCACGTTTTATTAATTCTGATATGTTCCTGCATAATGTTTTCAGTTTTTATAATTTATACCAATCTGATTTTATTTTTAATCATTAGCTCCCTTGATAATGTCAGCAGAATAATAAATTTATACAATAATTGTGTGAAAAAGCTTGATAGCATGGTTTTAGTCTGCCTTCTACTGGAGACTTTTAAAAAACTAGAACATGGACCTGTTTTTATTTGCTACTGTACTGTATTCAGAAGCAGAGTCTCAATTTTATATACCTGCAATCTAAAATTTAATTTAATATTTAATAAATATTTATTAACACTTGTGTATTTCTGTCTTATGATAACTGATGCATTGTAGGAAACATGAAATATATTTCTTGTTCTTCCATTTTTTAAATGGTAAAATTATACTCTCGGCTGCTATTATAAAAATGAGATTTATTTATTCAGATTACCACTTACTAGTAAGATAAGGAAGTTGTATCCCTTTCACAGGGTTATTAGTAATTTATAATAGAATTTTAGTAATTAAAATAAAGAATTAAATATTTCTTTCTCCCTTAGTTTTAACTTTTATGAAATTGAAAGAGAACATAAAACATTTGCACAGGTAGCAAATGGTGCCAGATATACGACACAACTAAAACAACTACATAGCTACCTCAATTGATAGTGTGTTTCTGGGTATAGTTCAAAGTATGGTTGTCCCCTTTAAAGCCTTATATGCCTTGGGACTGGGGTTACTTGTGGGATTGTCTTTTTCCAAGAGTCTCTACCCATCCAATTCAATCTAGATTGGATGTGTTGCCAAAGACGTTCGAATGGCAGGAACTAGGACATCATCTGCTGTAACCCCTGCTTTGTGGAACATTCTCCACTTGGAAATAAATATGACCTCCACCCTGTTAGCCTTTTGCAAGGCTCAAAAACTTAACTAGTACTCAGGCCTGCAATGCTCAATTTCTGGCTTATATTGTTAATTGGTTAATTATCTTGGCTACTGTATTTATTTTCTTGATTACTATTCTATAATTTTTAATTGTTTTAACTGTTTTAGAATTGTTAAGCCACTCACTTGGTCAATGTGAGAGCTATAGAAACTGAATGAATGGTCAATAAATTAAAATTTCTTGCAGGCTGCAAAATAATATCAGGCATGTATAACAGCTATTTTGCAGTTAGCAAAGTGGCAGCAGCACTGGAGATGGCAGTGTTAGCAGCGACACTTTGAGAAAGTGTACTTTCCACCTTTTGGTGGCAGTAGTACATTTATTACTTTTTTTAAAAATGCTGGTGAGTTGCACAGGCTTCTCAGCCAGGCACATTGCCTCCTATATGTCATGCAGGCGTGAACTATATTTAAATGCATGGATTTAAGACAAACAATTCTAATAGAATCTTATTTTAATTGCAGCATGAGATTCTTGTTCTTTTCAAAACTTTGAAAATGGAGTAAATTGGTTAAATTAATGTAATTATTTTTATGTATCCATGTTTGTAGCTTAAGCTTTCTTCAGACATCCCAAGAAAAGTAGATTGCACGGGATCATCTTTCTATATACAGAGGCACGTGCAATGAGGTAGGATAAAGGCAAGTTGCAGGGGACAACTGAACTTTCAGCATCTCAAAAAACAATATAATTAGATAAGCCAGAAGTAAAATATCAAAATGTCAAGTGTACATCCCCAATGAATACCTTACAAGCTAGGTTTTGAATGATTCAATAAAAATATGCTGATTTATTTTACCTTATTCTGGAAGAACATACTGATTTTTGAGATTGTTTGTATATTATAGGAACTTAATATAAGAAACCATGATTGGTTTGCTGAAATCTCAGCATCAAAAGCAGTGTTAAAAGAAGGTGCCTTAGCTTCAAAAACATCCATTAGTTATAGCGAAATATAAAATATCTAAGTATAATTTTCAAACTATCTTATGCAGTTTATTTTCCACTTACAATTTACAACGCTTTAAAGAAAACGTATTGGTAACTAAAAGCAAATCCAAAATACAAACCAATATAATATAGAAATTCTATTTACTCTTATAGTTTATATCAGACCAATGCTTGTGCCAGTTTGTTTAGATCAATCATTTAGTATTTATTTATAGGAGGGGAATTTTTGGTGTAAGTAAATTAGTACATAAATTGAATTTCACTAAAATCTAATTATGTTAATTTAATGTTGTAGTAGCTTGCCACTTTCTCAACAAGTCTGATATAACCAAAATTCAATTGAGAAAATATATATTTTGGAGTATTAATAGGAAAGGAAGTTATCAACCATTCCAATACAGTGAGGTACATCAGCTGAACTAGAAGTTTAGTATGCTTATTGCAAATTACTCTAAGTTATAACAAGCAATGTTTCTTTTCTAATACGTTATTGCTGTGGATAATATGGCTGTTGTGGATAAGGGTATCCAGGTTGCTGTGGTGGACCTGGATAAGAAGCTTGTCCAGGATTTTGGTACGCAGGTGATGGTGTATATGGAAGATTGTATTGGCCATACATATAAGGATTATAGGTCAATGGCAAAGGCATTTGACAATATCTGTGAAAACAAAAAAAAAATGGTATTTTATTAGAATGAAGAATCCCAAAAATCTTAGACGATGCAGAAATAATCTTCATTTCATAAAGCTATTAAACTAAACACTGAACAATCTACACATGAAAGTATCTAATCTAATCATCATGTGAGAAATAGTAATTCAATCTCTATTACCAAGTTTAGCAATGAAAGAAGATCGTAATAACTGTCTTACTTTAATCAAAACAATATGCAAATGGGCAAAATATAATTTCAGCATTTTTATATGGATTTTTTACAAATACAAGTAGGTTTGACTTATAACCATAGTGGAGTCTGCCAATTACAGTTATGATAGCTGATTGCAGATCATCGAATGCCAACCCCCCCCTTTTTTTTGCATCAGTCATTAAGCAAATCCATTGTTTGCTATGGATATTTATTTATTTTTTGCCAAAAACTGAACACAACATAGTCAAGTGATAGCAGGACACTGAAAACAGACATAAATACAAAACAGCTGAGCAGCCAAAACACCGTCACATGATTAGTGGATAGAGGGAACGCCATTAGAACTTTAGAACTGGGTCAAAAGTATCTTTTGTAACTTCAACCAGTCACTAAGGATAATTGAGAACTACCTGTACTACTTTATTTCTGGCTTAAATCAGCCCTTATACAAGACATTTGTATGTTTCTAAGCCAAACATGCAGTCACATGAGATCTCCATGCTATATTCTGAATCAGTCTCACTTTTTAAAACAATATGCTGTATTTTTCAGAGTATAAAACGCACCAAGATTTTGAAGAGGCAAATTAAAAAAAATTTTTTTTGCACTCTGCAGACCACCCGAAAACCACCTGTTTTTTGTGAAAATGCCCCCACTTTCCCCCCCCAAAAAAAGGGCACGAATAGCCTTTAGGAGGCTTGTAAAGTGCTCCTGAGGGGTGGGGTCAAAAATGAGCAAAAAAACGCCTGTTTTTCATGAAAACGGGCCCTTTTTTTGCAAAAAAGGGGGGGCATGCATAGCCTTTAGGAGGCTTATAAAGTGCTCCTGGGGGCTGGGGGAGAATTGAGCAAAAATGGCCCTTTTTTGCTCATTTCTGCCCTCTCCAGCCCCCAGGAGCACTCTGAAGGCCTCGTAAATGCTATGCATGGTCATTTTGGCGAAGGGTGCGGGATTTTGGGAGGCAAAAAATGCTGTATTCAGTGTACAAGACACACCCAGATTTTCAGCCCGTTTTTTGAGGGGAAATTTTTCTTATAGTCTGAAAAATACGGTAGATAGTGAGAGTTCCCTCTCATACATCATGGAAAATAAAAAGATATTATTAGCCTGTTATTTATAATTGATAATTTACATAAACATTTATGTATTTTTTTTAATATAAAAAATCATCTAAGGTGAATAGCAGATTGAATTGGTGAATTGATAGTCACAAATTTCTGAACCATATGATCACCTCACTCAATGACAGTTGTTAAGTGAATCTGGTTTTTTCATTTACTTTGTTTTCAGAAGGTCATAAAAAAGGATCACGTAACCCTGGCACATTGCAATTATCATTAATATGAGTCATGCCATGCACCCAAAGCTTGATCATGTGAAAATCAGGCATAAGTCACTTTTTTCAGTGCTGTTGTAACTTTGAATGGTCATTAAACAAATTGTTTTAAATCAAGGACTACTTGTACTGTATTATTTTTAAAAAATGCTTATTAATCAGCATATTGTGCTATAGGTTCCATTTATTTTCCTCAAAACATTTTTTCTCTTCTTATATTTTCCCAAAAGACCAGGTCCCACTTTTATTTTTTGGATCAGCTAAGCATTGTTCCACTGGTTACCACAGGAATTAACCAACTTATTTGTTTCTCAAGCCTGATGTTGTGAGCTGGGAAAGAGTCCCTTTGATAGAACTCACAGTGGTTTGGTGCCTTAACACTAAACTAAACGGGCTCTCTCTTCCAAACTAATATTGGAACTAAAACTATTTAATACATAAATATATTATGTTCAATATTAGTGGCACTAAGTTTAGAAGCATCTTAACTGTATATGTTAGAACTCCCAAGTAGACAAATAGGAAATAGGCCGAAGTGAGCTAATTCTGCTTTACTGTAAGGCTATATTAACAGAGTTTTGCAAGTCTGAAGATACAAATTTCCCACTGCCATTTTTAACCATCTGATCAATTAGGGCAAAAGTTTCTTCCACTGATTTGTTAATTTATTGGGGTCTCCTCCATCTCTTGTCTGATTGTTTCCTAGGCGGCTTATCTTTTTTTTTTTTTTGAGACATTTTATTAAGACTTATAGGCCGCCCTTCTCCCTGAGGGGACTCAGGGCGGCTTACAATCACAAAGGGAAGGATGTGCAGTAACAAGAGACAAACAATAAGTGACCAAAAATAAAATGATAAACCACAACATGCATTCAACAATCAACACTCGGGCGGGTAAATTGGAAACCTATCCCCAGGCCTGCTGGGAGAGCCAGGTCTTGAGGGCTGTGCGGAAGGTCTGGATAGTGGTGAGGGTACGAATCTCAACGGGGAGATCGTTCCACAGGGTCGGAGCTGCAACAGAAAAGGCTCTCCTCCGTGTAGTCGCCAGTCGACATTGACTGGCGGATGGAATCCGGAGGAGGCCCAGCCTGTGCGATCTAATCTTCCCTTTGTTCCCCAAGGTCATTCACACATCGCATTACGATGACATTAATTAGTTCACATCTTTGCAAACTTACGCAGGATATCCTGGATAGGTTGGATAAGGTGGCCCCTGGGCCTGTGAAGGTGTTAGATTAGCTGCAGAACCCACAGGAGCAGATGATATCCCAGTGGTTGCTGAACCAGGAGCAGTCACTACAGGTGCTATAGAAATTGCTGGTGGAGGAGGGCGTGCTGGTGGCTGAGGTTTACTAGACTAAACAACAAAATTATATAATCTAAGTTAGAACTACAGTTATATTCTTTATATTTTATATTTATGGCAACCATAGTCATGAAAGGCTGACTAAAAACACAAATAGCATTATATAATTGCCACACAATAAGAAAAAAATTATTTAAATTGTTTCCTTTTAAATATCCAAAAGGACTTCGGGAGGTCATATCAGGATAGAGTGGTGCAAAGGAATGGCAGCTCCATTCCTATTGCCCGATTTTTCCTACTTGAGACCTTAAAAAGGCAACATTAATCCCAGAGGGATCAACAAGAGAGAAAGGAAACTCTGAGGATGTCGAGGAGAAAGGCGATCTCCCAAACCGACATGAGAACCCCCTTGAAACCGACAGGAAAGAAACTGGCCATTTTGCTGGATTTGGAGCCGTGACAGCTGCAGATGAGGAAGACAATATTGAAATATAATGTGACGAGATCAGGGAAAGAAGATACATCGAACTACGGTAAAAGATTTACTTTTTAAAAGTTTTAGCTGTGAAATTGAGACTCTAAAGAGTCAGGCAGGATTTCCGGCCAAAGTTAGCGGTGGTAAGGAGATCGGAGCATTTAACAATATCCTCTAACTGTTCACAGTTTTGGGAGGAGAAGACAGAAGAGAAAGGAAAATAACTCCAGATTTATAGTTATAGTTAAAATGATACTAAAGACTAAATATTACTTACATTGGCAACAGAGTTGGACTGGGGGAAAAAAAAACCTTTGTAAACTGTAGAACTTAACAAACTTTATAATCTGGAAAATAAAACTTTTGAAACTTCAAGCTTCAAAGAGAACAAGAGTGCCATCTAGAGATTTGAGGAGATACAAACTGAATAAAATAAAGTGACTAAAGTAAAGTGACTAATGCAATATCCATAATAATTACAATACACAAGAAAATATTCTAGGAGATTTGGAAGTCTGAAACAAGAAAGAGAAAAAAGAAGAAGAAAACTTATTGGAACATATTTGGGAAAGTATAAAATAGACATTTAATGAACTCTTAAAGATGACTTGTTTGTCAATTAAAAAAAAAGATTGATTATGAACAATGAATGCAGAAATAGATACATAAATGTGTTGAACTGAATTGCTGATAAATTTAAAAATTGAAAGACTACTTTACTGATTATAGAGAATAGAAATAAGTGAAAATATGTATTTAACGTATAGGTGATTAAGCTATTTAATTAATTTGCATACTTATCTATAGCTATATCTTAATTTGTATATATCTATTTATATCTATATATAGCTGATATATATTTCCATATCTATATATAAATATACAAACTGATAACAAACTGATAACAAACTATAAAGACATTACAACTATATGAATTTAACTAACTTAATTAATTTACTATTAATTTATATAGCTACCTGGATATTTAAGGTATTATTACTATTACAGTGAATTAACTGATAAATAATTAAATATAACCTGAACTGGAAAGTGGGAGAAATATAATAGAAGAAGTGGAAGGGAAGATTTAAAAGAAAAATTCGAAAAACCTGAATTATTATATGCTATTTTAGAAAAAAATTGTATGTGCAGTGAAGATGACAAGAACAATAACTATCACTAAAATAAATAAGAAAGCATCATCAAACCCTGCAGCGTCATTGCTTTCAAACCAATGCTAAATAGAGAACATGCTAGACACAGAGAAAACAAGCTCAGCATTAAATTTACAGAGTATGCAAGAGACATTACTCATGATACAAGAAACAATGATAAAGACTCAGGAGTCAATAGCAAAAAATCATGAAGAAACAAAAAGAAACCAGGAAGAAATCAAAAACAAGATGGGAGAAATGAAAGGAGATATTAGAAGAATGGATGACAAAATAAGAAATATTCAGAAAAAAATTATTAAGAATGAACAAAAAATACAAACAGTAGAAACAAAAGTGGAACAAACAGAAAGGAAAATAGAATAGAAATTGACTCTGGCCAATACAGACTTAGAGAAAACTATTGTCTTCCTACAGATGGAAAAAGCAGCATTTTTTTAAAGATTCCAAAATATAGTGGAAGATAAGGAGGAAGACTTGGGAGAAATTATGGCAGAAATATTAGCAGGCACACTAAAAAAAAAACAGGATGCGGAGAGACATTGATGAAGTGTACTGAATTCACATGAACTATGCAAGGAGACATAGGCTGTCAAGAAAAGTACACGTGAGGTTTGCAAAAAAAATCAATAAGAAATGAAGTGTACAAAAAAGCAAGGGAGAAACCTATGATATACAAAGGAAGAGAAGTACAAACCTTGAGACAAACACCTAGGAGAGTGAGGGACCAGAGAAGGTATTACCAATTCCTAACCACAAAACTAATAAGGTACAACGTGATATTTAGATGGCTTATTCTGGAGGGAATTATGATTACCTGGCAGGAGAAGAAATTCAAAGTTACATGAGTTCTTTGAACGTCACTTTACAACTGAGGAAGAACAAGAGAGTAGGGAGGAAAGAAGAACAGCAATTAGAGGACAAGAAGGCGGAACAAGAAGAATGGAGCATGAAAGAGAACGAACAAGAGGGCACAAGAACAGAGATACAGAGAGAGACAAGACGAGAAAACTGAGAACTGTATATACTGTATATATGGAAGTATTAATCTATTCAAATGTATTAGACATAAACAAAATAGTAAGATATGAAGACCTATTAGATAACTAGGAGAAATTAAAAACGAAACAAGAACTTAAAAAACCAGGGAATGGACATCAATGCAGAATGGCCATATATGCAGATTCAGACCAGATACAAAAAAGTTTTAGAACTATATTGATTCTATAAAGAGCTTCAAGAACTGGATAAAATTTTACAAGGGACAGAAGAAAAACTGATTAGAAAAATATACAATTACTTACTGCAATTTAAAATGGAAGAAGAAATAGATAACTTGGGCAAAAAAAATTGGCTACAACATAGAATTAGAGAAACGGGAAAAATTCTGGGGAAAAAATTACAAATTGACAATATCAATAGCGTACAAAGAAAACTTATACAAAATGTTCTACAGATGGCATTTACCACCAGTGAGACTAGTGAAAATGTTTGCTAATACGGACTGCTGGAAATTCAGTCAGGCCCAAGAAACATACTATCATATTAGGTGGACATGTACAGTAGCAAAAAAAAATGTAAGGATAAGAATTAAAAAAATGACTTGAGATAATTAAACCACCAATAGAATTATAACCAGAACTATTTTTATTACGGATAATTACAGGGAATTATGAGGAAAAAATTCAATATTTAATATTACATGTCATAACTGCAGCTAGAATTATATACACACAAAATTGGAAGAATAAAAATATACCATCAGAGGAAAATGTGATAAGAAAAGTGTTAGAGTGCACTAAGATAGATAGATTTACAAAAGATAAAGCAGAATCTGAATATTATTTGGTATGGAATATATGATATAAATGGTTAGAAGAAAGATGTAAAGATTAGGAAAGCATCAAGGGAAGATTAAAGAATTAGAAAATAGGTACAAAGCCGTATAAATAGACATGATATAAAATGTAAGATGTACTGTATATAAATTAGTACACTAATAGATTAATATGTATAAAATAAATATATGTACATATGTATGGATATAAATATATATATGGATATATATATACCGATGCGGAAATGTTGCAAAGGTGATAATTGTGTTATAAAACTGGAAAAAAACTGTTCAATAAAAATTATTATAAAAAAATATCCAACAGAATCTTTCTTAAATTACCTATTTAAATCAAGTTTGCCAAGGATGATCCTTCATTTTTCTTATCTAATTAGTAAATCTGAGGAAATGTATATATAACTGAGAGAAATTTATAACATCACAAAATAGATTATATTGTAAATTGTAAATGCAATAGCTTTAATATACAAAGTGATACATAATATTCACAATCAGTATCAGGTTGTTGATCTAATGGCAATATTAGTTATCCACTTCACTGTTCCTGTGTCCTATCAATCATCCTTTCTCTTTTGCTTGGCCCATTTCTGCAATCCCTACATAACCACAGTTCTATGTAGCCCAGAATTTTGTTAGAAAAACCAAAACTCAAATCTCAAAATTATCAATTATCAAGAAAACTAGAATAGTTTTCAAATGCTATTTTGATTAGAGAGAAACATGGTATTATCTTTGTTTCTCTTTTTTTCTGTCTCATCTACTTGGGCTATGAATAGATTATTTTTCATCTGTGCTTTGCACTACAATTTTTCAATATATAGTATTCAGTATATTAGGCTACTCTTCCAATTCACTGAATTTACTGAAATAGAGGAAGCATAAAACAATAACTTTACTGTTGATTTACTTACCATATTGGTTCGGGGAGCTGGAGTTGGAGTAGAGGATGCAGAGGGCTTGTTTCCCCCAGAGGGAACAGTTTGATATGCAGGCACAGAAGGAAAAGAAGGAGCACTGGGTTCTCTGGCAATAGTCTGTTGCAAATCTCTTAAAATAGAAGCATAATAAAAATGGAAGGTGAACATGGAGCATTAGAATTTTAGCCTACAATAGAACATCTGGGGTGTATTTTGTATTGAGATCTTGATTTCAGTGTCTGAGAGGGAAAACTACTAATTAATATTCACTCCAAGTCAAGTCCTAATTAAATTCACCTTCATTTAGCTACAGCCTAGCATTATTAGATTTAGAGTTCCCCAGAAGTGTTTTTTCTTGGATGAAAAAGCATTTGATACAAAAATAGAACTTTTTGAAGGACTCTTAATAATTAAAGCAATACTCCAGACTTAAAACATTAGATTTTGTTTCAAGCACTGCTTTTGCACCTACAAAAGATGTTCTATTTATCCCCAACTCTCAAAATGGAATACAGTATGTTTATAAGCATAAATAATAAGTACAATACAGAGAATGCAGAAAAGTAAAGTTCCATGTTTAATTTAGAGAACTAGGCTTCTCAATCTATATTCATAAAATTTGATGGCTAACAGTATATGTTTTAGGAATGGCAGAATAGGTTAAATATATGCAAAGTGGTAAATCACAACATATGGGGGAAATTCAGTTAAAAATCATGTAATGGTAACACTAATGTGTTGCTATTTGAAGACCAGAAATGGAAAAGTTGTAACTCTCCCATTGTTGAGGTTTAAGAACAAGCAAACATGGATGGGTGGGGCTGATGTTGCAGTGATACAGTGGTGACTTAGTGGGGCTCTGATAAGTCAGCCAAATTCTACCTGTCAGGAGGCCCCCCTAGGGGGCCAAAGGTCACCCCGGAGAGGAGATGAAGAGGGGACACAGGTTGGATCGCAAGGAGAAAAGCAACCCCTTGCAGGTCTGGAGGAAGCCCTCAAACTGGCAGTGATCTGGGTTAGATTTTTTTCTTTTCTAACTCCTGGAGGGAATTTCCCCCCATTTCTTATTTTATTTTTTGACAGTGTGACTCAAGAGCGAGAGGCAGGATGTTCTTTTTCCCACTCCCCAAAGCTTAGCAGCGACTAAGATTCTGAGCCTTTGACACATCTGGAAAAAGCTTGATTTATTTTAAAAAATAAGAGACATAGGCTGAAACTACTGGAAAGCCTGAACTGATTCCCTTTGTTTTTTCCCACACTTAAAAAAAATGGAACTGATTCTATGGTTATTAAATTTGGATGAACTTTTACAAAAATATTTTTTAAATACTGTAGCAAAAAGGGAAAATTTAAGTGAGCACAACATCTACTGGTTTGAGAGGATACTACAAGTGAAAAGAAGTCTGTTATGTTTACAGCGGTTGTTTTTGAAAAGGAGTTTGAAACAAAACAGCACCTGAACACTGTTCACTTTGAAGATTTGGAGATACAGAGTGAAAATATTGAAATGCTTTGAACTATGCTTTGCATTATTGTGGATTACAAATTGAACTAGCAAAGTAAAGAACAGAAACAGCTTGGATATTTTTTTGAGACTAAGTGGATGATTTTTCTTTTGTTTATTCCCCCCCCCCCCGCTCTTTTTTGGTTCCTGGACTGGCTAGATACTGCAAATAGCGCGTTTTGTGTCCCCCACCTCTTTGGGATTATAAATATATTGAACAGTGAACTGAGATTTCTAAAGTCTTGGGGAATTGGTGGGCCTTGCAAATTACAAATATCTACTACTGAGAAAAGAAGAATACCTGTAAACTGTTTACTGCAAATATAATTAACAAAGTGAAACAGAAGCAGCTGTGAACTTTGAGCAATGAACTGAGACTTACAATGGCTTGGGAAATTGGTGGGCCTTGTGGATTATAGATACTAATTACTGAGAGAAGAAGAAGAAAAACAATTATTTGCAAAGAAGCATTTCACACTACTATGGGATTTATTATTGGACTGATCTGGTGGATTTTAAAAATTATAACATTGTGATGATACTGGTGGGAAATTGGAAAAGAAAAAGTGTTCTTTCCTTGGTTTAAAATAGGGGGAGGTGTCAAATTGGTTGAGGATTAGGAGATTATTGTGGTGTATTTTAGTAAATTAAGGTCTAAATTAACCTGGTTAATAGACACAAGTAGATACAAGCAGAAATGGCAAGTAATCCAAACCTAAATAAATTAGCACATCTGCAACATCAGCAGCAACATCAGCAGCACCATCAAGTCCATCAAATGAAAGATCGATAGAGAGCATGTTACAAGCAGAAAAATTAAATTCATTCCAAAAAGATGTGATGATGTTTGAATCTTTACAGGAGGCATAACAAAGAATCATAATGAGGTGAAGACTGAGTTGGGAGAGACGAAAGAAACAATACACGATATGAGGGAAAAAATAGGGAATTTCCAACAAGTGATAGAAAAAAATGAACAAAGAATTCAGGTAACAGAAGAAAAATCAGAACAAGCAGAGAGAAAAATGGAGGAAATGAATAAAAGGCTTACACAGGAAAATTAAGAGTTGGAGGAAAACGTGATTTCATTGCAAGTGAAAAAGGCCACTTACTTTGTGAGATTTCAAAACAGATGAGGAAAAAGGAGAAGACCTACCTGATAGAATGACAGAATTGTTGGCAAATGCCTTACAAATTACAAAACAGGAAATGCAAGCAGATATTGATGAAATATTTCAAATACATACAATCTACACAAGAAGACATACTGTCCCAAGAGAAGTTAATGTCAGATTTGTCAAGATGATGATAAGAGTTGAAGTACTCAAAAAAGCAAGAAACGAACCATTTCAATATAAAGGCAAATAAATTGTGATGCTTCAAAAGGTGCCAAGAAGAGTAAAAAACCTAAGAAAACAATACCAATTCCAGACAGGTTAGCTGATCAAATAGAATGTAAATTTCAGGTGGTTGTCACCAGAGGGAATTTTAGTAACTTGGAATGAAAAAAGATACAGATTGGACTCATTAGATTAGATGCACATGAATTCTATGAATATCAATTTGGAACTACTGAAGAACAGGAAAGGGGAGAACAAGTAGAACATAAAGGACAAAAAGAACCAGTAAATTTGGAAAAGACTATGCGGCAAGAAGAAAGTGAGGCCGAGAAAATAGAACAAGTAGAACGAGAAGGAGCAAAAGCAAAGGAACAAACGGAGAAATAAAATCAACTAGGCAATATGACCTATATATATGAGAAGATTGAAGAAGAATTAAAGATGCTATCAATTAACATAAATGGATTGAATTCACTAATGAAAAGAAAAAAAAACTTTCACAAAATTAAAATTTGATTTAATTTGTCTCCAAGAAGTCCATATTAAAAAACTGTATAGTAAAGCTTTTAGAATACTCCAAAATGGGAAAAGTATATTTCTCATTAGCACAACAAAAGAAAAGGGCGATGATTTTATAAAGGAAACAATAAAAAGGGGAGCATTTTGATGGTGGAGGTAATAATAAACCCAAAACAAGTACTGTTGATAGTAATATACACACCAAATAATAAGAAGGATTCTATTAAAAAAAAACTTCACATGAAAATAACTGAAATGGATTATGAAAACATTTGTGTGTTAGGGACTTTGATGCAATTGTGTGCGCAAAATTGGATTATAGAAGTAGGGAAATAGATAAAAAGGCACATACTGCCACTAGGACTTTCTTTAAAATGACAGAACTATCACATCAAGATGTATGGTGAGAGATTTATTAAGATGATAATGGCAATATACAATAAACAAATAGCAAAGGTATTGCTAAATGGAGATATGACAGAGAATTCTAACTTTAAAAAAGGCACAAGACAAAGATGTCCACTATCCCTTTCACTATTTATATTGACAAGATATAGAAATTAAAGGTATGGAAATAAAAAAGGAAAAATATAAACTACAGGCATTCGCAGATGATTTGGTCTTTATCTTGGAAGACCCAGAGGAAAATGGACTTAAACTAATTAGGAAAATAGAAGAATATGATGAAGTTGCAGGACTGAAACTAAATAAAGAAAAAACAAAACAATAGTTTAAAATGTTATAGACATAGAGAAAAAAGAACTAGGTATACAGGTATACAGATAGTCAAGAAAGTTGAATATTTAGGAATTCAATTAATGGCAAGATATATAATGATTAAAGAAGATAATTATTATAAATTGGTGCAACAAATTAAAACAGATTTGGAGAAGTGGAAAAATCTACAATTATCATTGATAGGAAGAGTAGCCACTATAAAAATGAATATCTTGCCAAGATTATTATATTCATTTCAAACAACATCAATAAAACTTGGAAAAAATATTTTGAAGAATTAAATAAAACAATATTATATTTGGCAAGGGAAAAAAGTAATGTTTGAAAATGTTGCAAGAGTCTAAAAATAGAGGTGGTTTGGGGCTATCAAATTGGGAATTGTACCACCAGTCTTTGATACTTAGTTGGGTGAAAGAATGAATTGGCTTGAGGAATAAAAGACAATCGACCTTGAGGGGACATGATCTTCAATTAGGTTGGCATCCTTTTTTATGGTATGGAAGAAATAAAATACATAGCTATTTCCAAAAACACTGTGTTAAGAATGCATTATTATTAGTATGGGAGAAAATTAAAGAACAACATTATTTGAAAATACCGGTTTGGCTCTCCACAATGGAGGCACTGATTTGCCCAATGTTATTATTGATATAGAGAATGTTACCAGATATAAAGATGTTTTAAATGAAAAGAGAGACCTTAAAACCAAGCAGGAACTGAGCGAGCAACGGATTGAGATAACATGGTAGTCATATGTGCAGATACAATCTAGATACAAAAAGGATGTTAAAATGTATGGTTTGTATAAAGAATTAACAAAATTAAATGAGATATTAATAGGGACAATGAAAAAATTAATACAGAAAATATATGTATTAAGATGGAAGAGGAACAAGTAAAAGAGACGATAGTATGGGCTAAAAATTTGGCTATTATGGGATAGAAATTATAAATTAACAATGTCTACTGCATATAAAGAAAATCTTTATAAAATGTTTTATAGATGGCATTTTCCACCCTCAAGGTTAGCAAACATGTTTAAGGATAAATCTGCAAAATGTTGGAAATGTCACAAGATACCTGGTTCATACTATCATATGTGGTGGACATGCCAAAAAGTGAAGAAATATTAGACAAGATGAAACTGTTACAACAAATCAAATTGTCAACTCGCGAAGCATTCCTGACCTGCTCTCGAGTTACCATAGGCAGGGGTATGGGGAATCGAACATCGCAGCTGCATTGAGGAACTTGCACTTCAGTCAAAATAAAGCACATTCCAGCCGAAGGGAGGGACCTCTACAACCCACGAAATTGCTTCATTGGAGAATGTGACTGATGACACACCTTGGGGGGAGGGGGAAACAGGGTCAGAGCCAGGACGCGAATTAAGTGAGGTCAGACTTGGTCCGTGCTGACATGAAGCTACTAATAAATAACTGGATTTCTTTTGAAGCTTGGCTTGATACTCATGATTTAATTAGGGCATTTAATCGGAACTGCCCTGACTGCTAGGGAAGATACTTCCGGTATTCCATAATTCCATTTTAAAACCCGTGATTGGGTCAATCCTGAGGCCACTATCTCATGAGCCCCTGAACCCAGTGGTCATAGGGAGCCAAACCCTTTACGAGGTGCAGCACATCCTTGACTCGAGGTAATACAGGATAATACAGGTAATACAATATTAGGCTCCAATACCTAATCAAGTGGAAGGGCTATCCCTTATCAGAGGTGTCTTGGGTAAAGAACAGAAACATTCAAGCTGACTGCCTCATAGCTAAATTCCATGAAGACAACCCATCAAAGCCTGGGGGGGATGCCACACCCCTAAAATCTATACCTGTACTCAAACTGTTTTTGTCTTGCACAAGTTGCCTTCAGGAAATGAGGGAAGCCTAATGTCAACTCGTGAAGTATTCCTGACCTGCTCTTGAGTTGCCATAGGCAGGGGGATAGGTAATCGAACATTGCAGCTGCATTGAGGAACTTGCACTTCAATCAAAACAAAGCATATTCCAGCTAGCCACGTCAAGGCAGACTCACAGTGGCCAGAGGCAGGGACCTCTACAACCTGTAAAATGTGACTGATGATACCCCTTGGGGGGAGGGGGTAACAGGGTCAGAGCTGAATTAAATGGTCAGAGTTGGTTTCACTTGGTTGGTGCCAACATGAAGCTCTTAATAAATAACTGGATTTTTTTGAAGCTTGGCTTGAGACTCATGATTTAATTAGGGCATCGGTCAGAACCCTAACTCAAATTAGACTTGGAGAAATGGAAAAATCTGCAGCTATCATTGATAGGAAGGATAGCTACAATAAAAATGAACATATTGCCAACTGTTATTCTTATTTCAAACAATTCCGATAAAATTAGGAAAAAAAAATCTTTGCAGAACTAAACAAAATGATACTAAAATATATCTGGTAAGGGAAAAAAGCAAGAATAAGATCAAAACTGCTACAAGATACTAAACTTAAAGTGGCTTTGGGTTGCCAGATTGGAAGACTCACAGGAGACTGCTGCTGAGTCACAACAGGGAGCTATATTACCAGGCCTCTGCATTTGTCTGGGTGAAAAAATGGGCAAATTTGAGACCTAACAGTCTCAAGACTATAAACTTTGCAGGGATACAATCTCCAACTGGGGTGGTATGCCTTTTTATGGTATGGGAAAAATAAAATATATGGATATTTTCAAAGGCACCATTTTAGAAATGCATTACTGTTAGTATGGGGGGAAATTAAAGAAAGATACTACATGAAAATACCAGTCTGACTCTCCACAATGGAGGCACTGATACATCCGAATGTGATTAATATGGAAAAAAATTGTAAGGCATAAGTACATTTTGAATGATAAAGGGGATCTGAAATCTAAACAAGAACTGACTAATCAAGGGATTGGTTTAGCATGGTGGCCACACGTGCAAATACAATCAAGATATGAGAAAGATGCAGAATGTATGGTTTCTATAAAGAACCAACAGAATTAAACCAGATATTACTAGGGACAGATGAAAAATTAATTTAAAAAATGTATATCTACTTATTGAGCATTAAAATGGAAAAAGAGCAAGTCAAAGAAACAATGATAAGGTGGGCTAAAAACTTTGGTTACTCAATAGAATTAGATAAATGGCAGAAATTGTGGGATAGAAACTGTAAACTAACAATATCAATGGCCTATAAGGAAAATGTATACAAAATGTTTTATAGGTGGCATTAACCACTAGCGAGGTTAGCAAAGATGCTTGGAAACCTATCAGCTAAATGTTGGAAGTATAATCAGATACCAGGTTCATATTATCATATGTGATGGACATTCACATATGATAAAAAGGCAAAAAATATTGGACTAAAATACATACTTAGTTAGAAAAATGATAAAGCAACACATAATTTGAAACCAGAAATATTTCTGTTGGGGATATTACCCGAACAGTATAAAAAAGAGAATACATATTTAATTCTGCATGTAATAATGGCAGCAAGAATAGTGTTTCTGCAACAATGGAAAAATGATAAGGTCCCAACAGATGAAAGTGTAATAAAAAAATATTAGAATGTGCTGAGATGGATAGATTGACACTTAAGATAAAAGAAAAGGAAGAAACAGAATATTTTTTAATGTGGGATTTATTTTACCAACAGTTAACTAACAGAAACAGAGGTTAGAATCTAAAAAGAATATTAAAAGATAATAGAAATTTGTACTGAAAATATTGTAAGATGGATAAACTATTTGTATTATTGTTTTGTGATTAATATTGATATGTTTATTAAGATTACTAATAGGATTATGTTTATTATTGTATCTTTACTTAAAATTAATTGTACCCAGACAACACGCTGTTCAAATAGACATGAATTTATTATGTTTTAAAGAAAAATGTACCAATAAAACATATATTCAAAAAAAAAAAAAAAAGAACAAGCAAACATTGTGTACAAATATCAATAACTACACAGGATCACAACTGTCCTCAAGATCTGTCAGACAAAAATACATATACTATTTAATTAACTTATTGGATTAATTGCACATTAGTTACTTTTATCTTAAGGATAACCAAGAAAATACCTGACCTAACTTAGAAAACATTCTATAATTCTATATATTACAAAAACATAAATAATGATTTTATAATTAATCAACATCTTGATAATTGTAAAACAGAAGCATTACCTATTATTTCCAGCTCAGCTATTATGGATAAATCTGTATTATGTGAAAGAACATTCAGTTTAAGCTGTTTTAATTACAAAGCTCTCTTTCCTTAAAATCAGCAGCCAGAAGCAAATATTTTTTACAGTATTTGTAAAGGCTTACTTCAGAAGTTCATCTCTTTCTGTTTTGCGGGCAAACACAATGTCACTGCATTTGTTTTGGAATTTCAAAAGGATTTCAGTCAATTCGTTATAGAACTGGAAAGGAAAAAAAACCGATGCATATATTCATACACACACAAAAACATACACATACATGTGTGTGTATGTGTATACATAGATGTATAAATTTCTGTATAAACATAAGGTAAAGGTTCTCCTTGCACATATGTGCTAGTCGTTCCAGACTCTAGGGGGCGGTGCTCATCTCTGTATAAAAGCCGAAGAGCCAGCGCTGTCTGATAATGTCTCCATGGTCATGTGGCTGGTTAAATGCTGAAGGCACACGGAGCGCTGTTCCCTATTTTTCTACTTGCATTTTTTTGTGGGTTTTCGAACTGCTAGGTTGGCAGAAGCTGGGACAAGTAACGGGAGCTCATTCCGTTATGTGGCGCTAGGGATTCGAACTGCCGAACTGTTGACCTTTCTGATAGACAAGCTCAGCGGCTTAGCTACTGAGCCACCACGTACATAGATATAAATTTATTGTAATGGCAGAAAAATATATTGATGAAAACATTTTATATAATTGTATTTTAACAATCTATATGAAATAGATAGTTTGATGGAACAAATACCAAGCAAATGAGGACCCAGATTGTTGGGGGCAATATGCTGACTCTCTGTAAACCGCTTAGAGAGGCCTGAAAGGCCTATGAAGCGGTATATAAGTCCACTGCTATTGCTAAATTTGCAAAATAAGCAAGTAAAATGGTTCAATTAAAATGTATTGCAGTATGTGTTACTGCATTTTTCCATAGTATAAGATGCACCATTTTCTCCCCCAAAAGTGGGTGAAAATCTGGGAGCTTATTATACATTGAATACAGCCTTTTTGGCCTCCTGAAACCCCACCCCTTCACAAAAATGGATGTGCAGAGGGTTTGGGACGCCTCCAAAGTGTTCCTGGGGCTGTGGAGGGCAAAAACAAGTGAAAAACATGCCATTTTTTGCTTGTTTTTACCTCCCTAGCCCCCAGGAGCACTCTACAAGCCTCCTAAAGGTTATGCATGCCCCCCCTTTTTTGGCAAAAAATGGGCTGTTTTTTGCTTGTTTTTGCCCCCCAGGCCTCCAGGAGCATTTGCAAGCCTCTCAAACTCTCTGCATGCCCGGTTTTTCACAAAAAATGAGGCGTGCAGAGGGTTTGGGAGGTCTGCAGAGTGCAAAAACGTTTTTTAATTTTACCTCTGCAAAATCTTGGTGTGTCTTATACTCTGAAAAATACGGTATATAAAAGCTCTTCTTGATATTACCTCCTACCATGCAGAGTGCTTTAAATTTAGTTAGAATTTTAACTGGTCATGGAAGACTGCATAAATCATGGTATGTAATCTTTGTAATACTATCCAAAGTAACACTTTTATTTTGGTTATTGAAAGCATTTCTCTACTTCAATCATTAATCAATATTATAATTTTAATAGATACTGAATATTAAATCTTTTTTAACTATATTATATTCCCATTTACTGTTAAAAAAAAGCCCTAGTCTGTCAGATCCCTAAAAGTGATACTTCCATTCAATTGGGAGAAAGAGGGTGTGTGGGCTTGGATTCCATTTATTAGCAGTGCCTGTGACAACTGATATTTTACAACTTGTTTTCTGACACTGAATCTTTTGGGGAATTGTTTATGATAGTTATGTTGGATGGTTCACTTTAAAGTCTAATGGAAGATACCCATGGGAATTTATGCTTATCCGATTCTCAGGGCAGCTGGTAAAAGAACTATCTTCACATTTGTATATTGGCTAAAATCTGCATTCTGACTAATGGGAGGGGTCTGTACTGCTTTAATTCTACTTGCCTTGTCTAAGGGGATTCAGACGTTGCTTTGAACTTATTGTTTTGACTTTGGCTTAATAAAAACTTTATTTTGAAATACTTCATTTCAAGAAACTTCACTTTCTTAAGTTAGAAGGAGAAGCAATCCTTATAGTCATTGCAGTATGTATGTATGTATGTATGTATGTATGTATGTATGTATGTATGCATGCATGCATGCATGCATGCATGTATGTATATTTAATGCCAAGGACATGCCATGCTAACCTTGCTGAAATGAGATTTTTATTTTCCAGAAAGAAACCTTACAAAAATAAATATTGGATGACACAGATGGTGCATCTTGATGCATGAAATAATTGAAAAACAGGTACCATCAAACAATGTATTCCATAATGACAAAACCATTTTCTAGAATTGGCTCCTAAGATTTGTTATTCTCACAAATTGTCTATTATCTTCTTATATCCTCTAACAGGTAGATAGATTTTTTTATTAATCTAAATTAATTTACTAACTTTGTTTAATCCTTTTGTTCTATTTTGCTCTAGTTTCTGTTATAAAAGTATGATGCTACAAAATATCCTTTAACATCTAGCAAAATTTTCAATTCAAAACTGGCATTTTTGCAATACATGACCCATAGATTCATTCAAGGACTTTTCCAAGTTGCTTATTGAACTTATGCTCTATTAAGTTTTTGAAAACCAGAAATAAAACACATCTATTGAGATATTATTAGTCTTGTGGACTCTTGTGTTACCATACCTTTGTGCCTTCTTTTAAGTTGGCTGTAAGTTCCACAAAGTTGTCATTAGCTATAGCTAAATTCTTCAGAACTTCTTCCCTTAAATTGGATTCATTATTTGACTGCTTCATCTTAGAAAATTCCTGATGAGAATTCTAAACATGAAACAGGATAAGATATAAAAAACCAACTACAAAATATTTTGTTCCCTCAACTTAGACCTAAAGATTCTCTGTTGGAATAATAATTTAATATTACTGTCTCAGTAAAAAGCTACATCAGATAATCCATTGCCTTACCTGAACGGGTATTCTCTGTGAATTGCAGGAAAATCCAAGCATGGGTTAACTTCAGCCCTTTAGTCTAGAGACTGAGTTAGAAAAAGTCTTGACCACGCCTTTTCCGCCCTCCAGAGTTCAGTTTTTTTAACGAGGCACAGCCAAAAGGAAGTATGTCCATGACAGAAATTATCTACTGCTAACAGGTAGGTTCCTTGCTAACCCTGGACCAACTGGTCACGGAGTGGGGTTGGATTCTCCCACAGCACACAGAGAACAGCCATTCAGGTAAGTCAATGAACTTTCTCCTGTGTGCTATTTGGAGAATCCAAGCATGGGATATATTCAAGCTAAATTCTTATGGGCGGGAAGAAGACTGGTACAGGGCCCTGGAGGTGGAGTGGACTCTCTGTAGAACTCGTTGCACGAATGAAGCCTCATCTGAGGTGAACATGTCCAATTTGTAATGTTTGATGAAGGGTGTCAGGGAAGACCACGTCGCCACCCTGCAGTTCTCTTCCACCAAGGCCTGAGTGGTCCAGGCTGCCGTGGTAGCCGCACTCTTGATGGAGCGGGCCGTGATACATCTCAGTAGTGGTCGAGACTGGTACTCATAGGTCATATCTATGCAGGCTGTAATCCAACTGCTTATGGTAAACGGAATCACCTACTTGCCCATGGAGGCCGGCTGAAAAGAAACAAAGAGCAACTCCAACTTGTGGAAGGATGCTGTCCGCTTAATATATTAGCAAAGAGCCGTCTGACATCCAGCAGGTGCCACTTCCTTTCCAATGGATGCGTTGGTCTCAGGCAGAAATTTGGAAGAATGACCTCCTGGCCCTGATGAAACCAGGAGTTTACTTTTGGAAGGAATGAAGGGTCCAATCTCAACACAACTCTGATTGCATGGAAAATGCAGAGGTCCCTCCTGATTGACAGGACTGCTAGCTCTGACACCCTACTCACTGAGGTGATAGCGATGAGGAAGTCCTTAAATGTCAGAAGCCGAAGACTAACAGTTCCTAGTGGCTTGAATGGAGGTAAGGCCCTGTAATACCAAGGGAAGGTCCCAAGTGAGATAACAATGGACCAAGGGGGGGGGTCGCAGATTAGATGCCCCCTTTAAAAAACTACATACCCTAGGGTGGCACGTAAGTGACTGATTGCCCACTCCTGCCAAGCATTTGGAGGGTAGTGGGGGCTAATCCCCTGTCCAAGCTGTCCTGCAAAAATTTGAGATCTGTGGGATTGAAACTGTCAACAGGTCAATCCACCTGCTCTGGCACCATCTGCTGAAGGTCACCCAACTGACCTCATATATTCTGGTAGTAGAGGGATATCTGGCCACCTGGATAGTGTGGATAACCTTTTTGGAGAATTTGGCCTGATTTTGGATGTCCCTGTCAAGTGCCACACAAGTTGAAGCCACTAGGGCTCTGGATGGAGTAGAGTCCCAGGCTGAGGACAATCCAGTTGTTGGGAATTCTCCAGGGACAGGAGATGGACAGATTGATGAGGTTGGTGAACCAGGGCCTCCTGGGCCAGTGAGGAGCTACAAGCAGCACTTCCGCTCCCTCTGCCAAGATCTTCCGGATAACTCTTAGAATGAGCAGGAGAGGCGGGAAGGCATACAGCAGGACTTGAAGCCAGGGACAGCGAAGTCGTTGACTTCCTTCATCCCCTGAACAGGAAACTTGGTGAAAAGGCAGAGAGCAAGCTGTAAAGGCTGAGGATGTCGAACCTCCAAGGAGCACCAAATTAAGCCTCCGCACAATACAATTCTCAGTGGAGAATGCATTTCCAAAATGGGGCAGGAGCAGTGAACCAGCCCTCACAGTGCCTAAAGTTTCTCGTGGTGCCCTGGTGCCAGCGCAAAATTCAAACAACCTCTAACACAAAAAATAGCACTTGAGATTGGTGAACCGGCTCTCCGCTTGCTAGCCACCTGAAAATCGGCTAGCCCAAGTGATCAGGCAATATCACCTGCCACCCGAGATCCCAGTCTGATAGTGGAACGAAAACCAATGATCAGGGCAGTGGCAGTTTTGTCTGGCAGACTGGGGAAACCCAGCACATTTACCAGCAGCTAAATAGCAGAAATGGGATTTTGCACACCAAATATCTCCAAAAGAATCCTATTATAAACTCACTGTGAGAAAACGGAGAATCCAACTTGGCAAAAACTCCCCACCTATGCCTATGGAAATAAATTGAATTAGAAAAGGTCTTGAATACGTCTCTTTCAGGCCAGACTGAATTAAAAAACTAGATTCCAGAGAGCGAAAGAGACATGTTCAAGACTTTTTCTAACTCAGTCTCTAGGCTAATGGGCTGAAGTTAACCCATGCTTGGATTCTCCAAGCAGTGTGCAAGAGAATATGCCAGATCTTTGATTTAAAACACTTTATAATAATTACCTGAATGGTGTTGAGCAGCTCCTCTTGTTTTCTCAGGGTTTCCTGTACTTTATGAGTAAGACCACCATAAAGATTATCCAATTCTGTGACAGAAATGGCTTCTTCATTTAAAGCACCATCCTCTGCTAGTGCTGTTAGGAATTTAGATGTCATGTCAAAGTTTACTGATTTGAGTTCATTCTCAAGTTGTTCTCTCTGCTTTTTTACTTCATCCAGACTAGCTAGCAACGATTTTAGGATGTTAACTACCTAATAAAAGAAAATAAATTAGAAATAAAATTGGACATAGTTTTTCATATTAATACTTTTATTATATCTATATTGCTTAAGAATATGATAGCAATGCTGAGCCTAAATACAATTCAAATTAAGACCTTGGGAGTTCTTAAGACTGTTGAATCTCAGAAATAATTTATTCTGCGTAAAAACAGATAATTTTATATGGAAAACCTGATGGGCCATCTCTGTTTGGTTAAATAGAACTGTTTTATGCAATTTTTGGAAGTTATTTAGGTGCTTTTTAGCAACAAAGGGAAATTTAAATGCATAAGCTGTCTAGAATACTTTTGCGAGTATGATGATACACAAGTAGTTAGTTAAACAAATAACTCATATTTAAACATGAAAAACCAACTGTATATACAGTTTCATATTACCATGAAAATGCCTAACTATAATCAGCAGCAATTACAGAATGAAAAGAACTAGAAAGACCATTGGCTTACCTGAACGGTCGTTCTCAGGGCGCTGCGAGGAGAGTCCAAGCATGGGTTAACACAGCCTATCTGCCCTTGGACTAAGTAATGATTTTCTTGATCACGCCTCCCTTTGCCTCTCCATGTTCAGTTTAAAAACAAAAGGACAAAAGTAAGGTAAGAGTTCACAGTCAATAATACAGTCACAGATTGTAAAAGAAAAACCCTGGGTGGGTTTGGACTCTCCTCGCAGCGCCCTGAGAATGACCGTTCAGGTAAGCCAACGGTCTATCTCCAGTGTGCTGCTTGGAGAGTCCAAGCGTGGGACATGCCCAAGCTATTGAGTCCCAGGGTGAGAAAGGCCCGGAGCCTCTGGAGTCTCAGCGACTCTTTGCAAAATTCTTCTTCCGAAAGAGGCTTCGGCTGAGGCAAAGGAGTCTATTTTATAGTTTTTTATGAAGGCGGTGGGAGAAGCCCACATGGTCACCCTGCAAATGTCCAGAATAGATGCCTGGGTTGCCCATGCTGCCGAAGTGGCCACGCTCCTGGTAGAATGCCCGGAACTGGCTTGCCCTGATGCTCATATGCCAACTTGATGCAAGCACGCAGCCAACGACCCACAGTGTGAGATGATGCCTTGTGGCCGAGTGCCCGGGAAGGAATGAGACGAAAAGAGCTTCTGACCGACGAAAGTCATTTGTTCTCTTCACATAAATGCGGATGGCACGCCTCACGTTCAACTTATGCCATTCGCGTTCCCTAGGATGAGAAGGTCTGGGACAAAAATTAGGCAATATAATTTCTTGAGACCTGTGGAAGGTAGAATTGATTTTAGGGATAAATGAGGGGTCAAGTCTTAATATAACCCTGTCAGGATGGACCACACACAGATCCTCCCTGACAGAGAGAGCTGCCAATTCGGAGATCCTGCGAGCGGAAGTAATAGCCACCAGAAATGCAGTCTTAATCGTCAGATGGCGTAAGCTCGTCCTCCGAAGGGGCTCGAAAGGGGATCCCATTAAAGCCCTCAAGACAAAGGGATGATCCCAGGACAGATAACGGTGAATTGCAGATGGGCTGATGTTCACTGCACCCTTTAGAAAACTTTTGATTTGGGGGTGCTGACTCAGAGAGCAAGAAGAACCCCTGGCCAGAATGGTGGACAAAGTGGATACCTGACGCCTAAGCGTGCTAGATGCTAGTCCCTTGTCCAGTCCCTCCTGTAAGAAGTCCAAAGTCTGAGGGACTGAGGTGGAGAAATCAACAATGCCTCTATCCTTACACCAAGAGGAGAAGGCAGCCTAGGTCGCATCGTAGATCCTGGTCGTAGAAGGTCTCCTGGACGCTTGAATAGTTCTGATGACCTTGTCAGAGATGTTTTGTTTCCTCAGAAGATCCCCCTCAAGTGCCAAATGGCTACTTGCAGCCACTGGGGTTCTGGATGATTGATGGCCCCTTGACTGAGGGAGATTTGGTCCTGAGG
This sequence comes from Thamnophis elegans, assembly GCF_009769535.1. Taxonomy (NCBI): domain Eukaryota; kingdom Metazoa; phylum Chordata; class Lepidosauria; order Squamata; family Natricidae; genus Thamnophis; species Thamnophis elegans. Next base: position 61,819,586 of record NC_045558.1, on the reverse strand, counting down.
AATTCTCCACGGTCTCTGAATGGATAGACCGACAAGGTCCACATACCAGGACCTCCTGGGCCAGAACGGTGCCACCAGAATGACTTCTGCCCGCTCCCTCAGGATCTTTGCAATTACCTGAGGGATGAGGGGAAGAGGAGGGAATGAGTATAAGAGTTCTCGGGGCCACTCGCACCTCAGTGCGTTCGTCCCCTCCGCCGACGGTGAATGGTAGCCGGTGAAGAATCGTGGCAGTTGTGTGTTGGAGTGTGTGGCAAAGAGGTCTACTTGCGGTTTGCCAAATCTCCTCACGATCTGCTGGAACAGATCCGGATGTAGACGCCACTCTGAGTGATCGATGCGCTGTCGGCTTAGCCAGTCTGCCTCTCGATTGCTGGTCCTGGAGATGTGATCTGCTCTGAGAGAAGCCAGTCGTCTTTCCGCCCACCTTCCCAGGGCTTCCGCCAAGCTCATAAGCGTCTTGGAGTGTGTGCTGCCCTGTCTGTTTATGTGGGCATTTGTGGCCACGTTGTCTGTGAGTAACAGTACATGCCTTCCTTCGATTATGCGAGAGAAGCGTCTCAGGGCGAGTCGGGCTGCCCTCAGCTCTAACCAGTTGATGTTGTGGGCGGCCTCCCTCTGGGGCCATTGACCCTGGGCAAGTTGACTCTGGCAGTGGGCGCCCCATCCCAGAAGACTCGCGTCTGTGGTGACCACGATTCGTTCCGGTTCCCTGAACAGGCAACCCTTTACAATCGCCTTGGAACTCCACCAGGTCAGTGATTGGACCACCTTCAGTGGAAGGCACACCCGCCTGTGGGAATTGCTGGTTTTGGCTCTCTACATGGGCAGGAGAAACCATTGCAGTTCCCTGACATAGAGACGGGCCCAGGGCATGATTTTCAGGCAAGAAATCATCAGCCCCAGCAGCTGGGAGAGTTCGATGATTGGCACCGACCTGGACAAACAACAACGTTTGACTCTGGTCTTCAGATTGTTCCGACGATCTGGCGACAGGAACACCTGGCTGGAGGTCGAGTCGATGATGGCGCCTAGATGTTGAATACGTGTTGATGGTCGAAACTGGCTCTTCTCCAGGTTGACGGAGAAGCCCTGTTGCTGCAATGTCTGGACCGTGATGTGGACATCTCGTCGAGCCTGCTCTGCTTTGACAGAATGAATAATTATATCATCCAAATAACATTCCAGACGTATGGGGAAAGTCCGGAAGTGGGCTGCCACCACCGCCAGGATCTTGGTAAAGGTGTTGGGTGCTGATGAGAGACCGAAGGGGAGAACCTTGTACTGATAGTGCTTCCCCTTGGAGCAGAACCTCAGGAACCTCCTATGGGCAGCATAAATGGGGACATGGAGGTAGGCTTCCTTTAAATCTATGGAAGTTAACAGATCCCCCTCCCGCATGCAATCCAGAATAGAATGGAGGGATTGCATCTTGAACCTCTTGTAGGCCAGATGCTGATTGAAGCTCTTTAGGTCCAAGATGGCCCTCCACCCACCCCCCCGAACTCTTCAGAACTGTCGTTCCTGTTCTTTGGGGACGGGCTCTATGGCCTCTATCTGGAGACGATGGAGGATCTCCGCCTGCATGAGCTCCCGTTTTAACGGATTCTTGGGGGTGGGACAGCAGATGAACTTCCTCTGGGGAAAGGATAGGAATTCTAGAACCAGGCCCCTCTGGATAGTGGAGAGGACCCAGCTGTCTGAGGTGATTTCCTCCCACCTGTCGGTGTATAGTTGTAACCCTATGGGAGGAATCCCTTGGCAGTCACTTCCCCCTGTGGAACTGGCGAGAGCTATTGTTGTTGCCCCCTCGGAATGGCTTCCGAAAGGAGGACTGATGGTGCCTCCCCCGGGTACTGAAGGACCCCCTGTCCTGGTTCCTGTCGCCCCCGATGGAAGGTCCTCGGATAGGAGGAGGAGGAAGATGCCTGGGCAGAGTCCTGATTTCGAAAGGCCTGTCTACGAAAGGAACCGAACTGTTTGCGTTCGTTCCTCTTAAGGGTGGCCGGGAGAATCTTCCGCTTGTCTTTAGTTTCTATAACAAACTTATCCAGAGCATCCCTGAATAAGTGTCCTCTCTTGAAAGGAGCGGAAGCAAGCTTCCACTTGGCCTTCATATCGGCCTGCCAGTGGAGCAGCCACAGGAGGCGTCTAGATGTCACGTTGGAGGCTAGGGCCCTGGAAGCAAACTTCGCTGCATTGAGCGAAGCATCTGCTGAATACTCAATGGCGGTAATGATTTTTGTAAGATCATGGCACCATTTTGACTTTCTGGTAGGCGGTTAGGACCGCAACTGCCTCAGCCAGAGCAGTGATGCTCTGGTGAAGAAAGACGCTGAGGTGGATACCTTGATGGCCCAGGCAGCTGCCATGTGTGTTTTGTGGCATGCTTTCTCCGATCTTTTATCTTCGGCCTTGAGACCTTCAAGAAGGTCCGCAGGCAAATTAGAATTCGAGGTCAAAGACATTACTGGGGCCTCCACCTCCAGCAGTTTCAAGACCTCCTCCATTTGATCTTCAACTGAATAGAGAGATTTATCCCCCGCGCTGGGGTTGGTTAGGGTACCAGGTTGGACCCATTGCCTCTGGATCACGTCCAAAAAGAGATCCAGGACAGGAATGGATTCTCGGGTGAAAGGAGGTTCCTTAAACAGACCTGTTTGTGATCCTTAGAGGAAGAGGCCTGGACTGAGTCAGGTTTGGGACTAGATCCCAATTCAGTGGCCACCCTGGCCTTGTGAAGAATAGATTTGAATAGTGTTGGTTTGAAGAGGCCAGTGAAGGCCGGCTGGTCGGGGGGAAGGTCTTCATCCTCTGAGAGGACAAAACCCTCGGCCTTCTCTGAGGAAGCAGAGGCATCCGGGGAGGCCTGGTCTTTAGAGGTGGAGGCTGAGCTAGGCTGCTTGGATTTGGAAGGCTTGGACTTGCTAGAACCTTTGAGCTTTATGCCCTCAGCTATGCCCTGGGAAATGGCGACGGAAATGACATCCCTCATCTCTGCTGACAGAGCTGAGCCCTTGTCCTCCCTGGGGCGATGCCTACTGGGAAGATCAAGGCATTTGCGTTTGCCAGTGATACACTCCTCATCTGCGGGCAACATGCCCTGAAAGGGTCCCAGTTCCTCCCTGAGAAATGAGCTGGGTGAGTCAGGGTATCCCCAGGATGCATAAGGGGATGGGTCCCTGGAAGATTCTCGATCCAAAGATGGAGAGCCACTGTCCCTGATAGAAGGGGAGTCTCCACCCACATCTCTGACAGAAGACTCCTCAGGGGAATTCCTGGCCTGTTCTGAGGGAGGCCTCCCTTGGAGCTGACGTTCTGAGCCCTCCGTCTGCTTGCGGTGGCGAGGGCCCTGCTTGCCTTTATCACTGGGTTCAGAGGGACCCGGGGAGAGCTTCTCACGGGCACCTTTATCCCCTTTCCCCCCAATAGGGTTAGGATTAGACCTACTATGCTTGCTGGAGGGCCCTGCCTGCTCCTCCCGAGGCCTCACACTATCATCAGCCATGCTGCCCTGCAAACCGGAGCAAGAGGTCACGATGTTGCAGCCTCGGTTGCCTGCCGACTGAATTAGATGGCTGACACGCTGTGTGTAGTACTAGGGCACCTGACGCTGGCCTGATAGCTCAAGCGCGTCCGCAGACTCTTTGAGGGAGGGCCGCCGAGAGGTTGGAATCCTCCTCCCCACCGCACACCGATGTCGCTGCCTTGTAGAGGGTAAAGGGCAGGCCTAGCCGGCGCCCCAGATTAGGACCGCGCTTCCTGGCGGTTGCTGCGGCTGAGGGGTAACTCTGGGCAATTCACGCTCTCCTGGTTCCGTTCGCACCAAATCGCAACCGCTACCTCACGAGGTGGCTCGCAGGTCAAAATGAGCCCACAGGGCGAAAGTGTCACTCAAAATGGCCCCCGCTGTGCGTGCATCCGCCACATGCCAACCAGGCATCCAATGAGGAGAAAGCGTGTGAAGCCACTAAGATGGCCACCACTGTTGCCTGGCAGAATAAGCTGGAGTGCCTCAGAAGCGAGGAACACCTCGTAGGCTGAGAAACCGGAGAAATCAGCAATAATCGTCAAGGGATCTGCCCATCCCTATCTCTGCCAGCTGAATCTGGACGAGCGACTCACATGCGCCGCTCCGCTTGCGATCCGCGGAATGAAAGGCCTGGCCCCTCTCAGTATAAAGAAGCCTTCAAATGCAGCTCTTCAGCCTTGCAGAAGTATTTAGAGATGTATTTAAGATGGAAGTAGCTTGAGTGGTCAGATTTTCGGTTGGGAAACCCCAGTCTATCTACCCTTGGACTGGAGCATTCCCAAAACAGTCCCTACGGGCGGACTGAGTTTTTAAACTGAACATGGAGAGGCAAAGGGAGGCGTGGTCAAGAAAATCATTACTCAGTCCAAGGGCAGATAGGCTGTGTTAACCCACGCTTGGACTCTCCAAGCAGCGCACTGGAGAATAAACAGAACCAGTGTGATGTATTGTTAGAACCGGCAGTCCTAAGTTAAAGTTCCCCCTGTAAGCCTCAAAAGCTAACTGGACAGTCACTTTCTCTCACACCTCATAGGATTGTTTTTTGAGGAGGCAGGGGTGCTAGTGTGCAACTGTGAGCTGTTGAAAAGGTAAGATATAAAGCTAATACATAAAAAACATCTCCATTAGACTGTGTGCATGTGTGTGTGCACACGCATGCATTCCTTTGCATTACTATTGACTTCTAGTTACACATTACAAAATTATGAGATGAATCTATAAAAGCAGTATTCCTAAACTGTGGTTCTGATCTTTAAAACTCATTTTTAATAGATCAAACAACTGTAAACCAAACAGTGATAATTATGAACCAACTAGAGTATCTAACTATTCACTGTGTGAGGTTAATAATATGTTATATATGTGCATGGCTTAGAAACAGTGAAAGAAGTAGGCAAGTGGTGAGTGTACAGAAAGAGAAAACAGATAAGAGGATCCAGACTGATGTCTTTGCTTCAGTGGAGCCAGTTTATAGGTATAATAAGAGATATTGTTTGTTACATGTTCCTAGTATCATTAGGAGGGAGGAAAGCATGGTATCCAGTTTGTAAAATGGAATTTCGAAGTGTTTCAAAATAGAGTCTTCCCATATTATCAGATGCTACAATTATGATTTATATTGCTTTCTTTACTATTCTTACATAATATACAAGGTACATAGCCTATAGCCTTGCTTAAACCAAGATTCTTTTGAATTCTGTTGGCCAAGAATTAGTGTTGCATATATCTCCAAATGCTTTGATTCCTTTTTTAAATTGGTGTTTCCCCACAATAAATGTAATCATTAAAAATTTTTATTCATACCTCACTCCCTTGTATTGTTTTTGCTGGATTTGCTGATGGAATGGCTGCATTAAGTTCTTGTTCTGATTTAGATAACAATGAAATTGTATCTCGATGAGATTGGTATCGTTCCTTAACCTGTTTGTCAGCTTGTACTGCTTTATCCAGTACATTACGGAAATTGGTTCCTTCTATAAAAAAAAGCCCAAAGAAAAATCTGCAGCTAAAATATGACATCTTACTAATTAGCAATACAGTGAATTGTTAAGCCCTTATCAACTACTTACAACCAAGTAAGCAATATTCTCATAAAGTTTCTTTAATCAGATAAAAGGAAAAATGACTAGAGCATCTTAGAAATTGAATTATTTTACTTTACTTATATCTTAAGGTAACACTTCCTTGATGTCTTTACATTTCTTCCTAATAATCTCTTGGCACAAAAATGTTGCTACAATTCATCTGCTAAGGAGGAATACACTTCTGTTCTGGCTCTCCATTAGTTTGAAAATACAATATTCCTGGATTCTGGGGAACTGATTGTGTGAATTGGTTACCAATACTTTGTTAAATTGGTAGTTCCATGAATTTGATTGGGTCACGGTCAGTTATAGTATATTCTTCCCAGTGTTGGAAAACATGATTTCACATATCTTTGTGGTGGATTTTAAAAGCTTTATTAAATTATGACAGATGTCATATAGCCGGGATACCATACTGTGCCTTCTACTAGCAATAGCAATAGCAGTTAGACTTATATACCACTTCATAGGGCTTTCAGCCCTCTCTAAGCGGTTTACAGAGTCAGCATATTGCCCCCAACAACAATCTGGGTCCTCATTTTACCCACCTCGGAAGGATGGAAGGCTGAGTCAACCCTGAGCCGGTGAGATTTGAACAGCCGAACTGCCGAACTAGCAGTCAGCTGAAGTGGCCTGCAGTGCTGCATTTAACCACTGCGCCACCTTGGCTACTAGCAATCATTATAAAGACACAGTTTCTATTCAGATGCTTGTTCAAAAATTAAAATTCTACAGTACAAAAGGTAAAATTCCTTCTAACACTTGAACAAGAATGGTTATTTGAAATCCAAATTTATTTAGTGACACATAACCCAGTTTCAGAGTGGGTGGTGCTTCTATTTTCTAAACAGTATTTTTCTTATCATGAAAACAAAACATTTGAGATAGCATAACAGACCTTGAAACAAACAACTCCACCCTCATTTCTCATCTCAGGATCCTAATCTATACTAAGTACCACCTGCCAAAAACTGGTCAATGGGATGTTGTTTTTTAAATAAATATTTTTAAAATCAAATCCTATAAGAAGTTATTGGAAGCACAATACTTTTAAAAATGTGTGCTTGTTAAAATATTGAAAAACTATCAAACATTTGAATAGTATTGAGAAAAATTAGAAAGCCAAAAATGGAACCCAATGAAGGCAAAGATATTTAATCCATTTATTCTGAGTTGATGTTTTGCTTCATTCAAGCCCTGTTTGCACTTGAATTATAAATTCTGAGGTGGGTGAAATGAGGACCCGGACTGTGGGGGCAAGTTGCTGACTCAATTTGCTAAAAAAATTTGTAAACCACTTAGAGAGGGCTGAAAGCCCTATGAAGCGGTATATGTCTAATAAATAAATAAATAAATAAATAAATACATACATACATACATACTTCCCGGAAATAATAGCATAAAAATGGTCAATATTTTATTTTTTTCTAAAATTGAAATTAATCAACATTAAAATATTGTAATAATCATTTATTAAGGCAAGTCTTTATTATCTATTTTTACATTATGAATACTCAAGGATCAAAATAAATTAATATCTAGCTCTCTGAAATATAAAAGCAAAAGCATTAGTATCAATTTATTATATAAGCTAATAATTAATCAACATCTTGTATTGCCAAAATCTACCATCTGTATGCTGACTCAACGTAATCAATTCAGATTGGAACTTAAACATATCCTCTATTAAATTCAAGCCTAGTATAAGTTTGTTCCTGTTCTCAGAATGTTTCTTCTACTGTGCTCTCTTACCTACCTGCTTCAATGTTGTATCAATATATTTGGGGATAAAAATCATGACAAAAAGAGATTCATGCAAATGTCTATGTAGTAAGCAACCTAATGTAATGATCAAATACACAATAATATATTACCTGCCCTCAAAGACTTGTATAAATCATTTGATGGTGTTCTTTGCCAACGTTCCTTGAATTTGTTTTTCAACTCATTATCTGTTGCTTCTTCTTCATCCAATATCCTTAGTGACTTTCATTGTTTAAAAAAAACAATTAAAATAATTTTAGTTCATATTTTAATGGATTGTTGCCAGCATGGCTTAAATTATCTCCCATTAATAGATACGACTTAAGCTGGTGACTTAACAAAGAATTAACTTAAAACCTAAATAATGTATATCTAAATTAGATACCATGCTTTGCAATTATATCAGCCAGGTGTTATCTGAACAATAAAATATCAGGGTTAATATTTCTTAAACTGGTTCCCTCTCCTACTAAATAAATATTGCAACCCCTATCAATTAACGAATGAACATTTAAATGTGAAAATTTGCCCATTCTACCAAGAAAAAGGCATGTGATTTCTTAAGAATGCAATTATTACTGCAAACATACCTCATCCAGAATCTCTCTATTTCTTTGCAACAATTCAGGAAGATCTTTCATCAACTGATCTATTGCTTCAACACCTCCCTGTTCAATCACTGATTTAGACTTCTGTAGAATGGATTGAGGAATACTATCTCCAGAAACATCTTCAATAGCAGCAGGAAGATTAAGGGATGCTAGCACTCTAGAGGAGATTACATTATTTCAGTTTACCATCTTGTAGTCACTTCACAACAAACATACAGCTTAAACAAGTCAATTTAGTGCTTTATGCCGATGCTAATTTTTACATCAACAAAACATTACCAGGCATCTTTACTGTTAAGAAAGACGTGTTTTGATTGGGAGTATAAGGAATTCAATTATATATGAAGTTTCAATTGCATACCAATCAAAGAAGCCATCTGAAGAGACATTTTTAAAAACTGGACTTTTATTTTATAAATTGATTTTCTTGTTTGTGTTCCAAGAGGCATACACAAAAGAAGGAGTAACTATCTGGAGAGCGGGTCAAATGGCCATCAGAATCTCATTCCCAATCCAATGTCTGAAATCAAAGGGTCTTTACTATGGTATTAATACAGTATATCAACATTTATCAACTGCACCACCAAATCCTTTTCTGCTAATGCAAAATTTCTCTAGAACCTAGCAGACATCAAAATAATCATCTCACCCATTTGCCAAATTGGTGGCCTCTCTCATCTGGCCTATTGATCTATTAACCAAGTCTGCTTTTCTTTGGTTGTAGACAGCAAGAGCTTGCTGTACTGCCATAGGAACCATCTTCTCAAACAAATCTATAAAGCAAAACACTATAATTAGTAAAACAGATTCATATTCTTGCTCTCTCACCATTATTTATCTGAAATTACTGGACTTTATGCTCCCCATTATCTTTTCCGCCCAAAACAAGATCTACAAAGAATCAACATGTGAACTTGTTAGTAGTTTCACTTATACCCCAAAACATGAATAAAGAGGACTGAACTAATGAACCGCCTCAAGATACTCCCACTTAAAATTCCAAGTGATATTATTTAAAGATAATCTAATTTTATTCTTACCATATGAAACATTTGAACTATGGGATTATAGAGTAAAGGCAGGTTTTTTTTAATGTGAATGTGTTGAAACCTACAGTACTTTTAATGCAAATGCAATGTCATCAAAGTAACTCACATATTGCAAGCTAGACATGTAACAGTGATCTTGTATCACCAAGAATGCAAATGTTACATACCTGTTTTCAGAAGACTTGGAGCCTATTTGATAATATTTCACATTCAGTTTTTAAAACAAAGGGATTACTAAAACTTTGTAGAAGAAAGATTATAGATTTCATTTGTATATTGTATATTCTTTGAAGCACACTTAAAATGAAATTGGTATTCATTAAGAACATATCAAATGCTTCAAACACTTGTACAGATACCATTTCTCTTAAAATAAGCCCTATCAAAAAATAAACCCTATCATGTTTTATGTGTGCATTTAATATAAGCCCTACCCCCCAAAATAAACCCTACCTAAGAGCCTGCACAACTGGCCACAAGCACGTCAAGCAGCCCCCTGCCCTGCTGTGAACAAGCAGAAGTACATTGAGGGAAACATGGGTAGTTTAAAATTTTTTAATGATATCAAATAATATACTGGTGAACTAATATAGGCAATAAAACAAGTTCCCATTTGAAAAATACAAGTAAAAGTAAAGCTAATCCCACTCCAACTGGGTTGACATTCAAAAGAAAGACAACACAAACAACTTTATATTCCAAAATCTGAATGGGATTGCTGAAGTCATGTGCCCAATATCAGAATGCAGTGATAATCACGCTTACCTGTAAATTTCTGACTCAGAGGGAGAGTAATGGGAGTTGCTTTCACAAGACTGACTTTTCCTATTGGTTCAAGATCTTTAAGATCAGGAACTCTATCATGATAGATGAAGTCATTATCCTTCTTTGCAGCAGTAAGTGCACGGTTGATTTTGTCAGACAGGTCTTTAACATTTACATATTCATCATAACGAGATGTCACTGTTTTTACAAGATCCGCAGCATGCTAAATTAAAAACAAAACAATCTGAAACAGACAGTTTTGTAATAACCAAATACAATATTTCTGTAATATTCTGCATATTAATATCACTAGTTGTCAAATTACAAAAGTGGTGTGCATAATGAGTAGTGCTTTGTTCATGAATTGACTTATATTTTACTCAGAATTTCCTAGCATATCCATTTTGTTTTGTTGAATTTTGTTTTGGTTTTCCAAATGCCAGCTATGATAAATGGCCAAGTACTAAAGAGTTTTTACATATAAGTTTCACAAATTATTTTGATCGTTTAATAATCAATTATTACTTGGACATCATATGCCTTTCACATTGGCAGTAAAATATTCTAACAGAGATTTACCAATTTTAAATGTCCAATTTAAATCTTACTCACTGAATGTAATAGATGGATAACTTATGCTGATAATGCTGTACTTTTGTGCCAAACTCCCATAAAATGAGAACAGCACTTCAATATTTACCTTCTTAGTATAGGATGACACTTTTGATCAATCAACTATAAGCAAGATAGAATACTAGTTTTTGTTAAATATAAATGAATAAATGGCAAATCTATGGTAGTAAATTATAAATAATGTTCAATCTAAATGCAGATATAGTACAATCAAATAGCCATCAAAGTTTTTAATATTAAAGCTCTGATATAATGGCTGATAGTTCTCAAGTCTTACTCTAATTTTACCAAGTTGTCAGCACTATAGTTAGCAGCAGATGTGATTAAGGTACAGATCAAAGCTTGTTTTTTACCAATTACAGAGGGTCTTAAAACCTGGTTTTGGTCTCAAGCCTGGGGGTTATTTTGTTTATAGAGAATGGGCACTGTGCAGTTGCACTATGTTTTTAATGGATGTTTTTAGTTCAGGCTGTTTTGTTTTTGTTTTTAATTATATTAACTTAGCATCAGATTTTTTTAAAGCTATTCAAGGTCTGCAAGGTGGCTATAATAAATTTAATTAAAAAAATATCTTTATTTTAGCATCTCTCAAAACATTGTGCTTGATCAATTTAACTGGCACAGAATAGGGAATCCTGATTAGTTTCATCTCATTTTCTTTAAATGCCTTAGCAATAGCAATAGCAGTAGACTTATATACCGCTTCATAGGCCTTTCAGGCCTCTCTAAGCGGTTTACAGAGAGTCAGCATATTGCCCCCAACAATCTGGGTCCTCATTTTACCCACCTCGGAAGGATGGAAGGCTGAGTCAACCCTGAGCCGGTGAGATTTGAACCGCTGACCTGCTGATCTAGCAGTAGCCTGCAGTGCTGCTTTTAACCACTGCGCCACCTTGGCTCTTATTAATTGTGGAGCTTGAAAAAGCAAAAGAAAAGACGAAGAACTTTGGGTTATGAGCATCTACAATATTTGATTAAATTATTAGACTTTTCTACAGGAAAACCTAACTTTTCCCTTTGTTCAGATATCTTTTGTATCTAAGTGCATTGATGCCTTAAATAATTTGTCATCAGCAGTCTTGGAGGATAATTTTACAGTATTGTATTGTATAATATTATATGGGAGATAAAATCTGCTTTGTGTTATTGTGTAGTTTATTTATTTGTGTCACTCATGTAACTGTTTGGAGTATCAAATATTTATATTAGCAAGTATAGAACAATTGTTTCTTTTGTGTGACAAAATATGTGTAGTAGCTTTTTGAATGTTCCAAATGATATTTGAAGAATTAAGTTAATAATGAATAATTCAGGTCCTCAGCAGCAAAAAAATATGACAAATAACACATTCCTCTGTTTAGAAATTTCTTACAGCCACTCTGAGTCTAATGAAATATCTAGAGATCTTTGTTTGCCCATTTCCAAGTGTCAAGATTTTTCATACAGGATGCTTCATTTTTCTGAGACGTCCTACTTATTTCTAGGTGCTATCAATTGCCTCTATTAAACAGTAATGCTCGCAAAATTATGAACTAATCTACATAGATAAGATCTCAGTAAACAAATTAAGATTTTTCTTAGTGCAATTACAATTGAAGACACTATTATTTCTTTCCCATGAAAAAAAATAACTAACTTGCAATCTTGCAATTTCTTCACCAAATTTCTTCTGTTGCTTTGCCAGTACAGATTGATGGTACTCTGCATGGGCTTGCATTATGCAGTGTTTTGCAGCCAGAAGAGGGAACACCTCCTGGAAATAAAAATACTGACCAAGGGAAAAGTCCAACCACATAAACCATCACAGACAACATGGGATGCAGGAAGAAAAGAACATGACATTAGACACACCCAATTAATGTTTTAGATAAGGCCTGGGAGATAAAGATACCAACAGGCAGGGATTATATTTAGTGAAATTATTGATGCTAATTTGATTTAGAATTTTTGTAAATCATCCCTTTCATCATTCAGGTTATTTTAGGATTAAGAAATCTAATATGCCTTAGGAATTAGGGCAAGGATACAGTAGTTTACACATTACATTTATGAACCCAAATTAAACAAATTATCTAGACCTTAAATTATGAAAAACTAGTTTATGTAAATCACCAAGTTAACATTCTTGAGAAAAAATGATGAATTAAGTCCAAAGAGAAATGGGGGTCACTAAATAAGCTTAAGCACATGACTACATATAAAAGGCTAACATGATCCTTATGGTAAAGATATATAAGAAAATTGCAAATGTGCATAGATCAAGAGATTATGTAAAAGTGCCATATAAATCTTAATAAAGTTACTGAATTTTTTTAAAATTACTTTACTTGCAATAACTATCTAAAATGTTATATATTTCTATTTGCTATTTTATTGGAAATACCTGACCTTCAAGAACATGAAAATGAAGTATTTATCATCAGAATATCTTTGGCTTGTCTATTCTTATAATATTGCAAAAGGTATCACTAAAAAGAGAAAATATCATATAAATATTAACAAAATTGAAAGCTAATACCACTTCTGCCTTTGGTCCATTTTCAAATAAATCTTTTTCTTTAAAACTGCACATCCATTTCCAACTTGAATTTCTATTCGTATCTTGAAAGTCAATTCTACAATCAATTTAACCTCTAATAGGCTAACTTATTTCTTTATATCCTGTCTTTATTATTTTTACAAATAACTCAATGTGGTGAACATATCCAATACAACTTCCTATTCCAATTTCCTGAAAACAACCCTGTAAGATGAGTTGGGCTGAAAGAGTGTGATTGGACCAATGTTACCCAGTTGGCTTTTATAGCTAAGTTGGCACTTAAACTCATGGTCTCTTCTTTCTAACTTGGTGCCTTAAGCAGGTACAGGTTTGCTAAAAAAATTTACACTTTACATACTTTGGCTCTAAAATAAGAAGAAATGATTGCGAATCATTACTTAATATATTGAAAAGCTAAAGATATTTAAACTTTTTGTTATTTGAATTAAATCAAGGTTTGGATGGCATGGTTACTTATGGTATGATACAAGTAAAGATAATGTTGAGTTTAATAATCATTTTGTTAGACGTACTAAGAGTTTGTAATAAATATAAAACAAGGCTCTCTAAGAAGTTACCTCTTTGGGTATCACCCTAGGAAGCTTTCTTTAGAAAAGAAATGGCAAAATGGCAAAGCCGGACTGGTTGATATATGGTAAAAAAAATTCTTTCAACTATGGCAACCCAATATTAAAGCTGAGGGAAGACCTTGAAGAAGAAGGTTATGTTTGCCATTAGTTTACTTATCAACAACTGAAAGATTTAAATTGGAATAAAAGTGTTCTGCATTTAGACAGGGATGCCCTCTCTCTCCTTTGCTGTTTATATTAACTTTGGAAATTTGATTAAATGAAATTCGGAAGGTCCAGGGAATAAAAGGTTTAAAACTCAAAAATGAAGAATATAAGGCCCAAGCCTATGCCGATGACTTAGTATTTGTTCTAGAGGGTCCATTAGAATCCAGCCTGAAATTTATTCAAAAATTAGAAGAATATGGTGAAGTGGCAGGACTAAAGATCAATAAAGACAAAACAAAAATGATAACCAAGAACATGACAAAAAAGCAAGAAGAGGAACTGGAAGTAGCAACCAGAATGCAAATAACTAAGAAAGGATTATACTTGGGGATCTGGGTCCCGGCAAAATGTTCCACAATTAAGGATAATTATAATAAATTAGTGATACAAATAAAGAAAGATTTAGAAAATTGGAAAAATATTCAGTTATCACTCATGGGACGTATAGCAACAATTAAAATGAATATTTTACCAAGAATCCTATTCCTGTTGCAAGCCGCACCTATTAATTAAACAAAATAACCGCTAGGTTTATTTGGCAGGGACGAAAAGCGAGGATTAAACTAAAGGCAATGCAAGACAGCAAGGAGAGGGGAGGCTTAGCATTACCAAATTGGGATTTATACGCATCAGCAGTAACAATAACATTGGTGAAGGATTGGATAGAGCTAAAGAATAAAAGAATTTTGACCTTAGAAGGCCATGATCTGCAAGCAGGCTGGCATACATTCCTATGGGATGATAAAAATAAAACGCACAAATACTTTCAAAATCATTTAATCAGAAGAGCGTTATTGCAAAAATGGCTCAAAATAAAAAAAAACCACTATGTGAAAATCCCAAATTGGCTATCACCAACATAAAGGACGACTCACCAAAATTTTATAGATTTGAACAAAATACTAAGATACAGAGACTTAATTGATAGACAGCGAAATTTAAAAACAATTGAAGAATTGGCAGATCAGAACATGAAAGGTGACTGGCTAATTTACCTCCAAATCAAAACTAAATACAAGAAAGATACTAAATTATATGACATCGAAACAGAACCACATGAATTGGATAAAATTATTCAAAGCTCAGATAGAAAGATAACAGGGGGAATATGTAAATTCCTCCTGAAGTATAAAATGGAAGAGGAAATTGTGAAAGAACAAATGATAAAATGGACACAGAACTTTGGCTATAATATTAAATTAGACAAATGGGAAAAATTTTAAAAATGGGAACAAACTTAAAAATGACATTATCAGTTGCATACAAGGAAAACCAGTACAAAATGTTGTACAGATGGCACTTGGCACCAACAAGGTTAGCTAAAATCTTAACAAATACCTCCCCAAAATGTTGGAAATGTGAATCAATACACGGAACATATTACCATTTATGGTGGACCTGTGAGGAGGCTAAAATTTTTTGGAAAAGGATCAAAACTTGGCTGGAGGCAATAACAGGAGTTAAAATAGAATGAAAACCTTAGGTTTTTTTATTAGGAATAATGTCTACGAAATACAAAAAAGAAATCCAGTATTTAATACTACATATAATTACGGCGGCAAGGATTGCCTTTGCCCTGAAATGAAAAAACAAATTAATTCCAAGCGAAGATGAAATAATAAGAAAGGTTATGGATTGTGCTGAAATGGATAAACTAACTAAAGTAAAAGATAAAAAGTATAGATGGATGGAGGAAAGAAACAAAAATCAATGAAGGAATATAACAAAGCTCAAAAATAATAGTTATGAGTAAAATAAGAGGGTTAAGAATGGTGAAATCCAAATGAAATACAATAGAAGGAGAAAGGTGAGCAGTATCGATTGATAATTGCTATTATAAAGAACAGGAAGCTCCTGTTCGTATTGTATTGTATAAATGTGGTGTACGTCTAAGTTTTGTGTGTGTGTAATTTACATGTTTGTTAATGAAAAAAAGTGTTCTGCATTTGACTTTGTTAAAAATAAATTGGAAACTTTATTATATGGAAATGATGAACGTACCACTAAGATGTATAAAATGTTATTGAAATTGAATTTGGAAAATGAGTATGTAAAAGATTGTGTGATTCAGAGGGCAAGGAATTTGGGATATAATGCAATGCTCGAACAATGGGAAAATACGTGGATGAAGGGTTTAAAATTTACATTAAATTATAATCTAAACGAAAAATTTCTATAGGATGATGTATCACTGGTATTTAATAACAGATAAGTTATCTAAGATGTATAAAGGTATGTCAAATGAATGTTGAAAGTGTAAAAGTAAAGAAGTGACTTTTTATCGTTTATGGTAGACATCCGATAAAGCAAGAAAAATCAGAGTATGATTCATCTTTTAATACAGAAAATTTTGAAAATGAAGATAAAGGTGAAACCAAAATTTTTCCTTTTGAATCCAATGGAAAAAGCCCTTAAAAAATTTGAAACCTTGTTACTATATATGTTGACAGCAGCAAGACTATTGTATGCACAACAATGGAAGGACACCTCTATTCCTACCATGGACAAATGGTTGCAGAAGTTGATGGGAGTTGGCTGAAATGGCAACATTGATATTTTGATTAAAGAAAAGAATATAAGTACTTTTGTTTCCACATGGAGACTGTTTCTGAACTTTGTGCTTGATGTGGAAAAGAATGAAACTTTGATTTTGGATTTTATTGATTAAACTGATAGATCCTTATAGAAAAGGCTAGTTTATATTATTATGAAAAAACAAAAAGATGTGATTTGATGTTAATGCCTTATTTTACTGCAACAGAGTCAGAAGTCAATGCTTCTTTTTCTTTTTCCTAATCCTTCCTCACTTCTCCTTCCCCTCTTCCTCCCCATTGCTTTCCAATTTATTTTCATATATTGTATCTTATTTCATCTTATAACTCAATAAAAAATTTAAATCGGAAGAAGTTGGTAAACTTGATCCCCCCCACTTTAATCAATTATTTTATTTCACTGGGGTGGGGGGGAGGAAAGATAATGGCTGGACCAAGGTTACCCAGCCGGCTTTTATAGCTAAGTTGGCACTTGAACTCATGATTTCTTCTTTCTAACCTTTTGCCTTAAGTAGGTACAAGTTTGATTGCTAATAAATCTTACACTTTACATACTTTAGCTGTGAAATAAAAAAAGAAATGATTGAGAATCATTACTTAATATATTGAAAAGCTAAAGATATTTAAACTGTATAAATATGTCGACAGTTGATCAGCAGTGAAAAGCCATATTATTATTATTGTTGTTGTTGTTGTTATTATACAATTGCATCACAGCGGCCAGTTGTTTCGCCGGATTTGGCATTGGTTACTAGTCAGGCCCCACCCAAGGGCCTAGGACGTCGTAACGTATTTTCGTAATATGCATGCAGATCCAAGCAGTGCGGCTTTTTGCATTTGACTGATGGTGATTTTGTCAATTTTTAACTGTTTTAAATGTAATTCCAATGCTTTTGGAATAGCACCCAGGGTGCCAATTACCACTGGAATTACCACTGCTGGTTTGTGCCATAGTCGTTGAATTTCAATTTTTAAGTCCCGGTATTTTGCGATTTTTTCATGTTCCTTCTCGGCGACCCTGCTATCACCTGGTATTGCAATATCTATGATTGTAACCTTGTTTTTCTCAACCAGTGTGATGTCTGGTGTATTATGCGCCAGTATTTTGTCCGTTTGTATACGGAAATCCCACAAGATCTTGACCATCTGATTTTCAGTGACTTTTTCAGGCTGATGTTCCCACCAGTTTGTTGCTGTTTGAATATTAACATTTTTGCACAAATTCCAATGGATCATTTGTGCTACTGAATTGTGCCGCAATTTATAATCAGTCTGCGCGATTTTTTTACAGCAGCTGAGTATGTGATCAACAGTTTCATCAGCTTCTTTGCAAAGTCTGCATTTGGCATCATCAGAGGATTTTTCGATTTTGGCCTTAATGGCATTTGTGCGGATAGCTTGTTCTTGCGCAGCCAGGATTAGTGACTCTGTTTCTTTCTTTAATGTACCTGTTGTTAACCATAACCAAGTTTGTTTACTGTCCACTTTATCTTTTATTTTTTCCAGAAATTGGCCATGCAGTGCTTTGTTCTGCCAACTCTCCATTCTTGATTTTATCACATCTTTTCTGTATTCTTGTTTCATCTGTTGGGCCTTCAGTAGATTTTTGTTCTTTACTTCGATTAATAGATGTTCTTGACTTTCTTTTAAATAATCAGCCAGTGCATGTTTTTCTTCTTCAACTGTTTGCTTCACTTGTAATAATCCTCTGCCACCTGATTTTCGGGGCAGATATAGTCTATCAGTATCACCACGTGGATGTAAACTGTAGTGCATTGTCATTAGTTTCCTGGTTTTTCGGTCCAAAAGTCCAAATCAGCTTGTGTCCAGTTAACTATACCAGCCGTGTATCTTATAACTGGTATTGCCCAGGTATTTATGGCCTTGATTGTATTTCCACCATTCAATTTAGATTTCTAAATTTTCCTAACTCTGTTGGTGTACTCTCGCCTGACAACAGTTTTTACTTCTCCATGCTTGATGTTATCCAACTGCAGAATGCCTAAGTATTTGTAGGCTTCATTTTCTTTGCATTTAATTAATTGGCCATTGGGCATTTCAATTTCCTCACATGCAGTGATTTTGCCCCTTTTTATGGATACAGTGGCGCATTTTTCCATGCCAAACTGCATTGAAATATCGGTGCTGAATACTCGGACTGTGTTTGTCAATGATTGGATTTCTATTTCTGACTTTCCATAGAGTTTCAAATCATCCATATATAGTAAATGCGAAATTTTTTCAGCTTCTTTGGCTGTTTGGTAGCCTAATTCCACTTTTTTTAAGACTACTGATAGTGGGATCATTGCGATGATGAAGAGAAGAGGTGAAAGTGAATCACCCTGGAAAATTCCTCGCTTGATATTAACCATTCCGTAGATCTCATTCCCTACTGCCAACTCAGTTCTCCATTGTTTCATCGCCTTTTCAGTAAAGGATGTAATGTTTTTGCTAATGCCAGTTGTTTCTAAGCATTTTATGATCCAACTATGTGGCAGTGAGTCAAATGCCTTTTTGTAATCAATCCAGACCATATTCAAGTTCGTTTTTCTGTTCTTACAATTTTCTAATATCATTTTATCAATTAGGAGCTGATCTTTTGTGCCCCTGCTCCTTCTTTTGTTGCCTTTTTGCTCTATTGGCAAGATGTTGTTTGTTTCCAAATAATCCATCATGTTATCTGCAATAATGCCTGTGAGTAATTTGAAGGTTGTTGGCAAGCATGTTATTGGTCTGTAGTTTTCAGGTGTTGTTCTTTTAGTTGCATCTTTCTGAATCAAGTATGTTTTTCCAGTTGTCAACCATTCATCAATTTGGCCCTTTTGTAAAATTTCATTCAGTTGCCTGGCCAATATTGCATGTAAACTGGTCAGATATTTGAGCCAGAAACCATGTAATTGGTCCTTTCCAGGTGATGTCCAATTCTTTACCTTTTTAACTCGATTTTTGACCATCTCAGTTGTTATTTCTAATACTTGCATTTGTTTGTTGCCAATGCTTTTCTCAAAGTCATGTATCCACTTTGCTTCCTTGTTGTAGTCCTTTGCATTTTCCCACAATTTTTTCCAGAATTCAAGTGTGGCCTGTTTTTCTGGTTTTTCACTTTTGGTGTCACCATTCACATTAAGACTTAATAATAATAATAATAATAATGGCCTGTTTTTCTGGTTTTTCACTTTTGGTGTCACCATTCACATTAAGACTTAATAATAATAATAATAATAATAATCATCATCATCATCATCTTATTATTATTATTATTATTATTATTATTATTATTATTATTATTTCCCTCCCATTTCCCTTTCCTTGCAAGGTGACTCTATATTGCAATACTGGTATATTATGAAGTAAGAGTGGTAGTAAATTACTGATATTTTCAACTGAACAATGCAGTGCTGCTTATACACATGCCAAATGAAGCACTCTGATAGCTCACTATATAGCTTTTCCAAAATTAAATACAACAGTAAATTGTCTTAACCAAAGTATTATATTATGAAAGACTACAAAAAGTTGAGAAATTTTCTTCACTCTTTTCCCAACTGCATCTTTTAAGACCCAAATCAGCCCTGGTGTGTCTCCCAATATACAAAAAGATGATGGGATGTAGCAAAAGAATCAATCTCCTGGTCAATATCCACAATATAGTCTTATTACTTAAAAATACCATAATTAATTATATCACAAATTAAATGAGATATACAAAAGTAGCACATATAAATAAGAATACACTGAATTTTTATTTGCGAAAACTCATACTGATTCAAGCAATCAAATAACTCAGAATGTGAATATAAATATATTCTAAAGGAGCTCATTTGGCATTCTGTTTTCTGTTGTGTTTCTAAAAGCAACAAAATAAAGCGGTAACATCCTCAATATTAATTTGGACCAAACCAATATTAATTTCCTTGGTCACATTAAGAACAGAGAAGATTGAACTAATTAAGAAGTGTGTTAAGTTGAAACTACATTTACTAAAAGAAGAAATAAACAATGTACCTAGAAAAACAGTCACAAGCATCCCATGTTATATTTAATTACAATACTTATATTTCTTATACGATATACTTGTAGATTAAAAGTGGTAAACTGGGAATGGATTTACATGCTTCCTAAGAGGTATTGGGAATCATATACTGGTTTCACAAACTGTAATTCGAAATTAACTGCATCTTTTCATCTCATTCCACAAGCCAAATATCAAGCAAGGATCATAAAATATTTGAAAATGTCACTGATAGCTTCAAATCAGTAATTATCTCAACATGTATCATATTTGTACTCCTTTTCTGCTGCCTTCAGCATTAAATTACCAACCTTGGGTAAGGTATCCTTGTACTGGCACTGTTTGAATGCATCGCCATAGTAATCAGCAGCTTGATTTGTAAGTTTAGCTATGATTGCATCTTTCATTTTATCTACATAAAAAAGAACATATGTCAGTTTTGAAAAATTGATCCAGTATTTTTATATGAACAAAATCAGTGAGCTACACATACTGTTACCAGAAGTTAAAGTTCTCCATTATTTTTGTAAATCAAACAGCGACAATATAGAACTGTATACAATATTATTTTTAAAAATATTACTTAGTTTTTGCTTGAAAACAAGACTTCTGTCAACTCCTAAAGTTGCCATAGTGAGGAGAGAGGGGGGAGCATTCCACACATACTTTCGCTTAGAGTCGGATCTCAGATTACTGCAGCAGACTTGGAAGGGGTGCACATCATTGAGGAATGTGATTTATGACACAGACTGAAGGGAGGGAAGGAACAGAGGTAAAGTTCAGCTGTATTTCAAATAAGGCTAAGATCTGACTGCACAAAAATGGCATTGCCAAAATGCTCCTAATAAATGACTGGTTTTCTCTTGAAATCTGACTCGAGGCTCATGAATCAATTAGGGCATTTTTAGGAAACCTGACAGACAGTCAGGTCCGCTTTTAAAAATCTATCAAGATTACCAGGTCTCCTGAGTCCTGGACTCTTCAATTGCTTCCCCGATATAAGGGGTGCCTGGAGGGAAATTCAGGCAACCATGGCAGAGGGCCAGCTATCTGAAGAGAGCCTGACTGCAGCCAGAGTGCAGCCTGACTTCAGACATCAAAGCCAAGATGGGCAAAGCAAGAGGAGATGAGTATTCAGCCCCTAAAGCAGCTAAAGCTGAGCTTCCCCACCCCAATACCCAGAAAAAGAGAAGGGCCCTGAGTGAGTTGGGAAGAGTGGAGTGGATGCTGGACTGAAACCAAAACAAGCTCTCAAAAGCCTGATGGAGCCCCTGGGGAGTTCCATAGAGCAACGGAGGGAGGAATTTGACTGGGCCACCATTCGTGAAGATAGGCCATTATGCAGGCCAAAAGAGAGAGGAGGAGCAGTGGATCCTTTTGAGGTGATGAGAAGCAGATGGGAATGCAGCCCCCCTTCTCCACCCATGAGAAGGGGGATGAAACCAGTGCCTCTCCCATGTAGTAGGCAGGCTGCCCAGGGCAGACAATCTCCTCCCTCCCTCCAAACTAGAGCTGAGGAATATGGCCAGACATATCAAGCATAAGCATACAGAGGCCAATAGGAGGAGGGAGAGGCAGTGCTGATCGAACCACCATGGTTCAGGGGAATGTTTGATGAGGACTCAGACCAGATAGCCCTACTCCTTGACTCAGCTGAGATCCACACAGAATGATAACTGTACTCATCCCCCAGAACCATAGTGAATACTAATTCATTTCATTTTTTTTCCATTTTCCCTTTATTTGTATGCCGCCCTTTTCCCTGGGGGGACTCAGGGCGGCTCACAGTTCAAAAAAGGGGAGGGGGGAAGGACAAACAATGTTCCAACATGAAGACAATACAACATATTAAAAAGAAAACACAACAGTCACACAATTTGAGTGGGGTTAGAATCTTAACCCCAGGCCAGCCGGGACAGCCAGATCTTTAAAGCGGTGCGGAAGGATTGGAGGGTGGTGAGGGTCCGAATCTCCACGGGGAGTTCGTTCCAGAGGGTTGGAGCAGCCACCGAGAAGGCTCTCCTCCGGGTAGTTGCCAGTCTACACTGGCTGGATGATGGAATTCGGAGGAGGCCTAATCTATGCGATCGTATCGGTCTAGTGGAGGTAATCGGCAGTAGGCGGTCTCTCAAGTACCCAGGTCCAATACCATGAAGGGCTTTGTAGGTGATAAGTAGCACCTTGAAGCGCACCCGGAGATCAACAGGCAGCCAGTGCAGCTCGCGGAGGATAGGTGTTACGTGGGTGAAGCGAGGTGCACCCACGATCGCTCGCGCGGCCGCATTCTGGACTAGCTGAAGTCGCCGAATGCTCTTCAAGGGCAGCCCCATGTAGAGCACATTGCAGTATTCCAGCCTAGAGGTCACAAGGGCACGAGTGACTGTTGTGAGGGCCTCCCGGTTCAGGTAGGGACGCAACTGGTGCACCAGGCGAACCTGGGCAAATGCCCCCCTGGTCACAGCTGACAAATGATATTCAAAGGTCAGCTGTGGGTCCACTATCACAGAGAGACTAGAGGGAGAAGCAAGGGAATGGCTAGCAGCCCTCAACAAGAGGAGAGTCCCCAAACTGCAAGGTGTAGATGATTTCCTACAACTGCTAGAGGCCAGATTTGAGGAGGTAGAGGAGGATCTATATGCGGAAGATGAGCTCAGCAACCTAAAGCAGAGGGGCCGCCCCATTAAAGAGCCGCGAATTTAGGAGTCATTGGAAGGCCTCTTTACCAGAGCGTCTGTTAGTGCATTTTTTCAGAACAAACCTAGACAAGCAGATTGCCCAGGTAACTGCCTACCGAAATATCCCAAATCGACTCTCTGAGTGGTTCCGAGTAGCAATAAAAGTGGACAGAGGATTGTGAGCTAATGACATGAAAAAACCACCAGACACAAAAGAGAGAGGTAAACCCGACCTGAAACCACCCGACTGATGGGGACCCACTGCAACACAGCAGGCCCCAAACCCAGCCCCCCTCGAAGTCCATTGAAATGCTACAGATGCAGGGGGGTAGACCACATGGTATTTGTGCACATGACCCCAACCCCGATGCTAAGGCCAGAGCCACCACCCAGGGCACGACTGGAACGAGGCCACAAACGGACCACCCACACATCCTGGAAGGCCCTTCAGGCTGTAGAGGTGCCTCCCCATCCAGACAAAGGGGGGGGAGACCCCAGGCAACAACGACCAGTCACCAGAATCTTATGACAGTGATGACGAGGGCGAAAATGACCCAATAGTGAGAGGACCAGTTTACCTTTTCATTTTTCCAATATGCCTCACAGGGCGCCAGAGGGATTTTCAAGCCCTAATGGACTCAGGATGCACTAGATGCTTGATCAACCTGACCACAGTCCTGAAACTGGAGATCAGAGCAAAAAGACTGGCCCACCCAATCTGGTTCAAGCAGGTCGACAGGTCCCTAATGGGAAGAGCCTATGCCACCCACCTGACCGAACCAGTGAGACTAGAGCTAGCAGATCACTGGGAAGTAATTCAATTCATAATAGCCCCTAAAATGATAGATGCAGTCATACTGGGACTCTCCTGGCTAAACAAATGGGGACCGACCATATGGTGGCAAGGGGGTACCCACAGACTTAGGATAGAAAAGGGACCCCCAACCCCTTTCACGCCAGCAAACAGAAACACCACCCAAGCAAGGAACCCCCCAAAAGAGCCCACCATCCCAGATACCCTGGGAAATGCAAGAACAACTGGCAGCCACATCTGAGGAAACCCCAGAGACTGAACAGATCCCAGGGGAATATCAAGACCTTGCAGAAATATTCAGCGAGACCGAGTGCAACATTCTGCCCCCCCCCCCAATCGAAATAATCCCTAGGGCAAAACTACCCAAACTGAAATTGTACACCATGATGCCCTGGAAATGCAAGAAATGCGCAAATACATAGACAAAAACCTAAAACCGGTTCATCAAGCCAGCCAAGCCACAGCGCCAGTCCTCTTCAAAGAAAAAAAAAGGCAGAACTATGAGACTGTGTGTGGACTTTAGAGTGTTATAAAAATTGTCTTATATAAAAAACAAAGGGAAACCCCAAGCAACCAGCAATAAATCTTACTTTAAGATCAGAGGTTTATTGTTTCATGAACAATTTTGAACATGAATAGCAAACATAGCATTAATTAGACTAGCAACTTATTGCAATAAGGTCCACTGTCACAGCTAAATCCAGCAAGGATTAGCTACGGCCAGTGGCCCTGAACTCTTCCCAAAGACAATCCTTTTATACTTTTCTGCACGCATTTCACAACTTACTTCCTTATTCTGTTTTATTGACTGTCACTCTCTGCAAACACCTGTGTACATTTGAAGTTCTCATATACTTGTTACTTTCAGTTCCTCATTTCCGACCATCTCATACTTCTTGTTCTAAATATATCCATACAAAGTATAAACTGTGCAGAAAATGCAGACAAAAGTCAGCACATTTGGAAATATTAGTCTGGTACATTTTTCAATTATATTAGTTTAAATCTTTGGTTCAGTAAGACCTGCAAGCTCACTCTTAGGCCTATTACCTGCAACTTTCCAACTGATATTTTCTCCCCTCACAGGAGGAATCAATGTCATGTGCATACACAACCTATATCCCCTCCCCCTAATGAAGGACATGCTATCTCATCTGGCCAAGGAAAAAGTCTTCACCAAACTAGACCTCAGAGAAGCATACTACAGGGAAGAAGATGAGTGGAAAACAGCGTTCAACTGCCTCTTAGGGAGCTTACAATTCAAAGTGATGCCTTTTTGACGGCAGGGAGCCCCAGCAGTGTTCATGCAGTTAATAAACAACATGCTGCACAAGCGCTTCTACAAGGGGGTCCTCGTCTACCTGAACGACATACTCATCTACATGGAGACCATGAACAACCACATACCCTTGATACTGGAAAAACTTCTGGCAGCCAAACTGTACGTCAAGCTATCAAAATGTGAATTGCACTGTGCATGGCTAGACTATCTGGGTTACTAAGTGTCAAATGAGGGAATAGAGGTGGACCCACTCAAAAGTACAAACTGTCCTAGCTGGCAACCCCCTCGCACCCGCAGACGGCTTCCTAGGGTTTGTGAATTTTTATAGGCAATTCATCCCCTCCTTCACAAAGATTGCCAAACCCATGACAGACCTCCTAAAGACAGGGAGCCCAAGAACAAAACCTTGCCTGGGACAATCTCTACAGTGGGACCTAACCTGCCAAAAACATTCAAAATACTAAAAGAAATGTTTGCAAAGGAACCTGAGCAACCCTTCACAATCCAAGCAGACGCAGTGGAGAACTGCTACTCCAAAGAAACAACCAAGGAAACTTACAACCCTGCACCTACACCGCCTACAAGCTCACAGACACAGAGAGGCAATGGGCCTTATGGGAAAAGGAGGCTTTCGCGATGAGATGAGCACTGCTAACCGGAGACACCTGTTGGAAGAAACCATTCGAAGTCTGCCCTAACCACAAAAATATGGAGGCTCTCAGGACCCCGCGGAAACCCAAGCAAGTCCAATGGATTCAATACTTCAACCGTTTCAACCTCGTACTAAATCACATTCCAGGGGGAAGGAACTTTCTAGCTGACGCCCTCTCCCGCATGCCTCAGTACAAATGCAAACGGGAGCAGGTGGTGGACGCCATCATTCCCTCTACCCAAATAGCTGCCCAAGTGACCACCAGATGACAACGCTGTGACCGGCAAGACTAACCAGCAAACAACCTAACCATGACACTCAAACTGAACTGTTAGCAGACCCCTGGTTCTGAAACAACCAACACATCTTGACAAATAGAGATGACCTCGCATTGAAGGGGATGAAACTCTACATCCTGAAATCCCTATGCACTCTAATTCAAAGCTATAAGAAACAGGCAGATAAACATCGAGCTACAATGGACATTCTGGGTGGGAGAGAAGGTTTACTTCTCCACAAAATATTTGAGGTTTATATTCCCTAGCAAGAAACTGGGACCAAAGTTCATGGGACCATTCCCCATAGTAAAGATCATCAATCCAGTCACAGTGAAATTGAAACTGCCCCAACTGCTAGGGAACATACACCCGGTATTCCATAGCAGCCTCTTAAAACCCATGGTCGGATC
Source organism: Thamnophis elegans (assembly GCF_009769535.1). Classification (NCBI taxonomy): domain Eukaryota; kingdom Metazoa; phylum Chordata; class Lepidosauria; order Squamata; family Natricidae; genus Thamnophis; species Thamnophis elegans. Next base: position 61,793,137 of record NC_045558.1, on the reverse strand, counting down.
CACTCTGGAGACCACTACCCTAGGCCCTGTGGTCATAGGGGGCCAAACCCATTATGAGGTGCAACGAATCCTTGATTCAAGGTCGCACAGGAGACAACTCCCATGATTAATCAAGTAGAAGGGCTACCCCTTGTCAGAGGCATCTTGGGTAAAGAGTAGAAATATCCAGGCTGATTGCCTTATAGCAAAATTCCATGCAGAACATCCAAACAAGTCTGGGAGGAGGACGTAGCCTTAAATCCTATACTTGTACTCTAATTGTTTTTGCTTCGCACAGGTTGCTTTTGGAAAGTGAGGGGAACCAAATGTCAACTCCTAAAGTTGTCATAGTGAGGAGAGGGGGGAGAACACAGTCCACGCATACTTTCAGCTGAAGTCGGATCTCAAGATTACCGCAGCAGACTTGGGAGGGGAGCACCACATTAGGGAATGTGATTTATGACACAGACTGTGGGGAAGGAAGGAAGAGAGGTAAAGTTCAGCTGTATTTCAAATAAGGCTAAGATCTGACTGCACAAAAGAGGCATTGTCAAAATGCTCCTAATAAATGACTGGTTCTCTTTTGAAATCTGACTTGAGGCTCATGAATCAATTAGGGCATTTTTTTGGAACCCTGACAACTTCTAGAAAATGCATAAAGCTAAATTATTTCTTAAAAGCTTCCCTCAAAGAATAAATTATTGAATGAAGCTCAAAGAATAGAGATTTCTCTTCTATGAAGAAATCTTAATAGTTAAAAGTTAAAAATCTTAAAAGTTATTTCAAGATTTGCAAACTTTTAATTTTTGCACTGTTATGAACCATACACTTTAAATTAATGCATTCAAATAATGCATACAGTATTGGTATGAATTCTGAACTGCACTATCCATCAGCAAGAATGTATCACTTGATGGCCATCCAGAAATGCATAGTACGCTAAGTTAATCATATACAATACTGATACGTATCAGTATTATCTGTATCTTTAAATCTTTAATCTTTAAAAATCATTTAAATTATTTCCATTTTAATGTTGATTCTTCTATTTTTAAATGTTTCTTTTTATATATTTATTGTCTATTGTATGACACCAGTTACTTACAAATTAGATAAGCTATTCATATAGTTATATGAATAGGATAAATTACACTTGAAAACTTTGATTGCCAATATGAGAAATGTTGTTGGCAGGTATTTTTATGTGGATAGGTACAATCTATCCCTATGAAAATATTCTATGGAAATAAAATATTTTTATCAAAGAAAACAATTTTATGTAGATAAAAATAAATCCTATACATTGGTCAAAGATGGTAATTGAATTTGTTACGGTTATAGAGTGCAGGTGAAACTCAAAAAATTTGAAGTTCATTTATTTCAGTAATGCAACTTAAAAGGTGAAACTAATATATGATAAGACTCATTACATGCAAAGATAGTTTAAGCCATAATTTGTCATAATTGTGATGATTATGGCTTACATCTCATGAAAACCCCAAATCCACAATCTCGGAAAATTAGAATATTGTGAAAAGGTGCAATATTCTAGGCTCAAAGTGTCCCACTCTAATCAGCTAACTAAGCCATAACACCTGCAAAGGGTTCCTGAGCCTTTAAATGGTCTCTTAGCCTGGTTCAATAGAAATCACAATCTTGGGAAAGACTGCTGACCTGACAGTTGTGCAGAAAACCATCACTGACACCCTCCATAAGGAGGGAAAGCCTCAAAAGGTAATTGCAAAAGAAGTTGGATGTTCCCAAAGTGCTGTATCAAAGCACATTAATAGAAAGTTATGTGGAAGGCAAAAGTGTGGAAGAAAAAGGTGTACAAGCAGCAGGGATGACCGCAGCCTGGAGAGGATTATCAGGAAAAGGCCATTCAAAAGTGTTGGGGACTTTCACAAGGAGTGGACTGAGACTGGAGTCAGTGCATCAAGAGCTACCACATACAGATGGATCCTGGACATGGGCTTCAAATGTCATATTCCTCTTGTCAAGCTGCTCCTGAACAACAAACGTCAGAAGCGTCTTACCTGGGCTAAAGAAAAACAGATCTGGTCTGTTGCTCAGTGGTCCAAAGTCCTCTTTTCTGAGGAGAGCAACTTTTGCATCTCATTTGGAAACCAAGGACCCAGAGTATGGAGGAAGAATGGAAAGGCACACACTGCAAGATGCTTGAAGTCCAGTGTGAAGTTTCCACAGTCTGTGTTGATTGGGAGCCATGTCATCTGCTGATGTTGGTCCACTGTGCTTCATTAAGTCCAGGGTCAATGCAGCCGTCTACCAGGAGATTTTGGAGCACTTCATGCTTCCTTCTGCAGACAAGTTTTATGGGGATGCTGACTTCATTTTCCAGAAGGACTTGGCACCTGCCCACACTGCCAAAAGCACCAAAACCTGGTTCAATGACTGTGGGATTACTGTGCTTGATTGACCAGCAAACTTGCCTGACCTGAACCCCATAGAGAATCTATGGGGCATTGCCAAGAGAAAGATGAAAGACATGAAACCGAACAATGCAGAAGAGCTGAAGACCTCTATTGAAGCATCCTGGTCTTCCATAACACCTCAGCAGTGCCACAGGCTGATAGCTTGCCACGCCACATTGAGGCAGTAATTGCTGCAAAAGGGGCCCAAACCAAGTATTGAGTACATATGCATGCTTATACTTTTCAGAGGTCCGATATTATTCTATGTACAATCCGTTTTATTGATTGCATGTAATAGTCTAATTTTCTGAGATTGTGGATTTTGGGTTTTCATGATCTGTAAACCATAATCATCACAATAGTGACAAATCACGGCTTGAACTATCTTGCTTTGCATGTAATGAGTCTATTTCATATATTAGTTTCACCTTTTAAGTTGCATTACTGAAATAAATGAACTTTTGCATGATATTTAATTTTTCGAGTTTCACCTGTAGCTGTTGTGTCCAGCCTTAACTATTAACTGTAGTATGATTGTGGTTTGCTATCATGGATATGGATATGTGTGTGTTTGTGTGTGTGTGTGTGTATAACTGTTCTGACACCCCACTTTGCTCGTTCAGAAACGACAGCCAGACAGAACTTCAAAGGAAATATCTTGATCAGTCCCAGCTTTTGCTGGCTGCGAGCCCAAAATAAACATAAATAAATTCTCTGGCAAAAAGTTAAACAGCAAATGCAAACCAGGTTTGCATAAAGCAAATCACTTATCCAAGTGCTTCTTTGAATCATGAACACGAACTAGACCAGGAACGGAACGGAACAAACGAATGAATGATGTTGACTTCTGCAACTAAGGCGTGGCAGCATCAGTCTTTTATCCACAGGAGGAGATCCTTAATGAGCCCCAGCTACATTGTTATCTTCTCCTATGACCATCCTGAACCACTCACAGTAGATTTCTGTGTCAGTCTGATAGCAGCTCCAAAGGCTCCTACCGAGCCACAACATAGATACATACATACATACATACATACATACACACACACACACACACACACACACAATTTATTTATTTATTTTAAATTTAATTCTTATTGTTATACATCAGCTAAAGTAGCAATAGACAGGTAATCTTTAAGTTCATTAAATAAATGAATAAATTAAAATTCCTCGAATCATCGTATGATATTTTGACTTCTACATTTAAATTACATTATAGGAATAACAATGTATAAATTACATTGCTAAGACGCTGAGTTTCTCAATCAGAAAGGTTGGCAGTCCAGTGGTTCGAATCCATAATGCCCTGTAACGGAGTGAGCCAACCTAGTGGCTCAAAAACACGTAAAAAATGCAACTAGAAAAATAGGGACCACCTTGGTGGGAAGGCAACAGCGTCTGTGCAACTTCAGCATTTAGTCATGCAGGCCACATGACCACAGAGACGTCTTCGGACAGCTCTGGCTCTTCGGCTTTGAAATGGAGATTAGCATCACCCCTAGAGTCAGCAATGATTAGCACATATGCGCGAGGGGAACCTTTAACTTTACCTTTAAAATTACATTAAATTTTCCAGCATTCAATATAATTGAAAGCACCCACTTAAAACTTGAAATTGAAAATATGTCCAATTTGAATAAATATACTAATATTTCCAATGATTTTAATTTCTGGCAAAAATAAGATTATAAAATCTATATATTTCCACTTTATATCACATACCTCTGGTAGCTTTCAGGAAAAAAACTTCTTGACCTTGAGCCAGCATGATAAGACTTAGTGTGCCAACTGTATCTGGAGAAATATCAACTGTAGGTTCTCGATTTAATGAAGAGAGGACGGTATCTTTAATATGCTGGAAAGCACCACTAGCAAACTTGGAAAAATAATACATTTTATTATAGAAGTGTGCTAAATACTATAGTGAAAAACACTAGAAAGATAAACATTCTATTTAAGGTACTGTTCATATTGCATTTAATTTAATTGGATGTGAATTGGATGAGAAAGACTACTATAAGTTTTACTGTATTTCTGCATCCAAGGCTGTTAGAATTTCATTGATGTCAATACAATTTAAGTCAGTTGAGAAGAGGAAGTATGTCTCAACCTTTTCAAATTAATGGTACATTTGGAATTTAGAGAACATATTGTTGATGATTCTTTAAAATGGCTATTAAGGATTTGTCACAAATAATTATCATTAGGATATAATTATTCATATAGCACATATTAGAATTCAGTATTGTAATTCTTTTTATTATTCCTATTACCTATTTAGCATTCCCTATTAACCCTTCTAGCCTAAATCCTGTTTCAGTGTAAGTCAGTTGGGTGCCAAGCCTACTTTTGGGGAGGTCTTATATTTTCCCCATTTTTTTTCCCACTTAGCACCTGCATGGCCTCACTAAACAGCTGATCTGCACCGCTTTCAGAGCCTGAACCTCCTCCACAAACAGCTGAGCTGAGCCTGCATGTCTTTGCTAAACAGCTTCGCAAAACAAATCAGCTGTTTAGTGAAGACACACAAGCTCAGCTATTTTGCAGAAGACATTCAGGCTCCAAAAAAAGAGCCTGAGCCTGAATGTCTTTTCTAAACAGCATTTTCCTGCTGAGCCTTCAGCGTTGCAATCCTGGGATACGCTGAAGGCTTGGCGGGGGAGGGGGGAACCTTTTCGGCGATTGGCAGGAAAATGGGGAGGGGGATTTTTCTGCCTATCCTCCTTTTCTTAAACTCAGCACAGAAAAGGGGGACAGGCAGGAAAATCCCCCTACCTATTTTCCTGCTGAGCCTTCAGCTGCAGGGGTGGGGGTGGAAGCAGCCTGCAAAGTGCACCCTGTCCCTTTCAAGAAATTGTCCGTGCATGTGTTCATGTGTGTGTCTGAGAGAGAGAGAGAGAGAGAGAGAGAGAGAGAGAGAGAGAGAGAGGGAGGGAGGGAGGGAGAGAGAGAGAGAGAAACAACAGAGGAGAGTAACAAGAATTGCAGGCAACTCACCGCCATTTCTCCCCCCCCCCCCTCTCTCTCACACACACAAACACAATGTTGAGAAACGGTGGAGGGCAGACAACCAGGTAAGGGAACTGACCCTCCCCAGCCTTCAGCTCGGCATCTGCTCAGGGTGGCGCCCCGAGGCCTGGCACCTCCGTAGGCAACCCCCACCTGGCTAATACGATGGGCTCCCTCGTAGTGCCTCCTCTCCCACGTGAGGCAGGCTACATCTGTGCGGCCATGCAGCAGAAGCGACATGGTCTATTCTTGCCCACAGCATTGGCAGCCAGGATCTGGCCACAGCTGCCACCAGCTGAGATCAGCAAGAAGACTTGGTGAACTGGAGGCTCCACGCACATGCAGCAGCCGCCCAGGAAGAGAAGTGTGTGCCGGAGCCAAAACGATGAGCCTCGCCAACTTCAGAAACCAGGGATCTTGCAGGCCATGTAAAGGACACCCAAATCCCTGGGTTGTTTGCAACTCGAGCAAGGCGCCTAACCATCCACCCCAAACCAAGCAGCAGGGAGGCTTCGGGACAATGCTTAGGACTACCCAGCTAAAGGCAGCACCCTTCTAACGCTTGCTGCCCTGGCAAAGGCAAGGTGGACGCAGGCATGAGTTGCACAGGCCTCTTTGATGGCCTCCCCGCCCCCGGCGCTGTGCAAGCCCCAGAGCAGTGCCAGGAAGGTGGCGGTATTGCAGGATTGCAACGCTGAAAGCTCAGGATGGAACCTTTTTGGTGATCAGCAGGAAAATGGGGAGGGGATTTTTTCCTGCCTGTCCTCCTTTTCTTAATCTGTGCTGAGCTTAAGAAAAGGCAGCCTTCAGTGTTGTAATCCTGGCATAGGCTGGAGACTTGGGGGAGTGGGGAGCCTTTTCAGTGATTGGCAGGAAAATTGGGAGGGGTTTTTCCCTGCCTTTTTCTGCCTATACTGCCAAAGCCTCCATGCTACTTGGGGACAGACAGCTGTGTGGTTTGCTCGAGTTGCAAAAAAACCTGGGGATTTGGGCAGCCTGGTTTCCGAGGCTGGCAAGGCTCAGTATTTGGGCTCCAACACACTCTTCTCTTACCGTGAGGTGACCATGCATGTGTGGTGCCTCTAGCTCATCAAGAGCAGGGGGGGAACCCTTTCAAACAGCGTTGCCTGCAATTCTTCTTACTCCCCTCCATTCTCTCTCTCTCTCTTTCTCTCTCTCTCTCTCTCTCTCTCTCACACACACACACACAGACATTTAATTGCTTGAAAGGGACAGACTTCACTTTGCTTCTACCATAAGCAGATGCATCCCACAATCTTTCAGAATTGCCTGCCTTTTTGTCCTTTTTCAAGCAGCAGCAGCCAAGCAGAGGTGGGGAGGAGGGGGGAGTCAATTCCAACAGGCCACATGGCTTTCTGCCTCATCGCTGGAAACATCTCCAGGCACCCGGAGAGACAGAACTCGGAGCCCTTGCTGGGTCAGTTGACCATGGGCTGTGGTTAAGGATCAAGGTGACCGGGAAGGGAAGATTACCTCCTGGGCTGGCCACACCCACCTTCTTCACTAGGGCTTAGTTTTGAGGTAGTCCCCCCCAAGAACAATCAGTGGAAGACTTACTTTCAGGATAGTCGTATTTTGGTGAAAACATGGTACTGATCTTTTAAAGATATATTCCTAATGTTTAACAAAGCAACTTCCAATTCTAATAATTTGTTAACCATAGAGAAGAATACCTGATAAAATTTAGCAGCAGCTTTCATCCCTTCATCACTCTCAAGATTCTGTTCTGATGCTATTTGACTGGCCAATGCTCCACAATTAAATAATACACATATTTTCTCCATAGCTTAAACTTGCCAAAGCTGAAACAAAGTGCATACAAAATCAACATTCTTATCTATAAACAGTAATGGAGCATGTAGTAATTAATAAAAGTAAAAACAATAATAAGCATACATCAATGAATCTGCAGATCTATAGAGTTCATTAAATAAGTTATACACAATTCTTTTTTTAACAAAATCAAAATTAATATTAGTTGATTTCCAGGTGATCTAGTTGCTAATAAAACTTTTATGATTTGAGATGAAAAATTTTAAATAATTGTCATTGCATTCATATCATTGTGTTTATTTGCCTTATGGGTTCTGGGTAAACACAACTAGCTTGATTTCCTTGAAAAATAATGAAGTGGAGCTGACAACCACAGCAAAATAAGGAGCCAGAGAATAGATTGGCTCTTCAGAATTCCAGATCAAGGAAATTGTGGTATTGGCCACAATCACTTTATGTAATAGTTCCCCAAAAGGGATCAAAACATAATCTCTCCAGCAGATTTTGGAGTTTTCCAAACCAAGTGAAAGCCTTCACTGATAAAGTTGTAGTTCAGAGCAAGGAGTCTGTAATCCCGGGTTACAAGAGTTCCCTTAGCAAAAGTTCAAAGTTATGCGACCAGCACCCCTAGTCCATGATGGCAAACCTTATAGCGTGCGTGCCATTTGTTAGGGCATGTGCCTCGTTGCCCTGTCAGCTGACAATCAGCCTTCATTTTCAGCCATTCCCAAATTCCATGTTGCCCATAGGGCTGTTTTTCACTCTCCGGAGGCTTCAGGAAGCCTCTGGAGCCTGGGAGGACGAAAACGAATCCATAGAGGGCCAAAAGCGGGGGGGGGGGGAATCGTGCATGCATGTACATAGGGGAGGTCGCACGTGCATGTGTGTCGGGATCATCCGCATAGAATTATGGGTGGACACACCATGCATGACAACCCCCCCCCCCCCTGCGCTCCCTCCACTTTTGGCACATAATGGGAAAAGATTAACCATCAATGCCCCTAGCGTTTATGAACAAGACCCAAACTACAAATCTTGCAACAGCACAACCTGTTGCAGGCCAAAATGGAGCCTCCAGGGATCCATCCCTCAGATGCTCCATTTGCCTGCAATGGGCCAGGGAAGGCCCGCAGAGGGCCAAGCAGAGCATTGGCGGGGCACACAAGGCTGGAGAGGAGACTGCTTGCTAGATCTTCACAGGGTAAGTGACCCAATGTAGTATGCTCCATGGGGGAAGCAATTTGGAGAGCATGAGGTATTTCAATGGGTCAGGGAGGCCTTGGGTGGCCTTACGCAGATAGCCTATTCTATCAGAAGGCCACCCAAGGCCTTCCACACCCTGAAATACCCTATGTGCACTTAATGAGCCTCACATTTGATTAGTGAATGCCTTCGTGAAATGAGGGAGTAATCTCATTCAAGATATGAGATTCACTCCCATGAATTGTCAGGTTACAAATGGAATGGGCAGGCTCCATTATATTCGTAACTCAAGGACTATCTGTATTTGCATACTTGGATTTCTTAATCAGTTCCAGAAATTGCTGGGCCAAGATATGGCTGCATTATTGGAAGGTAAGTAGTAGGGCAGCTCCACCTCCTCCCATCCCCACCCTAACTTAACCTGTGCACCCTGGAGAGGGTGGGGTCTTAATTAGGGTTTATTTTGGGAGTAGGACTTAAATCAAGCTAGGGCTTACTTTCCGAGTAGGTTGTATTTTTGGGGAAACAAGTACATTCTTTATAAACATTCAATATTTATATGTTTGCTTTTGGGATATATGTCTAGTGGAATAAGAACGCCAATCTGACTATCAAAATACAAAATGATAATGTGGTTCAATTCTGGTTCTGGCTTAATTCTAGTTTCTTTCAACTGATAAAGCATAGAAAGTAGGTAATGAAAAAAAAAACCTGATAGGATCTACAATATTTACACAGTTAGGTAGCCTCAAGGTGCCTCAACAACTTAAAACCTCTAGGATTTGTGAAGATGAAGATATATTTGCAAAATCAATAGAAAGTAGTTTTCTTAGCACAAACCAATTTCATATGTATCATTCCAATGAAAATTTTAGTAAAACTAAGCAATCTTTTAGTAAGCAAGTATATTATTCCATTCTGCTTGTTTCTAAGGATAAAACAAAAATTATGCTCAAATTCATGAAGGAAGACACATGTCTCTTCCGCAGAATCAGTTAAAGTGACTTTTAATTAGTCACATCAGTGAGATGAATTGTGTTGAAATGTAATAAATAATAAGCAATTCTTTAAAAATATGGTAAGTTAGAATACTTATGAGAAGATTAGATTTCATATATTTTGAATTCTGTAATTACCAAGTTTAACAGATCCGCCAAACAGTGACCCTTTGTCAAAGGCATCTTTCCAGGTAAAAGTTACACAGATCTAAAAATATAAATAAAAACAGTAAATTAATTTCTAGCCTTAAGATAGATGTAAATGTTCCAAAAACTTTCCTTAAGCAGAAATACAAATGTCAAAAACAGTAAAAAGCTGCACCTTATCATTATCTGATAATACATACAGATACAAGGAAGTTTTATGAGAAAATTTGATGTATGGTAAAGAAATGGGTATATTTGAAGTTCCTTTTACATCAATTATTGTTATAACCAGAATTCAATTAATTGGACTATTCTTAATTTTTGTAGAGTTAAGTACATACTGAAATTTTCTTGGGAAACTAACATATTCTAAAACTGTGGTTGATATGTATCCTTGTGATCCAAAAGAGTACTCACACTGTATAATAGATGCTTGTCCAAGGCTGATGTTTTCACGGCCTCACTTATTTAATTAGAAAGTATGACTTAAAAGTGTAGAATTCATTCAAAAGCAACTTTTTATTCCAAAGTCAGCTGCTCTCTTACACATTATATTGCATTTCAAAACAATATTTAAAAGCTTTAATACATCACCTGGTTTTCAGAAAATGGAAATTTTGGTTCAATGGAACACAGTTGATCATAGTATCTGAAATAAACAAATACCACCATAAATGTATATATTGTTGCAAATGTAGCAGATTTGGAATCCACAAACCCATGAATGAGATGGCTATCTCTATATGAACACATAGTTTGACCTTTTTCCTCCCCGCCCCTCCCGTATGTACAAATATACAAAGTATGCATATAAAAATATTTTCTATATATATGTATATGTACATACATGTATGTATGTGTATATATACACTTAATATGTATGTACGTATACATACATATAGAAAAGATGTTGTGTAGCCATTTTTTATGTACAATGTACAGCAATATCTAATTAATTAGTATGTATTTTAAGTATGTAATATGTTTTATGGATTGGTTACTGAGTGAAATTTAAAAATCTATTTTACTAAAGATTTTGTCTTTTTAAAACATAGCGAGCATAGTTCATAGAAAAAGGTTGAGTAAAGAATGGGATTTTCATTATTTTAGCTTCTGATTAAAGTTTGGAATCTCCAAAAACCTGGAAAAGTTCAGGAATTTTAAAAAGAGACACATTCACTTCAGGACATTTTCTTTCTGCAGAAATAAGTAATATGCAAAGCCTGGAATCTGTGTTAAGTTTTTTAAAATTCTATTTTTGATATTGTGCTATGTTACATGATCCAATCTGGGTCAGGCACCTGGACCAGAGGTTTTGTCTTCTAAGTTTTCAAACTCATGCTGGAGCCCATCTTCAGGGAACTTCTCTTGAGCAATGTGTGTGCTGTTCTGTGTGGTATTTATAGTGCCTGTTGTAAGTGGCTTTTTAGATATTGATTGGGGTAAGTCAATGGCTGGCTTTTAAATCACTAGCTGTCAACCACAACCGTAATGGAGTCCAAAATTTCCATTGCTATTTGCTTTTGCTGCCCAGCTCTCATCTTCTAAGTCAGTGGTCCCCAACCCCGGTCCGCGGACCGGTGCCGGGCCGTGGAGTACCTGGCACCGGGCCGCGCAGCGGCCGGGGGCCATGATCGCTCTTTTAAATCCGCTCCTCTTAAATGCATTTCTCTCTCCCCCCCTTTGGTCCCACCCTCGGCTCTCTCTCCCTCCCTCCCTCGCCGTCTCCTCCCTTCTCTCTCCCCCCCTCCCGCACCGATCCATCGCCAGGGAAAGAGAGAGTGAGAGAGTGAGAGAGGAGAGAGAGAGAGGGAGAGAGGGAGGGAGTCAAAAAACTGTTCCGGCCGCCGCTGAAATGACTCAGTAACTTTTGCGCTTGGATCTGCTTTTTCAAACCTCCCCAATCATCATCGCCACCCTCTTCCTCCTCCTCCACCACCACCGTTTGTTCCGCTAAAGCTCCTAAAGCTCTCTCCTTGGCTTTTCCTGCTTTCTCCCTGTCACCCAGATGCATGCTGTGGTTCGCGAGTGCGGCTCGGTTTTATGTGTCCGCTTCTCTCCCTTTCTCTCCACACACCCCCCACCTCCATTTAATTATTTTTTTTAAAAGAAAGAAAACCGTAGTTCTGCCAATTGCAAAAAAAAAAAAGTGTGTGTGCGTGCATATCTGCCGGGGTGTGTGTGTTTGTGTGGTGTGTGTGGTGTGTGTATGCGCGCGCGGAGAGAGACTGGTTGGAAAGGAAGGACAGGACTGGCGGTGTGTGTTCTGCAGCCCCTCCGGTGGAGGCTGCACTAGCCGTCAGATCTGGTGTTTTTTTTCCCCTCTCCTTTTTCTGGCAGGTCGTTTTAATCCTTGCTAATTACTTTCTGTTCTTCGCTTGCCAGCTTCCTTCCCCCCTCCTTCCTCCTCCCCCCCCGGCCGGGTGCGCCTCCCCACTTTTACTCCCAGTTATATATTTATATATATATTTATTTTCTCTCTCTCCACGGCATTCGCGCGCGCGCTGTTCTTTGCCCGCCGAATGTGGGGGGGGGGGAGGGCGGGCAGAAAGGTTGGTCCGGGTTGAGGGTTCAGGATGGTCTTTGAGGAACATAAGTCTGTCCGGGTGGGGGGGGGCATATTAAAGCACTTTATATTTATGTAATTGTATTTTATTTTGTAAGGCATGTTTAAATACAATAAAATAAAAGTTGTTTAATCAAAACAATCTGATATATAAACAATCAATGTGTCGCGCAACAACGCCCCCCCCCACCCCTGCGCCCGCTCAGCGGGCCACGGTAAAATTATCAAAGGCTGACTGGTCCGCGGCGATAAAAGGTTGGGGACCACTGTTCTAAGTAGTTGACTGTTGTGGTAAATCAACATTCCTGTTGGCTGATGAGGGGCGTGTTTCCCAGACTTCAATCACTTTCCTGGCTGTTTTATGCCTGCTTGTCCAAAAATCTTAGTAGCTGCAATCTACCTTCCCATCTATCCTACATAGTCACTGGCAATTCATGCAGGGATTCAGTAGATTACATCGGAAGTACCCCCCACCTCCAAGCCAATGAGATTGAACCTGGGAAACAGGTCCTCATCAGTCAACAGGAGTGCTGATGAGCCAAGTACTTAGAAGCACAAGCAAATGACAGCTAATGACTTAAAAGTATTCATTAATACACTCCAATCAACATCTAAGATCCACTTACTAGCACACTGTGCTAGAGAGAAGTTCCCTGAAGATGGGCTTCAGCATGAGTTCGAAAGCTTAGAAGACAAAATCTCTGACTGACCCAGATTGGATCCTGCAACATTATCCTGGGGCACGTATATTTGCCTTCATTGTACTAATCATCGCTTAACAATAATTCATTCAGCAACTGTTCAAATTAGGATGGTGCTGAATTAAAGGACTTACAACCAGTATCCAAAGTTACAATCATTGCAGCATACCCCGTAATCACACGAGTGCAATCTGGCCTCTTGGCAATCTGTTCATCTTTACAATGGGATGTCAAGATTCCACAATCATGTGAACCTCAGAAAGTCTATAGTGAAGTTTGCAGGAAAAACATATCACTACTGCAGAAATCCTTCTGGTTCTTGAGATCAGGCTGAAAAAGGTTGTTGAGACCCATTTTGGGACACATCTTTTTCAGCCAGTTTCTTGGAAAGCAGAATGACAGCCTGCTGCTGACTTAAAAAGTCCTTTATGAAAACCAAGCAGGATTTTAGTATGGCTCATTTTCACCATGGCATTTGTAACCTTTTGCATATAGAGGGAACTGGCACCGTCCATGGGAGAAAGGATTTCAGCTTTCTTTCTCTGGCACAGTGTAGCTTCTCTTCTCCATGTGTGAAACAGAACAGCCATGCTGGGTTAAAGAAAGAAAGGTTAGATCTTTGGGATCTGAGTTTTGATTTTCCAGCACAGACTAGGAATTCCCTTGTATTCACAAGGGAATGATGCCCGTCCTCTTTCAGAAGACAGCTCTTTCATTCTAGCCTCTTAATGACCTCTGTGATCACTTAGCAACTGCAACTGGGAAGGTGGAAGTGCAATCACTGAGCAAGCAGTCATAGGGGCACCTCATTTAACAACTGCAACAACGTTTAGGCAAAAGTCAGGCATACTTGGGGTCATATGTGTTTTATCTTTCTGAAACTGGTATTTAATTGCAGCTTTCAGGCTATGTTTATGAAAATGTATTTTTTCTCAGAATCTTATTGTCATTTTTAATAATTTGAACTTTTTCTGATCTGAAATGTTTTAGGCAAAATATTCTTAATTCATAGCAACCCATATCAGTCTTTAGGCCATCAAAATAGTATTTCATTTCAGAAAACATTCTTAACTAATTTGCAACATCTTGGTTTGAACAGCTCAATAATGGTATTTCCTTAAAAAAGCACTTTTAAAAAATGAAGCTTGATTTTATCCACCAAGTTTATCCACCAAGGGAGAAAAAGAGAGAGAAATATGAATCTATATGGAATACAACCAGGAAGTGCTATTACAGAAATTATTTCACTTTTTGACTGTAACATAAAGGCAATACAAGGCACAAAAGCTCTTCTTATCCAGACCTGAGAATTACTGTGGATGTCAAGTTAGACACCCTGGAAGTCTAATCGGAAGAACTAGCAAGCCGTTATACCAAAATAGGATGAGGCATTAAGTGGAAAAATTAAAGGTTTTGGACCTCCAACCATCCCCACTCAGCATCATTACAGAAGTCCTTAACCACAACTGAGTCCAAAATTCCCACTGCTGAGCATGGCAGTTAAGTGAGCTTTGCCCCATTTTACAATCTTTTTTTTTCAAAATTGTTAAGCAAATCACTGAATTTATTAAGTGAATCTGGCTTCTCCCATTGACTTTGCTTGTCAGAAGCAAGATGGGAAGGTTACAAATGATTATCATATGACTGCGGGACAGTATCATAAAGACATAATAAATAAAGTAAGTACATGCTACTAGCCAAGTGCCTGAATTTTGATCATGTGATCATGAAGATACTGCAATGGGATAAAACCAATGATAAATCATTTTTTTTCAGTGCTGTTGTAACTTTGAATGGCCACTAAAAATGGTTGTAAGTCAAAAACTACCTGTCTAAACATTACGAGAGATTTGTTGTTGATTATATTAGGAAATAATGAAAACATAACCCACTTTAATGCTGAAACTGGAAAATAGTTAAGAAAGTCTTCCTGGCATTTTTCTGTACATGCAGGGTTCCTTTTTTTCCAGATCGATCAATTGTTAATCCATTGATTGCCACAGGAATTGACCAACAAGTTTGTCACACAGGCATCCATGTGGCTTTCATGCCTAGGGTGGGACAGACTCAGTCTCCTAGCTTTGAGCTTTTTGCCTTAAACACTACACAAAATTGGCTTTCTCTTTCCACTTCTTAGCAACGGAAAATATCCTGATTAAGTTTTATTTCAGTTAATATATAAACAGAACACACATCAATTCTTTATGGGATATTCTATTCTATAAGTAAGCATTCCTGATTTTGGAATAGTTATTTCTGAAGATTTTTTTAAAAAAATTCCAGAAGAATTTTCTGCACTCATGGTATTTTAAATGAACGAGAAATAGTTATAACTAAAATGTCTGTGCCATCATTAAGTTACTGGCTTGATTTTTATACTGATCTGATTTATTTTAACACAAATAGTGGGCAAATGTATTATCTGCATTTCCATGCCATTCTTTCCAAAATTATTGTGATTATGAATTAGTGTCCCATACTTATGAAATCATATGTGTCAGGGCTGCTTCGTTCAGTAACCAAGAAAAAAACCACTCAACTCCATTTTGCAGAATTAAGAGTACTTTTACTGGTCATGAGTAGATAGTAGCCAGGCAAAGCAAGGTCTGAGGCAAAAGCGCGCATAGGCATAGATATCAATATGGGACCCAACCTCTCCCTGGTAACCTCAGCCCATAGTTCAATCAGTACACCCCACAGGTGTCATGTGGGAGACATCTTCAAAAAGCATCATCAGGCTGGTATGCCGGACAGTTGGCCTTGGCGGCAAATCCTTTATCTGCAGCATGTGCAGTAGATGGTGAGAACACCTCCCTTTTACAGTCACCCCTGTGCTGACACTTCCCCACCCACATACAATGCCCCCCCTCGCCGTTTCAATGGCAGCCGAAAGCAAGCAGCAAAACAGAGGCTGACATCCGGCCCTCCGTCAGGAAAGGAAATCATCCCTGCAGAAAAAGAACAAACACACAAACAACATAAAACAGGAACAAGGAAAGGTGAAAATGTTCACGCCAATCCAGGTCAAGGCTTGTCGGGGTAGGCAGAGTAGAATTTTCGCAAAACTCAAGGAGCCCTCACGTAGGACTTATCGACCCATTCAGCATGAGAGCGTGGAAAATGCTTCCAGAAAACGAGATACTGAATCTGATTTCTATGTTTCCGAGAGTCCAAAATGTCCTTAACCTCAAAATGTTGCTCTCCCTCAATGAGAAGAGGGCCAGGTGGTGCAGGTCGAGGAACTCGCAGAGAGGAAGTGTGTTCTGGCTTCAAAAGGTTGACATGAAACACTGGGTAAACACGGTTAAGGTATTTGGCAGTTCCAGTCACACCGATACAGGGTTAATAATCTTTACAATAGGAAACGGACCGATGTACTTAGGACCCAGTTTCTTAGACTTCTGGGTGGTTTGGAGAAATTTGGTAGACAAAAACATATGATCTCCAACCTTGTATTCCCTTTGCTTAGTCTTCTTCTTGTCAGCCTGTTTCTTGTGTGCTCTATAAGCAGCATCCAATGCCTTGTATGCCAAAGGCCAGATTTTGCGGAGTTGGTCACTCCATTCTGACAGAGACAGGACTTGTGGCTTTTCTCGTGGTACCTCTGGAATAGGTACAAAATCATGGTCAAACACTACTTTAAATGGCGTAAAACCTGTACTGCTGTGCACCGAGTTGTTATAGGCCACTTCAGCATGAGGTAACAACTCAACCCAATTAACTTGCTGATAATAATGAAACACCGGAGGTACTGTTCCAAAACAGAATTAGTCCTTTCACAAGCTCCGTTAGTCTGCAGATGGTGGGCGGAGCTTAGCCCCTGGGCAGAGCCAATCAACTTCAAAAACTCCTTCCAAAATAAGGAGGTGAATTGTACCCCCCTATCAGAGATAATGCGGTCTGGTACACCATGCAGGTAATATAGTAATAAACAATTTAGCTAAGGATTTAGGAACATGGAACAAAATGAACTTGTTTGGAAAACAAGTCTGTAATAACCCAAATCACAGATTTCCTTGACTTTCAAGTAATTCAACAATGAAATTCATAGATATTTATTTCCACGGTGCCTCCAAACGGGCCATGCCCTGGAGCAGGCCCTGGGGTTTCCTTGGTGGGCCCTTCGCAGCAGTACATGTGGGGTAACTGGCAACATAAGACTCAATGTCCTTCTTCAATGACGGCCACCAAAATTGTCTTTTAATGAGATGCAGAGTTTTCACAAATCCAAAATGGCATGCCATGCATGAGTCATGGGCCCGATGTAGAACCAAAGTTCTAATGGCAGCAGGAACATACAATTTAGCTCCTATCCAAGGTAGACCGTCTTTCATGGTATACTCATTGGAATGCTGTTTAAACCACTCATCGGAATCAAGGCCCTCCTTAAGTTTGGAGACAAGGTCCTTTTGTGTCCTCAAAATTAGAGCTGCTCTGGCTTCTAGTGACCACCAGAGCAACAAGATTCTTCGCTGGGATGACTTGGTGAACCACGCTAAGCTTTGAGCTGTTGTATTGAGGGAGTCTGGAAAGAGCATCTGCCATAAAGTTCTTCCCTCCTGGGATATACTTTAAAGTGAAATCAAACCTGTAAAGTGTTGTGCCCATCTCATCTGTTTGGGGGATAATTTTCGGGGAGTTTTTAACGCCTCCAAGTTCTTATGAACAGTCCACACCTCAAAAGGGTGTTTAGCCCCTCCAAGAAATGTCGCCAGGTCATTAAAGCCCACCTGACTGCAAAAGCCTCCTTTTCCCATATAGCCCATCGTCTTTCTGTCTCAGTTAGCTTCCGAGAGGTGTAAGCGCAAGGTTGTAGTTTTCCATCAGCATTTGCTTGTAGTAACACCGCCCCCACTGCAACTTCACTTGCATCTGCCTGGACCACAAATGGTGAATCCATGTCTGAGTGTTTCAACGCTGGTTCAGCTGCAAACAGTCATTTTAGTTTTTCAAATGCGGCTTGACACTCCATAGTCCAATTTAAGGGCTTTCCTGGTCTAGGTTTGGCCTCCCCCTTTGATTTCAGGAGGTTCGTAATAGGGAGGGTGATGCTGGCGAACGAGGGAATAAATTGACGAAAAATTCGCAAATCCCAAAAAACTTTGTAACTGTTTGCGGGAGTGGGGGGGGTGCCCATTCAGTGACTGCTTGGACCTTTGCTTGGTCCATCTCAATGCCATCATGGGAGATGCGATACCCAAGGTAGTCAATTTTCTCTCGATGAAATTCACTCTTAGACAATTTCGCATACAGTTCCGCTGCCCGGAGTTTTTTAAGTACTGAGCGGACAAGTTTTACATGTTCTTCACATGTTTCCATGTAAATAAGGATGTCATCAAAATAGACCATTACGCTTTTGTAGAGGTGATAATGCAAAACGTCATTAATTGCATGAAAACAGCTGGTGCCCCCTGTAGGCCAAATGGCAGTATCTGGAATTGAAAACAGCCAAGAGGACAGTTGAACGCAGTTTTCCACTCATCACCCTCCTTAATTCTGACCCTGTAATAGGCCTCTCAATTTTCATTGGGAATGAAAATTTATTTAGATATGAAAACTATATTAATGATTGTAAAAATTACTATCTGAAATTTTGTTTTGAATATGAATAAGGGTACATCTATGGAATTTGTATGGGATGCAAGCAAAGCGTATATGAGAGGAGTTCTGATGAATTAAATAAAACACATAAATAAGCAAGGGCTAAAACGAACAGAACTGGAAGAGGAAATTAAGAGAAAAGAGCTGGAGTTAACAAGGAAACCAGACGATACAAAGGTTAAGGAAGCTATTAACATATTAAAATCTCAATTTGACATGTTGATCTCTGACCAGGTAGCTACTAATTTATTATATGCAAAACACAATACTTTTTGTAATGCAAACAAACCTGGCAGATGGTTAGCTTATCAGATTAGGAAAAAAAGGAAAACTCGAAATATATCTAAACTGATTTACAGAGGGAAGGAGGTGTTCCAACAGGAAGAGATTCAAAAGGCTTTCTGGGAATTTTTTACAGAACTGTATAAAGGGGATAAAATTATGGTTTAGACATAGACAAATATTTAGACAAGGAGAAAATACCTTCAGTTAGAGAAGAACACAGGCAAAAATTGAATCAACCAATAACCTCGGGGGAAATCCTGCAGGTAATTAAGCAATTAAAGCCAGGGAAAGCACCAGGTACAGATGGCTTGACAGCGGTTTACTACAAAAACTTACAGTTAGAAATGGTAGAACCTCTTAGAGAATTATTTAATATGATTCAAACGGAAGGTAAAGTCCCTCCATCTTGGAAGACAGCGTTTATATCTTTGATACCCAAAGAAGATCAAGATACTACTCAACCCAAAAATTATAGACCCATTTCATTACTGAATGTAGATTATAAAATTTTTACTAAAATATTAGCAAATAGGTTAATGTTGGTCATTCAACAATTGATACATACGGACCAAACAGGTTTTATACAAGGGAGACAGATGAAAAGTAATGTCAGATTAATTATTAATGCATTAGAATATTTGGGAAAGAACAACCAGATCCCTGCTGCGTTTATTTTTGGATGCTGAGAAGGCCTTTGATCGAGTTAACTGGCAATTTCTGCTGAAGATATTGCAAAAAATGCAGATAGGAGATAATTTTTTACAGTCAATTAAAGCAATATACCAACAGCAAACAGCACAAATCATAGTCAATGGAAGTTTAACAGACTCTTTTCAAATTGGAAAAGGTACAAGACAGGGCTGTCCTTTGTCCCCATTATTGTTTATTATAACTTTGGAAGTATTGTTGAATAAAATACGGGGCTTGGATGGTTTAAAAGGGATCAAGATTAGGCAGCAAGAATATAGAGTCCGCGCTTTTGCGGATGATTTGGTCATAATATTGGAACAACCGCAGGAATCCAGTATGGTTTTAATGAATACGATTAATCAATATGGTCAAGTGTCTGGCTTTAAAATAAACTTAGGAAAAACCAAAATATTAGCTATAAATATGAATATTAAACAAAAGGAAGAATTAGGAGTGATGCTAGGATGTGAGGTAGTTAAAAAAGTCAAATATCTTGGAGTTAACATTTTAACTTCAAATGGGAAATTATATAAGCATAATTATGAACCACTTTGGCATAGCATACAGACAGAGATGAAAAAATGGGAGAAATTGCACTTATCTTTGCTGGGCAGGATAGCGGCAGTGAAAATGAACATTTTACCAAAATTTTTATTTCTTTTCCAAATGTTACCTATACTTAAAAAGATGCGAACCTTTTAGAATGGCAGAAGGGTATCAACAAATTTGTGTGGGCAGGAAAGAAGCCGAGGGTAAAGATGAAAATAATGCAAGATGTACGTGAGAGAGGAGGATTGAAACTACCTAATTTAAAACTATTATGATGCAGTGGCATTATCTGTAATTAGTGATTGGATTCATTTAACCAATGATAGAATATTGAACATTGAGGGACACGATCTGGTATTTGGTTGGCATGCTTACCTGTTATTCAAAAAATTGGATAAGAACTTTAAAAGTCATATTTTGAGAAATGCTTTATTGCGGGTTTGGAAGAAATACCAATATAAATTAAATGACAAGATACCCATGTGGGCAATTCCTAGACATGCAATTGAAAATATGAATACAGCACAAAAACAGGATAGATTACTTACAGACAGCTTCTTACCTCGGAAAGGGGGGTATTACAATTAAAATCTTTAGAGGTATTAAAAGAGGAGAAGGTAGTTCAAACATGGTTCCAGTATGGGCAATTACAGGCTAGGTGGAAAATAGATCAAAAATTGGCTTTATTCAAGTTGAGGATAATCTGTTTAAACAAATAAGAGATCAAAGCTTAATGCATATAAAGAGGATATATAATGTATTAATACAGATGGATTCGGAAACAGAATTAGTTAAAGATTGTATGATAAAATGGGCTCAAAATATTGAGGAACCAATAATGTTGGATACATGGGAAAGAATTTGGGTAAGAAATGTGAAATTTACACAAGCTCAAAATCTGAGAGAAAATTTTTACAAGATGTTTTATAGATGGCATTTAGATCCTAAAAAGTTGGCTTCTATGTATCCGAATGTACAGCCTAAATGTTGGAGGTGTGGTTCTCTCGATGCTACATATTATCATATATGGTGGACCTGCCAAAAGGTTAAGGCATTTTGGATAAAAATATGGTGGGTCATGCAAAATGTTTTTAAAAAAGGATAAAGTTTATTCCTCAGTTATTTTTACTAGGTATATGTACTGATTTTACAGTGGTAGAGACCAATTTGATTCTGCACCTGATAACTGCAGCAAGACTGTTGGTGGCGCAATATTGGAAGAAGGAAGACTTGCCTACAATCCAAGAATGGACATTGAAAGTAACAAACTTAGCTGAAATGGCTAAAATATCGGCATATCTCAAAGATCATTCAAATGAGAGATAAACGAGACTGGAAAAAATGGATTGACTATATACAAAATAAATACGGGACTAAGAATTCCAGTTAGCCTATGCTTAAGACCAGAAATGATTTAAACTGTTAAAAGTTAGTTCAGTAAGAAGAAGCTAAGTTCAATCTAGAATGTCATTAATTTCTTTATTTCTTTTTTCTCAATAGATTTTAGACTGTGTTAGTTAAAAATCCATACCGTGTACGGGTTCTGGGAAGTCGGGGGGGAAGGAGGGGGGGATGGGGGGGTGGAGGGAGGGAGGGGTACACACAACAAAAAAAATTGTATTTCAATGTCTTAATGATTGACAAATGATGACATATTTGTGTTTGTTTTTTTTTTAAAGAAAAATAAAAAAGTTCTCTAAAAATAAATAAATAAAAAATAAAAAAATAAATAGACCATTACGCTTTTGTAGAGGTGATAATGCAAAACGTCATTAATTGCATGAAAACAGCTGGTGCCCCCTGTAGGCTAAATGGCAGTATCTGGAATTGAAAACAGCCAAGAGGACAGTTGAACGCAGTTTTCCACTCATCACCCTCCTTAATTCTGACCCTGTAATAGGCCTCTCAGAGGTCTAATTTCATGAAAAATTTTCCTTTACCCAACTGGGCCAGCATGTCCTACATTAACGGTAATGGGTAGAGGTTCTGTATACAGATCACGTTAAGGTTCTTGTAATTAACACATAAGTGAAAGGATCCATCTTTCTTTTCTCTGAACAAAACTGGAGCAGCAACTCGGGGTCTAGCAGGCTCAATGAATCCCCTCTGCAAATTTTTGTCTATAAACTTCCTTAATTCATCCATTTCGCGGGGGGGGGGCATTGAATAAATCTGAGGTTTTGGAAGTTTTACTCTGGGAAGAATATCAATGCTACAATCAGTGGCACGATGTGAGGGTAATTTATCAGATGACGTCTCACTGAAAACATCTTTCAGGTCCCAATATTCCTTTGGGATTTTCTCTTCCCCCTCAATTTTTTCTTGCCTCCTGGCTGCTAAGTTTGTTTGTTTGTTTGTTTGTTATTTATTTATATGCTGCCCTTTTCCCCCGAAGGGGACTCAGGGCGGCTCACAACTCAAACCAGGGAAGGGGGATACAGACAAAAAATTAAAAAAAAATGACACATAACAATGCAAAATTTAAAACACACAACAGTCATACCATTCGAGACAGGGGCAACAGCTCTTTAGCCCCAGGCCTGTCAGAACAGCCAGGTTTTAAGGGCTTTGCGGAAGATCTGGAGGGTGGTGAGGGTTCGAATCTCCACGGGGAGTTCGTTCCAGAGGGTCGGAGCGGCCACAGAGAAGGCTCTCCTCTGGGTAGTCGCCAGTCGACACTGGCTGGCGGATGGAATTTGGAGGAGGCCTAATCTGTGGGATCTAATCGATCTAGTGGAGGTAATTGGCAGCAGGCGGTCTCTCAAGTACCCAGGTCAGTGTTACTCCATTTGGGAGCCTCCCCCTCTCCTTTACTCCGCTTGGGAGCCTCTCCCTCTCCTTCAGTGAGAGTAACAGATCGGATGCGTATCCACCCTTTCCTCCAATTGATGTGTGGATCAATAAGATCAATAATCAAAATAAAGATCAATAAGAGCCAAGGTGGCACAGTGGTTAAATGCAGCACTGCAGGCTACTTCAGCTGACTGCAGTTCTGCAGTTCGGCTGTTCACATCTCACCGGCTCAGGGTTGACTCAGCCTTCCATCCTTCCGAGGTGGGTAAAATGAGGACCCGGATTGTTGTTGGGGGCAATATGCTGACTCTGTAAACCGCTTAGAGAGGCTGAAAGCCCTATGAAGCGGTATTTAAGTCTAAGTGTTATTGCTATTGCTATAATATGCAACCAGGGTAAGCCTAATATAAGAGGCCGATCCATTCCTGGAGCCACAATAAAACTTATTGACTCTTGGTGAGTTCCCATCCACATGTCTATTGGCTCAGTCACAAAATGGGTCGGACTCCCTCCAGCTATCGAGCCGTCCAAAAACCAATTGGGACCTTCGAAGTTTTTAATCTTAGGCCCAATTTTTCCACTACTTCAGGGCTAACGATGCAACGTGTGCAACCCGAATCTAAAAGAGCCAGCAACTTTTCTTGCGCTCCAGTAGAGGGCACTTTAAGTTCCACTAGGATAGTCATGGGCCCCAATCAGGAGCTTACTAGATGATCGTCATCAGTTTCGGTTTCACTTTCCTCCTATGGTGATTCCTCTTCCCCTGGGGCAGGGTGGATTTGCGGATGAGCCTCCATTGCCTTCATGGCGGTCTCCTCCTCCCAGGCAGTTTCTCTGCCCCCCTCTCCCCTCTAATAGAGCGCCTTGGGCTCAGTTTGAGATGAGAAATTTGGGTTTGCTTGCCACTTTTCCTTTCATTTAGAGTTCCTTGGGGGGGTTGGGGGGTGGCCTTCTCTCTCCCACTATCTTTGCTATAATTGTCATGGATTAAATCACTTCCCATCTCCGCAGCCAGTTCATAGCAGAGCTGCAATTTGGGGGGGGGGACCCTGTTTACCTAGTTCTTGTTTCCCTGGTTAAGGGATTGTTGGCTTTTGTTTGTTGCTCTGTGAGCGTATCATCAAAGTATTTACTCAGAGCAGCCATAAATCTTTTATAGTCTCTTCGGGGGGGGGGGGGGTGTAGCATCATGCGGGGCCTCCATCCCAATGGCTGCCTTACTTCCCAAAGCCATAGTCATTTTTCTTACCTTGGCTTCTTCAATAAAAAATACGTCTCCGAACTGTTGCATGTAATTCCACAGCTGCCTGAGGGAGAACCATAAGTCTTTTAATTGTCCCTCGGTTTTCACACTCTGAGGGAGGTTTTAGCCATCCGGCCTCTGCGAGGGCCCCTCCTCCTCTTGGAATTTTTTGGCTGTTGTCAGTGGGGTCATAACTAAATCATTTCAATCAGTTCCTTCAGCCCCCTCCCCCCCCGGCTTCCCTCAGGCAGAGCAATCTTTCTACAGACTTCTCCTCTGTTCATGGAGATCTGTTTCTTTTCCAGGGTCATGACTTGAATGTTTCTTTTTCTAAGCCTCTGCAAATGGTTCATGAGGCTTTCCTCATTCTCCCCTGGTCGCCGCCTTGCTGGGACATGTTCCAGGGTGTGTTGTAGGAATTGGGTGCACTCCCCTCGGAAGTTATCAGCTCCGCGGTATCTGTGACCTTGCTTAATGTCAGGGACTGCTTCGCTCAGTAACCAAGAAGAACCACTCAACTCCATTTTGCAGAATCAAGAGTACTTTTATGGTCATGAGTAGATAGTAGCCAGGCAAAGCAAGGTCTGAGGCAAAAGCGCGCGTAAGTATAGATATCAATATGGGACCCAACCCCCTCCCCCCTGGAACCTTAGTCCATAGTCCAATCAGTACACCCCACAGGTGTCATGTGGGAGGACATCTTCAAAAAGCATCATCAGGCTGGTATGTGGACAGTTGGCCTTGGCGGCAATCCTTTATCTGCAGCTATGCGCAGTAGATAGTGAGAACACCTCCATTTTACAGTCAATCCTGTTCTGACACTTCCCCACCCACATACAATGCCCCCCCTCGCCGTTGCAATGGCAGCCGAAAGCAGCAGCAAACCAGAGGCTGACATCATGGTTGTCTTAAGCATGGGTCACTGATTCATAATCACAATATTTTGGAACAGAGTGGTACAGAAATGCTGTTTAATACCTATGCCCCTATTTTGTGTCATAAATCAATAATCAAAGAAACTGAGTTAATTAGAAATATGTTAATACTCAGGCCATCTTAATAAGAACCAGTCTAGGTTTCTGCACACTACCCACATATTAATTTTTAGTAAGAAATATTCTTTAATGGATTTTTTTACAAAACCAGTATGCTGTACAAGATGTTTGACTTTTAGATGAGTAGCTGCTGGACACCAATATTTGTATACATTATATATAAATAATCTGTGCATAACAATGTATTTCATAAAGGCATTAGTAGAAATATTGAAAATTTAAATAATACCAAATGCTATTTTTTCTAGTTTATATTAATCTACCCTAGATTTTCAGTGAGAAACATTATAATTTAAATATAATCTTCAAATTGTCTCTAGAATACTATTGTTGTTATAATTATTTAGTGTATAATGAGAACATGAAAGAAATGTATATACATACTATACATTTACAGGAACATTATACTTGGCTCCTTGTTAAATTCATCATCCGGAAAACTTAACACTTGCCAAATTAGTGACAATTCAAGAATTTTATTGGAAGTAACAATTTCAAAAACAGATTTAATTTCTACTTCATTAAATATACTTCATATAATTCTAGAAACTACATCTTTTTTGAATGCTTTCAAACAAGATAAGCGCGTAATAGAACAACAATCTAAAATTTCACCGAACAACCATTAAAGATAAAGAAAATTTGCCCAGATGGCGAAACACCTATACATAAATATCATAAAGAAATCTACAATCGCATAAACTTCCTGGTCAGTTTTCTCTATTACTGTAGTATAAGAGGGCCACTCAGTTCTCTATTTCATCTTTACGTCTTTTGGTGAACTCATACATCCTTCAACCAACTTATGCACATAATCCAACTGTGAAGAATTAAGAATGAACTGGTTCCCAGAATGCCCACTATTGGGTGCGGGGCGAGGCTGTACCCAAGTATTAGTCACAAATAAATCCAGGAGGAAGAAAAGGTAACCTAGAAGAACGGGGCGCATCACTTTGCCCGCATCTGCTTCTACTGCCCTAAGGATCGCCAAAGCACCAGGAATGAGTTCGTCTCTTCTATTCAAAGATGCCCAACGAAGACGCTCAAGGATAGCAGTAGAGCGTCGGGTCCTTTATATTAACTCTCAGCTACTAATCCACACTCAACTAACACAAAACCGATGTAATTCGCGTTGTCGTTTTTCTTTTTAAAGGCAAATAGGAGTGCTGTTTGGAAAGCATCCAAGCCGTCGCCTCTACATTCATCCACCCATTGGTAGCGTGATGGCCAGTTGTCGCCGCCACAGCATGGCGCCCGCCTCCGCTCGGGGGCTGGCTCGGTTTACTTGCTCGCAACTCAGCAGGCAAGGCCCACGCGCAGCCTCACTGCGGGCCCGCCTGCGTGCCCTCCTCCCACCCCCCCACCCCCGTCTTCCGTGCGCCTCACCTCAGGAGGGTCTCCAGCGAGTTCTCGTGTTTGTCGAGCGAGCGCCCGAGCGCGCTCTTGCGCAGCTTACTGAGTTCTTCGGCGGCTCGGCAATGTTCGGCCTGAGATTCTCACACCCGGTAGGTCTGTTGTATGAACTTGCAAAGAGGCTTTGCCAATCTACCTCCGAGGTTTTCTTTAGTTGCACGGTAATAAACGACGCCATCTTCTTCGTTCCTTTCTCGTCACGTCTCGTTCCCACCCACTACTCACTAATTTTCTACCTCGACACGACGCTACACCAGATACTGCCTAACCGTTGTCCGCAACTCACTTCCTGATTCTACGTAAAAGTTCCAAGTCTCTATGGTACTTTCGGATCATTTACGTCATGTCCACGCGCCCGCAGTCGCAGTGACCTGGCTCCGCCTATTCCAAAGGATTTTAACATAGTTCCACCCAATTTTCTTTACTTATTTCTCTGGTTCTGCCCAGTATTTCGAAATGTTAAATTTGTGAAACTTCCTGGTGCTTATAAGTACAAGGAGGTGGAGGAGCAAGTTAAGGAAAGATGGTTTCTCTTGCAAATAATGCTGTATTATAATCATATAATCTGTAAATCCGAGGAAAGTTTCCGATGCAACAAAAGCAACCGCATATTGTCTTATCTTAAAAGATAAGATAAACTACTATATTACATCTGTTAATCTGGGAAGAAATCTTGTGGATGGGGCTTTGGAATGACTACAGAAAGGATTGTACAACTTTTTTGTTGTAACTGGCATGTTCATTTTTTCCAATGTACATGTTCGATGAAATGGTTTCTATATATATAACTATAGTTTGCCATTATAGTTTGTACCTTGAGGTTCTTGGTATTATTTTAATTAATTTTTTATTTATTTTTGTTACATAATAAAAATTCTTTTGTGAACAGAGTGTCCCTTTAATTTCTCCTTTAACATTCTCACCAAAAAACATAATTCATTTTACATTATATTCCCATTATTTCCAATTTTAGCGTATTACTTTTCTTCTCCTATTTTCCAATTTCTAGTTTTTAACATGTACAAACAATATAGTTTTTCTTTCTCTTTAAAAATAAACAATTTATCATTTCTTTACATCTATTTTCCATTAACAATATGAATCTTCAAATTTCAAATTTTATATTGTTTTCCATTAACAATATGAATCTTTAAATTTCAAGTTTCATATAATCAACATAACAATTTTTATCAGCTTTAAGGTCTTAATATAATTCCCATAGATTCTAATTAAAACATATTTTTACCTTGATAACAATCTCTTTCTACTGAATCATAACATTCTACTATTCTCCTATTTCTAAATTTTCTTTTCTCTTTTTCTTTTTATGTGTCATATATCTTTTCATCTGTATCTTCCCTATCACTTATTGATAGATTTTTTTGAGTATCTTTCCCCCAAGTTTCTCTTTCCATCTCCCTTTATTTCTCTCTTTATTTTTGGCTACTTTCTTTTTCAGATGCCCTCTTCTCTTTTTGTGCCTTTACCATATTGAGTTTTATTTTCCATTTCTATCTTGTTAATTCCTTGTTCATTTATGTTGATTGTCTATTCTCCTCCTGTCTCCCACTTTCAACAATTTTTCTGGTTCCTTTTCTACCTCTTTGTTACCTTTTAATGTTGCTTGTGCACTTTTTAGCATTTCCAAACAACTCCTCTAACATCTCACCCTCCATGATCAAATTTAATACACTTTTAATATTTTTATATTTTACCACAATTAATTTAGTCCTCCTTAGTTCTTCTCTTTGATATCAGATCCCAAGATAATCCAATCCTTTCCAAAGTTCTATATTTTCTTCCGTGTAAACAAAATAGTCAGGTAAAAAGACAGACCACACCCTTCTTCTATTCCTTTGTTCCAAGATGATATTAGGTATCCTCTTTCCAGTAGGTGGCTTTTGTTGTTTCTTTATGTAATCAAATCACTAATTTGTCAAATCTTGTCGATAGTCGAACCAAAAGTTCAAAGTACATATTCCAATTTTCCTGATCTCCCCCCACCTTTTTTTTTTAGCTTTAGGTTTTTCCAATTCCAAATTTATTAACAAAGTTGTTCTTGGTCTCAGTACTCTCTCACCGTTAGCTTTCCCCTCCTTCTTTCTGTCCTCCATATTCCGAGTGATGTTTTAGACGCTAGCTTAGCTCCGGAAAATTTTTAAGCTCCAAAATTTGTTTCTCTTACTCTTACATTGGCCAATCTTCCTTCGTATCAAACACTCCATCCGTTTTCTCCACACCTACACAAATCTTGTTCCAGATGCCCATCTCCAGAGCAGTCATATGTATACGGCTGCAACCCCCGCTGCCAATCTCCAGAGAGCTTTGAATTGGACCTGCTGGGGAACTTGCCTCTCGATGGTTTGCTAGCTGGATTTTCCTGGAGCTCGCCGGAGCTCGCTATTTCCCCAGTGTCAGCATTTCTTCATTCAGTAATCAGGAAAGAAACTACTGGATGTTGAAATCAAGTGTACTTTTACTAATTATAAATGAACAGTTGCAAAGCTAAGCTAAGTCTGGTTAATTAGGCACAAAAGCGAATAATATATTGTATAATTCATTCCCCTCCCCTTGGCATCCCCGTGCACAGTCCAATCATAATTCTCCCAAATGTCAGGTGTGAGATAACTTCGAAAGGCATCACCAGGATGGAATGCTGGACTGTTGGCCTTGGCGGGAAACACTCCTCCTCGACATGCGCAGTAAGGTGGTCAGTTCAGTGTCTAGAAACTTCCTCCAGCACAACAATGATTCCGCTCCCAAATACCATGCCCCCCTCCCAGGGGTGGGTTTCAAAAATTGTTCGAACCACCTCTGTGGGCGTGGCCTCCTTTGTGGGAGTGGCTTGCAGCCCATGTGACCGGATGGGAGTGGCTTGCCACCCATGTGACCGGATGGGAGTGGCTTGCCGCCCATGTGACCGGATGGGAGTGGCTTGCCGCCCATGTGGCCGGATGGGAGTGGCTTGCCGCCCATGTGACCGGATGGGAGTGTCCAAGACGATGTCACTGAATTCTTTCCCCCAACTACAATATGATTAAAATAAGTACAAAAACAATAAAAGAGCTACTTACAGATGGAAGATGCCTGTTCTTGCCAGTCTTCAGAATCACGGACTCCAATGAATGGGCTGCACAAAGAGAAGACACAGAAAGCAAGACTTAATTGCATGCACTGCATTGGGATGAAACCAGCACACAAAATAATAGAAAAGGAAATTACTCTCCTTTTTTGCGTCTTCTGCACCACCACCTCACCATCTTGCTCCAAAAACCTGCACAAAGGACAGACACAGAAAGAAACGCCTTAATTGCATGCACTGCATTGGGATGAAACCAGCACACAAAATAATAGAAAAGGAAAATTACTCTCCTTTTTTGCGTCTTCTGCACCACCACCTCACCATCATGCTCCAAAAACCTGCACAAAGGACAGACACAGAAAGCAAGACTTTAATTGCATGCACTGCATTGGGATGAAACCAGCACACAAAATAATAGAAAAGGAAAATTACTCTCCTTTTTTGCGTCTTCTGCACCACCACCTCACCATCTTGCTCCAAAAACCTGCACAAAGGACAGACACAGAAAGCAAGACTTTAATTGCATGCACTGCATTGGGATGAAACCAGCACACAAAATAATAGAAAAGGAAAATTACTCTCCTTTTTTGCGTCTTCTGCACCACCACCTCACCATCTTGCTCCAAAAACCTGCACAAAGGACAGACACAGAAAGAAACGCCTTAATTGCTGGCACTTCACTATCTCAAGGAGGAAGACAACACAGAGCACACCACACCCAGCAATAAAGACAGGTACTTACAGGGGAAGCATCTCTGGCTTGCCGGTCTTCTGCACACCACCGTATTACATCTAGGCTGATTGGCTTGCTTGGCTCCAAATACCTGCACAAAGGACAGACACGGAAAGAAACGCCTTGATTGCTGGCACTTACACCTTACATAAGAATAACACAATGAAAGAGATACACTCAAGTACTTACTTGTCTTACTGCTTTTCTGGTTGTTGATATCTCCATACTGTTCTTAGGCTTCCCGATTCCTCTGTTGCAGCTTTCTTCTTCTTTACGCGTGGATCATCAGCCGTGTGGTGGTGCGCTCTGAGCCAAACTTTCACTGTAGGAATTGGGTCCCATCTCTCAACAGGTATGCCAACAACACTTATCACCATCTGGTTACTGATGTTTGGAATGGTTAGGCTTGTTCTTTGCTGTGAACATATGAGGTTCATTTTTGAGAACCCCCTTTCCGCCTCTGCTGAACTCACAGCAATTGTCCTGACAATGTCTCTAGCTCTTCTGACAGTGTCAGGAATTTTGTAGTTCTTTGGATTTTTCAGCACATTTTCCAAAAAATCCCTGTAGTCGTTCAAATCAATTTCATAATTAAAAACGCGGCGAAATTCAACCAATGCTTCCTCTCCATCAGCCCATGGAACGACTACATCTTTCATGTCCCAGCTATCTGGCTCCAAATAGGTGATAAAGTGTAACTTTGTGCTGCTGGCAATAGGCTACCTGTTCTTAGATGGTCGCAATCCATCAGCCTTTTCTTTAAGTTGGTGATAATGCTTTCCAAAAGTTTTTCACGGGGAAGGGCAACAAACCGTTGATTTGGAGCTAAATTCATGTTTTGGTAGGCTTGTGTTTCTAACAATTTCTCAAGTTCATTCTCATATTCGCCCTTTCTCTGTAGTAGCACTTCAACACCACCGATTGTTCGCAACACTAGCTTTTCGGCCACGATGATGTTTGTCACTCTCTCCTGTAGGGAATCTGACAGGGCAGCAATCTGAAGTAGGATGTCAATCATCAGGGCCAAATCCTGCAAAAAATTTAAATTTTGAAAGCGGGAAGCCATGCCTGGGAACCTTTCGTTGCCTTGAAAAAGTGATATAGCGCTGGATAAGCACGCCACACAGCCATGGTTGCCCTTAAACTACAGGCAGCCCATCTTGGTCCCAAAACTCTGCCAATCTTCACTATTTCGATGCCCAATTGTGCAGAAATTTGGAATAGGTCCCTCTGGCTCTTGCAGGATTTGTGGAAGATGGTGTGCACTTTATCTAGGAAGATCTTGAAGTGGTTGACCTGCTTCACTTCTCTTATTGCATCATCCAGCACAAGTTGCAGGCGGTGGTTCAAGCAGTGCCAGATGATGATCCTTGGAAATTCTTGAGTTATTCTGGCGCTGACTCCAGATTTTCTTCCAAGCATAACGTTGGCGCCATCGGAGCAGAAAGCGATTAAGTTCTTCCATAGATATTCGGTGGTGAATCCAACTTTGTGCAAGCTTTCCATTGCTGTGGAATATATGGTCTCCGCATCTTGTCTCTCTAATTCCAGAAGGTCAACAAAGATGGTTGCTGGGCATTCTGGATCCTCAACTCTAACAAAAACTATCAGCACTGCTGTCATTGAAAGTGTTGAGGCTTCATCAATTATTAGGCACACCTTTCGATTATTTGCAATAATCGTTGAAAACACGGTGGTCTTGATCTGTTTCGCAATGAACTCAACAATTTTTACTGCAGTTCTTCGTGAATGCAAGCCAACTCCAACATCCACTCCAAGCGTATTCAGCAAATTTACTTGCGCTTCGATGTCTGAGAATGGCTGACATCTCTGTGCCAGATCGTAAACGGTGGAAAATATTGTGCAGGTACTGGATAAATGTTTCTCAGTTGACTTATCCAGGGATTTGGTGAAAGCTTCCTGCTCCTGTTGCTTACTGGTCTCCACGCAATAAGGTGTGCCTTTGACTGAAAATGTTCCCTTAATTTTTTTTCTCAGCGATGCTTGTTGTACATCCTTGCTTTTCCCTGATGTTGACACCTGGAAATGTTTCCACTCTTTGGAAACATGAATACCTTTCTCCAACGCGAACATGGGTTTTGCACAGTATGCACAACCCAGCTTCATGTTGGATACTTCCAGTCCATCAAACCTCTCCTTGAAGTGTGTGTATTGCTGCAAATTCCAGCAGTCAGGAAGTTGTGGAACTGCAGTGGAGTCGATGGACTGGCTGCTTTCTCCGATCTCAACTGGTGGTAGTGGTTGTGCTGGCGGTGCTGGTGCGGCTGGCGGTGCTGGTGCAGCTGGTGCAGCTGGTGGTGCTGGTGTAGCTGGTGGTGCTGGCGGTGCTGGTTCGGCTGGTGGTGCTGGTGCAGCTGGTGGTGCTGGTGCGGCTGGCGGTGCTGGTGCAGCTGGTGGTGCTGGCGGTGCTGGTGCAGCTGGTGGTGCTGGTGCGGCTGGCGGTGCTGGTGACTGCTTTGGATCAGCTGATTCATCAACTCTTGGCTTTTTGCAGAAGAAAGCGGTCAAACTCTGTTGCCTCTTCTTCATTGTGCTAAGTAGATCTAACTGCTGCCAAAGAAATAAAACAATATTGGACTCAATTGTGGTTGTAAGTTGAGGACTCTGTAGGTAACAAGAAGGGACCTCTGCTTTCAACCAACAATGTACAGTCTTTTCAGGAAGGATGAGAAACAGGAAAGATATAAACAAACAGGAAAGATATAGTCTTTCATCCAAGAAGATAGTTCAAGAATGAATGTCATATTCCCAGAGCAATACAGATTTCCTTTTTCTGAAATTTAGTTCTCAGTTCCAAAAGACAGGAATATATGAATGCATATGAAATTATGAATTAGTACTTAGGTCGGTCCAAGAAGCTATTCAGAAGTTAGTGGTTAGAAGAGCAATCGTAAAGGTAGATTACGTGGGATGTGTTTGCACAACAGTGGAAAAACAGAGATATGTAAATGAATAAATATTACAATGTGCAGGAATAAATAAATTGACAATTAAAATCAAGAAGGCTTTGAATACTTTTTCACGTGGGATTGGTTTTAGCTATTGCCAACTAACGGAAACAGGAATTAGAAAGCCAAAAGTATGAAAGAAAAGACCAATTATGTAAAGAAAGGTCCCTAAAATGTATAAGGAAATATTACTAGATAATTATTAATGCGTAGATAACTGCGGGACATTACACACACACACACACACAAACTATGATGGAAAACACAAAAAAATAAGAACCCCCCCCCCCAAAAGACTGCAAATGAAACCAGGTTTTTTTTCCCTAAGCCTAAGGACAGGAAAGACAAAGCCACTGGAATAAAAACCATCAAGGCATTGCGGGCAATTTAAAGGACAGGCATTCACAGAACCATCAACCACCTCAGAATTACCTAAACAATGAGGGTAAAACCCACTAAATCTGATTTTCTAGGATACATACACTTAGCGACCATTTTTCACACTTAGCGACCATTTTCACACTTAGCGACCGTTGCAGCATTCTCATGGCCACGCGATCAAAATTTTGATGCTTGGCAACAGATTCGTATCTATGCTGGTTTCAGTGTCCTGGGGTCCTGTAATTGCCTTTTGTGACCTTTTGACAAAGTCAAATGGGGAAACCAGATTCACTTACTTATGTTAGTAACTTGTCAGCTGCAGTTATTCACTTAAGAACTGTGGCCAGAAAGGTGGTATAGTGACCAAAGTTACAATGGCATTGAAAACAGTGACTGATGACCATTTTTCACACTTAGCGACCATTTTCACACTTAGCGACCGTTGCAGCATTCTCATGGCCACGCGATCAAAATTTTGATGTTAGATCCCAAGGTTTCAGTAAAACTATTCAATCATAATTAGTTTCATGCATTAGGATTATTTCAAAGCACAAGCAATAATTCATATTTCATTTCAAACTATGCCAACACACAATAACATAAATGAAACCATTACTAATATTCCACACACAATAAGTACAATAAAACTATTATAAAAAATTCAATGCACAATACATTTCAAAGTATGAGTGAAGAATACTTTAAAAAGGTTTATTTTAATTTATTTTGGATAGAATCTTTTCTTAAATAGTCTAAGACGATTTTAAAAAATGTTATATCCAAAATAAATTAAAGTAAACCATTTTAAAGTATTCTACACTCAATACTTATATGTAAAACTATTATAAAAAATTCTATGCATTAAATAAAATATTTTAAAATACATTAAAATAATAATTAAATAAAACCGGGCCGCTTACCAGCAGCAGCAGAATCAGCAGCACTCCGATGCGATGGATGGATCCTCGTCGCGATGGCAGGCAGCAGGAACAGGTAAGAAACCTGACTGGAGGGACAAGGCTAGGTAAAGTCACTTAGGTTGCCTGGCATGCTTAGCAAAACAGGCGAGGGTAGAGGGGGGGTGGGGGGCTTCCCTAGCGAAAACTAGACGGCCGCCGCCACGGCCACGCGTAGTACGCGAGGCCGCGGCGTTCGCAAGGGAAGGCCTGGAGGACTTCCCTTGCGAAAGCTAGGCGGCTACCGGCGCCCCCCCCACCCGAAAGCGGCTACGCGAGGCCGCGGCTTTCGCAAGGGAGGCCGCGCCCCCAGCCCGACCAGAAGACGGCCACACGTAGTACGCGAGGCCGCGGCTTTTGCAAGGGAAGGCCTGGAGGACTTCCCTTTCGCAAGCGAGGCCGCCGCCGCCGCCCGCACCACCCGGAGGTGGCAACGCGGCCTACGCGAGGCCGCGGCTTTCGAAAGTGAGGCCGCCCTCCCCCAACGACCTGAAGACGGCCACGCGTAGTACGCGAGGCCGCGGCTTTCGCAAGGGAAGGCCTGGAGGACTTCCCTTTTGCAAGCGAGGCCGCCGCCGTCGCCCGCACCACCCGGAGGCGGCCACGCGGCCTACGCGAGGCCGCGGCTTTCAAAAGGGAGGCCGCCCACCCCCAACGACCAGAAGACGGCCACGCATAGTACGCGAGGCCGCGGCTTTCGAAAGGGAGGCCGCCGCCGCCCCCCCCCCACCCGGAGGCAGCCACGCGGCCTACGCGACGCCGCGGCTTTCACGAGGGAAGGCCTGGAGGACTTCCCTCGCGAAAGCTAGGCGGCTACCGGTGCCCCCCCCCACCCGAAAGCGGCCACGTGGCCTACTCGAGGCCGCAGCTTTCGCAAGCGAGGCCGCCGCCGCCGCTGCCACCACCCGGAGGCGGCTACGCGAGGCTGCGGCTTTCGAAAGGGAGGCCGCCGCCGCCTCCCCACCCGGAGGCAGCCACGCGGCCTACGCGACGCCGCGGCTTTCACGAGGGAAGGCCTGGAGGACTTCCCTCACGAAAGCTAGGTGGCTACCGGCGGCCCCCCCACCCGCAAGCGGCCACGTGGCCTACGCGACGCCGCGGCTTTCACGAGGTAAGGCCTGGAGGCCTTCCCTGGCGAAACCTAGGCCGCTACCGCTGCCACCCCTATCCCCCCCAGCTTCCTACCGCCGCTACCACCGCTGCCGTCGCCACCGCCCACCCGAAGTCCCGCCGCTAGCGTCCCGAGTCTTGCCGCCAGGGCTTGGTTGCTTACCTGTGGGGAAAGCAGCAAGCTCCTGGAAGGCGAAGGGAAGGCGTGAAGCGCGAAACGAGGCGTCTCGGCAACAAACAAACCCTTTGGAAAAGACTCTTTGAGAGAAAGATTCTTTTCAAAAGAGGAATGTTAGCCGTTGGCGCCACACTTTTAAACGAAGCCAGCCCGCTCACTGATTGGCTGGACTCCAGCCAAACAGTGAGCGGCAGGCTGCGCTTAGTCCAGACGGGCGGGGGAGCGCGCGACAGGGCCCAGGACCGGTACCGGCATTCCCAGAAGTTCCTTACTTCCGGGTTCACCGACGAACCGGATCGTGCGATCCGGTGCGAACCGGTAGGAACCCAGCCCTGCCCCCTCCCCATTTCAATGGCAGCCGAAGCAGTAGCAAAGCAGAGGCTGACACCCAACTGTTTTTGACTGGGTGCTATGACTCTTCTCGAGGTTCTTGTTATTGATGGATTGATTGAGACAATCAATGTTGAGTCCTGGCAACTACCTGAATTTGCATTTGTGGCCACGTTAAGCATTCTGCAATCATGTGACCATGATGGTTTTTCTGAAAATTGGCATTTTTACTTTTCAGCAGCTTTAATGCTAGCAAACATTGGTTCACTTAATCATGATGACAAAGGTCATAAAATCAGAATGGCCATGTGGGTGTTGAAAGAAAATATATCCATTTAGTTCACTTTCTAAGGAGAAAGGCACTGAAAGCATGGAGGCTGATTGGAAAGCAGAACCACATGTGATTCTGGGCAGTTCTGGGCAGTTCTGGGCAGTTAAGAAAATGGAGTTGAGAGTGGGTGGGTTTCATACCTTTTTTCGGCTTTGTATTTGAGCTTCCTGTTCCTGTGCAAGAACATGTCCTTTAATATTCTATTAAATCTGTTATCAGATCCCTATGGGGGTCATGTAGGGATTATGTAGGAATCATAGCTGGCTCTAGGCAAAAGAGGAAATTCAAATCCTAGGTGCTTGTTTGAGCTAATCTGGTCAACCTCTCGTTTATTGTTTATCTGAGCTCCCAGGCTTCTGTGACTTTGAAGTTTGGACTGCTCTGGGGATGCAATGAAGGGGCTTGTGTTCTGAAAGGATGTTGGGCAATTCCTATTGTAGCTAATGGCTTTTGTCCTGTATTGAATCTTGGGTGAGGGGCTGCTTCTAATCCTATCACTCTGCTTTTGTTAGCTGTCAAACTTTGCTGCAAACAGTTTTAAAATATCCTGTCTTGAATGGATTTCTGCCTGCAGTATTTGCTTTGCTTATGAATAAAGCCATCTAGATAATTGGCTTCTTTCAATAAGTTCTTAAGTGCCGGCATCTGCTGTGAGCTATTAAGAAAGACTTGGGGGCTGCTTCCTGCCTCTAAAAACGTATTTCTCCATTTCTCATTTAGGGAAATATAATATTCTGCCTTTTTAATATTCCTTAAAATATTTCATTTTTCTGGGCAGGACTTCCCACATAGGTGACCCAAATTATTATGGTCATGAGTTATGGCAATGATGGACAGTTTCCATTACAGTTGTAACTCAACTACCTGTATCATTATTCTTTCATTTCATTATTCTCTTTTACACTAAGCTAGGAAAGTGCTTACTGTGCTGCTGAGTGAGCTTATATCTATTAAGAAGAGTGAATGTATAATTTGAACAGCACCTGGAGGAGAGTATATATTAATACACCTATTCCACTCCCATTTGTGATTTTGTACCTTGTACAGCTGTTGAATTCTTTCAGCTTTAGAAATAAAACATTTTAACACCAGTATTGTTAATGATAACTTAAGGTCCCTTATATTATGGGGCAAGGTAAAAGGATCCTTAAGGAAATGCAACTAGAAAAAAATGAGACCATTGTTAGGTAAGCTCCCCATTGGGAGGGCGAGTGCGTTCAGAGAAGCGTTGTGATAGTGGTGTTGGAGAACACACAAACCAGCATACAGAGACACTGTAATTTAAATAGGTTTTTACTTTCGCTCCTGGCAGGATTTCTATAGCATAGTCAGTGTGGTGGGGATGGGGGGGTAGGACATCACATTCTTTCTTGCTGAACACCTCCCCCATGTCATTTTTAGGGATGTGTGGGAATCCCTGGTGGCTGCACAGAGGTGGCTTTCAAGTGTTTATCCTCACTCCTCTTGACTCTCTACCACTCTGCCTCTCCACCAGGTTTTCTTGTTGAGGAAGGGTGTTGCCCATCTTCACTCATCTCTCTCTTTTTCACCACTATATAGTAGGGGGTCACAACCCTAGTATTACTGCCTCCATCATTTTCGGTGCTACCATGAATTGGATGGCTTCTTGGTGCTGGCCTATATCTAGTTGCATGAGCTCTGTCAGGTGTATCGCTGGGGAAATCCCTATAAGCGAGCCATCCACCTGCTTGAATTTCATGGATTAGGACCCTAACCCTTCCCTGTGTGCGAGAAAGGCGCCTGCTTGCCAAGCGCCGCCGCGCTGGTTCCTTCGTGCCCTTCCCACCCCTCTGCCTCCTCAAACTACCACGCAAGACCGGCGGAGGCCGTCGTTTTAAACGAGGCTCCGCTCGCTGCTCATCCCGCTCCGAGCTGGGAAAGGGGCGCTTTGGCAGGGCTTCCGCAGTGCCCCCAAGGACCGTCGTGCGAGGTTGGCGGCGGCTGCTGCTGCCGCCACTGCTGAGGCCTTTAGTAACCTGTGCGGGGTTAGTGAAACAGCTGCAGCCGCCCTCCTCCCCTTCCCTGTGTGCGAGAAAGGCGCCCACTCGCCAGCTCGCGCCAGCCCTCTCACCCTTGGGCTCCGGGGGCAGCACTTTCCCAGCTCCGCCGCTGCCGCGCTGCTTCCTTCGCGCCCTGCAGAGTTTTCCCTGTGTCTCCCAGGTCACGCCCGTCCTGTGTGCGAGAAACTCCGCAAGGCGCGAAGGAAGGCGCTGTGGAGGTGCTGCCCCCGGAGCCCAAGGGTGGGCGGGCGGACTGGCGAGCGGGCGCCTTTGTCTCCCAGGTTGCGCCCGTCCTGTGTGCGAGAAAGGTGCCCGCTCGCCAGCCCGCGCCAGCCCGCTCACCCTTGGGCTCTGGGGGCAGCACCTTCCCAGCTCCGCCGCTGCCGTGCTGCTTCCTTCGCGCCCTGTGGAGTTTTCCCTGTGTCTGCCAGGTCGCGCCCATCCCCTCTCAAAAGGATTCGTCCCGCTTCCTCCTCTTCTTCTTCCTCCACCTCCTCCTCCTCCCCATCCATGGTGGCAGCCACAGGATGGGGCAGCGGCGAGAGAGAAAGAGAGGTTCCGTCCCGTGAGGAGACGCCCACCGAGCTGTGGATCCCCCCGCCACCTTCTTTCCCTTGTGGTCGCTTCCCTTCTTTCAACTTGTGGTCGCTTCCCACCGCTGGCAGTGCCTCACTTCCCACCATCCCACCATCGCCAGGCGCTGCCGCCGCCTCCCCTTCCTCCATCCCTCCCCCTCGGACTCCTCTTCCCGCCCCCACTGCCTCGGCTTGGAAGGGTCGGGAGAGCAAGAGAGAGAGAGAACGGGGGAATCTCTCGGGGCTCGCCAGAACGCTGCTCCTTTCCCAGAGCGAGGGCGGCGCGGGAAAGACAATCCGCCGGAGGAGCCTTCCAAAGTGGAGGCGGTGGCGGCGGCTGGGCGCACGCTGCTCTTTCCCTCCGTGCCCTGGTCCTCTCCGTTCCCAAGCAGCCCCGTCCTCTCCTCCTCCCTCGGTCCTTCCCGCGGCCGCCTCGCCAAAATCTCGCTCTCCCTCCCCCCGCTTCAGCCGCTGCTGGCCATCGCCCAGCCGTCGCAGTCGCCTCCCCTTCCTCCCTCCCTCCCTCCCCTTCGGACTACCTTTTGCGAGGCTACCTTTTGCGGAGAGAGCAGGAGCTTGGCCAACCATGAAAAGATGCCCTGGGGCTGGGATCCAAGGCCCGCTTAACTAGGCAAGGAACTTGTGCGGACCTGCCGGGGTGTGGGAACTGAGGAAAGGTTCCCAGTAGAGAGTGGGGCGTGTGGAGAAGAAAAAGCGTGCCGAGTCCTAAGACACTGGAGATCTGGGGCTGCTGTAAGCAGGCGCTGGGCTTCGGGGGAGGGGGGATGTGCAAAGCCCCCTCCTCTAATGCTTCTGGCTCTTCTAAAGAACGGGGTGGGGGGGGGGCTTGTGCAGACCCCTCCCCCTATTCCCGCATCTCCTTGCAGGAACCCCCAATCGCCAGGGGCATTGGACTCCAAATCCCATCGCAGCAGCCCCCAATGGCCAGTGTCTTAGGACTCCAAATCCCATCGCAGGAATCCCCACTCGCCAAGATCATAGGACTCCAAGTCCCATCCCATCTGCTTCTAGATCTCCCTTGCAAGCTTCAGCAGCCCCGATGACAGCTCGGCACGCTTCTTCTTCTCCCCCCCCCCCGGTCTCTATTCTTTTCTTCACTTCCCATGCCCCGGCGGGTCCGCACAAGTTCCTCGCCTAGTTAAGCGCGCCTTGGATCCCAGCCCCAGGGCACCTTTCCACGGTTGGCCAAGCTCCTGCTCTCCCCGCAAAAGGTAGTCTCGCCGCCGCCTCTCTCTATTCCCTTTGCCCGCTGTCAGTTAAGAACAAAGCCCACGGTGGGGAAGCTGCTTGTTTGTGTTCCTGGGATTCTTTGGGGTGTGTGTCTGTAATTGTCTCCAGCTGAAGGAGCGGAAGCGGGAGGAACGAAGCTCGGAGAAGCCAGGGAAAAGATGCAACCCCCCCCCCCCAAACTTCCTGCATGGGTTAAAGTAGAGCCTCGGGATGCCTTCATATGGAATCTCCCCCCTTCCTCTCGGCTTTGACCTAG
The DNA here is from genome assembly GCF_009769535.1 of Thamnophis elegans. Classification (NCBI taxonomy): domain Eukaryota; kingdom Metazoa; phylum Chordata; class Lepidosauria; order Squamata; family Natricidae; genus Thamnophis; species Thamnophis elegans. Next base: position 61,752,503 of record NC_045558.1, on the reverse strand, counting down.
GGAGATCCCAGGCGCTCCCGCCACCCAGCTGGAAAGGAGGAAAATTGCGTGGTTGGGGAGAATCAGTGAGCCAGCACGTCCTCCACACCCTTAAAATCCCCATTCCCTCCCCACTCCAGGGGTAGGATACTATAAAATCCTCATTCCCTCCCCCCTCCAGGGGTAGAATACTGCAAAATCCCCATTTCCTCTTCCCTCCAGGGGAAGGATACTATAAAATCCCCATTCCCTCCCCCCTCCAGGGGTAGGATACTGCAAAATCCCCATTTCCTCTCCCCTCCAGGAGAAGGATACTATAAAATCCCCATTCCCTCCCCACTCCAGAGGTAGGATACTGCAAAATCCCCATTCCCTCCCCCCTCCAGGGATTAGGATACTGCAAAATCCCCATTTCCTCTCCCTCCAGGGGAAGGATACTATAAAATCCCCATTCCCTCCCCACTCCAGGGGTAGGATACTGCAAAATCCCCATTTCCTCTCCCCTCCAGGGGAAGGATACTATAAAATCCCCATTCCCTCCCCACTCCAGGGGTAGGATACTGCAAAATCCCCATTCCCTCCCCCCTCAAAGGGTAGGATACTGCAAAATCCCCATTTCCTCTCCCTCCAGGGGAAGAATACTATAAAATCCCCATTCCCTCCCCACTCCAGGGGTAGGATACTGCAAAATCCCCATTTCCTCTCCCCTCCAGGGGAAGGATACTATAAAATCCCCATTCCCTCCCCACTCCAGGGGTAGGATAATGCAAAATCCCCATTTCCTCCCCACTCCAGGGGAAGGATACTATAAAATCCCCATTTCCTCAATGTAACCACTGTCTGTGATCTGGTTCGTGATGGAAGGAGGCAGGAAAGCGCGGGGCACCGGAGAGCTCACCCAGCTGTATTTCTTTCATTAATTTATCCATTTCGGCACAGTCCATAATTTTTCTGTATAATTTTTCCGTATAAAATTTTTAATCAAGCCCCCCCCCCCCCCCCGGCCAAAGGTGTCCCTCTTTACCAATCTGAAAATCTGATCACCTTATCTATGAGTGCCTTCATCTCTCCCTGGGCTCCCAACTTTGGCACTATGATCTTCACAGGGATTGAAAAAGGACTCCACTTGCCACGGGGTTGTTCTCCCCGTCGTCCTCACTCTCGTAGAGGATCAGCTGCTGGTTCTCCTTGGTCAGGGTTCCCTCCCCCTTGCTACTAGCAGCGGAGACCTCTGTGAACTGGTGCACCACGTTTGACTTATCTCACCTCTTCTGTGGCTTCTTCAGCTTGGGTGGGGGACTTTGCTGCTGGCTGGGGAGTGAGTGCCAGGCACTCAGCCACTTTAAGAACCTGCCTCTCCCCCCTTCAAAAAAGCATAGACTCTTGAAAACCTGGTATTTCAAAAGAAATCTTTTTATTGAAAAGGGGTGAAAGCAAGCCAACATTCAAAACATGTTCTGAGAGCCTCAGGCTATACAATCCATGATAAAGGAACTTAGGAACCCCTCCCACCTGACCAATATGGATTCCCACCAATCCGCAGGTGTGAAGATGTTTTTGTACTGGCCTCTCTGAGAAGCAGATAAGCAGGGATTTTCAGGATCCTATTCCGGAGTTGCAACGCACATGTCTCCCCGCCCCCTTTGCATCCTCCAAGTGGTGAGGATTTTCCAGACCTCTGAGGTGCCTGGCCACAGTTATAAATCAGGCAAAAAGTTATACAAACAGGCAAGGCAAGACCTAGAATAGTTAGGATACATAGAAAAAAGAGAAAGAACAAAATGTATCAAATCCAACCCCCCATCTTTGTCCACTGAAGAATGGCAGATATACGGATCTGATAATTTTCTATTTATCATATATAGATCTTCTTAGAATATCATAGAACTGGCCAGCATTGGTATAAAAAATATGGTCTGCTTAAAATTTATTTCAGTCACATCACACAGATTTACCTTTTTCTCAAATAAGTCAGGGGGTTATCTATTAGAATTTTAACAGCAAGTTTGAATCCAGTGCTTACTTAAACTATAAATAATTTACTTACTAGCTTTTTATAACAATGATAATTTGTCTTCAGAGTTTCTTTTGAGTGTTTTTTATATAGCAACTTAATGTTATACTGTGTAAACAGCCAACTACAGATTTGGTTGATTCCAAAATATTTAAACAGTTACTTAAAGAAGACTAAATGCAGACATGCTCCATATTCACAGCAATGGTAGTTGTTTGGTATTGTCACCTTAGATCATTTCTTTTATTTAAGGTAGTATTTTCTAAAAATAGAAAATCCAACATACCTAATGTTAGGAAAGCATCTGGGTCAAGGTGCTATTCTAGATTATGGTACAATGAGTGCTTAGCAGTATCTTAATGCAATAGAGCCATATTGTTTTGGTGGTTAAGGCAGCAGGCTAAAAACTGGAGGAAAGAAGGAAGGAGATGGGAATGAGGAGGGAGGCAGGGAAGGAGACAAGGAGGAAGGATGGAAGGAAAGTAGGAGGGAGATTGGAATGTGAGGGAGGGAGGATCTGAGGGAAATCTGGTCTCAACACTTGGCCACCAGCAGGCCTACTTCTCTTGTCATTCCTTTGCCCCCTTCTACTGGCCTCTCCCGGTAGTCTCCCAACCATTGATGAGGATGCTTTGCTTACAAAGCTGGGTCTCCTCGCATGAGGGAGTGGTCTTCCCTTTGATCCATGCATTTTGCTTTCTGCTGCCACATGACCCTTGGTTCTGTGCTCAGCTCCTAGGCCATGTATGTGCAGGTGGCCAGCATAGGGTCAGGACTGATGTGGGAACCTCCAGGCAGCCACTGTGAACAACCTAGATTTATATTTAAAAGACAATAGTAAACTAAAACTAAATACTTTTCCTTGTTTTTCTAAAAAGGTTTACTGCCTCTCTGATTTATTTTCAAAGCAGAAAATAATCTATTTATAAATAAGCTTTTCTTCCTTTTGATATTTTGTTAATAAATTATAGTTTTTTTTTTAAACCAATTCACTTGGTCACTCACAGCTGACTTTCAGCATAAAATGTTTATTGTCAAAAACAAGCTATGACCTACAGAATAACTCACACCATACTTTCATAAATGCTGCTTTAACCCATTTCTGTTCATGAAACTTTTCTGAAGAAGTAAATTCTTTTAAAGAGTTAAAGATAAACGCTACTGAATTACAGTTCCCATTTGTTTTCCATATTTACTGAATATTTTAAAACATGATTCTACTTACAGTTGTAGTAATGTTCTAGCATAATTTGGGCGTGCGCACAATGGACAGTATGAATTTCAGGTTAGAAATACATGTCAAAGTCATTTTACTAAAATTTAGTGCTTCACTATTGTAATACTGGTCTTTATCAGAGAATCTATTAATCAGCATAATTTCCTCAGATTCTGATTATGTCATCCAGAGAAACAAATGGTGTTGATTTTTCTTGATGGACAGAAGGCGTTTGATAATGTGAATTGGCAATTCGTGCTAATGTAATTAGTTATGGATTTTGGGGAGAGATTTATAAACATGATTAAGACAATTTATTATAAACAATCGGTAAAGGTGATGGTAAACAGAGATATGATGGAAAAGATTAATATTATGAAAAGTACAAGGCAGGGACGTTGTCAGGATTCCAAATAACATCCAAAATTAAATCAGAGTCCAAGACAAAGTATTGCTCAAAGTTCCAATTTATTAAGAGAGTCATGTTGGCACACCTGAATCTGAGCTTCCTGGGTTTCCCCCACCCAGTTGAGAGTTCATAATCTTCCCCCACATTCACAAGTCCATCACACGGTCCAATCTTCCACTGCCATGCTGGCAGTTCCACCCATCCAGTTCTGCTCAGGTGCAGAGGTGTAGAGACAAAAGATGACCTTGGATTCTAGAAAGGAATTTTATTTTATCACATTCTACTCCTTATTATTCCCCCTCCCAATTCCCCACTAATGAAACAACATAGTATAATAGAATATTAGTGTGACAGACCAAAGATCCCAAAAGGAACTGGCTACAGGTGTCCTTTATCACCACTATTTGTATTGACGTTGGAGGTATTAAACAGAAATATAAGACAGGAAAGAAGATAAAAGGTATGAAAGTAAAAAAAGGAAGAATATAAATTACAGGCATTTGCAGATGATTTGGTGTTAATTTTGGAAGATTTGAAAGAAACAGGGCCAAAATTATTAAAATGAATAGAAGAATATGGTGAAGTAGCAGGGATGAAAATAAATAAAGAGGAAACTGATACTAGTGAAAAACACTACAAAGAAGCAGAAAAGGGAGTTAATGAAGAAGTTAGATATTCAGATCACTAAAAAAGTAAGATATTTAGGGATCCAACTAACAGCAAGATGTGTAACGATTAAGGAAGATAATTACTATAAACTGACAAGACAAATTGAGGCAGATTTGGAGAGATGGAAAAATTATTGTTAATATAAAGAAAAGCAACAATTAAGATGAACATATTACCAAAATTACTGTTTCTATTCCAAATAATCCCAATAAAATTGGAAAAAAATATTTTGAAAATCTCAATAAAATAATAATGAAATTTATTTGGCAGGGGAAGAAAGCAAGAATCAGTTTTAAAATGTTACAAGACACAAGAACTAGAGGAGGGTTTGGACTATCAAATTGGGAATTATATTACCAGTCAGCAATGTTAACATGGATGAAAGAATGGATTGTATTGAGAAATATAAGATTATTGACATTGGAGGGACATAATTTGCAATTGGGTTGGCATGCCTTTTTATGGTATGGGAAAATCAAGATACATAGTTATTTTCAAAGACATAAGAAATGCTTTATTATTAGTTTGGGAGAAAATTAGAGAAAACATTACTTGAAGATACCAGTTTGGCTTTCAACAATGGAAGCACTCATACACCAAATATTATCAATATGAGAAATATTGTTAGATATAAAGATATTTTGTCAGGAAAGGGGGAACTTAAAAAGAAGCAAGAATTGGAAAAACAAGGGATTGATATGGTGTGGTATACACAATTTCAAATACAATCTAGATATGAAAAAGATGTTAAGTTATATGGTTTTTATATGGAATTGACAGAATTGGATAAGATATTAATAGGAACAGAAAAAGGGCAATAAAAATTTGTTCAGCTATTTACTGTGGATTAAATTAGAAGAAGAACAAGTAAAAGAAACAATGATAGCATGGGCAAAGAACTTTGGGCATACAATAGAATTAGATAAGTGGCAGCAACTGTGGGATAGAAATTATAAACTAACAATGTCAACTGCATACAAGGAGAATTTGTATAAAATGTTTTAATGGTATGCATATATCATCCGAAATATTAGCAAAATATTTAAAGACAAATCAACTAAAGGTTGGAAATGTCACCAGACACTGGGATCGTATTATCATATGCATGTGTAGAAGCAAAAAAATACTAGGCAAAAATTCATATGTGATTTTAGAAGATGCAGCAACATATTGATTTAAAACCTGAACTGTTCTTGTTGGGTATCATGTAAAAAAATATAGTAAAAAAAATGTATATTTGATTATTCATGTAATAACTGCAGCTAGAATTGTATTTGCACAAAATTGGAAGGGTGAAGAGATCCTCACAAATGAAAATGTGATTAAAAATATTAGAATGTGCAGAAATGATTAGATTAACACTTGCAATTAAAGGAAAGAAAGAATCTGATTATTACAATATATAGGAGCTATTCTATCAATAGTTAGAAAATAAACATGAAAATGATGTATTAGAAAGTTAAATAAATTAAGAAGATAAATGTTATAACTATACACACACACACACACACGCACACACACACACAAATACACACATACATACATTGGTGGTAAGCTCTAACTATTATGACACAAAAAATTGTACCCAGAGGACATACTGTTTAATGATGAAATGCTTGTATGGAGAAAACCATGAAGAGACATGATGGCCATCTATGATCAAGGGTCATCCTACAGAACAGAATTGTTCAAGGCTGTTCCAGCAGCAGCTAACAAATTTGTTTAAATTACAAAAGTAGCCTAAAAATTAGTTTAAATTACAAAAAAGTAGATTTGGTTTGTAGATTAACTATAACTTCATAATTGTAAAAGCTATTTCATTGTGTGACAGACTGCTTCAGAAGACTATGGCCTCTGTTAGGTTTAAACAAACTTGAGTGGTCTAATATCAAGGAGTAGCAGATTTCTCAAAACGCAGGGAGTAGATAATCTCCAAGGTACTTTCCACCCCTTATAGTCAATGCTCCATTATCCAATAGCAAAAAGACATATTTTTTAAAAATGCCATTATAATTTCCTGCCTCTAATAGATTAAAACTCCCTTTCTATGATCCTATAATTCTATTCAGGATAGAGCAATTGGATGGAGCTGAGAGTTTATTGGATGGATGCCTTAACTGAAGCCTACACGGAGTTCACAGCAGATATTTTTGCTTTGCACTCTCGGAGAGAAACATCTGCTGCCAGTGACGTGCAGTCAGGGGAGGCAGGGCCTCACCACTGTCATCATGAAAATAAAAGGAAATTAAAAGGAAAAAGACTGAGGTAGTTGCTGCCAGAGTCACAGTGGATGACTCTGCTTAGTGCTTAAGTGTTTAAAAAAGCCTCTAAAAAAGTGCCCTCTACAGAAGGAGGTGGGAGAACCATGTGCCTCATTTAGTCTATCTTTATGATCACTCAAGCAGACTTAAACAAGGGTTAAAAGCCGAAAAATTCCTTATGTAGATGAGGCACTTGGTTCTCTTGCCTCCTCCTGTAGAGGGCACTTTTTAAAGAGGCTTTTTTAAACAGTTAAGCAGAGTCATCCATTCGGGACTCTGGCAGCAGCTAATCCAGCCTGACCTCAGCAGCTCGTGCCTTTTTCCTTTTACATTTTTACATTTTCATCATGGCAGACAAGAGCAGAGTTGAAATCCTCTGTGAAACAGCTGGGTCAGAGAGAGGGGGAGGAATTCAAAATTAATGTAATTTGTAAGTAATTGCATTATTGTAAGTAATTTGTGTGTGTGTGTGTGTGTGTGTGTGTGTGTCTGTGTGTGTTTTACCCGCCTCTGCTGGCACGCGGGCTGGCACTTTTTTTTATGTCGGACATAGCGGCAGGGCTTTTGGACATAGCAGCAGGGCTTTTGGACATAGCAGCAGGCCAGGGCTTTTGGACATAGCAGCAGGCGGCTTTTGCCTCTAGGGCCGGGGCAGCAGGGCGGCTTTGATTCCATCCAGCATTGATTCTTTGAAGCTTTCCATAGGTCCTCCACTGGTTCCATCCAGCATTGATTCTTTGAAGCTTTCCATAGGTCCTCTCTGCTTTTAAAGCCTTCCATTGGTCTAAGGAAGTTTTTCCTCTATGGCGGACACAGCGACAGGGCTTTTGGATGTCCAAAAGCCCTGGCACTGTGTCCGCCATTAGAGGCAGGATGCGTCCCACCTCTATGGAGCACACAGCAGCAGGGCGTCCAAAAGCCTCTATGGCGGGCGCTTTCAAGAAAGGCTTTTGGCTGTTCCAGCACTATGTCCGCCATAGAGGCAGGGCACGTCCCGCCTCTATGGCGGACATAGTGCAGGAGCGGCCAAAAGCCTTTTGACAGCGGGTGCTTTCAAGAAAGAGGCTTTTGGCCGCTCTGGTGCTATAATGGCGGACACAGCGCCGTCCAAAAGCCCCGCCGCTGTGTCCGCCATTAGAGGCGGGACGTGTCCCGCCTCTATGTCGGACATAACGCCAGAGCATCCAAAAGCCTCTTTCTTGCTAGGGCCCAAAAGCCGCTTTCTTTCTTTTTGCCTCACCAGCCATAAACCTCACCGCACGTCACTGTCTGCTGCTATCTAGGATTAAACTCTCAACCTTCCTAATAGGAGGCTATCATGCCACTCTTCTCCAAAAGATTAAGATAGAACGTTATATTTAATTCTATAGAATTAAATGCAAGACAAAGAACTACTTTTGTGTAGTGATTAGGGCATCAGGCTGGAAACTGAGAGACCATGAATTCTAGTCCCGCCTTAAGCATAAAGCCAATTAAGTGATCTTGGCTTGTCATTCTCTGTGGTTCCACCACAAATCCGCGAAGCCCTTATCCGCGGAGACATAAGCGTGAAGACTAATCCGCGCCGTTCGAAGCGCTAAGGAAAAACGCGACCCTACCGCGATGACATAATTGTGGAGGGCAAATCTGCGCATTCCCAAGCACTCAGCATCCTAAACCTAACTCTAAACCTAACCCTAAACCTAACCCTAACCCTAAACCTAACCCTAAACCTAACCCTAACTCTAACCTAACCCTAACCTAACCCTAACCCTAAAGCAAACCCCTAAACCTAATCCTAACCCTTACCTTAATTTAAATCCGCTTTCTGCCACTGTGCTGTTTTAAAGCGCCCTTCTGTCGCCGCGCTGTTGTCGCGGCGGTGATGACGCACGGTGATGACGTCGCGGCTTTAGCGACGCGGTTTTATCACCGCTATTTTGATGAGCGCGGTTTTGTCGAGCCACGATTCTCTCTTACCCTAGGAGTAAGGCAATGACAAACTTGCCAAGAAAACTGCATTTGTCTAGTGAAAGCCAAATCTGGCTCTATATTCTGCCTCAGTTTACCTTTCCAATAAGCAACTGAGTCGGAAGATCATTTAAAAGCAGTGTATTAGGGTACCCGGATAAGAGAGAGAACCTCAAGCCCCATGTTTCCCTCATTTTTATAATTAACACAGCAAAGAAAATGCACAAGGAAAGTTGATTGGACAGAATAAAAGTAACCACTTCTTTGCATAGGAAATCAGTTATATGTAATCAAACATATTACATATTTGTATCCAATAATATCACACATGTTCATTAAAATGAGGTCTGATGTCAGAAGGGGAGTAATTGTAAGGGAAAAAGTTGTTTAAAGTTTCCAAAAGAGATAAGGCAGACCCCAAGTCTTACTTACAAACTTTTCTTATCTGGAGGTAGTCTCCAGCTTGTTTATCAGTTTAGGAATGTTAAAAAGCTAATAAATCTGAGCATCATTTTAAAAGGGACAAAATAAATCAAATTAAAATACAAGGTAATTATGTTAGTTAACAAATAACAAAACCCATGTTATTTGCCCCTCATAACCCCCTCTTTGATGCTAAAGGGCAAATAAAAGATGCTCTTTCAGCATCACCAAAAAGAAGGAAGTTTTGACCAACCAGTTTAGAGACCGAATGCGCAGAAGAGTCTACTCAGGAAAAAAAAGAATAGAAGCCTGGTAGAAACCAGTGCACAAAAATCACATTGTATTTGGCAGGCACTCTGAGGAAAAAGAAAGAAAGCAAAATCTCTAATATATCAATCACAATACCAAGCATGAAAAAAATGGTGTCAATTATGTCAAGACAGATAGCCAGGAAGGAGTAAATGTCTTTAAAAAATGAAGAAAAATAGACATCAACACTTATTTTATAAAACATAGCCTAAGTTAAAATACATTAAAAACTATGCATATCAGTGGGCATAACAATCAGAAGTAGTGAATGCATATATACCTTTGCTGACAAAAAGCTAGGACCATGTGAGGCCAAATAGATACATAGGGAAGAATCCAGTAGGTAGTATCTTAATGGCATTGACACTAATATGGGCATAGATTACAAGCAATACAGAAATGAAGAGGAGAGCAATGCCAATTGAAGAGCTTCAAACCAGGCAAATACCATGTATAAGATAAAACAGTATAAACAGCAGGCCCAGATATCTAAAATTAACCAATCTTTGGAGGTATTGTAATATTTCAATGCGGCAGAGACATTAAAAGTCCAAATTCAGTATGCCATATTCCCCACAAAAATGACCTTTGTGTGGAGAGATATGCAATATATGCAGGAAGTATAGATCATCCTGTATCATCCTAAAGACTAAGAAATAAGATGCATCTAGGGAAAAAATGAGTTAAAAGAACTCTCAATAAAAAGGAATGCCCTCCACAGGTAGTATACATATCCAGAAATCTACTAGCTCTAAACATACAGCAACATTTGAAGAGAGAGAGAAAAAAATAGTTTTCAAAGTCAATAGGTGACCTAGTTGTAATATTGGCCATCTTGTTTAGCATATTCCATGTTATGCAGTCCATCTGCACAATGGAGCAAGAAATCCTTCTGTAGAAAGAAAAGGTAAATACAAGGTCAGTTATTCCCATAAGTTACTATCCCACAATTATTCTACACCCTTCTGCAAGTATTCCCTGGAGGTTCCCCAGATTGGTTTCTGTAAGGTGTAGTTAGGCTATAAATACATTTCAAATACATGGAACATTTGTATTTGTATTTGTATTTATTGGGATTTATAGGCCGCCCTTTTCTCTGAGGGGACTCAGGGCGGCTTACATTCGTAGGGAAAGGGGAAGTGCAATATAAAACAAAAACAGTATGTGACAAAAATAAACAGTAAAAAACACAACTTTCATTCAGCATTCAACACTCGGGCGGGGTGAATTAGAAACTTATCCCCAGGCCTGGCGGGATAGCCAGGTCTTGAGGGCTGTGCGGAAGGTCTGGACGGTGGTGAGGGTGCGAATCTCAACGGGGAGGTCGTTCCACAGGGTCGGAGCTGCTACTGAAAAGGCTCTCCTCCGCGTAGTCGCCAGTCGGCATTGACTGGCAGATGGGATTCGGAGGAGGCCCAATCTGTGTGATCTAATTGGTCGGAGGGAGGTAATCGGCAGGAGGCGGTCTCTCAAGTACCCAGATCCACTACCATGGAGGGCTTTAAAGATGGTGAGTAATACCCTGAAGCGCACCCGGAAATCGACAGGTAGCCAGTGCAGCTCGCGGAGGATGGGTGTTATGTGGGCGAACCGCGGTGCGCCCACTATCACTCGCGCAGCTGCATTCTGGACTAACTGCAGTCGCCGAATGCACTTCAAAGGCATCCCCATGTAGAGCACATTGCAGTATTCCAGCCTAGAGATCACAAGGGCTCGAGTGACTGTTGTGAGTGCCTCCCGATTCAGGTAGGGTCGCAACTGGCGGACCAGGCGAACCTGGGCAAATGCCCCCCTGGTCACAGCTGACAAATGATGGTCAAAAGTCAGCTGTGGGTCCAGGAGGATTCCCAAGTTGCGAACCCTATCTGAGGGGTGTAAAATTTGACCCCCCAGCCTGAGCGATGGAACACTGGCCAAATTGTTGGGAGGGAAACACAACAGCCACTCGGTCTTGTCTGGGTTGAGTACCAGTTTGTTAACACTCATCCAGTTCTTAACGGCCTCAAGACCCCGGTTCATCACGTCCACCGCTTCATTGAGTTGGCACGGGGCGGACAGATACAATTGAGTATCGTCCGCGTATTGATGGTATTTTATCCCGTGCCTCCGAATGATCTCGCCCAGCGGTTTCATATATATGTTAAATAGTAGGGGGGATAAGACCGAACCCTGAGGCACCCCATATGTTAGGGGCCTCAGGGACGATCTCTGCCCCCCGACCAACACCGACTGCGACCTGTCCGAGAGGTAGGAGGAGAACCACTGCAAAACAGTGCCTCCCACCCCCACCTCCCGCAGTCGTCGCAGAAGGATACCATGGTCGATGGTATCGAAAGCCGCTGAGAGGTCAAGGAGAACCAGGATGGACGCATGGCCTCCATCTCTGGCTCTCCAGAGATCATCGGTCAATGCGACCAAAGCGGTTTCTGTGCTGTAACCAGGTCTGAAGCCGGACTGGAAGGGGTCAAGGTAGCTAGCTTCCTCCAAGGACCGTTGAAGCTGGAAGGCCACCACCTTCTCGACAACCTTCCCAACAAAGGGGAGGTTGGAGACTGGACGGTAGTTGTTAAAAACGGCTGGATCCAAGGATGGTTTCTTCAGGAGGGGTCTCACCACCGCCGTTTTAAGCGCGGCGGGGAAGTGCCCCTCCCGAAGGGAGGCGGTCGCGACTGCCTGGATCCAGCCGCGTGTCACCTCACTGCTGTTGGCAACCAGCCAGGAGGGACACGGGTCCAGTATACAGGTGGAGGCACTCACAGCTCGTATGGCCTTGTCCACATCCCCAGAGGTAACATCCTGAAACATGAACAGAAAATACACACAATAAATGAAAGCATACAAATAATTACATACAAACCAATGCCCAAATGTTTACCATCCCAATGTTCTGGTAAGCTAATATACCATCAGTCCTAGTACAAAGTCAATCAATCATATGGCAGCCCAGCAATGCCAATCTTGTGGTAACTGAACTGGTGATCAGTTCGTGCAGCATTTATAGTGATCAGCAGGAAGAACGTGTAACCAAGTTCATTGTTGTATAGATTTCAGCAGTGTGGAGAACTGTTCCTGAAGTGGCTGTACTTTCTCTGCATAGGTTCCTATCAAAATCTACTGAATCAAAAGACAATCTCTAGTCATTAGTTCCAGGAAGCCAGGGTTCTATTAACACTCAACACACATCTAGTAATATTTCCACTCAGATTCCATATTGATATTATTAAGCATTTGCTGTTCCGTTGCTATACCTGGAATATGCAAATCATCTTCTATGGGTTCAATTGAATAGATTAGGTGAGATGCACAGTTTCCCTTGCTTGAATGACCCATGGTCAGACAGGAGATAAATCAGTTCTTTAAAAAACTTTTAAAAAGTCATAAATGCCATAACCGACTTGAGCTGTTCCAGTCTTGGAATCTGATAAGACACCTGGACATCAGCCTTTTGCCACAGGTGCCAGAGAAGTCAAAGGCACAATGAGTGCAAGCCACAGTTCACCAGAACTCAAAGTGTTCACCTTCATTTTGCCACGATTCAACATACTCCTATGATCTTGTTGATAAAATACCTTTAAATATCATTTAAGTCCAAACAAATTCACAATGTTAGGGATGGGGAAAAATCCAAATTTAATTGCACTTAACTAGCCATGGTTGGCTCTTGACTTTTGATAGGTGTAAGTATATAATCATGCAATGTAAGAAAAAGCTGCTAGGCAGACTTGTCCTTCTTCTTAGGAAGACAAATCAGGAGAGTGCAGCATATTAGCATAACTACAGAGCATGCTCCCATACTGTGATAGGACTATATGCAGCTACCTATAGCTAAAGGCAAGACTGGGACCCACCATTATTTAATATTTAAAATATTAAATATTAAGCAAAACATTTAATACTTTCCAAATTTTTGATAATACCCAGAATAAGATCCTATAAAGTTGGGAAATTAACTCTTCCCAATGCCTCCGACAAGCGTCTGTACAATGTCACTCCTGACCTCGCCAAGGCTTTAGAGGTACCTTCTATTGATTTGCCGGTAATTGCTCTCTCCTCCCCCAACGCAGCCTCAGCAGCTCCAGAAGAAGCCCTACATCCAGAGGACAAGAGGATAGAGCAAACTCTGGTCAAGGGTTACCAGGACTCAGCTTGGGCTGTTAGGGCGGGCACCTCAGCTTCCTTCTTTAGTTGATCAGTTCTTCTATGGCTGAAGCAACTTCAGGCTCGCCTTCCAGCCAGGGATTCTAGGGCTCGCAAGGACATCACTAAGATTAAGGCGGCCCTAGAATACTCCGCAGATACCTTCCTGGACGCAGCCTCCAAAGCCATTGCCTCCTCCATCTCTACCCGCCGGCTTATCTGGCTGAAGCAGTGGCAAGCGGAAGCTCGGGCCAAGTGGAGGCTTGCATCCTCTCCCTACTCTGCATCCCTCCTCTTTGGTCCTCCATTAGAACCCCTTCTGGTGGAGTCCAAAGATAAGAGGAAGGTTCTGCAACCAGCCACTAAAAAGCAGGAAGGTCGGAACCAATCCTTTTACCGTAGGCAGTCCTTTCGTGCCCAGGAGGGTAGTACTTTCAACTCCCGTCCCCAGCAACAGGCCCCTCCTAGACAGGCCCCATCCTTCTCCTATAGATCAGACAGGAACAATCAGAGATTCCAGCCCAGAAAGCCCTTCAAGGACAATTCCAACCGTTCCTTTAAGAGTCAGAAGTGACTGCCTGGAGGATCTCCCAATAGGGGGGCGTCTAGCGACCTTCGTGGATCATTGGGTCAACATCACCAACGACGCGTGAGTCAGGTCCACAATCAGATTCGGCCTTCTCCTGGACTTGCGCTCCAGCCCTCCGAGCCACTTTGTCCCATGTCCGATCTCCAGGGACCCTCAAAAAAGGCTCCTGGTAGAGCAGGCTGTTCACCACCTTCTCCAGATTCGGGCCATTCAGCCTGTGCCTCCAGGCCAGGAGGGACAGGGTATTTAATCTCATCTTTTTATCATGCCAAAGTCTTCGGGGGGCTGGAGGGCAATTCTTGATCTAAAATTTTTAAATCAATTCATCAGATACAGGAGATTCAAGATGCACTCTTTCCTTTCAATTCTAGAGAGTGTTCGCAGACACAATCTCCCCACATCAGTGGACCTTACGGAGGTTTACCTCCATGTGCCCATCCACAAACGGCACAGGAGGTTTCTCCGCTTAGTCCATGCGGGCCTCCATTACCAATATTGGGGCCTCCCCTTCGGGCTGTCCTCAGCCCCAAGGGTTTTCACGGAATTTCTGTCAGTAGTAGCCGCACATCTGTGGGCCAGGCTCATCCAGATTTTCTCCTACCTGGACGACATCCTTTTATTGTCTAGGTCATGCACCCAGGCCCCCAGGGATCTCCAGGACACCCTTCAGGTATTAGAGGAAGTGGGGTTCTCCATCAATCGGAAGAAGAGTCACTTTGTCCCCACTCCTCACCTGGGGCCCCTGGGAGCCCTCATAGATTCATCCTAGGGGAAAGTCTTCCTGTCCCAGGACCACCAGAGCAGTCTCAGGGAGTTAGCCAAAGAGGTACGAAGGAGGCAGCGGATCCCTCTTTTTCAGCTATCTCAACTGCTGGGGAAGATGGTCTCCTGCTTCTCCATCATCCCTTGGGCACGGCCTTTCCAGAAGACCAACAGCAGCTGTTCCTTAGTGAAGGTCCTCCTGACCCCGGAAGTCCTGTCATCCCTGGACTGGTGGATCTCCCCAGTCATAGCTCAGGGCTCTCGTTCAGGGACCTTCCACGTCTGGTGGTAACAACAAGCCTCACGGGCTGGGAAGCTCACTTGGAGGAACAAGTAGCACAGGGTCTTTGGTCCAATTCAAACCTATCACAAAGTATGAATTGGCTAGAGTTGAGGGCCATCCATCTAGCTCTCCTTCCCTTCCAGCCCTTTCTCCAAAACTCACATGTGTTGATCCGGACGGACAACACCACAGCCAAGGAGCATGTCAACCGCCAGGGGGGAACAAGAGCTGTCTCTCTCATGGAATCTGCCTTTCAACTAGGAACCTGGGTGGAAGCCAACCTTCTCTCCCTACATGCCGAACATATCTCGGGGTCGGCAACACAGCAGGAGACTGACTGAGCCGCACAACGATCGACCTGGTGGAGTGGAGCTTGAATCGCCGCATATTTCATCAGCTGTCGGCCTGGTACAGGACTCCAACCTTGGACCTCTTCGCAACTTCTGCCAACAACCAGCTACCCAGGTACTTGTCTTGATACATGACACCAGGTGCGGAAGGGACGGACGGTCTCAGGTGCAGGTGGCCTCACGTCTCCTCTATGCCTTCCCTCCCTTCCCCCTGATACAGAGGGTGATTCGGAAAATGCTGGAGGAAGAGGCTGAGCTCATCCTGGTCACCCCCAATTGGCCGCGCCGACCATGGTCAATCTTTCAGTGGAACCTCAATGGCTCCTGCCAATGATTCCGTCCCTCCTTCATCAGGGCTCCATTCACCACCCAGATCTACACTGGCTACACATAATGGCTTGGAGGCTGAGCGGGCGGTCCTGAGAGCAGATAACCTTTCCGAGACTGTGATCCATACCATTCAAGCCTCACGCCGCTCAGCTACCAATAGAATATATGAATCTACATGGCAGATTTTTGTAACATGGTGCCTGGTGCAAGGGGAGGATCCATTGAAAGCTGCAGTACCCCAGCTTCTTGAATTCTTGCAGCAGGGTCTTGATAAGGGACTTTCTCCTAATACCTTGTGGTGGCAGGTGGCAGCTCTCTCCTCAGTTCTCTCTCTCCACCAAGATGAACCCCTCTCCTTGCACCCTCATGTCCACAGGTTCCTCAAATGGGCATCCAATATCTGTCCTCCTGTCATGCACTGATTCCCCTCTTGGGATCTGACCAAAGTCCTCGACTTCCTTACAGAACCGCCCTTTGAACCCTTCAGGGCGGCAACTCTGCACCACCTCACTCTCAAGACTGCCTTTCTGGTGGCCATAACATCAGCATGGAGGGTGTCAGAGTTGGTGGCCCTTTCCATCCGGGCCGACTTGTGTGTCTTCCACCCAGACCGTATGGTACTTTGCATCAATCCCACCTTTGTTCTGAAGGTAAATTCAGCATTCCGTCATTCTCTTGATCTCACCCTTCCAAATTTCTGCCCGGCTCCATCTCACAGTCTGGAGCACAAATGGCACAAGCTAGACATCAGGCGTGCTCTTAAAACTTACATCGCCAAGACGTCTGCCTTCAGACACAGTGAAGCCCTCTTTGTCTCTTTTCACCCAACCAACAAGGGCCTAAAAGCCTCTCCTTCCATTATTGGAAGTTGGATCAGATCTGCCATTGCTCAAACTTACATCAGGCATCATCCGTGGCATGACAAAACCGTGCTAGTCAAAAGAGAGCCGACAAATACGCGCCGACAAGTACGCGTCGTCATTAGCGCGCCCACATTACCGCGTCAATATCAGCGCAACGACGGCAGCCCGAAAAAGTGAATGCTTTGAATTAACGTTTGTTTTAAGCGCAGTAAAATGTAAAACACAGCTTTTGAATGCTATTCAAAGTTAACGTTTGTTTTAACCGCAGTAAAATGTAAAATGCAGCTTTTGAATGTTTTGAAACAGAAGCTTTTGAATGCTAGGAAAAGTTAACGTTTGTTTTGAATGCTATGAATCTTGAAAGGATTTTGTATTTTGAAGCTTTTGAATGCTAGGAAAAGTTAACTTTTGTTTTAACCACAGTAAAAATTAACTTTTGTTTTAAATGTAAAATGCAGCTTTTGAATGTTTTTTTAATGTTTGTTTTATATGTAAAATGCAGCTTTTGAATGTTTTTTTAATGTTTGTTTTATATGTAAAATGCAGCTTTTGAATGTTTTGAAACAGTGAAATGTAAATAAAAGTTTATTTTGTTGCATCAAATCAATCAGTTTTGTTGACTAGTTTTATTATTATTTATTTATTATTAAGTTTATTATGTCACTAAATAAGTTAGGTTTAGGGGTTAGGTTTAGGGTTAGGTTTAGGGTTAGGTTTAGGGGTTAGGGTTAGGTTTAGGGGTTAGGTTTAGGGTTAGGTTTAGGGGTTAGGGTTAGGTTTAGGTTTAGGTTTAGGGGTTAGGGGTTAGGGTTAGGGAATAAAGATATCAATTACAGACAGTAAAATGTAGTACTAAAAGTTTATTTTGTTGCATCAAATGGAATAAAGATATCGATTACAGAATCAATAAATCAGTTTATTATGTCAGTAAATAAGATAAAAAGTCAGCAAGTCAGCAGTAGAAGCATATTATGTCATTAAATAAGATAAAAAGTCAGAACTAGAAGCTTATTATGTCACTAAGATAAAAAGTCAACAGTAGAAGCATATTATGTCAGTAAATAAGATAAAATACATTAAGTTTTAAATTATTCAAAATTATTATGTCAACAAATCAATTAATTTTGAAGTCAATATTATGAGATATTGCATGTAGATAATCTGTAAGTTCACGCCCTGCATATGTTGGCAGAATTGCAGCAAGACGTCTTGAAAGTTGTATATATTTAGATTTGCTGGCTGGTTAACTGTTGGTGATTCCGCTTTGAATTCATGTGATGGTTTGTTCTGTCATGTCTTGCTCATGCCGGAAATGATGAAGCAATGTGTAAATGGTTGGATGGTGGCATGCTACAGATGATTGGAAAGCGTGATGCCAACCCTCGATAGAATTATTGGTTTGTGGCAAGCCATGAGCAACACGTTCTCGCATGTTCCACATCGTGATAGGAAACAATGGATTAGCTCTTCGATTGCGTCTCCAACGGCCAATGTAATTATCTTCCCAGTAATCGTAAATATTTTGTAGATTGTCAGGTTTAGTGTCATTAAGTTCATTGAAGGCAGAGCCAACATCTTCCGGAGGAACGAAACTCAGTGCAATCAGCATTTTTGAGTACATTTTAAATTTATCATCGTCACAATATAAATTGGATAACCCTTCGTTTTATATACGACGTCATAAGGACTGACCAAGGTGAAACAAACAACCAAGTATGGTAGCATTTGGAAATACAGTAGTCAGTGCATTCATAGTTGCTATTTCAAAATCTATTAGAATGCTGACAGGCGTGACAGAAGGTTGCAGTTCAATTACTTTGCGGAAAACCCTCTCATAGTCAGCCCGTGATTTTGTTTTCATGAGAACATATATTAGTGGAATTGAGCGATTGTCAATTAAAGAATGAATGGTAAATACCTGGAGAAATATTTCAGGTGCTATCTTGAATGTTCCATCCATGAGCCAGTGTGGATATTCCTCCAACATTTTTAAATTTGCTGCAGTCCCGAACATAAACATTCTGTTTGTGTCTTGCTCACCCGAATCCCAGAAAAGAAAATTTTCGGAACGTGTTGTCACCTTCATAGAGTCTGGAATAATAATTTCTTGAACACATTGTGGTCTAGGATTGGTGACATCAGGCCTCTTCTGTTTTCGCTGTATAGTACGCTGGCTTGCTGAAAAGGATGGCAAAAGATGGGCTGCTTCTAGTGAGACTCCAGCTGTGCTACTGAGAATAATTTGGCGTGGTTTTTCGACACTGTTTTCTGCTCTTTCGCGTATAGTTGCTTTTATTTTCTCACTTTCATTTTTGGCATTATTTGGAGCGTGCATGTGTTCAGTAGATGTTTCTAATGTGCCATCTGTCTTCATCTTAAGTCTGCCTGCACACTCTTTTTTAATGCACCTCCATGAAGAAGACTTATCTAAATTTAATTTGTCCTGTCGGTATCTATAGCCTTCATAGAGTAATTGAGATTTGCCTTTTTGTGACTTTATCATCTCCATGCCACTTTAAATTTAAATTAAAGTAATATTGAGAATTAATTTTAGTGGCACAGTGCAGTTAATTATACAGGTTTTGCACAGCTTGAGATTGTGTCAGCTTTTTAACGTTTTAAGCAGTTGACACTTGACAGCTTTGAGAGCATTTAGAACTGCAACCTGACAGCTTTCACAGCATTTAGAACTGCAACATGTACCTGTGAGGGTAGCTGCTCTTTAACGTTTTCAGCATTTGACAGTTGACAGCTTTGACAGTTGACAGCCGTTTGAATTGCAGCATGTGCGTGCGATGGTTTGACAATTGAAAGGTTTGACAGTTGCAAAGTGCACGCGATGGTTTGCCATTTGACAGCTTTGACAGTTGACAGCCGTTTGAATTGCAGCATGTGCACGCGATGGTTTGACAGTTGAAAGGTTTGACAAAGTGCATGCGATGGTTTGCCATTTGACAGCTTTGACAGTTGCAACGTGCATGCAATGGTTTGACATTTGACAGCTTTGACAGTTGCAACGTGCATGCAATGGTTTGACAGCACGCGATGGTTTGCCATTTGAATCCTTTGACAGTTGCAACGCCCGCGCGATTCTTTGACAGTTGACAGCTTTGACAGCTGCAACATGTTAGCGCGATTGCGTCTGCGTGATGACGCCGTGCTAGCGTCGCATTTTGTTGATAGATAGCTTGGAAAGGCACGGATTTGCCCTCCGCCCTTATGTCAGCGCGGTAAGGTCGATTTTGCTTCAGCGATTTGGATGGCGTAGCCCTTCGCGCTTATGTCTCCGCAGAGAAGGGCTTCACGATATTGTGGTGGAACCGGCATCATCTCCCTCTTCCACCCAACATTATGGCTCATTCCATGTGCAGCGCAGCCACGTCAGCGGCATGGGTGCGGCAGGCTTTGGTGGAAGAGATCTGTAAGGCGGCCACCTGGGCTAGCCCTAATTCCTTTATCAGACATTACAAGGTAGATAGGGATGCATTGGCTGATGCAGCTTTCGGAGGGCGAGTGCTCCAGCAGGTCCTTCTGTCCTCCAGCTCCTAGGCCAGTCTCATGTCCTCCCGGGACATGCCAGCTTTGGTACATCCCATGCGTGACCGCTGTCTCCACCAACTTAAGAGAATGGGGAGTTGTTTCTTACCTGATACACTCCTTCTCTGGGCAGGTGGAGACAGCGGTCATCCCCACCCTAGCATTCTAACTTACCTTGCAGGGGTGTGCAGGGAGCATATTGTGTTGAGTCTGGAGAGGAAGCGATTGTTCACACACAGCAGTCTACTAATCTCCGTCAAGAAAAGCGGGAGCATGCTCCTCAGAGCTGATGACATCACTTTGGTAGACTCAGTTCTATTGGTTACTGACTGAGTTAACCCATGCATGACCACTGTCTCCACCTGCCCAGAGACGGGGCGTATCAGGTAAGAACCAACGCCCCATTCTACACACGGCTGGAGGAGGCAAGATAATTGGAACCTCCCAGACCAACTTCTGCTGTGTCTACAGCAGACACCAAACCCCTTAGGGATCCAACAACTACCAAAGGACTACTGGGATTTAGCGGGGATGTTCAGTGAGGAAGATTGCAACAATCTTCCCCCTCACCGGTCCACAGATTGCGTAATAGACTTCAAACATGGGGCTACTTTACCGAAGCCGAAAATGTACTCCATGACTCCCAAAGAGATGGTTGAATTGAGGAAGTACATTGACATCAATTTGAAATGGGGCTTTATTGAACCAGCGAAGTGGAAAGTAGCAGTCCCAGTGCTCTTCAGAGAAAAGAAAGATGGCGAGATTCGTCTCTGTGTTGATCTGCAAGACTTGAATGCAGTATGCGAAAAGAACACTTATCCTCTTCCCCTCATAAAAGATATGTTGAACCACTTGGCTAAAGGCAAGATCTTCACCAAGCTGGACTTGAGAGATGCGTATTACTGCATATGAATCAGAGAGGGAGATGAGTGGAAGACAGCTTTTAACACCCCCCCCCCTTGGCAGTTTTCAATACAAAGTCATGCCATTTGGGCTACAAGGAGCACCCACAGTCTTCATGCAGTACATAAATAAGGTGCTACATGAGCACCTGTACCGCGGAGTGCTTGTTTATTTAGATGACATCTTGATCTTCTCTGAAACCCTAGAAGAACATGTAAAGCTGGTACGGAAAGTCCTGAAAAAACTTCTGGCCACCAAGCTATACACAAGTTGTCGAAGTGTGAGTTCCACAAGATCTCACTAGATTACTTGGGGTATCGCATCTCCAACGAGGGGATAGAAATGGATCCAGGAAAAGTGAAAGCTGTGTTAAACTGGAAACCTCCAAGCACTCGCAGACAACTGCAAAGCTTCCTTGAATTTGCCAATTTCTACCGGCAGTTCATTCCGACTTTTGTGGAAATTGCCCTCCCATTGACTGAATTATTAAAAATGGGTCCTTCCCCAATCAAGCCAAAAGTAAACCAACCCCTGAAGTGGACAATGGACTGTCAAAAAGCCTTTGAGAAATTAAAAGGGCTCTTGGGCAAACTGCAATACCCTAACCCAGAATGACCATTCATAATCCAGACAAATGCCAGTGATGTAGTAATAGATGCAGTGCTACTACAAAAGAATAGAAAGGTGGGGCTAGTGCCAGCACGAATGGCTGCTTGAATGGAGAGTTCTGTGAAGAACAGTTGGGTCTGCATCCAGAGGGGTTTCTTGAAAGACTTCTGTAAACCGATGATTTCCTGAACGGAAGACTGAAGAGAAGGTTGGTTTGGCACGACCATAGAATGGTAGTTCATGGTCTGTGCTTGAAATTTCCTTCATAACCCCGGCCATGGAAGGGGGCGATCTGTAAAGGCCATCCCAGAGTGCTGATAACAGTTGTAATTGTAATTGCTTTATTTGTATGCCGCCCTTTTCCCTGGGGGGACTCAGGGCGACTCACAATTTCAGTTCAAAGTAAGCAAGGATTTATTACAGAGAAGCTGTAGGAGTTGTGAATGGCTTAACAGATTCCTGATCTTGGTAGAAGATATTTTATTCCAAAATAGCTCAAGAGATTAAGGGGCTCGAAGAAGGAGTGGGATGGATTTTTCCTTCTATCCTCCCCCCTTTGTAGAGGTGAGAGGAATACGCTGAGCGAAGGCTGGAGACTTTTTTTTCTTTTCTTCTTTGAACTTTCTGAGGAGTCAAATCTAAACTTAATTAGTTAACATAACAAAGGCCAGCTATGAATAACTCTGATTACATGGATGCCTTCAGGGGAAATGAGTTAACTATTGAAGGTTTGAAGAAGAATAAGCTTACTCATAACATGACAGTGCATATTGTTAAGTCTGTATCTTGTTCGTCTGTATCTGGATAGCTTGTGGAAGAGCGACATCTACTGGCGAAATCTGGAATCCCCCCCTCATGGTATACCTCAAGAGAAAACAGAATTTTTGGTGACTATACCTCTTGGATAACAGAGACCTGACTATTGGAGAACATTGATGTTAATCTCTGGACATTATTAAAAGAAACGATTGGAGAGAGAGAAAGAATATTTAATCGACCAAGGGGACTCAGTATATTTATATAATTACTTAATACCAGAGGGTCATATCTAAGGTTGAATTTAAAGGTTAGCAATTAATGTTATAATACTACTATCAAAGAAACATATTTTTATTGTCATTGGATATTGTTATTGCTGTAAGATTATTAATTCCACCATTTTAGATATTATTCGCATTAGTATTGATTAATTAAGGAGATGGTTTGATTACAATAGAATGAATAATAATAAGGAATTGACTCTTAGAATTGACTTTTAGAGCATCCGGCGACTTCAGCTGGTACAGAACGCGGCCGCGCGAGTGATTGTGGGTGCACCGCGGTTCACCCACATAACACCTATCCTCCGCGAGCTGCGCTGGCTACCTGTCGATCTCCGGATGCGCTTCAAGGTGCTATTAGTCACTCATAAAGCCCTGCATCGTAGTGGATCTGGATACTTGAGAGACCGCCTCCTGCCAATCACCTCCCTGCGACCAATTAGATCTCACAGATTGGGCCTCCTCCGTATTCCATCGGCCAGCCAGTGCCGGCTGGCAACCACAAGGAGGAGGGCCTTCTCAGTAGTAGCCCCGACCCTTTGGAACGAACTCCCCGTGGAGATTCGTACCCTCACCACCGTCCAGGCCTTCCGCACAGCCCTCAAGAACTGGCTAGCCCGTCAGGCCTGGGGACATGGATAGTTGCCCCTCCCAAATGATGAATGTATGTTGCTTATTACTTTTATTATATGTGTCTATGTCACTGTTTGTACTTCCCCTCCCTGATTTTATGTGAGCTGCCCTGAGTCCCCTCAGGGAAAAGGGCGGCCTACAAATGTTAATAAAATCTAAATCTAAATCTAAATATAGAAATACAGGAATATTATAAGTGTGATACATACATACATACATACATACATACATACATACATACATATTGATAAATTGACAAGTCTCTCTCATTCTCCTTTTATCCTATGATAATTGTTTTCATATAATATACTAATCTATTGACATATAGATTATACTACCCTTAATACTCCTTAACATTTATTATTGAGTAGAGGAAGAGGGAAAAGGAGAAGGAGGGAAAAGAGGGAGGGGGAAGAAGGCAGAAATGAAGAAGGACCGGAGAAAGTTACGCGTGAGAGAAGAAAGTGGGAGTTCTGTAAAATAACTAAATTAGGGATCCAATTCTTTAAAAATGTGACAAGCGTTACAAACCTAATGAAAATTAGCACGGAGAGGAAGTCAGCATCCCAGCCAACTCTAGTGGCCACCAGTCCTTCGAACCAAAGATCCTCTGAGGATATGCTCCAGAGAGAAAGATCTAATTCAACCAAGTAGCTTCAGATGATACTACAGGTTATGCAGGAGACAATGGCTAAAAATCACAAAGAACTGAAAAAGGATATCAAAGAAATAAGAAATGATACTGGAGAACTAAAGGAGAGGATGCAGAAGATGGATGATAAATTTGAAAAGTTCCAGGAATAGATTAATAAAAACGAACAAAGAATAAATATAATGGAAGGAAGGATGGAGAAGGAGGAGGAAAAAATGGAGGAGCTGAGTTCTAGTTTGATCCAGACAAACAAAGAACTTGAGTCATGTTAGAATCGGATAAAGCAGTCCAATTGCTACGGTTTCAGAATGTAAAGGAAGAAAAAGGCAAGGATTTACTAGATTTGATGCCACACCTTATGGCAAAGGCTTTGGGAATAGGAAAGGATGAGATGGCAAGTGAGATCGATGAGACATATAGAATCCAGATGAACTACGCAAAAAAGAACAATCTCCCAATGGAAGTCCATGTAAAGTTTGTTAAAAAAATCAATACGCGACGAGGTGCTGAATAGAACAAGAGACGATCCGATAGTACACAATCAATGACAACTAACAGTCCTAAAACAGGTACCGAGAAGAATCAGAGAACTAAGAAGGCCCTTTCAATTTTTAACATCTGTGCTGAATAAATACGAAATTCAGATGGTTGATGCTGGAGGGCATACTGGTAACTTGGAGAGATAGAAGATTCAGAATAGACACGGTGGAACAAGCAGAAGATTTCTACAATAATCTTGTTGGGCAGGAGGATGAGGAAGATGAAGGAGAACAGTTGGGAGTAAGGATACAAGGACTCAGGGCACAGATAAGAAGAGAAAAGGAACTAGTGGAGACAAGAAAGGAGAAAGAAGTTGTTTTAGAGAACAAAGGGGAAGAATCAAAAGAAGTGAGAAAGATAAGGGCAACAAGAAGCACACTATCTAAATACACATAGAATCATGTCGAGAGAAATTAAGATTCTATCATTGAATATCAATGATCTAAATTTGCCCCAGAAAAGGAAAACAACCTTCAATAAACTAAAGCGTTTGAATTACGATATAATTGCAATGCAAGAAGTCCATATAACTAAGCAACAGATCCAGACCTTGGAATATCCTAGATTGGGTAAAATTTACATGGCATTAGCTGATCAAAAGAAAAGAGGAATAGCATTATATGTTAAAGACACAATCCAGACTAAACGAATTTATCATGATGAGGAAGGGAGAATATTAATTGTAGAAATAATGTTAAACCAAAAAAAGGTGTCACTGGTTGTAATATAGGCACTTAATAAAGGTCGGATAAATTTTTATTATAGACTACATAGCATTATTTAAGAGATGGGAAATGAAAATGTTTGTTTAATGGGATATTTCAATGTTATAGTTGACCAGAAATGGGATTATAAAAGTGGAAAGAAGAAAAAAGGAGTTAGGAGAACTTTGCCCAGGTCGTTCTTCCAAATGGCCGAAGAATTAAGTACCTATGATGTATGGTGAGAAAGATGTCCAGAGGGAGAGCAATATACCTTCTACTCGAATAGACATGAATCCTGGTCAAGGGTAGATATGGTCTGGATATCAATGAAGTTAATTTCGGAAGTGAAGGAGATAGACATAGAACCTAATTTATGGGCCAACCACAATCCCATGAGGATTATATGGAAAAAACAAAAGGGCAGTTATCATTGGTTATTCAATAGAAGAATCCTAAAGGATCAGGAATATATTAAAAGAGTTAATCAGGAATTGAGATTTTTCTTCAAAGAAAACTGGCCAGGAGACACAGCCATACAAGGCATTTATAAGAGGGGTCACAATATTGGCTACAGCTAAGAAGATAAAAATTGAGAATAAAAAAATAAGAGAGTTGAAAGAAAGGTATAGAAATTTAGAGAGTGAACTTCAAAAGAAATCACAAAATAGAAGTATAAAAGGAAGTATGGAATTGATTAAACATGAATTGGCTATATTTGAAAAAGCAAAATTGGCACAGTCTATAAAAAAACCAAAATGATATTTCTTTTAGAATGCAAATAAACCAGGGCGGTGTCTATCCTCTAGGCTGAGGAAGCAGAAGCAAGAGAATTGGATCATAAATTACAAGATGAAAAAGGCGAGATCTGCTATCAACTAGGGGAAAAGAAAAGGATTACCCAAGAGTTCTATGAAGAGAAAACCAAGACTATATAAAGGAAGGAATACTACAATATCCGGAAAAGTCAGATCTGCCAAAAATACCAGAGGAAATAAAAGATATGCTCAATGAAGAAATTAAGACATCAGAGATAATTGAAGCCATACAAAGACAAAAGAATAATAAAGCTGCAGGGCTGGATGGGCTGCCAGTGGAAATATATAAAGAATTCCAGGATGTGCTTGTTCCAACGCTGTTGGAAGTTTATAATGCTGTGTTGAAAGAGGCGAAGACACCGTTATCATGGATGGAGGCTAACATTGTATTATTACCTAATGTGGACACAGATCAGATGTTTATACAAAATTACAGACTAAATGCAGATTACAAGATCTTTGCTCTGATAATAGCAGAACAGTTGAAAAAATTCCTCACATCATTCATCCAGATCAAAATGGGTTCCTCCCCAGAAGACAAATTAAAAACAATATGAGAATTATGTTGGATATTCTCGAATATTATGAAGTGCATAATGAAAAGCAGGTTGCACTATTTTTTCTCGATGCCCAAAAGGCATTCAACAATGTGAACTGGGAATTTTTGCATCAACAATTGGAATACATGGAATTTGGCGATAAATTTATAAACACAATTAGAGCAATATATGCAAATCAAAAAGCCAAAGTAATAATTAATGGTGAACTAATGCAAAGTACAGCAATTCAGAAAGGTACAAGACAAGGTTGTCCCCTATCCCCGCTGCTGTTTATATTAACCTTAGAAGTTCTATCTAGGAATATACGTAAAGAGGAACAGATAAAGAGACTAAAAATTAAAAAGGAACAATTTAAGTTACAGGCTTTTGCAGACGATCTAGTTTTCATGTTAGAGGATCCTATAAAATATGGTATGAACCTATTGAGGAATTGACAGAGTATGGGAAAGTAATGGGTTTAAAGATAAATATGACAAAGACTAAAATGCTGGTTAAAAATATAACAACCAAATTGAGGAGTTAACGAAGAAATTGGGTATCCAAATTGTCAAAAAAGTAAAACCTCTAGGTATACATTTATCTGCGAGGCGTGTGTTCATCAAAGAAGACAACTATATTAATCTGGTCAATAAAACTAAGAAAGACTTAGAAAGATGGAAAAAACTACAATTGTCCCTGATGTGTAGAATTGCAGTCATAAAAATGAATGTACTACCAAAATTTCTTTTCCTATTTCAAAATATTCCCATTAAATTAGAAAAAGGTTTTTTTTAAGGATTTGAATCAATTGGTTTTGAAATTTATTTGGCAGGGAAGAAAACCAAGAATAAAATAAAGCTATGCAAGATACTAAGGAAAAAGGAGGATTTGGCAAAGCAGATTGGGAACTTTATTATACTGCGGCCACTCTAACATAGTTAAAAGAATGGATTATGTTGAGAAATAAAATATTACTCAAATTGGAAGGTCATGACCTCCAAGCAGGATGGCATGTCTTCCTATGGCATGAAAAAGGATCTGCACATAAATATTTCAATAGACACTACATCAGACAGTCCCTGTTATTAGTATGGAACAAAACTAAACACAACCACTATACTGAAACACGAAGGTATTACCAAAGATTACACTATGTTAGATAAACTTTTGAAAGAGACAGAAAACAAGTTGATCAAAAGTGTTGTATAGATTTTTGTTGGGACATAAACTAGAGGAAAAACATGTCAAAGAAACTATGGTCACCTGGGTGAAAAATTTCGGTTATAATGTGGAATTGGCTAAGTGGGAAAAACTTTGGATACTTAATCGGAAACTAACAATGGCTATGGTGTATAAAGAAAAAGCTTCTGGTGGCACCGTGCAGCCCTGACAAGGTCTCTTCTGAGACGCTCTAGCCCCGAGATTGCATTACACTGTTTGGACAGCGTATATCAACTGTCTGACAGTTTGATAACCCTTTCCTTAAGTGAAGAGGAAGTGGGAGAGCTGCTGAGCATGGGTAGAGCTCCATTAACTCCCCAGGAGATAATTCTGGGGTGTGGAAAGTGTGAGCCGCCCTGTAGCTCGGCACACTCCGAGCTTGGGATTCTTCTGCTTTTCGCAGAACAAAGGGTCACGTCCACCCCTGCAATCAATGATTGATTTACATCTGAGCAAGAAGCAGGCAGAGCAAATATTGGAGAGTTCACAATCGCAGGTACATTAAAACTTTAGCTCTGTTTTACAAAACCCTTCTGTTAAAACTAACGTGACAGAAGTCAAAATGGCACTGGAATTTTGAAGGTGGGGCTGAATTGAAACTTAACAAGCTACTACAGAGTTTAAGAACACTTAAAACAGCATTGATTTACTAACAAGTTACAAGAGTTAATAATTGGAACAAGCGGTTTGTTTGGAGTTAACAATTTGGTGGAAGAGTTTTAATAAATTTAAATAAGCTATATAGACATAGACAGGGGGGGGGAAGGAATTAGAGGAAGAGATAAAGAAGAAAGAGCAGGAGCTAATATCCAACCAGGTGATAAGAAGACAAAAGAGGCAAGTAGCGCAATTTAATATGTTGATGTCAGATCAGGTGGCTACTAATTTGTTATATGCTAAACATAATACTTTTTGCAATGCAAATAAACCAGGCAGATGGTTAGCGTATATGACGAGGAAAAAACAAAAATTTCATACTATAGAAAAAATAGATCATAAAGGTAAAGTTTATCAACAGGATATGATTAAAAAGGCTTTCTTAGAATTTTATACAAGATTGTACACTGGTGATAAAATACAAGGTTTAGACATAGATAGATACTTGGAGAAAGAGAAAATACCCATAGTTAAGGATGAGCAAAGGGAGAGATTGAACCAACCAATAACTTCTGAGGAAATCCTCCTGCTTATTAAACAGTTAAAAGTTGGGAAGGCACCTGGTACAGACGGACTGACAGCGGTTTATTATAAAAATTTACAATTAGAAATGGTAGAACCTCTTAAGGAACTATTTAACAGAATTCAATTGGAAAGAAGGGTACTTCCACCCTGGGGAACAGCTTTCATCTCCCTGATTCGAAAGAAAATCAAGATCTCAGCCAGCCAAAAAATTACAGGCCTATATCATTACTCAATACAGATTATAAAATTTTTGCTAAAATATTAGCAAATAGGTTGATGTTAGTTATACAACAACTGATCCACAATGATCAAACTGGTTTTATACAAGGGAGACAAATGAGAAGCAATGTAAGACAAATTGTTAATATATTGGAATATCTGGGAAAGAACAACCAAGTCCCCGCAATGCTCATATTTCTGGACGCGGAGAAAGCATTTGATTGAATGAATTGGCAATTTTTAATGAAAATAATACAAAAGATGCAAATTGGAGAGCATTTTACACAATCTATCAAAGCAATATACGAGGAACAAACAACACAAATTATAGTTAATGGTAGCTTAACAAAACCTTTCAAAATTGAAAAAGGTATAAGACAGGGTTGTCCCCTATCTCCATTATTGTTTATTTTAACCCTGGAGTTATTGTTGAATAAAATACGGGGGTCAGATGACTTACAGGGAATTAAGATCAGGCATTACGAATACAGATTACGACCATTTGCGGATGACTTGGTTGTAACTTTAACTCAATCAGGGAAATCAACTACGGCTCTAATGAACTTGATTAATAAATAAGGTCAAGTATCTGAGTTTAAAATAAATCTAGGCAAAACAAAGATGTTAGTTAAAAATATGAACACTAATCAAAGAGAAGAATTAGAACGAATAACAGGATATGAGATAGTAAAAAAGGTTAAATATTTATGAGTTTATATTACAACTTCAAATGGGAAATTATATAAGTATAATTATGAACCATTATGGCATAGAATACAGGTAGAGATGAAAAAATTGGAAAAATTACAACTGTCTTTGTTGGGAAGGATAGCAGCAGTTAAAATGAATGTTTTGCCTAAGTTTTTATTTCTTTTTCAAATGATACCAATACTCAAAAAAGATGCAAATTTGGTGCAATGGCAGAAGGGTTTTAATAAATTTGTCTGGGCAGGGAAGAAACCGAGAATAAAACTTAAAATAATGCAAGATGTACGTGAGAGAGGAGGTTTGAAAATGCCAAATTTAAAATTATATTATGAAGCAGTAGTTTTATCAATAATTAGTGATTGGATCAACTCAACAGAGGATAGAATACTGAACATTGAAGGGCATGATTTGGTATATGGTTGGCATGCTTATTTGATATATGACAAGAAGGTGGATAAGCCTTTTAAAAGTCATATTTTGGTGACTTCCGGGGGGGAGGAGCCTGTCGCCGAAGGTGCTCAACGGAGCCCCTCTCAGAGTTCTGGTCTGTATATCTAATTAAGATCAATAGATATCACCCCTTTCTGGCAGAAAGGGGCAGGCAGAAGCTCAGGTGCTAGGATTTATTCGTAGTTCACAGCCCCCCTTCTTTTTTTGGGCTGCGAACGGAGAAGAGATCCAGCGTAACTGAGCTCTTATCTCCAGCCAGTTCCTCGCAGCTGCCTTTTTGCAGCCCTAGACACACGATCCCCCCCCTCAGGACAATGATAAATTGCTTAAAACAACTTAAGGCTAACACGAGCGGGTCTTACTCCTGTGATGTTTTTTTTTTATAACTATCTAAACACCAGCTTTGTTTTTCCTTTGAAACTTCTATGTTCAACCGGGCTTCAAAATGGCGTTTTTACTGTGTTGGTGATTGATGACGTAATTAACCGGCTTTATCTCCCCGGAGATTGCTACTCATTAACAAGCAAAATCTACAAATAATTTATTGAGAACTGACCAGGTGAAGACACTGCTTATCCGTTTATTTTCAGCTTTTATCTATAATGCCTCTCAGGTCCTTTGCCTCCTACACCCCCTACTGGAGATTCCTTGCCACAGGAGCTTTTTTTTAAAATACTCAGTGACTTTAAACAAGAAATCCAAGAATTTGTGCTGGATTTATGCGATAAAATACAGACTAAAATTGCCCAAATAAAGGTGGATATGTTCGAAGTTATGTCTACTTTGACAGATTATATCGAAGAAATGGAGACCAAACTGGAAACTTTGGAGAAGGCTAATTCTAATTTGACTTCCAACATCCAAGCATTACAACAAGAGATTAGAGATACTCAAACACAACTTATAATGATAAATTATAACAGAAAGGCGTCTGCAATAAGAGTCAGAGGACTGCCCGAAAAGAAAGAAGAGAACTTGAAACAGACGTTTGTAGAAGCTTTCAGCCAAGCGGTGGGAGGTCCGGGACTCAATTTTGATTGGAATATTCGAAAAATCTATCGCCAGAATTCGTGTGTAGCAGAACAACGACAGCTTCCAAGAGACATAATTATATACTTTTTCACAAGAGAATCCAGAAATGCGATCATCCAAAAGTTCTACAATAACAGGCTCCGAATCGATGGCCATGATTTGTTTGTCTTTAAAGAGATCCCGCTCCAGATGCTGCAAGCAAGGAGAGGCTATACTTTTTTAACCCAAGAACTTAGAAATCGTCAAATACAGTATAAATGGGAAGCTCCAGCTGGAATCACAGTTACACTCGAAAATCAAAGATTTCGTATTAATTCTGTCTCGGAAGCCCGGGACTTTTATTATAAAACTCTGAAGGCGGGGCTTCTTGACTCACTTGGAAATGCGGAAGGACAAGGTGAAGGAAAGACAAGCAGCAATTCACTTGGTTACAAGAAGGAGGGAGTTGTTCTCCCCCTACTGGAGAGGCAGAAGAGCGGAAACTGAGGATTTAGTCATATTTATAAAGCAGTGGGACATGTGGTTATAAGGCAGAGGGTTGCCTTTTCTTTCCGGAAGGGCAGAAGAGTAAAGAATATAGATCCAGCGATGTCTTTAAAATACTTTCTAAGCTCTTGGACTGATTAAAACTTTAGGATTTCTGTTTGGTATGAAATGGTAAAGTTGTGTACTGATGAGGAATGGAAAGAAGCATTGCTTATGTTGGACAGATATTATACGGGACTTTTATAAGACTTGTTTGAATCTCAATCCAAACTGCGCATGAATTGTTTTCTGTGAGGAAAGCGGGGACTAAGATTCATTTGAATTGCGGTTTGGGATGAATGGAGTCGGGAGGAGTGGGGCAGAAGGGAAGGTGGAGCGGGATATCGATGAAGGGATCTTGGGATTGAATGAAGTGGTATGGATTTTGGGCACACATTTTACGGATTTATATACTTGAAGTATAATATAAAAAGCTCAGGATTTTAAAGTGAAGAGCGAGATCCTAATTTTATGGAATTTGGGCTTGGGAGGAATGGAGAGGAGAAACGAAGGGTAGGAAGATGAGTAGCGAAAGTATGATTAGACTGCTCTGTATTTGAAGATAAATTGATTTTTGTATAAACTAATATTTGAATATAAGGTTAAGAAAGGCTATCTGGAGAGTCTACAGGAAGATGGGGGTAAATATCGAGGAAGTAAGGGACGAGGACAAAATATAAATGGAATGATTTATATTGTTTAAATTTTAAGAATGATGGGAAGCTGAGCATAATGCAAAAGATTTAAAAAAAATTTTTTTTATTTACTTTTTTTTTTTTTTTTTTTCGGAGTGTTCTTTTTTATTTTATTTTTATTATTATTTTTAATAAGATATTTTAGAAGGTGAATGGTATTGAACTGTGCCGGGTGTGGGACCTGGGAAGTCGGAGGGGATTAGGGAGGGGGGTTCATTGGGGGTGGGTGGGTGGGTGGAGATATAGTTTCAATACATAGAATAAGAAGAATACACTTGTATACTGGTGATCCTTATCTTTTCTTTTTATTTTTCTCTTTTTTTTTCTTTTTCTTTTTTATTTTTTCCTTCTTTTTTCTTTTTAGCAAAATTTTTAGTAACTGAATAGATTAAGGAAGAGAGAAATGCACCATAGTGAGAAGTAGAGGAAAGAGAGGGAGAAGTAAGGAGGGAGGAAGAGGGGAATGTAAGGAGGATGAGAGGGGAAGGAGGGTGAGGAAGGCGAGAAAGGAAGATAGGAGGGGAAAGGGAAGTAAGAGGGGTGATTGTTGGAGGGAGAAAGGAAAGTTGGAGGGGGAGAAGAAGGGGTGTATGAAAGTGATAGGCTGGGTTTATGATGAGTTGTGTTTAGGTTGGGGTTTTTCTTTTCTTATTATTATATTATTATTATTGCAAATATTCAGTATATAAGTGAATGTACAAAATTGAAAATGAAAATGAATAAAACATTTAAAACTGAAAAAAAAAAGTCATATTTTAAGGAATGCTCTATTTCGGGTCTGGAAAAAATATCAATATAAATTAAATGACAAGATACCTATGTGGGCAATTCCCAGACATACAATAGAGAATATAAGCATAGAACAAAAACAGGAAGTAACCACATATAGACAGTTTCTTACCATAGAAAGAGGTATATTACAGCTAAAACCTCTGAGTGTTTTAAAAGAGGAAAGGGTAATCCAAACATGGTTTCAGTATGGACAGTTACAGGCCAGATGGAAAAAAGACCAGAAAATTGGTATTACGCAAGATGAGAACAATCTAGTAAAACAAATTAGGGATCAAAGTCAAATGCATATAAAAAGGTTATATAATATATTGATAGAAATAGATTCTGAAACTGAATTAGTTGAAGACTGTATGATAAAGTGGGCACAAAATTTTGAAGAACCAATAATGATGGATACATGGGAAAAGATATGGGTAAGAAACATAAAATTTATGCAACCCCAAAACCTGAGAGAGAATTTCTACAAGATGTTGGCCTGTGCGGAAACAGATTGGCTCACTCTTGAACTTAAAAATAAAGGGGAATCAGAATATTTTGAAGTCTGGAACAGATTTTATGATTGGTATAAGACAAGATGACAAGACTGGAACAAACTGTATATATTGTGATTGGACAGAAACATAGACAATGTACTAAGTAGGCTAATAGTTAATGGTTGAGACTAGTTGTATATAATGTGAATGTATGGTCACTCCGATTTCGCGGTACTGCATTGTTTTAAATGTAAAAATAATAAAAATATATTTTAAAAAAAAGAATAGAGAGGGCCACCTCTTGCCATGCACTTACATCTCCAAGAAACTCACCACTACTGAAAAGAGGTGGGCCATTTGAGAGAAAGAAGTGTTTGCGATCAGATGGAGCCTGCTCACCAATGTTCCCTCTAATTTTTTTTCAGTGTGTGCGGAAAAGTATAGTGTTTGAGCAGCACATTTTCATGCCTGAGCACCTGAATTTTTTTTAGCCATAATTGCCATCAGAGCAGATGTTGGAAGGGGGGCAAGGAGGAAAAGGGGCCCCTCCCTCTCCCTCAGACCCCCAGGAAGGGAGGGAGGGGAGGGGGATGGAAAGGAAAGAAAATGGGAAACAAGAAAAGGAAAGGAAAAAGGAAAGGAAATAGAAAAGAAGGGAAGGAAAAAGGAAAGGAAATGGGAAAGAAGGAAAGGAAAAAGGAAAGGAGAAAGGAAAAGAAAAGAGAAAGGAAATAGAAAAGAAGGAAAGGAAAAAGGAAATGGAAAAGAAGGAAAGGAAAAAGGAAAGGAGAAAGGAAAGGAAAAGAGAAAGGAAATAGAAAAGAAGGAAAGGAAAAAGGAAAGGAAATGGGAAAGAAGGAAAGGAAAGGAAAAAGGAAAGGAAATAGAAAAGAAGGAAAGGAAAAAGGGAAGGAAATGGGAAAGAAGAAAGGAAAGGAAAAGAGAAAGGAAAGGAAAAAGGAAAGGAAATGGAAAAGAAGGAAAGGAAAAAGGAAAGGAAATGGGAAAGAAGGAAAGGAAAGGAAAAAAAGGAAAAAAGGAAATGGAAAAGAAGGAAAGGAGAAAGGAAAGGAAAAGAGAAAGGAAATAGAAAAGAAGGAAAGGAAAAAGGAAAGGAAATGGGAAAGAAGAAAGAAAAGGAAAAGAGAAAGGAAAGGAAAAAGGAAAGGAAATGGAAAAGAAGGAAAGGAAAAAGAAAAGAAGGAAAGGAAAAGAGAAAGGAAAGGAAAAAGGAAAGCAAAGGAGAAAGAAAAGGAAAAGAAGGAAAGGCAAAGAGAAAGGAAAGGAAAAAGAACAGAAGTTAGAAGAAGGACAGAAAGGAAAAGGAAAGAGTGGAAAGGATTGGTACTGCTCAAAAATCAAGTCTCAAGATCCTGTGGACCCCTTTGGCTCAGGCATTCCAATCTCACGCTGCTTCCCTCTCTCCCCAAAGCGAAGGGATCACAGAAAAAATGCTGAGCCCAGAACGGGCTTCAGATGAGGCAATGCCTGAGAAACCCTGGATGTGCAGAGAAAGGCAGGCTACAACCAGCGAATCCCGTTTTCCCAGGAACTGACGAAGCCCCAGAGGACCAATGGGAATTCTCCCTTCTGCAGCGTCATCGATCTCCGGGCAGAGTCTTCCTTGATTTCACCAATCAGAAATCAGAGTTCAGAAGGGAGGGAAGGGGGATATTTTCAATCACATTTGAAGGCATTAAAAAACACTGTGCTGCACTTTGAAACTTGTGCGCGGTGTTTTTTTGTTACCTGTGCGGCCGCTCACGCACGCACCTTAGAGGGAACGCTGCTGCTCACATGGAGACATCTCCTGGAAGGAGGGGATATGCTGTTCAAGGTCTGAACTAATCATAAAAACCTTGAAGCTATCCACACCCATTGAAGACTATACTTCAAACAAGTTTGCTGGGCATAATACTTCCAAAGGTTTAAGTTTGGAATTAAACACTTCCCTGCAGAGAAGAACGTGTTGGCGGATGCTTTGTTGAGAAAACCGCAATATGACAGTAAGAAGAACTTGTTCAACCCATCATTTCTTCCTCCCACCAACAGGTGGCCCAGGTAACTACCCTAAGCCAGGATAAGCTGACGATAGAGTTCAAAGCAGCACTCCCAGCAGACCCATGGTTCAACAATAACAAGGATATCCGAACGATGAGTGGTGGCTTAGCCTGGAAGGGATCCAAACTCTACATCCCTGCAGGATTGAGGCTGGAAGTCCTACAGTGAAGCCATGATGCGAAATTAGGAGGCCACTTTGGATTCCTAAAAATGCTCCACTTCGCTAGGCATCAATTTTGGTGGCCAAAGATGAGATTGGAAGTAGAAGATTACGTAAAAAGCTGTGCTACTTGCACAATGATGAAGCCCCCTGGACTACTACAATGAGTGGCTAGCCCTAGCCGACCATGGGAGGAGATCACAATGGACTTTATCATTGAACTCCCAGATAACAGTGGGAATAAAGTAATTTGGACACTTATTGATTTGTTTTCCAAGCAGGCGCATTTCATCGCTTGCTCAGGGTTGCCACTCGCAAAGAAATTAGCGAAAATGTTTGTGAAACACATTTATCGCCTGCACAGGGTGCCCAAAAGGATAATTTCAGACCGCAGAGTTCAGTTCACCGCCAAGTTCTGGAGAGAGTCCCTGAGATCCATTGGGTCAAGGTCCACAAGGACTCAGCTCAGCATTTCATCCCAACATGAACGGTGCAGCGGAGAGGGCCAATGCGATGGTGGAACAATACATTCTGTGTTACATGGACTATCAACAAGACAACTGGTCGGACTTGCTACTCTTTGCCGAAGTGGGGTTCAACAATGCTATTCACAGCAGCACTGGATTAACTCCTTTCCAGATTACCAGTGGCATGGAATTTGTTCCCATGCCTGAGCTGCCTAGAGAACCTCCCTCCTCTACGTCTCTGAATGAATGAATGGACACACTAAAGAAAGGATGGGAAAATATGAAGAAAGCTCTAGCAGATGCAGCAGAAGTCTACAAGAAGCAAGCTGATAAACACCGTTCGCTCCAATCCCCCTTTTGTGTGGAGGACAAAGTTTTTGTATCTACCAAATATATAAGATTAGGAATGCCTAGTAAGAAATTAGGCCCAAAATTTCTAGGTCCATTCCATCCCCTTTGTCTCCGCACCTCTGCACCTGACCGGAACTAGGTGGGTGGAAATGCCAGCTCGGCAGTGGAAGATTGGACCATGTGATGGACTTTTGGGTGTGGGGACAAGATCATGAACTTTCAACAGGGTGGAAACCCAGGAAGCTTTCAGATTCGGGTTTCCACAAATGTACCAACATGTCTGTCTTATTAAATTGGAACTTTGATGAAAGTTATGTCTTGAACTCTGATTTAATTCTGGATGATATTTGGAATGCTAACAGTTTTCTTTCTTGTCTCATTTATATTGTAATCAGTTGTATTTGGGAGTGGTTGCAACAGCAAGTTCTGAACACCTTGGGTTTCTGTCTGGTGGGAGGGAAATGTGCCCAAAATGTCTGCATTGCTTGTATTTTAAAAGTAGCTGCATACCCAAGCATACATACAGAGACACCCCATTCAGAGTTAGATTGAAACTATCCCCTTGTCAGGCCTGCAGCCATATTTTCTTTTGGATCTTTGGCCTGCCACACTTTCTATTATTCTAATATGCATTTTCTATTGTGGGAAAATGGGAGAGGGATTGTAAGGAGTTACATACTATGTAGCCATAACAAAATTCTTTTTAGAAAGCCAAGGTCATCCTTTGTCTTTGCACCTCTGCACCTGACCGGAATTGGATGGGTGGAACTGCCAGCATGGCTCTAGGAGATCGGACCATGTGATGGACTTGGGGCAAGATCTTGAAATTTCAACTATGTGGGGAAAACCAGGAAGCTTTCAGATTTGGGTTTTTCCAGATGTCTTCTTAATAAATTGGAACTTTGAGCAATACTTTGCCATGGATTCTGATTTACTTTTGGATGCTATTTGGAACCCTGACATTAACGCAAATCTCCATTAAAATACTTTGCCAGCTACCCCGAATTTTGTGGTGCTGTCCGGGGTTCTGAGCCCCAGTACTGACCCAAATCCATGCGGCATAAAGACTCAGGGAAGATGGAGGAAGAGAAGAAGCCCATGGAGAAAGCAGCAGATGACGGTTTGCCTATCTATGTCAAGACCATTCCAAAGCCATGGTGGAAGCTGTGGAGGCCGCAGAGAGGGAATGCCAACTAGGCGCCAGGTGCAAAGAGCTGGCTCCTAGGTATCCCTCGCAATCGGAACTAACTCCGCAATACCAAGCCACAGGATTTACTTCCCATAAGAAGTTTCTGTTGTAGCCACAGATGAGTGTGGGATCAGCCTCAACCCATGAGTGGAAAGGATCAAAGCAGATGCCAACCAGATGCTCCACAGATTGGGGATCCCCGCCACCGTCATGCGGTCAGTCTTTGACCAGCCTCCCAGACCAATTCAAACAGCTTAACATGAGTGGAATCAACCCTTGCCTTAGTTCTGAACCACCCAGGTTGACCATGATTCAGCTAACGTTCGCCTGCCCAGGTGCAACGCATTGGAGTAGGGATTCCATACAGTGAACACAGGTCAGCCCAAAACTTTGCCACTGGAATAAGACCAATGGTAGTGCCCCTTCACCCTGGGGTGCAGATGGCCCATCAACCAGGATGGGGAGGTCAACCCAGCCAGCAGCAAAGCGTTTGGGGGATTTTGCCCCCTAGCCAGCCACCAATGTTTGGGTTGCAATCTGCGAATCAAATTTCACCGAGATGGGCTTTCTTCCCAAGCCACGGTTGGATGCAATACCATGGATGCCTTCCCCTCCCCAGCAGATGGCACCGATTTAGATAACTGGCCCAAGGCAACCCTAAGTAGTGACTCCTCAAGCAGTTTTGGCCCAACCGACACCGCAGCCCCAAGCTGCAATGCCCCAACAGGTTCCTGCCCAACTGCAGCTGCAGGGAGCAGCAGTGCATGGGGGCTCCAGCCTCAAGCACCTGCACAAATCCAGGCACCAGCCCGCTGGCTCCTGCACCCCCTTGATTTTGAATGACGTTTGATGGAGCCCCTAGGCAGCTAGCCTACTTCCTAAATCAAATCTGGGCACATGTTGATCAATTTGGAGATCAGTACCCTTCCGACCGAGAGCTTCTTTCCGCAATAACTAAGGGGATGAACGAGGGGGAAGTGGCCAAATGGGTAGCAGAGCTCCATGACAAGGTGGCTCTTGAATGGAAGATGCCGATGTATTAGTTCAACTGCTGTGGATCTGATTGAACAACGTGGCTCAATATGTGAAAGCAGAAGAGCAAATCCAAAGGTTGCAGCAGGCTGGCTGTCCCATAAAGGAATTAGTTTGGAAGTTTAGAAGGGCAGCTAGAAAACTACGGGACTGGCCAGAATGACTCCTTGTGCACACGGTCCAAGATACCCAAGATCCCAAACTGAGAAAAACATGCAGCATCAGAGGGGTGCCGGAATGTATCCAGAATTGATATACTACTGCAGTCATTCTCGATCATGAACTTCACCCCCATCGAAAGCCTATCACCGAAAAGCAGTCTAGAAGACCTTTGGGCCGCCGAACCCAAACGAAGCAAGCCAAAATGCCTTCCCCGAAACCAGCAGGAACAATAAAGTGCTACCAGTGTGGTCAACATGGGCACAGAGTATCAGAATGCTTGGCCCCAGTCTTGCTTCCCAGCCTGAGGAGACGGAGACTCCACCAAACGGGGAACCCCCCCCCCAGTTCAGAGGAGGAAAAAAGCAGTGAAGATGATCTGATGGCAAGTGCATCCATCAGCCCCTTTCCATCAAAGCCAAACATATCCCCCAAGACTGGGGTAGAAGGAGAAGTTGAGGCAGTTGTTGACACGGGCTGGACCCGGTGCTTAATCAGCATGTTGTCATGGAGCAGCTGGGCATTCACCCTTGCCCCATCATATCTGCTTTGAGCAAGTTGATGGGACACTAATCAGAGGCTCCCCAGCCAAGCTAAACATCGACTTAGTCAAGTTGCAGATAGGGCGCCACCATGAACTCCTCAGATTCATTGTAGCACCAAAAATGAATGAATCAATCATCTTGGGGCTTGCATGATTAGACAAGTGGGCACCTACAATAAAGTATTTGAAAACTGACCCTTGGCATTGGGCCGCTACCCCCGTGACTAAAAAGTCCCTGGAAACTGACTCCAAAGCAAGTCCGATGGGCACCATACTTGAGAAGGTTTAAATTCGAACTGAAGCATATCCCTGCCGGGAAGAATTTACTGGCAGATTCCTTATTGAGGAAACCACAGTATGACAGTTGGAGGGAAGAAGTGATTCCCCACATCATTCCCCCCAACCAGAAGGCAGTTCAAGTCACCACTAGAGACCAGACCAGATGGCAGCCCATTCTGGCTGAGGACAAGCTGACCACAGCAATGAAGTCGGCACTGCCAACCGACCCCTGGCTCAACGACAACAAAGACATAATGACGATGAGAGATGGCTTAGCCTGGAAAGGATACAAACTATACATCCCTTCGAACTTGAGACTGGTAGTACTACAGCATAGCCACCACGCAAAGTTGGGAGGTCATTTTGGATTCCTAAAAACACTCCACCACAACAGACGTCAATTTTGGTGGCCTAAAATGAAAGCAGAAGTGGAAGAATAAGTGAAAAGCTGTGCCACTTGTGCACCATGAAAATACGGCCAGACAACCCCCCTGGATTACTGCAACAGGTGCCCAGGTCTAGCCATGGGAAGAGATCACAATGGATTTCATTGTAGAGCTCCCAGACAACAGCAGAAATGAAGTAATTTGGACAGTCAACTTATTTTCCAAGCAAGCTAATTTCATCGCTTGCTCAGGATCCATAAAGCTAATGAAGATATTTCTCAAACACATTTACTGCCTACATGGATATCCAAGAGAATAATCTCAGACCACAGAGTTCAATTCATTGACAAGTTCTGGAGGGATTTCCTGAGGTCTGTTGGGTCCATGCAAGGACTCAGCACAGCTTTCCATCCAGCACAAATGGAGCAGTGGAACACACACATGCAATGGTCAAACAATACATCTGTTGTTATGTGGATTACCAGCAGGACAATTGGTTAGACTTGCTACCTTTCACTGAAGTCGTGTATAACAACGCTGTCCACAGCAGCACTGGATTAACTCCTTTTCAAATTACCAGCAGCATGGAATTTGTTCCTATGCCTGAACTGCCCAGAGAACCCCCGTCCTCCATGTCCCTGACTGAATGGATGAATGCTCTAAAAATGGGGTGGGAGAATACAAAAAAAGCTCTGGCAGAGGCAGCAGAAGAGTGCATATAAAGAGACTATATAATGCATTAATAGAAATGGATTCGGAAACAGAATTAGTTAAAGACTATATGATAAAGTGGGCCCAAAATTTTGAAGAACCAATAATGTTGGATACATGGGAAAAGATTTGGGTTAGAAATGGAAAGTTTACACAAGCCCCAAATTTGAGAGAAAACTTTTATAAGATGTTTTATAGATGGCATCTAGATCCTAAAAAACTGGCCTCTATGTATTCGAATTTACAGCCTAAATGCTGGAGATGTGATTGTGCTGATGCTACTTATTTTCATATATGGTGGACTTGTAAAAAGGTTAAAGCATTTTGGATAAAAATATGGTGGATTATGCAAAATGTTCTTTAAAAAAGGATAAAGTTTACCCCGCAGTTATTTCTGTTAGGCATAATTACTGATTGTAGAGATTAACCTGATTTTGCATTTAATAACCGCAGCTAGACTGTTGGTGGTGCAATACTGGAAGAAGGAAGATTTGCCTACTATTCAAGAATGGACACTGAAAGAAACAAATCTAGTGGAGATGGCTAAAATATCTGCATATCTCAAGGACCACTCAAACGAGAGATATAAACTGGAGTGGAGAAGATGGATTGACTATACTCAAAATAAATATGGGACTAAGAAATTTCAGATAGCTTATGACTAAAGAAACTAGGAATGATATAAGTTGTTTAGAGCAAGCCTAGCAAGGAGGAGTTAAAGCTCAAATGAAGTATATTAACTTTTTTTAAAAGTTTATTTTAGAATGTTTTTGTTAAAGATTTATACCCTGTATTGGTTCTGGGAAGTCAGAGGGGGAAGGTTGGGGGGGAGGTTGGGGGGGGGGAGGTTGGGAGGAGGGGGGGAGGAGGGAAGTAAATATCTGTAAAAGTTTTTTTTTCAAAATTTTCATTAAAAAAAAGAGTACAAGAAACAAGCTAACAAGCACCATTCGCTCCAACCCCCCTTCCATGTGGGGGATAAAGTTTTCTTGTCTACCAAATACATAAGGTTAAGGATGCCTAGCAAGAAATTAGGGCCAAAATGTTTAGGGCCCTTCCCAATAGTGAAAATAATTAATCCAGTTACAGTTCAGCTTAGTCTGCCCAGAATTTTAGGGAAAATTCACCCAGTCTTTCATTGTAGCTTGCTGAAACCGGTGATTGGGTCCAAACTAAGACCGCTGACTCAACCTCCCCCTCCTCCAGTGGTGATACAAGGAGAAACTCACTATGAAGTGAAAAAAAATTAGACTCTGGATTGTATAGAGGTCATTTGAATTTTTAGTGCATCGGAAGGGGTACCCTTGGTTTGAAGTTACATGGGTGAAAAGTTGGAATGTAAAAGCTGATAAATTAGTG
The DNA here is from genome assembly GCF_009769535.1 of Thamnophis elegans. NCBI lineage: Eukaryota > Metazoa > Chordata > Lepidosauria > Squamata > Natricidae > Thamnophis > Thamnophis elegans. The sequence goes on along the minus strand of NC_045558.1, from coordinate 61,709,992 downwards.
AAACAATTCCATGATAAATTTCCTGATAAGCCAAAGGGCCTCCCTGGCGGGGAGAGGTGGTTAGTTATGCTTATCTTAAAGCCCATATTATTATCTTTTCAGGATACGCTTTTCTTCTGAAGAGAGGCTACCTGTCAGGCATGCAACCATCTTTTCTTTTGGATCTTTGGCCTGCCACACTTTCCATTATTCTACTATGCATTTTACTTTTTACTTTTGGTAAAAGTAAAAGTAAAATTTGGAATCCTGACACCCGTTCACCTACCTCCTCACAAAGTTGCTCCTTTTTGCTTTGTGACACTAAGACCCAAGAAGTCACTACCTGCTAATTCCATGGGGGAGGGGCATTCCTCTCAGACAATTCCCTCACTTGAAGAGATAGCAGAAAAAAATATCTCCAAAACCCTGGCTGTGATGGTCTCTCATGAGAATAAGACACGCAGGCAAGATGTCTTGGGATGAGAGCTCAGAACAGATTCCGAAACCCTCTTTTATTATTACACTCATTAGCATACAATGTTATTACTTAGGTGGCCAGAGTTGCCTATGTCCAGTTACTTTTATGAGTCATTTATCCTGTTTTCCACATCCCAAGCACTTTCATTGTTTCGTGTGCTCTATGGGACATCCTGTGGGAGCAGGTCTCTGCAATTATTCCCACATCGCCTCCTTTTTTATATTAGCAACGGAGACCTCTTCTAAGTTCAGATGGACCTCGGTTTCTATGGCCAGAGCATCCGCCCTATTAGAGGGAAGGAGGGTTTTGCACATTTGTAGCAGGGATGGGAGGCATTGAATACAACAACAAAGTAACACCAGCAACACATCGTAGAGATGTGCCCAGAGGGGTTTCAGGTGCTCCATCAGCCGAGAGCTCAGAGAAGGGGTGGGGGTGTGGCCATTGTTATCCGAGAGTCTCTAGTACAGTGATGGCGAACCTATGACACGCGTGTCAGTGCTGACACGCGTAGCCATTTGGGGTGACACACACAGGATTTCATGCAATTCATCCTCGGCTCCTGCACGGCCGCCGAGGATGAAAGAATCTGCTGGAGGAACGGGGGGGACGTGTGATCTCCCCCGCCCACACTCACTTACTGTATCACCGCCGCCCCTTTCTGAGCGCAGGGGCTGCTGGTAAGGCGTGCGTGCCGTGCGCACACACGTCATCAGCGCGGCGAGGGAGGACCCGCAGGAGAGGAGCGCGGGAACAGTGCGCGCCTCTCTCCAGTCAGGCCGGCACAGAGAGTCTACTCCTGGGACTGTCGGTTACGACCACACCACAGCAGGGAACAGCGGAGTGCCAACGAGAACTGTGAGCGCCATTAGCAGCAACTATTGGGGTGCCATGGACTTAGATTTAGCCAATGAAATTCAGCAACAAAAAAGTCACTAATAGGCAGGTTAGTTAAAGAATTCGCCCTCCCCCTCACTTATCTCAGTTCACGGCAGGGCTGTGGAGTCTGCTGCTTCCAGCTCCACGTCCTCATCAACATGCCCCTCCGGCCCGCCCCTGCTATGAATATTCATATTCTTCGCCCTCGTGTCACTAGGAATATTCATAGCAGGGGCGGGCTGGAGCGGCATGTTGATGAGGACGTGGAGCTGGAAGCAGCCGACTCCACAGCCCTGGTTCACGGCACCCCAAACAAGTTCAATAATATCAAGGGCAACATACGAAATTGACTGATGAACAAAGAAGTTACTAAGCAGGTATGTTAAATAATTTGTTTTTGGTTTATTAAATACAATTATATATTGCAATTATACATTTTTGTAGTTTAAACTATAAATTGCGCAAAATTATGTTTTTGTCGAAGTGACACACAACGCGAGTTATGCTCGATTTTTTGCCAATTTTTGACACACCACGCCAAAAAGGTTGCCCATCACTGCTCTAGTACCTCGTAGGATCCCTGCTCCGGAGCTTGTCAGGTGTGAGTCCCTGCTGGTGAAGTTGGACCTCAAGGGTCAAGTGGGTCTGCTATTAACGTACCTGCTTCCCAACAGCATTGCAGCAGCCCTCCCCTCGCTCCTCGAGTCAGTAGCCGAGCTGGCAATTGAGTTCCCCAGGCTTATGGTTCTGGGGGATTTCAATTTGCCTTCGCTCGGTGAACACTCTGATGGAGCGCAGGAGTTCATGGCTTCCATGACAGCCATGGGCTTGACCCAAGTAATTCGGGGCCCAACTCATTCGGCGGGTCACATGCTCGACCTCGTATTTCTCTCGGAGCAGTGGACTTGTGATCTTGGTCTGAGGGGTAGTGAGATCGTACCCCTGTCGTGGTCAGACCACTGCCTACTGAGGCTTGACTTTCGGAGACCAAACCCCCACTGTAGGGAGGAGGAACCGACCAGGTGGTTCCGCCCAAGGCGACTTATGGACCCTTTGGCATTCCAGACGGAGCTTGGGGTTATTCCTGATACTCTCGCCCGCAGTCCGGTGGAGACTCTGGTTGCTGCCTGGAACTCGGCAGCGACGGAGTCTCTTAACCGGATTGCGCCTCTACGGCCGCTCCGAGGCAGTGGATCCCGGAAGGCTCCTTGGTTCACTGAGGAACTCCGGGAGATGAAGCGCCGGAAGAGACGCCTAGAGCACAATTGGAGGTCCAGTATATCCGAATCGAGCCGAGCACTTTTAACAACCTGCATCAGAGAGTACATCCGCGCAATCAGGACGTCTAAGAGATCACATATTGCCTCTCTGATTGCGTCCGCCGAGTCACGCCCAGCCACCCTGTTTAGGATAACCCGTTCCCTCCTAAATAGGAGGGACACGGGCGATCCGCTGCAGGGCAGGGCTGAGGATTACGTCCAATTCCTCGCGGACAAGGTTGCTTGGCTCTGGGCGGACCTGGACTCCAATTCTGCAGAACCAGCCGAGGCACTAAGGGATAATCTGGTAAACCATCGCTGGATTGATTTTCAAGCTGTTACCCCTGAGGACGTGGACAAGGCGATGAGAGCTGTTGGTGCCTCCACATGTGTGCTGGACCCGTGCCCCTCCTGGCTGGTTGTAAACAGCAGAGAGGTGACACGAGGCTGGATCCAGGCGATTGTTACCGCCTCCCTACGGGAGGGGGTCTTTCCCCCCGCTTTAAAGGCGGCGGTGGTGAGACCCCTCCTGAAGAAACCATCCTTGGATCCAGCCGTTTTAAACAACTATTGTCCAGTCTCCAACCTCCCCTTTGTGGGGAAAGTTGTGGAGAAGGTGGTGGCCTTTCAGCTCCAGCGATCCTTGGAGGAAGCCAGTTATCTCGATCCATTCCAGTCCGGCTTCAGACCTGGCTACAGCACAGAAACCGCTTTGGTCGCGTTGACTGATGATCTCTGGAGAGCCAGGGATGGAGGCCATGCCTCCATCCTGGTGCTCCTTGACCTCTCGGCGGCTTTCGATACCATCGACCATGGTATCCTTCTGCGACGACTGCGGGAGGTGGGGGTGGGAGGCACTGTTTTACGGTGGTTCTCCTCTTACCTCTCGGACAGGTTGCAGTCGGTGTTAGTCGGAGGGCAGAGATCAACCCCTAGGCCCCTAATGCATGGGGTGCCGCAGGGTTCGGTCCTGTCCCCCCTTCTTTTCAATATCTACATGAAACCGCTGGGTGAGATCATCCGACGGCACGGGATAAAATACCACCAGTATGCGGACGATACACAGTTGTATCTGTCCGCCCCGTGCCAACTCAATGAAGCGATGGACGTGATGAGCCAGGGTCTTGAGGCTGTTAGAGACTGGATGGGGGTTAACAAGCTTGTGCTCAATCCAGAAAAGACCGAGTGGTTGTTGTGCTTCCCTCCCACGAATTGGCCAAGTGTTCCATCTCTCAGGCTGGGGGGTCAAATTGTACGCCCCTCAGATAGGGTTCGCAACTTGGGAGTCCTCCTGGACCCTCAGCTGACTTTTGAACACCATTTGTCAGCTGTAACCAGGGGGGCATTTGCCCAGGTTCGCCTGGTGCACCAGTTGCGTCCCTACCTGAACCGGGAGGCCCTCACAACAGTCACTCGTGCCCTTGTGACCTCTAGGCTGGAGTACTGCAATGTGCTCTACATGGGGCTGCCCTTGAAGAGTATTCGGCGACTTCAGCTGGTCCAGAATGCGGCCGCGCGAGCGATCGTGGGTGTACCTCGATTCACCCACGTAACACCTATCCTCCGTGAGCTGCACTGGCTGCCTGTTGATCTCCGGGTGCGCTTCAAGGTGCTACTTGTCACCTACAAAGCCCTTCATGGTATTGGATCTGGGTACTTGAGAGACCGCCTACTGCCAATTACCTCCACTAGACCGATAAGATCGCATAGATTAGGCCTCCTCCGAATTCCATCAACCAGCCAGTGTAGACTGGCAACTACCCGGAGGAGAGCCTTCTCGGTGGCTGCTCCGACCCTCTGGAACGAACTCCCCGTGGAGATCCAGACCCTCACCACCCTCCAGACCTTCCGCACCGCCCTTAAAATCTGGCTATCCCGGCAGGCCTGGGGTTAAAGACTCTAACCCCTACTCGAATTGTATGACTGTTGAGTTCTTAAATGATGTTGTGTCTTTAAGTTGTACATTGTTTGTCCTCCCCCCACCTTTGAACTGTGAGCCGCCCTGAGTCCCCCCAGGGAAAAGGGCGGCATACAAATAAAGTGAAACTGAAACTGAAACTGAAACAATGATGGTTATTATCACAGGAATCAGTGATCTCAGCCAGGAGCCATCAGGTAGCCAGGACCACAGAGCCCCCCCTAAGTCGATGGTACCAGAGCCATCACTATGCAGGGGGTTGTTACATACCAAGGACTCCATTTTTTCCACTGTGGCAGAAATATTAGGTTGATTATCATGAATGTACATGCAACAATGTGAATGAATCAAAGCACAAACACCACCTTTTGCAGCCAAAATAATATCCAAAGCAAAACAATTCTGCAATGTTATATTACATATTTCCCCCAGTTCCTGATTAACTAAATTTAGAGCAGTAATAGTTTCATTAAACATAACAACAGTCCAATTATTTAACTTATGCAAATCTCTATAATTCATTGCAACGCCTAGTGGAGGGAGAACACCTCTAGAAAATTGAGTCCAGGATGATCCTCCCAACGTCAGGGGGGATTCAGAGAAGGTGTCTCATTTATTTCAAATTCTTCCACTAGGTAATTCTTTCATAGCATATATACCCGGGACCAACAATCCCAACATACATACGTCTTGCCAATTTCGTGGTAAGCCCTTCTACCACATATGAGCTACATATTAGGTATGTCATAAGTTCCTTTTTTCGAGGAGTTGGCAAACTGTACCATGGCCTGCATTTGACTGCAAGCCCAGTATTTATTGACTCCATCTGGCGCTGTTGTATTACACCGAGGGAGTGTCAGCAGGCACTATGTAAGGCCGAACACAGCGAGCAGGTGTCTAGATAATTTTACCATCGTCTTCAACTGCGGCATAACCACGGCCCCAAGTAATGAGGGAGGCAGAACCTTTCCAGGACGGATCCGGCAGAAATTAGGCCCTAAGTATGTGGGCCCGTTTCCCATAATCAAAGTCATCAATCCTGTTTCGGTTCGCTTGCAGCTACCCAAGCACCTCAACCATGTATATTCTGTTTTCCACGTTAATCTCATTAAACCTGTTATTTTTCATCTTTACGTCCGCCAGTGGATCCGCCACTTGCCCCCCTATTGATTGATGGTGACCAGAATGCAGCCGCGCGAGTGATAGTGGGCGCACCGCGGTTCGCCCACATTACACCCATTCTCCGCAAGCTGCACTGGCTACCTGTCGATCTCCGGGTGCGCTTCAGGGTACTGATGACCACCTTTAAAGCACTCCATGGTAGTGGATCTGGGTACTTGAGAGACCGCCTTCTGCCGATTACCTCCCTCCGACCGATTAGATCGCACAGACTGGGCCTCCTCCGAATCCCATCTGCCAGTCAATGTCGACTGGCGACTACACGGAGGAGAGCCTTTTCTGTTGCAGCTCCGACCCTGTGGAACGATCTCCCCATCGAGATTCGTACCCTCACCACCATCCAGACCTTCCACACAGCCCTTAAGACCTGGCTCTCCCATCAGGCCTGGGGATAGGTTCCCAATTTACCCACCCGAGTGTTGACTGTTGAATGCAAGTTGTGTTTTATTATTTTATTTTGTTCACTTACTGTTTGTCTTTTGGTATTGCACCCCCTTCCCTGTGATTGTAAGCCGCCCTGAGTCCCCTCAGGGAGAAGGGCGGCCTATAAATCCTAATAAAATGTCTAAATGTCTAAAAAAATGGTGAACAGCATTTTGAAGTTCGAGAAATATTGGACTCTCGAAAACGACGGAATCGGATTCAGTACCTGGTGGCTTGGAAGCATTTTCCCCAGTCTCATGCCGAGTGGGTGGACAAGTCCCATCTCCAGGCCCCCCAACTGCTCCGCCAGTTCTATTCTGCTTATCCTGACAAGCCCTAGTTGCCTCTCCTTCCTGACTTTCTCTCTCCCCCCCCCCTATTTTTCTTTTTCTGTTTTGTGTTGTTCGTCTGCTTGTGTTTTGTCATTTTCCAGGCCTGACCGCCTTTTTCCGGAGGAGGGCCGGATGTCAGCCTCTGCTTTGCTGCTGCTTCGGCTGCCATTGAAACGGGGAGAGGGGGCATGGTATTTGGGAGGGGACTACTAATTGTTCTGGAGGAAGATTCTGGAGTTTCTGCTGCCTGTCTTACTGCGCATGCGGAGCAGGTTTCCCGCCAAGGCCAACGGCAACAACATTCCATCTTGATGATGCCTTTCGAAGTTATCTCGCACCTGACACTTGGGAGAAATATGATTGGACTGTGACTGGGATGCCAAGGGGTGGGGAATGGGTTATTCTATATATCATTTGCTTTCGCGCCTAAATAATCAGTCTTCGCTTTGCTACGCTTCTGATCATTTATAATTAGTAAAAGTACACTTGATTTCTATCAATGGAGGCTCGTGGTTTTCTTTCCTGATTATCCAATGAAGGAGTGCTGACACTGATGGACTTACGTGGGATATGAGGGAGATGTAACCATTCTACAATGTAAACTTTTTTGTCATGGCATTGTATAAGCGCCCCAGTGGGTAATGGAGGAGTAGCAAAGATTGCCAATGAGAGTGGGTGGTCTGGTAGAGCTCAATCCACCCAACGGGTGGTCATTGCCTCATTTATTAAACTAAACACTTGCTCCTGGGCCGGAGTAAGAATTACAATAGAAGAGGGGCTTAAAGGTCCCTTTAATGCCATAAAAATGGGGCTAATTGCGTGGTGGCAAGAGCCAAAAAGGGTCTTACAAAATTTATGGTGCCTAAAATTTGCTGCAAGGCAACCAAAGTCAAAGGCGAGGGTATTTTGATGGAGCGTACTACCAGAGATGAGTACGAGGCCAAAACCTTATGGCCTAAGTAGGAAAAAGGTTCATCGGTCTGAATCTTGTCTGGGGCTACTTGAAGACCAAACGTGGCCAATAATGTAACAAGCTCCGATAGCACAAGTTGTACTGTACCCTTTGGGCCAGGAGCCGCAACCAAAATGTCATCCATATAATGGTAAACCAAAAAGGTAGGATGAGATTTACGGAAAGGTTGTAATGCAAAATCCACAAAAGCCTGACACATAGTAGGACTATTAAGCATTCCCTTTTGCACTCTGACTCAAACACCACATACTGGGTTCCATTAAGCAACATCCGAGCCAAGTCTTTCCAATCCTGCGGTAGCAGTTGATAGGCACCCGCTAGAGAATTAAGTCCTCTGGAGTAGTGACTGGTAATTCCATAATCCTTTACCGCAGTTTTTAATTCTTTAATCATTACCAGAGGCACGGGTTCCCAGTCAAAAACAATACCTGCTTGTGTATTTTGGTATGCAACTGGAAACAACTCAGTATCCTGCAAATCGAAGGCATCTAAACCGCCTTCTTTTATTGCTTTTTGATAAGCTCCTCTAATAATTCCTGGTTGTTGGGCATGGCCAGAGGGGCTGTCAGCAGTAGTCTGACAGCACGTGGGTTGGGAAAAACCCTCAGGAGCCGTGGGTTGGCAAACCTGTAAGTCTGGAGCAGGAGTTGTTAACATAACAGACGTTGTTTGATAAGGAGGTGGATCCAACAACGCCTGAAGAGGGGATTCAGCATGTGTCTGAATCAATGTATAGGCAATTTTCCACAGACAAAGAACATCTGGGGGAGCCCTCGGAACTTGGTGGAGGACTGCGCCAATTTTCCTCCATGTCCAAGCTTTTAAGGAACCATGTTCCGGATAAGATGGACAGTTAGCCCAAACGTAGGCAAGCAATTTTACAGCCTCTGATTTAGAGAGAGGCTTGGTAGTTTTTTGGTCTTGGGTGCTTAAATATTTTTTCCTGCCTAATTGCCTAAGCTCTTCAACATGCACTTTCTGAGCTGCAGACATTCCACCCCCTATACTTAGGAATTAGAGTCAGTTGCCAGCGACATCGTTGGGTGCACCGAGCCTATTCCAGGCGATAAGCAGAGGGTTAGCAGGGACATATCCATCGGCACAGGATCATGTCGGGGTCACCACGTGTGGTGGTCTCTCATGAGGAATAAGACACGCAGGCAAGATGTCTCAGGATGAGAGCTCAGAACAGATTCCAAAACCCCCTTTTATTATTACGCTCATTAGCATACAATGTTATCACTTAGGCAGCCAGAGTTGCCTATGTCCAGTTAGTTTTATGAGTCATTTATCCTGTTTTCCACATCCCTTGCGCTTTCATTGTTTCGTGTGCTCTATGGGACATCCTGTGGGAGCAGGTCTCTGCAATTATTCCCACACTGGCTGTGACTCACAAATGATGTTGCCCAGCTGCATATGTTGCACTGATGTTGTCATTACTAGAAGTCTCAGGGCTCATTGTGAATAATTTTAAAAATACTAAATAGCGTGGATTGCACACTTGGTAATCTCAATTTGGACTCACAAATTCCAGATGCACTAAAGTAAGAGTTAAATTTTTTCCCCAGTACTTTTGCCCTGGCTGTTAGACCTTCATGGTGGAAAGCCTTCCTTTTGGGCACCACTGAGGGAATCCTCTATTGCTTCTATCAATGCCTTTCCCTTTGCATCAGAAAAAAATTAAAAGCACCCATCAAGTCTCCCTGATCTGATCAATTTTTAATCCTTTGCCAAGAACATGTGTGTCCCACTCACATGTTTTGAAAAAAGGGGGGATTTTAGGAAGCTAGCACCCACCCCTCTCCTAGAAGAATGAAATATTCTAGGAAATATTAAAAGGGCAAAATATTTTCCCTAAAAGGGAGGCATACATTCATCCCCCCACCTTTGTCAATGGACCGTTAAGGCTTGAGCTAGTCTATTCTACATAATAAAGATCTACCCCCTTCAGGCAGAGCTATAATAGGAATCCCAATGCCCTTTCATTACATCATCACCCAGCTAAGGCTCAATCAAGTCTGGGAGACAGAGAGCCTACAAAGTTAGCTAAGACCGCTGCCCCCTGGGAGTCTGACCACCAATCAGAATACATTTCTTACACAGGAACGGGAAGTTCTAAGGTGGGGCCCAGAGAGAACATAAAAACAAGGCTCTCTCAGCATCTCTTCCTTTTCCCCCCCAGGACCTCAAACCATGTGGTCTTATTCACCTTTAAAAACCATCATTCTAAACAGCCACCATTTTTCCAGTGTCTTTCTCCCCACTTGGAACTGAACCCAAAAGGATATTTCTTCCAACACTCATTAGAATTTCAATTAGTTTACAAATAAGATTTACCTCTCTTCAGAGTCAACTAGTGTCACACACTAGAAGCTGAAAGAAAAGTTAACAACTCACCAAATTTCTCAATACTCACAAATGCCTTTTTAATACACTTCATCTGGATGGACACCTGCTTCAGCTTTTAGTGCCTGTTTATAATCCATGATCTTCCTTAAAAATATCTTTTGCATCTCTGACAGCAGTCAAAAACCTTGCAACTTACTGTTTCTTTATATGAAAGGGAATCAAAGTACATTCATACCAACTTTTACTATCAACATACATTCGCACTGCAATCAGACTGCTTGTGTAAACCAATTTCACATGCAAAAATCCCATTTAATGCTTTCTCCATACAAACCAATCATTACAATTCTTTTCTGGGAGCTTTTTCACAAACCAATGAGCTCCATTTTCTTTCTTTCTTTCTTTTTTGGTCAAGTTTTTTATTTTATATTACTTATACATATCAATGAGAACAATGTGATATTTGGGTATCATACATTTTGATACAAGTAAACATAGTATTATTACTCATGGTTATTACATTTTCATTGTTTCATATTGTTTAAATATACCTGATACTATCGTTCTTTAATTTCTAAGCCTCCCTCTTATTATTATTTCTATCTTATTTCTATCTCTATTCTAACTTTTATTCATGTCAGCATGAATATTCAAAGACATTTTTTTTCTGTCTTCCATCTTTCGCCTGCTTTATTATTCATATTTCCCTTATTTAACTCTTCACATCTATTTATATTAAAGTTTCATCCTTCATTCTTTCATAGTTCAATGTTCCAAAGTACAATTCTAATACCAATCACAATCTTATTTAAACATATGGGGTAGATCTATTCATATTTTTTCCATTCATCCAATCCATATAATTCTGTTATTAATACACATGCTTACATTAAATTATATTCTTTCATTTATCTAATTGTTTTATTTTATTGTTTCACTACTAATCATTATATTTTTAGGCATGTTTAATAATATCGTCATTCAATCTCTAATTTTTCAATTAATGCTTAGTTCTTATTCATAATTCCCATATTTCACTCTTCATATATATTTGTATTAAAATTAAAATTACAGTATATTTTTTTCCTCTCACTGATTCTTTTCCTTCCAGTTTAGTAGTTTTTTAAAGTGCTTGTTTGCCATTTGGACAGAAACTTGTAAATAAATATTCCCCTAGATTTCCTTGGGGGTCAAATCTTAACAGAAAATATCCTCTCAGCCAGTTCATGTACTCTTCACCAAAGTCTGCACAATATTTAGATAGTCATCGGCTGCCATCTGCCTCTTCTCATCATGGTTAAGAGGGAAAAAAGCCTCTGGGTCAGATATGAGAGATGTGGCTCTCCTCAACCTCTCAGAGTATTCCTCTTTGCTTCGCCACCCCTACAGAGTGGCTTTGGCTCATTTTGGAGCCCACCAACGGGGAGAACTCGGCGTTCTTTTGGAGCCCACCAATGGAGAGCATGGAGGTGAGCTCCCACTACTGAAACGGTAGTGAAGGAAAGAGGATACCATTACTGCCTATAGACCTGTGTTGGGGGGGGGGTGTTCCCTCTCTGGCCAAGGTCTTTATTCAGCAGAATGCTTTCAGATAACTCTCTGCTGTGGTACTATTTATGAGGCAGGAAAACTCCCTACTTTGGTTCCTTTATCTGTATGGCCTCATATTCCTGAGTAACTGCTTCTATATTTTCAAGGATATGCCTAGCTTTGAAGCCAAGAACAGAAGCAAGATAACAAACTTTGCATTAATGCCAATCAATATCAAGGCTAAAATAAACTAGAATTAATTCCTAATACCATATTTTTTGGAGTGTAAGACGTACCTTTTTCCCTCAAAAAAGAGGCTGAAAATCTGGGTGCGTCTTATACATTGAATTCAGCATTTTTTGCCTCCCCAAACCCCACCCCCTTCACCAAAATGGCCGTGCAGAGCCTGTATGAGGCTTTTAGAGAGCTCCTGGAGTCTTGGGAAAATGGCCTGGTTTTTTTTTGCTCAATTTTACCCCAGCCCCCAGGAACACTCTAAAAGCTCTAAACACTCTAAAGGCTATCCATGCTCTTTTTTTTTACGAAAAACTGGCCCATTTTTTAAAACATAAAACAGGTTATTTTTTGCTCATTTTTGCACCACCACCCCCGAGCACACTGCAAGCTCCCTAAGGGCTATCCATGCCTTTTTTGGGGGTGGGGGGTGGGGAAACAGGCTGTTTGGGGGAGGTTTGCAGAGTGCAAAAACATTTTTTTTAATTTTTCCTCTTCAAAACCTTGCTGCGTATTATACTCCGGTGCGTCTTATACTCCGAAAAATATGGTAACTAATTTCTGACAGTCTACAATAATATGAGCTGAAGCCAATAACAGTTTAATTCCTAACAAATAATTTCTAGCAGTATATCATATCAGAAGCAAACAGCAAATATTGGTTTCATCACTATGCTCCTTCTGTACCCTGATAAAGTGGGTCTCTCTATGAAAAGAAAGAGAGCCTTGTTTCCCTTATTTTTGTAGTTAACACAACAAAGAAAATGCACGAGGAAAGTTGATTGGACAATAAAAATAACCACATCTTTTCATAGGAAATCAGTTACATGTAGTTAAACATGTTACATATTTGCAGCCAATAATATCACACATGTTCATTAAAATGAGGTCTGAAGGGGCGTAATTGTAAGGGAAATGTTTCCAAAAGAGAGAAACCAGACCCCAAGTTGAACTTTTCTTATCTGGAGGTAGTCTCCAGCTTGTTTATCAGTTTAGGAATGTTAAAAGCTAATAAACCTGAAGATCATTTTAAGAGAGACAAAATAAATCAAATTAAAATACAAGGTAGCTATGTTAGTTAACAAATAACAAAACCCAGGCCTTACTAGACAATTGGCAGGAATTAAAAATGGAAGATCAAATTTTGAAGTAGCATGGGGAAGGCCCAAGTTCTGGACCACCTTCAGCCATGGAAGCTCATTGGGCAATCACTGTTTAATTCAAACCTACTTTATAAATTATTTGGAGGAAATCAGAAAGGGGAATGATACATATGCCATCCGAACTATTGAATGAAAAGTGGGATATAAGTTTAACATTTATCTGTTTTTTTGAGTATAGATGTTGAGGATTTCTCCAACATCTGCCACTTGACCCCGGAGATTTGAATGGCGCCTGACCTGCTTGTATTCAGAAAAGCTGTTAATTTTCTGCCTAAGGACTATAGCTTGGGCTGGTGCAAAGGGATGGCTTGATGCCTTCATTAGTATTCATCAGTTGTATTTTTTCTTATGGATCTTTTGATGCTGCAAATTGTCAGATATCTTTTCAGAGTATGGATTCCAAAAGGGATAAAGTTAATTTATATGAAATTAAATTGTCCTGTCTTATTTAATATTGAATAGTGCTTAAGTTCTGAATCCTTCCATGTATCGAGTACATTTCCAAATTCAGAAAAAACAATGACTTGTATTTGGTTAAAACAATACTGTACGTAAGATCCCTCAACTGTTTTTCTTTCTCGGTATTTCCCCCCTTCCCCCCATCAAAGTAGTCACTACCACAAACTCTGAGCACCAAAGTAAACCAACAACGAGTGCCTCGGAGTACTGCCCTACCGGAAGGATTTTTTTTTCCAACGTAGGAATTCATTTAAATATTTTTCAAGAAAGGCTGAAATCATAATTTCGTAGCTCTATCCTTTTAATGCATTGTTCTGCTGGTCTTACTTCATCTCCACACACACAAAAAATATCGGCACAACATTAAGTTATTAAATACATCTCCTGTTCCCTAAGGGCCGAGATGCCAATAATAGAACACCAAGTTCCGAAAGAGAGCATAAAAGCGAGGGCGCATGCGCACGCAACTCATTCAGGGGAAGCCCTTGCAGCGGTGCGTCGCAAATATGGTCTTTCAATGTGCGAGCGGATGCTCAGGCACAGATCTAGACCAGGCGTGAGAACGAAAGGATGATTTAGAAAAGGGGACAGGCCACAATTTTGCGCAAGCGCAGGAAGAGCGTTGGGGCTCTTTGGACGGCGAGTCGTTCAAAAGAAGCGACGCTGTTAAATTGAGAGCTTGGCTGAACGTAGATAAGGCCGGGTTTTCCATGGAGTGAGTGGCGCCTCTGGCTGGCTAACGGTGGCTGGAACTGGACGTAACTTCCACAGGACGGAGTGGAGAAAAGCCAGCAAAACAGTTTTTTGATTTCGTTCTTGCTGTTCTTCGACTCAAGCCTTCTTGCCTCGCTCGGGGTTGTCTCAGGGAGTATGAAAGTTCCGCCTTAGCCCCAGCCCCGAAACAGCGGTTCTAGCGGCTTCCTATTTCCTCTGACTAGGAGGAACGGCCGCTATTGCTCACTTTTCGGTGAGAAGTGGTGAGGTGGCTGGCGGCGCCTGAAATTGAGAAGCACAGGCTCTATCTGCGGCGTTATTTGTCCGGCCGTGAGGCTCCTAGCCTTCTATCTGCTGAAGTGTCTCACCGCGCTCCTGCCGTCGATCTTCGTGAAGAGATTTTGCAAAAGCGAGACCCGATAAGACATTGTAATCTTCACTTACTCCTCCAATTAAACTTTGTTTAGATGTAGAGTATTTTCTCCCCCCGGAACTTGCATTGCAAGCCCTGGATACTTTGCACGGAATTTGTATGCTTGGCTCATGATGACTTTGTTCCTGAAAGACTGGTGTTAGTTTATAGTTAATTGGTTTATAGCTAGTTAACTTTGGTGAAGGAAGCAAAACAAGACATTCCTTCACCTCCTTATTGATGGGCAGAAAACTCCTTAATCTCTTTTATTACAATTTCTTGAGAAATTGTGATTCCTTTACACAGACTTATCAAGAGCAGGAAAGTTTGGGTCCAATATACAATGGAGCATGGCAAAATGGATTATTTCTGTGAACAAGTACAACAAAAAGATGTGGGCCGCAGGTTGCAAGTTGGCCAGGAATTTCTGGAATATTTGAATGATCCCAGCATTTCTACTGATCTTGAGCAGGATCAACAGTGTCTTGATAAAGTAATCGATGAATTAACAAGATGGGTTAACTCTAGTAATTATAAGGTAATAATTGTACCTGTATTTCTGATGTAATTCTGATTCTTGTTAGGTATTGTGTTGCTCTTTCACTAAGGTCTCTGTCAGTGAAGCGAATTTTTCAAAAATTGAATTTTTGTCATAGGGTTCATTTAATATCAATTTTATCCTTTTACTTTGTAAAAAATCAGTTTTGTTTAATTCACTAACACTCAAGTGTGTATATTCAATTGTTGTTAGTCACAAAGTTGTGTTCGACCCATTGCAAGGTTCTTCCAGGCCTTCCTGTCCTCTACTATCTCCCGGAGTCCATTTAAGCTCACATGGACTGCTTCAGTGACTCCATCCAGCCACCTCATTCTCTGTTGTCCTTTTCTTCTTTTGCCCTTAATCATTGCCAGCATTAGGCTGTTGTCCAGTGAGTCCTTCCTTCTCATTAGGTCGCCAAAATACTTAAGTTTCATCTTCAGGATCTGGCCTTCTAAAAAACAGTCATTCAACAGACAAGTATAAATATAACATTGGGTGAAATAATCCTAATATATATGTGGGTTATTATTTTCCTTGAGAATACAAGTAGTTCTCAATATATGACTGTACAGTATTGGAGCCTGTCCAATAAGCCATGATAATCCTAAAATGGGCTGGTTATATAATTGTTCTGATTTTATGATCTTTTTGCAGCAAACATTAAGAGAACCAATAGTATGCAGTTTTACAAAAAAATCGAAGTAAGTTGGTTTATAGGTCACTGAAAATGAGAAACTGCAAGAAGCTGTAAATATAGCCCATTTATGAAGCACCTGAAGTTTTGATCACATGCCTGAGGGACCTCAACTATCAGAACTTCAAATCCAGGTGATAAGTAGCACAGGTAGATCTGTAATAACTTCAGATGGCTGCTAAGTAATAAGTTGAGAACCACTTGTATTACATTCATGTTCATTATAGACTGACTATAAAAACTGCATGTTAGAACTGTAATCCTTGTATATACTGTATTTAAGACTCTTCTTGAACTTGGTAGAATTTGCAATCCATTAAACCAGAAACAAAGTAAGTATGTTTTAAATTTATATTTTTACAGTCAATGTAGTTACTTGGGATATAGTGTTTCCAGAGGAGTCAGATATTTATTTAATAAGTATATTTCATTTGTTAAAGAAGTAACTTTAATAGCTTTAATATATTCCCATTAAAACATAAATAGCAACAAAAATATTTTAAATAATATTAACTTGTAGACTATTCCATTTGGTGTTGTAGAAAATTCTAAATTACTCATATTTCAGATTTTCTAAGCAGATTTTTCTTGGTTGCCAGAATAGAAGTATTGATTTCAAAATTTCCATGGCATTGCCTATCCACCATTTTTGTCATAAATGCAGGCAACATAACAATCGGGAAATATGTCAGCCAATTTTAAATTCGGATTGACAGTATTGGACATTTTGGCCACAAAGTTAATCATGTCATTTGAAACTTTGTTGACAGAAATCAAATTTGAATCAATTTGCACAAACTGGTGATGATTCTCTTGTGCCAGCTATTGTGCTGCTAACTTTCCAAGTTTCTTCTTGCAGCATCCTGCTTTCTTCTATTTCTTCCTTCGGAACGTGTGTGTGTGTGTGTGTGTGTGTGTGTGTGTGTGTGTGTATGTATGTATGTATGTATGTATGTACCCTTACTGGGATTTGAAGGGTATGGCTAGCTGATGAAAGCTAAATAGCTTGAAATAGATCTATACTAGTCTCCCTTTATTTATTTATCAGCACAAATACAACAAAATGTAACAAAAAGGCAACAGTAAAAATATTGGGTTTCGGTCTCTTGTGACGAGCCGAAGGACAGAGAATGGAAGTAGTGACCTTCCTCCCATATTTGGGCATACCGGGGGTTGTAAAAATCTTATATATAATATATATATATATCTAATCCAGTGAATGTTTCACCATCTGATTTTGTTTCACCAAATCACCATATGACGGAATTGGCGGCACGACTAAATGATTGACTGCTCAAGCCAGCCTCCAGCAATCATCAACCAACCAAATACTGACGTCGACAGATCCATTCACCTATTGAGACAGAAACATCCACGGAATTAAATATACATGTATATACATTCCGAAGGAAGAAAGCAGGATGCTGCAAATAAATTCCATTAGGATCAAACAAATTATTGTATCTCTACAAGTATTGCATTGGCAAACGTAACACTTTACCAATGTTCATTGGGGACGTGTGTGCATGTTCATACCAAATTTCATCAAAATCTGTGATGGTCGAGCAGATTTGTACCAGACCACTTGACTCATTAAAAAAAACCCTAAGATTATAATATAAAGCTCCAGTATATTATTGTATTACTAGTAATAGAATATCTAGTTCAGAAGTATTGAGTGGTGTCTTTTTGCTTGCATTTTCATCATTTGGTGGCAGTATTGCTATACAATTCAGGTTTCTATTGATTCCAAGACTACTCCAGAGATTAAGTTATATACATCATATAGATCACATAGTGAATAATTGATTCAAATTTTGAACATTATTAGACATCTTGCAAATAAATGTAATGGTAACCTAGTGGATGTTGTAAATACATAAATGAAAAAGACATTCTCAATCTATTTTAATATTTAAAATACTTTATTTATTTGGAATAATTATTTCTCAGTTCTGTATCTTTTTACTGTTAATTCACTTTTTGGAAGTCAAATTGTTAAACCTTAATCTAGCAGACAGCAATGCAACAAACTAATTACAATAATGAGATTCTTGTTTTATATAAGAGATGCAAATAACATGATTTGTGTCATTTGTTTAGTGACATTATCATGGATGGTATACTCCCCTATTTAATTGACTGTTGTTCTCCAATTTAACATCAGCAATAACAAGCACTTCTGCCCCCAATTGCTTCATAAAAATGAAGTTTCACTAATATATGCAAACTTAATAATAAACAGTTAAAAAATGAGTGAGAAGATAGTTATGTGACCAAACCTTAATGTATTAGCTAGAATAGAGTCATAGACTGTTGATGAATATTATGAAAGTACAGTTATTTGAAATTGATAATATTTCATTATCAAAAAATTTGAGTTTTTTAAAAATCTTTGCTTTACAAAAAAAATCAGGCATTTAAAAAATTATTTTATTATTAAATTTTTTTAATTTTTTGTTACATAAACAACACATGCCCACACCAGTGGAAAAAGAAAAAATCAAAACACAAAAAAGACTAAAAACAGAAAACAAGGCAGGGGAAAAAAACAACCAAAAAAAAAAAAAAAACAACCAAAAAAAAAACAAAAGAAAAAAAGAAAAACACAAGTATATATTATAAAAAAGTATATCAGCTGGTTACGTGTTTTTGTGCATCTCTTCCATTAATTCATATTAATTCAAATATCTTAACTCAAATGTTTACCATATTGACATCATCATACCTACACTTTTAGTTGACTACAGTTGTTTAAACATCCTTCATCCTTAACTATGCCAAAGATTTAATCCATAACCACATGCTAGCATTTCATTTACTTGTTTATAAAATCCTCCATTAACATCAAATCCTCATATCCTGTTTTAGCTAAACATCCATAATATTTAATACCAAAAATTCCATCCTCCATGTATATAGTTTACTATCATTCTCCTTTCTTTATGTAATTATATTGTATATCATAGCATTTTCCCCATATTAGTTAAGATTTAACTGTATATAGTTTTATTTTATTTTTTAATAGTGATAATTATTGTGATTAATAATCTTTATATATGGTCCAAAAATATTTCTAACCTTCCCTTCTCATATCCAATTATTATTTATCATATCAACTCCACATTATATACATTACTATCATTATCAATTATTATTCAACTATGTCTATTACAAATAAAATTAATTAGGTTTAGCTAATTTTGAATTATATTCTTCCATCTATCAGCCTGTGTCTCTCCAATAACAAAACCTCCTTAATCCTGTTGCCATTCGTGGATCAAGTTCTCCAAACGTCTTTATGAGCAAGTCCAAACAAGATCTTTGCACCCTTTTGCTTAAGGTGCCTCTCATATAATGTTGCCGTCCTCCGCTTATTCCCCTTTTCAGCTTGCCTTTAATTCTCAATGGTGGTATCAAAAGTTTTGCAAATGATATTTCATAAAGTATAAATTCTTTAATGCTTCTCATTCCTCCTACGGTCTGTCTTTTGAAGTAAATCTTCTGTGTGGCTGCCCCCCCTTCAGACATTCCATCTTTTTCTCCCTCAGAGGTAAACCAGATGCCCGGAATGTCAGCAAATTGAAAATCTTCATCTCTGACATCCTTCATTTGTATTTCAGGGACATTCAAACATTCAACATTCTCATTTTTTTCTTCATATTTTGTTGTTAGAAACAGCAAATAATCCAGCTTCCTCTCAAATCTGTCGTATGTGTCAGATAACTTTTGTAGTGCGGAAAAAATCATTTGAAATGAATCATTTGAAATTTGAACAGACGCCATTTTTGTACGCAGTTAGTATTTTCCCTTTAGAAACTTTAAGGTATTTGCAAGTAAAAACAAGCTGGGAGCTGTACAATCTTATCTGATCTTAGACCAACCCAGCCAAGCAATAAAAGTGTCAAGTTGTAGGGAGCCAAATTATAGTAAATTAGTTTACAGCCCACTTACAGAGAGTCAGAGGAGATGTTGGAGTAATCTTTCCTTTGTCCATGTAAGTAGCATTTAAAACATTTAAAAAATAGAGTAACCACCGTCCATAAACCAATGAAGAGATCGAAGTCGCCGCTAGATTCTTCTGTTCTTTGGTTTCGATTAGCTTAAATTTTTATGCGGACCATCTCTCTTTGAGTAATAAAATCACCTTACCAGCTGGAAACACTCACGCCATTCTTAGGGGCAACCTGCAGTTTCAGTTATCTTACAGCTAATCCAGAAGTCACTGGCAAAGGAGGTTAAATTCCAAGCCCTCAGGGATTTGCGAACGTCTCTGGGGTCACTGGATCTCCTCCTACCTTTCACTGTCTCTCAGGGACAGCTTGGGTCCGAAATGAACCGTCCAATTTCCTTCGGAATAGGGGAATTTCAGGAATAGCCTGAAAATCTGTCTTCTCACTGCTAAGCCCCTCCTTCTTCCTAAAAATTATTTTAAATGTTAAATATTATAATGATATTTTTTTTATTTCAGCCAGGCTTTAAATATACTTTTTATCATAAAATTAGAAAGTGCTTTATAGAATTTCTTTATACAATAGATAATGAATTTATTAAAATGAATTCATTAAAAAGTGGGTTTTATATATTCATAGATAAATATGTATAAGATTATATACCTTAATTTGAAATAAACAATCATGTAACTCTAAAGATAAATTGGTATATGACATAATAGAGGAGTGGCATTCTAGGATCAGCCAAGAATCTATATAACCACAAGCAAACTAAGTGTGATGTTCCCTTTAATACTGTTGACCCTTATCTAACTCTTAGCAGGTGCTAAATGTTAGTTAAATTTGCTTGTGGCTATTTAGAGATACTTGGCTAATCTGTGTTTTAACTGTCCCAGATTCTGCCACTCTTTCTCCTACAGTAAAGTTTCATAGGAGCTATTATTGATTTTAACAGTTTCAAATTTTTAGCTATGGGAGCGTGGTGGCTCACATGATTAGGATGCTGGGTAAATTCCCGTCTCTCACTCCTGCCTGTCACTCGCAATTTGAAAATGCACAACTGCGAGTAGATAGATGGGTATCATTTCAATGGGCAACTTAACAGGGACACAAAAATCGCCCCAATTGCATGTCCTCCAGGCAATGGTAATGTAACCAGCTGATCCCTCTATCATGGAACTGCTTTGGTGTTTCTGACATGCAAATATAATTAGGTTATAGGTTAAAGATAATTACTAGCTTAAAGATAAAACTAAACATCCCTTTAAAATGTTTATCACATTGGAATCATGAATAGTGAAGAATTCTAAAATACAAATAACTCACCAGCATCTGTTGTCTTGCCTCTACTTTTAAACACAGATATGTATTGGTGGGAGTTAGCATATTTTAAGCAACTAAATCACAAATTGGAGATGGTGGACTTTTTGGCGCTCTGCTCACTACAGAGGTTTGTTTAGTGCTGTTCCATCATTATTGTTATAGATGAAAATATTCCAATTGTATTGCTTGCAAATGTAATTTTTCCTGCAGCTCTGCACTAGGAAGCAGAGAAAGATAGGATAGTTATGTTGACAGTTATGTTTTGAGATACAATATCTAGACAATTAGTAATGATAGTTCTGACCAGAAAACATCACTTTCTAGAATAGATATTAATTATCTAATATTGTGATTGAATTTTGCCTTCATGCTATTAATGCCCTCTGGGTATTAGATGAGAGTGGGGATTTAACCTGGCACTTGGCTTTCATTCTATTCTCCACTTTTTAATTTTATGCATTCAAATTAAGTTAATTGACTCCTCACAATTTTTCCCACTATTACCTTTTGTAATGATCATTTTTATCCATCTTTTTATAGTCATTTTAATTTCCAAAGTACCATTCCTGTTGTTTACTTCTAATGTTTGTTATTTTAATTTTCCATCATCCAGTTTTGATTTTTTATCACAACAAAATTGGCTTTTTCTGTTTACTGTCTGTTAAAACTGCAGTTTCAAAATTTTCCATTTTTTAAACTACTGAATTTAAAGACTTTTAGAAAATCCTGATATTCCTTGATCTTGTTGACAGTTAATTTTTTTTCTGATATTAGATTCACTTTATGTTTTTCTTCTAGATTAGTCATATTTAATTTTTCTATAGAAGGATACTCATTTTCTAATTTCCTCTCTGCTGTTGGCTCCTTGTATACTGTATGTGTATGTAATATTTTCTAGAATACATGTAATATTTCCTAGGGATAGTGTATGTGTGTGTGTACACGTACGTACGTACGTACACACACACACACACACACACACACACACACACACACACAAGTTTAGAGCCTGGAAAGAATTCAGAGGAGAAGAGAGGGAATTAGAAAACAGGGATAGTGGGTACTTGGATTATTTGCAACCATATAGTAAATCAAAGGGATATATAAAGTAAAATATAAAACCAAGAGATGTAGAATTTTTATATGATATGTTATTTTTTCAGTTAAACTGATGAATAATGTACAAAATTGGGAATAAGCATTCTTAATATTTTACAACTATTAGAAATACAACTAAAACCAATGTTTCTATTATGGAGTATTAATTATATCTTTAACTTTCCCTTTAAGTCTATCAGACTTGCAATCTAATATACCTAGAGTTTCAATCTGGATGTATAAATGGATGTGTACTAGGATCATCTCCCCTACCCCCAAATTCCCTGTGTTTATAGCTCCCTATGTTTACAAATCCTTGGACACTGAGCGAATCAAAGTAACACAATTTATAGAAAATAGAAAGAAAATTAGCAATTTGTGCCCCCCCATACATTTTTTTGTTCAATCATTGGACCTCCTGGAATCCTAGAGTTTGTATATGTAGCGGCATATAGATGGTCATCAATTTACAACATAATGGAACCTGGTATTTCAATTAGAAGTCATTGCAGTCATAGTCGAGGCACCATGTGGCTGGATTCAATTTTACAATCACATGCCTCTTATATGAATGCAGAATACCAATTTCTGTGGAGAGTTATAGCATCCATAATTTCAAGGACAAGTTGTAACTTGCTTTTTTGAAGTCCATCATAATTTTGAATGGTCCTTAACTAACTGGTCATAAGTTGAGGACTACCAGTATGAGACTTCAATGTAAAGAAAAATTATTGTGCTGCCTACCTGCAATCTATATAAATTCCCTCTCTTCCTTCAAAGCAAATCAATATTCTAATGAGTCTTATTCCCAGGAAAAATACTGTGTTTTATATGCCAAACTGATTACAGTAATAAATATTGATTATAACAATAAAATGTTAAACTAAAGTAAAAATTCAATTTTTGAGAAAAATATTAATAATACTGCTTGCCTTATACTTTTGAATTTTATTTATCAGTTTAGAATTCTAGGCTGCCACTTTACCAAAAAAATACATGCATATATATTTTCTGACCTTGTTAACATTTAAGATTCCATATGATAGATTAAGAACAATAATCTAATGAAGGGAGTGAATGTACAATATTTGCCAAATCCAAATGGAGCATAATGTTCTAATGTAAAATACAAAATACATTAATTGATAAAAGTATTTTTTAAACCTGAAGCAGAAGTGGGTTGCAAATCCTGGGGCTACCAGTTTGCTCGTGCTTGTATGTGTGCTTGTGCGAGCATGCAACACATGGGTGGAGCCTCCCACCACCACCACTACCAGTTTGCCTGATTCAGGCCAAAACGGGAGCAATCCACCTCTGACCTGAACAATGTCAAAACCTGTTACAATTGAAAATAAAGACTTTTTAAAAGTGGTTAATGAATCTCTACTGAATTGATTTTGATTCAAATAAGTTCTAGCAGGTAGTTATAATTTAATTAATTTCTCTGTATCAAACTAGATTCAATGTGGTGCTTTCTTTCCAATTTAAAATTATAACATTTGTTTTTTAAGC
The DNA here is from genome assembly GCF_009769535.1 of Thamnophis elegans. Lineage (NCBI taxonomy): Eukaryota > Metazoa > Chordata > Lepidosauria > Squamata > Natricidae > Thamnophis > Thamnophis elegans. The sequence continues at coordinate 61,686,590 of NC_045558.1, read as the reverse complement.
ATATAGTACTAGTGGTCCTTGATTTACAACAATTTGTTTAATGACTGTTTAATGTTATAATGGCACTGAAAAAATGACTGATGATCATTGCAGCATTCCTACAGTCACATGATTAAAATTGGATCTTGGCAATGGATTCATATTTATGATTATTGCAGTGTCCTGGGGTCATATGATCACCATTTGAAGTCTTCTGACAAACGAAGTCAATGGAGAAGTCAAATTCACTTGACAACCGTATTACTAACTTAACAACTGCAGTGATTCACTTATCAAATGTGGCAAGAAGGGTCATAAAATGGGGCAAAACTCACTTAACCACTTTCTTGCTTAGCAATTTTGGCCTCAGTTGTGGTTGTAAGATGAGGACTACCTGTACTGTAGCTGAATGAAATTCAATACAACAGATTCTCATTCTCAAATCTATATATTTGCCTTAAATGGTTGGGTGATTACCACAATATCTTTTTAATTCTTTAAATATGTGTCCATAGGTATCATTACTTGGATTAGATCTTCTAGGTGCCTTTGGTGAAAGACTATTAGGACGTTTCAGAACCTATGTAGGAACTGGTAAGTATTTTTTACATTTTTTCTATATAAAAATAAGTTTGATCTTTGAGCTGTACATCACAAATTTATAATAATGGAGAATCTATAGCCATGATGGTGAACCTATGGTACATGTGCCACAGGTGGCACATGGAGCCTTCTCTGTGGACATATGAGCCATCACCCTAGTTCAGTTCCACTGCGCATGTGCATGCCTCCAGACTGCCAGTTGATTTTTGGGGCTCTGCCACGCATGTGCAGGGGGTGTTCACATGGAGATACATGTGCATGCATGGGGGGAAGGGGGTCATGCTCGCAGGGGCAGGTGGGAGTGTGAGGGTGCGGCTTCAGGGAAGCCTGCTAGGCCCAAAACAGGCCACGGGGGGCATGTGCTGGGGGGCACATGTGCAGGGAGAGCACAGTGGGGTTGCGCACACATTGCATTATGAATGTGGGCATGTGCATGCCATTGTCGCACGCACGCTTTCAGCACGTGAGGACAAAAAGGTTAGTCATCACTGAGCTATAGTAATAGATATATATAGAGAGCTATAATAATAGATTTATATATAGAACACAGCTATTGCTGACTTATGACAACTTGTTGAACCACCAAAATTACAATGATCTTGTTAAGGGTACTTTACAACCTGAGTGTAAGGGCACTTCTGACGACAATATAACGTTGCACTGTGTCTGCCCCCCAGTCATCGTGTGATTGTGATCTGCTTGGTAACCTGTTTGTATTTATGATTGGTTGCCAATTGCCCAGCAATCATGTGATTGCCATTTGCAAAGCTGGCAAGGAAGGTTACAAGCTCTTACTGCCTGCAGAGAGGACACTCTCTCATCTCTGGAATCTGGTGAAAAGACCTGCCTTTAAAGGGAACTGAACTTCTTCAGCAGGGTAGAGAAATGAAGCTCAAATCCTTAGACTGGTCTTTTGGTTCAACCCAATACAGCATAACCAACACAAACTTGGAAAAGGATAATACAGCCATACATCAAAAACATTTTAGAAATCACCAACAGACTATTACAACCACATGACATCAGTGGAGTATACAAATCAACAAAAGCCTAAAGCTTAAATAAAATAGAAGAAAAAATAGGAGTCATCCACAACATACAATGTAAAGATTGCAACAGCCACTACATAGTACAAACAGGCAGAACACTAACAGAGCACATCCATGAACACCAACTAGTAACCAGAAGACATAATGAAAGCTCCTTAATTTTATAACACATGGCCAGACTTAACCATACTTTCTATTGGGAAGCTGTGACTATCCTAAACCAAGTCAAATCCAAAAACGCTAGAGAATTCCTAAAAGGTACCCTGACAAGTCAGCCAACATAGACATAAACACCCTATACATTATTCAAAAAAGATAATCAACAAGCCAGAAAGTGGGGGGAAAGACCAGAGGGGAAAAAGGACCAGAACACAAAACCCAATCAAGCAGCAAACAATACCACAATCAAGGTATTGCCCAACAAACAGTAAACAGCCAACCAAAAAACCACCAAGACCACTCCCACTAATACTGACGAAGGTCTATGACAATGTTGGCGAACCTTTTCGGCACCGAGTGCTGAAATAGGAGCGCATGTGCCGGGAGGGGGGAGCACCGGAAACTGGAAGAACAAACAGGCGATGGAGAGATGGCTGTGTGTGCCACTTCCAGCATGCATACCCTAGGTTCATCATCACAGGTCTATGATATCTATAACATTATTATATGTCATCATAACACATCAGTCATATATTAAATCAAGCCAGTTAGGAGCCGTTTAATTTGGTTCAGCTCACTTGGCTGCGTAAATAAAGGTTTAACAAATGTTTGCACTGTCCCCAGCAAAACCTCTTGGGTTATCCAAGGATATTCCAATAATCTTGTTGATTCTGTCCTTCCACTTCCCCATCTTCTATTTCCCAGAACCTTTCCAAACATATTCATTTTCTAGTGTGCCTTTTCATCTGAGTTTCTTGTTCCTTAATATTGTTAATGGTGTCAAGGGTGTTTTATTTGGTTCTCCTTTTAACCCACCTTTGCAATGGTCTCACTAAGCATATTGGGCAACATTGCATTTGTGATTGTAATATTAATGACTGAGATCTTATATATTTATTTTCATATTGAACTCTACTGAGTCATCTTCTGGCTTATAAAGTGGTTAGTTTTGCTTTAAGAATTGAAAAACAAATATATAATCAAATTCGGATAATCCTTGATTTATGATAACAATTGAGACAGGAATCTTCAGTTACTGAGTGAAGCAGTAATTTAATGAGATGTTATATATGTAAGTATATCTCAAAACCACAATCCTGGTATGCCTGGTTGCAGTTGTGAGTGAGTTCCTGGGTCATAAGAGGTCTGTAAAGGGGGCGTGCATAAGTGCACCAACGTGCCTACCATCCCTGTCCTACCGTCCCTATTTATTTGTACTCATTTTCTTTGTTCATGTGCATGTTTATACTTATACTTGATTATCTTGTACAGGTTTGACAAACTAAATAAAATTAAAATAAAATAAAGTAGACAGAATGAAAGATCTGCCTTTCAGAGATACTTAGTCCCATTTTTTCGGGGTGGGGGGGATCCTTCTGGCAGACAGGCCTTTAACTTTCAAGGAACTGTCTGCCGAAAAGACTTGGTCACATAAGAACCAAATCTCTGGCAGGCAACCTTTTCACTCTAAATCAGGGATCCCCAGACCGTGGTCGACTAGTAGACTGTGAGCCATTTGGAACCAGGTCACGGGACTGATAGGTGAGCACGCATATAAGCACATCTTCACTTGTGGGAGAAGCAGGTGAGCATGTGTGCGCACACTCCATTTGCACAAGGGGCAGACACACATGCCTGCTGCTTGCATAAATGGTGCTGCATGTGCGCATGATTACCACTCACACGGAAACATCCCCTCTCCCCCATAACGGTCCATAAAGCCAGAAAGATTGGGGAACTCTGTTCTAGATGATACTTCTTTATGGGGGAAAAAGGAAGTATATACAATCAATGGAAACAAGAAATCTTAGTTAATATTTCTTTATGGGATTTACTTTATGGGATTTAAAAAAAAACAACCAATTAGCGATGGAAGATTAAATCCTGCGATGCCATAGGAATTATTTAGAGATCAGAGCAAAAAGACACATGGTAATATAAACTTGGACTATTAATCAGGGATAAACTATTTGTTTGATATTTCTGGTAAATCCTAATGGAATTTTTGCTGAACTAGGATTGAAAATATAATGATTTATGAATTTCATAGAGATAAAAGCTAGGTAATTGGAGAAGATGTTTTTCTACTTGTTACTTTAAGAGACAATAAACAGTTAATATATTAGGTTCTTCTCCATATGATGGAGAAGTAACTTTTTAAATACTGTTTTTGTTACTTTTTTCTTTTCTACTTTCTTTATGCATATTTTGAATTTTAGTTTCCTTTTTCTTCTAGCTTTGTATTATAATTTTTAAAAACTTCAATAAAATTATTAAGCAAAAATTGTAGCATTTACAACTAGAAATACAACAGGTGTACACTCAAGATTAGAACATCTTCATATGCCCTTTCTGTAATGTGATATATGCCATAATTTGCCATTAATGCTTCTTGGGATTTTACATGGAACAGATAGGATAACTTTTGTGCAAAATGATTAATGGACAAACATTTGTCAACACTTTTTCCATCAACCACTTGAAACAAGGACAAGATATATAAGAGCATTTCAGCCTCTCTGGTATTCTATTGCAAATAAACGTTTTGGAAAAAAGAAATTTTACCAGTACAATCAGGCAAATAATTACTGAACATATGTACAATGAAAAGTTTTGAACTATTTCAGAAGGTCTCAGTGAACACAATGGATTAGCATATTAAAATCATATCGTGTGCCTTTAATCAATTTGTCTACAATTTAGTCAGTTTAGTTGTACAGTTGATGAAATAAGTTTAGCTCAGAAAGTCATATGCTTTTTTATAAAATGTGTTAGTCTGAAAAAGATGCTAAAGATTTCTGAGCTGAGTTAAAATTGTGTTTAACTGTAACAGTTAAACTGTTTATCGTATCACTGGTCTGTAAATTCAGTTTTGCTTATCCTGAGATCTGAATCTCTATCATTCTCCTAGGCACTGCTTGGAGTGTCCAAGCACGGGTTAACTTCAGCTTGCTGCCCAAGGACTGAGTTTAACATTTCTGTAGCTCCGCCTCTTGCTCCCCTCAGAGGCTCAGTTTTAAAAAACTCAGTCGCCCTACAGGACGCTTTTTGGGATCCAGTCCTTGTGCAGCAGGCTGGACCCTCTAATTAGTATAGTGTTGCTCCTCAGGTTTTCTTTTCAGTGTTGTTAGTTAGCTCAGATTTCTGTTCTCTTTTTTATTTTGCCTAAGTTCCTTACTCAGTTTATCTTCTGCTGTCCAGAGCACGAGGCAGGCTTCCTGGAGCAAGGGTGCCTTTTTGCACTCGTCGCGATCATAGTCTCGCCATGGGGGGAGGCTCGTTAGCAGCTGCTGACAAGTCCAGGGGACAGACAGGTAGCTAGGGTCTCCAGCGCGGAGCATTAGGCTCCTCAGGATTTCCCTGGTGCTGCTCCAGGCGCGTGCGGTCACCTTTTTGGTTTCAAAATTGGTGCGCTTTTTCACTGAGCCTCCTGTCATTGGTGCGCTTTTTCGCTGAGCTGTCATTGCCGCACAGCCTGCCTCAATAGCGGATCGCGGACAGACCTTAACATCAGACCTTGCCTTTGGTCTCCAGGCAGGCTCCCCTCATCTCTGGATTATTCCAAGCAGCTGCAGGAGTTTTTCTGGCCACTATCAGGCCATTCTCACTTGCTTAACGGCGCAGATCTGCAGGCATCCGGCCTTCCTCAGCCGGTGCCATTTTCTCCCAGCTCCATTTGCCTTGAATTCTGACAGCATCTACTTAAAGACCTGCACTGACCACCAGCAGGGATTCTTCCTTCTGGCCATATTTTGCAGACCTCCTCTTCAGTCAGAAGATGGAAAAGCAAGTGGAACAACAAGCTGGGCCCACCGCTTCTAAATGCAGCAGACCCACCCCTGCTGCCAAAAGTGATGGGGTGGGATGCCCAACCAAGGGGAAGCGTCCCAAAGTCAGGAAGGCCTCTAAGGCAGATGAGAAACTTGCTGAAAGACGCCAGAAGGCTCTTGAGAAGCAATTTCAGAAGGCCCAATCAGCACAGCAACACCAGCAGGCCGGCCCCACTCCTAGGGACGAGGGGGCATGGGCTTCCCTTCCCACCCCCCAGCGAGAGGTTTCCCCCTCCTTGCCAGCTGAAGAGAATTTTGGGTTTTCTTCCAACCCTTCTAGGGCCTCCATTGGGTCCCCCTGCCATTCCCTGGCTGAGGATTCCCTTGATGAAGGAGACTCCCTTGCTGGGAGGATTCTTTGGCTCCCTCTGAAGCTGGGTTAGTCCTACCTCAGGCTCAGGAGCCTCAATTGTCAAAAACCATGCAGGATGTGGTGGCTCGTGCAATTTCGCAGGGTATTTCGGATGGCATCCAGCAGTTGGCCTCTAAATTGCCTATTGCCACTGCTAATCCTATTGCCACTGCTAATCCCAGCAAGAGTCGAGCTACATGGCTTCAGGACCCCCCGGCTAGGGAGGCTTCTCTGACCCCTACCGAAATCAGTGAGGTATCTGACGGGGAGGAGGCGGAGCAAGATGCTCCAGACCTCTCAGAGGATGAAAATACTGCACCCGAAACGCCTGTCCCCTCAGGCCTCTTCAAGCCCTCCATGTTAGGGCCAGGGCGGCTGCGCCCCAGATGGGTCTGCCAGCCCCAGCTGAAAAACCCACTCTTGCTCATGATACCAAGGAGACCATTGGCCCCCAAGATCCGGGTGCGGGACTGTTTAAGGAGGTTCCCCCCCTCTGTATCTGGTCCCTCCTCCACAGCTGTTTTTGGACATCATCCAGCGTCAATGGACCCAACCAGGCTCCATGGCCAACCCCAGTGGGACAGATAAGAAACTACACCATGGAAGGCCCACTGGAGGAACTGCTAAAGCTTCCTCAGGTGGATGACCCCATTGTCTCTCTCACTTCTAATTCTACCCTCCCAGCTAATTTGCTGGGGGGCTTAAAGGCAGAGGACAAGAGGGCAGAGTCAGTCTCCCACAAGACCCACCTGGCCACGGCATGGGCCATGAGGGCATCTTCATCTTCCTCATACTTTAGTAGAGCGGCCCTGTTCTGGCTCCGAAAGCTGTTGGCTGGCCTCCCAGCGGGGGATACCAGGGCGAGGCAGGACGTTAACAAAATAATAGCAGCCGTAGGATACTCAGCCAATGCCTCGCTTACTGCCACTAAATTCTCCTCTAGGGCCCTTCCCTCCAATGTAACTTCACACCGCCTACTATGGCTCCGCCACTGGCAGGCGGACATGAAGGCAAAGTGGAAGCTCGCTTCACTCCTTTCAAAGGGGGAAAATTGTTTGGGGAGGTCTTGGACCCCTATCTAAACAAGTCCAAGGATAAGTGTAAGATCCTGCCTGCGGTCACCAAGAAACTAGACTGTAAGGGTCAGTCCTTTCGCTGTAACTCCTTTTTGAGCTCAGAGCCCTCCACCTCTTCTGGGGGGCCCAGTTGATCCTATGCCCAATCCCAGGATCGTCCCCAGGATAAATCATCCTACAGGGGTAAGAATAGACAGCAGGGCTACCGTAAACCATTCCGTGGGGGGTATTCCAACTGCCCTTTCCGGAAACCAAAGTGACCGGCACTGGGACCCTCCCACTGGTGGCCGTCTCCAACTTTATGCTGCCCAGTGGGAGGAGATCACGACGGACACCTGGATTCTGAACACAGTCCGCCACAGATTGACCCTGGAATTCCTTTCCTTCCCTCCAAGGACCTTTGTCTGTTGCCCTACTCCCAGATCGGCCCACAAGTTCCAGCTCATGAGGGTGGAGATAGATCATTTGCTAGAGATAGCGACTATAGAGAGGGTTCCCAGGGGCCAGGAGGGCAGGGGATTCTACTCCATCCTGCTTCTAGTTCCCAAATCATCCAGGGGGTAAGGGCAATACTGGACCTCAAGAAACTCAACAAGCATCTGGCGTACAATCGCTTCAAGATGCAGTCCCTTCAGACCATCCTGGGCTGCATCAGACAGGACAATCTCTTGACCTCCATAGACCTGAAGGAGGCATACCTGCATATTCCAATCCATCCGGCGCATCGCAAGTTCCTGAGGTTCCAGTTTGCCAACCAATACTTCCAGTACAGAGCCCTTCCCTTCGGCCTCTTGTCGGCTCCTCAAACCTTCACCAAACTACTAGCCGCTATCGCTGCTCATCTATGATCTCTCCCGGTAAGACTGGAATGCTACCTGGATGACATCCTCATCCACTTGTCGTCCAGGGGGCAGGCCCAGAGAGATCTAGACATCACCATCCGAGTCCTGCAACTACACGGGTTCTCAGTCAACCTTGCCAAGAGCCATCTGACCCCAACCTGCAGAATTCAACATCTCGGCACAGTGATCAATTCCAGGGACTGCAAGGTCCTCCTCACACAGGAGAGAGTAGACAGCATCAGGTCTCTGGTGAGAACCATCTGATCAGCGGGGTCAGCGTCAGTTGTTTTCCTCTCCCAGCTGTTGGGGAAACTGGTGTCGTGTATTTCAGTGATCCCGTGGGCACAACTGCATATGCAAGACCTCCAGTGGTTTCTGCTGCCGCTCCAGAAATGCAAAGCCAGCAATTCCAGGAGGGTGGTGCATCTTCCTCCAAAGGTTCTACGTTCCCTCAGGTGATGGCAGACGGACCCCCTTCTGAAGGGCTGCTTCTTCAAGGAGCCGGAGCGCCTAGTTATAACGACGGATGCCAGCCTTTTCAGTTGGGGCGCTCATCTTCAGACTCACGTAGTCCAGGGCAGGTGGTCGCAGGTGGAGCTCACCCACAACATAAACTGGCTGGAGCTCCAGACCACCAGACTAGCCCTGCACCATTTCTACCATCAGATCAAAGGACATGATGTGCTAATCCTAACTGACAACATCGCCACAAAGGCACACATCAACAACCAGGGCGGCACACGATCTCTGGCCCTGATGTCAGAGGCGGAAGCTCTGGGCTTTTGGGCGGAAAGGTGCCTGGCCTCCCTACGGGCGGACCACATATCGGGGGAGGACAACGTGATGGCGGACTGGTTGAGCAGAATCATCATCTAGAGCTTGGAATGGTGTCTTCACCTGGCCTTATTCCACCAGCTGACACGGAGGTTCAGCTGACTGGAGGTCGACCTGTTCGTGACCCAGACCAACACTCAGCTCCCCCGGTACTTCACCAGTTTCCACTGCTCCAGGGCGGAGGGGACAGACGCACCTCGGTCCCACTGGCCGCCAGGTCTTTTGTACACTTTTCCACCTCTCCCTCTAATTCCTCTGGTGATCAGGAAGATTCTATCAGAGAGGGCAGAGGTGTGCTTGTGGCCCCTCACTGGCCGAGGAGGTCCTGGTTCGCCAACCTTGTCAGCTTGTCAGTCAATCAGCATTGGCGCATACCTCAGGATCAGATCTCCCTCAGCCAGAGGGCCATTCAACATCCGGAGCCCCAGTGGCTGCAACTGGCCATCTGGCACTTGAGGGGGACATCCTGAGGCTCAGCAAATTCTCTGACAAGGTCATTTGTACCATTCAGGCGTCCAGGCATCCCTCCACTGTCAGAATCTATGAGGCAACTTGGTCATCCTTCTCACGCTGGTGTGAGACCCATCGAATCGTAGCCTCTTCTGCCACCATACCACAAATCCTGGACTTCTTGCAGGAGGGCTTGGACAAAGGTCTCGCACCTAACACCCTCAGGTGTCAAACGGCTGCTTTGGCCACCATTGTGTCCAGACATCCACAAGTTCGTAGCTTCCTCAAGGGAGCTACCAACCTCTATCCTCCCACCATCCACATGTATCCAACTTGGGACTTGTCGGTCATGTTGCAGTCTCTGTCCACAGCCCCATTCGAACCGCTTCGGACTACGAAGTTGGACTATGTCATCTGACTCTATTCTCTACTCTTCTGCCCTTCCGGAGGGGGAAAGCAATGCCTCTCGCCTTGTAGCCACGTGTTCCGCTGTTTCTCTTCTCCTTCTCCTTGTCTTTCTCCATGTCCGGGTGATTCAGGAAGTCCCGCCTTCAGAATCTTGTAATAGAAATCTCGGGCTTCCCAAACAGAGTTGAGGCAATATTTTTGGTTATCAAATGTAACTGTAATACCAAACGGCACTTCCCATCTGTACTGTATCTGAGAGTTTCTGAGTTCCTTAGTTAAGAAAGCATAGTCTCTTCTGGCTCTTAATATTTGAGGTGGTATTTCTTTGAAAACAATCAAATCCTGTCCATCAATTCGCAGCCTATTATTGTAGAACTCCTGTATTATCGCGTTTCTGGATTCTCTTGTGGCGAAATATATAATTATGTCCCTCGGAAGTTGTCGCTGTTTTGCTACGTACGAATTATGGTGATAGATTTTTTGGATCTGCCAATCAAAGTTAAGTCCCGGACTTCCCACCGAGCGACTAAAAGCCTCAAAAAAGGCCTGTTTCAAATTCTCCTGCTCATTTTCACGCAATCCCCTAACTCTTATTGCAGACTCAGTCTTCTTATAATTTATCATGACAAGTTGTTTTTGCGCAATTTGGATTTCCTGTTGTAATATTTCAATTTTAGATGTCAGGTTGGAATTAGCTTCTTCCAAAAGTTCCAATTTATCCTCCATTCCAGCAATATAATCTGTCATAACATTCATAACCTCGATCATATCCTCCTTTGTTTGAGCAATCTTGGCATCAAGTCTGTCATAAAAGTCTGAAATAAATTTTTGCATTTCCTCTCTAAACTCTTTAAGGATTTCAAAAAGAAATTCTTTCGTTAGCAAATCTCCAGTAGAGGGCGTAGAAGGCAAGGACAGCGGCTTTGTAACAAATGCTGATGTAGAAGAGCGTCTGGGTTTCGATTTCGGTGCCATGATAAAAAGGGAAGCAAACAGAGTCTCTACTCACGTTAATTTGAGATAAGGTAGTTTCAACAAACCCCTGGCAGTTAATAAAAAGAAATCTTCGAGGGAACAGGGCTAGTTAGTTTGTAATCCCTTAAATCTGTCCAGGAAGTTGAAGATATATCGTTATAGTAAATGCGGAAGTTATAAAATCGCCATTTTTTTTTTAAAAAAAAAGTTAAACAAAAGGAGTCTTTTATAAAATTGAAGCTGGCATTTTAATTAGAAAAAAAAGAAAAATTCACAGGTATGGTCACTGCCCGGATTAATCTTAAATGGGTTAATTACAAAGGCTTGTTCTGAGGGGGGAAGTAACTCGCCTAGAGCTGAAAAAAAACAGCTGAGAAGATCTGGCCGGAGTAAATGACTCAGCTTTCGTTGATTCACTCTCTTTCGTTCGCAGCCAAAAAGAAAAAAGGGCTGCGAACTCCAAAGAGGATTCTAACTGGCTGAGGGTCCCTCCCTACTTTTTCCTTGCCTGGAAAAAGAGATATCTAAGATCTTAAATAGATATACGAACCAGAACTCTGAGGGCAGCTTCATTAAGCTGCCGACGGCGGCAACCCCTCCCCCGGAAGCCCCTCATCTGACTCTAAAAATGGCCTTTCTAATTGCCATCACCTCGGCTCGCAGAATATCCGAGATGGCCTCCCTCTTGGTTAGAGACAACCTTTGCATTGTACATTCGGACAGAGTTGTCCTCAGACTGGACCCGACCTTTGTGCCGAAAATAAAGAGCATTTTCCATAGGTCACAGGAAATTGTTCTCCCGGACTTTTGCCCATGCCCCAGACATCCAAGGGAGCACGTATGGCATAAGCTGGATGTCCGTCGGGCGGTCCGTATTTACATGAAACGGACGGCTCCCTTCCGCAAATCGGAGGGGTTCTTCGTACCTTCCAACCAGTCTCTATGGGCAAGAAGGTCACCTATTCCACCATGGGATGCTGGATACGAGCATGTATCAAGCTGGCCTATGAACAACAAGCTAGACCGGTCTCTCTTCGTATTACAACTCACTCAACAAGGAGCGCCGCAACTTCAGCTGCGTGGGCTACGCAAGCGTCCATTAAGGAGATATGTCAGGCTGCTACGTGGTCCAGTCCATCTCCATTTGTTAAAAATTACAGACTTGACGTTTTTGCCTCGGCTGAGGCCTCATTTGGGAGAAGAGTTCTGCAGCAAGTCATCGCTGCACCCCGCGCGCTTGGACAATTTTTGTTCCCTCCCTGGGACGGCATAGCTTTGGCATGTCCCGTGCTTGGACAATCCAAGCAGCGCGTAGGAGAATGACCGTTGGCTTACCTGAATGGTCGTTCTTTAGGCACTGCGGGAGTGTCCAACCCTACCCTAAAAAGGTGCCCACGGGGTCCTGCACTCCAGTGGGGGCATTCTTCATCTCCATCTACAGGCCTTTTGGACTCTCCTTCGTTTTTTAAAACTGAGCCTCTGAGGGGAGCAAGAGGCGGAGCTACAGAAATGTTAAACTCAGTCCTTGGGCAGCAAGCTGAAGTTAATACGTGCTTGGACACTCCCGCGGGGCCTAGAGAACGACCATTCAGGTAAGCCAACGATCATTCTACAGTTGCATTTTTGATAGCTAAAATGATTTAAAAAATCAAATGAATAGATGAGAAAAAATATCTGCAGCTTATTTGACTGTTACTAGATTGAATCACTAACTAGTATAGGAAGAATTAGGCATATTGCTGGGTCACATACAATTTCTATCCCTTGATTTTTAAGAAATACTTCCTTAAATGTTTAAAATATATATTTATTTAGTTTAGGTGATGGCTTATAAACAAAATAGGATAAAACACCTAGTAGGAAGTTACATGTACTTCACTTTATTAAAAGTACTTCTGATTAGATGTTCTAGAATCTGATCCAGATATTTAATTTATAATTGTAATTAGAGGAATTATTGTAAAAAGAAATAGATGGTACAGGGTCATGTTTTGACTAAAGCTATGTCTCTCAGTACTAAGATTAAAAGGAGTAATGGTTATTATTCATAAACTTTCTCAATAAGGATATGATCGCTCTAAGACGTTGCATGGTATTCTGAAAATAATCGTGTCATCATTTTGTAAATGTTGCTTTAACATTTATATCTACAATAGAAATTAAATCAGAAAATTGAAAGTAGCAAATATCAATGAATTTCATCTAGATTTTTTCATTTAGACCTAAAATGTACCAATAATAGAAAAAAAATATTATTTGCATGCCTGAAAATGAGATGTTCTCCCAAATATTTTTTCATGTATTTAAAAATAAAACATTGAGGATATACATATAAAATATACATGCTTAAAAATCAATATAAAATTGATTTTTAATCAGTTGCCTTGCATATTCCTACCAAGGAATTATGGAACAACTGAAATAATTAGAAAGGAAAGGTGCTCAAGACTCAGAGATCCAGCCAGCAGGCTATGCATTGAGATAAACTTAGAAATATGTGCAATATATTTCTTTCCTAATTATTTTGTTAGATACATAGGCTTACATTGCAAGGCAGATGAGGAAGAGAAGAGTTAGGGTTTTGCTCCTTCATATTGTGTAATTTATAATTTATAATAGATTATGGTGGATTTTAGAAGAAAAGCTATACTACCACCTCTTACAATACTGGACAACACTGTATCAACAGTAGAACTCCTTCATGTTTCTAGGTTCTATCATATCTCAAGGCTTAAAATGGTCAACTGTTGTGGCCCAGCAGGATCCGGTTGAGCTGCTGATGGACTCGGATAGCGAGGAATCATATGAGTCTGCCCTGGACGATGTGGAGGATCCTGGGCAGGGTTCAGACTCAGAGCAGGGACCAGAGAGGCTGGTTGGCCACCAGAAGGCACCTGAGGCATGGAGGAGTGGGGAGAATCAAAGGCAGTTTGTCCCTGAAGCTAGATTGGGAAGGGCTGAGAAACGGAAGAGCAACTCCGTAGGCAGACTCACAGAAGATGATTAAGCACAGGTGGTTGTTGATTGGCCCCTCCCAAGAGAGATTATAGGTGAGGCATTGGGAGGGGACATTTGCAAGAAACAACTGTTCGAATTAGTAGTTAAGAAAATCTATCTGTGTATTCTAGTCGTGTCTGTTCGTTTGGACTATCTGCGTTGCTTCGTTTGAACTATCTGGGTTGCTGCAGATCTACTCTATTGAACGTGAGTTGCCTGGGCCCTCAGCAAAAGGATTCGTTATCTCAATAATTGAACAGTGGCAAACAGCCAAGCCTGTGTTCTGGTTTATTCATAGGCCGGGGGATCAGAACAGTCACCTAACATCAAAAATGTCATCAAAAAAGCACAACAAAGAATGTTCTTTCTGCATCAAATCAGAAAGCTCAAACAACCCAAAGAGCTGCTGATTCAGTTCTACAGAGGAATTATTGAGTCTGTCAACTGCACCTCTGTAACTGTATGGTTTGGCTCTGAAACCAAGCAAGAAAGACTTCAGCGATAATTAGAACTGCAGAAAAACAATTGCTACCAATCTGTCTTCCATTGAAGATCTGTGTACTGTAGAAGTCAAAAAGAGGGCTGTGAAAATATCTACAGACACCTCATAGCCTGGATATAAATTGTTTCAAATTCTACCCTCAAAACGATGCTATAGAGCACTGCATACCAGAACAACTAGACACAAGGACATTTTTCCCCGAATGCTATCACTCTGCTTAAGAACTAATTCCCACAACACTGTCAAATAATTTACTGTATTACTATTATTCTTTTCCAGTAGAATGGAGGGAGGGGTTACACATGGGTATAGTCAAAGCCTGATTGGTCCATAGACTGAGGGAATTTTCTTTAATATTCCAGCATTCCCTATTGGCTCCCAGTTTTCTCTCAATCTTTTGGTCCAAGCACTGCTTTGGCTCCTAGGTAGGAAATCTTTAAAATTCATTAAAAATCCATTGGATATTAATTTGACTAATTGGCTATTCTAAAAAATTCTAAAATTCTAAATTAACTGAGCTGCTGCCCCTAGGGATAGTTGTTTCTGTCTCGCGCGAGGTAGGAGAGGCAGTGGGGCATTTCCTTCCTGCCTCGTGGGGCGAGGAGCCCCGTCCAATTCCCGGGATATTAGCTGTTGGGCTCTACAAAACAGCCATTAGAGAGCGAGCAGAGGGCTGCGAGCAAGGCATGACTCAGCTGAGCGTGCCTCTCTAAGAGAAAAGGTGCGCCATGATTTAAAGTGACCAGAGGCTTTTCGGTGCTGGCAGCCAGTCGGAGGGATTCTAATGAGCTGCTGACTTCAAAGACAATTCTGTGGCTTTTCCGCTGCTCCAAGGCTCTTTAAAGCCTCTGGCCTAATGTTTTAAGGCTACAGCTGGTGAGCTCAAGCTGCGGCCATAAGGAGTCAAGTCACGATCATAATCTTGCTCGGCTGCCCGATTGGAGCATTCAGTGGCCATTTTACCCTGCCATGTGGTGGCAGCCATTTTCCATTGCCTCGTAGCCTACCGCTTCTGAATGTATCATGGCAATTGATTGCAGCTGAAGGTAGTTCCCTGGGCCCATCCACTTCAACTCCCAGGGCCAAGCATCGGCTGAATCCATAACTGACCAATTTCCCTGCAGGGCACGCGAGTAACTGACCTGATCAGCCAGACCTGATCTTCCACAAGCCTCCTCTGAGGCACTAAAGCACAGTAGAGAAAGGGAATATGACTAGAGCCATGACTAGAGACGAGCTGAGAAGGTAACAGGCTCTGGATAAGACGATTGCTAGGATGGAGAAACAGGCCAGGGCACCATGCCAACTTCTCCCAGTAGATCCAGGTCTCCCATCAGGCCCGCTTCTCTTCAATCTGGCTCTCCCCCCAGGGGATTCAGTCCTTCTTCCCCTTGTGTCTCTCCTGTTAGGCCTTGCAGGCTTTCAAGACAGGCGGCTTCCCTTTCCCCTTCGGCCTTCCCAGGGGCTATTAGGGATGATGGGGGGGGGGATCCCTTGGAGGGCTATTCTAGGGATTACCATTCTTCTGTTGGGTTAGCTCCCCAGGGGCCCCCAGTTCCAGATCAATCACAGGAGGAGCTTGAGGACCTGAAGCTCCTTCTTGAAAGCATTAAAAGACTCATTTCTACAACCATCTTATAGGGCATTGCCACAGCTCTGTCCCAAAGAGATAAGGTTCCTCAGGGTGACAGGTCACACCTAGACCACCACTACTGGGGATCCTCCTCTGCCACATATAGACAAGATCAAGTTAGGCCTCCTTCCCCCTCCATGGTTAGCGAAGGTTTCATCCTGGCTCCAACCCGGGCCTCCCTAAAGGTGGTTGCCTGGCAAAATTCGCAGATCAGTGGGATTGAATAACCTCTGATGCCTGGGTCAGATCCACAGTCAGGAACTGTCTCCAGCTGGAATTCCTCTCCCCCCCCCGACGATCTTCCGGACCTTTCCTCCATCCTGGGACCCAGAAAGACGCTGCCTAATGGATCTCACCATAGGCCATCTGCTGGACATTTGGGCGGTGGAACCGGTCCCATGGGCGGAACACATTTGGGTCATTACTCCAACCTGTTTGTGGTCCCAAAGAGCTCAGGGGGTTGGAGGGTGATTCTGGATCTCAAGCACCTGAACTGATTCCTAGTTTACAGCCAATTCAAAATGTCCCTCAAGTCCATTCTCCAAGGGATCCGTCAGGGAGATTACCTGGCCTCCGTAGACCTTACAAAGATCTACCTCCACATTCCTATTCTGCTAGCCCATCGCAGGTATCTGTTGTGGCCCGGCAGGAGCCGTTGAGGCTGCCACCAGACTCCGACAGCGAGGGGACTTATGAGTCGGCTTTGGAGGAGGTGGAGGATCCTGGACAGGGTGTCGACTCCGAGCAGGGCGAGGAGAGACTGATTGGCCACCAGGTGGCGGCGGAGCCTTGGATCAGAGGGAGTGTTAAGGGAAACACTTGTGAGTTGTTGCAGGATGCACCCCGTCGAAGGGTTACTCAATGGAAGGAACAACTGAGTACTTACAGGAGATGATTGCGAGCAGCTGTTGCTCATTGGGATCCTCTCCTGAGTATAAAGGGAACTGCTGGTGCCACGCCCTGGTGGCAGAAGTCAACGTTCTTGTTCTTGTTCTCATTCGCGTTCACAAACCAAGAGAAGCCAACTTGGATAAGTGGCTTGATAAGTGAAGCCGGTTTTCAGTGTTGTGTGAGTTATAGGACTTTCTGCCAGAGCTATTTTCTTTGTTTATTTGGGCTTGCAGCCAACAAGAGCTTGGACTGATTAAAACATTCTTTTGTACGTCTGTTTGGCTTTCGTTCCTGAACGGAGAGGGGGGTCAGAACAGATTGACTTCTGCCAAGACAAACCTCCATTCTGTTTACAATGGAGCAACTCCATGCTGAGAATGCCCAGCTGGCTCAGCAGATTGCTGTATTGGCTGGTCAAGTTTCTCAGCTTCAGAGACCTGTTAACACTCCCCCCCCCCCCGGCCACGGACGAAGTGCCCAGTGGCTATGCCGGATAGGTTTGATGGCAATCAAGCCATGTTTGCAGCATTCTTGGGACAATGCCAGCTGTTCCTGAGTTTGAGAGCGGAGGACTTTCCCACTGACCGGACGAAGGTGGGATTTATTATTAGTTTGCTTTCAGGCACAGTTGCCCATTGGGCTATACCCTTGTTAACTCAGCCTAGCTCTTTGCTGGATGACTTCCAGGGTTTTTATCAGCATTTCAGGCTGATGTTTGAGGATCCCGTTAAGGGGGAAACAGCAACCAGACGTCTTAAGTCACTGCAGCAGGGTAGTGGTTCATTACAAAATTATGTGAGCGAATTCTGGCTGCATAGCAGGATTCAGCGTGGAATGAACCAGCTTTCATGGACACTTTTCAAGATGGCCTATCCGATGACTTACAGGATGAACTGGCGAGAGTGGACAGGCCACCGACGTTCGATGCCTTGGTTCACTTGTGCCTCCGGATAGACGCCCGGCTGCAGAGACGGAGGCCTCGCCTTGCATCTCAGGAGACCAATAGCGTGCCGGTTCCTCAAGAGACTACAGTTGAATGGGAAGAGCCCATGGAGTTGGGTGCCATCAGACCCCGAGTGTCACTCACGGAGATGGACAGACGACGTGCTGAGGGGTTGTGTTTTTACTGTGGGGATCCTGGACACCTGGCTGGGAGTTGCCCCAAGAAGAGTAGGAGGGTTGTGCGGCCTGTGGCCTCCCCTCAGCGACGAACCAACGTGTTGGGAAATGGGTGGAGCCGGATCTAAGGGAAACTAGGTCGGGCGCAGGCCAAAGCTGTGGTGGAAGGACGCCATGGCATTGGTTTTAGCTGGACACAACCTGCAGGTCTGTGCAGCCCAGCTACCCCGCTCACCCACGGTGACATGCATCCATGGTGTGTGGAATTTAAGGGTGGATGCCCTGTTTAGGAAACCGGAGAACTCTGACCCTGCGGACTCGCTTCCACCCCGCACTGTTCTACCCATCGCATCCTGTGCTGCAGTTCATCCGTGAGCGTATGGTCTCTGACACGGGATGCGCAGTGGGGTGACAAGTGGGTGGAGCAACGAAAGGCAGAAGTAGGGACGGCTTCCCCGTGGACCTTTGAGGGGGATCTTTTGAAGTATCAGGACCGGCTCCATGTTCCCGCAGGGCCTATCCGTGTTTCTCTCTCAGTGTCATGACACTCCAGCAACAGGACATTGTGGCTTTTTTCGGACATTGCGCCTGGTCTCCATTGGCCACCGGTGTCTTGGACCATGTCCCGTGGAGGCCGTCATCAACCCCTCTCAGCTGCATCCCGAGCGTTGGACCCAGGGGAACGGCCCTGTGGTGGGGGATAGTGTTGTGGCCCGGCAGGAGCCATTGCGGCTGCCACCAGACACTGACAGCGAGGGGGCTTATGAGTCGGCTTTGGAGGAGGTGGAGGACCCTGGACAAGGTGTCGACTCCGAGCAGGGTGAGGAGAGACTGATTGGCCACCAGGTGGCGGCAGAGCCTTGGATCAGAGGGAGTGTTAAGGGAAACACTTGTGAGTTGTTGCGGGATGCACCTCGTCGAAGGGTTACTCGACGGAAGGAACAACTGAGTACTTACAGGAGATGATTGCGAGCAGCTGTTGCTCATTGGGATCCTCTCCTGAGTATAAAGGGTATAAAGTATAAAGCTGAGTATAAAGTTGGTGCCACGCCCTGGTGGCAGAAGTCAACGTTCTCGTTCGTGTTCACAAACCAAGAGAAGCCAACTTGGATATGTGGCTTGATAAAAGAAGCCGGTTTTCAGTGTTGTGAGTTATAGGACTTTCTGCCAGAGCTATTATCTTTGTTTATTTGGGCTTGCAGCCAACAAGAGCTTGGACTGATTAAAACATTTTTTTGTACGTCTGTTTGGCTTTCGTTCCTGAACGGAGAAGTGGGGTCAGAACAGGTATCTATGGTTCTCACACAGGGATCTCCATTACCAGTACCGAGCTCTCGCCTTCACCCTGGCCTCAGCCCCTTGCACCTTCACGAAGGTCCTGGTGGCATAGGTCGCTCACCTGAGTTCTGCCCCGGTGAGCTCCAATGTTACCTCGATGACGTGTTAGTTCAGGCCCAGTCTCTCCCTCAGGCAGTCGTTGACCTCTGACTTACCCTCCAATCCCTGAGATTCTCCGTCAACTTTCCCAAAAGTCATCTCTCTCCTTCCATGAGGATGCTCCTCCTGGGGGCGATGATAGACTCGTAGAGGCGGTGGTTCACCTTTCTCCAGACCAACTGGTCAGCCTTCAAAAGCTAGCAAAAAGGGTGCGTGGAAGTTGGTCAGTTTCCATCCTGACCTTGTCCCAGTTACTTGGCAAGATGGTGTCGTGTATAGGGATAGTATCCTGGGCCTGCCTCCACTCTCGAACTTTCCGGTGGGCCCTCATCCCGTTTCAGCGCAGACAAATGAGCAACTCCCTGTGCCCCGTCCTTCTACCAGCAGATGTGCGTGTGGTTGTCCCTCAAGTGGTGGCTCTCCCCCGCCCTGAACCGGGGCTGTGCGTTTTGGAAACTGGACCGAGTGACTATAACTACAGATGCAAGTTTGTTTGATTGGGGGGGGGTGTCGTTGGACTGTCTCGGACCTGCGCCACGACATCAATTGGCTGGCGCTGAAGGCGGCTCGCCTGGCCCTCCGACACTTCAAAAACTCGATCATGGGGCATCACATACTTCTCCTGACAGACAAAGTCACCACAAAAGCCCACATAAACAGTCAGGGGGGGGTACTCATTCCCGGAATCTCTGGCTAGAGGCTCTGAGGTTTGGCTCTTGGGCAGAGAGACACTTCGGAGCACATCTTGGGTACAGCCAACCATCAGCCAACTGGTTGAGTCACGCAACAATTGACAACGGTGAATGGCAACTTCAACCCGAATTATTCCAGAATATTTGCCTGCAGTTTGGAACTCCACTGGTGGACTTGTTTGCCAACCCGACGAACATTCAACTGCTGAGATTTTTTCCCCACTTCCAGATCCGAACTGTGGAAGGCACGCACGCTCTCAAAAGCAGATGGCCACCAGGCCTTCTTTACACCTTTCCCCCCTCTCCCACTAATCCTGGGGACCCTGAGGAAGGTAGTGGTAGAGGGGGCTCACATCATCATGCTGGCCCCATATTGGCCCAGGCGGCCTTGGTTTGCAGACCTCGTCTAGTGTCCATATCTCCACCGTGGAGGATCCCTCAGGAGGATGTCTCCTTGTGCCAGGGGGTCCTAATCACCCGGAGCCCCAGTGGCTCCACTTGACCGCCTGGCACTTAAGCAGCACCTCCTGAGAAATTCTAACCTATCCTCCCGGGTCATCACAACCATAGAGGCTTCAAGACAGCCATTGACCACGTGAATTTACAATTCCACATGGTCGGTATTCATTAAATGGTGCGAACGCCTCAATATCTGTCCAACTGAGGCTTTGGTGACTCAGATACTCGATTTCCTTCAGAAAGGTCTCAACCAGTGCCTTTTGCATAATACTCTGCGCCGCCAAGTGGTGGCCCTGTTTTCAGTGCTCAGGGAGAAAGGTCATTCCACTCTTTCTCACCTCCCTCTGATAAAGTGGTTTTTAAAGGGAGCAGCTAAACTCCGCTCTCCCGTGGTGGCCTTGACAGGGACCCCCTTTGAACCATTGTGGACGGTTCATCTCAGGTTCTTATCTCTAAAGGTGGCGTTTCTGGTCGCCATTACATTGCCCAGGTGCATTTCATCAGGATAGGGTGGTCCTTCGCCTGGACCCAACCTTTCTTCCAAAGGTCAATTCCCCCTTTCACAGGGCGCAAGAGATCGTGTTACCTAATTTTTGCCCTTCCCCCTCTCATGAGAGGAAGCGTCTATGGCATCGCCTTGATGTCCGCCGTGTCCTGCGCATCTATCTCAGCCGTATTTTGGAAGTACGCAGATCTGAGGCCCTCTTCATTTCATTTCAGCCAGGTTCCTTGGGGACCCGCCTATCTTCCGCCATAATTGGCAGGTGGTTAAGACAGGCCACTGTTGCTGCCTATGAGGAACCTGGTCAGGCTCCTCCCTTGGGGATCATGGCTCACTCCACGCGGAGCACCGCTACCACGGTGGCACGGACCACCAGGGTCCCATTCGAGGACATTTGCCGGGCGGCCACCTAGTCATCCCCAACTCCTTTTATCTGGCACTATCGGCTGGATGTGTTCACTTCTGCAGAGGCATCCTTTGGATGCAGGGTTCTACAGCAGGTAGCAACTGCCCCTCCTCCTGGATCTTAGGTTCCCTCCCTGGGACTAAACTTGGGTACGTCTCATGTGTAACCTCTCCCTCCTTTCTACTGGAAATAGAACGTTGGTCTTTTCAGTAGAAAAGAGGGAAGGGTTACAACTTGCCCTAGTTAGCTATAGGGTCAGCCAGGTGGAGGTCTGGGAGGTCCTATGGTCTGCTTGTGTTTTTGCAGGTGCTGTCCTTCGATCTCAAGAAACTGGGAGCCAATAGGGAATGGTGGAATATTAAAGAAAATTCCCTCAGTCTATGAATCAATCAGGTTTGACTATACCCATGTGTAACTCCTCCCTCCCTTCTACTGAAAAGACACATTCAGGTAAGGGCCAACGTTCTTTTTCTTCATTTCTAGTATCTATCTCTTCTCACTTATGATTATAGCCATGTTGCTTGTATCTTTCAATTTATATTGTTTTATTTGTTCACTAGTACTATTTGATAGCTTATTAGTAACCTTCACTATCACTAAGTGTTGTATCTTTTTATTTTTGATTATTGTATTTTATTCTCCTTATGTATACTGAGAGCATATGCACCAAAGAAAAATTCTTTGTGTCCAGTCACACTTGGCCAATAAATAATTCTATTGTATTCTATCAAGAATGTCAAACTCAATTTCATTGAGGGCTGCATCAGCATTATGGTTGCCCTCAAAGATCGAATAGCATGTAGGACTATGACGACATACAAGGGCCAGGTGGGTGTATCTAGGTAGGTGTGGTTGAGTGGTCACAGCCAGGTCATTGTGCATGAATGGGTATGGCCGGCCTGATGACATTCACTGGACACTGCTGATACAGGATGGCTGGTTCGGGATGGAACAAGTCACACCGACTAACTCATTCATTTAACAACTATGGCAAGAAAACTCATAAAATGGGGTAAACTTACTTAACAAATGTCTCACTTAGCAACAGAAATTTTTGGCTCAATTGTGTTGTAAGTTGAGAATTATCTGTACAAATCTTAGTAAGAAATCCTGGCTAATTAAAATATGGTTGAAACAAAGTAAAACGTAAACTGTTTTGACATAGAACTTCAAAATATTTTGTTGATTGTTCATCACATAATGCATTTAGTCTTAATTTTGTCCCCTAGTTCTCGTAGCACTGATGGATCGACTAGGAGATGCCAAAGACCAGGTTCAAGAACAGGCGCAGAATCTTATTTTGAAGTTAATGGACCAAGTAGCTCCACCAATGGTAGGAATTCTATAGAGAGGATTGTTCTATTAAATGTGAATTGTTCTGTTCTTTTGAATTAAGCAGCACAATCTCAATCAGCAATTTAAGAAGCCAGGTATAATGTGAGGAATTTACTGTTATTGTTTTTTCCTAGTTGAAGATATTTTGCCTCACTTCTCAGTTGGAAGCATGGGAAACAAATAGAATTTTTCCAACAGAGCTTCATAGGAAGAGGATCAAATAAATCTCAGATCCTGCTATTACCATTCATCCAAAAGGGTCAGCATATTGCCCCCAACAATCTGGGTCCTCATTTTATCGAACTCGGAAGGATGGAAGGCTGAGTCAACCTTGAGCCTGGTGAGATCCCAACTACCAAACTGCTGGCAACTGGTGATCAGCAGAAGTAGCTGGCTGCAGTACTGCATTCTAATCACCATAGCGGTTCTTATGGGAGCAATAGTAACGGGTATATATCTATTATAGTTGTCTTCTTAGCAGAAGACCATGCCTACTTACTTGGTATACGCATATATCAGTGACGTGCAGTCAGGTGAGATCATCATGAAAAGAAAAAAAAAACATAAAAGGAAAAAATAAATTAAATGCTTGTATTTATCTACTGATCTGTACCATAAAGTTATTTTCCATTTAACTTCACCAGTTTTACATTATTTGGTATTAAAATTGCAGAATTTTCACATTTACCATTCAACCAGTCAGGTGAGAGCTGAGGTGAGGCTGAGCTAGCTGTTGCCTCACCTTGGATGACTAAAAGCCTTAAAAGGCTCTAAAAGCGCCTCTACTATGAGGCAGGAGAACTGTGTGCCTCATCTAGCTGACGTTTTATGATCACTCAGCAGGAGCAGAGCTTTATAATCGCTCAGCATGAGCAGAGTTAAGCAGAGGCTTAAAAGCCTAAAAAGTCAGACTAGGTGACGAACGCAGTTCTCCTGCCTCATAGTAGAGGGCGCTCTTTCTTCCTGTGACTCAGTGGCAGCAGAGTAAGTGACAGCCGTTCCATAGAGGCGTGGCCATGCCCCCATACTGGTACGGTCCCCTGCCCTGCAGCCCATTTGCAAGGCGCTTCTCAAAGAGAAGGAAGCGAGGGCGGGGCTTCTTCAGAGGACCCGAGGCAAGAGCAGAGTTGAAGTCCTCTCTGAAGCAGCTGGAAAAGATACGTGCGGGTCGGAGGGAGGGGGAGGAATTCAAACTTCATCCTCCTGGTGCTGTGTGGGGCTTTGGGCAAAGGCTGGAGGGAAGGACCCTGGCTCGTTTGTGTTCTCCCTCCCCAAGTGTAGATTGCAGGCAGAGCCACAGTTGCCTTTTCAAACCTGGAAACTGGGCTGGATCCTTCCAGGACTGGGGGAAAGTGTGTGTGCTACAGCATGGCTCTTTGCCTGGCTTCCTGCTCCTGTGGTCTCCTCAGTACTCCCTGGTGTTCTCCCTCCCCAAGTGTAGTGACTTCCTCCCCAGCCCCACATCCATTTCTCAATTACAGGCCTCTCTCATCGTTTTAAGTGGGAGAACTTGCACAATTGGTGGCTGTCTAAATACTTTTTTTGCCCCACTGTATGTATGTTTGTATACGTGTATATACATATGCAAACATATAAACACATGTACAGAAGGCTATTATTTTAAGAACTGTGATTACTTAAGTGACATAAGCTGATATGTATATACATAGAGAGAAACTAATTACTAGAATTGAATACCTGTATAACTGATACAATTGAGATACATCTATTTGTATAAGATAACAGTGTGATATATAACTATGATATATAATAATTAAGGATCAAAAACAGAATAGAATAATACATAGGAATGTTTAGATACTGAAACGTGATATTAAGGAACGTTAATTATTGTTAAATATTGAGATATAATTATTGATACCATTGATATTGCTGATAAAGTAGAAGTAAAGTAGAATTTATATGCAATTGTGGGCAAGGATAAATAGGGGGATAAGAATGGCAACTTCAGTAAAGTTAGTGGAAAAAACTACACCCAATATGACTTCGGCAATACCTCCCTCCTCAAATCAAAGATCAATTGAGAGGGCATTGGAGCTGGAGAAAGGCAGAACAATGGCAGAACAACGGGACCAGCACCAACAATGCAGAGTATACAGTTGATGCTCCAGATGAAAATGTCATCAAGAGACATTGATGAAAAGCCAAGAAGTGATGGCTACAAATCATGAGGAGACAAGGAGGAATCATGAAGAAATGAAAAATGAAACGGGAGAATTGAAAGGAAATATCAACAACGTGGATGACATAATTGAAAGGATACAAATGCCTTAGCAATCAACGAACAGAAAATTCAGAACATCAAAACAAAAATAGAACAAACAGATCAGAAGATGCAAAAAATGGAGCTGAAATATAGACAAGTTAATAAAGAATTAGAGTTATCAATAATCTGACTTGAAAATGAAAGAGCTGCATTCTATCTAAAATTCCAAAACATACTGGAAGAGAAGGAGGGAGACCTGAAAGGAAAAATGATCGAAATCTTCACTGAAATCCTACAGAGAAAAGAACAAGAGTTGAGAGGGGACATCGATGAAGCTTACCATGTGCATGCTAATTATGCCAGAAGACATAGGCTCCCGAGAGAAGTGCATGTAAGATTTGCCAAAAAAAAAACAAACAACGAGATGAAGTGTACAAAAAAACCAGAGAAGGGACGATTACACTCCAGGAAAAAGAGTTGATCACCCTTAAACAGATTCCATGGAGAATTCATGAACAACGTAGACAATACGATTTTTTAACAAATCAGTTAAATAAAAACAGAATAATATACAGATGGTTGGTACCAGAAGGGGTACTGGTAGCTTGGCAAGGAAAAAGACATAAGATAGAGAATATAGAAGAAGCGCAGAAATTCTATGAAAAATACTCCACAGGGGAAGAAGAACAAGGAAGTAAAGAGGACCTAGAAAGTAGAAGACAAGAGGAAGAAACATCAGAAGACAAGGAAAGAAACAGGAAAGAAGAACAGAGGCAAGAAAGAGAGCAGAAAAGGAAGGTGCGAGAGGGAAAAATCAGATACAAACCAGAAGCAACAAAAAACATCCCATCTAAAGATGGATCAGGTAATAACAATTATTTCGATAAACTTGAATGGACTGAACGCACCAAAAAAAAGAGTGCAGATGTTTAATAAACTTAAGAAACTGAAGATAGATATAACCTGTATACAGGAAGTGCATATTAAAAGGGAACATAGGAACTTACTGGAAAACAAAAAACTAGGGAAATTATATACAGCACTGGCAGATAAAAAAAAAGAGGGATAGCAACCTATATAAAATAAACTCCAAAGCAGTCTACTCCGATGAAGAAGGCAGGATTCCAATGATTGAATTAGAGACAACAGAAAAACTGATATTATTAATAGTCATACATGCACCAAATCAGAAACAAGAGGAATTCTATAGGAAATTACACAACAAAATAAATGAATTAGAATATGAAAATATTTGCTTAATTGGGGATTATAATGCAATAGTGGATAAAAAAAATGGACTATGAAAGCAAAAAGAAAAATAAAACAAAAAAAAAATACCCAAATCCTTTTTTGAGATGGCAATGGAATATAAATTACATGATATTTGGAGATAAAGGCACAAAACAAGAAAGCAATATACCTTTTATTCGAATCCCCACCAGTCCCTATGTAATCAATTAGACAAAATTGAAATAGAAGCAAATGAGTGTGCAGATCATATCCAATAAGGTCAAAGGTCAAAGAAGAAGAAAAAGATGGATGATGAATTCAAATATTGTAAATGAAATAGAATATACTGAAATGCTGGAGAAAGAATTAAAATTATTTTTTAGAATAAATAAAAAAGAAGACACCTCAATTCAAAATTTCTGCGACACTATGAAAGCATACACAAGAGGTCTTACGATTGCCTACATGGCGAGAAAAACTAGAAAACAAAAAGAGCAACAAGAATGTATGCAAAAAGAACTTATGAAAGCCAAAGATGAATTACAGAAAGACCCAAAGAATAAAATTAAAAAAGAAAAAAGAGAGATTATAAAACATAAGAGGAACTTAATAACTCAAAAGGAATTAGCACAGAAAATTAAAGCGGCTAGGCAAAATTACTTTGAACAAGCCAACAAACCTGGACAATGGCTGGCATACAGATTGAAGAATGAAAGAGAAAAAAGGATGATATATCAATTAAAAGATGATGAGGAAAGAATTCAATACAAAGCGGAAGAAAAGCATATTATTCATAAATACTTTGCAAAATTATATGCGCAAGATAGTATGGAGGAAATCAAAATAAAACATTAAATACAGAAAAGATAATACCAATCTCAAAAGAACAAAGGGAGGCGATAAACAGGCCAATAACATTAGCCGAAGTGGAATTAGTCTTGAAAAACCAGAAAAAATAATAAAACCCCAGCACCAGATGGAATACCGGTGGAGCTATATAAATATAATAAAATAATATTGGAAGAGCTAGGAGTGGAAATGTTTAATGAAGTTTTAGGAAAAGCCAAGATACCTGAATCATGGACAGAAGCAATAATATCGCTAATCCCAAAAGAAGAAACCAACCGACAAGAAATTCAATATTACAGGCCAATTTCATTACTAAACTCTGATTATAAAATATTTGCAGAAATTATGGCAGAAAGAATTAAACAGGTTTTAAAT
Source organism: Thamnophis elegans (assembly GCF_009769535.1). Taxonomy (NCBI): domain Eukaryota; kingdom Metazoa; phylum Chordata; class Lepidosauria; order Squamata; family Natricidae; genus Thamnophis; species Thamnophis elegans. Next base: position 61,659,379 of record NC_045558.1, on the reverse strand, counting down.
GAACGAATACATGCGAACCAAAATGGATTTTTACCTCACAGACACATTAAAAATTATATGAGAGTCATCCTATAAATGGTACTGGTTTTCCTTGATGCACAAAAAGCATTTGACAACGTAATCTGGAAATTTATAATAACACTATTGGACGAGATGAAATTTGGAGAGAAATTTATAAAAATGATAGAAGGATTTTATAAGTCAGACAGCCAAAGTTCTGATGAATGGACAGCTAACAGAGAAGATTGAAATAAAAAAGGAGTCAGACAGGGATGCCCCCTCTCTCCTTTGCTGTTTATATTAACTTTGGAAATTTTATTAAATGAAATTCGGAAGGACCAGGGAATAAAAGGTTTAAGATTCAAAAATGAGGAATATAAGGCCCAAGCCTATGCCAATCACTTAGTATTTGTTCTAGAGGATGTATTAGAATCCAGCCTGAAATTAATTCAAAAATTACAAGAATATGGTGAAGTGGCAGGACTAAAGATCAATAAAGACAAAACAAAAATGATAACCAAGAACATGACAAAAAAGTAAGAAGAGGAACTGGAAGTAGCAACCAGAATACAAATAACTAAGAAAGTGAAATACTTGGGCTCTGGGTGTCTGCAAAATGTTCCACAATTAAAGACAATAATTATAATAAATTAGTGATACAAATAAAGAAAGATTTAGAAAATTTGAAAAATATTCAGTTATCACTAATGGGACTTATAGCGACAATTAAAATGAATATTTTACCAAGAATCTTAATCCTGTTGCAAGCCACACCTATTAATCCGGGTAAAAAATTCTTTCAAGAATTAAACAAAATAACCGCTAGGTTCATTTGGCAGGGACGAAAAGCGAGGATTAAACTAAAGGCAATGCAAGACAGCAAGGAGAGGGGAGGTTTAGCATTACCTGGTTTAGCATTACCTGGGATTTATACGCATCCTCAGTAACAATAACAGGTGAAGGATTGGATAGAGCTAGAGAATAAAAGAATTTTGACCTTTGAAGGCCATGATTTGCAAGCAGGCTGGCATACATTCCTATGAGATAAATAAAATGCACAAAATCATTTAATTAGAAGAGTGTTATTGTAAAAATGGCTCAAAATCAAAAAAATCCACTATGTGAAAATCCCAAATTGGCTAACACCAACAGAAAGGACGACCCATCCAAATTTTATAGATTTGAACAAAATGCTAAGATACACAGACTTAATAGACAAGGACATTTAAAAACAATTGAAGAATTGGCAGAACAGAACATGAAAGTTGACTGGCTAACTTGCCTCCAAATCAAAACTAAATAATGATACTAAATTATATGACATCGAAACAGAACCACATGAATTGGATAAAATTATTCAAAAGTCAGATAGAAAGATGATAGGGAGAATAAAACCAGTAGAAAATGTTTTATAGATGGCACCTATGAAGTTTTTTTAATTAGCAATAATGTCTGCGAAATACAAAAAACAAATCCAGTATTTAATACTATATATAATTACGGCGGCAAGGATTACCTTTGCCCAGAAATGGAAAAACAAATCAACTCCAAGTGAAGATGAAATAATAAGAAAGGTTATGGATTGTGCTGAAATGGACAAACTAACTAAAGAAATCCAAGGAAAAGAAGAATCAGAATTCTATCAGATATGGGATAAATGGTATAGGTGGATGAAGGAAAGAAACAAGAATCAATGAAGGAATATAACAAAACTCAAAAATAATAGTTAAGAGTAAAATAAGAGGGTTAAGAATGGTGAAATCCAAATGAAATACAATAGAAGGGGACATAATATAAGGTGAGCGGTATCGATTGATAATTGCTATTAGAAAGAACAGGAAGCTCCTGTTTGTATTGTATTGTGTAAATGTGGTGTATGTCTAAGTTTTTTTATATGTTTGTTAATTTAAAAAAAAGTTCTTAAGAAGAGAGCTGTTGTGATAACAAACTACCTTGATATCAGTTGGGGAATTTAACTGGTTAAAAGAGAAAGATTCAGCAGATTTCTGATATTTCTTTTTGTGTTCAAAAGTTTTATTTCTTTTAAAACGAACATTTCATCATTCCTCAATCAGTAAGACATCGAAGTACAATTTTTTGTATGTCAAAATAATTCTAGTTTACCACCAAATTCTTGTCTAGCCTAATGCCTACCCCTCCCTCCCTCCCCCCTCCCCCAACCCCCCTCCTCCTCCCCCCCGACTTCCCAGAACCCGTACACGGTATGGATTTTTAACAAACACAGTCTAAAATCTATTGAAAAAAAAGAAATAAAGAAATTAATGACATTCTACATTGACCTTAGCTTCTTCTTGCTGAACTAACTTTAAACAATTTAAATCATTTCTGATCTTAAGCATAGGCTAACTGGAATTTCTTGGTCCCGTATTTATTTTGTATATAGTCAATCCATTTTTTCCAGTCTCGTTTATATCTCTCATTTGAGTGATCTTTAATATATGCCGATATTTTAGCCATCTCGGCTAAGTTTGTAACTTTCAAAGTCCATTCTTGAATTGTAGGCAAGTCTTCCTTCTTCCAGTATTGCGCCAGCAACAGTCTTGCTGCCGTTATTAGATGCAGAATCAAGTTACTCTCTACCACTGTAAAATCAGTACATATACCTAATAAGAATAACTGAGGAGTAAACTTTATCCTTCTTTTAAAGATATTTTGCATAATCCACCATATTTTTATCCAGAATGCCTTAACCTTTTGGCAGGTCCACCATATATGATAATATGTAGCATCGAGAGAACCACACCTCCAACATTTAGGCTGTACATTCGGATACATAGAAGCCAGCTTTTTAGGATCTAAATGCCATCTATAGAACATCTTATAAAAATTTTCTCTCAGATTTTGAGCTTGTGTGAATTTCACATTTGTTACCCATATTCTTTCCCATGTATCCAACATTATTGGTTATTCAATATTTTGAGCCCACTTTATCATACAATCTTTAACTAATTGTCAAGTCCCACTCCATTACATAATTAGGAAAGAAAACTAAGAGACTCCATGGGTTGGAAATCCAAAGTACTTTTACTAATTATAAATGGTGAGTGAGCAGTAGCAAAGCAAAGTCTGATTAATATGGCGCGAAAGCAATTGATATATAGAATAGCCCGTTCCCCCCCCCTTAGGATCAAAGCTCCAGTCCAATCATAAGTCCTTCAAATGTCAGGTGTGAGATAACTTCAAAAAGACAGGCCGGACGATGGAATGTCGAGGCCGTTGATGCAGGCGGGAAACACATACGCATGCGCAATCCCAACGACTGGTACATCCTAGAACATTCCTCCAGCACATCAATTAACCCCTCCCAAATGCAAGCCCCCCCCTTCCCGTTTCATGGCAGCTGAAGCAACAGCAAAGCAGAAGCTGACATCCGGCCGCCCCCCGGAAAAAAGGCTGTCAGGCCTGGAAGAAAAACAAACAAAACAGACAAACGACAAAACACAAAAAGAAGAGGGAGGGGAGAAAAGTCAAGGCTTGTCGGGATACGAAGCATAAAATTTCTGTAGCAGGCGGGGAGCACGAACGTGGGATTTATCAACCCATTCCGTGTGGGATGGGGGGAAGTGTTTCCAAGCCACCAGGTATTGGATGCGATTACGGTGCCTGCGGGAATCAAGAATTTCACGAACTTCAAAATGATGTTCCCCATCAATCAGCAACGGAGCAGGCGGAGGGTTATCCGGGGGCCGTAAGTGGGACACCCGAACCGGCTTGATGAGGTTGATGTGGAACACCGGGTGGATACGGTTGAGATGTTTGGGTAATTGTAAACGAACAGAAACAGGATTGATGACTTTCACAATAGGGAAAGGGCCAACATACTTGGGTCCCAATTTCTTTGATTTCTGTGTAGTGTGCAAGAACTTTGTGGACAAATACACCAAATCCCCAATGTGGTATTGATAGGGCTGAGAGCGTTTCCTATCGGCCTGTTTCTTATGGGCTTTATGGGCAGCGTCCAAAGTGGAAAGAGTCAGAGGCCAAATGCGACTGAGACGCTCACTCCAGTCCGCAACTGAAGGAACCTGAGGTTGGGCCGTAGGCAATTCGGGAATAGGAACAAAATCCTGGCCGTAAACGACCCGAAAAGGGGTAAACCCCGTGCTGGAGTGAACCGAGTTGTTATAGGCCACCTCAGCATGTGGTAACAAATCAACCCAATCGTCCTGTTGATAATTGATGAAACAACGTAAATATTGTTCAAGGACGGAATTAGTACGTTCACAGCCGCCATTAGTCTGAGGATGGTAGGCGGAGCTAAGGCCCTGGGCGGAGCCAATGCGTTTGAGAAACTCCTTCCAAAAAGTAGATGTGAATTGGACCCCACGATCGGAGATAATACGGTCGGGAACCCCATGCAAACGGTAGATGTGTGAAAGGAACAGTTTAGCCAATGCCTTCGCGGAAGGAATTTTGTGACAAGGCACGAAATGAACTTGCTTGGAAAACAAATCAGTGACCACCCAGATGACGGTATGCCCCTGGCTCTCGGGAAGCTCAACAATAAAGTCCATAGAAATCTCCTTCCAAGGGGCAACCGGGCGAGCGACGGACTGGAGAAGGCCCTGTGGTTTCCCCGGCGGTTTTTTGGCAGCAGCGCAAACAGGGCAACTGGCCACATAAAGTTCAATGTCCTTTTTTAAAGAGGGCCACCAGAATTGTCTCTTCACGAGGTGCAAAGTCTTTACGAAACCAAAATGACCCGCCAATCTGGAGTCATGAGCGCGACGAAGGACGACAAGTCGTAGGGAAGCGGGGATGTATAATTTAGCACCAATCCACGGTAGATCGTCCCTCATGGTGCACTCGTCCCGATGGGACAAAGCATCTGCCATGAAGTTCTTCCCGCCCGGGATATACTTTAGAGTGAAATTGAAACGGTTGAAATATTGGGCCCATCGCATCTGTTTGGGGGAGAGACGACGAGGCGTTCGCAACGCTTCCAAGTTCCTGTGGTCAGTCCAAACCTCAAATGGGTGTTTAGCGCCTTCCAGGAAATGGCGCCAAGTAGCGAGGGCCCAACGGACTGCAAAAGCCTCCTTCTCCCAAACTGCCCAACGCCGCTCTGTGTCAGTGAGTTTACGGGAAGTGTATGCGCAAGGCTGCAAGTTACCTTGGTCGTTAGCTTGTAGCAGAACGGCCCCTACGGCGACATCACTGGCATCAGCCTGGACGACGAAAGGCTGGTCGAGATCAGGGTGCTTAAGAACTGGTTCAGCGGCAAAAAGGCGTTTAAGCTTTTCGAATGCCGCCTGGCATTCCATGTTCCAGTCCAAAGGCTTATTGGGTTTAGGCTTCGGGTCCCCCTTCGTCTTGAGCAAATTAGTAATAGGGAGAGCAATGTTAGCAAAAGAGGGAATGAATTGACGGTAGAAATTGGCGAACCCCAAAAATTTTTGCAATTGCTTACGAGTTCTGGGCGCGTCCCATTCAGTGACCGCCTTCACTTTTTCAGGGTCCATTTCAATGCCATCAGGGGAGATGCGGTAGCCCAGATAGTCAATTTTAGTCTGGTGAAAGTCACACTTAGCCAATTTGGCATAAAGGTTAGCGGCCCGGAGTTTTTTCAAAACAGTGCGCACCAGATTGACGTGGTGGTCGTAACTGCGGGTATAAATGAGGATATCGTCCAGGTATACGATAACGCCCTTATACAGATGATCGTGCAAGACCTCATTAATAAATTGCATGAACACAGCAGGAGCCCCCTGGAGGCCAAAAGGCATAACCCGAAACTGGAAACAACCAAGAGGGCAGTTGAAAGCAGTCTTCCATTCGTCCCCTTCCTTAATGCGTATCCTATAGTAAGCTTCTCGCAGGTCCAATTTTGTGAAGATGCGGCCCTTCCCTAGTTGCGCCAACAAGTCTTTCATCAATGGGAGAGGGTAGAGGTTCTGAGTAGAGACCGCGTTAAGGTTTCTAAAGTCACAGCATAAACGAAGAGAACCATCTTTCTTTTCACGAAACAGTACAGGGGCAGCCACTTTGGGTCGGGCTGGTTCAATGAACCCACATTTCAAATTCTTGTCAATGAAAGAACGCATCTCCTCCATTTCCCTGGGCGACATGGAGTAAATCCGGGGTTTAGGGAGCTTAACCCCGGGTAAAATGTCTATGGAGCAATCAGTAGGTCTGTGGGGGGGCAGAATGTCCGAAGATTGTTCGCTGAAGACTTCCTTAAGATCCAGATATTCTTTCGGAATTTTCTCCTCTCCTGCAATCCTCTCCTGCCCTCTAGCGGCTACCTCAGGAACGTCAGTGACGGCAGGTTGGTCCGGAGAGCCCTCCCCCACTGGAGGCACCTTCGAGCGAACGCGTAAGCGGCCTGTCCTCCAATTTATGTGAGGGTTCCACTTTCGAAGCCATGGGATGCCCAAAATGAGTGGCCTGTCCATGCCAGGTGCGACCACAAAAGAGATTAATTCAGTATGGGTACCCATCCTCATTTCCAAAGGCTCCGTAAAAAAATGGGCGGGCCCCCCTCCCGCAATGGAGCCGTCTATTTGGCAAAATACAATTGGGGTTTTCAAAGTGCGCAATTTGAGGCCTAATTTCTCCACCATGGCTGGATTGATCATGGACCGGGAGCAGCCGGAATCAAGTAAAGCCAAAAGGGTGGCAGGTATCCCCTCAGGAGGAACTTTTAATTCAATAGGGATTAGCAGGGGCCCCTTGTTTGAACTCACCCAGTGAGGCAATGCGTCGTCATCGGAGTCCTCCGAAGAAGAGGAGTTAGCGTCCGCGTCTCCCTCTAATGGCTGGGCAAAAGGAGGGGGGTTGGATTCCCCAGCGAAAGCTGTTTCCTTCTTCTTCTTTTCAGGGCCTCTGGCAGACTTTTCCTCACGTTTGGGAGGGGGTTGGGCAGAGAGGGGTAATTTAGCACGACATTCGGGGGCGATGTGCCCGAGTTTGCCACAGCGAAAGCATGTTACAGGCCTGGAGAAACCAGAAGGGGGCCCCCTTGCTTCACCTCGTCGTCGGAAGAGCGATTGATTGGCTGGAGGGGGGAGAGACTTGGCAGCCCTCTCTTTCCGCTTCCTTCTTTCCTCTTTAGCATAACGGAGACGGGTTAAGTCGAGTTCAGCGTCCGCTGCATGCTCAAACCAAGTGATTAAACGTCTCGGCAGGTTACGATTGACACATTGCTGATAAATGTCCTCATTCAAACCTTCAGCAAATCTATCCAGAAGGGCGTCCTCCCCCCAGCCTCTCATGTATTGGGAAAGACACTGAAATTCCTGGATGTATTGGGCGACAGGTCTATCGTCTTGTTCAAAGGTTAAAAACTTCAATTTGTTCCGCTTCTCAGTTAACGGGTCATCAAAACGTTGGCGGAAAGCCTCCATAAATCGGTTGAAATTCCCCAAGAGGGGAGAGCCAGACATATGCAATGCCGTTGACCATGTAGCCGCCTCACCATCTAAGGACAAAAGAATCATCCTGACTCTCATGGTGTCAGTTTCAAAGTCCCGGCCATAAATTTCCATGTAGTTAAACACTTGCATAAGAAACGGCAGGCTAGCAGAACCACCATTATAACGTACAGGCAAGGGAGGGATTTTAGCCATCCGATGTCTTCGGGGGGGAGGGCCTCCTTGATCAGCAACACCTCTAGCCGCAGGGGGCGAAGCAGGCCGAGGGGGAGGGGGAGATGTCGGGCGTGGGTAACGTTGCCAATTTCTCCAGTCTCTTTCCTCCTCCCTCCTTCTCTCCCCCAAATATGTTTGACCCCAATAATCAGGTAACTCACTCCGCTGGGGTTTTCTCATGGGCCCCTGGTGCTGGTAGCTTCTCCATTCTCCTTCATCGCCCCCCCTTCTTTCCTCAAAGTACCTCTGGCTCCAATAGTCAGGGAACTCACTCGTCTGGGGTTTTCTCACGGCACCCGGCTCCAGCGAAGTTTGTCGGGGTGGTCTTTGGGTGAGTCCAGCATTCCAGCTTGTCTCTGTCTCTCTTTGTCCCACCGAAGTTGACCATCGGGGTGGGGGGGAAGGTTCAGGCTGGCTGGAAATTTGCAGTTGAAATAAATCTTCGTGCAAGGATCGGTCAGGCGGGCTGGGCTCGTGTAAAGAAAGGTCGGGAGATCCTAGTTCACTGGAATCCGCCCCTCCAACGGCCCCCTCCTCTCTGCTCGGAGAAGACATTATTTCCCTTCTCGGTAGACGTAAATCTCCTGGAAAGGGGTTTTTATTTTCAGACTTTGCTTCTTGTCAAGTCCCACTCCATTACATAATTAGGAAAGAAAACTAAGAGACTCCATGGGTTGGAAATCCAAAGTACTTTTACTAATTATAAATGGTGAGTGAGCAGTAGCAAAGCAAAGTCTGATTAATATGGCGCGAAAGCAATTGATATATAGAATAGCCCGTTCCCCCCCCCTTAGGATCAAAGCTCCAGTCCAATCATAAGTCCTTCAAATGTCAGGTGTGAGATAACTTCAAAAAGACAGGCCGGACGATGGAATGTCGAGGCCGTTGATGCAGGCGGGAAACACATACGCATGCGCAATCCCAACGACTGGTACATCCTAGAACATTCCTCCAGCACATCAATTAACCCCTCCCAAATGCAAGCCCCCCCCTTCCCGTTTCATGGCAGCTGAAGCAACAGCAAAGCAGAAGCTGACACTAATTCTGTTTCCGAATCCATCTGTATTAATACATTATATATCCTCTTTATATGCATTAAGCCTTGATCTCTTATTTGTTTAAACAAATTATCTTCAGCTTGGATAAAACCAATTTTTTGATCTATTTTCCACCTGGCCTGTAATTGCCCATACTGGAACCATGTTTGAACTATCTTCTCCTCTTTTAATACCTCCAAAGATTTTAGTTGTAGTACCCCCCTTTCCAAAATGAGAAGCTGTCTATAGGTAGTTTTATCCTGTTTTTGTGCTATGTTCATATTTTCAATTGTATGTCTAGGAATTGCCCACATGGGTATTTTGTCATTTAATTTATATTGGTATTTTTTGCAGACCCGCAGTAAAGCGTTTCTTAAAATATGACTTTTAAACTTCTTATCCAGTTTTTTGTTGAATAACAAGTAAGCATGCCAACCATATACCAGATCGTATCCCTCGATATTCAGTATTCTATCATTAGTTAAATGAGTCCAATCACTAATTACAGATAGCGCCACTGCATCGTAATATAATTTTAGGTTAGGTAATTTCAAGCCTCCTCTCTCCCGTACATCTTGCATTATTTTCATCTTTACCCTCGGCTTCTTTCCTGCCCATACAAATTTGTTGATACCCTTCTGCCATTCTAAAAGATTCGCATCTTTTTTAAGTATAGGTAACATTTGGAAGAGAAATAAACATTTTGGTAAAATGTTCATTTTCACTGCTGCTATCCTACCCAGCAAAGATAAGTGCAATTTCTCCCATTTTTTCATCTCTATCTTTATACTATGATGCTTATATAATTTCCCGTTTGAGGTTAAAATATTGACTCCAAGATATTTGACTTTTTTGACCACCTCACATCCTAGCGTCCCTCCTAGTTCTTCCTTTTGTTTAGTATTCATATTTATAGCTAATATTTTGGTTTTTCCTAAATTTATTTTAAAACCAGATACTTTACCATATTGATTAATCGTATTCATTAAAACCCTACTGGATTCCTGCGGTTGTTCCAATATTAGGACCAAATCATCTGCAAAAGCGCGCACTCTGTATTCTAGCTGCCTAATCTTGATCCCTTTTAGACAATCCAAGCCCCGTATTTTATTCAACAATACTTCCAAAGTTATAATAAACAATAGTGGGGACAAAGGGCAGCCCTGTCTTGTACCTTTTCCAATTTGAAAAGAGTCTGTTAAACTTCCATTGACTATAATTTGTGCTGTTTGCTGTTGATATATTGCTTTAATTGACTGTAAAAAATTATCTCCTATCTGCATTTTTTGCAGTATCTTCAACAGAAATTGCCAATTAACTCGATCAAAGGCCTTCTCAGCATCCAAGAATATGAACGCAGCAGGGATCTGGTTGTTCTTTCCCAAATATTCTAATGCATTAATAATTAATCTGACATTACTTTTCATCTGTCTCCCCTGTATAAAACCTGTTTGGTCAGTGTGTATCAATTGTTGAATAACCAGCATTAACCTATTTGTAGTATTTTAGTAAAGATTTTATAATCTACATTAAGTAATGAGATAGGTCTATAATTTTTTGGTTGGGTAGTATCTTGATCTTCTTTGGGTATCAAAGATATAAACGCTGTCTTCCAAGATGGAGGCACTTTACCTTCCGTTTGAATCTTATTAAATAATTCTCTAAGAGGTTCTACCATTTCTAACTGTAAATTTTTATAGTAAACCGCTGTCAAACCGTCTGTACCTGGTGCTTTCCCTAACTTTAATTGCTTAATTAACTGCAAAATTTCCCCCGAGGTTATTGGTTGATTCAATTTTTGCCTGTGCTCTTCTCTAACTGAAGGTATTTTCTCTTTATCTAAATATTTGTCTATATCTAGACCATTAATTTTAATAATCCCCTTTATACAATTCTGTAAAAAATTCCCAAAATACCTTTTGAATCTCTTCCTGTTGAAACACCTCCTTCCCTCTGTAAATCAGTTTAGATATATTTCGAGTTTTCCTTTTTTTCCTAATCTGATAAGCTAACCATCTTCCAGGTTTGTTTGTGTTACAAAAGGTATTGTGTTTTGCATATAATAGATTAGTAACTACCTGGTCAGAGATCAACATGTCAAATTGAGATTTTAATATGGTGATAGCTTCCTTAACCTTTGTATCGCCTGGATTCATTGTTAACTCCAACTCTTTTCTCTTAATTTCCTCTTCCAATTTTGTTCGTTTTAACCCTTGTTTATATCTATGTGTTTTATTTATATTCATCAGCACTCCTCTCATATACGCTTTGCTTGCATCCCATACGAATTCCATAGATGTACCCTTATTCATATTCAAAACGAAATATTCAGATAACAATTTTTTACAATCATTAACATACTTTTCATATCTAAATAAGTTTTTATTCAATCTCCAAGACCTTCTTGCCTGCACTACCCTTCCCAACTCCATCCGAACTGGGTTATGGTCCGAAAGGACCCTATCCGCAATCTTTGTCTTCTTGACCCTAGAAAGCAAATCATTAGTGGTTAGTATAAAATCAATCCTTGATAGGGATTGATGCCTATCAGAGAAGAAAGTGAAATCATATTCCTCTGCATTTCTTTCTCGCCAAATATCTCTCAATTCAAAGTCATCCATCATGTCAAAAAAAGGTTTGGGTAACTTTGCTCGCATCTTAGTATTTGGGCGAGAAGTCTTCTTATCTCTCTTAGTGTCTATCACACCATTCCAGACACCCAATAGTATACAGGACCTATAGTCCCACTGTACTAATTTAGCATGAAGATTTCTATAGAATCCATCTTGCTGTGGATTAGGGGCATAAATTGCCAAAAGTAATGTCTTTTTCTCTTCTAGGATTAGGTCTAAAGCGATATATCTTCCGAAGGGATCTGCTTAAATTAATTCAGCTTTCATGTCTTTTCTTAAGTATACAACTATACCATTCTTCTTTTCCATAGCAGAAGCTACAAAATGTTGACCAAGTTTTGAGTTAATCAAATATTTTTGATCAGTTGATTTGATATGAGTTTCTTGCAAACAAATTATGTCATTCTTAAACTGTTTGAGATAGTGAAATATTTTCTTTCTCTTCTGTGGGGAATTCAATCCATTGACATTCCATGTTAAAATCTTAGTTGTCATCTTTGGTTGGCTGAAGCATTTTTAGAGCTTCCTGCATGGCCTGTTTAACCTTAGGCCTAGCTCCTCCCACTGCTTCCAGACTTGTTATTGTAGCTCCTTGATCGATGGCCGGTGATTGTTGATGTTGTTGCTTTTTAGCTTGTTTCTCCATTCGTCTAGTAATCATACGGCTAGGTCTTTGTTCCATAACACTTTGCACTTCTAGAAGAGAAAGGTGCTCCATCTTATCTGATAGTTGTGTAGTTTGCTGTCTGTCCTATCCTTCTTGTGGTCTTTCTCCAGGTCCAGATAATGCAGGATATCCAGCCTTCAAAATATTATGATAAAAATCTCGGGCTTTCCATACAGAGTTGAGGCGATATCTTTGCCTATCAAATGTAAGTATAATGCCAAATGGTGCGTCCCATCTATACTGTATCTGACGATTTCTGAGTTCTTTGACTAAAAAAGCGTAGTCTCTCCTGGCTCTTAACATTTGAGGTGGTATCTTTTTCAAAACAATCATGTCTTGACCGCCAATTTGAAGCTTAGTGTTATAAGACTCTTGTAGTACCATGTTTCTAAGCTCTCTTGTAGTGAAGTATATAACGATGTCTCGAGGAAGCTGCTTCTGCTTTGCCACCCAAGAGTTAACGCGATAAACTTTGTCAATCTGCCAGTCGAGGTTAGTCCCTGGTCTTCCCACCAGGCATTCAAAAGCTTCTGATAGAATCTGTTTCAGGTTCTCCTGTTTCTCCTCACGCAGCCCCCTTACTCTTAATGCGAACTCCATTTGTCTGTACTGTATCATAATAATTTCTTTTTCAGCATTTTCCACTTTTTGTTCCACCACCTCTGTTTTCAATGTCAAGTTGGTATTAGCCTCATTAAGATTCTCTAGACTATCTTCAATTCCGGAAACATGTTCTGTCAATACAGTTACAAGTCTCAGCATTTCATCTTTAATTTTAACAACCCTGGCATCGATTTTCTCATACAACTCCTGTTTAACTCCTTTTATTTCCCCTTTTATTTTCTGTTTTATTTCTTTTATTTCCTCTTTTCCCTCCCGTTTTATCTCCTCTTTAAGATCTCTAAGTTTATCTTCTATTTTAATTGTCTGTGCATTAAGAGCCACACTTAATTCACTCAAAAAAAATTCTTTCGTTAACAAATCTCCAGCAGGGGGCGTAGGGAGCGGAGGCTGCAACCTTGTACCAGGCACTGGGGATGTGCCCCTGGGAATAGAGGGCGACGGTTTCGGATTAAGATTTGGTTTTGAGGCCATTCCAAATTTTATCTCCCAGCAGTTAATAAAACTCTGCTGTCTGACTGTGCAGCTATAAGTAAAGATGCTGAATTTCTCCCTTTACTTTGAAATTTGAGGCTTGGCAAAACTTTCAGAAAATAAGCATTGTAACAAGACAGTTCAGCAGATTCATCACCATTTAAATTCCAGATAAGCAAGATTAATGAGAGGATGGAAGTCTTGTAAAAATGAAACTAATTCGAAAGTTTCTGCTGGCCGATTGTGAAACAGGTGATAAGACACTCCTTTGAAATTAGAAGATAATCATTATTACCGGAGAATCCAGCCGGCTCGGCACCATTTTAAAAGCTTCTAAGTAAATAGATTTTCAAAGGAAGATCTTGTAAAAAACAAGAAGCTAAGATCTTGGTAAACAATTAATGTCCACGTAAACGGATTCAGCTTGTGATAAAATCAAATAAATCAAAGCTTTGAACTGAGTGGGGGAGACCTACTTTGTACTGCACAAGGCAGTTTGAAGTTCCCAGCATGGACGCCGTTCTGCTTTGGGCTAGCCCCCCTCTCTCTGCAGGCACAGAAGCTGCAAAAATCGAAGGGCATTTGCCAGCAAAACTATTCTTCTTCCCTTCTTGCCTGAAGGATAAGAAACCCGTTTAGACGTCAGATGGATGATCATCTAAACAGATACGTGACCAGGAATTCGGGGGAAGCTAATTTTAAGCTGCCACCATCAGCAGGCTCCTCCCAGGAAGTCCCAGATTTCTGATATTTCTTGATACTAAATTAATTTTCAGAAAATGGAAGAAATAAATAAAGATTAAATTTAACTAAATTCTGAATTTAATTGGGACAAATAGATAGAATTGATCAGTGGCTGAAGGTGTCCGGAAGCTAAGGGGAAGACAACCATGTTATATAAGGATCTCAAGAAAATTAGGGGAGGAGTTGTTGAAAGTCAGTTGGACTTCAAGAAGACAGACTTTAAAATATTATCAAAACTGGAGAATATACTATGGCATGAAATTCTAAAGAAATGGAAGGGGTGACTTTAATAAATGAGGTAGCATAGCTACAAGCATAGCTACATACAATCTTCATTAACATGAAAAATAGATTTAAGTGACCGATAAAATTTTTTCAGCCATGACTTCTTGCTGGCTCTTTTCACATCCATGCAAATACCCAAACAAAACAATTTGTGTTGGAGGAGGAGCTAGCATTGCAGCAAAATGCAGCTAATTCTGGTTACTCCAGATTAGCTGTGGACTCGGATCATTTGGATGGTCTGAATTAGACGCAAGCTGTCCCAAAGAGACAGTGGGAGGGAGGAGGAAGCCCTGTGAACCCAGAGACACCCACAAAGTCTCTGGGAAAACAGGGGAAACCCCCTTTTCCTTGCGATCTTGTGCCAGCCCCGGACTGGCAAAGCTGCCGACAGCTCCATAAAGCAAGAGCTGGAGAGAGAGAATGAGCATGCCGCTGTGGTGAGATCTTTTATAAAGTTTTTTTTTTAATTCTAAAGAGAACACCCTAAACTTGAAGACTTAAAGAAATACACTATAAACACAGAATTATTGGCAGGTTTGAGCATGGTTAATTGAGATTGTTTGGACTTTACATTTCTTCTTATCACTAGAAAGCAGATTGAACTTTTGTTATAACTTGTTTGAACTTAATGAGGAAGCTTTTTTTGACATCTGGCAGTGATTTTATTGGGACTATTTTCTCCTTTATTATGCCTTAAAGACTCTTATTATGCTTTCCTAGCCCCATGATTCTCTATTAGGAGTATTTTTTTCTCCCCCCCTTTTTTGGGGGGGCTAGGAATTGATACAACACTGTCATCTTGCGGACTTTGAAATAATGTTACCAAACTTTATTGCGGGAGTTAGAATGGCCTTGTTCAAGGTCGAGACATGTTTAGAGGCAAGAGCTACAGTTGTTTATGCAGGTGTCTCTTGCGGATTTTTAGTGTCTGGAAACTTATTTTGGAAAATGCATGAAAATCTCTAAGAGAAAATTGGCTGAAAGTTCTTCTAATCAAAAGTGAAAAGAAAATACTCTCTCCGTCATATTTTTCTTTGACTATATTTACACCATTCTGCCTGGGATGTGATAGTTTTTCTGTTCCTTTTTGATTGCCTTTGTGCATTTTTTCTTTTTCTTTTTTGGTAGAAGCCCTGAAGTTTTGAAGTGCTGAATACTTTTTTTGTTTTGTTTTATAGCCTTTTTTTTTTTGGCCTATCCCCCACTCTACCTTTTTGAAATATTCTTTCACTCACGTTTATTTTTTATAAACCCAACTCCTCTGCTTATCTTTTCTTTACTCCTTTCCTCTTTAAAAAAACAAACAAACAGGGCCCTAAATTCTGGAACTGATTGGATAAGGTGGCCAAGATTTTGACTTTCTTTTCCTTTTCTTCTTTACCCACCCTTCTTTTATTCTCCATTATATTTCCTATATCCCTTTTTTTCCTAATCTTAATCTTGATCTATCTGTTTGCTTCTCTATTTAACTTTTACTTCCCTCCCTTCCCTTTTCTTATTCCTTCTTTCCCCCTCCCTTCTTTATAGTTAACTATAATTAGATTGAGCCTCAAAAAGAAAAAGAGAGACCAAATCAGGAAGATGAGCCGGAAGGTACCACCCGTGGGCTCTACTACCACGACACCTGCCTCTTCTTCAGCAGGGGGGCAAAGATCAATACAAACAATGATCCAGCAAGAAAAAGAAAAGGCTACAACTCTAGAGACAATTATGCAAGCGATACAAAAATTACAAACAAGCACCGATGAAAAACTACAAAAACTACAAACAAGCTCCAATGAAATACTACAAAAATTATAAACAAGCACTGATGAAAAACTAGACATATGGAGACAATGGATCAATGAATTGGAAACATAGATCAGAAACTAGATAAAACAGAGGGAAAGATTGTAACTATACAAAACTGGATTGTGAAACAAGAAGATAGAATGCAAAAAATTGCTGAAAAAGAGGAACAAAGAGAGAAGAAGGATGAAGAACTTGACAGTAGATTGAGTGAAATTGAAATAGAAAGTAGCGCAATAATAGGATGGGAAATGGAGTGTTCTGAGTATTTTTTAAGATTCCAAAATATAATAGAAGAAAAGGGAGAGAATCTGCCACAAATAATAGCTGAAATTCTGATGAATGTGCTAGAGATATCTCAAGAGAAGATGTTGGATTGCATAGATGAGACATTTCAGGTAAATACAAGATATGCAACGAGAAACACTCTTCCAAGGGAAGTCCATGTAAGATTTACTAGAAAAGCACTTAATCTACAAATACTGCAAAAAATAAGAGATAGAAAATTGGAATACAAAGGCAAGGAGATTGTAATTTTAAAGCAAATCCCTAGAAGAGTGCGAGAAAAAAGAAGAAAATATCAATTTTTGACTACAATTCTACTCAAATTAGGAGTTAACTACAGATGACTGATACCGGAAGATTTAATATTTATATAGAAAGGACAAAGGTACAGAATTGATACAATTGAGAAAGCAGAAGCCTTCTATACAGAACATCTGAGAGGAAAGGCCAAGAAATCCGGAAAGGAAGAACTTCTGGTGCAATTGTTAGACATACCTATAATTGAATCTGAGAAGGTGTAAGGTGCTCTAGGTGGGATTAACATGGTAGAAGATGCTGTAGGAGGGGTAGAGATTAGAGAACAATGGGAATCAAGAAAAACTAGAGCTATAAATCCTAATTATAAAACATAAAGATGGAAGGAACAAAATTGCTCTCAATTAATGTAAATGGACTTAATTCGGTAATCAAAAGAAGGAAAATATTTCATAAATTAGAAAAGCTAAAAATAGATATAATTTGCTTACAAGAAGTTCATATTCAACAAAGATACCACTATTTATTACTACAACCAAAACTTGGCAAAATTTTCACCTCATTAGTGGACTGTAAGAAAAGAGGGGTGACTTTTTATATTAAAGATAAAATCCCAGCAAAACAAATCTATATGGATGAGAATGGAAGAATTTTGATGGTGGAAATTATGGACAATGTAAGGAAAATACTTTTAATTGCAATCTACGCACCTAACAAAAAACAAGATTAATTTTATAAAAATTCCACAAGAAAATAATTGAATTAGAGTATACTGATATTTGTATGATGGGAGACTTTAATGGCATTATAAACCAGATCATAAAACCCATAAAACCCATAAAACAATAAAATCAAATAGAAGAACACTCCCGAAATCTTTCTTTAAGATGATGGATGAAATCAATCTAAAAGATATCTGGAGAGAAAGAAACCCCACCAAAAAACAATATACCTTTTACTCAAATAGACACCTATCACTTTCTAGAATTGATATGATCTGGGTCTCAATGGATTTACTTGGCAGTATACAAAAAGTTAAAATTGAACCAAATACTTGGGCCGACCACAACCCAATGAAAATTAGATGGAGAGCAGAAAGAACAACAGCTAGATGGACTTTAAACAACATGATACTGAAAGAGAAAGACTTCCTAAAGAAAATCGAAAAAGAATTGACTTTCTTTTTTAAAGAAAATAAAAAAGAAGATATATCCTTGCCTTTGGGATACAATGAAGGCCTTCTCTAGAGGTCTGATAATAGACTATACAAGAATGAGAAACTCAAAGAAAAGACAAACATCCAAAAACCTAGAAAAAGATTATAGTATTTTGGAAAAAGAACTACAGAAATCTCCACAAAAGAAGGAGATTAAAATAAAAATGGATATAATTAAACATAAAATGGTCTTATTGGAAAAGGAGGAACTGGTGCATAAAATTAGAGGCACTAAACAGAACTATTTTGAAAATGCAAACAAACCAGGCAGATGGTTGGCATACAAACTGAGAAAGGAGAGAGAGGCAAAGAAAATACAACAACTAAAAGATGAACTAGGACAAATCCATTATGGAAATGCAGAAAAGAAGAAAATCATACAAGATTACTATGCTAAGTTGTATGAACAAGAGAATATAAAAGAGGAAGAAGTTAAACAATATCTACAAAACGCTAACCTTCCTCTAATACCCAACAATATTAGAACTAAGAAGGCAGAATAACAATGATGGAGTTAGCTCAAGCACTCAAAATACAAAAGATTGGGAAGGCCCCCAGCCCGGATGGCTTACCTGTGGAATTTTACAAAACGCTAGAGGAATCCTTGTCTCTTCCCCTGTTAGAAGTTATGAATGAAGTAATGACTGAAAGTAAAATACCTGACTCTTGGCTAGAAGCATACATTACATTAATACCCAAAGAGGAGGTACATCACACACAAATTAAGAACTACAGACCAATCTCCTTGTTAAACTCAAACTACAAGCTATTTGCTTCCATACTGGCAGAGAGACTGAAAAAATATTTAAATGGGTTTTTCCATTCGGACCAAAATGGTTTTCTACCAAAGAGGCAAATTAGAGACAATATAAAAATAATCTTGGACACTTTGGAAAGCAAATGGCCTTGATGTTTCTTGACGCGCAAAAGGCCTTTGATAACGTGAAGTGGCTATTCATGATATAACAAATGGAACTAATGAACTTCGGCAAGAACTTTATTCAAGCTATACAAACAGTATACCACAAACAAACAGCTAAGATAATGATAAATGTAGAACTGATAGGTCCTATTGAAATAAAGAGGTACGAGACAAGGTTGCCCATTGTCACCGCTACTTTTTGTCCTAACGTTAGAAGTTTTAAATAGAAGAATCAGAGAAGAGGAAGAAATAAAGGGAATGACTATTTAAAAAGAAGAATATAAATTGCAAGCGTTTGCAGATTACTTAGTCTTCATTCTCGAGGAGCCACTGGAATCTACACCCAAACTGATAGGAAGTATTGAGGAGTATGGAAAAGTAGTAGGTTTGAAAATAAACAAAGACAAAACAAAAATCGTGACAAAGAATATATCATCAAAACACACAGAAGAATTGGCAGAAACCTCGGAGATGCAAGTTACGAACAAGGTCAAATATTTGGGGATCTTTTTAACAGCTAGATGTAGTACCCTCAAAGAGGACAATTATCTTAGACTGAAGCAACAAATTGCAACGGACTTGGTGAAATGGGAAAATCTTCAACTATCAATGATCGGGAGAATTTCTACAATTAAAATGAACATTTTACCTAGAATCCTATACCTGATCCAGACAATTCCAATTAGGTTGGGGAAAGATTATTTTGAAGACTTAAATAAATTGGGGTGGAAATTCATATGGCAGGGGAAAAAAGCAAGAATAAAACGCAAAGTTCTGCAAGATGCTAAATCAAGAGGAGGGTTCGGATTACCTGACTGGGAGCTGCCAGGCAGCTAGTCTGACATGGATCAAGGAATGGATAATGTTAAGAAATAGTAGGCTCTTGAATCTGGAGGGTCACGACTTGCTGTTGGGATGGCATGCTTTTTTATGGTATAAGGGAACTAAAGCACATGGTTATTTTAGAAGGCACCATATAAGAGAGGCTTTGTTATTAAACTGGGAGAAGGTTCAGAGGCTACATTATTTAAAAATTCCAGTCTGGATATCTACTATTGAAGCCTTTTCATATTCAATAACATACAAGAAGGAACAAACAGTTAGGTATGCTGAACTACTAAATACAGAGGGTGAACTCAAATTCATACAAGACTTGAAACAGGAAGGTATTGAGGTTAATTGGTATTCATATGTGCAAATACATTCTAGGTATAATGAAGATCTAAAAAAAGGAGGATTGACTGAAATGACTGAATTAGATAAAATCTTAATAGGTACAGATGAAAAGTTAATTAAAAAACTCTATGGCTTCTTACTAGAGGTGACACTCTATGAGGAACAAATCAAAGAAACTATGTTAGCCTGGAGGAAAAACTTTGGGCACGGGATTGAACTAGAGAAATGGCAAAAACTGTGGACTCAAAACTATAAAATGACAATGTCAATTGCATATAAAGAGAACTTGTATAAGATGTTTTACAGGTGGCATTTATCCCCATCGAGAATTGCAAGAATGTCCAAGAATAAATCTGAAAAATGTTGGAAATGTCATCAGACGCCGGGCACATACTGCCACATGTGGTGGACCTGTACTGAAGCAAAAAAATATTGGAGTAAAATCCACATGTGGTTGGAGAAAATGATACACAAACATATAGATTTAAAACCGGAACTCTTTCTATTGGGAATAATACCAGAAACATACAACAAGGACTTGAAATATCTGATTGTGAATGTTTTAACAGCTGCTAGAATTGTATTTCCCAAAAACTGGAAAAATGAGAAAGTACCATCACAGGAGGAAACTGTTCGGAAAATAATGGAATGTGCCGAAAAGAGTAAGCTTACATTTGAAATTAGCGAACAAGAGGATGAGCAATATTATAAAGTATGAGACTTCTTTTACCAATGGCTAAATAAAAAAATCTGGGAATGAAATTGTTTACTTATGTTGTAATAGTTTTTTTTTCTTGCTATGATATATGATTCACATGATATATAAAGTACAATAATGATTTTAATGTATAAGAATGGGATGATTTGAATACCTTGGTATAATTGTATGTAGTGACCATTTTATATCAGAAAGATGTTTGTATATTAAACGGATGAATGATGATGTAAGGAACAATTGATATATACATGAATTGAAATACTTAATCACTATATAGATTAATAATTAATAATGGGATGATTAGTGACATGGTCAATTGAAAATATGAATGTATATTATAAATCAATGGGAATCCTTTGTTCTATTCTTCGCTCTTTCTTCTTAGAGATAGGTGACACTATAATACTTTAAAGACTCATTGTTATTTGATAGATAATCATGAATTTAAGGAAATAAGGATTGTTACAAATGAAAGAATATTAATGGTAATTTGAATACATAATGCCCAATGACAGCGAAATACTCAGTTATGTTTAATGTAAACCAGTGATGTTAACCCTGAGTTTAAGAATTGGTGCACAAAAACCTGTAACCAAATGACATGCTTGATGAAATGGAGGAAAATTGTTTTTTGTTCTGCTCTTGCTTTGTTTTGTATGTGTTGTTTTGTTTAAAAAAGAATAAAAATATATTATAAAAAACAATTTGTACTTTCCTTGCTGATAAGGAGCTGTATTAAGTGTTAGTTCTGATAGAAATAATTCTCATGAGACAGTGAGATTGTCAGAGTTGAATGAATAAAGACACCCAAGAGAACTCTGGGAAAAATGGAACTTACGGAAATGAAAACGATAGCTAGTAACTAAAATAAAATATGGACTACTGGCAATTGAATACATATAATTGGATGGTCCAGAAAAAGGTAATCTAGTGATCTTAGAAAGAATTTGAATGAAGCTTGTTAATTCATGGCAAATGTGAAACTAGTCTCCAATTCTTAAGTATACAACAGTTCATTTAGTGACCATTCAAAATTACAATGGCACTGAAAAAGTAACTTATGACTAGTTTTCACACAACCGTTGTAGCATCCCCATAGTCATGTAATCAGAATTCAGATGCTTGGCAATTGGTTCATGTTTATGATGGTTGCAGTGTCCCTGGGACACATTCAGAAGGTTTTGCAACCTTCTGAAATGCAAAGTCAATGGGTAAATCATATTTGCTTAACAATTGTGTTTCTAACTTAACAACTATGGTAATTCACTTAACAACTGGCAACAAAGGTTATAAAATGGGACAAAATTCATTTACAAATGTCTCACTTAGTAGCAGAAATTTTGGGCTCAATTGTGGTCATAAGTCTAGGTTTACCTGTAGTTTGCTGTAAGGTTTCCTAAAAATGCCCTAATTGATTCATGAATATCAAGTCAAGTTTCAATACAAAACTAGTCATTTATTAGCATCATCATAGCCAAGATCTTTTCGCAGTCAAGTCTAAGTTTTGTTTGATTTGTAGCTGAACTTTACCCCTGTTCCTTCCCTCACCTCAGTTTTGTGTCATAAATCACATTCCCCTATGAGATGCACACCTCCCACGCCTGTTGCAGTAATCTGAGATCCGACCAGCTAACAGTATGCGTGGGATGCACTCCCCCTCCTCCTGTCACTATGACAATGATGGGAGTTGACATTCGGCTCCCCTCACTTTCCAAAAGCAATCTGTGGGAAACAAACAATTTGAGTACAAGTATAGGATTTAAGGCTACGTCCTTCCCCCAGGCTTGTTTGGATTTTTTGTATGGAATCTTTCTATAAGGCGATCAGCCTTGATATTTCTATTCTTTACCCAAGATGCCTCTGACAAGGGGTAGCCCTTCCACTTGATTAAGTACTGGAATTGTCTCTTGTGCCACCTTGAATCAAGGATTCATTGCACCTCATAATGGGTTTGGCCCCCTATGACCATAGGGCCTGGGAGCTCCTGGGGTAGTGGTCTCAGAGTGGATTCAACCACGAGTTTTAAGAGGCTACTATGGAATAACAGGTGTATCTTCCCTAGCAGTTGGGGCAGTTTCAATTGCACTGTGACTGGGTTGATGATCTTTACTATGGGTAATGGTCCCATAAACTTCGGCCCCAGTTTCTTGCTAGGCAGTTTTAATCTCAAATATTTTGTGGAGAGGTAAACATTCTCTCCCACCCGGAATGGGTGTTGCAAAGCTCGGTGTTTATCTGCCTGTTTCTTATAGGTTTGTGCTGCTTTAGCCAGTGCTTTTTTGACATTCTCCCAGGTTGCTTTTAGCATTGACAGCAATGCTAAAGCTGACTGAGGAGGAGGGATCCCTTGGATACTGAAGCATTGGGTTCACTACTTTGAACGGTGTTAGTCCTGTACTACTGTGAACAGCATTATTGTACACAATCTCAGCAAAAGACAGAAGGTCTGCCCAATTGGACTACTGATAGTTCATGTAGCACCTCAGGTACTGCTATACCATGGTGTTCAGTCTCTCTGCCCCCCCCCCCCCATTGGTGCTCAAGTAAAAAGCCGAGCTGAGGCCCTGGGATCACCCAATGGACTGCAGGAACTCCCTCCAGAATTTAGCCGTTAACTGGAGCCCTCTGTCTGAGATAATTTGAGGTACTTCATGCAGGTAGTAGATGTGCTTCAGGAGCAGTTTGGCCAGCTTGTGAGCTGAGAGTAGTCTGCTGCAGGGTATGAAGTGGGCCTGTTTGGAGAACAGGTCTATTACAGTCCAAATCACCATGTTTCCCCCCCTTTTGGCAACTCTACTATAAAGTCCATTGCGATCTCCTCCCACAGCATCGTTGGCTCTGCTACCAGTTGCAGCAGTCTGGGTGTGTGTGTGTGTGTGTGTGTGTTATCCCAGTCGTCTCTTTTTTTTAATACATTTTTTATTTTTTATTTTCAAAACAACACATCCTTCTTTACATACTGTAGAAAGTGTATCAGTTGGTTACAAAAAGACTTTCGTGCATCTCTTCCACAGCCAACAAACATAATTCATATTAACTCAAGTATTTTAACTCAGATATTTATACATGTTAACATCATCATACCTCCATTTTGATTTGACTATAATTGTTTAAATGTCCTTCATAAAATATACCAAGATTTAATACATAACCACATACTGGCATTTCATTTAGTATTTCTAAAATCCTCCAGTAATACTGAATCCTTATGTCTTAGCTAAACATCCATAATATTTAATAACAAAATTTTCTAATCCTCCTTTCCAAATCACTGTTTACAATTTACATACAGTTTCCTTATGTTGTACTCATACCTATATATACACGTGGACATGGACGTGATGTGCCAGGGCCTCGAGGCTGTTAGGGACTGGATGGGGGCTAACAAGCTTGTACTCAATCCAGATAAGACCGAGTGGCTGGTGTGTTTCCCTCCTACTAATTGGCCAAGTGTTCCATCTCTCAGGCTGGGGGGTCAAACAGTATGCCCCTCAGACAGGGTCCGCAATTTGGGAGTCCTCCTGGACCCACAGCTGACTTTTGAACACCACTTGTCAGCTGTGACCAGGGGGGCATTTGCCCAGATTCGCCTGGTGCACCAGTTGCGTCCCTACCTGAACCGGGAGGCCCTCACTACAGTCACTCGCGCCCTTGTGACCTCTAGACTGGACTACTGCAACGTGCTCTACATGAGGCAGCCCTTGAAGAGTATTCGGCGACTTCAGCTTGTCCAGAATGCAGCCGCGCGAGCGATTGTGGGTGCACCTCGGTTCACCCACGTAACACCTATCCTCCGCGAGCTGCACTGGCTGCCTATTGGTCTCCGGATACGCTTCAAGGCGCTAGTCGTCACTTATAAAGCCCTTCATGGTATTGGACCTGGGTACTTGAGAGACCGCCTGCTGCCAATTACCTCCACCAGACCGATTAGATGCCACAGACTAGGCCTCCTCCGAATTCCATCCACTGGCCAGTGTCGACTGGTGACTACCCGGAGGAGAGCCTTCTCTGTGGCTGCTCCGACCCTCTGGAACGAACTCCCCGTGGAGATTCGCACCCTCACCACCCTCCAGACCTTCCGCAGAGCCCTTAAAACCTGGCTGTTCCGACAGGCCTGGGGCTAAAGAACCGTGCCCCTATCTCGAATGGTATGATTGTTGCGCTTTTTAAATTATGTACTGTTTTGTGTTGTTGTTCAAATTGTCTGTATCCCCCTTCCCTTGTTTGAGTTGTGAGCCGCCCTGAGTCCCCCTCGGGGGAAAAGGGCGGCATACAAATGAAATAAACATTCAAACATTCAACAACAACCTACACATTGTTATCCTTATCCTTCCTTTATTTAACTATATTCTGTATCATAACATTTCCCCCCTAATAATCTAGACTTTAACTGTACCTAACTTAGTTCTTTTTTATTAATCTTTATATATAATCCAAAAGGATTTCTAATCTTCCTTTCATGGGTACCATTCAATATTCATATCCAATTATTACTTATCATAACACCACACATTGTATAAATTAATAACATTATCAATTATTTATTTAAACTATATCTATTATCACTAAATTTCACTAAGTTTAACTAGTTTTAAATTTTGCTCTTCCATCTATCAACCTGTATCTTTCCAGTAGCAAAACAGTCTAATATCTTCTGCCATTTGTGGTGTCAGTCCTCTAATCATCTCCTTAGTCAACTTTGCATATTAGCAACTCCTTACTTATAAAATCTCTCATGTAATTTCGATGCCCTTCTACTGTTTCCTTAATCAGCTTATCTTTGATTGTCAGTAGTGTTATCAATGATATTGCTAATAAAATTTTTCTCTTTAAATCCATGCATTCTTTTGTTTTTTCTTCTTCTGTATCTTCCCATCTGGGGTAGATTTCCCCTCCATTTAGTTCCTCTTTCAGTATTCCACTCTTTCCATTTTCAGAGACAAACCAATCACCATAAATATCAGCAAATTTAATTTCTTTATATTCATTTTCCTCTTTGATTTTTAGGGTTTTAACCACCACTTTTTCCACTTGATAAACATCCTCAACTTCATCATATTTTGCTGTTAGATGCTCTAAGTCTTCCAGCTTCTTGTCAATCCTCTCATGTGTATTTGATAATTTCTGTATTTCTAAGAATATCTTTTGCAGACTTAAAGTTTCTTTCTGCTGTTGAAATTGTGCCATTATACAAACACTGGTGCTCCAGCTTGGAAGGTTAATAAGATTAAGCATAGATTCACAATAACGTTTTATTTTCACTTTTCTCTGGTTAAAGATATACTTCAAAGGGACATCTGTATGCTTTTCTTATCACTCTATAAACAAGCAGCAAGACCTTGGAGTGCCAAGCCAGGATAATCAGTAAGAAAAACAAGAGTGTTTCGTTTCCAATACACAAACTTTCCACCCTTCAAGTAGCAGTGTTATTGTTGCAATTTTGATAGCTTGATGCACAGGTTGGCTGCCAGACGTTTTTCCAAATACCTGTCAGACCAGGAGTATGTGGTCGTTCATGGTCTCCGTGTAGATGAGGATGTCGTTCAGGTAGACAGGACCCCTAGCCATTTCCTTGCTTCTCCCTCTAGTCCCCCTGCAATAGTATTCACTATGACTCTGAGGGTTGAGTAGAGGTGTCCATATCATTCTATGTGGATCTCAGCTGAGTCAAAGAATAGGGCTAACTAGTCTGAGTCCCCATGAAACTTTCCCCTGAACCGGGTACTTTGATTAGCACTGCCCTTCCCTCCTCCTGTCAGCCTCTGTATGCTTGTGCTAGATGTGTCTGGAGATACTGCTCAGTTCTAGTTTGGAGGGAGGGGGAGATTATTTTCCCTGGGCAGCCTGCCTGCTACGTGGGAGAGGCACTGGTTTCATCCCCCTTCTCATGGGTAGAGAAGGGGGGCTGCATTCCCGTCTGATTCTCATCACCTCGAACATCCACTGCTCCTCCCCTCTCTTTTAGCCTGTGCAATTGCCTCTCTTCACGTAGGGTGGCCCAGTCGAATCCCTCCCTCCATTGCTCTATGAACTCCCCAGGGGCTCCATTGGGGGCTTTGGGGGCCTGGCTTGGTTCCAGTCCAGCATCCCCTCCACTCTTCGCAGCTCACTCAGCTCATTCTTCACAGCTCGCTTCCTTTTTTCTGAGTATTGGAGTGTGGGAGCTCAGCTTTAGCTGCTTTAGGGATTGAATACTCATCACCTCTTGCTTCGCCCATCTTGACTTTGATGTCTGAGGTCAGGCTGCACTCTGGCTGCAATCAGGCTCTCTTCGGATAGCTGGCCCTTTGCCATGGTTACCTGAGTTTCCCTCGAGGCACCACCGATATCAGAGGAATGATTGGAGATTCAGGATTTAGGAGACTCGGTAATCTTGATAGATTTTTAAAAGTAGACTTGACTGTCTGTAAGGTTTCCTAAAAATGCCCTAATTGATTCATGAGTATTGAGTCAAGTTTCAATACAAAACTAGTCATTTATTAGGAGCATCACAGGCAAGATCTTTTCGCAGTCAAGTCTAAGCTTTGTTTGATTTATAGCTGAACTTTACTCCTGTTCCTTTCCTCCCCTCAGTCTGTGTCATAAATCATATTCCCCTATTCCCCCTCCCAAGCCTGCTGCAGTAATCAGTGATCTGACTTCAGCCGACTATGCGTGGAATGCACTTCCCCTCCTTCTCTCACTATGACAATGCTGGGAATTGACATTTTGCTACATGGAAAAGAAGGATGATAGAAAGTAAACCCTAAAGACATAAATATAGAATACTTTAAGAAGAGAATCATTCAGGCCCTATTCATCTCACAGCTGGACTGAAGTGTGCTCTACATGGGGCTACAGCTGGTGCAAAGTGGGGTGGTACGAGCAATTCCTGGCTCTTGTAACACTACTGCTCCATGTGTTTTATTGGCTGCCAGTCTGTTTCTAGGTACAATTCAAGGTGTCGGTAATCACCTTTAAAGCCATTCATGACATAAGTCCAGACCGTCTCATGTGAAAGGGTCACATGTGGGAGGGATCTTGGAATCCTAGTGGACAACCATTTAAAAATGAGCCAGCAGTGTGCAGCAGCTGCCAAAACCAATACAGTTCTAGGCTGCATAAACAGAGGTATAGAATCAAGATCACGTGAAGTGTTATTACCACTTTATACCATTGTACAGCACAGCACAGCAGAGTCTAGTCTGTTTCCAAGGTGATGTGTGGGAGGAGTAACACATGGGTATTAACCCAGCCCTTTTGCCCTGGAGACTGAGGTAATCTTTGAGGCCACACCTCCGTTCCTCCTTCTGACCTCCCAGATTAACTTCAGTCTACAGCCCAGAAGGAGTGTTATTCCTGACTCTCCCTCACCTTGAGGAGTTAGGTTTCCTTTTTTGCAGGATTTTCTTCCAGGTTTTCCTTTTTTCAGTCCTTTTTTCTACCATCCTTCAGATCCTTGACGCTTCAGGAGTTTTTTCCTCTTACAGAAGAAGCACTGAAGAGTGCCTCACCCCTCCTTGTTGTGCTCAGTGTTGCTAGCCAGCCGTGCTGCCGGCTAGCACGATTCCCAGCGACCGGATGGTCACGTAAGCGGAAAAAAGGGACACACGGGGCATTTGGAGGCTCCACGCACCCAGGAGGCCATCTGACCGGGGAGCTGTTGGATTCTTCCCCCAACGCTCTCAAGCTGCAGGGAATCGGGCTGCAGATCGGCAGCCGCCTTCTTGGTCCTCCACCGGGACACGTGGTCAAGCGTGTGACCGGCGTTCCCTCTATGGGCGCCGGGAGCACTCAAAAGAGCACCGCAGAAGCCGGAAGAGGCTTTGAAAGCCCCAAATTCCACTGGCTCTCTGGGGAGGGCCCAATCCAAGCAGTGCGCCGGCAGTCGGGCCGCAGATCGGCGGCTAGGACCGTTTCAAGCGAAGCCGGCTAGAAGAAGGGAGGCAGTGAGCGGCAGAACCGTGAGTACAATGGTGCAGGCGTCAAGAATCAGGGGTGCCAAGCCCAGAGCCCATGTGCACCCGGATCCGGGCGAGGGGACCTCCAGGAGGGAACCCCCAGGCACTAGAGGGAGGTCTGCCAAGAGAGGCACCCCCAGGCCCCAGAGGAAGGGAACCTTGGAAAAGGAGGTTCGGATCACCAGGGCCTCTGCTAGAAGGTTCAGGGCCACCATCAGCCCTTCCCCTTCCGGATCTCACTCCCCCGCAGGTTCCCGGCCCTGGAAGAGACCCGGGAGTCATCCCCAGATTCCCCTATGGACTCAGGCAGAGGGCACAGCTCCTTATCACCCCCCCTCTCGCTTGCACACCTATTTGAGGCAAGGAATGACCCCTTTGGGCGCAGGGCACCCAGTCCAGCCAGGTACCATTGGTACCTCAATCTCCTGATCACAGAGACTCTCCACAGCCTCCAGAACTCCAGCCTTCCCTGCCTGAGCTTCCTGCAAGCTTCCAGGTTTTAGCCAGGGCCATAGCTCAGGGGATTGCCTCTGGGATGAATCAACAGCCCCAGAGTTCCAGGAGTAGGTCTTCCCGGGACCAGCCCAGGGGTCACCAGGATCGCCCCAGGGCCTCTGCTACCAGAGGGCCCAGGTCTCCCTCTCCCTCCACTGCCAGGGAGGCTTCGGAATTGGAGGAGGGAGAGTTAAAGGAGGTGGGGTTCTCTGAAGATGAGGATGCCCAGACACCTGAGGCCCCCAATATTGCTGGCTTTCCCCCCTCCTTATTTAGTTCTTTACTCTGCAAGGCCAGGGCCACAGCAGACCTGGATACCCCTCCAGATCCCAGGCCTGCGACTACCACGTCCAGCACTAGCGGGAGTAAAAAGAAGGCTCCCTTCCATAGGCCACCATGGAGAAGGAAGAGATCCCCACTCCAGAGATGTTCCTGGAGGTGCTTAAATCCCAGTGGGTTAAGCCAGGCTCCTTCCCCAACCCGGGGGGCAATGAACAAAGGTTCTATAATCTTAACCCTACCTTTGCCCAAGCTCTGCAGGTTCCCGAGGTGGACAATCCACCCTAGCTTCAGCTTCAGTCATGGTCACTGGAGACATCGCCAACTGCCTGAAAGCAGAGGACAAGAAGGCAGACATCGTTTTGCGTAAAACATTCCAAGCAATAACCTGGGCCATTAGGGCAGCCGCTTCTGCCTCCTTTTTCAATAGGTCTACAGTGTTATGGCTGGAACAGCTGAGACACAGAACTCCAGCCACGGAGGTATGACTTCTGCAGGACATCTCTAAGGTGCTGGCAGCCATGCAGTTCTCAGCTGACGCCACCTTGGACTCAGTTAAGTATGCTTCTCGAGCCTTATCATCCTCTGTAGCGTCCAGGCACCTGCTGTGGTTGCGACACTGGCAGGCAGAGTCCCGGGCTAAGTGGCACCTAGCAGGAGCAGACTATTCCGGGGACAAACTTCGGTGCCTCGTTGGATCCTATCCTGGTGGAGGACAAGAATAAGCGGAAGGTCTTCCCGGCTACAAACAGACGGTCAGATCACCGTCATGCTCCGTACCCCAGGAGAACATCTTACTGCCTGCCTGAATCGGACGTCCAGAACCAGAGGTACCAGAACCCCAGGTTCCATCGACAAGGGGATAGGCAGTTCCCTAGAGACAGGTTCAGGGGCAGCAGCAGAGCAAGCGGCCATTTCGAGGAGGGGGCGGCCGCCCTTTCCGCAGATTCAAGTGATCCGTTTGCGGATCACCTCATTGGCGGTCGCCTCTCAATTTTTGCGGATGCCTGGGAGCATGTCACTTTGGATGAGTGGGTCCCCCAGACTGTTAAGCTCAGATTACAGCTGGAGTTCCGCTCGCAACCCCCTAATAGATTCTGTACCTTCGCCTCCTCCAGGGATCCCACCAAGCGGGCACTTAAGGCCAAGGCCATCAAACATCTGTTAGATATCAGGGCCATTGAAAGGGTCCTAGAGGGCGAGAAGGGCTCCAGATTCTACTCGAACCTGTTCCTGGTTCCCAAGAGTTCAGGGGGGTGGAGAGCCATCTGGATCTTAAACTACTCAATTCCACGGTGGTCTACTGTAGGTTCAAGATAGCCTCTCTGAAATCCATCTTAGAGGGCATCTGACAGGGCGACTTCTTGGCCTCCATTGACCTCACGGAGGCCTCCCTTCACATCAGAATTGCCCTGGAACATCGCAGGTTCCTTAGGTTTTCCCCTGAAGGCAACCACTTCCAATATAGGGCCCTACCCTTCGGGTTGGCTTCAGCTCCCAGGACCTTTACCAAGGTGCTGGCTGTGGCCGCAGGTCACCTGCGCTCCTTCCCAGTATGACTATTTTGTTACCTAGATGACATCCTCGTCCTAGCCAGGTCCCCAGACATGGCCAGGCAGGACCTGGAGATCCCCATCGACACGCTCAGGTCCCTGGGGTTCTCCATCAACCTGGAGAAGAGTCACCTGGTCCCATCTATCAGGCTCCAGCACCTCGGATCTATTATAGATTCGGTGTCGGGGGAGGTTTTCCTTCCCCAGGATCAGAAGGACGGCATTGTGCAGCTGATTCATAAGGTTCGCAAATTACACTCTGTCCCTGTAGTTCTTCTTTCCAGGCTCCTTGGGAAATTCATTTTTTGTATAGGGATCATGCCTTGGGCTCGCCTACATGCCAGGGAGCTTCAGTGGTTCCTGCTTCCATACCAGAAGGCCGGGACGAGCGACGCCACATTCAAGGTTCGAGTGTCGTCCCAGGTGCTGCTCTCGCTTCATTGGTGGCTGACCCCAGCATTGGACAAAGGATCCCTCTTCAAGGAACCAGCAAGGAAGGTACTCACGATGGATGTGACCTGTTCGGCTGGGGAGCACACCTGGAGGCCCAGATAGCCCAGGGCCGCTGGACTCCAACAGATCTGTGCAACAACATCAACTGGTTGGAGCTCAGGGCCATCCACCTGGCCCTACGACACTTCAAGACCACGGTGACTGGTCATCATGTCCTGGTCCTTATGGACAACGTGGCAGCCAGGGCCCACATGAACAGACAAGGGGGCACCCACTCCAAGGCCCTTCGTGACGCCTTCCGATTAGAAAACTGGGCAGAGAGGCATCTCCAATCCATCAGAGTGGAACACATCTCCGGGATGGAGAACCAGCAAGCGGATTGGCTCAGCAGGGAGACAGTCGACAATGGAGAGTGGCAGCTCCATCCCAGCGTCTTCCGGCAGATCTGCAAGAGGTTCAGGCGGCTGGTGGTGGATCTCTTCGCAACCCCAGCGAACGCCCAGCTGCCGAACTTTATATTGAGGTTCCCGTCCAGAGGAGCAATGGACACGGACGCCCTTCGCTGCAGATGGCCACCAGGTCTACTTTACACTCCCCCCCCTTCCCCTCATTCCTGGGGTTTTGAGGAGGCTGGTGTCAAAGGGAGCAGAGATGATTCTAGTGGCTCCTTTCTGACAACGCCGCCCCTGGCTAGCAGACTTGCTGGTGCAGTCCTTAGCTCCTCACTGGAGGATCCCCCCCGGGGGAGGTGTCCCTACACCAGGGGTCTCTGGAGCATCCGGATCCGGAGTGGCTCCATCTGATCATCTGGCGATTGAGCGGGAACAGCTGAGAGGGGCCCAATATTCTGCAAAGGTCATTAGGACCGCCGAGGTGTCCAGGAGGCAGTCCACCACCCGCATCTACAACGCCTCCTGGGTTGCCTTTTCTGACTGGTGTAAGGCAAAGGACATAATACCAGCCTCGGCTTCTGTATCCCAGGTTCTGGACTTCCTACAGGAAGGCCTGGAGAAGGGTCTGGCCCCCAGCACCCTTAGGAGACAGATCTCTGCTCTCTCTATGATCCTGGAGGGGGGGGTGGACGCACCACCCTTGTCCCAACATCCGGTCCTCAGGCGCTTCCTTAAGGGAGAGGCGAATCTGAAACCCCCAGTGGTCCATCGATTCCCTACCTGCGACCTACCCATTGTCCTCCAGGCATTGACGGAGGCACCATTCGAACCCTTGAGGGAGGTTTCCCTACAATTCCTGACCCTTAAGGTCGTTTTCCTGGTTGCCATCACCTCAGCCAGGAGAGTATCCGAGATCAATGCTCTGTCCAGCAGAACGGACTTCTGCACCTTTCTAGAGAACCGGGTCATCCTCAGACTGGACCCCGCGTTCATGCCCAATGTCAATTCTCCCTTCCACAGGGCTCTAGAGATAGTTCAGCCGGACTTCTGTCTGCAGCCCTCCAGGGATAGAGAAAGATCCTGGCACAGGTTGGATGTCAGAAGAGCCTTGCACATCTACCTGAAGCACAAGGCACCCTTTAGGCGTTCAGAAGCCCTCTTGGTATCATATCAACCGTCCACCAGAGGTGCCAAGGTTTCCCCGACCACCATTAGCAGGTGGATCAGGGTGGCCATCTCACAGGCCTACGAGGCACGGGGACTTCAGGTCCCAGAGGGCATCACAGCACACTCCACCAGAAGTGCGGCCACCTCAGCAGCCTGGGCCACCCAGGTCTCCATAGAGGAGATCTGCCGGGCTGCCGCCTGGTCTTCTCCTTCACCTTTCATTAGGCATTACAACTAGATGCTTACACCTCCGCAGAAGCAGCCTTTGGCAGGAGGGTTCTACAGAGAGTCCTAGACTCTTGAGGGGCTCAGGCCCATGGATCCCTCCCTAGGACATCTTGCTTTGGTATGTCCCATGTGTTACTCCTCCCACGCCTCACCTTGGAAACTGGCAGTTGCTTACCTGAACTGCATGTTTCAAGGAAGGCATGGGAGGAGTCACTTCCCCCCCCCTTTAGGACTCACTGCGCCAGGGGCCTGAGTCAGTTCAGTGGTCAGTCAGGGCCAGGCTGGAAGGATATGTGCTTGCACTGTCTTTGTTCTTTCCTTCCAGGTGCTCTGCTATGATCCATCGGTTAATCTTGGAGGCACGGAGGTGTGGCCTCAAAGATTACCTCAGTCTCCAGGGCAAAAGGGCTGGGTTAATACCCATGTATTACTCCTCCCACGCCTTCCTTGAAACATGCAGTTCAGGTAAGACCAATTGCCATTATTTACAAGGAAATTAGCTTTAGCCTCACTGGTGCAAAATTATAGCGGAAAAGAAAAAAGAAAAAGAAAAAAACTATTCATACGTTTCCACGTGTGCATGGAGTGATTGTGGTTGTATTTAAAAGTCTGACAGCCCAAGCATAGAAACTATTTTTAAATCTATTTGATCGGCTGGTATACTTTGATGTCTTCTACCCAATGGTAGAAGAGCAAAGAGACACTGACCAGGGTGTGAATTATCTCTGAGTATCTTCCTTACTCTGCTAAAGCAGCGAGAGCTGGCAATGTCATCCAATGGTGTT
This sequence comes from Thamnophis elegans, assembly GCF_009769535.1. Lineage (NCBI taxonomy): Eukaryota > Metazoa > Chordata > Lepidosauria > Squamata > Natricidae > Thamnophis > Thamnophis elegans. The sequence continues at coordinate 61,625,656 of NC_045558.1, read as the reverse complement.
AGAGGGCAACCAATGGTTTCTTGTACTGAATTGATCACTCTCTGTAGTACCTTCCTGTCCGCAGCTGTTAAACCAGCATACCATACTATAATGCAATATATGAGGACGCTTTCAATGGTGGACCAATAGAAAGAGGTCATCACCTGTTATTCCACCTGATTTTTTCGCAGGACTCTAAGGAAATGAAGTCTCTGTTGGGCCTTTCCAATTACCAGGGACATGCTGTTTTTCAAGGTGATATCTTGACTAATAAACACTCCCAAGAATTTAAAAGAGGAAACCCTCTCCACACAGCCCCTCTCGATATCCAGTGGGGCAGGTTCCTCTCTGTGTTTCCGGAAATCTAGCAACATCTCCTTTGTCTTGCTAGTATTTAGATGTAAGTTGTTTTTTGAGCACCATGCAGATACTTTCTGGACTTCTTCCCTGTATTCTGTTCATCCCCTCCAGTTATGAGACATAGCACTGTTGTGTCGTCTGCAAACTTTATTATGATGTTGGATGGATCAGAGGATATGCAGTCATATTTATACAGCAAGTACAGGTAGGGGCTGAGCACACAGCCCTGAGGGGAGCCTGTGCTGAGCTTCAGTGTGGAAGATGTAAAGGACACAACCCTTACTGTTTGTGGTTGATCCGTCAGGAAGTCTGATCCATTCACAAGTGAGGGGAGGGAAATTCAGGTCAGTCAGCTTTTCAGTAAGAATGCCTGGGAAGATGGTGTTAAAGGCCGAGTTATAGTCTATAAAAAGCATTCTGACATAATTCCCAGATTTCTCAAGGTGGCTCAGTGCAATATGTAGAGCACTGGCGATGGTGTCCTCTGTCGACCTGTTGCTTCTATAAAGCAAACTGGTGTTGATCAAAATTTGGTGGAACCTAAGGTATTATAGGACCAGTTTCTCAAAGCACTTCATAACTATTGACATCAGTGCATTGGGTCTATAGTCATTCAGGCTATTTAATGCCTTGGTAAGGCCACACTTGGAATACTGCATTCAGTTTGGGTCACCACGATATAAAAAAAGATGTGGAGACTCCAGAAAGCGTGTAGAGAAGAGCAACAAAGAGGATTAGGAGAGACATGATAGCAGTGTTCCAATATCTCAGGAATTGCCACAAAGAAGAGAGAGAGTCAAGCTATTCTCCAAAGCACCTGAGGGTACAACAAGAGGCAATAGGTGTAAACTAATCAAGGAGAGAAGCAACTTAGAACTGAGGAGAAATTTCCTGACAGTTAGAAAAATTAATCAGTGGAACAATTTGCCTCCAGAAATTGTGAATGCTCCAACACTGGAGGATTTTAAGAAGATGTTGGATAACCATTTGTCTGAAATGGTATAGGGTTTCCTGCCTAGGCAGGAGTGTAGTTGGACTAGAAGACCTCCAAGGTCCTTCCAACACTGTTATTCTATTCTATCCTATCCCATCCCATCCCACTGGGATTGCCCCATCCCACCCATGCTTGCAGAGGAGGTATTTTGCAAGCCCATCGGCCTGTTTATATTTCCCAACTAGAAGGGTCAAGAAAAAAACCTTACCTGCCATTGTTCCTGCCCTCTGGAACATTTTCCTCTCTACAATGTGAGGTCATACCCAACCTGATCTTTTGTAAGAGCCTCATAAACTCATAAAACATTTGCATGGCTGTTATTAAGTTGCCATGGTGAGGAAAGGGGGGGGAGCGCATTCCATACATACCTTTGGCTAGAGTCGAATCTCAGATTACTACAGCAGGCTTGTGAGGCGTGCACCTCATTGAAGAATGTGATTTATGACACAGACTGAGGGGAGGGAAGAAACTGGCAAAGTTCAGCCAAAATTTAAATGAAGTCAAATCTGACTGCCATGGGGTATTGCCGAAATGGTGTTCCTAATAAATGACTGGATTTCTTTTGAAACTTGGTTCGAGGCTCATGAATTAATTATGGCATCTTTCAGAAACCTGACACCCACTGTCAGGCATGCCTTCCTCAGTAACCAAGAAAGAAACCTCTCAACTCCATTGCTTGTGGAATTAAAAGTACTTTTACTGGTTATGAATAGATAGCAGTGAAGTAAAGTAAGGTCTGAGTCAGAAAAGCGCGAAATCATACATATCAAACATTTGCCCAGCCCCCTCCCTCCAACAATCCCCATCCCATTGCCCAATCTGCAACTCCCTTAGGTGTCATGTGGGTTGCATCTCCAAGAAGCATCATCAGGTTGGTATGCAGGATGGTTGGCCTTGACCAGGTCCAAACATCAGCCATCCGTATGCGCCTAAGATGGTGAGAACTATTCCTCTTGTACCATTTATTCCCATCCCAAATACCATGCCCCCTGTTTCCATGGCAGCGAAAGCAAGTAAGCGAAGCAGAGGCTGACACCCACCCTCTGGAACATCTTCACAGTGTGAGGTCATACCCAACCCTCCTAATCTTTTGTAAGAGTCTAAAGAGGGAGCATCATAGTGGATTTCCGTTAGTAGATTAACAACAGATTCTACTCCCCTGCCCACCATTCCCATTTGTAATTGGATCATAGCGTTTGTTGGTATTGATTTATGTTTTTAACATGCAGTGAGAAAGAGAGATAGGTATGCGTTATTCTGTGGTAAGACGGCTGGCCAATACATTTTATAAATAAATAAAATAAATATTTTATCTATGGTAGCCAAAATTCAAAAGCAAAATGGATTAGATTTTAGATTAATAAATTATATTAAAAAACATAAACTTTCACGATCTGTAGCTCACTTTATCATGCAGTACAGGGGTGGGTTGCTGCCAGTTTTATTACCAGTTTGCAACCTGTGCACGTGCACTATTCAAAGTAAATTGTTCTTCATGCATGCACAGAATAATTTACAGTGAACTGTGCATGTGCAAACACTAAAACCCAAAGTAGTGGCGGCCCAGCAATGGCGAGGGAACCAGTTCGGGGGCGTGGCAGGCCTGGGTCCCTGCTGGTTCTGCAACCTAGGCCTGAATTCCATTACCAGTTCGTCCAAACCGAGAGCAACCCACCTCTGATGCAGTAGCTGAACTAATACAGGATTTAAATTGAAATTAGATAAAAGAAAGAAGACAAGGTCTTCAAATGCAAATGAAACATATATGAGACAGATTTCAGGTACCTTACCAATTAACAATTTTAATATGTTAAAACCCTATTCAGTGTGTTGACATTTTTTGAGGTAGCCTAAAACCTCTTGAAGTGAGTTCAGCAATCCCTTTTCAGTTGGTTTGATAAAATTTCTTTTTTTCCAAAATGGCTGATTTCAGAGCTGTAATTCAATACTGAGAATTGAATTGTTTTGATAGTGTGTTGGCCTTGGTGTCAAATTTGTGGTCATTAGTTCTTTTGATTAATGTCCTGTTTGTCATTTGTAGAATCCAGAGTGGCAGATAGTGGTATAGGAAGAGAATGTGAAACTGCTTTTAAACTTGTGTATGAAGTTATTGGTATCTGTGATGATGGTGTAAATAAAACAGAGTAAATATTTGAGTTTGTTGCAGGATCTGGTTCCCATGTTAACATCATCATTTTTATTTTTGGTGGATAGTAGTTATTGGTGTGTTAGGGACTGATGGGAAGTCTTGTTATTTAATATCAGTGATGATATTCTTGATGACTCCCAAATATTTGCCTAGTGGCTTTATGAAATCTGTGATGTAACAGTGGTGTTATGTAACTGGAAATGCTGTTGTCATAATGCCAGCCCTTCAAGCTAGACAAGGTCAAGAAACCTGACACCACAGGAACTCCAGGAATGCTATTTTATTAGTGTACTATGTATTAACAGAATCTTGAAAACTCATGCAAAATTTTCACTGTTCACTTTAAGGACAAGGTTAGAGCAGAGCTGTTCTGAGACTTTCCATTTTCTACTTTGGCAGGACTAAGTAATCTTTTCAGCTCTCCCACTTTATTCTCTAGATTTCTCTACCCAATAAAGTCTGAGAACATCATCCATGAAACTTGATATTCCAGCTGTAATAATTCTTATGCTTGAGACAATGAGAGAGCCCAGATTCCCTAGTGGCTTTAGGAAATTCTTTCATCAGATTTCATAATAGTTTCTGATATGTTGCTATGGAGGTTTGTACTCTGCGATGGTGGAGAATTATTTCTTGGCTTATTTCATACAAATTATCTTTTAGACCACTAGACCAATCTCAAGGTTAACTTTCTTAGAGTTTACATGCAAAATACTAAGTGGTGCAGGAAACAAAAAATATAGAGCTACTAAATTTTAGATGTAGAAGAACTTCCAATCAAAAGAGGATGGTTCTAATCTTTCGCTCATTTGGAGACAGTTTTGATTTAAATAAGTTCCAATTAGTTTAAAAAACATACAGGTACTGGATTAAGACAATCATTCCCTGAAGCAAACCATTACCTAGCACAGGGGTGTCAAACTGGTGGCCCGCGTGCCAGGTGTATCATGCCCAAGTCACGCCCACCCCAGCTTTGCGAAGGGAAAAGCGTCATGAAACGTCATGTGATAGCAATGCGACACCATAGGTTTGACACCCGTGACGTAGTGGACACAGAAGAAAAATTAAACTTAGCATAGTTTTTGGCTCACTTGTTTGTGTTCCTGCAGAGAATGGATGATCCTTGGTATTGATATTGCATGTGTGCTGATTTGCTTTGGTTTAGCTTTAACTTAAGGAAAGGTAAGTTTTAAACTTTCATCAAGCAGCTTCTGCTTGGTTCTTTAAAAATTTTTTTTTCCTTTCTAATAAAAAAGGGGGTGAGAGAAAATCTGATTTATATGCGTCAAAACCATTTGCTTTTTCTTGAGATTATGAAGATATTTATTGTCTATGCTGGCAATTGTCATTTGCCTTGAAAGAGGGTCCAACAGGCTGAAATAATGAATAGGATATGGCTAGCTTACTCCTTTATTATAGGGTGAAGAAAGCAAGTCTTATGAGGAAGTGTGAAGTATTGGGTCTGCTGAGGCTCCAGTCATGTTCAAGAGGTGACATATATGTTCTCTGTTAAAACTTAGAGCAATGCAATGGCCAATTATTTTTTAAGGAAGGAAGCAAGGCTGAAACACCTGGTCCCAGGGTTTTGTTAATGCTTGCTTACTGAGTTTCTACAGCTCCCAAGAAGTTTAAAGTTTAGTTCTTTATTAACTTTATATCCTGATTTTTTGCAGAATCTTAATATAAGATCTGCTCTATCCTGTACATTCTGTGATACTTGTCCTGAGCAGGCTCACTTAAAAATAATTTCTATTGATTCCCTGGACAGTACTTTCACTACATTCTAAACTTGAAGATGGGCGGCATATACATTTCATAAATAAATAATCATTTAATGCTTTATAAATGCGTAGTTTTTATATTTGATTTACTTACTATGAACTTGCTATCTCAAAAACTACCAGAAAGCCTGCCTGGCTATGGCTGCCTAGCACGTTGGCTGCCCAGCGCTGGGACATGGGCCAGGCCCAGCTGGGAAGGAGAAGGAGGAGGAGGTGGCGATGACGGCTGCGGAGCGAAAACAGCAACTGAACGTCCTTTTGAGGAGACCCTGTAATATATTAACATGCCTACCTTGGCTTCTGCACCTAAAGAACTCTATCTCTGCAGTTCGTTGAAAGATCTAAATAAAAAGACTGAAGTAAAATTGGAGAAAACAAGCACGAAGAATTATGTCAAGATCTTTAAGGTAGCGGAAGAATGACGGTTGGATAGAGATGAACAGAAGGCCTATGTACTTTACATGAAATATGTAACTGTGTATAATCTTATTAAAAAGAGGCCTGACTTCAGACAGCAGCAAGACTACTTTCATTCACTACTTGGACTAACCAATATCAAAAAGGCTATTGAAGAAGCCAAACAACTTTCAGAGAGTCTTAAGCTCAGATATGAAGAAGCAGAAGTGCGAAAAAAAGGAGGAGAAAGACAAGAGGAATAGCAGCAGAAAAAAGAAGAATTAAAAGACGATGCTAAAACCTCTTCAGAAATATCAATGGATCCCAACGGGACAAATTAGCTGGTCAACGGAGACAAGAAAAATGTGGCAGACAGGAAGGATTCTTCTGAAAAGGGAACAATCACCACCAAGAAGCTGTTTACAATAATGATGGATAGAAGCATCAAGGTTATGATCATGGATGCCCGGTGCTTAAAAGATTACCAGGAATCCTGCATTATAAATTCTGTTTGTGTTCCAGAAGAAGCTATCAATCCTGGAGCCATCACTAACAGGATTGAAGCTAAACTGCCAGACCCTTCGAAGGAGCTGTGGAAAGAAAGGGTCCATGTGGATTATGTTGTCTTGCTGGACTGATTCAGTTCAGCGAAGGACCTACAATTAGGCACAACTTTGTGTAGCTTCAAAGATGCCCTTTTCAAGTGGAAAAGTAAAGCTGTGCTATGGAATGAGTCTTTGGTCCTAGATGGAGGTTATGAGAACTGGCTGCTTTACTAGCCTCAGTATACAACCAACGCCAAAGTGACTGCCCCACCGTAGCCAAGATGAGAACATTTCTGTCTCTTTGGACTTTACTTAGCCATCATTGGAAGAGCCAGCTCCAGTTCCCCCACCTGTTGTCTATGTCAAACCCTCTGTGGTAGAAGCACGTGAAAAATCAGACACTGCAAGTGAGCAGGAGAAGAAAACAGATGTACTCTGATTGCTAATTCCTAGCGGAACAATTGCTGCTGCTCCGACTAGCATTCTCAGCCAGCCCATCTCGGCCATGAAGGTTATTCCTCAGGTTGATCATAACAAAAAACCCTCGACCAAAATGCCAGATGACCAAAAGGCAAAGGCCAAAAGCCCAGCAATTGTCAAGCCGCTCAATTACAACAGGAAACTGGTTCCGGATTGTTCTACAAAGCCATCGCTGGAGACGAAGCCCAGATGAAGAGAGGAGCCCCGGGCACGTCAGGAAGGCTACGGTGGTAGAAAAAAACAAAGATGAAAAAGAAGAACCAGAAGAGCAGAGAGGTCCAAAGGGCAGAAAAGAGAGCCAGAGAGGACCAGGGAGACTGGGAAGGCTGATAAAATCTCCAGAGGTATAAAGAAGACCAAGAGAAGAAAGAGAAAGATCAGCCCACCAAAGGGGTCTATCTGGAAAGAGTCCCCAGAGATTCAGCCAAGGTGAAAAAGAAAAATGTCACAGGGAGCGAAAGCCCTGAAATGAGGAAAGAATCAAAAATACCACCAGCGAAAAGGAGAAAACTGTCCGGACCCCTGAAACACAGAGGCACAGATTTGCTGAGGAATCCCAAGGGCCTTTGAGGGGAGACTCTGCCTTGAACAAGTCTCAACGAGAGCTGTTAACCAGACCCCGGAGTAAGGAGATGGGCAGGATCATCCCAGGATAGCCTCATGGCTGGGCCAAGTTTCTGGATACAGTCACCGGGACTTTTCAATACTATCCTTCGCCCACCAATTCAGTCCACATGACCCGCCGGAAATGAGTCCCACAGTTACTACGTGTGCGACTCCCCCAACCCATAAGCCAAAGCCTCTGTCTACCGATCTGTGGGACAGGGAACACTCCAAACTGAAGAGGTCATACTCGTGCCCAGACATCACTCAGGCTCTGCAAGAGGAAGAGAGGAAGATAATCCCCACTTCGAATGTGAATTGTGAGAATAAGCCTGTGTGCTATCCAAAAACAGAAATTTCCAGGCTTTCAGCCACACAGATGCGCCATCCAAATCCTGTGTTTTGCAGGATGGGACTGGCTCTGACTGGCCTTCGTAATTTGGGGAACACTTGCTATTTGAATTCAGTGCTCCAGTGTTTGTGCAATACCTCCCACTTGGTGGATTATTTCAACAGGAACTGCTATCACAAAGATATCAACCAGTCTAACTTTTTGGGGTACAAAGGAGAAGTAGCTGAAGAGTTTTGCATCATAGTGAAAGCTTTCTGGACTGGGCAGTACAGATACATCAACCCCAAAGACTTCAGTCACCATTGGGAAGATCAACAAGCAGTTTGCTGGGTATAGCCAGCAAAATTCTCAAGAGTTACTCTTGTTCTTAATGGACAGCCTCCACAAAGACTTAAATAAAGCGGACAACTGAAAATGCTACAAAGAGGAGAATAATGATCATCTGGATGACTTCAAGGCATCTGACCTTGCCTGGCACAAGCACAAACAGCTGAATGAATCAATTATCGTGGCCCTTTTCCAAGGCCAGTTCAAATCCACAGTGCAGTGTCTGATGTGTCACAAAAAATCACTGATGTTTGAGGCTTTCATGTATTTGTCTTTGCCCCTCGCTCCTCTAACAAGTGCAGCCTACAGGAATGCCTTAGATTATTTTCCAAAGAAGAAAAACTGACTGTTAACAATCAGTTTTATTATAGCCATTGCAAAACTCGAAGAGATTCCATGAAAAAAATAGAAATATGGGAGTTGCCACCTGTCCTTTTAGTACATTTGAAAAGGTTTTCATATAATGGGCAGTGGAAACAGAAGCTTCAAACATCTGTTGACTTCCCTTTGGAGAACCTTGACCTCTCACAATACGTCATTGGCCCCAAGAGTACTTTGAAGAGATACATCCTGTTTTCAGTATCTAACCATTATGGAGGGCTGGATGGTGGTCACTACACAGCTTACTGCAAGAGTGCTACCAAGCAGCGATGATATAAATGTGATGATCACAAAGTGTCCGACATCTCGGCATCCTCAGTGAAGTCTTCAGCTCCTTATATTCTCTTTTATATGTCTTACGAACAATGGGCTGCAGATGTAGCCACATAAAGGAAGGATTGAAGGATGCACTAGCTGGTTTATAAATTACTGAACTGAGACCAATGTAAAGTTGCCCAAAAAGGGCTGCAGCAGTTCTTTATCCAAAAATGTATTTTAGTGCTATTGCTGAACATTAAATTATTAACTCTGCTGGTTTGTACTGACATATTTGTAGCTAGGCTTCAAAATTATAAATCTTTGCTTAGTCCTTTGAAAAGTGTTAAGAGTTGGATTCGAGATGTCCTAAAATTCAATCCGTATCTTTCTTTCCTCTTTCCCACATTTATTTATGGCCTTGTCACACTAACCTTAAAGGTTGATTCTTCTGTGAATATCTTATCCAGAGATAAAGATTGGAATGTACGTGTACATACCGATAATAAAAAGATCCGATCCTTTACGAAAAGAAAAAGAAAAAATTACCTGAAAACCATGCCAAAGTTAATACAATAGTAGGAATATAATTGTATTTCATCAAATTATTTCTATGGTATTAATAGAATAGAATTGATAGAATAGAATTCTTTATTGGCCAAGTGTGATTGGACACACAAGGAATTTGTCTTTGGTGCATCTCAGAAAAAGAAAAAAAATACATTCATCAAGAATCATAAGATACAACACTTAGTGATAGTTGGTGCAATTTATGTCCAGGATGTGAAGGGTCTGTAGGTATTGTCACAGCCCTCTTTGTCAGCCTCTACCTTGCATGCTTGCTATTGGCTGCCATAGTAATGGGAAGGTTGGGGGGGGAATGTGCAGGTGGAGATATCTTGAGAAGGGAGGTTTGTTCTCACCATTTTCTGCACATGCTGATGGCTTGTATTTGGGTTTGGTCAAGGCCAACTGTCTCTGCATACCAACTGAATGGGGCCACTCGAAGATGCGCCCCACACAACACTTTTGGGAGCTGGAGATTGGACATTGGGTTGGGGTAACTGGGGGAGGGATTTGGGTAAATGTTTGATACGTACAAGTTCACGCTTTTTTGCTTCAGATCTTGCTTCAATTTTGCTGTTTCCATTTCATGTCCAGTAAAAGTACCTTTTCTCTAATTAAATGGAGTTGGGGGTTTTCTTTCTTGGATATTGAGTAAGGCATGCCTGACATTAAGCAAGATCTCTTTGCAACCATACTGGAGTTAAAACTTCTGGGGGGGGGTTATACCCACCATGTCTAACCCCTGCAGCAACCAGAAGGACCTGGGGGCTGCTGGATTCTCTCCTCCCCTGGAAACAAAGTAGATGGCTGAACTGAATCTTGAGGAAAAATCGGTCCAACCCAGATGATCCCTGGGAGCGGGATTGATGAATGATCCTGAAGAGACCCTGGCAGGAGTTACAACCATCTGGTGCCGGCGATCAGAGGCTGCCTGGCAGGAAGCCAAAAAAGAGGATCTTATGATGTCCCATGCTTTACAACTTCTTCAAGAGAAATCAAAGAATGTGTGAAAGTCACACCAAGAGGGAGATTGGAAGAGCAAAGCAGGCAGAAGGGGAAGCAGAGGCCCTGGCAAACACTGAATTGGCCCTGGGAGCTGTTCCAGGAACTAGGCAGGCCTCAGGAGCTCCAGCTGCCACAGCAGTTCAGGCACCATCAAAGGGGGGGGGTTAGCCCCACGGGGTCAAATTCCAAAGATTCCTCCTCTAGGAGTGAAGTACAGAGGAGATCGCAAAGCACTGGGATTTTTTTGGCTCAAGTTTGGAATTACATGCAGGAGCATGGGGAAGATTTCCCATCAGAAGCTGCCAAACTGAGAAGCGTTACTATGTCGTTGGAAGGTACTGCAGCTGACTAGATGGTGGCCCTTCATAACAATGATTCCCCACAGCTGAGGGATTACAGTGGGTTTATGACAGCCCTGAGAGAATGCTTTGAAGATCCTCTTGCAAATTGGAAGGCAAGAACCAGATGAAAATGTTAACCCAGGGTCAGAGATCTATAACAGAACACACTCAGGAGTTTCGTGAGCTAGCTGTGCACATGTGGGGGTGGTCCCAGGAGGCATTGATGCATAGCTACAGAGATGGCCTCTGTAGACGACGTGTACCAGAGCTATATGAACAGGGAAGCTCCCCGAGACCTGCAGTGCTGGTATCTGCTGTCTGCTGATGTGGAAATTGACCTAGCCAGAAATCAATACCACTGGGACAGTAGGTGGTTTGCTACCGTGGAGCAAAAACTCACTTCCTGCCCCAAGAGAGGCCCTTAGAGCAAGGAAAGGGAGGCCAGAAACCAAGCCTAGATCGACGGTGTGCTTCCAATGTGAGAAGGAGGGGCATCAAGCTGCCAATTGCTACTCTAAGCCTGGCCCAAAACTATCTTCAGCTGGAGGAAAAAACCCCCGACAAGCAGCCAGTGAAATGCCCTAAAACAGCAAAAGAGCCCTGAAAGGTGTGGAAATCGCTTATTTTCCCTCTCCAAGCCAGGAGGATAGGGAAACCCCAAGCACTTCAGGGGAAAGCGAAATCGACTCCGACTCTGAACCCTTGATAAGTCCTCATGCGGGCCCCATAATCATTCCAGTAGAACTAAGGGTACCCTCAACCGATGCCAGGGAAAGATGCTGGCCCTTTTAGACTCTGACTGCACCAGATGCGTTATTAGCCCAGAGGTAGTGGAGAAAATGGGTCTAAGACTGAGAACAATGAAAGTACCCATCGCCTTTTTCCAGTTGGATGGGTCAGTTACAGGGGGCAGGGCATTTTGTAACTGAACTGGTAGAGATGTAGATGGGGACCACCAAGAATCTTTAAGTTTCATCGTCACCCCAAGGATGGAATGGCCCCTTATACTGGGATTACCTTGGCTACGGAAATGGAACCCGCAGGTGAACTGGAGGAAGGACCTGCTACGGATCCATTCCGCCCAGCCGGCAAAGGGGAGGAGAAGACTTCCCACATAGCCAAAGCCACAACAGAGATGGCAGCAGTGTTCATACACGAAAGAATGGAGGGGGAGGAACAAATCCCAAAGGAATACTGGGACCTCAGAGAGACATTCAGTGAAAGGGCTTCTGATAAGCTTCCACCCCACCACCCCACCACCCCACAGATTGCAGCATAGAAATCCTCCTGGGGGTGAAACTCCCCCAGCCACAGATTTACTCAATGACCCCAGAAAAATTGGAGGAATTACGTAACTTCATTGATAAAAACCTAAAGAGGGGGTTCATGCAACCAGCAAGGCCACGGGTGGCCGCACCAATTTTATTTTGAGAGAAAAAAGATGGCTCTCTTCGCTTAGGCATTAATTACAAAAATTTGAATGCCATTTGCCCCTCATGAAGGACATATTAGCTCACTTGGTCAAGGGGAAATTTTTCACTAAGTTGGATCTAAGGGAGGCTTACCACAGAGTCTAGATAAAAGCAGGAGATGAGTGGAATACTGACTTCAACTGCCCTCTGGGTTGCTTCCAGTTTACAGTACTCCCATTCGGACTGTGAGGGTGCCAGCCGTTTTTATAAGATTTATAAGGTGTTGCACAAACAACTGTATAAGGGGGTGTTAGTTTGTCTTGATGACATCCTCATCTACACAGAAACTTTAGAAGAAAACTTGTGCGCTCAGTCCTGAAAAAACTCTGAACCGCTGATCTTTATGCCAAATTGCCTAAGTGCGAATTCCACCAGGAGAAAATTGACTATTTTGGGTACCGCATTTCTCATGAGGGTATTGAAATGGATATGGAGGAAGTCCCAGCTGTTACAGAATTGTCCTACACACACCCACAAGCAGCTACAAAGTTTTTTAGGATTTACCAATTTTTACTGCTAATTTATCCACTCATTCACTAGTATTGTACTGCACTGAATCTCCTAAAATCAAAGGGAGAAGCAAAGCCAAGACCTAATCAGCCTTTGAAGTGGACTATGGAATGCCAAGCAGCCTTTGAGAAATTGAAATGACTTTTTGCAGCTGAACCTGTTTTAAAACATCCCCACATAGATGCACTGTTTTTTATAATAAAGTGTTTTATTTTTTTCATTTTCATACAAATAACCACATGTATACCATTACATAACCAACACTATTTTGTATTATTAAATATTATATCAATTTGTCTTACCATCAACCCCCAAGAACTCTTGGCTCTTCTGCTCTCCATACACAATATTTGTACCCTATCCACTTTCTTCTCCCTCTCTCCTCCTCCCTACCTCTTTTCTTCCCTCTGTCATCCTTTTCTTCTCTACTTCCCCTTCCTCTCTCCTTCTCCTCTTTCTTCTTTCCATCCTTTCTCTCCTCCTCTTCCCCCCGCCCTCTCTTCTAACCCTCTCTTCTTTCTCTTGCCTTTCTCCTCTCTTCCATACTCTTCATCTCATTTACATGGGGTATTTCAGCCTCTGAGCAGGTTCCAATTTATGTTGATGGTATTAGTAATTTCATTTCAATAAACGCCTTTAATTTTAACATCTATCCTCCTTTAAAAACAAACCAGAAAAGTATACATATATAGCAATTTGTTGTGACTCAGCAGAAGTTTGCTGTGAGTTGAGTCGGGATGCAAGATTAACAATGCAGCTGGGGCTCGTTAGTGGCATCTTCTGGTGATAAAAGAACGGATGGTGCCACGCCCTGGTTGCAGGAGTCAACGTTCATCATTCATCGGTCGTGGTTTGTTTGTGAGAGACACTTGGAGAAGTGATTTGCTTTCTGTAACCCTGATTCAAGGAGACATTTGGAGAAGTGAATTGCTTTGTAAGAGTTTTGTTTTGCATTCAGTTATCTTCTTGTCAGAGACTTTATGTTTATTTTTGGGCTCGCAGCCAGTCTGAGCCGAGGACTGATAAAGTTCTTTCCTTTCAAGTTTGTCTGCCTGTCGTCTGTTAACGAGCGAAGAAGGGGGGACTGAACAGCAATTTATATTTTTAACCCCCCCCCCAACTTATTTTTGGTTTGGTTACAATTTCCAGCTGTTCTCATAGTTATACATCATTACACGCCCCAAACTTTTAGTTCTGTCTCTATAATATAATCTCAATAGTTTTCCATTATATTTCAAGTTCCCCCTACATTTTTCTATATCTTTACCTAGCTTACATTTAATTATCTTTAAATTGCAATCCTTACTGTTCAATTCTTATTACAATTCCGTTGATCTGCTATATAAAAAACAAGCCACACGCACCTCTCTTTTATTCATCTTCTTAAAAGCTCTATGTGTATCCATATTGCATATATTTCAACCTATATTTGATTCTTGTCATTATCATATTCAATCATTTAGCAACCCAATTTAATTATCATGTAAAAGAGTAAATCAGTACTCTATATTCTCTACATAATAATTTCTAAATATCCAATTTCTTCCTGGTGAGCCTTTTATCCCAAGCTGTAAACTGCTTTTTCTTTCTACTGGATATATATTCTTCTTTCTCAAACTTTTCCATCTCCCACTGCTGTGTCTTTTGACATATGTCTCCCCATGTTCTCTTCCTCTTTTCTCTTATTACTCCTTTCTTGTCTTTCTTCTCTATTCCTATCTGGCTGTTTCCTTTCCTTTCTTCTCTAAGCCCTTCCCTTTTTGGGGGGGACATATCCCCCTCTTCAATTTTCCCCATGTCAAACCCAGTGAAATCTTGTCTGCTTTTCATTTTCCATTGTTTCTACAGTTTCACTACCCTCCCCTTCTTCTTCCCTGATTTCCTGCCTTTCCTTAATTTCTAACTTCAGAATTCTATTTAAGTTTAATTTTAATGACTCATGTATATTTTTTATAATTGCACGTATTTCTTCAAATTCCCAACTTTTCATATTGTCCAGTTCAGAAATTACAGTTAATTATAATTTAAGTTCCACGGTTTCTTCTTATTTCCCAATTCTGATCCGGCTTCTATTCCAGTTCAGCTGAAATGGAGAGGAAGAGAAGGAGGAGACATCTTAATCGCTTCGCTTTCTTTGTTCTTCCCTCTGGCAAATGGCTCTCTATTCTTTCAACTCGATAATTTTTCAGCAATACAACTTGTATTTTTAAGTCCAGAAAGATAGAGTTATGAACAGAGAAAATAGTGCTTTTTCTTTATTTTCCTTCTTATTAAGCTTAAGAGATGTAAATTAGAACAAGCTTGAACAAAGCGAGTCTCCTTGGTGTATTTTTAGCTTCAGTTCCCCTCTCTTTCTTTCCCTTTGTGATGTTTTCAATTGTCAATTAATCTCTTTTAAAGACATAGTATTTTCAGATCCAAATTTAAATTTTGTATCTCAATGGGTTAGTTGTCAGTTCTCTCATTTCTGACTCCAAGTTGTTTAAAACAAGCAGTTCTCTTTGGGCTTAATGATTTAAACCACAATTTTTTT
This sequence comes from Thamnophis elegans, assembly GCF_009769535.1. NCBI lineage: Eukaryota > Metazoa > Chordata > Lepidosauria > Squamata > Natricidae > Thamnophis > Thamnophis elegans. Next base: position 61,610,626 of record NC_045558.1, on the reverse strand, counting down.
CCTTATTTCTTTTCTTTCTGCCAAAATCCCAATCTATCCATTAATATTTTCTACTCACAAGATTCTTTGCCTTTTCCAAATTCTGATTTGTGTCAGTTGGTTATTTAAATCTTTTTACCAGGTTTCGGCATTCCTCCCATACACTGCTTCTGCTCAGATGCTTAGTCCAGAAGTTTCAGCTTGACAGCAGCCATGCTACCTCCCCCAACGCCGATTCAGAGAACTAAACTCTGACCTACAAGAAACCTGTTGCGTTCCTCTGGGTCTAATGAAACACAGCTCTTTCACTTTTCCTACAGGAAAAAGATCCCCTGCATTTGGTTTGTCAGCCAGAATTTACATAAGGCTCTTCAGAGCCCACAGTTTTCTGTCTGTCTCACTGAGGTACGTCCAGTCTTCTCATAGATGCACCATTTGTGGTCCAAGTGGATGCAAGTGACACGACAGTTGGCAGTGTTACTTCAAACATGCAGATGGGAACCTACAAGGTTGTGCCTACACCTCCCGAAATTGACGGAGGCAGAAAGAAGACGGGCGGTTTGGGAAAAGAAAGCTTTTGCAGTCCTGTGGGCCCTGCTAACTTGGCGACATTTTCTTGAGAGGGCCAAGCACCCATTCGATGTGTGGACTGATCATAAGAACCTTGAGATGTTAAAAACCCCACGAAAACTGTCACCCAAACAAGTTCGCTGGGCACAACATTTTAACTGGTTTAACTTTCTGCTGAAATACCTCTCTGGGGGGGAGGAACTTTATGGCTGATGTCTTGTCCAGGCTACTCCAGTACAACAGTGCCAGATTGGTGGTGATTCAGCTGGTCATTTCTGCCAAACAACTAGCAGCCCCAGTGGTCACCAGAAGCCAAGGGAAAGTGGACCTAGATGTGCCCACTGACCTAACAAAGGGAGGCACTTGTATCTGATGAATGGTTCAAGTTCCTCTAAAGTGAGTGCACTATGCAGGAGGGCCTTGCATGAGATGGAGCCAAGCTGTATGTATCTGCTAGTTTAAAAAGTGTTGTCCTCCAACAAGCCCATGATTCAAAAGTGGCTGGACATTTTGTTTTCATGAAAACCTTACATTTGGTTAACCTTACATTTGGACAATTTAGATGGCCTTCTCTGAAAAAAGACATAGAATCCAACATTGTTAGTTGTCCTGTTTGTGCTGCGGCAAAGAGACCACCAGGTAAACCTCAAGGACTACTCCAAGATGTCTCCAGACCTAGTGCCCCTTGGAAGGAGATATCAATGGACTTTATTGTTGAGCTGCCAGAGAGTATTGGAAATACCGTCTTTTGGTTGATCATGGACTTGTTCTCCAAACAAGTGCATTTTGTGCCTTGCTCCAAGATTCCGCTTGCAAAAACACTTGCTAAACTGTTTATCCTACATGTGTATAGGTTACACGGAGTTTCTGAATGCATTATCTCAGATAGGGGGGTCCAATTCATCTCCAACTTTTGGAGGGAGTTCCTAAAGTTGATAGGCTCCATCCAAGGTCTAAGCTCTGCCCACCATCTGGAGACAAATGGGGCTTGTGAAAGTGCTAACTGTTCTAGAACAATATCATAGGTGCTATGTCAATTGTCAGCAAGATAATTGGGCTGGCCTCTTGCCTTATGCAAAGATATAATAATTCTGTACATAGCAGTAGAGGATTGACCCCTTTCAAAGTAGTGTTTTGCCAGGATTTTGTGCCTATTCCTGAATTGCCCCAGGAGAAACCAGAAAACCTATCTTTATCCGAATGGGTTAGTCAGTTACAAATTTTCTGACCTGTAACTCATAGAGCATTAGACGAAGCTCACCAAGCACATAAAAAACAAATGGATAAAAAAGGGTGAAGCTGAAAGCAGGTTGAAGATAGAGTTTTCTTGTCCACTGTATCTTTAGACTACCCAAAAATTGAAGAAACTTGGTCCTAAATACGTGGCTCCTTTTCCCATTGTTAGAATTGTAAACCCAGTAATGGTGCAGTTGGAATTGCCAAAAACTCTTAGGAGAATCCATCCTGTATTCCATGTTAGTTTACTGAAACTGGAGCATACTTCTTTCATGCATTCATCCCACCCGCCTCCTCCTTATTGAAGGAGAACAACATTTTGAGGTCAAGGAGACCCTGGATTCCAGGAAACATAGAGGGAAAATACAGTATCTAGTGGCCTGAAAACATTCCCTTCCTTCCCATTCTGAGTGGGTGAATAAGTCCGATGTCAGGCCCCCTAAACTCTTGCAAAAGTTTCATTCTAAATACCCCAATAAATCCTAATTGTGTCATATAAATGTTTGGTTATTACTGTTTTTTTAATGTTTTCCTCTAGGGATGACATCCTTTCTGCAGGAGGGCTGAATGTCAGCCTCTACCTTGCATGCTTGCTATCAGCTACCATAGTAATGGGGAGGGTGGGAGCTCATGGTATTTGTGGGAGGGAATGCAGGTGGAGATATCTCAAGAAGGGAGGTTCATTCTCACCATTTTCTGCGCATGGTGATGGTTCATGTTTGGGTTTGGTCAAAGCCAATTGTCTCTGCAAACCAACTGAATGAGGCCACTCAAAGATGTGTCCTACATGACAACTTTGGAAACTGGAGATTGGACATTGGGTTGGGGTAACTGAGGGGAGGGATTTGGGTAAACGTTTGATATGTGCAACTTTGCACTTTTTTTGCTTCAGATCCTGCTTCACTTTCGCTGTTTTCATGTCCAGTAAAAGTACCTTTTCTCTAATTAAATGGAGTTGGGGGTTTTCTTTCTTGGATATTGACTCCTGCACTATACAGGTCCTCAATGGAAGGCAGGTTGGTAACAATTTATATTTCTGCAGTTCTAATTTTCTGTTCAAGTCTGTGTCTGTCTGAAATACCTCTCTGGGGGGAAGAACTTTATGGCTGATGCCTTGTCCAGGCTACTCCAGTTATAGACAGTTATAGAGGTGCAGATGATAGACTCAATAATTCCTCTGTAGAACTGAATCAGCAGCTCCTTGGGCAGTTTGAGCTTTCTGAGTTGGTGCAGAAAGAATATTCTTTGCTGTGCTTTTTTGATGACTTTTTGATGTTAAGTGTTCATTTTAAGTCTTGAGATAAGATAGAACCTAGAAACTAGAAGGTCTCTACTGTTGATACGGTGTTGTCCAGTATGGTAAGAGATGGTAGTATAGGAGAATTTCTCCTAAAATCTATCACCATTTCTACTGTTTTGAGTGTGCTTATTTCAAGATTGTTCTGGTTGCACCACAAGGCTAGTTGTTCAACCTCCCATCTGTATGTAGATTTGTCATTGTCTCGAATGAGACCAATCACTGTTGTATCATCTGCAAACTTCAATACTTTAACAGAGGGATCTTTTGAGAAGCAGTCATTCATGTATTGGGAGAAGTGGAGAGAGCACACAGTGGGGCTTATGATCCATTTACAAGTGTGTTCAGATAGCTGATTTAGTTTAGTTAGAAGAATATCTGGAATGCTGAGCACTGAAGTTATTTTGGAATATATACACAGATAATAGTACTCTATCTGTATTTATTTTAAAAACATATTTTAAAAATTAAAAGCAATACAGACTAATTTAGTCCGAGTATACATGAAAGACTGTGTTTCTGTTTCAGCATGATTTAAATATTGAGAGGATCTAAGTCATAAAATGCTGCAGTCTAAGAAATGTGCTATTGCTCACTGTGTAGCAGTTGCTAGGCAACCTTTTTCTTCTGAATGCTGAACAGCAGAGAGTATAATGGCAGCATTGCAACTAAAGGGAGTAGTAGTTTTAAAAAAATTGCAGTGATATTTCAAAGCAACCTAGTCTTGTAAGCTTCATGTTTACAGCATTAGCTGCCATGATACAGCAAAGCTCCTAGGAAGTCCAGAATCATAACAATAAAAATAAGAAAGGAATAAGGGCAGATTAATGGTGGAAAAATAGATGCACGTAGACCAAATGATTTATTATAAAATGATTCAGAGATCGTCACACAAGCTCACTGAAGCAATGAAATTAGACAGTGGACAGAAATAGGAGCATAAATGTGTACAATAAATATATCAAGTTGTTAAAAATCTATTGTAACAAAAATTTATTGTAACAAAATTCAGAACTGTTCTGAATAGTGCATGGAAACCACAATGAGAAGATTTAGTTTAACAAAGAAAAATTAAGAGGAAACATTTATATTTTCAACTACAATTATTTTATTCAGATATTTATAAAAAGATGTTAATGTATAATAGCTACTATGTGTTTAGTGTTAAATATCCATTATCTTTTATTTTTTAATAGTTCATTTGGGAGCGGCTTGCTGCTGGCTTTAAACACAAGAACTATCGTTCACGAGAAGGCGTGTGTCTGTGTCTTGTTGCAACATTAAATGTGTATGTATTTTAATTTTATTAAAAAGTTCTTAAATTATGTTAATGGTGGGACATTTTCTTAAATTTTGTACTATTTTAAGATTCTAAATTGAAAACAAGATTTTCACTAGTCCATTCCTCATGTTTCCAGATATAAGGTTTCAATAATTAGATAATAGCAGTAGTATTGGTTGATGTTATTAATTTGTTACATGTGAGGGGAAAAATAATCTTGCTGCATTTTTGTTTTGTTTTGTTTTCTTAGTTATGGTGCACACTCACTAATTCTCAGCAAACTGGTACCACACTTATGTCTTTTGTCTGGAGACCCCAGTAGTCAGGTAAGATGATTATAGTTGAGCATCACAACAAACCCCTACAGAATCTGATTCTCGTTAGTATTATCTCTGAAGAAAGATTACAAATGAACAGGTAACTAGACAGATAGACAGGCAGATTCTATAAAATAATAGGAAAAGTTGGTTGTCTTTGTTCTTATGGGCAGATTTCCCAAGTTTTGGTTTTTCTAACATATTTTATACAATAGAAACAAACTTCAGTATTTTTGTATTAATAGAGCTTCTCTTATCATATCACAAAGGAATTAACTTAGTTTTTCTCCTAGATCTGTTATTCTAATAAACATTTTAGTTTTGAAATAACTTTTCCATCACACAGTGAATGTTCATGGTTTTCAAACATGCTACATTTTATTTACACACGTGTGTGTAAACACATGTATACAACATGAAATAAATTTTAATTCTTATAAGATTGTTCAGGTTTCAGTTAACAAGTTGCTTTACAGTTACATTATTATGTAGTCTAAATTTGAATCCTGTGTGAATTTAGCTGCTGTTTTATATGGAGATATCTTATTTCTTAAAATTCCATGGCACCAGACTATTCTAATTCAGTATATTATGATGAACCAAACTGTGCTTTCAGAAGAATGCCTGTTTGTGGAGGCATTAATACAAGAACTTAATAGTTAAACAAGAATCAATCATTTGAAATCCATAGGCAAACAGTTTTTAATATCCCTCACTCTGATACAGCATCTTGGAAGTCTACAACACTTAAATAGGTCATTTTGACTGGTTAATAGGTCTGCTTCCTTAAACATGTTTGAGACTGCTTGCTGCTGGTAGTCTTATGACCAATGACTGGATCTGTTCCAAAATAACACAGCACAGCACTGCCTAGTACATATTTGCCACTCAGAAAGTTAGTTACCTGCAGTTACTCTGCAGTTGCCTATGGATTTGTGCATAGATAGTCCTCCAATTACTAGTATAATTGAGCTTTCGCATTACAGTAGTAAGCCATAACAATCATAAGCAGGTCATCAGGTGATAGATATGATTTTACAACTTTTTTTGCAGTTATCATTAAGCAAATTACCATGGTCATTAAGTGAACCTACAGCTGATAAGCAAACACGGTGTTTGTTAAATAAACCCTTTGTTCGCTAAGGGATGTAAACAGTTGTAAGGTTTGAGAATATGTTGAGACCCATAGAAGTCTGAGAATACATCCAAATCCCAATGAGCCAAACATGAGACTTAAAATGGAGGCTTGAATAACAATCAGCATTTAATCTTTGACCAAAGTTAAAGACATGATGGTCAGTTGTTCCCAACATATCCAAGGATATGCAGGGAAGAACTACACTTCAGAGAAGGTATCAGAAACATCAAATAACATCCTGGCTTTACAATAATCCTCACTAGCCTTATCAGCATTATCTCTTTCCTCTGTTCTCACAATTGGCCATTTGGCCCCCTGTTGTGAAGGGCACAGATCAAAGGTGAGATATGTTCTTAGGCAGAAGGGGGACATATCAAAGGTATCAGTTTTACAGCTCTTTACAGCTGCATTCTGGGATAAGTTCTATGCCCATAGATTGCAGATTGATAAGAGTTCAAATGGCAAGAATTTGACATTTGCCAGATATCTTACAAATACAAGGCATAATATATGTGTGTTATAGAAAACAAATGTTTCTACTAAAACCAACAAGTTTATATCCTTATTACTAACTCTGAAAGGCTGCAAGCAGCCATAAATAGCAGACCTGAAATGCCATCATGTGACCACACAGGGGTTTGGTGTGGTAGTCATAAGTACCTTTGTGGGGAGTGTCTGTCATAACTTTGAACAGTTTCTAAGTCAACACCATCATTTTAGCCATTGTTTATCCACTGCAGGATGAAGAGTTGTTTTCAATCTGTCCTAAGCTTTCTTTTGCCAATTAGGCCTACAATACTTGCTGATGTTGTTGATTCATCTTGTTTTATATCTCTTTCATGGATACTTTTTATCAAGTGGGATCCATTCTATGACTGCCTTGGTTCACCTGCCATCAATCCTTGCTATGTGATCAGCCAATTTTCATTTCAATTCTTTTATTCTCTTGATAATACTGTATGCTTTTGTTTGTTCCCTAATCCATGTGTAGGTCTTTCTATCTTGTTTTGTAATATTTAACATGTATTTTTCCATGGGTCTTTGCGCTACTCTTACATTTTATATTGATTGTGAGTTTAGTGTCATGCTTCACTGACATATGTCTGAGTAGGTAGCGCACACTGATCAAAAACGTTTCTATTCAGGCATAGTGGAAGGTTGTTTTTGAAAATTATGCTTAACTTGCTGAATGTCTGCCAACCCCATTTAACATGCCATTCAATTTTCTTTATTGTATCATCCTCCATTAAGATCCATTGGTCAGGGTATATATAGTGGTCTACTAAATCTAGTTCTTCTCCAGATATAACAAATATTCTTTCTTTGGTTAATTTATTAAACATAATCTCCCATTTTCAGGTTTATTTTTAAGCCAGATGGTTTTCCTGTTATGTGTAGCTCTTGTATGTATATTAGTAGCTCTTCTGGGTTAGGGTTAGGGTTAGGTCTTGTGAGAAGAGAACTGTCAAGACCGATTAACCCTTTCACCTACATTTTCTCCTTCTCTCACAGTTTGACAAAAAAAGGAAGGCAGTAGTGGAATGGAATGCAAAAGTGGGGGCATGGTATCTAAGCAATTGAGCATTTCTGGAAGTTTTCAAGGATGCAGAGCATGGCTACTGTTTTCTCATAACAAAATGAACAAAAGTGATTGGCAGATGTAATGGACTATGGGTGACTCAAAGGGAAAGGAGGAAATAACTATGCTGCATTTGCACGGGAAATCCAGAACTGGTTTCACTTATGTGCCTATGTAGTTTTTTAGTAAAGTATTATACTCTAGGGATAATACTTTTGGTAAAACTATGTCCCAGGAGTTTCTTTTTCTGAAAATGCCAATTGGACAGTTGAAAACAAACAATATCACCTGCAAATCTTAAGTGATTTAAATAAGCACCTTTGATTTTTATTCCAACTGTTGCCCAATCTAGTTTGTGAAATACTTCTTCAAGGCAGGCTGAGGAAAGGATAGGTGATATTGTCGTACAGTATAACCTATCCTTGTCGTACACCTCGTTCTAAGTTGATTTCCATTTTAAGATAATTAAGACATTTTTAAAAGAACAATATTTTTATTTTTAAATAAACACACAGAGACAAACATAAAACCATCTTCCAGTTACATACAGTGTGTCGATTGGTTACAAAACTTTTGTGCTTCCTCACCATAGTCTTCACTTACAATTTATATAGAATCTCATATTATCAACCATATGTATGTATGTATGTATGTATGTATGTATGTATGTATATTATACACACACACACACACAATTATCATTGTTAAACATTTGTTTGACTATAACTATTATTCTACATTTGGAATAAATTTATATTATGACATTTCATTATATCATCCTAAAACCATCTAGTAGTAGTACATCTTTATATTATATTGTATTGTATTGTATTTATTTGTCTTGTATGCCACCCACTCCCGAAGGACTCCAGGTGGCTCACAATCGACAAGGGAAGGGGAAATAACTAGACAAAGACAACACTTTAAAAAACGCAACATTCACAGTTTCCGTGGGGCTGGATGTTTCACAAGCCCCCCGGCCTGCTGGAGCAGCCAGGACTTGGTGGCTTTGCAGAAGGCCGGGAGGGTAGTAAGGTCCGGATCTCCATGGGGAGGTCATTCCAGAGGGCTGGAGCTGCAACAGAGAAGGCTCTCCCCCGGGGAGTCGCCAGCTGACATTGGCTGGCGGATGGAATCCGGAGGAGACCTAACCTGTGAGATCTAATCGGTCGGCAGGAGGCGGTCTCTCAGGTACCCAGGTCCGATGCCATGTAGGGCTTTATAGGGAGCGACCAGCACCTTGAAGCGGATCCGGAGACTAATGGGTAGCCAGTGCAGCTCGCGGAGGATAGGTGTAACGTGGGTGTACCTGGGTGCACCCACAATCGCTCGTGCGGCTGCGTTCTGGACTAACTGAAGTCTTCGAACACTCTTCAAGGGCAGCCCCATGTAGAGCGTGTTACAATAATCCAGTCTTGAGGTCACAAGGGCGTGAGTGACTGTCTGAAGGGCCTCCCGATCCAGGTAGGGTCGCAATTGGTGCACCAGGCGAACCTGGGCAAAGGTCCCCCTGGTCACAGCCGACAAATGGTGTTCTAAAGTCAGTTGGGGATCCAGGAGGACTCCCAAATTGCGAACCCTCTCTGAGGGATGTATAATTTCACCCCCCAGCCTGAGAGATGGAATAATTGGCCAATCTTTGGGAGGGAACATCAGAAGCCACTCGGTCTTGTCTGGATTGAGTGCCAACTTGTTTGCTCCCATCCAGACCCTAACAGCCTCCAGGCACTGGCACATCACTTCTACTGCTTCGCTGAGTTGGCACGGGGCAGACAGATACAACTGTGTATCGTCTGCGTATTGGTGGTACTTAATCCCTTGCTGGCATATGATCTCACTCAGCGGCTTCATGTAGATGTCAAATAGGAGGGGGGACAGGACCGAACCCTGCGGCACCCCGTAATTGAGGGGCCTTGGGGTCGATCTCTGCCCTCCGACCAACACCGACTGCGACCTGTCCGAGAGGTATGAGGAGAACCACCGAAGGACGGTGCCTCCCACTCCCACCGCTCGCAACCGTTGCAGAAGGATACCATGGTCGATGGTATCGAAGGCCGCTGAGAGGTCAAGGAGCACAAGGATAGAGGGGTGACCCCTATCCCTGGCCCGCCAGAGATCATCGATCAGCGCGACCAAAGCAGTTTCTGTGCTGTAACCAGGCCTGAAGCCCGACTGAAAGGAGTCTAGGTAATCGGCTTCATCCAAGGACCGTCGGAGTTGAGAGGCCACCACTTTCTCAACAACCTTCCCAACAAAGGGAAGGTTGGAGACTGGACGATAGTTGCTCAAAATGGCTGGGTCCAGAGACGGTTTCTTCAGGAGGGGTCTCACCACCGCATCCTTTAGCAGGGGCGGGAAGATTCCCTCCCGGAGAGAGGTGTTAACTATCGTCCGGATCCAGCCGCGTGTCACCTCCCTGCTGGTCGAGACCAGCCAGGAGGGACACGGGTCCAGTATACAGGTGGAGGCACTCACCGCTCCCATGGCCTTGTCCACTTCCTCAGGAGAAGCAAGTTGAAACTCAATCCATAAAGTATGCTCAAGACCTTCCCCTGGTACCTCGGCTGGTATCGTGCAATTGGAGTCCAGCTCTGTCCGAATCCGAGCGACTTTATCCATTAAATACTGAACAAATTCCTCAGATCTTCCTTGTAAAGGGTCATCCGCATCCCTCCCTTTCAAGAGGGAGCGGGTTATTCTAAACAAGGCGGCTGGGCGCGATTCAGCGGATGCAATAAGGGCGGCAAAATGCAAACATTTCGCCGCCCGTATTGCCACGAGATAGGCTCTGATATAGGCTCTCATCAGTGCTTGGTCTGACTCAGATTTACTGGCCCTCCAGCAGCGCTCTAGGCGTCTCTTTTGGCGCTTCATCTCCCGGAGTTCCTCGGTAAACCAAGGAGCCCTTCTGTATCCGCTGCCTCGGAGAGGTCGCAAAGGCGCAATCCGGTTTAGAGTCCCCGCCGCCGCTGTATTCCAAGCAGCGAATAAGGACTCCACCGGATTGTGGACGATAGTGTCAGGTATTTCTCCAAGCGCCGTCTGAAATCCCATAGGGTCCATCAGGCGCCTGGGGCGGAACCACCTAATTGGTTCCCCCTCCCTACAGTGGGGGATTGGTTTCCGAAAGTCAAGCCTCAGTAGGAAGTGATCAGACCATGACAAGGGCAAGGTTGTAATGCCCTTCAACTCTAGATCACATCTCCACTGCTCTGAAAGAAATACGAGGTCAAGCGTGTGACCAGCTGAATGAGTCGAACCCCGAATTACTTGGGTCAAGTCCATGGCTGTCATGGAAGCCATGAACTCCTGTGCCTCGTCAGAGCGTTCACCAAGTGTAGGCAGGTTGAAATCCCCCAGAGCCATAAGCCTGGGGAACTCTACCGCCAACTCGGCTACTGACTCGAGGAGCGAGGGGAGGGCTGTTGTAACGCTGTTGGGAGGTAGGTACGTTAGCAACAAACCCACTTGACCACCAAGATCCAACTTCATCAACAAGGACTCACACCCGACAAGCTCCGGAGCAGGGATCCTACGAGGAACTAAAGACCTTCGGACAATGACAGCCACTCCCCCACCCCTTCCCTGGGGTCGCGGCTGATGAAGCACCTGAAATCCTTCTGGGCACATTTCAGTGAGGAGGACTCCTCCCTCCGTGCCCAGCCAGGTTTCAGTAATACATGCCAGGTCTGCCCCCTCGTCTAAAATTAGGTCCCGGACAAGGGGAGCTTTGTGAACCACAGACCTGGCATTTAGGAACAACAGCCTGAGACCAGGGCCCTGACAGTTCTCGCCATCTGGCCCTGGAGTGGAACTAGCAGGGCCAGAAGGAGGGATCTCTGTGATGTAGCGAACCCTCCTTCCCTGGTAATGGCTAGCCCTGAAGTTCCCATCGTACCTGCCCCTCCCCATAGTGACCGTAATGCTCCGGCCCACCCCCGCAACCGTAGACCCCATAACCCCTCCCACAGCCTCCGCACCATCTAGCAGGCGATTTTTATCACTCATTCTGGGACGGGAGGTAGGCCTGGGCCCCCTACCACTTCTGCAATAGCACTCAGTGGAGGAGGCACCAGGCTGTACTCTCAATCCTCTCATACACACACAGCCACTCATCCATGCATTCCCCACGTATATTAATTAAACACAAAAAATACAACAATATGAGGTTAAAAAGGTGGGTACAAACATCAGCCAGGCATACCATTCACACTACATTCCTAAAAATTCACGGAGCACTGCGCTAGTGCAATGTAAGACAATGATATGCAGATGGAGGGCGAGCTGCTCCGCTCTTCTCCCCTCCTCTGTGCCCCAGAAGAACTTCCAAGGCCACAGGTCCAGAGTCAATGGTGTGCAAAGTGTATATTCTGTATAAAATTGTTTATCTTTGGTTACAAAACTTTTGTGCATCTTTTCTATAGTCCTCACTTACAATTTATATAAAATCTTACATTATCAATCTAGTATATATGTATAAATTATTATCATTGTTAATCATTTATTTCACTATAACTATTATTACTTCATTTTATGCATAATATTCTAAATTTAAATAAATTTAAATTAATTTTCATTATAGCATTTCATTACATTATCCTGTCTCCATCCAATTGTAGTACAGTCTTTTATCTCTTGCCATTTGTAGTATTTGTCTTCTAATTGCTTTCTTGGTAGATCTTATATGGACTTCTCTTGGCAACTTGTTTTTCACTGCTTATCTTGTAAAGACTCAAAAACCCTCATCTGTTCCTTTCATCAACTTCCCTTTGATTATCATCTATGCTTCTGTCAGAATTTCTATCATTACTTCTGCCAAATTTTCTCCCTTTTCTTCTTCTATATTCTGGAATCTGAGGTAAAATTCTGATCTATTGATCTCCCATTCCAATATTCCACTTTGTCTTTTTCAACCACGCTCAATCTGCTGGCAATATCTCCAATTTTCTTATCTCTTTTTGCATCTTTTTCTTCAATTTTTGAAATCTGTCCTCATATTTCATCATCATTTGGTAAATATTCTCAATTTTTTCATCTGCTTTTCCTGTTCTTTGTTCAATATTCTCTGTTCTCTTTTCAATGTTCTCTGTTCTCACTTTTATTTTTTGAATTTCTTTCATAATCATCTGCAATGTCACTTCCTTTTCTTTTTTGTGCTGTATTGATCTTTTCCTCCAGATAGTAAATATTGCCACTATATAGAATCCAAGGCTTTTTAATTAAGTTCCAAACAAGTTCACTGCAATCTTCTTCCTTTCAACTCCAAACTTTCTTTTCACTCCAGTCCAGCTGGAGTACTGATAGTACCCCAGAGGAGCACCTGTATAAACAATCCGTGCTCATCCTGCTATCATTTTCAATAAACAAGCTCAGAGTCCTTGAAATGTAATACCAGCTCTTAATTTGTACAAGATTATCAAATGTTCCAAGAAAGAAAAGAAAAACAATGTTTCCAAGCTTCTAAGTGGCAGTGCTACTTCTTTTCCTCTACTTTTAATTCCCTCTTTATGTTCCAAACTTAAGGGGGAAAAATAAACATTTTAAAAAAGAAAATGCAACAGAGTATTGAAAAAAGAAAAAGAAAGTCTTAAACAATAAGTATTAAAAAAAGAAAAAAAGAAAAAAAACAGTCCAGTTTTTTAAAAAAGAAGCATTTGTAAACATTCCAGCAATAAAAGGATTAAGGAAAAATAACACGCTAAATTTGATTCAGGTTTAATCTCGCCGCTTGACCTCTTCTGTCTTCAATTTCAACTTTATTTTTGATCTTTTAGGGTAATCTCTAATAATAAAAATTATCTCACCAATTCAACACACTTTCTCTCCAGCTTTCCTTCCATTCTGGAGCTGTCCCAACTTTCACCAGCTTTAATGGCTGCTTCTCAGTCGCCGGAAAAAAGGGTTTCTCCTGGATCTACCAGGGACTTTACAATGTCCCCGGGATCAGCAGGATGTGCGCTTCTCTATCACCGTCTCTACAGGATAGTTTAGGTCCAAAAGGACTGACCAGCAGCAGAGATATTGACGGTGATCTTGGAGCTTCAAAGTCGCATGTCGTATCGTCGTGACGTCAGTCCCGCCTCCCAAGATAATTGAGACAACTTATTGCCATTGTGTTTTTCATATATATGCCTTTTCATAGTTATTGAAAGCCATGCACAGAGGCATGGTGTACTCATTGCCTTTCAATGACTTGCTGGATGTGATCCATTGTGCTGTAACCACTTTTGAATCCTGCCTGCTCCTTTGACTGTGTATCACTTAATGTTCTCAATATTATTTTTGCTATTTTCTTGATGAAAACCGTGTGGATGACTGAAAGACTGAAAGACTGGATGATAGTTCTTTCAATCATCTTGGGGCCCTTTCTTGTATGTAAGAATCACTTCAGCATTTTTCCCTGCAATAGGTATTTTTTCTTCTCTGAGGCATCTCAAATATAGTTTTGCTAGTATCTTGGGTAAATTGACTTCCAGGTTTCAGCATTTCCGTTTCTAAGTAATCAGTCACAAGTTGAGGATTATGGCATATTGGATTATCACCATGAATATGTGAAGAGAACTGGAACTGTCATTCTTATTTTGGATTATTTTGTAATTGGTGTCATTTTCTTTGGATGGAATTCACTGTGGATTGATGGCCCTATCAGAATTGGACAAATTGTTGTTTTTAAATATAACTTGTCTTTTACAGTGAATCTTTTAAATTTTATACTTTTGCTGTACATCTAGTTTATAGTGTAAACTGCCAAAAATCCATGGTAGATTTGGAAGGTTTTAAATATGATATATAAGTAAAATAAGATGCAGTGGGTATTATAATTACACTTAAATACGGCATGATTTGATCAGTGATATTACAGTAATAATGATACAAAGCATGTTTTCAGCAAATAAAGGTAACTATTTTCTTTGCACTATATACTTTTATGGAGGAATCATATCTGTCTAGTGCAGATAGGTAGTCCTCAGCTTATAACAGTTCATTTAATGATGGTTTGAAGTTACGATGCCACTGAAAAAGTGACTTATGACTATTTTTCATAACTACAACTGTTGCAGCATCCTCATGGTTACATGATCAAGATTCAGATGCTTGTCAACTGACTCCTATTTATGATAATTGTAATGTCTTGAGGTTATGTACTCACCTTTTGCGACCTCCTGACAAGCAGTATCAGCGAGGAAACCAGATTCACTTAATAATCTTATAACTAACTTAACAACTGCAATGATTCATTTCAAACTGAGACAAGAAAGGTTGTAAATTGGGCAAAACTCAATTAACTAATGTCTCACTGAGCGATATAAATTTGGGATATTAAATTTATCAATATTAATTGGGTTCTTAAGTCGAGCACTACAAAGACAGCTTATTTTAATATCTTTGAGATTTGTTGATGAGCATCTTTCATGTTCACAGGTGAGAGATGCTGCAATTGTGGCACTTATGGAGATTTACAAACATGTAGGAGAAAAAGTAAGAGTGGATCTTAACAAGAGAGGAATTCCTGCTGCAAGGTGAGTTTAATACTTGTCCTAACGGCTATTAATATTACTTAATATATATTATTATGATTTCATGAGATTTTATTCTCAAGATAGTATAAAGGTTTTTGGGGAAGTCAGTTGACCTAACATAGTGCCTGAAGACAATATTAATATACTGTAGGTCAAAACAATGCCATCCTATTTGCTAGTTTGTGGTTGAAAGTAAAATCTAAAATTAAAATGCCTATATGAAATATTGGAAAGTTCTAATGGAAAAGTTCTAGTTAGATTATTCTAATAACCTAATAAAATTCATTTTCCCTGAGAAGAATACCTTCATACATTAGAAACAATGTTGAACAATTTCATTAAGCTTTTTTCTCTTTTGCCATGAAAAGCCAACTACTGATTCTATAGTACATTTTCAGTCCCAAATGTAGATGTATGATAAATTAAAGCATGTTTATTTTCTGTATCCAATTTTGAGAACTGTCTGGGGATGAATTATATTCTAGTTTATTTATTTCATTTTCCATTCACTTTGGAGGCATAAATAAAGCAACAATATGCTTATGCTTAAGTACTTTAAACCTTGTAAAAGTAGAGTTATAAGCTATTATAAAGGAATTAAGTCCATAAGTATCTACATTGTAAGCGTGGCACGACAAAACCGCGCTCCACTAAAGCACGCCCAATTAAACCGCGTCGCTGACATCATCAGCAGGGCGACAACAGCGACCACGGAGAAAAAAGGGCGCTTTAAATAGCGCTTTGAAAGCAAGCCGATTCAAGTTAAGGTAACGGTTAGGTTTAGGGTTAGGTTTAGGGTTAGGGTTAGGTTTAGGGTTAGGTTAAGGGTTAGGATTAGGTTTAGCGTTAGGTTTAGGGTTAGGTTTAGGGTTAGGTTTAGGATTAGGTTTAGGGGGGTTAGGTTTAGGGGTTAATTTTAGCTTTAGCGTTTACAGCGTGCTTTTTCGTTGCGCTGTGATGATGTCAGCTACGCGGTTTCGTTGAGCGCGCTTTAGTCGAACGCGGTTTTGTGGTGGAACCCATTGTAAGTAATAGTTGATATTTGCTGTCAAGAATTCTTGCTTAGCATCCGTAATCAGTCTACTGGATTCAGACAGTTAAACTAATCAGGGATATGACCCTATATGTAGTATGACATATCAGAGTCAAATCATATCAGCATTGTGAAAAAAAATTACGATAAATGCAGATTGACTTATTTAACAACATTTAACAACAATCCAAAATGACAAACAGAGTTTCAATCGGGAACAATAAATTCAGGTAACGAAGGGAGCAAGTGTTCTTTTTTTCTTTTTGGAGGGACACTACAAATATACAGTATTTACTCTCCTCGGGAGTTAGAACTGGGTCGGAGACAGCAGAAAGAGGATTGTTTCGGAACAGTTGGAGGGCTCTTTAACCCACCCACCTCTATTTTGTCTTTGCCCCGGGGCCTGCTGTGATTACTGAGGGTGATTGATCAAACAGACAAGTGATACTGAGGAGAGGGTGACACCTAGTGGATTATAAATTTGAACAATGAAGACTGATGCAAGAGAAGTAACTGTGACACAAGCTGGATATATATACATACATACATACACATACACACATACATACATACATACATACATACAGTGGGACAAAAAAGTATTTAGTCAGCCACCAATTGTGCAAATTCTCCCACTTAAAAAGATGAGAGAGGCCTGTAATTGACATCATAGGTAGACCTCAACTATGAGAGACAAAATGAGAAAACAAATCCAGGCAATCACATTGTCTGTTTTGGAAAGAATTTTTTTGCAAATTATGGTGGAAAATAAGTATTTGGTCACCTACAAACAAGCAAGATTTCTGGCTCTCACAGACCTGTAACTTCTTCTTTAAGAGGCTCCTCTGTCCTCCACTCATTACCAGTATTAATGGCACCTTAGTTAAGGTTTTTTTTGTTTTCTTTTCATTTCATAGTCCATTTTTTATCCACTGTTGCATTATAATCCCCAATTAAGCAAACATTTTCATATATTAGTTCATTTATTTTGTTGTGTAGTTTCCTATAGAATTCCTCTTGCTTCTGATTTGATGCATATATCACTATTAATAATATCGGTTTTTCCGTTATCTCTAATTCAATCATTAGAATCCTGCCTTCTTCATCAGAGTACACTGCTTAACCAAAAATTAACCAAAAATTAACCAAATTTTTTTTTGAGATGGCAATGGAATATAAACAACATGATGTTTGGAGAGAAAGCACAAAACAAGAAAGCAATATACCTTTTATTCGAACCCCCACCAGTCCTTATCAAGAATTGACATGGCCTGGATATCATCTGGTCTATGTAATCAATTAGAGGAAATTGAAATTGAAGCAAATGAATAGGCAGATCATAACCCAATAAAATTAATATGGAAAGGCCAAAAAAGAAGAAAAAGATGGATGATGAACTCAAATATTGTAAATGAAATAGAATATACTGGAGAAATGCTGGAGAAAGAATTAAAACTATTCTTTAGAATAAATAAAAAAGACACCCCAATTCAAATTCTTTGGGATACTATGAAAGCATACACAAGAGGTCTCACAATTGCCTACATTGCAAAAAAAAAAAAAAAAAAGAACAACAAGAATGTATGCAAAAAGAACTTAAGGAAGCTGAAGATGAATTAAAGAAAGACCCAAAGAATAAAATTAAAAAAGAAAAAAGAGATTATAAAACATAAGATCAGCTTAATAACTCAAAAAGAATTAGCACAGAAAATTAAAGCGGCCAAACAAAATTATTTTGAATAAGCCAACAAACCTGGACAATGGTTGGCATACAGATTAAAGAATGAAAGAGAAAAAAAGATGATATACCAACTAAAAGTGATGAGGGAAAAATTCAATATAAAGCAGAAGAAAAGAAGCATATTATTCATAAATACTTCGCAAAACTATATGCACAAGATAGTGTGGAGGAAACTAAGATAAAACAATATTTAAACACAGAAAAGATAACCCCAATCTCAAAAGAACAAAGGGAGGCTATAAACAGATCAATAACGTTAGTTGAAATGGAATTAGTCCTGAAGAGCCAGAAAAATAATAAAATCCCAGGACCATACAGAATACCGGTAGAGCTATACAAATATAATAAAATAATATTGGAAGAATTAGGAGTGGAAATGTTTAACAAAGTTTTAGAGAAGGCCAAGATACCTGAATCATGGATGAAAGCAATAATATCGCTAATCCCGAAAGAAGAAGCCAACCTTCAAGAAATCCAAAATTACAGGCCAATTTCATTACTGAATTCTGATTATAAAATATTCGCAGCAATTATGGCAGGAAGAATTAAACAGGTTTTAAATAAACGAATACACCAGGGCAAAAAAGGATTTTTACCTCACAGACACATTAAAAATAATACGAGAATCATGCAAGACATAACAGAATATTACGAGGCGCATCCAGAAAAGCAAATGGTACTGGTTTTCCTTGATGCACAAAAAACATTCGATACTGTAATTTGGAAATTTATAATAACACAATTAGATAGGATGAACTTCGGAGAAAAATTTACAAAAATGATAGAAAAAATTTATAACAGTTAGACAGCCAAAGTTCTGATGAACAGAGAACTAACAGAGAAGATTGAAATAAAAAAGGGAGTTAGACAGGGATGCCCCCTCTCTCCTTTGCTATTTATATTAACTCTGGAAATATTATTAAATGAAATTAGGAAGGACCAGGGAATAAAAGATTTAAGATTCAAAAATGAAGAATATAAGATCCAAGCCTATGCCAATGACTTAGTGTTTGTTCTAGAAGTTCCATTAGAATCCAGTCTGAAATTAATTAAAAAATTAGAATATGGCAAAGTGGCAGGATTAAAAATCAATAAAGGGAAAACAAAAATGATAACCAAGAATATGACAAAAGAAGAGGAATTGGAATTAGCAGCTAGAATGCAAATAACCAAGAAAGTGAAATACTTGGGGATCTGGGTGTCAGCAAAATGTTCTACAATTAAAGATGATAATTACGATAAACTAGTGACACAAATAAAGAAAGATTTAGAAAGCTAGAAAAATATTCAGCTATCACTAATGGGATGCATAACCACAATTAAAATGAATATTTTACCAAGAATTTTATTTTTGTTGCAAGCCATGCCTATCAATCAGTGACGTGCAGTGAAGTTTATGGCTGGTGAGGCACTGACACAGTGGTGGTTTCAATTTTTTTTAGACTTGTGGACTTCAACTCCCAGAATTCCAGAGCCAGGCATGTTCAGTTCCAATTTAAAGCGACAGCATTTGTTTTTCTCCTTTGTGAAAGAAGTTTCCTTCTTTCTTTTTCTTTTACTTCTCCCTTCCCCTCCTTCCTCCCTCTCTCCCTCCCTCCCCCTCTCTCAAACACACACACAGAAGTTGGATTGGACTATCTCTCCTACCCCCTTCCCTCTCTCACTCACTCTTTCTCAAACACACACACCACACAAACACACACACAGATGGATTGGAGGGAGAGCACCATCGAGGAGACCACAGGAGGAGGCAGGAAGCCAGTCAAAGAGCCATACTGGAGCACATATACTTTCCCCCAGCCCCAGAAGGATCCAGCCCAGCTTCACTGATTACAGGTTTGAAAAGGCAACGTCGCTTTGCCTGCAATAAAACTACACTTGGGGAGGGAGAGCACAAGCGAGCCAGGGTCTTTCCCTCCAGCCTTTGCCCGAAGCCCCGCACCAGGAAGATGAAGTTTGAATTCCTCCCCCTCCCTCTGACCCACACATACCTTTTCCAGCTGTTTCAGAGAGGATTTCAACTCTGTCTTGCCTCGCGTCCTCTGAAGAAGCCCCGCCCAAACGAGCACCCTCTAATATGAGGCAGGAGAACTGCGTGCCTCACATAGGTCAGGAATTTTTAGGTTTTTAACCGTTGCTTAACTCTGCTCGAGTGATCATAAAACGCCTAAAATCAGACTAGATGAGGCACACAGTTATCCTGCCTCATAGTAGAGAGCACTTTTTAGAGGCTTTTTTAAACAGTTAAGCAGAGTCATCCATGGTGAGGCAGCAACTAGCTCAGTCTGACCTCAGCTCTCACCTTTTTCCTTTTACATTTTTTTTCTGGAGCCAAGGTGGCGCAGTGGTTAAATGCAGCACTGCAGGCTACTGCTAGATCAGCAGGTCAGCGGTTCAAATCTCACCGGCTCAGGGTTGACTCAGCCTTCCATCCTTCCGAGGTGGGTAAAATGAGGACCCAGATTGTTGGGGGCAATATGCTGACTCTCTGTAAACCGCTTAGAGAGGCCTGAAAGGCCTATGAAGCGGTATATAAGTCTACTGCTATTGCTATTGCTATATTATTCTTTTCATGATGACGGTGGTGAGGCTGTGCCTCACTTGCCTCACCTGACTGCATGTCACTGCTATCAATCCAGGTAAAATTTTATTTCAAGAATTAAACAAAATAACCACTAGGTTCATCTGGCGAGGACGAAAAGCGAGGATCAAACTAAAGTCAATGCAAGTCAGCAAGGAGAGGGAAGGTTTAGCATTACCAAATTGGGAATTATATACATTAGCAGTAACAATAACATGGGTGAATGATTGGATAGAGCTAAAGAATAAAAGAATTCTGATCTTAGAAGGCAATGATTTGCAAGCAGGTTGGCACACATTCCTATGGGATGATAAAAATAAACACACACTTTCAAAAACATCTAATTAGAAAAGTGCTATTGCAAAACTGGCTCAAACTTTTAAAAAATCCATTATGTGAAAATCCCGAACTGACTATCCCCGACCGAAAGGACGATCCATCCAAATTTTATAGATATGAACAAAATGCTAAGATACAGGGACTTAATTAACGGACAGGGAAATTTAAAAACAATTGAAGAATTGGCAGAAAAAAACATGACTAACCTACTTGCAAATCAAAACTAAACACAATAATGATACTAAATTATATAGTATTGAAAAGGAACCACATGAATTGGATAAAATAATTCAAAACTCAGATAGAAAGTTGATAGAGAGAATATATAAATTTCTCCTGAAGTATAAACTGGAAGAAAAAATCGTGAAAGAACAAATGATAAAATGGGCACAGAACTTTGGCTATAATATTGAACTAGACAAATGGGGAAAATTTGGGGGAACAAACTTAAAAATGACATTATCAGTTGCATACAAGGAAAACCAATACAAAATGTTTTATAGATGGCACCTGGCACCAACAAATCTCAAAATCCCAAAATGTTGGCAATGTGAATCAATACACGGAACATATTACCACTTATGTTGGATTTGTGAGATGGCTAAAAATTTTTTGGAAAAGGATCAAAAATTGGCTAGAGGCAATAACAGGAGACAAAATAGATTGGAAATTCAAAGGTTTTTTACTAAGAATAATGACTGCAAAATATAAAAAAGAAATTCAGTATTTAATTTTACATACAATTACAGTGGTGAGGATTGCCTTCGCTCAAAAATGGAAAAGCAAATTAATTCCAAGCGAAGATGAAATAATAAGAAAGGTGATGGACTGTGTGAAAATGGATAAATTAACAAAAGAAATCCAGGGAAAAGAAGAAATAGAATACTACCAGATATGGGATAAATGGTATAGGAGGAAAGAAACAAGGATCAATGAAGGAAGCCAATAAAGCCCAAAAATAGTAGTTAAGGAGAATTAACACATATATATGCATCCAAGAAGTTTAAATTTACTAGAGGTAATCAGCCAATATAGCAGACAGATGAGTAAAATAAGAGGGTTAAGAATGGTGAAATGCAAATGAAATATACTAGAAGGGGAAATAATATAAGGAGAATGGTATTGATTGGCAATTGCTATTAGAAAGAACAGGAAGTTCCTGTTCATGTCATATTGTGTAAATGTGGTATACGTCTAAGTTTTGTGGGTTTGTATTTTGCATGTTTGTAAATAAATAAATAAATAAAAAAATTACAACAGTCTCAGAAAGGATACTTCACAGCTCATAAAGCATTTTGGTCATTGCAAAATGTTGCAACCCCATCGCTACCCTAGGTCATGTAATTATAATCTGGATGCTTGGATGCTGTATGCACTTATGATAGTTTGCCAAGCATCCTGCAATCATGTGATCGCCATTTAGCAATCTTTTCTGCCAACTTCCTCAGAAAGCCAATGGGAAAGCCAGCAGAGAAGATTGCATGCTGTAGCTTGCTAAGAGGACTGTCTTATGTCTTGGCTCTGGCTGAAAGAACTGTTGCCTGATGGGAGTTTCACTACTTTGATGGTATGTAGAAATGGAGCTCAAATCCCCAAAATGTCAGTTCCTCATCCTGTCAGAGGGGTTTCATTCCAGACATGGAGGAGAACTCCTTTGGATGGGTCAGGCTCCATTTCTATGCTGCCTGCCATGTGACCATTAGTGTGTGTGTGTTGGTCCGTTTGCATGTGGCCACACTCTCCGCAGTCCGACTACTGGCCGAAGGCTATTCCAGAGTCACTGCCCAATCACTCGGGTTACACTCTGAGGCTTGTGTCTTCATCTGTGACATCAATGATCGTCGAAAGGGTTTTTTCCACTCTTTTTCTGCAACAGTGCCATTTTGG
Source organism: Thamnophis elegans (assembly GCF_009769535.1). NCBI lineage: Eukaryota > Metazoa > Chordata > Lepidosauria > Squamata > Natricidae > Thamnophis > Thamnophis elegans. The sequence continues at coordinate 61,588,127 of NC_045558.1, read as the reverse complement.
GCAAGTGTGCAGGCCCTCCCGGGAGTGCTGGATTGCCGCCATCTCCCACACCTTCCTAGCTGCCTGTTTGGCAGTAGCAGCACCAATCAAGGTGTTTTCTTTCAGCAGGGATGGCTGATCACTCCATATCAGACAGCAGCATGCAAGAGGAAACTTCTCCCAGGCAATTGCCTGAGGTACCTGCTCCTGGGGTGGACAGAGCAGCCACTAGAAGGACCACAGACAGGAGCAGGGCAAGAGTACATTCATCCAAAGCAGCTTCTGCAGTTGCGGACAGGGACACTAAAAGGCATCAAAGAGCTCTGAAGAAGCAATTCTCCAAAGCAACAAGACAGGGAGAGGCCAGCAGTTAGCCACCCACTTCAGAGATGGAGTCCTTTCCTCTTCAGCCCCAGCCCCAGTCATTGAGGCAGGGCAGGACTGGTCGCCAGATGGTACCACTGAGCTGCAAAGTTATCAAGCAATAGGCTATATTCCAAATCTAAACTCTTGGGCCTGCTTAACGACCACAGGATTGGGCTTGCTCCTATGACTTAGGTGCGTGGCTCCTGAAGCCACTTTCACCACCACTGCAGCAGGACTCCGCTCAGGGGACAGATCTACTGCAGTCATCATCTCACTTAGCCAGGGTGGGTGTGGAGCTTGCTTCTATGACCATGCACTCAGCGCAGGAAGCCTCCTAAACCCCAATGCCTGTGGGGCTATACCCAGGGGCCTGCGAGGGGATAGGCCTCACTCAAGATATTTGTGCCCTGATATCTCAGACTATATCACAGAAGATAGAGGTAAAGTTGCCACGGAGGGCCCATCCTTACAGCCTACAGGCAGTGGGCCAAGCACATTTGGGACCTTCACAGGGCCTCTTTCTCCACGTAGAGAGGATTCATTCATGGGGGAGGAAGAACTGGGTGATCAGGAATTTTCAGAGGACAAGGGCCTGGCCCCAGACTAGTCCGCCTTCTCAGGACTTTTCCGGCCGGCCTTGTTCAAGTCACTTCTTTACAAGGCCAAGACATCAGTCAACATGGGCATGACAGAGGCTGAGACTTCCCTGGGTCTGGATCCTACTGAACAGCTTTTCTCAGAGCCTGTTCCTGAACAGGAGGTGATACCAACCCCCAAATTATTCATGGGTGTCATACAGTGACATTGGAACCAACATTGGTTCTTTGGCTGCATCCAATAACAGTGACCGGAGAATGTACAGCTCTGGTCCTGAATTGGAAGAGTTCCTGCAGGTCCCAGTGGTAGACGCTCTCATAGCCACTCTAGTCTCTTCCGCCATCCTTCCTTCAGATTTTTTGGAGGGCTTGAAGGCAGAGGACTGAAAGGCGTTGATGACTCTCTACAAAATGCATCAGATGGCCGATACAGGCAGCTACTTGGTGCGGCTTCGCCAATTACAGGGAAGACTGCCACCTGATGACACATGGCTGCACCAAGATGTAAACAGATTGGTAGCAGCCATGGAGTTCTCTTTTGACACAACCCTCAATGCAGCCAAGTTTGCCTCCAGGGCTATGGTGGCTAATGTAACTTCCTGACACCTTCTTTGGCTCCACCATTGGAAGGCAGACATGCACTCCAAATGGCACCTAGCTTCAGCTCCCTTTAGGGGAGGTAATCTCTTTGGAGAGTCACTAGATCCCGTTCTAGTGGAGAGTAGGGACAAAAGGAAGGTGCTGCCATATTTATATCAGCATATGGACCACAGGACTCTGCCTTATTTTCACCAGCAGTTCTTTCATGCGACGAACCCCAGGTTCATTGCCCCCCCAATATCAGCAGGACTATTCCCAGGGGAATGAAAGGTTACGGACAGGTCTGGGTTTCGCAACAGAGGTAGACAGCAACCTCAAACCAAGCAGCCATTTTGAGGATCTGGCACCAGGCTTTTGCAGGGCCAAATGACTCTCTAGTAACCCTTCCTATTGGTGGTCGATTAAAATTATTCGCAAACGAATGGGAGGCGATCACCAGGGATGCATGGGTGTTGCAAACAGTGAGGCTAGGACTCATGCTAAAATTTCTTACCAGCCCTCTGAGACATTTTGTCAGGTGCCCCGTTCCCAAGTGCCAAGAGGAGTCTTATGGATACCGAGCTCCAACACCTATTGGACATCCTTGCCATTGAGACGGTTCCATCAGGGCAGGAGGGACTGGGATTCTATTCAATTATATTCCTAGTCCTGAAGAATTTGGGAGTGGGTGGGTGGAGAACGATTCTAGATTTGAAAAAGCTCAGTATCCATTTGGCATACAAATGCTTCAAAATGCAATCTCTACAATCCATCCTGGGATGCATTCAACAAGGAGACCTACTAACATCTGTAGACATCAAGGAGGCCTATCTTCATGTGAACATCCATCCATCCCACAGATGGTTCCTGAGGTTTTATTTCGCAGGGTGCCACTACCAGTACAGGTCCTGCTGTTTGGCCTATCATTGCCCCCCTAAGACTTCACGAAGTTGTTGGCAGCTGTGGCAACTTACCTCTGATCCCTGCCCATCAGAATACAATGCTGCCTCGAAGACATTTTGATCCAATCGTCCTCTCTGCTTCAGACAAGTCGAGATTTTCACATCACAATCCAGATCCTTTAGCAACACAGGTTTTCAATGAACCTGGACAAGAGTCATCTGATACTTTCCACCAGTCTATTCCACCTGAGGGCAGTGATAAATACTGAGACCTGCAAATGTCTACCACTCCCAGGAATGGCGCTCTAGCTTCCAGTCATTAGTGAACCAACTCTGAACACAGCGGTCAGTACCTTTGGTGGTTCTTTCCCAACTCCTGGGAAAAATGATTTCCTGCATAGACATCATTCCATCGCCACGGCTGCACGTGCAGACTGTACAATGGTTCCTGCTCTCATACCAGCAGGCCAGCAGCAACAGCTCCAATGCTAGGGTTTGGGTGCCACTGTAGGTTTCTCCTCTCCCTGAAGTGGTGGACCTCCCCTGCCCTGCAAAAGGAATGCCTGTTCAGAGAACCAGACCCCATCACAATAACTTCTGATGCCATTCTCTTCGGAGCCCACAGGAGCTATTGAACAACATAAACTGCTGCCCGCCTAGTGCTTCGACGGTTCCAGGGACTGGTTGTGGGCCGCCACATCCTGATCCTCACTGACAATGTGGCCACAAAGGTCCACATCAATTACCAGGGGGGCACCAAGTCCCTCGTGCTTGAGTTGGAGAGACTGGCTCTATGGGCGGAGATACATACTCTTTCCATCAGGGAGGAGCATATATCCAGAATCGCGAACGTGCAGGCAGATTTGTTGAGCAAGTCCACCATGGACCATTCAGAGTGGCGCCTTCACCCGGACCTGTTCAAGAACTGTCCTGGAGATTTGGTCAACCGACAGTGGACTTATTTGCTCATCTGACAAACACTCAATTACCAAGGTTTTTCTCCAGGTTTGCGGTATGGAGGCAGAGGGAGTCAATGCTCTCCACAGCTTTTGGCCTCAGGACTGTTGTACGTCTTCCCTCCTCTTGCCCTTATATCAAGGGTCATTGGAAGGTGCTAGGGGAGAGCATGGAGGTCCTCCTTGTCGCTCCCCTGTGGCCAAGATGTCCCTGGTATGCAGACCTGGTCAACCTCTTGGTATCCTGGCCCTAGAGAATTCCTGACGACAGAATATCCCTCACCCAGGGGGCACTGCTCCACCCGGAACCTCAGTTAGCCATCTGAAAGGGACATCCTCAGAAGGGACAAACTCTCCAGGAAGGTCATTCAGGCTATCCAGACGGCCAGAGGACCTTCCACTATCCGGATATATAATGCCCCATGCATTGCTTTTTGCAGATGGTGCCGAATAGGACTTATCAATCCTCTCTCAGCATCGGTTCTGCAGATCCTGGACTTCTTGTGCTGAAGGGTGTAGATAGTCATACCCTTGCTCATCATCCAAGGGTACACAGTTTTCTAAAGTGGGCAGCCAACCTGAGGCCTCCTGTGGTATATCGGTACCCCACTTGGGACCTCTCCAGAGTGTTGCAAACCCTTGCCTCTACCCCATTCAAGTTGTTGCGGTCTATTAGCCTTCAGATATTGACTTTCAAGGTCGCCTTCCTCATGGCCATTACCTCGTCCAGGAGGATCTTGGAGCTGGTGGTCCATAGGGATCGGTCCGCAGGGATCTCTGCATTTTTCACCCAGACAGAGTTGTCCTACGGCTGGATCCCTAATTCCTTCCTAAAGTAAACTCCTGGTTCCATGGGGTTTAGGAGATTATCGCCCAGACTTCTGTCCGTGGCCTACTCATCCTCTAGAGAGGAAATGGCACCATCTGGATGTCAGGAGGTTCTCTCTGTAGGTACAACAGCTTCCTCCCAAAAGATGAATCCTTGTTCGTTTCCTTTCAACCAGCATCCATGGGCAGGAAAGTGATTCCATCCACCATAGGCTCATGGTTGAAGGCCTATAAACATCAGGCCACACTTTCACCTAAACTCAGGCTTTTTTTTTTAATAAATGTTTTTTTAATTTTAATTTGAAACAGGTACAGCATCTTTCTTTACATCTGTAGAAAATGTATCAATCGATTACAGATAAACTTTGGTACATCTCCTCCACAGTCAACAAACATAACTCATATTAACTCAAGCATTATTATACATCCATTTTCATTTGACTGTAATTATTATTTAAAGATATTAATAAAAGTAATAATCTTGAACAATACATGCCCACACCAGTGGGAAAAGAAAAAATCAGAAAGAAAAGGCAAAAAAAAAAAAGAAGACAAAAATGACAAAGGACAAGGCAGGAAAACAAAACAAAACACAGGTATCTATTATAAAAAAAAAGAAGTATATCAACTGGTTACAACATGCTTTGGTGCTTCTCTTCCATTAACTCATATTAATTCAAATATCTTAACTCAAATATTTACCATATCAACATCATTATACCTCCAGTTTTAATTACCTATAGTTATTTAAACATCCTTCATCCTTAGCTATGCCAAAGAATTAATCCATAACACATGCTGACATTTCATTTACTTACTTGTAAAATCCTCTATTATCATCAAATCCTCATGTCCTATTTTAGCTGAACATCCATAATATTTAATTATATCATATATCATAACATTTTCCCAGTATTGATTAACATTTGATTGTATGTATTTTATTTAGTTTTTTTAATAGTGATAATTATTGTAATTAATACTCTTTATTTATAATCCAAAAATGTTTTCTCATATCCAATTGTTATTTATCATATCAACTCCACATTATATACATTACTATCAATATCAATTATTATTCAGCTATATCTGTTACAAAAAAGATCAATTAGGTTTAGCTAGTTTTCAATTGTATTCTTCAATCTATCAGCCAATTCCAAATTATATACATTACTATCCATATCAGTCATTATTCAGCTATATCTATTACAAATTAAAGTAATCAGATTTAGCTAATTTTAAGTTATATTCTTCCATCTGTCAGCCTGTGTCCCTCCAATAGCAAAATCTTCTCAAACCAATTGCCATGGGTTGGATAAATTTACCAAATGTTTTTATAAGCAAGTCTAAACAAAGATATCTTCGCACCTTTTGACTCTGAATGTCAGTGATGAAGTAATAATGTTGTCCCGGGCTTGTAAAACTTTTCAAATTGACTTTAATTCTCAGGGGTGGAGTTTTCATTTCTCCTGCACTCTGTCTCTTTAAATGAATCTTCTTTATAGCTCCCCCCCCTCCTTTCTTCCTCTGAGATAGACCAGACGCCATTTCTCACATTTTCCATTTGTATTTCAGGAACATTCAAACATTCAACAATCTCAGTTTTTCCTTCATATTTTAAAATCAGATGATCCAATTTTCTTTCCAATCTCTGAAAAGAGTCAAAAAGCTCTCGACATGCGGAAAGAAGAATCTGGAGTGAAACCTTAGATGTATTTTCAGACGCCATGATGTGTCGTAGTTAAAAATTGCAAGTAAAAGCACGCTGGAAACTGTGCAATCTTATCTGATCGTAAACACAGCCAAGTAATAAAAATGTCAGATCGTGAAGGGTTAATTAGTAGAAAGTAAACTTTACGATCCACTTAGAGAGAATCAGAGGGGGGGGGATGTCGAAGAGTTCCTTGAAGCGTTTAAGAAATAAAGTAGCCACCAGCCATAAATCCATTAAAAAAAAGACCAATTCGCCGCTAGATTCTTCTATTCTTTGGTTTCAATTAGCTTAAGCTTTTGGTGCGGACAGTCTCTCTTGAATAATAAAATCAGCTTACCAGATGACATCACTTCTGCCATTCTTAGGGGCAACCTGCAGTTTCATTTAGCACGCAGCTAATCCAGAAAGGAATTGGCAAGAGGGGTTAATACCCCCCCCCCTAGAGACTTTGCGAACGTCTCTGAGGTCACTGGGTCTCCCCTCACCTTTCACTGTCGTCTCCGGGACAGCTAGGGTTCAAAAACCCGTCCAAAAATCCTTCGGAATAGAGGAATTTCAGGAATAGCCTGAAACTCCATCTTCTCACTGCTAAGCCCCGCCTTCTTCCCCTAAACTCAGGCTTCAATCGAAGAGATCTGCAGAGCGGCAACATGGTCCTTCCTGTCATCCTTCATCAAACATTACAAACTGGACATATTTGCCTTGCCCAGGCGTCCTTTGGGAGACGAGTACTACAGAGGGTTCATTCTGCTTCCAGGACCCTGGACCTGCCTGCCTCCCACCCTTGAGACGTTAAGCTTTGGTATATCCCATGCTTGGATTCTCCAAGCAGTGCACAAGAAATGGAACTTTGTTGTTACCTGATATGTTCTTTTTCTGTGTACTGTCAGAAAATCCAAACCCACCCTAGTGATCATTCTGGTCCAGGGTCAGGAGAGAATTTTTACCTTCACTGATTCCATCTCTACTGAACGTCTACGCCTTCATTGAAAAAACTGAGCTCAGTCAAGCAGAGGAGGCGTGGTCAAGACTTTCTCTAACTCAGTCTAGGCAAATAGGCAGGAGTTAACCCATGCTTGGATTCTCCCGCAGTGCACAGAGAAAGAATGTATCAGGTAAGACCAACATTTCTTTAAGGATCACTTCACATAACAATCAAGAGTCTAATACCATAAATACAGTAAAATATGTCCAGTCCCATAAATTGAAGACTATTTATATGCTCCAGCCGTCGCAGAAGAATACCATGGTCGATGGGCCTTCGATACCATCGACCATGGTATTCTTCTGCGACGGCTGGAGGAGGTGGGAGTGGGAGGCACCGTTTTACGGTGGTTCTCCTACCTCTCCGACAGGTCGCAGTCGGTGTTAGTTGGAGGACAGAGGTCGACTCCTAGGCCCCTCAATTATGGGGTGCCACAGGTGTCGGTCCTGTCCCCCCTCCTATTTAACATCTACATGAAGCCACTGCATGAGATCATTTGCCGGCACGGGATTAAATATCACCAGTAAGCAGACAACACTCAGTTGTATCTGTCCACCACGTGCCAACTCAGTGTAGCGGTGGAAGTGATATGTCAGTGCCTGGAAGCTGTTAGGGTCTGGATGGGAGCGAACAAACTCGCGCTCAATCCTGACAAGACCGAATGACTGTGGATGCTGTCCCCTAAGGACAGTCCATCTAGTCCGTCTTTAAGCCTGGGAGGAGAAAATTTGCTCCCCTCAGAGAGGGTCTGCAACTTGGGGATCCTTCTGGACCCGCAGCTGACTTTGGAACATCACCTGTCGGCTGTTATCAGGGGGCCTTTGCCCAGGTTTGCCTGGTGCACCAGTTGCGGCCCTATTTGGACCGGGAGGCACTTCAGATAGTCACTCACGCCCTCGTCATCTCAAGACTGGATTACTGTAATGTGCTCTACTTGGGGCTGCCCCTGAAAAGTGTTCAGAGACTACAATTAGTCCAGAATGCAGCCGCGCGAGCAATATTGGGTGTACCAAGGTACACCCATACTACACCTATCCTCCGCGAGCTGCAGTTTTCCCATCGGTCTCCGAGCACGATTCAAGGTGCTGGTTATCACCTTTAAAGCCCTACATGGCCTAGGACCTGGATACCTGCGAGACCATCTTCTGCCACATACCTCCCTTAGACCAATAAGATCGCACAGGATGGGCCTTCTCTGAGTGCCTTCAGCGGGACAATGCCGGCTGACCACACCTAGCAGTAGGGCCTTCTCTGTTGCCGCTCCGGCCCTATGGAATGAGCTGCCCCCAGAGATCCGGGCCCTACCTACTCTCATGTCCTTTTGCAAAGCTATTAAAACCTGGCTTTTCCGGCAGACCTGGGGCCGTTGACCTCTTGATTGAGGTCCGGCCCCTCTCTGATTGGGTGTATGTTGTGCTTTTTCTTAACTTTGTTGTGTCTTTGTTGTTTTAATTCTTTTTAATAATTTTTCATTTCTGTAAGCTGCCCGGAGTCCTTCGGGATTGGGCAGCCTAGAAATTCAATAAATGAAAAATCAATAAATTAAATCTTGAATTTCACTCTAATGCTACTTCGGAGAATAGACCAGGGTTGTCTTTTAATTATTATCACAACTCAAATTAAGTCAAACCCACTGGACTGTATGACCCAGGCTAACAGATATTATTGTAAAGTATTCATATTCATGTTGTAGAAATCAGAAAGTCTATTCATATTATAAATGTAAACTTTGAATAATTGAAAACTATGGAGATCAATTTCAGAAGAAAGTACAGTCATGTGAAAAAGAAAGTACATCATGTTATCAATTCCAAAATGGAGAAGCCATGTGTGAAAAACTAAGTACATTCTTACTGCTTTCAAAGGAATAAAGAGGCTAAGTAGCAGCCAGGTGCTGCTAATTTAGTGCTCTTGATCAATTGGTCACCAGCAAGTGTGACTAATTTTATAAAAGCCAAAGTTAGCGGATCTAGGAAGGCCCCTTTTTTTACCGAGGAACTCCGGGAGATGAAGCGCCCAAAGAGAGGTCTTGAGCAGAATTTATGGATTGAGTGTCAACTTGTCACGCCTGAGGAAGTGGACAAGGCCATGGGAGCGGTGAGTGCCTCCACTTGTATACTGGACCCGTGCCCCTCCTGGCTGGTCGCGAACAGCAGGGAGGTGACACGTGGCTGGATCCAGACGATAGTTAAGACCTCTTTCTGGGAGGGATCCTTCCCGCTCCTTCTAAAGGCTGCGGTGGTGAGACCCCTCCTGAAGAAGCCGTCTTTGGATCCAGCCCTCTTGAGTAACTACCGTCCAGTTTCCAACCTCCCCTTTGTTGGGAAGGTTGTTGAGAAAGTGGTGGCCTTTCAACTGCGACGGTCCTTGGATGAAACCGATTATCTGGATTCCTTTCAGTTTGGATTCAGGCCTGGCTACAGCACAGAAACTGCTTTGGTCGCGCTGATCGATGATCTCTGGAGAGCCAGGGATAGGGGCCATGCCTCTATCCTAGTGCTCCTTGACCTCTCAGCGGCCTTCAATACCATCGACCATGGTATCCTTCTGCGGCGGTTGCGGGAGGTGGGAATGGGAGGCACCGTCCTTCGGTGGTTCTCCTCCTACCTCTCGGGCAGGTCGCAGTCGGTGTTGGTCGGAGGGCAGAGATCGACCCCTAGGCCCCTCAACTATGGGGTGCCGCAGGGTTCTGTTCTGTCCCCCCTCCTATTTAATATCTACATGAAGCCACTGGGTGAGATCATATGTCGGCACGGGATAAAATACCACCAATATGTGGACGATACGCAGCTGTATCTGTCCACCCCATGCCAACCCAGTGAAGTGGTTGAAGTGATGTGTCAGTGCCTGGAGGCTGTCAGGGTCTGGATGGGAATGAACAAGCTTGCACTCAATCCCGACAAGACTGAGTGGCTATTGATGCTCCCTCCCAAAAATTGGCCATTTACTCCATCTCTCAGGCTGGGGGGTGAAATTATTCGCCCCTCAGAAAGGGTTTGCAATTTGGGAGTCCTCCTGGACCCGCAGCTGACTTTAGAACATCACCTGTCAGCTCTGATCAGGGGGGCATTTGCCCAGGTTCGCCTGGTGCACCAATTGCGACCCTACCTGGATCGGGAGGCCCTCCAAATAGTCACTCACGCCCTTGTGACCTCAAGACTGGACTACTGTAACGTGCTCTACATGGGGCTGCCCTTGAAGAGTATTCGGAGACTTCAGCTTGTCCAGAATGCAGCCGCGCGAATGATTGTGGGTGCACCTCAGTACACCCACGTTACACCTATCCTCCGCGAGCTGCACTGGCTGCCCATTGGGCTCCGGACTCGCTTCAAGGTGCTAGTCGTTACTTTTAAAGCCCTATTGGACCTGGGTACTTGAGAGACCGCCTCCTGCCAATTACCTCCCTACGACCTATTAGATCCCACAGACTAGGCCTCCTCCGAATTCCATCTGCCAGCCAGTGTCGGCTGGCAACTCCCCGGGGGAGGGCCTTCTCTGTGGCTGCTCCGGCCCTCTGGAACAATCTCCCCGTTGAGATCCGGACCCTCACCACCCTTCCAGCTTTCCGCAAAGCCAAGAAGACCTGGTTGTTCAGGCAGGCCTGGGGCTGATGAATTTCCAGCTCCACTTGAATGATGCGATTGTTGTGTATTTTAATTTGTTTGTCGTTTTAATTTGTTTGTTTTTATTTTCCTATTTGTATCCCCTTCTCCCCTTGTTTGTTAGCCGCCCTGAGTTCCTCGGGAATAGGGCGGCATACAAATTGAATAAACTACAACTAAACTACAACTAGTTTTGAGTTTGCTGGTGTTCAGTATTGAGATGTATGTTAACATGCTGCCAAAGAGGAAATACATCAGACATGATCTTAGAGGATCAATTGTTGCTGCCCATCAATCTGGGAATGGTTAAAAGGCTATTTCCAAAGAATTTAAAATCCATCATTTTATAATGAGGAAGATTATTCACGTGAAAAATATTTAAGACGTCAATCTTCCCAACTGAATGAACGTGAATGTCCCAACAAATTCACAAGGCAATTTTTTCTGCAATGCTCAAAAAATTTTCAAAAAAATCCAAGGGTTACATCTCAGACTCTACAAACATCACTTAGCATCTTAAAGTTCATAATAAGACAATTAGAAAAAGGATGAAGTATGGTTTGTTTGGAAAAGTTGTTGGAATAAACATCTTCTTTATAAAAAGAACATGGCAGCATGGCTTGGGTTTGCAAAGTTACAAACCAAATGTGCCTGACATATCACAAGACCTCTGGAACTCTTTGGACATATGAGACCAAAGTAAAGATGTTTGGCCATAATGCACAGTGCTATATTTGGTGAAAACCAAACACAAACATTTCATACCAATTGTCAAGCACAGTGGTGGAGAGATGATGATTTAGTCTTGTTTTGCAGCTACAGGACTGGGCACCTTGCAATCATTGAGTCAACCATGAACAATAGTTTATCAAAGTATTCTAGAGTCAAATGTGAGGCCATCTGACAGCTAAAATGTGACTGACCTTGGGTCATGCAAGACAGTGATGCCCAGCACACCAGAAAATGTCTTGAAACCTCTGCACCTGACTGGAACTGGATGTGTGGAACTGCCAGCATGGCAATGAAAGATTGGACCATGTGATGGACTTGTGGGTGTGAGGGCAAGATCATGCACTTTAACTTGGGTGGGGAAAACTGAGAAGCTTCAGATTCGGGTTTTCCCAGATGTACCAGCATGGCTCTCTTAATAAATTGGAACTTTGAGCAGTACTTTGCTTTGGACTCTGATTTAATTTTGGATGTTATCTGGAACGCTGACAATATATCTATTTGCGCTTTTGCACAAGCACAGGCCCTCCTCCTCACTTATCCAAGTCCTAGCCAGAGGTACAGACACTGCCAAGTCTGGGTCCAAAGACGATTCAAAGAGTAGGTGGGCTTGAAGACCCGTTTTATTTCCCGAAGTCCTTGATTTGTTCAAGTAATACTGTGGACATTGTGGAGGATTTCCCATATTGGTGAGGCCCAATTTCTTTTGTCTGATTCAGATGACATTTTTTTCTTTTGTTTCCTTAAAGACATGAGTCCTTCTTAAGTACTTTCCCTGAGTGCTAGACTCAGACTTGCTAGTCTCTGTCCCTCAGCCTAGTTGAGGATATGGGTATTTGTGGATGAGTGTGTGCGTGCGTATGTGTATGTGAAAGAGCAAATAGATATACATTGTAACAAGTAAAGTTTGCTGTTATTTTAAATTCACTGAATCTTCAACGCTTTGTATTATATCTTACGTTATTCGACAGTATAGTCATTGAAATTAATCTGGTACATTGGGTGGAGGGTTATGTGGATTTTCTTTAAAGTTTATTCAGAAATTGTTGATATTTTAAGTGTATCCTTAGTATTTTCGCTGGTAAAATGTAAAGATTGTTATTTCACATTGTTAGCTCATATTAACACTATAAATAGAATGTTTTCAAGGTTAAGAAATATGAACCTATTGGCTAGTGCTAATCCTGTATGCCTGTTCTCTAATATACAAAATTGCATGGTGAAACATGGGAAACTTGCTAATCTGTAGTTTACGTGTACTATATGTTTGAAAATGTATAGGTAGTTCTCGAAGTACAGTTATAATGAAGCCTGCCTATTATGATCATAATGTTAACTGAATCATGTTAAATGAACGAGTCCCATCCCTCCTCTCCCCAATACATAATCAAATGTATGGGTCATTAAGTGTGCAGGGATAATGAAGACTTTGTGGAGGGGCTAGTTCAGCTGCCTCTAGCCACTCAAGACCTTCCCCCATCTACTGAAGTATCTCATGCTCACTTTCCACCCCTGGGGGTCCCTATGGCTACTTTGGCCTTCACCACACCAACTCCCTATTATCAATTGTTCACTTACCTTTTGAAGATTTCCAAAGCTCCAAAACAGACTGGGCCACATAACAGAAAAGCAGATGAATTTTTCTCAGAACTGGGCAAGCTGGGGCTTTTTTTTTTTTTTAGATCTCACATTTTTATGCACTCCTTTTTTGCAAAAGATGGACTCGTCTGTGAGAACTATCACATCCCTGTAGGCCTCCTTTGGTTCCAGCCTGGGCAGCAGCGCAGGCATCATCTGTGTGATGCTGGGTAATTATTCAAATGAGTCACTTTGGGGATTATAACCTGAAAGCTAGTTTTGACTGGAGGAGGAGGCAGGTTGTGGGTAATCACCCACAGCTGGCCAGAGCCCTTCACAGCAGCACTGTTGCCAGGAATGGCTGAGCCCTTTGTAGCGAGCCAGGTCAGTATAGCTGATGGGAGCCCTACACTCTCCGCATTTGCTTGCCTCTGGTGAGTCCAGTTCGGAAGAGGAAGAGGAGTTGCAACTGACCCAGAAGGCAGGCCAGGGGCTGAGGATGATGCTGTCTCAGGCCCTTCAGGCATTGAAGGAGATGGTCAACCAGACGGAGAGCTGCCTGCCTTCACAGACACTGGAGGATCAGCTACTAACTGGCAGTGGTGCTGATAGGCAGCTGATCTTTGATGAGGAGCTGCTGTCTACTCCACTTAATTCAAGGGAAAGGAGAGTGAAGCATAGGCATGCCCAGAGGGTTGCAAGGCTACTCAGGAGAAGGTTGCTCCACCCCTCCTCACAAGAAACACCTGGAGGGGAGTAACATAAGGAGAAGCCATGGAGAGTTAATCTTTGCCAGGAACAATTGTTTTGCTTTGGCTTACACTTGGCTTCAACTCGTGCCTGTTGCTGTTTGCCTTACCCCACTTGGAAGATTGCTCTTAACATTTTGTTTTGGACCCACCCTTTTCTTATGGCCTGTGTTTGGCCTTTACTTCACTGTGCCCCTTTGAATTATTTTTTGCCTGGGACCTGTTTCTTGTCCTTGTCTTGTGCCCAGACTCTGCCTTGTGGATTGTACTTGAAATCCTGGATCTTGTCCCATGAGCAGACTTCTACTCTGTGGGCTTTGTATTGTTGGGACTGAGGGGGGCTGCCTTCAGAGTAGTGTGGGGATAGAGCCTTACCAGTCATTGGAGGACCATTGATTGGAACATTTATTGAGAGAAATAAAGAACTCTCTAGAGGCATCTGATGGTCAAGTTGAGTCATAACATGGTGCTTTGGTTGCTAGAACATGGGCTGAGCTCTCTGGCAGCAGAGAGCAGGCATCCCCATAGCTATCATGATCCCCATGAAAGGCCCATCCCTCAGGCGAACCTCAATGTCCGTGGCTGTGTTTTTATCCACTAGATCTCTCCTGTGACAAATCAAGCTCAAGCACCACATTTCTTCTGCTACACCTCACCAATTGCACTGCCTAGAGACTCAAAGAGAAAAAGAGCTTGGCTTTCCCTGGAAACAGTGCTGCTACGAGGGGCTTGGTTCTCCAGCTGCCAGTCTGATTACCCACCCACATCCCCCCGCCTCCTCCTGCCAAAACTAGCTTTTGGGCTACAATCCCCAAAGTCATTCATTTAAGTCAGAAACCCAGCAGTACAGAGAGGGCACCTGCAGCGGTGCCTAAGCTGGGACCAAAGGAGGCCTATGAAATCTTGCATTCTCACAGACAATTCTATCTGTGTGCAGAAAGGTTCCTATAGCAGTGATGTCATAACTTTGAACTGTTACTAAGTGGACAATGTTCCTTCTAAGCTGCGCAGCTGTGGGGCCGCGCACGTAACAAGAAAACACCGTGCAGAAGTTTCAAACTGCCGCACAGTGTTTTTTAATGTCTTAAAATATAACTGAAAATATCCCCCCTCCCTCCCTTCTCTCCACACCGAACTCTCTCCTCCATCTGGTGAGGAAGACTCTGCTTGGAGACTGATGACGCTGCAGAAGGGAGAATTCCCATTGTCCTCTGGGCCTTCGCTGGTTCCTGGGAAAACGCGATTTGCTGGTTGTAGCCTGCGTTTCTCTGCACATCCAGGGTTTCTCAGGCATTGCGTTGTCTGAAGCCCCATTCTGGCTCAGCAGCCTTTCTGCGATCCCTTCGCTTTGCGGAGAGAGGGAAGCAGCATGGAGTTGGACTGCCTGATCCAAAGGGGTCCATGGGATCTTGATTTTTGAGCAGTACCAATCCATTCCACTCTTTCCTTTCCATTTCTTTCCTTCTTCTATCTTCCTTTCCTTTCTCCTTTCCTTTCTCCTTTCCTTTCCTTATTTCCTTTTCCCTTCTTTTTCCTTTTCCCTTCCCTTCCCTTTCCCTCCATTCTTCATCTTTCCTTTCTTCTTTTCCATTTCCTTTCCTTTTTCCCTAATTTCTCTTCCATTTCCTTTCTCTTTGCCTTTCCTTTCTTCTTTCCCATTTCCTTTCTTTTTTCCTTTCCTTCCCCCCCTTCCTTTCCTTCCTGAGGGTCTGAGGGAGAGGGAAGAGACCCTTTTCCTCCTTGCCCCCCTCCCCAACATCTGCTCTGATGGCAATTATGGCTAAAAAAAAATTCAGGTGCTCAGGCATGAAAATGTGCCGCTCAAACACTATACTTTTCTGCACACACTAAAAAAAATTAGAGGGAACATTGTAAGTGGACTGTCATAACTTGAGGATTACCTTAAAAGTTTATAATTCTATATGCATCTACCTTGTGCAATATCACCTAAATTTAGAGAAGGCTTTGATATGCAAACTAGGTCTAGAGCATATTCAGAGTCAAAAAGAAATATACTGTATATGCACAACAAAATTCATCTCCTGATCAAACTCAACAGTGAATTATATTTCCCAGTATTTTTCATTTTGTCTTAAGCTTACTCTTACCACTGACATTTCATTTAGTTTTTTGCACATAATATTTATTGAAAGTCAAATATATTGGCCTTTTTAATTTTGAACTGGACTTTATACAAAATGCAAAAGTGAGAGTGTGATGCTCTCTGCAGGGTTGAATATAGAAAGTAAACTAGCCTTTCCCCTACTTTACATTTGTTAAATTTGTAGAGATTGGTGGTACCAAAAGCAATGATTGGACAATACTGTAGATTTCAGTGTATAAGACGCACTCCCCCCCCAAAAAAAAGTGGTTGGAAATGTCTGTGTGTCTTATAGAGCGAATGTTACCATAGCCCCACCCGCCCACCGGCCCCCACCCTTTGGCTTCTGCCTCCTAGCAATTTGCCTCTTTGCAGCAAATAGCCTGGTCAGCTTCAGCACAAGCTGATTTAGCATGAGCAGTTGATTGGCGGTTGGATCTGCTTCCTGGAATACTACCTACCAGCTGTTCCAGGCTGGGGGGATTGCCACCATCATCACCATCCATTGCCACTGCTACCTATTACCTCCTCCATGCACCCCATTTTTGACCCGCTCCAGGTGGCGAGAATAGGTGGCGGCAGCAATCCCTGCTGCCTGGGACAGGCCAAAAATGGGGCATGCGGAGGCCAAAAACAGGACGCACGGAGGCCAAAAATGGAGTACGTACAGGCCAAAAACTGGACACGCAGAAGCAAAAATGGAGTGTGCAGAGGCAGTGATAGGTGCCAATGGGCGGTGGTGATCCCTGCAGCCTGGAACAGCTGTTAGGCTGTAATCTGGGAGGCAGATCCAAGTGCCAATCAGCTGCTCATGCTAAATCAGGCTGTGCTGAAACTGACCAGACTGTTTGCTGTTTGCTGTAAGGAGGCAAATTGCTGGTAGGCAGAGGCAGATTTTTTTTCTTGTTTTCCTCTTCAAAAGCTAGGTGCATCTTATAGTCCGGAGCATCTTATAAAAATATGGTATATTTGCCAAATTTTGCTAAATGTAAGTGTTTATGAGAACACCAGACAATAATAGTGTATATGGCAGAGGTGCAATTAAAAAGCTACTGTTCTTGAAGAAACATTGCTGCCCATCTGTAATTGGTAAAATGTGGATAAGCTAGAAGGCTATTTGAACAATGTTATGTGGATGGAGGAGACCAAACTAGAATCAAATAGAACTTTTTGTGAAAGTTCTATTGAATGAAAATGTTTGACAAAAGACAAATATGGTATTCCACCAAAAGAACCTTACCCCATCTGTGAAACATTTGGTAGCAATATCATGGTTTGGGCCTACTTATTTACTTCTCATCCAGGATGACACTATCATTAATAAATAGTGAATTCCAAAATGTACTGGCAAATTCTACCAGAAAATGTCAAGATATTTGTCCATGAAGTGAAGCTTAAGAGAAAGTTAATTTATGCAGCAAAACACGCAACTTCTATGATCAAAGAATTATTATAGCAGAAGAAAGTTAATACTCTGGAATAGCCGGTTTGACCTTAATCCTACAGTAAGGCTGTAGAAGTGGGCATTCTGTTCAAGAAAGTTCACTATTATTCTTATGAAATTGGTTTTAATTCTACTTTAGAAATAGATTAGGTTATCTTCACTATAATTTGTTAAACTGTACTACATTTAATTCTTTTTGTTTGTAAGAATGGCTTTTATAAAACCTGGTGTTTGAACATAGAAAATGAAATTTTAAGTTGTGGACATTAACTTAAATTATAATATAAAATAATAATTTGGATTTGGAAGGGAAAAGTGCAAAATGCTTACTTCGTTTGTATTTTTCAGATTGCAAACAATATTTATGAAATTCGATGAAGTAAAAAATAGTGACAGTATGATTTCAAGCAGTATCAGTGGTGAGTATGTGATTTTGGTATTAAAAGATCATCAATTCTAAACGAAAATGTAAAATGAGTTTAGAGTCTCTTATAACCTTAACTGTCACAAACATTAGATGTTAATTAATATAGTTGAAGAAATGTGTACTTTTTAAATACATCATGTAAACTTTATTGCTAGTATTTCTGCATCTATAATAAGAAAGTGATATCAAATAGAAATCCATTATAGCAATCCATTATAGCATGTTAGTATAATTAAATCCTTATAGGTTTTACAGTATTTTTTGAGATTATGGTCAGTTTTTGTTAATTAACAGCAGTTTTTGTTGTTAATTTTGTTAACTAATTAATTTAAATTGATAATTTTCTGATTTTAAAGATTTATGACTGTTTTGAAAATGTGTTATTTAATTTTATGATCATTTGTACTCCTTGATGCTTCTGTTTTGCTTGTAATTTCTGAAGAAAAGTAGAGGTAGAAGTGATTTTTTTTAAAATTATGTAACATAGCATTTAATGGCTTGGATTTAGACTCAAGAAGGCTCAGGTTCAAATCCTCAGTCAGTGAAAGACTTATGGATGGTATTTTTATTCAAAGTCTTCAGTCTCCTCAATATAGTGCATCTAAAAAAAAGTTATGGTATGAAACCGAGGGGACCCACAAGGATGTAGTTATAATTTTCCAGAGCATCTCCTCCTCAGGATGTAAATATAACAGATATATAAAAAAATAAGATTATCACTATTATCTCACTGTTTCATAAACTTTTTTTGCACTTTAATCACTTTTACACAGTTTATGGAAAATCTTGCCTCTAACAGCTTATTTATATCAAACAAAGTATAAGTCAATACACTACTAAAACTCTAATGTTTGTTTGATAGTTTTAACCTTCAGTTGGGTTAACCTTCAGTTGGGTTAAATTGAAGATATACAGCAACAGTTATTGAACCAAAGTAACTCAAATAGCCTAGTTTACAGAATGCTAGAACCTGTGACGCGAGTGCAAATTAAATTTGGGGAAGTTGTTGTCACTTTAGTACCTATGTTTTGTTGCTGTTCCTCACTGCTGCTGCAGTCAGCTGCAATCATCTCACAAATTGATGGGGAAGCCAGAAGGAATTGATATGATTGCCAGTGCTGGTTGTCACCTTCCTACTATCGGTAGCAAAGGTTTTGTAAGGAGAAATTAGGTGGAGAAACTGGTAGAAAAGGTATTAAGTTCCTTGATGAGTCTCCTAATCCTTCTATGCATTCTCAACTAGTCTTGTCAGTTTCTCTGTGCTCATGCTATGCCTAGCCACTCAAGCAACCTCTTGCTCTCTTTTCCATCTGGCAACAGCCATACTTCAAAGAAAGGTAGTGAAGGGAAAAGGAAAATGCGTTTCTAATGCTCTCTGGCAGCATTCCATAAGCAAAGTCAATGGAGAAGTTCTCTCAGGACCTGCAACATGCCCAATCTGCTGGATCAAGTTGGGCATAAAGACGATTGCACAGTAGCCCAGTCCCAAGCCATGTAGGTCCTTAAGGTGGCAACCAACACCTGGAATGGCACCTGGAAACACACTGTTACCAGTGCACCTCATGAAATAGTGGTGTTACATTGTGCGGTGTATCCAACACCATTTATTATCTGTGCAGCTCCATTGTGCACCAGTTGAAGTTTCTGAATGGTTTTCAGAAGGACAGCACATGTACAGTAATCTAAGTAAGAGGTTACAAGAGTGTTGTGACTCAGCAGATGTCTGCTGTGAGTCTTTTCGGGATACAAGATTCATTATGCAGCTGGGGTGGTTAGAAGCAAGTTTGGAGATAAAAGGATGGATGCTGCCACGCCCTAGTCACTGGAGTCAACGTTCCTTCGTGTGTGCCTTGGTTTGTACAACATTGTTTGATCATCAGTCGTGGTTTATGTAAGATTCACTTGGATAAGTGCTCTGTATGTCTGTAACCCTGATTCATAGAGACTTTGGAAGAAGTGTTTTGCTTTCATTTTCTTCAAATTGAGTTGCCGTAAGAAAGATTTGTTTTCATTACGTTATCTGGTCAAAGACTTGTATTTATGTTATATTTTGGGCTCGAAGCCAGTTTGAGCTGTGAACTGATAAAGAAAAGTCCTTTTAAGTTTGCCTGTCTTGCCGTGTGTTAAGAGCCATGAAGGGGGAGACAGAACAGATTGACTCCAGCCTGACAAGCCTCCATTTCATTAACTATGGAGCAATTACATGCTGCACAGACGCAACTCATGCAGCAAATGGCTGTCCTGACGGATCAAATGGCACAATTGCAGAGAGCTGCAACCTCCCCCCCACTCAAGGAGGAAGTGCCCAGTAGCCATGCCAGATAAATATGATGGGAGTCTGGCCATGTTTGCAGCATTCTTGGGACAATGCCAGCTGTTTATTAGCCTGAGAGCGGAGGACTTTCCCACTGACCAGACGAAGGTGGAATTCATGATTAATTTGCTCTCAGGCACAGCGGCCCGGTGGGCTACCCCCTTGTTAGTTCAGCAGAGCCCTTTGTTGGATGACTTCCAGGGCTTCTGCCAATATTTCAGACGTTCAGATGTTTGAAGATCCAATCAAAGGGGAAACAGCTGCCAGAAGTTTGAAATCACTGCAGCGGGGGATTGGGTCATTGCAGGACTATGTGTCTGAATTCAGGCTACGTAGCCAGGATTCCACATGGAATGAACCAGCTCTAATGGACACATTCCAAGATGGATTGTCTGAGGCCTTGCAGGATGAACTGGCGAGGGTGGACAGGCCACCGACGTTTGACGCGTTGGTTCACCTGTGCCTCTGGATAGACGCCTGGCTGCAGAGGCGAAGTCCTCGCCATGTATTCCAGGACCACCAGCATGCCAGTTCAGCAAGAGACTGCAGTGGACTGGAAGGAGCCCATGAAGTTGGGTGCGGTCTGACCTTGAGTGTCAAGGACAGAGATGGACAGACAACGTGCGGAGGGATTGTGTTTTTACTGTGGGGATCTTGGACACTTGGCAGGGAGCTGCCCCAAGAAGAACAGAAGGGTTGCGCAGACTGCAGCCGTCCCTCAGCAACACACGATGAAGTCGGACAACCAGCACGTTAGTGCGGCTGTGTTACCCCGTTCGCACAAGATAGCGTGCGTTCGGGGTGTGTGGAGTCCCAGGGCAGATGCCCTGCCGAGTAAAGTAAAGAACTCCGACCCTGCGAGCTCGCTTCCACCTCGGACTGTTCTACCCGTTGCATCCTACGCTGCTGTTTGTCATCCCATGAGTATGCAGGCTCTGGTACGGGATGCGTAGCGGGGTGACGACTGGGTGGAGTGACAAAAGGTGGAAGTGGGGTTGGCGTCCCCATGGACTTTGGAAGGGGATCTTTTGAAGTGTCGGGGCTGGCTCTATGTTCCCGCAGGGCACATCCGTCGACGGGTGCTCACGCAGATTCATTGCGCGTCTGCGTCAAAAATTGGGGTTTTGTTCGGACGCTGCACCTGGCCTCCCGTCAATTTTGGTGGCCCCATCTAAAAAATGATGTACAGAGGTGCGTGAAGTCATGTGCTCAGTGTCATTGGGCCAGGTCTACAAAGAGAACTCTGCCGAGATTCCAGCCGTTGTCGACTCCGGTCCCCGCAACACGGGACTTTGTCTCTAGGTTCCCAGTGAGGTGCCAGTGTCTTGGACCATGTTCCGGGGAGGCCGTCACCAACCCTTCTGGGCCACACCCCGATCATTGAAACTGGGGGAAGGGCTCTGTGGGAGGGGATTGTGTGGTGGTTCGGCAGGAGTCGGTAGAGCTGCCGTCAACCTCCGACAGAAAGGGGGTTGGTGGGTCGGCCGTGCAGAGGGTGGAGGACCCTAAACAGGGAGTTAATGCTTGGCCGAAGTTGGTAGAGCTGCTATTAACCTCTGACGGAAAGGGGGTTGGTGGGTCGGCCTTGCAGAGGGTGGAGGACCCTAAACAGGGAGTTAAGGCTTGGCCGAAGTCGGCAGAGCTGCTGTCAACCTCCGATGGAAAGGGGGTTGGTGGGTCGGCTTTGCAGAGGGTGGAGGACTCTGGACAGGGAGTTAAGGCTCGGCCGAAGTTGGCAGAGCTGCCGTCAACCTCCGACGGAAAGGGGGTTTGTGGGTCGGCCTTGCAGAGGGTGGAGGACCCTGCACAGGGAGTTAAGGCTCGGCCGAAGTTGGTAGAGCTGCTGTCAACCTCTGACGGTAGGGGGGCTGGTGGGTTTGCCTTTTGGAGGGTGGATGACCCTGGACAGGGTGTCGACGCCGGGAAGAGCAGAAGGAAACATGGTGGCCACCGGATACCTAAAGAGTTCCAATTCAAGGGGGCTATGCCTCCAGAGGTTTGGGATTCATGAAAAAGGCACCAAGGGAAATGGGTGCGGGTCATCTTGGGGACACGTCATCCCGACCATCGGACCCCGGGGAAAGGGCCCTGCAGTGGGGGATAGTGTTGTGATTCAGCAGATGTCTGCTGTGAGTCTTTTCGGGATACAAGATTCATTATGCAGCTGGGGCTGGTTAGAAGCAAGTTTGGAGATAAAAGGACAGATGCTGCCACGCCCTAGTCACTGGAGTCAACGTTCTTTCATGTGTGCCTTGGTTTGTGCAACATTGTTTGATCATGAGTCGTGGCTTATGTAAGATTCACTTGGATAAGTGCTCTGTATGTCTGTAACCCTGATTCATAGAGACTTTGGGAGAAGTGTTTTGCTTTCGTTTTCAAATTGAGTTGCCGTAAGAAAGATTTGTTTTCATTACGTTATATGGTCAAAGACTTGTATTTATGTTATTTTTTGGGCTCGAAGCCAGTTTGAACTGTGAACTGATAAAGAAAAGTCCTTTTAAATTTGCCTGTCTTGCCGTGTGTTAAGAGCCGTGAAGGGGGGGACAGAACACAAGAGCATGGGAGATAGTGAGTAAGACCTGACTTTCTGATTGCTCCTTACTGAAAATTGCAGTCTTCAAGATTACTTCTTCTCCATAAGTACAAAAGTGTGTGAAGTTGTCTTGGGTCCTTCCTAGTCTCCCCTTCAAAAAACAGGGAGTAAGACAGCCACCAAATAACCAGCTTTGATGGTAAAATCTGCTGTTCCATCGACGGGAACAAAAGAATCACCCACCATTCAGCATTCTGTATAGGAGGAATGTACGGAGAAGAAATTATTTGTATTTTTAATGAGTTGTAGCCTGAACAACAAAAAGGTTATTCACTTTTTTCTTTCCAGTGCAATCTACTGATAGTGAGTGGATCGATTTTGTTATATTTTATCCCAAGAGTTCAGGAATAGATTAGGCGGAGAGATAGTAATCCACTGCCCAATTTCCAGTGAATTATATTATTAAGCATGGATTTTAACATAGATCTTGGTTCTTGTATTTCAGTTGCAATTATAAGCAACATCCGCTTATTCAATTTGCTTCTGCATCATTTTTGCAATTTATAAAAGATTTCTAGACCTTTTTTCTTAAGGGTGAGAGACTAATAAAGTCATACAAAAAATGGTTGAAGTAATCATTTTTTGTATGACTTTATTAGTCCTCTCACATTGTTGTAGAGGAATTATTGTTGCTAAAGTTAGCTATTGCTGGTAAAGATAGTTCTACAAGCTATTGAATCATAGAGATACTCAATACAGATTTTCAGACATAACTTCCATTTTGGCTTTCTTTTTGTAAAACAGATGATGTCATGGTATAATATATCATATATTGTTGTATTTGTCTACTTTTAAGAACAGCTAAGGATCAGATGATTTTTAATATGTCTTGATACATAGTAAACTCAAAGAGCGTGTACTTAATTTTTCACACGAGTCTATATTGTTTAGGAAATTTAGAGGCTTCAGTTTTGGACCACATTGTCCTAGAGGAATCTAAAAATTTTCATCTGCATCAAAGAACATTTCTTACAAAATCTGTTTAGAATCGGGCATCTTTAAGGCATTATGGTTGCATTGGGTCTGGGTATCATTAAGAGAACTATTTTTAGAAATTGGAAAACTTGGATTATTCCTGATGTTAAGGATAGGATTCAAGGGATAATGGGTACAAGGGATATTTTTGAAAAAGCAGATTTGCCATTCATCAAAAAATGATTCCATACAGGCTTTGGTGGCATAGATTTTATGTTGTTTTATTAAGTTAGAGAACTATTATTTTTTTAAGTATATTTAGAAACATGCTTGCCATTTGATTAATAAATGGCAGAGTTTCAATACATATGTGGGTGAAAGTACATAGACTGTCAAGATTTGAGTAAAACTCTCTGCAGTTAAATTTGTGAGTTTACTGTACTGCAGTATACAAATACATTTTAACTGTATGTCCTAATTTAAATGGCTTGCTGAATTAAAGATTTAATTTGCAAACATATGTATGTGTTCTGAATTCCACTTTTATTATATATTTGTAAAACTTTGGTGGGGAATTTATGAATATCTATGCAATGGGAGTCTGGTAAGCAATGTAAGACAGCTTGCTCTTATGGTGTGGTTGATTCAGATTTATGTCACTGGCTTTATCCAAAACAGTGGCACAGCTTTCGTTTCTTTGAACAGAAAAGCCTTTGACAGTGTGCCTTTGACATGATTGTTTACAACAGCTGGAGATAGTTGTGTACTATTGGGGACTGAGAACACAGAAGAAAAACGACAGAAAGGCGGGGGGGGGGCGGAAGAGAGGAGCCAAACAAAACTATCATACACATTCTATTCTACTTTATATGATTGTTCGTAAATGTCTTATTTTGCTTATCTTTTTTGACTGCAATAAGATTTCACTAGATACTATTGCACCAATACAAATCAGATAATCATTTTGGTCATGTGACTAATCCTGATAATACATAAATCCTTAGGGATTGTAAGCAAGACATGTTCCCAAACACATGCCTTCTGTTTTGATGATTGCATTAAAAGTCCTTGTGGAATGAATTTCATTGGTTATAAGCAGATTCTTCAAAGAAAAAAGGCAAGAGTAATGATAAAAATAAAAGAGATGGGGAATCTTACTACAATACTGAAATGCCTCATTGGTATTTGCAGTAATCAGGTTTATTGTAATAGATAGAAGGAGTTTCCTAAAACAAGATGGACTTTTATTTTGAAGTGGCATAGCAGCTGTTGCTTGTTGCAGTATAAAGCTGCAGATCTGACTGGGTCACACAGTGCTGTGTCTGTTTTCACACTGCACTGAACTGAGAGTGGCGCAGGAACATACAGTCTTGTACTGTATTTGGTTTCCTTGAAGAATCATTTGGTAATATTTTAACTGAGCAATGGCAGTTGGGGATGGTGAGTACCGTTTTCAGTTTAAATGTTTTTATTATTTAAACATAATTGATCATTTAGTAATCAAAAAATTAAAAATAACCCTACCATTGATATAATTAATATGAAGATTTGAATTTGTTGCACTTGAATGTTGAAAACCTTCACTAAGCATATGAAATGCATATTGTACCATAATTTATTTAAGATTTTTAACTATTTAAAATTAGGCTTAGGCAGATATACAAGTAGTATACATGTACCAGTAAAAAGCTCTATTTCTTTCAGTTGTGCACCTGGTTTTATGTTTTGAGAAGCTGAACATGTCACCTTAACCCATCTACAAATTAGTGTAAATGTATCCTTACTTTATTGTGATACTATACTTTTTGTTAAATAAAAAGGAGGATAATCTTTAAAGAACAAAGATACATGAAAGTCCTGACCTAAGACTGCTGTATAATTTGGATCTTATAGAGTAGGTTGTCATGGCCATCATCTTACACAATCTACTTTGAGCATCTTAGCCCAATAAAGATTAAAATATGTTTATTACTTTGTTTTAAATATGTTGTTCAAATATACTATTCTTTAGATATTTTATGATGTTATGGACAATGTATTGTTTTCTTTTATGGAACTTGATATATAATCTCCATATCTTATAAATACATCAGCTTTAAATTTATTCTGCAGCTTATATTTGGTTCTCAAGATAATCTATTTATAGTTTAGTTTTCCAGTAGGAATAAATGATACATTTGAAGGTGAAAGCATTGAATTATTGCTGGTACATATCTATTTGTGAAATGAGTTTTCTTACTGTATGAATTCCCATACAGTAGGAGATATTTATATTCCAGCACTTAGAAATTAAGAAAAATGTTGAATTTTAATATTATTATATACACTGTCACATCACTGACAGTTTATAAATGTATTTGTGTTGCAAATTCATCTCCGCTTATGTAATTACAGCTGTTTAATTATGAGCTTAATCGGTATCCTTTAATCTTCCTTATCTGGAAACTTTTATATACCTAATATTGCATAGATTGTTATGATAAATTGATAAAATTTAATATAGAATAACAGAGTTGGAAGGGACCTTAGAAGTCTTCTAGTCCAACCTCCTGCTTAGTAAGGAAACCCTATACTTCTTCAGACAGATGGTTATCCAATCTCATCTTTAAAACTTCCAGTGTTGGAGCATTCACAACTTCTGGAGACAAGTTAAGATTCATAACTTATTAATAATGTTCATATTTAGATTAATCATCATTTTGTGCTAGCTTTGCATGTGGAAAAGGTTATTTTTTATGTTTTATACATTTCGGCAAAGTGGGATTTTACTTTCTCTGTAACATATCTTAAAACTTTCTGAAATACAGCAAAATTCGAAACAAGTCTTATTAAACGTTGTAAACCTTTTTATAGATTTTTTTTGCATCATTTATGGACTCATTTTTAATCAGGACATTATTTACTTTAAATACAGTAGCAAAGTATGCTTGAATAACTATCATGGGCAAGAATCTAATTGTTATGCCAAGTATTTGGTTTCTGAATAAATAATGCACCGTGATTTCAGGTAAAATAGGTATGAAAAAATCATGAGTAAATGTCAGATACAATTGCAGTCCTCTAAAAGATTCTGTAAGCATATTGTAAGTTGAACTGGGAAGTAATTAAAGAATTATCCATATATCCAGATAAATTATGGTTATGGTAAAGAGAAAATGTGGTATATTAGTAATGTGTTCAATTGGCATCCAAAGGCAAATCCAGTCTCAAATATTGGGAAGTTTTCTTTGGGTGATTTTAATTTGAATACTACTAAAAAAACTGATGAAAGATTAGTTTGTGTTTGTGTATGTGTGTGTGTGTGTATGAGAGAGAGGGGGGAGGGAGGGAGGTTGGTTTTCAGATTCTATCTCACATATTGTACAAGATTAATTTGTACAATTTAAGATCCATCAGCAAGTTACTATTTTGTTGAATGTGAATTTGGCAGTTAATCCCTTTATTAGTGAGTTCAGTCTCTGAATGTATATAAGTTGATACTCTGTGTTTACCATATTTTTTGGTAGTAATACTGTGTGCAAGGCCTTTCACTCAATTTGTTCTCACTTCAATTTTATGAGATAAATGTTAATAACTAGAGCAGAATCTTCTTATGGACTTCATAATTAAATAAATATTATAACTTAACCTTTCTTAGTTCAATAGTATAACCATCATACTATATTGGTTTTTATTGTAAATAGTTGGAAGGTTTAGATTTGTTGAGAAGGCATACATGGATTAATTCCTGGTGCAAATCATTTTAAATAACTTGTTAAAATAGATTGTCCTATCAGATGCTATATTTAATATCAAATTGGAGTACATTTAACAAACTTCCTTGTACTTTAAACGTTAAAAAATCTGTTTCAAAATAGATTGAAGTTATTACATACTTCTATTTAGTGCTGTCATATGCAAGGAGATATTCATACATTGTCCTTGACCTCATTTTTTAAGGTCTTAAGTATGTTTAATTTTTCCCGTTTGTAAGCAATCCACATTTCAATGTTTTTCTGGACTGAAGCAATTTGAAAATACTTCTGGCAGGAATAGCATTGTTTTAAGGAGAAAATATATTCAGTTCACCCATGAAATTATAAAAAATTAATACACTATGTTGCCAAAAAAAAAACCATGCTTCTAAGGGAGATTACTATGACAATTATAGCCATATTTCCCAATATTTTCATACTAATAAAATAAGGACCTTACATAAAGAAATAAAGGGAGTTCTTGTTCCCTTTATTTCCCATACCCTTCCTCTAGCAGAAGATATCCTGAGAATATTATATTTCCCTAAATGAGAAATGGAGAAACTTGCTCTTGGAGACAGAAAGCAACCCCCACTTTTTTTAATAGCCCCAGCAAATATTTTGTGCCCATTAAAAAAAAAGGGGCCAGCCTATTCAGAAACCAAACTGAGGAGGCCATCTTTTAGAAATGCAGATTTGGTAATTCATTCAAGACAAGATATTTTGAAACAAAGGCAGAATGGTAGGATTAGTCCCCACCCAAGAGCCAAAACAGGACAAAAGCCATTAAGCCACAATAGGAATTGCCCAACACCCTTTCAGATATTGCATCACCCTCAGAAACTTCAACCAAACTTAGCTCACACACCTAGGATTTGTACTTTACCTATATAGCCAACTATGACCTTCACATAACTCCTAAAGGGCCCCATGGGACTCTGACAACAGCCAATAAAATATATGTTCCTGCACAGGAACAGGAAGTTCAAGTGCAAAGCCCAAGGAAGGGTTAAAAAACCCTAACTCTCAACTCCATTTTGTCAGCTGTACCAGAACCACGTACTTGGTGGTTCTGTTCATCATTAAACCATCTTTCCAAACAGCCTCCATGTTTACAGTGTCTTTCTCCCAGCTTGGAACTGAACCAGATAGTAATTTCTTCCCACACCTGATAGACATTATTTTGTACGGATTGACTTCGGTACAATGCTTGTACTACTGCTTTACAGTTCTTGTAAATTCACGCTTATGTCATCAGTGATAATATCTTGCTACTTGCCTTCTAATGGTGTCTTTTTCAGTTCCCTTCAAATTTTCTAAGTTTCAAGAAGCTTCTCCTGTGACTATTGCATTAATGTGTGCAAAATATTTAAGCTTTGATTTCATTATTAGTGCTCTCAATGAGCAATATAGTTTTACTTAGAAAATAGAATCCTGGTAGGGACTTTGGAGGCCTTCCGTCCTGCCCACTGCAGGAATTTTCAGATCATCCCAGATAAATTGATGTTAAATGTTTGCTTGAAAACTTCCAGTGAAGCATCATCCTCAACTCCAGGATGTGTTCCACGATTTAGTTGCTTTTAAGTTTTAGACCTTCCTTGGGCGAGAAAGATGGCTGCCGGGTCTGCCGCTCGGCTTTTGCATGGACAAAACTTCAGCAAAGAGGAGGATTTGGCACTCTAGACCTGACCTAAGACGAGGCGAGTCTGCCGGAACATCCAGCGGTCCCGGGGCTGGCAGCAGTAGCGGAGAATTTGGTCTCCCTGAGCTGCCAGCTCGGAAAGACGCTGAGCCTTAGAAACGCCAAGAGACATCGGCATTGCTGGCCGCAGACACAATAAGAAGCCGCCGAAGCTGCTGGTTGCCGACATCGCCCGTCTCTTTCCATCTGAGCCGCCTAACATCGCGGCTCGAACGAACGAGCGTAGCGGACGGTGGAGACTGGAATTGACTTAAACAACGAGAGAGCTGGTGAGAGGGAAGTTTGGGAAGCGTCAGGGACGCCGAGGGACGCTGCTTGTTGCTGGCCACCGACATTGCCGGCCGTGGTTGCCATCTGACGCCGCCTAACATCGCGGCTTGAACAGAAGGAACTGGTGGAGACCGCGGAGATTAAAGGAGAACTAAGGGAGAGTTGGTGGGGGGGAAATTGGCCCCTGGGACAGAGTTGAGGGAGTGCGGAGTGTCCTGTGATTCGGAGCTGGCAGCGGACAGGTAAACTTAATTCTCCGAGCTGCCAGCCTCCATGGACGCCAACATTGTTGGCTAATGAAATTGACCATCTTGGACTTGTTTTTGACGCGCTGGGCCCTAAGAACGTCGGGCCCGATTATTGAATGGAGCGTCCCCCCCCCTCCCCTTCTATCGGAGATAAGCTTCCCTCCCTCCCTCTTTGGACTCTTTGGACTCTTTTGATCCTGGAAATGACACCAAGAGAAGCTGTTGAAATGAACACACTTACCAGACTTCTTTCTATTATGGTTAACTCCCCGGTTCTCATCATTGCAGCTGACTCCCGAACTCACTTTACCCCCCAGCCCCTCCCCCCCCGGACTACACTGAACTTTTCAGAAGAGCCCCCCCTCAAGGTAGGCCCTCCCTTAGGAGAGGGCAGAAGACACCTTTGGACTACCATAAACTGAACATTGTGTCTGTGAGCCCGCGCAATTTTTAAATTTTATTTTAATATGGTATGTTGAGTGCATGGGACTGCTTGGGATGATATGCATGATCTCACTTTTATTACTATTACTGTTGTAACTTTGTGTTTTAATTATTTCGTGAGGATTGCTTGAGTGAGAGTTTGGGTATGACTGATTCGGAGGACCTGCCGGGGTATGCGGGGGTCATCGGGGTGGTTGGGGGGACCACAACCACGGGTGAGGGTCGGAGCATTGCGGTCATGACAGGGAGAGGCAGATACGGCGGGGACTTTAGGGCAGGCCATCATCGGGGAAGGAGGGCTCGCTGTGTCATAGAGATCCCTCCTTCCGGCCCTAGGAGTCCCACTCCAAGGTCAGATGGCGCGGGTGCTCAGGACCCTGGTCTCAGGCTGCTGTCGCTAAATGCCAGGTCTGTTGTTCATAAGGCCCCCCTCATCCGGGACTTGATAACTGATGAGGGCGCAGACCTGGCATGTATTACTGAAACATGGCTGGGCCCTGAGGGAGGAGTCCCCCTCGTTGAGATGTGCCCAGCCGGATTTCAGGTGCTACACCAGCCGAGAGCCCAGGGAAGGGGTGGCGGTGTGGCTATTGTAGTCCGGGAGTCTTTAGTTCCTCGTAGGATCCCTGCTCCGGAGCTTGTCGGGTGTGAGTCCCTGCTAGTGAAGCTGGACCTCAAGGGTCAAGTGGGTCTGCTGCTTACGTACCTGCCTCCCAACTACGTTGCAGCAGCCCTCCCCTCGCTCCTCGAGTCAGTAGCCGAGCTAGCGGTTGAGTTCCCTAGACTTATAGTTCTGGGGGACTTTAACTTGCCTTCGCTCGGTGAACACTCTGATGGAGCGCAGGAGTTCATGGCTTCCATGACAGCCATGGGCTTGACTCAAGTAATTCGAGGCCCAACTCACTTAGCGGGTCACACGCTTGACCTCGTATTCCTCTCGGAGCAGTGGAGTTACGATCTTGGTCTGAGGGGTAATGAGATCATACCCCTGTCGTGGTCAGACCACTACCTACTGAGGCTAGACTTCCGGAGGCCAAACCCCCACCGTAGGGAGGAGGAACCGACCAGCTGGTTCCGCCCCAAGCGACTGATGGACCCTGTTAGGTTCCAGACGGAGCTTGGGGTTATTCCTGATACCCTCGCCCACAGTTCGGCGGAGACCCTCGTCGCTGCCTGGCACTCGGCAGCTTCGGAGTCTCTAGACCGGATTGCGCCGCTACGGCCCCTCCGGGTCAGCAGCCCCCGGAGGCCTCCTTGGTTCACTGAGGAGCTCCGGGAAGTAAAGCGCCGGAGGAGACGCCTAGAGCACTCGTGGAGGTCCGATAGGTCCGAGTCGAAACGGGCACTTTTAACAGCATGCACCAAGGAGTATATTCGGACCTTAAGAACAACAAAAAGAACATACATTGCCTCCTTGGTAGCGTCCGCCGAGTCCCGCCCAGCCGCCCTGTTTAGGATAACCCGCTCCCTCCTAAATAGGAGGGAGACGGGGGACTCCTTACAGGGTAAGGCTGAGGAGTATGTCCAGTTCTTGGCGGACAAAGTTGCCCGGTTTCGAGCGGACCTGGACTCCACCCCAGTAGATCCAGCCGAGACACAAGGAGAAAACTTGGCAAACCATCTCTGGGTTGAGTTTCAGGAAGTTGCCTCTGGGGATGTGGACAAGGCTATGCGAGCTGTGAGTGCCTCCACCTGCATACTGGACCCGTGTCCCTCCTGGCTGGTTGCCAACAGCAGTGAGGTGACACGAGGCTGGATCCAGGCGGTTGTTACCGCTTCTCTTCGGGAGGGGTACTTTCCCACCGCGCTTAAGACAGCGGTGGTAAGACCCCTCCTGAAGAAGCCGTCTCTGGATCCAGCTGTTCTTAATAACTATCGTCCAGTCTCCAACCTCCCCTTTGTAGGGAAGGTTGTTGAGAAGGTGGTGGCTCTCCAGCTTCAGCGTACCTTGGAGGAAGCTAACTATCTTGACCCCTTCCAGTCTGGCTTCAGACCCGGTTACAGCACAGAAACCGCTTTGGTCGCATTGACTGATGATCTCTGGAGAGCTAGGGATGGAGGCCATGCTTCCATCCTAGTTCTCCTGGACCTCTCAGCGGCTTTCGATACCATCGACCATGGTATCCTTCTGCGACGACTGCGGGAGATAGGGGTGGGCGGCACTGTCTTGCAGTGGTTCTCCTCCTATCTCTCGGACAGGTCGCAGTCGGTGTTGGTGGGGGGGCAGAGATCGTCCCTGAGGCCCCTAACATGGGGTGCCGCAGGGGTCGGTCTTATCCACCCTACTATTTAACATTTACATGAAACCGCTGGGCGAGATCATCCGAAGGCACGGGATAAAATACCACCAATATGCGGACGATACACAGTTGTATCTGTCCGCCCCGTGCCAACTCAATGAAGCGGTGGACGTGATGAACCGGGGTCTGGAAGCCGTTAAAGACTGGATGAGAGCAAACAAGCTGATACTCAACCCAGACAAGACCGAGTGGCTGTTGTGTTTCCCTCCCAAAAATTTGACCAACGTACCATCACTCAGGCTGGGGGGACAAAATTTACACCCCTCAGAAAGGGCCCGCAACTTGGGAGTCCTCCTGGATTCACAGCTAACTTTTGACCACCATCTCTCAGCTGTGACCAGGGGGGCATTTGCCCAGGTTCGCCTGGTGCGCCAGTTGCGGCCCTACCTGAATCGGGAGGCCCTCACAATAGTCACTCGAGCCCTTGTGATCTCTAGGCTGGAATACTGTAATGTGCTCTACATGGGGCTGCCCTTGAAGAGCATCCGAAGACTTCAGCTAGTCCAGAATGCGGCCGCGCGAGTGATCGTGGGCGCACCACGGTTCGCCCACATAACACCGATCCTCCGTGAGCTGCACTGGCTACCTGTTTATCTCCGGGTGCACTTCAAGGTCCTACTCACCACCTATAAAGCGCTCCATGGTAGTGGATCTGGCTATTTAAGAGACCGCCTTCTGCCAATTACCTCCCTGCGTCCCATCAGATCGCATAGAGTTGGCCTCCTCCGTATTCCATCCGCCAGTCAGTGCCGACTGGCGACTACTCGGAGGAGAGCCTTCTCTGTTGCGGCTCCGACACTATGGAACAATCTCCCCGTGGAGATTCGTACCCTCACCACTGTCCAGGCCTTCCGCACAGCCCTCAAGAACTGGCTAGCCCGTCAGGCCTGGGGATAATCTTATTTTTGCCCCTCCCGAATGTTGAGTGAATGTTGAGTTTTACTGTCTAATTTACTTTGTGCACATTTCTTTTTGGTATTGTCCTACACCCCCCTTCCTTTTTTGATTGTAAGCCGCCCTGAGTCCCCTCAGGGAAAAGGGCGGCCTATAAATAAATAAATCTACAAATCTACAAATCCTTTTTTCAAGCTTGGATCTGTCTATGCAAAACTTCCATCCATTGGTTCCTATCCTATCCTCAAACAGTACCAAAAATAAATCCACAATCTCTTCAAATTCCCCTGTTGTTTTTTAGGCTAACCTATTTTCATAGTAGCGTAAGCATTTAACTTCCACGTTTCATGTTCCTTGTTGTCTTTGCTGCTGTTCTTTGCATTTTGTTTATTTCTTTAGCATCTTCCTTTTATTGTGACCAAACTAGTCACAGTATTTAAGTGCATTCTGACTAGTGCTATGTTTAATTATTTTAATTATACATCTGCTGTTTATAATAGCTGTTTTGGCTTCTGCATGCTGGGTCATGCTTTCTTTGTGGTCTACCAGGAAATACAATTTCTTCTCAAAAGTACTAATGTCAAACCAGGTACTACCTATCTTATTTTGGGAGCAGGGTTCTACTTAAGTGTTGAACTTTGCATTTCCTTCCGTAGAATAACATTTTGTTGGGTAGAGACCAGTGTTCAAATCTCAGGATCCTTTTGAAATGTGAGGCTGCCTTCTTGAGGAGTTGGTTAGCAATTCACCCCATCTTTGTGTCTTCTGCAATCTTGATGAGTACCCTTAAGTCATTTGAAAGGAGGTAAAGCACCTGGCCCCAGAACAGAATACCAAGATTCCTCACTGCATATCTTTTTACAGATACTTCATCTAGTTTTGAATGATTTATATTTCTTGAACTTCAAAATATCCTAGTTTGAAATCATCAATTTTTCTTCATTGATTCTTTTGATGATCCAGTTTCCACAGTTGGGAAAATCTTGGCCTCAGTAATGTACCTTTGTTATAAAAACAGTGAGTTTTACAACATTTAATATTTTGTGTAAATGTATTATAGTTTTTCTCCTGAGTAGAAGATATCGCTATTTCATGACTATCATTATCCCTCTGAATGTTTGAGCTTAGATAGACAAAATTAGCATTGTCTCAAAAAATCTCTGTTGCTTTTAGGGAATTGTCAGAAGAAGTTATGAGCTTGGTCCAGATTCGTAATCAAGAAATTAGAGACGATATTTTAGAGGCTTTTAAATGCTTATCTGGCTACATATCAGGAATCGAGGACAAATTGGAAGATCTTAGTGATTCCAATATTAACCTGGTAATGAAAATGGATGTGGTCAAACGCAAGGTTGATGATGCAGAAAATGAAATTATAATGTTGCAGTACAGACAGATGGAATTTGCTTTAAGGATAAGGGGCCTTAAAGAGAAAAACCAAGAAAATTTGAAGCAGATCTTCTCAGAAGCTTTTGATCAATTGATGGGATGGCCAGGAGGGGATTTCGACTGGCAAATTGACAAGATATATCATGTTAATTCCTGGCTTGCCAGACAAAAACAACTCCCAAGGGACATTGTGGTGTATTTTGCCAGAGAAATACGAGGAATTTGATATTGCAAGAGTCTTATGAAACCAAGTTGCAAATTGGAGGTCAGGAGGTGACTATTTTGAAGGAAATACCACCCAAAATGTTGAGATCAAAAGGAAAGACTATGCCTTTTTAGTGGATGAGCTCAAAAACCGTCAGTTACAGTTCAGATGGGAAGCTCCAGCTGGGTTAGCAGTTAATTACCAGGGACAAAGATATTGTCTTAACTCAGTATGGGAGGCTCAAGATTTTTATAATAATATACTGAAGGCTGGACATCCCCCCCCCCAGGACCCAGAGAAAGAGAACAAGAAGGTCAGAACAGACAGCAAGATATCCAAGGATCATTCAGGCTGGACCAACTTCCTCTCTCAGAACAAGGAGCAAAGGAGCAAAGGCAAACCCACGTGGTCACTAGGCGTATGGAACAAGAGTTAAAAAAGCAACAAGCTTTGCAACAAACACACGCAACAGTTCAAGAACTCACAGGTTTTAGCTCAGAAGCAGTGGGAGGAGCCAGGCCAAAAGCCAAACTACAGGATTTTCAGATGGCTCTTAAAAAGCTTCAGGGAGCTAAAGATGACAACTAAGTTCTTAACCTGGAATGTTAATGACTTAAATTCTCCACAGAAAAGGAAGAAAATAAATCATTATTTGAAACAATTTAAGAATGATGTAATTTGCCTGCAAGAGACACATATAGATTAATTGACCAGAAATATTTGATCAATACAAGACTTGAACAACACTTTGTAGCCTCCGCCTCGGAGAAGAAAAATGGTATAGTTATATACTTAAGAAAGGACATGAAAGCTGAATTAATTGAAACAGATTCCCAATAGATATATTGCAATAGAACTGGTATTAGAAGGGAAAAAGATGCTTTTAATGGGAATATATGCTCCCAATCAACAACAAGACAAATTTTACAAAATGCTCCATACTAAGTTAATACAGTGGGACTATAGATCTTGCATATTAATGGGTGATTGGAACGGTGTTCTGTATACCAAGAAAAACAAGAAGGGTCTTCTGCAAAACATCCAAACGCAAGCGAAATTACCTAAGTCTTTTTTCAATATGATGGATGATATGGAGCTAAGAGACATCTGGCAAGAAAGAAATGCAAGAGAACAGGACTTTACATTCTTTTCTGATAGAAAAGAATGTAAAGTCCTTTTCCTTTTCCAGGATTGACTTTATATTAACAACAAATGATTTGCTTTCTAGGGTAAAGAAGATGAAGATATGTTCCAGAGCTTTAACAGATTATAACCCGGTTTGGATGGAGTTGGAATTTGGGAAGGAATCTAGCAGGACTTGGAGATTAAATGAAAATTTATTTAGATATAAGAAAAATGTTAATGAATGTAAAAAATTGTTGAGATAATATTTTGTCTTTAATATGAATAAGGGCGCATCTATGGAAATGCTCTGGGATGCAAGTAAAGCATACATGCGAGGAGTCCTAATAAATTTAAATAGGTTACATAGACGTAAACAGGGGAGGGAAGAAATGAACTAGAGGAAGAGATTAGGAAGAGAGAACAGGAGTTAATATTAAACCCAGGAGATAAGAAGATTAAAGAAGCAATTACCTTATTACGAGCGCAATTTAATATCCTGATGTCAGACCAGGTTGCTACTAATTTGTTATATGCAAAACATAATACTTTCTATAACACAAATAAACCTGGCAGATGGCTAGCATATTTGACTAGGAAGAAACAAAAATCTCGCAATATATCGAAAATACATTATAAAGGGAAGGAAGTGTATCAACAGGATGTGATTCAAAAGGCCTTTCATGAATTTTTTACAGGATTGTACAAGAGTGACAAGATACATGGTTTAGATATAGATACCTGGACAAAGAAAAAATACCTATAGTTAAGGACGAGCAGAGGGGAAGATTGAATCAACCAATAACCTCGGGGAAATCCTCCAGGTAATTAAACAGCTAAAGGCAGGGAAAGCACCGGGCACAGATGGTTTGACAGTGGCTTATTACAAAAATTTACAATTAGAAATGGTAGAACCCCTTAAGGAATTATTTAATAAAATCCAAGTGGAAGGGAAGGTACCCCCATCTTGGAAGACAGCTTTCATATCCCTGATACCTAAAGAAGATCAAGATCTTAGTCAACCAAAAAATTATAGACCTATATCATTACTTAATATAGATTATAAAATTTTTACAAAAATACTAGCGAATAGGTTAATGTTGGTTATTCACCAACTGATTCATAATGATCAAACCGGTTTTATACAAGGGAGACAAATGAGAAGTAATGTAAGACAAATTGTTAATATACTGGAATATTTGGGAAAGAATAATCAAATCCCCGCAGCGCTTATATTCTTAGATGCCGAGAAAGCCTTTGATCAAGTGAATTGGCAATTTTTAATGAAAACAATGCAAAAGATGCAAATAGTAGAGTATTTTCTACAATCAAAGCAACATATCAGGAACAAACAGCACAAATTATAGTCAATGGAAGTTTAACAGAACCATTTAAAATCGAGAAAGGTACAAGACAGGGTTGCCCCCTATCACCATTATTGTTTATTATAACCCTCGAGTTATTGTTGAATAAATACGGGGGTCAGATGATGGGGCTCGCTACGTCACAGAGATCCCTCCTTCCGGCCCTACGAGTCCCACTCCAAGGCCAGGTGGTGTGAGTAAACAGGACCCTGGCCTCAGGCTGCTGGCGCTAAATGCCAGGTCTGTAGTTCATAAAGCTCCTCTTGTCCGGGACTTAATTTTGGACGAGAGGGCAGACCTGGCATGTATTACTGAGACCTGGCTGGGCCCGGAGGGAGGAGTCCCTCTCGTAGAGATGTGCCCAGAAGGTTTTCAGGTGTTCCATCAGCCGAAGAGCTCAGGGAAGATGATTTACAGGGAATCAAGATTAGGCATCAAGAATATAGACTACGTGCATTTGCGGACGACTTGGTTATAACATTAACCCAACCAGAGAAATCTATCAAGGTTTTAATGAATATGACTAATCAATATGGCCAAGTATCTGGATTTAAAATAAACCTAGGAAAAATAAAGATGCTAGTTAAAAATATGAACACTAATCAAGAGAAGACTTAGAAAAAATGACAGAATGTGAAATAGTTAAAAAGGTTAAATATCTAGGACTCTACATTTCAACCTCAAACGGAAAACTATATGTATAATTATGAGCCACTATGGCATAGTATACAGGCAGAGATGAAAAATTGAGAAAAAATATTATTATCTTTGTTGGGAAGAATAGCAGCAGTGAAAATGAATGTCTTGCCTAAATTTCTATTTCTTTTTCAAATGATACCAATACTTTAAAAAGATGCAAATTTGCTAGAATGGCAGAAGGGTATCAACAAATTTGTTTGGGCAGGGAAGAAACCGAGAATAAAACTTAAAATAATGCAAATGTACATGAGAGAGGAGGTTTGAAATTGCCAAATCTAAAATTATATTATGAAGCAGTAGTTTTATCACTAATCAGTGATTGGATTAACTCAACAGATGATAGAATACTTAATATCGAAGGGCATGATTTGGTATATGGTTGGCATGCTTATCTGTTATATGACAAGAAGGTGGATAAGAATTTCAAAAGACATATTTTAAGAAATGCTCTACTGCGGGTCTGTAGAAAATATCACCATAAACTAAATGACAAGATACCTATGTGGGCAATTCCCAGACATGCAATAGAGAACATAAGTATAGTACAAAAACAGGATGTAACTACATACAGACAGCTTCTCACTATAGAAAGAGGTGTATTACAGCTAAAACCCTTGAATGTATTAAAAGAGGAAAAGGCAATTCAAACATGGTTTCAGTATGGACAGTTACAGGCCAGATGGAAAAAAGATCAAAAAATTGGTTTTATGCAAAATGAGGATAATTTACTGAAACAAATTAGGGATCAAAGTCAAATGCATATAAAAAGGTTATATAATGTATTAATAGAAATGGATTCAGAAACAGAATTAGTTAAAGATTGTATGATAAAGTGGGCACAAAATTTTGAAGAACCAATAATGTTGGATACATGGGAAAAGATATGGGTGAGAAATGTAAAATTCATACAAGCCCAAAATTTGAGAGAGAACTTTTATAAGATGTTTTATAGATGGCATTTAGATCCTAAAAAACTGGCCTGCATGTATCTGAATTTACAACCTAAATGCTGGAGATGTGATTGTGTTGATGCTATGTATTATCATATATGGTGGACTTGTAAAAAGGTTAAAGCATTTTGGATAAAAATATGGTGGATTATGCAAAATGTTCTTTAAAAAAGGATAAAGTTTACCCCTCAGTTATTCCTGTTAGGTATAACTACTGATTGTACTGTTATAGAGACTAACTTGATTTTGTACTTAATAACGGCAGCAAGACTGTTGGTGGCGCAATACTGGAAGAAGGAAAATTTGCCTACTATTCAAGAATGGACATTAAAAGTAACAAACT
Organism: Thamnophis elegans; assembly: GCF_009769535.1. Classification (NCBI taxonomy): domain Eukaryota; kingdom Metazoa; phylum Chordata; class Lepidosauria; order Squamata; family Natricidae; genus Thamnophis; species Thamnophis elegans. The sequence goes on along the minus strand of NC_045558.1, from coordinate 61,549,106 downwards.
TAGCAGAGATGGCTAAAATATCAGCATATCTTAAGGACCACTCAAATGAGAAATATAAACTGGAGTGGAGAAGATGGATTGATTATATTCAAAATAAATATAGGACTAAGAAATTCCAGATAGTTTATGACTGAAAAAGTGAGGAATGATATAATCTGTTTAGAGTTAGCCTAACAAAAGAGAAGTTAAAGCTCAAATGAAAGATGATAACTAACTTTCTTTAAGTTTATTTTAGAAATCTTTGTTAAAGATTTATACTCTGTATTTGTTCTGGGAAGTCGGGGGGGGGAGGTTGGGGGGGTTGGGCTTGGGGGAGGAGGTAAATATTTGTAAAAGCCTTTTTTTTAAAAAATTCAATAAAAAAACTAGCATTGTCTCAATTTCGCCTCTTTCTCCTTATATTGAACTGACATTGCCTATTAATAGTGTTTGCTTTAATATTGAACAGTTATATTCCTGTTTATAAGCTACAAGTAGGGCTTTAACTGCATGAGAGTGTTATGCAGATCTGCTGCAGTTTGGTGTGATGGAAACTGGCTTAGCTGCTTTCAGATAAAACCAGAAAGGATAAAGATATAGAAAAGAAAAAGACATAGGATAGTCTATTTAACCAGGAGTACTTTTTCTGATTTTCTGGATATATGATACATTTTTTTGGAAAATGTATTGTACTAAATTACCTGAAAAATTCCTGCATATTCTAAGATCTAAGGCTACATGGGATAAATTCCACTAGCTTCTTACCCAACAACTTCTGCTTCATTTTTAAATAGGTAAACTTCATAATGCAGAGCATATAACTCTAGTTCAGTAACTACATCTCATCCTTTCAAATTAAATCACATGTGTTAAAGGCCAGTTTAAAAGCATGTTATTAAAAAAATGACTGAATTGTATAAATTAATGGTTCGTGTTGGCTAAAATAACTAAAACGCAGTTCTTAAATTGTTATCAATATATTGCATCGGCTGTTTGACTTGCCTGGTCATGTTTAATAAATTCACCAAAGAAAAAAAAATTATATCTGGAGAAGAATTTGATGAAAGCAATTTAAACTGAAATTGGAATAAAATATGATTTAAAATGAAATGGAAATAAAATACAATCTAAAAAAAATGGGAATAAAATATAGTAATTTAAGATATAGCCTAATTCCATGATGGTGAATACGAGCCGTTATCCCAATTTAGCTCTGTCACGCATGCATGTGTGCCTCCCACTGGTCTTTTGGTCTCTGCTGCAAATGTGGGGGGCACATGTAGTGGTGCATACACGAGGGCGCATTCACATTGCATTTTGGGGGTTTGGGCGCATGCACACGCTTTGGGCACTCGGTCCGGAAAAGGTTAGCCATCACTGGTCTAGTTAATATATTTCAATAGTATTATAGTACTTCTGAATTATTTTGATTACAATTGTATATATTTTTGTGTATATTCTATATATATATTTGTGTATATTTTAGACAGGCTATGCAAGATTTCCTATTTCCTTTCCCATTTTTCTTCATAACCAATTTGCTGAGCTTATTCTGAAGATAGATTGATTATTAATGTTTTTGTTTTTTGTCTGACGTAGTGTACACCCCTAGTTCTTTGGGGTTCACACTTGTAATGAAAGCATTCTGGGCAAATGTGTTTTCTTTTCCAGTTCATACCAATTCTTTTTACAAAATTCTTTTTACAAATATTATACTGTGGTCTCACTCAAAGGAAATGTTAAATTTAAAATTGCTTTTCTAATTGATGGTGTAAAAATCAGTTATTTCTAAGTATATTTCTAACCTTCGTACAGTTAGTTAAAAGTGTTAATGTATGTATGTATGTATGTATGTATGTATGTATGAATATTTATGTGAAAATAGATATTATTTGGGATATCATAATATGATATTCCAAAGATTAATTAAATGAAGCAACTGGTTCTAATTTTTAAAATGTATTTATTTATCTTTTACCTAAACTTCCTAAGTCAGATAAGTTGTGAAATTTGAACATATTTGTAAAGCTCAACTGTATTCAGTACCTTATGTAGATAGGTGATTTGAAAGCTATTTATTGCATTTGAAAATAGACTTGTATAAATGGTTGTAATAAGTATTGGTGCTGTATTAAAACACTGCCATGTGTTTTTCAGGCACTTTAAAGTAATTATTAATAGAAACATGCAGAAAAAGCATGTTTTGTTTCAAACTTGGAATAGTGGCCTTTTCATTTTGGTTAGGAAAAAACCAAACTCTATAGACAATTAGATCAGGACAAATTTTGTGTTGAATGTTTCAGTCATGTGATATAATTGGAACTTACAACAATCACTTTGCTCCATTGCTCTTAATCACAAAAGTCAATAGTCAATAGTCCATGCCTCCCAGCAGCCAATTTGTAGAAGGAGTGACAAATAGGTGATCTAAAACATTTTTAACATAAAATGTTAAAAATTATTAATAGTTGTTTTGTTCAATTTCTATGTGCTGTTGAGTTTGTGGTATCTAGGTCTTACTAAAAAAACTATAATTTTAGTCTTGTAAGTGTAAGCTCTTCCTTGTTAGGGATGAGGAGAATTGGAACATACGAAAGATATACTGGAAGAATATCCAGTCAAAACAATATAAGTAATAGAGGCAAAAATGGAAAATATAACCAAAGAACTCCATGACAGATGCATCAAATTTCAGGATAGGTAAAACAGATAAATCAGAAAGTGGATTTTCTGGAACATAGAATGAATACCAGGGATTTAGAGTATGAAAGAGATGTGGATACCTTTGCTGTGATGGAGCCACATGTGAAACAATTGCTACTAACATTTCATGCTATCCCTTAAGAAGTTTTAATTTTGAATTTAATTTTATTTATTTTGTCAAGCATGTATAAGATAACAGATATAAGTATAAACATGACTATGAATACAGGAAATGGATATGAATAAGTGGGGACAGTAGGACAGGGATGGTAAGCATGTTGGTGAGCTTATGCACGCCCCTTACAAACCTTCGGAATGGGGTGAGGTCAACAGTAGACAGTCTAAATTAAAGCTATGGGGGTTTGGGGATGAAACCACAAAGTCTGTAGCTGAAGTCGTATTTTCTGCAATCGAGTTTGGAGCGGTTTACATTAAGTGTTATCTATTGTGATCTCATGTATTGTTGTGGTTGAAGCTGAAGTAGTCATTGATAGGTAGGACATTGTAGCAGATAATTTTGTGTACTATGCTCAAGTAAGACTGAAGGTGGCATAGTTCTAAGTTGTCTAAGCCCAAAATTTCAAGCCTGGTGGTATAAAGTATTCTGTTGTGAGCAGGGGAGTGGATGACTCTTCTCGTGAAATATCTCTGGATTCTCTCAATTGTATTAATGTCTGAAATGTAGTGCGGGTTCCAGACCGATGAGCTGTATACAAGAATAGGTATAGCGAAGGTTTTATATGCCCTTGTTTGCAATATAATATTACCGGAGAAAAAGCTTCGGTTAAAATTAGTAAAAGATTAGGTTAAGAACTCTTAATGCCTTTTTGACAATACTATTACAGTGAGCCCTGGCACTTACATCATTAGAAATGAGTACTCCAAGGTCCTTGACAGAGTGAGGGTCATCCACGAGGTCATATCCGCCCAGTTTCTTTTGGTGTTCTGATTTATTTTTGCCATTTGTTGGTTAAAATTTGGAGTTGCCAATTGTTTGACCATTCTGACACAAGGTCAAAGTTTCTTTGTAGGGCAGTAGCATTGTCGGTGATGTTGAATAGAATAGAATAGAATAGAATAGAATAGAATAGAATAGAATTTTATTATTTGTATGCCGCCCTTCTCCGGGAGGACTCAGGGCGGCGAACAATTCAAAAGAGGAAAAAGGGGAACATAAAAACGAAATACAAATAATAAAAATAGGCAACAGTTGCACAACCATACATGTTGAGAGGGGAGGGAACTCATCACCCCCAGGCCTGCCGGCAAAGCCAGATTTTGACGGCTTTTCGGAAGGCCTGGAGGGAGGTGAGGGTCCGAATCCCTGCGGGGAGTTCATTCCAGAGGGCCGGAGCTGCCACAGAGAAGGCCCTCCCCCGGGTAATAGCCAGATGGCATTGGCTGGTAGATGGCACCCGGAGGAGGCCAACCCTGTGAGATCTAATGGGTCTGTGGGAGGTAATTGGCAGCAGGCGGTCTCTCAAGTACCCAGATCCAATACCATGAAGGGCTTTATAAGTTACGACTAGCACCTTGAAGCGTATCCAGAGACTGATCGGTAACCAGTGCAGCTCGCGGAGGATAGGTGTAACGTGGGTGTACCGAGGTGCATCCACAATCGCTCGCGCGGCTGCATTCTGGACGAGTTGAAGTCTCCAAATACTCTTCAAGGGCTGCCCCATGTAGAGCGCATTGCAGTAGTTTTACATCATCAGCGAAGAGAATGCAGTTGCTTATGATATGCTCGCAAAAGTCATTTATGTAAAGTATAAGAGTGTGAGTCCTAATACACTGAGTTATAAGTATTATTATTATAATATGAGTATTGTATTAGTTATATTAATAATATAATTATATAAGAATTGTTATAATAATTTATAAATTATTATAATGTTATAAGTATGAGTTATAAGTATTTGGGATGGGGAATTAAGCTGGTGTAGTAAACTCAAAGGGAGATTTGCAGTCATGAAATATGGAGCTGCTGAAGGGAGGTGTTTACACTGTCAAGGCCAACCATCCTGAGCTTCCAGATCGGAGAAATACCTGAAGGTGGGCTTTTCCACAACATTGTACTGGACATTGATTGGACTCTCAGTACTGGATTCTAAGGGATGGGATTTGGAGTGACATTTTTTTCTTCAGAATTTTTATTTTATTTTATGTTCCTTTACATACCATTTTAAGTATACATTCACATAATTATTATTCTTTACATTTGTCATTCTTATACATTTATTATTTCATTTAATAGGTTATAATATACAGTTTGGGTTGCTTTATTTACCATCCCTTCCTCTTGTTATAACACCACCTTATTTTCCCTTTCTTTTCTCCCTCCCTCCCTTCTCTACTTTCTTCCTTTCTCCTCTCCTTTCCCTTCCTTCTTCCCTTACCTTTCTTCTACTCCTACTCTTCCTCTTCCCTTTCCTACCCTCTCTCTTTCTCTTCCTCTCCCTTCCATCCTCTTCTCCTTACCTCTTTCTTCTTTCCCCGTCTTCCTTTCATTCTCTCCTCCTCTCTCCCTTTCTTTTCTATTTTTGTAGGTGTCTCTTTCAGATCTCAGTTTATGTTTCCTTGGGATGGTATTTCCGCAAACCCAAATATAATTTGGTATCATTTCTTATTCCCTTACCTTCGCTAATCTATCCTATGTTTGTCGCTCCCTTTATATCTTGTTCTTGAATATATAATTATATATCTAATATTTTCTTTTCTGTTTTCCCCTTCTTCCCCCCTTTTCCATTTAATAGTGCATCATCTGGGTTCTATTTCTTCTTCCTACTTTCCTTTCTAGTTTCCTTTCTCTAGCCAATCATAAAATCTTCCCATGTCTTGAACTACTCCGATTCCTCTTTGTCCTTTATTTTCTTTGTCAACCTATTCATCTCTGCACAATCTAATACCCTTTTTTACTGTATCTTCATCTGTTGGTAGCTTATTTAATTTCCAATTTTGGGCAAATACAATTCTTGCTGCTGTAGTTACATATATAATCAAATAGGTATCCTCTTTCTTGAATTTCTCTGGGATAATGCCTTGTAAAAATATCTCTGGTCTAAATTCTATTTCTTGTTGTAACATTTTCTTTAACCATACTCTTATTTTAGTCCAATATTTCCTTGCTCAATCATGTGGCCAAAATTCTTTGCCCAAGTTAACATTGTATCTTTAACCACTTCTTCTTCTAGCCTAGTTCTTAATAAGTAGCTATATAGTTTCTTAATTATTCTTTCTTCCATTCCCATAAGTATCTTATCCAACTCCGAACTTCCTAAGTTAAAACCGTATTCCCTTTTATATTGTTCATATCTTGATTGTATTTGCAATTGTGAAAACCATCCTATATCAATCCCTTGCTTTTCTATTTCTTGTTTTTGTTTTAGTTCCCCCCTTTCTATTATGATATCTTTGTATCTAATAATATTTTTCATACTACTAATATTTGGATGTGTCAATGCTCCCTTTGTTGAAAGTCATATTGGTATTTCTAAGTAGTGTTTCCCTTTCACTCTTTCCCATATTGTTAATAATCTATTCCTTACATAATGTCTTTGAAAATAGCCATGTGCCTTACTTTTGCCATACTACAAAAAAGCATGCCAACCCAGTTGCAAATCATGACCCTCCAATGTCAATAATCTTGTATTTCTCAATGTTTAGTTTATCTAGCTGTTCTTAGCTCCCTCTCCTCCTTTGTCTCTTTGGCTCTTGCTCCTTCTCTTAGCATTTTCTCTTTCTGTTCTTTCTCCATCTCCCTTTGATCTTTTCCCTTAGCTTCCTGGCATTTAGCTCCTCCCTCTTCTCTTACCAGCATTCCCTCCTGTGCTACTATATGTTGTTCATAAAACAATTCTGCTTTCTCTAGTGTATCTAATCGGTACCTTGCCAAATCCCTTCTGGAACAAGCCATCTAAAACTCATCCCTTTTTTGATCAGACTCTTATTCAAAAAGTGGTTTTCCTTTCTTATTTCTGTGATCTTCCTTAGGACTTGCTTCAATACCACTATCTCTCTACACTTGTATTTTATTCTTGTATTTCTTGATGCTTGCAATATTTCATTTTTTAGAGGTTTTTTTGACAAATCTTACATGTACCTCTCTGGGCAAGTTGTTTCTAATTGCATGTATTGTATATACTTTAATGTGTCATCCATTCCCCTAGAATATATTCCTTACTCATTTCTGTAGCCGCTGAAAGAATTTCTGCAATCTTCTCTGCTAAATTATCTCCTTTCTCCTCTTCTATGTTCTGGATCTTTCCATCTCCCAAAAAACACTGGCTCCATCTTGCTTTTTATCAATTGCTGTCAGCCTATAATCCATCTCCTCCACTTTTTTCTCTGTTATTTCTGCCTTTTCTTCCACCTTTTGCACTCATTTTTCCCCATCATTTCCTTGACTTCTTTCAATTCATCTTCCACCTTATCCACTTTCTCTTCTACTTTGTTTATTTGCTCCTTGAGAGCCATGTGTATGACTTGTAATATACTTCTAAGTTCCAGGATGGCTTTATTTTGTTGCGTGGTTTGTCTGTTGCTTTCAGTATTGCTGAACCAGGCGGTGTAGCTGTTGCAGATACATATAATGTTATTTTCTTCATCTTGGTATTTGACGTATTTGAGTTATAATCAAATTTTATAATCCAAAGAGTAAATTAGTAGATTGATTGTAATCCTGGAGCCGCCCACAGCAGCGCAATCACCAACTTCCAATAAACCAACCCTTGTTCTTGGACCCAGTCTTCAGATTCTTGCTACCTTAATCCATTCGCTTTATAATACCAATGTGAAGTTTAAAAAAAGGAAACAAGAAAAAAAGATTGGTGAAAAAGCACTCATCCCTCCCCTCAAAAAAGAGAAAAATGCCACAAAATTAATTCCACAATGGTAATCCACACCTCATTGCAAAAAGGCAGAAAAAAAGAGACGGGAAAATAAAGGAAAAAAAAAGATAAAAATTTGGGTAGGTAAAAGAGAACCCAAATAGCCAAATGAACAAAAGGAGGGGGGGGGAGAATGTTTAGTATTGGTTGTCTGGGTTATCCAAGTTTCTTCTTCCAGTAAAAAAGAAAAAAAAAAGTGCTGTCAAAAGGGCATGCTCAGCAGCCCATTATAATGTAGCAAGAGAGCGCAACACCGTGTTTACACAGCTGATCTTATTTTCTTTCTTCTACAAGAGACTTTATAATCAATTTGGTATTATCAGCAATAGCTCAAGATCAATCCTTCTTAGCTAGCTTTTATTCAGCCAACATTTATTATTAGATGGCAGTGTAGACAATTCATCATGTTTATCTTTTAAATTCACGGCTTCGAAAGCAAATCAGAGAGATTATCAAAAATTAGAGAATCAAAAACACAGAGTAAAAGTCAAAGCCAAAAGATTCCAATTTGCTTTCTAACCCTTAAGCAGTTCTCAAAATCTATTATTTCTTTTGTCTTGCTAATGGCTTTGTCTGTTCGCTGCTGGCCTGAGGAGTGGGAGAGATTTCTAGCGCCTGCTTCCTCCCTGTATCTTGCCACTCTTTCTTTAAAATGTTTTCAATCCGAGGTTAAAGTTAATTTACAGGAATGTTGTACTTCAAAGCAATCTTATTATCTCACACAGAAAAAACCTTTCTGTTTTTTCATGCTTTGTTGCAGTTGCTCAGCTGCAGTAGCTCATAATAGCTGCCTTCCCTGCTTTGGGTCCAGAGGCAATTGCAGGCGTTTTGAGGGAATTGCGGGTTCCCTGACCACACGCACTTGCGCCTCCCCTCTTTACTGTCTCTCCAGAACAGCTATGGTTAAACACCCATCAAAACATCAGGGAGTCTGACGGTTCTTCGGAGAGCCCCCCGGAGGACACGTCCTGTTGCTGGGATTCAGGCCACACCCTTCACGGATTTGGGGTGACTATAGCTTTCGCATGTTTTGACTCAGATCTTGCCTTTCACTGCTATCACTTCAAACAGTAAAAGTACCTCTCCTCTAAATCAATGGAGTTGAGGGTTTTCTTTCTTGAGTTTTGAATGGAGGCAGGCCTGACATTAGGCAAGATCTGCTTTATCAGCCAATCCAGAGACCCCAGTGAACCATGGTGACTGAGCACTCAACGTTGACCCATAGTGAGGCTAGAGCCCTGGAATTACCTCTCCTCAGCCACACTGGAGACGACATGAGATAGAGAGGCTGGAGGAGCTGCGACTTGAGGAGCTGCGACTCAAGGAGGAGCTGTGACTCAAGGAGGAGACTGTCTCAGCCAGATGGTCGCTAGGCATAGAACAGCTGGAAGACCCCAAGGAGCACCCACCTGGGGAAACCCTCACCAGAGTGTGTGCTGACTTTTCCCTGTCTAACTCTGACAAAGAACCTCTTGCCACCCCATGCACTGCAATTGCTGCATGAAGCAATTGAGAACCAGAGAGTTCGGAAGGCTGTCGCCCAGAACTCTGCCCTGCCATTGTATGAAGAGACGGACCAGGCAATGGGATGAGTGGCTGCTTCTACAGCCGCCATGGCAACTTCCGTTGGTCCACAAGGGGTAGCTCTGGCCAGAGCTGCTTTGGTGACTCAAGTCCCCCCAGTGGGTGGGCATTCCCCAGAGGTGCTGAATTCCTAAAGTTCCTCCGCTGGGAGTAAAATACAAAGGATCCCAAAATACGGATCCCAGCACTCTGGGATTGTTCCTAGCCCAGGTCTTGAATTACATGCAGGGATATGGAGAAGAGTTGAGATCTAAGGCAGCCAAAATGAGATGTGTCAACATGGCCCTGGAAGGAGCTGCAGACTGGATGGTCACCTTTCACAATGACAATGCTTCCAACTAAGGAACTATAACCAGTTTATGTTGTCCCTTCGTTAGAGGTTCAAAAATTCCCTGACCCAGGGGTGTCAAACTGGATTTCTTCAAGCACCTCAGTTTCACCCTCCATGGTGTCCAGCAGCTGGCAGAATGCTGCAGGAGGCCAAAAACGGGCCATGGTATATGTTCATGCAGCGTGTATTGTCTGGCAGAGGCACCATGGCCTGGTAATTTCATATTTCCAGGCTGGGCCCACAGGCCTTGAGTTTGACACCCCTGTCCTAGCCAAATGCAAGGCTAGGAGCTGAATGAAGACCATCACTCAGGGGCATATGTCAGTGGCAGAATATATCCAGGAGTTCCATGAGCTGGCTTGTCACATGGCCACATGGCCTCAGGAAGTCCTGATGGAATGTTGTAAGGATGGGCTTAACCATGAAATCTATTACTGCTACGACTCCCGAGTGTCCCCTCAAGAGCTCCAACACTGGTACATCTTAGCTAACAAGATGGAAATTGATCTGGCTAGAGACTGGCACCATAGCAACCACAGTTGGAACAAATGCCCACTCCCTGCTTTTAAGGATTCCCAAAGAGCTGTCAAATGCAGACCAGCACCCAAACTGAGGTCCACAGCATGCTTCAAGTATGGGAAGGAGGTGCACTGAGCAACTGAGTGCCGTTCAGTCAAACTAAACCCCAAACCTGCAGCCACTGGGGGCAAGAGGACTGAGAAGCAGCCACTGAAGCACCAAGAAACAGCGTCAAGAGGGGTGGAGGTCATTGAGTTCACCCCTCCTTTGCAAGAGCTGGGAGCTCCAACCCTACTGGAGAAGTGAGACTGACGACAATCCCCTAGTACCGGGATGGCGAACCTATGGCACTTGTGTCACAGGTGGCACGCGAGGCGTTGTCCTGTCAGCTGGCCAGCGTGCATGCACACGCTGGCCAACTGAGTTCAGCCATTTTTCTCCTTCCCCAGGCTCCAGAGGCTTTATAGGAGTCTGGGGAGGGCAAAAAGAGCCTCCCCCCCCCCAGAGGCCCTCTGGAGGCTTCAGGAGCTTCCCTGAAGCCTCCAGAGCGCAAAAAACTGGCCCTATGGGCAAACCAAAAATTTGGGAATGGACTTTCAGTTTGCTCGTAAGGTCAGTTTAAGCCCTCCGTAGGCTTCAGGGATCTTCAGGTGGCTTCCTTGAAGCCTCTGGAGAACTAAAAAGGAGCCTACGAGCAAATCAGAGGTCCTCCTGAAGGTGCCTGAAGCCTCCGGATGGCCTTGGGGGGGTGGGAGAGGCTTTTTTCGCTCTCCTTGGGCTCCTATAAAGCCTCTGGAGCCTGGGGAGGGTGAAAAAAGCATGCAAAAAATGGGGGGAGTGCTTCTCATGCGTGCATACACACTGGAGGGGCATGCATTGGATTATGGGTGCAGCACGCCCACGTACGACCCCCCTGCGCTCCCCCCTTATGGTACGCAAGCCAAAAAAGGTTCGCCATAGCTGCCCTAGTAAGTGACTTGCATGACTATCCCAGTGGAGCTAAGAGTCAGAAGAATCATCAGGCACCTAGGGGAAGATGCTGGTCCTTTTGGACTCAGGATGCACCAGGTGTGTGATTAGCCCCAAGGGATTGAGAAACAAACTAAGGAGACTTAAGGAATTGATGGCCTTTTGCCAGCTGGATGGGTCAGTGGTGGTGGTGGGAGTTCACCTCATAACTGAACTGATGGAAATGTGGATGAGGAATCACAAAGAGATATTGAGTTTTGTTGTAGCCCCCAAAATGGAGGCTGTCCATTCTTGGTGTGCCCCTCCTGTTTGGATTAACCTTGCTCCAAAAATGGAACCCTCTTGTGAACTGGAGGATGGAGCTTTTGAGAATCCAGTCCCAACTGGTGAGAAGAGCAGGAGAGAAACCCTCTCTGAGAGTCAAGGTTACAAGGGAATTAGGAGCTGCAGTGCACGAGCACATGGATGAAGAGGAGAAAATCTCAAAGAAACTGAACTCAGGGAGGAATTCCATGAACAGGGCTCTGAAGTGCTCCTGCCCCATAATCCCACAGTCTGCAGCATAGAAATCCTCCCTGGGACAAAGCTCCCCAAGCCAAAAATCTAATCAATGACTCCAAGGGAGTTGGATGAGATTGGGCCTCTTTGTCTTTGCTTAGATTATAAAGGTCTGAACACTGTGTGAATGGAAAATGTTTACCTGCTGCTGCTAATAAAGTACATAATGGCACATTTGGCCAAAAGAAAAATCTTTACTAAGCTGGACTTGAAGGAAGCTTACTACAGAGTTCACATTAAGGAGAGAGACAAATGGAAAACTGCCTTTAATTGCCTCTAGGTTGCTTCCAGTTCAGAGTGATCCCATCCGGATTACAAGGGGTGCCTGCTGTATTCATGCAATTAATCAATTAGGTGCTGCCTGAACATTTATACAAAGGGGTCCTGGTCTACTTAGACGACATTCTCATATACACAGAGATTATGGAGGAGTATGTAAAGCTAGTGCGTGTATTCCTGAATAAGAGCTGGTGAACTGTACGCTAAATTGTCCAAGTGTGAGTTTCACCAGGACAAGATTGACTACTTAGGATATTGCATAACACACGAGGAGATAGAGAAGGTGCGAGCAGTCCTGGAATGGGCACTCCCTCGCACTACAAAGCAGTTTTCTGGGTTTTGCAAATTTTTATAGATAGTTCATTCCTTTTGCTAAGATTACCAATCACTAACCTTTTGAAAACTAAGGGAGAATCCAAGCCTAAGGCTAGCTAGAAATCTCTGAAGATGAGCTTTTCCACAACATCATACTGGACACTGATTGGACTCTCAGTGCTGGACCCTGGAGGGAGGGATTTGAGGTGACTCTAACTTTCGCACGTTTTGAATCAGATCTTGCCTTGCTTTAGCTATCTATCACTTTAAACTTAGTAAAAGTACCTCTCCCCTAAATCAATTGAGTTGGGGTTTTCTTTCTTGAGTTTTGAATGGAGGCAGGCTTGAAATGGATATTTAAATAGATAAAGTTCATAGAATAAACTCTTGTTATGCCACGATCTGGGAAGTCTGTAATGATGTGCTGGTCTGTTTTGTAAAAAGAATGATGTGAGATCAAGCCTTGAATTGTCATTTCAAAACTAAATTGCAGATTCATAATGTAGAAATAATTGTTTTGAAGGAAATCACCATTAGAATATTGAGGAAAAGAAAAGCATATGCCATCCTGAGAATTATTCTAAAAAAGAGGATTCCATTTTGTTGGGACAAATTGGAAGGGATGATCTTCACATACCAAGAAAAAAGATTTTAGACAGCGAGAGAAAAAGATGGCCATTACGGCTAGACAGGGCTATGACAGCTCAACTGAAGAAGCAAAGAGACAATTTAACAACAGTGTGGTTGAGCTGGATGGGATTTTTCCAACTTCTGTTGAGCAATTTGCCCATGTAATGACTTCTAGAGAAAGTGGGACTCTAGAGAGGAGGAGGAGGAGTTTTCTCCCACCCCTTAAGAATAGTGGCGATTAAGACCATGAGCTGCTGACAGATCCAAAAAAAGGAGAAAGAATTGTTTGAGAGAATCAATTTTAAAGCCAGAGGAAAACTGGACTGGTTGTTTTAGCAACTTTAATTGAGTTAAAAAATACTAGAATACATTTAAAATGAAACTCTGACTTTTAAAAGAAGATCTTGGACATTTTAGAAATTCGAAAGTAAAAGCAGAGAAATAGAGTAAGAGTGACACTTACTGGTGGGGAAGGACACCAGGGAGTGAAAAGTGAAAAGACCTTGACTGCTGATAAGATTGTTATTGCTACAAGTAACATCTGCAAATTGTTTACATTGGACATTTGGAAACAGACAGTGAAAATATTGAAACATTTTGAACACTGTAACTCTCTGAACCTTTGGATTATAAATATGCTGAGCAGTTTGAGGTTGGAAAACAGTGTGGATTTATTCTGAGACTAAGTGGCTGGTTCTTTGATTTGCAAGATATTGTGGTTTACAAAACATTGTGGATTTGGTGCGCCTCTGTGGATTACAAATACTATTTGCCAAAAAAAAGAAGAAACAGTAGATGTTTTTAAATAAATTATTTGGATTAATTTACAGACTGTGGATTATAATAGTAAAAAACTGAGAGGTTGGCTGGCGATTGGGGAAAAAGAGAAAAGGATTCTTGGGTGAATTTCTTTTGGTAATATTTCAAAAGTTGGGAAAGGAGTTAGATGGGGATTTTAGATTATTCTGGTATTATTTTGAATTATTGTTTATTCTTTTTAAATTTATTAACAGCTTAAAATGGCAAGTACTCAAAACTTAACTAAAATAGGAGGAGGGAAACTACATCTGCACCAATAGCAGCAGCATTCAATTCATCAAGTCAAAGATCAATGGACAGTCTGATACAACAAGAGAAAATAAATACAATTCAAAAAGATGCAGTCAATGTTTCAATCGCTACAAGAGGTATTGGCAAAAACCCACAATGGGATAAAGAATGAGATGGGAGAGATGAAGAAAAAATACAAAATAGGGATGAAAAAATAGGGAATTTTCAGCAGATGATAGTTTAAAATGAACAAAAGATTAAGGTGTTATAGAAGATAAATCAGAACAAGCAGAGAAAAAAGTGGATGAGATGAACCAAAGACTCACTCAGGCAAACAGTAATCACCTTAGAAATGGAGAAGGCTGGATATTTCCTGAGATTCCAGAATATTGATGAAAAAAATGTCTCACTGAGATGATGGCAGAATTGTTGGCAGATGCCTTGGAGATAAATAAGCAGGAGACACAGGCTGAAATGGATGAAACATTTAAAATACATATGAGTTGTGCAAGAAGGAATAAACTCCCAAGAGAAGTGCATGTGAAGTTTATCAAAAAGATAATAGCTGAAATATTCAAAAAAGCAAGAGAGGAACCATTGAAACACAAAGGGAAAGAAATTGTGGTCCTGAAACAAGTACTTAGGAGAGTACGGAAGCAGTATTAATTCCTGATAGGACAGTTTATTAAATACCATGTAGATGGTTGACACTTGAGGGAATTTAATCACTTGGAACGATAAAAGATACAAATTAGATTCTTTAGATAAAGCACATGATTTTTATGAACACCAGTTCAGTTCATATGAGGAACAAGAGAGAAGAGAGGAAACAGACAGTAAAGGACAAGAGTAATTAGTAGCAGGGGAAAATATACAACCAGAAGAAACTGAAACTGGGAAAAAAGAACGATCAGAATGAGAAGGAACAAGAGGAAAGGAACAGAGAAAAATAAGATCAACTAGAACAACATGACCTATTTATAAGTGAAAAGATGGAAGAAGAACTACAGCTATTGTCAATTAATTGAATTCAGTTATGAATAGGAAACAAAAATTTTACTAAATTACAAAAACTGAAATTAGATTTAATCTGTCTACAAGATGTTCACATTAAAAAATAACATAACAAATTACTAGAATATCCTAAAATTAGGAAATTATATTTTTCATTAGCACAAAAAAAGAAAAGAAACAATAAATGCCAGACAAATTTATACAGATGAAGATGGGAGAATTTTGATTGTGGAGGTAACAAGAAACCATTAACAGATACTTTTGAAAGTGATATATGCACCTAATGAAAAACTTCATAAGAAAATTATAGAAATTGATTATGAAAATATTTGTGTGGTAGAGGATTTTAATGCAATTGTGACGCAAAATTTGACTACAGAAGCAGTAAAGTAGGCAAAAAGGCAAATGGAAAAAGAATTGGCACAAAAAATTAAAAGTGCAAAACAAAACTTTGAAAATGCTAACAAACCAGGAAAATGGTTAGCATATAAACTAAAGAGAGAGAAAGAAAAGAAACTGATAAATAGATTGGTAGATGAGAAAGGAACTCTCCATTATCAAAGAAAAATAAAAAGAAAATAATTCAGGATTTCTATGAAAATCTGAATGGTCAAGAAAAAATTGCAGAAGATAAAAGAAGATATTTGGAAAAATCTGGATGAGTGCCTGAAACAGTAAAAGCCATGTTAAATGAAAGGATAATGATGATGGAACTAACAGAGGCGATCAAGAGAGAAAAGAATAATAAAACACCAGGACTAGATGGTCTACCGGCAGAATTCTACAAGTATTTACAAGACCCTCTAGGACTTTCAATGTTGGAAATCTATAATGAAGTATTGTTAAAAGCTAAGATACCAAATACTTGGACAGAAGCAAATATTACTCAAAGGCACAAGGTAAGGATGTCCATTGTTTCCTTTACTATCTATATTGATATTGGATATATTAAATAGAAATATTAGACAAGAAATAGAAATAAAAGGTATGCAAATAAAGAAAGAAAACCATAGGCATTTGCATATGATCTGGCATTTATTTTAGAAGAACCACAAGAAACCGGACCTAAATTAATAAAAAAATAACAGAAGAGTATGATGAAGTGTCAAGATTGAAAATAAACAAAGAAAAACTAAAATATTAGCTAAAAATCCTACAGATAAACAGAAAAAAGACAATGAAGAATACAGACATCCAGATAGTTAAGAAAGTTAAATATTTAGTAATTCAATTAACAGCAAAATGTGTTACTTGTAAGGTTTCCTAAAATTGCAGTAAGCTCCTGTAACAAATCAAATCAGACTTGGAGAAGTGGAAAAATTTACAACTCTCCTTGATAGGAAGAATAGCTACTATAAAAATGAATATTTTGCTGAGATTACTGTATCTGTTCCAAAAAGTATCAATAAAGCTGGAAAAAATATTTTGAGGAATTAAATAAAATGATGTCAAAATACATTTGAGAAGGAAAAAAAGCAAGAATAAGTCTGAAAATGTTATGAGATTCCAAAAAGGGGGGGGGATTTTGGATTGCCAGATTGGGAGTTGTATTATCAGGCCTCGGTACTTCATGGATGAAAGAATGGATAAATCTGAGACAGAGACTATTATTAACATTAGAAGAACGTGTTCTTCAATTAGGGTGGTATGCTTTTTTATGGCATGGGAAGAATAAAATACATAGATATTTTCAAAGACATTGTGTTAGACGTGCACTATTGTTAGTGTGGGCAAAAATGAAAGAAAAACATTATTTGAAATTACCAATCTGGCTCTCTAGATTCAAATATTCTTAACACAGAAAATATTACAAAGTATAAAGACATCTTGAATGAAAGGGGAAACTTAAAACTAAGCAAGAATTGAATAGTCAAAAGAATTGACTTAGCATGGTGGTCGCATGTGCAAATACAATCAAGATATGAGAAAGATATTAAAATGTCTGGCTTCTATAAAGAGCCAACAGAACTAGACTAAGTATTAGCAGGGACAGCTGAAAAATTAATTTTAAAAATCTATAGTTTTCTTAGGTAAAGGTAAAGGTTCTCCTCACACATATATGCTAGTTGTTCCCAACTCTAGAGGACAGTGCTCATCTCCGTTTCAAAGCCGAAGAGCCAGCGCTGTCCGAAGACGTCTCCGTGGCCATGTGGCCAGCATAACTAAAGGCCAAAGGTGCATGAAACATGGTTACCTTCCCACGAAAAGTGGTCCCTATTTTTCTACTTGCATTTTTACATGCTTTCAAACTGCTAGGTTGGCAGAAGCTGGGACAAGTAATGGGAGCTCACTCTGTTACGCAGCACTAGGGATTCGAATGACCAAACTGCCGACCTTTCTCATCGACAAGCTCAGCATCTTAGCCATTGAGCATAGTTACCTACTGAGCATTAAAATGGAAGAAGAGCAAATAAAAGAAACAATGATAGTATGGGCTAAGAATTTTGGTTATATTATAGAGTTAGATAAATGGCAGAAACTGTGGTACAAGAATTATAAACTAACAATGTCAACTGCATACAAAGAATATGTATATAAAATGTTTTATAGATGGCATTTTCTGCCAGCAAGATTAGCAAAAATGTTTAAGGATATGTCTGCTAAGTGTTGGAAATGTAATCAAATACCAGGTTCCTATTTGCCCAAAGCCAAAAAAATATTGGTGAAAAATACACATATGGTTAGAAAAAATAGTTAAGCAACATATATGTAGATTTAAAACCAGAAATACTTCTGTTGGGTATTTTACCAAAAAAATATAGTAAAGGGAATACATATTTAATTTTACATGTATTAATAGTAGCCAGAATTGTGTTTGCACAATTGAAGAGATCCCTACAGATGAAATTGTAATAAAAATATTAGAATGTGCAGAAATAGATATATTAACACTTAAAATTAAGAAAGAAGAAACTGAATATTTTTTAGCATGGGATTTGTTTTGTCAATGGCTAAATAGCAGAAACAGAAGTTAGAAATTTAAAAGCATAAGAGAAGGATTAATTACAATGAAGATGTACTAAAATGGATGTAAATATTATTATGTTATTATAATTGATGTTAGGAATATCATTACTATTACCATTACTATATCTCAAAGACAATTGTACTCAGATAGCACACTGTTTATATAGATATTAAATGTTTATGTTTTACATTATTAAAAAAGCATAAGCATATATATGAATAAATTATTGGATTTGGAAAGTCATGAATTTAAGTTTGGACAGCATACCTATCTATGATCATATCTATGATATGTTAAAGTTAAAATGGATGCAGATTTCAAGGATCACTTTATTAGGCATTCCATTTATACGTTTTGGAATAAATACAAAGAAAAGGTTTTTCCGAAATATATCTGGATGTTACCCAAACATCTTTTTTTAAAGGAAGGAAATGATAGTGAGTTACAATTGGTGAATTTATACTGAATAATATCATTTGTTCAAAGTTAACCACTTCTGAAATCAAAAGAAGACTTAGAACTAGAGGATTGTAGCTATCATTGGTTTACCTATCTACAATTAAAATAAATGTTTACTATGGATAAAAAAATGTGGTAAAATATATACAAATATATTTTAGTTCTCTCTCTAAATTAACATCAAACACAGCAGTACATACATCACATACTCAAACATAGACACACATACTACCTTCACATTTACTTTGCTAATACATCTATATAAAGTCCAAGTTCAAATAGCAAATATAAAAAAATACAGCGGTGTGTAACAGTGACCAATTCTCTTTTATGTCTAATTGTCATCTGTTGACCACAGCATCACTTCCATCTATACTATGAGTTTTCTCTGTAGGCATGCCACTCCAAATGATGTAGAAACTAGTGGGAAAACATATAAAATCAGCCATGGGGGACTTAATCCAGTGTGGAGAACTTTTAAGGGATGCTAAAAAGTCACTGACTTTCCTGAGGTGCAGGTTCTTAGCTGTTCCCCAGATCATTGTCAGGAATCATTTAAAATGATCAGGAATAATACCGACAATAAACTGTGAAGAATCTCAGTCCCCTGCCTTGTTTTCCCTCTTTGATTAATTTGTCCTATCAGAGTTTGAATCAAAATATGTTTATTATAGAGAAGTATTACATATATTACATATTAATATTACATAAAGGAATGTGGTGGCTCAGTGGCTAAGACACTGAGTTTGTTGATCAGAAGGTCAGTAGTTCTGCGGTTCATATTCCTAACGCTGCGTAACTGAGTGAGCTCCTGTTACTTGTCTTAGCTTCTGCCAACCTAGCAGTTTGAAAGCATGTAAAAAATGCAAGTAGAAAAATAGGGGCCACTTTGGTGGGAAAGTAAAAGCGCTTCATGTGCCTTCAGCGTTAATCATGCCTACCAGGAGCTGTATGTCTTTCTTAGTGAGCGTTTTAAACAATTTCTTGAGAAAACATAATGTTATTATATAGAACTATGGGGGCAATCATTTTTATTCAATGTTGTCTTCAATATACTTCTACTTTTCATTTCACTGTGCTTAAAACATTGAATTACTATGTTTTAAGGGTTAAAGTGATCTGAAATATTGCCTTCCAATACATGGGCAAGGGCAAAGCACAGTTACCATGGAGACTGCGAGAATAATGTGTTTCCTGTCTTTCTCTTGCATTCTGATAGTAACATACTCCTGCATATAAAATGCAGCCATATACCATTTGGATGATTATCTGAAGGAAACACTTTTGACATTTTTGGATATACATTAAAATTGAAATCAAGTCCCATAACAGTATGAATCTGGTTAAGAGATACAGAATTAATACTAACACAAGTCAATAATTTTCAAACATTTTTTCAGCAGCACGTTTTTAAACATTCCTTTTAAAATCTAAAGTCACAGTTTTAAAACACATTTTGCTGAACATAATAGGAATGTGTAGTTTTATTCTAGAATGACGTGGAATCTTTCTAAGGTGAAGCATATAGGAATTACAGGAGTTCCATTGACAGGGTGAAAACGATAACTGAAAAAGATTTCAGAGAAAGTGTGTCTGTGTCTGTGTCTGTGTGTACCACTCTAGGCTTTATACAATTCTGTATCAGCCTCACCCATCTTGTCTATGATGATTTTTTTTATTTCATTTATGATCCTGCCAAAAATATTTTTTCTATAATTGAATAGTAAAATGTTCACATGATATTTAGAATACTAAGTTTTTAGATTATGGGTGTAATTTGAAATAAAAAACTAAAGCATCAGGGAATAAACTGGAAAGAAATGTTATAAGCCAGAAGATACTTTCAGTTTTTAAAAATAAACAACTTTAAGAAAATTATACTCTATCACATAATCACAAAATAGAGTATGTAAATGTTGAGGCATGGGAATGAGTTTATTTGTGCGAAGAATTTTTCATCTTATCTAGCAGTGGCTACCAGCAGATGATGTCACCTTTCAGCTGATTGGCTATTTCAGTACCTAATGCAGGCAAGAGACAGAAGGATGCCGGCACAAATCTCTGTGGTGAATCTGTGGTGTTTTTTCTCAGTTTTATATGGAATATTTTGATAAATATTGAGATTATTCAATTGTACGGCCATGTGAGCAAGTGGGAATATCTTAGTGCAAGGGCCGTTGAAGAGCTGTCAGAGGAATGAGGCGACTGATCTGTAAACGGATCTGTGATTGTAAGTGTAAAAATCAGGGTGGAAGGATTAGCAGGGAGTGTTCATAGACACGTAGGAGGATTGTAGCAGAAATGGCAAGTACGAGTAATAGAAAAGCAGTGTTTTTCTTACAGAAATGCTGAATTAAACTGAAAATGTAAACGTTTAGTTGGAATTACAGAGTGTAAATGGACAGGAAATATATATCTAATGGATTTTTCCTTAGCTGCCAAAGATGATAGATTCTGTCATTCTATAAATGATAGATTCTGTCATTCGCAAGCCTATTATATGAAATGAAATTACATTATTTCTTTTCTTTTTTTTCTTGTTTGTAGCCTTAAAGTGGCATTCCATTTGAATGGATTTTTGCTATGCTACAGCTGGAAATATTTATTTTTAAAACAAAATAATACGGAGTTATAATGCATGTTTTTCTTTTTAAAAACACCTTTCTAGATAAAAGCATTGATGATGAAGAATCAGGGGATGGAAATAGGCCATCTGCAACTGCCTCAGGTTTCAAGGTTCCTGCACCTAAAAAACCTGGAAATCCTTCAAATACAACAAAAAAGCCAGGATCTGCTGGTGGGCCCAAGGTTGTAGGTAAGGATAATTCAGTCATCAAGATACTTTATTTTGATTTAATTGGAATGATGTTGAAGACATTTAAATGATAATATATCATTCATAATCATTATTTTGCAGGTTAAAAAGTGTGAAATATCTTCAAAAGCTTAGGTCTTAGATGAAATGATGGCTTTCTATAATATAAATGATGAATTTAACATTTTGAATGGATGCACTAGCTTTCTAATTCTTTGTGACTAGTAAAAAAAGCACACAGCTAATTGCTATCATGTTAGATATCATATGTTATGCAATTAATACACATCAACACACTCTCATGTACAGGAAAACTTAATAAAATAATCAATAATATATTAGGGAAAGGAAGTGAACCATAGAACAGACTATACGAAGTCTGTCGTAGAGGTAGAGACAATGATCATAAGCAATTTTTAAAAAATACTTTCATGTTTCATTAAATTATGAGTTGCAGGCGTTTATTTTTATTCTTTTGAAATAATTAAAAATAGAAGAAATTGACAAAAATATTTTCATTTCTAGATTATTTATTTGACCCACAAAACTAAATTAATATTTTAATAATTAAATGCAACTCAGGTGTAATACTCATAGGTGATACTGAATGCATATCTAGCATACATTAATCTGCCAGATAAAAATATTTATTCTCTCATCCAATTTGCTTTTTCAATGTAGTTTTTAATAGTTGATGAAGGTCCATCATCATTTGAGTGGGGTATTGCTCAGATGTTTTCAGGGTAACTCAAGAAGCATTTTAAAATAAGGTAAAAATGAATTTATGCTGTTTGTGTTCATATAAATATATGTTTTTCTTTATCTTGCCTTCTATTTATCTAGCTACTAAACCTCAAATAACCCTTTGTATAAGTCTACAATCGCTATGTGTTTAACCAACATGAGGAAATGTCCTCATATTTGGTTATATGTTAAGTAAGGCAATATAAGTGGTTTGGCATATTGTTTATTTTGTAAATATTATATTATATTTATATATACATTAAAATATATTATATTTTGCTATTCTGCTGTTTTGCTTTTTGTATATAGTTTCGCAATAAACTATATATTATGACAAAATCAAATTATTTCCCAATGAAGCTTCCTCTAAATTTATTATATTACAATTCCTATTATCATTTTTTAGTAAAGTTTGAATCACTGGAAAAAATTGTCTGCATTATTTGTGCACATAAATGCAGGAAAAATAAAATTCTTTTTCCCTTAAAAATTACTAATGAGAAATAGTAGTCTAGATAACACAAGAAGTTCTAAGGTTGTAAAAGTTGTTTCTAAAACTTTGCCCATGTCTTTTTGGGTTCAGTCTCTAAATAAACAAAATATGCTCAAAAGTATGTATATGAAAACTGTTTATTTTGCTGAGTTTATTTTCACTATTAAGCTATTTATGTGTATGTAAGAAGGAACATGCAGTTCCGATGTTATTTAATGTTGTATATGTCAATATGTATATTTTTTTTAAAAAAAAGGAATGAAATTTTCATCTGCAAACATGATTATTTACAATTCTAGGAAAATATGGAGAACTGAATCAACTCATTGGAAGTTAAATATAGGAACTGAATAATGTTTGTGAAAGGAAAATTATAATAACTAGATTAAATTAAATACATCTGTATTTTTGAGGCAACATCAGGAAATTGTTTTTCCTAAACATTCAGTTTAGAATTTTTCTCAATATTGTCAGAGAATAAACATTTTATATATTCTAACAGTGAAGTGACTGAGGAGTTTGAGGGTTTTGCCAAGCAGGGGATGGGGCAGAGCTGTCTCTTTCTCATACCTTCAGGCAGCATCCATATCCTCATCACTCTGGGCAGAGGCCCTGGGGTGTGGCAGTATGGATCAGCAGCTGTATGGGCCCTGAGGGAGAGGGAAACCCATCCCTATGGCCGCCTCATCTGGAGCTGGTTCTCGCCATATTGGACTCGGGCCCTTGAAATATGGTAGCTGGCAGAGCAATAGACTGAGGCTGCTCCACTGCTGCCCAGTTACAACTTATTTCCCCCTCCCTCTCTCCCTTCTTCCCCTGCTTTTGATTCCCATCTCTTTCCTTCCTCTGCATTCAGAAAGGGACAAGAGGAGGGGGGGGAGACTGGCAGCCATGGCTTTCCAATGCAGGAATGGCGGTCCCAGTGACAGGGAAGCCTCATTGATTGTGAGGCCAGGCTGGCAAGTAGGGCATGGAAGCCTGTCATGGCTCTGTTGGAGCCTGAATCCGTGGTGGAGGATGAGCCAGAGCTGGGGCTGATGGAGAGCGAGGGGGTGTTGTTGGCTTCAGATGAACACAGGGAGGAGCAGGACAAGACAGCCCTGGGTTCCTTGGGCTTTCCAGAAGAAAGGAACAGGGGTGTGACGACCGAGACAGGGTAAGAAGGGGCAAGCAGTGGAGATGAGGAATGATGGAGCTCAGCCAACGAACAAGGATCACCCCCTCCTGATCCCCAAGCACGGAGAGTGGAGAGGAGGCGGGAACAGTGCAGGCTGACCTGACGAGTCGGGAGGAGAGAGCCCCACCCCTCTTCAGAAGGGACACCTGGGGATGCAGACTTAAGGTGACGCTGTTGGGAGGGGTGCTTGTTGAGAACAAGCACTGAATTCATGGAGTTTTGTCTGCCGTTGCCGATGTCTGGAGTTCGCTGGACTTATTGCTGCCTTGTTCCTTTGCTTCATGGACTCATTGCCTTGTTCCTTTGCCTCACTGGACTTCTAGCCTTAAAGTTGTGGTGCTAACTTTTGTTGGACAATTCACAGCCAGAGGCTGCTGGAGGTGTGTGAGAGCGCTCCTGGAATTGCCATAAACATGGGACCGTTGGGGGGGAAGTTGGAGCAATAAAGGGGAGTTTGAACTATCAACTGGCTGTGTTGCCTCCATGCCTTGCCTCAGGTCATCACAGCTCTGGTGCGGGTGTGGCACTGATGTATTCTACAACCTGGTGGCAGCCATCCAGGCCAGCATATGGTCAGCCTTAGATCTGACTAATGGGACCACCCTGGAGCCAGCAATAGGCTGCTCTGCCTTAGCCCTGACTCCTGGGTGTGCGCACAGGAGGTGGCAAGCGCACTACGGCTGGCATTCTGGGTGAAATGAAAACTCTCAGAATGCAGTCAGCCTGTGGGGCAAGATGGTCCCCAGGGACGCCAGGCTCCACGTGCTCGCTATCTGCTGTGAGCACCCAGAGTTGGGGCAGGGACAGACCCTTGTTGGCTCCAGTGCGGACACACAGATCTAAGTCTGATTGCATTCCAGCCTGGATGGCCACCACCAGGTTGTAGATCAGTATCCAGTCAGCCTGCGCCAGGCAGAAGCGCTACAGGCCAGTTCTTCGCTGTTTCCAGGGTGACCACGTGGGTCAGATCTAACCACATTGTGGGTCAGATCTAACCCATGGGGCTTGAGTTTGGCACGTTTGAAATTGTTGTAAGTCAAAAACCATTTGTATCTGTCCTCCAAGCTCTCAGAATATCTCCTACAAATCTATTCCAGGCGATATTCTTTCCCTCAAGACTAGATTTTCTTTACATGCTATAGAAAGTGTATCAGTTGGTTACAAAAAGACTTTCGTGCATCTCTTCCACAGTCAACAAACATAATTCATATTAACTTAGGTATTTTAACTCAAATATTTATACATGTCACCATCATCATAAGAAGGATGTTGTATTTGTTTTAAATTTTAAAAAATTTAAAATTATTAAAAAAAAAATAGATTTTCTGACCTTATATGAAGAGCATGGAATATCCATTCTTCCAATTCATCAATGAAAATATTAATAGTTAGCATTTTCAGGCAAAACAGTGAGCATGTTACAAATTGAATCATTTTCTTTTTACCATACTTGTAGTTGCTTGTAGTTGCTAAATAGGCTACTATTATACATAATATAAACCTATTATATCTAGTTTTATTCTCATTTATTTTTGTGGTTGCAAAATGTAAATAAAATTTGCACAATAAGAACAATAGTATTTCTGTAGTATCTTTCAAATGTGGAATATCTTAGTATATTCTTTAAACCATATTGTGATAGCTTTCTGAGGTTGGCTAGTATCTTCATTTTGCAGAAAGTATGCTGAGAAATAGAACTATGTTTAAGAAAGTTGAACTGTGGACTTTCCAACTTTTAGATATGGGCATTCAAAAATGTATTGTTACCATGTCACCTAGTGTATTAGTTGACAAATATTTTTTGCTATTTTCCCCCAAAAAATATTTTACTGCTAAGTTTATCAAAGTGTTAGAATGAATAAAAGAAATTTAAGTTAATAATTTTAAAAAAGTTACAAGCAAAAGTATTATTAATAATTTAGTCTCGGCATGCTGTAGGCTTTACAGAGAAGTTTAAGCTACAAAATTCACTTTGCTGAGAAACTTAATATTCTAATTTATTGTAGAAGAAAAACATAAGAGAAGAATAAAGATAATAGGATACTGAAGATCTAACTTTAGTTGTTGATACTAAACAAATCTTCAAAAGATTGCAAAATGCAATGCATTTTTTTCTTCAATCATTTGGTAGTTATATTGCAAGAATGGCAAGATAGCAAACACAAGGATCACAAATCTGTGCCACCTTAAAAAAGTCCCATTCCTGTTTATCCCTCTGTCTACCTCACATTTTATTTCTGAGAAAAGGCTGGTATTTAGCAAGATTTATTTAAAATTGCATAGTTTTAAATGCATAGTTAAACAATAGCTTTCTTTCGCCCAACCCTTGGTTAGTCACATTGTCCAATTATGAATCGTTCTTTTGTTTTGAGAACTGTTCACTTTTCTGTCAGACATCTGCATCAGTGCCCTTGGTGGGCTCTCCCGGTCTATCTTTGGTGCATCTGCATTTACTCATGTTTCTTGAGCCTTCATTTCTGCCCTGGTTTTTGTGGATGTTTTCTATGAAACTTTCTCACGAACTGATAAGCTTTCATATCCTTGTCTTTCACCTATTCTGCTTCTAACATAGTGTACCCCTTCTGTTGTACCAGGTATTGCAATTTTCCCTTATAGAATCTTGAATCTAGGATTCTATTAATTTCATAATGATCTTCCCCTCTCAGGAGGTGGTGGTTTCCTTTCAATGGATCTCAAGTTGGAGCCTTTAACGAGCTTTAACAGACTACAATGGAACATCAGGTGAACTTTCAGTTAATAATTTTGGCAACTTTACCTCCAGTGTAACTGGGTTAATGATAGACAGAGCCGAGGTGGCGCAGTAGTTAAATGCAGCACTGCAGGCTACTTCAGCTGACTGCAGTTCTGCAGTTCGGCTGTTCAAATCTTACCGGCTCAGGGTTGACTCAGCCTTCCATCCTTCCGAGGTGGGTAAAATGAGGACCCAGATTGTTGTTGGGGGCAATATGCTGACTCTGTAAACTGCTTAGAGAGGGCTGAAAGCCCTATGAAGCGGTATATAAGTCTAACTGCTATTGCTATACATACATTGGGAAAGAAGCTATGTATTTAGGACCCAGTTTTTTATAGGGTTGCCTTAGTTCAAGTACTTTGTGTACACATATACTTTATCCCCAATCTTAAACTCCCTTGGGGAGCTCTCTTCTGTTCTGCTTGTTTCTTCTGTGATACTCCCGCTTTTGCTAAAGTTCTCTGCACCTTTCCCCAAGCTTCTCTTGCTTTGAAAATGTCCATTACAGTCCAGGTTACCGTGCTTCCCCCACTCTGCCAATTCCCCCAAAAAATCCATAGCAATCTCTTCCCATGGCTGGCTGGGGTCAGCAGCTTGCTGCAGTAGCCCTGGGATTTTTCCTGGCATTCATTTCACGGACACACATACTGAGCAGCTCATCACATAGCTCTCTAAGTCCTTTTTCATCTTAGCCCACCAGAACTGCCTTCTGGTGAGATGGAAAGTCTACAAGCCCAAAGTGGCCAGCCGATTTAACATAATAGCTTTGGTTTAAGATCTGTATGCCAGGGCCTACAGTTTGTCTCCCTTCCAGGCCAGTTTCTCCCTCATTGTCAACTCCTCCCTATGGGCTTTAACTCACTAATCTTCTTGTAGGGCTTCTTTCAGTTGATGAGTCAATTCCTCATCAGGCACTATGGAGGTGCCTGGGGGACTGCCACTCTCTGAGTTTTTTGCTGCCAGCTGCTTGGAGGTGATAATAGAATTAACTATCGCCTCCCGGGTGCTTTTGTATAGGGGCATCCAGGAGAGTACATTGCCAAAAAGTTTCTCCTTCCAGACAAGTATTTAAGCATAAAGTTGAATCGGTTAAAGTATTGAGCCCATTATACTTACATTGGAGAAAGCTTCCTCGGGGGTCATCAGTGACTAAATTTTTGTGGTCTGTCCATACTTCAAATGGGATCTTCCTTCCTTCCAGGAACTGCCTCCAGGTCAATAGTTCCCATCGAACTGTGTAAGCTTCCTTTTCCCACACTGCCCAACATTTCTCTGTGTCAGTTAGTTTTAGCGTTACGTAGGCACATGGCTGCAGCTTTTTTTTTTTTTTTTTGAAGTAGAACAGCCTCACTGTTACGTTGCTGGCGTTGGCTTGTATGACAGTTTATCTGAGTTTGAATGTTTTAAGAATCAGTTCGGTGGCAAACAGCTGCTTGAGCTTCTCAGAAGCAGCTTGGCACTCCATGGTCCACTTAAGCAGCTGACTGGGTTTAGGCTTTACTCCCCCCCCCCATTATAATCAGTTCGGTGATTGGCAAACTAATTTCGGCAAATGATGGACTAAACTTCCAGTTGAAGTTGGCAAAGCTCAAGAAACTTTGCAGTTGCTTTCTGGTTCGGGCAGGCTCCCTCTCCAGTATTGCCTTCACCTTCCCAGGGTCCATTTCTACTCCCTCACTTGACACCCGATATAATCCAGGATAGTTTTATGAAAATCACATTTTGATAGTTTGGCATCTAGGAGTTTCCTCAGCACCACCAATACTAACTTCACTTTCTCTTCTATTATTTCAGAATAAATGAGGATGTCATCCGGGTACACGAGGGCCCCCTTGTATAAATGCTTGTGTAACACCTCATTTATCAATTGCATGAATACCGCTGGGGCCTCTGCAGTCTGAACAGCATAACTTGGAACTAGTAGCATCTCAGGGGCAATTGAAGGCTGTTTTCCACTCGACCCCCTTCTTAATCCTTATTCAATAATATGCTTCCCACAAGTCCAATTTGATGAATATCTTCCCTTTGGACAGGTATCCCAAATTTCTTTCATGACGGGGTGGGGGTACAAGTTCTCAACACATACTCCCATTAATTCCACAGAAATCTACCAACAGTCTAATAGACCTATCTTCCTTGGGCTGCCACCCCAGGTTGTGCTGGCTGGATAAATCCGCCAGGTTCAAGAAAGAAAAATGGGTAGCGAAATTCCCCAAGGAGAGCATGCAGGACTTTCCGCGAGAGTGAGAAGTGACACAGAAACAGGAGTGAGAGAGATACATGCATACACACACACACACACACACACTCACACTCACAGACATACACACACACACAGAGACTGGCTGATGGGTAAGAGTCTTTGGCAAGGGCCGAATCAAGCTGAATCTGTCTCCCCCCCCCCACCCTGTCTCGCTGCCTGACTGTTGGGAAACGACGGGTGGCTACTTCCGGGTTTGTTGGTGCTGGACTGGCAACCTGCTCTCTGCCCCAAAGAGAGAGAGTGTTGCCAGGTGCAAGTGGGGCAGGAAATGGGCTCTAGGAGAGGAGAAGATCCAGTCTTCCCCATTGTGACGTACACTTTCGCTGTGCTGTGCGAGGCACTTCAAGAGCAATGGGCAGGCAATGGAGGGAGTATTGGCTTTTCCCCACATTAAAGGAAAGCCAGCTAGGCTTCCCCTTCCCTCCTATCCTTCCCCCTTCCCCTTGATCCCTTCCCCCCACTCAATCCTACTTTGGGACAGAGAAGCATGCACTGGGAATCTGTGTGTCTTACCCTTCGCCTACAACTCTCTATGCTCCTCGAGATCCAGCTTGCTGAAGGAGTGAGCAGTCCTGATACCTCTGCATAGTTACTGGCTCCATCAGGCTCATGGTGGACACCTTCCCCCCATGATTGAGCCATCAGCTTATTCGAACTCCATAGATTGTTTCAGCTTTCTTACTTTGATCCTAGCTTTTCTGCTGTCTGACCAAGCATCGGGTGCAACCTGAGTCTACCAAGGGATTGAACCCCCCCTCCCAGTTTCCTGAGTGGGACACCACAATCTCCACTCGTGCAGTGAAAGGGGTGATGACTCCACTTACAGCTGCAGCTCAAGAGCACTTCTTCCAGCATTGGAAACAGGCTCCTACTGGGCAACATAGGTTCTCCTCGGGACCGAGGCAGGGGCTCCGGGGTCCTCTGTTCCAGCAAGCATCTCTCCTCGCTTCTCCAGGGTTGGCACTCAAGTTCACCATGCCTTTTGTACTCTACCAGATCTAGCTCCACTGTAGTTGCCAGTGGGTATCAGGCATGATGCTCATCTGGAATTCTTTGGGGCAGGCAGTCTTGGTACAGCTCCTACCCAGTCCCTCTTGGAATTGATAGACCAGCAATTGCTCCAGCCTCCCTCTCAACTTCCCTGCCAGGCTTCAGAATCCAGAATTTGGCCACTAGCCTTGTTTCCTGCAGGGTGGTCCAGATCTCTGCTTCTGCTCTAAGCGTCTGTGAGGGGTCACTGACTCTGGCCTGGAGCTTCTCCATAAAGGTGTCAACATTCCCCAACTCCAGAGCTCCTTCATCATGGAGGAACACCACCCAGTCCACCACTTCCCTCTCCAGATTCTCAGAAATGGCATTTATGCATGCAATGTCATCCGGATAATTGGTCCCATACTAGTCCAACAGCTCTACACTTGGTTTAGGAAGTAAGCTAACTTATCTGTCTACCCATCAAATGTCGCTGTCAAGGGAGGGGGCTCTTGGTTGTCCCAGATCAGCATGTAGCCCAGTAGCTCTTCCAGTGCCTGTGGGATCACTTCCTCTTCCTGTCCCACAGCACCCTGAATTACTTCAGGTTGCCTCAGGGCCGCCTGGGGAGTATGGTTGTCCTTTGGGGACTTATAGTTGCTTGAGTCATCCAGCCCAGCATTCCATGGTGCTTTGATCCCGTTCCACGCATCTCCATTCTAATGAACTTCTCAGTTGTTACACTGAAGTACTATGGCACACCGTCAGGTATTTCCAGTCCATCAGTTCCTCCCACTCCATGGCCCTCTTGGCCTTCCACTTCGGTCCCCGAGTCACAGTCACCCTAATAGGATCAGCTCTATAGCTTTTCCCACTGTGCCCTGTCTTGGTTTCTTCAGTTCAAGAAGGGGGGCTCCGGCTGCAGCTCCTTCTTGCACCGGTGGCTGCTCCATTTTTTCTGCTCACCTCTTGGATTGAGTCACGACCACTTGGGTTCCAGAGTCCACTAGAGTTCCCACTGGCACTTCTTTTGAAAGGACCATTCCAGCCTTTGCTGTGCCTCAGCTTTTTACTCTGCACCAGACATCATCTTCTTTTCTCCCCTCCCAGCACTCTTGAAGGTGACTGAGTAGGCTGCGCTGAGGTTGATAAAGGAGTGTTGGTTTAATATCAAACTTCCAACTAGCAACCCCCAAAAAGTAGGCAGTCTCAAGAATTTTGAAATCCTAAAAGCAAAACCTTCTCACCCTTGGTTAGTCATATTATCCAATTATGAATCATTATCTTGTTTTGAGAACTATTCATTTTTCTGTCAGACACCTGCGTCAGTGGCCTTAGTGGGTTCTTGACTCTCATGGCCTGTCTCTGGCGTGTCTTTATTCTTTCTGCCTTTATCTCCTTCCAGTTCTTTGGCAAGTTTGAATAGCAAAAAGGCATTTCAAAAATGGTTCAACTTTGACACCAGTGACATGCGGGGAGGTTTATGGCTGGTGAGGCAATCCTCTCCCCCAACACCCCACTGTCTAAAGCACTTTCTTTCACCCGCCTGAGCTCTGACGGGGAGCGAAAGAAAGAAAATACTTTAGATAGTGGGATGTTGGGGGAAAGGAGAGAATGCCTGAGCATTCTCTCCTCTACCCCAACACCCCACTGTCTAAAGTGCTTTCTTTCTTTCACCTGCCTGTCAGAGCTCAGGTGGGTGAAAGAAAGAAAGCGGCAGCCCGCCGGGTCAGGCAGGAGACCTGGCGGGCTGCTGCTTTCTTTTGCCCAGCTGCCACTTTCTTTTGCCCGGCTGCCACTTTCTTTTGCCCCCCTCTGTGTCCGCGGCTGCCGCAGACACAGAGGCGGGCAAAAGAAAGCGGCAGCCAGGCAAAAGAAAGCGGCATCCAGGCAAAAGAAAATGGCAGCCCGCCAGTAGAGGCGGGCCAAAGACAGAGAAAGAAAACTGGCGGGCTGCCCTCCCTGCCTCTCCTACCCCCTTCCCTCTCTTCACTGAAACAAACTCTCTCAAATTGAGAGAGAGTTTGTTTGAGTGAAGAAACACACACACACACACACACAAAGTTGCACCAGGAGGATTAATTTTGAATTCCTCCCCCTCCCTCCGACCCACATACCTTTTCCAGCTGTTTCACAGAGGATTTCAACTCTCCTCTTGCCTGCCATCATGAAAATGTAAAAGGAAAAAGGCAAGAGCTGCTGAGGTCAGGCTGGGCTAGTTGCTGCCAGAGTCCCCATGGTTGACTCTGCATAACTGTTTAAAAAAGCCTCTTAAAAATGTGTTCTACAGGAGGAAGCAGGAGAACCATGTGCTTCATCTACATAAGGAATTTTTCGGCTTTTAACCCTTGCTTAACTCTGCTCGAGTGATCATAAAGTCAGACTAGATGAGGCACGTGGTTCTCCTGCCTCCTCCTGTAGAGGGCACTTCTTTAGAGGCTTTTTTAAACAATTAAGCACTAAGCAGAGTCATCCACTGTGACTCTGGCAGCAACTAGCTCAGCCTTTTTCCTTTTACATTTTTTTTTCTTTTCATGATGACAGTCGTGAGGCTCTGCCTTCCCTGCCTCCCCTGACTGCAAAAGACCCGTCTCTGCTGGCGGGCTGCCACAGACACAGAGAAAGAAAGCTGGCGGGCTGCCCTCCCTGCCTCTCCTACCCCCTTCCCTCTCTTCACTGAAACAAACTCTCAAATTGAGAGAGAGTTTGTTTGAGTGAAGAAACACACACACACACACACACAAAGTTGCACCAGGAGGATTAATTTTGAATTCCTCCCCCTCCCTCCGACCCACATACCTTTTCCAGCTGTTTCACAGAGGATTTCAACTCTCCTCTTGCCTGCCATCATGAAAATGTAAAAGGAAACAGTTAAAACAGTTAAGCACTAAGCAGAGTCATCCACTGTGACTCTGGCAGCAACTAGCTCAGCCTTTTTCCTTTTACATTTTTTTTTCTTTTCATGATGACAGTGGTGAGGCTCTGCCTCCCCTGCCTCCCCTGACTGCATGTCACTGCTTGACACGCATGACACATCATAGAAGAACAAATCCATCAGGACAACATCCAGCAATCCATCTGCATTTAAAAGACAAATGCCACTCTTTGGAAGACTGCAGAGTCCACTAGTTTGAAAGAGGTGTCAAAAAGGCCAATTTTTGACAAAAATTTCCAAATTAAACGGCCTTCTTAACAGAAGGGGAGGGATATGACATCATCTATCTAATATACAGTCCACAGTTGTTTCAAGAAGGCTCCACACCCATTTCCACTAATCAGATGACCCTGAGGAAATAGATAAACCTTCAAGTGGCCTCAATGACTCTCTTAAATAGAAGTGTCAAACTGGCAGCCCTTAGGCCAGATGCGTCACATACAGGCCACATCCATCCCGGCTCCGCGAAGGCAAAAAATGTCACGATACATCATGTGATGCAATTGAATTTGAAACCTGTGCTCTAAAAAGAATTCAAATGACCAGCTGTCTGCAAGGAATATAAATCCTTCCATTCCCCACCATCCAGTCAGAGCTGAAGAAGCTTCTTGGATGAGAAGCGAAATGTCTTCAGCGAAAAACGAAGTCCAGTTGCCTCTTGGAAAAGCAGCTTTGGGATAACTATGATGTGATTATTTAACCAAGCTTTTTATACTTATTGCTGTTAGTTTGCTTATTGTTAGTTCTCAACTTACAACCATTCATTTAATGAGCATTCAGAGTTTTAACAACACTGAAAAAAATGACTGTTCTTCACACTTAGGACCATTGCTGCATCTCTATGATCACATGATCGAAATTCAGATGCCTGGCAGCTGTCATCTATTTATAATGGTTGCAGTGTGCCAGGATCAGGTTATTTATCTTTTATAATTTCTGACAAGGGAAGTCAATGGGAATACCAGATTCACTTAATAACCATGTTATTAATTTAACAACCACAGCTGTTCAAGTAAAGCTGTGGCAAGAATGGTTGTAAAATGAGGCAAAATTCATTTAACAGCTGTCTTATATAGCAACAGAAATTTGGGATTTGATTCAAGTGTGATTGTAAGTCAAGGACTACCTGTATTATTTTGGCCTATGAAAAAATATTTGTTTTTCAGTTTCACACTAATTACATTATTGTATTCAATAAGTTGACCTCTTGTGAATGATTGAAATTTATTTGACCTTTATACAATATTTCTAGATATTTTTCATTTTATTAAAAACGTTGTGTTCATTTTGTGATGGCTCTGATCCTATGTTATCTATTTTATTCCTTATAGCTATGGATGCTTTCCTTTGTGTTGCTTCATTCACATTTAAGCATAAACATTTCATAGGTGATATTAGTGGAATTGGTAGCAGTAATTATGCAAATTACTAAAATGATGTATGGACCCAATATTCCATTTTTCTGGGTGCAAAAACATACTATCTTGTGAAAGATGATTTTCATTAAAAACTCAAGTTATTCTTCTAATTGCTAAAAAACTGCCCTGTAACTAGGATAACTTGATTGGTGTGAATCCTTTTTTTGTTGAACCTCATTTAAAATCTTGGCTATGATAACTTTTATTGCTTCCAGGCACTACCAAGGAAGGAGGAGCTGGTGCTGTTGATGAAGATGATTTCATAAAGGCATTTACAGATGTTCCTACTGTACAGGTAAGATGCTGTACAGTATTTTACCAACCTCGGAAGGATGGAAGGCTGAGTCAACTTTGAACCAGTCAGGTTCAAACTCTAGGCTCTGAACAGAATTAGCCTACAATACTGTATATTAACCACCATGGCTCCTGTATGACTCCATAATTGTGGTATCACCAAAAGCTGATTCTGTTTGCAACCATTTGGAGAATTTATAGTGGCCATAGCTAAATCGCAGTTTCCTTAACCACAGTACATTCATTCAGGATACAATGACATATTAAGCTATTAAGCATACCAAATCTGGTGACTGTTTTCGACGGTATGGGCTTAGCACCAGAACAAATATTCTATACCATAAACAAACATTGTATACCATAAATACAATATCAATAAAGTGTATTTATCACACAAAGTATCTACAGCACAAAAAAGTGAGTTATACTACAAATTTATTCAATACTATCATTTATTTTAGTGCAAGTCCTGGGAGAATATAAACAATCATTCATTGTAGGGTTTACTGTTTTAATCTTTCTGAATCCTGCATCCCAGTTATATCCAAATTTGCAGTTCATTGCCAAAAGAAACATTTGAACCATGAAGTTTAAGACCCAGAAATAAAACAAACTCACAATATACGTCATAGGGTTGTTACAAACAGTTCTCACTCTATTATTTTCATTACCATAATATTCCTTAAAAAAAAAAACTGCTTTGATGGTCCTTGTCTTACAATAGTTCATTTAGTGACCATTTGAAGTTACAACAGTACTGAAAAAAGTGATTTACAACCATTTTTCATACTTATGACCATTGCAGTGTAGCCATGGTCACGTAATCAAAATTCAGAGACTTTTCAATTGATTCATATTTTGTTGCAGTTTCCTAGGTTCATGTGATCACCTTTTGTGATCATCTGACAAGCAAAGTCAATGAAGAAAGCCAGATTCACATAACAGCTGTGTTGCTAACTTGACTGCAGTGATTCACTGAACAACTGTTGCAAGAAAGGTTGTAAAATGGGGAAAATTCATTTAATAAATGCCTTGCTTAGCAACAGAAATTTTGGGCTCAATTCTCATAAGTCAAGGATTAACTGTATAAAGGGAAGTGAAGCATATTATGTTTGTATTTTTACATAAGTATTTGAAGTTTTCACTCTCCAAAAATGTTGAGCTACAAAGTTGATAGACTATTCTTGCACCTTTCACAATTTCTTAGTCTGAGAAAGAAGTAAAGATTGTTTTATTTGCTTTGTTGCTGAAAAGCTTGAAACACTTCTGCAGAACAGGACTAAGCCCCAAACATTTTCTACCATTCTTTTGAATTTAAAATTTAAAACTGGAGTCAGGGGTGTGACTTTTTTTTACTTTAAATTTAAAAGTGGGACTAGGAATACTCACTTGTCTGACCTCATGGAGAAGGGACAAGTGTCCAAAAAAGTATACTTTGACTCAAAAGCCAAGCAGAAATAATGACTCCCTGTCATTTATGAGAAACAGAATAACACTTGTCTAAAATCAGAACTTAAAGCTCATCAGATTTTGAGATTTAAAACTAGCAGTGAAATTGGCACAAGAAGAAATGCCATTTCCAGGCCAGAGACACTTAAATAGGGCTAAAAACTTTGGACTAATTCTGGCTATACAGTGCAGTCAGTATAGAGAAGCTCCAAATATTTCCAGCGATCTAGTAGGTGAGGAAGAACAATAGAGAAAAGGCTTCACTTCAGCTCTGAAAATCTAGTTAAATGCATAAGATTAGAAGTATATCCTCATTGTGGCTCAGTAACAAGTAATTTACAAGGTTGAGAGAAGTCTTTGTTCCTTCATAACTGAGCAGTGTGTCTCAGAGACTGCACATTCAGAAGCCCCCTTTTTAGGATGGGAGGGTAGGGATTCATCCAATTCATCAACACTGGATGATGAACTGTTCATATTAGTACTCAAATTTCCTCTGGAATGTATTAGGCCATAGATTTTTTTCCTAGGTTTGAGCTTCCAGGTCTTTTTCCTTACACCAAAATTTAATGATTATTATATAATTTAGAGAAATTGAGACAGTAATATAATTTCTGTATTATAGTTTCAAAACAACAGGTTTATTTTATCTATTACATGGTAAACACAAAAATGATTATATAATGTTTAAATAACTTTCCAAAAATCACATTTTTATAGTATGTAATAATTTAAAAATTACTTAAGAATTTATTTTCGTATGTTAATATATGCTCTTGTGGTATTAGGTTGCCCTCTCTTGGCTGCTGCAAGATAATCAAGTTGGCTTTTATACTAATATAAAAAGTTACAAAGTCAACATTTTTATGGTAATTGTGATTGTTGACTTTTTATGTTAAGTAATTCTGTATCCCAGAATATTTTGTGCATTTCACATTTTTATGTGCTACTTCCAATTTTCTTGAAACAGAATTACTATCTTTCCATCATTTCATTTATATGTTTATTGTTGAAAAATGATATAATCTTGTTCAACATTTACACTGTTTCCTTATGATTTAGTTCTACATTATAAAAAATATGAATCACCTAGCTATATTTTCCTATCAATATCCATCTATTTTTCTTAAAATCCCTGTGCTGTACCAAAAAACCAGATTCATTTCCAATTGCTTTCTCTTAGTTACGACATTGGATTTTACATTAATTGATTCATAGCTAAGAAAGGATTATCAAAACTATTAGCAAATAATTAAGCTTTGCTAATCATTGTCCTGTTCTTCATACTAAGAGATTTCATGAAAATATAAGAATGTCACATTGGCCAACTAACAAGTCATCATGCAAAATAAAAGTCACAACTGCCGCACCAGCTATAGAAGACAGTCTTACCTAGCTGCTTAATTGTTTTCTATTATTTATGGGACAAAATATGGATTTGACGAAGTTTCCTTTTCAGATTTATTCTAGTCGTGAACTTGAAGAAACACTAAATAAAATCAGGGAAATCTTGTCAGATGATAAACATGATTGGGATCAGCGCACTAATGCGGTATATCTATTTTTAAATTTTTACTTATTTTAAAATGTGATTATATAATTCATGATAGCGTATTTGCATTTAGAAAAGTTAATATTCTTATTTGCTCTTTCACTACTCCAGCTTAAGAAGGTCAGGTCATTACTTGTTGCTGGAGCTGCGCAATATGATGGCTTTTTCCAGCATTTACGACTGTTGGATGGAGCATTTAAATTATCTGCTAAAGATCTCAGATCACAGGTGGTTAGAGAAGCATGCATCACAGTAGCGTAAGTATAGATCAAGAAAACAAAGTGTCTTGCTGAATGTAACTGAATATTGAGAGTCCTGTTGGAAATATACCAGATATGCCTTGGTTTTTTTTTTTTATTTCTATACAGGTAGTCCTTTATTTATGACTATGACAAAGCTTAATAATGCTTTGAATTAACAACAGGATTCCAAAGCCCTATAAAGCACTTCTGACCATTGCAAAACATACCACTACCAAATTGTAGGGACATAATTGTGATCTGGGTGCTTGGCACCCTGTTCACACTTATAACTGTTTTCCATCAATCATGGGATCACCACTTGGCAATGTTCTCTTCGGCTCCCTGAAAGTCAAATCCATGCAGGATTTTTGGTCCCTGAGCAAAGAAGTATCTCATGCTTCAGGAAAATGGGGGAAGCCTGGTTCAGGCCATGTGCAAGCTCAGGCTGAAAATCTTGCTTGGATTTTCAGTGGACAAGTAGTGCGATAAGGAAAGAATCATGGGCTGCCTCAGAGTAGGGAAGACCTTGCCAGGTAGGTGCAAGCTGTGTGTGTCTTCCCACTTGGGTTGAAAATCCTGTTTGGATTTTGGCAGGGGAGATTTTCAGCTACTAAACAGAGAGACATTTGCATGCAGCCTGTACCACTACTCTCAGAGACTTCCCCATCCACCTGAGGCACCTAGGACTTCATCTACTTAACCAATCCCTGTGATCTCATAACCACAATCAGGAGTGCCAGGATTTCAATTTTTAAGCGATGTCATCACATGATATCTCACTTAATAACAATTACTCTCACTGATTGAGTATTGTGGTGATAAGTCGAGAACTACCTGTATAAATAATATAATTAACAAAATACTTGCATAAACCATCTGTTTTCTAACACAGCTCAAAGTTAAGATTAAGATTTAGTTTATTTGTATGCTGCCCTTCTCCGGGAGGGACTCAGAGTGGCAAACAACTCAAAAGGGGAAAAGGGGATACAAACACAATACACGTAATTAAAATACACAAGAGTCATACAACCATACAAGTCGAGAGGGGAGGGGAACTCATCAACCCCAGGCCTGCTGGCACAACCAGGTTTTGACGGCTTTCCGGAAGGCCTGGAGAGAGGTGAGGGTCCGAATCTCCGCGGGGAGTTCATTCCAAAGGGCCGGAGCTGCTACAGAGAAGGCCCTCCCCCGGGTGGTAGCCAGATGGCATTGGCTGGTAGACGGAACCCGGAGGAGGCCGACCCTGTGCGATCTAACGGGTCTATGGGAGGTAATTGGCAGCAGGCGGTCTCTCAAGTACCCAGGTCCAATACCATGAAGGGCTTTATAAGTTATGACTAGCACTTTGAAGCGTATCCGGAGACCGATTGGTAGCCAGTGCAGCTCGCGGAGGATAGGTGTAACGTGGGTGTACCGAGGTGCACCCACAATCGCTCGCGCGGCTGCATTCTGGACAAGTTGTAGTCTCCGAATACTCTTCAAAGGCTGCCCCATGTAGAGCGCATTGCAGTAGTCCAGTCTTGAGGTCACGAGGGCGTGAGTCACTGTTGCAAGTGCCTCCCGGTTCAGGTAGAATAGAATAGAATAGAATTTTATTATTTGTATGCCGCCCTTCTCCGGGAGGACTCAGGTCGGCGAACAATTCAAGGGGGAAAAAGGGGGAACATAAAAAACAAAATACAAATAATAAAAGTAAACAACAGTCGCACAACCATACATGTCGAGAGGGGAGGGAACTCATCACCCCCAGGCCTGTCGGCAAAGCCAGGTTTTGATGGCTTTTCGGAAGGCCTGGAGAGAGGTGAGGGTCCGAATCCCTGCGGGGAGTTCATTCCAGAGGGCCGGAGCTGCCACAGAGAAGGCCCTCCCCCGGGTAATAGCCAGATGGCATTGGCTGGTAGATGGCACCCGGAGGAGGCCAACCCTGTGAGATCTAATGGGTCTGTGGGAGGTAATTGGCAGCAGGCGGTCTCTCAAGTACCCAGATCCAATACCATGAAGGGCTTTATAAGTTACGACTAGCACCTTGAAGCGTATCCGGAGACTGATCGGTAACCAGTGCAGATCGCGGAGGATAGGTGTAACGTGGGTGTACCAAGGTGCACCCACAATCGCTCGCGTGGCTGCGTTCTGGACGAGTTCTGCGATCTGGACGTACCCCTACGCAGGTAGGGGCGCAACTGGTGCACCAGGCGAACCTGGGCAAATGCCCCCCTGGTCACAGCCGACAGGTGATGTTCTAAGGTCAGCTGTGGGTCCAGGAGGACTCCCAAGTTGCGCGCCCTGTCTGAGGGGCGTAAATTTTCACCCCCCAGCCTGAGTGATGGAATACTGGCCAAATTCTTGGGAGGGAAACACAACAGCCACTCAGTCTTGTCTGGATTGAGTACAAGCTTGTTAACTCCCATCCAGACCCTGACAGCCTCCAGGCACTGAGTTGGCACGGGGCGGACAGATACAACTGAGTATCGTCCGCATATTGATGGTATTTTATCCCGTGCCGTCGAATGATCTCACCCAGTGGCTTCATGTAGATATTGAACAGAAGGGGGGATAGGACCGACCCCTGAGGAACCCCATATTTCAGGGGCCTAGGGGTCGACCTCTCTCCCCCAACTAACACCGACTGCGACCTGTCCGAGAGGTAGGAGGAGAACCACCGAAGAATGGTGCCACCCATTCCCACCTCTCGTAACCGTCGCAGAAGGATACCATGGCCGATGGTATCGAAGGCCGCTGAGAGGTCAAGGAGCACTAGGATGGAGGAATGACCTCCATCCCTGGCTCTCCAGAGATCATCGGTCAGTGCGACCAAAGCGGTTTCCGTGCTGTAGCCAGGCCTGAATCCCGACTGAAAGGCGTCCAGATAATCGGCTTCC
This sequence comes from Thamnophis elegans, assembly GCF_009769535.1. Lineage (NCBI taxonomy): Eukaryota > Metazoa > Chordata > Lepidosauria > Squamata > Natricidae > Thamnophis > Thamnophis elegans. The sequence goes on along the minus strand of NC_045558.1, from coordinate 61,508,883 downwards.
TCCAAGGACCATCGGAGTTGAGAGGCTACCACTTTCTCAACAACCTTCCCAATGAAAGGGAGGTTGGAGACTGGCCGGTAGTTGTTCAAACTAGCTGGGTCCAACGATGGCTTCTTCAGGAGGGGTCTCACCACCGCTATCTTCAGTGCCGGTGGGAAGAAGCCCTCCCGAAGAGAAGCACTCACCATCGCCTGGATCCAGCTCCGCGTCACCTCCTTGCTGTTCGCAACCAGCCAGGAGGGACACGGGTCCAGTACACAAGTGGCAGTACTCACCGCTCCGATGGCCTTGTCCACTTCATCAGGTTGAAAGTCAGTCCAGAGATGTTGTTCAAGACCTTCCCCCGGTACCCCGGCTGGCTCTGCGCAATTGGAGTCCAGGTCCATCCGAAGCCGAGCAATTTTGTCCGCGAGGAACTGGACATATTCCTCTGCTCTACCTTGTAAGGGGTTATCCGCAACCCTCGTATTTAGGAGGGAGCGGGTCACCCTAAACAAGGCGGCAGGGCGTGACTCAGCGGACGCTATCAGAGCGGCAATGTGATTGTTCTTAGCTGTCCGTATTGCCGATAGATATGCTCCGATGCAGGTTTTCAAAAGTGCTCAGTCTGACTCGGATTTACTGGCCCTCCAGCGGCGCTCTAGGCGTCTCTTTTGGCGCTTCATCTCCCGGAGGTCCTCGGTGGACCAAGGGGCCCTCCTGGATCCACTGCCGCAGATCGGCCATAAAGGCGCAATCCGGTGGAGAGCCTCAGACGCTACCGAGTTCCAAGTAGCAACTAAGGTCTCCACCGGACTGTGGGCGAGAGTATCAGGCATAACGCCAAGCGCTGTCTGGAAACCCTGAGGATCCATAAGATGCCTGGGGTGGAACCACCTAATCGGTTCCTCCTCCCTACAGCGGGGGATTGGTCTCCAAAAGTTAAGCCTCAGTAGGAAGTGGTCTGACCATGACAGGGGCAAGATCTCACTACCCCTCAAACCAAGATCACAACTCCACTGCTCCGAGAGAAATACGAGGTCGAGTGTGTGACCCGCTGAGTGAGTCGGACCCTGGATTACTTGGGTCAAGCCCATGGCTGTCATGGAAGCCATGAACTCCTGTGCTCCATCAGAGTGTTCGCCGAGCGAAGGCAAGTTGAAGTCCCCCAGTATCATAAGTCTGGGGAACTCAACTGCTAGCTCGGCTACTGACTCGAGGAGCAAGGGGAGGGCTGTTGTCACGCTGTTGGGAGGCAGGTATGTCAACAACAAGCCCACTTGACCCACAAGGTCCATCTTCACCAGCAAGGACTCACACCCGACAAGCTCTGGAGCAGGGATCCTACAAGGAACTAAAGACTGTCGGATAACAATGGTCACTCCCCCGCCCCTTCTCTGAGATCGCGGTTGATGAAGCACCTGAAAACCCTCTGGGCACATTTCTGTGAGGGGGACTCCTCCCTCCGGGCCCAGCCAGGTTTCAGTAATACATGCCAGATCTGTCTCCTCGTCTATAATTAGGTCCTGGACGAGGGGAGCTTTATGAACCACAGATCTGGCATTTAGCAACAGCAATCTGAGACCAGGGTCCTGACTACTCGTGCCATCTGGCCTTGGAGTGGAACTCGCAGGGCCGGAAGGGGGGATCCCTCTAATATAGGGAACCCTCCTTCCCCGGTAATGGCTTGCCCTGAAGTTCCTGCCATATCTGCCCCTCCCCATTATGACCCCTATGTTCCGGCCCACTCCCGCATCTGTGGTCCCTTCACCCTCTCCCCCAGCTGCCGGATTCATCGGCAGGCCCTTCGACACACACAACCAAGGGCCGGAACCAGACCCGGGTCCCCCTAGCACTTCTGCCAAAGCACTCAGTGCAGGAGGTCCTGGCTAAACTCCCAGCCCGCCAGACAAACCCATACATACAGCCAATCACTCCCCCACAATACAAGTTAAAAACAGAAGCAGCAATATAATAATAAAAGTGGGACATTCAGTCAGTCACAGTCATACCATGCACTCCCCATACACATAAAATATAAAACTTGAATAAAAATTTACCAATATATAAAATTAAGATTATGATTATGAGCCTGCACAGTCCAGCCAATTGTATAGTCCAAGGAGGCCGGGGGATAGTGTCCAAGCCTCCCAAAGAACAGATATCCAAAGTCCAAGGATAGTGGGGCATAGAATAGTAGTTCACAATAGTCCAGAGTGAAACCAGGCAGGCCTGAAAGTCAAGTGGGCTGCGGGTAATAAAGAGTAACAGCGAAAGTTGTAGGGCCAGCCGCAGGAGACGGCGGCCAGCAGCACCCCCTCCCATTGGGGGCAAAGAACACCCGGAAGCCAGGGATAACACCACGGTAAAAGGGGGGGAAAAACCCACTCCTGGCTGTACCATGACACTACCCGTGGAAGCAGCCCATCGGTAGGCCATCAGGCTAGCGACCCCACCCCCTCCCTCGCCCTAATCCTAACCTTATCCTAACTATATTTTAAACTAACCCACCCTAAAGTCTAACCTAACCCTACCCTGTCCCTAGCCTGACCCTACAGCAGCACAAACAGCAGAGGAGGCGTTAGGCAATCCCGGGGGGGGGGGTGTCGGCCCCCCCCCAGCAGTCACCGATAGCCGCTTCCATGGCAGCCAGACGGTTTTCAGCCTGCTCTTCCAGGTTCCAACAGGTGTCTTCAGCCCCGGTGGTCGGGGGGGGGGCACTGCCTGCCTCTCACCACAGGTGGCCCAACAAGGTTCGCAAGATGATAAAGCCCACAAACTCCACCGCATCCAGAAACAATAGCGTTATCAAACGGCCACAACGTTCGCAAGTGGCCTCAATAGTTCTAGCAGTTCTCAGCAGCTCACACGGAAAGGCTTAGTTCTCAGCAGCTCACACAGAAGGCTTAGTTCTCAGCAGCTCACATGGAAAGGCTTCAGCGTTCCTGACGGCCACGGCGCTCTCAGGTAGCCACGATGATTGTAGCAGTCAAAGAAGGGACCCCCCTCCCAGCAGTTGGGCTATAATGATCTTTCAGGCGCCGCTCACATCAATCGCGACGCTCCCAGCTGGTTAAGTTAGCCCACTTAACTCCCATGACTTGCAACTACAATTCTGGTTTTAATTACAGTCATAAATTGAGGACTACTTATAATAAGATTTAGCAGATACCGGCTAGAAATGTTTGTCCTTGCACTCAGGATTAAAAAGTGCTTATTTTCTCATTTTCCTTGTAATTCTTTTTTTAAAATAAAGTTTTTATTTTTTCATTTTCATACAAATAACCACATGTAATAACCACATGTATACTGTTACATAACCAACATTATTTTGTATTATTAATTATTTACATTAATTCATCTTAACATCAGCCCCCAAAAATGATTATTGGCTCTTCTGCTCTCCATACACCATATTTATATCCTATCCGTTATTTCCTTCTCCCTCTCTCCTCCTCCTTCCTATCTCCTTTCTTCCCTCTATCATCTCTTCTCTACTTCCCCTTCCTCTCTCCTTCTCCTCTCTCCCCTTTCCACTCCTTCTTTCTCTCCTCCTCTTCCCCCCACCCTCTCTCCTAACCCTTTCTTCTTCCCTTTACCTCTCTTCTCTCTTCCACACTCTTCATCTCCTTTCCTTGGTGTATTTCAGCCTCTGAGCAGGTTCCATTTTATGTTGATGGTATTTATTATTTCAATAAACCTCTTTAATTTTAACATATATCCTCTTTCCTCTTTTTAAAAATAAAAAGTATACATATATAGCAATTATATTTTAACACTCCCCCTCAAAAAAAACTTATTTTTGGCCAAAATGTGGATCTGGTTACAATTCCCAGCTATTCTCATCATACTATTGTACAGTTATACATCATTACACACTCCCAATTTTTAGTTCTGTCTTTATAATCTCAATAATTTTCCATTATAAGTATACTTCATGTTCCCCCTTCATTTTTCCATATCTTAACAGCTTACATTTAATCGTCTTTAAAGAGCAATCCTTGCTGTTCAATGCTCATTACAATTCTGTTGGTTTGCTATGTAAAATAACTGCTATGTAAAATAACACCTCACTTTTGTTCAAGTTCTTAAAAATTGTATGTGTCCATATTTCATGTATTTTAACCTATATTTAATTATCTTTCCATTATCATATTCAATCAATTAGCAACTCAGTTTAATTATCATGTAAAAGAGTAAGTCACATATCTCCACTTTATATTCTCCACATAACAATTTCTAAATGTCTGATTTCTTTCTAGTAAGTTTTTTATCCCAAATTCTAGATTGCTTGTTCTTTCTACCTGGTATATTTTCTTTTTTTCTCCACCCGCTGCTACATCTTTTGGCATATCCTCTGACTCTCTGTCTTCTCATTCTCTTTTCTCTTATCACTCCTTTATTTTTTCTCTTTGTTCTCTATTCCTGTCTCTTCCCGTTTCTTTGTTGGGACATATCCTCCCTTTTCAATTTTCCCTATGCCACTGTCAAACCCAGTGAAATATTTTGTCTGCTTTTTATTTTCCCTCATTTCTACCATTTCATTACCCTCCCCCTCTTCTTCCCTCATTTCCTGCCTCTCCCCAGTTTCTAACTTCAAGATTCTATTTAAACTTAGCTTTAATGATTTATGCATATTTTTTATAATTTCACGCAATTCTTCAAATTCCTACCTTTCCATAATGTCCAGTTCCAAGATTACTGTTAGTTGTACAGTTAATTATAATTTCAGTTCCATAGTTTCTTCTTATTTCGGAATTCTGATCTGGCTTCTATTCCAATTCAGCTAAAATGAAGAGGGAGAGAAGAGGGAGCCATCTTAATCGCTTTGCTATCTTTGTTCTTTCCTCCCGCAAATGGCTCTATATTGTTTCAACTTGATGATTCCCAGCAATACAGCTTGATATTTTTAAATCCAGTTTTAAATCCAGACAATGAGTTTCTGAGCAGAAAAAATAGTGCTTTTTCTTGATTTTTTTCCCTTTGTTACTTTCCACCTCTCATTGATTAGAGTTGCTTAAGATATGCAAAAGCCTAAAGGGACGCAATCTTCAATCCCCTTGCCGACAAGAATGGAGGCCCAGAGGGCCACACGCAATCTTCCAGACCTCCTTTCTCACCAGCGATCCACTTGATGAGGCCTCTGGTGATGAAAAAGGAGGCTCGGAGGGCTGTGCGCAGTCTTCCAGGCCTCCTCTCCCACAGGTGATCTGTTTGACGAGGCCTCCAGCAATGCTAAAGGAGGTCTGGAAAGCAGAAGCCCTTTTTCATCCCCAGAAGCCTCGTTAAGCAGATTGCTGGTGAGAAAGACTGCACACTGCTCTTTGGGCCTCCTTTTTCATCGCCAGAGCCTTGTCAAACCCTTTGCTGACAAGAAAGGAGGAAGCAGGCAAAGAAACAGGCTTGAGTGGAGCCAGATCTTTATAAGGTAAATCATGCGGCACAGGAGGATGGTGGAAGCAATTGTGGGAACCCCAGGGGAGGGAGAATGAGGTATGTGTGAGTCGGGGGAGGCCTTGGGTGGTCTGAAGTAGGTGGCCTCTTTCATCACTAGGCCCCCCATGGCCTTCCCCACCCTGAGATACTTCATGTCCACTTAACAAACTGCACATTCAATTAGCGAATGCATGTGCGAAAGCAGGGAGTGATCTCGTTCAAGGTACAAGATTCACTCCCACGAATCCTTGAGTTACGAATGGAATGGGCAGATTCCATTAAAATTGTAACTCGAGGACTACCTGTATATAAAAACTATCATAGTCTGCTATTCTAGATTAAATTCCAACTTTATTGCAACTTTAAAAAATGATTTAAAGTAAATGGCATCTGTCTCAAGTGTTAATTATATTTAAACCAGGTGGGTCAAATTGTATGGAAATAACTATGTCTACAGAAATTTATTTACCAGATCCAAAAATCCTTTGTGGAAGTGTATTTTCATTGCATGGTAGTTTTTTTAAATTACAATTACAATTTAATCATTAAGTTAATGACTAAAGTGCACAACTAAAATCAATGTGATAAACAGGAATGGATTGTGGGAAAAATCTAACTAACATAAAATAGTAATATAATAATATAGTAAAAGAATTAGGATACCAAAATAGATATTCGTGATACCCAAAAATAATAAATAAGCAAGCCTTCCTTAAGGGCATTCCAAAAGGAGACCAACATTAAGAAGGCCCATAGTAAGTAGATCAGGGTTGCTATATACAGTCCTAAAGTTTTACAGAAACTTGCTGTGTTTCCCCAAAAATAAGACCAGGTCTTATTTTCTTTTAAACTTGAAAATAAGCACTTGGGCTTATTTTTGGGGAGGTCTTATTTTTTGAGGTGCAGGAGGCAGTGAGTGCAGTCGCCTCATGGTTGCTGGGCTCCTTAATTATGGCCCACAGATCAGCTGATTGAGCAAGGACTGGGATTTCTGCAGCTAAGGGCATCTCTGTTCCGCAGCTTACCTTGTGGCTATTTAGCAAGCGGCGACCACAGTTCGAGCTCCGCCAGGCCTGGAGCTCCGGTGTTGCTTAAACTGCTGCTACAATAAGGCAAAAAGCCATGCAGCCCGTCATAACTGGCTCCCTTCCCCGCCTCTACCCTGCTGCTGCTTGAGAAAAGGACAGGAAATTGTGGAAGATTGTGGGAAGTGCATGCTTACAATAGCAGGAAAGCCCATCCTATCCTTTTCAAGCAATTAAATGTCTGTCTATGTGTGTGTGTGTGTGTTTGTTTGAGAGAGAGGGAGAGAGAGAGAGAACGCAGAGGGGAGTAACAAAAATTGCAGGCAATGCTATTTTAAAGAGTTTCCTCTGTGCCATATCTCTTCTCCGCTCCTCCTGCCTGCCCTCCAACCACACCTGGGCCTGCCAGTCACCATCCACCCCAAACCAAGCAGCAGATAGGCTTCAGGACAATGCCCTTCTAGTGCCTGCCGCCCTGGCGTGAAGCTGAAGCAGACGGGGCCCCCCACCAGACTCCTCTGATGACCTCCCCACCCTCACCCCGCTTGGGGGTGGCCCACACACAAAGGTGTGAGTATGGGTTGAATTTGGCATTTTACCTTCCTGCTTTTTGCAAATTTTTGGCTGCATACAACAGAAGCAGCAGAAGCAGTAGAAGAGCCGAGGTGGCGCAGTGGTTAAATGCAGCACTGCAGGCTACTGCTAGATCAGCAGTTCAGTGGTTCAAATCTCACCGGCTCAGGGTTGACTCAGCCTTCCATCCTTCCGAGGTGGGTAAAATGAGGACCCGGATTGTTGGGGGCAATATGCTGACTCTCTGTAAACCGCTTAGAGAGGGCTGAAAGCCCTATGAAGCGGTATATAAGTCTACTGCTATTGCTATTGCTTTCTCTTCCCCCAAACTTCACCACAAATGAGTGTTTGTGAGATTCGTTGCACTGCTGCAGCCCTTTGAAGACTGCAAGACTTGTTGTGCCATGCCCACGTGAATGGCAGAACTGTCGCGATCTTCATATTGGCACAACTGGCTTCCTGCTGCTAACGGAAGGAAAGACTGCTGCTTTCATTGCGTGCAGCCAAAAGCAGAAACAGCAGAGACCCTGGTCTTTTCTCTCTCCCCCAAACTCCATCAGAAATGAGTCTTTGTGAGACTCATTGCACCACCGCCATAGCCACTTGGAGCAGAACCCTGAAAATCTTTTTGTGCCATTGCATGCCTGAACAGCAGCACCACCACAAGATTTGATGTACCGGCGCAGCCATGAATGACCTAACGCCAGCTGCACCGGTATGTTGAAGCTCATGATGATGATGCCGTTTAGATATGCAATGCTACAACAAGCCTTGCAGGGTCCTGCTGCAAGAGGCTATGGTGGCACATCGAGTCTCACAAATACTCATTTGTGGCGGAGTTTGGGGGAGAGAAAGAAAGATTTCTGCTGCTTTTGTTGCATGCAGCCAAAAGTTTGCAAAAGTCAGAAAGATGAAATGCCAAACTCACACCTTGTGTATGTGCCGTCCCTGAGCGGGGCGGGGCTGGAAAGACCAGTGGAGGTGCCCTGCGTGGCCCTGCTCATATTCTAATTTAACATCATTTTCATGTAACCATAATTTTCTTTTCCCTTTATCTAGATTTATACATTGTGTGTGTGTGTGTGTGTTTCTGTTTGATCACCATCTATTCTCTATTTGCCATTCATTTTTATATTTCGTCCTTCTCCCTATTCATTCTTGACTCCATCCCTAGTTGTTTCTCTCTACACACTTTTTAAGTAACTCGTGCCCAATGCATTTAACTTTTTATTTTTCTAATACAGGTAGTCCTTGACTTACGACTATAATTGAGCTGCAAATTTCTGTTTCTAAGTGAGATAGTTAAGTGAGTTTTGCCCCACTTTGCAACCTTTTTTTCCACAGTTGTTAAGTCAATGGCTTCTCCATTGATTTTGTTTGCAAAAGGTCACAAAACAGGATCACATGACCTTGGGACACTGCAATCTTAAATTTTGATCACATGATCATGAGGATGCTGCAATAGTCACAAGTGAAAAACTGTCATCTCATTTTTCCAGTGCGGATGTAAGTTTGAACAGTCACTAAATGAATTATTGTAAGTTAGGACTACCTATATATTACTACTTTAATAAAATGCACAGAAAAATGCTGTTAAATACAGCAATTTTCACTTCTCTTGACAAATACCCATTTCTTACAATACCTTGCTATTGCTGCATCTGAAATTACCAGCAATCTTCCAGGGCAATCTTCCACCTCATACATAGCATCTTTCAGTTCTCTTAAGAAAAGTATCACCATGCCATGGATTTCTAAAATAGGTCTATGTGTATCTACTATGACAAGGAATCTAGAATGAATGGCTGTAGTCCTTGACTTACAAGTATTCATTTAGTGATCTTTGAAAGTTACAACAGTACTGAAAAAAGTGACATGATCATTTTCCACACTTATGACCATTGCAGCATCCACATGTTCACATGATCAAACTCCGGATGCTTGCCTACTGATTCACATTTATGACAATTGTAGTGCTTTAGAGTCATGTGATCACCTTTTGCAATCTTCTGACAAGTACAGTCAATGGGGAAGCCAGACTCATTTAACAACTGTGTTACTAGTTTAACAAGTGCAATGATTTAAGAAATATGGCAAGAAAAGTTGTAAAATGGGGCAAAACTCACTTAACAAATTTCTCACAGCAACATAATTTTTGGGCTCAATTGTGGTCGTAAGTCAAGGACTATACATATTATTTTTAAAAATTCCATCATTCATAGCTGGCTAGTTTTGGCTGGCTAGGGTTGGGGAAGGAAATTTGGATTAAGATATATGCTAATGAAATCCAGTAGAAAAGTTCTTAAAGGTATATATCACATAATGGCTTTTGGAAAATTAAATATTCTAGAAAGTGTTTTGTGATATGATGAATTGTTAAAAAAAATTATATTGGCGGTTGAATGAATTTTGATAATTTGCTTTATTTCATTCTGTGCAGCCATCTTTCTACAGTTCTGGGAAACAAATTTGACCATGGAGCAGAAGCCATTGTGCCTACTCTATTTAATCTGGTCCCTAATAGCGCCAAAGTAATGGCTACTTCTGGATGTGCAGCCATTAGATTTATTATCCGTGTGAGTATATTTCTATGTTACTTTAAAAAGCTACTGCCAATTAGGCATAAAACTAATAATCAAGCATTATTTTTAACAAAATAAACTCCACATTTGCCGTATGTAGACAATAATCTATTGCAGGGGTATCAAACTCATTTTCATTGAGGGCTACATGAGGGTTGTGTTTGATCTCGGCCCAGGATGAGTGTGGCAGCATGACATCACTCATCTCAATGGTTGAAGCACCAGGCCTAAACAAAGCAGAAGCTTACTTGCTCTAGAACCAAACAAAGGGTTTATTTAGGCCGAAATCATGGCACGCAATGAGTCGGCGAAAAGCCCTTTTTAGCAAGTTCATAGAAAAGTCAGTAATGGAAGCATTCACCTTCCAGTGCTTTTTAGAGGCTTCTTCCAGCCCCTGGGCATGCTTCCACCTGGTAGCCAGACGTAGCTACTTACACAGTAAGTAGTTTCTTCTTGGTGGCAGCTCCAATGCTTTCAGCCTCAATCAGCTGTTCAATGGCTGATCGTCGGCGAGCTCCCTGGCTCACTGCCAATTAGCTAAGTCTCGCATGCCGGCACCAATGAACCGCTTAATGATCTGCTGTATGGTGCCCGGAGAATGGCTTCCTCCCATGCTGCCAGCCAGATATCCTCTGTGCTTGCTGCTGCTAGGGCTTGCCTGACACTCGCCCACCACCCAACTCCCCCCCGCCAGGTATGGCAAACTCCAGAGTGGGATTTGACAGGCAGCTCCCCTCTACCAGGGTTGCACCTGGAAGACAGTAAAGCAGGCATTTCTTTAACAGATAATAAGCACACCTAGCCCTGGTTTGTGGGGATATTGCTTGTGGAACCTTTGGATTAGCTTGAATCAGCTTGTCTGAGCTTCCTATAGAACCTCTGGTTGATACCTGGGCTGCTTGTTGAGGAGCGGGGGTTGGGGGTAATAATGGCATGGACCACTTCTTTCCACTGGCTGTTACATTGTGGTATCTTGGATGCATCCACCAGGAAGTCCTTCCCTGCTAGAATGTACTTCGGGGTAAACCTAAAACACTGGAAATATTGGGCCTACCGATCCTGTTTTGGGGACAGTCGATGTGGATTCTGGAGAATCTCAAGTTTCTTATGGTCTATCCATATCTTGAACCCCTCCCCGCTCCCCTCCAGGAAGTGCCGCCACATCATCAAAGCCCACTGAGCAAAAGCTTCCTCCTAGATCAGCTACTGCCGTTCAGTCTCAGTGAGTTCACGACAGGTGTGCACACATGGTTGTAGTTGGCTTTGCTCATTCACCTGTAGAAGGATGGCACTGACGGCAACATCACTGGTGTCAGCCTGAATAACAAAGGGCCGTTAAGGGTCCAGGTGTTTACGGAAAGGCTGCTTGGCAAACAAAGCCTTCAGGGTTTTGAAAGCCCACTGGCAGTCCATGATCCACTGGAGTGGCTGGCTCAGTCAGGGTTTAGCCATCATGTGTTTCATTTTCAAAAGTCAATCAATGGTAAGGGTATCATGGCGAATGAAGGGATGAACTGCCGGTAGAAATTAGTGAAGCTTAGAAAGTTCTGTAGCTGCCTCCATGTTCTAGGTGCCTGCCACTCTAGGATGGCCTGCACCTTGGTGGGATCCATCTCCACCCTATGATTGGAAATGTAATACCACAGATAGCCCAGACGTATCTGGTGGAACTCATACTCTGAGAGTTTCACGTATAAGTTTGCTGGCAAAAGTTTATGCAACACCCATCATACTAGCTGAGTGTGCTCAAACATGGTGCTGGTGTATATTAGAATGTCGATCAGGTACCCCTTTATATAAGTGCTCATGCAACACATCATTAATCAGTTGTATTAACACCACAGGGGCGCCCTGCAGCCCAAACAGGATCACCTAAAACTGATAACTCCCCAAGGGACAATTAAAGGCAGTTGTCAGGGTTCCAACAGATGCCCTAATTAAATCATGAATCTCAAGACCAAGCTTCAAGAGAAATCCAGTTATTTATTAGGAGCTTCATGCTGGCAGGTGGCACCAGTTCTGACCTCAGTTGCATTTTGCCTCTGACACAATTTCCCCCACCCCCAAATATCTGTTCTCAGTCACATACCCCAATGAAGCAATTTTGCAGGTTGTAAAAGTCACTCCCTCCGGCCACTGTGGGTTTCCATGGAGACAACCTCGTATCAGTTGCAATGTGCCTTGTTTTGACTGAGATACCAGCTCCTTGATGCAGCTGTGAAGTTCTGTTTCCCATCCCCCTTGCCTATGGCAACTCAAGAGCAGGTCAGGGATGCTTTGCCAGTTGACATTCAGCTCCCCTCACCACCTAAAGGTGACCTGTGCAAAACAAAGATAGTTTGAGTACAGGTATAGATTTTAGGGTTGTGATCCCCCCCCCCCCCCGGGCAGGCTTATTTGGGTTGTTTGCGTGGAATTTAGCTATGAGGCAGTCAGGCTGGATGTTTCTACTCTTTACCCAAGACACCTCTGATAAGGGATAGCCCTTCCACTTGATTAGATATTGGAACTGTCTCCTGTGCCACCTCGAGTCGAGAATTTGTTGTACTTCATAGTAGTTTTCCCCCCCTATGATGACTGGGTAGTGGGACGCACAGGTTAGTGGTCCCAGGGTTGACCCTGACCACAGGTTTTAAGAGGCTACTATGGAATATCAGGTGTATCTTCCCTAGCAATCAGGGCATTTCTAATAGTACTGTGGCCAGGTTGATGATCTTCAGTATGGGGAATGGCCCAAAGAACCTGGGTCCCAGCTTCTTACTAGGGAGTTTTAACTTCAAGTATTTTATGGAGAGGTAGACTTTTCCCCTCAGCTGGAATGGTCGTTGTGGCTTGGTGTTTCTCTTCCTGTTTCTTATAGGTCTGTGCCATTTTAGCTAGCATCTTCTTGATGTTTTCCCATGCTGTTTTTAGTGTCAACACAGTCTGTCAAGCTAATTGCGGAGGGGGGGGAATCCTTTGGGTATTCTGGCATTGGGACAAAGTCCATGCCACTGTAAGGTCTTTCCTCTCCAATTTTCCCAAGAAAGCAGGAGTCTTGAAACTGCAGTTGTTCCAAAAGAAGCTTTTATTGAAAGGCTTGTGATAACAAGAGATCTAGCAAGAACTGAAGCTTCTCACTTAAAACCAGCTATTTAAAGCAATGCTAACCAAACCCCTACACACTACATCATTGCAAAGAAACAGAAACTTCATTTAGAGATTAACACAGTAATGTAGGAAACAGAAACAGAAACTTCATATACAGATCCTTCCATCCTTCCCCACTTCCTCCCACCAAAATGCCAATGTCCCTGTAGAAATATCTGGGACCTGACATGCACTCCCCCCTTAAAAACATGAAGTCTACCTTAAAGAAAACAAAAGAGGGAAGAGGAGACAAAGGAAACATAAAATCAACAAAGTTTGTAAGGGTACAATTGATGAAATATACATACTAATTTAGGCCCATGCACATGTTTTTTGTGAACCCATTCATTGTGTGAAAAGAGGAGGTGTTTCCAAGCCACCAAGTATCAAGCAGTCCCATGGGATTTTCTAGAATCAAGAATTTTCTGAACCTCAAAATGTTGTTCATCCAATACCATAATAGGGGGCAGAAACAGGGTAGTAGTTGGACGAAGATCAGAGGTGACTTCAGACTTCAATAAGCTACAATGGAAAATGGGGTGGACTTGTCGTAATGAGTTAGGGAGTTGCCCCATTGGTGCTTGGGTGAAAAGTCGAGCTAAGGCCCTTGGATGACCCAATGGACTGCAGGAACTCCCTCCAGAACTTAACCATGAACTGAACCCCTCTGTCTGAGATAATTCTTTGAGGTACTCCATGCAGGCGGTAGATGTGTTTCAGAAACAGTTTCGCCAGCTTGTGAGCTGAGGGTAGTCTGCTGAGGGGTATGAAGTGTGCTGTTTGGAGAACAGTCCTATTACAATCCAAATCACCATGTTTTCCCCACTTTTCAGCAACTCCACTAAAAAGTCCATTGTAATCTCCTCCCAGTGCCTCATTGGCTCTGCTACCAGTTGCAGCAGTCCAGGAGGGGTTTCTGGTCATCTTTTCATTGTGGCGCAGATCGTGCAACTTTTCACATAATTGTCCACATCTTTTTTTATTTCGGGCCACCAGAACTGCCTCAGGGCTAAGTATAAAGTTTTTAGGAATCCAAAGTGGCCTGCTGGTTTGGTGTCGTGGCTCCTCTGGAGAATTAGAGTGCATAGGGATTCTGGGACATAGAGTTTCGTCCCCGTCCATGCAAGGTCATCTCTTTTCGTCAAGATGTGTTGGTTGTTTTGAAACCAGAGAGTCTGCTAGCAGTTCAGTTTTGAATCTCATGGTTAGGTCGCCTGCTAGTTGGTCGTGCCGATCACTTGATTGTGCCGGTGTTGTCATCTGATGGTCACTTGGGTAGCTATTTGGCATCCACCACTTGCTCCCATTCACATTTGTACTGGGGCATACAGGAGAGGGTGTCAGCTAGAAAGGTCCTGAGAGCCTCTAGAATTTTGTGGTCAGTTCAGACTTTGAACAGCTTCTGGCCCCCTTCCAACAGGTGTCTTCAGGTTAGTAGTGCCCATCTCACTGCGAAAGCCTCCTTTTCCGATGCAGCCCCTCATCTCTGTGTGTCTGTGAGCTTGCAGGAAGTGTAGGCGCAGGTTGTAAGTTTCCTTCATTGTTCCTTTAGAGTAGCACCGCTCTCACTGCCATGCCGCTGGCATCTGCTTGGATCACGAAGGGTTGCTCGGGGTCAGGATGCTTCAGCACCAGTTCCTTTGCAAACATTTCTTTTAGTGTCTCAAATGCCTTTTGGCAGGTTAGGTCCCACTGTAGAGGTTGCCCCGGGTGAGGTTTTGTTCCTTGGCTTTAAGAGGTATATCTTGGGTTTGGCAATTTTCGCAAAGGAGGGAATGAATTGCCTATAGAAGTTGATGAACTCTAGGAAGCTTTGTAGCTGTCTGCGGGTGCGAGGTGCTTGCCAGCCTAGGACAGCTTGTACTTGGGCTGGGTCCATCCCTATTCCCTCATTTGACACTCGGTAGCCCAGGTAGTCTAGCCGTGCATGAGGGAATTCAGTTTTGATAGCTTGGTGTACAGGTTGGCTGCCAGAAGTTTTTCCAGTACCTGTCAGACCAGGGGGATGTGGTCATTCATGGTCTCTGTGTAGATGCGGATGTTATTCAGGTAGACGAGGACCCCCTTGTAGAGGTGCTTGTGCAGCACCTTGTTTATTAACTGCATGAACACTGCTGGCACTCTCTGCATTCCAAAAGGCATCACTTTGAATTGGAAGCTCCCTAGGTGGCAATTGAACGCTGTTTTCCATTCAACTACTTCCCTGATTCGTATTAGGTAGTATGCTTCTCTGAGGTCTAGTTTGGTGAAGACTTTTCCCTTGGCTAGGTGAGATAGCATGTCCTTCATGAGGGGGAGTAGATATATTTTGTGTATTCACACTGCATTGATTCCTCTAAAGTCCACACACAGTCTCACAGTTCTGTCTTTTTTTTTCTTTAAAGAGGACTGGCGCCACAAACCGTGGCTTGCTCGATGAACCTCGTGCTAGGTTTTTGTCTATGTATTTGCACATTTCTTGCATTTCCTGGGGTGTCATGGCATATGGTTTGGGTTTGGGTAGTTTTGCCCCAGGGATTATTTTGATGGTGCAATTTGCTTCACGGTGGGGAGGGGGCGGAATGTTGCAGTTGGTCTCGTTGATTACTTCTGCAAGGTCCTGATTTTCCCCTGGGATCTGTCCGGTCTCTGGGATTTTGTCAGATGTGGCTTCCAGATGTTCTGTTGGGCTCTTTTGGGGGGGGGGTTCCCTGCTTCGGTGGTGTTTCCGTTTGCTGGCGTGGAAGGGGGTTGGGGCCCCTTTTCCATCCTAAGTCTGTGGGTACCCCCTTGCCACCCACTTGTCTAGCCAGGAGAGTCCCAGTATGACCGTATCTGTCATTTTGGGGCTATTATGAATTGAATTATTTCCCAGTGATCCACTAGCTCTAGTCTCACTGGTTCAGTCAGGTGGGTGGCATAGGCTCCCCCCATTAGGGACCCATTGATCTGTTTGAACCGGATTGGGTGGGACAGTCTTTTTGGTCTGATCCCCAGTTTCAGGACTGTGGTCAAGTTGATCAAGCATCTAGCGCAGCCTGAGTCTATTAGGGCTTGAAAATTCCCCTGGCTTCCTGTTTTTGGGGCTGTGAGGCGCATTGAAAAAGGAAAAGTGAATTGGTCCTCTCACCATTTGGTCGTTTTCGCCCTTGTCATCACTGTCATCACCTTCTGGTGACTGGTTGTTGTTGCCTGAGATCCCCCCCCCCCTTTGTCTGGGTGGGGAGGAATCTCTGCAGCCTGGAGGGCCTTCCGGGATGCATTGGTGGTCTGTTTATGGCCCCGTTCCAGTCATGTCCTGGGTGGTGGCTGTGGCCTTGGTATCGGGGTTGGGGCTGTGCATTCAGATGCCATGTGGCCCACCCCTCTGCATCTATAGCATTTCAGTGGACTTCGAGGGGGGGATTGGTTTTGGGGCCCACTATGTTGCTGTGGGTCCCCGTCAGCCCAGCTTTTTCAGGTTGAGTTGACCTCTCTTTCGTGTTCAGTGCTTTCTCATGTTGTTAGCGCACAATCCGCTATCAACTTTTATTGCTACTTGAAACCATTCAGAGAGTCGGTTTGGGATGTTGTGTTAGGCAGTTATTTGGACAATCCGCTGGTCCAGACTTGTTTTGAAAGATATACTAACAGTCACTCTGGTAAAGGGGGTAACCTTCAAATTACTCTCCTGAATTTGCGGATGTGCTCTTTGATGGGGTGGCCCTTCTGCTTTAGGTTGCTGAGCTCATCTTCCTCATGCAAGTCCTCCTCCATCTCCTCAAATCTGACCTCTATCAGTCAAAGGAAGTCATCTAGGCCTTGCAGTTGGGAGGCTCTACTCTTGTGGAGGGCTGCTAGCCATTCTCTTGTTTTGTCCCTCTAGTTCTTCTGCAATAGTATTCATTATGGCTCTGGGGGATGAGTAGAGCTGTCCATAGCATTCCAGGTGGATCTCAGCTAAGTCAAGAAATAGGGTTAACTGGTCTGAGTCCCCATCAAACTTTCCTCTGAACCGGGGCGGTTCAATCAGCACTGCCCTTCCTTCCTACTGTCAGCCTCTGTATGCTTACATATGATATGTCTGAAGACACCCCTCAGTTCTAGTTGGGAGGGTGGGGGGAAATTGCCCTGGGCAGCCTGCCTGCTACATGGAAGAGACACTGGTTTCATTTTCCTTCTAATGGGTGGAGAAGGGGGGCTGCATTCCCATGTACTCCTCTTCACCTCAAGAGGATCCACTGCTCCTCCTCTCTCTTTTGGCCTGCATAATGGCCTTTCTTCACAGAGAGAGGCCCAGTCAAATTCCTCTCTCCATTGCTCTATGGAACTTCCCAAGGGCTCCATCGGGGGCTTTGGGGCCCTGGATTGATTCCAGTCCAGCACCCCCTCCACTCTTCCTAGCTCGCTCAGGGCCTTTCCCTTTTTCTGGGCATAGGGATGGTGTGGGGGCTCGGCTTTAGCTGTTTTAGAGGTTGAATACTCATCTCCTCTTGCTTCGCCCATCTCGGCTTTGATGTCTGAAGTCAGGCTACACTCAGATTGTAATCAGGCTCTCTTTGGATAGTTGGCCTTTTGCCATGGTCTTCTGAGTTCCCTCCAGGCACCACCGATATTTAAAAGCAAGATTTGACTGTCAAGTTTCCTGATGATGCTGTAATTGATTCATAATAATCGAGCCAATGTTTTAATGCAAAAACCAGTGATTTATTAATAGCTTCATTAAGCAAGATTTATTCGCAGTCAAATCTTTGCTTTATTTTATTTGCTTCTGAACTTTACCCCTGTTCCTTCCCTCTCCTCAGTCTGTGTCATAAATCATGTTATCCAATAGATACACCCCTCCCAACCCAGCAGCAGTATTCTGAGATCCCGACAGTATGCATGGAAGGCACTCCCACTAATTCTGTCCCCATGACAACATGGAGAGTTGACACTGTCCTTCTCCCAGAATAGAATGGGGGTGGCCACCTTGGGTGTTACCGGTTCAATGAACCCACGCTCAAGGATTTTGTCTATGAACTGCCGCAATTCATCCAGTTCCCAGGGAGTCATTCTGCAAAGTTTTCACTTAGGTAGTTTGGCCCCCAGTAAAATCTTGATGGCACAATCCATAGACCTATGGGGGTGGGAGTTCATCTGAGTCCGCTTTGTTTAAACATTCATCAAATCTCGGTGTTTCCTGGGACGCCCAATTGGGGTCCATTCACCACAGCTACCTCCTCACTCTGTGATATTTCAGTCTGATGGGGTTCCTCATTCCGAATTAATTCATCATTGGGGAATTGGAGGGTCCCCTCTGTCCAGTTCCCTTTTGGATTCCACTTCTTTAACCAGGTTAGCACCAGAACTAGGGCCCAGTCCATCCCTGGTGTCACAATGAAAGCAATGGTTTTGGAGTGATTTATCATTGTTATTTTGAGTGGTTCAGTGGCATATATGTGGCCAGGGCACCCCCTTTAATGGGCCCATCAAGTTGGCAGAATGAGACTGGGGTTTTTAGTGGCCTTAATGGAATGCCCAGTTCCCTGACCAGAGGCGGGCTTATTAGGTTTCTCGTGCACCCCGAATCTAGCAATGCTTTAAGTCCCCCTGTTACCAGAATTAACAGTTCTATGGGGATTGTAAAGGGTTCGACAACCCCACTCACCAAAGGGTCTTTCTAGTTGCTCTACAACTATCTTGGTTCCTCCACCAGAGTGGTCGGAGTTCCTTGAACCATAATTGATTTTGGTGAGAAGTCAACGACTGCATGGGTCTTCAGTGTGCTATCTTTGGAACGGGGTGCTTCTCTCCCTTTTGGGTGGACATTCTCACACAGCACTCATTTGCACAGTGACCTTTCTTCCCACAATGGAAGCAGGTGGCTGAGCAGATCCTTCTAGAGCCAGAGTGACAACCCTGACTTTGGTGCCTTCTGTAGGGATATCCCTCCCATACTGCTACATGTAGGTCAGTACGTGTGGGAGGAAAAATCCCAGTTGCTGGGGATTCATGTCGGGCACAGAGCAGTAATTTTCCTTGACTATTTTTTTGTCATAGCACTGCTTCCACTGCCACGTCGCTGGCATCTGCTTGATGATGAAGAGTTTTTTGGGGTGCAGATGCTAGAGCACCGGTTCCTTTGCAAAAAATCTTTTTAGTGTTTTGAATGCCTTTTTGCAGTTTAGATCCCACTGCAGGGGGTTTCCCGGGTGGGGCTTTGCCCCGGGGCTTTCCGTCTTGAGGAGATCTGTTGTAGGTTTGGCAATCTTCACGAAGGAAGGGATGATTTGCCTGTAAAAGTTTCTGAATCCTAGGAAATGTTGTAGTTGTCTGCAGATACAAGGGAGTTGCCAGCCTAGGACTGCTTGTACTTTGACTCTAATCCCCGGTTTTAGGATCATGGCTAAGTTAAT
The DNA here is from genome assembly GCF_009769535.1 of Thamnophis elegans. Lineage (NCBI taxonomy): Eukaryota > Metazoa > Chordata > Lepidosauria > Squamata > Natricidae > Thamnophis > Thamnophis elegans. The sequence goes on along the minus strand of NC_045558.1, from coordinate 61,489,803 downwards.
CAGGCATCTAGTGCAGCCTGAGTCTATTAGAGCTTGAACAGTGCCCTGGGTCCCTGTCTTTGGGGCTGTGAGGCATATAGGAGAACAAAGGGCTGATTGGTTCATTCGCCATTGGATCATCATCTCCCATCCCTCGACATCTGTAGCATTTCAACTGGCTTTGTGGGATATTAGGGCTGGCTGTGTTGCTGAGATCTCTTGTCGGCCAGATGGTCTCTGCTCTGGTCGGTCTCTCTCATTGGTATCCAATTCTTCTGCATGTCGTTTGTGCACACTCCGCAGTCAACTTTTATGGCCATTCGGAACCACTCAGAGAGTCAGTTTGGAATGTCCTGGTAGGTAGTTACCTGGCAATTTGCTTGTCCAGGCTCATTCTGAAAAAGTGAACCAATAGTCATCCTGGCAAAGAGTCCCCATGATTCTTCTAAATTTACAGATGTGTTCCTTAATGGGTCGCCCCCTTTGCTTTAGGTTTCAAAGCTCATCCTCTGCGTATGGATCCTCCTCCACCTCCTCAAATCTGACTTCTAGCTCTTGAAGCTCTTCGCCGATGTCTTGCAGTTGGTGGGCTCTCCTCTTATGGAGGGCTGCTAGCCATTCCTTTGCTTCTCTCTCTATCCCCCTGGCAATGGTATCCACCATGGCTCTGTGGAATGGGTAGACATGGCCATAACACTCTAGGTGGACTAGCAGAGTCAAGGAAAGAGCCAGAGTATCCCCATTGAATTTTCCCCTGAATCGTGGTGGTTTGTTGAAGGCAGTACTGCACGCTACTTCTGCTGTCTGCCAGCGGTTTCACCAGCATAAGGTAGGCTCAGCCTTTCATCCTTCTAAGGTCAGTAAAATGAGGACCCAGATTGTTGGGGACAATATGCTGACTCTAAACCACTTAAGGGTGGTTGTAAAACACTTGCAAATGGTATATAAGTCAAAGTGCTATTGCTGTTGCTCATTCCTCACAACTTCATGCCAGCTTCCAACAACTAGAGACAGTGAGAAGGCTAGCAGGAAGCTGCAAGCCCAGATACCTTGCTTGCAAGCAAGCAAGCAAGCAAGCAAGCAGGTAGATAAGGGAGAACCTGCTGCCAGATGGGAGACGGAGCAAGGGAGTGCACAGATGGACAGGAAGATTCAGTATAAGTGCAGTGGGGCTTAGGATGGCTGCTGCTGGTCAGCAAAAGTGTGCAAATGGTGCAGCATGAGTTGGAGAAGGTGCATGGGGGATGTATGAGAGCCATAGGTTGGGAGGCTGCCCAGTAGTGTGTAAGATGCATGATGTAAGTTGGGGATAGAATGCATGAGATCAGGTAGATCACAGAGGGTCCTCAAAGGTGTGCAAAAGGTACCATATGGGTTGGAGATAGTGCAAGGAAATACACAAGTGGCTGATGCAACCACTAAGGGGTTGGGAGAGGTGTGCAGGTGAGGTAGACTTATCCCAGTGATTTGCAACTTTCTCTGCCAACTTCCCCATTGAATTTCTAGAGGAACTAATCTGGAAGGTTGTAAATGGTGATTATATACTGTATTTTTCGGAGTATGATACACCTTTTTTCCTCAAAAAAGAGGCTGAAACTCTGGGTGCATCTTATACACTGAATACAGCATTTCTGCCTCCCAAAACTCTGCCCCTTCACTAAAATGGCCGTGCATACCCTTATGGAGTCTTTCAGAGAGCTTCTGGGGGCTGGGGAGGGCAGAAATGAGCAAAAATGACCCTTTTTGACCCCCCCAGCCCCCAGCAGCACTCTATAAGCCTCCATAAGGCTATGCCTGCAATTTTTTGACAAAAAAGGGGCCCATTTTTGTGAAAAACTGTTTTTTACTCATTTTTCGCCCCCTCACCCCCTCCAGGAGCTCCCCCCACCCAAGGCTATTCATGCCCTTTAAAAAAAACGGGCCTGTTTTTGTGAAAAACAGGTCACTTTTGGGAGGTTTGCAGAGTGCTGATTATTTATAGCAGTGATAAAAGTCTAGAAATGTACTGATCTATACTTGATCATTTGTATTGTGTATTGTACTTTTATTTGCTTATTTTAAAAGCTCTGTGCTGTGTGCTGAGAAGCAATTATGATGTTGTTCCACCAGATGCATTGGGCATCATCTTGAGTAGTATAAAGTGGTTAAGAAGGGCTAGAATATTTTCAGCTTTATTAATAACATAGTTGTACCACTCAGTATAGTTTATATATCTTTATGTATCATATATGTTTTACTTTATATAAAACTAATTAAAAGAGAAAATATCACCTAAATATTTATAGCAGTTCTGCTAGTTCTGAAAACTATGAGAATGGGGATTGAGATGTTTAAAATGTTGCATTTGAAAAACATTTGCTAATTAGATCAATCAATAAATATAAACAATATAGGATTTTTGATTCTTAATGTTCTGCAATATTTCAGTCAGAATGCCCTCTATTTATATACATTGAATGTGGTACAAATGTAATAGGATAACATTTTATATACGACTATATAATTTAAATATCATGATCTGAAACTTAACTGGTTTATTAATTTATTTTACTTGGATTAAAAATTGGACATGCTCATTTGAAGTCCTTCTTTGAGAGAAGATTGTATATACTTTTAAAGATAAAAATTTAAAGAGCTGTTTTTAATATCTGAATTAAAACAGATTGAAATGTATCTATCCAAGCCTTAAAACCTGTAAACACCACATTCTAGCTAAATTGCAAATGAAGTATGTTTGTGAGACACTCAGAAATGGGTATATTGTACAGAGATTAATTGATTAACATTATTTCTGTTGAATCCATTTATAAATTTCAGGTATATGTATGTGTGTGTGTATATGTGTATTTGTGTCTGTGTGTGTATATATATATGTGTGTGTGTGTGTGTGTGTATGTACATGTATGTATGTATGTATGTATATGTGTGTGTGTGTGTGTGTATGTATATGTATGTATGTATGTGTGTGTGTGTGTGTGTGTGTGTGTGTGTGTGTGTGTATATATATATATATATATATATATATATATATATATATATATATATGTTGTATTTGTGCTGATAAATAAATAAAGGAAGACTAGTATAGATCTATTTCAAGCTATTTAGCTCTCATCAGCTAGCCATACCCTTACTGGGATTCGAACCTGGGCTGTATTACATATTAGGCAGATGTGTTAACCACTAAGCCACAAGGTTCTCCTCTTTTATCAGCTGAGCCAGGGAAATAGGTATGTAATTAGTGTCACAACCCCTGGTATGCCCAAATGTGGGAGGAAGCCTACTGTTTCCATTCTCTGTCTATCGGCTCATCACAAGAGACCATCCAGACAGAAACCCAATATTTTTACTGTTGCCTTTGTTACATTTGTGTTGTATTTGTGCTGATAAATAAATAAAGGGAGACTAGTATAGATCTATTTCAAGCTATTTAGCTCTCAACAGCTAGCCATACCCTTACTGGGATTCGAACCTGGGCTGTATTACACATTAGGCAGATGTGTTAACCACTAAGCCACAAGGTTCTCCTCCTTTATCAGCTGAGCCAGGAAAATAGGTATGTAATTAGTGTCACAACCCCTGGAATGCCCAAATATGGGAGGAAGTCTACTGTTTCCATTCTCTGTCTATCGGCTCGTCACAAGAGATCATCCAGACAGAAACCCAATATTTTTACTGTTGCCTTTGTTACATTTGTGTTGTATTTGTGCTGATAAATAAATAAAGGGAGACTAGTATAGATCTATTTCAAGCTATTTAGCTCTCATCAGCTAGCCATACCCTTACTGGGATTCAAACCTGGGCTGCATTACATATTAGGCAGATGTGTTAACCACTAAGCCACAAGGTTCCCCTTCTTTATCAGCGGAGCCAGGGAAATAAGTATGTAATTAGTGTCACAACCCCTGGTATGCCCAAATATGGGAGGAAGCCTACTGTTTCCATTCTCTGTCTATCGGCTCGTCACAAGAGACCATCCAGACAGAAACCCAATATTTTTACTGTATTTTACTCAGCTGATAAAGGAGGAGAACCTTGTGGCTTACTAGTCTCCCTTTATTTATTTATCAGCACAAATACAACACAAATGTAACAAAGGCAACAGTAAAAATATTGGATTTCTGTCTGGATGGTCTCTTGTGACGAGCCGATAGACAGAGAATGGAAACAGTAGGCTTCCTCCCATATTTGGGCATACCAGGGGTTGTGACACTAATTACATACCTATTTCCCTGGCTCAGCTGATAAAGGAGGAGAATCTTGTGGCTTAGTGGTTAACACATCTGCCTAATATGTAATGCAGTCCAGGTTCGAATCCCAGTAAGGGTATGGCTAGCTGATGAGAGCTAAATAGCTTGAAATAGATCTATACTAGTCTCCCTTTATTTATTTATCAGCACAAATACAACACAAATGTAACAAAGGCAACAGTAAAAATATTGGGTTTCTGTCTGGATGGTCTCTTGTGACGAGCCGATAGACAGAGAATGGAAACAGTAGGCTTCCTCCCATATTTGGGCATACCAGGGGTTGTGACACTAATTACATACCTATTTCCCTGGCTCAGCTGATAAAAGAGGAGAACCTTGTGGCTTAGTGGTTAACACATCTGCCTAATGTGTAATACAGCCCAGGTTCGAATCCCAGTAAGGGTATGGCTAGCTGATGAGAGCTAAATAGCTTGAAATAGATCTATACTAGTCTCCCTTTATTTATTTGTCAGCACAAATACAACACAAATGTAACAAAGGCAACAGTAAAAATATTGGATTTCTGTCTGGATGGTCTCTTGTGACGAGCCGATAGACAGAGAATGGAAACAATAGGATTCCTTCCATATTTGGGCATACCAGGGGTTGTGACACTAATTACATATATATGTGTATATATATATATATATATTTCTTTTCAGCATACACATGTGCCAAGACTCATACCTTTAATAACCAGCAACTGTACCTCAAAATCTGTTGCAGTAAGGAGGTGAGACTTTTGAATTTTAACGTTTGAATATTACATTAACCTATATTAGAAAAATATGAATATATTTAATAACAATTTTAAACTCTGTAGCAGTGTAATATGAAATATATCAGTATCAAAGCTATAATCTGATAAGCACTTACTTATGGTTAAGTCTCACAATGTCAGCATGAGAAAACATGGATGCCTATAAATCTTAAAACACTAAAAATTATAAGTCTAGCAAAAAAACTGATGACCTTGCATATTGCTTGTATATACAGTTTGCTTTCAAAATGTTACATTTTTAGGCAAGAATGGTCGACCCCTTCCCCCATAATCTGACATGAAGTGCATTTTAAGGAAAATTAATAGGCATAAATTTCAAAAATTAATAAATGGAAATTAATATTAAGAATGACTTTTGCCATAAAATATAGTTACATCTAGGAGGGATATTTTTCTGAATTTGGATGTAGGACTTTGCTGACAGTTAGTTATCAAGTTACAACAGTAATTGGGACCAGAATTTCCATTGCTAAGTGATGCGGTTCTAAAGCACAATGTCACATGACACGTCTTTGCTGATCCTAATAACAAATATCATTTTTTAATGATTACATGTTGAATTGTATGGATCATCCATATCTACTTCAAAGAAATGTATAACGATACAACCACGGTTAACACAAGGGATAAAAGCATCATGCCTCCTCCTAAATTCAGTATAATTGTTTGTCAAATTTCTGGACTTCTAGTAATTAAAGACTTTTTAATATGTTAAAATCTTTACCTTCTGTAACTAATTCAGATAAATTTAGAATTGACTTTAAACTTTATATTTTCTAGGCGCTCTTTTGAATTTCTAGACCTATTGTTGCAAGAATGGCAAACCCATTCTTTGGAAAGGTATGATTTCTGCCTCTTTTTTAGTTCAGAAAAATTGTTCTTTATTTTCTCCTGTATTTTTAAAATACAAAAATGTTTTCTTTGTTTCAGAAAAACTATGAATCTTTTCTCAAAACATAATGTGATCTGGACTTGAGAGGCTGTCTATGCGTGTGTGTGTGAGAGAGGGGGGGGGAAGGAGAGAGAGAGTGAGAGAGAGAGAGAATTGTTCATATTGTTGAAGTATTTGAAAAAGTTTAATGAAAGAGTATTTGCAAAAGCAGTATATGAGCTTTCTCTGTGTAAATGTTCTATCGAGATTCTCAGTCCAGGTCATGGACCAAAGGTGTTTTTTAAGAGGCAACTGGACTTTCTGCAGTTTTTTTCAAGCTTGTCCACCCCAAGGATAAAATACCCAGTCACAAACTGAGCAATGTGGTATATGTAGTACAATGCAGTTAGCCATGTACATTGGCAAAGCAAAACAACTATGTCATATACTTTACACATGCACAACATAGGAGAACAAACCCATCAGGACAAGATTCAGCAGTCCATCTGCATTTAAAAGACAAAGGCTACTCTTTTGAAGACAGTAAAGTCCAGATTTTAGACAGAGAAGCCCACTGGTTTGAAAGAGGGGTCAAAGAGGCCATCTAGGTCAAAACCAGGGACGTGCAGTCACTAGAGGCAAGGGAGGCAGAGCCTCACCACTCTCCTCAGGAAAAGAAAAGAAATTTAAATATTTTTTTTAAAATAATTAAAGCCAAGATAGTTGCTACCAGATTCCAAGTCACAATGGCTTGGTGTCTGCTTAGTGTTAACCAAAGCAGGAGGCGAGAGAACTCGGGGCCTCCTTTCCATAAGGAATTTTTCGCCTTCTAAAAGTTAAGAAAGAGTTAAAAGGCAAAGAAGTTCAGATGGAAAAGAGGCACTATTTCTCCCGCCTCCTGATCTGCAAGCAGCGAATCATGTCTTCTTGAGCACGCTTACGTTGGGCGGGTTATTTTGGAGGGCGCGCTTCAGAGGAGAGGAGCGGGGGAGAAGGAGGAGGCTCGCTCTTCACCCCTCCCCAACCTTCCCAGGGTCCAGATTCCTTTCGCTGCAAGCCTTGCTGTCTCTTGCATCCCAAAGGTGGGTGGGTGTGGGAGCTTTGGTGGCCCCAATTCTTCTCTGGGGGGCAGGGGGTGTCTCCTGGGGCTGCTGGCTAGATAGACTCCCGAGGAGCGACTCCTTCCCTCCTAGTCCCCCTGTGGGTGGCTGGAAATGTCCGTGCATTTTAGCCAGCCACAAAACGCTTAGCCGGGGGTTTCCTTACAAGAGCCAGGCGGGAGAAGCCCTCGCTTCTTTCTTGTGGAGACGGGCACTTTGCATCGCGGGAGCTGCCAAGCGCCTTTACTGCAGACCTGGGTGCTTGGTGGCTCCCACAATGCAAAGTGCCCCACCGCCCACCCGCTGACCCGGCCTGCGGCCGCTGCTTCTCCAACCTCCGCCGCTGGAAGTCTCAGATCGCCTCTGGGGGAAGGCTGAGTGAGAAGCGGAGCGAAGCTTCTCTGCAGCCTCCCGGCGCTGCGCAGAGGCTCTTGCAGGAGCGCGTGCGGGGCCGCTCCGGGCCGCTGGCACGCGCTCCTGCAAGAGCCTCTGCGCAGCGCTGGAAGGCCACGGAGAAGCTTCGCTCCGCTTCTCACTCAGCTTTCCCCCAGAGGTGATCCGAGACTTCCAGCGGCGGAGCTTGGAGAAGCAGTGGCCGCAGGCCGGGTCAGCGGGTGGGTGGCGGCATTGGGGCGGCGGGGCACTTTGCATCGTGGGAGCCGCCAAGCACCTTTGCTGCAGACCCGGGTGCTTGCCGGCTCCCGCGATGCAAATTCCCCCCCCCCACCCCCGAGGCCAAACGCTGTCCTGCTTCGCAAAAGGATGCCCAGCTGAGCCTCACCAGGCATAAACCTCACCGCACGTCACTGGTCAAAATTGAACAGACCTCTCAACAGAGGGGGAAGGATATGACGTCATCTATCTCCAGTCTACAGCACAGTCCTTTCCATAGTTCCAAGAGGCTCCACATCCATTTGCAGTACTTTGATAACCGTGATGACACAGATAAACCTCCAGGTAGCCTCAACAACTCTCTAAAAGACTACAGCGGACCAGCTATCTGCAAGAAGTATAAATCCTTCTATTACCCACCATCCAGCCAGAGCTGAAGAAGCTTTTTGGATGAGAAATGAAAATTATTAAAAAAAAAAAAAAAGTTCAGTTGCCTCTTGAAATAGCACCTTTGGGACTTTCTCTGTGTAGTTTTAATTAAATAATTAAATATGTCTGAAATGTTTTGGAACAGATATTGCCCCAAATATGTCAATTTGAGTTGTACTGCTAACAGGAAAAGAAGTAATATTTGATATGTTACTGGAGTGCATTTAGCAGTTTTCTATATAATTTATACTTTCCTATTAATCTTTGTACCTTTTAGATTAATTTAGTTACCATCTTTATGCAGGTTCATTGAAGTCATAAAATGTTTTTGTACTGGTTGTATTTTTTATACCTCCTGTAAAAAGAAAGAAATAGTTTATATATATTTTTTGTTGATCACACAGCCAGATATTTAGACTGGATTTGGCATTTTTATCACAGAATGTGAGCTTTTGCAATTGACTAATGACTTGGTTATTGTTGATGGTGTTTGAGTGGTACTCCATATGTTTTGGAATTGCACCCAAGACATCCATTTCTATTAGTACTAACTTATTTTCTTTTTCCACAGTCATTCTACTTCTATTTGCAAGTCTTTGTATTTTGTGATATAATGATGTTTCGTTGCACGGGTTCAAGGGGTCAGGCTGCCCTCAGCGAAACATCGCCTCGCTTAGCATCCCGGCAAAGGAGTCGCCAAAAACTGTTGTAGAAAAAAACAGGACACGCAAGCCAGCTCTTCAGGGAAGGAATAGTTTATTGCGCAGGTCTGAGAGACAAAGGTCTGAACCCCGAATGACATCAGGAAATTCCTTTTTATAGTCCTTAGCTTTTAGCTAAGCCACCTGATAGATTTTGGATACACCCCCAAGATATGCCCTTGAATTACAGTAAAATCATGTCTACAGGAAGTAATAATACATAGTCAGCTAATAGCCAACATAGCATACATTTGAGGAAGTAAATTGTGTCCTTTCAGACAGTTTTTACAGTCAAGCCAGCAGATATATTAAAATAGAGACTTTTGCTACAGCAGCTCTTATGTGCAGACTTCCTAAAAGCGAACGTTTGCAATTTCTATATATGAACAGCTAAAGCTTAATATCATGAGACCCTAGTTTGGTTCAGGCTTGAGGCCTACTCTGGTTCAGCCTGCTCTCTCAGCACAGTCAGCCAGAGGTTTAGAATGAATTAAGATTCCACCTGTTGAGTCCTTCCCAAGGAACTGGGATAGAAAGATGTTGTTTGGTAATGTTAATTTATTATTGCAGTTGTCACACAGTCAGTTTAGATTAGATTTGGCATTTTTATCCACCTATCTAATCCTTCTAAAGGATCTGAAATAGACAAACGTTGTTATTTGATGGTGTTAAAAGTGTTGTCATAGGTTGTAAGCTATTCCAAGTAAAGCTGCCATTTACAATTAACTGATGGTGATTTTGTTAATGCTGAAGCTGTTCAAGCAATGCTCCAAAAGTTTTGTTTTAGTTGCTCTACTTCTATTTACAAGTTTTGTACTTTGTGATTTTCTCCAGTTCTTTCTTTTCTATCTGCTGTCTCCAGGTATTTCTATGTCTACTATCCAGACTTTTTTTTGCCTAGAATATACTTCTTGCTTAAAGGCAAATGGTATTTCTTGTACGTCTTCTAATGTACCATTGTTGCTACTTTGTCATGCTGCTGTTTATAGTCATTCTGTGCAGTCTGCTTACAGCAGCTGACTAGGTGGTCCACTGTTTCTTCAGCTCCTTTGCAGAAGCGGTATTTGCTGTCTATACTGCTGTCTCAATTTGACTTTGTACACATTTGCTTTAAGGCTTGGTCTTATGCGACCTCAGTTTTTTTTTCAACTTTCCTGCTCTACCTAGTGTCAGGTCTTGTTATTATCTACTTTGCATGCTATTTTTATGTATTAGCTTCAGTGGATTGTTCACACTTTTCGTTATTTCTAATGCTCACTTTTAATGCACTGGCAATGAAATATTTTTCCCTGCCATCTCTCTTTTCTGTTCTTCATTTTATCGTTCTAGTAGGCAGGTTGGCCTCTCTAGAGTACTCCGTAAGCCTTCACTGTATAGTAGTTTCAGTGTATCTTCTTCAGTGTCCCGGAGATATTCTCCCAATGCCTTTTTTTTTTCTTCAGCTATCTGGTGTTCTTGCAACATTCCATGCTCACTTATTTTTCTTGGTAAGTAAAGTCGACCAATATTGCTGTGGACATGAAGGGCATGATTCATTTTAAGTATTTTTTTTTTAATCTTCCTATCTAGGACTTTTAGTTCTGTTTTAGTCTAGTCCACCATTCCAGCTGTGTGTCCAACTACTGGGATTGCCCAGGTGTTAATTGCAGTGATCGTATTTATGCCATTGAGTTCAGATATTAAGTTCTTCTTCACTCACATAATGCATTCACTTCTAATCTATTTGGTGTACTTGATATTGTTAGCTTGAAGGCTGCCCAGGTATTTAGAGAGGGCTGTAAAGGCCTGTGAAGCGGTATATAAGTCTAAGTGCTGTTGCTATTGCTATTTGTAGTGATAGTTTGCATCCAGACTCTTGAGGTTATTTCCATAGGGCAACTTGATTCCTTCAGTTTTCACTATTTTTTCTCTTTATCAGTGAGGTGGCACATTTGTCTAATCCAGACTCCATTGTGATATCTTGACTGTATATTTGGAAACGGTTGAGCAGTGATTCTATTTCAGGTTGTGTTTTTCTATAGTTTCAGCTCATCCATATAAAAGGAAGTGGGATAACTTGGAATATGTTTTTGATATTTAGTAGCCATGGCCTGACTTGTTCAGTATTATTGACAGAGGTATCAGCGCAGTTGTAAATTATTACTATGATTGATTTCACAGTCAACTAGATATTTAGAATAGATTTGGCATTTTTATACACCTATCAAATTCTTCTCAAGGACCTGGAATAGGCAGCTGTTGTTTGATAGTGTCATTATCATTTCAAATTTGTTATAACTGGCCAACTCCAAGGCACTCCTAATTTTAACAACATCTCTTATTAAATTATGAAATCATATTTGTGATAATGATCGTCTCAGTCAAATATAGTGCTAAAATTGCTTTTTGCATTCAAAACATTAGATCTGTAACTGAAATCCTCTCTTCTAAAGAGAAACATATTTATAGAAATTCAATTTTATTTTTGAATGGTAGCAGTTAAGTACAGTTCTAAGTTTTGTGAGTGATAGGCAAAGAATATTTCCTGGAAGAGTATTTTTGCACACCTATATCTACATACTATTCCTTCCCTAGCTGACTCAAGATCACATTAATCCTTCACAAATATTCATTTTTTCTGGTTAATCTTTCTTTTTCTTTTCCTTTCTAAGATAGCCACCCTCATTAATAAATAATTAATATCTCAATAGGGATTCCATCTAATTCTGGTGTTTTACTACTTTCCCTTTTAAAAATTATTTGTTTAATTTCTACTTCAGAGAGTGGAACAAATACAAGTTTTTATAATCTACTTGAGGTAGCTTAATTATACTTTTTAAAACACTAAATATCTTCATTCAATACATTATCTTGAATACTATATAAGTCTGAATCAAATTTTAAAAATGACAATTTATATCCATTAAAGTGTTATGAATTTCATCTCTTTCATCCCTAATAGTTGGGATCATTGCCTTATCTTTCTTTTGTTTTAACCAAGATCTTACCGGAACTTTTGCCATTCTATCAGAAACATATTATCATAAATTCTATCTGCTATGATATGTTGCAGAATTGCTATCTTGCTAGAATTTCAATCCCTAATCCTCATCCCTGTGTAAACTAAGAACTTCTAAATTTCTTTTTCAGATTTCCTGCAGAACTGAGAGTAGACATATCTTGACCCTAAGATTTTATTATAGCTATTCACTAGGCTTTTCCCAATGTTGCCCAAAAGCAGGGAGCCAATTGGCATCTGGATCTGGGTAAAGCTGGTCAGGTGCTACTCTCTTCTCAGAACTTTTTTGAATTCATTATCTAGTTTTTTCAAGAAACAGCAACTCCTCTGTTAAAGTTAAGATAAATTAGAAGTAATATTTATTTCTGGTTTTCTCTTACAGGCATGCAGCTGTTCTGGTTGAAACTATCAAGAAGGGCATTCATGATGCTGATGCTGAGGCAAGAGTGGAGGCACGAAAGTAAGATTAATTCAAAGTTTGATTTAAGTACAGTAATTTGGAAAGTATTGATACTTTTTAGCAGAAAAGAATAAGCCACAAATTTAGGAGAGGGGTTCTGGGGTTCATACGATATTGTTGATTTTTAATGTTGTATGGCTCCTGGAGTGATTGTGTGCTAGTTGGATGGTCACATAAATTTATTTAATAAACAAAAATAAATAGATGTATGTGACCACCCACTAACATACAATAACTCCAGGGAGCATACATAATAATATGTTAATAGTTCCATTCTAGCTATGTTGGACTCTGAGCTTTGTGAAGTTGAGAGTTTTTAAAATGTTAGAATTTTTTTTTACTAGTGTTGGAAGATTGTTTCTGTTTCCAGAAATATTTTCCTTTCTCTAATAAAGAAATTTTATTTTATGTGGTTTCTTTTAGGACTTATCTAGGCCTAAGAAATCATTTTCCTGGTGAGGCAGAAGTTCTGTATAATAGTCTTGAACCATCCTATCAAAGAAGTCTCCAGACTTACTTAAAGAATTCTGGTAGCATTGCATCACTTCCACAATCAGACAGGTCATCTTCCAGCTCACAAGAAAGTCTAAAGTAAGTATCAGTCTAAAGAAAATATTTCTGCCCACAAGATCTATATACAGTCCGCGTCAGATTGGGGCCTTTTTCTTGAACTTATTTCCACCTGCTGAATAAGTAACTATAGTATTGTCTCTCTTGCAAGAGGCGCACCCAGAGGTAACAGCTCTAACTTTATTATTTCATTAACAGATTGCCTTAAAAGATTATTGTAAATCTGAAAGTACATTTCTCACCCTTTACCTTTACAATCCAAAAGAAATTAGGAAGAGTCTCTTCTGAATCATTTATCTACAGTCCTTCCGAAGGCTCAACTACCTCTTATCTGACTTTTGCCTAGTCTGCAGCTCTTACTCCTGCCTTCCAAGGCTATTTCCACATATTATTGCAGATAAAAATGTAGTTTAATGTAATATATCCTCACTGCCTTATTTAGATAGTACCTATCTTTCAGTGTGCATTCTATATTAGAATTATGTGAAAGTCTATAGCAGGTTTTGTGAAATAGTGACACTGAATTGAGTTGCTCAGGAAAATGTTCCAAGATTTTTCATGCAAAAAAATTTCCTGATTAGAGTTTTATACAAGTTTAAGAGTATTGAAGAGAACATGAAATGTTAAATAATTTACATTACAAAAACTATTGTTTTGCTTTTCTTTCAGTCGTCCCTTTTCTTCAAAATGGTCCACCTCCAGTTCTGCAAGTATGGCTAATAGAGGTAATTTGCTCAATGTACAAGACCAGGCAGAAATTTTAGAAGTAACTTAGACAAATCTCTTTAGGACTTTTTAAAGTACCAAATGAGGTGGGAATATTGATATGCAGTTTTCTGTTTTTTTTTTCAGTTTCAAGTGGCAGCAAAGCAGATCCGACCTTAGGAACGCTGCAGAGGTCTTGCAGTGACATTGATGTTAATGCTGCCGCTGGGGCAAAGGCACGTCATGCTATCAGTCAGCCATCAGGAACTGGTCACTTAGCAACTGCTGGTCTACCTCCAGGATCATATGCTTCCCTAGGTAGGGGACATGTTCAATATAAATAAACCACTTCTCAGAATTTTTTATGCATATTGAAATGATATTTTCCCTTCATTTCGTTACATCAGTGAGTGAGTTATTTAACTTAGTGAATAGAGACTTTCCCAGCAATGAAGACATTTATTAATTCATAGTAATAAGTTGCTGAAACTGTTTTTCCAATTTATTCAGTGTTTTCTTGTTAGGTGTCTATGGAAGTTCTCAGTCATCCAGATCATAGTTGTCCCAAAGGTGTTTTTTCAAGAGGCAACTTCCCCTTTCTGCACTCTTCCTCCTTGGCTCTTTCGAAGCATAAACCAACCCAAACTTGTTCCCAAACTTCCAGTTTGCGCTTTGGGTCGTTTTTCGCCTCCAGAGGCTTCAAAGAAGCCTCCAGAGGGTGAAAAATGGCCAAAACCGAAAGCCGAAGTGAACCTGACAGGCAACACTTCACGTACCTGGACAAATTGCTCCGAGTGCCACCTGTTGCACGTGTGCCATAGGTTCACCATCATAGGTATAGAGTTTCTCCATCTTTGGTTGCAGAGCACATAGTCAATCTGATTTCTGTGTTGACCACCTGTTGATGTCCATGTATAGAGTCGTCTCTTGGGTTGTTGGAAAAGAGTTGTCTCTTGACAAAATTCTATCAGCCTGTGCCCTGCTTCATGTTGTACTCCAAGGCCAAACTTGCCTGTTATTCCAGTTATCTTTTGGCTTCCTACTTTAGCATTCCAATTCCCCATGATAATAAGGACATCATTTTTTGGTGTTGATTCTATAAAGTGTTGGGCTTTTGGTCAGTTTTATCCTCTTCAGCATCAGTGGTTGGGGCAAAGACTTGGACTACTGTGATGTTGAATGGTTTGCCTTGGATTCGAACTGAGATCATTCTATCATTTTTGGGATTGTATCCCAGCATTGCTTTTCCTACTCTTTTATTGACTATGAAGGCTACTCCATTTCTTTTGAGGGATTCTTGCTTGCAGTAGTATATCTGATGGTCGTCTGAATTAAATTCACCCATTCCTCTCCATTTTAGTTCACTGATTCCTAAGATGTCGATGCGCAATCTTGTTATCTCTTGTTTGACCACGTCCAGCTTGCCTTGATTCATGGATCTTACATTCCAGGTTCCTATGGAGTATAGATCTTTACAGCATTGGACTTTCCTTTCACCACCAGATACATCCACAACTGAGCATCCTTTCGGTTTTGGCCTAGTCGCTTCACTCTTTCTGGCACTACTAGTACCCTCTGCTCTTCCCCAATAGCATATTGGACATCTTCCAACCTGAGGGGCTCATTGTCCAGCATAATATCTTTTTGCCTTTTGGTAATGGCAAAGATACTGGAGAGGGTTGCCATTTCCTTCTCCAGTGGATCACGTTTTGTCAGAACTCTCTGCTATGACCTGTCCATCTTAGGTGGTCCTGCACGGCATAACTCATAGCTTCATTGAACTATGAAGGCCCTTTCGCCAAGACAAGGGGCTTGTTACTTAGTTTGTTAGTTGATAAAACAAACTAGTTGATAAAACGAATCCCATATTTTGAAATATTCCATGCCTTTTCTTTTATTTCAAGTATTAGTCTATCCATTTTTGCACATTCTAGATTTTTTTTAAATTATCTTCTCTTCTGTAGGGATCTCCACACTTTTCTGATGTTGTGCAAATACAATTCTAGCCACTGTTAACACATGTAGTATTACATAGTACATAGTCTCTTATTATATTTTTCTGGTATGATACCAAACAGAAATATTTTTGGTTTTAGATCTATATGTTCTTTTATCACTTTGGAATTGGTATTGCTTCTGTAGATCTCTTACTTTTCTGGGCACCTGTTTTAAAACCATGATCTCTTTCCCTTTATATTTCAGCAGTTAATCTCTTACTTTTTAAAGAATGTCTGCTCTGGTTTTTTTCATGAATCTCACATGCACCTTCCTTGGGAGTTTCTTCTTTCTTGCATAACTAGTATGTATTCTAAACACAGCCCACATCTCCTGTTTAGAACTCAGCCCTCATCTCCTGTTTCGCTAACATAGTGCCTTTGCCATCAATTCCTCTTCCTCTTTTTCTTCTTCAATATTCTGGAATCTCAGAAAATGTTCAGCCTTCTCCATCCGCAACTGAATTACAGTTTCCCCCAATTCTTTATTAGCCTGCATTAATCTCTGGTTCATTTCCTTAGTTTTTTTCCCCCTATGTCAGGGTTCTGACTGATGCCCTAATTAAATCATGAACCTCAAGCCAAGCTTCAAAAGAAATCCAGTTATTTATTAGGAGCTTCATGTCGAGACGAACCAAGTGAATCCCACTCTGACCTTAATTCACGCCTTGACTCTGACCCTGTTTCCCCTTCCCCCAAGGTGTGTCATCAGTCACATTCCCCAATGAAGCGATTTTCTGGGTTTTAGAAGTCACTCCCTCCAGTCACTGTGGGTCACCCTGGACCCGCAGGGTGACATTGCCAGTTGGAATGTGCTTTTTTGACTGAAATGCAAGTTCCTGGATGCAAGTGCAAGGCTCGATTCCCCATCCCCCTGCCTATGGTACCTTGAGAGCAAGTCAGGAATGCTTCGCAAGTTGATCTTCAGTTGCCCTCACTTCCTGAATGCTCCCTTTGCAAGCAAAAACAGTTTGAATACAGGTATACATTTTAGGGGTGCAACACCCCCCAGGCTTTGTTGGATTGTCTTCATGGAATTTAGCTATGAGATGGTCAGCTTGGATATTTCTGCTCTTTACCCAAAACTCCTCTGATAAGGGGTAGCCCTTCTACTTGATTAGATATTGGAGCTGTATCTTGTGCCACCTACAGTTGAGGATGCATTACACCTCATAATGGGTTTGGGCACCTATGACCACTGTGTCCAGGGGCACATGCGGTAGTGGTCTCAGGACTGACCCAAACAAAGTTTGGAGGCTGCTATGGAATATCGAGTATATATTCCCTAGCAGTTGGTGCAGTTTTAATTGCATTGTGACTGGGTTGATAACTTTCACTATGGGGAATGGCCTCATGAACGTGGGTCCCAGCTTTTTACTGGGGAGTTTTAACCTCAAGTATTTTGTGGAAAGGTAGATCTTTTCCCCTAGCTGGAATGGCCATTGTGGGGCTTGGTGTTTGTCTGCCTGCTTCTTGTAGTCTGTGCCGCTTTAGCTAGTGCTTTCTTGATGTTTTCTCATGCTGCTTTTAACGTTGACAGTCTGTCAAGCTGATTGAGGAGGGGGAGATTCCTTGGGTATTCTGCCATTGGGACTACTTTGAATGGAATTAGTCCCTTGCTACTGTGAACAGCATTATTGTTCAGCAAAAAGCATTATCAGCAAAAAGCAGGTGATCTGCCCAATTGAGCTGCTTATAGTTCATATAACACCTCAGGTTCTACTCTACCATGGCATTCAGACATTCTTCCCCCCCCCCCCCCCATTGGTAGCTAGATGAAAAGCTGAGCTAATGCCCTGGGATGACCCAATGGACTGCAGGAACTCCCTCCAGAACTTAGCCATAAACTGGACCCCTCTGTCTGAGATGATTCTCCATGGCATTCCACGCAGGTGGTAGATGTGCTTCAGCAACAGTTTGGCTAGCTGGTGGGCTGAGGGTAGTCCGCTGCAGGGTATGAAGTGTGCCTGCTTAGAGAATAAGTCAATCACAGTCCAGATCACAGTGTTTCCCCCCCCCGCCCTGCTCTTTGGCAACTCCACTATAAAGTCCATTGTGATTTCCTCCCATAGCTTCGTTTGCTCTGCCACCGGTTGCAGGGGGGTTTCCTGGTCGCTTTTCACAGTGGCACAAATGGTGCAACTTTTCACATAACCGTTCACATCTTCATGCCGGGCCACCAAAATTGCCTCTGTGCTAAGTGTAAAGTCTTTAGGAACCCAAAGTGGCTTGCCCATTTGACACCATGGCTCCTCTGGAGGATTAAGGTGCATAGAAACTCTGGGATGTAGAGTTTTGTCCCTTTCCACGCTAGGTCCTCCCTTTTTGTCAAGATATGTTGGCTGTCACAGAACCAGGGGTCTGCTAACAGTTCGATTTTGGGTTTTGTGGTTAGATCACTTGTGGGTCAGTCTTGCCGGTTGCGGCGTTGTCGTAGGGTGGTCACTTGGGCTGCTGTTTGTATAGGGGGGACGATGGCATTTACTACCTCCTCCCATTTGCATTTGTACTGTGTCATGCGGGAGAGGGCATCAGCTAGGAAATTCCTCCCCTCTGGGATGTGCTTTAGCACAAAATTGAATCGGTTGAAGAATTGTGCCAGTGGACTTGTTTGGTCGATAGTTTTCGCGGGGTCCTAAGGGACCTCCAGATTTTTGTGGTCAGTCCAGACTTCAAATGTTTCTCCCTCCCTTCCAGAAGGTGGCACCAGGTTAGCAGTGCCCATCTTACCTCAAAAGCCTCTTTTTCCCATGTGGCCCAGCACTTCTCTGTGTCCATGAGTTTACAGGAGGTGTAGTCACAGGACTGTGATTTTTCTTGACTATTTCTTTGGAGTAGCACTGCTCCCACTGCCATGTCACTAGTATCTGCTTGGATGATGAAGGGTTGTTCAGGATCAGGATGCTTCAGCACCGGTTCCTTTGCAAAAAGTTCTTTTAGTGAATGTTTACATGTTATGTTCAATTAAACCATGGCAACATCTAATGTTTGTGTAGTATTATGTTCAGCAGACTGTGTTTTTCTATTGTTGTGACTTAGACGAAGTTCAGAGCACATTTTATGACCAATTCATGCAAAACTCCACGTAATCCCAAGGAGTTCACATACTTTTTCTTGCAACTGTAGAGTGCTCCTGGGGGCTGGGGGGAGAAAGATTGAACAAAAACTGCGCGAATACTGCAACGTGCTCTACATGGGGCTGCCCTTGAAGAGCATCCGGCGACTTCAGCTAGTCCAGAATGCGGCCGCGCGAGTGATTATGGGTGCACCTCGGTTTGCCCACATAACACCTATCCTCCGCGAGCTGCGCTGGCTACCTGTTGATCTCTGGGTGTGCTTCAAGGTACTACTTACCACCTATAAAGCCCTCCATGGTAGTGGATCTGGGTACTTGAGAGACCGCCTCCTGCCAATTACCTCCCTGCGATCTATTAGATCTCACAGATTAGGCCTCCTCCGAGTTCCATCCGCCAGTCAGTGCCGACTGGCAACTACGCGGAGGAGAGCCTTTTTAGTAGTAGCTCCGACCCTTTGGAACGATCTCCCCGTGGAGATTCGTACCCTCACCACCCTCCAGACCTTCCGCACAGCCCTCAAGATCTGGCTATCCCGTCAGGCCTGGGGTTAAAGATCATAATCTGTCCCCACCCGAATGATGAATGAATGTTGCTTTTTATTTTTAATTATGTGTTGTTCTCTTTTAACTGTCATTGTGTGTATTCCCTCCCTATATGTTGTAAGCCGCCCTGAGTCCCCTTAGGGAAAAGGGCGGCCTATAAATAAATTCAAACTAAACTAAACTAAACTAAAAAACTGCCCTTTTTTGTTCATTTCTGCCCTCCCCAGCCCCCAGGAGTCTCTGAAAGCCTTCTAAAAGCTATGCACAGTCATTTTGGTGAAGGGGCGGGATTTCGGGAGGCATAAAATGCTGTATTCTGATCTGTTCGACCTTAGATTTTGTCGGAGATGGCTGCCAATTGTTCTGGTGTGGCCTTCGGGGCGGTTTCCTGTGTGGGCAATGCTTCTATTTGCTGGTGCAGAAGGGTTTGAGATCCCTTATCTTGTCTAGCCAAAAGAGTCCCAGTATGTGTGTGCCTGTCATTCTGGGGGCTATTATGAATCAAATTGCTTCCCAGTGATCTGCTAGCTCTAGCCTCACTGGTTCGTTCAGGTGGGTGGTGTAGGCTCTCCCCAATAGGGACCCATTGACCTGTTTGAATCTGATTGGGTGGGCCAGTCTCTTCACTCTAATTCCCAGTTTCAGGACCATGGTTATGTTAATCAAGCATCAAGTGCAGTCTGAGTCTATTAGGGCTTAAAAAGTACCCTAGATCCATGCTTTGGTGGCTATGAGGTGTATTGGGATTGCGAAGGGATAGATCAGTTCACTCACCATGGGTCATTTTTACCTTGGTCCTCACTGTCATAGGGATCCAGCAATTGGTCATTGTTGGCTGGAGTTCCCCCTTTTCCTTTGGCTGGGTGGGGAGGGACCTCTACAGCCTGGCAGGCTTACCTTGGTCCTCACTGTCATAGGGATCCAGCAATTGGTCATTGTTGGCTGGAGTTCCCCCTTCTCCTTTGGCTGGGTGGGGAGGGACCTCTACAGCCTGGCAGGTTTTGGGGACATTGCTTCCGCATGTCATTGGCGCGCAATCCATACTCAACTTTTATGGCTACTCAGAACCACTAAGAGAACTAGTTTGGAATGTCCTGATAGGTGGTTACTTGGGCAATTTGCTTGTCCACGCTCGTTCTGAAAAAATGAACTAATAATTGCTCTGACAAAGAGGATATCTTCCCCATGACTCTCATGAATTCAGGGATATGCTCCTTAATGGGTCACCCTCTTTGCTTTAGGTTTCGAAGCTCATCCTTCACGTACTGATAGCAATAGCAATAGCAGTTAGACTTATATACCGCTTCATAGGGCTTTCAGCCCTCTCTAAGCGGTTTACAGAGTCAGCATATTGCCCCCACAATCTGGGTCCTCATTTTACCCACCTCGGAAGGATGGGAGGCTGAGTCAACCCTGAGCTGGTGAGATTTGAACCGCCGAGCTGCAATACTAGCAGTCAGCTGAAGTGGCTGCAGTACTGCACCCTAACCACTGCGCCACCTCCTCAAATCTGTCTTCTAGAACTTGTAGGAAGTCATCAACGTCTT
Organism: Thamnophis elegans; assembly: GCF_009769535.1. NCBI lineage: Eukaryota > Metazoa > Chordata > Lepidosauria > Squamata > Natricidae > Thamnophis > Thamnophis elegans. Next base: position 61,469,187 of record NC_045558.1, on the reverse strand, counting down.
ACCGCTGGGGGAATAGAGCCAGTTGATCCGAATCCCTATTGAATGTTCCCCTGAATTGTGGCGGTTCATTCAGCACTGCTCCTCCCTCATCATGTTGGCTCCTGTATGCCTGCATTTGGTGTGTTTGCCAATCTCCTTCAGCTCTAGTTCATAGAGAGGGATGCCTGCCTTGGGCGGCTTGCCTGTTGGATGGAGGAGCCACTCGTTGCAGCCTCCGGCTCATTCTCCTTTGGTAGGTGGAGAATGGGGGCTGTGTCCATATAGGTCTCCTCATTTTAAAAGACTCAGTTGCAACCCCCCTCTCCTTTGAGTGGCATGACAGCCCCTCATTACGAAGGGTGGGTTCAGTCAAATTTCTCCCTCAGCTATTCTAGGGATCCCCCACAAGGATTCCATTAGAGTTTTTGAGACTCTGGCCTGTTCCCAGTCCCTCATCCATTTCCCTCTTCCTAGCTTGCTCAGCCCCAGGCACTAGGGTGGGGAACCTCAACCTCAGTTGCTTTAGGGACTTTTTCCCACCAATACTCATCCCTTTTTGTTTTGGTTGCTGGGGCAAGTATCTCGGCTGTCTCCACTTTGATGTCCAGAGAGAATTACAATTTGGTTCCAATTGGGCTGCTGTTTCCTGAATTTCCCTGGATGGGAGCAAGTTCTGCCCCGCTCTGGGTTACATGGAGCAGGTTCTCTTCGGATAGTCCTCCCTCTGCCATGGTAGCCTGAGTTTCTCTCCATGCACCCCAGGTGTCAAGAAGTGAATGGAGAGCCTGGGACTCAAGAATCCCAGTTGCTTTGATTAGTTTTAGGAGAGTTGGCTTGCTGTCAGGGTTCCAACCATTGCCCTAATTAAATCATGGGCCTCAAGCCAAGCTCCAAAAGAAATCCAATTATTTATTAGGAGATTCATATTGGCATGAACCAAGTAAAGCCAACTCTACCTCATTTAATTTACACCTTGGCTCTGACCCTGATTCCCCCTCCCCACAAGGTGTGTCATCAGTCACATTCCCCAACAAAGCAATTTCCTGAGTTGTAGAAGTCACTCTCTCAGGTCACTGTGGGTCACCCTGGAGATAATATTGACGCTGCCAGCTGGAATGTACTTTGTTTTGACTGAAATGTAAGTTCCTCAATGCAGCTGCAAGGCTCGATTCCCCATCCCCCTGCCTATGGCACTTCGAGAGCAGGTCAGGAATGCTTTGCAAGTTGACACTCTGTTCTGATTTCTCTTCAATAGTTTTGATCTTTTCTTTGGTTTTGGCTAACATTTGCTGAAAATACCCCAATTTTTCATTCATGCTTTCTATTTTCTCCTTCATCTCTCCCATCTCTGTCTTCCTCTCTCCCATCTCATTCTTCATTTCATTGTGATTCTTGGTTATGGCCTCTTCTAATGATTGAAACAATGCTTGCATATCTTTCAGATTGTGTTCATTTTCTCCTGCTGAATTAAACTTTCTATGGACCTTTGGCTTGAGGGGCTTGACATTGCTGAAGATAGTGCAGATGGGATTTCCCCCCCTAGTTTTGATAAATTTGAGTTTGACATTTTAAACTATATCAATATATCAACAGCTTTAAAGCAAATGCCCAACAATAATTCTAAATTCTCCCAAATCTTCCATCCCTTTTCATCCCCCCCCCCATTTTTTTTTGTATTTTTTGAAGTCAACAATCAATTTCAGTACTTTAAGTTTCACACAGTCTATGTCTGAATTAATCCAGCAGGTTTCTTCAATGTTCTTCTTAAATCTATTTATTCTTCTTATAGCAAATGTTATTTATAATCCACAAGGCCCACAAAAAACCCAATAGTTATAAGTTTCCCTCTCCAGCTGTTCAAAAAACAATTCACGTAGCTTAAAAAAAATCCAGGTTTCACACTGCCCAGTGTATTTGTAATCCATCTAGATTCAGAGAGTTTCAGTCACAAGTTTTCTGTGTCATCCAAGTGTCAAATATAAATAATTTGAAGGTGTAAATTCCACAAGTCCACAACAAGCCAGGCTTATCAGTTCAGTTCCAGGCAAATGGAAACAATTTACTTTCACAAAGCACTTCAAAGTCTTCTCCTTCCCAGCATCAAATTCCACCAGGAGACGGAGCCCTTACTCTGTTTCTCCTGTGCACCGCTTAGAGCGTCCAAGCAATGGGTTATTTCAGTCTGCTTGCCCTGGACTGAGAAAATCTTTTCCCTGGCCACGCCTCCTGGTGTGGCTCCATTCTCCAGAAAAAATTCTCAGTCAGCCCGATCTGATTGATTTTCGTGAGCTCCAGCTATTTGGTCTTTTACCTTTGGCTTGGACTATCCAAACTAATTCTTTTCCCTTCTACTCTTTCCCTTTTCCCTTTGCTAGCCTTTCCTTGTTATGTTGATGTGTTTTTGATTGCTGTAACAGGCCTTCTGAGGCCAGGAGGTAGGCGAGTGGTGGGGGAGGGTTCTCCAAGGCCGCGCTGACTCAGCCGGCTGCAGAGGCCTGCCGCTTGACTTTTAAAAGGCGTGGCAATCACCAGCAAGGCTTTTTAGGACCGCAGCGATCTCTGTGAGCCACCTTTGTTATTTTAAACAGAGTTTTTTCGCTTTTTGGCCTTAGCTTCACTCTAGCCTGCCGTGGAGGGGTGTTAGGCAGCCGGTTCAGCCACACGCATGCCACACTGCTCTCCTTCGCCCCCACGCTGTTGCGACGGCCATTTTTAGCAGGGGCCTTTCACGCGCCTTTCATGCCAAGGCCTATCGCTTCAGCAACGCCTCATCAGGAGCCGCTGGATGACCAGGGGGCACAGGGGGGTCTCTCTACTGAGCCTTCTGCCATCCTCAACGATCCCCAAGCGGTGCCAATGCCAGTGCCGCTCGTGGCCTGTGCTTTGGCTCAGAGAAACGGCCTGGGGCCTGCTTAAATAATCTGGATATTTTTTTCTTCGCATGTGCCTGGCCCTTCTCTGCCCTCCTGATAGGTCTTGCAGTACTCCTGCAGGCCTTCCATTCCCTCTGCTCTTTCTGGCATTGCTTCTCTGCCTTCCTTCTCTCATTTATGAAATGTTTTTACTATGGATTCCTCTACTTACGACCTTTTGTGTTTCCTTTATTGCAGAGTAGCCAGTTCAGAGTATCCAACACCCCTGCCTCCTCCTGCACTGGTCAGCCCAATCTGAGTGATGATTCACCATGGAACCCTCTACATCAGGTTCTTTGTCTGGTAGACTGGGTCCTGCGCAGGTTCCTAGCAGGTTTTTCCTCTCCTGCAAAGGGTACTGGGTCAGGCAGGGGTAGGGTGATCAGTCAGCGTAAGAACTCCGAGAACACCTCTGTAGCTGAGGCTTAAGACGCTGAAAGGCGCCAGAGGGCCCTTGACAATTGCTTTGGGAGGCAAAGCGCCTGGCAGAGGAGGATCTTCCCCCGTGCTCCTACTGGGGTATCCTCGGTCCCGTCTCCTCCCGGGGGGACCCTGCAGTCCTTCCAGCCGAAGAGGTGGAGTCGCAGGACTTGTTTCCTGATGGATTCCTAGTTACATCGTCTCCACCCCCCTCCTGAATTTATGATCAGGGGCCCTCTCCTGAGGAGCTTCCCTGACCTGCCCTTGGGGCAGCCCTCTCTCCCTCAGGGAGAACCGATTGAGCAGGACCCTGGCTCAGATCCCGCATCTGGGTTATCTCCTCATATGCAAGCGATGGTGGCCCGGGCCATTGCCAAGGGTATGGAGCCGGCATGCGGCAGCACGCTCCTCCCACCCTCTTGCCCGGCCCTTCCCAGCCTGTCCAGGGGAGTCCTCCTCCGGCAAGGCAGGCGCGCCATGGTCTTCTTGAATCCTCAGTGGTCAGTGAATCCTCAGCTTTGAGGATCCTGTACAGGAGATACATCAATTAGCAGGGGATGTGGTCTTTTCACCGTTAAGTTGTTCCTGCATAACTTTACAGCTGCCACTGGAGTTGGGATTAGGGTCCCCATCTGTGGCTGTTCTGGTGGATCCCAATGCTGCCATGTCTAGGCTCCACCTTCCCGGCAAAGAAATGGTGAGCTGTTCTTAGATTCTGCATCAGTGGAACCAACCAGCCACTTCGTCCTCCCCCGGTGGGCGGACAAGAAGTTGTATACCAGGGTTCCCGCCCTGGAGGACCTCCTTGGTGCTCCCTGAGGTGGATCCCCTCACTACGGCCCTGCCATTTGACTATCCCCTCCCCGCGGATCCCTTGGAGGGCTTCAAGCGGGGGACAAAAAGGCCTGTCACTAGTCATATCTTGCGGCGGCTTGGGTCATTAAGACACCTTCTTCTGCCCTCCCTTTTTAATAGGGCTGTAGTGATCTGGCTGCGGGGGCTCCAGACCACGCTTCCGGCGACAGCCAAGAGACTTCACCAGCGTAGCTATGATAGTGGCGGCTGTCCAGTATGCCGGGGACACCTCCCCAAGAGCCACCAAATTTGGTTTCCAGGGCCTTGGCGTCGGACGTTGCATCTCGACGCCTCTTTTGGCTCCGCCCCTGGCGGGCCGACCAGAACCGCAAATGATAGCTGGCGTCGGCCTCTCGGCTGCCAGGCTATTCGGGGAGGCCCCGGAAGTCAAAGGGCAGTAGGAAGGTCTTGTCTTCCACTTCCAAGAAGCAAGACCGTCAGTCTACCCCTTATCCTAGGAGGCAGCGCTTCGCGCCTCTGAGCTCTCCACATCCACCCCCTTCAACCCTTCCGATAGACCCGCAGGCGAGTCGGAGTCAGGCCTCAGGACAGGTCCTCCTTTCGAGACAGGAGGAACACAATATGATGTTTCGCAGGCTAAAATGAGGTGGGGCTCCTGTGGGCTCTTCCGTAAGTCTAGGTGACTGCTGAGGTCGCCCCCATCGGGGGTCGACTGCAGTTGTTCGCCTCCTCTTGGACCCGGAAGGCTGTGGATGCTTGGGTGCTACGGTCCATCATAGGGGGCCTCTCCCTGGGGTTCCTGTCTCCGTCCCCCAGGACCTTCATCAGGTGACCCTCTCCCCCTGCCTCTGAGAAGGGGGTGGATGGTCCAGAAGGTCTTTCACCTTCTAGAGGCAAGGGCATAGTACGGGCGTCTTCCGGCCAGAAAGGGTGGTATTTTTCCCTCCATCCTCTTCCTTGTGCCCATGACCTTGGGGGGGAGAGGGGAGAGGCATCTTGGACCCCTAGTACCTCAACCGGCACCTTGCCTATCGGAGGTTCAAGTTGCAGTCCCTCTCGCCACTTCTGGCGGGGATCCGCCAGGGAGTCCCTCTGGCTTCCATCAATTTGGACGGATGCTCCCATCCGTCCCCAGCACAGGTGGTTCCTGCGCATTTTCTATGCCGGCCGGCTTTTCATTACAGAGTTCTTCCATTCGGCCTGTCGTCGGCATCCAGAACCTTCACGAAGGTCCCGGTGGTGCTCCTCAGGTGCAGGCCAGTACGTTTGCGATGCGGCCTGGATGGCATCATCATCTCCAGTCGTCTTCCAGGCAACGAGCTGTGCGGGACTTCCGCATCTCCATGCGGACCCTCGGAATTCGTGGTCCTCTCTCAACTTGGAATAGAGTCGTCTTGTTCCTTCTCCAGAACCAGTCTCCTGGGGGCGGTGATAGACATCATGCATGTCAGGTTTTCCTGCCCCAGGACAGGGTAGAGGCTCCATGATCTCTGGCTTACATATTGCTACATGCAAGGCAGGTCCCTGTGATTCTCTTCACAGTTGCTGGGGAAATGGATTTGCGCCTGTCGATTGTTCCCTGGGCCCGTCTACACTCCATGACGCGGCAGTGGCCACTCCTGCTTCACCTGAGGGCCGACAGCGACTCGACCCAACTGATTCCCGTGCCCCCAACCGTAAAATGGCCCCTCCAATGGTGGGCCTCGTCAACTATCCTCGAGGGGCACCATCTTCAGGGGGCACGATGTGGTCATCGTCACCACTGTCACCTGTCTCTCCGGCTGGGGAGCGCACCTGGGTTCCCTTGTGGTCCAGGGCAAGTGGTCCGCGTCAGAATCTCGTCGCAGCATCAATCTTCTGGAACTAAGGGCGGCCAGGTCGGCTCTTCGTCTCCTTTGTCTGTTCGCCGCCGTCACGTCCTCCTGAGATCGGACAATGTGTTCACCGAGGCACTCATCGTCCGCCAGGATGGTGCCTGATTCCAACCTACTGATGCCGGAGGCGGAGGCCCTGGGCCGCTGGGCCGCTGGGCAGAACGTCACCTGGAATCCATGCGCTCCGACCTCATCTTGAGTGTAGCCAACACCCAAGCAGACTGTGTCAGCAGGCCCACCAGAGATCCTGCCAAGTGGCATCTCGATCCTGCAGTCTTCCATTGCCTCTTCCACGAGTTCGGTCCACCGCCGGTGGGCCTCTTCGCCACCAGGGAGAACACTCAGCTCAGGTGATCCCTTTCCGCTGCCTGTCTCCAAGGACAAGTGGAACGGACGCTCTGCAGTGCCACTGGCCCGGAGACTCCTTGCACCTCCCATCCTCTTCCTCTCTTACTGCAAGTCCCGTCCAGGATCATAGCGGGGGGCGGAGGTGTTCTTCGTGACTCCCTGCGGGCCCGGAGATCGTGGCTCACCGCCTTGGTCAGCCTGTCAGTGTCCCCTCCCTGTGGCGGGTTCCCCCGATCAGGTCTCCCTCTGCCAGAGGGCTGTTGCCCATCCGGACATCTGTGGCTCCGGTTGGCCACCTGGCCCCTGAGGGGGACCTGCTCGGGAACAAAGGCTTGTCAGAGAAGGTGGTGCGCACCCTTCAAGCTGTTCAATCTTCTTCCACGACGAGAATCTACAATGCCGTCTGGGCATCCCTTCCAGGTGGTGTGAGACCCTTCTCATTGCCCCGGTCTCAGCACCGGTGGACCACGTGTTGGGTTTCTTGCGGGGGGCCTTGGGAATAGCCTGTTCCCGAACACACTGCAGCGCCAGGGAGCAGCCTTGTCTGCCGTCTGGCTCGGGGATGCTCCCTTGTTGTTCAGTAGGATCCCCAGGGTACGTCGTTTCCTGAAGGACGTCTCCATTCTTCGTCCTCCCACAGTGCATCGTTGTCCTGCCTGGCGACTGTCTGCGGTGCCGCAGGTTTTCACCTTTCTGCCCTTCGGGCCGCTACGCTCGGTCTTCCTCCGACATCTTACGCTGTAGACGGCGTTCCTGATGGCCTTCACATCTGCCTGCCGTATTCCGGGTTGGCGGTCCTGTCGGTCCACCAGGACCTGTGCATCGTTCCTCCCAACAGGTCGCTTTGAACCTTGCCCTTCCTTCATTCCGAAGGTCACCACCTGGCTCCACAGGGCGCAAGAGGTCATCTTGCGGCTTGTTTGACCTCGCCTTTCTCGCGCTCAGGAGGGTTCCTGGCATGAGCTGGATATGTGTCACACTCTGAAAATCTACCTGCTCCAGTCCTCAGGCTTCCGTATGTCTGGGGCCCTGTTTGTATCCTTCCAGTCCGGCTCCTTTGGCAAGGAGGTCCCCTCCTCCACCGTTTGCAGGTGGTTGAGGGCGTGCATCGCCTCGGCCTACAAGAGTCAGTCTAGGGCAGCTCCGGGTCACTCCACTACACTCTACGGGAACCACGGCCACCGTTGCAGCCGGGGCCGTCCAATATTCCATCGCGGAGGTTTGTGGGGCGGCCACGTGGTCGGCGCCGTCGCCCTTTGTCAGACTCTGCAGACTGGACGGTTTTGCCTCGGCTGAGGCGCCTTTCGGCAGGAGGGTACTCCAGGCAGTTGTTCCTGCGACCGAATCCTGGGACGCTACTTCTGCCCACCCAGATGGACAGTAACTTGGGTATGTCCCATTGCTTGGACTCTCCAAGTGGTGCACAGGAGAAAGACCATTGGCTTACCTGAAGGGTCCTTCTCTGTGCACCGCGGGAGAGTCCAACTCACCCAGATTCGTCCCGGGATGCATGCTCTCCGTGTCAGCTAAATTGGTCATTGGACTCTTCTTGACCATCCTCTCGGCCAGACCTTTCTATTTTTTCTGGAGAATGGAGCCACGCCAGGAGGCATGGCCAGGGAAAAGATTTTCTCAGTCCAGGGCAAGCACACTGAAATAACCCATTGCTTGGACTCTCCCGTGGTGCACAGAGAAGGACCCTTCAGGTAAGCCAATGGTCTTTCTCTGCTATCACACAGTTCGGCTTCAAGAACTTTCATGCCCTTTCAGAATATCCAAGATTCATTTTTCAAAGTTTTCAATACTCAAAAAAGCATCCTCTTCTCATTCCTTTGGATCTGTCAGCAGCTCATGAGCTTAATCTCCACCATTCCTGAGAATATAAATGCAACTTCCAAATGACAACTATTTAAAATTACAACTGCCAAAACCTCTCAGGGAGACAGTTACCCGAGCAAGATAGGAACAGCTTGATATAATGGTAAGATTTGGGAGATTCCATTCTATCCTACAAAATGAACATACATTTGTGAAGCTGAAGAGATAGAAGATCTGACTCACATATTATTTAATAGCTGTTTGTATAAGGGGCTGAGAGATAAGTATCTTGATTAACATATGGCTCAGTGGGAGACCCATATTAAAACAATATAATTCATGTGTGGCCAGATTTTGAAATGGACATTTAATACAGCACAATTTGTGACTAAATGGTCCCACTGAGATTGGCATATGGGGGCCTGATTTGGGTAGATTGCAGGGGTGATACAGAAATATAATTTTATGTCTGGACCTCCAGTTGACGTCACAGTGATATCAGACATAGGGAACAGGTCTCCGCATTCTCTGTGCTGAACTTTCCCTGTTTGTGGGCTCAGAAAAGAGCCAAAGCCATCTTGCAGGGATGGTGAAGCAAAGAGAGGCGCCCTGTGAAGTCAAGGAGATTTGCAGCTCTCCTGTCTGACCTGGGGTTCTTTCTTGCACTCAGCCATGGTGAAGAGACAGCCTAAAGATGGCTGCCACAAAGCTGGGACAACTGAGGAACAACTAAGACTGGTGATGAACTAGGTGAATAGTGACCGGAACTGGGTTTCTTTTTGCTTTGGGAACAGGAACAATTTGGAACAATTTGCTCACAATTATCTGTTAAAGCGGCACCTAAGCAATCTGAGAAAATACCAGACTAGAAGGGGAAGACACAAGAGAGAAAAATAATACATTTTGAAATGTATAGAAAGTTGGACTCTTAAATTGGGAAGACACGGTACTGGGAAGGCTAGAATTATTTACTTATAAAACTTATTCTGCTTTTATAATTGATTTATAACTAAAATCACAATTGCCAAGTGGTAATAGATAAATTTAAGTTGAGAATGCCACTTGCTGGCAAAAGGAAAAACTACACGTTTGGGAATACTTATGAGAAGAAATGTGAAAATATTTACTGGATTATTCCCAACTACCCCAAAACTACTGGAGATTTAAATACAAAAATAAGCAAGATTAAAGGGACCACTGAAAGACTTCTGATAACCTCTGGGTCTATTCAAATGGAACTGACAGTTTACCTTTGGGATATAAAGAATTGTGATTAGTTTACTCCTTGAAGGGCAACTTAAGGATTGAATAAATAGCTCTTGGACTATTGAACAAAAGTTGAATTTCTGAAAAATAAAATAAGATGCTTTTTAAGAAAAAGATAAGTGAAACATTGAAGGAGATGGTGTTACTTTTTCAAAACACAAAGGACATTATGGTGAAAGTATTTAAGGAGATTACAGAAAAAAATGGAAAATGCTATACAAGGGATGATGAGCAAAAACGTCCAGGAAAGGGAGGACCTAACTATAAAAATGGAGGAAAAGACTGAGCCGAAAGAACCAGAGAATAAAACAAGATGGGGAGACAACAAAGAAAATAACAGTAACTGATGAATTAAAACAGGGAAAATATAATAAGAAAGTTGAAAAGAGAATTGGAGATATAGGAAGATAACTGTAAGGACCTGCCTCACCTCCCCCCTTCGAAAAAGTGTAGACTCTTGAAAACCTGGTATTTCAAAAGGAATCTTTTATTGAAAAGGAGTGAAAGCAAATCAATATTCAAAGCAGGCTCTGGGACCCTCAGGCTATACAATCCATGATAAAGGAACTTAGGAACCTCTCCTAATGTGGATTCCCACCAATCCGCAGATATGAAGATGTTTTTGCTCTCTGCCTCTCTGAAAAACAGATAAGCAGGGATTCTCAAGGATCATCTTCTGGAGTTTCAAACCACATGGATTTCTCTCCCCCACCCCTTGTATCCTCCAAGACGTGAGGATTTTCCGGACCTCTGAGGTGCCAGGCAATGATTATAAATCGGGTGAAAGGTTATATAAACATGCAAGACATGACATAAAAAGGAGAAAGAACAAAATGCATCAAATCCACCCCTCCCTCTTTGTCTACCGAAGAATAACAGATACATAGATCTGACATTGCCCTCCTCAGAAAAATGGAAAGTCCACCTGGAAAGACATAAAACATATAATACATTATAATTTAGGATGGTTTTTGAGGGTATTTCAGGTGGAATTTCCTTAAGGTTTTTGGCTACCCACTTATTCTGAGAGGGTGGTAGGTGTTTTCATGCCATTAAATATTCCGTGGAGCCGTGATGAGTTTGGGAATAAGGATATCTTTAATTTCAAAACGTTGTTCTCTTTCCACTATAATGAGGTTGGGTGTATAGGCAAAGGGTTCTGACCTTTGAAGTGATTTCTGGTTTGAGTAGACTGCAGTGAAACACTGGATGAACCTGCCTAAGGAAGGAGGAGTTCTACTGTGACGGGATTAGTAATTCTAGTGATTGGGAATGAGCCAATGAATTTTGGTCCCAGTTTCTTAGATGGTTGTAAGGATTGTAGAAACTTTGTGGATAGATATATGCGGTCCCACACTTTGATTGGTTTGGATTCACAGCGCTTCTTGTCAGCTAGAACTTTAAAAGCTGTTCTAGCTTCTTAAAGAGCTAGTCTGACCACTGGCCAAGTGGATTGTAGATTGTTTATCCCACTCCTTAAGGGAAGGGATATCAGGTTCCTTAGCTGGTAGCTCTGGCATAGGGTTGAATTCTTGTCCTGTGGCAACCTGAAATGGGGTGAAGCCAGTGCTGTTGTGTATAGAGTTGTTGTAAGCTACTTTAGTAAAGGGTAACAGGTCGGTTCAATTGTCCTGTTGGTAATTAATAAAACATCTTAAATATTGTTCCAATACACCATTCATTTTCTTTGCCCCGCTATTTGTCTGAGGATAATGCAAACATGACAGTCCTTGGGCTGTGGGGTCATATAATATGAGATCCGATTCTGGACGAAGATATGCATGGAATCCTCCCTCCAATGCCAACCTGATAATAGTCATGGCAATGTTTACAAGTTGACACTGGGTGGTACCATCACTCTTGTTTTTGTGATCCAGAGGAAAGGTGAAGAAGCTTTCCAGAGGATTCATTCCTGCTGCTCCTTGACGCAAGGAGATTTGGGCAACAAACAGCTGTGAAGCAGGCATCCTGTCGTTTTTTTACCAAATTTGGTGAATAATGGTTTAAACTATACACAATTAGCAGTTTACATTTTGTGTGAAAGTGTGTGTAAATTTTGAATGCTTATAAGCTTTCTGCTGTAGGTCAGCTAAAAATATTTTTAGCTGAAAAGCAGCAGATAAGCGGTTGTGTATGTTTTTTTCCCCCCTCGGTGAGCTGAGCAGGCAGGAAACATTTTTAGCTGCCAGCGTGAGTCTGCAAAGTGCAGGATGTGTTGATTAAGCCAAATTATAGATGAAGTAAATTTGGTGAGGCGGAGACCTTTTGGATAGATGCCTTATGTAAGATTTTGGAGAAGAAGAAGCTGAAAATGCAGCTGTTGTATGTTGAACCATGGTATCATGTTCAGTGGTTCGATCCGTTCCCACCAGGTAGCAATGGATCCGTCAGGATCCTTTGGAGTTTGCTATGTGTCCTCGCCCATCACCTTATAACGTGGTAGGGGCAGGGGCGGGAGCAGGGGACATTGCTTGTATAAAATATTTTATTCAATTTTCACATTCCATTTGCAATCATTTATATACAGGGTATTTACTATAAGAAAAGAAAAAAAAAGAAAAAGGGAATAAAACGAACAAATAAAAAGGAAACACAACTCATCATTCGCAACCCCACCTAACCCTTGCATCCTCCATACACCCCATCTACCCCCTCCAACTTTCCTTTCTCCCTCTAACACTCCCCTCCTACTTCCCTTTCCCCTCAAACCTTCCTTCTCCCCTTACTCCCCAGACACCCTCCTTACATACTCCTTACATTCCCCTTACTCCTCCCTCTTCCTTCCCTCTACCTCCCTCCTTGGTGTATGCCTTTATTCGAGTGTTGTTTGATCTGATAAAAGTAAAGTGAACCAAGGAAAATAATAATAATAATAATAAAAAAAAGAACCACCGTATATAAATACATTCTTGTTCTTATTAAAACTATATTAACACCCCCCACCCCACCCCCCACAATCCCCATCCCTAATCCTCCCGACTTCCCAGGGCCCACACCTGGCACTACCTTCTATCTAAAATATCTTGTATACATATGGATTAAAAAATAAAAGTAATATATCAAAAAAAAAAAAAAAAAAAAAAAGGGAAAAGCAGAGAAAGGAAAAAAAAAAAGGAAAAAAAGAAAAGAGAAAAGAGAAAAAAGAAAAAAAGAGACCACTCTTTGTGTTGATCTCAGCCCCCCATCTTTATCTATGCTTAAATAGTATAAATCATTCTATCTATATTTTATTCTCATCTCTTACTTCTTTGCTATTTACCCCGACCTTCTGTAGGCTCTCCCGTTCCCTTCCTAAACCTCATGATCCCTTCCAATAAGATTTAAGCAACGTGGTTCATGCCATATATTCAAATATAACTTTACAGACAAGTAATCAAACTTTCCCTTCTAGTAAAATTTAAACAACGTAAGTGATCTTTCTTTACCCCTTTTTCAAACAGTAATTCAAAATAATCTAACCAGATTTCCCCTTCTTAGTAAAGTTAAGCAGCGTAGATCAGATATTACTTTACACAGGAATCAATTTCTATCTTAAGATAATTCCAACCGACTTCCCCTTCTAATAGAATTTAAATAACTTAGTTCATTCCACATGTATTTTACCCTCATCCCCCACTTGTCTGATATTTACCACTATCAAATTTATACTACCATTTGTTTAAAATATAACTCAGAGCGATTTGTAGCATAAATCATTCCACATATTCCAATAATACTTTCAGCAAGAATCAGTTAACCTTCTATTTTAAGGTAGTCGCTTCTAACAAAGTTTAAACAACATAAATCATTCCGCATTCTTTTTACAGTTATCTTAAAATAATCCCAAGCGGCTTCTTATTCTAATAAGCTTTAAACAACATAAATTTTGCCCTCTTCCCTTGCTTGTCTGGTATTTACCTCAAATAACGTAGTTCATTCCACATGCATTTTACCCTCATCTCTTGCTTGTCTAATATTTACCACTATCAAATTTATACTAGCGTTTATTTGAAATGTAACTCAAAACTATTACAACCAACTTTCCCTTCAAATAAAAGTTAAATAGCATGGATCATATTCAAATAATACTTTCAGCAGGAGTCAGTTAACCTTCTATTTTAAAATAGTCCCATCTAACAAAGTTTAAACAACATAAATCATTCCGCATTCTTTTAACCACTATCAAATTTATGCTAACGTTACTTTAGAATCTAGCTCAAAGTAGTTTCACCCAGCTTTCCCTTCTGATAAAAATTAGTCCACTTTTTCTACCGGAGAGAGGTCTCAAACCCCCATTCAGTCCTCAACTTTAGGAAGTCTTTTGAAGTATCTAAATTCTTGATCTGCGTTCTTCTGCTTCTCCGAGGGAGGAGGGGCTACCCCCTCCATCTTGCAGCCGCATGGCCAGCCGTTTGCTTTCTCCTTCCGCTTGTCTCTCCTCTCTTCCAAGCGCATCAGGAAATCCCGCCTTCAGAATCCTACAATAGAAATCTTGAGCCTCTGAAACAGAATTAAGACGAAATCTTTGATTCTCAAATGTAACCGTGATGCCGGCAGGGGCCTCCCATCTGTATCGAATCTGTTGACTCCTAAGCTCTTTAGTTAAAAAGGTGTAGTCCCTTCTTGCTTTCAACATCTGGGAAGGTATATTTTTGAAGACAATCACGTCCTGGTCATCAACTCGGAGACTGTTATTATGAAACTTTTGCACAATCGCGTTTCTAGATTCTTTGGTAGAGAAATGTATAATTATATCCCTCGGGAGCTGTCGCTGTTCCGCTGTCAATGAGTTCTGGCGATAGATTTTCCGAATCTGCCAATCAAAGTTAAGTCCCGGGCTTCCCAGCGCATGGCTGAAGGCTTCAGCAAAGGTCTGTTTCAAATTCTCTTGCTCCTTTTCACGGAATCCCCTGACTCTTATTGAAAATGCCTTCCTATCAAAATTTAGCATCATAAGCTGTTCTTCGTTATTTCTAATTTTTTCTTGTAAAATTTGAATATTGGTAGTCAAATCAAAATTAGCCTTCTCCAGACTTTCCAATTTGTTCTCTATTTCAGCAGAGTAATCCGACAGGGCAGACACGGCTGCAAACGTATTCGCCTTCATTTGATTAACTTTAGATTTTAGATCATCATAAAGTTGCAATACAAATTCCTTAAGTTCTTGCTTAAAGGCATCAAAAATTTTAAAGAGATATTCCTGTGTTAAAACTTCTCCAGTAGAGGGCGTAGGAGACAAAGGCTGTATTTCCAAAAAAGATTCTTTAAATTCTTTAGACACATTTGTAGCAAGACGCTTCTTTGATCTGGGTGCCATAATAAATAAACAAGTAAGCAGCGCTTCGCTCCCCTCTATTTCCAAAGAAAAAGAGTTTATTTTGTTAAGGAGCGGTCTGCAGGAAGATAAGCCCGGCTAAGTACATCCAGTAATCATCCACGGAGAGAAATCGCCATTTTGTAGTCTATTTAAACAAAGAAGTCTTTAAGACGAATGGTGCTGGTATTTAAGATAGTAATAAAAGCATAAATCTCACAGGGGTGGTACCCTCCCGTATCAAATCTAGCTTGAAAAAAACTTTGTTTTGTCCTGGGGGGGGCTAGCCTGTCTGGGGCTGCCAAAAAAAAAAAAGGCAGCTGAGAAGAACTGGCCGGAGATAAAAGCTCCGCTTCGGCTGGATCTAATCTCTTCCACAGCCAAAAAAAGAAAAAGGCTGTGGCTTACGAATAGACCCTAGTCTACGGAGCTACCCTCCCTGCCCCTTTCTTAGCCAAAAAGGGGTGCTATCTATGATGTTATTTAGATATACAGACCAGATCTCTGAGGAGCTCGGTGGAGCCCTCCTCGGCAACAGGCCACGCCCCCAGGAAGCCCAGCAGGGGACATTGCTGAGGACGGTTTGAGTGATGGTGAGCTTTCAGCTACACATCAGTATAAGCAGCTTAGGAAGGAAGCACGGGGTTATGAAGCTACTGCTAGAGTAACTAGATCAAAGGCTAAGAAAGAAAATGTTATGCTTAAGGGAGATGCCTAATGGTCTTATTCAACCAGGGGATCCCCTAACTACCTTTGTGAATGCCCCTCTGACATCTTCTGACTTGAGGTTTTACAAAGCACACATGCCATCTTTGCAGTCAGATCCTATAGTCTTGTCTGAGTCTTTGGATTTGTTTCTAGGACCAAACATTTATACGTTCTTTGAGATGCAGCACATTTAGGGTATTTGTTCACGCCTGAGGAAAGGGCCCAGATTAGAACAGTGGCTATGGCCTACTGGGACCGCACTCAGGCAGGGGTGAACAATCCAGTGGCTGATGGTGTGAAGTTTCCTTTGGTTGATCACGGCTGGGATAATAATGATGTGGCAGATAGAGAGCAGATGTCTGATCTTAAGAAGATAATATTTCATGGTGTGAAGACAGCTGTTCCACAGGCTTTTGAAGTAGGGCAGTTGAGGGATGAGACTCCTTCAGCGTTTTTGGAGAGGATTAAGGATAGTATGAATAAATATTCTGGTCTTGCTCCTGAAACACCTGCATATGATGTTTTGTTGAAGATGCAATTTGTCACAAAAGTGGGGCCTGACATACAAATGAAATTCCAGAAATTAGAGGTGTAGGCAGATCTTGGGGTTTGAATTTTATTGAAAACAGCCCAAAAGGTTTATGTGAATAGGGATGAGGCCAAGCCTCATAACAAAAGCCAGATGATGGTCTCGGTGATGAAAGCTGCCAAGAAGCCATCTGAGAAGCAGGTGAACTTTGGCAAGGGAAAAACCCTTGCAGTCAAACCTCAGCAACAGGCAGGGCAGAGGGGATTTCCTCAGTAGAAAAAAAATGGTACAACTTCTATCAGGAATGGGTTAAACAGGAATGGAAATAAAGCAAAGACCTGTTTTTCCTGCGGGAAGTTGGGGCATTTTGCATGGGAGTGCTCAGAGAAGAGAAGAGCTTAGCTAGAGACCAAAGTCTCTGTATGTTGATGGGAGATGAAGAAGACACCTAGGGAGGTCAGGGGTTACCGATTTCCTAATCCCGCCAGGAACCCTTGATAACGCTTTTAGTGGGGTCATATAAACAGGAAATGACATTTTTGATTGACGCAGGAATGACGTGGACGTCTCTTTCTGAACTTCCAACAGGTATTGAACTTACTGATGAAACTCTTAAAGTTAGAGGTGTAAAGGGTGTAGCATTTGATGTTCCTTTGTTGAGAAATGTAGATTTTCAGAGGGGAGGTTGTAAGATTAAGTTGGATGTGGTTTTTGTGCCAGAAACTGGAATGAATTTGTTAGGGAGAGATGCTTTGGCATTAATGATGTGTGAACTGAGGTTTCCAGACAATTCTTGTGAAATGAAAATCTTGACGGAGGAGCAGGAAAGACAACAAGGAAAATCCCCAGGACATTTACAAATGGTAGCAGAATCTTCAGCACCTGGAGAGAGATTTCTATGGATTTTATAGTGGAGCTGCCTGAAAGCATGGGAAACAGTTATTTGGGTTGTAACAAACCTCTTTTCAAAACAGGTCCATTTGATACCCTGCCAGAAAATACAAATAAATAACTAAGGCACTAGCAAAAATGTTTCTAGTTCACATTTATTGCCGCCATGGAGCTCCTCAATGGATTATCTTAGACAGGGGTGTCCAGTTCTTCTCCAAATTTTGGCAGGCTTTCTTAAACCAGTTGCCATGACTATTATCAGGTTGGCATTGGAGGGAGGATTCCATGCATACCTTCGTCCAGAATCGGATCTCATATTTTTACAACCTTGTTGGTGAATGTGATTTATGACCCAGACAGAGGGGAGGGGACATAGGGGTAAAGTTCAAATGTAATTAAGTGGTAATCGGTTTCGGTTCCACAGAAGAACATGCCAGAATGTTGATCCTAATAAATGAATGGATTGCTTTTGAACTTTGTCTCAAGGCTCATTAATTAATTAGGTCATCTTCTGGGAACTTCACACCCGGCTTGTCCGGCGAAGAACCCCCCAGGGGGTGTCTCCTTGGATCCCAGCAAGTCCCCAAATTGTGAGAAAAATATCCCAGATATTTTCTATGAACGTAAGAAAATCTATACAAGGAGATTATGAACAACAAAAAAGCTTTATATACCGATAAGAGGCTTCCTCCTGCCAATCACCTCCCTGAGGCCTATAAGATCGCACAGATTAGGCCTCCACCAGATTCCATCTGCTGGTCAATGTCGGCTGGCAACACCCCCCCCCCGGGAGAGGGCCTTCTCTGTTGCTGCTCTGGCCCTATGGAACGATCTCCCCGTGGAGATCCGGACCCTTACTACCCTTCCGCAAAGCGACCAAGACCTGGCTGTTCCGGCAGGCCTGGGGCTGTTGAATTTGCCCAGCCCCATCCTAAGTTGTGAATGTTGCAATCTTTTAATGTCTTGTTTTTGTATGTCCTTCCCTTCCCCTTTTTTACTTGTAAGCCGCCCTGAATCTCTTTGAGAATGGGCGGCATACAAATTAATTAATTAATTAATTAATTAATTAATTAAATAAATAGTATCATGTGCATGGTAGGATTCTCTAGGGAAAGAGAATGGTTACAAGATAGGCAGGTATGGCTTAAATACACAAAATGAAATCTCAGGAGTATTATCAGAATACGTCATCAGGCAAATACAAAAATACAAGTGCGTGATCAATAACAATGCTAGCACTAATCATGCGAACACACGGAAATAACATGTCTCAGAATACATTTTAGGTAATTTCCGGTAACATATGTATGAAGTGTCATCCGCCCTTTCGGAATGTCCCCAAAACTCCTTACTATGTACTTTCTCAGGGTTTAAACAATAGCAAGATAATGACCACTTTCCTGAAAAACATCTCTGGTACCGAGGGGACTTGCTAAGGAGACTTCCATAAGCAATTAAGCTTTTTCTATCTAGTTTTGGCTAGGTCATTGTAACTTTTGCATGCATTTTGTTCCAAGCTGTAAATTTCCAACCAAGCAAGCTGTGCTGTGCATTTGATGCATTCAAAATGGAATCGGGTTCACCCAAATAATTTGGGGTTTCGACCATATTCTCTCAGATGGCCATCAGAATTGTCTTTTGATGAGGTGTAGAATTTTCATAAATCCAAAGTGTCCAGCTATCCTGGAGTTGTGGCATAGCTTCATGAGATCTGATCTTTGGCTAGTAGGGGCGTAAAGTTTATTTTCTGTCCAGGCTAAATCGTCTTTGAGCAAACAAATGTTTTTGTGTGCTTGGAATCAGTCATCCTTAAGTAGAGCTTCCTTAAATTTGGAGACCGTTGCATTGTCAGCAAGAGGTTTTTGTTTTTTTTGTTTTTTTTTTTTGTGCTTGGGTAATTACTCTGATGGCTAGCTGGTATTCTTTAGGGATCCTAGTGGCCTCAGCAGGGTGGCCAGCCATGGCTATTTCCTTTCCTCCACCTCCCTTCCCTCTGGGAGGTTTGCGAATGTTATGTGTCTCTGGAATTTTATGTTTCCACCCCTCCAGTTTACTTTAGGGTTTCATTTCCGTAGTCACAGGAGCCCTAGTACTAGTGGCCATTCCATTTCTAGTGCTACTATGAATGTGAGAGTCTCACTATGGTCCCCCAGTTTTATTTGTAATGGTTCTGTGGCACAAATGGCTGACTCCCCACCCCCACCCTGCTACTGTCTCATCTAGCTGGCAGAGAGTGATGGGGTTTTTCATTTTCCTTAGGTGAATTCCCAATCTCCCAACAGGGTTGGGCTAATAAGGCATTGGGTGCACCCTGAGTCCAGTAATGCTGCTACTTCCTCCCCTTTCCATTGGCTCAAGATAAAAAGTCTTAGGGGTAGGGTGAGCAGTTTGATTGGGTTGCTTACCAGCGGGTCATCTTCTGGATCACTTTTGGACTGGCTTGTGTCTTCTTGGGGAGCTGGAGTTCCTTCCTCTGGGTTTGGAGGGGGAGAATGAAACTCCCTGGCCTCCTGGCTTCTCAGTGTGATTTCTTTTCCCTGGGGGGGTCGGTTTCGCAGGTTTCCCCCAATGGGCGATCAAGCTTTCTAGCGAGGTTTTTTAAATGGCACTCTGCTTTGCACACTTGAAGCAACCTGATGGTCTTGGTCCCATGGTGGATTGGGACTTGAATGGTTCCTGCCACCCCTGGGGTAGGGATCTTCTCCAGGTTCCGCCGGTTTGGTACTGGTTTCGGGTCATGTCAATCTCTGCTTCCTCAAACATTGCCTGGCACCATTCATGCAGATGGTTAGCCCCCCCCCCCCCCGGGCCAGGCAGGCAGTGTACAGGTTGTTGTTGAGCCCATCTTTGAACCAGCAGACTAGGGTATCTCCTGACCAGTGGACTTGGCCGGCCAGGTCATGGAATTCCTCGGTGTATTCAGCTACAGGGCGATGGCCCTGCTTTATGACTCTAATACAGTTGCGGGCTTTGTGATCAGCAAGGGGGTCTTCGAAGCAGTGGCGCAGGGCTGTCATGAATCTGTCAAAGTCCTGCAGCTCTGGAGCATCGGTGTTGTGGAAGATCACCATCCATCTGGCAGCTGCTCCTTCTAGGGCTATGGTGATGACTCACACTCGTGCTCCCTGGGTTGGAAAATTGTGTCCATATTGTTGCATATAAGTGAGGATCTGAGCCAGAAAAAAACCCAATTTCTGGGGATCTCTTGTCAAATTTTACCCCCAAGGGTGGAGCTTTCCTCTCCAGCCGTGGGCCCCTGGTTTGGCCAGGAAACATTGCCTGGGCTGGAAAAGCAGGAGGTTGGATCACTGGCGCGGTAACTGCTCCCCCAGCTTGGTCAGCTGCTTGGTTAGTCACGATTGGATCAGGGGTAACTGCTTGGGATCCTTCAGCTCTGGATCACCCACTCTCCTCCATTGGCATCCCGGTTCACCTCGATGTTGAGGTTTTGCGGGGCTTCCATCACAAGGCGGTTGAAGTGCTGCTTCAAAGAGTCATCCATTAGTGGTTTCTCGATCAGTTCCTCCTGATCAGAAAGGGCTTTCAGTTCCTTTTTCCACCAGGGTTTGCAGTTGCTGCAGGTAAGGGTCCCCTCCCTGGTTCTTCTGTCCCAGATGTCCCTTTTTTCTAAGCTGACAAACCATTGGGGCTTCATGGAACTTTCAAAGATAGCTTCAATGTCTTCTAGGGGACATATGGAGCTAATATTGGGTTTGTAGTTGTCGAGGTTTCTCCCCAGCACTTGGCTTCCCCTTGTTCATTGCTCTGTTCGGACATTGTTGCACGGTCCCCTCCATAGAGTATAAATTTGGAAGAAATTTTTTTTTCCTCTTTGGGTTGACACTATTGCAGTGCCTCCTTTATAAAAGAACCTGCCTTGGCCCCCTTCCTTCAAAAAAACATAGACACTTGAAAATCTAGTATTTCAAAAGGAATCTTATTGAAAGGGAGTGAAAACAAATCAAGATTGAAAGCAGGCCCTGGGACCCTCAGGCTATTCAGTCCATGATAAAGGGAATTAGGAACACTTCCCAATGTGGATTTCCACCAATCCACCGGTGTGAAGATGTTTTTGTACCAGCCTCTCTGAGAAACAGATAAGCAAGGATTCTCAAGGATCATCTTCCAGAGTTTCAAACCACATGGCTCTCTCCCCCCCGCCCCCCGCCGCTTGCACCCTTCAAGAGATGAGGATTTTCTGGACCTCTGAGGTGCCAGGCAATGGTTATAAATCGGGTGAAAGGTTATATAAACATGCAAGACACAACATAGAAAGCAGAAAGAACGAAATGCATCAAATCTACACACACCCCTCTTTATCTACTGCAGAATGGCAGTACACGGATCTGACAATACCTTTGAAAGGGAGATAAGGCCTGGGCAGAAATCCTGGAAACTAGGCAGTGGAATAAGGTAGAGGTGGGGAAAATATCTAGATTGAACAGCCAAGAAATAGGTGTAGAAAGAGATAAAAATCCTAGAGAAGAATATGTGATGCAAGTCAAAAAGAAAAAATAGCATAACAATTAAAGTACTGGAGCAGGCAAGAGATGATGGATAAATGATTTATCTTTGTTGTTGTTGTTTTGATTTGATTTGATAGTCCTCTCCTTTTTTTTTGTAGGTAGGTGACATGACTAGAAGTTAGAATAGAAAGAAAATGTTTTTTAACAAAGGATGACATAATTAAAATAAGAGATAATAATAAGAGAAAACATGGAATAGTTGAATAATGACAGACTGCAACTTAATATAAATATGTATTGTTAGAAATATTTAAGTTGGTTGAAAGTAATATCTATGACTAATGCTATTAGTTTTATTTGTATTAGAATGTATGACACCCAGGTGCCACACTTTTCCTGCATTGATATGTTTGTAAAAATATTTTTAAAGAAATATAATTTCATGTCATTTTATTTTATTTTACATATTTTTGTATTACATTGTTATATTTTATCCTATAACTGTTGTATTTTATCCTACTCTTATTTTAAATAGTTTGTATAGGACTTTATTGTTAACATATGTTTGAACCTATAGACTAATCATTAAATAACAACAACAACTTTGGACTTAAAAATGTGCTATATTATCCATGCAGCAAGGAAAAATTGAAAAAATAAAAGGAGTAGAACTGGGAAATGGAAGCATAGTGAAACATTAGCAAAGGATGACGGTTACAAATACCTAGGCATATTGGAAACATAATTAAAGCGATTAATACATGGGTAGTTCCAGTGATACACTACTCAGCTGGAATAATCAACCAGGTTACCAACTTATCAACTGCATGATTAACAACAACTGTAGCAAGAAATGTTGAAAATGGGGCAAAACTCACTTAACAAATTCTCACTTAACAACATAAATTTTGGGCTTCATTATGGAGTACTTGTATTTTATGTACGGTCTCTTTTTTCTCATATCCTTTTAACCATAAAATTATAGTTTAATGTATTTTATTGCCTCAGATTTTATAAACACTTATTCTTTGTATATTTAAAAATATTATTATAACAAAATAACAGTCAACCTTGGGTGTTTGTTGAACTAGTCATATTTACTATTTAACTGGTGTTTAAAAAAATCCATAAGGCTCCTCTTCTACTATTTTTATAGTAGTGAATTTTCTTTCTCCTTTAGGACTATGATCTCAAATAAATATATTTTAGTTCCACTAAAATCAATGGAGGATTTTAGTCAAAAATAGCTTTAAGCCCCACTGATTTCCATTGAGATAAAACATGCCTAACCAGGTTTAGATCCAGTTTATAAACCATATATGAAGATATGCATCTGTGTGTGCATGCTGCAAAAATAGGGTAGTCTGGCTCTCTTTTTTTTAGCCTGAACTATCAAATGTCTATGTGATATTATGATAACAGAGTAATAATAAAATTCTTTTTTTAGCATCATTGGTACTGGCTACCAATTAATTCATTAATAATTTTGGAATTGTTTGTTTGCTAATGATTAGTATATACATGTATTCAATATCTAAGTGTTTGTAAACTACTCATATCAACATATATGAATATCACATTAATTGCTTTAATGAAGATTTTATAGTTTCTTGTCAGTATAGTTTGTCTAACATATTAAGTTTTCCTGTTTCTTTGCTTGCTACTCCAAAAAAGAGGATACTTCTGATAAGATGGAAGGTAAGAGCCTGTTTTGTCTATCAGTTTCTGAAACAACTAATTTTGTGACTACTATACACATAAAAATCAGTTTGAATAACACACTCACTGACTTCTAAATAATATAAGATTTTCTTATTAAAGTATTGATATGACATATATGGGCAAGTGTCTGTGCAGCTGTATTCCAGTGCTGCTTTAGACAAGATTTATTAATATGACTTGTACAGTATTATTCACTTTTGCAAAGCTAGTCTTAGTACTTGAGCAACTAATAGTCAAATATCTTGATTTTTCTTACAATCAGCAAAGTAGTTGGATTTAAATTGCAACATTTAGCCTTAAGTTTGCTTGTTAATGTATAAAACATATAATTCATTTTTAACAATCATCTATTATTTTTTTAGTTCTGCTTTATAATTTTTAATTCTTTATTAATAATTATTATATAATGGTTTTAAATAATTATTTTATATTCGTTGTTTTATTGAGCTGTTGTATGCCTCCCAAAATCACTTTCTGTGGTATAGGCACCCATATATATTTCATCCACCAATAAATATTTGATCAATAAAATAACCTCTAGTTTATAAATTTTATACTTTTTGTGGCCTGTTACCAAATGTAATTTTCAATATATTAACCGGTAGAAGAAAAAAACAAAGTCTGGTGACATTTTAAATGCTTATTCTAAAATATGTTTTTGAGGACTACATTTCATTAGATGAATGGAATAGAATCCAGAGGGGTGTGTGTGTGTGTGTGTGTGTGTGTGTGTGTGAGAGAGAGAGAGAGAGAGAGAGAGAGAGAGAGAGAGAGAGAGAGAGAGAGAGAGAGAGAATGAATTAGTAGTTTAATTTTCCCATACATAATCTCAGTATATTGTCAGTAATATAATATAAAAAGCAAGGCAGAAAGTTTTGCTTAATGAAAGTTTTAGTTTATAGAGTTTCAAAATAAAAAAGCTTGAAGAAGGTATAATCAAATATAGTTCTAATTACATTTTAAAATATAATGTGGTTATATATAAACCGAATAAAGCTGTGGCATTGTAGTGGGATGCCAGAACATATGAAAAAATTGCCATAGTGGATTGTATTAAAAATGTATAGAAAATATTTGCAGTATCATGTAGAACTAATATATTTTGTGTCAGGTCTTCTGGAAATCAAACATAACATGAACAGATAGACTGATACAGAAAGGTATGCATGGGTGGGTAAATGACTATGTTAGTTCAGAAAGTGAGGTTTACTTTAAAAAATTAAATTGGAGATTTTTTTTTTCCATTCTGCAATATGACTGTATTTGGTAGGATCTGTGACTAGGCATTAGAACAAATTATAGACTGAAAATATTTATGATAAAATGGGCAGGACCAGGTCTATATAATAAGATTCTGACATAACACAAATAAATAGTTGTTTAGTAAAAGTAAAAAGCTTACAAGGGTTTCCTCTAATTGGCAAAATAAGGGTAATACAATGGATGGCATTAAAGCTTAAAAAAAAATGAAGGAATTGTTTGAAGAATCAAAGTCCAAGTTTGTAAACTGGCGAAGAGGAATTTTCTCCATGATGGAAAGCTGTCAAGTATACACTGTATGACCGTTTCTCAAGATATTATGGAGTATGTATAGTTGCCTGAGACAATTTGGTTTAAGATGAAGGATTTGCAAAGTGAATGAATTGCAGTCTCAAATTATGTGAAATTGGAAAACTGCATTCCTATTTCTGTTCAACCTTATAGTTATTGGGTGATAAAAATATATATTGTCTATATATAATTAATAGAGTTATACAGGAAAAAATATGCTAAATTATAAGGAAAGGAATCTTAGGACTATTAGTACTGACGAAACTATTAGGAATAGATCTGGATAACAATGATCTAGCTGGGGCAAAATAGGGGAGTGAACCAATTATAAGGTGACCAGACGTCCTGCTTTTGGCGGGACAGTCACGATTTCCCACAATTTGTCCCGCATCCCGCAGCGTTCTTAAAAAGTCCCAATTTTTCATTTTTGGTGTGTTGCGGCTTGCTCGCTCATTCCCCTGCCCATCCCAGTCTGCCGCTCACTGATTGGCTGGAGTCCAGCCAATCAGTGAGCGGGCTGGGGGCGAAAAAGTTTAAGTTTAAAAGCTTCGCGCTGCTTGAGTCTGACCTCCATTTTGCCTTCGCCTTCTTGCTGCTTCAGGTAAGCGGGACTCAGGAGGCTTCGGGTGGGCGGCCACGGCCTAGCTTTCGCAAGGGAAGGCCTTCTCTAGCGAGGCTGCGGGTTGGCAGTAACCGCCGTGGCCTAGCTTTCCCCCCTGTCCCCCCCACAACATCAGCACCACAGCTAGTCCATGACCCCTACCCTGATTTCCCCTCGCCTGCCGCCCCTACCTTCGCACCGCAGCAGTGGGTGGGTGGCTGCTCTGCCTTCCTTCGCCCGGAGGAGCGATCCCGAGGAGCGACCCCTGGCAGAGTGGGACCGGGCGTCTTCAGCAGCAGCTGGGAGCCATCCACGCCGATGGGACTGATACCGTGGAGCGGCTTTGTCTGACCCTGCAGCCACTGCCGCAGCTCCTGCCTGAGCTGTGGGGATGATGTAACCCTGGCCGCGGTGGGTTGGCTGGCTGGCAGCGCCGCCTTCCCTCCGCCTCCGGCTCCTCCTCGGCCGGCTGGCTGATGTGGCAGGCAGTGCGGATTGCAGCAGGGACAGCCACCAATTGCAGCCCGATTGTGCCAGGGGCTGCGCTGGTGGGGATGGGCGGGGAGGATGGGACTTGGAGTCCTACGATCTTGTCGAGTAGGGATTCCTGCGATGGGATTTGGAGTCCTAAGACACTGGCCATGGGGGCTGCTGCGATGGGATTTGGAGTCCAATGCCCCTGGCGATTGGGGGTTCCTGCAAGGAGATGCGGGAATAGGGGGGGAGGGGTCTGCACAAGTCCCCCCGACCCTCTTCTTTAGAAGAGCCGGAAGCATTAGGGGAGGGGGCTTTACCCCTCCCCCTCCCCCAAAGCTCTGTGCCTGCTTACAGCAGCCTCAGATCGCCAGTGGCATCAGACTCCAGCTCCCATCCCAGCCCTCTGCACATGCTCAGAGGCCAGGGTGACGCTTGCAAAGGAGAGATGCGAGAGGCGCTGGGATTGGTTAGAATCGGATGAAGCTTGGCTTTGGAAAGGTGGGGGGGACAAGCGAGAGTGAAAGCCCCAGAGAGTGACGCAACCAAGAAGAGTTTTGCAGTGTTCCACGGCCCTCCCCCCTTGGGAAAGGAGGGTTGGGATCACAGGCACCAGACTCTATTTGCTTTGGGTGTGCATCATAATGTTGTAAGTTTCCCGGAGTTACCTGTGTGTGAGATGGGCTGCCCTATGCATTTGCGTATGTGCACGGGAGAGAGAAAGAGAATGAAAAAGAGAGGGCGAAATAATTATATTAATTAGATAGATCAGTGTTTCTCCACCTTGGAGACTTGAAAATGTGTGGACTTCAACTCCCAGAATTAGATGATAATGAGATGTGGGAGGGAGAGAGAGGGGGGAGAGGGAGAGGGATACCATAACTAGATAGACAGATAGGTAGGCAGATAGATGGATGGATAGAGAGAAAGAGAGAGAGAGAGATAGGTAGGCAGGCAGATAGATGGACGGAGAGGGAGAGAGGGAGAGGGATACCATAACTAGATAGACAGATAGACAGGCAGATAGACAGACAGAAGGAGAGAGAGAGAGATACCATAACTAGATAGACAGATAGGCAGGCAGATAGACAGACAGAAGGAGAGAGAGGGGAATACCATAACAAGATAGACAGAGAGGCAGACAGATAGACAGGTGGATAGAGAGAGAGGGAAAGGGATACCATAACTAGATAGACAGATAGGCAGGCAGGTAGACAGATAGACGGATGGATGGATATATATATATAGAGAGGATATGTATAATTAAGGTGACCAGATGTCCCTAGCGAGGCCACGGGCTGGCAGTAACCGCCATGGCCTAGCTTCCCCCCCCCCCCCCGGTCAATGGTGTTCCTCTTTACCAATCTGAAAATCTGGTCACCTTAAACAATTATGAAGAAATTTCTGGCAAAAAGTTTGGAGAAAAATCTCTTTGGTTTAGAACAAAACAATCCTCTTTACAATATTCAAGTTTATTTTAAAAAATCTGTATCATTGGTGTGAGTTAAAATTATAAATATTTTATCAACAGTGGAAATTCATAAAATATATGTGACACCAATATTCTTGGATTTATTATAAGGGAAGGACCCTTAACTTGTAGAAATCCATCTATAAGTAGTCTTCAATTTACAACAGTTCACTTAGTGACAATTTGAAGTTACAATGGCACTGGAAAAAGTGAGTTATGATCTTTTTTCAAACTTATGCCCATTGCAGCATGCCCATGGGCATGTGATTTACATTAAGATGCTTGACAACTGACTCACATTTATGACAGTTGCTGTCAGCATTTCTTCATTCAGTAATCAGGAAAGAAAACCACTGGACTCCATTTGTTGAAATCAAGTGTACTTTTACTAATTATAAATGAACAGTTGCAAAGCTAAGCTAAGTCTGGTTAATTAGCCGCGAAAGCGAATAATATATTGTATAATTCATTCCCCTCCCCTTGACATCCCGTGCACAGTCCAATCATAATTCTCCCAAATGTCAGGTGTGAGATAACTTTGAAAGGCATCACCAGGATGGAATGCTGGACCGTTGGCCTTGGCGGGAAACACTCCTCCTCCACATGCGCAGTAAGGTGGTCAGTTCAGAGTCTAGAAACTTCCTCCAGCACAACAATGATTCCCCTCCCAAATACCCTGCCCCCCCTCCCCGTTTCAATGGCAGCCGAAGCAGTAGCAAAGCAGAGGCTGACAGTTGCAGTGTCCCAGGTTGTGGGATCATTTTTGCAATGTTCTGATAAGCAGGGTCAATGGGGAAACCAGATTTGCTTAACAACTGTGCTGATTCACTTAATTCACTTAACTGTATTAATCCACTGATTCACTTAATAAATGTTAAGTTCATTTAACAAAAGTTGTAAAATGGGGCAAAGCTCTTAACTGATTTCTCACTTAGCAACATAAATTTTGGGCTCAATTGTGGTCATCAACTGAGAACTACCTGTATTCCTTTTATTTACTATTAATTTTACATGAAATGTAATCCATCTATAGTACATAAAAACATGCAAAATACAAAGATTTTTTTATAACAAACATAAACAGCAGTATGTCTATGGAGATTTTCAGTCATCCAGATCATGGTTGTCCCAAAGGTACTTTTTCAAGAGGCAACTGGACTTTCTGTTTGTTTTTTTAAGATATCTCACTTCTCATCCAAGAAGCTTCTTCAGTTCTGCTGAATAGTATGTAATGGAAGGATTCATACTTCTTGCAGATAACTGGTCATTTGCATTTTTAGCAAGTCGTTAAGACCACCTAGAGGAGGGGTGTCAAACTCTATTTCATTGAAGGCCATATCAGGGTTGTGTTTGACTTTGGTGGGCATGACCAGGGTGGGCATGACCAGTTTGACATCACTTGTGTTGGGGGCACCTGTGGCAGCCCTAGCGTTCTGTCAGAAAAAACAAAGGTTGGGATGGCTCCCTGCAGCCCTAGCAAGCTCCATTTTTGTCTGTGACAGCCTCCTGCAACCGTCTGCCAGCAAAAGCTTGGGAGGGCCATACTTCGTTTTTACTGGCAGAGGCACCACGGGCCAGTGCTTAGCTGTGTTGAGGGCTAGATCTAATCACTGTATGGGCTTGCTCTGGGCCTTGAGTTTGATACCCTTTACATAGAGGTTTATCTGAGTTATCAGGCTCACCTGAATAGTGCAAATGGGTGTGGAGCCTTCTTGAAATTGTTGAAAATACTGTATTGTAGACTGGAGATAGATGATGTCATATCCCTCCCCCTGTGTTGAGAGAGAGCTGTTCAGTTTTGATATGGATGACCTATTTGACCGCTTTTTCAAACCAGCAATTCTCTCTGTCCAAAATGTGAACTTTGCTGTATTCAAAAAAGTGGCTGTTGTTTTTTAAATGCAGACGGACTGCTGAATCTAGTCCTGATATGTTTGTTCTCCTATGTTGTGCCTTGCATTTATGAAGTGGTTGTTTTGTTTCTCCAATGTACAGATCTGCAACTAACTCACTGTACTGCATGCACCACATTACTCAGTTTATGTCTGGATGTTTTATCCTTGGGTTGGACAAGCTTCTGTCTTAGTGTATTCTTGGGTTTGAAGTATACACATATGTTGTGTTGGCTGAAGATCCTCCTGAGCTTTTCTGATATTTCTGCAACTTTTTTCAAAGAAAAAACCAAAAGTCCAGTTGTTTCTTGAAAAAGCACCTTTGGGTAAATAGTAGTATATCATCATGGGATCCCTAGAAAGTGAAGGAGGTACTTTAATCTATCACAGATAAATGCTGAATCTGCAGTCTGCACATTCCAGGTAACTCTTCTAATCAAATCAAAGCACTATATAGTCCCACAATTACACAGATTATAAAGAGATTATGCCATTTCATCAAAATATAATTATACTGGTATGCAAGCAAACAGTAATTCTACCTACTGTTTCTAGTTAAAACTGTTGAAACCTATTATCAGCCATAAGGTAAGTATATGTCATGTTTTTAACGTACATTTGCATGTACATATTCTATGGCTGGTTATATATTTGGAATCTAAATGGACAGGAGAATAAAAATGCTTCTAGTCTACAGTAGACTAGAACAGATCAGAACAAAACGAAACAACAGAAGACACAAGAAGAGAATAGTTTATTGGTCATGTATGATTGGACATACAAGGAATTTGTCTTCTGTGCATTTCTCTATCTCTGGATGCTTGGCATAAAACAAGTGTTTGCCAGCCACAGCAGATTATGCCATAGGACTAAGCTTTATGACAGATAAAAAGTCTGCATATCTAATCTAGCCATCGTACTAGAACTAATAATCTCTTATAGAAAATAGTGAATCATAAATATATTGTCCAGAGTGATGTTATTATTTTTGTCAAAAATGCTCAAATAACATTTAGTAAAACACAATCCCGTCTTTTTGTTGAATGGACAAAAATGTACATTATAATTGACAGTTTCTTTGCCTCTGTTAATGATTTTAATGTAGCTGTTCTTAATCAGCAACAAAACATTAGGCTGAATTTCATCGTGAAACAAATGAGCTTCAATTTGTCAAGAGCATGTATCTTCTGTAGTTTGAATAATGTATGTATTTTATCATACCATGTGTTCACCAGTTCACTAATAAAAGAATATATGTTACATTTAACTACTGTTTTGTAAATGGCCATTTCTTGTCACAGATAATATATAATGCATCTGATTCATTCATTCATTCATTTATTCATTCATTCATTCATTCATTCATTCAT
The DNA here is from genome assembly GCF_009769535.1 of Thamnophis elegans. Taxonomy (NCBI): domain Eukaryota; kingdom Metazoa; phylum Chordata; class Lepidosauria; order Squamata; family Natricidae; genus Thamnophis; species Thamnophis elegans. The sequence continues at coordinate 61,438,786 of NC_045558.1, read as the reverse complement.
TCAAATTTAATTAATTTAAGTCATTTATTCAATTAATTTAACTGCCCATCTCACATGTGACTTTGGGTAGTTTACAAAATTTTAAAAAATGTACAAAAAATAAAAAATATTTTTGGGCCCCAAAATAAACCCCAGGTCTTATTTTCAGGAGATATCTTACCCACCTGCCTTAGGACTACCACAGCCAGCCCTCCCATGCCCCAACATCTGTTGCACTTCTTCCCAACTTCTTCTCTGTCTGCTCACAGCCAGACACCATGTGGCTTGTTATACTGGTGCCGCTGTTCGTGACAGGAGGCTACATGATGTATTGCACCGTTGCATGCATGAGTGTTGTCACTGGTGCGATGTGCCAAGTGGCATTCTGCCACAACTCTAGAATAAAGTCATCATAACAGATGGAAAAGTGGAAGGAGGAGCCAACGTTGCAATGTCACAACGTGCGGTCTCAATACTCTGAGACCACCGTTGATACTTTTGCCGCTGGATGGTCCATTGAGACTTAAACTGTCCCGCAGAGACGGTGATCAGGAAGACGAAGCCTTACTGGTCTCAGGGACATCGCAAAGTCCCTGATTGACCCAAGGGAAGCGCTTCAAGCCGGCAGTAAACAGGCAGCCCCCAGGCTGATGAAGTTGGGACAGCTCCGGAAGGAAGGAAGTGAAAAGAGAAAGTGAGTCCATCTCGTGAGGAATTTTTTTCTATTTTGTGAAATACTACCCAAAGAAATTTTTCTTTAAAGCCAAATTAGATCCTTAAGCAAAAGAATTGAACGGCGAAATTAACTCATATTGGATTGCTTTGGAAAGCTTTTTTTTCTTTGTAACTATACTTTGTGGATTGAAGTGCTCGCAACGTTTCTCATTTCTCCTCTTAAAGTGAATGGATTGATTTTTTTCTTCTGCTTTTTGTTGCTATATTTTTTGTCTTCTGGATTAAAACCTTCCTTTTTATTTTAACAATTCTTCCTATTACTTGTTATTAAATTTCATTTAAAAAAATCTAAAGAACTTTGTTTCCCATAAGCCAGAGATAAATATTAGAAAGTGAAAAGTAGCAATGCTGCCACTCAGAGGTCAGAGGTTGGAGTTTTTGAAACAATGTAGCTCTTCTCTTTCCTTCTTTGATTTCACTGACTTTGTAGCTGAAGAGTTTGCGACTTGTTTACAGAAACTGATAAAGAGCCAAGGGCATGAATTGTTTTCACAGGTGACTTTGAGAACTATTTTGGCAGGGGAAACAGAACCCTTCTCCTTTGAAGAGCATAAAAGAACTTGTGTTCAAGTCAACCTAAAATAAAAAAATTAAAGCAGCCTGGAAGGCTAGAGTGACAGTGGCTATTAGTTCTTTCTTTCTTTCTTTCTTTCTTTCTTTCTTTCTTTCTTCCTTTCTTTCTTCTTTTTTGGAAACATGGATCAATATTCAGATGAGGAAACCTTAAAATTCCAAAATATCTTGGCTGGAATTCAAAATCTATTGGAAGGGTATGGGAGAATTGAGAAGGTTGGAAAGACTAGTCTTCCTCAAAGCAAAAGATGATGGGGTTGGAGCCCCAAAAATTAAAGGGGAGAATGAAGATATAGGAGATAAAGACAAGACAATAGATGAATTTATTAATAGAGCAAATGTGGGTGAAAGTGGAAAGAAGGGAATATGGAAAAGGGAATTTGACAAATTGCAGCCCTACCCCAGATTCCAAGATATAGAAGAAGAAAAATGGTAATGATGATGGACTTAAGAAGAGAAATTTTTTTCAGAAGCAAGATTGACAACCAAAGACAAGCTAATTTTAGTAGCAGCTGGAGGGCAACAAGATTACCTGAGAGATCCTTCAAGCAACAAAGTGTGGAGAGAAGTCTATAAAAACCTTATAAAGGAGATAAAAAGAAGACTGACACCACAATTGGCAAGAGAGATAAGACTGCTTTGTTACTGGAAGGATACAAGTTGACAATGAAAATTGATAATAAAAAATTAGTTGATTTTGGTGATTAATAAGTAGCAATTAGTAACTCTTAGATTGTTTTAGATTGTTATTAAATGTTTATTCGTTAACAAATAATTAACTATAATAACAATAATAAAATGTTAATGGATACAGCTTAATGATAGATATATGTACTGGCAAACTAGTAAAAGAAATTTGAATTTAAATTGCAAATTGCAACTTGGGAAAAAGACCCATTTTATTAATAAATTTTTATTTAGATCTTGTCATAAAGGTGTAAGGTTTTTTGGTGGGGGGGATGACGAGAGGAGATGGGACATTAATAGTAAATGATGTTTAGCCAATTATAATAACAACAAGGAAATGTCAATGTATATTGTTTAATAATATATATATGCTATGGTGTTGGCAAAAGTAACTTGGATATAAATTCTAAACAGTGAGTTGGGGAGAAAAGGAGGGGAAAGGTTTAGAAACTTTATTAATTGACTTTTAATTAAAAGATGTCATAAAGGTGTAATGTTATTGGAGGGTTTTTTTAAATAGCTAATTAATGCCATTATGTGGTTGTGTCTTTAAGTATGAATGATTTGAGGTAAAAGCATGTTCAAATAGTTGCTGTCAAATGAGAATTGTGGTACATTGATAGTAAGATATACAAAGATTTTTGATTTAAAGTGTATAATCTAATATGAACTATAAGTAATGACTGTGGAAGAATTGCATGAAAGTTATCTGTAACCAATCGACACACTTTCTGCAAGAGGTAATCAAGGATGATTCTTTTTTTGTGTTTTTGTTAAATTAAAATTTAAAAAAACTTTTTTAAAAAAAATAACAAATGGAAAAGTATAGTACAAAATTAGAAAAAATGGACTGTCCAATCTCTTTTTAAAAGTATCCAGTTTTGGAGCACCCACAATTTTTGAAGGCAAGTCGTTCCACTGGTTTATGTCACAGGAAAGTTGATTGGATTGAAGGGATCATGCATAGCAAAGTACAGAATAGCACTATTCTTAAATATTTTTATATGCATTTTGGAAGCCAAACAATTATTGCTCATCAAATATAAAAAGAGGTTTTGTTTCAAATATCATTTTTTTTTATATTTTTTCCCATTTAGGAACAGCTTCTGAAGATGGTAAGACAATAAGAGTGCAAATATATTTATCTTAATATTTCCATCATCATAAGCCATACTGTATGCGGACCATATAGTTCATTACATGGTATTTGGGGTTATTTATTAATTTGCTTAGCTAATAACACTTTGTTGCTGTTGTATTTATGCCTTTTTTACAAGATGACACTAGAAAGTTTCAAATACTTGAGCAATTCAGTTTTGAGAACTGAAAAAGAAAATGTTGGCTCTTCAAGTTACTTTTAATCTATCTTGCTATTATTCAATAAAATGAAATTTTGTAAATAGTTTCAGAATTTTGGATTTAAAATAATAATAATAATAGAATATATATGGTGTGTGTGTTTTTATATAAACACACATATTCATATAGATCAGGGGTTTCAAACTCAATTTTATTGAGGGCCGCATCAGGATTGTATTTCACCTGAGGACCGGGGGGGAGCATCGTTGGGGTGGGCATGGCCAGCTCAACTTTACTTGTCAAGGCTCCGCTTTCAGCCAGGACAGCCTCCTGCAGCTTTCTGCCAGCAAAAACAGAGCCTGGGGAGCTGTGCTTCTCTGACAGAGGCACCCGGGCCAGTCCTTCACTGTTTCTAGAGCAGCCCCGTGAGCCAGATCTAAGCATCCCGTGAACCGGATCCAGTCCTTGAGTTTGACACCCCTGATATAAATAGATATAGATATTGCTATCCAATATCAGAGACAGTATATACTTCAATTTTGATATGGCACATGTATAGCAGTATCTTACACTGTTTAAAATAAAATATTTGTATTTTACTTTAAAATAGAAATTATACCTCATTGATGCATAAATAATGTACATAATTTGTACTTAAAATATGAAAGTAGATTATTTTATTCAATATTTATATATTTAAGATGTAGTATTATTTCAGTGGTAAATGCAGCATAATATTAAAACAGAAAGAAAGAAAATTGCTCTGTTACCTATTAAATTATTGGAAGTAAGATTTGCTAAGAGTTGAGAAGTAATGGAGCTGACTCATTATTTCAACTACACTGTAGAAGTTTCTCTCCCAATTAACTAAATTACTTCTATACATATGAATTTCACTTCTTTCTTTTATAGGACGTGTGCGAACCAAGTTTTCAACACCCTCTATTGGAGTGGGAAATTCAAAGGCAGATTCCAGGGGCAGGAGTCGAACAAAAGTTGTATCTCAGTCTCAACGTATGTATTGCTTGTCTCTCTCAACAATGTTTTAAACTCATAAATCTACTGTACATTCATTGACCAAAGGATAATGTCAAAATATTTCTTCAGAAACACTACATACTGAGTTGTTGTTCTGTGCCATAGGTTCATCATCGCCAGACAAAAATGAAGGTTTTTTTTTTTTAGTGTTTCAGTGTTTCGGGTCAGTAGTCTGCATGCTTTTGGAGTCTTCTATACTTTATGTAGTGTTATTTTGAACAAGATATTCAGAAAAAGAAAAATTAATCCTTTCCATGTAGAATTTTTTAAACCTGGCCTCTCTTCACTGGGAAACCCTATAATTATTTAAAATTAATGGGTATCATTTCAATGCCTGAAAACATTTTAATTAATTACAATTCAAACATTATAATTCAATAGTTTAAATTCCATCCAAGTATATTGTTGCTACATTATGTAGAATTGAATGCATTATTTCAAAATTAATGAAGCATTGGAATGTATTATTCAAACAAATATATATATTTCTAATTGATATACATTAGAGGAAAATAGAAAGATTCCTGAAAATAATGTTATTTTCTAAAATACAGAATGTATACTTTCAACCTCTTTTGTAAACTATTGCATATGAATGATGAACACATTTATAAGCACAGGCAAATATCCCTTAAGAGACTTATTAGAACGATCTCTATATTTAATGTCTAACTTGCCACTTCTTTCTTGTTATAGTATCATAAACAATATTGAGTATTCTAAAAGATGTGCAATGGATGTAATTATTTTCTGTTTGTAATCATAGTCAGGGACATGCAGTCACTAGAGGCAAGGGAGGCGGAGCCTCACCAGTCTCCTCAGGAAAAAGAAAGAAATTTAAATATATTTTTTTAAATAATTAAAGCCAAGATAGTTGCTACCAGATTTCAGCTCACAGTGGCTTGGTGTCTGCTTAGTGTTAACCAAAGCAGGAGGCGAGAAAACTCGGGGCCTCTTTTCCATAAGGAATGTTTCGCCTTCTAAAAGTTAATAAAGAGTTAAAAGGCAAAGAAGTTCAGATGGAAAAGAGGCACTAATTCTCCCGCCTCCTGATTTGGAAGCATCCAATCGTGTCTTCTTGAGCACGCTTACGTTGGGCGGGGCGTGCTTCAGAGGAGAGAGGAGTGGGCGAGAAGGAGGAGGCTGCCTCTTTGCTGCAGACCTGGGCGCTTGGCGGCTCCCGCAATGCAAAGTGCCCCACCATCCCTGATGCTGCCGCCCGCTGCCCCAGCCTGCTTCTCCAGGCTCCGTCGCTGGAAGTCCCGGATCGCCTCTGGGGGAAGGCTGGGTGAGAAGCGGAGCGAAGCTTCTCTGCAGCCTCCCGGCGCTGTGCAGAGGCTCTTGCAGGAGCACGTGTCAGCGGCCGGCGGCCTGGAGCAGCCCCGGCTGTGAGACAAGGGAGCACTTAAAGCAGCCGCTGCCGCCGCCGCCACCACCCCTCCTTCACCCGTTGGGTGTATACCAACCACATTGCTACCTGATAGGATTCTTTCCTTGAGGATGAGCTTGAAATTCCCCTTTTCTCTATTGGGCAATTTTAATTTTCATTCTGTAAGGATCATCTCTAATAAAGCTCAAGAATTAATAGCAATAGCAATAGCAGTTAGACTTATATACCGCTTCATAGGGCTTTCAGCCCTCTCTAAGCGGTTTACAGAGTCAGCATATTACCCCCAACAACAATCCGGGTCCTCATTTTACCCACCTCGGAAGGATGGAAGGCTGAGTCAATCCTGAGCAGGTGAGATTTGAACAGCCGAACTGCAGAACTGCAGTCAGCTGAAGTAGCCTGCAGTGCTGCATTTAACCACTGCGCCAAACATGGCATATTGTGGTTCAATGCTTGTAAGTGGGTCCATGCTTGTCCTAATATTTGTGATCAGAATATAGAGAGTGTTTCCACCATCATCAAACAGTTCTTGGGATCTTTGAGACTGGATCTCTATAGAGAAAACAGACTATTTCAGATGGTCATCCCAGACCTCACATAGCTATATTCAGCTGGTTTCCTCCAAGTGCTGGGTGTTTTTCCAAAGGCTCCTTTATATTTGGTAATAAACAGCAACCAAGCACATGATATGATTGTACCCAGCAGCCTGTCTGTTGGTTAATTGCTGATTTTTCCCTTCCAGAGATGGGACAGCAAAACAAATCTGATTGAATGTGGGTATGAATCAAGCTTACACCATTCACAAGTAAGGGAAGTGAAACATCTTTCATCAATATTGCATCATTAGGCTATTGATCAGACTGGTTTAGAGGTCCTAGCTTCTGCTAGGAAAGGACAACAAGTAAATCTGGCAACTAGGACCAATTAGCACTGCCAATTAATATTAAACATTGCCAATAAAGTCAGTGATATTCATCAGAATCTTGATTCTGACAATATCTGGCTATATTATAGGAGCCTGTTTCTCACCTGTAAAATGGATATAGTGCTGTTTTGTTGTATGGGTTTGATTTTTGCCCCACCGTAGCTCCTTAGGGAGTCTGAATTTGAACTATTGTACTAGATGCAGGAAGTAATGTAGGAAATGCAATGAAAGACTTCTTCCATAGTAAGTTTTTCTTGGAACCATTTATATTAGATAACAATTACCAAATATCCAACCTTCCCTTTTGGCAGAAGATTATGGAGATTCAATAATCTGCTATAAAGCATGTTTAGGGAGCAGATTCAGTTTTGTTCAATCTGAAGCATGGGTTGCTTTTACAGCCTTCATTATGATCTGGATGGAGAAATATATTCCTTCTGGTTCTTTTATATTTTTCAGAACTTTTCAATACCATCGATCATAGTATTCTTCTGAGTAGCCTATAGGGATTGAAGGCTGTAGGCACAGTTTTACAGAAATTTTGTTTCTTATTCAATGGGCAATTCTAGACTCTGGCTGTAGGAGCAATGAACCTTGGTGGAGTGTCAAAGTGCTCAACCTTCTCTACCTACTTTTTAATATCTACATGAAACTGCTAGAGTGATCCTCCATCAGTTTGAGGCCCAGTATCCAGGTCCAGATTTTGATACAGAGTTTAGAGGTTCTCAGAGAGTCAGATAAAACAGGCTGAAGTTGAACCCATAAGAAACAGTTACTGTTTATCAATCATGGATGTCTAATGTCTCTGAGTTGTTCGCCGCCCTGAGTCCCTCCTGGAGAAGGGCAGCATACAAATAAACTAAATACAAATACAATACAATATTATATTGTCTGTTGATGAACCAACACTACTCCTAAATGAGCAGATTCATGGCTAGCAGTCCTAGATTTATAATTATTGCTAGAAGGGCAGGTAGACACTGGCTGATGATTCTTTGCCAAGATATGTGGTGCCAGTTCAGCCTTATTTGGAACACATGAATCATTTGCTTGGATTAGTGCTGTGAACTCTGTACTTCCTTTAAAAATCACATGGAAACTAATATTAAAGGTCCAGTTGCTTGCTGTCACACACCAACATAGATTATCTAAAAGTGCTGGTTTTGATTTGGTTTGACTCTGAATTAGCTCAGGCACTGATTTATGCAATCAATACAGCCTCTCCCAGCATGGATTTATTTATTTATTGGATACCCAACTTGCATTAGCAATTCTGAAATGTTATCTTTGGTTAAAAGTATAAAACAAAGAAGCAAAAAAGAAAACATACCAACACTCAGTTTAAGGATAATATTTTTGTAGGATAGAAAAAAACAAACAAAGAAAATAGAAGGTTGTAGAGATGTTTTCCCTTTTTTGCATTTGTTATGTGGATTATCCTTCCTCCTGAAATACAGTCAGCCCCTACTTTATTAATTTTTCATAAACTTCTTAAAACAAATTCTAGTTAGTCTTCACTTAGCAATCACTAAATGAGGACTATATGTACTGTGATTAACATTTTGAATTGTGATTGTTGGCATTTACTTATTTGTTTTTCTTTTAAAGATTTTTATTAACAAACATATAAAATACACACACACAAAACTTAGACGTACACCACATTTACACAATACAGTGCGAATTTCCTGTTTTTTATATTAGCAATCATCAATCGATATTGCTCACCTTATATTATTTCCCCTTCTATCGTATTTCATTTAGATTTCACCATTCTTAACCCTCTTATTTTACTCATAACTATTATTTTTGAGTGTTGTTATATTCTTTCATTGATTTTTGTTTCTTTCCTCCATCCACCTATACTTTTTATCCCATATCTGGTAGAATTCTGATTCTTCCTTTCCCTGTATTTCTTTAGTTAGTTTATCCATTTCGGCACAGTCCATAATCTTTTTTATTATTTCATCTTCATTTGGGGTTAATTTGTTTTTCCATTTCTGGGCAAAGGCAATCCTTGCCGCTGTAAGTATATGTAGTATTAAATACTGGATTTCTTTTTTGTATTTCACTGACATAATTCCTAATAAAAAAAACCTTCAGATTTCCATTCTATTTTAACCCATGTTATTGCCTCCAGCCAATTTTTGATCCTTTTCCAAAAAAAATTTGCCTCCTCACAGGTCCACCTTAAATGATAATATGTTCCGTGTATTGATTCACATTTCCAGCATTTTGGGGAGGAATTTGTTGAGATTTTAGCTAACCTTGATGGTGCCAGGTGCCATCTGTAAAACATTTTGTTTTGCACAACACAGTGTCATTTTTAAATTTATTCCCCAAAATTTTTCCCATTTGTCTAATTCAATATTATAGCCAAAGTTCGGCGCCCATTTTATCATTTGTTCTTTCACAATTTCCTCTTCCATTTTATACTACAGGAGGAATTTATATATTCTCTCTATCATCTTTCTATCTGGGCTTTGAATAATTTTATCCAATTCGTGTGGTTCTGTTTCGATGCCATATAATTTAGTATCTTTATTGTATTTAGTTTTGATTTGGAGGTGTTAGCCAGTCAACTTTCATGTTCTGATCTGCCAATTCTTCAATTGTTTTTAAATTTCCCTGTTTGTTCCAATCTGTAAAATTTGGGTGAGTCGTCCTTTCTGTTGGTGATAGCCAATTTGGGATTTTCACATAGTGGATTTTTTTTATTTTGAACCATTGTTGCAGTAAGGCTCTTCTGATTAAATGATTTTGAAAGTATTTGTGCGTTTTATTTTTATCATCCCATAGAAATGTATGCCTGCAGGTCATGGCCTTCTCAGGACAGAATTCTTTTATTTTTTAGCTCTATCCAGTCCTTCACCCATGTTATTGTTACTGCTGATGCATATAAATCCCAATTTGGTAATGCTAAGCCTCCCCTCTCCTTACTGTCTTGCATTGACTTTAGTTTAATCCTCGGTTTTCGTCCCTGCCAAATGAACCTAGTGGTTATTTTCTTTAATTCTTGAAAGAATTTTTTACCTGGATTAATAGGTGCGGCTTGCAACATGAATAGGATTCTTGGTAAGATATTCATTTTAATTGTTGCTATACGTCCCAAAAGTGATAACTGAATAGTCTTCCAATTTTCTAAATCTTTCTTTATTTGTATCACTAATTTATTATGATTATCGTCTTTAATTGTGGAACATTTTGCTGACAACCAGATCCCCAAATATTTCACTTTCTTAGTTAATTGCAATCTGGTTGCTACTTCCAATTCCTCTTCTTGCTTTTTTGTCATGTTCTTGGTTATAATTTTTGTTTTGTCTTTATTGATCTTTAGTCCTGCCACTTTGCCATATTCTTCTAATTTTTGAATTAATTTCAAGCTGGATTCTAATGGTTCCTCTAGAACAAATACTAAGTCATCGGCATAGGCTTGGACCTTATATTCTTCATTTTTGAGTCTTAAACCTTTTGTTCCCTGGTCTTTCCTAATTTCATTTAGTAAAATTTCCAAAGTCAATATAAACAGCAAAGGAGAGAGAGAGCATCCCTGTCTGACTCCTTTTTTTATTTCAATCTTTTCTGTTAGATCTCCATTCATCAGAACTATGGCTGTCTGAGTGTTATAAAATCCTTCTATCATTTTTATAAATTTTTCTCCGAATTTCATCTCATCCAATAGTGTTGTTATAAATTTCCAGATTACGTTGTCAAATGCTTTTTGTGCATCAAGGAAAACCAGTACCATTTGCTTTTCTGGATGGGCCTCGTAATACTCTATTATGTCTAGAATGACTCTTGTATTATTTTTAATATGTCTGTGGGGTAAAAATCCATTTTGGTCTGATTTGATTTGATTTGATTTATTGCATTTCTATGCTGCCCTATTCCCAGAGGGACTCAGGCGGCTCACAAACCAAGTAAGGGGGGGGGAATACAAACAGAAGGAAAAAGACAACGGACAAACAACTACAACAATTTAAAAACACTCAACAACCACACAATTCGAGCGGGGGCGGGGAACTCGTCAGCCCCAGGCCTGTCGGAACAACCAGGTTTTAAGGGCTTTGCGGAAAGCCTGAAGGGTGGTGAGGGTCCGAATCTCCACGGGGAGCTCGTTCCAGAGGGCCGGAGCAGCCATAGAAAAGGCCCTCCTCCGGGTGGTAGCCAATCGGCATTGGCCAATAGATGGAATTCGGAGGAGGCCTAATCTGTGGGATCTAATAGGTCTGTTGGAGGTAATTGGCAGCAGGCGGTCTCTCAAGTACCCAGGTCCAATACCATGAAGGGCTTTATAAGTGACGACTAGCACCTTGAAGCGTATCCGAAGACCAATAGGCAGCCAGTGCAGCTCGCGGAGGATAGGTGTGAAGTGGGTGTACTGGGGTGCACCCACAATTGCTCACGCGGCTGCATTCTGGACAAGCTGAAGTCTCTGAATGCTCTTCAAGGGCTGCCCCATGTAGAGCACATTGCAGTAGTCTGGATGTTTTCGTTCATTTCAAACCTGTTTAATTCTTCCTGCCATAATTGCTGCAAATATTTTATAATCAGAGTTTAATAATGAAATTGGTCTGTAATTTTGAATTTCTTGTAGATTGGTTTCTTCTTTTGGGATTAGCGATATTATTGCTTCAATCCATGATTCAGGTATCTTGGCTTTTCCTAAAACCTCATTAAACATTTCCACTCCTAGCTCTTCCAATATTATTTTGTTATATTTGTATAGTTCCACCGGTATTCCGTCTGGTCCTGGGGTTTTATTATTTTCTGATTTTTCAGGACTAATTCCACTTCGGCTAACGTTATTGGCCTGTTTATCGCCTCCCTTTGTTCTTTTGAGAGAAAAGAGAGGCCGTAAAGGCGCAATCCGGTTTAGAGCCTCCGTCGCCGCTGTATTCCAAGCAGCGGCTAAGGACTCCACCAGACTGTGGACGAGAGTGTCAGGTATTTCTCCAAGTGCCGTCTGAAATCCCATAGGGTCCATCAGGCATCTGGGGCGGAACCACCTAATTGGTTTCTCATCCCTACAGTGGGGGGTTGGTTTCCAAACGTCAAGCCTCAGTAGGATGCTAAGATAAGATCTTAGCAAGATCTTATCTTTTCTATGTTTAAATATTGTTTTATTTTGATTTCCTCCATACTATCTTGTGCATATAAGTTATATTTATGAGTGTATGTATGTATGTGTGTGTGTGTGTATGTATGTATGTATGTATGTATGTATGTATGTATATATATATATATATATATGTGTGTGTGTGTGTGTGTGTGTGTGTGTGTTTTTATTTGTGCTGATAAAGGCTAGCTGATGAGAGCTAAATAGCTTGAAATAGATCTATACTAGTCTCCCTTTATTTATTTATCAGCACAAATAAAAAAACACAAATATAACAAAGGCAACAGTAAAAATATTGGGTTTCTGTCGTGATGGACTCTTGTGACGAGCCGAAGGACAGATGATGGAAGCAGTTGGCTTCCTCCCATAATTGGGGCTTACCAGGGGTTGTAAAAAATCTAATAGATACCTTTCACCCTGGCTTCGCTGATAAACAGATAAGAGCCTGTGGCCTAATGGCTAAGATCTCTGCCTAGTATGCCTAGTGTGCAATATAGCCCAGGTTCAAATCCCAGTAAGGGTATGGCTAGCTGATGAGAGCTAAATAGCTTGAAATAGATCTATACTAGTCTCCCTTTATTTATTTATCAGCACAAATAAAAAAAACACAAATATAACAAAGGCAACAGTAAAAATATTGGGTTTCTGTCGTGATGGACTCTTGTGATGAGCCGAAGGACAGATGATGGAAGCAGTTGGCTTCCTCCCATAATTGGGGCTTACCAGGGGTTGTAAAAAAATCTTATATATATATATATATAAGTTATATTTATAGTTATATTTTATAAGTATTTATGAATGATATGCTTCTTTTCTTCCGCTTTGTAGTGAATTCTTCACTCATCATCCTTTAATTGATATATCGTCCTTTTTTCTCTTTCGTTTTCAGTCTATATGCCAGCCATCGTCCTGGTTTGTTGGCTTGTTCAAACTAATTCTGTCTCACTACTTTAATTTTCTGTGCTAATTCCTTTTGAGTTATTAAATCGATCTTGTTTTATCACCTCTATTTTTTCTTTTTTAGTTTTATTCTTTAGATCTCTCTGTAGTTCTTCTTCAGCTTCCCTAAGTTCTTTTTGCATGCCTTCTTGTTTCTCTTTTTGTTTTCTAGTTTTTCTCGCCAGGTGGGCAATCATAAGGCCTCTTGTATATGCTTTCATAGTATCCCAGAGATTTTGAATTGTGGTGTCTTCTTTTTTATTTATTTTAAAAAACAATTTTAATTCTTTCTCTAGCATTTCAGTGTATTCTATTTCATTTACAATACTTGAATTCATCATCCATCTTTTTCTTCTTTTTGACCTTTCCATCTTAATTTTATTGGATTATGATCTGCCCCCTCCTTTGCTTCTATTTCAATTTCATCTACTTGATTACATAGCCCAGCTGAGATCCAAGCCATGTCGATTCTTCATAGAGATTGATGGGGGTTCGAATAAAAGGTATATTGCTTTCTTGTTTTGTGCCTTTCTCTCCAAATATCCTGTAATTTATATTTCATTGCCATCTCAAAAAAGGATTTGAGTAATGTATTTTTTTGTTTTATTTTTCTTTTTGCTTTCATAGTCCATTTTTTTATCCACTATTGCATTATAATCTCCAATTAAGCAAATGTTTTCATATTCTAATTCATTTATTTTGTTCCTATAAAATTCCTCTTGTTTTTGGTTTGGTGCATAGATGACTTAATAATATCGGTTTTTCTGTTGTCTCTAATTCAATCATTAGCATTCTGCCTTCTTCATCTGGATTTTATTTTTTCCTTTATATAGGTTGCTATCCCTCTTTTTTTTATCTGCCAATGCTGTATATAATTTCCCTAGTTTTTTGTTTTCCAGTAAGTTCCTATGTTCCCTTTTAATATGCACTTCCTGTATACAGGCTATATCTACCTTCAATTTCTTAAGTTTATTAAACATCTGGGCTCTTTTTTTGGTGCATTCAGTCCATTCAAGTTTATCGAAATAATTGTTATTTCCTGATCCATCTTTAGCTGGGGTTGTTTTTTTTTACTTCTAGTTTGTATCTGACTTTTCCCTCTCTCGCCTTCCTTCTCTGCTCTCTCTCTCTTTCTTGCTTCTGTTCTTCTCTCCTGTTTCTTTCATTGTCTCTTAATGTTTCTTCCTCTCGACTTCTACTTTCTAGTTCCTCTTTACTTTCTTGTTCTTCTTCCCCTTTGCAGTTTTCTTCATAGAATTTCTGTTCTTCTTCTATATTCTCTATCGTATATCTTTTTCCTTGCCAAAATACCAGAACCCCTTCTGGTACCAATCATCTGTACATTATTCTGTTTTTATTTAACTGATTTGTTAAAAATTGGTACTGCCTACGTTGTTCCCAAATTCTCCGTGGAATCTGTTTAAGCATGATCAACTCTTTTCCCTGTAATGTAATCATCTCTTCTCTGTTTTTTTGTACACTTCATCTCTCATTATTTTTTTAGCAAATCTTACATGCACTTCTCTTGGGAGTCTGTGTCTTCTGGCATAGTTAGTATGCGCCCGGTAAGCTTCATCGATGTCTTCTCTCAACTCTTGTTCTTTTCTTTGTAGAATTTCAGTGAAGATTTCAATCATATTTCCTTTCAGGTCTTCCTCCTTCTCTTCCGGTATGTTTTGGAATCTTAGGTAGAATGCAGCTCTTTCATTTTCAAGTTGGATTATTGATAGCTCTAATTCTTTATTAAGTTGTTTATATTCCAATTCCATTTTTCCCATCTTCTGATCTGATTGTTCTATTTTTTCTTCCATACACTGGATTTTCTAGAGTAAGATCTTTATTATGGTCAAAGACCAGCAATATACATTTGTCTTTACACTATATTAAAAATACTAACATTAAAATATAATTAAAAGTATTTACATTAAAAGTGGATAATAACATTATGGTCCAAAGATTGTTAAAGGTATGTCCAGATAATTGGTACAAGATGGTACTATACTGTAGCCAATTTTTTTCTTATGGACATTGCAGCAGCACAGAACTTTGCCACTGCATACGTGGTAACCGGGTTAGTGTCCTGGAGGAGAAAGCCTAGATAAAAATTGTCTGGCCTCCCTGGCAATCTCTAATAAGGGGAGAGTATATGCAGACCTACAAGCTCTGTATAGCTCGCAGTGTAATAGAACATGTGAATTATCTTCCACTTCTTCTTTACCACATATACAAACGCGTTCGGCTATAGATGTTCTCTTATACCTGTCCTGGAGGAGTGCTGAAGGAAGAATGTTAAATCTGGCTCTGAAGAAAGCTATTCTTTGTTTTGGAGAGATCAGGTCATTTAGATATCTTGCCGATTCCCACATACCCTGTTTGATTCTGTCCCTACTGTGAAAGGCAACCTATTTAGTTCTTCTTGGAACTCCATGTCCCTCATTCTATTGATTACTACTTGCTTTGCTTGCTCAAAGCCTAGGGACATTAAGAATAATGGTGAAAGCCCATAAGAGCCTAGCTTGTGATCAATTGCTTGTTTCCAGGCGGAAGGGAAATTGTCAGTCAACACTAGTGGGGACAGTCCCTCTGGATAGAAATGCATTTTAAGCCAATAAATGACCATCATCTTCCAGGCTCTTACTTGAATTTGAGGCATGCCTGTCTCAATTCTTAACTGGGCATTTGGAGTGCCATTGGGAGCAGCTAAGATGGCTCGCAAGAATTTTGTTTGAATAGTTTCTAACAAATCTCTCTTTGCAAGGATCCCTGTTTGTGCCCCGTAAAGTATTTGTGCCAATGTTTTGGCCTCAAAAAGTTTTAAGGCAGCAGGTACTAACTGACCTCCACCTGTATAAAAGAAATGTTTGATTGCATTTGAGGACCTAATGGCTACTTGCAATGTGTGATCCAGGTGTGCCTTCCATGTCCCTAGCAAGTGGGAAACCACACCAAGGTATCTAAATGTTCTAACCTGTTCCAAACTATATCCTTCTATTTGCCAGGAATATTGGCATGGTCTTTTAGCAAAAACTAAAATTTTTGATTTATCAAAGTTAAGGACCAGCTTGTTTTGCCTGCAATAGTCGAGTGTTGCCCTAATTGCTCTCTTCAGACCTATGGGGGTTTGTGAAATGATAGCGGCGTCATCAGCATATAAGAGAAATGGCACTTTGCGTTGTGCTAGGTTAGGAGGATGGAAATCCGGGTTCTGTAAAAGCTCAATCAGGGGATTAATATAGAAGTTGAAGAGGGAGGGGGACAGGATGCAACCCTGCTGTACCCCTTTTTGTACTCTTACTGAGCCGGTTAAACTCCCTTGGGGATTGCACCGCACTTTCAGGGTGGAATTGGCATACAATTTTTGTATGAGGAAGAGGAGGCGTTTATCGATAGTGGTGCATTTTAACTTCTCCCAGAGGGTGATCCTGGATATTGAATCGAAGGCCTGTTTAAAATCCAGGAAGGCCACAAAAAGAGGGGAATTTTTTTAATGTGTGTATTTTTATACTAAATGGTGGAGTACCAAGATATGATCCACCGTCGATCTCCCTTCCCTAAAACCAGCTTGTTCGTCTTTGATTATCTCCCCTGAAATTAGCCAATCTTGAAGTTTATAATTTAGGTGTTTGGCATACAGTTTACTAATAACGCTTAGAAGACTAATGGGTCTATAGTTGCCTGGGTCATTATTACCTTTTTAATAAATTGGTATAATAATTGCTACTCTCCAGTCTCTAGGCATATGGCCTGTTTTATCTATGAATGTAAACAGTGATGCTCAAAGTGGAGCCCACCAACTGGCATTCTTTTTTATTATTTCTGGCAGGACATTATCAGCCCCGGGTGCCTTATTAGCCTTTAGTGCTCCAATCAACTGGATTAGATTTAGATTTAGATTTAGATTTTAGATTTTATTAATATTTGTAGGCCGCCCTTTTCCCTGAGGGGACTCAGGGCGGCTCACATAAAATCGGGGAGGGGGAATACAGACGTTAAGATAGAGACATATAATAAAATAGTCAACAACATACATTCATCATTCGGGAGGGGTAACTATCCTTGTCCCCAGGCCTGACGGGCGAGCCAGTTCTTAAGGGCTATGCGGAAGGCCTGGACGGTGGAGAGGGTGCGAATCTCTACGGGGAGCTCGTTCCAAAGGGTCGGGGCTACTACTGAGAAGGCCCTCCTCCTTGTAGTTGCCAGCCGACACTGGCTGGCCGATGGGATGCGGAGGAGGCCTAATCTATGTGATCTTATTGGTCGCAGGGATGTAATTGGCAGAAGGCGGTCTCTCAAGTGGAATATCTCTTCTGGTATAACGGGGCCAGTAAGGAGTTTGGTCCAAATTAGCTTGGCTCTCCTTGGTTATATAGTCAGGATCTGTATAAAGCTTCCTAAAATACTCTTCTCAGGGATGAATCGGAACCTGATTTGTTGGGAGAAAGGGAGGTTTTCCCAGTCCCCTGGTGATGTACCAAAAAAGGGATGTATTTTTTGTCCTGACTGCCGTAATTAGTCTATGCCAAGACTCCTTCAGGGCCACACTTTTCTTTTCTTTTAGAAGGTTCTTATATTGTGTTTTCAGCTGCTTTAAGTAGTAAGTGTGCTCCTCTGAGGGGGCACCTTTACTTTTCTTGTATTCTTCATTATATATCTTTTTTAGTTGAACGCAATCTCTATCAAACCATTTTTTGTTTTTTGAAACTAGCATTTTGGGGTGAGCTAGTGATCTGTTACTGAGAACCAAATTCAAGTTTACAATTAAGGATTCGAACCCCTCTAGGTAAGATCCCCCACAGTTATTTCTTAGTAGAGATGTACGAAACTCTATGGTTTCAGGGGCTAACATCCATTTGGTAACTTCCTTAGCGTTTTTCTCATTCCATTTAATTTTTACCTGGGTATTTTGAGTTTCTAACCTGGGTAGGTAGGCTGTGCCTGCCCTTAGAGAATGGTGCAATGTGGGAGTAAGGAGTATTGTATT
Source organism: Thamnophis elegans (assembly GCF_009769535.1). NCBI lineage: Eukaryota > Metazoa > Chordata > Lepidosauria > Squamata > Natricidae > Thamnophis > Thamnophis elegans. Next base: position 61,421,121 of record NC_045558.1, on the reverse strand, counting down.
ATGATCACTTTCCAATCGCGAGTCTACCTCTATTTCTGTAAGAACTTCAGGAGGTCATATGATATTATCCAGTAGTCAACTGTGGATTTTCTTCCTGCTCCCTGGTAAGTATATTCTGCTGGGAAATCGCCCCATGGGGACCCGTTAAGGATACACAGATCCAAACGTTCAGTCATTTGTCTTACACATAAGCCTGCCCGATTAGCTTTAGGGTCTTTAAATTGTCTGACATGCAAAGATTCATCTGTTACATTTTCATCATAGTGAATCTTAAACTGCTTATATAATGCTTGATCATTTGGACCCACCCTAGCGTTTAAGTCCCCCTCTATAATTATTGCAGCTTTGGGGAATTTGGCTGAACAGCCAAGAATAAAATCTTCTATGCTGTCCCAAATTTTGTTAATCACATTATTCTTATTAAGTGGAGGAATATAGATATTGAATAGCAAAATCTCCACCTGTTTAAATAAGAGTAATGTAGTTACAACCCATGGCTGGAAAGGTGGCAGTAGTACACATTTAAAATGTAAGGATATATTAACTAATGTCACAATACCTCCTTTAGCTCTCCGCCCCACCTTGCTTGGGACAGCCGGAATTGAGTTAACCCAATAGCCATCTAACTGAATCTCTGGAGGCCCAGGTTTCCTGCAAGAAGAGGATGTCAAATTGTGATATATAGTCAAAAAAGAGTTGGTCTTTTGATGGGACGGACCTACCCGCTATATTCCATGTTATAAGGGAGAGTGGGTCAACTTTTGGAGCTCATCAGGAAACTTGATTTATACAAAGGGAAGTTGTCTGATTGTTACCATGGATTGAGGTGTCATCACACACTGAATTGGTCTTCTTTAAAAATAGGGAGGACCCATCTAGGTCGTGTGTAGACTCTTGAGAAACTTGTTCAGGGTAAGAGGTTTTAGCACCAGCTAGCAGAGCTTGCCATTCCGAAGCCTCTTCTCTGGTTGTAGGGCAAGGCGTTATTAGGTCATCTTTCATTCTTTGCAATGGTGGCTCTTTCGTGGGTCGACTCTCAGTATCTTGGTTTGGAGCTGGCGGTGATGAAGGTGTCATGGAATTTTCACACAGGGATGAAAACATCTCCATCTCTTCTGGGGTCTCTAATACCCCCTTAGGGTCTTGGCTTCTATTTTCTATGATCTTGAATTCATGCAATCTCTTGTCCTCTGGGGGAGAAGTGAGAGGCTCAATTATTGGGGAAACCAGGTCTATAAGTGGCTCTGCTGCATCCATTGTGACCAATAAGGATTTCTTTAAATTTTCTAGCTTGAATAATATATTGTCTTGTTCTTATCTTGGGAAAGAACCAAAAGCGTTAATGAGGCCAGCTTCTGTGCTGTTAAGTATCTCTTCTCCGTGCAAGATTGGTTGACTCCCACTATCATTCTCTTCCTTTTCCAAGGTTGAAAATGGGGTGGTGTCATTCGCCTTGGAGGCTCGCATGTTAGTTATTAACGGGATAACCCTTTCCTCACCAAAGACTCTGATGGGAAAGATTTGGAAGGAGGCTAAAAATGCCTTCATCTTGAATAACATCTGTGGTATTGTGGGCTGTTTGAAAGACAGAAGGATCCGCTTGCAATTTGGGGCCTCAGGTAACCATTCCACAGCACGGAGATCAATCATGCCCCTGTGACAGTGAAGATGTATTGTGCGCATGTGCAGGACGGGAAATGGCTGCCCAAGCTAAACGCTGGGCTTACAAAGAACAAAAAGAGCGAATTAACCTGCGGATTGAGATCCCGGCGATCGATGAAAAGGAGTCCTGGCAGGAGATTGGTGACTGGGCAAGCCGAAGGGGCATTTGCCTACACGGGGGGCTGCTGCTGGACGCCCCCCGGATGGTTTTTGTGACTCCATCCTGGCCCCGGCGGTGTTGACGAGAGCGGGTGAGCGGCGGACATTCTATCTCAGCTGCGCAGCGGCGGGCGTTTTCTTAGCTGCGCAGCGCTGCCAGTGAGACCCTGGTTTCGAGGGTTGTGTTTGGACTGCGCTGGATGGTGTGTTACACGAGGCAGTTTGCGCCTCGCCCTGAGGAAGGGGCGGCTGGATTCCAACAGTAGAGTGGTCGGGACTGGGCGGCTGGTTTTGCCGCCGCCGTTTCAGTTTTCCCAGGCCGCCTCCCCCCCACCCCTCTTGTTCCTCTGGCGCGGTTCTTTCGCTGCTCGCTGTTGCCGCTGCAGGCGGTGGGCAGACGATGGCGGCGTTTTGTTTCATTCTTGGGTGCCTGCAACATCTTCCGACAGCACCCGCCCGGTTTGCAGAATCCTTGGGGACTATCCTGGACTGCCTCCGCTCCAGAAGGGGAAAAAACAATCTGGGCGCCCGTAGAGACTGGATGAACTGGGCGGTTGACTACAATTACCACCGCCATAGCCCTTTCGGACGCCTCCTCCCCCCCCTGTGGCTCAACCGTTGTACTATCACTGCCCCCGTTCTCTCCTGAACTCTGTTTGTTTGGACTTCTTCCCCTGGTGGACTGGGGAGAGTTTCTCCTACAGTTTGTCATCAATATTGTGGAGCTTTTGTCTGCTTCCCTTGCTGGTCATCTGGTCATTCTCCAGCGGTGTTTTTAAACACCACGTTTTGCCTAACCATAGTCCCAGGGCTTCTGGACGTGCTATCTCAGCCCCAGCTGTTTTGACTATTACTAGCTGCAACCGCCCTGGGAATATCAATACCATCTCGAATAGCACTTATTTAATTTCATCTATCATAGTGCCTTGGTTTTTTGGAAAAACGGGGATGCCCACTGCGCATAGGAAGACTTTTTGCTCCCCTCAGCCACCTTAGACTCTTGGGACCTTTTCAGCCTTACCAGAGGAGTGCGCACTTAGGAATGTGGTGTGAATGGTATGCCTGATTGATGACTGTACCCTCTTTTTAAATTCATTATTGTTGTATTTTTTGTGTTTTAACTGACTTATGTGCGGAATGTATGGATGAGTGGCTGTGTTTGTGTGGGAGGATGATTGATTTGAAGGACCTGTTGGGAAACGCGGGGGCTATCGGGGTGGGCGGAGGGATCACGGACACGGGAGTGGGCCGGAGCATTATGGTCTTAACAGGGAGGGGCAGATATGGCGGGGACTTTAGGGCTGGCCATTACCGGGGAAGGAGGGCTCGCTACGTTACAGAGATCCCTCCTTCCGGCCCTATGAGTCCCACTCCAAGGCCAGATGGCGCGAGTAATCAGGACCCTGGTCTCAGGCTGCTGTCGCTAAATGCCAGGTCTGTAGTTCATAAGGCTCCCCTCATTCGGGACTTAATTTTAGACGAGAGGGCAGACCTGGCATGTATTACTGAAACCTGGCTGGGCCCGGAGGGAGGAGTCCCCCTTGTAGAGATGTGCCCAGAGGGTTTTCAGGTGCTTCATCAGCCGCGATCCCAGAAAAAGGGGTGGGGGTGTGGCTATTGTTATCCGAGAGTCTCTAGTACCTCGTAGGATCCCTGCTCCGGAGCTTGTCGGGTGTGAGTCCCTGCTGGTGAAGTTGGACCTCAAGGGTCAAGTGGGCTTGCTGTTAACGTACCTGCCTCCCAACAGCGTTGCAGCAGCCCTCCCCTTGCTCCTCGAGTTGGTAGCCGAGCTGGCAATTGAGTTTCCCAGGCTTATGGTTCTGGGGGATTTCAATTTGCCTTCGCTCGGTGAACACTCTGATGGAGCGCAGGAGTTCATGGCTTCCATGACAGCCATGGGCTTGACCCAAGTAATTCGGGGCCCGACTCACTCGGTGGGTCACATGCTCGACCTCGTATTCCTCTCGGAGCAGTGGAGTTGTGATCTTGGTTTGAGGGGTAGCGAGATCTTACCCCTGTCATGGTCGGACCACTACCTACTGAGGCTTGACTTTCGGAGACCAAACCCCCACTGTAGGGAGGAGGAACCGATTAGGTGGTTCCACCCCAGGCGACTTATGGACCCTTTGGGCTTTCAGACGGAGCTTGGAGTTATTCCTGATACCCTTGTCCGCAGTCCGGCGGTGACTCTGGTTGCTGCCTGGAACTCAGCAGCGACAGAGGCTCTTAACCGGATTGCGCCTCTACGGCCAATCCGAGGCAGTGGATCCAGGAGGGCCCCTTGGTTTACTGAGGAACTCCGGGAGATGAAACTCCGAAAGAGACACCTAGAGCAACGATGGAGATCCAGTAAGTCCGAGTCAGACCGAGCACTTTTAACATCCAGCATCAGAGCTTACCTCCGGGCAATTAGGACGACTAAAAGAACACACATTGCCTCTCTGATTGCTTCCGCTGAGTCGCGCCCAGCCGCCTTGTTCAGGATAACCCGTTCCCTCCTAAATAGGAGGGATACGAGCGATCCTTTGCAAGGCAGAGCTGAGGACTACGTCCAATTCCTCGCGGATAAAGTTGCTCGGCTTTGGGCGGACCTGGACTCCAATTGCGCAGAACCAGCTGAGGCACCAGGGGAGAATCTGGCAGGACATCACTGGATTGATTTTCATGCTGTTACCCCTGAGGACGTGGACAAGGCCATGGGAGCTGTAAGTACCTCCACATGTGTACTGGACCCGTGCCCTTCCTGGCTGGTTGCTAACAGCAGGGAGGTGACACGGGGCTGGATCCAGGCGGTTGTTACCGCCTCCCTTCGGGAGGGGTTCTTTCCCCCCGCTCTAAAGGCGGCGGTGGTGAGACCCCTTCGGAAGAAGTCATCTTTGGATCCAGCCGTCTTAAACAACTATCGTCCAGTCTCCAACCTCCCCTTTGTGGGGAAGGTTGTTGAGAAGGTGGTAGCTTTTCAGCTCCGGCGATCCTCGGAGGAAACCGATTATCTAGATCCCTTCCAGTCGGGATTTAGGCCTGGCTACAGCACGGAAACCGCTTTGGTCGCTTTGGTCGATGATCTCTGGAGAGCCAGGGATGGAGGTTATGCCTCCGTCCTAGTGCTCCTTGACCTCTCAGCGGCTTTTGATACCATCGACCATGGTATCCTTCTGCGATGACTGCGGGAGGTGGGGGTGGGAGGCACTGTTCTACGGTGGTTCTCCTCTTACTTCTCGGACAGGTCACAGTCGGTGTTGGTCGGAGGGCAGAGATCAACCCCTAGGCCCCTGATGTATGGGGTACCGCAGGGTTCGGTCCTGTCCCCCCTCCTGTTTAATATCTACATGAAACCGCTGGGTGAGATCATTCGACAGCACGGGATAAAATACCACCAGTATGCGGACGATACGCAGCTGTATCTGTCCGCCCCGTGCCAACTCAATGAAGCGGTTGACGTGATGTGCCAGGGCCTCGAGGCTGTTAGGGACTGGATGGGGGCTAACAAGCTTGTACTCAATCCAGATAAGACCGAGTGGCTGGTGTGTTTCCCTCCTACTAATTGGCCAAGTGTTCCATCTCTCAGGCTGGGGGGTCAAACAGTACGCCCCTCAGACAGGGTTCGCAATTTGGGAGTCCTCCTGGACCCACAGCTGACTTTTGAACACCACTTGTCAGCTGTGACCAGGGGGGCATTTGCCCAGGTTCGCCTGGTGCACCAGTTGCGTCCCTACCTGAACCGGGAGGCCCTCACAACAGTCACTCGCGCCCTTGTGACCTCTAGACTGGACTACTGCAATGTGCTCTACATGGGGCAGCCCTTGAAGATCATTCAGCGACTTCAGCTTGTCCAGAATGCAGCCGCGCGAGTGATCGTGGGTGCACCTCGGTTCACCCATGTAACACCTATCCTCCGTGAGCTGCACTGGCTGCCTATTGGTCTCCGGATACGCTTGAAGGCGCTAGTCGTCACTTATAAAGCCCTTCATGGTATTGGACCTGGGTACTTGAGAGACCGCCTGCTGCCAATTACCTCCAACAGACCGATTAGATCCCACAGACTAGGCCTCCTCCGAAATCCATCTGCCGGCCGGTGTCGACTGGCGACTACCCGGAGGAGGGCCTTCTCTGTGGCTGCTCCAACCCTCTGGAACGAACTCCCCGTGGAGATTCGCACCCTCACCACCCTCCAGGCCTTCCGCAAAGCCCTTAAAACCTGGCTGTTCCGACAGGCCTGGGGCTAAAGAATCGTTGCCCCTATCTCGAATGGTATGATTGTTGCGCTTTTTAAATTATGTATTGTTTTGTGTTGTTGTCAAACTGTCTGTATCCCCTTTCCCTTGTTTAAGTTGTGAGCCGCCCTGAGTCCCCCTTGGGTGAAAAGGGCGGCATACAAATGAAATAAATGAAATGAAAATGAAATGAAAGAAGCTGGCTTAGGGAATTTAATATTGCACTTCTGGAATTCCAACGTCCATAATTAAGTCTGTTCAAATGGATTCTAAAAGCTATCCTTTGTGTTTGTAGCGAACGATGTGATTGTTGTCATTGAGGGAGGGATTCTTTCCTGATTTCTTCTTTTTTGATACCTTTTCCTCTCGATGCCTTGTCTCGGGGGAGGGACTGTTTTTTTGAGAGGACTGTCTCCTTTTATCTGTCTCTTTAACTGTTTCTCTGGCTCTTTGTTCTATTTTCTTTTCCTTATCCTGCGAATGGGAGTTAATCAAATCTTCTGCCAGAACTTTAGTGGGAGTTCTTGGGGCCCGATATTGCATTTGAAGAAAAACAGCTAAATCTTTTTTCAATGACTCTACATCATGTTCAATGGCAATTAATTGTTCAAATATTGAAACCACCGTTTGCACTGTGAGAAGGCATTGCTTTGCCATAAACTCGGTTGAATTTTCCCAGGGTAAACTCTCCATACTCTGAATTATCTGGTTCTTTGCCTTTTTAGTCTTTAACTTAGACTCCATAAAGGAAGTTGTTGGGCTAGTTGTTTGTGATAAGAGCTGGCAATCATTTTGTTCTCCCTCCACCAGATCAGAGAAGTCTAGTAAATGCTGATTTGCCATATCTTTTTGCTGGTCCTGTTCTAATCTCTCCAGATTGTTGGAGATGTGGGGGTTAGTTTTACTTACAGATCTCTTGCCAACAAAGAGCTCCTCAATTCGTGGTTGTTTTGCTGTCTTCACTGGAGGGAGAGATCCTGGGCTGGTGCCATGGCGTTTCTTTCTTTTTTCCATGCTTATTTAAACCTTTGGCAGCAACAAAAATTTTGTTTGTATTATGTTCTACACTGTTATCTCCACCAAAAAATGTTAATTAAATAAAAAAGAATCGAGTAGGAGTACTAAAAATTGATAAAATAAAATAAAACCGGGAGGCACTACTGCAAACACGCTCCAGCTGCACCGGCTGCAGCTTCTATTTTTTCTTCCATACACTGGATTTTCTGTTCATTGATTGCTAAGGCATTCTGTATCCTTTCAATTTTGTCATCTACATTTTTGATAGTTTTTTTCAATTCTCCCATTTCATTTTTCATTTCTTCATGATTCCTCCTTGTCTCTTCATGATTAGTAGTTGTCACTTCTTGGCTTTTCGCCAATGTCTCTTGTATCATCTGGAGCATCAATTGCATACTCTGCATCATTGGAGGTGGTCTCGTTGTTCCTGCCATCTTTTCACCTTTCTCCAACCCCAACACACTCTCAATTGATCTTTGATTTGAAGAGGGAGGTGTTGCTGAAATCACATTGGGCGTAGTTTTTTTCACTAATTTTACTGAAGTTGCCATTTTTATCCCCCTATTTATCCTTGCCCACAATTGCATATGAGTTCTACTTTACTTCTACTTTATCAGTAATATCAATGAAATAAATAATTGTATATTTCAATATTTAACAATAATTAACCTTCCTTAATATCACGTTTCAATACCTAAACATTTCTATGTAGTATTCTATTCTATTTTTGGTCCTTAATTAATATATATCATAGATTTATATATCACCCTATTATCTTATACCAATAGATGTCTCTCAATTTTATCATTTATACAGGTATTCAATTCTAGTAATTAGTTTGTGTGTGTGTGTGTGTGTATATATAAAGCTTATGTCACCATTGGTTTTCTTGCGTCAGACTTAACAGTTCAAATTTACAGTCCACTAGGTGTCACCCTCTCCTCAGTGTCACTGTTAGTATCCACGATTCCAGCAAAAAAGTGAAGAAAAGGTCTCCTTCTAAAACAGTCCTCTTTCTACTGTCTCTGACACTGTTCCAAGTTCCGAGGCAAATAAATATCAAGTACTTATAAGTTCAACTATTCTTTGGGGAAAACAAAACAGCAGGAGGAAGAGCGAGAAGAGAAAAAAAACTCAACTACCAACCTGACTGTTAAACAATCTTCTCTGAGCTTTCCAAATCTTCTCGGCAGATATTATGTTCCACTCCTGTTGTCCATGCCGGATTTTCGTTCTCACTGTGGCCAATTCCTTCAACTTATTCAGGCTGCCCCTTCCAACTCAGCATCTCTCACTTCTTTTCAGCAAAATTGAACTGCAAAAACAGTCTCCTTCCCGGCGCCTTCTTCTTTCCAGCTCACTCTCTCTGCCAATTTCGCATTGTCCTCCTCTTTGGGTCTTCAGTAATAGTAACAGATATCACGATTTCAACTGCTTTCTCTCTCTGCTTCCTTCTTATGCGGTCGCCATCGCTCCAGTCCTAACCAAATGGCAGAATAGTTCCTTGTCCGTTTAGAGTGTTTCTCCTATCCGCAGGGGGATTTGCCTTATCACCCCAGCGTCTACAGAGTATCCCCCTTAATCTGCTGGCCCCTTCAGGATCAGCAGCGCTCAAAAATGAGCCCAAACAAAGAAGTTAGAGTTAGAGGTTAGGAGAACTCCCTTTTCTCCGTTCTAAGCACAGTGACGTCACCACAGGAAGTCTCGGCATTTACTTATTTGTATTATTTCTTTTATACCTTTTTTAGTTGGTTTTTATGTATTTTATTATAAGCATTTTTTTTAAAAAATCCCTTTAATTGATTAATATTGTACTCTGAATATTTTAATAACTTTATCTTTTTAGAAAGTTAAAAATCTGAATCATGCCAAGGGTAATATACATACTAAATAATAAACTAAAACATTATTTTAATATTAAAGCAGTTCAGATTTCTTATTTTAAAATAATTAATTTGATAAAATTAAGGTGAAAATGGTAATCAACTGTTTTTGTACTATAGCCAATGTACAAAAATGAATACGCAGCTTCAGCAGCTATTTTTCTCAAAATTACCCTGAAACCTTCCAAATATTTAAGCTTGTGTTGAAATTTGAAAGAATGAAGCATATGTTGAGTTTATGTGGAACAGTAGGTTCAAAGACTCCGCAGGTTTTATCAGAGAAGGAGTAGGATTGGGTGGATACTTTCAACAGTCATTTAAAGAAGCTTTTTACTCCTTTTTGGTGTAGCAATCTAAATTAAAGCAATTGCACAAATGATCACCTCTTTGAGTAATTGATTATTCTGCCCAGGTGGGTGGATTTTTCCTAAATTGTCTGCTTCTAGGAATAAATCTAGCACAACTCCCCTTATTAATGAAATCAAACATATTCATTACTCAATATAGAGATTATTTCGTTGAGATAATCAACTAAATATCCTTGAGACTAGCAAACCTTACCCATGCCATCATACCCTCGGCATGTTTTCATTAACTCTAGCATAACTCATGTATCATTTATTAATGCCAGGAATATTTACTTCACTCAGGAGTTGGAGTCTTGTGGGTACCAGTAATGATGGAATCAGCCTGCATATGCATAGTTTTGTACAGCAATTTTCATTAAGGGTATAAGAAAACTAACATAATGGAAGCATAATTATTTTTTCTGTCATTATATTTACAAATGCAGAATCATTCAGATAATGATTCAACAAGTGCAGGTAGATATTTAAAAAAACTGGACAGCCATATTTAGTTACTATTTCACTTTTGCATAAATGTCAGATATGGAATTCCCTCCTACGCTTTCATTTTCTTTCATTGGATTCTATAGAACAAAGAATATAATACTATTTTTCTGTGCCTATTAGGCATTGACAAATAGACACTTTCTATTTTTCTGTACCTATTAGACACTTTCGTTAGCGCTTTCAACTGTTTGATATGACATTTCAGTTAAATTCATTGCTTTACAGTTCATCGTTCAAGAGCTGAAAAATTGTAATTATACAGCAGCTGAGCTTGGTGCAAGCTACTTAAATGCACTACTCTTAGCCCTAACCTTCTTGTGGCATTTCCAGCATTTTATATGAACTCACTAAAGCTTTTTTATTTCCATTCACCATTCATTATTAACCTGCTCTTACATTTGTTCAGGATCACAGTCTGCTAATCCACAGTCTGGTGGTAAGGTTTTTTTAGATTTTGTGTGGGCACTCTTGTTTGACCATCTATTGCAGGACCCTATTCAGCAGAAACATTGTGTATTTGGGTATACAAGAAATATGTTTCAGGCCCCAAAATAGTGATCATATATGAAGAATCAAAAGTGTATTGAGAATAGCTCAATAGGAGGGATTAGGGACACATTTGTGATGCTGTAAATTTTTTTACAGTTATTCTAATCAAGGAAAATAATATTGTCATATATTTCAATCAAACATACTTTATTTGTGAAGATTCAGTTTATGATCTACATGGTGTTCTCACAATACTTCAAGTAAACAATTTGAAATAAATAGTATTTTTAAAAGTAAATACTGTATTTTTCGGATTATAAGACACACCTTTTTCCCTCAAAAAAGAGGGTGAAAATCTGGGTACATTTTATACACTGAATACAGCATTTTTGCCTCCCGAAACCCTGCCCCCTTTGCAAAAATGACCGTGCATAGCCTTTAGGAGGCATTCAGAGTGCTCCTGGGGCTGGGGAGGGCAGAAATGAGCGAAAAACAGGCTGTTTTTTGCTCAGTTTTGCCGCCCACCCAGCCCCCAGGAACATTCTACAAGCCTCCTAAAGGGTATGCATGCCCTTTTTTTTTTTTGACAAAAACCGGGCCCATTTTTGCAAAAACCGGGCCGTTTTTGGGAGATCTGCAGAGTGCAAAACCTTTTTTTTTTAAATTTGCTTCAAAATCTTGGTGTGTCTTATGTTCTGAAAAATATGGTAGTGCACAATTGCAGCCTTGGTAAAAAAAAATGTTCCATATGTATTTGAAAAGACAAAAAATCAGATTTGATCAATTTTCAGTTGCTTTTCACAACCCTCATTATCCTGTGTGTTTAGAAATAATACTGTGATTTGATGAATGGTAATCTAAGAAAATAGGAATAGGTTTGCATTCTCCAAATTATCTGAATGTTGTCCTAATTCCCTGATCAGTTTTAATGCATTTTAAAAGTATATATTCTTATGTCTGGTTTGATATATATCATTTTTCTGCTGCATAGATTCCTATATAAAAGAGCATATATTATTTCCCAAACTTCTGAAAACTATATTCCTGTTTCTGAAACAAAAAATAGAAAAATCTCAATGGTTTTATAGACAGCAAGGGTTATACCCATTTAGCAGTGACGTGTGGTGAGGTTTATGGCTGGTGAGGCACTGACACAGTGGTGGGTTTCAAATTTTTTTAGACTTGTGGACTTCAACTCCACAGCAAGGCATGCTCAGTTCCGATTTAAAGCGACAGCATTTGTTTTTCTCCTTTGCAAAAAGGTTTCCTTCATTCTTTTTCTTCTCCCTCCCCCTACTTCCTCCCTCTCTCCCTCCCTCCCTCCCTCTTAAACAGACACACGCACACAGAGAAGTTGGATTGGACGATCTCTCCTACCCCGTGTGTGTGTGTGTGTGTGTGTGTGTGTGTGTGTGTGTTGAAAAGGCAACATGACTCTGCCTGCAATCAAACTACACTTGGGGAGGGATCTACACTTGAGGATGAAGTTTGAATTCCTCCCCCTCCCTTCGACCCACACGTACCTTTTCCAGCTCTTTCAGAGAGGATTTCAACTCTGCTCTTGCCTGTCATCATGAAAAGAAAAACAATGTAAAAGGAAAAAGGCAAGAGCAGAGGTCAGGCTGAGCTAGTTGCTGCCAGAGTCACCGTGGATGACTCTGCTTAACTGTTTAAAAAAGCGCCCTCTACAGGAGGAGGCAGGAAAATGACATGCCTCACTATGTCAGGAATTTTTAAGCTTTTAACCCTTGCTTAACTCTGCTCGGGTGATCATAAAATGCCTAAAGTCAGACTAGATGAGGCACGTCATTCTCCTGCTTCCTCCTGTAGAGGGCGCTTTTTAGAGGCTTTTTTAAACAGTTAAGCAGAGTCATTCACGGTGATTCTGGCAGCAACTAGCTCAGCCTGACCTCAGCTCTTGCCTTTTTCCTTTTACATTTTTTTTTCTTTTCATGATGACAGTGGTGAGGCTCTGCCTCCCCTGACTGCACATCCCTGCTATTTAGTGAGGCAATAGCGCTGATTATATGTACTTATTTTGTCTCCTTTCAGAAAGACTGTTGTGTCCATTTGGTTCAATTCAGTTAGGATTTATCTGTCTTGTTGGATTTGCTTGGATCTGCTTTGTTTTATACTAAAACTTTCAGGACTACCAAATGAACCCTGGTGCAAAAAACATTTCTCATTTATTTAGAAATATTTTAAATGTAGCAGACTAATTTTTACAAATAAGTTAATTATGTTGATACTTTACAATTTTTGTTGATCTACTGCAAAATTCCAAATGTTTACTAGTAGATTCAAAATTACACTCTGATTGCTATTTTCATAGCAACATTAGAGACATGTTGAATTTCATAAAACATATAAACATGAAAATGTGTACAGTTTGGGAAATGCTGTTGTATTATCACTGCAAAAATAATGATTACATAACATTTGCATGGAGCACTATCTTGCCTCATCATCTTTCATGGGGTTTATCCCCCCCCCCTTCCCTCCCTCCTTCCCTCATGCAGAGAGAGAGAGAGATTGGTGAAGTTTATATATGGACCGTCTTTAAATTGGTGAAGTCTTGATCATATTCTACATATATTCCTAAAGATGGTATTTTAAAAGCTTTTCACAGGAACTAGGCTGATAAAAATATATATTTCCTGTTTTTTTAATCAGAGGGCTTGCTTGCTGCTAGATCTGCATTTATATTCGCAGTCAATGTTCTGCTGCAATGCCTGCTCAAGTCACGGTGAATCTTTAGGAAGATATATATTCAGGATTACTGCTTCATTTCCAAATTACCAGAGTTAAACATTCTTCAAATTGCTCATAAATCCCTACCTGAAAGCACATTCCATCTCAAGCTTGTTCTTAGACGTCTTTTTAAATTTTCTATCAAGTTGCTTACAAATTATGTTCATGAAGTTGCTTTTATTTAATTTTACGATTATGCTGAAAAGACAAGGCCAATCTACCTAGAAGATTTTACAACATTGGAAACTTACAAGGATCCAAAAATAAAAATACAAAAATTACTATATTATAGTAGATTTTGTGAAATTATCAATTATTGCAAAGTTCTAATAAACAGCTATGGTAAAAGTAAATTCATAAATACACAAATATTTGTATACAACTCAAAGCATTAAATTTTCTAAACACATGTTTTCTTGTTAATCTACTTCACCTCACAGGAATTCGGAAGCTATTTACCAATTTCACCAGTTTCAGAACTGATTGAATAGTGGTGAAATTATATTCAAAAGTGGAATATGAGGAAAGTAATGGCACCCAATAAGTCTTGTAAATTATGTTAGGTCTGTTTTGTTTCAAATGTATTAGAGTCCTGAAAATAGTAGCTGGTAATGATATTTATACTGGTAAGATTTTCCTAATACTTCTGGGAATAAAAGAAAATTAGAATCATTTAATTTCATGTTAAAATGCAAAACAACTAAATGCATTTTTGGACATGAATTGACAATACCTGCTGACTAGATGTCAAATAATATACTTTTCTAGGTTATAAAAAATTTCTTCAAAGTCTTCTAGGAAATTTAAACTTGTTCTACATAATAGAATTGTAAAACATTTTCTTTGCCTTCAGCTGGAAGCCGTTCTGGTTCTCCTGGAAGAGTTTTGACTACAACTACACTTTCAACTATGAATACAGGTATTCAGAGAATGCTAGTCAGCTCTGCAACAGCACAAAAACGGAGCAAGATTCCTCGAAGCCAAGGATGCAGCAGAGAAGCAAGTCCTTCAAGATTGTCTGTTGGTAAGATTTGTTCATTATAGCTAGCAGAGATTACACTATTTATGTTACACATAACGACTGAAAATAGGAAAGAGAAGCTATACCTCATCTCACAGAACTCTTGCAATATGCTACCAAAATAGTAATTTTCAGCATCAGAATACTTCACACTAAGGCCTAAAATAAGTCTGCTAAGCACAAATTCTGTCATTTTCCTAAAATTTAGGCTAAGCATTTCAGCACCATCCAGGTAAAATTATCATGCCATCTCTAACACACATGTGCATGCACATGCACGCACAGACCATGGCCTTGCAACACAGCACTATCCTAGAATGACAGTCCTAGAATGAAAGAACACAAATTTCCTGAACATGTAACTAAAATGCTATTGATTCTGCCTTTTTAGTTTCTGAGATTAGTATTGCATTGGGAGAAGAAAACATAAATGTACATTTTTACAGATATCACTCAGGTTTATTTTAAAGCATAAATCTGAATTGATAAACAAGTATATAGATATAGTAATATCAATTTTCCCTGAAGATAGTTATATGTTTAATGTTGATTCATATATCATTCTAGCTATAACTAGTTTATCAAGTCATTTTTCTGGGATTGTCTCCTATATTCACTATAAGCAAATAGCCCCACTCCAGGAACCTTCCAGGCAGTCGCTTACACGACAAACCATTTTGTATTACATTTTTGCTGATAAATAAATGAAGGGAGACTAGCATAGATCTATTTCAAGCTATTTAGCTCTCATCAGCTAGCCATACCCTTACTGGGATTCGAATTTGGGCTGCTTATATATTAGGCAGTTGTATTAACCTGTAAGCTACAAGTTCTCCTCCTTTATCAGCTGAGCCAGGGAGTGATTAAGTGTTTTTTCTTCTGTCAAAACACCCAGGTGCTTATGGCTAGCTGATGAGAGCTAAATGGCTTGAAATATATCTATACTAGTCTTCCTTCATTTATTTATCAGCAAAAATGTGTGTGTGTGTGTGTGTGTGTGCACGCGCGTGCACGCGCTGGTGTTGTATTCGGGTCTTTTCCCATGTAAGATTGAGATTGTCTTGGCAATGTTTCGGCGAGGTCCCACTCGCCATCTTCAGGCTGGTGTTTTCGGCTTCATACTTGTGTGAGTAAGGCGTGGTCGGAGCTGTCGTCTTTCAATAAATCTTGGTGTGTGTGTGTGTGGAGTGCTGGCTTTGTTGCTGTAAGTGGGTTGATTGGCTGTGCAGTTGCATCCTGATTGGTAGATGGATAAACATCAACTCCATCTACCAATCAGGATGCAACTACACAGCCAATCAAC
Source organism: Thamnophis elegans (assembly GCF_009769535.1). Classification (NCBI taxonomy): domain Eukaryota; kingdom Metazoa; phylum Chordata; class Lepidosauria; order Squamata; family Natricidae; genus Thamnophis; species Thamnophis elegans. The sequence continues at coordinate 61,405,768 of NC_045558.1, read as the reverse complement.
CCACTTACAGCAACAAAGCCAGCACTCCACACACCCCCACCAAGATTTATAGAAAGACGACAGCTCCGACCACGCTTACTCACACAAGCACGAAGCCGGAAACACCAGCCTACGATATGTATATATTTATATATTTAAAATCTACAAAAACATTGTAGACACATACATACATACATACATATATACACACATACATACACACACATACATATACACACACACATACATACATATATATATTTGTGTTGTATTTGTGCTGATAAATAAATAAAGGGAGACTATCAGTCTTGTCAGCACAAATGCAACACAAATGTAACAAAGGCAACAGTAAAAATAATGGCTTTCTGTCGTGATGGTCTCTTGTGATAGACAGAGAAAGGAAGCAGTGTGCTTCCTCCCATATTTGGGCATACCAGGGGTTGTGGCACAACACACACACACACACACACAAACACACACATACAGTGGGGCAAAAATGTATTTAGTCAGCCACCAATTGTGCAAGTTCTCCCACTTAAAAAGATGAGAGAGGCCTGTAATTGACATCATAGGTAGACCTCAACTGTGAGAGACAAAATGAGAAAACAAATCCAGGCAATCACATTGTCTGATTTGGAAAGAATTTTTTTGCAAATTATGGTGGAAAATAAGTATTTGGTCAATATCAAAATTTCATCTCAATACTTTGTTATATATCCTTTGTTGGCAATGACAGAGGTCAAATGATTTCTGTAAGTCTTCACAAGGTTGACACACACTGTTGCTGGTATGTTGGCCCATTCCTCCATGCAGATCTCCTCTAGAGCAGTGATGTTTTGGGGCTGTCACTGGGCAACATGGACTTTCAACTCCCTCCAAAGGTTTTCTATGGGGTTGAGATCTGGAGACTGGCTAGGCCACTCCAGGACCTTGAAATGCTTCTTACAAAGCCACTCCTTCGTTGCCCGACCGGTGTGTTTGGGATCATCGTCATGCTGAAAGACCCAGCCACATTTTATCTTCAATGCACTTGCTGATGGAAGGAGGTTTGCACTCAAAATCTCACGATACATGGCCCCATTCATTTTTTCCTGTACATGGATCAGTCATCCTGGTCCCTTTGCAGAGAAACAGCCCCAAAGCATGATGTTGCCAACGCCGTGCTTCACAGTAGGTATGGTGTTCTTTGGATGCAACTCAGCATTCTCTCTCCTCCAAACACGACGAGTTGTGTTGCCACCAAACAGTTCTACTTTGGTTTCATCTAACCATATGACATTCTCCCAATCCTCTTCTGGATCATCCAAATGCTTTCTAGCAAACTTCAGACGGGCCCGGACATGTACTGGCTTAAGCAGGGGGACACATCTGGCACCGCAGGATCTGAGTCCCTGGCAGCATAGTGTGTTACTGATGGTAGCCTTTGTTACGTTGGTCCCAGCTCTCTGCAGATCATTCACTAGGTCCCCCCGTGTGGTTCTGGGATTTTTGCTCACCGCTCTTGTGATCATTTTGACCCCACATGGTGAGATCTTGCATGGAGCCCCAGATCAAGGGAGATTATCAGTGGTCTTGTATGTCTTCCATTTTCTAATTATTGCTCCCACAGTTGATTTCTTCACCAAGCTGCTTGCCTATTGCAGATTCAGTCTTCCCAGCCTGGTGCAGGTCTACAATTTTGTTTCTGGTGTCCTTCGACAGCTGTTTGGTCTTTACCATAGTGGAGTTTGGAGTGTGACTGTTTGAGGTTGTGGACAGGTGTCTTTTATACTGCTAACAAGTTCAAACAGGTGCCATTAATACAGGTAATGAGTTGAGGACAGAGGAGCCTCTTAAAGAAGAAGTTACAGGTCTGTGAGAGCCAGAAATCTTGCTTGTTTGTAGGTGACCAAATACTTATTTTCCACCATAATTTGCAAAAAAATTCTTTCCAAATCAGACAATGTGATTGTCTGGATTTGTTTTCTCATTTTGTCTCTCATAGTTGAGGTCTACCTATGATGTCAATTACAGGCCTCTCTCATCTTTTTAAGTGGGAGAACGTGCACAATTGGTGGCTGACTAAATTCTTTTTTGCCCCACTGTATGTATGTATGTATGTATGTATGTATGTATGTATGTATGTATGTATGTATAAATAATAGTGCTTTAAGAATGCTCAGTATTATACAAAGTAAAATACTTGGGATTACATTAAAATATGATTTTTTTTCTGTGTTCTTCCCTTTTTGTGCTGCTGTTGGCCTGTCCCCTGAATCATACTAGCTCGAGGTAGTCGCATTCCTCGACCTAGTGTAAGTCAGGGATGCAGTCGGGAAGCCAGTCGGGAAAGTAGCAGGGATACAAGCCCTGTCCGCTCTTTTGCACCCCTTGGTAAGTACATGGAAAGCTTGTTATGCATGGTTGTTTGCTCCTGATTATCTGCTAATATAAGCTGAAGTAAAAATGACAAGTAAATATTTGCCCACATAAAAGACATGTGATTTGCCTATTTTGGCTGAAGAAATTTATCCATCTGAGGAGCTTAAAAATTTCCTGTGGAATTGTAGAATAATTGAACAATCCAAAGGTACATGCATAAGTAATTCTAAACTTCTGTTGCATACATCGGTAATTTCTTCAATATATATGTTTCTGAAGAAAATCAGACTGCAATTTTATATCAGGTTATTTTATATCGTATTACTGCCATATAATGACAAATGACAATCATATAACAGGAATAGAATAATGATTAGCAATTTGAATTTTTTTTTCATCCTACTACTTAATGGGCAAATCTTACATAGGCATTCAAACTCTGTATTTCATTTTATGATTCTGGCATACTTTCCAGTGTCCATTCTTTTTAACACATAACATGCTAACCTGTTAACTGGCTCATTACATCACCATAATAATTATTGACTTGAGTTTCTGATTTCTAAGAAATCAGATGAATACTGAATTAACAAAAATATTATTCCTTTTAGTTATATTTTAATGTCACAAGTTTGATTTAAGTATTATTGATTAAAGCGATCAATATTTCTTTTTTTTAAATGCATAGTTTTATTTTTTTATTTTTTTTCATGGAAAAAAGGCTTACAACAGGTTTTAAATACCAATTAAAAGCATCATTTTTTGTATGTGAAATCCATCAGTACAATGGTACTCCCTGACACCTGCTTATGAACTTATTTTAATTAAGATTTAGTTGCTTTTAATTCAGAAAAAATAACATGTTGTTATTTTGGTAGTGTTTCTTTCTAATAAAAAGATACATAGAATCATAGGAATTGAATATATGACTGTACATGTGCACACATAAAAATATAATGCAGTATATTTTATATCCATTTGTTAATTTTGACTGCAGCAGATTGTATTTTAAACAATGAAAAATAGTCACTGTGCTTTTGCTACACTTGTTTTAATCAATTGTGACTAAATTGTTTTTATGATTTGCATGGTACACTGGATTTATATCATGAATTAAATCACGTATTAATTATGTATGTTATCTCGCAAAATTTTATTCAATCCATTTTTATTTCAGTATACTTTACAAATTTAACAAGAACTTCAATGGTATTGTCTGTAAATTTCTAAGATGAACAGCTGTCCTATATCCTTAGCTTCTGCAGTGTCTGCGATGAAGTGAATATTACTTAGAAACACTTAAACTAAATAAAAATTGTAATAGTATTTTAACAACAAAGAATATGATTTCATGCCAACATTTAAAGCTGATTATTTACAACTCCTGCATCTTCTTTATAAAATTATAAATTGCTTTGCACTTTATTACTCTGTTTAGGGTATAAGCAAGTCTAGAAATGGTTTTTATAGGCAGTCCTTGACTTACAACCACAGTAGGGACTGGAACTTCCATTACTAAATAGATAGTTTTTGAGTTCAGCTGAGTTTACAGCCATTTTTACAATGGTCATAAAGTAAATTTGGCTTTCACTATTGATTTCACTTGTTGGAAACCCTTTGAGAAGGTTGCAGATGGTGATCATGTGACCCCAGGATACTGCAATCATTGAAAATACATGCCAGTTTTTATCACATGACCATAGGAATACAGTAGTCATAAGTGTGAGAAGTGATCATGAGTCACTTTTTTCGATTCTGTCATAATTGCAAACAGCTACCAAACAGATGGTTGTAAGTCAAGGACTAGTCTGTTTTTTCATAAAATAGTTCCAAGTGATATGTTCTGGGAGAGTCATAGATTAAATATTACATAGACAACCAAGATAACATAGACAAGACTGCTACACCCTTGTTTTTCATTCAGTAGCCACAAGAATAAGTGAAATGATAGTATCCACTGTCACTTACATGCCACTTACCGTATTTTTCAGAGTATAAGATGCTCCAAAATATAAGACATACCTAGCTTTTGGGGAGGAAAACAAGGGGAGTGGGGAAATCTGCCTCTGCCTCCCATCAATTTGCCTCCTTGCAGTAAACAGCAAACAATACATAAGATATACACTGTTTATAGTGTTACATTTCAGACTATACTTGTACAGATGCTGTTAAAATTGATGTGGCTTTCTGGAAGTATATATTATTCTCTGTTATTTAAAAGAAGATACAATAGCACTGGGCCTCTTCAGATCAAGCATTTATTTTAAAAAGCTTCTTCATTTTGTTAAGTTGTTTAAAACAATAATAAAGCAGACTTTAAAAAATAAGTAATAATTTGAACATTATATAGACATATATAGTTATTGACACCTCCTTGCAGCAAACAGCAAATAGCCTGTTTCAGTTTAGCCTGATTAGAAGAAGAAAAAAACTGCCTCTGCCTCCCAGCAAACAGAAAGTTTCACTTTCAATTTCAGTTTAAGCACCGGCTTCCCGAAGGTCAGCTGTTTCAGGCTGCAGCGATTGCCATAGCCTATTCCAGTCTCCGCAAGCCCCATTCTTTCAGTTTGCTGCAAGGAGGTAAATTGCTGGGAGGCAGAGGCCAAAGGGTGGGGGGCAGTGGGTAGACGGACCTACATTCAGTGTATAAGACACACCCAGATTTTCACCCTCTCTCAGGGGCGGTGGGGAGTTGCATCTTGTACTCCGAAAAATACAGTAATCTATATATAAAGTAGCTAAGGAGCTAATTTTTAATTTTTTTAAAAAATCATATGTTATGAGTCATTGCTTTTACTCATTTTGTGTGTAAATTGGCTGGTAGGTGCAATCATCATGGACCCAATCTTCTAAACCGGTTCTTGCACTCCACCTGCTTCAAAAGTGCTTCTGTGAATAACCCCTCCCCAGAATTGTCATTTCAAACTTTTCAATGTAATTAAGCTTAGCTGATCTGAAAAGTTTGAAGGGATAAGAACTAGCCAAATAAAGTAGGAGAGATAAATTCCTCATGAATCCTGTAGCAATGAGTTCCATATTCTTGTCAGACAAACAACATAGCAGTGCCCATAGGACTTTTAGCTTTTGTCTTCCTTGTAGTTTGATCAGTTCCTATAGCTTAGATATCTTATTAAATCCAATTAGAGAAATAATATCTTTCCATCCCCAACATTACTTACAGTCTCCTTTGCATCTACTTCAAATAATCAAAGAGTCCTGTAAACATATTTATTTCAGCCACTAGCCTTGTTACTTTTTTATACTGATGTTTCCACTAACAGTATTTCTGAACACTTTTTAGTAGCTCAGTTCTGAATATACCTTGGCAGAAAATTGGATACAAGTGGTTGGCCATAGGAGCTATGAGTTGTTTTAGTTGTCCCACAACAAAGATTCATTGTAATTTCACCCTTGATTACTATTCACTATGAAAATCAGTCTCCAGAGGTAGCCTGATTTCTCACTTTGCCTAGAACTTGCTTCATTGCTTTCTCTGCAGTTTTCCTGTTCTGTATTATTATAATAACAGAGAGGGTTCATATGATCCTGTTATTATAGCTTCCAGGCATCACTCCAGATCTACTGGTGCTCTCTACTCTCCAGATGTTTATGGAGCTACAGGTGAAGGATGAGTACTCTTTGCTATCAGTTGTGCCATCATCCTGGATTACTTTTTACCATATTTGGTTTCTCATAAAGTCTATTTTTATTCTTTTCTACATTAGCTTGTATTCATAATTTTGGGATAATTGAAGTATATGAAACAATGCTTTCATTCCATATACCCTGAACATTTTCTCCTCCTAATTTAAGATGAATTTTCCTTTTTTTGTTTCATTCTTTATTTCTAAAGCTTTATTAATGCATGTTGCTTTTACATACACCATGATACAGCTTATATTGACCAAGTTCCTTAATATGATTCATAATTTCTAAACCGGTAAACACAAGACTGAACACATTTTAATAAGAGATTCTATAAGTTGTCAGTCTCTAAGTTCCTATATAATTAGGCTATCAATAGAATTTTGTTTTGATATTATAAAAGCCGCAGTAAAATAACTGTAAAATAACATGCATTTACATTTGCATTTAAGTGTCAACATTACAGTGAAATTTAATTTTATGAGGATATTTTGAGAACTCAATTTAATAAACATGGTTCTTTTCAGGGAGGAGGAGAAAATAATGATACATAGCTGACCATCATGTAAATGCTACAACTTATATACTTAAATTGGATATTGGAAATTGGTATTAGACCAAGCTTTCTTTGCAATTTTTACTATAGCAAATCCTAAAAAATGTCATTTTCACCTCTAACAATAAAGGTACTTTTAAAAAACTGAAGGAGAATTTTAACTGCAGATATAATTGCTTCATATGCATGTATTAACATTTTCTAGATTAGAGCCTATTACACTTTCCTGATTTAATAAATCAAATGTCATCTGGGATTAGTAGTAAGGATCCAAAAGGGGTAGAATTTATATATTTCAGATATTTGTTATTTTCCAAATAAATATTATATTTCCACTTTTTAAAATAATATATTAAACTTTCTAAGTCAAGTCAAATTAATTGATTTTTTTTTTATGCTGTTTATTTCAGGTTTTGGAATTAGTCAATCAAGCCGATTGTCTTCATCAGTTAGTGCCATGCGTGTCTTAAACACAGGCTCCGATGTTGAAGAAGCAGTAGCAGATGCTTTGGTATGTTTTTGTGGGAATAACAAAGTAGGATTTTTATTTTCTTATGCTTTATCTTTTATTGTCTAATTTGATTATTTATTCTGCCAAGTTAAATCATGCTCCTTTCCTAATAAATGTTAGTACATCTCTTTTTATTTATATAAGCATGTTTTTCTTAAGACTGTGTTCTTTGAAACCCCAGCCTAGCTTGTCTTCTACCTGTTTTATAAGAAAAAAGATAATGTCTTGCATGTAAATGTGTTGGATTCTGTGATACTTGTGTGAGAGAGGATTATGCATAATTTTGCAGAGAAGAATGTTAATTACACACTTTAAAACAAATATAAATACAAATCAGTGGCTGAGAAATCCAGCTGAGTTAATAAAATAATATTTTAATTAGATCTCATGACACATGTCACCTTCTTTATAAGCCCTACTTCACATATCTCAGTTTTTCCCCCTCTGCTCTTTGATCTCACAGTAATAATCTGATGACTTCAACAGGAATTCAGTTTATATCAAAACTGGATTCTTGTGTTGTAAATCATCTCCCTCTCTCTCTCTCTCTCTCCCTCCCCTCTCTCTGTATTCTGATTCTACCTGCTTAGCATATTTGCTAACAAGCTACTCAATGTTTGTATTCATAACCTTTGTTTTTTCTATAATGCTCTCAGCTGTTAGGAGACATTCGGACAAAGGTATAACTACTATTGTTTTCCTATTAATATTATTTTTATATATATATATATATATATATATATATATATATATATATATATATATATATATATATATATATATATATATATATATCCCAAACTTTATAATATATAAACAAAACACTATTTTGATAAATAGGATTTGTATTCTACATACATGTTTTAAATTACCAAAACATTCTAAATAGGTCTATATGGGTTTAAATGTAAATTAAATTTAAGTAAATTCCAAATATTTGTTTGTATGGGTTTTTTTTAAGTAATGCAGCCCCAACAGGACAAGCTATAATGTGAAATCACTAGAACATCTGCTGTGTTTTATCTTACCTATAGTTGTGGTAATAATGATTGGGGATAATGTCATTTTAATTAGATTTTTAGTTTAAATATCTCCTTTTTCAGATAAATAACAATAAGCATTTCCTCTTTTTAGTGAAGCCTGAAGATAATAGTAGGATCTGGAAAACTGAATCTCTGAACTGTCTGAAAAAAGCTTATTTTGCCATTGTTTATCTTATTATTACTTTTCTGTATAATAGAAAAAGCCAGTTCGAAGGAGGTATGAATCTTATGGAATATACTCTGATGATGATGCTAACAGTGATGCTTCCAGTGCCTGCTCAGAAAGATCCTATAGCTCACGAAATGGCACAATACCCACCTACATGCGACAGACAGAAGATGTTGCTGAGGTCCTTAACCGCTGTGCAAGCTCCAACTGGTCAGAGAGAAAAGAAGGTCTTCTTGGTCTACAAAATTTATTAAAAAATCAGAGGACATTAAGGTAAGAAATTAATTTTCATTGTACTCAGATGTAAAAGTATTCCCTATAATAGTGCAGATTTTAGTCTCAATCTTCTTAGTTGCTTTCAGTAGAAAACATATATTTATAATCTTAAATTATATTTATAAGACCACCTGACTCTAGGTGACTTCAGGCAGCAAACAATAAAAATAAAGAATAAAAACAATAATAAAAAAATGGTTAATGTGAATTAACCAAAGCCTGGGAGAAGAACCAGGTCTTCAAGGAGGAGAGGAGAGATCATTCAGACCTCTATGTGCTGTTCCAGAGGGCATGCATTGTTACAGAAAAGCATGCTTATAGACCATAGGTGGAGGGAGGGATCAATAATAGCAAACTGAAAAGTAGGCAGAGTGATCTGACCATGATAGAACTGGCAATAATGTATTCCAACAGCAAATCTCTTGTCCTAAGACAAAAATTAGATCCAATGTGCAACCTTTGGTGTGTCAAACTATTACCCTCAACCTTCCTGGTGAAGGAATCAATCCAACAACCACCCACACAGCTATAATCCCAGCTGTTTCTGCTGTCAGATACTAAGCAGTCCAATGTGCCATAATGCCACAGGTATTCAGAGTTAGTGCAAGTTCAACCCATTCCAGTTTTACTCAACAACACTAGTCTCAACCTGAAGTGGCTTTCCAATCTAATATTCCAATCAGCTAAACCACAAGTTATTTCAGAAGTTGTTTCATAAAGTCCACTAGGGTAAAATCCAAAATGAGAGTCTGGACCTGGCGTAACAGGTGTATGCCCTAACTTGGCTGTGAAACACGTACACCCGGACAGCTGCAGGAGTTAGCAATAGCAGAAAAAAATATCTAAATACTTGCACTTAACCTTCAACTTAATTTTTATACAGATGTGATTTTCATTGCATTAAGATTTTTACAGAAGTGCGATTTTTTTCTGGTTTAGTCTTAGGCTTTTGTTAAATAATGGAATTGGGTGCCAAGAGTCAGTTAGAGTAGGAAAATCCTGTACCAGGAAATAGATTGTTTTAGCAATACTATCATTTGCAACTCTTATTCACATGACCCAGTATTCTCTATTTTCTAAGGTAGAAATAAGGATCCATGCTGAATTCCCTTCAGGAAGGATCTTGATGGCTCAGGGACAGCATGGATGGAAAGAACAATGAGGCTCTTTATGTGACTTATCATAATTTGTTGAAAGAATATTTCTATTGTATTAAGGACACCTCATAATGACTTGACAAAGGGGAAAATGAGATTTTAAAAAAGCAATTTTTAGACAAGTACTGATACTCCTCAACTTACAATCATTTGTTTAGCCACTATTTGCATATTTGAATAGTCACAGTGAACAGTGATTTATAGATAGGTCCCGCACTTACAACCATCACAGCATTTGCATGGTCACATGATCAAAATTTGAATATATGGCAACTCGCATGTATTTATGACAATTACAGCATCCCAAAATCATGTGGTCTCCATTTGCAACCTTCCCAGCCAGTTCCCAACAAACAAAGCAAAAGGGGAAGCCAGATTTGCTTAACGACAGTGATTCACTTAACAACTGCAGTAATTTGTTTAACAACTATGCTAAAAAAGCTCATAAAAATCAGTTGACTCACTTGACAACCACCTGAGCAATAGAAACTGTGGTCCCAGTTATGGTCATAAGTAATGGACTACCTGTAAAATGGCTTAAGAGGGCATATATGATAAATGTTTGCAGTGCTGACTCTGAAATAAAGCTTTTTCCTTTCAAAACAATACCATGCTGTTATTTTCCTTAAGGACGTATAGCTATGTGATAAAACATCAGTCCAACTTATACTTTCTGCAGAATCTTCTTTTAAGATTAGAAATAGAATATTATCTATGTACCATGTTTTCCCCAAAATATGACCTATTCAGAAAGTAAGTCCTAACTTGAGTTTTACTTGTGCACCTAATATAAGCCCTACCCCTCAAAATAAGCCCCAACTAAGACCCCGCCCACTCCAGGGTGCACAGGTAAAAATTAAGCTAGGGTGGGTATTTGCCCTACTACTTATCTTCGGGTAGTTACAGCCAGGCCTTGTACACCTTAGCCCACTTCTTTTGCTGCAGCAGGCAATGCTTTCATGAATCCTAACCCTAACTCTTACTGATAACAGAGCTCTGGATTGATCCGGAGTTCTGTTATTGGCTGCAGAAACCTTCAGGAAATCCTTGCTGGTCTTGCCGGACAAAGAAGTTCTTGAAGGCCTCTGATAACGAAAAAGAGGCTGGGAGCGACACCCACAAATGAATGGATGATATCCCCTCCCAAAAAAATAAGACCTGGGGTCCTTTTTGGTGGCAAAAAATAAATAAATAAGACAAGGTCTTATTTTTGGGAAAACATGGAAGATAATACAGGGCAATGTGTTATTAAAAGTTCTTTTGCATTTTATGAGATCATCAACATATTATATTTTTAAAAAGTGGAATTGCAAATATTTTTAAATTAGGACATAGATTTTTTTAAAAGTTCTTCATCACATCCCTCTGAAGTTTTACTAAAGTAATATTTTGTCATTTTGGCAGTCGTGTTGAATTAAAAAGATTGTGTGAAATCTTCACCAGGATGTTTGCTGATCCTCATAGCAAGGTATGCATTTCCATTTTATTATTTATGATGATTTATTAAGCATTGTATAGATTAAAACTCTAAAAGCTTTCATTGGAGTTGCTTCACTCACAAAGTTAAAAGATAAGGACCATGGATTTCAAGTATTGCTGTTCTTCTAAAATTACACAAGTCCATGGTTCCTAAATTTAATTAATTTAATTTAATTTATTAGATTTATAGGCCGCCCAATCCCGGAGGACTCCGGGCGGCTTACACAGAACAAGAAAGGAAAACAAACAAAATAAAATAAAAATGAAGATTAAAATTCTCCAACACGCATACATTCAAGTTGGGGCTGGACCCTACATAATAAGGTCAACAGCCCCAGGCCTGCCGGAACAGCCAGGTTTTAACAGCTTTTCTGAAGGCCATGAGGGTGGGCAAGGTCCGGACCTCTGGGGGTAGCTCATTCCACAGGGTCAGAGCGGCCACAGAGAAGGCCCTCCTCCGAGGCCCCACCAGCTGACACTGTCCGGCTGATGGCGTCCTAAGGAGGGATCTTATCGGCCGTTGGGAGGTATGCGGCAGTAGGCGGTCTTGCAAATACGCTGGTCCTGAGCCATGTAGGACTTTAAAGGTAATGACCAACACCTTGAATTGCGTGCGGAGACCAATTGGCAGCCAGTGCAGCTCGCGGAGGATAGGTGTAATATGGGTGTATCTCGGTACACCCAATATCGCTCGAGCGGCTGCATTCTGGACTAGCTGTAGTCTCCGAACGCTTTTCAGGGGTAGCCCCATGTAGAGCGCATTGCAATAATCCAGCCTTGAGGTGACAAGGGCATGAGTGACTGTTTGAAGTGCACCCTGAACCAAGTCGGGCCGCAGTTGATGCACCAGGCGAACCTGGGCAAAGGCCCCCCTGGTCACAGCCGACAAGTGGTGTTCCAGTGTCAGCTGTGGATCCAGGAAGACCCCCAAATTGCGGGCCCTCTCTGAGGGTTGTAAGTTTTCACCTCCCAGGATCAAGGATGGACTGTCTGAACTGTCCTTTGGAGGCAGTATCCACAGCCACTCTTGTCGGGATTGAGTACGAGTTTGTTTACCCCCATCCAGATCCTGACAGCTTCCAGGCATCGGCACATCACGTCTGCCACTACACTGAGTTGGCACGGGGCAGATAGGTACAGTTGCGTATCATCTGCGTATTGATGGTACTTTATCCTGTGCCGTCGTATGATCTCACCCAGCGGTTTCATGTAGATGTTAAATAGAAGGGGGGACACGACCGAACCTTGCAGCACCCCACAATTGAGGGGCCTAGGGGTCGACCTCTGTCCCCCGACCAACACCGACTGCAACCTACCGGAGAGATAGGAGGAGAACCACCGTAGAACAGTGCCTCTCACTCCCACCTCCTCCAGACATCGCAGAAGGATACCATGGTTGATGGTATCAAAAGCCGCTGAGAGGTCAAGAAGCACCAGGATAGAGGAGTGCCCTCTATCCCTAGCCCGCCAGAGATCATTGGTCAGAGCGACCAAAGCGGTTTCTGTGCTGTACCCAGGCCTGAAACCAGACTGAAAGGAATCCAGATAATCCGCTTCATTCAAGGTCCGTCGGAGCTGAAGCGCCACCACCTTCTCAACAACCTTCCCCAAAAAAGGGGACAGTAGTTTTTCAGGACGGCTGGATCCAGGGAAGGCTTTCTTGAGGAGGGGCCTCACCACCGCTTCCTTTAATGGTTGCGGGAAAGACCCCTCCTGCAAAGAAGCGTTGGTGATCGCCTGGAGCCAGCCACGTGTCACCTCCCTGCTGGTCGAAACCAGCCAGGAGGGGCACGGGTCCAGTAAACAGGTGGAGGCACTCATCGCTCCCATGGCCTTGTCCACTTCCTCAGGGGTGACAAAATCGAACTCATCCCAGGAAAACCGACTTGGACTTGCCCTCGGCTGGTATTGCCCAAGCGGAGTCTAGATCTGTCCGAAACTGAGTGATTTTGTCTGACAGAAACTGAACAAATTCCTCAGCTCTTCCCTGCAGGGGTTCCCCCACCCCCTCACCTTTCAGGAGGGAGCGGGTCACCCTGAACAGGGTGGCTGGGCAAGATTCCACAGACGCAATAAGAGTGGAAAAATGAGTGCATTTTGCCGCCCGTATCGCCACTAAATAAGTCCTAATAAACACTCTTAGTAGTGTTCGATCAGATTCAGAGTTACTAGACCTCCAATGTCGCTCTAGGCGTCTCTTGTGGTGCTTCATCTCCCGGAGTTCCTCGGTAAACCAAGGTGCCCTCCTGGATCCACTGCCGCGGAGAGGCCTCAAAGGCGCAATCCGATCTAGTGCCTCAGTCACCGCAGCATTCCAAGCAGCGACTAAGGATTCGGGTTGCAGGCAAGGGAGTCAGGTATCTCTCCAATCTCCCTCTGAAATCCCATCAGGTCCATCAGGTGCCTGGGGCGGAACCACTTAATCGGCTCCACCTCTCTGCAGTGGGGGAGTAGTGTCCTGAAATCAAGCCTCAGCGAGGAGTGATCTGACCATGACAAGGGCGAGATCTCTATTCCCCTTAATTCCAGATCACGTCTCCACTGCCCCGAGAGAAATACGAGATTGAGTGTGTGTCCCGCTCTATGAGTTGGGCCCTGAACTATTTGGGTCAAGTCCATGGTTGTCATGGAGACCATGAACTCCTGCGCTCCATCAGAGTGTTCGCCAAGAGACGGTAGATTGAAGTCCCCCAGCACCATTAGTCTGGGGAACTTCACCACCAACCCAGCTACTGATTCCAGCAGCGCAGGCAGGGCTGTTGTGACGCAGCTGGGAGTAGGTACGTCAAGAACAAGCCCGCTTGAACCCCCCAACTTCAAGAGAAGGGACTCACACCCCACAATCTTCGGGCAGGGATCCTGCGAGGAACTAACAACTCCCAGACAACCATTGCTACTCCCTCACCCCTTTTTCTGGTGTCGTGGTTGGTGAAGCACCCGAAACCCATCTGGGTACATTTCTGAGAGGGGGACTCCTCCCTCTTTGCCCAGCCAGGTTTCAGTTATACATGCCAGGTCTTCCCCCTTGTCTAATATCAAGTCCCGGATGAGGGGAGCCTTATTCACAACAGACCTGGCATTTAGCAACAGCAACCTGAGACCAGGACCCTGAACTCCTCTGCCACCAGGTTCTTGAGGTGAACCTGAAGGGCTGGAACAAGGAATCACTGTGATGTAGCAAGTCCTTCTTCCCTGGTAATAGCTAGCCCTACGGCTCCCGTCATATCTGCCCCTCTCAGTCATGACCGAAATGCTCCGACCCTCTTCCCCACCCGCAGGCCACACACAGCATTCACTCTAGGGCGAGGGGCGGATACGGGCCCCCAACCACTTCTGCTTCTGCCCTCAGTGGAGGGGGCTCCAGGTCGTACCCCCAGTCCCATCGCTTTCACTCAACAGGCATTTCCACACAAGCACACCCCACGATAATTGTTAAAATACAAACAACAATAAAAATAATTAACTAATTAATTTAAAAGTGGGCGCATTCATTCTCACAATCGTACTATCATACACTCAACACACAAGTTAAAAAATGCAGATTCTTAGGTCAGCGAAAATTGGTGGGGGAGGAAAACTCCTCTTCCCCCACGCAGTCTGGGAAAAGGTGGTAAAGTCTGAGGTGACTGAAAAGGCTGGTGCTGGTTGAAAGGAGCAAGTTCCCAGTCTCTTCGACCCTGTCCTCCCGGGGCGACAACGAAAGAAGGGTGCACGCTGATCGGAACGACCAGTGGCAACGATGTCCAAAACCAACACCACAGTGAAGAAGAAGAGGGGGGAGGTAGGGAGAGCTGTATCCAAGATGGAATGGCAGCGGTAGAAAGGCCAGCCGCCCAGCTCCAGGTCACACCAACGCAGGCTTCTCCTCCTCCAAGGCTCGACGTGCAGCAGGGCGGCACAACAGCATGACCCAGCGCCCCCCCCCACGAAGCGGCAAAGCCGGGACCAGCTGCTATTGGACGGCGGTCGCGGTGGCCGGGTGGGCGAAACAGCGGCAAGTTGGCTGCCTCCTAAGACAACAGGGGCAGGTCGACGGCTAAAGCGAATGAAACAGCAGTCGGCAAGTCGGCGGTCTCCTCCAAGCAGCAGGCCAGACCGCGGCGGCTCAAACAAACAGAGCAGCGGCCGTGGTGGATGGAGCAGGCGACTGGAGCAGGCGGGGCGGCGGCAGGTTGGCCGCCGCCCCAAGGCAGCAAGGCCAGCTACGATGACCAAAACAGACCAAAGCAGATGGAATGGTGGCTGGAGACAGATGGAACAGCGACAGATGGGACAGCGATGAACCGGTGGTCCCACCGACACGACAGAGCCAGGTCAGCACCCCAAATGGCAGTCACGATGATTAAAGCCGGTAAGATGGGGACCAGAGCTGGTGGGATAGTTGCAGGATCGGTAGCGTTTTCTGCGAACAGCTCTTCCAGAAGCAATATTGTCCTCTATGAGCTGCCTCACCGAATCCCCTCTATTTTGTTCTTGCATTCTAATCCTTCTAGTTCAGTGCTCAGCCCTCAGCTCCATACCTTTTTAGGCGTTTTTTCCCCAGAAACCGGAGCGATAAAACTCAGGCAGTCATGTTCCTTGTGCATGCAAGAAAGGACCTCACCAGGTTTATATAATTCTTGCTCAATTGAGAATAATTTGCAGCATCTTGCAGTCATGTGGCTGTGATTTTTCTCCAACATTTTTTTTTTTGCAGGAGAATTTTTTTTTTAAATTTACTAAATGACTATAGTGACTCACTTTATAATCATTGCAAAATCAAATCAGATCACAGGGTGACTTATTTAACTACCACATGACTAAAATTCCAGACCCATTTGAAGTTGTTAAGTGAGGACTACCTATACATAGTGTGGAGTTTAGTGCTCTGATTTAATTCACATCCATTAAACTCTAATGTAGAATCCTCAAAAGGGCTAACAATTCAAGTTATCAATAAGGTATAGGCAAATAATGTTTTCCTTTAAGTAGCAGTGACTTGAGACTCCAGAAAGCATTTTGTTAAATCATTACGATATGTATAAGGTGGGTTATTTCTGGTTTGCTCACAGATACAAAACATAGCTTCTCTCACCTTTGAATCATTTTGTTGTCTTTTTAGGCCTTCTTTATTCAATCCAGTTCTTCATTTCTTTTTTCTTCCCCCTTTTTTTAGAGTCTTCTAATTTCTTTTTAATATACAAAATGGATATTTTCTTTGTCTTTTGTCTTTGTGTAACATTGAGAATGAGGCATCTGCTGAAGAAAGAAACAAAAGAAACAGTATATTTTGGCCAAGCCAAGAAGAGAATCACTCCGTGAGTCTTTTTAGGGAGAATGCAGATATTAGTGGAACAATCAATAACTCCAAGCCCAATTATATGATAGTAGGTTTAGCAGAAGTCATAATATCAATGTTGGGACATTTCAAGCTTTCTGTTCTCCTGCAACAAGCCAACTCCATTGGTTTGTGTACTTATCAAATAAACATTGCAAAAGGAGGGCCTTGTGTTAGTCTGTGGTAGCCACATTTTAGGAGGAATTTGGTAGCAAACACCTTTCTAACTAACAAATGTAGTAAAATGAGCTGTAACTGTGCACATGATGTTTGTTCTGACTTGGTTTTTGGTAACACAACACAACAACTATGCTGTTTGTAACTAAACATTACCTTTATTAGGAGTGCCAGCAACCCTCTCCCTCACACAGCAGTCTAATGAAGTCTCTAAGTGCCTGGGGAAAGCGAAGCTCACTCCCTTTCCCCCTGAAATGACTCCAATGCACCAGGAGTCTCTCTCTCTCTCTGTCTCACCACACCTGTAACGGAAGTCCTGGAAGGTGTGCTATCTCTTTTCCCAGCAGCGGAGACACACACACACAAAATTAGATATTCCTTTTTCCACATATCAATATATTCCCACTTTTCAGATTTAGAGAAAAATAGAGGCTGTTAAGAGCAGGATTAAACAAACAGCCTCGTTGTAGTCTTTTTTGCTTCACTGCCCAGCTAATTGGGGAGTAATATTAATTATTTGATCCATATTTCCTAGCCTCTGGGGAGAAAATATTAAATTCTAAATAATAACTAGATAAACATTAGATTTTGGAAATTGAATAAATTATGTTTACTAATGGTTGTTTCCATTTAAGGACTTATAGCCATTTTTTCTTTCAGATAAAGGTTTGCCTCAGAGGAAACATTGTAAGCCTCCATTGCAAGCCACCCAGAGTTGCTACAACAATGAGATGGATTGCATATTAAAACAAACAAAGAAAAAACTTCATGAAATAAAAAAACTGTTTTTATAATAATCTATTATTATTCCATGACAAGAAGCTTCAATTATCTTAGATTCCAAAATATTTCAAATAATATAATCACCTATCTTTGTCCCCCTATGAATTTCAGTGGCTTGGTCAGATTTTAGTAATTCCACTGTTAATTTGAGCATCCTAACATTCTTTTTTCAGAATATCTGGGAGAAGTCAGAGTTGTGCTTTATATTAGTGGCTGTTCAAAGTTACAATGTCATTGAAAACAGTGACTTATGACCAGTTTTCACACTTAAAATCATTGCAACATCTCCATGGCCGCATAATCAAAATTCAGGTGCTTGGCAGTTGGTATGTATTATGATTGTTGCTGTGTCCCACAATCATATGTCATAATTATAACCACCTGATCCAGCTTTCAAGAAGCAAAATCAATGGGAGAAATTATATTCCCTTAACAACTGTATCTTTCACTTAACAAGCAGAGTGATTTACTTAACAATTGTGATGGGCTCGGCTGTGATCATAAATCAAGTCTACCTGTATCCAGCCCAATCTACCATATTTTTCAGAGTATAAGATGCTCCGAATATAAGATGCACCTAGCTTTTGGGGAGGAAAACAAGGGGAAAAAAATCTGCCTCTGCCTCCCAGCAATTTGCCTCCTTGCAACAAACAGCAAACAGTACAGACATATACACTGTGATGTTACATTTCAGACTATACTTGTATAGATCCTGTTAAAATTGATGTGGCTTTCTGGAAGTATAGTTATTCTCTGCTATTTAAAAGAAGATACAATAGCACTGGGCCTCTTCAGATCAAGCATTTATTTTAAAAATCTTTTTCATTTTGTTAAATTGTCTAGAACAGTGGTTCTCAAGCTTCCCAATGCTGTAACCCTTTAATACAGTTCCTCATGTTGTGGTGACCCCCAACCATAAAATTGATGTCTCAGTTCCTAAGACCACCGAAAATATGTGTTTTCTGATGGTCTTAGGTGACCCCTGGGAAAGGGTTGTTCAACCCCCAAAGGGGTCCCGACCCACAGGTTGAGAACCACTGGTCTAGAACAATAATACATCAGTCTTTAAAAATAAGTAATAATTAGAACATTGTATAGGCATTTATAGCTATTGATTTACCTCCTTGCAGCAAACAGCCTGATTAGCACAAGAAAAAATAATCTGCCTCTGCCTCCCAGCAATTTGCCTGTGCAGCAAACAGCAAGTTTCATTTTCAATTTCCGCAGGGGCCTCCCGATCAGTTTCAGGCTGCAGCAATTGCCATCGTCTATTGCAGCCTCCGCATTTCCCATGTTACCCCTTTGCTGCAAGGAGGTAAATTGCTGGGAGGTAGAGGCCAAAGGGTGGGGGCCAGTTGGTGGGTGGGGCTACATTTGGTATATGAGATGTACCCAGATTTTCACCCTCTTTTCATTTTGTCCTTAAGGACAATCAGAAGTTAACTAGCTTAATTATCCTATACCTCAATTATCCCTCACAATAAGTATAAGTATCAATGCTGCATTATGATATTTTGTCTTCCTAGTATTGTATTTATAAGAACTTTAACTTTATAAAAACTAATATACCTAGTATAGACTTGCTCATGATCTTTTTACACTGTTTGATATTACAGTCAGAAATAATTTCCTAGGATAAGTAATCATTGTATCTGAATAATATATTGTTTTCCGATTTTTCCCTTAATATAGCTTCCTAATTTTTCACTTTAGGTTATTTCTTGTAACTACCTCAGTATGTCAGCGTTCCAAGTATCATGTAGAATTAAATCAGAGTCCAAGGCAAAATGATCCTTAAAGTTCCAATTTAATAAAGCAGACATTTTAGCACATCTGTGTTAATCCCAATTCTGGAAATGACATCAGAATTCCACCCAGTTAAAAGTTCATGATCTTGTCCCCACACCCACAATCCATCACATGGTCCAATCTTCTTCTTCCATGCTGGCATCCACACCCAGCTGCTTCCGGTCAGGTGTAAAAGTGCGGAGACAAAAGATGACCTTGGCTTCTAGAGAAGAATGAAAACAATACATTCCACAATCCTACACCTGTCTATTCCCCCCTCCCATCAACTATGCTAATGAAACAGCATAATGAAATAAGAGAAAGTGTGGCAGGCCAAAATTCTAAAAGGAATATAATTGCAGCCCCGACAGGCAGCCTCTCCTCAGAAGAAAAACATTTCCTGAAAAGAGAATAACATAAAAGTTAACATTAAAAAAAACAAACCACCTACTTCCCCCCCCTAGGGAACCCTTTGGCTATTGGGAAACATCTCGTGGAATTGTTCTACTAACTTTTCCACTTTTAAGTTCCAGCTTTTCACCCAAGTGGTTTCAGACAAAGGGTAACCCTTCCATTGCACTAAATACTGCAAGTGACCCCTATTCAAGTTTCGAGTTTGAGTTTAATAAAATTTGTATGCCTCCCACTCCCATTGGGACTCTGGGCGGCTCACAACAAGAAAAAAGAAATATTTAAAAATAGAAAATACAATATTAAAATTCCACATCATCCATTCCATCTAAGCGGGGCTGGATATCAATCAACAGCCCCAGGCCTGCCGGAACAGCCAGGTCTTGACGGCTTTACGGAAGGCCAGGAGAGTGGTAAGGGTCTGGATCTCTATGGGTAGATCGTTCCACAGGGCCGGCGCAGCAACAGAGAAGGCCCTCCCCCAGGGGGCCGCCAGCCGGCATTGTCCGGTTGACGGCACCCGGAGGAGGCCCAACCTGTGCGATCTTGTTGGTCGTTGGGAGGTAAGTGGAAGGACGCGGTCTCTCAGGTAGCCAGGTCCTAAACCAAGTAGGGCTTTAAAAGTAATGACTAGCACCTTGAAGCGCATCCAGAGACCAATGGGGAGCCAGTGCAGCTCGTGGAGGATAGGTGGAACATGGGTGTATCTAGATACACCCCATATCGCTCGGGCGGCTGCATTCTGGACCCACTGTAGTCTTTGAACACTCTTCAGGGGCAGCCCCATGTAGAGCGCGTTACAGTAATCCAGTCTTGAGATGACGAGGGCATGAGTGACTATTCGAAGTGCCTCCTGGTCCAGGTAGGGCCACAACTGGTGCACCAGGCAAACCTGGGCGAAAGCCCCCATGATCACAGCCGACAGATGGTGCTCTAACGTCAGCTGTGGGTCCAGGAGGACGCCCAAATTGTGGACCCTCTCTGAGGGGTGTATAATTTCACCCCCAGGCTAAGAGGTGGAATGTCTGGACTAACCTTGGGAGGCAACATCAATAGCCACTCGGTCTTGTCTGGATTGAGTGCAAGCTTGTTCGCTCCCGTCCAGACCCTGACAGCCTCCAGGCACTTCCACTGCTTCGCTGAGTTGGCACAAGGCGGACAGATACAATTGAGTATCGTCCGCATATTGATGATATTTAATCCCGTGCCGGCGTATGATCTCACCCAGCGGCTTCATGTAGATGTTAAATAGGAGGGGGGACAGGACCGAACCCTGCGGCACCCCATATTTGAGGGGCCTAGCGGTCAACCTCTGTCCTCCAACCAACACCGACTGCGACCTGTCCAAGAGGTCGGAGGAGAACCACCTTAAGATGGTGCCTCCCACTCCCACTTCCTGTAACCTTCGCAGAAGGATACCATGGTCAATGGTATTGAAGGCTGCTGAGAGGTCAAGGAGCACTAGGATAGAGGAATGCCCTCTGTCCCTGGCCCGCCAGAGATCATCGGTCAGTGCGGTCAAAGCGGTTTCGGTGGAGTAACCAGGCCTGAAACCAGACTGAAAAAGGTCTAGATAATCTGCTTCATCCAAGGTCTGTCGGAGTTGGAGGGCCACCACCTTCTCAACAACCTTCCCTAAGAAAGAAAGGTTGGAGACTGGACGATAGTTGTTTAAAATGGCTGGATCCAGGGATAGTTTCTTAAGGAGGGGTCTCACCACCGCATCCTTTAGAGGATGCGGGAAGGATCCCTCCAGAAGAGAGGTGTTAACAATCCTCTGGAGCCAGCCATGTGTCACCTCCCTGCTGGTCGAAACCAGCCAGGAGGGTCACAGGTCCAGTAAACAGCTGGAGGCACTCACTGCTCCCATGGCCTTGTCCACTTCCTCAGGAGAGACAAGTTGAAACTTGCTCCATAAAATCTGATCAGGACCTTCCCCCAGCACCTCGGCTGTTACTGTCCAAGTGGAGTCCAGGTGCGTCCGGATCCAAGCGATTTTATCCGACAGAAACTGAACAAATTCCTCAACTCTACCCTGTAAGGGTTCGTCCACATCCCTCCTTTTCAGGAGGGAGCGGGCTATCCTAAACAGAGCGGCTAGGCGAGATTCTGCAGATGCAATAAGAGCGGAAAAATGCGCACATTTTGCCACCCATATCGCCACTAGATAAGTCCTAATAAAGGCTCTTAATTGTGTTCGGTCAGATTCGGAGTTACTAGCCCTTCAGCGTCGCTCTAGGTGTCTCTTTTAGCACTTCATCTCCCGGAGTTCTTCGGTGAACCAAGGAGCCCTCCTAGATCCACTGCCGTGGAGAGGCCATAAAGGCGCAATCCAGTTTAGAGCCTCTGCCGCCGCTATATTCCAAGCAGCGACCAAGGACTCCTCCGGACTGTGGGCCAGAGAGTCAGGTATCTCACCAAGTGCCGTCTGAAATCCCATAGGGTCCATCAGGCCCCTGGGGCGGAACCACCTAATCGGTTCCCCCTCCCTACAGTGGGGGATTGGTTTCCGAAAGTCGAGCCCCAGTAGGAAGTGATCTGGCCATGACAGGGGCAAGATCTAAATGCCTTCAAATCTAGATTATGTCTCCACTGCTCCGAGAGAAACACGAGGTCGAGTGTGTGCCCCGCTGAATGAGTCGGACTCTGAATTACCTGGGTCAAGTCCATGGCTGTCATGGAAGCCATGAACTCCTGTGCTCCATCAGATCGTTCACCGAGCGACAGCAGGTTGAAATCCCCCAGCACTATAAGCCTGGGGAACTCAACCGCCAGCTCGGCTATTGACTCGAGGAGCACAGGCAGGGCTGTTGTAACGCTTTTGGGAGGTAGGTACATTAGCAACAAACCCATTTGACCCCCAAGGTCCAACTTCACCAGAAGGGACTCACACCCGACAATCTCCAGAGCAGGGATCCTATGAGGAGCTAGGGACTCTCGGATGATGACTACCACTCCCCCACCCCTTTCTCTGGTGTCGCGGCTGATGTAGCACCTGAAACCCTTCTGGGCACATTTCAGTGAGGGGGACTCCTCCCTCATGTCCCAGCCAAGTCTCAGTAATACATGCCTCCTTTTCTAATATTAGGTCCCAAATGAGGGGAGCTTTGTGAACCACAGACCTGGCATTTAGCAACAGCAGCCTGAGACCAGGGCCCTGACAACTCTCGCCATCTGGTCCTGGAATGGAGCTAACAGGGCCGAAAGGAGGGATCGCTGTGACATAGCGAACCCTCTTTCCCCAGTAACGGCTAGCCATATAACTCCCATCAAACCTGCCTCTCCCAACTATGACCGGGATGCACCAGCCCATCCCCGCACCCATAGACCCCACTTCCCCTCCCGTAGCCTCCGTTCTCCCCGGCAGGCCATTCATATCATTCATTCTAGGACAAGAGGTAGGCCTGGGCCCCCTACCACTTCTGCTTATGCACTCAGTGGGGGAGGCACCAGGCTGCACTCTCAGTCCTCTCATGCATACCACAGTCACTCACTCATGCAATCCCCACTATAGTCAGTTTAAAAGAGTACAAAGATACAATAGGTAATATAAATTAATTAAAATTAAGTGGGCACAAGCATCAACAATCATACCATACACACTCCATCCATAAAATTGCGCAGGTCTTAAGTCCAGTCAAGTGGATTTGTGCAGATATGGAGGTGAGGATCAATGATAGTGAAGGAGGGAGAGCTCCTCCACTCCTCTCCCTTCCTATAAGTCTAGAAAAAAGCCAAAGAAGGCCAAGGGCCCAGAGTCGATGATGGCTGGGATAGCTGCAGATGGAGGGGGGGCATAGGCGCCAGTTTAAGACAGGAGGCAAGTTCGTAGCCTCATCCCCCCCACTTCTCGTTGTTAGTCCAGAAGGGGCGCAGTCCGGAGAGGGCGTAGTCAAAGCAGAGTGGTGTATAAGCTCCGCAGTGGTAACAACTCAGAAAAGGAGGTCGCAGCAAGAGAGAAAAAAAGGGGGGGAGACCTGGAAGAACTGTGGCGATAGCAAGGCCCAGCCTCCCAATCCCAGCCCACATAACTACAGCACCTCACCACCCTTCCTCGGGGCGGGGCGCAGACCACCACTCCACAATGTCCAGCCCAAGTCCAACAAATCCAACAGGTCCAGCAGTCCCAGTATGTCAAAAGGAAGACCTCTCTCCAATAGCACAGCTAAAGGGTGCCCTCCGTCTAAGCAGCGCTGTCGCCTATGGAACGCCCTTGCCGCTGCCGTCAGCCAGCAAGGGGGTGTAAAATATACCAGAATGCCGTCCAGGGGCCGCCCAAACGCGACCTCCCCAGGCATTTGCACCCCAAATGCTGCTGCTGCCGCTGCCGCCACTGTGTGTAAAATGGCGCCACCGCCGCCAGTCCGTAGAGATATGGAGACGCTGTCCAGGGGCCACCTGAGAACGGCCCTCTCCCGATAATCGTCTGCCTGGCTCGCCTCGTGGCTGGTCTTTCGTAAGGGATCCTCCTTTTCGAGAACCGGAGGCTCAATCCTGAGAATCTGGAAGTTTTCTGCTCCTCGCCAGCCCGAGCGTTCAGCTCGGGCAGCCATCTTCCATCTTGCACCTAGAATCTACAATCTTTTCCACCTCAGATTGTGTTTTCAGCAACTCTGAGCTGTTCACAAAGAAATTAGCGAAAATGTTTGTGAAACACATTTATCGCCTGCACGGATTGCCCAAGAGGATCATTTCACGCGATGAAATGCACCTGCCTGGAAACCAAGACCAAAACTTTCCAGATTACTCTGTTGCCACTGCTGTCTGGGAGTTGCACGATGAAGTCCATTGGGACCTCTTCCCATGGTCTGTTAGTGCTGGCCACTCGTAGCAGTCCAAGAGATTTCTCCAGCAGTGGTTTCATCATTGCTCAAGTAGCACAGCTTTTTACGTAATCTTCCACCTCTGATTCCATCTTTGGCCACCAAAATTGACGCCTGGTGAGGTGGAGCGTTTTTAGGAATCCAAAGTGACCTCCTAGTTATGCCTCATGGCTTCGCTGTAGAACTTCGAGCCTCAACCCCACGGGAACGTACAGTTTGGACCCCTTCCAGACTAATCCATTTTCCATCGTTAGAATTGCCTGGTTGTTGTTGAGCCACTGGTCTGTTGGGAGCGCCAATTTCATAGCTGTCATCAGCTTATCCTGGCTTCCATTACTGTCATACTGCAGCTTTCTCGACAAAACATCCCCCAACAAGTTTTTGGGCACTTGTTGGACAGCTGGGTTTTTTGTCTCTGCTGCAGGTTCTGGGCTCCTGGTTTCAATCATCCCTGGCTGGCCCTTTTCCTCCACCGGTGGTAGTGGCTCAACCACCATCAACAATTTCCTACCATCGTCTTCCCACTTTATCATAGGCTTCCACTTGTCTAGCCATGCAAGCCCCAAGATTATTTTCTCTGGCATTTCTAGAGCCACAATGAATCTGAAAAGCTCGCAGTGGCGGCCCACTTGTAACTTCACCAGGTCAGTTACTAGCATGGTTTGGGCCCCTCCAATTAGCGTTCTATCTGCCTGCTCAACCCGAATGGGACAGGCTAGAGATCTTTTGCTTATGCCTAGTTGCTTGACAATCGACATGCTGATTAAGCATCAAGCGCAACTGGTGCTCACAACTGCTTCAACTTTCCCCTCCAACCCCGTCTCAGGTACTTGGGGGTTGACTTGGAAGGCAAAGGGGCGGATGGGTGCATTCACCTTTGGGTCATCTTCAGCATTTTCCTCCTCCAAGGCCTCCCCCTTGGTAGGACTCTTTGTCACCATAAGTTGGGGATCCTCTTCCAGAGGGTGTTTGCTCTTTTCCTCCTCCGAGACCTCCCCCTTGGTAGGACTCTTCTGTCAGCGTTCCAAATATCATGCAGAATTAAATCAGAGTCAAAGGCAAAACTATGCTTAAAGTTCCAATTTAATAAGGCAGGCATATTGGCATCGTGCTATGGAATCCCAATTCTGGAAGTTACATCAGGATCCCACCCAGTTAAAAGTTCATGATCTTGTCCCCACACCCACAGTCCATCACATGGTCCAATCTTCTTCTTCCACGCTAGCACCTACGCTCAACTGCTTCTAATCAGGTGCAAAGGTTTAGGAGACAAAAGATGACCTTGAGCTTCCAGAAAGGAATTTTTTATTTTGAAAACAACACATTCTACCCCTTGCTAATCCCCCCCCCCTTAATTAGAGTGTGGCAGGCCAAAGATTCTTAAAGGAACCGCTGCAGGCCTGACAGGTGGCCTCTCTTCAAAAGAGAAACAGTTTCTGGAAAAGAAAATTAAAGAAAGTTTACTATATATACCTAACCACCTCTTCCTCCCCCAGGGGGACCCTTTGGCTTATCAGGGAACTTCTCATGGAATTGTTTCTCTAATTTATCTGCTTTTAAATCCCAATTTTTCACCCATGTAGCTTCAGACAAAGTGTACCCCTTCCAACGCACCAAATATTGTAAGCGACCTCTATACATCCTGGAATCTAAGCTTTTTTTCACTTCATAATGTGCTTCCCCTTCTACCACAACAGGAGGAGGGGGAGCTTGGGTAGATGGCCTTATACTAGACCCCATTACAGGTTTTAACAAGCTACAGTGGAATACTGGGTAAAGTTTCCCTAGAATTCTGGGTAGGCTGAGTCTAACTGTAACTGGGTTAATTATCTTTTCTATTCGGAAAGGACCTAGGAATTTTGGACCCAATTTCTTGCTAGGCGTCCTCAATCTTATGTATTTTGTAGATACAAAAATGTTGTCCCCCACCCTAAAGGGGGGTTGGAAGGAATGATGTTTATCAGCTTGCTTCTTGTAGGCTTCTGCCGCCTCGTTTAGAGCCTTCTTCGTATTTTCCCATCCCTTCTTTAGTGTGTCCATCCATTCATTCAGAGACATGGAGGAGAGAGGTTCTTTAGGCAGCTCAGGCATGAGAAAGAACTCCATGCCACTGCTAATCTGAAACGGAGTTAAACCAGTACTGCTGTGGACCGCATTGTTGTATGCAACTTCAGCGAAGAGTAGTAAGTCTGACCAGTTGTCTTGCTAATAGTCCACATAACATCGGAGGTATTGTTCCACCATTGCATTGGTCCTCTCTGCTGCACCATTTGTGCTGGGATGAAATGCTGAGCTGAGCCCTTATGTGGACCCAATTGAGGAACTCTCTCCAGAACTTGGTGGTGAATTGAACTTCGCGATCTGAAATGACCCTTTTTGGCACCCCGTGCAGGTGATAAATGTGTTTCACAAACATTTTCGATAATTTATTTGCGAATGGCAACCCTGAGCAAACGATGAAATGCCCTTGCTTGGAAAACAAATCAATAACTGTCCAGATTACTCTTATTACCGCCGCTGTCTGGAAGCTCGACGATGAAATCCATGGTGATCTCTTCCCATGGTCGGCTGGGGCTGGCCACTCGTTGTAGTAGTCCAGGGGGCTTTCCCGGCCGGGTTTTCATTGTGGCACAAATAGCACAGCTTTTGACATAATCTTCCACCTCCGATTTCATCTTTGGCCACCAAAATTGACGTCTGGTGAGGTGGAGCGTTTTTAGGAATCCAAAGTGGCCTCCTAGTTTCGCATCATGACTCCACTGTAGCACTTGCAGCCTCATCCCTGCAGGAACATACAGCTTGGGCCCCTTCCAGGCTAAGCCATCTCTCACCGTTAGGATGTCCTTGTTGTTGTTGAACCACGGGTCCGTCTGGAGAGCTGCTTTCAGCTCGGTCGTCAGCTTATCTTGGCTTCGAGTGGTGATTTGAGCTGCTTTTTGGTGAGAGGGAGATATGATGGGGTGGATGACTTCTTCCTTCTTACTGTCATATTGTGGTTTTCTCGACAGAGCATCTGCTAACAAGTTATTTCCTGCTGGGATGTGTTTAATTTCGAATTTGAATCTTTGGAAGTATTGTGCCCAGCTTAGGGGATAACCTCCAATGTGCTAAAAGAGCTTCAAGGTTTTTATGATCAGTGAATGGTATGTCCCCTCCTTCTAGGAGATGTCTCCAGGTGAGCGTGCTCCACCTGATTGCAAATGCCTCTTTCTCCCAAATGGGCCACCTTCTTTCAGTATGGGTGAGTTTCTTGGAGATATAAGCACAAGGCAATAGGTGGCCTTCTTTACTTTTTTGCAGTAGTACTGCAGCTATTGCTACATCACTGGCATCCATCTGGATTATAAATGGTTGTTCTGGGTTGGGATGCTGCAATATGGGCTCTTGGGCAAAGAGCCGTTTCAATTTCTCAAAGGCTTTTTGACAGTCCATTGTCCATTTTAGTGGTTGGTTTGCTTTTGGCTTTGTTGGGGAAGGATCCGTCTTTAGTAGCTCAGTTAATGGTAGGGCAATTTCAGTGAAAGTCGGGATGAACTGCCTATAAAAATTCGCAAATCCAAGAAAGCTTTGTAATTGTTTGAGAGTATTTGGAGGTTTCCAATCCAACACTGCTTTTACTTTTCCTGGATCCATTTGTACTCCTTCGTTGGAGATACGATACCCCAGGTAATCTAGCGAGGTCTTGTGGAACTACACTTTGACAATTTTGTGTACAGCTTGGCAGCTAGAAGTTTTTTCAGAACTTGACGCACCAGTTTCTTCTAGGGTCTCAGAGAAAATCAAGATGTCATCCAAATAAATGAGTACTCCGCGGTACAGGTAGTCATGTAGCACCTCATTTATGTACTGCATGAAGACTGAGGGTGCTCCTTGTAGTCCAAAAGGCATGACTTTGTACTGGAAGCTTTCCAGGGCAGTGTTAAATGCGGTTTTCCAGTCATTCCCTTTTCGGATTCGTATGTGGTAATATGTCTCTCTCAAATCCAGCTTGGTGAAGATTTTGCCTTTAGCCAAGTGGTTCAACATATCCTTCATGAGGGGGAAGGGATAAGTGTTTTTTTCGCATACTGCATTCAAGGCTCTCAGATCTGCACAGAGGCGAACTCCGCCATCTTTGTTTTCTCTGAAGAGCACTGGGGCCGCTACTTTCGACTTTTCTGGTTCAATAAAACCCCTTTTTAAAATGGTGTCGATGTACTTCCTCAATTCAGTCATCTCCTTGAGAGTCATAGAGTACATTTTTTGTTTTGGTAAGGTTACCCCTGGTTTGAAGTCTATCGCACAATCTGTGGGGCGGTGAGGTGGAAGGTAGTTTCCGTCTTCCTCACTGAACACACCCGCCAAGTCCCAGTAGACCTTTGGTACTCATTGGATCCCCGGAGGTTTGGTGTCTGCTGTGGGGACTGCAAGTTCTGGATGGTTTGGGCTGTTGGTTCTAATTGTTCCTGGGTGACCTTTAGGCTCCACGGTTGGTAACGGCCCAAAATCAATGATCAATTTTCTAACACCATCCTCCCACTTTATAGTAGGTGCCCACTTGTCCAGCCATGCAAGTCCCAAGATAATTGACTCCTACATTTTAGGAGCTACAATGAGATTTTGAGATTTTTGAGATTTTATTAATATTTGTATGCCGCCCTTTTCCCTGAGGGGACTCAGGGCGGCTCACACAAAATCAGGGGAGGGGAAAACAAACATTGACAAAGAAACATATGGTAAAATAGTCAGCAAACATACATTCATCATTCGGGAGGGGCAACTATCCTTGTCCCCAGGCCTGACGGGCTAGCCAGTTCTTAAGGGCTGTGCGGAAGGCCTGGACGGTGGAGAGGGTACGAATCTCCACGGGGAGCTCGTTCCAAAGGGTCGGGGCTACTACTGAGAAGGCCCTCCTCCTTGTAGTTGCCAGCCGACACTGGCTGGCCGATGGAATACGGAGGAGGCCTAATCTATGTGATCTTATTGGTCGCAGGGAGGTAATTGGCAGAAGGCGGTCTCTCAAGTATCCAGATCCACTACCATGTAGGGCTTTATGGGTGACTAGTAGCACCTTGAAGCGCATCCGGAGATCGACAGGTAGCCAGCGCAGCTCGCGGAGGATAGGTGTTATGTGGGTGAACCGAGGTGCACCCACAATCACTCGCGCGGCCGCGTTCTGTACTAGCTGAAGTCGCCGGATGCTCTTCAAGGGCAGCCCCATGTAGAGCACATTGCAGTATTCCAGCCTAGAGGTCACAAGGGCCCTCCCGATTCAGGTAGGGTCGCAACTGGCGCACCAGGCGAACCTGGGCGAAAGCCCCCCTGGTCACAGCCGTCAAGTGGTGGTCAAACGATAGCTGTGGATCCAGGAGGACTCCCAAGTTGCGAACCCTCTCTGAGGGGTATAAAATTTGACCCCCCAGCCTGAGTGATGGAATATTGATCGAATCTTTGGGAGGGAAACACAACAGCCACTCGGTCTTTTCTGGGTTGAGCACAAGCTTGTTAACCCTCATCCAGTCCATAACGGCTTCAAGGCCTCGGTTCATCACGTCTGCCGCTTCATTGAGTTGGCACGGGGCGGACAAATACAATTGAGTATCGTCCGCATATTGATGGTATCTGATCCCGTGCCTGCGGATGATCTCTCCCAGCGGTTTCATGTAGATGTTGAATAGTAGGGGGGATAAGACCGAGCCCTGAGGCACCCCATAAGTTAGGGGC
Source organism: Thamnophis elegans (assembly GCF_009769535.1). Classification (NCBI taxonomy): domain Eukaryota; kingdom Metazoa; phylum Chordata; class Lepidosauria; order Squamata; family Natricidae; genus Thamnophis; species Thamnophis elegans. The sequence continues at coordinate 61,375,590 of NC_045558.1, read as the reverse complement.
CTAGGGGACGATCTCTGCCCCCCCACTAACACCGACTGCGACCTGTCCGAGAGGTAGGAGGAGAACCACCGCAAGACGGTGCCTCCCACTCCCACCTCCCGCAGTCGTCGCAGAAGGATACCATGGTCGATGGTATCGAAAGCCGCTGAGAGGTCAAGGAGGACCAGGATGGAGGAATGTCCTCCATCTCTGGCTCTCCAGAGATCATCGGTCAATGCGACCAAAGCGGTTTCTGTGCTGTAACCGGGTCTGAAGCCTGACTGGAAGGGGTCTAGATAGTTGGACAATGAATCTGAGGAACTCATAGTGGCGGCCTATCTTCAACTTTACTAATTCAGTGATCTTTGTGGCTGGAGCACCCCCAAATAGGGTTCCATCTACTTGCTCGAACCAAATAGGGTGGGTTAGGGGTCTTGCGCGTATACCTAGCTGCTCCAATATTGACATGCTGATTAAGCATCTGGTGCAGCTGGTGTCTATGATCGCCCCAACTTCCCCTTCTACCCCCGTTCTGGGCACTTGGAGTTTGGATTTTATTGTAAAGGAGGGAATAGGTGCACTCAAGACGCAAGACGGTGCCTCCCACTCCCACCTCCCGCAGTCGTCGCAGAAGGATACCATGGTCGATGGTATCGAAAGCCGCTGAGAGGTCCAGGAGAACTAGGATGGAAGCATGGCCTCCATCCCTAGCTCTCCAGAGATCATTGGTCAATGCAACCAAAGCAGTTTCTGTGCTGTAACCGGGTCTGAAGCCAGACTGTTGTGGAACAGGAGCTGGAGCCAGGCACTTTGTTGCTCTGTTCCCCATCTGACCGAATCGGTAACACTTTATAAAGGCCCCACAAGGGGTTGGTGGAGGTCTTTCAGTTCGCTGCCTCTGCGTATGTTGGGAGAATTGGGATAATGTCAGCGTTCCAAATATCATGCAGAATTAAATCAGAGTCGAAGGCAAAACTATGCTTAAAATTCCTATTTAATAAGGCAGGCATATTAGCATCGTGCTATGGAATCCCAATTCTGGAAGTTGCATCAGGATCCCACCCAGTTAAAAGTTCATGATCTTGTTCCCACACCCACAGTCCATCACATGGTCCAATCTTCTTCTTCCACGCTAGCACCTACGCTCAACTGCTTCTAATCAGGTGCAAAGGTTTAGGAGACAAAAGATGACCTTGAGCTTCTAGAAAGGATTTTTTATTTTGAAAACAACACATTCTACCCCTTGCTAATTCCCCCCTGCCTTAATGAGAGTGTGGCAGGCCAAAGATTCTTAAAGGAACCGCAGCAGGCCTGACATCTTCGTCACCTTAAGTTGGGGATCTTCTTCCAGAGGTTGTTGACCCTTTTCCTCCTCCGAGGCTTCCCCCTTGGTAGGACTCTTTGTCACCTAAGTTGGGGATCCTCTTCTAGAGGTTGTTGGTCCAGATGACTCTTTTGTGGTGGCATCTGGGGCCTTCTCTACCGCCATGGTGTTTGGTGCACACGTTTGTGGCATTGGGCTGGATCCAAGCACTCTGACGCTTTGTGGCCAAGTTGACAGCAAAGATGGCATTTTATTGGCCCTCACGAGGAAAAGAACCTAGTTACATCTCTAAACTTAGGAACCACCTCATCACATTTTTCTACCATCCATTCTGTAGCTCACCCCTTGGTAATCCCTTCTTCCATTGTTGAGAATCTTTCTCTGTAGGAAGGTTGGGTAAGAACCTGTTGGGGCATTGCAGGGGAGACTGGAACTGGTGGGGAGATCAATCCCTCAGTTGGCCACTGCCCAGTTGTCTGCCATGTTGCCATCTGCTGAGGAAGGTCAGGTACCAATTGGAATCCCTTCCATCCATGACCTGGGATTAAGACCCATCCCGAGGGTGCCTGATTCACAGGTTGCAGTTCAACCAATGATGGCTGGTTAGAGGGGTTTATGTGCCAAAGGTCCCTCTGCTGGCTTGGAGGACTTTCCCATGTTGATGGCCCAGGAGGTGCCCATTGGCATCTTAACCATCCATACTCGGGGAAGAAAATCCAATTTGGTGCTTCATCCACTAGCTGCAGCCCAATTTCTGGTGGCTGGCAAGTGAAAGATGCTGGCCAAATCCCTTCTTGCTGGCTGGGTTAAAAACCCCATCTTGATAGGGATTCTGTCTTCAACTCAGTTCCAGAGTATTGGCTCATTTCAATCACCCCCGTTTGGAAGGAGTCAAAATCTCCACTCCAGGGTTTTTCCAAGCCTTGGCCACGGGGAAGAAGGGGTAGTATGCACTCACGTTTAGTTGTCCGGAATGGTTCGGGAAGATCGGAGACGACTGCGTGAGGGTGGCTGGGATCTCCATTTATCAGATCATCTGGTCATCCTTTAATTGCGTTGAGAATAAGTTTCCTCATTTCCCTTCTTTCCAACCCCCACAGGCTGGGATTCTTACCAGCGGCAATAAATTTTAAAAGAGAAATTCCTTCACCTTTGAAGATTTGAAGAGAAGCGTCTCATCTCAGCTTCTTATCTCAAAAGGCTTACACATAATTGTTCGCTGATATTTTACGCTGACCGGGTGGCTCAGCATTGGGAAAACAGTAACCCTCACCACCACCACCCCCATGAGGGAGGGGGTCCTGATGATTTATTTTGAAGAAAGAATTGGGATAATGTCAGCGTTCCAAGTATCATGTAGAATTAAATCAGAGTCCAGGCAAAACGATCCTTAAAGTTCCAATTTAATAAAGCAGACATCTTAGCACATCTGTGTTAATCCCAATTCTGGAAATGACATCAGAATTCCGCCCAGTTAAAATTTAATGATCTTGTCCCCACACTCACAATCCATCACATGGTCCAATCTTCTTCTTCCATGCTGGCATCCACACCCAGCGGCTTCCGGTCAGGTGTAAATGTGCAGAGACAAAAGATGACCTTGACTTCTAGAAAAGAATTAAAACAATACATTCCACAATCCTACGCCTGTCTATTCCCCCCCTCCCATCACCTATACTAATGAAACAGCATAATGAAATAAAAGAAAGTGTGGCAGGCCAAAATTCTAAAAGGAATATAATTGCAGGCCTGACACAGTGTATGAAAACTGTAATACAATTAAATTTGATGTACCAATTTTAGAAAAATGGTCAATAAATTGATATTTAAACCTATGGAAACTATTTCTTTCTCTACTCATACCCAGAAGGGTAGTGGATATATTATATCAAGGGAAAAGACTTTACATTCAAGCAGTTATAAATCTTACTTGCAAGATTTTTTTTTAATATTTTAGATGTTACTTGCTGTACAAATGAAGGAAAAATGAAGAATTAAAGAGGAAATAAAGTACAAGTTTTATGGAGTGATTCTAATCTTATGTGTAGTGTAGAATAAATGTAGGATAAAATTGAATCAACACAATGGTTTCTGCAAAAAATACTCCCAACTCCACCCTGCTTCAGATAACTAGCATTTTCAATTTGCTCCTACTTTTTCTGCTAATAAATATTTGAATAACAGTTGACATCAATATTGCTGAATTTTAATACTTGATGTATCTGATTTAATTCACTGGAATATGTTCTGCATCTTTTAGTGTAAATTCTAAATTTTTTGATTATTCTACTTACGAATGCATTTTAACTTCTGCAAGCTTTCCTATATTTGCTAAAAATTTAAGCCATAGATGTGTACCTTTAATTTAATTTGATGTGTTTATATCATTTTATAATTTTTTATAAGTCCTTTGGCTGTGTTTGAGGATGTTTATTGACTTAATTGTCTGATGGCACTTTGTTTTAAGAGCCCAAAGGGCTCAGTAAAATATTTAAGCTTATATAGATAAGGTAGATATAGATATTTCAGATAAGTAGCTAAAATTCTGTTACTTGAACATCATCAGATTGTTCAAACCTGTAAATATTTCAAAAAAGTTATTTTCTGCCATAGTAGAAAATAATAGACTTCAGTTCTATTGTGTTTGTATCTATACCCCAAAATATGCACATTTACTTAAGATATTAAAATTTTAATAGATATGTACAGATTACAGTTGTTTAATTTAACTAAAGTTTGATGCTTAAATTAATGCACTTTTAAAATTGCTCATAAAAAAGCACTTTCTTCCAATGATTTCATCTTGAAAGAGAAAAATGGGGAAGAAGACAGAAGATAGATTGTTATTTATATGGTATTTAGGAATTTGATTCCAAAGATATTAATATTTTAAAATATATAAATCGTTATATCATAATTTTCTCATACAGGAACTATGCAGATGGCAACTAATTTGTGTGTTTTATCTCCCACCCCTCCCACCCCCTTTTTTTCTTTTTGCATGCTGTCCCCTGTGTTGGAACTCTCTATAGAGAGTAAGTTGATTCAATATTCGTTAGAGCCCTGACTTTGTTGCATGACGGATACTAATCTTTCTCCTTTCTATTTTATACCTATGAAAACGTTTGTAGAATGTAGTTTTTGCACTTTATAAATTCCTGCAGCTATACAAACTATTCTGAAATGCTTTTGTATACAAATTAACTTGCCTTTTGTTTTTCTACTGCTATTGTGTATTGTGATGAGTGGCGCATCTTAATTTCATATCATCAAAGGAAATATATTAAAAAGATCTAAAACATTTTTCTCCAGAGTCCAATTGCAGATTAATATACAGATTTGTTTATAGAAATACACAAATATATCAGAAGTGGTATTCAGCAGGTTCTGGCCAGTTCTGGAGAACTGGTAGCAGAAATTTTGAGTAGTTCAGAGAACCAGTAAATACCACCCCTGACTGGCCTTGGCCCCATCTATTCTCTGCCTCCCAAGTCCCAGCTGATCTGGAAGAAATGGGGATTTTGCAGTAACCTCCCCCTGGAGTGCAGTGGGAATGGAGATTTTAAAGTTTCCTTCCCCTGCCACTCCCACAGAACCAGTAGTAAAAAAAATTGAATCCCACCACTGATATACATGCATCAATACATACATACACACACACACACCACACACAAACACAGACACAGACATTTTCTGTCTGTATACACTGTATATATGGATTTTTACACATACAAACACACATGCTTTTAGCTATTCCATATCTTGATTGTTTTTATTATTTTTTTGCAAAATGCTATGAAAATATGCAATACTAAGCAGGGTCATTCATGTCAAGTGGTCTGGGGTTTCCAGGTTGACCATCACAGATTTTGATGAAATTTGGTGTGAACATGCACAGACATCCCCAATGAACATTGGATAAATGTTATGTTTGCCGATGCAATACTTGCAGAGATCCCATATTGCAGCCTTCAACAGTATGACTGTGAGATTTCAGCAACTTTGAGACATAATATCTCCGGCAATATTACGTTGAGAGAATAAAACTTGGCCATCTTGTACAACTTGTTGTCTTCTATTAAACAAAATAAAAAAACATTCTCATGAGCAATCTCCATCAAGTTAATTTGGAGCAAAGTTGACCAAAAATGACTGCAAAAAAGCGTAAAGTTTGGCTTCTTATATCTCTGGAAGGAAAGGTATGAGAAACGTGAAACTTTATGCGTAATAACTTAGCCACACAAGGTTTTCGAATATAACATTTCATTCTGCTACTGCTTTCCAATAGCTCACAAATTGAGTGTAAAGTTGATGGTTTTTGTAAAAATGCCAAAAATAGGGTATTTTCACTCCACTTTTACAAAAAAAGATAAATAGCAGTTAGACTTATATACCGCTTCATAGGGCTTTCAGCCCTCTCTAAACGGTTTACAGAGTCAGCATATTGCCCCCAAACAACAATCCAGGTCCTCATTTTACCCACCTCGGAAGGATGGAAGGCTGAGTCAACCCTGAGCCGGTGAGATTTGAACAGCCGAACTGCACAACTGCAGTCAGCTGAAGTAGCCTGCAGTGCTGCATTTAACCACTGTGCCACCTCGGCTCAGATGATCTGGAAATTTTGTTAAATCATTCTAATTAGAAAGAGCATGTTTCAACCTCCCTAAAAAAGAAAATACTTGGCAAGGAGTCTCTGGGGGTCACAAACAAATCTTCACATTCATGAAATGAACTAATTGTCTCCTGAAAACGCCACTCCCCTTTTGCTCTTCTTTATTCCCTATGTTATTTAACTGTTCCATTCCCCTGGCAGCTCTATGCATGCCAACATTGGGAACAGGCTCCAGCTGTTCTTTTGCCTCACTGATATCCGACTCCAAAGGCAGCTGATAACTGTTGGATGGCCCTGGCCCCATCTCTGCCTCTGATGCAGAGCACTCCTCAAAGCCTTCCCCAGACTCCAGGACTGGTCCATGTTCCTCCCCAACCTCCTCACTGTCTGAGTCTGCCACCAGCTTCGTTGGCCACTGGCGGGCCACAACATAGTCTTTCAAGCCAATAAAATGAATGAGCAGGGCCTCCTGGATGCATAAATGTTGCCAGTACATCATTTTGTTTGATCGAAATGTTGATCAATGTTTGTTTGTTTGTTTGTTTTATTGGTCTTGTATGCCACCCACTCCCGAAGGACTCCGGGCGGCTTACAATAAAAAGGGGAAGGGGATAAATAAGACAGTACAAAATTTAAAATGTTCCCTATCCACCATTTTTGCATTAATGCAAGCAACATAACCACCAGGAAATATGTCGGGCAATTTTAAATTCAGATCAACAGTATTGGACATTTTGGCCACAAAGTTAATCGTGTCATTTAAATCTTTGTTGACAGAAATCAAATTTGAATCAACTGGCACAAACTGGTGATGATCTCTTGTGCCAACTATTGTGCTGCTAACTTTCCATCTTTCTTTTTGGAGCATCCTGCTTTCTTCAATTTCTTCCTTTGGTGTGTGTGTGTGTGTGTGTGTGTGTGTGTGTGTGTATTCATTCATTCCTTTGGTTCATATATATGAATGTTTCACCAGGTGATTTTTGTTTGCTGGATTTTTGTTTGCTTCCCATCTTTGATGGGAAGTTAGTAGCACAATAGCTGCACAAGAGATCATCACCAGTTTGTGCCAGTTGATTCAAATTCGATTTATGACAGCAAAGTTTCAAATGATAAAATTAACTTTGTGGCCAAAATGTCAAATACCGTTGATCTGAATTTAAAATTGGCAGACATTTCCCGGTTGTTATGTTATTCAAAAGCCTATTGTTGCTAAGTTATTAAGCACAAAGTTTCACGTTTCTCATACCTTTCCTTACAGAGATATAAGAAGCCAAACTTTACCCTTTTTTTGGTCCGGAGTCATTTTTGATCAACTTTGCTCCAAATTATCTAGAAGGAGATCACTCATGTGAACTATCTCCATCTAGATAATTTGGAGCAAAGTTGATCATAAATGACTTTTTATTATTTTGTTTAATAGAAGACAACAAGTTGTACATGATGGCCAAGTTTTGTTTCTCTCAACAATTCAGTTGCGGTATGGGGGTCAAACAAATGATTATATCTCCACAAGTATTACATCGGCAAATGTAACTCTTATCCAATGTTCATTGGGGATGTATGTGCATGTTCACAACAAATTTCATCAAAATCCGTGATAGTTGACTTGGCACTTTTCTGAAAACAGACCACTTGACATGGAATGGCCCAGCAGTGTATAAATTGTGTTTATATTTAACTGATCTACAGTCAATAAATATTATGGAGGAATGGCATTGTTAGACCGTGACATGTGTTGCAATTTTGAACATGAAATCTAGTGAATTGACATGTTAAATATCAAGATAAAATGTTTTATAAATTTATTTGAAATAATTCCTATTAATGCTGTTAAATGCATCACATAAACAATAAATTGGAGATAAATTGACAGTTGAACTTAAGTACCATTGAAATTAACAATTATGATCATAATTCAATAGAATTACACAGATATTAAGAATTAACTTGGTCTAAGGTGGCACAGTGGTTAAAAGCAGCACTGCAGGCTACTTCAGCTGACAGCAGTTCTGCAGTTTGGCTGTTCAAATCTCACCGGCTCAGGGTTGACTCAGCCTTCCATCCTTCCAAGGTGGGTAAAATGAGGACCCGGATTGTTGTTGGGGGCAATATGCTGACTCTGTAAACCGCTTAGAGAGGGCTGAAAGTCCTATGAAGCGGTATATAAGTCTAACTGCTATTGCTATTGCTATTGCTAAATCCAATTTTGTTGCATCATTCTTTTTACTGAATATTGCTATTATTTTTTGAGTAGAGATGGATAACTGCAGTTTCCAAAACCCCTTATCGTAACCCATAGAAACCCTTTTTATTATGATTTTAGTATTTTAAGGTGAGAAACACAAGAAAAAAGTATTATAAAATTGAAATTTGCATAACTTAGATACATCAAAAGAACACCCCCCACCTCAATGTCCCTAGAGAAAGACTTGCTCACATGTATGATTAGACCATGTCCACTTTGCCATTCCAGGTATAGAGACTATATATCATGAGTGGGTTTCATCCGGCGTTAATGCCGGTTTACTCATGCACATGGCTCATGCACACAAGTGCTAGATGCATACTACATGCGCTGGATACAGACTACATGCACTGTTCAATGGAAATTGTTCTGTGCATTTACAGAACTCAAAAAAAAGATGATGGCAGCGACTGGGGAACCAGTTCGTGGGCATGGCCAGCCTGGGTCGCTGCCGGTTCTGCGACCCAGGCCAGCATACCACTATCAGTTTGGCCGAATCGGTAGGAACCCACCTCTACTACATATGTTGTGTCCCTTGGGCCCCCTTAGGTTCCCAATTCATGTGTTAGTGGAATGTTTTTCTAAAAAACTAGGCTTTCTTATTCTCTACTACAGTAAGCCTCAATTTAATAATTCATTTGGCACAGTTCAAATTTACACAATCTAACATACAAGAGCAAAAAGGTTGTCCTTAAACCAGATAGCCAAATAATGCATGTAATCCGAGTCTGCTTCCTTGCATTCATTTTGGTTTGGAAGGCCTAGGACAGTGATGGCTAACCTTTTTTGGATCTCGTGCCAAAAGCGGTGGGAGAACAGGGGGGTTGTGCGCAGGTGTGCACACACCCATAATGCTATGCGGAAATCCCCTTACATGCATGTGCATGCAACCCTCCTCCCCCCCTTTTGGCATGCAATGCACCATTTTTCACCCTCCCCAGGATCCAGAGGCTTTTTAGGAGCCTGGGGAGGGCAAAAACATCATTTCCCCCAGAGGCCCTACCGAGGGCGAAAAACGGCCCTACGGGCAACCTGAAAATTCCAGTTTGCCCATAGGGCAGTTCTTCACTCTCCAGAGGCTTTATGGAAGTCTCCTGAAGCCTTTGGAGAGCGAAAAACGGCCCTACAGGCAACCCGGAAGTTCCAGTTTGCCCTTAAGACCATTTTTCGCCCTCCGGATCTTCAGGAGGCTTCCCTGAGGGCTCCAAAGTGCAAAAAACGGCCCAATGCGCAAACCGGAAGTCGGTTCCCAAACTTCCTGTTTGCACATTGGCTAGAAACGGCTGAAAAAGAAGACCGAAGTCAGCAGGCACGCGCTGGAGCTGACAGGACAACACCTCGCATGCCCTAACAAATGGCTCCGCGTGTCACCTGGGGTACGTGTGCCATAGGTTCGCCATCACGAGCCTGGGGTGTGTTTTTTGCTATCACATGTCTTCTGTTTACTTTCTGTAAAAAGATGGGAGGCTTAAAAAAAAACCTTACTCTAAGAGATTTTCAGCTTCAGTGATTACATTGGAATTGTGCTAAACCAAGGTTTAGTAAATTAAGGTTTACTATGGTAGACAATTGGAAAACTTAGCCTTTTTAATATCCTTTCCTCCATAGTCCATTAAATTATAGTTTTCTATACTACTTTATCTGGATATATTTAACTAGAGCTTTTAAGCTAATTTTACAGTAAAACTTGAAATGAATTATGACCGAGTTCCAGCCCTAGATGGACAACTCACCCAAAGCTGGAGTCTTAACAAAATTGTGCCTGCACTACCCCCATTTTGCCTGCACTCCGTAACAACAGTCTGTAGTTTGCTGATTTAAAGAGCAAATATAGACCCAAGATAAATGTGGAATTACAACTGAAAATCACTGCCTTATTATGAATCCTACATTTTAGAAATTGGGCAAAAGTACACCTCTTGTTAGTAGCTAGTTTCAACACAAAGTTATAATATACTCACAGTGTGATTCTTTTTTTCTACCTCATAAATTTCATTTATTGATTGATTGGGTTTTTTTGTTTGCAGTAGGAATCAAAGTATTTTTATGCCTTGCAGAAGACTTTTATTCTTATTTGAAAGTTTGATTACTAATTCAGTACAAAGTGTAACTAAATATTTATATTCAAAAAGATAAAAAAATCCCTATTGCAACTATACATTATTTAATCAACTTGCTTTCTGATTTAAGTATACCATTTTGGATCATCTTCATGATTTTATATAACTCTATTGTTTGGATATAAATACTTCTAAAAACTATGAAGATCAAGTTTCCAATTTTAAATTTCTTCATAGTCTCCAGATTCTATTCAATTACAGATTGTTATATTTTCCATAAATATTGACATTTCTGTAAAGTTAAATTGTTAGGTATGCAGAGATCCTTTGTAATACATTAATTTCATTCTTCCCTGCTTCAAATATTATAGTGATAGTCATAAATCTGTTTCATTAAAGATTTGTTGTGGCATCCTAGCTTTTTAAAATCTATATCCAGCATGTTTTCTATGCATGCAAGACTTAGTAGTAAAAATTATTTTTCAAATGGGAGAACAAGGTTTTTTATGGTTCAGACTTTATTAAATACATTTGAATTAATATATAAAGTGATGAATAGCAGAAAAATAGCATGTTTGTATGAAAAAGAGATGAATATTGTGACTGAGCAATATGAGAGAATATAAGATCTATTGAAGTAGATAATATATCACTAAAGCTGGGAAGATTTAGAGTGTTTCAGAACAGTTGTAATGAAAAGATCTAGTATACTAAAATAAATCACAGATCAAGTTCCCAAATTCAATGAAATAGAAAACACCAAAGTAAAACACCAAAGGAGGGAAGAAGAGAATTGCGCCAGTCATCACAGCATTTCTTTGCTCAGTGGTATTGCATGAAGTACTAATTTGCAGAAATACAAATATATTTCTGAATCACAGATTGTGACAAGAAACAGGAGAGAATGTTTTCCCGCTTGGCTGTGTATTATTGCCTCTTTCTGCTTCTATGTGGTACATTATTTTGTGAGTTTAACACAGGCAAGCATCAACTCCTTTTCTTCCCTGCTTTTTTCCCTTTTGTCCTCCCTTTTTTCCCTACTTCAGGTGTTCAGCATGTTTTTGGAAACTTTAGTAGATTTTATTCAAGTTCATAAAGAAGATCTACAGGATTGGCTTTTTGTGCTGCTGACCCAGCTTCTGAAAAAAATGGGTGCTGACTTGTTGGGATCGGTGCAAGCAAAAGTTCAGAAGGCTTTAGATGTGACAAGGTAATAGATTAATGTCAGCATTAAAAATACACGTTTTAAACTTTCTACATCTGTATTTCAGTTTTGCACCCTTTAGAATACAATAAAATAATCATAGCTATATATGTCATCATTTTAGAGTATAGAAAAATAATAATATGTCTGCTTTCATAATATTGTCTTTCTGGTAATGTTTATATACAATATATCTTTACAATGAATGAACCGAAATGTTTTGTCCAGTTTTAATTTTTTCAGTGTTTAAAGGTAAAGGTTCCCTCGCACATATGTGCAAGTTGTTCCCGACTCTAGGGAGCAGTGCTCATCTTCATTTCAAAGTTGAAGAGCCAGCACTGTTTGAAGACATCTTCATGGTCATGTGGCCAGCATGACTAAACGCCAAAGGCACACGTAACACTGTTACCTTCCCATTAAAGGTGGTCCCAATTTTTTTACTTGCATTTTTATGTGCTTTCAAACTGCTAGGTTGGCAGAAGCTGGGACAAGTAACGGGAGCTCACCCCATTACGCAGCACTAGGCACTTCAGTGTTTCGAAACCCGTAATTTTTATATTATCTCTCACTGCTTATCTAGATAAAGTACATGTATTTCCCGTTTTATGTCTAATTTCTGAGCATACTTTAAGTAAAATTTAATTCTATTATTTCTTAGGGAATCATTTCCAAATGATCTTCAGTTCAGTATTTTAATGCGGTTTACTGTTGATCAAACTCAAACACCAAGCCTGAAGGTAAAAACTTATAAAGCTTTTGTATCAATAATACTTTTGTCTTGTACTATACATTCTGTGTTGTTGGTTTTCAATTAGTGGGTTTGTTTGTTTTTTAAAAAAATTTCAGACAGTCAAGCCAGCACTGCAGGACCAGCTTTGTTCTTTTTGGAGCTCCAAGGTTTTTTTTTCTGAATTATTGCTTTTTTTAATCTATTGTGTAAAATTTACATTAAAATATTTCTATGCATCCATATATTGCTACTAACCTTTGCAAGGAATTTTGAGCATGCTCTTGTATACTTGATAATCAAGTGTGGTTGTTTCTTGTGGTTCTTGATGCTCTTGTGGTTGTCCTGAAACATTTGACAATGAATCCTATGAAAATTCTACAAAGTCCAACACAGTTTTAAAAAATGATATGGCTGACTAACACCAAGCTGGTTATGCAAGCTTTTTCTGTCAAGTCTCTTCTAATTTTATGTTTGTAATTTCCCAATCTCCATTTAAAAGACTGAATAGTATAACAGTAGAATTTTTTGCTGAGTTTCCTGTGATTGTAAAATATTTTTAAATCTTCAAAATTTGAGTCATTTGACTTTAAGCTTTTATTATGAATATTGGATGTTATTAGTGACACATATTCAAACATTTAGCTGTTGCTGAAAATATGTAAAAGTAGAAATATATAAAGGACAAAACTATTCTCCAGCAGATGACCAGTTGGAGAAACTTCAGGTTTGGGTATATATATTATGTACAGTGACATGTTTTGGGAAAATAACAGGCATATATATAACCACTATTTTTCTCTGTCTGGCACAGAGCTGGTATCAAAGTTACAAACAAAAACATCATATTTGATAAAATGCAATTTTATTATAAATGCTATAGAGAAATTCATGTTAACTGTTTGTAACAGTGAATCTTTAGATTTTTCTGTAGATTTAAACATAAAGGAGTAAAAATTTTAAAACTGGGGGGAGCTACATTGGGGGATCCAAGTGTGTTGGATTTGTCCTGATTAAAAAATCGTTTTAACTGTGAGTTATATCTATGTAAATCATTGAACTTTTATGTTGCTAATTGTAGATATGATAAGGTGACCAGACGTCCCGGATTTGGCGGGACAGGCACGATTTTTCATCGTTTTTCCCGCGTCCCGCCCGCTTCTCAAAAAACCCTGCTTTATTTTGGCGCTCGCTGGCTCCCCCGCCCATCAGCTGCCGCTAGCTCGCTCGTTATTTCCTCATCTATTTCTAAAAATCTAAGCCAGCCCAGCCTGCCGCTCACTGATTGGCCTGGACTCCAGCCAATCAGGGAGCTGGCTGGGATGGAAAACTTTAAGCACGCACGGGAAGTTTTCCATCCCAGCCAGCTCACTGATTGGCTGGAGTCCGCTTAGCACGCCACGTGAGTCGCAGAAGTCTCCATTTCATTTCGCGGGCGTTTGCTTTGTTTTGCTGCTTCAGCTTCACTGGTGAGTAACCGGTGGGAATTAGTAACCTGCGCGGGGTTACTGAAAACAGCCGCCGCAGCCCTCCTTCCCTTCCCTGTGTGCGAGAAAGGCGCCCGCTCGCCAGCCTGCCCAACCTTGGACTCCGGGGCAGCACCTACCCAGCGCGGCCACTGCCGCGCTGGTTCCTTCGTGCCCCTCCCACCCCTCTGCCTCCTCAGACCTCCACGCAAGAGCGGCGGAGCGAACGAGCGGCCACAGCCATCGTTGCTTTTAAATGAGGCTCCGCTCGCTGCTCATCCCGCTCCTTCTTCTTCCTCCTCCTCCTCCTCCTCCTCCTCCTCCCCTTCCGCCCTCAGCAGCAGCAACGGCAGCCGAGGAGGGAAAGGTGCACTTTGGCAGGGCTTCCACAGCGCTGTGGAAGCCCTGTCAAAACGCACCTTTCCCGCCTCGGCTGCAGCAGGGATCGTGCCTTCACTTTATCGTTCTCCTCCTCCTCCTCCCCTTCCGCCCTCAGTAGCAGAAACGGCAGCCGGGCTGGGGAAGGGGCACTTTGGCAGGGCTTCCACAGCGCTGTGGAAGCCCTGTCAAAACGCACCTTTCCTGCCTCGGCTGCAGCAGGGATCGTGCCTTCACTTTATCGTTCTCCTCCTCCTCCTCCCCTTCCGCCCTCAGTAGCAGAAATGGCAGCCGGGCTGGGGAAGGGGCATTTTGGCAGGGCTTTCACAGCGCTGTGGAAGCCCTGTCAAAACGCACCTTTCCTGCCTTGGCTGCAGCACGGATCGTGCCTTCACTTTATCTTTCTCCTCCTCCTCCTCCCCTTCCGCCCTCAGTAGCAGAAACGGCAGCCGGGCTGGGGAAGGGGCACTTTGGCAGGGCTTCCACAGCGCTGTGGAAGCCCTGTCAAAACGCACCTTTCCCGCCTCGGCTGCAGCAGGGATCGTGCCTTCACTTTATCTTTCTCCTCCTCCTCCTCCCCTTCCGCCCTCAGTAGCAGAAACGGCAGCCGGGCTGGGGAAGGGGCACTTTCGCAGGGCTTCCACAGCGCTGTGGAAGCCCTGTCAAAACGCACCTTTCCCGCCTCAGCTGCAGCAGGGATCGTGCCTTCACTTTATCTTTCTCCTCCTCCTCCTCCCCTTCCGCCCTCAGTAGCAGAAACGGCAGCCGGGCTGGGGAAGGGGCACTTTCGCAGGGCTTCCGCCGCGCCCCCAAGAACCGCTGACCTCGCGCCGCCGCTTCTTCTTCCCCGGCCTTCCCAGTTAGCTTGCTTGAAGCTCCGAGGAGGCGGGAGGAGGGTTGCAGGAGTGGAAGTGGGGGGAGGTCTCCCCGGCCGGGTAGAGCTGAGAGGCTGCCGGCCCCTTTCGCAGGAAAGTTAACTTTTCTTGGCGAAATCCTGCCCCCCCCCCGCGTGGGTGAGTGGTCGGCTGTCCTCTTCCCGTAAGCCGCCCGGAGTTACCTGTGTGTGAGCAAATGCCCTATGCATTTGCGTGTGTGCGCTGGAGAGAGAGTGAAAAAGAGAGGGAGAAATAATTATATTAATTAGATAGATCAATCTTTCTCCACCTTGGAGACTTGAAAGTGTGTGGACTTCAACTCCCAGAAAGGGAGTTGGGAAAAAGGGAGAAAGGAGGAGAGAATGAAAGGAAGATGGAAAGAAGAAAGAGGTAAGGAGAGGAGGATGGAAAGGAGAGAAAGAGGGGAAGAGAGGGTAGAAAGGGGAAGAGGAAGAGCAGGAGTAGGAGAAAGGTAAGGGAAGAAGGAAGGGGAAGGAGAGGAGGAAGGAGGAAAGTAGAGAAGGGAGGGAGGGAGAAAGGAAAGGGAAAGGAAAGGAGGATGGAAGGGAGAGAAAAGGAAGGAGAGAGGGTAGGAAGGGAAAGAGGAAGAGCAGGAGCAAAGGAGAGGTAAGGGAAGAAGGAAGGGGAAGGAGAGGAGGAAGGAAGAAAGTAGAGAAGGGAGAGAGGGTGAAAAGAAAGAGGTAAGGAGAGGAGGATGGAAAGGAGAGAAAGAGGAGGAGAGAGGGTAGGAAGGGGATGAGGAAGAGCAGGAGTAGGAGAAAGGTACAGGAAGAAGGAAGGGAAAGGAGAGCAGGAAGGAAGAAAGTAGAGAAGGGAGGAAGGGAGAAAAGAAAGGGAAAATAAGGTGGTGTTATAACAGGAGGAAGGGATGGTAAACAAAGCAACCCAAACTGTATATTATAACCTATTAAATGAAATAATAAATGTATAAGAATGATAAATGTTAAAACACTTGTAACCAAATGACATGCTATATGTGATGATGGGTTTTTTTCTTTTTGTTTTGTTTTGTTTTTATTGTTGTGGGTATGTGTCGTCTATGTAACAAAAAAAATAAAAAAGTTGATAGGCAAGAGGAAGGAGGAAGGAAGGAAAAAAGAAAAAGAGGGAGAGAGGAAAGAAGAAAAGATGGAACTAGAAAGGAAAGAAGGGAGGGAGGGAGGAAAGGGGAAGACAGGGAAAGAGCAGAAAGACAGAGAAGGTGAAGGTAGATAGGCAGAAGGAAGGAAGAAGGAAGAAATAGGAAAGGAGGGAAGGAGGAAGGAACAGAAGCGAAGAGGAAGAGAGAAATGGAAAGAGCAGAAAGACAGAGAAGGTAGATAGGCAAAAGAAATGAAGCTGAAAGAATGGAAGGAGGAAGGAAGAGAAAAAGGAGGAAGGGAGTGAGTGAGGAAAGAAGAGAGGATGGAAGGAGAAAGGAAGGAAGAGAGGGAAAGAGCAGAAGACAGATAAGGTGAAGGTAGAGGAATGAAGGAAGAAGTGAGGAGTCTCGAGGAGGGGGAAAACATTTAGTGACTAAAGTTACAATGGCATTGAAAAAAGTGACTGATGACCATTTTTCACACTTAGCGACTGTTGCGACCATTTTTCACACTTAGCGACCGTTGCAGCATCCTCATGGTCACGTGATCAAAATTTTGTTTGGCAACAGATTTGTATTTATGCTGGTTTCAGTGTCCTGGGTGACCTTTTGACAAAAAAATTTTTTTTTAATCAAGCCCCCCCCCCCCCCCCCAGTCAAAGGCGTCCTTCTTTTCCAATCTGAAAATCTGGTCACCTTAAGATTTGAGGATATATGTGTTTGCATTTGCACACAAATTTCCAAATATATGAAACTCTAATACAATGCTATAACATTGATCAGAAATATTTCTAAATATGGAAAATGATACTACTACTTAATTTTATAAAGTGAAAGCAGAAAAATATACCGTAACTCTTATTTCTAAATAAACAAAATTTATATTATGTTTGATGTTTGATGTTTGAATTTATTTGTATGCCGCCCTTTTCCCTGAAGGGACTCAGGGCGGCTCACAACTCAAAAGGGAGGGGAAATACAGACAGAGTTACAAAAAACATAAAAAACCATACATAGTTAAAAGCACAACAATCATACCATTCGAAGTGGGGCAGCAAGTCTTTAGCCCCAGGCCTGTCGGAACAGCCAGGTTTTAAGGGCTATGCGGAAGGCCTGGAGGGTGGTTTATATTCTGAAAGTAAGCAAACTTCAGTAATGTTTTCTAATTTTTCACAACGCTCATGTTAGAAATGGACTCCATGGACTGCAAAATAGAGAGAGTAACAAAAATAGTGTAGATGGCAACAAAAATAGTGTCAACAACAACTATTAAGAATCTATTCAATATAAAAAGCTAGATTAAAAACTAAAATTCCCTCAGGAATCTTTTATTAATAAACTATGAAAGTGTTGTGCGTATATGTGATAGATAATGCTGATGCCACTCTTGGCAGACATGTTAATTTTTTTTTAGTTAGCACTGCTTAATGGAATATAGTTTTTCCTATGGCACTTTTTATTGTTTTTGGCAATTGTCAGGAAGATATTTTCTTTTTGTGTAGTGTTCTCAGTCGTTAGGTATCAGGTAGCCTCTAAATTGTATGTATGTATGTACGTATGTATGTATGTATGTATGTATAAATAAATAAGTAAGTAAGTAAGTAAGTAAGTAAGTAAGTAAGTAAGTAAGTAGGCAAATAATACCCAATCCATCTTCCCTTAAGTTCTCTCAACAGAGAGATAGGACTATTACATTATGTCATACTTTTATGCACTGTTTCACATAACTACCTTTATCTCATGAGACTTAAATTGGATGAAACTGATCACATAGGATAGAGTGATTGCTTAACTGAAGAATCTACATACACATAATCCTTGACTACAAAGTAATGGAGCCTTCTCATTAAGGTTGCATATGTGATACTTAAGTGAAATCGCCGTAGGGGAGGTCCAGAATGGGCGTTGGTACCTACCTGATACGCCCTTTCTCAGGGCGGTGGAGACATCATCCAGGCATGGGTATAACTCCATCAGGATCCAATACGACTGTGTCTACAAGTATTAAAGCCACGTCCATGAAGCTCCTCCCCAGAAATAGATGAAGGAGTGACTTGTAGACCACTGAGTAAGTAATCTGGAATGATAGAAATTATCTCTCCCCAAGAAACATAGTAGAAAGGAAAAGGCAATAAGTCAAAGAAACAGGGTGGGGCTGGATGATGTCTCCACCGTCCTGAGAAAGGGCGTATCAGGTAGGTACCAAAGCCCATTCTCCAGTAGGTGGAGACATCATCCAGGCATGGGACATACCAAAGCCCACAGTCCCATTGGGAGGGAAAGAATAAGAAAGGAAACCTAAGTGACAACGACATGCTGCAGCACACGCCATCCGAAGGAAGCATCAGCTGAGGCGTATCTATCGAGCTTGTAGTGTCGGATGAACGGAGAAATTGAGGTCCATGTAGCCACTTGGCAAATTTTGTCCAACAAAGCTTGCAACGACCAAGCTGCAGAGGTGGCTGTGCTTCGTGTAGAGTGTGCCATGATATGAGGTGGCACAGGCAGAGTGAGTGGGGAATACGCCCTAGAAATAGCTGTCCGCACCAAACGACCAATGTCCAGAGAGGAGGCCTTGGAACCTCTCTTACCTCCAGGCTGGAACTTGACGAAAAGAGCCTCAGATTGCCTGAAAGAAGCAGTTCGTTTAATATAAAGGCATAAAGCACGACGTACATCAAGGTAATGCCTCTTACGTTCCAGTCTGTGTGATGGCTGAGGACAGAAGTCGGGAAGCACCAGTTCCTGGGTTCCATGGAATACAGAATTTACCTTAGGTACAAAGGCCTGGTCAAGCCGAACGACTATCTTATCCAGATGAAAGATGCATAAATCTTGTCTGATGGACAAGGCCGCCAACTCGGAAACTCGCCTCGCTGAAGTAATGGCTACAAGGAAAACCACTTTTAATGTCAAAACATGCAAGGACACAGAATGCAAAGGCTCAAATGGAGACTGAGTTAAGAATTCCAGGACTTTGGAGACATCCCAGGTAGGGAATCTGTGTATTGTCGGTGGCTTGATGTTTGTGGCACCTCTCAAGAAACGATGAATCAGAGGTTCATGATAGAGAGACTGAGCAGAAGCCAGAGAAAGGACAGAGGACAGGGCCGCAATCTGTCGGCAAAGTGTGTTCGGTGAAAACCGTAGGTCAGCCCCCACTGCAGAAATTGGAGAATATGAGGAACAGAAGCCTCAAGAGGAACAACACCCTTTGAGTGACACCGAATGGAGAATTGTCCAAGTGGCATCATCAATGCGATTAGCAGAAGGATGTCTGGAGGCTTGAATTGTTCGAATGACCTCCACAGACAGGTTTGCAGTCCTTAGAGCTTCCCGTTCAACCTCCAAGCAGTGAAACACAACCACAGAAGGTCTGGCTGTTGGAACGCCCCTTGGAGGAGCAGCCAGGGGAACTGGGGCAGTTGCCATGGAGGAGCTACTGAGAGGTTTATGAGGTTGGCAAACCAGGGTCTGCAGGGCCACCGAGGAGCAATCAGGATTAGATCTGCCCTTTCCACCAGTAGTTTTCATACCACCCTCTGAATGAGTGGGGTAGAAGGAAAGGCATAGAGAAGGCCCTGAGGCCAGCCGCTCCCCAGAGCATCCACGCCCTCCGCTCCTGGCATCACATAGCGAGTGAAGTACCTTGGTAACTGAGGGTTGTCCTGGGAGGCAAAGAGGTCGAGAACTGGAAGGCTGAACCTGACTGGCAGTTGTTGGAAGATGCGCTGATGTACTCTGCTGGATCCATGTGCATGCAGCTGAGGTCGTCTGCCTGAGTGTCTTGGACCCTCGATATGTGCTCAGCCCTGAGCGACAACAGGTGGGTTTCCACCCAAAATATCAGTTGGAAAGACAGAGTCATTAGATGACGGGATTTTGTCCTCCCCCTGCCGGTTTATGTGTGCTTTGGTGGTGGTATTGTTCGTAAGGACAAGCACGTGCGCATTGGTCACAAAACAGTGGAATCGAAGGAGGGCAAGAAACACAGCTTTCAACTCCAGCCAGTTAATACTGTTCCTCTGGTTGGAGCGTGACCAAAGACCTTGGGCCATGTGTGGCCAAATGTGAGCTCCCCAGCCTTGCAGACTTGCGTCCATAGTTAGTGTGATGCATGGGGGTTCGCAAAAAAGAGACCCTTGTGTCATGGCAGGGGAGAGCCACCAGCATAGGGATCGCCTTACCTCTGAGGTCAGACGGATTCTGTTTGAAGAGCAACTGCAGTTTGCCTTCTGATACGGGAGCAGAAACCATTGGAGCTGGCGACTGTGGAACCTGGACTATGGCATGATGAGGAAAGCAAACACCATCTTGCCCAAGACTTGAGACAGTTGGATGAGCGGAACCGCCTCTTGGTCATGGACAGATGAGACCATGTCGTGAATGCTCACCTGTCTCTGGGGATAAGAATACCTGTTTCAGAGAAGTGTCTATTACTGCCCCCAGATGCGTGAGATGAATCGTGGGCTGCAGATGACTCTTCTTCAAGTTGATCAGAAATCCGTGGTCCTCTAGGGTCCGAAGGGTGAGCTGGACATCCCGGAGGGCCTGATGCGATGACCTGGATAGTAACAAAATATCATCAAAATAATGAGAATTCTAACCGGCATAGATCTGAGATAGGCGGCCAGAGCAGCCAGAATCTTAGTAAAAACCCTCGGGGCTGATGATGAGCCAAATGGAAGTGCTCGGTATTGGAAGTGGTTCCCATTGTAAGAAAAATGTAGGAATTCCCTGTGATCTGGAAGAATGGGATATGGCGGTATGCCTCTGTGAGATCAATAGAGAAGAGAAGGTCATTGGGCCAAATGCTCTCCAGAATGGACAACAGAGAGTGCATTTTCAACCTCCTGTAGACTATAAATCTGTTTAGAAATTTGAGGTCAAGGATTGCTCTCCAACCCCCCAAAGACTGAGGCACTATAAAGAGACGGGAATAAAAAACCTGCCCTCGTTGCTACCTCCTTGATAGCCTGAATTTGGAGGAGATGCCCGATAGCTAGTTCAATCAGATGTCTTTTGGAAATGTCCCTGGAGACGGGACAAGGTACAAAAGTCTGCAGGGGGCTGGAAAGAAATTCCATGGCCAGGTCAAAATGGATGGTACGCCTGATCCAGGAGTCGCTGGTGATATCATCCCAGCGATCAGCGAAGGCGGACAGACGTGTCCCAATAGGGAGATGGTCAGAAATTTCACTTCTGCTTCCGAAAGGTATGGTTTGAACTGCCCTTGAAGGGCTTCCTATAGGAGACCTGCTGGGAGTTCCGGTTGGACCTGTCCTGGAACTGATGGTGTTGTCTCGGGGGAGACTGGAACTGAGGATGGGGGTAGGCAAATCCCCCATCCATCCCACGAAAGGATGACCTGCAGAAGAAAGAAGAGGGTTTGGGGTCAGACTTGCGGTTTGCAGAAGGAAGCATCTTGCACTTGTCCTTGGACTTTACCAAGAGAGGCTCCAGAGGAGGACTAAAGAGCTGGCCGGGTGAGAAGAGCGAGGAAGCCAATCGCCACTTTTCTCTGGCTTCCGCCTGCCACTGCTTCAGCCAAAGAAGATACCTCGTGCTGATGTTAGAAGCCATGGACCTGGAAGAGAAATGTGCCGCATCCAGAGAGGCATCTGCCGCATACTCCATTGCCGCCTTGAGCTTGTTGATATCCTGGTGAGCTCGGGAATCTCCAGGAGGGATCCTGTCCTGCATCTGCTTTAACCAACGAAGGGTGGCCCTGTTAAAAAATGAAGCAGAAGAGGCGGCCTTGACTGCCCATGCGGCGGACTGATGGCCCTTTACCAGTGACTGCTCAAAACGTTTGTCCTCAGGGCAGAGAGCATCTTCTGGAGCAGTGGTGGCTGCGTTAGGCGATGACAAGGAAACCACTGACAGATCAATGGAAGGAACCTCCAAAAGTTTAGAGAGCTCTGGGCTGACATTATACAGCTGTTTGTCCAGAGTGGAAGGAAGGGGCCTTGACCCTGGAGAAGCCCACTGATTTTGAATCACCTCCAGAAACAGTTTCGGGGAAGGAACTATGTCCTTCTCAATGGGAAGGCATGAGAAGAGGGGGTCAGTGGTATCTGACCTGTCTGCCTCCAAGGAGGAGGATGGTTTAGAAGCCGGAATACCAAAAACCTTCTTGGCTTTAAACAAGAGGGAACAAAACAAGGCAGGCTTGAATAGGCCCAAAAAGGCAGAAGGAGCAGGGGTCAAGTCCTCATCCTCTGACAGGTCAGAATCCCGAGTGACCTGCTCCTCAATGTCAACAGCAGGAGGCTGAGAAATGCTCGCAGAAGCAGCCCCTTGGGCCTGGTTAGAACAACCCCTCTTAGATTTGTTGGAAGACCAGCAATGAGGCGTAGCAGCAGCAGGAGGCTGATGCTGAAGGCCTGCAGCAATGCCCTGCTCAATGGCAGCTGCTATGAAGTCAGCCATATCATCACGGTTGATGTGACAGCCCTGGGGGCAGGGGAACCCACATCTATGTCCGGGGTGATGCTGCCATCCCCTTCAGAATCTGAATCCCCTTGAAATCCAATCCCATCCTCATTGTTTAAGGGAGATGCTGCGGGGAAGACATCCCCATCAGTATCAGTGAAGAGGTCCTCCATAGGGTTGAAATTAGTTGGAGAAGAAACCCTAGGAGTGGGGACAGGAGTAGACCAATGATTGGTCTTGGAAGTGGCCTTTCTTGGAGCCAGGAGCAGGGGCCTTGTCAGTAGCTGCACTGGGAGTGGTAGTTTCCTGGGCCTCCTGAGGAGGAGCAGGCCTAGGGGCCTTGGCAGGCTTGGTAGCAGAAGGCTTGGAATGGCCTCTCTTTTTACTCCTAGGCTCAGAGGGGACTGGAGCAGAAGGGGCAACTGGACTGGGTGAATCTCCCCCCTTGGGAATGGTTCCATTGGTTGCCATTACTCACAATAACTCTTCTAACCAGCAGGGATCTTGCGAAGTGCTGTAGAAGGCTTCCTGCCCAAACAAAATGGATGCTGCTGTTTTCGTGCCCAAATTAACTGCCTTTGGTTAGTAGACCAGGGCCTGAGAAAGGGCTGAGGTGGCGAGCTGACCAGGCAGTTTTACTGCCCATCAAGCGCTCCAGCGCGAGCAGAGAGATCAGGAGCCAAAGGAGGGGTGTGTGGAGGCTTGGAAGGCGATTCCTGTGGCCTCCACGATTAAAGGAGCCTCCAACGGCATGTGCGGCCGCCACGATTATCCCTGAGGTGCAAAAACCTTTTTCAGAGACTTGGGCTCTTTCAGGCAGCGCGGCACCTGCGAGTGGCTAGTGCTTGTTCGGGCAGCGCGGCAGCGCTGAGCGGCAATAGGGGAGCTTGAGGCGAACCTCGTAGGCTGGCCACAAGGCTGTTAGCTGCTGAGGCAGCCAAACCAGAGGGGGACAAAAGCCTCATAAAGGCTGAAACGCTTTAAAGAGCGGAGGCCTGATTAATAGCAATTTAGGAGGAAGCCAACTGAGAAGCATTTGAAGATATTTTGAAGGATTTTTAGAGAAAGGTAAAGGAAATTAGCAAGGTTTGATTTGGTTTGGTTTATTGGATTTATATGCCGCCCTTCTCCCAAGGACTCAGGGCGGCGTACAACATTAAAAAAAAACACATATTACAAAAGTTTTAAAAAATTAAATAGAATATCCAAAACAAACCCAACTAAGATTAACAACAACATTTTTAAAAAGATTCGATTAAAATTAACACTAATCAATAATTTGTTTTGTTTTGTTCAGGCCAGGCTGGCTTGCTGGAAAAACCAACTTTTTAGGGCGCGTTGGAAGGACCGGAGGTCAGGGATTATACGAAGCTCCGGGGGCAGCTCATTCCAGAGGGAAGGCGCTCCCACAGAGAAGGCTCTCCCCCTGGGGGTCGCTAGCCGACACTGTCTGGCCGATGGCACCTTGAAGAGGCCAACTTTGTGGGATCGCATTGGACGGTGGGAGGCTACCAGTGGCAGTAGGTGGTCTCGCAGGTATCCTGGGCCTGAGCCATGGAGCGCTTTAAAGGTCATAATTACTACCTGGAATTGCACCCGGAAGACAACCGGCAACCAATGCAGGCTGCCTAAAAGGGCCCTCTCTGAAGGGGCTAAAATTTATCCCCCTATCATCAAAGATGGAACAAGATGCACAAATCGGGATGACGGAAACCACAGCCACTCAGTTTTGGAGGGATTGAGCTTGAGCCTGTTCCTCCCCATCCAGATCCGCACAGCCTCCAGGCATCGGGACATCACGTTGAGGGCATCATTTGGGAGGTTTGGGGTAGAGATGAAAAGTTGGGTATCATCAGCATATTGATGATACCATACCCCAAAACCACGGATGATCTCACCCAGTGGTTTCATATATATGTTGAACAGGAGGTGTGAGAGAACCGACCCCTGGGGCACCCCACAAATGACACACCTCGGGGTCAATCCCTGCCCTCCAGCCAACACAAACGGTGACCTATCTAACAGGTAGGAGGAGAACCACCGTAAAACGGTGCCCCCCACTCCCGACTCCCCGAGTTGTCGCAGTAGGATACCATGGCTGATGGTATCCAAAGCTGCTGAGAGGTCTAATAAAACCAGGAAGAGGAGCAGCCCCTGTCCCAGGCCCGCCAGAGATCATCAACCAACGTGACCAATGCCGTCTCCATGCTGTATCCGGGCCTGAAACCCGACTGAAACAGATCCAGGTAAACAGCTTCATCCAGGTACTAGGGAAGCTGACATGCTACCACACTCTCGACAACCTTCGTTACAAAGCGAAGGTTGGAGACCGGACGATAATTGGCTAAAGAAGCTGGGAGCAGGGAAGGCTTCTTAAGGAGGGGCCTCACCACCGCCTCCTTCAAGGCGGTGGAAAAGAACCCCTCTCACAACGAACCATTGGTAATCGCCTGGAGCCAGCCTCATGTCACCTCCCGGGAAGCCAAGACTAACCAAGAGGGACACGGGTCCAGCACACAAGTGGCAGCACTGAGTCTCCCCATAATCCTGTCCATGCCCTCAGGGGTCACAGGGTCAAACTCATCCCAGATGGTCTCCACAAGATTCATCCCCGTCGACTCGCCCGAATCTACCCAGTCAGAATCCAAGCCTGTCCGGATCTGAGTGATTTTATCCTGCAGATACTGAACAAATTCTTCAGCCCTACCCTTCAAGGGGTCTTTCCCAGTTCCTTGGTTAAGTAAGGAGCGGGTCACCCTAAAGGAGAGATAGGAAGACACAGCTAATCAAAGGATCGACTGAGTCTATTTTTGGGGAGGCGCTTTGTGGGCGTGGCTTTAATACTTGTAGACCAAGTTGTATTGGAATCCTGATGGAGTCAAACCCATGCCTGGATGATGTCTCCACCTACTGGAGAAGGCCTAGCAAATACTAAAACTGCCTGCTTCCTAATACTTCCTTCCCCCACTTCCCTGATACCCCATGCTCCACCTCCAGTCCCTCAAGATCCCCACAGCTCTTGGACCTGCTTTCTCCTAACAGGATCTGCATAAGCATTCCCCCACACAAAACTTTCTGCAGGTCTTAGGCTTGCTTCCCACCCCACTTGACCCATCTCCTCCCTCATTACCCATCATAGACCATTTTAAGATCTCCAGAACTCCAGACATGTAGAATTGTGGCTACAACAAAATGGCAGCTGCTTTCTGTATGCAGTCAAATGCCAAGGGAAAAGTGGTCTTAACAAGATCTGTGCAGTTTTGCACAAAACTTCAGAGCGTTCTGCAGTGCTAAGCAGACTGCATTAGGAAAGCAGAGCAGACAGCAGCTGCGTCGCAGAAGCACCTGCCATTCCTTGCAGCTGCTTCTAACCACACAACCAGGGGCACTGAGGGATGGAGTGGCTTGCGAAGGATGTGAGCACCTGAGCTTTAGAGATCTTCAAACTATTAAGTGCATGATGGGGATATGTAGGAGGCTCAAGGCCTGCAGTGACCCAGTAGGGCAGAATGAAGGAGAAAGACCGGAAAGTGGTGGGGGAGGTATACTGCAGGGTTCCTGCTGTGAATCCTTAAGTGTGAATGACAGTGTGGGTCTGCTGCAGCAGTAACTTCAAAATGGGATTTTTAGTGGCTATTGGGATGTCTATTGTATGTAAGGACTACATTTTTTTAAAATTAGATTATTTGTGCCAAAACCGCATATCTTTGAAAATAAACTTACTGTGTTCATTATTACATTTAGCAATATTATTGTTGTTTATTTATTTATTTATACACACACACACACACGTTACATGTTTATTATGGAATATCTATTATTTAAAAAGTAACATGCTGAATTGAATTGATCATCTAGTCCACTGTTCTGTTTTTAACCAGAACCAGCTAGAAGCCTGTAGATAACTTATATACAAGACCTAAGGGCAACAGTCTTCTCAGATTATTTTACTCATTACATTGAATTCAAATATATTTAGTGCACCCCAAAATACTTTTTATATTTTATTGTGTTTACTAATCTAGGTGAAATGTTAATATATACTACTAGTCCATATATGATATGCCATACGCTAAATAAATAAATTCTTCCAGCTGCACATAGGCAGAACTTCTCTGTAGTGGATGGCTCCCAGCTACCAAAAAGCTACTATTGTAAATAATTTTGCCTTGTGTGAATTCCACTGAGCTAGTGATGTCTTACATGTAAGATTATATTTGAGGAATTTTTTGATGTAAATATACAAAATGGTTAAAACAGTCATGTAAAAAATTGATATCAATAATGTATATGTTTCATATGGATAAGATAATTATATTTTGAATCTTGGTGTTGCTGTGAATGTGTTTCCCACCTATGTCTCTCAGAAATTGAACATTCATAATATGTATGTAAAGGACAACGGCTAATTGGATCATTTTAGTAGAATATTTAATTAAATTTATATACCAGAATTACATTTAAATTTAGAAAAAAACTGGAAGTATGCAGAAATATTTTCTGTAGTTCTTTGCCTTTCTTCGCCGTAATCTTTAAAGTTCTTTGAATTATTTATTTTACATTTTGAATCCAAAATATGCTTTTGAATTATACAGGTGCTACTGATGTGGATCCTTTCAGCTGA
The DNA here is from genome assembly GCF_009769535.1 of Thamnophis elegans. Lineage (NCBI taxonomy): Eukaryota > Metazoa > Chordata > Lepidosauria > Squamata > Natricidae > Thamnophis > Thamnophis elegans. The sequence goes on along the minus strand of NC_045558.1, from coordinate 61,348,559 downwards.
TTCACTAAAATGCTGTTTTTTATCCAATCCACTGATTTGCTGTTCTAAAATATATAATTTCTGAATTGCTACTATGTGCATCAAGTAGCATTGCTATGTGGTTCTCAAGTAAAATAATTCCATTCTCATATGTTTGTCATTAGATATTATACTTTTCTGTATATTTGATTCTTTTTATTTTTACAGGTGAAAGTTGCAATCCTTAAATACATAGAGACACTTGCACAACAGATGGACCCAGGAGATTTTGTAAATTCCAGTGAAACTCGCCTGGCTGTATCTCGAATTATTACTTGGACAACAGAACCCAAAAGTTCAGATGTTAGGAAGGTATTTCAAATTATGTTAACATGAGTAAAGTTATTTCTTAAAAACTTTTATTTATCTTTTGTTGTATTGAATTCTACATTAATATTTTAATTTCAATAAAATGATATTGATTATCCATAATAATTTTGAAAAAAATCTTCATGTGTTTGTTGAGTTTTGTGAAGGACAATAACCAAGTAGAATTTTGACCTAATGTAATGTAAACAGATGAATTTAAAACATGCACATTTCTATTCAACTTATTTGAAAATTCATTTGCCAATATACCAAAAAGTGGGTGGAAATGTTTGTGCAGTGTTGCTGGTCCTTTGGTGAATAGCAGCCGGACCGCAGCAGTGGGGTCCTTTTACAGTACTGAACCCCACCACTTCTATCTTTGTCATTGCCCATCTCTTTTGTCTCTTTTTCACAGTGCAGGAGTCAATAGGCAGAGCTGGCACATGAGAGGACACCTATCTGTACTCCTCTCAGGCTCCACCTGATGCGTTTTTCTTGTTTTCCTCCTCTAAACCTAGGTGCATGTTATGGTTAGGTGTGTCTTGTACTGTGAAAAATATGGTATTTGCCAACTGCCTACACATTTAGAGTATTTGCAAGAAAAAAACCACAGCCAGGTAATAACTTATTGAATGTATATTGCAATATATATATTAATTGTCATTAATGAAGGGAGAGAGAGTGAAAGATCAAACCTCTGTGTGAGAGAGAGAGACAGAGAGAGCACCCCGCCACCAGCCCTGGTATATGGTAACTCTCTGAGGTTGGATCAGATCTCTCTCTCTCTCTCTGTCTCTCTCTCTCTCTTACACACACACACGTCCCTCACACACCCTCCAAGGCAGCTACATCCCTTCTCTAACTTGCTTTCCTGCTGCACATGCAGGACAAGAAAAGTAGTCTGTGTGACCATGGTAAAAAAAATACCAGAAAATGCCTTCCAACTTCTCGCAAAAAAAAAAAGCTCACAAAGTTGGAAGTAGTCCTACAAACTATTTTTCTTGCCCTGCATGTGGCAGTGGAGAATGGAGCAGGAAAGCAGGTTAATGGAGGGATGTGGCTGCCTTGGGAGGGGTGGGGTTAGATCTCTCTCTCTCTCTCTCTCTCTCTCTCTCTCTCTCTCACACACACACACACACACACACACACACACACACACACAGAGAGAGACCGTCCTTTGGGAGATCTGCACAGACACACAGATTGCAAAGCTGAAAGCTTCAAATACAGCATTTGTGGGATCTGTGTGCACTGAGATCCCAAGTAAAGAATGCCAGGAAAAGGGGGGATTTTGCCTCTTATCCTGTTCAGAGTCTGCTGCACCTCAGAACAGAGTAAGAGGAAGAAAAATCCCCCTCCCCATTTTCAAACCATTTGCAAAAATGCCTTCAATGCCTGGAATATGCTGAAGGCTTGGAATGGTGCGTTTTTTCAAACAGCTTGAAAATGGGGAGGGGGGATTTTCCTTCCTCTCACCCTGTTCTGAGGCTCAGCACAGACTCAGAACAGGATAAGAAGCAAAATCCCCCCTCCCCATTTTCAAGCGGTTTGCAAAAACACCCCATAACGAGCCTTCAATGTGAATATATGCAGGTGTGAAGCAACCTCCCGTAGGCATGGAAATCCATACACCTGGGATGAAGAAGCTCTGTGAGGAGACACCTCTGCTGAAGTGCAGGAAATCCCCTCCTCCACTTGCAGATCATCCTTTCAAAGAGGAGTTTCAGCAGGATGAAGAGGTGGCTGGAGGCGCCGTTTGTGTCACCTTCATCCTGGTGAAACTCCTCTTTGAAAGGACGATCTGCAGGTGGTGGGGGAGATTTCCTGCACATCGGCAGCGGCGTCACCTCGCAAGACTTCTTCCAATGTCCCGTGTATGGATTTCCATGCCTTCCTTTTCTGTTCCATGGATGGAATTGCCTGCTGTGACTGTCACTATTAGATGAGGAGGGCATGAGGCATGTGGGGTGTATTGCTTGGCCTCCAGCTTCTTTTGCAACTGCAATTGGCTGCAAAAGTGACCATACTTGCTGGAGGCAGAGGCCTGAGTGGCACTCGCGAATCAGCTGTTTTGTGAATGGAGCAGCTCAGCTGATCTGATTAAGGCATTGAGAAGCCCTGAAGGGGAAGGGAAGGGCTGCCTCCTATGTTGGTCATGCCCACCCCTTCACTGGGGCTTATTTTCGGGGCATATATTTAGGTCCACCCCAAAAATCAGGCTTGGCCTTATTTTCAGGACATGTCGTATGTTTGGGAAAACACGGTAGTATTATGTAATATTGGTAAACGTAATCAGAATGTCAAGTATAAGCTAGATGGTATTGATCTAGCAGATGACTCTCATTTTGTCAAGGACTTAGGTGTACTTATTTCTGATGACCTATGTTCCAAAGTTAATTGTAACAGCATTGCTAAACAAGCATTAAGAGTTGTAAATTTAATTTTGCGAAACTATTTTTCTGGAAACATTGTATTACTAATTAGACCTTATAAAACTTATGCTAGACCAATCTTAGAGTATTATTTACCTGTTTGGAATCCCTATCATATATCTAACATCAGTGCAATCGAGAGGATTCACAATATATTTCACAAGGAAAAAAAGTCTTCTATACACAATAGAACTCCCTATGCTATTCTCGAAATTATCAGTTTGGATAATTTAGAACTGTGTCACTTGCAGTTAGACCTAGGTATTGCATACAAAATTATACATAG